>NC_080032.1:58530229-61030229 GCF_030020395.1 Manis pentadactyla | reverse complement strand
CACAGGTGTGCCTCGCTCAGCCGCATGAACCTCATCTTGTCCTGGACTAGGGTAACTGATTTTTTTTACCATGAAGTCAGACTTTGCAGGTTTCTTGAGCAGGAGGATCTACAGAACACAAAAAAGGTGCGTTGTAACATCTGAGCCCTCAGCGTGTCCCACCATGGGATAATCGAGCTGAGGTGTCCACCTTCAGACCCTCTTTGGAACAAAGAGCAGAGGTAACAAAAACACCTTACCCATCTGAAGGTTATTCCTCCCTTCAACCCCTGGAATGAGATTAACCCTTAAGCCAAGAGGGACCTCACTTCACAGATGAAAAACACTAAGGCCCAGAGCAGTGACTTGACCGTTCCAGGGCCATTAGGTGTCCGGAGTCCCAGCAGACTGCTCTGCCCACCGACCCAGTCTGCCTGTTAGGGCCCCATCTGCTCCTCAGGAGTTTGGGACTGTTCGGGATATTAGTGGGTATGTGACCGTCCACACACACTCATCTCTACATGTCCACTCTAGCTCCTCCTGGGCAACGACAGATTGTTGATGTCACTGAGCTCCTGATTTCCCATAGTGTAGGTGCACAGTATGTGTCACCTTCATGTGCACTGAGGGAAAATGATTCTGGGCCTGATGTTGGGGAAGGGAAGAAGATAAAAGCCTCCTTAGGGTCCAAGGCCAGAGCTGTCCTGAGCCTACCTAGGTCTGAGACAGAAACAGAAAGTGGGAGTCGGAGAGATCCAGAGAAACACCAGTCAGTGGGAGTTAACAGGAGACCCCCAAGAGGCAAGGCTGGCTGGGGGGAGGGACATTCCTCTGGCCTCTAGCTCCTGCTCCCTTATCAGATTGGCTCTGAGCCATGTACCATGCTTGCCCCGCTCCTGCCCAGGGAGGAAGAGGAAGTTGTCTTGAGCTCTGGGCCCTCCCCTCCCCAAACCAGCACCCTCCCCCAGCTGCTCGTCATTGTGCACTCTGGGTTGGGCAACACCTCTTTCCAGGGGTTAAGAATGAGCAAATTCTTGTGCTATTCCTGGAGCCTTGATTTTTACCATCCTTCCATTCTGGTCAATTCTGAGAGGCAAGTGGCCGGGAATGCCAGAGAGATCTGAGCCCGGCCCACCAAACCCAAAATAACCCAACACATGCCCCTCTCAAGTCCTCATGGATAAGGCCATTTGGGATGCATGTTTTCCTACAAAGCTGCCCCCAGGTCCTACAAGGTCACCCCACACACAGGGCACTAGGAACTCTGAGGCACCCCTGGGTGAGCTGAGGAAGGTGGGAGCAGGCATGGGGAGGAGGCAGGAGAGACAGAATCCAGGGCTGGGACCTAGAGAGCCTGGCTCCAGCCTCATGAGCTGCAGACCCTGGGGAAACCCGCCTCAGTTTCCTCAGCTGGGAAACCTCCCGCAGTGGCCTCCTCTTCCCCTCACCTTCCTTCACCTCCCTGAGAAAGGCAGAGAAAGCCTCCCTCCCGGAGCTGTAGACCCTTTAAAAAGACAAGCATCCGGCCTCCTCCCCAGAGACATTCCAAACCCCTGTGATTATGAAAATGGATGGTTTTAAATCAAACAAGTGCTCTAAGTGTTCAGAAAAATGGGCTAGACTAGGGACACATTCCTTTTATATCACAAATGCAGTATTCATTCATTCAAAAAATATTTGAGTGCCACCAGGTGCTAGACAATGAGAAAACAGACAGAGCACCAGTGGAGGGGAAATTGAGTGCACTCCACGAAGAACCAAGACAGAGACCGAGGCAAGCCCTTAGCAGGGTCCTTGCCCATCAGACAGCGCCCACAGAGGCTGCAGAAGTCCTGCATCTCTAAGGGAGTTCTCTGGCAGCAGCAAGGCCCCTTGGAATCCCAGAGTGAGGGAGAGTGGGGTTCCTGCAAGGTCTCAGGAGCACCAGGGTCTCTGGAGGCCAGCCCCCCACCCCCCTGGGTTTGGGATGTGCAGCGCCCAATGCTTTAGTTCCTGATATGACAAAGAATGTGTTAAAGACACTTGACTTAAAAGAGTAACCACCACAAAATGGGTATTGCCTTCCTGGGTGTTCCTGTAAAGCTGCACCATCCTTCCCAGGAAGGCCTGTGAGGACCTTCTGGCAGTAACAGGCGAGTGCGGGCGGCGGTACCCTGCTGTCTGCAGCGCCTTCCACCCTCCCTTTGCCACAGTCAGGGTGGGGCTCGCGCTCCCTCACCCCAGCCCCCAAAGACCGCCAAGTCCTGCCACCAGAGCCGGCTGCAGTGATGGCCAGGAAACCGGGCTGCCAGCCTGCCCCACAAGCTGAGGACTCTTCTGCGGCTTCCCCTCTTGGCATGCACGGTTCCTATTCTCAGTATTAGCACCCCAAAGACCAGCAGCCCCAAAAGTACTCCAAGAAGAGAAAATGTATCTGACTCAGGTCCCCCAATCCAGGACTCCACTCAAGAGAAACGTCAGACTAAGAGGGAGGGAACCACATTGCCTGATCCTGTCCAGACTGCAGCGACCAGGCCAAGAGCAGACTCAAAACACATACCCGTTCACCCAGCCCTAGGCACGGTGGTGGTGAGGCGTGGCCACCCATCTAACTTCCCCACCAGCCAGCAGAGTGTGGCCCCTCCATGGACACGCACATACCAGAGATGCGGCTGCTGCCGCTGTCTTGAACAACAGTCCCCACAGCCTGAGGCATGGTCCCCTGAGCATCCTCCAGGGAGGCCCGTCCTTATCCCACTGGGACACCTAAACTTGTTAAAAACCAAATCAGTGGGACAAGCAGGAAGGAAGGTGGGTGATGAAACAGGGAACATTATTTTTATTCCAAATATGGCAGTGGGACTTCAGCTGCGCAAGACAAGCATCTCATCTGGGTCTCAGCTAGAGGTCTCTGGCTGCATTGATGCAATTTCATCCCTTCCTACTTGGCCTTCAGAGCCCAGTCCTGGGAGCCAGGGATGATGAAGGCCTGAGCCCTGGAGGAAATGGGAAAACTGGACAAAACAGAGAAGACGGTTGGTAGCCAAGAACTGAAAGGACTGGGGACTCACCTAATCTGACATCAGCTGAAGCTCTCATTTTCTTTTTTTTTAAATAATGCACTGCACACTATTTACACCCTATTCAATTTTCTCTTTTTTAATTGACGTATAATTGAGAAACAACATTATATTACTTTCAGGTGTACAACATAATGATTCCACATTTGTATACATTGCAAAATGATCACATTGTTTACCATGTGTTAACCATACAAATTTACATTTTTTTCTTGTGATGAGAACTTTTAAGATTTACTTTCTTAACTTTCAAATTTACAATACGACACTATTGACTATAGTCTCAGTGCTATACAATACATCCCCATGACATCTGTATTTTATAAATGGAAGTTTGTACCTCTTGATTCCCTTCACCCATTTTACCAACCGCCAACCCCCTTCCCCTCTAATCTGTTCTCTATATCTATGAGTTTTGTTTATTCATTTATTTCTTAGATTCACATATAGGTGAAATCAAATGGTATTTGTCTTTATCTGATTTGTTTCACTTAACATGAACCCCTCTAGGTACATCCATGCTGTCATAAAGATTTCATTCTTTTTTATAACAAAGTAATATTCCATCATGTATACATACCACATCTTCTCTATCCATCTACCCACTGATGGGCATTTAGGTCATTTCCATATCTTGGTTATTGCAAATAATGCTGCAGTGAACACAGTGGCACATATTTCTTTTCAAATTAGTGTTTTTGGTTTGTTTTTTGATAGCCAGAAATGTAACTGTCAATAATATAATATTTCCATTTTTAATTTTGGGGGGAACCTTCATACTGTTTTCCATAGTGGCTGTACCAGTTTACATCCCCGCCAATGCTGCACAAATGTTGCATTTTCTCCAGGTCCTCACCAGCACTTGTTATTTATTGTCTTTTTGATAAGAGCCATTCTGACAGGTATGAAGTAGTATCACATTGTGGTTTTTGATTTGTATTTCCTGATGATTAGTGATGTTGAGCATCTTTTCATGTCTATTGGCCATCTGTATGTATTCTTTAAATAAATGTCTACTGAAATCCTCTGCCCATTTTTTAATCAGATTGTTGTTTTGCTATTGAGTTGTATGAGAGTTTTATATATTTTGGATGTTAACCCCTTACCAGATATGTGATTTGCACATATCTTCTCCCATACAGTAAGTTGTCTTTTTATTTTGATGGTGGTTTCCCTCACTGTGCAGAAGCTTTTTAGTTTAATGTAGTATCACTTGTTTATTTTTGCTTTTGTTGCTGTTATTTCTAGAGTCAAATCCAGAAAGATACCACTAACACCAGTGTCAAGGTGCTTACCACCTATGTTTTCATCTCGAAGTTTTATGGTTTCTGGTTTTATATTGAAGACTTTGATCCATTTTGAGTTAATTTTTGTGTATGGTGTAAGACAGTGAGCTAGTTTTGTTCTCTTCCATGTGGCTATGCAGTTTTGCAAACATTATTTGCTGGAGAGACTGTCCTCTCCCTAGTGTATATTTTTGGCTCCTTTGTCATAAATTAATTGATTACATATGCATGGATTTATTTCTGGGCTCTCTAGTCAGTTCCATTGACCTATTTGTCTATATTTACACCAATACCATACTATTTTGATTGCTACAGCTTTGCAGTATAGTTTGAAATCAGGAAGCATGATGCCTCCCGCTTCATTGTTCTTCCTCAGGATTGCTTTGGCAGTTCAGGATCTTTTGTGGTTCCATATTAATTTTAGGATTGTTTGTTCTATTTCTGTGAAAAAGCCATTGAAATGTTGATAGAGATTGCACTGAATCTGTGGTTGCTTTGGATTATATGGTCATTTTAACAATATTAATTCTTCCAACCCATGAGCACAGAATATCCTTCTATTTATTTTGTCTTCAAATTATTTCATCCATGTCTTACAGTTTCCAGTGTACAGGTCTTTCACATCCTCAGTTAAATGAGATTTGTAGGTATCTTTTTTTTTCTGATGCAACTGTAAAGGGATTGTTTTCTTAATTTCTCTTCCTATGAGTTCATTGTTAGCATATAAAAATGTAACAGATCTTTGTATATTGATTTTGTACTCTGCAACTTTACTGAATTCATTTTCTAGTTCTAACACTTTTTTGGTGGTCCTTAGATTTTTCTATAAAACCATGTCTTCTCCAAATAGTGATAGTTTTACTTCTTCCATTTCAATTTGGATGCCTTTTATTTCTTTTTCCTGCCTAACTGCTCTGGGTAGGACCTCAAATACTATGTTGAGTAAAAGTGATAAGAGTGGGCATCCTTGTCTTGTTCCTGATCTTAAAAGAAAAGCTACCAAATTTTTACTACTGAGTATGACGCTAACTATGGGCTTGTCATATATGGCCTTTTATTATGTTGAGGTATATTCCTTCTATACCCAATTTGTTCAGGTTTTATCATGAAAGGATGTTGAATCTTGTTAAATGCTTTTTCTGTGTCTACTGAGATGATATGATTTTTATCCTTCATTTTGTTAATGCTGTGTAGCATGTTAATTTGCAGATTTTGAACCATCCTTGCATCCCTGGAATAAAACCCACCTGATCATGGTGTATGATGCCAGTAATGTACTGTCGAATTCATTTTGCTAATATTTCTTTGAGGATTTTTGTATTTATGTCCATTGGGGATATTGGCCAGTACTTCTCTTTCCTTTTCTTTTTTTTTCTTTTTTTGTGGTGTCTTTGTCTGGTTTTGCTATAAAGGTAATGCTGATCTTGTAAAATGAGTTTGGAAGGGTTCTCTCCTCTTCAATATTTTGGAAGAATTTTAGAAGGATAAGTATTAAATCTTCTTTGCTGTTTGGTAGAATTCACCAGTGAAACCATCTGGTCCTGGATTTTGTTTGTTGGGAGATTTATGATTACTGATTCACTCTCCTTACAAGGAATCAGTCTATTCAGATTTTCTATTTCTTCATGATTCAGTCTTGGAAGATTGTATATTCCTAGGAATTTATCAATTTCTTCTAGGCTGTCCAGTTGGCATATACTTGTTTGCAGAAGTCTCTTAATGATCCTTTGTATTTCTTTGGTATCAATTGTACTTCTCTTTCATTTCTGATTTTATTTAAGCTTTTTTCTTGATGAGTCTAGCTAAAGGTTGCCAATTTTGTTAATCTTTTCAAAGAACCAACATAGTTTCATTGATCTTTTCTAGTCTTTTTAGTCTCTATTTCACTTATTTCCATTTTTATCTTTATTATTTTCCTTCTACCAACTTTAGGCTTCTTTTGTTCTTCTTTTACAAATTCCTTTAGGTGTAAAGTTAAGACAGTTTGCGATTGTTCTTGTTTTTTGAGGTAGGCCTGTGTATCTATAAACTGGCCTTTTAGAATTGATTTTGCTGCATCACATAGATGTTGATATGTTGTATTTCCATTTTTATTTGTCTCACGATATTCTTTTTTACCTTTTTAAAGTTTTTTTATTGACCCATTGGTTGTTTAGTAGCACATTGTTTAAATATTTTTGTGATTTCATAATATTGTGGTTAACATGATTTGTATTTTCTTAAATTTATTGAGACTTATTTTATGGCCTAACATATGATCTATTCTGGAAAATTTTCCAGTTATACTTGAGAATGTGTATTCTGTTGCTTTTGGATAGGATGTTATATATATATATATATATATTTAGTCCATCTGGTCTAATGTCACTTAAGGTCAATGTTTACTTAATTTTCTGCCTGAATGGCCTATCTACTGATTTAAGTATGGTACTACTTTTATTGTATTGTCAATTTCTCCCTTTAGGACTGTTAGTATTTGCTTTGTGCATTTATATTGAGTGCATATATATTTATAACTGTTATAACTTCTTGCTGGATTGACCCCCTTATTATTATGCAATGCCCATCTTTATCTGTTATTATAGTCTTTTTTTTTAAAGTCTACTTTGTCTATCAGTATAGCTACCCCAGCTTTCTTTTGGTTTGCATTTGCATGAAACATCCTTTTCCATCCTTCACTTTCAGTCTGTTTAAATTACTGATAGATATATACCTATTGTCGTTTTGGTCATTATTTTCTGTCTGTTTTTGTAGTTCCTCTTTGTTCCCTCCCTTGTGGTTTGAGGACTTTCTTTAGTGTTATCATTATCTTTTGTTTATCAGTTACAGGTTTTTGCTTTGTGGTTACCATGAGTTGACAGCAGGTTAAATCTGAATGTGTTCTACAACTCTACATTTTTACTTCTCCCTACATTTTATTTTTATTTTTGTGTCTATATCCTTAACTGATTATTGTAGCTATTTTTACTACTTTTGACTTTAACCTTCATACCAGCTTTATAAATTATTAATCCACTACCTTTACTATTTATTTGCCTTGACAGGTAAGGTTTTTACTTTCATATTCTTTCTTGTTACTAATTAGTGCCTTTTCTTTTCAGCTTAAAGAAGTTCTTTCAGCATTTCTTGTATGGCCAGTTTAGTGGTGGTGAACTTCTTTAGCTTTTGTTTGTCTGAAAGGCTCTTTACCTTCCCTTCAATAATAAATAATAACCTTCCAGAGTAGAGTATTCTTGGTTGGAGGTTTGTTTTTTTTTTCCCCTTCAGCAATTTGAACATATCATGATTCTCCCTTCTGGCCCACAAAGTTTCTGCTGAGACATCTGCTGATAATCTTATGGGGGTTCCCTTGTATGTAACAAGTTGTTTTTCTCTTGCTGCTTTTAAGATTATCTCTTTCCTTAACATTTGACATTTTAATTATAATGTATTTTGGTGTGAGTCTCTTTTGGTTCATCTTGTTTGGTACTCTCTAGGACTCCTGGATCTGGAGGTCCGTTTTCTTTGTCAGGTCAGGGAGGTTTTCAGTAGTCATTTCTTCATAAGTTTTCTCTCCCTTTCTCTCTCTCTCTCTCTCCTTCTGAGACCCCTATAATGTGGATGTTATTCTGTTTCATAGGTCCCTTAAGATATTTTCACTTTTTCAAATTCTTTTTCCTTTTTGCTGCCCTTGTTGAGTGAGTTCCACTGCCCTCTCTTCCAGCTCACTGACTCTGCATTCTGCTTTACCTAGTCTGCTATTAAACACTGCCCATATCTGTGGCATCTTGCTGCACTGATGGACAATGACTGCAGTGGGGTATGGGTGGGCACTTGATAACATGGGTAAATATAGTAACCACATTGCTTTTTCATGTGAAACCTTCATAAGAGTGTATATCAATACCTTAATAAAAAATTCAAAAAAACAAAAAACACCACCTGTATATCTTTGAATTTGGTTATTGTATTCATCTGTTCTGTGACTTCCATTTGGTAATTTCTTATATTTTCTATCTCTATGTTGAAGTTATCACAGTGTTCATACATCTTTCTCCTGAGTTCATGTGCATCTCTATGACCATTACTTTGAACTCTTTATCAGGTAAGTTATTTATCTCTATCTCATCAAATTGTTTTCCTAGAACTTTTCTTTCATTCGAACATATTCCTCTGTCTCTTCATTTTCCCTGGGTCTTTGTGTTTGTTTCTATGTATTAGGTGAAATGGCTACCTCGCCCAGTCTTGCAGGATTGTCCTGCGTAGGAGTTGAACCTTATTGTACACCATGCCCTAGTTCATTCATCTCTTGAGACTCTGTGATTGTCTAAGAAGCTTGATTTTTTTCTTGGTAGTTTCCAGTTATTGAGGGTGTGACAAAACCTGTCAGTGTTCCAGAGGGAAGGATCTCAATTAGCCTCTAATTTCAGGCTGACTGGAAACCAGACCCTCAGGCAGCACTTTGTGAAAGTTCACAAATATATACAGTCCTAAGAAATGACAATCATAGATCCTGCTGCCTCTAAACAAAGCCACCTTGATGTGTCCCCTTAGTAAGAATTGCAAAATTTGGACCTCCAGATGATAGTATGAGCTCTTCTTTTGGAGGACCTGGTTAGCTGTAGTGAAGCCAAGTGAGAGCTCAAAGATGGTATCCCCTGGCCTAAATGCCCTGAGGGCACTTCCATGGCCTCCAGCTGCATGGTAAACCTGAAGCCTGCTCCTCAGGCTGAACTTCTAGGCCAATTAGATATGCCTTTTTCATAAACAGATTGGGTGGAGGCTACTTCAGTGTGCTGTGAATGCAGTACCCTGGCAGGGGTGGCTTGCCAAGAACTGTCTCTCCAATTGTTTTAGACCTTTGGAGCCCAGAAACACAATCCCGCCTTAGCACTGGAACCAGGAGTTCAGGGACATCCACTTTGTGGGCTATGGTGCACCAGCCAGTTTTGGAGCTGGCTGGAACAGCACACTGGGGAAGGGCATGTTCACTGGCACTAGCAGGTTAGAGGGAGAGTGATAAAAATGGCATCCACCAGCACTGGTACTAGCAGGGTGGAGAGGGGATGCCAAAAATGGTGCTCACAAGAGTCTCCATTCCTAGAGAAAGTCCCAACAGGACCCTACCCTTCAGTAAATGCTTTAAGAATAAGAAATGAATGATCATCAAAAAACCTCAACAAAGATCCAGGCGCTGCTACAGCTGTAGCCGCATTCATCCCACCGATTCCTGGACTTGCCATGGGAATGAAGAAGGAGATATCTAAGCTGGCCTGTGCATACAGTAAAACAACAAATTTGACTGGATCTATACTGTTGGAACTCAAGAATTAGGAGAAGTGCAAGTTGTAGCGCTCCAAAATCTTACAACTACAGACTATCTACTGTTAAAAGAACATATGGGATGTGAACAGTTCCCAGGAATGGGTTGTTTTAATTTGTCTGATTTCTCTCAGACTGTTCAAGTACAGTTGGACAATATCCATCATATCATAGATAAATTTTCACAAATGCCTAGGGTGCCTAACTGGTTTTCTTGGTTTCACTGGAGATGGCTGGTAATTACAGATCTGCTTTGGTTATGTATCTGTATTCCTATTATGTTAATGTGCGTGCGCAATTTAATTAGTAGTTTAAAACCTATACATGCTTAAGTTACTCTACAAGAAGATATGTCAAAGAAATAATCAATCTTCCCATGTTTTCTTCCGTCTGCTACTTCTATAGCTTTTCTTCTTCCTTCCTAATTACAACCCTTAAATAGAATTCGTGCCTCATATCGAATTTACCGAGTATCATAATTCCTCTAAGTAGTAAAGATACCTCAAGACAAATTCTGGGCATAGAAGCCACAGGGCATAAATCTGCAAAGAAGTAAAAAGCTAACCTTTTCAAACAATAAGGCTTCTCTCTCACTTACCAACTTTACATTTCCCTGTATGGCCCCGGAAGATGACTGGTTAGCCAGAGACGGGTAAGATTCCTCAAGGGAGGAACAACCTAAGACAGGCACAGTCGCAGGGGGGCCATCAGGATAGAAATTGGGGATCAACAGAGGTGAGTCTTAGAACCTCACCCCCCCTGTTTTGAGAGAAATCTTCTGCATCCGTGGATGTTTTATTGCCCTTGTCTAGCTCGGATTAACACATAGTCTACAGGCACACACCTAATCATCTACATTTGCTCTCTTACAACACTAAACTATGTTTTCTACCTTTATCTTGCATCTACCTACCACTTCCACATTTTATTAATAATAATAATAATAATAATAAAGGGAGAAATGTGGGATCCACATATAAATCAAGTATAAAAATCAAACGAATATTCATATTTGACCTGATTGTTTATAGCTCATAATGCGTGATCAAAACCGAAAGTTTCTGTGATGACTGCCCTTGTACTGTTCACCATGTAAGAACTTATTCACTATGTAAGAATTTGTTCACCACATAAGAACTTGTTCGTTATGCTTCAGAAGATTGGAGACTGACTAGAATTAGGCTTGGGGTGGATTAATGATTGTGCATTGGGCATTGACTCCCCTATACATAATTTTATTGTTGTTAACAACCATTTGATCAATAAATATGAGATATGCCCTCTCAAAAAAAAGAATAACAAATGAATCTCCTTCACTTATGGCCTAGGCACTTCTCAAACTGCTGCTTCTGTGCTGAGTCCTGGGCAAGTGAGTCTGCACCATGAGCACTTTAAGAGTAGAGTCTCTGTCCCCTATAGCCCTGTGGCTTTCCTGGACATATGCTATGTTGGTCTTCAAAGCCAGACATTTTGGGGGCTCATCTCTCCAGTACATGTGCCTGACACGGGACACAAAACCTTTGCTTCTCAGGGAAGAGTCCCATATTTGTGCAATCCCTCCCAGTTACCGATCACGGTGCTGGGGGTACGGTTCTGGCAAGACTGTGTCTCTCCCTCTCCTACCCATCTCAATGTGGCCTTTTTATCCTTAGTTGTGGAGGAGCTTGTTACAGTTTTCAGGTCTTTTTCAGAGGGATCTGTTCCATATGCAGCTATAGATTTGGTGTGTCCATGGGAGGAGGTGATTCAGGATCTTCCTACACCTCCATCTTGACTGGAAGCTCTCTTGTCACACAGAGCACCTGGGCCAAAAGATGCGTCAGACTCTTAAAGAATCAAAGTGTTAATAAGTATTTGTTGAGGAGTTGGTATTATGACTCCTAAGCATGCTGCAGTGTGAGTCCATCCTCACAGCCACAGAGAACCAGAAATGGAGGTGGGGGTATGGGCAGAGAAGCCAGCAATCAGAGAGGGGCCTCATGGGTCCCTGCTTATGGGGAATTTACTATCTGCCTTAAGTAGCAAACTCAGTTGGATCAGGCTGAGGACCTCCACCCAGTTTTTCCAATTCCTTGGCCATGAGGAGTTGCTGAGGTTTCTTCTCTTCTTTGCAATGCCAAGTTTCTCAAAGAAATCTTCTTTGCATGTTTTCCTCAACACTAAGCACTCACACACATCAAGCCCCGTAAGCTGATCAGAAAGCAATGACAGCACAACACTGGCACCCACATCACTGGATGCATCAGGGTGGCCCCCAAGTGTGGTGTGGCTGCTGGCTCCCTCCCACCCCACAGACATCACTGAGTCCTCGCTGAGCTGAGTCAGTTCTCCCACAGCACAGCTGAGAAGGAAAATGGCCAAGAGGCTGAGCTGTGCAGTACTGACTGCATAGTTTCACAGGGAACCTTTCTGCCACAAAATATTTCTTTTTTTTTTGCTGAGGGAGCAGGAAGAAAACCAAATACCAAGGGGTATTCAAATGCAAAAGCTCATTCAGCCTTTGTTCTTATTTGATAAATGCACAAACCATGCAGATGACAGGCAAAAGAACACTGTTGCGTGAGGAAGGGGTATTTATCAAGTGCAGCCTGAGAGCTCCAGAGAAAGCTGAGTCTGATGAATGATTTGCACTGGGGAGGCCGTCTTGACCAGCAGCCCCACTGCAGCAACCTCTAAACCAGGTTTGGGGAGCCATCAGTGACCCAGGGCTGGCTCTGCCCATTTCCTTCTGCTTCCTCCTCCGTCTCCTTCTGCCTGCCTCCCAGTTGTGACATTTCACAGGTAAGAAGAGCTTCCAAGGTACATGATAAGAAGAGAAAACTATAAAAACAAATACATGGTGGGAGGTCCAAATATGAAGACCACTGTGAGTTGCTCAAGAAGGAGATGTGAAGTCTGTGAATCATACAAACCTGATTCTTCTTATTTCTCTTCTTATTTCACACCTAAAGCTATGAGGGAATGGCCAGAAAGCCTGGACCACAGTAGGTGCAGTATTGCTGGGCGAATAACTAAATGAATTCCCAGCAGAGACCTGGATCTGGAGTGACCAGCTGGCTTTCTTAAAGACCTGTCACTCACTGACTCACATTCTTGGGAGATGCCATGAAAATTAGCAGGGGTACTGAGCAGCCAGACTCTTGGAAGCTTCCAGAAGGCAGGAGGGCTCTGCTCTACTTCCATGGCTCTAGGGCTCTAGCAGGAGAAGCTGTCTACTTCAAAGCCCAGATTCTAGATTACCCACAAGCAGCTGCCAGCATCAATGCTGTACACACACAGAATCCCCCTCCAAAAATACCTCTAGCCCGCCAGGGATATTAAGGGTCCTGCCCCTGCCAATTTCCCTTGTTGACCTATCTGGGGCAGAGTGGACTGGATGAGGAAGAAGCCTGTGCTGTCTTCCAAACTCTGCAAGATCTATTCCCAAATAGTCTAATTCTCCTCCTTCAGGGCCCACAAAGGGACCGTACATCCATGTCTGCCTTCCCTCAACACACATGCCTTTGATGTGACTTTGCTGCAGTTCCAACTAGTCCTGTGACTGGCTTTGAACAAGCAACAAGTAAGTGTTACATTGTGAGATGTCAGAGTTTAGATCTCAAGAGGTCTTGGACATTCCGTTTTCAGCTAACAGGCTAGTTTCCCTGGGAATGAGAATTGCACGGGAGAAGAGAGGCACCGCTGCACACCAGCACCGACCAACAGACACATGAGAGGTGCCCTTGCACCTCCAGGCCCTGCAGAGCCACCGGGTGCCTGCCACTGCGTTACTAAGCTCAGAAATGAGACCAGCTGAGCCTGGCCCACAAACCCACACAATTGTGACCAAGTAATATGGCTGTGGCATTAATCTACTAAATTTTGGGGTGGTTTGTTATACAGCAATAAATTGTACCAAACTCTCCCAGCGAGTCTATGCAGCTTTCAGAAGAAGGAGGCCATGTGATGACAGCTATGCTCCTCCTCCCCCATGCTCAGCTCCAGTCTACCTGCCTGGACCACACCCATCCATCTCCACACCACAGCCAAGCTTCCCATCAACCACTGCAAACACCTTCACCTCTTTAAATCCCACCCTTCCCTCAAGGCCTAGCCCCATCTCCCTGGGGTTGCTCTTCAGATCCTCAGAGAAAGTTCCACCCAGCCTGGCCCATAGCTGCACAGTGTCTTGCATTATTCTCCTTGCACTGTGGGGACTGACTGCCCCTCAAAGGGGACCTTCTCAGACACAGGCCAACTCCAACTTCTCTAACAGTGGGAGAGGGACAGGGCCCAGATAGGTACTTCCAAGCCACTTCCCCACTGGCTGCTCCAGCCTGGAGCTCCCCCCAGCCCCGCCCATCTTCCACACACAGGTGGGAGCCAATTTGCCACGGCTGCTAATGTAGAGTGACTCATGCCTTCAGGGACACTCTAAGGACCCCTCTCCCCACCCTCCCAGCCCCACATGCTGCACACAGAGCCCAGCACCAGCTTAAAACCTAACTGCCTTCCTGGGGGCCCAGTGACTCTTCCTCACTCAGGTCTCTGCCACTGGCACATCCAGTTTTTAAACAAAGCTGTTTAGAATCTCCCAGGATTAAGACAAGTGGAAAGCTGCAAGCCCAGACCTCTACCTCACTTTCTCTGAAACAAGTCACCCTGCATGTTCCCACACCCAGAATCATACCCCCATGCAAACCCAGCCAGTCACCCTGCCTCTCTGAGCCCTTCCCTCTACAGGGCTGGGCCCAAGAGGGCCCGGGGCCATGCTCAGGCGGGATCTGCTCCCTCTGTCCCAGGCACTACCACTCCCAGGGCCTGCTGGAGCGTGTCGGGCTCCTAAGCCTCAGTTTCCACACTGCAGCAGGTGGCCAGGTGAGGGAGGTTAGGCAGGGCTGCCAGGCACTGTGTTGAAGGTTTGCACTCCCCTCTGAGGCAAGTATTCACATCTCAGGTGTATAGTGACCTACTGAAAGGGCTCAGGTGGGCCAGAACAATGCCAGAGAATTCCTTCCCCACAAATGCAGGCAGGCACACCCAGCCACACACGCCAGGGCAAACTCACATAGTAACTGACACACATTGACAAACGTGTGTGGTCCAGCCCTGTAACGCCCTTGACCTGAGCATCTCCCAGAGATCACTTCCCTCCCCTGTCCGCTGTTCTCAGAGGTGCTCTCCCCGACTCAGAGGACGACACACTCCCTCACTGGGAGCAGGAGAAGCAGAGATGTGTGTGCTGCAGCAACAGGTGCCCCATGATAGCAGGAAGTTGTGAGCACAGGTACACATATGGCCAGGGCTGCTGCCCACCAGACTGTAGAAGACTGTCCCAGGCAGACGGATGTTTTCAGGATTTACAATGACATATCCACTTCAATTTTCCTTTTTAACCTGAGGAAGGGCAATTTTTCAAATTTGCACACAGGTGCTGTCAGGTGTACACTGAGAGCTCACCTCTGGTGCAGGTCCCTTAGCCTTCCCGCAGGGATGGCCAAGCCTCCAAAATAAGGGGGGATCCCAGGGATCTACCAAGGTGCCAGCCTCTTCAGACACCCTGTACGGTTCTCCAACCCCATTCTTTCCTATTCCCATCACAAGATCAGATACTTTAACAAATGCTGGCCATTCAGTGTAGAAATGGTCATAAGACTCTCAGAAAATGAGGGAGTATTTAAACTACAATCAATTTCCAGCCACTGTGCAGGGAGTGGGAAGGAAGACAGGGCGGAAGAGGTGTGGTAAACTCAAAAGCACAGACAGCGTTAAACAATAGATAGTCAAAAATAATCTCCATTTGGCTGTCGAATGCCGACCAAAGCATGCACCCTGTGACACCCAAGGCCAGCAGAGGTGCTCCTTCTGGCTCCTCCCAGTTCTCAAAAGACCCAGCCCAGTGCCGGCAGAGTTCTTGATTATGTTTTGGTTCAAGAGGAGGAAATGGTTTGGAAGCTGAGGCTGAAATTATTAGCTCACCAGACTGGCATCCAGCACCCCTAAATGCATCAGGCAGGGGAAGGAGGCAGCTGCAATAAAAGTAGCAGCCAAGCCGTCAGCACAGGATGGAAATCAGGCAGCAAGACCCTGCCCAGGAACCAGACAGGCGACCATCTCTGTAAACAACCTCCACCCCCAGTCCGACTTCCATCAGAAATCAGGGCCTCCAGTTTAATCATTAACTTCATTCTTTCTTCCTCCATCTGCCTCCAGGCCAGAAGCACAGGAAGAGGGAGCTGGGAAGCCCGAGGACTGGAAGCCAAAACCCAGGCATGCCCCCTCGTCTCACTCAGAAACCACCACTACCAGAACTAGAAGGAACCTTGGCAATTGGCCACCCAGACTCCCACTTTGCAGGTGAGGAATCTAGTCTGACAACTTGCTCAAGGTTACATAACCAGTTAGAGGCAGACACAAGAGCCAAGTGAGAGCCCCCAACCCGGGGCTGGCCGTCATTCCAGAGGCTCAACAGCGTGACAAGAAATGGCAAAAACAAAGCCCTCTGAGGCCAAAGCCGTAGCAGAGGATAAACCTGCTGTCCAGAAGTCCTCTACCCAGGTCTCCCTCACTTTGGCTTCCACACAACTGATGTGCAGGAGCAGGATGGTCATCTGGCTAGAAATGACTGGTAATGTCAGGGGCTGTCTCCCCAGGGCCACACAAGTCTGCTGGGAAGCTCCCCACCAGATTCCCCCTGGCAGGAGCCCCTAGAAACAGGCCCCACAGAATCTCTGTGATGGGGCAGGCTGTGCCTGGAGGAGCCAGGATGTGCTGAGCAGCAAGGACTGTCATCCACTTGACCTCAAGTCCTTCCCCTGCTGCCACCTGATTTTCACCAGCCTCGTTTCCCTCAGCTCAGGTGTGCCTGGCCACCCGACACAGTCCACCCATAGGCAGTGCCCCAAGTCTCAGAGCAGCGAGAATAAAAGCAGACCCCCTCCCAGGCCCAGGGAGAAGGGAGGAACACTTCAAGTGGGAGCACCCATATTCCTGCTGCAGCTCCAGGGGGGGACCTGACGAGAGTTCCCAGAACCTGCGAGAACAGCCACACGTCTACAGAGCACAGGCCACTAGGGGCTGAAGCTCTGCTCCACTTAGCCCAGCGAGGTCTTCCGCAGACTCTGACCTGCTCTCAGCCTTAGCGGCTGCCACTGTAAAATAAGGGGAAATGACAGCTGCTTCACAGGACTCTTGCGAAAATTAAATGAGGTTTAAATTAAGATTAATATGATTTAAATTAATTCTGGACATAAAGTCTGAAACTGTGGCCTATGATGATGCCAAATATGAACAGTGGCATCCTAAGCACAATGTGGGAAGCATGGCCGGACAGTAAGAGGTTCAGACCACTCCTAGGATACCGAAAAATCTCTGCTAGAACTCAGAGAGAAGGGAATCTTTGGGCAAGCTGAGTTATCAGCCAGCACCATCCTACCCACCCCCACACACACTGCTGGGTTCTTGGAAGGTAAGAGATTTACAAATCTCCTGGCAAGAGGAAGACACAGGGTAAAACATAAATCAAAACACAAAAAGGCCTAAGTCCATAAGTAGCACCCCAGGGAACCTGAATCAGCAGCATCCACATGGCTGCCCACACACGTCTAAGTAGCTCCTGCCTAGCTCCAGCTCCACAGTGTCCTCAATGCACAAGTGCTGGGAACAAAGGAACTATTAGCAAGACTCGAGGAGTCTACAGGAGCAGACACGAGGATCCTTGTGAGGGTCCTGGCAGAGGGTGCCACCTGGAGGACCAGGGGCATTCCTGCAGCAGCCACTATAGAGGAACAGACAGGTAGGAATGGCCAGATTCCCGCAGATTCTTTTCTGGCTGGCTAGTAGGAGGTCTCCCACCCTGGCTCCCAAGTCTGTTGGAGGAGCTGGGAAGCAGGAAGTCACTGGCCTCTCCTGCTTCCCTAGGCTTTCTCCACACAATCAGGATAGACCAGAAAGAAATTAACAATACTGTCAGCAGCCAACCAGAAACAGTGGGAAGAGGGTAACTCTCTCCTGGCCCCTAAAGCCCAATTTAAGGACCTTACTAATTGTCTTGCAAATGGGTTTGAGTCCTAGGCAAATTCACTATGGATTCAGTGAGACTGAGGAATGACAATGGAACATTCTTGGGGGTAAAAGGGTTTATTCCCGGCTTTATTCTCCCAGGGGTAGGTCAAGTACTGCTACATCCAACAGTCTGCAGGTCCCTAATCCTCCTTCTCTGCCTCACCCAGAGCACTGGGCAGAGCTCTTTATATAGTGACTCAGTCAATAATAGCTTATTGCCTATGGGTGTGGAAACAATAGCCTAGCAGGAGGCCAGTTACATCATTAAGTAGTTTAGGTTCAGGTGAGGATCCTGGCCATAGGAACTTCCATTTTCCCAACACCAATTCAAAGTCAAGAGCTAGTCAGAGAGACATCTAGAAAATATCAGCATCCCATTGTATTCTCCCTCCCCAACCCACAGTCAAAGAGCAAGAGAAACTCACTGTAGACACTTTATAACACACAGACTTTCAAAGGCCCCACCACGCAATGGACCTGACACTAACCTGTTTTTGAAATTCCTGCAAACACCTTGGCTGCAGACAGATAAGAGAAGATCCCAGGATATTCCTGCAGGAAAATAAAAAATTGGATAATCACTTCACGGGTGGCCACTCTAGGGTGAACTAGGGTGAATTCTGTCCAGCAACAGCCACGCTTTGGGGCAGCAGTCTCCCATCTAGAACCCATTCATCCAGCAGATGGAAAAGGCCAGAAATGGCAAGTTCCACCTGCTGAGCTGATTTCACGCAGCTGGTGGTGGGAACCTAAAGCACCATGAGCAAGCAGAGCCCAGGCCCTGGCCAGCAGGAAGGACAGCTGCGATGGATTAGTGATGCCTGCAGGGGACACTTTCTGTGCCACATACTTGCCATCCCCGGGGGTAGACTCTTGGCATCCGAGGCTTTACCATTTGTCATTTTGACCACTTGTAAGTAACCTGAAGTTTCAAGGTATATAAAAGTGTGTAACTTTACTGAGACATGAGTTTGATTCACGTCCCTATGAGGCTGAGGTAAAGGAACAGACCACATTGTTGCTTTCATCTCTACCACATCCAAAGCTTCTCTTGTGGAGCAATAAAGACATGGCAGAAAATGACCATCAGGTGAGAGAGAAAACCGTTACAGAAGTTGAAAGGGTAGTTAACTTGGGGTGTGAAGATATGTACAGGAAACATTTGACTCTGCAGAAACATGACTCCAGAAAAAGCCAGGCCTGTGTGCAAATACTGCTGTGGATGCATATTTGGGATGCTGGAAGGTTAAAGATTCATTTCTTGATACTGTCAGGGGTGCACAAGCACCTACTCTATAACTCTCAGCAGTGAGTACTGGGCTGGGGAGAACAAAGAGGCAGTTAGAATCCATGCCCTGAAGGGCTCACCACATAGCTGGAGACACAATGACACCCACCACCCCTTTACAAGCACCCAGCTCAGAATCCACTTCAATCCCCTTCGTCCTTTCCTCACCACCTCCATACAATCAATTCACAAATTCTCTTAATCCCACTCCAAAATGCCCCAGGTCCAGCCCCTCCTCTCCATTCCTCACAGTTGTCCAGCCACTCTCCCCACCAGGAGTTTCCCTCTTCGCAGACCCGACTCACCCTCCTCAGGCCCTGCTGCTTCAACCCTTGCAGTTCCTAGGTCCCCCTCAGTGGCTGCTCTCTCCCCAGCACCAGCTCAGTGCCTGCACACAGAGGGCACTCAACTTCTGTTGAATGAATGAATGAGTGAATGAATGAATGTGGATGGATGGATGGATGGATGAAATTCTTGGCTGGATATTTGAAGCCACACACACTATGGCCATTGTCTACCTGTCCAGGCTCTTCTCTCTTAGCTTCCTCTAGACAATCCACTCACTGGCCCAACTGAGCTGGTCACACACCCCAACATTCTCCTGGTGCTCATCCTTAGGGTGATCCTTCCCCCACTGTGTTGAACACAAGCTACCCTACCCTTCCAAGTTCATGTCAAACACCATGTGCTACAGGAGGAGTTTCACCAGAATCAGGGTGTTTTATCTCCCTGTTTGAACACACCTAACATGCTACTCTCATTGGCCACTCACCCTATACCTTGAATTGTCATTTTCTGAACCCCTTTCTTAACCCTTTTCTGAACTAGGGTTCTCAAAGACAAGAACCTTTACCTTTTTCATTTTTGCATCACCAGAATTTAGCACAAACTCTCCCACTATGACACACATGCTGAGTGTTCATGCAATTAATTCACTGAAGAATCATCCAGACAGCATATAAAAGCCAGGAGAGAAGATACCATTGGAGTGCCAAGGAAAATGAGGTCTTCTGGTATGGTTGGCCAGGGAAGGCTCCATGAAGGAGTTCAGACAAGAGCAGGGTTTTGAAAGAGGAGAGGATAGTAGGGAAGAGCACTCCAGGTAAGTGGAACAGTATGGACTAAGGGACAAAGAAGGAATGAGCAAAGCATGCTTGAGAAATTAGTTTGGCTAGAACTGAGGGTTCCCGGAAGAGTAGAGTGAGAAATAAGGCTTAGACAGGCAGGCTGAGGATGGATAGGAAGGATGCTGAGAGCCAGATTAACACACCTGGATTCAATCCATTCCCTCTTAGTGGGAAAGACAACCACAGCAGGCCTGGGTGTTACATGGTAGAAGAAAGGAAGTCTTGTCCTCTCTTGTTCAAGCATATTAGTCTAGTTTCCTCAGCTAGGTTATAAATAACAGCCTCCCTTTACTGCACACCTGCTGTGTATAAGGCCCTAAGCTACATGCTTCACATACATTTTTATCTCATTGGTCCTTCCAACAGCCCTGAGAGCTTGCTATTGTTATGCTCATTTTGCAAGCAGGAAGCTAAAGGTAAAAGAGGTAGAGGCACTTGCCCAAGGTCTCACCCACTCTCACATTCCCTTAGTAATACCACAGTGCTGGACTTCCACAGGCATGAGGACCCGCACACCTCCAGCTACCTCAGGCCCAGTGGCTTCCCACTCAAGGTGGGCTGCTTCTCACAACTCTCCTTATTAATTCTTCAAAAGCAACATTTATTAAGAACATAGTAGGACCTTAATAAAGCACAGAAAGTAGATTGGAGATTGCCAGGGTCTTGAGGGAGAGAGAAATGAAGAGCTTTTGAATGGGGTGTACAGTTTCAGCTTTGCATGATGAAAAAGTCCTGGAGATCTACTGCACAATAATGTGAATATTCTTAATGCAGCTGAATTGGGCATTTAAAAATGGTTAAGATGGTAAATTTCACTTATGTGCCTTTTACACAGTTAAAAAATTTTTTAAATAAAACACACATTAATTAACTGCCTGGCTGCTGACGGCATCTTATACTGATCTGATGCTGGAAGAGACTCTAGAAACATTTTAATGCTCCAAAAGAGAGCTGGAAAGGGGAGGTAATGTGCCCAGGGCTGCACAAATAGACGGTGTTAGGGCTAAGGCTCAATAGAGAAGAATGGCAGAGACAGCAAGACACAGCATGATAGAAAACACATGGCATGATGGGTCAGCAGCCGGAGGTTCAAGTTCTGCTTCTTCCACTTAAGGAGTTCTGTGACCTCCGTCATTTATTATCTCCAAACCTCATTTTTGTAACTTATAAGAAGGCAATTAAAAGTAACATCTACTCTACAAGAGTACGTGTGAATCAAATAAAATGATACACAGCTATGTGCAGGGAAAGCACTTGGCCAATTACAAACACTAGCAATTGCTATTAATATTAAATATCTGTTTATAGATTTAAAGGTTAAAATCTGATTAAGTCAGACAAAAAAAAAATCCCATGCCATTCTGATCCACTCTCAGCTGTTCGGGGCCTTGCACATAGCAGGTCTTCAATGAGCGAGTGTAGAACTGAACTGCACTTCAAGGTTTCCACCCCAACCCACAGCCCAGAGGCATGAGCCATGCCAGGACCAGGCAGAGGATAGGCAGCCGGTGTGAATGTCTGCCTCCTTGCCTGCATTCCTTAGCTAAATATAAATGATTTGTCCAGCCCATTGTTTGAAATTATCCATAATACTTCACCTCTCCTCCCCACTACTTAACGATGAAAGCTGACTGCACATCTTTATAGCAGAATATACATACAGAACATTCTCTATGCTATTTTTAGTAGAGAGAGGGAAGCTGGCTCGTATACAGGGATCAGAACAGGAGTCCTCAGTTTTCTCCCCTAGTCCAGGAAAGCTTCCCGGAGGAGGAAATACCTAAGTCACCCCAGAGAAGAAGGCAGCTAAAGTCAGAAGGGCACCCTCACATAATGAGTTTGGTTCTCTGAACCAAAGGGAGGTGAACTGCTGCATTCTTATCCCCATCTTTGGGATGGGGAGAAAGGTCAACACAGTTTAAACTTCCCCGGATACTACAGGAATCTGGGGAAGAAGCAAAGAGACCAGTATCTTTTTTAAAGAGAGGAGATCCAAGACTCCAGGCCCAAGATACACAAGTACAAATCCTGCCCTCCTACCAAGTAGTTCCGTGTTGGCCTTTTTTTTTTTTAACCACAAGAAAGTTTTCTAAAGTCCCACACTTGGATGCACAGATGGACTACATCTCAGACCTCGGGGTGTGCCAAAGCCCTGTCACTCTCATTGCCGACCAGCCAGCGGTGTCCAGGGGTTGTCCGAGGGGCTGCAGGCTGTACCCCAGCCTGGCCAAGACCCTGGTCCTCCCTGGGGGCGCTATAAGGGCTACCCCACACGGATCCACTGGGCCGCAGAAGCCCTTGACAGCTCTGGGGCTCTCCCTTTCGGCTTCGTCCAACAGACCTCCCATGCCTCCGCCTGGGAGTCTGCGGTCCACTGTCCCGCGGCCCCACACCCAAGGAGCTTCCTCCGGGCCTCTCCCCTTCAGACCCCTGGCGGACCGCTCCTCGCTCCGTTACAGGGCCGGCACACACCTTCCCCTTCTTGGGCCGCTTCCCGCCCCCTCAGGGCGCCCACAGCATCCCTCCTTCGTCTCGCCCTACTGGCAGCCTCGCGACACCCTCCCCGGGCTGTCCCGAGCGCTCCCCCCAAAAAAGGGGCCGGATAGGGGGCTTGCCGAGCCAGCCCACCGCCGGTCCGCGCCCCACGACCTCGCACGCTCCGTGCCCCGGCGCTCCACGCGCGGCCCGTGGCCTGCGGCCCGCCGCCCCGCCGCACTCACCGCGCTCGGAGGAATGTGGGGACCCGGCGCGCTCCCGCTCCCGCTCCCGCACCGCGGCCGCCAGCGGAAACGGGGGGCGGAGCCTGTCCGCGAATGGCGAGGCCGCGGGGCGGGGCCGGGGCCCGGCAGAGCGCGCGGGGCGGGGCCAAAGGGCCGCAGGAGCGCTCCGGGTCAACGCCGGGCTGGGCGGGGCCGGGGCCGGGGCCGGGGCCGGGGCCGGGGCGGGGCCGGTGGGGGCGGGGCTTCAGCACGAGGCGCAGCCCCCGCCGCGGAGCTGGACGAAGCCGAGGAGGGCGTCCGGGCCGGGCGTGGCCGCCCTCCCGCCTTCCGGAAGACTTCCTCCCTCCCCTGTCCTCTCCTGGTTTCGCGGACAGGCGCTTCTCCTGGCGTTAGGCGACGCCGGCCCTGTCTCCGGCCGGGGCCGCCGCCCGGAGCAGAGGTGGGAAGGAGGACGTCAGGCCTGGAGCGCGCACTGCTGGGCAGCATGCCCTTAACGCGACCCGAGGGCAGCCGGCCTGGGCCCCAGCTTTCCCCTCGGGCCGGGCTGCCTGGCTGCACCACCCCCGTCCCCCGCCTAGTAGATGCTTCCCTGGTCTTCGAGATGTCGACCGCACAGGGGTGTACTGAGTACTACCCAGAGGTACTGTTGCTGGAGCCGCTGTCTCCCCAGGAGCTTAAAGGCCTCCAGCCGCTGGTGACAGGCACCATGTGCCAGGAGGACTGAGTTGAAGCAGGAAAAACTCAAGCTAGACGTCTCTGACCCAGCGCTCCCCACAGACCTGAATCCTTGACGCCAGAGGCCTGGACTCCGAAGCGATGACTAACAGCCATTGCTCACCCTCACCGTTACTGTCAGGGAGATGTATGCACCTCCCACGTGCTCAACCATCAGGTGCACAATCATGCACTAAGTATGATCCGAGACAAAATTTTTAAACCTGGCTGTGATCACCAGGGTCCCTTTTGTCTCTCCTGATTATTGACTGGTAGTTTCTGCTGACATCTAAACCCCCTTCCCTCGTACCCACACAACCCTGTTTTTGTCTATTAGACTTTAACCCAATAATCCATCTCTATCTGTTCCTTCTCTCCCTTCCTTCAAAACTTGTTCATGCCCCTCCCCTCAAGTCTTCCTAGACTAACCTCCACCAACCCAGTCTCCCCAGACCTTTAGCCTTTAGCACATACTGCAAACTCTGTCCAGCATCCAGAAGAGGGAACTAAGATGCAGAGAAGGAAAGGGAGTTGCTAGTGATGTCTGCCAGTGAATATATTACCATAAAACAAACGGGAGCAGCCTGCTGTGGTAGCATTCACAGGGCTTTGGAGCCAGACAGATCTGAGATTGAATTTTGTTTCTACCTCTTATGGGTTGTGACCTCTCTAGGTCTTGGTTTCCTTACCTGTGAAATGGGACTTAAAAAATACTAATGCCACAAGATTGATGGGATAACCAGGATGATGGAGGCAAAAGCACAATATTTGCTGCGTGCTGGATGCTCAAAAAATGTTCATTTTCTCCTGGCCTTTAAAGGAAGATAAGCAAATCTGAATTAAGAGAATTACAGAGCCTTACAGATGGAAGAAACCTTGGGAGAAGTCCCTCAACAATCATACAGAAGTGGCCACACTGCTCGCCCTCCTACACGTCCAGATGCAGAGGGCCCAGGGCCTCCAAAGGGTTTAGAGCTGGAAGAAACAAGCAGTAGAGAATCAGGAACTATTCAACATAAGGGAGGCCAAGGTGACTTGTGGTCTGTGAGGTGGCACACATCCATCATGTCCACTGAGGACAAAACTCAAATGACCTGACAAGGAGGCGATGTGCTCTTTGTGCAGGAGCTCCTAAAAGCACAAGGTCACAGTTATGTACCAAGCTGCTGAGGAATGGACATCCTAGAGATAGGGTGACTCTATCCAGGCCCTCAGGGCACATCCCATTTACTCTTTTTTTCCTGGCTTAGTTATTAATAATCCATCTCTTTCTGTTGGACCATAACATGTTCCAATAAAAGTCGCCCTTTTACTCTCAAAATATCTTGGTTTGAACAACAAATCATAGGTTACTTTAGCTATGAACAGAGGCAGTGCACACCAAACAGTTCCTTCCAGCCCCGGGTGTCCACAGTTCTGCTGGAATTTCTGGAACCCCAGAGAACCAAAAGATAGTATGTCCGTTTATCCCCCTTGAAATCACCAAATCAAATCAAAAATGATAATAAGCAAAATTTAAAGTTTCCGGCTAGCCACCCGGGCAAGCCAAGGAACAGCGCCTGTTGAATTGTGACACCTAGTGGGGAGACTTGACACTGCCAGAGACAGTGTGCAGGACTATACAGGTGACCACAGGTTTCTTCAAGTGAGCTTGTAAAGCAGAGACAAGCTAACATTTACCAAGTGCTTGCATATCAGGCACAGTTCTAAGTACTTTACATGTTTTCATTCATGTGATCCTCAAAATGACTCCCTGAAGTAGGTTCTATCAGCATCCCTCCATTTTACAGATGAAGAAATTGAAGCTCGGAAGGGTTAAGTAATTTCTCCCTGGTCATTTAGCCATTAAATGACTGAACCAGGGTAATACCAGGGTTGCCTGGCTACAGGGCCTGGACACTTACCTGCTACTCTCCCCACCCTCTATCAGCCACATGCACTAAGTGACATCAGAGGTGTCTTCCATCTAAAGTGACTTGAGCCAACCCTCTGACATGGAGACAGTAAGAAGGCAGAGTGAGAAGCAGAGTGTACGAGATCATCTACCTGCATGTCCGCCAGTAAAAACTGGTGGTTTCCACATCTGCCAGGGATTTAAAAAAGGACCCATTAACCCAGGTGGTGAAAATACTTACAACTATCGGTTAAAAGCACAGTGGAGCTGCTAGTTTAAAGAAGCACTTTCATTCATGTGATCCTCATAATAACTCCCCAAGGAATTATTGCGCACTTTCCAACGTGAAGAATGAAAGAGTTCCTTCCCAACCTCACCCCCTTCACATATACTCATGCTATTTGAAGAGTGCTTATTATGGTCACGGAGCCTACCAGCTGCACCAGAAGGGTCCAAACCCAGCCGCCCACCGTTCTCATGGCAAGCAAGGCTGCAGTAACCAAAGACGTCCCCTTCTTCCTGCAAACATCCCCTCTTCTAGGGAATGCAGATCATCCCAAGGGCCCCTCCTGCCTTCAACTTCTTTCTCTTCCAAAGCTCAAAGTGAGGGCATAGCAGGACCGAGGGAAAGATAGGGGTCTTGTGCAAGTCTGTTATAGGGTTGCTGTATGATATGGGGCATACTTATACTTAAAATGTTTGTTGTTTATCTGAGCATCCTATATTTTTAATTGCTAAATCTGGCAACTCTGCTTTGTTACTGGTTGTTACTAAAACAGTTGGAAAACCTGGGCTAATTCAGACGTCTACAAACTTTTTCTGTAAAGGGCCAGATACAAAATATTTTAGGCTTTGTAGGCTCTATCACAACCACTCGACTCTGCCACTGTAGCACTAAAGCAGCCATTGATGATACATAAAGGAATGAACATGACTATGTTCCAATAAAACATTTATTTACAAAAACAGGCATCAGGTCACAGTTTTCATGACAGGGTCTTTTGGACTCCTGTCTTCAGAAGTATTGTAAGGATAAGAGTGGCCTGGATCCAAGTTCTCAAGCATTAAAAACAGAGACTGGGTGTTCACGTGTGCATGCTTGTGACCCAAGATGGATCAGTGTCTGCAGACAGCATACACTTCTGAGTAGGGACTGCTTTGGAGCACCTAGGTTTTACCAAGTCTCAATCAGACCCTGCCTGAAGAAGTGCAGATTTTATGACTGGGATTCCTGGTGGTCAGCATGTACTCTGAAAAGACAGAAAAGCCCAGGCAACATTGTGAAATCAGACAGTAAGTACAGAGGCTAAGAAAATCAAAATGCTTCTGCAGGCTTTCAGGAGAAGGTAAAGCAAATCTTCCCACGAAACCATGAAATCAGGTAGCATTTGTCCACCTGATGTAGAGTATTCAGAAGCACCTGTTAAGTGTGTGTCTGTGTGTATGTGCATGAGCCAGGTGTACACCATTCATCTGAACATGTGGGTAGCAACTAAGGAATTTGCACCGTTGGTTAGAATCAATAAATGTAACAGTAACACCCATATCAGCTACTTTTGTACCTGCACACCTCTGAGATATTGCAGATTCAGTACCAGACCACCGCAATAAAGCGAGGATCACAATACAGTAAATCAAATGAATTTTTTATTTCCCAATGCACATAAAAGTTATGTTTACACTATGCTGTAGTCGATTAAGTATGCAATAATGTTATGTCTAAAAAACAATATATATACATTAATTTTAAAATGTTTTCTTTACTAAAAAATGCTAACCATCATCTGAGCTTCCAGCAAGTTGTAATCTTTTTGCTGATGGAAGGTCTTGCCTTGATGTTAATGGCTGTGGACTGATTAGGGTGGGGGTTGCTGAAGGCTGGTGTGGTCGTGGCAATTTCTTAAAATAAGACAGCACTGATTGACTCTTCCTTCCATGAACCATTTTAATGTAGCTTGCAAAGCTGTTTGATAGCATGCTACTCACAGAAGAACTTCTTTCAAAATTGGAGTGGGTCCTCTCAAACCCTGCCACTGCTTTATCAACTAAGTATATGGAATATTCTAAATCCTTTGTGGTCACTTCAACAGTCTTCACAGTATCTTCACCAGGAGTAGATTCTGTCTCAGAAAACGACTTTCTTTGTTCATCCATAAGAAGCAACTCATCATTCATTAAAGTTTTATCACGAGATGCAGCAACTCAGCCCCATCTCTAGGCTCCACTTCAAATTCTGGCTCTCTTGCTATTTCCACCACATCTGCATTGACTTCCTCTACTGAGGTCTTGAACCCCTCAAAGTCATCCATGAGGGCTGGAATCAACTTCTTCTAAACCCGTTACTGTTGGCATCCTGACCTCTTCCCATGAATCATGGCATCTAGAATGGTGAATTCTTTCTAGAAGATTTTCAACTGATTTTGCCCAGATCCATCAGAGGAATCACTATCTTTGACAGCTATAGCCTTATGAAATGTATTTCTTAAATAATAAGACTTGAAAGTCAAAAGTACTCCTTGATTAATTGACTGCAGAATAGATATTGTGTTAGCAGGCATGAAAACATTAATCTTGTTGTGCGTCTCCATCGTGACCAGCTGCCTTGTCAATGAGCAGTAATATTTTGAAAGGAATTTTTTTTTCTGAGCTGTAGTTTTCAGCAACAGGCTTCAAATATTCAGTAAACTATGTTGTAAACAAATAAACTGTCATCCAGGCTTTGTTTCTTCACTTATAGAGCCCAGGCAGAGTAGATTTAGTGTAATTCTTAAGAACCCTAGAATTTTCAGAATGGTCAATGTGCATTGGCTTCAACTTAAAGTCTCCAGCTGCATGAGCCCCCAACAAGGGAACCTGCCTCTCCTTTGAAGCTTTGAAACTAGGCATTGACTTCTCCTCCCTAGCTATGAAAATCCTAGATGGCACCTTCGTCCAATAAAGGGATGTTTTGCCTATACTGACAATCTGTTCTTTAGGGTAACCACCTTCATTAATGATCTCAGCTGATCTTCTAGATGATTTGCTACAGCTTCTATGTCAGCACTTGTTGCTTCACCTGCACTTTGATGCTATGAAGATGACTTCTTTCCTAAACCTCATGAACCAACCTCTTCTGGCTTCAAACTTTCTTCTGTAGCCTCCTCACCAATCTCAGTCTTTAGAGAATTGAAGAGAGTTAGGGCCTTGCTCTGAATTAGGGTCTGGTTTAAGGGGAAATTGTGACTGGTTTGATCTACCCAAACTGCAAGAAGTTTCATATCAACAATAAGGCTGTTTGGCTTTCTTATTATTCATGTGACCTCTCGAATAGTACTTTTAATTTCCTCCAAGAATTTTCCCTTTGCATTCACAACTTGGCTAACTGTTTGGTGCATGAGGCCAAGCTTTTGGCCTTTCTTGTTTTTGACATGCTTTCCTCACTAAGCTTAATAATTTCTAGCTTTTGATTTAAAGTAAGAGATGTGTGGTTCTTCATTTCATCTGAGCACTTTGAGGCCATCATAGGGGTATTACTTGGCCCACTTTCAATATTGTTATTGTCAGGGAATAGGGAAGCCCAAGAAGAGGGAGAGAGACAAGGGAACCACCAGTTGGTGGAACACTCAGAACACACACAACATTTATTGACTAAGTCCACCATATTATATGGGCAGGGTTCATGGCACCCCAGAACAATTACAATAGTAACATCAAAGACCATTGTTCACAAGTCACCATAACAAATATAATAATAATGAAAAGACTTGAAATATTGCAAGAATTACTAAAAAATGACACACATGAAGTAAACAAATGCTGATGGGAAAATGGCACCAATAGACTTGCTCAACACAGGATTGCCACAAACCACCAGTTTATAAAAACCACAATATTTGCAAAGCACAATAAAGCCAAGTGCAAGAAAATGAAGTGTGCCTGTGTGATCTTAAATTATCCCTACATGCAAATCTATAGTTTTAAACCACACTTTAAACTCTGCCCTGCAGACCAAAACCCTATGTAAAAGTACTGACCAATAAAAGCATTAAACCCAAACATCAAATTGCCACAGCACAGGAAATGTTGATGTGTCTGGAACAAGGGAGTTGTGGGGGCACAGTGCAAGATAAGGGCAAAGAATCTCATAGGCAGCACACTGCTGGACCATGCTAAGAATTTTGACATGTAAATATATTCTAAGATTAGTAGTCATCCTTAAAGGGTTTTAGATAAGAGAGAGACAGGATCAGATCCACATTTTGAGACTCACTCTGGCTGTAGCATAGAGAACAAATTGGAGCTGGGTAGGAGCCAAAATGGACATGGGAGACTTAGCAGTGGTCTGGGTACAAGATGAAGTTAGCTTGGTCTAGGTTGGTGGTAGTCTGGAAAGAAGGATATGAAAAGATTTGAGAAAGATTTAGAGGGTGAAATGCACAGATTGGCAGTGATATGAGGGATTAAGAGGAACGGTGTCAAGAATGACTCATCAGGTCTCCGACCAGCCTAAGAGGATGGTTGGTGGGGCCATTCGCTGAGATAGGCAACAAGGGAAGAGGATTTAAGGGAAAGATGGTGAGTTCAAGGAAGGTGAAGGCTAATAAGTAACCATCAGATTCAGTGAGTCAAAGGTCACTGGGGATTGTGGCAAGACCCATTTCTTTGCAACAGTGAGGCAGTAGCTGTGCTGGAGAGGTTGAGAGAGGATAGAGCTGATAAATGGAAATAGTAAGACAATTCTTTAAAGAAAATAGGCTGTAGATGGAAAGATACAGGGCAGATACTCACAGGAAATTGTGGATCAAGGGAGATTTTGAGGAATTTAAAGGGGAAAATTGAACCTGTTTAAAACCTAGTGGGAAGAGTCCTACTTCTGATATGAAGGAATCAGTTCCCAACTGGTCAATCCTCCCACAGACAATATCTATACACTGGAAAACATACACGCAAACAAACAAAAACCCAACTACCTGAGGGCTCTGGAAAGTGAACCCGAGTAGGTAGATTTTGGAGAGGATTCAACATATGAAAGAAGCAATTAGTGTGTGATGACTTCCCACTTTTTCTAGATTTTACCTCCAAGGGCCACAGTCACAGCACAGCATAGGGTGGCTGACACTGCAATAGAAAACCCTGTCTTTCTGGCAGAGGAGCAAGGGAATAGAGCTCAGAGCAACTGAGTTGCTGAAAGGGATAAGTCCTGGAAAAAAGAAAGGCGAGAATCACAGAAGAGGAACCCATAATTCTCTATATAAACCATGCCCAAGTCTCTACTCATGAGCAGGGAACCCCTGCTACAGATAAAGGAATCAGACAGACTTGAACATTGCCTGCTTCAGGTAAGACAGGGTTTGTAGTTTGAGTATAACCAGAAATATGGCCTGTTGAAAGAAAAATATCAACACTTTTCTGGGGGGAAAAATGGAATCCAGAGTCTCCTCAACAAAATCTTCAAAATATTCAGGATATGATCCAAAATTATTCAACACACAAAGAACCAGGAAAATGTGACCAATTCTAAAAGGAAAAAACAAGCAACAGAGGCCAATCCCAAGAAAACTTCCATATTGGAATTAATCAGACAAGGGTTTTTAAGTAGCTATTGTAACTATGTTCACGGATAAAAAATCACATTTATAAGAAATGAACAGATAGGAAACAACAGCAGAAACCTAGAAAATAGAATCAAATGAAAAAAGAAGCAAATGGAAATTTTAGAACTAAATATCAGGAATTAAAAAAAAATCACTGGATGGACTTAATGAAGATCTCATTGGAAAGAGAAAATGAACTTGAAGATAAATCAATAGAAAGTAACCAGTCTGAAAGAAAGAGAGAAGAAAGATTGGAAATAAAAAAGTAACACAGAGACCTGTGGAACACATCTGACATAGGGGTGATTGGCACCCCAGAAGGAGAAGAAGGAGAGTGGGACAGAAAAATAAATATTTAAAGCCTTATAGGAGGATCCATTCAGGAGGCAGAGACTGAATATACAGGAAAGAGATCACAAATACTATAAGTTTCTATAGAAGGAAGGAAGGGATGGAATCCAAAGTGTAAACGTAGAGATTTGGCCGAGGCAGAAAAGACAGCCGCACATGCACTGTGACAGGGGGAAAGAGGCCGGGATGGGAGCACACAGGGGGCCTGGCGTCCCAGAGGGGGGTTTTCATCTGATGGCTTCTGCTTTCCCTCTTAAAGAGAGGAACTGAGAGAAATAAGTCAGACAGAGAAAGAGAAATACAGGATGATTTCACTTACATGTGTAATCTAAGAAACAAAACAAATAGACAAACAAAACTGAAATAGACTCATAAACACCTAGAACAGACAGGTGTTGCTACAGGGGAGTGGACAGGGGTGAAGCAGGTGACAGGGTAGCAGTTAGTGAGAATGTTTGATACCTCTATCTGGGCGATGGTGATGTGAGTATATACACATGTCAAAATCCATCAAGCTATACACTAAGATTTGTGCGTTTTATTGTATGCACCGCAATATAAAAAACTTTTTAATTAAAATGTCAAAAAAATAAATTTAAGAAAAGAGAGAGCAACTGAAAGACAGAAAACACCAGAAGACAGAAGGTCATCTGCATCACGTGCGGGTACCGGGAAGGGCCCCAGGCTCGGGATACTCACCATGGGACAGCCAGTCCACCACAGATACAGAACAGCAGCCTCAATGTGCTGAGGGCTCAAGTGGATGTAGTAGCCACGAATCATGTAAAACCAATCTGCCTTGGTGTGTGCCTTCCCCAGAGGCTTCTTGAGTGCAAGCACAGTGACTGAATAGCTGGGACCACCCACAGCTGGGATTTTACCGGATGGGTGCTACAAACGACAAGGATCATGTTTGGGACATAGACAAGGACTCTAAGCTTGGTAAGGAGAGAAGAAAAGGAGTGAGGGGGCTGGCAACGTGGGGATAGTTAGATCAACAGAGCAGGGCTGCTGCGGGCTAGCTGCCCTGGGAGAAGCTGATCAGCCAGCTGAGAGGGAGGATGCGGAAGTCAGAGAGGAGCAGCAGGCTTGATTTTGAAGTTCCCGGTGATGCCAAAGCCCCAGTCGCAACCATGAAGCGGGTGGCTTGGAGAGAATAGAGATGGTCTTCAGAGAGAAGGGAGTCAACTAACTGAGGGTCCAGGTGATCTCTTAAATTTCACCCAAACCAACACTGAATTTACCTAGCATGAGGGGAGGATGAGACAGATGCGGAGATCTTTGAAGAATGAGGGACCAGGGGTCAGTAAATGGCAGAGGCTCTCAGGAGGAGAGAGGATGGCATAGCTGGACAGCTGAGACTCAGAAGAGTGCTCTAAGGGAGTAGGAGTAAGGAAGACCGCCCCTGTCTCCCAGCTTTTATGCTGAGTGTGGAAGAACATAGCCAGGTGCTGCGTCGTAGGGGCTAAAGGAGCAATTTCTGCAGGTCTGTTACTTCCTCATTACTGCACAACAGACTACCACAGATTTGGCAGCTTAAAACAACACCCTCATGGACATACAATGGCAAAATGACAGTCTCTTCAACAGGTGGTGCTGGCAAAACTGGACAGCTACATGTAGGAGAATGAAACTGGACCATTGTCTAACCCCATATACAAAAGTAAACTCAAAATAGATCAAAGACCTGAATGTAAGTCATGAAACCATTAAACTCTTGGAAGAAAACATAGGCAAAAACCTCTTACACATAAACATGAGTGACCTCTTCTTGAACATATCTCCCCGGGCAAGGAAAACAACAGCAAAAATGAACAAGTGGGACTATATTAAGCTGAAAAGCTTCTGTACAGCAAAAGACACCATCAATAGAACAAGAAGGATCCCTACAGTATGGGAGAATATATTTGAAAATGACACATCCGATAAAGGCTTGACGTCCAGAATATATAAGGAGCTCACACGCCTCAACAAACAAAAAACAAATAACCCAATTAAAAAATGGGCAGAGGAACTGAACAGACAGTTCTCCAAAAAAGAAATACAGATGGCCAACAGACACATGAAAAGATGCTCCACATCGCTAATTATCAGAGAAATGCAAATTAAAACTACAATGAGGTATCACCTCACACCAGTAAGGATGGCTGCCATCCAAAAGACAAACAACAACAAATGTTGGTGAGGCTGTGGAGAAAGGGGAACCCTCCTACACTGCTGGTGGGAATGTAAGTTAGTTCAACCATTGTGGAAAGCAGTATGGAGGTACATCAAAATGCTCAAAACAGACTTACCATTTGACCCAGGAATTCCACTCCTAGGAATTTACCCTAAGAACGCAGCAATCAAGTTTGAGAAAGACAGATGCACCCCTATGTTTATTGCAGCACTATTTACAATAGCCAAGAATTGGAAGCAACCTAAATGTCCATCAATAGATGAATGGATAAAGAAGATGTGGTACATATACACAATGGAATACTACTCAGCCATAAGAAAAGGGCAAATCCAATCATTTGCAGCAACATGGATGGAGCTGGAGGGTATTATGCTCAGTGAAACAAGCCAAGCGGAGAAAGAGAAATACCAAATGATTTCACTTATCTGTGGAATATAAGAACAAAGGAAAAACTGAAGGAACAAAACAGCAGCAGAATCACAGAACTCAAGAATGGACTAACAGGTACCAAAGGGAAAGGGACTGGGGAGGATGGGAGGGTAGGGAGGGATAAGGGGGGGAGAAGTAGGGGGGTATTAAGATTAACAGGCATGGGGGGGTAGGAGAAAAGGGAGGGCTGTACAACACAGAGAAGGCAAGTAGTGATTCTACAACATTTTGCTATGCTGATGGACAGTGACTGTAAAGGGGTTTATAGGGGGAGACCTGGTATAGGGGAGAGCCTAGTAAACATAATATTCGTCATGTAAGTGTAGATTAGTGATACCAAAAACAAAGCAAAAAAAAAAAAAAAAGGGCAGTTCCTGTGTGGTAACCTCCAACGAGTTCTACACAAGGGTATAAAGCGCATATAAAAGTGTAGGCAAAGGGTCTGTTTGTGTTTATACAGAGGATCAAAGCCTAATTGGGCTACCCCGAAAATGAACTAAGATACGATATGAAAGAGAACTTCCAACATTTGCGCTCTCTGGAAGACTCATGCCAGAAGATGATCATCAAAAAACCCCAACAAAGATCCACGCACTGCTACAGCTGTAGATGCACTCATCCCACCAGTTCCTGGACTTGCCATGGGAATGAGGAAGGAGATATCTAAGCTGGCCTGTGCATACAGTAAAACAACAAATTTGACTGGATCTATACTGTTGGAAGTCAACCAAGAATTTGGAGAAGTGCAAATTGTAGCGCTCCAAAGTCTTACAACTACAGACTATTTACTGTTAAAAGAACATATGGCATGTGAACAGTCCCCAGGAATGGGTTGTTTTAATTTGTCTGATTTCTCTCAGACTGTTCAAGTTCAGTTGGACAATATCCACCATATCATAGATAAGTTTTCACAAATGCCTAAGGTGCCTAACTGGTTTTCTTGGTTTCACTGGAGATGGCTGGTAATTACAGATATGCTTTGGTTATGTAACTATACTCCTATTATGTTAATGTGTGTGCACAATTTAAGTAGTAGCTTAAAACCTATATATGCTGAAGTTACTCTACAAGAAGATATGTCAAAGAAATAATCAATCTTCCCATGTTTTCTTCTGCCTGCTACTTCTATAGCTTTTCTTCTTCCTTCCTAATTACAACCCTTAAATAGAATTCGTGCCTCATATCAAATTTACCGAGTATCATAATTCTTCCAAGTGGTAAAGATACCTCAAGACAAATGCTGGGCATAGAAGCCACAGGGCATAAATATGCAAAGAAGTAAAAAGCTAACCTTTTCAAACAATAAGGCTTCCCTCTCACTTACCAACTTCACATTTCCCTGTATGGCCCCGGAAGATGACTGGTTAGCCAGAGACGGGTAAGATTCCTCAAGGGAGGAACAACCTAAGACAGGCACAGTCGCAGGGGGGCCATCAGGTGAGAAATTGGGGATCAACAGAGGTGAGGCTTAGAACCTCACCCCCCCTGTTCTGAGAGAAATCTTCTGCATACGTGGATGTTTTATTGCCCTGGTCTAGCTTGGATTAACACACAGTCTACAGGCACACACCTGATCATCTACATTTGCTCTCTTACAACGCTAAACTATGTTTTCTACCTTTATCTTGTATCTACCTACCACTTCAGCATTTTATTAAAAATAATAATAATAAAGAGAGAAATGTGGTATCCACATATAAATCAAGTATAAAAACCAAATGAGTATTCATATTTGAACTGACTGTTTATAGTTCATAATGCATGAGCAAAACCGAAAATTTCTGTGATGACTGCCCTTGTACTGTTCACTATGTAACTTATTCATTATGTAAGAATTTGTTCTACATGTAAGAACTTGTTTGTTATGCCTCAGAAGATTGGAGACTGATGAAAAATAGGCTTGGGGTGGATTAATGATTGTGCATTGAGCATTGACTCCCCTATACAGAATTTTATTGTCGTTAACAACCATTTGATCAATAAATATGAGAGATGCCCTCACAAAAAAAAAAAAAAAAAAAAAAAAAAAGAACAGACTTCCAATGGTAAAATAAATAAGTAACCGGGATGTAATGTATAGCATAAGGATATAGTCAAGATATTGTAACAGCTTGGTAGGGTGATAGCTGGAACCTAGAATTATGTATATAAATGTTCTACCACTGTGTTGTACACTTGAAACTAATGTAATGTAATACTGTGCGTCAACTACCCTTCAATAAAAAATAATTATTAAAAAAAAAAAAAAAACACCCATTTACTGTCTCAGTTTCTGTGAACCAGTCCCTGCATGGCTTGGCTGGGTCCCCTGTTCAGTATCTCACAAGGCTGCCATTGGGTGTTGGCCAGATTGCCACTGGAGGCTTAACTGGGGAAGAACCCGCATCCGCACCCACTCAGTTGTCAGAATCCGTCTCCTTGCAGTGTATGGCTGAAGGCTGAAGGCCCTGGCTTCTTGCTAGATGTCTGCTGGAGGCTGCCCTCAGTGCTTACACATTTGGGTTTTTCCAGCATGGCCAGCAAAGAGAGTCTCCTAGAAAGAGTCAATCAGCAAGACCAAGTCTCACATGGCATAACTTAATCACAGTGTGACATCTGTCCCCTCTGCCACACCCTGGCCACTAGAAGCACAGCTGCATGCTCACTCAAGTGGAGGGCATCGCCGGCTGTGTGAACACCAGAGTCAGGGGTCATGTCTGTCCGTAGGGTCTGTCCTCCACAGAAAGGGAGGGGACACGGGGCGCTTGCAAGACACAATGGGACAGCCTGGTGGATGGAGGTGGAGGCGAGGGGGTGAGAGCCGTCAGGACAAGGAAATGCTGAGCAGCTAAGAGTGAGAGTTTGGCCGAGGATGGATGGGGTGGCAGAGAGAGGGGCTTAGATTTCAGGTGCAAGCTGATGGAAATTGCATTCTCTTGCTTTCTTTATCACATGTTCTATGGAAAAGAGATCTACTTTCAGAAATATGTTGTGTCAAATAGGCTAACTTTGCTATATATATATATATGTTGATTCAATTTCCTCCAAAAGCCTGACCTCTTTAAAGAGCAGATAGCTGAAACACATCCACCCAGACAGTCTGAGAGGTGTCTGAAGATAGCAGGGGAAACAGAGTGACAACCCCATTTCCAGTATGAAAGGCAGAGGAGAGCCAGAAGGCAAAGACTGCTCCAGGAGAAAGGGGAACTAAAGTGGACACCTGGAAACTGGAATCAAGCCCAGGCAATTCAGTAGAGTTGGATGAAATGAAATTGTGAGATTGTGGATAAAATGACCAGAGGATGATGGTCGATAAGATACACAAGGATCATAAAAGTAACAAGGGACATGTTTGCAGCCCTGCCCAGGGCCACTATACTTCCATTTATGACATAGCAAAGTTCATTAATATGATATTAAAATATATATATAGCATGACATTTTTAAGTTGTTTTCAAAAAAGCATCTGGTAGCTGAAAAACTGGTAGTTAAAGGTGGAGGAATAAAATGAAAGGCATTATAGTAGAATATATATTTCTAAAGGACTTAGTAGGGTTGGCATTAAAGAGGACATATCAATGTGAACTCATTTACAGGCTCTCTTGCTAAAGTGGCCTGGAAGTGGAAACTCCCTCTCACTTAGGCTCTCATGTGGATAATCTGGCCCACACCAGGAGTGCCCGTATGTCAGCCCCTAATAACATTTGCCACTTAAGGAAACCAGGGCTCCCTGGAAAGTAGCTGACTCCCTACCTTGGTACAAGAAAAATCAAAGCAGGTCTAAGTTGCTCTATGATGCTAGAAGCATGCTAGTTTCAAAAGATGTGTGAGGTGGTGTTTAAAAGGACAAGAGATGCAGTAAAAAAAAGGCAACACTGTGATAATCTGAGTATTAGAAAGGTAACAAAAATCATGTGAAAAGCCTGAGTCTATAATGATAATGAATATGGGTTATACTAAAGAAAGGTAACACATGAGGTCCTGAAAATGTCAGCTATTCAAGACGCACACCGTATCCAAGGTTTGGATAATAATTAAGCTGTGAATTTCTTGCCCTTATATCAGGCAGTGCAATTTAAGGGACACCAGGGATGAAAGATGCTCTGGGTCGTATTTTTTTTAAACAAATTTTTTATTGTGGCAGGCAAAATTTTACCACAGGAAGCCACTTCCACAGATAATTGCCAAGCTGGGTGAAATTATTTTGGAACCAGAACCCACCCCAGACTCAGCCAACCTCCAGGCAGCTCTCCATGTCTGTTACAGTATGGCAGCTCCAGCATAGGGAGCTAATAACCCTAATCTGTAGTGCAAACGAGTCCTAAATCTTCGCATTAGTCATTCTCAGTCCATCTGCGAGGCTGATTCTGCTTTGTTTCTTTGAATAGTGGCTTGAAAATAAATATAAAGATAATGATAATTGGAACATATATTTGTACTTTTGTGACAGGTTTATGGGCATGTTGTATGTGTGTGTATGTGGTAGTAACTGCTATAATCATTGGGGCAATTTGTGTTTTATCTGTATTTTTTGTGATTTAAAAAAACTTTTATTGCATGAAAAAATTTGCAGAACATAAAGTTAATCAATTATTTTAATGTGTAATTTTTATCTGCTTTTTAAGGTGTTGGAAAATTTAAAAGCATGTGACATTAGACTTGTGATGTTGATTTAATACTTAGGTGTATTAAATTTATGATTAAGTGCTTAAATAAATCTAAATAGATCCAAAAGTTGAGACTTACTATTTCATGAACGGTATTTAACACTAAGTAAATTCTTAGTGTTAAGTGCTTAGCATCTAAGATTTTGTTAGACTTTGAAGAGTTGCAAGTCTGCCTTAGATTTCTGAGATGCTTATAGTTTAAATGGTCTAAGATAATTAAATTAATCAAGTTTATAAGTGATATTAAATGTTTAGAGAATTTGTGAGGTAACTGAATATTAATCAAAGAACAAATAAAAGACATTTTACTAAAAATACTAGCTTTGTAAATAGCAAGCTTTTTAAGTTGAACTTAATAAATAAGGCTTTGTAACTTACAACTTTAATAAATTGAAAAAAATTTAAATATACCAATAACTTCAGTATTCTTTTCCATATACTAAATTTCCCTTAGACATTAAAAACTCAATTGACAGTGATTTAGTTTATAAACTAATACAAAATATACGGTGATATTTATTTGTTGAAATTTTGACAGTTGAAAATAGTACATGTTAAATATTATTAAATTAAAAGGAAGCACCCTTTTTTAAATTTAATTTTCTTTTGTTCTATTTTTATTGATATTATTTTCCTTATAGTAACAGATTTTTACAAACAATGATGAACATGTTAAATACCTACCTTTCCCAGGAATGAAGCCTCTATAATCCACCCCATACTCCATCTCCTACTCCGGCTACAAGAAGAAGGAATTATTCTAGATTGGTCACAGTCTAGAGGTTGAGTTTTACTCTGCACCTGGTCAAAGTCTAGCCTGCGGCTTCTGGAACTTCATGTGCATGGGAATCACTTACGATTTTGACTGGGGTGGGTGGGGTGAGAATTTGCATTTCTCCTGAGCTCCTGATTGTACACCGCCTGCCACTGGTCCAGGATCCCCATCCGAGGCCCTGAAGCACACTCTGGGTCTGTGTGAGTGCATGTGGGTGTGGCTCTTCCCAAAGGCTCCAGGCCCCAAGGGCTGGACTTGCTCCCTTGGCCACAGAGCCTGGGTGCTCGCTCTCTCCCTCTCTTTATCGGTCTCTCTCTCAGTCTCTCAATGTCTCTGTCTCTCTCATACAGTAGGAGGGCCTGGAGGCTGCTGCCCTAAGAAGACATTGAGGCAACCACCCTCCTTGGCTCTTGAATCTCATGCTAATCCCTGCTCATCTCTGATGCATGGCCTTGCCCCCCACCACAGAGATCAGCCCCAAGACCCAGGTATTGCCCAGTGGAATTCTGACATAATTCTGTTTCTTTTTTATGTGATTTCCCCCCACTAGCATGCAAGCTCTTTGAGGGCCAGCACTTTGTATTCACCGGGTCATCCCCAGGAGCTAGAACAGTGCTAGACACATCCTGAGTGCTCGTAAGTATTTATGGGATGAATGAGGCCTGTTTTGCTTCTAGGTATGCAAACAAACCCTTCTACAGTTTGACATTTGGGTCCAAGTCTCACTTGATGAAGACAGGGGGAAGTGCCTGCTTAGCCTCTTTGGTGCACCTATCTCCCTTGGGAGACTGTGGCCAAAGGCAGGATCTGAGTTTTCTACCCCTTGCCTTAAAGTCATCTCAATGCCATGTCCATCTCTGGCCCAGCAGCAGGGTTCTGCAGAGCCCAGACCAGAAGAGCACTCCTTGTCCAAGGCCGTGGGAGGACACAAAGTCAGAGGCAGATGAAGTGGAGGGATAACAAGGGAAAGCTGAGGTCCTACAAGCTGTGAGGGGAATGTGATGAGTTGCCAAGCCCAAGAGAGCAGAAGTCAATATCAAAGCCAGGGACTGCAGCCAGGAATCCAAGGTCCAGAGATGAAGAGAACGAGCAAGTGGGCTGATTGGAACTGGGCAGGGGTGAGGCCTTTCCCTGGGGACGGCATGTGAGGCTTGCTTTAATGTGCCTCCAGGAGAAGGGCTAGGCTGGGCCAGACAAGATTAAAGGGGGCCTGGGTGGGCTGGGCAGAATGGTATTTCCCAGGGACTCTTAGCATTCTAGGGCTAAAGCTGGGGAGACAGCATGTGAACTTGGAGGATGGATTCAAACCCCAGCTTCCAATGCCTGACCGTGCAACCTCGGGCAGGTCACTTAAAAGTGATCTCACCTTCGCTTGCTGTTAGGAAGGCACAAACCCTTAATCAGCTTAAAATCTGTATCTCCACAAACATCTCAAAATGCTATTTGGCATACACCCACCACAAAGTGTCTACATTGAGATTGGTGGGGATTTAGAGAGAGAAGTTGGACAGAAGTCAGCAAAGTAGTTACCGAGGAAGAAAAGCACAAGGAGGGAATCATGCCAAACTTCAGAAGCTCTCAGTTAGGCCTCTGCAGAAGGGAGACTGCAAAGAGAAGCAGATCCTTCTGATACCAAGAAAACATCTGTATGGTCACAGGACGCTCAGCAGACTCTTGGTCTGAACATCTCATTGCTCCCTGATCACTTCCAAAATAGGATTGCTAGCATGCCAGTTGGCAAACACATTTTCCCTCCAATGTTGGTTATCGTCTAACTTTTACTCTTTATTCTCTGTAATCTCTTGTATGCCACATCGCCCCTCTGGAAATATAAGCATTTTACTGAAAAGGTGAGACAGCTTTGTTGCTGCATGAAAAAGTGCTTTCTCCTTAATGCCAGTTCTCTCCAGGACCTGGAAGACCTCTGGGGACCTTGGGGCCAGCTTCCAAATACTTCCCCCAGCATCGGGCAAATGCTAGGGGAAGACTTCCTGTATATTCATAACCTTTCGCCACCTACATCCATAAGCACTAGGTAAGGAGCCGGAAGATCAGGTTAAAGGATAAGATCTGTGGCTTAGCAACCAGGTGACATGAGTTAGTGATTTCTCTGAGGCTCAGTTTCTTCATCTATCACAGTGTAGCTGCAAACATCAAGAAAGGCAGTGGAGGAGGATTAAAGGCAGCAGCGTGAGAGGTGAGACAGAGGCTTCCTCCTAAAACTGCATATAATATGAAAATATAATTAATACAACTAATCCTGAGAAAGCAACAGGAAAGAGGGCTGTGCCAGACTGCACACACCTGGAGAAGAGAGCAGACCTCACCGAACGGGGTAACATACCAAAGCTGTGGCCCCACAGGACCCAAGCCCCTCCCCCACCCCAGCTCACCAGCGGGAGGAAGAGAAGCGGAACAGGGAGGGAGTGGAGGCCTGGAACTGCTCAATACCTAACTCCAGAGATCTGCTCTGGAAACACAAACCTACATTTCATGGTACTTTCATGATGCTCTCGTGATTACGGGGTTGGAAAGCTAAGACAGGCAGAACTCCTGGAGAGACTGAGATTCCAGCTGCTTGTGGAAAGCTCTGGGACAAAAGCTTATACCCATGTGCTCAGCCCACTGGTTCAGGCAGTGGAGACAAGCATAGCAGCTGGGAAGCAGGAAACAGCTCTTTCCTCCCCCCAGGCACCAATACCACTCCCCTGCGACACCCGACATTGCTTCAGGGGCTGAGCAGCTACAGAGAGTAGAGCTTCTGGACACTAGAGGGCGCCACATACAAATATGAAACACCAAGGGAACCTGGGTCAAAGTAAAATTATTAATACAACTCCTGAGAAAGATGACATGGACCTCATAACTCTTCCTGAAAGGGAGTTCAAAATAAAAATCATTAACATGCTCATGGAGGTACAGAAAGATATTCAAGAACTCAGGAATGGATTCCAGTTGGAGATCCAATTGTTGAAGAGAACAATGGAGGGTATTAAAAGCAGGTTGGATATGGTGGAGGAGACGATAAATGAAATAGAAACTAGAGAAGAGGAATACAAAGAAGCTGAGGCACAGAGAGAAAAAAGAATCTCTAAGAATGAAAGAATATTGAGAGAACTGTGTGACCAATCCAAACAGAACAATATTCGCATTATAGGGGTACCAGAAGAAGAGAGAGAGAAAGGGATAGAAAGTGTCTTTGAGGAGGTAACTGCTGAAAACTTCCCCAATCTGGGGAAGGAGATAGTCTCTCAGGCCATGGAGATCCACAGATCTCCCAACACAAGGGACCCAAGGAAGACAACACCAAGACATATAGTAATAAAATTGGCAAAGATCAAGGATAAGGACAGACTATTAAAAGTAGCCAGAGAGAGAAATAAGATCACATACAAAGGAAAGCCCATCAGGCTAACATCAGACTTCTCAGCAGAAACCTTACAGGCCAGAAGGGAGTGGCATGATGTATTTAATGCCATGAAGCAGAAGGGCCTGGAACCAAGATTACTTTATCCAGAAAAATTATCATTTAAATTTGAAGGAGGGATTAAACAATTTCCAGATAAGCAAAAGCTGAGAGAATTTACCTCCCACAAACCATCTCTACAGGCTATTTTGGAGGGACTGCTATAGATGGAAGTGTTTCTAAGGTTTAATAGCTGTCACCAGAGGTAATAAAACCACAGTAAAGAAAGTAAAACAGCTAATTACTAAGCAAATGCAAAATTAAATTAACTACCCCAAAGTCAATCAAGGGATAGACAAATAGTACAGAATATGATACATAATATGTAAAGAATGGAGGAGGAAGAAAAAGGAGGAGAAAAAGAAAAGAACCTTTAGATTGTGCTTATAATAGCATATTAAGTGAGTAAAGTTAGACTCTTAGATAGTAAGGAAGTTAACCTTGAACCTTTGGTAACCACGAATCTAAAGCCTGCAATGGCAATAAGTACATACCTATCGATAATCACCCTAAATGTAAATGGACTGAATGAACCAATCAAAAGACATAGAGTCACTGAATGGATAAAAAAACAAGACCCACCTGTATGCTGCCTACAAGAGACTCACTTTAAATCCAAAGACATACACAGATTAAAAGTTAAGGGATGGAAAAAGATATTTCATGCAACTAATGGAGAGAAAAAAAAAGAAGTTGCAGTACCTGTATCAGACAAAATAGACTTCAAAACAAAGAAAGTCACAAGAGACAAAGAAGGACATTACATAATGATAAAAGGGTCAATCCAACAAGAGGATATAACTATTATAAATATATATGCACCCAACACAGGAGCACCAGCATATGTGAAACAAATACTAACTGAATTAAAAGGGGATTCATGCAATGCATTCATTCTAGGAGATTTCAACTCTCCACTCACTCTGAAGGACAGATCAACCAGACAGAAAATAAGTAACGACACAGAGGCACTGAACAACACATTAGAATAGATGGACCTAAGAGATATCTACAGAACTCTACACCCAAAAGCAGCAGAATACACATTCTTCTCAAGTGCACATGGGACATTTTCAAGAATAGATCATATACTAGGCCACAAAAAGAGCCTCAGTAAATTCAAAAAGATTGAAATTGTACCAACCAGTTTCTCAGACCACAAAGGTATGAAACTAGAAATAAATTATGCAAAGAAAATGAAAAATCCCAAAAAAACATGGAAGCTTCACAACATGCTCCTAAATAACCAATGGATCAATGACCAAATAAAAACAGAGATCAAGCAATATATGGAGACAAATGACAACAATAATTCAACACCGCAAAATCTGTGGGACGCAGCAAAGGCCATGCTAAGAGGAAAGTATATTGCAATACAGGCCTACCTCAAGAAAGAAAAACAATCCCATATAAGCAGTCTAAACTCACAATTAATGAAACTAGAAAAAGAACAATGAATGAGGCCCAAAGTCAGTAGAAAGAGGGACATAATAAAGATTAGAGCATAAATAAATAAAATCAAGAAGAATAAAACAATAGAAAGAATCAATGAAAGCAAGAGCTGGTTCTTTGAGAAAATAAACAAAATAGATAAACCCCTAGCCAAACTTATCAAGAAGAAAAGAGAGTCTATACACATAAATAGAATCAGAAATGAGAAAGGAAAAATCACTATGGACACCACAGAAATACAAATAATTATTAGAGAATACTATGACAAATTATATGCTAACAAACTAGATAACCTAGAAGAAATGGACAACTTTCTAGAAAAACACAACCTTCCAAGGCTGACCCAGGAAGAAACAGAAAATCTGAACAGACCAATTACCAGCAACAAAATTGAGCTGGTAATAAAAAAACTACCTAAGAACAAAATCTCTGGACCAGATGGCTTCACTGCCGAGTAAGGAAGGAAGTTAACCTTGAACCTTTGGTAACCACGAATCTAAAGTCTGCAGTGGCAATAAGTTGAATTTTATCAAACATTTAGTGAAGACCTAATACCCATTCTCCTTAAAGTTTTCCAAAAAATAGAAGAGGAGGGAATACTTCCCAACTCATTCTATTAGGCCAGCATCACTCTAATACCAAAACCAGGCAAAGACACCACAAAAAAAATTACAGACCAATATCCCTGATGAACATAGATGCAAATTAGCAAACCAAATTCACATATACATCAGAAAGATCATCCATCATGATCAAGTGGGATTCATTTCAGGGATGCAAGGATGGTATAATATTTGAAAATCCATCCACATCATCCACCACATCAACAAAAAGAAGGACAAAAACCACATGATCATCTCCATAGATGCTGAAAAAGCATTTGACAAAATTCAACATCCATTCATGATAAAAACTCTCAACAAAATGGGTATAGAGGGCAAGTACTTCAACATAACAAAGACCATATATGACAAACCCACAGCCAACATTATACTTAACAGCAAGAAGCTGAAAGCTTTTCCTTTAAGATTGGAAACAAGACAAGGATCCCCACTTTCTCCACTTCTATTCAACATAGTACTGGAGATCCTAGCCATGGCAATCAGACAACACAAAGAAATAAAAGGCATCCAGATTGGCAAGGAAGAAGTTAAATTGTCCCTATTTGCAGATGACATGATATTGTACATTAAAAAAACCTAAAGAATCCACTCCAAAACTACTAGATCTAAGATCTGACTTCAGTAAAGTTGCAGGATACAAAATTAATACACAGAAATCTGTGGCATTCCTATACACTAACAATGAACTAGCAGAGAGAGAAATCAGGAAAACAATTCCATTCCCAATTGCATCAAAAAGAATAAAATACCTAGGAATAAACCTAACCAAGGAAGTAAAAGACCTATACCCTGAAAACTACAAGACACTCATGAGAGAAATTAAAAGAAGATACCAATAAATGGAAACACATCCTGTGCTCATGGATAGGAAGAATTAATATTGTCAAAATGGCCATCCTGCCTAAAGCAATCTACATATTCAATACAATTGCTATCAAAATAGCAACAGCATTCTTCAATGAACTGGAGAAAATAATTCTAAAATTCATATGGAACTACAAAAGACCTCAAATAGCCAAAGCAATCCTGAGAAGGAAGAATAAAGCAGGAGGGAGTATGCCCCCCAACTTCAAGCTCTACTACAAATCCACAGATATCAAGAGAAATTGGTACTGGCACAAGAACAGACCCATAGAACAATGGAAAAGACTAGAGAGCCCAGATATAAACTCAAGTATACATGGTCAATTAATATACGATAAAGGAGCCATGGATATACAATGGGGAAATGACAGCCTCTTCAACAGCTGGTGTTGGCAAAACTGGACAGCTACATGCAAGAGAATGAAACTGGATTATTGTTTAACCCCATACACAAAAGTAAACTCAAAATGGATTAAAGACTTGAATGTAAGCCATGAAACCATAAAACTCTTAGAAGACAACATAGGCAAACATCTCCTGAATATAAGCATGAGCAACTTCTTCCTGAATGCATCTCCTCAAGCAAGGGAAACAAAAGCAAAAATGAACTCATGGGACTACATCAAACTAAAAAGTTTCTGTACGGCAAAGGACACCATCAACAGAACAAAAAGGCATCCTACAGTATGGGACAATATATTTGTAAATGACATATCCGACAAGGGGTTAACATCCAAAATATATAAAGAACTTACACACTTCAACACCCAAAAAGCAAGTAACCCAATTAAGAAATGCGCAGAGCATATGAAGAGACAGTTCTCCAAAGAAGAAATTCAGATGGCCAACAGACACATTGAAAAGATCCTCCACATCACTAATCATCAGGGAAATACAAATTAAAACCACAATGAGATATCACCTCACACCAGTAAGGATGGCCAGCATCGAAAAGACTAAGAACAACAAATGCTGGCAAGGATGCCGAGAAAGGGGAACCCCCCTACACTGCTGGTGGGAATGTAAGCTAGTTCAACCATTGTGGAAAGCAATATGGAGGTTCCTCAAGAAACTAAAAATAGAAATACCATTTGACCCCGGAATCCCACTCCTTGGAATTTACCCAAAGAATACAAGTTCTCAGATTCAAAAGACATATGCACCCCTATGTTTATCACAGCACTTTTTATAATAGCCAAGATATTGAAGCAACCTAAGAGTCCATCAGTAGATGAATGGATAAAGAATACACAATGGAATACTAGTCAGCCATAAGAAGAAACAAATCTGATCATTTGCAACAACATGGATGGAGCTGGAGGACATTATGCTCAATGATATAAGCCAGGCAGAGAAAGACAAATACCAAATGATTTCCCTCATTTGTGGAGTGTAACAATGAAGCAAAACTGAAGGAACAAAATAGCAGCAGACTCACAGACTCCAAGAAGGGACTAGTGGTTACCAAAGGGGAGGGGTGTGGGAGGGTGGGTGGGGCGGGAGGGAGAAGGGGATTGAGGGGTATTATGTTTAGTACACATGGTGTGGGGGATCATGGGGAGAACAGTGTAGCACAGAGAAGGGATGTAGAGGATCTCTGGCATCTTGCTGCACTGATGGACAGTGACTGCATTGGGGTACGGGTGGGGACTTGATAATATGGGTAGATGTAGTAACCACATTGTTTTTTCATGTGAAACCTTCATAAGAGTGTATATCAATCATACCTTAATAAAAAATTAAATAAAAAAAAAAAGAAAGGCAGTGGATTTGAAAGTGTTCTGTAAACTGAAAGTGATTTATGGAATCAGGAGTGGAACTGTTATTACTGTTGTCATAGCTGTTCATGGTTCAACCCCCATGCCTATGTTTGTTGCCAGATCCAGTGATATATCAGTTAGAATTAAGTTTGGCTGCTAACTACAAAAAAATATTAAAAGTGACTTAGAGAAGATAAGTTATTTCTCTCTCACATCTTTCTGAGCTGTTACGGTGCCCCAGAGTATAAAAGACCCAGGATCTTTAATCTTACTGTTTATAGTGGGTAACCTCCATTCCTAAGGTCATCTCATGGTCCAAAATGGCTGTAGTAATCAAGCCATTACATCACAATCCAGTCAACTGAAAAGACTGCAGAAAAGCATGCATTCTCCCTCTTAGGACACTTTCGGACACTGCAGTTCTGCTTACCTCCACTGGCCAACCTGAGTCACGGTCACATCTAGGCGCAAGGGTGACTAGAAAATAAGAGTTTCATTCTGAGCAGTTGTGTGCCTAGCTAAAAATGGAGGGGTCCTATTACCTAGGGAGAAAGGGCTGCTAGGTTGTCTCTGCTACAAAGGATCATTTCTCTATCCTCATCTTCATCTACCTGAGGAGCATTTCCCCACTTGCCAAGGAAATTCTTCTCTTTACTACTGAGAAGAAAACCGCATCCTCCCAGCTTTCTCCTCCTCTCTTCCTTCAATGTTGGAATGACTCAGGACAGTCCTGGGGACACCTCTTTCTTCTCTGTCCATACTCTCCTCCTAAGTAATCTCATCTAGTCTCAAGGATCTGAATGCCAATCTGGGTGCCAGTGAATGCTAAGGCCAGCCCTGACCTCTCCCCTTAATTCCAGAAGCATGTAAGCAGCTGCCACTTGACACCACCACTGGAAAGTCTAACAGGCATCTCAACCTTAATCCTTGACCCCCACCCACAATCTTGCTCCTCCCCGAGTTTTCCCATCATAGTAAATGGCACCAGTGACTTAAACCAGGGAAATTAAGAGTTAATCTTGACTCCTCACTTCCGCACACTCCCTACACCCAAGCCATCAGGAAGTCATGCTGACTATCTCTGAAACCTATCTCTAGGTCACTCACTTTCCTTCATTCCCCCACTACCATCATCTCTTGCCTGGACCTTCGCAGTAACTTAATTGGGTCGGGTTGTGGGGGGAAGGGAGGTCCCTGCTTTCACTCCTGCTTCCTACTGCCCATCTTCACACAAGTCAGAGTGGTATTTTGAAGAAGTCAATCAGGACAAAAGCGGTGGGATGCAAACCCTTCCCAGATGACCATGAAGGGATTCCATTAACGGTATGAACCCTAACAGACAGACAGCACTGTAGAGGAAATAACAGTGACAGAAATTCGGAAGCTGGAAAACAGGAAGGTGGGTGCCAATTGATTCAGTCAGCCCAAGAAAGTGGAATCCTAACCCAGAGAAAGCCAAAACAGAACACAATCAGTGATGCCACAAAACTCCCAGAAGCCAAGAATTGATGGCACCACGTGTTTCTGGAAATGGAGGTGCCAGATTGCCCAAATTCTGTTCCACATGATCCCCCAAGTCCTCTTCTCAACCCCATGCAGCTGGGGATGCTTCCTCCATTCAGGCAGAAGCTGGGGGTTCTTCCCCTGGGAGAGGGCAACAGGGGGTGTCACTGGGCTAGGGGCATGAGGCCCAGCTGGAAACAGAGTACTGTGCAGAGAATGGGGGGTGATGAAGGCGTCCATTCTGAATGCTGAGACACCCCCGGCACTTTTCTCCCATGTGGTTGGCAGGATGCTGGGGCCAGTTCTCCCTCACAAGGAACTGGAGGAGCCCTTCCCACGGAACCTGACCTGGCTAGGAAGAAACACCTTAAAGAAATCTACTTCCTAACAGGAGCCCCACAGGTGGGCAGAGCAGCCAGGCCCTTCACACCGGCCCGTGGTCAGAGCCCAGCCACCACTCAGCACCACGCCGCAGCAGGCAAGCAGCTATCAACAGCAGGCCCCAGCAATGGAGGCTCTGCTCCAGGAAGACTGCACTTTTGGACCCTGAAATGGAATGGCAGATCATTTTCAGAGGTCACAAGTGTTTGTCTCCTTTCGATTTTTTTTTGTCAGCCAGTTAAAAATGTAGAAACCATTCTTAGCTACCAGGCTATCCAAAAAGTGGGAGTCATTGGGTGGGTTGGATATGGCCAAACCCTGTTCTCATACTTTATCCCGTTTTATTTTCATCAAAGCTCTAATTGCTTCCTGTTCTTTTCTTGCTGCTTCTTATCAGCCTCCCCCACTAGAATGGCAAGTCCGTAAGAGCAAAGAATTCATCCTTTTTCCCAGCCCCTCAGCATCGAGAACACTGCTTGGCAAACAGTATGTGCTCAGTACATGTTTGCTGTGTGTCAGCATGACGGCTGAGCCATACCAGCCACCCACACCCCGAATCGCTGCCAGCAGTGCCCGGGACGACCAGCCTCGGATGCTAGTGATGGCACTCCCAGCCCTGCTCTTCTCTCACCCTTTCCCTGTTTGCTGGCTCCTTTCCCTTTCCTTCTGTTCCTCCATCCCAAACTGCAAGCCTGTCTATGGTGCCCAGGGTGCCCCACAAACCTGGGCCACAGAAAATACACAAAGGCCACCTGGCCTCCACACTCCCAGACCTAAAGATGAGGGAATGGCGTCAGGCTGCTGGTCCAGCCTTGGACTGAGACTGTGACCACAGGCCCTGTTGAGGTAGACAGGGACAGAAGTGGGGAGTATTTGCTTCAGGTAAACAGGGCTTCAGATTATGTCCCTCAGACCCTGAAACCAGGCAGAACGAATGCAGTGCGACAGCTAATGCGGGTCAGGGTTCGGTAGTGTTTGCGGACTGGATGGGATATTCACAAGCATTGCAGCTTTTCAGCATGATGTCATGGGACTTGTGGTGCCAAAGAAGAAGCCATCCCTCACCAATGTCCAGAACATAGGATTCCTTGGGAGAACTCCCCAAGTGGGCACAGGGCACCAGCCTGTGCTGCCACATCGATGGCATACAGTCCTTTAAGCTCACCCAACACCCTGTTTGAACATATGCAGAAGCCACCGACCGCCAGTGATCGATTTCTTTCTTCCCAGGGGGAGAAAGGAGGTGCTGACAAGCAGATGTGTACCCCATGACCTGGCAGCCGCCCTGCCCGATGCGAATTAATCAAGGGGCTGATCAATAAGGTCATTCTGGTTAGCAAGCCAGTCCTGTGGGCCCGCTCACTCCTAGGTCAAGGGCTGAAATCAACTTCCTATGATGCCAAGTGAGAGACCGCATCCCACCAGTGCCTGGATCTCTTGACCTGACTGCTTTTCAAATCCAATGGTTTTTGTGACCGTTTGTTTCTATTAAGTCCCTAATGCTATGTTTTTAAAATACAGCAGTGCTCACGGAACCTGGTGTCAGAACCGCCCCACTTAGGAGGTGGTAAGGAATTTATGTAACCCAGATGCAGCCAAGGACTTGTTCTCTGATGGCCCAGTGTCACGGTCTGGGACTTGACCTTGTGTTTGCCGGCAACTCAAGGGCTTCCTGTTCCCGCAGGGGCCTGGGCTGGCTGGGCGGGCAGCTCTCGGCGGCTCTGAGCTCCGGCTCCCGCTGGCCTGGCTCTTTCCATGGCTCCAGTTTGCAGTTTTTCTGCTCTATTGACAGATGAGATGCTTTTATTTCTGTAAAAAGAAATGACTCACAAGGGCCTGTGTGTAGGTAGCTGACTTTACTGAAGATTTGGAGAGACAAAGGGGGTTTACATAGCAAAAATACAAAAACTTAAACTTGAATATTAGACATCCATGAGCTTAAAAAGACCCTTTGCCATTTCCACCAGCGGGCTCCAGCCTTCCGAAAAGGTACTGGACCAAACCTCTCCCTGACCTTTCTCAGGAAGTAAACAAAAACCAAATTCCGACGTTTCTTGTTCAGAGTGGCTTCACCCACCATTCGTCCAGTCCTCCCTTTCAAACCTTCCCTGGGGACTCTGTCTCACCCACATAGGCCACAGAATTATTTTCCCAGTTAGGAACTTCCTTCCATTTCTGATAAGGGGTGAGGATGAAAGTCAAGTGCGTGTGTTCTGGGGGTGGGAGAGCTGGGTCAGGGCAGGCTTTACACGCCCAGCTGCCCAGCTCTCTGAGGGCGCACCGGGAGCCCAGTCCGGCACCCCCCTTCATGCTCACAGCCACCCTCCTTCCTTCCAACAGCAGCTGGAAGTCGAAGCCCCATTATCCCCACTTCACAGATGCGGCCACGAAGGCTAAGTCATTTGCCCAAGACCACACTTGTAAGAAGCCAGTTCAGCCCTCGATCAGCCCCACTCCAGGGTTGAAGTCCTTAAGACCAACTGATGTAGATTTAACTCTTTGGGGAAAAGCTTTTCGTTTGCATTCTGGGAGCTCACATATGGATAAAGAAGGGGTCAAACAGTGACCACTGGTGTCACTGTCCCTGAGGTAAAACCAAATGCACTGCCGCTGTCCCTCACCTCCCTGCTCTGTGCAGTGTGGCTCAGGTGAGCCTGAACCTGGCCCAGCCCTGCCAGGTGTCAGGGGCTCCCTGCTGCCACACCACTGCTCACAAGGGATGCCCGCCCTTCAGCTCCAGTCACTACACAGCCCACTGTCCTCTGAACCTGCCCACTGGGGAGAGGGAGCGAGTGCTGGACCAAGCACCCCAAATGTGGGGGCCTGAGCCAGGAAGCCCCTTGGCTGCCCCTTGGTCCTCACGCCACCAGCTTCAGTCCTGAAAGGGCAGAGCCTGTGTCTGCATACGCATGCACATAAGCAGGCACACACCCCAAGTCCCTTCTGGTGGGTTTCTCTCTCATTAGGAAGTCATCCCACCCTATGGGATGTCTCTGGTGGCCCCTGGGCACAGTGTGCTCAGTCAACATCAGACTCCATGGGATAGGCGGTCCGTTCCCACGTCCCCATCTCAACAATGTGGCTGCTGGCCCTATGTGGTGACAGAAGGGCAAGGGGCTCAGGGACCCCTCTCACCTTCCAGGCCCAAATGGTGTGGATCGCACTGCCTTGTACACATGCACTCATTCATCAAATGGTTCCCGGGCACCTGCTATGTTCCAGAACACCACGTTCAGTTTACAGAACCAGGAAATCCATAGCCTCCACCCACAGACAGTGAGTCTGGGAGGAGAGACAGGCTGAGCAGACAGTCACACGTGCTTCTCTGCAGTTCATGGCAATCCCAGAGTTTTCTAAAATCAGATAAAAAAGACTCCCTGGATTAACACACTTCCAAGATCTCCCTTCACATGGAATAAAATCCACAGTCCTTATCAAGTGAGGGGCTGTTGGCCTGCAGAGGGAGCTGGATGGCCGGCTGCCCCTCACCTGGCCGGCTGTCCCCCACTGGCTGGCTGCCCCCACCTGTCCGGCTGGCTGGGCAGGAGGAGCCCCTGCCTGCCTCCACAGCTCCCCGCTCATCTCTCCTTATTCCCGACACTCGCTCCTCTCTGTGCCTGGGACATGCCAGCCACCCTCCTGCCTCTCCTAAGAAGGCCTTCTTTCGCCCTCCCCAGGCTGTATAGGGAGGCTTCCCAGTGACCCTCAACCTCTGCACCCTCATTTCCTGACATATCACAGGCTGCATGGCCTGTTTACCCACTTGTTTACTCTTTCTTCCTCAGTAAAATGTAAGCTCCCCAAGGGCCTCATCTGTCTTGGTCATCGATACATTCCCAGCACCCGGCACAAAGCAGAAGTTAAGTAAGTATCCGCGAAGTGAATGAATAGAGGCAGTGATATGCCAAGCAAGTGAGTTCCCCTCTCTGTGCCCCACTTTCCTCATCTGTAAAATGGGGAGAGCACAGAACCTAGCAGGAGAGGATGAAAAGAGACAACAGGACACCTGTGTTCTGGCACCAGGTTAACAGGTGCTCCAAACTATCATGGGTGGAAATGCTTCTGCCACACGAGGGCAGGAGTGACTAGCCTCGGCCCTTGAGAATGGGCAACCACCTTCCAGGGAGAGCGGGGTGGGTGATGCTGGCCGGATCGTGTGAAACAGAGGCCAAAAGGCAGGGGGAGGTGCTGGGAAGGGTACACAATTCAGAGCACAGGTGAGGGTTAGGAGGCAGATTGGGCCAGGCCTCCTGCCCATCCTCCAAGTCTGCACACCAGGGGGAGAGGACATCCCGTCTGCATTCTCCATGGCTGACTAGTCTGGAATTTATGCTGTAGGTAAGTCACTCTCCGTTAGGCCTCTGAGGTCAGTTCATAAAGAGAAGGGAAAGCTCAGCCCACACCTGGCCCAGCAGGATCTGCACTGACTCCCTCCCACCTGCAACACAAGATCACCTCATGAACGTGTGCATCCCAGCCATGGCCAGGGGGCGGCTCACACGTCCTTCAGAAGCATTTGTCTGAAGGTTCAGTCAAGCAAGAAGGGCAGGCTTCGTGAGCAGCCCCCATCCAAACAGGCCCAGCCCCAGGAATAGGGGAGGGGAGAACGGCAAGGGGAGATGGCGAGGACTGTGATGCTGGGGTGGGGGCTGGGGGAGCCTTATACAAACACACCTGCACACATGAGCACATGCCACCCGCCCGGGGACCCGGGGCCCCATGCCCCGTCTCCACGGCACATCCCGTGAGAGCCATTTCCACAGGTAGTGGAGCTGAGCAGCTCAGCACGAGGTTTGCAGGGGCCCAGAGTGTGTGGTTCAGGCTGCTCTGGGGTGAAGAGAGGAGTGTGGCCGTGGAGGATGGTGCACATGGGGCAGTGGGCTTCTCCCCCCCATCCGAACGCTGCCAGCCTTCTTCCTGTCTGCTCCTCTGAACGCTGCCCACCCTTTACCGGACCGCCTCTCAACTGTGACACCCTCCCTGGATCTCCCACAGCCTGCCCTCTCCCATCTCTGAATTCCAGCCACTCCGAGGACCCACCAGCCTCACTCAGGAGTTTTCCAACCTGACTCCTTAGATGGCCAGCTCCTCTCTTCATAATAATTTATATTCACTGAACACACTGATGTGCTCGGCACTAGGCTAGGCACTCTACATATACGAGGTAGGTACTATTATCATACCCATTTTACAGATGGGGAAACTGAGGCACAGTGAAAGTAGGTGACTTGCCCCAAGGTCACACAGCTAGTCAGCAGCTGAGAACCAGGATTCCAATCCCAGCAGTCTGACTCCAGAGCTCTTGCTCCTAACCACCACTCCATAACACCTCCTAGGTGCCATCTTCCTCTCTGTATTCCCATACATGTCCTGCAGAGCTGGGCACACAGTGAACCTGCAGCTCCCCTTGACCCCAGATTCCCGGAGTTGTCTCACGTCAGGGATACCAGAAAGCCACTAGGTGGCAGCAAAGACTCAGGCCGCGTGGCCCTGCGGGAGGGTAGCCCTAAGGCAGGAAGTCGTTTATGCCTGTTGCCCCAGCACTTCACAGACTCTCCCCTCCCTGAGAGGCCTCCCAAGGTCGGTGCCATTGCCTTCCCCCTTTCCAGGCGAGATAGGACACTAAGGCTCAAAAAGTGGACAAATTCGCCCAAGGTTAGACAGCCAGGAGCAGTGGGGCTGAAGCCAGGCCTGCGGAAACCTAGAGTGCATGCCAGTTCTCGGAAGCAATGACCCAGGGGACCCCTCGAGGCCCAGAGGGGGTCCCACCCCCCTTCTCCTCCACCCCCAGGGAACACAGACTATCTGGGGCAGCAGTGGAAGGCCTGCCCCGGCTCCAGGCGGGCTGAGCTGAGACTCACAGAAGGCACAGCTGGGGGTCGCAGAGGCCACGGGTCCACCACAGGCCTTTGACTGCCCTCCTCGGCCTTCATGACACTGCGTGACGCCAGCCTCACCCCCGAAAAGCGGCAGGCTGGCTCAGCTCGGCCACGCCTGCCCTCCCCATCTCGAGCTGCTCTGGCCTGGAACCAGTCGCCCCAAGCAGCCGGCGTGGCCCTGAGATCCATGCCCACTGGAGACAGATGAAAGTTGCTTAAAGAGCTCTGACCATGTGCCCTTCAACCTTACAACTGTTACCACCACCTCACTAAAACCCGCACCCTGGGCTGGGCCAGGCCTCCCCGTGACTGTCCTGGGGCGATGGCTGTGGAGGGGCCCAGGTGGGCACATGCATGGGCACGCACAGGACGGGGTCCTGTGTGCCCATCCTTGGGCCTCCCGGCATGGCCGGCAGAGTGCAGCACAGGGACCATCCGCCTCATGCTTCAGCGTCTGGCGACATGGACAGCTGAGTCCACCGGGGCACTGGCTTCAGAACTGCTGGGATGCGTCTGGGGCTGCTTCTGGCCTGCTTCCCAGGCTGCCCCCTTCTCCCACAGTCCCTCCTGAGGCCCACACCAGTCAGGCCCTCTAAAGTCACAACACCCCGCGTTTATCTGGGCTCGGGCACTGCAGGTTCAGGCAGTTTGTTCCTGGGCAGGAAGGGTCACGACCTCTCAGCAACTGTGGCCCTTCAGGGGCTGTCCCTGCAGGTCCCCTCCCCATGTCCCTGCACACATGATGTCTCCCCCCCTCCCTGCTCCCCGTGTCTCTTATTCTTTCACCAGCCGGTAGATGTGGTGCTGGGCCCCGTGCTCACTGGCTGACACCTCAAAGACATAGGCAATGCACAGCAAGGTCTCCTGGGTGTCTCTGTTGGTGACCACCTGCAGGTAAGGGAAAAGAGGATGGTCAAAGCCCCAGAAGCAAGCCCGCCACTGCCCTACCACCCACCGGCTCCCGCCAGCCACCTGCAGGATGGTGAAGTTCTCCAGCACGCTGTTCATCATATACTTCTCTGGCAGGTGCTTCAGCTTGTGGATGAAGTTGATCATGTACTCACAGAGCGGAGACCGGTGGATGCGGTATGAGTAGTGGCCATTCTCATAGCGGGCATACTCTGTCTGCAGGACCCAGGGGACAGCAGGGGCTTAGAATCTCTTTTGACCATGTGCAGCCCAGGTCTAAGTCCACAGGGAAGCTCCGAGACCCACTGGCTCTTATGTGGGAAGAAAAGGAAGGAGGCCTGGTTGAGAAGAGAGCCTGCCTCCTCCCTCAGGGACAGGCAGAAACCGGGGATCAGAGAAGGGAGCTTAAAGATGGAAGAGGGGCAGCACTGGGCACTGGGAGAAAGTGACGGCCCAACCCTGGCTGCACAGAGTGCCTGGGGACCCCTGAACTTGACGGCTGTGTTGCTTTGATGTTGCTTTCCTGGTGCCACAACTGTGTGCTCTAGGTGTGTAAGATGCTGCCTTTGGAGGAGCTGGGGGAGGCGTCCATGGGATTACGATCACATACGGATCCACAATTATCTCAAAATAAAAGTGTGATTTAAATAAATAGCTTGGCAGGCTGTTTACAAGCCACTATCACCCAGATTCCTCCCTAGAGGCTGGGTTAAGTGCTGGGGAGTGGGTCGCCACTAGTGTGTTTCCAAAGTTCCCAGGTGATGGACGGCGTGGCCAGGGCTGAGCAGTGGGATGGGGGACTGTCTTCCCGGGTGCTAGCCCGGCACATGGTTGTGGTGGACATGAGGTGAGTTACTGATAACCGAGAGACTGGGAGGGTAAGACTTCCATGAATTCAGACAAATACGGGGAAAGAGATGAGGACAGGGATGAAGATGAGCCCAAATTGGTGGAAAGGTCCAGCGTTAACAGGTGCCCCAGATGGCCTCCTACCTCCACCTTCTCTACCACTTGCTTGCCGAAAGAGCAGACCTTGGTGGAGCAGGTGATTATCATGTTCTCAGGACTCTCGTACTGGCTGGAGACCCCATAGAAGGAGCTGCCTTCATCCTCGATATTGGTGTTGAGGTCTGCCTGGAGGGAGACATGGGGAGGACAAGAAGCATACAGATAAGTCAGCAGGGGCCTACTGGGGGCAGAGCCAAGGAGACGTCTGGGGCTACAGTCCAGGGTCTAAGGCCAAGAAGCAACTGGAGGGCTTAAAAAGAGCTTGGACAACAGGATCTTGGAAAGTTTCCTCCTTCTACACATCCAGGCCTGGTATAAAATCAGGGTGTGTTGCCTAAACAATGGAAAATAAATCCTGGGTCCTGCATTAGTTTCAGGCCACAGCTGCTCACTCAGGTAGCAACATATCCATCAGGTAGGGCCCTAGATTTTATCTATAGGACTTCAGGTGTTACAGTCTAAGGCTCTGTCCTTACTAAATTGCAAACACCTGAATATATCAGTCATTTCTATTTTAGTATAACTTAATGTATCACATCCTTTCCAGAGTCAATTTTGATGATGAAGAAAGCAGGAGGATAGAAAGCGAGAATGGAAGGCTAGAACAGGGGGAGTAGGAGGGGAGGCTGGGACTCCACTATTCCTCATCCTCTGGTCCAGCAGGTCACCGGCCCCTGCCAATGCTCTGGGGGATGGCCTCTTGCCCATCTTGATGGCATTGTTGAGTCTTGTCACCCTTGGCTACTTTACATTTCTGGTTCAGCCTCCAGTCTCCTGACACTAGTCTTCCCTTTGGTTCATTCTAGCTGCTCTGAGAGTTCTCTTCAAAAATACAAGTCTGACTGTACCACGCTGTGGTTAAAACCCTCTCACTCGGCCCCTTTGCTACAAGAGAACATGAGTCTCACTCCCCAGCCTGGCTCACGAGCCCCTGGTCCCCTCTACCAGCTTCTCCACAGTCCCCAAACAACCTGTCTTCCCGCCCCTACTGAAAGCATAGCCTAGAACACCTCCTGCTGGATGTGAAGTTGATTTGAAATTTCCCTTTTAGAAAAGGTGGAATCAAACCAGGATTTTCACACCCGTTCCCTGGGAGAGGGGTCAGGGAGGATTTGATCAATTTGATCAGTGAAGCTCCCCATCCATAGGCCTTGTCCGAGGCCATGCAGCTGGCAGTGACAGGCCCCAGAAATTCAGGCTACAGTGACTGTCCCAAACAGCCACAGGAGAGGAAGGGAGGCACAGGACTCCAGTGCCTCGGAGACGATGAAGACGAGACTGTATTTATGAAGCCCTAGGCCACTTGGGGTCCCCATCCCCAGAGCTCAGGCTCCATGTTGAATCGTCCTGTCTGAGCCCGGGGTGCTAACAGAGCAATTGAAGACTCAGAAGATGTGCACAGACTACAGAAGCCTTATTCTTAGGGCAAAGTCTCTCCTCCCCCACACACAACTAGTCCTAAATCACTACCAAGCTGGATCCAGAGTACAGCTCTATAAATGTAGGGGAGAGCCCCAGACCAGAACTCTAGGAAGGTTCTGGCACCGCTAAGCCAGGCACCAGGCAGTTCCGTTATTGGCCTCCAGAGGGCGCTCGGACATTATTTTCCTTTCCTTTGGCGAAAGGTTCTCAGAGCAAGAATGCTCCCTAGCTTAGGCAGGCGGGCGTTGAATGTCTAATGGCACAATAGAAATGTTATGTAGCCACAAAAAATGTTGAGAAGGACTTGAATTTTCCACAGTGAATTGACTACGACATATTATTGAGTGGGGAAAAGAAAATCTGGTTCTGGAACAGAATGATGATGTGTTACTTCTATGATGAGGGAAAAAAACGCTGTTTTCATGTTGAAATAGAATGGTGTAAGTTTTACTGTGCTCTGCAATGGCTTTAATGATGCTACTAGCAAGAGAGAAAAAAGAAATCATGCTACACTCACATCAATACTCAGCCTCTGAAATAAACAGCAGTGTTGTAAATACCTCCATCCCACCCCTGGCTGGCCTCGGGCTGCCCACTCTGTGGTGGGGGTGCAGAAGGCAGGTTCAGGGACCCGAATCTGCCTAAACAGACTTAGCCAGGCCTCCGGTGGGCTGGGAATGAATTGCAGCTGTGACTGGCCCACAGCCTTACAGTTAAGTACTAGGTGAATGGGCACCAAAATCTGGCTTTCTGTCTCGTATTTTCTCTACTAAGTCATATGCTCCTCCTGGGACACCAAGTTTGTCCGACTTAAAAGGGCCTGTGGGACAGTTTGTGTGCTCAAAATATGCTGCAGCTAGAAGCACAGGGCAGAGGCATGGACTATGCCTGAGAAAGGCTGGCAGGAAACCCAGCCGCCTGGGAAGGGCAGGCACCTGAACATGGAGAGGTGGGTGGGGGGTGGCGCTGGCTGGGGGGCGAGGCCAGAGCATAAAAGTGATGCCTCTCAGGCTTTAGCCACTGCCAACCTCCTCTGATTAATGCCACCTACCACATGCCCCACCATACTCCTAAAGGTTTCTTTCAAATGCATTCATTTCTATATCTTAACTCAATTTTAAGGAATATACTCATGAAATCTGAGGTTCTATTTTTTCTAGTATACATGAAAGTAATCACTAACTATCCAAGAAGAGATGGTTATTCATGTGCCACCTGCAAGAATGCTGTGCTCAGGCAGGGCTGGCACGACCCCTCCCAGCTCCTCCCAGGATCCCTGCAGCTGTCTATCCAGCCAGCCCCTGGTCACCCTGCGCTGGCAGAATCTGTTCAGATGGCCTGGCCCCCTTCCAGATGGGAAGCCCCCTGGAAGCAAGAACAAAGTGCTTCATAGGGCTTGGACCCGCCCAGGGCAGGGGAACCTTCAATAAAGGCTGCATGCGGCTGTCAACCTCTCACCCCTGGGTAAGGAGAGAGGTCTCTTGGCCACAAGGAAGGTCCTACTATCTCCTCTTCCCTGGGAGTCCTCTGAACACCAGCTCTGCCCCCACCTCAAATACACTGGGTCTCTGGCCTCACCTGCCCCTCCAATCCCAGGGTCATCCACTAATCCTGCCTCAGCCCAGCCTGGCCAGGGGAGGGGGGCCCAGGCGGATCAGATGTTGCCTCTGCTCTCAAGGAATTTATACTAGGAGGAGAGCAAGTGGAATGAACGAGCTGAGGGTTGAGTGGTACATAGAGGAGGGTAAGGAGAGAGAGAGGCAGGAAGAGAGAGAACTCCTACAAGAGATCATCTGAAATCTGCCCGGAATCTGCCCAGGAGCCGCCCCTGCGGCTCTGCTGCACGGACCCGCAGATGCCACTGTGACTCGGAGGGCGCACTCGGGCGCCAGTCCTGTCCTCTGATCCCCGGCCTCCCACCCTCTCCTCAGCTCTTCTGCAGGCACTTCTGGCCCAGCTAGCACCTCCCCCAAACAAGCTCTGCTTCTCCCCTTTCTCAGCCTGAGAGGGACGCTGCACCCCTGTCACCCCAAGAGGCGCCCCCTCGTCCTCCTGCCCTCTGAATGCCCCGCTGCCCTCCCTCCTCCCTATTCATAGCCATGCGGGTGGGCACAGCCCAGCCTGGAGCAGGTGCGGGGGATCGGGTGACTGACAGATGAGCCCAGGCAGCCCAGCCGGTGTGGAGGCCGCGGGGCTCAGCTTCATTGTCCTGTGCTGGTATGCGCCTGGGGGAAATGTCAGGGCCGCACAGGGAACAGCAGGGCAGGATGCGAGGATGACTGGGGCCTGCTCCTGCCTCCGCGTGTCAGCTCAGCCCTGCCCTGCAGCTTCAAGGTGGGGACTGGTTAACGGCCAGCAGGGTCAGGGGTCCCCTGCCCCACCCACCTCAAGACAGAAGTGGTCTCTGCTGGCCTCACATATTCTGGGGGAGAGAGAGGGACTTCAGCTTCTCAGTCCCTGCTCCAAACCCCAAACTTCCCATTGATGGAGCACAGCCTCACAGTCAACCCCTCCTGTAGCCAGATGCCATTTCCAGCTGGAAATGATCTGTCCTGGCAGTCTGGGAACCTGTGAATTACCACCACAGTCCCACCATAACAGTACCTTTCAGTGGGAGAGGCTAAGAGGACAGGTGGGGACGGCAAAGTCCTCCCAGTCAAAGAGGGCTCTGAGCGACACCGCCATGCATGCTCCAGGCCCTGGGCAGGCACTGAGAACACTGGGCAGGAACAGAAAGGAAGGCGTTCAGGGGGTGGGGGAGGCAGCACTGTTTCCCAGCTGTGCAGCTTCCCTTCCTAACTGTCTGTGGCCAGTGTCACACCAGCTGATGGCAGGCCAGGGCACGGCCAGGCCAGGGCACAGGAGAAGAGGGTTCCAGATGGCTGGGGACACCAGGGCTGCCCATGGGACCCTGTGGTTGACCAAAAGTAGCATGGTTTGCAAAGGAGACTCTTTGCTGCACATCACAAATTTGAACTTCTCCTCTGCCTCTGCCTCCTCAGCACCGGAGGGACCAGGTGGCTGCCAAGGTACCCAGGCCGCAGCATGCCCCACCTCTGACTGTGCCCGTCCTCAGCCCGCTCAAGCCTCTGGCCTTCAGAAAGGCCCTGGCTCAGGCAAGGGACAGGGACAAGGCAGGAGCATGGCCTGTCTTCACTGTTGGCTGACTCCACACACATCAGGGGCCTCAGAGACACAGCCCCTTGCAAACCCTCAGAACAAACTGCTGGCTTTTTGGATGGAAAAACAGGGACCCAGAGAAGCCACAATTTGCTCAGGACACAGCTCGCAAGTGGCAGAACCAAGACTAGAGCCTCTACATCCAGCTCGGGCCTCACCTTACTCTCCCTTAACATCCTGCAGGAGCCCTGCTTCTGGCCCACAACACTCCCCAGACAGTGGTCACTGCCCCAGGACCCTGAGATCTGCTCTGGATTCTCCGACTTGGAGTAGGAGCTTCTGGAAGACAAGGGGTCCACAAAGCACAGGCCGTGTGCATGCACACGGTCAGAGCACAAAGGCCACACATGGAACCTGCTGATCATATGCGCTCGGCACCAACCGTCCCCTCCCTTCTCCACTTCTCCCATCCACCCGCATAGAGTGGGAAGGAAGGGGAGGCCATGGGCACAGCAGGGCTGCAGGAGGACATTCTGGCTCCTCCTCCCCACCTGCCAGCTTCGATCTACAGGCAGGACAAGCCTCCCCATTTTCTTGGAAGGCAGTCTGGGCTCCAGAGAACCCGAAGGCCTAACTCAGCAGCACCCCAAATGTCCCCATGCTGCCCCTACCTGCCATCCTGGGGACCTGGGGGCCCATTCAGGCAATGCAGAGCCTTCTCCAACAGGAGTACCAAGACCCCACACAGAGGGCACCCCAGCCACTCTGCAAGGGAGGACAGCTTAGTGTAGTGCTTCTGGGCACCTGCCCCCGAGCCATTCTGCATGGGTCTGCATCCCGGTTCTGCCACTGTGAAATGGGTGACCTTTGTAAGTCATTTTACCTCTCTGTGCCTCAGTTTTCCCTCTGTGGAATGAGGCTGTCAAGTACACCTCCTCTTGGGGATGCTGCAGGGATGAAACGTGCTAATACACATGGGACAGTGAACAGCGAGTGCGTGGTGCAATCTCCCACCAACCACCCTGACCCACCTCACAGTGTGGCTATCAGAGGAACAGTCACAGGAGAGAGGCTCGCCCTGGCTGGGCATCTCAGAGCCAGGCCCTTGCTTACTCCATGCCTCAGTTTCCCCCCCTTATGAAACAGGAGACCTAAGATGGTCCTCATCTAGATGGTGACTAGAAGAATACAGAATATTATCAACAACTAAAAGGCAGGAGCTAATGGAAAGGGCCAGAAATATGCCACCTCTCCCCTCCAGGGCAGTGTTCCCTAAATGCCTCTTGCCAACCAGGTCTCCCTTCTGACCCTAAACTGCACCCTCAGGATAGCTGAACCAGTGCTGGAAAACACCACGAATCACCTCGCTCAAGCTCCTTTTCCCAAGCTGAGACTAAGCTTGGACAGATTTGGGGGGCTGCCAGGCAGGATCACTCAGAGAGGGTGTAGGCTTCCCCAGGGGAAGGTCAGGAGCCTCCTGACACACAGCAGGAAATGGGAGCTGCCTCTGCGGGCTGCCTGCTGGCGATGCTAACTGGCAGCCTGCAGCCAAGCCTCTTGGTTCTGATTTCCATGTCCAGTGCTGGAAGGGAGAGAAAAAGTGAAGTGAGATGGTTTAAGACCTTCCTGAAAAAAAGGAGGTGGACATCCTGCCTCACACGTCACTCTCTAAAGCCAGCCTTTCTGGCTGTTGGCCTAAGAGGCGGACATCTCTGCTGGGCCTCCATCAGACCCATCTCCTGCAAGTCTGGATGGCTCATTTATCAATGAAGTACATGTCATGCTTTGCTCAAAAACCTTCAATGATGTCTCATTACCTAAGGAGAGGGAATGGCCAATATGTAGGAAATATGCCACTATCTTCCCCAGCTACACCCATGGCAGACATTACTAGTCAATCCAGAACTTTCTCCCTCTAGATCCTCCAGCCATCCTAACAATGACTCCCTTTCCATTAGAGGTGAACTCAGGTCAGAGTTCATTTTCCCGGACACCTGGTTAAAAGGGGAGACCAATCATCCAAGCAATTTCGCGATTCCCCTTCCGGAGAGCCGAGTAGAACTATACCACGGAGGCGGAAAAAAACAGAGGAGACCAAACTGACAAGAGGGCTCTGAATTCAAGGAGACTGGGGGCTGCTCAGAGACGGGAGGCATTCCGTGGAGCCCAAGGGGGCAAGAAAAAAATTACAGCCTGAGAGTGCTCTCCACGGGGTGACAAAAATCGAGCTGATGTTCCCAAGAAGAGGCTGAGCCTCTAAGGACAAGAGGGGAAGGCGCAGGACACGACACAGGGCTGACCAGGAGGCTGTGCACGGCAGGGCCAGACCTCCAGCCCACCTCCCCAGCCCCTCAGGAGAGGACCGTCTTCAGAAAGTGGTGACCATCTCCAAAGATTAAACAGGAGGGCTCGAGTTTCAGGGACACTGGGCATGTCAGGGGAGGGTGACAAGACAGGAGAACTAAGGGAAGCCTCCTAAGGGATGGTCGGGTCCCTCGCCTCTCCCCTGCCCCTTGGCTAGACTGCCAGTGACCCTGCCAGGGGCAAGTTCAAGGAGCCTGCTCTGAAGAAACTGAGCCATTTCAGAAGAAAAAAAAAAAAAACACAAGTCTAGCAAACACAGTGACATTTATTAGTTTCCTCAATAAAACAACCACCTTAAAGGGATGCCGACGAGGTGACAAGTCCTACCTTGGACACAGAGCTTCCAGTCACTGTTAAGTATGGACAAATGGTGCAAACAAGAGAAAGGATGAACTGGACTTCATCAAAATGAAAAACGTTTGTGCCTCACAGGACACTCTCAAGGATGTGAAAAGACAGACAACAGAATGGGAATGTCCACAAATCACATACGTGATAGGGGACATCTATATATAATGCATGAAGAACCCAGAACTGAATAATAAGACAGATAACCCGATTTGTGTGGGCCAAGGCCCTGAACAGACATTTCTCCAAGGAAGACATATGAATGCCCAGTAGGAACAGGGAAGTGCAAATCAAAACCATAACGACCACCACCTGAGAAGTGGTGAGGTACTGACGCCCACCACCCTAAAGCTGAGCCTTCAAAACACCACGCTAAGTGAAAGAAGTCAGTCACAAAAGACCACATACTGTGTGATTCCATGGATATGAAATGTCCAGAACAGGCAAAGCTATAGGAATAGGAAGAGATTAATGGTTGCCTAAGGCTGGGGGTATGTGGTAGGGGCTGAGGAGGGCGGTTGTTGGGTTTATTTAGGGGATGATGAAAACACTCTAAAATTGGTTGCACAATTCTGAATACACTAAAACATATTGAAATGTACACTTTAAGTAGGTAAATTATATGGTAAGTGAATTATATGGTCCTTAAAAAAAATGTGGACCAAAAACATAGCCAAGGATTATAGACATTTGAGAAAACCCTCCAACTTGAAAGACAAAGACCAAAACAGACAGAAAAAAGGACTAAAAGGAAACAATGACAAGGAAGGGAGCAGAAGAAAACCTAAAAGATAATTCTCACTTCCTCTCCCCAGAATGGTAACAGAAAAATCATAGCCATGAAACAAGATCAGGATGCAGTCAAAGGACAAGACAGAGGACTAAACAGTGTCAGGTCAAAATTAAATATTTGATAGAAGGGGCAGAAAATGCCACCATATTCCATTAATCTAATTCACCATTAACTGTGTGATGCACCATGATTTTCTGAGCCACTAAGAAAGAAAAATGCCATCAATTGAACTATGGCACACCAGCAGCTAAAAGACCCATCCATTGCCTCTCGTCACAGAAGCTTGATTTATTCAGAACGGCAATTTATTCAACCAACAGAGTACATTTTCCTGGATCCTTTGCAGCCAGGTGCAATCATACACCTAATTAAGTGTTGTGTGGGACTTGCAGGAAGGCTACACAAAGGGAGCTAAGTTGGCCTCCCCCTTTCTGATGGCTGGAATGTATGATGCCTGGAACCCCAGAGGCCACGACCTTGAGGACAGAAGCCATGTGCTGAGGATGACCAACAGAGAAGGAAAAGGTCTCTGGTGACTTCAAGGAGCTGCTGGGCCAGCCCTGGAGAGTCTTACCTCCAGATGTACTTTACTTGAAAGAAAAAAAACATTTATGTATCCTATGGTTACTGTAGTTTTTATGTAATGTACACTCAGATGTACTCTTGACTCACACAGAAGAATTAGAAGATAAAGTTAAGGAAATCTCCAAGAAAATTAGTTGAAAAATAAAGAAATGGTAAAAACCATAGAGGATAAATCCAGGAGATCCAACATCAGACTAATAGGGGTTCCTGGAAAAGAACAGAGGAAACAGAGGGAAAGAAGAAGAGTAGATTTCCCCAAATTAAGAGACATGATTAAAAGTGCCTACCAAGTTCCTGGCTCAGAGAAAGCAGAACACACATATTCAAAGCTCACCAAAGTGAAATATAAGAACTTCAGGGAGGGGAAGGAAATGCAAAACTTCCAGACACAAAAAAAAATCACAACAAGTTACATAACCAAGGATAGAGAATCAGAATGCTATCAGACTGCTTATGTTAGAAGGAAGTGAAGCACTGCATTAAAAAATGATTCTTAAAAATCGTGTCTAGGGTAAACCATTTATGATCGAGATTCTATACCAGTCCAACTATCCATCAAGTACAAAAAAATGACATTCAAACAGGCAAAGACTTGGAACATTTATCTACCATGCATCTCTTCTTAGGAAGGTACTAGAGAATGTGTTCCAGCCAAATGAGAAGGGGAGAGGGGAGGTCACCAAAACAGAGAGAACCATGAGCTCTAGGAAACTGTAGATTCAATACATAGGAGAGCAGTAAAAGCAGGCTCCTGGATGACAATGGCAGAGCAGGTCTGGAGAACAACTCATTCAGAATGAGCAGAAGATCCCCAGGAGAAAGGGGGAACTGATAAATCAACTTATAGGTTTGAGGAGCTGGGGAAAACCTTTTTTTTTTTTTCAATTTTATATGGTGGTTATGATGGAGCAATTTATAAATTTTTAATATTAGATTTATTCAGAAATATGCAAGTGAGAAAGTAATTTATTTGTAGGAAAAAAAGTACAAGAAATGAAATGTAATCATAGTATGTCATCACATAATAAGCATAATTCTTGGTTCTCTGGTGGTCAATTTACATTGTCAAAAAATGTAAATGTCATGTTGCTTTTATTAAAGTCTGTAATGATGAGACGGCAAGTGATGTGATATGACTCAGGTCTTCCTACTATTATGGAATACACAATGTCTTAGTCGTGACATCAAAGTACGGCAATATAAGCTTATGATTCTGAACTAAGGAGACAAAACCCAGAATAAGCAGCAAAAATTTATACTGCCTCTGGGGACTGGACTGGGGCTGGGGAGGAGGGAGGCAAAAATCTGATGCTTTTCATTATAAGCCTCTTGGGATTAATTAATATCTATGAACACACACTGATTTAAAAATTAGATAAAGTAAAAGAAAATGTTACCTACTTTTTTATCCCAGCAAAGATTAAAACCCAGACTTAAGTATGATCAGGACCTCCTTCCAGGGTCTAACTCACCTTCCCAGTTTAAGTTCCATCATTTGCTCTCAGACACTCATACCATGACCTTCCCCACTGGAGCTCACTTCCTTGGGCCTCCCCAGGCTCTGCCTAATAATCCCTGGAGGCGCAGAGCACGCTTCCCTCCTCCTTGCAGACAAGCTGTCTTACAGAATGTAGAAACTGAGCATCTTAAAGATCAGGGGTCCCAGTCTCAGGCCCAGCACCTGTCTTGCTGGAGAGAGCCAGCCCATGGGCTTGACGGGGACCAGAACTGGGCATGGACTTCCCAGCAAGGGCCTGTAAGCCACCTGGAATTTATATAAACTTTTGTGTGAATATGCCTATTTCTAGGAAAAGTAAAGCTTTCAGATCAAAGTGGTCTGTGACCATATAAAAGGGTCTCTGGGCAAGAGGTACTGAAAGGCTCCATCTTCAGCATGGCTGTCTCCTGGGCACCCACAGGGTGCTGGCAGAGGAGCACGGGCAGAGCCTCCAGCCCAGCACCGATGCTTTGAAACTACCCAAAGGCTCCCACCTCCTCTCAGCACCAAGCCAGGATTTCTTGCACTTCCTTGTCACTGGCTTCATTTGCCCATGTCTGACCCTCTTCCCTGCATCCCTTCCCATGTGTACTGGGCCCCCCTGCCAGGCAGGCTTCCAGCACAGGCACCTTGCCTCCAGGTTTCAGAGGACGCGGCACTCATTCAGGGGTGAGTCGGGGAGGACAGTGCAGGCCACGCCTGCAGGCTGAGCTGTTTGGGAAGCTGGGTGGGTGTGGGTGCTGCATCTGCAGTGACCTGTCCCAGCCCGCCAGTCCACTCTGCAAGCCCTGTCCAGCCCAACAGCTGCCCTGCTCCGGGCCCTGAAACCAGTTCAGGGCTTGGCATCCAACGAGTCTGTGCTGGCTCTCTGCCTACCCCTCCCTCGGTATCTCCAGTGGGTCTTTTTCCAGCACTGCAGCCCCTTTGCAGCCACCATCCCCAGTCAGGAAAGGGCCCTCTCCGAGTCCAGCTGCCCCACTCCTTGGTGGGCCTCCCATCCCGGGGCGGCCATTCTGTGCGTGCTTCTCGCCTTCATGCTGGTCCCAGGTTTTCTCCATGGAAAGGGCACCTTGTGCCATTCTCCTCCTGTCCTCCTCCTCCTCCACAGACTGGGGGCTGGACAGGGCAGTGTATCAAAAGGCTTACCCAGAACTTCACGAGAAAGAAGGCATTGGAAGGTCCCCGTTCAAAGAGCTCCTTGAGTCCACCCTTTTTCTCTGGGAATTTGTCGTAGATCTGGCGGATGTCCACGGCTTCGAGGTAGGGGTCGCTGTAGCTTGGACTGGACTGGCCGATGTGCACAAACAGGTGCTTGTTGTACTGTGGAGAAGACAGCTGGTGTGAGGGGTGCGGGAGGCCACGGGCAGACAGGTCAGAGCCAGACCCCAACCATGTGGCTGGAGCAGGTCACTTTGCCTCAGGGGACCTCAGTTTCTCCACTGGTAAAATGGAGACAGTAAAAGGATGGACTGCAAAGCAACGCGGGCAGGACTGAAGCATCTGGTGCCATGCCCAGCGCCCCCTGGCAGTTGTTCATATTACTCTTCCTCCTGCCTCTCGCTAAGTATCCCCAAGTAAGGCATCTTCTGTCTTTGGGCCTTGATTAGTGTGTCTGTGATGTAAGACCACTGATCTAGGTAAGTGCTTTCAAATGGTGCTCTACTCTTAGAGGTGGGGCTGGGCTGCTTCTGTGCCCCGCACAGGCACCTTGCTACTACAACCCAAGAAAGTCTCCTTTTCTTGTATGCTCTGGGCGTCTAAGGAACAGTTTTGTTAATGGGACCCTAGGCTAAAAAACAAGTTTGAAAATGTCCAAGTGAAAAGGTCTGCAAAGTCCCCAGGCTCTGGCATCCTGTGGGTCCAGCCTCATCCAGCAGGTCAGCGCCTGTGACCTCTGCAGTTGATGCTGGCCCCCAGGACAGGGGACACCGGAGAGGATGGGTTGGGGGCAGGGCCCTGCTCCCTGCTGGTGCCCCAGAGGATGTGGGTCAGACACAGCTTCCTGTCTGCTCCTCAGAGCCCCCGGGAAAGGGTAGAATTGCTGGGGAGGAGCTGGATGGGAGGTGGGGCCTGGGAGGGGGAGCGCCTGGCCGGATGGACCCAGGCCAGGGAGGGGTGGGGAGGGGCCAATCAACTGTGGGGAAAGGGGGGGTTGGGGGGGTGGGAGGAGGAAGGAAAGTGGAGGCAATGGCGGGGGGGTGGAAGGCTGGTGGGGGAGAGGGACCCTAAGTCAACCCCAGTAGTGGAGGGCCAGGGCAGAAGGGCAGACGCAGGTGGAAAAGGGAGCCAGAGAAGGCAGAAGGTATGGGGGAAGGAGGCTCCTGGCACAGGGGAGGCAGGAGAGCTGGGCACTGGGGCCAGGACCTACCGTGTCAGGGTCCTGCTGCTGCTCCAGGAAGGCAGAGAATTCCAACATCCACAGCTTGGAGCTGGCCACGCTGCGGCCCTGCCACGGGGGTGCCGGGGGTGCTGAGGGTGAAGGGGTGGGTCCCGCAGGAGACTCAAAGCCTGCACACAGCAGGGAAGGGCATGGGGACCAGTCCATGCGCGGCCCCTGTGACAGCCTCTGTGAGGACCCTAGGCCCACCAGGGAGACCCTGTGCTGGTGAGGGCATCTCCTGCCTCCCCAAACCAGGCCTCCCCGCAGGGGTGGTGGGGAGGGGCGCAAAGCCTGGCGGAGAGGGCTCAGCCTGGTGCAGCTCAGCCCCTTGGGCCCCTGCACAGAACTACACTCAAGGAAGAGCAGATGGTGCTTGGGGCCAGGATGCCTGCGGGACGGAGGCTTCCAGAACAGCACGGCTAGGGTCCTGCCCTTGAGGAGCTGCTGGTGCAGTCTGGGAGATGGCCACACAAATCAGTTACTACAACACAAGCCTGTGAGGACAGGAAGTTTTCTGTTCAGTTCACTGTGGTCTCTCAACCCCTAGGACAGTGCCTGGCCCAGAAGAGGACCTTGATGCAGGTTTGCTAATAAAGGAAGTAACCAACAGGATAAAACGGACAAGGCCTGTGCACATCACCCACCTCAGGGGTGGTCGGGACAGAAGGGGAGGCTTGAAGAAGTTAAGAAGTACAGGGCAGGCGGTGAAGACAGGGAAGGGGGTTCCAGCTCAGGCAAAGGTAGGGACTGCAGGAAGCTCAGGGTCTGGACGCTCTGTCTTTGGTAGAACTGGAGAGAAGGGTGGCTTTGTGCCCCTGGCAGGAAACAAGGCTAAAGAGATGGGCAGGGGTACAAAGAAGCAGGAATTTTAGCCTGAGCTCAGGAGAGAAAGTGTTTTAAGCAGGGCATTAAAATGATCAGACTCAAGTTTCTGGAAGACCCTGCTCCCGAGCGGAGGAAGGGCTGGAGGCGGAGCGGACAGCTGGGCCTGGCAGCTCTTCACAGGCAGGACAGTGAGGAAGGCCTGACCTACTGCAGTGCAGGGGAGAGGAGGGGACACTGGGGGGACACTAAGGGAGCGAAGCCCAGGCCTTGGTGGCGGCGGGATGTACAGAGGGTGGGTGCAGTGTGCTGACGCAGGAGTTCTGGAGGTGAAGAGGAACCAGTCCGAAGGGTGGGTCTAAGGCCACGCAAGGGGTGACGGCTCATGCTTAATGCACCAGTCAAATCATTCATTCGTCCCAGCACTATGTATGGGCACAGCTGGATACCGGACTGGCAAGAAGCAGTCACAGACCCTGCCCAGGCACCCAGACAGTGACAACACAGAGGGTCCAGTGCCTGGTGGGGACACCTAACCTGGGCGGGGCAGTGTGAAGAGACTGGCAGGAGGGAAGCCTGAGCCAGGGCCAAGGTAGGGCGGGGTGGGGGTGGACAGGGGAGCAGGGATAGAAGGCGGAGGTCAGCACAGAGTTCAGGGGAGCCAAGTCGGGACTTTAAGCCTGGAAGCAACATGGGGGGCGTGGTGTTTTGAAAAGCTCGGTGGGGTGAATTACAGGGTGTAGGGAGGAGCTTGAGCCGGTTAAGAGGCCGCTGCAGGAACCCCAGCAAGATCTGGGGGCTGAGCAAAGGCAATGCCCCAGGGAGGAGAGGTGGAGGCGGGGCTGAGAGAGCAGCAGTCAGGAGCCTGGGTGCTCTCAGCAGGAAAAGCCAGGCCGGCCTACAGGCAGGCGGCAGTGCCCCAGGCCAGGAAAGCTGGCTGGTGAGGGCCCCATCTGGCCCTACAGATGGGGAGGTGGTGAGGGGCCCTCATGAGAAAGAGGCATGGACAGGCCAGTCGTCCTGCCCTCCCCTGCACTGTGAGAGGGCGGGAACCCTGTGCAGCCCCACCTGCCTGGACTCCTCCCAGGAGTGCTCCCGGCTCCCCAGGGGCTCCAGGCTGGAAAGCTGTGCTCTCCTCTGACCTCCCCTCGAAGGTGAGTTACAGCGTCACCAGGAAGGCCACCCCAAGCCAAGGTGTATGGGGCCCACATACAGCACAGGAGGGTGGCCAGGCTGAGCAGCTGCCCCAGGGCACAGGCACCGCCCTTTGCACTGTACACACCCTGCAAGCCCTGAGCCCAAGCCGAGGAGGAAGACAGGGGACCGGAGAGGCCCGAGGGGCTCTGCGCAAGGCGGTGCGCACTGGGACCAGGGAGTGGGGTGGGGCCCAGCAGCCGGGGTGTTTGGTCTGAGCACATGCAGGTGGCATCTACAGGGGTCCAGCTGCCGGGCGCCTGGGCCTCAAGGCAGGAGCTGCAGGGCTGCGATGTGCGCAGCCGACCCACCTGGCAGAGGCAGCGCAGGCTGGACAGTGTAGGTTTGTTGAGAGAAAGGTTTCACACTGTGGAGACAGGGGGAAGAGGTATAAGCTGTCGGGCAGGCTACAGCCTGGCAGCCTTGAGTAGTGGCCCAAAGCTCTCTGTGGGGCCCTGATGGCCTGGCCAGCAGTGGTCTTGGTGGGCTTTGGTCTCCCACTCCCTCCCTGCCAACTCCCTTGGGCTTCCTGATGATCCACAGAAGCAGCACGTGTATTGGGAAAACCCACCCTTCGCTCCTCCCTGCCCCGCAGGCCCCCACAGCTTTGGTCCTAGCCTCCTTCCTCTGGGGCCCCAAGCTCTGGCCTTGCTACGCCCATGACAGACAGGAGTTTCAGCAAATGCCACCCCAGAGTGTCGGCATTGCAGATACAGCTGATGCCTGAGCAGGAGCCCAATACCCAAGCTCAGGCTGTCCTGAGAGGCTGGCCCTAGACCGCAGCCCATCCCAGCCTGGGGGCCAGACTCAACTGCATGAGTTTATGGGCTCAAGTGTAGGTCAGGGAGCGCTGGGAGCAGGCATACTCACTCATGGGATGTTCCGGCTTGGCCTGGCAAAGCTCCTTGCCAAAACTGAGGAGGCAAAACATGCAGAGTGAGCACTGCTCTCGTGCATGTGGACGCGGGGTGCGGGCAGACAGGGCAGAGGCCTGGGCTGAAGGTGAGGCTGCAAGCCCGGCCCCCAGGGGCGGCAGGGAGAGGGCGAAGGCTACTGTCTAGCACTAGCCTAGAGCTGTGTCCCAAAGTATTTCAAGAGTCTCTGGATGGGCTCTGCTGCCACTGTGCTCCATGGCAGGAACACCAGCTTTGGCGAACATGGCAAACTGGGTTCCTCCCTTAGAGGCCAACCGTGCAGGGCAGCAAGTCAGGCTCTGAACGGTTCTGCAGTCAGAAAACCTGTTTAGTTCTAAGCGCCCCACACTTTCTTCTGCAGTCACTTTGTATCACATCTATCTAACGTCCTGGAAGACCACAGTGAAAACTGCTGGAAAGGAGGCTCGCCCAGCCCAGAGCCTGTTACTGTCCCTTCCCCGAGTGCCTAGATGGACTGTGGATGCATCTTGAAGAGCCATCTAGTCCCTACAGCCAAGAAAGCCCTGCAAGAACACAGCCCTGGACAGGAGGGGCCTTTCTGAAAGTGTGGCCAACCTGGCCATGGTAAGAGGCCCATTATTAGGCTGAGAAATTTAAAATTTGAACAAGAGTTTGTTCCTGAACAGTGGCCAGCCCCCCTGCAGGTGGACAGCACTGAGAGCCCAAGGAGGGGGGCGGGCACAAGGCCGATGGGGGAGGGAACGCACTGCTGCGCCAAAGCCTCGGGCTCCAGCCCCCGCCCCTGGGGCCTCAGCCTTCTCATCTGCGCATGGGGCCCAATTGGCAGCTTCTCAGTCCGTCAGCTAAGGGGGCAGCCTCGCCCTGTGTGAAAGGTCTGCAGTGTCACGGCCAAGGCCCAAGAAGGTAGTTGAGATTCCGGGACCTCACATGGCCCCTTAGTCCCTGGTCCCTCCTTCCCCCTGGCTCTCCTGGCCCGAGAGGACTCGAGTGAGAGAAATTTGGTCCAGCTGGTACCTCGGGCTCCTCAGAAGGGGGGCGGGCTTGACCTCTGACTCCAGGCAGCCCCACTTACCCCTGAGACTGCTGGGTAGCCTGGGCCCCGGGCGAGGGCCATTTTACTGTGGAAGGCTGTGGCGGAGATGATCTGGGCAGACGACATGGTGGCCATGCTCTGCAGAGCCTTGTCCTTAGCTGCCTGATCCTAGGGAAGACATCAGAGGGAGGGCATCAGCAATGGTCATCGCAGCAGCTCAGACAAGGCGGCATCCGGGCTGGGAGCCAGGGAAGCCGTCCCACTGCCAGTGGCCAGAGCCCTGGACTCAGCCCTGGGGCACCAGGCCCGCGTCCTTGCTGTGCTAAAACTTGTTTAGTGGCTTTGAGCCAGTGACTTGGTTTCTTTGGTTTCCCCATCCGTCAAACGGGCATACTACTTGCCCTGCCGCTTTTTTAGAGCTTAAAGAAACTTTGGGGACATCTGCCAGACCATGTCTTTGTTCACTAACTACAGGGACATCTGAAGAATGGAACTGTTAGCCCTTTGCTCACCTCCACATGGCTGGTGGCAGGCGCGGCACCTGGCTCATGGCAGGGGAGGTATAAATATCTGTCGGATCCCTCCGCAAATGGGTAGGAAGGGGCGCCCTCGGTCACACACCTGTCAGAGGCACAGGACAGTCTCCTGCGGCTCCACCTGTCTCAGTCCAGCCCTAGGGGTCTCCCCGTGCATGGTGGACACTCCCCTTCCTATTACACGTCAGAATGTAAATACCTGCTTTCTGTGGTCTGAAGACCCCAAGGAATGGGTTCACCCTGCACAGGTTCTAAACAAATTAACACTTATGACTGGTAATAATACTAACAGTAATAATACTCTGTTATACATATAAAAGCCAGTGGCTCCCATCCTGAGCTCCTCAATCCCTAAGATCTTCAAAACAACGAGACAACAATGTGTTACTTTAAAAAGGCTAATGGGAATTGTGTCTTTGTCCAAAATATGATCACATATACAGAGTGGAATGACAAGTACTATTCAGTGTGGGTAGTTTTATTGGGTCTAAAGGGTGGATTGTGTTAACTTGGGAGCTCTGGTTAGAAATTCTGTGCCTTTCTGATGAATATTTTTCAGTGGGAAAAATAAATTGACCGTTCTTGAATAATTATTTGGTAGACTGAGACCTGTCCTGAGTGATAAACTGAGATGCAACAGAGGTCCTCGCTTACAGATGCTTTGGGGTGATTTCACTCATCCCCCACCACGGCCTGTAGGGAGGCATTACCGTGGTGTCGGGCTGAGGGGCTCAGGCGGTCCACCCCACGGCCCAGCCAGAACACAGCAGGCCCTCAGCTAAGCTTCTGCACGCGCTCACATGGCACATAGAGAAGAACACTATCTCACGTTGATTATGAACATCATAGCTCTCCTGTGAGGCTGGCAAGAGCAGGACCCTCATGTCAGGATGAAGAGGCCCAGGCTCAGAGACTAAGATGCTAGAGTACTGCCAGTGGTGGTTGGCCCTGCGGGCCAGGGGGCTGAGCAAGCCAGGGAGGGGGATTCATCAAGATGTGACAGCACTCAGGGACAACACAGGGAATAGTCTCGTGACGGGGTCATCCTCAACCCACTGTCGCTTTGGGGCTGCCCCTGGGCCTTGCTCTAGCAGCTGTCTCTGATAACCAACAAGGGTGCTGATCAGCAAGAGGCTTACCTCCTCCCAAGGACACCTGCACTGTCCCTGGGGAAAGCCTAGCACATCCAGCCCCTCTCCCTCCAGGAGACAGGGAAGCCACAGCAGGCTGTACTCCAGAAAGCCCATAGACCGTGGGTTACCAACAACGTTGCGGGGCCTGAGAGCCATCCGCTCAGCGTCAGCAACTGTGCCCCTTCCCGGAAAGCTGATCTAAACAAACGACCAGGCTCAGGAAACCCTGTCCTCAGAGGGAGGGACAGGAATCAAGGGGAAGTGGGAGGATATGGTGTGGAGTGACATCAGGGAGCGGGCTGTAAAGCCAGGGGGTCACTGAATTTTGGGGTTGGAATGGACCTCAGATACCACCATATTTAACCCTGTCATTTTAAAGATGGAGCAACTGAATGGAGCTTGAGCCTTCAGTGACTCACCCAAGCTCACGTGGCCCAGGGGAAGAGCCAGGCTAGCCCACGCCCCGAGACCCAGAGGAGTCCTGCCTGACCTTGCTCTCCACCATGGAGCTTCATTATATTGGGTCCCACACCCCTTTGAGAACATCACCACATCCTCAGGTCAATCTGCCCAGAAAAACACATTTACCAGAAAATGTGCATATTGGTGAAGAGGTTCGTGGCTCCCCTTGACGTCTGTCTAGCCGTCTACTGTGGACAAGGACAGGCAACTGTGGGCCATACAGACAGACTCCATGGGAATTAAAAGTTGCCTCAACGGCTCTAAACAAAACACTGGGAAGTTTCCATGCAGGTCTGTGAGCCAGAGGCAACCTTGAGGTGGGAATGAGGGGCGAGCCTGGCTCCGGGACCCCGCGTGTCCAGGCATGTGTGCCAGCCTGAGAGGGACAGCCGGCAGCTGAGGCCCAGCCAGCTGTCCCAGGGACAGAGGGGCGAGAGCCGGGCCACAGCTGTGAGGGCGGGGGACAGCTGAGCTGAGGGCAGGAGGGGCAGGACTGAGCGGCACCGGGTGCCAGTCCCCGGTGTTCCCACCACTCAGCAGAGCCCCCAGTGTTGGGACCAGAGACTACGGGGGCCATAGGACCTTCAAGGACATCTAACCCAGGGGCTCTTAGACTGGGTTCCGAGTTGCTTTGGGTCCAAGAGCCATGGGGCATGAGAGGTGAATAGGAGGAGGGGTGTCCCCCCTGCCCCTCACCAATGTGGCTTCACCCAGAGTGGCTCCTTTGATAATACACTGCAATGATATTTTTGGGGAAAAAACAAAAGGGATTTCCACTGCTATTTAAAAGAAGTCTGCAAATTAGACTAATGCCCCGAATATTAACTCTTCCTGCCAAGTGCTGGGCAAGCCCTCTGCTAGCACCTCCCTCCTACTGCTCCCCACAGGGGTCCCCTGGCTCCCAAGTCAAGAGGACGGAGTCCTGTGGGGAGCAGGGCGGCCCCAAGGGAATCCCATCAGCACCTGGCCCTCCACAGAGCAGTCACCTGCTGGCAAATGGCCCTACGAGGTGGGGCTGGCGCAGGAACAGGAAGGGCCTGCCTGTCCCAGCACACAGGGTGCGGGAAGGACCACCAGCTCCCACAGTGCCTCCAGCCCCACCCCACAGCAGGGCCCCCCAGGCATGACCACCATGCAGGTACCAATTGGGCACTAAGGTGTCAGTGGGATCGAGGAGGCCCTCAAGGAACGGGGTCCGGAGGACAATCCCACTGTGAGCTGCTGAGTGCACCGCCCCTGGGGGGAGACTGCAGAGCAGCAGACGGGTCTGCGGCTCCCGGGATGCTGCGGGGCCTGGCAGTCACCTACTCGGCTCCAAGACCAAGGGTCCCTCCTCCCCCGTGTGGGTGGGAGGCCTTACAGGCCAAGCCCCGCTCCCCTCAGCAGGAGCACCGGGAGGCATCCTGCTTCTACACACAGGTAGCCAGTCCTGAACCCGAAGGGAAGGCTTTTCCGGCGGCCGGAACAAGAGCCACAGGAAGCTGGCCCCCCCACCCCCATGCCCCGGGTCCTCACTCCCACCCCTGCCGTCAGCCTTACCTTTAGCTTGGCCTGGATCTCACGGGCTTTTCGCCGAGCCAGCACCTGGATGTGGCTGGAGACCTGTGGCAGGAAGAGAAGGCTGCTGCCTCTGCCTCCCACATAGCCCGTCGCCCCACCCCGGCTCCCTGCCCCCAGCCTCCCCCAGTCCTCATCTACATCCACAGACCGACTGAACTAATGTGTGACTGAAAGGGTGAGTGATGGGCCTCAGTCCCGTTTGTCCAGCTCATCCAGAGTCTGGCAGTAAATCAAGGTGCTGCGCCACTGCTTCGCTCTCTGTTCTGGCGCCTTGCAGGATGAGGAGGGGGCGCCCTGCTGACTCCCCACTGACGCAAAGGGTTTCCTCCCCGGTGATGGCATCAGGGAAACGGAACTGTCAGTGGCCCCCAAGAAGAGACAACCCACACAAGCTGGCCCCACTGAGAGCTCACGCTTGGTACCGTGGAGGGCCTGGCCCCCTTGGGGCAGGCTGGGCTGGGGTACCTGCCCTGGGGCCCATGCCCGGCTCTGGGGCCCACCTGCTTCCGGGTGCGGGTCTTCCCTGTCCGGAGCTTGATATAGCGGGCAATCAGCTCGTTGCGACCTGCAGAGACACCAACAGCCTCTCAGCTGGAGAAGGACAAAAGGCAGGCAAACAGGAGGGCCTGGGCCCCTGCCCGCACCCCCTGCCCACTTTAAGTAGGGACTTGGGTGAGGATTCTGCAGGTTCCCTCCTGCGCTCCTCAGATCCCAGGGATCTCCCAACAGCAAGAGGAAGCTGAGTCATCGCTGGGGGCCTGGTAACCTGAGCACAAGGACGGGGCAGGACCAGGGGCGTCTGGGCTGCTGGTGCACAGTGCAGAGCCTCCCCACCCGCCATGCTGACCACCTCCTCACCTCTACCCACAACAGCCTGACAGGCACCTCTCGGCCCCCACCTTCTGGGCCTTCTGCACACTCGGGAGGCTGCAGGGAGCACCTGAGCCTTGGCGCTTCCCCCGTGCAGCTCCCACCATCACCAGCACCTCCATAAATGACAGCACCTCACCAGATGTCTTGTCCTACCTGTGGGCAGCAGGGAGCATGGGGCCCACCGGTGCTGAGACATAGAGGGGCCCCAAAGAGGAGGCCTGGGGCCTTTGCTCAGATAAAGAAAGCAGAGATAGACCATGTCTCTGGCTCCGTGGCTGTGCCCACCAGTCTCCAGGTAATGCCCAGTGCTCACCATAGGCCCGCCTCCCAGAGGCCAGTGCTGCGTCTCAGGAATCCTGCGTACTCTCAGGAGCCACCCATGTCCCTACTATTATAAATGGGATTATGAAAAGAGGTTCCTGCTTTCATAGCACTCATACGAAGAGACACGTGTGCCCACACAATGGCGCCAGGGTGTGCTGCAGACAGGGAACATTCCGTGGGTTCAGAGGGCGAGCGGTCGGAGCGCCTGCAGCTGGAGCTTGACCCCTGGGTAGGATCAGCCACCAAGGAGGGCATGGCGGGGTGGGGTGTGAGGGGATTTGAGTGGGAGCAGTCACTTCCTGGCTCCACCTCTGGGCTGGAGGGCACGGCTGACAGCCTGCCCTGTCCTGAGGGGCCGTGCTGAGCCTGGAGGGCCGTGGCTAGGAGTGAGGAAGCTGCTGATGCACGGCGAGACAGGTGGGTGGTCGGCCACCCAGGCTTCAACTGGAGCGCACAGCCCCGCTGCCCACCCGCCCCAGGCTGACCTTTCCCCACTGCCAAGGCTGAATAAGAGGACCTTCGGGTGTCTCTTCTGCCAGAAAGACTGCTGGCCTGGGAGCACTGGCCTGCCTGTATCAGGGGAAGGAGGGAAGGAGCTTCAGACCCCAGGAACATCGCCTGCGGGCTGGTCCACACCTACAACAGTGACCCAGCAGGACACCTCTCCTCAGAGCTTTCCAGGGAAAGGTCTGAAGGCTCCTTCGACAGCCCAACAAGTGCTCACCAGTCCTACCCTATGTCTGCCTAGGGGCACTCATGCTGCAACTATGAAATGCTGTTGTCATTGACAAGAGAGTCTACATCATGATCAGCAGTGCATGGATGCAGGCCACGGGACTGGGAGTCGGGAGCCAGGCCCTCTCCCAGCAGCCCACAGTGCCTCTAGGGCCTCCACAGGTGACTTTCCTCTAGGCCCCCTCACCTAGTCCTCTCTTCTTAAGTCTAGGCCCTTGGAAGGTTTTTCCTCCAGATTTTTCCCATCAAACCATTCTGGGCCTTAGAATCAGGCCCTAAGTTTGGCTTGACGAGAGCTCTCTGGCACAGTTCCCTTTTCTGTAGAATCCACCTGGTCCAGGCCCATGTAAGCGATCTAATTCAGAGACCAGCCAGGGGGCCATGGAGAAGAACATAGGAGCAGAGGAGGTCCTGGGTGCAGCAGGTGGGTTACAGTGCCTGGGTGTGGTGTCCAGAAGGACAGGCCGGACAGTCTTGGGGGTGGCGTGAAATGGGGAAAGCGGGGGGCTCCCTAGACTGCAGGGACCCGGAGACGACGTGGGCGCTTCTGGAGCTGCTCCTCCAAATCACACCTTGTCATTTCTGTGTCTGCCTTTTCCTGTGAGATTCTCAACACCTCAGAGGAAGGGATCACATCTCCCCTCAAGTCTGCACCTCCAATACCTGGCACCTATTTATCCAATAAATGAATGACTGAGTCTGTTAGCAAATCCAGGTGACTCTGTCTTCAGACTCCAGCTGCTCTCAGCACCTCACTCTCCACAGTCCAAGCCCCCATCCCCTTGTCCGGGACAACGGTAACAGCGTTCCAGCCTGAATCCCTACTCTCGGGCTACCCAAAATACAGCAGCCAGTGACCCTGCGGCTCAACCACCTCCCAGTGGCTTCCCATCTCCTGCAAATCAAAAGCATCCCAGGCCCCACAATGCCTGGAGGCCCCCACAGGCTCTGCCCACCCATCCCCAGTTCTGACCTCTCAACAACCAGCATGGAGCTTCCTGGCTGTGCCTGGGGTGTGCCAGGTCCACGCCCACCTGAGGGTCTTTGAGCGTCCTGCTGTCTGCCCTCTCTCAGGCCCGCCCCTCCCTCACCTTCACATCCTTGATGGCTTCTTTGTTCGGATGCTGTTGTCTTGGGGACATCTTCCCTGAACACCCACTGAAGGTTGAGGTCACCCCCCACCCTGGCCTGGCTCCCGCTCTATGGTTAACACAGCATGCCACCTACTTACTTACTTATTAGCACACTGTCTTCCTCGGTCCCCACTGGAAGGAAAGCTCCTGAGAACAGGATTTTTGCTTATTTACTTATTTATACCCAACACCTAAAAAACTCTGCACATAGTAGGGCCCCAATCAATATTTGATAAGGGAATGATAAGATGTTACTATTTGGCCTTCTATGGGAAAGGTGAGTTAAAGGCAAATAACCTTTGACTTCTGATAGTCTAGCATAATTTTCAAAGTGCTTTCCAATCCTGGTCTCATGGGAGGCTCTCTTTGCAGAAGCAAATCCAGATTTTCCTGGGGCCTAAAGCAGCTAAAAATTGGGAGGTTCTTTTTGAGAAAAAACACTAAAAGTACAACTACAAAATTAGTTTAAGATCATTTTAGGCTAAGATGGATATGCTCACTCTCCTGATGGTTGTGATGGCTTTGCAGGTATACATACACACCTGTCAAAACTTACCAACTGGGATCATGGGAAGATGGCGGCGTGAGTAGTTCAGAGGAAATCTCCTCCCCAAAACATATATATTTATGAAAACACAATAAATACAACTATTCCTAAAAGAGACACCAGTGGATGCAGTACAACAGCCAGGATACATCTACATCTGCGAGAACTCAACATCACACGGAGGGGGTAAGATACAAGCCACGGCCAGGCGGGACCTGAATGCTCCCCCACCCCAGAACCCGGTGGGAAGAAAGGAGTCGGAACAGGGAGAGAATGAAAGGCCAGGACTGCTGAACAACCAGCTCTAGAAATCCACACCCAGAGCGCAGACACAAGGTGCATGGGGTGCTGGATATTAGAGAAACGGAAAAGCAAAACCTGTAGGCAGGTCCCTACAACCTGTGCCCCTGAGACAAAAGAAAAGCGAGTGCTTTCTGCAAATCTTAAAGAGACGGGGACCCTATAGCTGTACAAAGTTGTCCCAGCACACTCAGCCAGCAGCTGGGAATTCCGGGGAAACTTAGGTGCCCTAAACCCCAGGGAGGCAGTGTAGCTCTGAAGCCCCTCACAGCACTAAGCAGCCTGCCAGTCGCTCCTCCAACTGGCGTGAACCCTGACACACCAGCCCAGTAGCGGGAGAGTGGCAGCGCGCACTGGGGGCAGAGGCGCTGGAAGGGACGGGGAGCAGATCCGTGCGCCAAAGGTGCCAGATGGGACCAGGAGTGGCTTGCGCGAGCCCGCAGCGGTGCAACCGAATAGCCCGGGTGCAGCTCGCATGCACCGGCAGCAGTAGAGCCAGAGAAGCCTGGTAGAGGCCCGTGTGGGAGAGCCCTGCATGCACCTGCAGCGGAACCAGAGGGAGCAGGCGTGCTCCCAGCAGCCGACCGGAATCCCAGCCCAATGCACAGCCACCTGGGCCAGACCCAAAGGCCACTGCTGTCACACAGCTTCCCAGCAGGGGTGCTGCTAACACGGAGGAGCACACCTGGCATGGCTGCCACTCCCCGCAGGGCTCCGTGCTGCTCTGATGGAGACACCACCCACCCCGTGGCTGCTCCAGGAGTGCGGGTAACCGTCACAGGCAGCGGAGAAGGGCAAGGCATCCAGCAAGCAGGAAAGGACTTTCTTCTCCCAGCTGACACAAACCGCAACCTGACTACAGCCACAGCTATCACCATGAAAAGGCAAAAAAATTTAGTCCAGTCCAAGATAGTTCAAACAACACCTGAGAAAGGATCTGCAGAGGCAGACCTAACCAGTCTCCCTGAAGAAGAATTCAAAATAAAAATCATAAACATGCTGACAGAACTGCAGAGAAATATGCAAGAGCTAAGGGATGAAATCCGGAGAGAGATTACAGACATCCGGAGGAAGATTACAGAAGTGAAACAAACTCTGGAAGGATTTATAAGCAGAATGGATAATATGCAAGAGGCCATTGACGGAATAGAAACCAGAGAACAGGCACGCATAGAAGCTGATGCAGAGAAAGATGAAAGGATCTCCAGGAATGAAACAATATTAAGAGAACTGTGTGACCAATCCAAAAGGAACAATATCCGCATTATAGGGGTACCAGAGGAAGAGAGAGAGAAAGGGATAGAAAGTGTCTTTGAAGAAATAATTGCTGAGAACTTCCCCAAACTGGGGGAGGAAATAGTTGCTCAGACTACAGAGGCACACAGAACTCCCGAGAGACGGGACCCAAAGAGGACAACACCAAGACACAAAATAATTAAAATGTCAAAGATCAAAGACAAGGACAGAGGATTAAAGGCAGCCAGAGAGAGAAAAAAGGTCACCTACAAAGGAAAGCCCATGAGGCTCTCAACAGACTTTTCAACAGAAACCTTACAGGCCAGAAGAGAATGGCATGGTATATTTAATGCAAAGAAACAGAAGGGCCTTGAACGAAGGATACTGTATCCAACACGATTATCATTTAAATATGAAGGAGGGATTAAACAGTTTCCAGACAAGCAAAAGTTGAGGGTATTCGCCTCCCACAAACCACCTCTACAGGTATCTTAGAGGGACTGCTCTAGATGGGAGCACTCCCAAAAAGAGCACAGAACAAAACACCCAACATATGAAGAATAGAGGAGGAGGAAAAAAAGAAGGGAAAGAAATAATCATCAGACTGTGTTTATAACAGCTCAATAAGCAAGTTAAATCAGACAGTAAAGTAGTAAACAAGCTAACCTTGAACCTTTGGTATCCACGAATCTAAAGCCTGCAATGGCAATAAGTACATATCTTTCAATAATTACCCTAAATGTAAATGGACTGAATGCACCAATCAAAAGACACAGAGTAACAGAATGGATAAAAAAGCAAGACCCATCTATATGCTGCTTACAAGAGACTCACCTCAAACCCAAAGACATACACAGATTAAAAGTCAAGGGATGGAGTAAGATATTTCATGCAAACAACAGAGAGAAAAAAGCAGGTGCTGCAATACTAGTATCAGACAAAATAGACTTCAAAACAAAGAAAGTAACAAGAGATAAAGAAGGACATTACATAATGATAAAGGGGTCAGTCCAACAAGAGGATATAACCATTATAAACATATATGCACCCAAAAGAGGAGCACCAATATATGTGAAACAAATACTAACAGAATTAAAGGAGGAAAGAGAATGCAATGCATTCATTTTGGGAGACTTTAACACACCACTCACTCCAAAGGACAGATCCACCAGACAGAAAATAAGTAAGGACACAGAGGCACTGAACAAGACGCTAGAACAGATAGACATAATAGACATCTATAGAACTCTAAATCCAAAAGAAAGAGGATACACATTCTTCTCAAGTGCACATGGAACATTCTCCAGAATAGACCACATACTAGGCCACAAAAAGAGCCTCAGTAAATTCCAAAAGATTGAAATCCTACCAACCAACTTTTCAGACCACAAAGGTATAAATAAAACTAGAAATAAATTGTACAAAGAAAGCAAAAAGGCTCACAAACACATGGAGGCTTAACAACATGCTCCTAAATAATCAATGGATCAACGAACAAATTAAAATGGGGATCCAGCAATATACGGAAACAAATGACAACAACAACACAAAGCCCCAACTTCTGTGGGACGCAGCAAAAGCAGTCTTAAGAGGTAAGTATATAGTGATCCAGGTAAACTTGAAGAAGGAAGAACAATCCCAAATGAATAGTCTAACATCACAATTATCGAAACTAGGAAAAGAAGAACAAATGAGGCCTAAGGTCAGAAGACGGAGGAACACAATAAAGATCAGAGAAGAAATAAATAAAATTGAGAAGAATAAAACAATAGAAAAAATCAATGAAACCAAGAGCTGGTTCTTCAAGAAAATAAACAAAATACATAAGCCTCTAGCCAGACTTCTTAAGAGAAAAAGACAGTCAACACACATCAACAGAATTAGAAACGAGAAAGGAAAAATCACGATGGACCTCACAGAAATACGAAGAATCATTAGAGAATACTATGAAGACCTATATGCTAATAAGCTAGAAAACCTAGGATAAATGGACAACTTCCTAGAAAAATACAACCTTCCAAGACTGACCCAGACAGAAACAGAAAATCTAAACAGACCAATTACCAGCAACGAAATTGAAGCGGTAATAAAAAACTATCCAAGAACAAAACCCCCGGGTCAGATGGATTTACCTCGGAATTTTATCAGACATACAGAGAAGACATAACACCCATTCTCCTTAAAGTTTTCCAAAAAATAGAAGAGGAGGGAATACTCCCAAACTCATTCTATGAAGCCAACATCACCCTAATACCAAAAAGCAGGCAAAGACCCCAACAAAAAAGAAAACTACAGACCAATATCCCTGATGAACGTAGATGCAAAAATACTCAACAAAATATTAGCAAACTGAATTCAAAACTACATCAAGAGGATCATACACCATGATCAATAGCGATTCATCCCAGGGATGCAAGGATGGTACAACATTTGAAAATCCATCAACATCATCCACCACATCAACAAAAAGAAGGACAAAAACCACATGATCATCTCCATAGATGCTGAAAAAGCATTCGACAAAATTCAACATCCATTCATGATAAAAACTCTCAACAAAATGGGCATAGAGGGCAAGTACCTCAACATAATAAAGGCCATATATGATAAACCCACAGCTAACATCATACTGAACAGCGAGAGGCTGAAAGCTTTTCCTCTGAGATCGGGAGCAAGACAGGGATGCCCACTCTCCCCACTGTTATTTAACATAGTACGGGAGGTCCTAGCCACGGCAAATAGACAAAACAAAGAAATACAAGGAATCCAGATTGGTAAAGAAGAAGTCAAACTGTCACTATTTGCAGATGACATGATATTGTACATAAAAAACCCTAAAGACTCCACTGCAAAACTACTAGAACTAATATCAGAATTCAGCAAAGTTACAGGATACAAAATTAACACACAGAAATCTGTGGCTTTCCTATACACTAACAATGAACCAATAGAAAGAGAAATCAGGAAAACAACTCCATTCACAATTACATCAAAAAGAATAAAATACCTAGGAATAAACCTAACCAAAGAAGTGAAAGACCTATACCCTGAAAACTACAAGTCACTCTTAAGAGAAATTAAAGGGGAAACTAACAAATGGAAACTCATCCCATGCTCGTGGCTAGGAAGAATTAATATTGTCAAAATGGTCATCCTGCCCAAAGCAATATACAGATTTGATGCAATCCCTATCAAATTACCAGCAACATTCTTCAATGAACTGGAACAAATAGTTCAAAAATTCATATGGAAACACCAAAGACCCCAAATAGCCAAAGCAATCCTGAGAAAGAAGAATAAAGTAGGGGGGATCTCACTCCCCAACTTCAAGCTCTACTACAAAGCCACAGTAATCAAGACAATTTGTTACTGGCACAAGAACAGAGCCACAGACCAATGGAACAGAATAGAGACTCCAAACATATATGGTCAATTAATATTTGATAAAGGAGCCATGGACATACAATGGCGAAATGACAGTCTCTTCAACAGCTGGCAAAACTGGACAGCTACATGTAGGAGAATGAAACTGGACCATTGTCTAACCCCATATACAAAAGTAAATTCAAAATGGATCAAAGACCTGAATGTAAGTCATGAAACCATAAAACTCTTAGAAAAAAACATACGAAAAAATCTGTTAGACATAAACATGAGTGACCTCTTCTTGAACATATCTCCCCGGGCAAGGAAAACAACAGCAAAAATGAACAAGTGGGACTATATTAAGCTGAAAAGCTTCTGTACAGCAAAAGACACCATCAATAGAACAAAAAGGTACCCTACAGTATGGGAGAATATATTTGTAAATGACAGATCCAATAAAGGCTTGACATCCAAAATATATAAAGAGCTCACCCACCTCAACAAACAAAAAACAAATAATCCAATTAAAAAATGGGCAGAGGAACTGAACAGACAGTTCTCCAAAAGAGAAATACAGATGGCCAACAGACACATGAAAAGATGCTCCACATCACTAATTACCAGAGAAACGCAAATTAAAACCACAATGAGGTATCACCTCACACCAGTAAGGATGGCTACCATCCAAAAGACAAACAACAACAAATGTTGGCGAGGTTGTGGAGAAAGGGGAACCCTCCTACACTGCTGGTGGGAATGTAAATTAGTTCAACCATTGTGGAAAGCAGTATGGAGGTTCCTCAAAATGCTCAAAATAGACATACCATTTGACCCAGGAATTCCACTCCTAGGAATTTACCCTAAGAATGCAGCACTCCAGTTTGAAAAAAAAGACAGATGCACCCCTATGTTTATCGCAGCACTATTTACAACAGCCAAGAATTGGAAGCAACCTAAGTGTCCATCAGTAGATGAATGGATAAAGAAGATGTGGTACATATACACAGTGGAATATTATTCAGCCATAAGAAGAAAACAAATCCTACCATTTGCAACAACATGGATGGAGCTAGAGGGTATTATGCTCAGTGAAATAAGCCAAGCAGAGAAAGACAAATACCAAATGATTTCACTCATCTGTGGAGTATAAGAACAAAGGAAAAACTGAAGGAACAAAACAGCAGCAGAATCACAGAACCCAGGAATGGACTAACAGGTACCAAAGGGAAAGGGACTGGGGAGGATGGGTGGGTAGGGAGGGATAAAGGGGGGAAAGAAGAAAGGGGGTATTATGATTAGCATGCATAATGGGGGGGGTGGGAGAAAGGGGAGGGCTGTACAACACAGAGAAGACAAGTAGTGATTCTACAACATTTTGCTGTGCTGATGGACAGTGACTATAAAGGGGTTTGTGGGGGGGACCTGGTATAGGGGAGAGCCTAGTAAACATAATATTCTTCATGTAATTGTAGATTAATGATAACAAAGAAAAAAAAAGAAAGAAAAGGGGGATTACTCCCTGATAGGATAAAACTAACTGCAAATCACAAATTAATGCATGCTTTAAATATCCTTAATTTTGATCATTTAAAGGGTGTCAGATGATCAGCTATGGAAGTACATTTTTCTGGTAATATTCCTTTCTCTTAAAAAAAAAAAGCAGTTCCTGTGTGGTGATCTCCAATAAGTTCTTCACAATGGTATAAAGAGCATATCAAAGTGTGGGCAAAGGGTTTGTTTGTGTTTATACAGAGGATCAAAGCCTAATTTGGCTACCCAGAAAACGAACTAAGATACGATATGAAGAAGAACTTCCAACATCAACATTCTCTGGAAGAGTCATTCCAGAAGATGATCATCAAAAAACTTCAACAAAGATCCTGGCATTGTTGCAGTTGTAGCTGCATTCATCCCACTGGTTCCTGGACTTGCCATTGGAATGAAGAAGGAGATATCTAAGCTGGCCTGTGCATATAGTAAAACAACAGATTTGACTGGATCTATACTGTTGGACCTCAATCAAGAATTAGGAGAAGTGCAAGTTGCAGCGCTCCAAAATCTTGCGACTACAGACTATCTACTGTTAAAAGAACATATGGGATGTGAGCAGTTCCCAGGAATGTGTTGTTTTAATATGTGTGATTTTTCTCAAACTATTCAAATTCAGTTAGACAATATCCATCATATCATTGATAAGTTTTCACAAATGCCTAGGGTGCCTAACTGGTTTTCTTGGTTTCACTGGATATGGCTGGTAATTGTAGGTCTGCTTTGGTTATGTAGCTGTATTCGTATTATGTTAATGTGTGCACGCAATTTAATTAGTAGTTTAAAACCTATACATGCTTATGTTACACTACAAGAAGATATGTCAAAGAAATAATCAATCTTCCCATGTTTTCTTCCGTCTGCTACTTCTATAGCTTTTCTTCTCCTTCCTAATTACAACCCTTAAGTAGAATCCGTGCCTCATATGGAAATTACCAAGTATCATAATTCTTCCAAGTGGTAAAGATACCTCAAGACAAATGCTGGGCATAGAAGCCACAGGGCATAAATCTGCAAAGAAGTAAAAAGCTAACCTTTTCAAACAATATTGCCTCTCTCTCAATTACCAACTTTATATTTCCCTGTATGGCCCCAGAAGATGACTGGTTAGCCAGAGACGGGTAAGATTCCTCAAGGGAGGAACAACCTAAGACAGGCACAGTCGCAGGGGGGCCATCAGGTGAGAAATTGGGGATCAACAGAGGTGAGGCTTAGAACCTCACCCCCCCTGTTTTGAGAGAAATCTTCTGCATCCGTGGATGTTTTGTTGCCCTTGTCTAGCTAGGATTAATACTTAGTCTATAGGCACACACCTGATCATCTACATTTGCCCTCTTACAGCACTAAACTATGTTTTCTACCTTTATCTTGCATCTACCTACCACTTCAGCATTTTATTAAACATAATAATAATCATAATAATAAGGGAGAAATGTGGGATTCACATATAAATCAAGTATAAAAATCAAATGAATAATCATATTTGACCTGACTGTTTATAGTTCATGATGTGATCAAAACTGAAAGTTTCTGTGATATGACTGCCCTTGCACTGTTCACCATGTAAGAACTTGTTCACCATGTAAGAACTTGTTCACCATGTAAGAACTTGTTCATTATGCTACAGAAGATTGGAAACTGTTGAGAATTAGGCTTGGGGTTGATTAATGATTGTGCATTGAGTCCCCTATACAGAATTTTATTGTTGTTAACAACCAAATGATCAATAAATATGAGAGATGCCCTCTCAAAAAAAAAAAAAAGGAAATACCATTTGACCCAGGAATTCCACTTCTAGGAATTTACCATAAGAATGCAGCACTCCAGTTTGAAAAAGACAGATGCACCCCTATGTTTATCACTGCACTGTTTACAATAGCCAAGATATGGAAGCAACCTAAATGTCCATCAGTAGATGATGGATAAAGAAGATGTGGTACATATATACAATGGAATATTACTCAGCCATAAGAAAAAAACAGATCCTACCATTCGCAACAACATAGATGGAGTTAGAGGGTATTATGCTCAGTGAAATAAGTCAGGCAGAGAAAGACAAGTACCAAATGATTTCACTCATATCTGGAGTATAAGAACAAAGGAAAACTGAAGGAACAAAACAGCAGCAGAATCACAGAACCCAAGAATGGACTAATAGTTACCAAAGGGAAAGGGACTGGGGAGGACGGGTGGGAAGGGAGCGATAAGGGTGGGGAAAAAGAAAGGGGACATTACAATTAGCATGTATAGTGCGTGGGGGGCATGGGGAGGGCTGTACAACAGAGAAGACAAGTAGTGAATTTACAGCATCTTACTACACAGATGGACAGTGACTGTGAAGGGGTATGTGGGGGGGACTTGGTGAAGGGGGGAGCCTAGTGAACATAATGTTCTTCATGTAATTGTAGATTAATGATAAAAAAACACTTACGAATTGGTCTACCTCAAATGTGTGGAGTTCACTGTATAGTGATTGTGCTTCAATAAAACTATTCTACAAATTGAAATTAAAAACAAAAAGGGACTTGAAGGGGCCCATGGAAGTGAGGGGTCCTGAAGCACAGACATCATTGCCCCACTTAGTGAATCCCCCTCTTCCCCACTGGAAGGCAGGCAATTAAACCCATTCACCTCATGAGAAAACTGAAGTCACAAACCTCACCTAGATGGTGCACAAACAGATCTAGGACCCACTGGCCAGGTTGAATCCTGACTCAGCCACAGCAAGTGGCACTAAGTGGCTGGCCCAAAGAAGAGCCTCAGTCAGGGGACATGGAAGGCAGCGGGGAGGCCCTGTCTAGCCTATGACTGGCTGAGACCCTCACTCCAGACATCACAGATGACCAACCCCTGTGCAAGGAGCCCTAGGGCTTGAAAACAGAGCCTCAGCCAGCCCCACTCCCTCTGCCCTCTCCTACCAGGCTCAGGAGCTCTGCTACCAGAGGGGCCCATCTTGGCCCTGGGCAAGAAGAGGCCAGCTGTGGGGCCCCAGAAGCCCAGCCCATGGGGGCTAGGCTGGCCCAGGCTCTTTGCCCTTTTACAAGGTGTGCTTCTGCCCCTCCCTTTCTCTGCAGCTGCATCCTCCTCTCCCTTGCTGGCTTTCCTAGACTACGGTTCTCTCCGATCTCACTCTGCTTCCCAGAGGTGATGCCAGGAGGTGAGAATCCCCCCAGGCGGCAGTTGAGTGCTGGGCTTCTGTTCGCGTGCTGAGTCAGGAGGGACCAAACAGTTTCCTTCCTGCCATCAGGGGCGCTTCAGACATCAGCCCGGTCACTTGCCTGCCTCCAGGCCTGTGGGCATCTACCCTGGCTTTCTGCCTCACAGGGGCTGGGCTTCCTTTTACTCCTATAATCATAGCAGTGACAGTGAGCATTACTGAGCACTCATGTGGCCAGATGCACACTTTACTTGTATGGGACGCCATGCAAACGCAGCATGTATACCTATCATGACAGCCGGTGCCTTCCCCCTCCATCCTCCCAATGGCCCTATGCGTCCGTTTGAGCATCTTCGTTCTACACACAGGGAAATCAAGGTACAGAGAGGTTTAGAAAGCTGTTCAGGGTCACAGAGCAGCAAGTGGCTGAAATTCAAGTCCATGCAGTCTGGTTCTAGAACCTACCTCTTCACTGTTGCACAGCACGACTTCTCTTTAACACAGGATTGAGGGCCTTCCCTCTCAGAAGCAGGGGCTGCACCAGGTGACCCCAGAGGCTCTGTCTAGCCTAAGGAAGAAGAAACTGTGGCCCAGGGAAGGGAAGGGATTATTCAAACCGCATGGTTTGTTAGTGTTCCAGGTGCCACAAGGACATACATCTCTAAGGCTTCAGAGCTATTTACACAATGGCTGCTTTTCCCATGGCTGTCCTCCCCAGCTGGGCTGGGAGTTTCTTTAAAGGCACTATTCCGCTCCCCCTCTCTGGATCAATCCCGATTCTCTAGGTCTCTGCATGAAGGACAATCCTGGTCATGTCTGACTGCCCCTCACCCTGACCCAGGTCCTAGGGAGAGACAACTACTTAGACCCAAGAGCCTGCCCACCCGCTTTCAGTCTCTCATGGACTGTGGTCCTCGGCGCTGACCGAAGCCTGTGTGTCCTGGATGCCCACAGTACGGGGTAGAAGCAGAGAAGTGGGAGCATGTGCCCACAGGTAAAGCCCCAAAACCACAGTGAAGACCAGCAAAGAAGAGCAGTAGCAGCAAGAAACTAGTAGAAAATCCAGGTGAGTTGGTGAGAAGAGACTTGTAGCCTGCCCCAGCCCTGCCGCCAGCTGCCCATCTCCAGGCCTTCTCCCCAAAGGGGCTGATCACATGCTGGGGCAGCAGGGGCCGGCCCAGACCTCGGAGGCCGGCTTGACAGCTGGGCATTGCAGGGTGGCAGGTGGTCTTGGCCAACCCCAGAGAGGGCCTGGGTGGGGCTGGGAAGGATGCCCCCACCAGGCTGTGGCCCATCTGTCAGAGGACATGTGTCCAACAGCCCCTGGCTCACATCCAGGGCCCCACCCACCATGGGTGAGGCCTGCAGATGGAGAAAGGGGAGCCCTGGCTGGGGCATGGGCTGAGGGAAGGGCATTCCCAAAGCAGGGGCCACACAGAGCCACCACCTCTGCCACCTGACCCTACACCCAGCGTCACACACCCTGCCAGCCACCTCGGACTTTTCCACAGTCATACATTACTACTAAAATTGCTATCCTATCAGCAAAATCCTGTCTGGGACAGGTCATTTCTGCAGTTCATTTCCTCTGTAGGGATTCCCCTCTGTACCAGCTTCCCTCTGGACCATAAACATATTAAATGGTGTGAAGTGAGTAAAGCCCCTGCCACTTACAGGAAGGCCAATCCAATCAGTAATTAGGGTTAACAGCATGAATAAGTCCTGTTATAACTAATGCTATTCTTTTTCAAATCTGAAAGAGGCTGAGAACCCCAGGGCACAAGCCTCCCCACCCGAGAGGAACCAGAGCTTTGGGTCACAGGAGCCCCATTATGTGAGCGCTCCACATCACCCCTGCAGGCTGGGACCCCGAGAGGAGGCCAGAGCACCCTGCCCAACCAGCCCTCATCCTGATGGCCCGCTGAGGCTATCAACACCTGCAGCTGCAGGAGGAGGCTATTTCTGGAGAAGGAGCTTCTGCCTGAAGCCTGAGAAGGCAGTGATTAGGCCTGACATCTGAGCTCGCACCACCACTGCGCTGAAGGGCTCTGGAGCTTCTGGTGAAATCCTACCCATTTTTCAAGGCCAGCCGGAGAAGGTTTCCTGATCCACACCCAAGCCTGCCTCCAAGCCCTAGGGCAGAGTCTGTGCCTTTCTCATAGTCCTTGGCTAAAGTCATGTGAGCTCTTAACTTAGCCCCTCACTCATGTGTGAGCTCCCAGAGGGAGCAGGGAGCATGTCCTATTCAGCTCTACACCCTGCACTGTCCGCTGGGCATCTCTGTGCTCTCAGTCCCCCAGCAACACTGAAAGGCTGTGTCTTCCTCTACTGAGTATAGGAGAGATATTCAGCATCACCAGTCACCAGGGCCATGCAAATCAAATCCATGAGACACCGCTCCATACCCCAGGAGGGCTATTTTAAAACGAAGAAAAAGAACAAATGTTGGCAAGGATGTGAAGAAATTGGAATCCTTGTGCATTGCTAGTAAGTGTAAAATGGTGCAGCCACCATACCGGATAGTTCAGCAGTTCCTCAAAAAGCTAAACACAGAATTACCATATGATCCAGCAATTCCACCACTTGGTATGTCCCCAAAAGAACTGAAAGCAGGGACTTATACCCACACACCCACGCTCACAGCATTACTCATGATATCCAAAGGGTAGAAACAACACAAGTGCCCATAACCGGTGAATGGATAAACAAATGTACTATATTCACACAATGGAATATTACTCAGCTACAAAAAAGAATGGCATTCTGACATGTTACAATGTGGATGAACTTTGACGACATTGAGCTGAGTGACATAAGCCAGTCACAAAAGGACAAATATTGTATGATTCTACTTCTATGAGGAACCTAGAATAGTCAAATTCACAGATGGAAAATAGAACAATGGTTACCAGTGGGAGGAGGGAATGGGGAGTCAGTGCTTAATGGGTACAGAGTTTCTGTTGGGGAGAATGAGAATGTTCTGGAGATGGATGGTGGGACGGTTGTGCAGCAGTGTGAATGTGCTTAATGCCACTGAACTGCATGCATAAAAATGGTTAAGATGGTAAATTTTATATAATGTAGATTTTGCCACAATAAAATAATATAACCAAAACTCCCCAAAAGGTGATATTATCATCATCCCCATTTTACAAATGAGGAAGCTGAAGCTGAGACAAAGTTTACACAACTGGCCCCAGGTCACAGAAGCCCCTGGGACAGAACGGGTTTGAACCTAGGCTCACATCATCTGGCTTCCAGAGAAACAGAAAGTAAGGGTCCCAGGCCATTCGGGGAGCATGGAGGGAGCCAGACACACAGGGCAGCACAGCCGAGGGTGGCAGAGGACCTGGGGAACATCGAGGAGGCTGGGGTGCTGGGAGATGCTTGAGCGAGGCCTGCTCTCAGCAACGGGAGCCCTGAACTGGGTCCGGTCCCCGCCCCGCCTCTCATTAGCTGTGCGACTCCTCTGCAGGGAGGATCCCCTCCTCTCTGATGAGTGCAGTGCCACTGTGCCATGCCCAGATGCCCAGTGGGGTCCCCCAACACCACCACGTAAAGCCCCACACTGGGCCAATGGCCCCTCCTTTCCCCCTGCCTCGGCACCCCTCCTCTAACCAACTCCACTGCCTTCCAGAAAACTCCCAGGACGACCTAGCCCTCCGGTTCACTGGCTGTACACTACAGAAGCATCATTAGTCTACTTTCTAACAATGTTTCTTTCTCCTGCCTCTGCCCTTAGACTGTGAAGCCGTAGAGACCACAGCTCCTGGCCTGGGTCAGCGGTGGGCACTGGGCACTGGCCAAGAGCTCCCAGCTGCTCACAGGAATGGGAAGCCGAGGCCACAGGGCACCAGTGAGACAAGGGAGAAAGCAAGGCAGGAGAAGCAGAGCCACACAGGGAGAAGAGGGGCAGGAGGATCAGGCTCCGGTTGGGTGAGGGGCCTGGCCATATAAAGGAAGGGTGCACAGAGGGACGCAGAGCCACCAGGGCCCTCCTGCAGGCAGGAGGGGCACCGCTGAGCGGTGAGGAGAGGGGAGGCAGAGCGTGGGTCAGAAGGGAGAGGAGTTGCCCCACATGCACCTCCCACCACCTGCTCTTGAGGCCAGAGGCCAGGCTGGCCAACAGAGGCCAGAGTGCCCAGCATGGCAGTGCCAGGATGAGGGTCACACGGTGATGAGGCAAAAATGAAAGCAGTAGTGAGCAGAAGAGGGCTAGGAGCCCTGGCCTGGGTGCCAGCCCACAAGCTGGTGAGGCTTGGCTCAGAAATATCAGGCGTTAATCTGCATGCTGTCTGTACGTCTGCGTGGCTTTCGTGTGCACTCCACGGGGGGGCACCAGGGCTGGGAGCAGGCCTAATCCCATCCTGGCCTCCGGGTCTCTAGTCCCCCGGGCACCGTGGCCAGCTACCTGCCTGCTCATTCTCAGCTCCCACCCTGCACCCTCCAGCCTGGTCTACCTGAAAAATGACGGGCAGCCTCAGGATGTGGGAATCAGGGGACTGCCAAGACCAGGCTCTGGGGCTCAGGATGGGGCTGGGGCACAGGAGGACAGCAAGTGGGTCCTTGGAGGGCAGATGAGAAGACGGAGGAGAGAGCCAGGGTACGTGGAGGCTGAGTCAGCCTGGCAGCCTGTCCCTCTTCCTCGGCTTCCTGGGGCGCATCCCACACACGGTGGCTGACCTCAGAGTTATATATACTCAGCTGCACAGGCGCGCTGCCGAGAGCCCTCCGTCAACCCCTGTGCGGGCCTGCCTCGGCTCACACTCCGAGCCTGGTAAGAAGAGACGGGATCAGCCAGCGTCTGGACCCCAGCGGGATTGGCAGCCACCGAGGACAGGTGCTGGGGGGCTGGGGAGTCACCAGACACTGGGCCTGTGCAGAGGCTGACCCACCTGGAGCCCGGGCCAGGCAGATGGCGGGCCAGGAGGAAGGAGAGGAGCAGGCGGGCAGGCTTCTGCGGGCACACAGAGGCCACGCAGGGTGATGGCGCCCTGCGCCTGGACTCAGAGATCTAGGTTCTAATCCCCACTCTCCCACTTTCCACCTGAGAGACCCAGGAAAGCTCTTGGCTTCCCTGAACCTCTGTCTCTGCATCCACAAGCAGAGGTTATAACCGAGCCCACCACCTCCCCTGAAAAGACTGAAGAGAGCAGATGTCAAAGCCCACCAAGGGCAGCAGTAAGGGGCTCCTGGCCTCTGCCCCCTGCCAGGTCCCCCTGTGTGATAGCCACGCTGTCTCCCTGCACAGGGAAGGAGAGGCGCAAACATGGCCCGAACAGTTCTGGGGAAGAATTCCAACCGGAAGTCCACAGCCTTGCATTTCTAGAACCCCGGCTCAGTCACGATCACCTGGTGACCAAAGACAGTCTCTTCACCCCAGTTCCAGTCACTTCACTTAATATGTGAAGTGGGAGAGAAAGAGCCTCCCGTAACAACTAAATTAAGTAAGCATCCACCCAAATGTCCACAGACAGGTGAGGTGGAGGGAGACGCAAAATGTGGCCTATCCATACAGTGGCCCATTATCAACCTTGAAAAGAAAGGAAATTCTGACGGTTGCCACCACATGGAGGACTACTGAGGACATTATATTAAGTGATTAGGCCAGTCCAAAAATATAATGCTGTGTGAGTCCAGGAATACAAGGCCCCTAGAACAGTCACATCCACAGAGACAGAAAGTAGAGTGGCTGCCAGGGGCTGGGGCGGGACAGGTAGTTGGCCTCAGTGGGGACAGAGGTTCCGTTTGGGAAGATGGAAGGTTGTGGACATGGATGGTGGGGATGGCTGTACAACAGCGTGAATGTGCTCCATGCCGCTGAAATGTACACTTAAAAATGGGTAAAAGGGTACACTTTATGTTATGTGTATTTTACCACACACACAAAAAGATACGACTCAGACCCCAAAGTCTGGATGGTCCTCAGTGGCTCTCAAATACACATCTGCTGACTCTATGACTTTCGGCCGTGTCCTTGGGCCTTCTAGACCCCTCAGCTCCCTCTCTATGCTCAATGCTTCTTGCACACTTGTGTTTGCCAGACGATTTTTCCCTTTGAAGCACACAGATGTACCGTGCACAGTGTCCAGGGACCACACCTTGGGACAGATCTCCCCTCAGAGCCTCCAGAAGGACCCCACCTTACAGACACCTGGCCTTCTGGCATCTGGCCTCCTGAACGGTGAGAGAATAAACCTCTGTTGTTTGAAGCTGGCCTGTTTGTGGCAGTGTCTTACAACTGCCCCCATGAGCACCTCACAGGGGACAAGGCTTCTGCAGGGTGGGAGTCACAACCTGAGTGGCAGCCCCGGGGGTGGGCACGTGGCCTGAAGCCATATTGCAGGGAGCTAGGGTGGGGCCCTGTGGTCAGAGACCCTCTCAGCAACAGCCTAAGACCAGTGTTTGAAGTTGGCAGTCCTGGGGGGCTTTCTGATGGGAGTGGAAGCCTGACCTGGGCCTTCCAACAGCTGTTCAATGTTTGTTTCTGAGAGACCCTCTCTTCCACCCAAAAGTCAACACAGACCAGGCCAACTGCTTGGTCCTCCCATGTGGCTGCTGGGCATAAAGTGTCTCTGTATGCCCTGCATCTGCAGCCACTCCCCAGAGCAAGCCTGCCCGGGTCACTCGGCACGAGCCTTTCTGGAGAACAAGGTGTACCACGGCCTGCTGGATCTGTCTAGAGACACCCCACAGTCTGCCCTTTGGGACGGCGATGTGTGTGCCCACCATATGGGCCCAGACCTGTCCCATCCACACCTGCACACAGAAGGCTCAGGAGCAAATGAGGGAATGAGTCCAGGGGCCACCTTCCTGAGCACTCTTCACAGCTGAGGTGGGAGGTAGGAGATCAAGCGTTTGCCTCGAGGACAGCTGTGGGATTCTCCCATGCTGCTCTGGGGGAACGTGCTGCCCACCCCTTCCCCAAGTCTCCCCCATCCAAAGGCTTCTGCTCAGATGCCCCCCATGGTCTGGGAACCCAGGACAGAAGAAAGCCGTGTCTGCCTGACAGAAGGCCCAAGAGGCCGCATCCCCTCCGACAGGCCCCAGGGTTGCTGGGCCTGGCCCCTTGGCTGAGTCCCTATTTCCAGAGCTAGTCAACGAGGGCAGAAGCCTGCCACCCGCCCCAATGGGCTCCTTACCATACATCTTGCCCTCGTCCGAGAGGATGATCTTTCGCCTACCACAGGGTGGGTAGATGGCCAGGGCCTCCTGGAAGCTCTGCTCAATGTCCGGGCTCCACACACCCTCCGCATCATTGTCGATGGGCTTGTTCAATGCCTGACTGCCCCCAGAGACGTTGCTCCCCTCGGGGGAGTTAGGAGGGCTCCACTCGTTGGAGGTAATGGTGCCGGCCGTGCCCTCCAAGGCTCCGCTTGGAGGAGCGCCCTTTGGACCTGTGTGGGCAGAAACCACAGCATTGATGGGAGAACTGGGTGGCGGTGAGACAGGGGCACCAAGTGCCAAGCCCTAGAACCAGTTGCTCTCTCTTGTCTGGCCACTCACAGCACAGGAGCATCATGGAGGGTTAAGGCCTGGGATCTAGGGCAGAACATCTCTCTGTAGATGTCTGCTTCTCACCCTGTCAAATGAGCAAAATGACCTAGGCATCCTCTGATCATAGCTCTAAAAACCCAGACAGGGCTGCGACATAGGAGAAAAGACCAAGTGCCGGCAATGTTCCAGCACTAAATCAACAGTGGGCAAAAAGGATGCCAAATATTGCGCACTGTTGGTGGGAATGTAAAATGGCACAGCTACTGTGGGAAAATGACGGCTCCCCCCAAAATTAAGCACAGGACATGTAACCCTGAAAGTCCACTTCTGGGTATAATCCAAAAGAATTGAAAGAAGGGTCCAAAGAGATATTTGTAAACCCATGTTCGCAGCAGCATTATTCAAGCATAGCCAAGAAACCCAAATGTCCGTGGACAGATGAATGGATCGACCCAATGTGGTCTATACATACAATGGAATATTCTGTTAACCTTTAAAAAGAAGAAAATTCCAACACAAGCTACAATGTGAAGGAGCCTTGAAGACATGACGCTAAGTGAAATAATACAGCCCTGAACGACAGATACTGTGTGATTCCACTTACAGGAGGCATCTAAAGTGGACAAAGTCCCAGAGACAGAAAGTAGAATGGAGGTTACCAAGGGGCTGTGGGGAGGAAGAAATGGGGGGTTGTTGGATGAATACAAAGTTTGTTTTGCAAGATAAAACAGTGCTGGAGATCCGTTACACAATGCGAATACAATTTTAAAACTACTAAACAGTACACTTAAAATGGTTAAGGAAATACACATTTTTTAGCACAATTAAAAATTTAAGTAAATTTTTAAAAGGATGCCAAGTAAAATGCAGGTGATCATTCTGCTATTCCAGCCCCAGCTTTGGCTCTTCTCAAAGGAGGAGTTTGGTGCCCACAGATTCTCACTTGCTGGGGCTACAGGGGGCTGACCTGCAAGCGCCTCCTGAAGCTGACAGCCAGCACAACCCTGCCCACAACACAACCTGCATGAGACAAACACAGTGGCCTCTAGGCTCCACCTGTCCAAGCTGTAGATTTCTAGACACAATTCTCAGGGGTCTGAAAAAGAGCAGGACATACTAGGCATCTTAAGGCAGTTTTTGGATTATGGGTACCAGGCGGGCACCATCTGTCTCCCACAGCCCTCCCTGAGCACCCCAGCTTCCCCTCTCTCCCAGCCGCTGAGCACATCTGCAAAGGAGGACCTCTCCCCACCACATACATCACCCCTTTCCTTCCCCACCATTAGCCATGAGGAGCAGTGCCGTCCGGCAGCCCACACCCAGGGCTAGGCATCTAAATGCCCAAGTCCCCCCAGCCTCCACCCAGGATGCTCTGGGAGGAGAAAAGACCTTCCCACAGCATTCTTTGCTTGCTCTCCCTTCCCCACACCTGAATCTCCTCATCCCAGGCTGAGGGACACGGTTCTTCACAGAAGGGTGGGTATGAGTGAGGAGGCCGATGTCCACAGTCGGGAAAAGGAGTTGCTGACTACAGAGTGGTACATCCGGGGACGGTGGCGGCTCTGAGGAGCTGGCCAGGCACAGGCAGTTGGAAGGAGTCAGAACCACTAGAATTTAAATCAGGAATCCTAGAGAAAACCTAACCCAACCCCTCAGCTTACTGATGAGGACAGGGTGGCCCAGAGAGGCCTATGGACTCACCCAAGGTCATAGGTCATATAGCGAGTCAACAGTGCCACCGGTCTCCATCTCTGCCCTCCAGTGTCCTGTGCCTTTTAGCAAAACATATGTTGGCTTCCTGTGTGGCTGTCAAAATAAGCTTTTTTCAAAGTGTGTCTGAGGGGGTCACTTGATCTGAAACAATCTAGCTTATTTCCACCAGAAACTCTGGTCTTGATTCTATCATGAATGTGCAAACATTTTTCTGTACCTTCTTAAAAGAGTTAACTTTAATGTCTGGCAATATAGTAAAAAAGATGATTTTAAAACTCTCACTCTATAAAAGAAATTTAGAAATGATATATGAAATATAATACACTTCTAAATGCATAGCTGACTTTGAAGAAAGTAAATTGCTAGAGGCCCAACATGAGAGAACTCCAAGCTGATAGTAAAAAGCCAAGCTGATAGCACAGTAGCCCTGGGGGGCAGAGGGTGAGCTGATCTGAGTAGGGAAGCACTGGGTTTCAATGGCCACTCAGAGATGAGACCTTAGACCTGAGGGATACAGGGAAGTTGTTGCCTGGGAACAATATCTCAATCCTCAGAAAAAAGTAGAATATTCACGAATTGTGACAAGGAAGACTGCCTGTCTTGGCCTAAGCCTTAGGTATAAAAAAGAATTGTCTTTCCTAAGAATCTGTAACCAAGGGCCTGCCTTTAAGTTGATTTGAGGTTTGAATTTTATTTTACTCAGGAACTCCCTATTCATTAAAATAAACAGTGGTCCCAGGCTGAAAAATCTCTTGAAAAGGTAGTCTTAACCCAGACTGCAGAGAATTTCCAAAGATAATGCCTTGCTAAAGATGATCTCAAAATCCAAAATTATAACACATAAAAGGAAACAATCTACCACAACTAATATTCAATTGGAATTAGATCCACAAGAACTACAGATAACTGAACTATCAGATTAAAACTATTATATAATTGTATTTAAAATAATTATTGACTTAAACAAGGAATTGGAAACATGAGAAAGAATTAGATAATATCAAAAAACACGAAGCAGACTGGAAAAAAATAAAACATTTAGAAATAAACATTTTAGTCAATGAAGTTAAAAATTCAATGGTTGAGATTAACAGCAAGTTAGATATACTTAGAGAAAGAATTAACATCCTGGAAGATAGATCTGAAGATGTTACAGATGTATTTTTTTTTTTAAATAATGATGAAGAGCCAGGACAACAGAATAAGGCAATTAAACATACCTTCAGTCAGCATTCCAGAAGACAGAATATAGAAAATGAAGTAGAACAACAGTTGAAAAGAGTGTGGCAGGGAATTTTCCAGAATGAATGAAATACATGAATTCCAGTTCAGGGACCATACTGAAGCCTACCCAGGATAAATCCAAATAAAATAAATGCATATTGTAGGGGCACTGCAGAATACCAAAAACAAAGAGTAGACTGTAAAAGCATTCAGAGTAAAAAAGGACAGATTACCTACAAAGGAAAGATTATTGTATTGATATATATTATATATATAGTATATATTGATAGTAGAGTTCTCATCAGTAACTCTAGAAGACCCAAGTTAACATTTCCAAACTGTTGAGAGAAAAATAACTACCAGCCTAGAATTTAAAACCCAACCAAAATAACATTCAAGAGTGAACATTAAATAAAGGCATTTTCAGACAAAGATGGAGAGAACTTGTACTAATAGACCCTCGCTGGAAAAAACAGTAAAGGGGGTATTTTAAAAACAAACAACTGAAAGGAAGAGAAGGAATTACACACACGGGAGGGTAGGGAGCAAAGTAACTGGTGAAAATAAGAGCAAACCTAAACAAACAACATTAATACAGTTGATGATTACTTAGGTTGGCCATGAAGTACATGCACACACACATACACCATTTTTCTGAACCATTAGTTCAAAAGATACATTTGGTAAAATTCAAGACCCAGTTACAATAAAAACCCTTAGCAAACTACTAGGAACAAAAGGAACTTCCTTAACCTGAAAAAACAGTATTTTCCAAAAACTTACTCTGATACTGTGACTTATAATAAGAAATATATTATTTGTCCCAGTTTTGCCCCAGTCCCTGGCATAGAGCTCCTAAGTCCTCAGACTTTTCTAGGGGATGAGAACAATAAAGATGTCTTATTTTATGAATTAGTGACTTCTGGCATGCACCTAAGAATGGGATCTGATGATTATAGGGCAAACCAACCATGTGGTTACAGGGTTGGAACTTTCAGTCACACCTACCAAAGTCCAGGGAGGGGAAAGGGGCTGAAGGTCAAATTGCCAATGGCCAATGATTTAATCAACCATGCCTATGCAACGAAGCCTCCATAAAAACCTGAAAGGAGAGGGTTTGCGAACTTCAGAGATGGATGCGGAGATTTGGAGAGAATGGCACGTACTCAGAGAGGACATGGAAGTTCCATGCTCCTTCCCCAGCTTAGCTCTATGCATCTCTTCCATCTGGCTGTTCTTGAGTTATATGCTTTTATAATAAACTGATAATCTAGTAAGTAAAATATTTCACTGAGTTCTAGCTGCTCTAGCAAATTAATCAACCCAAGGAGGGGAGTGACTGGAACTTCCAGTCTACAGCCACTGATTACTGGGGCTTGGACTGGCATCTTAAGGCGTGGGGAAGAGTCCTGCGGGACTGAGCTAACCCATGGAATCTGCAGCTGTCTCCAGGCAGACACTGTCAGAATTGAGTTGAATTGTAGGATACCTTGGTGTCTAAGAATTGGTATCTGAGACTTGCTGGTGAGAACCCCCACCCTAAACCTACACACATTAGAATTGGTGACTAGATATTGGTTACCTATAGAATTGGTTACCAGTACAAACTTACTGATTAAACACTACATTACCTTTAAAGTCAGGAATAAGAGAGACTGCTCACTTTCAACATTTATACTCACAGTGTAATAAAGTCCTAGCCAACACAATAGACAAGAAAAAGAGATCTGAAGATTAGGAAGGAAGAAGTAAAACTGTCATTATTCTAAGGAATTATCACAGGAGATTGAAAAGATTCTACAAACAAACAATAATAACTTCTAAGAGAGTTCAACAAAATCAATATATCAAAATCAGTTACATTCTTCTATACCAGAAATCAGTATTAGACAATATAATGTTTTTTAAATATTCCATTTAGAAACCAAAGTCATAATTTATCTAGTGATAGCTAACAATAGAGGAGACCTTTAAAGAGAAAATTCTGTTTTGAAAGACATAAAATACTTAAATAAATGGAAAGGAAATAGTGTGTTCATGGATAGGAAAATATAAAGATGCTGAATCTCTATAAATAAATAATAAATTCAATGAAATTATGATTTTAAATCCCACAAGGTTTTCTACAAAACTCACAAGCTGATTCTCAAAATATGGAAGAACCAAGACCATCCTCGAGTCGACTGACCCACTGTCTTTTCCTTTCTTCCCGCTGACTTCATATTTTGCCAGACCCAGTCCATAACGTTTCCGTCAGGGTTTTGACCTGACCTCTCCTTTTTAAACCCTATTCATACCAGCTGTGGGATCCCCACCCACAGCCTGTACTTCTGCTATGTTTCTGATTCCCACCTGTGCATGTGTTTCCTGAGTTTAGGCCTGAATTACACAGCCCCTGCCTACCAGGCAGCTCTAATCAGACGTCTCCTAAGCTCCTCAAACTCAACATGTCCAAAATCAAATTTTCAGCTTGCCACTGAGTCCTGCTCTTCCCCCTTCTCTGTCTCTCAGGAAATGACACCCCCATTCACCCAGAGGCCAGAAACCAAAGAGTGATTTCAACTTTTCCCTCTTATCTCTCATAAACAGTTAGTGACCACATCCTGTCTATCTCCTAAATGTCTTCTTAATCCCATTTCTCTTTCTATCTCAGACCCAAACTGCAAAACTTCCACCTTTGGCTCACCTGATGACTGTGTCAACCCCACACAGATTCCACAGTCTCTCACTGCAAGCCAGAGTGATTTTTCTACTTTTCTACAATGCAAATCTGAACTCATGATTTTCTACTTAAACCTTTTGATGGCTTTCCTATGATCTTTGGTAAAATGACCTCACCGATAGTGGAGTTTTACCCTTAAAATCAGCCCTTCATCAGCTGACTCCTGCTATCCTGCCATGCCTGCCCTCCATCAATGTGCACCACCTTCTACACTGCCTTCTTTGAACCCACCCCTAACTCCCAAACTCAATTATTCAAATGATACCCCCAACACGCTCTTTCTCCACACCTAGAGGTGCTGCCTTATAACTGTCTCCACATTCCTCTTTCACCTGTGACTCCCACTCATCCTCAAGTTTCAGAAAACACCTCACTTCCTGTGGGAGGAGGACCCCAGCCTCAAGTCTGGACCAGGCAACCCCCTGACACACCAACAGATCCCCGGACATTGCATACCCGTGCCCCGCCTCCCAGGAGCGACGGGTCTGCCCACCGCACGTCAGCTGCCACAGGGGCAGGGATGGCCTTCTCTCTGCTAAGTCCTCAGCATGTTGCACAGTCCTGGGGAACAAAAGAATGAATGGATGGATATTTGGCAAGTGTTCTTTGCAAAATCAAGATTTCTCTGTGGGGAGGATGAACTGTTCTGTGTTTGGTGTAAGGAAACAAAAGAAAATCTCAGTGAATGTCTGGGTGTGGGCACACCGGAGGGGAGCTTAATGAGGTTGTATGTAAATCTTTCTGGGATTTATTTCGGAGGCTTGTAAAATGCAAGGGTGATGTCTGGGAATAAAGAGACTGGTTTGGGTTCCAGTTCTACAGGCAACTGTGTGATCATGGTCAAATCCCTCCATTTCTCCAGGCCTCGGATTGCGCATATATAAACTAAGGCAAGGGGTTACTCCCACTGGAACCTGAGGTCCTTTCTGCTCTGTGCCCTGCCCAGACCCCCACTTCCTCCTGGAGCTCTCCTTGTGGGCTCCAGACATGCCCTGCAGGCTTTCTCAGAGAAGGCTGGGCTGGGGGACTGACGGGCCATACAGAGATGGCCCCTGTGACGGCGAGTACAGCAAGCTGCTCATTGCAGCCTCACGCAGGGTCAGCAGTCCCAGTAAGGGCTGTTTACTGTCACCAGCATTATTACTAAGCTACTGATAATGCCTCAAGTGGAAGGTCTAAGGCCTTAAATGCAGGTGATAGATAAATACACCTTAAGCCCTAACTCCTAATATAGATAAATACACCTTAAACCCTAACTCCTAATATTGATTAACATTAATTAATAATATTAATACCTAAGGCCTCATATGTCCTGGCTTTAGCCTAGATTTTCTCCTGAGACCTGATGCTAAGCATGGGTGGATACTCAGCCAGGTGGAGGGTGCCATGGAGATTACGTCAGGAGAGGAGGAGAGGAGGGAGGCCCGACATCCTGGCCCTCCGCGAGGGCCCCTGAGAGCCGGGCTGCTGTCTCCAGGCCGTTCTTCCCCCCAGCTCAGCGAGCCAGCACCTCTGTCCTTGCACAAGGCAGGGCCAGGCAGCCCAGGGCAGCAGCTGCCCACAGGCAGGGCTGCCTGAGGACCTGCCGTCCACGTCCCCAAGGTCGGGTCTGTCCCAGGAAAAGCAGGGCGGTGGGCCACCCAAGGCCCCGGCCATGGGATCTGTGATGGAGGTGGAGCTGCCTCCGGCTCTGGGCGTCCCCGCTGCTCTGGGCCCGCAGCTCACACCAGCGGCCTCCCTGGTCCCCAACCCACAGCCCCAGCCCGGCAGCTGCCTCCCCTCACTAGGCAAACCTCCCAGGCAGCCTCTGTCCCATGGCTAGGAGAATGGGGCATAAGCCAGTGCCAGCCGAGAGACAGAGACCCATGCCTCTTTCTCCTGCCCTTGGTGCCCCATGGCGACCCATGGGCCTGCCGGGAGGAGAGCTGGAGAGGGGACAGGTGGCACCGTCAAGACGGCTGTGTGCCGGGTACAGAGGAATGAAAATAACCCCTGACACGGCATCTAGGGCCTGTCCCGGGCCTCCTGCTGTGCCCCAGCCCCACCCCAAGCCCAGCGGGCAGAGGCAACCCCAGCCCCAAACCACACACAGGTGCCCCCTGGGGACCACAGATACGGTTACTCAGGAATTTTCAGAAGAATCAGAACGTATGGGCTTTTATTAAGATCTTTCTAATAACGAGAACAGTATGCTCCTCAAAAACACTTCCAGGACAGGATGGGGAATCATGGCCCCCAGGTTATCAGTAGAGAAAACAAGGCTAAGGGAGGGCAAATAACTTGCCTGGAAGAGGGGGCAAAACCAGACCTCAGACCCTGAAGTCCTGCCCCCTGCCTGGTCTGGGGCTATGTCCTGGGCCTCGCCTCCTGCTCTCGCAGCCTACCCCTTTTGCAGCCAGCCAGGGCCGCTGGGATCTCTAAGCCCTGCCCAGCGCTCCCCAGCCTGCAGAGCCCCCAGCCCACGATTCACAGTGTGTCTAGGCAGGGTCCTGTCAAAGTGACAGCACCTGTGTTCACCTGTTTCCCCAGTCAGTTACTGGAGAGCAGGGCCGCTTCTCATCCAGAGCACGCCCACCACCCCCAGCTCAGGGCTGGCAGTTTGGGCACCCCGCCCTTAACCAGCAGGTCCTTGGGGAGCTGATCCTTCCACTGTCCCCTTCCTCAGCAAGAACAAGTCCACCTCTGTGTCATTTCCTTTTATCACAACAGCTCTACCTTGCTGGGGTCAACATATGTTCAAGCCCCTCCCCGTTCCCCATCTCCAACCTGGAAGTGATAGAGACTGAAACTCTGAAAGTTCACGAAACACCTGGTGTCCTCCAGGAGTTAGGGCAGGGCAATCAGGACAGGGCCTGAGTCTCCCTCCCGGGACCGAGGATGGGACGGTTGTCTCAGCCCCCTTTCCCCACCCTGATTCCAAGAGCCCTGGGCTGCAGGCTAAAGGTTCCAGCCGCATCAGGACCCTCCTGGCTTGTGGGTTCTGCCATACCCCATCCCACAGACGCCTGGCTCTTCTCTGCTGCTTCTCCCCTGGGCCCTTTGGAAGAACTGCTGCCCTCAGCCCCAGGACTCCTGTAACTGAGGAGCTGGGAGGAAATTCAAACTCAGGGTTGCCTCCCAGGAGCCACATCCTAAGCTTCAGACACAGGAGTCCCAGAGGCACCAAGGTGCAGAAGGCAGGGGGAGTGACCGAAGTAATTCAGGGTGGCAGCAGGGCCCTTCTGCCCATCCCAGCACAGGAGCCCGTCCTCAGGCTGGTGGGCTTACCACAGGCTGGCTTATCGGGGCCGTGGGGCCATGTCCCTGGACCCCAGGCACTTGGCCCAACCTAGCATTGTGGTTACACAGCACCTGCCCTGGATGGGACACGGTCCTCCCTACAGAGTACGTTTCAGAGCAAAGATGGCAGCCGCGCCTCCTACCACACTGGCTGTTCCCACCACACTAAACCCCAGGGATTGGGCCCAACCGTGCAAGTGCCAAGCAGGGCTGCACACACTGAAGCAGAAGGACTGGACACAGACAGTGCAAACACCCTGATTTTTGTGGGGGGGCAGTCTCTGAGCCTTCACGACCCTGACCTCATTTTCTAAGTAAGTATACAAGAGGGGAAATTGGGAACAGCAGACCCCAGGCGCCTTTCAGACTCATTCCCACCCTTCCCTGCACCCCGAGGTCCCCTCACCATCTCCTGAACCTGAGTTCACTCACACTGTCTTCCCACTGAGGGTGGGCCTCTGTACTCAATTCCTGACACCTACCTGTCCGTCAGCAAACATCTACTGAGGGTGGGGAATAGGAAGAGGCTGGTAGAGGGGTGCGAATTTTCAGCTCTAAGATGAGTCGGGTCTGAGGATATAATATAGGACACGGTGACTATAGCTGAGAATGTTATATAACTGAAGTTTGCTGAGAGTATAACTTAAATATTCTCACACACACACAGATAAATATGGGAGGGGATGGATGTATTCATTAACTAGATGGAGGGAATCCTTTCACATGTATATGTACATAAAATCACAAGACGGACACTTTATCTCCTAATTTTATGTCAATTATACATCAATAAAGCTGAAGTTTTTTAAAATAGTGAAAAAAAATTAGAAACCATCTATTGAGTACCTATTCATGGACAAATCTCTGGAGAAGTGGGCTCTGGTCCTCAGGGGGCTTGGGCTTTAGATGGCAGCAAGAGGCTGGTACAGACACATACACACGTACATACGTAAGCACTGTGTCACGTGAGTGGCTTGGGTGCATGTAGGTGGAAGGCACATGCCCAGGCCAAGGCAGCCTCTGCCCTGACAGGTTCCCTGGCCTCAGGTGTTTGGCACCTGCCACCTGAGCTCCACCTCCCCACCTGTCCCTCGTCTTCTGCCTTCCACTCTAGGTCAATGTCCTTCCTACCAACTGCAGCCACGGATGTCTGAGGACAGGGCAAACGACCTCCTCCCAGGTGGTAGGACATTGTTTGCTTGATTGTAACTCAGAAAGTGGGCAAGGGAAGGGGGAGGAAGAGAGGGGAGCTGAGGAGATGGGATCCTCCAGGCAGAACCAGGCACAGCGGGCTGCCCACCTGCCCAGCACACAGTGCTGCCTCCTCCCCTAGTGACCTGCAGGACACGCTCAGGCAGCCACAATCTCCTGGGAAGGAGGCCCAGCAGTGGAGGAGGTCCCTGAGATACTGAGGGGCACAGACATTCTGCTCACCAGACAGAGCTGCTTTAATAGGAGGTACTATTTTGAATGCCCGCTCTGTGCCTGGCACTGGGCTGAGCACTTGACTACACCTCCTCTAACCCCCCACAGGTATCCCCTGAGGTAGCCGGTGCCACCCCACTTCAGATGACCACGCTGGGCCCTGCAGATGGAGCGTGGCACTCCGGCCCCAAAGCTCTCCATGGTGAGGCTCAGTCCCCACCCCGTCTCCCACAGTGCTGCTCCGGCCCCTTTGCTAACAGTCCCAGGGACAATAGTGGGGCACGGCGGGGGAGTGGTCTGACTCTACAGCATGCGGCCTTCAGTTAGACGTGAAGAGTAACAGGGAAGGACACTGGACCCTGGACCGACCAGCAAAGGCGGGCTAGGGGCGTTTCTCTCTGCGGATGTGAACATCCTCCTGGTGCCTCTCTTAGCCTGGACCCCGCTGTCCCCACAGCCTCTGGTGAAGGTCCCAGCTGGGAGAGCCCAAGGTCTGTGTGATGAGCAAGAAACTCCAGAGGAGAAAGTTGCCCTCCAACGTACAGGTGAAGGGTCTTGTCAAAACGCCCCCAGCTGGTTAAGGCCAGGACTAGATCTAACCTCAGAATAGCACTGTCCTGCTAGGCTGTTGCCACCCTGACCAGCCTAGCTGTCCCTGACAGGGAGGGAGCTGGTTTCCAGGAAGGAGATCAGCGGGCTCCCCAGCCCAAATATCCCTCCTGCTCATTTTCATGCCTAACATCCTGCCTGCCATGGGGGCTTTAGCCTTTGACTCTCATTTACTCACTCAAAATTGTGTATTGTGCACCTACTATATGCCAGGCATTGAGCATAAGCCACAAATAACATAGTCCTGCCCTCAAAGTCCTTCAGTCTAGCAGGGGCAAGGGTCCAGAGTTCTCAGAGAATAGGCACACACAGTCAATCCTTACTATTCAGAGTCAGGACTGGCCAATCTGCCTACTCCCTAAAATCTGAAACCCCCAAGTCAATATCTGCAGTGTAGGCGTTTGCAGACCCGCACACATGAGCTGTCCATCGCGAGGTTCCCCACTGAGGCAGAACGAAGCTAACCTGCCTTCCAGTTTCAGCCATCAGACTGCAAACAAGTGTCCCTTCCATGGTCTATTTAGTGCCATGTTTTTGCATCATTGTGCTTTTTTAAAATGATTTCGCTGTTTAAAACTGCCCCCAAGTGTGCTGCGTGCTGTCTGGTGCTTGCAAGTGCTAGACAGCTGTGATGTGCCATATGGAGAAAATAATGTGTGTTAGATAAGCTTTGTTCAGGCATGCATTGCCTGATGTTGGCTGTGAGTTCAATGGTAATGGACCAACAATATTTATTAACTAAAATGTCTTTGAACAGGAAAACACATAAAGCAAAGGTTATGAACTAATCAGGTGACAGAAACATTGTTCCAGATGCTCAGAGGAACTAACGTAAATCTGCCCTAGAAGCAACGGCTCAATATCTGTGAATTCAGTGTTCTCAGTGACTTTACAGAGCCTAACTACACAAGCAACAACAATCAGGCGAACCCAGAGAGGGAAACATGGTAAGCCATTACAGGTAAGCACCTTGGGGTGATGATTTTAACTTCACAGACGATGAACTCAAGTCCCTGGGAACACTACATCCAGTGGAAACAGAAACGTCAAAAAGCACCAAGATAGGCAAAAAGTAGACACAACCCACATGTCCATCAACAGAAAATGGTAAAGCAGAATATGGTCTATGCATACGATGGGATATATCATCAAGCCTGAAAAAGGAATGGGAATCTGACACAGGTGGCAACATGGGTGAACCCTGAGGACATTATGCTCAGTGAAATCAGCCCAATACAAAATGACAAACACTTATTCCTCTTATATGAAGAGCCCAAAACAAATTCAGAGACAGAAAGTAAAATACAGGTTTGGCAGGGCCAGGGGGCGTTTCGGTTTGGGACGATGAAACAGAAGGCAGACAGCGACGGCAGCTCAGCCTGGTCAGTGGGCCTGGCGCTGCTGGGCTGTACGCTTTGCAGTGGTTAGAATGGTAGATTTTGTGTTATATATTTTTACTGCAAGGCTTTTAAAAGAGCACCATGACACAGAAGGGAAAAGATGTGGACAGAAAAGGGAAGAAGGCACTTCAGGGGACCTGGGCCCCAAGCAAAAGAGAAAGGCCTATTTGTAGCCAGAAAGGAAGACATGAGGCAGGCCAGTCCTGGGTCACAGGGGCATGTCCCCAGGGGCCCAGAGCAGCAGAAAGCCACCCAGCAGAGTGCGGACTGCAGTGGGCTGGGCCAGGCCATGGACTCAGCTGGAGGCCAGAAAAGGCCAATCTCAAAACATGCCCACCACACAAACGTGGTGTCCCCCACCGCAGCCCCCACCCTCAGGCCAGGCAGCGGCCCTTCCCTCCTGAGGCAAGAAGCTTCAGAGTGCTCAGGCCTAAACTAACTCTGTCCCTCACCAGCCTTTCAGTGTGAACACGCTGAGCACAGCTTGCTTCTTGACAGGCTAAGAATGGGGAGGGGTGAAAAATGGAAGGCAAAAAGGGACCCCAGTCCTACCCAGTGTAAGCATGTGCTGGAAGCAAAGTCACAGAGGGCCGACCCCACAGGCACTGCCTGGCCGGGGAGAGGGCGCCCCAGGCAGATCCCACTTGGGCTGTGGAGTCTGAGGCCTGGCTCAGATCCTGGCTGGCCTTCGAATGGCCCTTGGTGCCTGGGCAAGCTGCTCAGCCTCTCTGAGCCTGTATCCTCCCAAACACCCTGTGGAGGTAATAACGTTACCCCCTCAGGGCCTGTTACGAGGATCAAGTACAACTGCGTCCACAAGATACGGGCACAGAGGCGGGCTCTTGGGCTTCTCGAACATTTGTGGATCTAGCAGGGATAACAGAGGGGCAAGAACCAGTGAGGTGCAGCTCTCCTGGGGTGCAGTGCAGGGGAGCAGGGGGAAAGAGAGGCCACAGGAGGGGAGAAGTAAACAGGTGGAGAGGGAAGCAGGCTGGGGGAGGGGCTGCAACAGGTTGGGGCGATGGGTGGTTCAGAGGCAAGAGAGGAGGGAGGTGAGACTCCCGAGTGGACGTAGGCCCCAAGCCCTTGGCCCGATGGGCAGCAGTCTCTGACCCCTGCCCCAGGGGCCGTCGGGTAAGTCCAGCATCCTGTCCCCTCAGCTCTCCAGGAGCAGGAACCCGGGATGCTCCTAGCCCCGTTCCAAGCAGCCAGGGGCGTGGGCGTCTGTGGGCCTGGCAAACCCAGGAAGTGGTCCCATCAGGTGGCTGTCTTGGCCCTCCACCCCACCCCACCCCTTGCCCTCCCTGGGGACACTCAAGGGCTGATGAAGCTGGGAGGAGCTAGGCTAGGGCCCAGGCAGACCGCCCAGTGCAGCAGACCCTCCAAAAGGTTTCTCGGCAGGAAGGTGGATTAGACACCAAGCTTGGCCTTGCCAAGGATCCATGGTGCCTCCTGAACTGGTCACTTCCCCTGTCTGGACCTCAGAGTCCCCAGTTACAGAAAGAAAAGGTGGGAAAGTGTAATCTCACTCAGCAATGAAAGTAAATGTTCTATGAAGCCACTGAAAGGCCGGAGGAACCCTAAAGGCCTACTGCCGAGGAAAGCCCGCCTGAAGCCAGTCTGCAGAGGCCGCCTGCTGCGCGGCTCCCACCACGGGCGTCCTGCAGATGGCGACACACAGAGCCGGCAAGAAGACCAGTGGGGGCATGAACGGGTGGAGGGCCGTGCATCTTTAGGGCAGTGAAACAGGTCTGTATGACACTGCAATGGTGAACGATGCCATTATACATCTGTCCAAACCCAGGCAATGCACAACACGGAGAGTGGACCCTGATGTAAACTGTGGACTTCAGTTAATAATAATGTATCCATACTGGCTCATTGATGTAACAGATATGCCGCATTACTGCAAGATGTTAATAATAGGGGAGAGTGGACGCCTCTCTCTATATTTTCTGCTCCATTTTCCTGTAAACCCAAAACTGCTCCAAAAATAATACAGGTATTAATTTGAAAAAAAAAAAGTGGTGAGTAAGCCTTGCACCTTTTTCTGTTTGGGCCTTTCTTGAAGATTCAAAATCCAGCAAAAGTCACAAAAGTACTGAACCCAACTAGTCAGCTCCACTTTCAGTAGGCCTGTCCCGTGAACACTCAGACCTCAGAACACATCAAAGAGCCACGGAGTCTTTGCCTAACATGACTGGCTGCTGAATCCGGGCAGGGATCGCCTGGGGCACCGACAGAACTGGAGCTCACAAACGCAAGCCCAGCGAGCTGTTTCCTCAGCCTTGGGGTGGGATTGCCTCAGTCAGCTGCTTTGTGACCATGCCTCCTCCCCCTGCCAGGCCCACGGGGAGCCACGCCAGGTGCCCACGCAGCACAAGGCACCCTGCAGGGAGAAGATGCCAGAGCTCAGGGCTGTGGGGAGCAGCCTCCTGGGGCACAGGGAGGCTGCCTGGGCAGCAGCCCAGGACCTGGGGCTCCACCTGCAGCTTGGGTAAAGCTCACAGAGCTGCGGATCGAGATGCTTCAGAAATTCTCACAGCCCGAAGCCCTCAGACCCTAGGCTGACGTCACCGTCACAGAAGGCCCACCCTGACCTGGAAAACTCGCCCCACTGATTCTCTCTTCCACCAGCCACACACCCACCTGACACCAGCTTACCCCCACAGGCCTGACAGTCGCCCCACCTCCCATTCCAGAATGCATGGTCATTCACTTAGGAAACAAGTCCGTGGGAGTGGACGGTACCCGGGCTGGGCACAGCATCGCTGCTCTGGATGGGGCTGCTCCAGTCTGCTCCAGGGACCACAAGGAGCCACTGGCAGAGCCAGCCTATCACGGAAGACACAGCACAGCAAGACAGCACCTGCACCCCTATTCTGGAGCATGCCCGACGGCCAGTGCTGAGCCAGGAGCAGAACCTACGGGAGGCCCCCCTCCTTACCCGTCTAGTAGGCCGTTCTCTAGGTGTCCCCTGCTCCCTGCCTCAGGTCCCACCTTTGCCCCTGAAGGAAGGCCAAGGCTCAGGAAACCAGACTCTCACCTCACTCGCAGGGTCCCTCATACCCCTCATACCCCTCATACCCACCATCTTCTTTTGGAGATCTTCTCCTTAAATGAATTTTCCCCCAAGATTTGTAAATCACACATCCAAAAGGACCTATATCCAGAATAGTAAAAAACTCTCAAAACCAAACAATTAAAAGAAAAAACAGGCAAAAGATTTAGACAGACATTTCACCAAAGAAGTTGTATGAATGGCAAATAAGAACTTGAAAAGATATTCAAATCATTAGTCATTTAGGAAATGCAAATTAAAACCACAATCAGATTCTACTACACACCTATTAGAATGGCAAAGACAGAAACAAAAAGAAACCTGGCAATATACCAAGTGCTGCTAAAGATATGGAACAACAGAAGTCTCATGCTCTGCTGGTAGGAATGCAAGATGGTATGTTTCAGAAAAGTTGGCAGTTTCTTATAATATTAAACATACATGTACCATAGGACCTAGCAATCCCTCTCCTGGTTATTTATCCAAGAGAAATCAAAGCCGGTGTTCACACAAAAACTTGTACACAGCTCTATTCAAAATCAGCAAAGCCTGGAAACAACACAAAGTCCTTTAACCAGGGAATGGATAAGCACATGGTGCTAAATCTGGGCAATGGAATACTATTCAGCAATGAAAAGGAACATGGGACAGAGTCACACAACCAGATGAATCAAGGCATTACTTGGAGTGAAAGCAGCAGACCCAAAAGCTACATACTGTGTGATTCCACCTGGCACCCTTGGGAGGGCACAAGGGTAGGGGGCAGAGCAGGGGACAGGTGTGGGCTGGAGCAGGAGGCATGGCCACAAAGGGGCGGCACTAAGGAACTGTTTGGGGAGATTGGCTGATCTGTATCTTGGCTGTTGTGGTGAATACTCAACTCAATGCATCCATCACAACCCACAGAACCAAACACCTTCAAGAATAAATTCTCCTGCATGTAAGTTAAAAGAAAAAATTTTAAGTTCTTATTCTGCCTGGATGGTGTACTCCATTCCAACCTACTCCATTCATAAATCCCGGTTATTGTCCTTCCTCTATTTCACAACCACAGTCCTGAAAACACTACTTTTTCTCTATCTTCTCACAGATAATATTTCTTCCTCTCTTCCTCCATCTCTCCCATTCTACCTGCCCTTCTCCTACACACACACACACACACACACACACACACACACACACACACACACACAGACACAGACACACAGATATCAAAACCCTACTCAACCTTCAAAGCCACCCCGAAAGCCAAGTGCCTCCTCCTCTGAGAAGTCCTCCCTGACCCCTCCCAGTCCCATCAGAGTGAATCACCATCACCAGGCACCCCCACCCTTGGCACTTGTTTGTGTCTCTAATTAGCCCTCCTTTCATCTGGCAGGTTATCAGTGTTTGCTCTTCAGTCTGTCTCCCCTGCTGGACTGCAAGCCCCTTGAGGACAAGAACCAGGACTTCCATTCCATTCCTCTTGCAGACCTGGCATGGCGCCAGGCACCCAGTGGGCACTTTGTGCCCACAGTGGACTGGCTGAGGGCAGGCTCAAGTGGAGGGGGCTGATGCCAAGAGAGGAGAGCTGGCAGTGCCAGGGCTGGCAGAGCTCTAGGAGGGTATCGTAAGCCACTGATCCAGCTCTACTTCCTCTTGCATAAGCAGCACAACTATTGCTTAAACCTCCAAGTGCTGAAGTGACCTCCCCCGATTCCAACGTGAGGTCATGCAATTTACAACAGAGCCTTTCTGTGGGTGCTTTGGCTTCCTGCACACCACCCAGCACAGTTCCAAGCCCCAGGCAGACATGCTCAGGGTACACCTGTCGTGGGACTGGAACCTGCCCCGATGTCAGGGTGCTGTCCTTCTCACTCCCAGAAGGTAGGCCCTCCTCCGGCAAGAGCAGATCAGGTCCGTCACATGTGGAGTCGATGTCATCATGCAGAAAGACCAGATACCAGCACAGCCGACCAGGAACACCACAGGGCCACTCTATGCTTGGGTGTTTCCAATCATATCACCAGCCTCTTCCACTTACAAACTCTGGCTTGTCCAGGATTTAAGAACCATTATTAGGTCATTTATTTGATAAACACTTACAGTATTGTATAGTATGTACCAGATGAAAACCAAGCACCTTATAAATATTAACTAATTTAATTTTCACCCCAACCATATAAGGTTGGTTCTACTAATATTATTTTTCCACTTTGCAGAGGGGAAAAATAAGACACATAGCAGTTAGATAACTCGGTCAAGGCCACACCGCTCAAAAGTGGCAGAGAGGGGATTCACACCCAGCAGCCACTAGCCACACGGAGCTTGAGCACTGACCGTGTCTAGTCCGAACCAAGACGTTACCGCTGCAAAGTGTAAAATACTTGCTGTATTTCCAACACCTTGCATGAAAAAACTGTAAATTATCTCAATATATTTTTACTATTGATTACATGTTTAAATGATACTATTTTAGGCATAGTGGTTTAATAAAATATGTTATTAAAGTTCATTTTGCCAGTTTCTGCTTACTTCTTAAATGTGGCCCCTAGATAAGTTAAAATCATAGTTCTGACTTGGTGATGTTCCCATCGGACAGCACGGCTCGCCATCGGCCCCAGCCCCAGGGGTGCAGCCTGTCCCCACCACCCTGCTCATTCCACTTGCACAAAGACAATGGGAAGCCAGACATTCAACCCACACCTCCCATTCTGTCTCCTCTAACTGTTCAGACGCTGCCTCTTCCTGCCGCACACCCCCAGCCCTGCCTCCGGCTTAGCATTACCTCCCTCCAGCAGGAATCTCAGGGTGTCAAGGTGGAAAAATACCTCCCTCATCACCTAGTGCAATCTCTACCCACTGCATGTGGAGAAAGTGAGGCCCAGGACCACATGGAGGAAGCAGAAGCTCTAGAAGTCATCTGGCCCAATTTTCCACCCCATGCAGAGACTTCCTCTCAAGCCTACCAAGTGTGCCATAGTTTACATGGTGAAACTGACCTCAGATCCGATGGACCTGATCTGGTCTTGCTGCCAAGAGTTGCCTGCCTTCTGGGGGTGAGAAGGACAGCACCCTGGTGACGGGGCAGGTTCTGGTCCCTCATCCAACCTCTACTGAGACACTTACAATTGGCAAGCTCAATACTTAACAGGTCACAGTGTGTCCACCATCCAGGAGCAGGTGAGGTTCCCAGTATGGCCGGAGCAGCACAGAGTCCAGCACACAGAGGTGTTCCCCGACGCCAGCTCAGGGTTGCTAAGGGCGGTGGGAGGAGATTGCCTGGACTCCAGCTCCAGTCCCAGCGTTAATCTGTGTAACTTTTTCCTCTTGTATAACATAGGGGTTAAAAAGCAAACAAAACAAACACACCAAAGCTATCTCATAGGGCTGCTCCAAAGATTACCGAGATGATGTAGGCAGAAACGTCTAGCATAAATACCTGGCATCTAGTAGACATTTAATAAATGCTTGTTTCCCTTCCCCTTCATCAACCAAAAACTGTAGCTTCCATTTCTTTTTTCTACCAGAATTGATAGTGAGTTCCCATTCTATACTTAAATAATTGTTGCTTTGAACTTAAATGCACAATCTTATATTTAAATCTATTATTTTCATCTCAAGATAAATATCCATGTTTAATACTGCTTGGTGTCAAGTAATTTTTAATGGCCAAAAATTAAAAACAATTTTTAGAAGTCCAGTAGGATGCAGTTAAATAAATAAAGGTGTATTCATATAATGTAATATATTTCAGATCCTTACATTATGGTTTTAAATCATTTTTTATGGTATCAGATATTGCTATGTAGAATTCAGTAGGGAAAAAGAGGATACCGTAAATTGCAATTATGTCAAACTACGTAGATTTGCATGAACACAAATTTGGAGGGACATATACCAAAGATGAACTGTGTTTATCTCTGAGTTGTGGTACTACATGCCATTTTGTTTTCTCCTTTAATTTTATAAAAGCTTTCTACAATGATCATGTAATAATTTTAACAGAAAAAATGTTTTTTTTTTTAATTCCATATTTCTGCTTAATCTCAGCATTATAGTCAATTACGATGATTTTGAATTTTGGTCTGTCATCCAGTATGCTTGCTATCCTAAACACCCACAGAATGGAGAGAGGACAAAGCCCAAAAGAGAGCTCTGTGGCCCATCACTAGAGATCTTCCCCCCACTTGCCCTCCCCACCCCCACCAAGGGCACATGAGCTCAGTATCAGTATCCAGGACAGCCTTTCAACCAGTTACAAATCCATCTTACTGCTGTACCAGCCAGAATACAGATTTCTCTGGAACCCAAGAAAATCATTAGGCATTCATCTACCCAAAAATCAGATCATTCTTCCAAGACTTGGTAGAGTGACACAGATTGTTTGCTCAAATATCTTATCTAGAATAAGGCAAGGGACCAATAAGCTCACCAACTGCCATCCCCAGGACCCCCTCTTGCCACACTGAAGACCCTTCTTGTCCTGCCAAGCTTACCTCCCCTCCTGCCCATGTCAGGGCCCCTCCCAGATCCTAGAGCTATGCTGTGGTCCTCCTGCAGCTTCCCTCAGAACCCCAAAACCTGATCTCTACGAATCTGGCAACCTGAACTTACGAAAAGCAACTCAGTGTGGACTCACTGTCACTTCTCCCAAAGCCTGCCTCGGCTGTCACAGAGCCTGCTCTCCCCTTATAAAGATGAAGGCAGATAAGAGTGCTCTGCCTCCCAGAACATTCCACCACCTGCTTTGAGCAGGAATCTCCCCATGCCTGTCCTGGTTGTCTTCTTACTCTGACAGTGGCAGAAAACAATCCCTCATTGCTGTCCAGCTGCCCTGGGCCTGTTGCCTTCCCACCCAGACCTCTGCCCTCCACACAAATCGCCTCCCCAGTCAACTATTGCTCAAGGCTCAACGCCAAGATGGAGATGGGCCAGGAAGAAACAAAACTAGCCTTTCATCCAGGCCAGGATGATTCCCACAGGCATCTCAGGGGCTTGGAGGGAAGGGAAGACACAGTTCTGGCAGGGGTGAGCTTGGCAGGAGCTGGCGGACACCGTGACACCTTTGCTGGTAAGACATCTTCTGCCAAATAATTGGCCCTAAGCAGCTCAGGTTTCACTCTGAGTCAACAGCCCCTTAGAAGGAGAGGCCCACCCTATGTGTCATCAGCCCCTCCCCAGTGCCCTTTGCACTGCCCCAAACACCCTGCCTTTCCTTTAGGCCGGATATGCAATCCCATCCCCCAGGAGGGTCACCCTGCCTTAGCACAGCTCCCATTTCCTGCCCCTGGTGACTCCTCTGAAGTCCATTGTTCCCGCGAAGTTTGGGTCAAAGGAAGCCAGTCCCCACCCAGGGGGGCCCGCCTAACCTCAGCACTGCTGTGAGCTGCCCACACTCCAGGAAGCCTGCCTGCCTTAAAGGCAGGAGGCTGTGGGGACCCACCCTGGGGACTAGAGCTGTAGTGGACACGGTCCCAAAGAGCCAGTCACTACCAGTCAACGGTTCCAGGACCTTATCACACGGGAGGTAATTAGAATCTCCCTAATATCTAAATGGAAAAACCAAAAGCTAGGGAAGAGCTGTCATTTCAGAAGAGATCAAGGCAAAGCTGGGATGGGAACACAGGCGCTGGAGACTGAGCTGCCCAGGGACAGGGCGCTGCCCCCACCTCCACCTGGGCCCCAGAGCGGCTTAAACCCCCAGGGGCAGGGAGGGGATGGGAGAGCAGCTGCTCAGCTCCAATTTCAGAGCTTTAAAGGGAGCTGTTGGCTCAGGGCTCTGCCAGCAAAGGGTCATGGGGGGCAAAGAAGACAGGCAAGGTAAAGCCACCCTCGCAAGCCCTGAGTTTCCCACTGCCCCCGGACTGACCTCAGCTACAGGAAAGACAACGGGGCAACGCCGGCGACCATGCTCTCCACCTCCGTGGGAAGGAGGCAAGGAGCCACAGGCCACAGGTATTGCTCCGTGACAGTCACCAGCGCAAGACTCCAGAATGGAAGCCAGAGGAGGCTGTGCCATTTGCATCCCAGAAGATCTAGAAAGCTAGGGAGACCCTTCTCCACGGGGCTGAGTAGTGTAGAGACCAGCCGGGAAAGGAGCGTGCATTTAAAGACCTTGTAGGGGCCCCTCCCAGTGGTGGTATTCTCAGATTCCACAGTTCTGGGCTGTGTGGTGGAATGGAGGCCAGTATTTCTGCCTCCTAACAACCTTATCTGAGCCACAAGATGGGAGATATCACCCAGGTTGGACTGTTCCAGCCTCCACGCCTGTTAGATGAAGGTGGCTGAGGGGCTGAGCACTGGGATCCAGAGCAGGAGACAGAATGTAAAGCAAAAACCATGGATTCTGGTCCCTGCCCAATGGGACTCACTCTGCGATCTTAAGCAAATTACTGTCCCACTAGGGGCTTCCTCTTTACAATGACGGAGTTAGTGCCGGCGTGAGAGCCTCCAATGACACTTGGCAAGTTCACTATGAGGTCAAGGCAAAACTGGAGTTAGAACAGGGCTGCCAGAGACCCTGTGCTTCCCAGGGACAACACCCTGCCTCCACTTCCACCTGGGCCACTAGCTACCCTGGTTCCTAAGGATGAAGAACACGGAGCAGGGCCTGGTCTCAGAAAATGCTCAATTCACCTTTACTAAATAAAATAAATGAACAGGGCGGCGTTTGTCAGAGGGTGTTCAGAGAAGTTCCTGGGAAAAAAGAGGTTCCATGCTGAAAAACGCTTAGGGAACCCTGGCTATTGACTCTCTGGGATGTGCCATGCTCTGTGCTAGGCACTTAGCAAACACTGAATTCTCACAGCAAACTCTTTGGACATATATTAATTAACCCCCCTCCCACTTATCAGAGAACTGAGCCTGAGAGCTGGAAAAGCAGTGAGCAACAGTTGGGATTTGCAGCCAGGTGGGTCTGTACCCTCTCTGCATGGTCCATTCTGCCTGGAGGCCAGACTGGCCCAAGCAGGCAAGAGGGTGAGGTGGCTTCTGCATGAAGGCACAGCAATGAGACCCCACCCCTCTGAGAGCATCTTGCTCCTTCCTTCCAAGAAGCCCTAAATTATGCCCACAACATGAAGAAAACTGATGGCAGGCCTGCCAGTGTCCCCCTACCACTACCATCACATGCCATGTCACCTCTGCCAATCTGGACACAGTGACTCCCTTCCTACCCACTTCCCTCCTCTGAAATGTTTCAAATGGGAAAACCCTAAATGGAAAGAAAACAGCAAAGCAGAAAGGAAGAGATGGAGGAAACTGAGACATCCAGAAGGGTCTTCCAACAGATCAACTAGCAAATCAGAAGCGGTCCTTCCCACTCGGGCGGATGCACAACATTAATGAAACAAGCTGCTCGCTCCCCTCCCCACAGGAAAGTGTCCAGTGGTCAGGCAAATTGCAATGAATGAAGGATTCTTCCATTTGACTGCCTGTGCAGCTCCAAGGAGAGCTGGGCCAGCAGAAGGTAGCCAGACTGGCATACATCCATTCCCTTTTGCTCTTGGAGCCAACTTTAAAAGCACTGTCTGCACAACTCCCAAGATCCAAATGGTCTCCTTTTTCTAGGGGTTCCACCCCCACTCATACCCCCAACTCCATGGACAACTGCCCCATCACGAAAGGCAAAAATCTCAACTTTCTTTAGCCGCCTACCAGCTTGTTCTCTAGACTGTTCCCGGCAAGAATTGAACACACTCTTCCTCAGAAAGACAGCTGCCTGGAGAGGCAGGTGTAGGCAGCTTTCTTCCAGCTCCAGCCAGTCAGTCCAGGGCCAGGGGAGCCTGGGGGTGTCCACACACTCCGACAACCACAGCTGAATTGCCCCTGCACACATACACCCAGAGACACTGTCTCTTGCCCATGGTTATACAGGGAGGAAAAAGAGCCATGCTCAGAAACAACATGCTCACAAATACACACTTTGAGATCTGGCATCGCACAAACACTCAGAGATACTTTCAGACCCACAGCACTCTTCTCAAGTGGAAATAGGTTCAACAAAAACATATACGCCTACTGGCAGCCAAGGTGAGTCATGTGTGAACAGATATCACCCTCATTAATTACACCCAGAGCTAGGAAGGGGGACAGTCGGCCGGCCATAGGAACTCATCATTCCGGAACCCCCTGTACACACATGTGCACGGAGGCTGTGATCCTGGGAAACGTGCGCTTTCGGATTGGGAATTCTCCTCCCCAGATCCACTCGTCCCCACCACGGAACGCAACAGGCTTCCCAGTGCCTGGGAGCAGGGCGTTACCTAGGGGTCCCCTTCACTTTTGCAAAGCCTTAGCACTGAAAGCAGCCAATACACCTCCCTCCAGGGCTCTCTCTTCCAAGCCGCAGAAGGGCCCGTCAGGAAAGGGGCAGGGGTGCTGGGGCTCTGGTATCGCCGGTGCTCTCGGTGCTGCTTCTCGTCCTTTGGGCTTCTCGGCCCCTTTCCCAAGGCCCTCGGGTCCCGCTCCGACCCCGCGGTGCGCATCGCCTCCGCACGCCCTCCCTAAAACCGCCCCCGTGGACAGGTCCTCCCGCGCAGCCCGGACGCCCGCCGGCTGCCGCTCCTACCAACTCCCCGCGTCGGTCGCGTCGCAGCCTGACGGTCCCAGGGTGCGGGGCTAGGGGTGCGCTACGCCCCGTCCCGCGAGTCCGCCCCAGAGCCCAGCGCGCTCTCGCAGCCGCCGCTCCGCTAGGGTCCCGGGAGGCCGCTGGTGGCACTGCAGGGACGGCGGGGGTCGGCGGGCAGCGCGGGGCGGGGAGGAGGCGGGGCCGCGGGCCGGAGCCCAGCCCCCCGGCCGCACGAGTCCCCGCCGCCGGGGCCCGGCGCGCCGAGCGGGCGCAGCGGGCGCGCGGAGGGAGGGGTTTTCCCGGAATGGGGCTGCCGGGAAAGCACGGGAGCTCCCTATTCCTGGAGGCGTGAGTCAAAGGGAGAGAGGAAGGCGGCCCGGGGACGGACCGGGTGGGGGACGGAAGGGAGGGGACGCGCGAGGGGTCGGGGGGCGCGCCGCGGGGAGCCGGGCGGGGCGCGGGGAGCCGGGCGGGCGGCACTCACCTGCGGACGAGGACGCGGCGCGGGCTGCGGCGGGAGCGGCGGCCTCCCCACCCCGGCCTCGAGCGCGGAGGGAGGCAGCCTGGAATGCGCGGAATGAGGGCTGGAATGAGATGCGCGCGGCGGAGGAGGGCGCGGGAGGGAGTGGCGGCCCTGCCACCGGCCTCGGGGAGGAGACTGGGGCGCCGGCGGGGAGCGGGCTGTGGGCCGGGGGCGGGGCGAGCGGCGGGAGGGGCGGGGGCCCCCGGCGGCCCGGGCCGCCCAGACCCTCGGCCGCGCCCGCAGTCTCCGGACGCGCCTTGCCGCTCTCCCGCACACGCACTTCGGTCTCGGCCCGACTCTTCCTCCCGCCCCAAGCCCTGTGCCCTCCTCGTCCCGCGTGGGGTGTCCCGCGGCACCCCGGCTCTCGGCCGCCGGCCGGCGTCCCTGCGCACAAGTCCCCTAAAGGCGGGAAAGGGGGCGGGCGCCCGGCGCTCAGGAAGGGCTGCTCTGACGCTTCCCAGAAAGGACACTTGCCCGGGAGCCAGGAGGCAGGAGCTCCCGCGCTCTCGTCCCAGCTCTGCCGCCAGTTCCCCCACGCGTGCTATCCGCGGCGGGACGCCCCTGTCAGTCTCCGCTCGTGTCCCCTGCGGATCTGCAGAGCTGTCACCACAAGTAACGCTCACGTGGAAAGGACACTCATGTGAAGTCCCTGTGGCACAGCCTAAGACGCCTTCTGAGCTCAGGAACCCAATGAGTATTCATCCAACGTATGTGTCACCAGATGCTGTGAAAAAAATCCCGAAGGATAAGACCTGCCCTCAAAGAGCTGGTCAGTTAGCTGCGAAGATTCGCTTACAGAGGAGCATTGCCATAAAGGGGGCGTCTGAGTTTAAACAAACACGCCAGATGAGTGTAATCTCTTGTTGGGGGAGAGGGTGCTAGAAACGCGTTGCGCTCCAGTTAGGAAGTCTTCAGAACACAGTGGCTTAAAGCAGTGTGTTATCACATGCCCTGTCATCCACCTTGTTGGGAGATTGAAGGCAAAGGCCTTTTTGGTTTTTCCCAAAAATCAAATCCAACCTCTATGGCGCATTATCGCTTAACCTTGTATTGCAGCTGTTTATCTACATCTTATCTCTCATACCAAACAGAAACTGCTTGGAGACAGTAAATGTCCCATTTATCTTATCTTTCACCCAGCACCAGTGTGGTGCCTGGGCTAGATAAGTACATAATGTATGTTGAATAATGAAAAAAATTGCTACCACAGAGGCTATTGAAAAGTAAGTTCTGTAAATGGCAAAGTTGTTTCCAAGAGAGGTTTCCCAAAGGTGTTTTGAGCAATGACAGCAGCTCAGAACCAAGTATCCCGTCTCACAAGGTAAAGATGGAAGGAAGCAACTGTCATTTGGATGTATAAATTTGGGTATGCTTGTTAAGTAATGAGTCACCTCAGGACTTGGTCACACCTCATACACATGAAAAGACTGCAGTCCAGGGCAGTGTATGGGCACCACATGAAGCACAAACTAAGCACCACTATTTTATGGAACAAAGTTTGTTGAGTGCCTATTGACTTGGAGCACCATGCTAAGTGCAGGGGTAGGGCCCTGCCCTCAGGAAGTTCACAATCTAGGTGAGAAGACAGATAATTATACAAAGTTGAGTGGGAACCCAAGGGAAGAAACAATGAAATCCAAGTCACAGAGGTGACATTTGATCTAGTTCTCCAAAGATAGATGAGTTTACCAAATTGGGCCTGGAAGACCCACAAAGATATGGCAACCTGTGCACAGGAGTGTTTAGGAAGTCTTGTAATGTGATGAGGCTGGAGAATAGGAGATGGAGAGAACAGATTGCAGTAAGTGGATATCAGCTCGTGAAGGTCATTGTAACCCCCTGCTGAAGAGTTTTGGCCTCAGAAAGGCCCATTAGAAACCTGTATGACCTAATCAGTCCCACCATCAGAAAGACCCCTCTGGCAACAGTATTGGGACCAGATTGGAGAATCAGGGTACCCTAAATTCAAGACATGTGCAGAGGTTGAGGATGAAACAGAGGGTCTAGGAAATAGTCCTCAGGCAAAATGAACAGGAATCGGTGACCAGGCTGTAGGGTGGGAGGACATCAATCACTTTGACAACGGAACTATTGGTGGTATCAGTAACCAAGGTAGGAATTCAAACACGAGGAGGAATACGTTAGTTGGAAGGTGAGTCCTGCCAGGTTCAGAGGACTGAGAGGAGGACAGGAGAGAGTCCAGAGGGGAGACAGGAGGGCAGCCTTTGAGGAGAGGTTTGCAGATCGGACTGCTTATTCCCCCAAATCTTAACTACCCAAGACCATAAATGACCACTGCCGGAATGGTGCGGCTTCAGGACTTCAGCCCCCGGCCCACCCCTCACAGCATGCAGAGAGCACTGTCCTCCAGGAATCTTACATTCCTAAACTGTTGCAGCCCCTCTGGGTAAAGGAAAGTTCTTAGACATAGGAATTCTGAAGAGGTAAAGACTCTCATTCACTGCCCCTCAGGCATGAATCTATTCATGGAAATAATTCATCTGTCTGGATCAAGCTAGAAGAGATGCATATGGTTCCCCTCAAAATATACCACATAATCCACAACTCACCCCACTTGCTATGATGCAGACCAATACCTAGTCCTACAAATAGATCCTCACACGAGCTTGATGTGGAAAGGTCCAGAAAGGGCAAGGCAGGGTGTGGTCAGGGCCAGTTTTGATGTGGGAAAGCGTTTGTGTTGTCTGTACTCCAAAATCACAGTCAAAAGTTATATTAATTATTGTATCAGATGTTGTTTGGTATTATTTCCATTCCTTTAATTTTGTTTTTCCAACCACATGGTCATAGTTAAATTATCCATATGATACTGTGTTAAACAAATTCAAGCACACCTATGTGATGGGATTCTTCACAGTAACTAGTAACAAGACATTTTTTAATAAACCAAATGTGCATAAGTGGAAAAGCAGATTCTAAAAACAGTATATACAGGATGACCCTGTTTCTGAAAAAATAAATGGAAAAGTACTTTAGAGTAATTATCTCTGACAAGTTGGAGATTAAGGGGATATCTTTATTTTCTCATTTTTATTCTCCTTTATTTTCTATAACAAACTACTTCTTTTATAATCAGAGGAGAAAAATGTGACTGAAAGTATATATCTAACCCTTCCCTAATTTGTCCACATCTTTAAAAAAATACCCACAATTGGATGTGATAGCCTCATAAGCAGCTGACAAGGACACAGTCAAGGAAAGATTGCTTCCTAACCTTTAGGGAAAAGGTGAATCCTGTTTCTTGAGATCTCCCCAGAGCATGCCCACCCCACCTTCAAAAGCCCTCTGTGCTGACTCCCGCTGTGGTTGTGCTCAGCTGTGACTCAGGTTATTTCTGTTCAAACCTCCCCATACTCTCTTACCGTTTGCTTTTCTGTAAGAAGACTCTCTGGTCCTTACCAACTGAACTGTGTCTTTTGTTTTGGGGACTAAACAGACCTATATCAAAATTGTTTGGAGTCTTTATTTTTTCCTCTATCAAATAAAAGTAGTATGTAATTTGATAAGCATAATAATAGTTCTAGTAGCTCTTCATCAAAGAGAAACATAAAGGAGAATAGACTCTCCATCTACTGTCCAGGGAACAGTATATGCTGTGGGTGGAATTGTGCCCCTACCTCGAATTCACATGTTGAAGTCCTAACCCCCAGGGCCCTAGAATGTGGCTGGATTTGGAGATAATGTCTTACAGAAGTGATTAAAATGAGGGGACCCTAATCCGATCTGACTGGTATCCCTATAAGAAGAGGAGATTAGGACACAGATTTGCACAGAAGAAAGACTATATGTAGACACAAGAAGGTCCCATCTGCAAGCCTAGGACAGAAGTGTCAGGAGAAACCAACCCTGCCGACACCTTGATCCTGGACTTCCAGCTTCCAGACAGGTGAGAAATAAATTTCTGTTTAAGTCACCTAGTCTGCCCAGGGCAACCCTGACAAAGTAACACAGTAGATTTCCAGCCTGAAACAAAACCTTTGCTTTCTGGAGCCTTCTCTGCCCAAGGTTGAGAGTTTCTCAGAGGTTCCCAGGGGATCTTGAGGATCAGATATCCAGGAACTTCCTAGAAAAAAATCAAAAGGGAAGAAAGGCATTATCCAGGCTTATTCAGTCAAGTTTTTCATTTTCAGTTATTCTGATACATTGTTTTCAAAATGGAAGTTAACATAGGCATGCATTATGACCTTACTGGGGAGTTACGCATCTGGGTTCAAGTGACAGCTTCACCATGTACTGATCGTGACCTTGGGTGCGCTTCCATGATAAGCCTCGACTTCCTCATCCCTCACTTTTCACTCCACGTTTGTTGAACATGGGCGAGGTCGTGCTTGGTGGGCACGAAGGATAAACAGAGGAAAGCCAGGCAGTTAGGGAACACTTGCAGAACTAAGGGAAGAATTCAGGGTTGGGGAGACCCTGAGTGTGGAGGTGTGACATTGTGGGAATTGACTGACTATGAAGAGCACTGAAGTAAACAACACAGGGTCCTGGAACATGGCACATGCTCAAAGCACGCTGATAAAATTTCTTACTGTGCCAATCATCCATTTATAAAGGGATAAACACACCACAGCATTTCCTACAATGAAATGTGGTGCATAAGCAAGTACGAAGGATTGTATTTATTAATATGAGAAGATCCCCAGGATATATTATGTGAAAAAAACCAAGCAACCGAACCAAGAATACAGTATGCTCCATTTGTGCACAAAGGGTGGGAAATTAAAAAGTAAGTTTCTATTTGTGCATACAGAAACGTAAAAAGATGAACTGGAAAGAAACAAAGTGTTTAACTACAGGGGTAGGACAGGGCAAGGGAAACAGAGGAAGAGGCAGACATGGGAGGAGGCTTTAACTGGTGTAAAAAGTTTAAACCATATGAAATTGTTACTGTTTTAAACTTTTTATCTATCTGTATAGCTAACATTCAACTGCATAAAACTGACCAAAGGCAAAATCAGGACATACTTCTCAAGGTCATTTCTACCTTATATGGACGTAGTTTGTCCTGAGCATGCATGTATTCCCTAGAACTGCCTTTAGGCCCATTTTTAAAAACTCAATCTAATCCCCAGCCCCCCTCTGCTCGCCCCTCTCCTTTCCTCTCAGGCCATTCTTCCTTCCCAGCCTTCCTAATCCCAGACTACAGAAGAAAGACAACTACTGGGTTATTCTTGGAGTCCCTGAAAAGCATAATAAGAGACAGAATTTGGGTAGATGGTACCTAACTAGAACCACTATAGGAAACAAAAATGTGTAACAAAAGGTGGTAACAGACCAGGAAAAGCCCCACCGCCACCTTGGCCCCTGCAGGCCCCACTCTCTATGTGGCTCCGTTTTTTTTCTTTTTTTATAGCAAAAGGTTTTACATATTACTGAATCAACAGACTAGTGCAGAGGCATAGAAACAAAAAAAATCATTTCCCCAGTAAAACCCACCCAACTACCCAAATAGTAGCTATACTTAGAGTGAGATGAGAGCATGTGACTTTGATACAGCATAAATGTACGTGCCATCTCGTATTATTCCTTATAGACCCAGTGTGGTTCTTCCCCAGGGCGTCCTCTTAGAGTTGTACTGGATGTCGTTACCAGTTTTCATTTGAATCCACTGAGGAATGGGACGATTCTGCTTTTGTTTCTTGGCCAGGAATCGCTTGATTCTGAAAGTCCAGGGAGAAGACATGGCGAGGGGCAGCACCAGCAGCACACGCTGTGATGCTGGGGAAACCGAGGGAGCTCCCTCTCTTTTCTCGCGCTCCGATTCCTGCACCACACAGCCCTGGAAGGCAGCGTGCAAAGGAGGGTGGGCCTGATGGGCCCAAAGGCTGGACAGAGCCGTAGAGAATCATGGAGGTCCACTTCATATTTGAAATGCTTCATAATGTTCCATTTAGCGTCCAGGCTATTGTTTGCCTAGGCCGTTCCCTCAAGTAAAAATGGAGAGATGTGTACAAGGTAAGGACTGGGATGTAGGGTGAGGACTCAGACTAGAACCTGGATGATTAGCTATCCAGTTAAACCATGTTGCTTTACTTTCTTCTCATGATAGTCCTTGGAAAAAACATATAAAATTCCTTTATGAGCATTTTTAAACCATTTTGCATAACTGCATCGCTAAAGAAGGCAACTGAAATGCATTGTTACATTTTAAAAGGACATTAATAAAAGTGATGGTATTTGTCACTATCCTGTACTAAGCGTGCCAGCTCCCGAGCATTTTACCTGGAATACTTTAGCTGGTTCCTATTTTCCAGAAATACTGCTGTTCTCAGACCATCAGAAGAGAGTCATGCCATAGAAGATGCATTGCAGTTACAGGACTCTGAGTGACTTCCTCCTCGGGATCACAGAACCTGTGCTGCGCTCGCTTAATGTACTTGCAATGTGCATCCTTGGTCAGCAGGTGGTGCCATGAGACCATCTGGTTTAGTTAGGGCCTGCCTAGTTCTCACAGCACCAATGCAAATCATTCATTGTGGCACCCTTAGGTTTTTGTGAGGGAAGAGTCTGTGTTGGTTGATAAAGATGGTGAGCCTTTTAAAGAACATATATTGACTATGATAACTAGGGGCCAAAGCAGCAAGAGAAGGCAAAACAATCCAACATGTAATACTTGGTCAAGAAATGTGTCCCCAGTGGTGGGCCAGAAGCTCTCCAGTCCTTGGCAAGGCCCTCACTGAGGTGCACAGGGTTATGTTTAAGAGGCCCGCGGGTTGGAGAGCAGCAGATATGAGATATGTGGCATGAGTACACGGCAGGAGCCATTCTGTCTGGAGGGGGGAGCTGGAGGCTTAGGGAAGGCACCTTGGTGCAGCCCACGGCTTTCTCTGCAGAGCGAGTGGGTGCCGGTGGTTGGGGGAAAGCAGCTCCGCGGGCCTGTGCTCCCACAGCACAAGATCAGATATTTCCTGTCGTGCATTCCTGCCATCCCAGAATCTACTTCCCTAGTTCCTTAGTTTGTCACAGTCTTTCCCTGAGGTCTCTGTCACCACGCTTCCCAGCAGCCCCTTCAGCTGTGAACGGCGGGATACTGTCCAGGAGGCAACAAGAGAGCCAGACACATTCAGAGTGATTCCAGGTCGTTGCCAGCAGGAGTGGAGGGGCTGGTTAATTAAAAAACAAGTTCATGTAGTTCAAAACCTCTCAACCAATAGCTGAGGAAAGAGGCACGTGACAAGTCATTGGTTAAAAAAAAAAAAAAGGGCCACAGTCCAGGATTTGGTCTCTGTCAAGCTGAGGCTTTATTTCTGCACCTATGATGCTGTCTAAATAAAGGATGTGAACTGGGGCTAGTTTGTTTCTTTTGTAATTATAAACTTCTGATTATAAACAGCTTTTTTCAGGTCTTTTAGGTTTTTAAGTAAAACTTGCTGGCACCTTTCATATCAAGACCATGGACATTATTTCTGGTTACTGCAAAGTATACAAAACTGTGCCACAAATAATCTGTTTAGCCTCCGGGAGCCTCAGCCAAAAAGAACACTCTGAAAAGAAACCTCAAGCTGAAAGAACTGAACCCTGACTCCAGCTTTCATCCTGATGTTTAGGTTCTTCCAGGTTCTTTCCATGGGACTTGCTATCACTATGACATAAGAGCAGGAAGCCTTGTATATACTTTTTTCCAACTTGCCTCTGTAAGGTAGCTTTAAAATGTAAACCCTTCAGAGGCAGGAGGTAGGCTATGTGGCTATTGGTTATTTAACGGTTTTGCTGCTGAGTCAGTAAGCAATGCCAGCAACAACAATCCAGAAGGCTGACCCATGCAGCGTCCAGAATAATATAAACCCTATCCATCCATGGCCCCCACTATGCTCGGCTCCATCAGATTTTGGCTCCATCATCTGCCGAGGAATGTCCTGGTGTCATCTGTGTGGTGAGTCTGGACAGTCTGGAATAGACTTGGAAGTCTGCAGGTCCTGCTCCCTTGGGACGAAAGCTTATGGTGATACTCGGCTGCAAAGAACTGATTAGTTCACGGTTGCCAAGTGATGGAGATTATGCCAGTAGGAACTCTGAGGGGTGAGACTGCAAGGAATGGCGACACTCGCATTTTTACATAAATTATCTTTTATTTCTGTAGTATACAAAAGGTATAAATATGATTTATGTAAAACCAATCATCTGCATACTCAAGCAGAAAAAGTACATGAAGCTGGGGTATATGTATGTCTTTGAGCCACAGCGAGCAGGAAGCAGGGCGGGCCAGGCCTCCCACCAGACTTCCCATCCCCAGGTGTTGTCACACAGCCCGGCTGCAGAGGAGTGGACAGCTTTCTGTTGTCAGACAGGGTGGAGCCGTCCATACATGAGGACAGGTCTGGACGGGTTCTGGGGCACTTCTAGGAACGAGGCACTTGATGGGCAGCTTGCCTGAGATGGAGCCCAGTCGTGTCAGAACAACACAGGTGGGACTTGCCAAGGGGAGGAGTGAAGTCTTCTCACCTCCTGGGTCTCTTTCCTTCACGTTGCTGTTTGATGTGCAGCAAGGGACTGGAAGCAGGGACACAGAGGACGTGCACGGAGGGGAAATGCAGAGGAAGGGCCACCGTGGACTCCTGGCTCCATGCGGCCAAATGGCTCAGCATACGAGGCTCGGGATAACAATGTGAACAGAGAACTCACTAAGTTCCTGGACTGTCAAGATTCAGCTGCACTCTGAGGCTGGTGAGCTGGTAACAAGCAGAGTCATATGACTTGTCGGGAGGTGCTAATTATCTCAAACACTTGGCAAAAATCTTACGATCTGTGAAGAAAAGCGACAGGGCATGATCTGTACCGGTGAATGAGGCTGTGGGGAGCTGATATTTATGTTCAGAAGAAAGGCCTGAAGCTCTGCCCAACAAGGTCTGCAGAGCCCAAAGTCAGCCGTCTGTCTTCCCCACAGCCTCTCCCACCACCTCTCCTGAAAACAACAACAGGCTTCGACGTATGTTCTCTCACCTCGTATGTGGTCTACAGGTGTGTGGGTCCCTCCCCATGGCTCCAAAGTAGTGTAACTGTGGGAGGCACTCGGGTTGAAAATGAAGGCAACTGTCAACTCCCAGTCTTAACTAGACTAAGTCACCTCCAGGGTTTATGTTTTCAGCCTACACTGAATTTAGACAATTATATAAATTCTCACATCACTGATCATTAATTTGGCCATAGCCTCTTCAGCGAAGCCAGCCAACCTGCTCCACGGGAAGGAAGGGAAGAGGGGCAGTGACAGTCAGGACCTTCCAAGCCCCCCGCGGAGACGAGCTGGTGCTAAGAGACAAACACCCCCCACCGCCCTCTGATAAAGACAACACAATTCTCAATTGGTTTCCTAGTGGGTACAGGCTCTTCTCTGAGGCTGGGTCAAGTGGCTGACACCACCTCCTCCCCTGGGCAGGCTGGGCAGGGCAGGAGAATTAGCCACCTGTGTGTACTCAAAATGCTCACTGGCTCTGAGTTTTCTCAGTTCTGATGGTAAATGATGCCCCAGAAATCATCATCAAAACAGGGTAAGGTATGTGGACGTAGCCCAGGACCTCTCTGGACCCACCCTGTAGGGCTGCTGCTTCTTAGAGACAGCGGCTTCCCTCTCATCCAGTCTCCTGACCATCGGCCCAGTTTGGAAGATGCCCAAGTCTAGTGATTATAGAGACGCAGCTGAAGCAAGGGTCGGCACACTACGGCCCCAGGCAGAGCTGGCCAGCTGCCTGTTTTTGTAAATAAAATCTCACCGGAACACAGCCATGTGCTTTCTTCCATGAATTGGCCACGACTGTCTTTGCACAACAGAGCAGTTGTGAGAGAGACTATCTGGCCATTTATAGGGAAAGTTCACAGACCTAAAGACTAAAGGCCATTTAAGGAACTGTCCCTCTCTGAAAAGGTCAAGAAAAGAGACCCAAGTCTTTAATCATTAGAACCTGATTCTAGCTGCATGGTTCCAGGCATAGGAAATCTGACCCAAGGCACTAAATCTGCAAGGCAAAAAACTCAGGAGTCACCGATGTGCTCTGGGCAAGAACCTCTCTGCCCTCTGAACAGTCTCTCACCCATGATAATCTGTGATTCCTGACCAGGTCTGTGAGCCCCAGAGAAGTGGGGTGTGTGTGTGTGTACACACACACATATGTATATATACATGCACATATACATATGTGTGCACGCATACACATGTGTAGATACACATATACAGACAGACCCTCAGGGATCACTCCCAAAGGGGCAGGCTGTTGCTCTTCATGTCCTGGGACAGGAGCAAGGGAAGCATCTCTGCCCTGCAAGCCCTGCAGTGAGGAGCCCCGGGGCTTGCTCGTCTCATTCACATGCCAGCTTGCTGTCAAAGCTAGAAAGCCCGATGGCAAAGGCCTGGAGTGCACACAGTGGGTAGTTGTAGTCCAGTGTGAACACATCATCTGCCACACGTCCGAACTGCATGACTATATAGTCAGCTAGAAACAGAAAGAAATTATGACATTAGATGATAATGTGACAGTCCAGGGGAGAAACCCTATTTAAGATACAGAAAAAAAGTCCTCAAAATAGGTCAATCACCAGTCTCTTTAAAATGGGAAACTTTGTGATGGACAGAAAGAGGCATGGATAGTAATATTGCCGACCATTAGCAGTGGTGCTATTATCATTCCTCTCAACCATGCAGAAGAGGAGCCTGGCCTGCACAGTGTGAGAGGGCAAGAAGAGAGAAAAGGCAGGAGCAGGCGGCTTGGGATGGTATGTGCTCCAGGGGCCACAGGTGCCAAGGAACCTTTACTGGGTGAGGGTCATTTGCATCTGCTTCCCAAACAGCCTAAGACTTCTCGGACTGGTCACAGGAAATCCCACATTGTTCTGCCCTCTCAGCACAGCGGTTTACAAGTTTTCCTGTAGGACTGTAGTTTTGTCTTTCCAAGGAAGTCATTTCTTTCTTAAATAATTCTCTCCTGAACATAACTTCCTGTCAATGACAGGAAATGCTCATTCCTCATCATGTACCAACATCTTTCCTCCCATTCCCATCCAACCCTTCCTGTGGCCTTACGGTCATTTTCGTGGACTATCTGAAAATTTTTCACAGATGCCTGGGTGACCCGGCCATGGAAGTTCAGGACATAGGACTGAGTGTCATCATTCCAGACGGGGGCCTTGTTGTGCAGTTCAATCAAGTTCTCCATGGTTTTGTTTTGCCACTTTGAAAGCAAGCTCTCATGGTCCTGTTTGGAGGGAAAGTTATTTCTTTGTGGTGAGGTCCATAAAAAGCCATTCATCCACAACTCTGTAGTGTAAAAGATAGAATAGGGGAATATTTCTCCATTTCAGAAAGGGTCACACAGAAACAAGGAAAGCCAAAGTTAAGCCAGGTTTTTAAATGCTTATAGATCATCTGGCGTTTCTCTTTGAAGACTAAGTGGCTTTGGATCAACAACTTTGGCACCTACTCTGGGCCTGCACCTACCCTGGGCTCCTGGAGTGGTCACTCTCCTCAAGGACGGTCTGAGCCATACTCTGGATTGGGGTTCTCTAAAGACTCAATCCATTTTTGGTTTTGACCTTGTCTGTACTGTACTCCTGTTGTTTAGCATCCTTTGCTAAGTAAGTATGTTCTTACTTACATTGCGTGGCTGAAATGGGATCCGTTGATGATTCATATTCATCCCTGGAATGATCACAGACATTTTCCTAGGACCTTTAAATCCAAGTACATTTGTTTCCTGGGAGACAGGAAAATAAGGCAGGAACTTGGAAACAGGAAGGAAAACAAGGCCACATTCTTCACACAAACCTTTCTTGGGCATGTAAAATGCTGACAATGTCAAAAGCACTAAAAGCTCTTTCATTACTTTACTTAAAAAGAAACAGAAAAATCAAGAATGGGAAAGTAACACTGTACCACTTTTTAAACCTAATTTGAACACCTGAATTCAAAACAGATTCTATTAGCTTGAAACTCTCTTCTTACTCTTCAGTTTTAAATGAATTTGAGACAACTGTGAGCAAACTGTCCAATTCTGTCATCAACAGTAAGTACTCCCAAGGAGGGCACAGTACTACACGATACACAAGACTACAGTTCAAATTAAGTAGGGCCTGGACCGGGAGGTAAAAACCTCAGGCTAGGCAGGGTATATGTGAATAAACACATTAAAGAGGTGGATATTTATGTGTGTGTGTGTGTGTGTGTATTTATTTACCTGTACATGTACATACACCTATATACATGAAATTTATGCATAATTAAAATTAATAGATTCTGAAGCTAGGTGAAAAAATGCTACACACTATAAAGTATTAAGTCAAATGGTTCTCAGTCATTTAGATAAACTCTCATGGGAATCAAATGATGAGATTAATTCTAACTTAAAAAAGTTGAGACTCTGGCATCAAAGTAACAACTGAGTTGGGGTAATTCCTTCCTACTTCTTTTACTCAACAGTTCTTTGCCTGCCATGCACCAGGCCCCACGTTAGTGTGTATAAAGTGGCAAATGGGGGTTTGACAGACTGGTGGAGAAGGTTCCTGTTGAACAAGCAGTAACATGCACAGCATGGGTTACAAGAGGGAGCGTGGGGTGCCATGGGGACATATGCACAGGAACATCAGATGCATCTAGTGATCAGGAAAGACTTCTTAGATGATATCAGTTGTTTAGGCCAAAGGCAAAGAGCAGGGAAAGCAAAAGCTCCCAGGTGAGGAGGGATGGCAGTACAGCACAGGAATGACAGGACAGCTGCTGTGGCGGGGACGTGGGGACAGGAGGGAGGAGTGCCACCAGGAGTCTGAAAGGAGAGGCTAACACGTGAGGGCTTCATTCTGTACACAGTGGGTGCTCATCACAAGACCTGAAGCAGGAGAGCAGAATGGACATGAAGATTTATCTGGCAGCAGTACAGGATGGATTGGATAGGAAAAGACTAAGAGCAAATTGATCAGTTTCTAATTTACTATAACCTCTGGCCAGTGGGTAAGAGGTAATGAAGGTCTGAGTTAATACAATGGCATTAGGAGAAGAGAAGAGCAGATAAGGCAAGAAAAGTTAAAAAGTAAAAAATAACTGAACTTCACAGTTCATAAGAAATTAAAACCTCAAAATAGAGAAAAGAATACCAGAAACAGAAAAGGGGAATCACAAAACCCAAAAACCAGCTTGGGAGGGAAGATTAGGAGTTCAGTGTTGGTTCAGCTTAAAAGTGGCAGCAGGACACCCAGGTTAGGAAAAGATCAAGAGCAGAGAGCACTGCGCGCAGAGCACTCACGTAGCAGACGGCCGCCAGCTCCTGCCGGGTGTAGGCCTTTTCTACCAGACCCTGGGCCTTGGCTGGGCTGACACCATGGTCGTAGACTGTAAACTTGGTCCCCATCAGGTTGGATCTAGAATCAAGAGAAAAAGTATAATGATCTATAGTTCTTAAACAAACTCAATCTAGGAGATGACTGTAGCCGAACAGAGCCTGCCAGTTCTCCAAATAAATATCTATCATCACTTTCTGAAAGATCTCATTACAACAAGGAAAGGATGAGTATCTGTGAGTTTCCTTTTTTTTTTGACATTACAGCTTCAGTACATGCTCATTGTAAAGAAGATATGGATTGTTCTGAAACCACAGGGTAAATGTATCAGAAAGAACAGGACAGTCATACAGGGCTGCACTCACCTGAGTTTGCCAATGTAACTCTCCCCTTCACGAGATAAATCTGTTGGATCAGTGGAGATAAGGTAGTTGGATGTTTTGCTTTTTTTCCGCTTTCTACCTGCAAGAAGAAATACCTGGAAAAAGGAAAAAAATATCAGTCAAAAATGAAGTCAAGAAAACCACCATAGTTTGTTCTGCCTATTCATTTAGCAAATGTTTAGTAGTGTCTATGATGTACCAAGCAATAAATCTTTGGGTCTTTTTTTTTTTAACAGGCTTAATTCACTTTAATTTTTCTTGTATGAAAACTGTGTGATGGCCAGTCGGAGCCTGGGTCTTCTGCACAGACACTGTCGAGTGGGTCTTAACAAGGTTTTCCATGAATTCCTGATGTGAGACTTGGTGAACATGGTCTCTTTCCAGAGGTCAGCAATGAAAGAGCTGCAGATCCTGGAGATGGCATCAAAAGTAGCCTTGGTGTGGTTGCCTAGGGTGGCAGTGCAGCCCCAGGCCCAGGTGCAGCGGTCAGTGATGTGGGCCATCAGTAGCAGCCACTTGGAGATGGCCAAGGGGATGCCAGTGGCCCTGGGGCAGGATGAGGCCCATGGTGCCACGGCTGGTCACCCAGCAAGGGATGATGTGGGGCTTGCCAGTCTGGTTCCCAGTAGCCTCACTGCACTGGAACCACAGAGATCTTGCCCAGGATGATGGCCCTGCAGATGACAGTGGCTACCTCCCTGGAGCATTTAATACCAGACCAACATACCAGTTGTAATCCCTAATGGTGACAGATGCCTTGAACCTGGTCCACTGGCCAGTGTGGGTCTGCTTGTGCAGAGGCATTAACTTCAAAACCTTGTCCTTGAGGGAACCCCTCCCCACCCAGAAAATGATCAATGATCTCAGATTCCTTGATTGGCAGGCAGAACAGATTCATCTCTTCCTTGAGGGACCTGCTCTTCATGTACTTGACCAGGCATCCAGTTTGGAGGGGGCCTCTGCTCCTAGTGCTCCACCCCAACGCCGGCAGCCCTTCAGCCTTGACCCCCACCCCGCCCACTGCTGCTGAAGCCTCGGGTGAGGACTTGTGGCCCCCCACCCCAGGGCCCTCCAGCAGCAACAGGTCCAACGGCATGTGCTGTCTTCTCAGAGAAGACCAATCTTTGTGTCTTCATCCCTTTTTCTAACTCTAATAATGCTTCTCAGAATTCACTATCAGGGTTTCTCTACTCTACAACTTTTCTAAATTCACTTGTTTTGATTCTCCATATACAGTAGCCACACTTATCTTTGGGGGAACATTCCAAGACCCTCAGTTGATGCCTGAAACTGTGAATAGACACAAACCCTACATATACTGTTTTTCCCTATACATATATCTACCTATGATAAAATTTAAATTATAAGTTAGGCACCGTAGGAGACTAACAATAACTAATAATAAAATAGAATAATCATAACAATCTACTATCATAAAAGATATGTGAATGTGGTCCCTCTCCTTCTCTCTCCCAAAATATCTTACTGTACTATACTCACCCTCCTTGTTTTGATGACATAAGATGATAAAATGTCTACGGGATGTGATGAAGTGAGGTGAATGACGTAGGTACCATGCATGACATGCGTCGGGCTACTGTTGCCCTTCTGATGGTAGGTCAGGGAGACTACTATATACACAACTTCATCCTAAAACCTCCAGTGACTTTTTTTTAAAAAGCCATCCAATCCCATGAGGAAGAGTCTTTCCAACTTTAGGAGAGATGGAATCCTGAATACCCACCTTTCCCATTCTTTACTGCACCTGCTTTCCTAACACTTCTTTGTGTGTTCTGTTGTTTTAAACCCCTGTGACTTCAGTGACATGAATACTGTCATATTTATGCATCCTTCCTAAACCCTTCTAGGCTTGAACAGTAACAGGGAAGGAGAAGTGTGGCAGGAGCTAAGGAGGGGGCTTTGAGATCAAACAAATACGGGTTTCAATCTGGCTCTGCCGCTCATTAGTGTTAACTGGGGCAGGTAGTCATTCTCCGTAAAGCAGGGAGAAGAAATTTTATCTTACAAGGTTGTTATAAGGATTATAGGTGATAAGATATAAAAAGCACTTAGCACACAATGGGTATGTTGTAAACAATAAATAGTGGTTATAGCAATGATACCTGCTATCATCACCTCATTTCTAGCCTCTTAAAATCATCCACTTAGACCTGGTAGCAATACAAATACATTGTTCATTAGCAAGTATTAAATTACCTCAAACTTATGTATAAAGTAAATTAGATTTCCAAGGTGACAAACAAGACATTTCACTTATGTGTTTAGATTTCCAATTCCTCCTATTCCCTAAAACATGCTCCCTCTTCCATATGCCATGTTCTACCACAACATAAATAGAACCAAAGTATACAGTAAATGGAAAGAAGTGAAAACAATTACATTCAAATATTCTCTTCCATTTTCTTACATTCTGGATAAAACCCTTTTTCTTTGGGGTGGGGGTAGGTTTTGCCATTATACTTTGAGCTCTTTGAAGATAGGGAGAATCCCTGGGAATTAATAAGCACAATCGGCTTCCAGCTGACTTGGTCTAAAACCAGCACTATTCCCCTGTAAGACCGGTCAGCAAGCTATTCACACAACATGCTTCCCTGCATCTCAAGATGTGTCTTAAAGATAAATTCTCATACCTTCCGATTTTCATCCTTTTCCAAGTGCATGTAATAAGTGGGGAACAGACCCCGATCCATTCCTTTCTTATCCCTGGTAATGCGACACCTGACTGTGATACCGCGAGGGGCAGGACTATATGCAAAGTCCTCTAAATTCTCCACTTCTCCCAGCTGGTTATCAGCTTGTTGGGCTGCAGTACCAAAGGCTCCTGGGTCCTGAAAGAACAGCCACATATGAGCAAGAAGGCTGGGTCAGAAAAACTCATGTTCTCGTCAAGAAACACTTAATGGACAAAGTGACTTACTGATTTACCCCTATGTCTTCAGTCTTCTGACAAAATAAGAGGAAACTCTGAGAAGTTAAATAAGTATATGAATACTGGGAGTGGTGAAGGAGTTAAGTACAAAAATGGGATATAGCATCACCATAGCTGGCTTAAGACAAAGAATTAGAGAGGCTGTGAACTTGAAGTCTAAATGTGAGCTTAAATCTTTCAAAGGAGCCTCCATTCAGAAATGGTATTTAAATACTGAAGACTGTTTGGGAAATATATAAGCCCCAAAGAAAGACATTCCAGAATTACATACTGTGGTGGACTTCTGGCTGGATGCAGAATTGGGTCTCTCTGCCTCCGAATGTAGTGAACGAGATCTTAATTGTTTTCCTTCTTCTTCCTCCCCATCAGTTTCCTCCTCATCAAAGTTCAAACTACCTGAGATACCTAAGAGAAAATGGACAACTGTCAAAAATACTCAATGCTGGCTTAAAAAAGAAATCTTTGAACCAAGGGTAATATAAATTTTCTTGCTTATAACATTCCAAGCTATCCTCACCTAAAACCTGGCTATTTTATCCAAATTTTGACAATTCTTTCTTTGTATTCTCATTTGGCTCCCTCCCTGGTTTTCCCTTTCCACTGTTGCCATCGTTTATTTAGCTCTTTAAGACATTATGTCTATGGGAGAAAATACTTACAAATCATATGTCTGATGGGGAATTAATATCCAGAATATATAAAGAGCTCTTACAACTCAACAACAAAACAAACAACCCAATTCAAAAACTGGTGAAGAACTTGAATAGACATTTCTCCAGAAGAAGATACATAAATAGACCATGAGCACATGAAAAGATGCCTAACATCACTAGACATTAGGGAAATGCAAATCCAAATCACAATGAGATCCACCTCATAAGCATCAGGATTTCTATGATTAAAAAACAGAAAATGTTGGTGAAACTGTAATCCTCACACATTGCTGATGGCAATGTAAAATTGTGCAGCCTCGGTGGAATACAGTATGGTAGCTCCTAAAAAATTAAATACACAATTACCTTATGACCCAGCAATTCCATTTCTGGGTACACACCCAAAAGAACTGAAAGTAGAGACTCAAACACATACTTGTACACAATGATCAGAGCAGCATTAATCCCAATATCCAAAAGGTGGAAACAACCCAAATATCCAACAACTGATGAAGAGAGAAGTTGTGGTACATACACACAATGGAGTATCATTTAACTTTAAAAAGGAATGGAGTTCTGATACATGCCACAACATGGATGAATCTTGAAGACATTATGCTAAGTGAAAAAAGCCAGGCAGAAAAGGACAAATACTGTATGATTCCACTTACATGAAAAGCTAGAATAGTCAAATTCATAGAGACATAAAGTAGAATAGTGGTTACCAGGGGCCAGGGGGAGAGGAGAAAAGGAAGTTACTGTTTAATGGGAGTTAGAGTTTTATTTTGAAAAGATGAAAAAGTTCTGGAGACGGATGGTGGTGATGGTTGTGTAACAATGTGAACATTCTTAATGCCACTAAACTGTACATGTAAAAATGGTTAAAATAGTAACTTTTATGTATGTTTTACCACAAGACAAAAAAATCAATCCATTGTTCTCTCTCAGTTACTTTTCTGTATTCCTGAATTTTGTTCATCTGTAGTCTAGTTAACTAATTTGAGTTGGGAATGTTTGAAATACTACCACCTTGGATTTATGATGTACCTTTTACAGAAAATAAAAAACTGTTTAATTAAAAACTATTTTTTCATTTTATCCTCTCATTTATATGAGTTTTGAGGAGGATACTTGTAATCTTATTTTTTGTTTCACTGCCTACTTGTTTATGGAACATATCTGAAGAGGGAACACAGACATAAAATAAAGTTTGTGTTATAAAAGAAGTATGGTACCCAAATTTACACGTGAGAGTATGGGGCTCAAGGAGAATTATTTGTCCAAAAGGAAGATGCAGAGCTAAGACCAAAACTAAATTCCCTTTTTTCTTTAGTCTTTAGGGGTGAAGTTATCCCTCATATAAAAGTTGAAGTGCCCCCAAATCATGAATTTACCACTATACTTAACAACAATCAGTGTGGCTTTTGCCTCCAAACCATTTCCTGTCCACATTCAATCTCAGAGCAGAGACAACTGTGATCTATTTTTACACAGTTTGCAAATAAACTGGTACTAACTTTTCTCAAGGACATTCAAGGACAAGACAAAGGCCAGTGAAGAAATTAATCTCAAGTAAAAACCTATGTCCACAGAAAACTTAGATATGAATGTTCATAGCAATATTACTCTTATGGGCCAGAAATGGAAACAACCCACATGTCCATCAAGTGATGAAAACACAAACAAAATGTGGCATATCCACACAATGGAATGACATGCAACAATAAATGGAATGAAGGACACATGCTACAACGTGCATGTACTAAGTTAAAGAGGGCATTCATAAAGGACAAAGTGCTATTTATACGGAACACCCAGAGCAGGGAAATCCACAGCAATGGAAGATAAAAGACTGGCAATTACCTAGAACTGGAGGGGTCAGCGGGCAACAGGAAGTGATTCCTAACAGTCATGAGGTTTCCTTTTGGGGTTGTGAAAATGTTCTAAAATTGATTGTGATGATGGCTGCAGACCTCTGTGAATATACTAAAAATCTATTAATTGTTCCATTTAAGTGAGTGAATTATATGGTATGTGAATTACATCTCAATAAGCTATTATTTAAAAAATTATTTGGTTTGGGAAGGACATTTTTTCTTTTGTTTTCTAAAATGTTAACTTTTTTTGGTAGCAAAAAGGCATAAAACTCTTGGGATCCCACCATCACATGGATATCTTCCCTTAGAACTGTGTTTTCAAGTGCTATTTTTATACCAACAACTCAGTTTATGTGAATATATGTCTTAAGATGGAGATCAAAGATTTCTCCCAAACTTGTAAGACAAGCACTTTGGACCTACTTTAAGGACATAATCTGCGAAAATGACTTCTTAGGTCCCAATCAATAGACTACTTGGTGGGTTTTATGGGCAAGATGCAACTTGCTGAGATGTGAACAGGCATCAATCCATGTGGCCATGAAAGGCCGATCCTGCCAGCCAGCAGACTGCTTCATGGGGCAAAGGGACAGCTTGGTATTTACATACAGGGTAAGGAACCAGACGAAGAAGCAAAACTCTAGGTCTGCCACTCTTCAGCTGGATGAACCGGGGTAACCGAATGCTCTCTGTGCTCTGACTCCTCCTTGGCTCTCACTATCCTCTATTGTCGTAGGAGTGGTAGTAAAGCGACAGTACCGTGATCACACTGAAATACACAGGGAAACTGTGGCAAAGGAAGTTAAGTTGTTTTCCCCTTTCCCAGATGTGGCAGAGTTGAGATTCAAAACCAAGCAAGTGGCCCCAGGCCCACTCAAATCCATCTTCCCACTCCCCCTTCGCCAACCTGCACTCTGTCACCTGCCCCCATTTGCATCAACACATCCTGCTTTTTATACCTGATGCCTTTGCACATGTTATTTCTTCTGCCCAAGTTTGCCACCTGACTAGCAGTGTGATCTTAGCCTCTCTGGGAACTAATTTTCTTATATGTGAAATGGAGAGACTAATACCTATAAAACCCTCTATGTCCTGTCACAATTATTAAATTGAGGTAATGTATATTGAATGCCGACATATAAGACTTTCCAAACGTCGGTCTCAAGCTGCCTCCCCAGATGACAGCAGGGCACACGATGACCTGCAGCCTTCACGGCTTAGCTCGGTCAGCCACCTCCTCTCGAGTCTTCCTCATCCCTTCCCATCACCCTGGCAGTATAATTCTCTTCTTCCTCGTTTCTCACTTTTGAATACGTCAGATGATAACTCTAGGGCAGGCCATCAGCAGCCACCTCCCAGTGAATTTTCCTGCTTCCTAAACTACCCCCAGAGTAATTTCTCTACAGCCCAAACCTGATGACCTCACTCCTCTGCTTCAAATCCCTGATAGGCTCCTGTTTCCCTCAGACACAGTCCACATTCCTAATATGGCCTAGAATGTCCTACATACTAAGAGCCCGCTTACCTCTCCAGGCCTATCTCTCTGAGTTCCATCTCACCACCCCAACTCAGAGCTCCAGCCATCCTGAACTCCTAGCTCTTCCCATGTTCTGAATTCCGCGTCCAGCTCTAGCTTAGACGTCACTGTCTTTGGGAAGGTACCCAAACCTTCAGCTCTGGCTTAGGCACCCCTCTCTGTGCTCTTGTAGCTATTTCCATGCCTGAAGCCTCACTTAGAAAAGACTCCCCATGAGGGCAGGAGCCTTGTTTGCTGCTGGACCCTAAGTGCCCACAATGCCTGATAGGCAGTACTGAGCATACACAATCACATCTTGTAAATAGAGGAATGGATGAATTTGTCAGAATGTACCTCCAGTCTACCGTTCTGTGGTAGAGTCTCCTGGTTCATATATACCAGGACCTTGCAATGCCCACCTACTTCGAAGTAGGCACCCAATAAATATTTATTCATCATTGAGCTTCAAGTCTTCTCATCTGAAAAGGGGACATTTGATTTCTTCTCACTATAAAATTAATTTTCCTAAGAAAGAAAGAAGACCACAAGGGACTTCTGAAATATAGACTGTTTATGGAAGGATAACTCCAAATGGCAGAAAGTGGGATCTGTTGGAAAAAGTATTAGCTTAGACATATTTTGATCCAATTTTCCATTCAGCTGGCTATTTTTCTTTTCCCTCATCGCTGAATCAATATAACTGTGAAATGGAGGCAGAGTAGGGGTGTTAAGTGGCAACTCTGTCAAAGGAAGAGGGTGGGAACTAAAAATAACATGTCAAAAGGAAAGACATGGTCATATATAGCAGCTAATGCTCATGCTTTAGACTTGACTTAGTTATCTTGCTTTTCTCAGGCAACAGGATAAATACTATTACTGTTGACAATGACCAATTCTCAGGTGTCAGAGAGGCCCTTCCTGTCACTCTGTAAATCCATAAGCCCCATTACAAGCAATGTGAATCATCTAGACTGCTAACCAATAATGAAAGGAAGGAAGGGCAAGATCATAAATTACTAAGATGACTGCTGGCCTTAAAATCGTTCCCTGCTCGCACCATGTTTCTGGAGAATCTCCTGAAGATCTGGCTTGGAGGCAGTATCCAAAGTGCTTTCCCCACCAGCACTGCCCTCAGTACTCTCTTCTGCAGCAGAAGGGCCTACTGAGAGGACGTGAAGTTTTGTTTCCAAATCTTGAGCATCTGGCCTCAGGAAGGCAGCTGGACCATCAATGCCTAAAGAGAAAAGAGGAAGTGTTATCTACTGTTCAGCTGGGTGGTTTTGATGTATGTCATCAGAATTAAGAACCACCAAACTACTTCATTTTTCCTTCCTTAACATCCATGAGGACATTTCTTAAGAGTAATTCAGGACAGGTGTTCATTTTATTCACATGCTCTGTTACTGAAGTAAAATGTACATGATGTTGTGCTTTAAAAACTTAAGAATGAGACCATAAAAACAAAGTTAGGTTCTCCAAAGTTCAGACCTGTCCAAACCAAAAGCTCAGAGGGCTTGATTTAGAGTCTCTTAATCGTACTCTTCCTTCTCCCCATCACCATCTCAGGTGACCCTTTGGGTCCTACCTACTGAAACAATGGATGCTCTCGACCTACTCCTGGCTTCATGGTTAACTCTGCCGTGATGTCATGATCAAGAGTGTAAGCACCTCCAACCCGCCATTCTGGACTAATATCATTCGGCATCAAAACAACAGTTCTAGGATAGACATGAACTTTAAGATCAGACCACTGCTTTCATTCTAACTCAAAGACCCAGATTGTGATTATAAAAATTCACAAAAGTACTTAGTAATAAGTTACTATTGTCTATATAAGTATAAGTTACTATAGTAATTGTTACTATTGTCCCTTTCACCCATCTGAGAATCCTCCTGCCTTCTCCTAGGTTTGTGAAAACTGTACCTGCACAGGAGGAAATGTTGCCTAAACACACACCATGTAGGATGACATCGCTGTGCGGGGCATGAGGTTCCACCAAAGGAGTTTGCTCCTCACTACCTCTTGGCTTTGATCGACGTAGCCTGGCTTCCGGATTTGGCTGTACCATGAGTGGCTCCAGGCGCTTTTTTCTCTGCTTCTTCTCTAGCAGTGCTCGCTAGGAAAAAAAATGTGGTATTACAGCCGCTTTTCACTCATCTTGTAGATTAATTTTTGCCACTTAAATGGGAACATTGAAGCACAGGGGCAAGGAGTCATTCATTTCATTTAATAAATATTTACTTAACACCTGTAAAGATCTATGTAAAGCGATACAAATGCATTTCTAGCCAAGCTGATGCCATGATCCAAGTCTATTTAAAATATATATAGTAATTATCAAAATGTTATCAAAGTATAATCACCAGTTTAAAGAATGTAAAAGTTTATGAATAGGGGAAAAGGCGAAAGAACAGTAAAGGTGGCAGAAAATGGATGATTATTTTCCTCTTCCTAGTTTTCTACATTTTCTAAATTTTCTTTTGTAATTGGAAGGAAAAAAAACTTATCTAAACCTCAAATTACTTTCATGTTTTAATCAGCTAAAGAGGAGTAAGTTTTGCTTTCTTGCTCATTTTTATATAATTAGAAATCAGACAAATTAGGGCCAAGGGTAAGAGAGGAAAATAGCAGTTGCAACATTCCAAAGAGGAAGCAATCAACTCTATGGGTAAAAGCAAAATAAAGAATGTGGTAGCAAGAAAGTCAGGAAAAGCATGAGACACTACGAGAAAAAAATCCAAGATAAATAGGAAGGTACTAGCACATATACTATTTTTAAGCTTTGGCAAATAAGAAAGCTTATAATACACAGAAAGTACTATGGGGTCTGGGATTATCTCAGAATAGGAAAGTGCCAAGCCCCAAGCTAAAAAATTAAGCCATGATTTAAAAGCAAAAATATTATCACCTACTTTATTGTTTCTTAGGCAAAAAGCATCTACTTTTTCTCATTGATCCTGACATTACCATTAAGAAGGAGGGTTACCCCAAGAGTTGAGACTATTAGTAGGAAAGGAAGTGTGTTTTTCCTCAACTGGGCTGATGGAAGCTTACAGATAAATTCAGAACACACAAAAGAAATAGAACTATTCTTTTTTACCCAACCTTGTGTATTAGGGGAAAGACTGGGAGCTAAGACAATGTGCCGAAATAGACCATACCGTCAAAAATGAATAAGGAGCTTAGAGCAAGTTGGGAAGGAAAAATTGGGGTCTGGGGATTATTTTAAGATTCATAAATTAATATGAATAGACGAACCTTAGTGTACCAGGAACACTAAATACATGAGGGGCTATGATAAGGTGATCCCCATACAATTTGTTGATAAGGTTGTTCTAGCAACTTGGAAGTCTTGTATAATGCATGCGGAGTAACCTGCCCAAAGAGATGATAAACACAAAGTATAAAGACATGAGAAACTGCCACATCTTACCAATGTAGCCACAGCTGTTTAGTCTTAAATAGCTCATAACTGTGAAACAATTGATGAAACAGAAACAAAAGCTATAGCTAATCCATCTTTTAACATATGCAAAGAAAAATGTTCTATCGAAAAGGAATGTACTACTTGTGGTCTGGAAAAAGGGAGCCAAAGAGCAAGAATTTGTCAGAGTTTATGTAGCCTGTCCAAGAAGGAGAAATACTGAATCTGGTAGACAAGAGTATCCTATTTACTGGGAGAGATGACTCTTACTCTCCTGAGGAGAGGAAACTAGATGTGGCTTTTTATGGCCTTGATGAAATATCCCTTGGGACTATTTCATTTCCTCTGATTCTTTGCTTACCAATCAGCCTTCTAACTTTCAGTTCAACTTCTTACGCATCATATTCCCAGGAATAGGGAACCATGAACAGTAGAGATGAATGCACACTGGGGGAGTTAGAGTTCTCATTGTAAATTAACACATTTGTGTCTGATCTCATAACTGACCGTTTTAAGTTTGACTAGTGTGAGTTTGTGCCAAAAGACCTGGCTACCTCTGGGTTCACTGACACAACCAAGTGCTTAGACCTGTAAGGGACGGCCTACGCTCTTGGTCACAGTATCCTACCAAGTGAAGCCTTTCTCTGTCAACTTTAATACCTGCCAAATTCATTTAGATCAATGACTTAAGAAAAACAGTAACTGTAGATTCAAACTGTGAACTTCAGGACCACAACTCCTACTTCACAGCATCGAATACCTACTACTGTCCAATCCTATATTTAAGAAAAAAATCATAAAATACCTACATGTGGACAAATTGACTTCTTGGTGAAAACTGTTACCTGACTTAGCATTCTAATCATTGTTTGGATGGGGAAGAAGAGAAGCACTAATTAAATTTCAATGTAACAAAGTCAATTCATACTTCATTTATATTTTACCCTCTCTGAAAAGCTAAGAATGCTTGAAATGAAGCTGCATAAACAGGAAGAGTCAGGAAGAGAGCCAAAGGTGGCTGTTTTGATGCCCTAAACACAAATTAAAACTTATTGCCTTCAGGACTATTGTCACATAAAGCAAATCTTTCATTTTCCAAATTCCCTTGGAAACTGAACAATAACTCAAAGAATCCATCTTCTCCAGAATCTGGTGGTATGTCCTACTATCATTACTTGGGGGCAAAATATCTAATGGTGGAGTCAAAATAAGTAAGAAAATAAAGGAAATTAGATGGGGGGAAATTTCTATCAAAGGGCTTTATCCAGTAAAATAATAAAGTTCAGGCAAGCCTCAAGTTAATGACAGCTTGGCTTCACTGATTCTCAATTTTCCAAGGACTCTTTAGAGATCATGGGCTGGTTACATCATGACAACCTTGGAACAGACTGGTTGACCACACGATATGACCAGCAAGATCAGAATATAGTTGCCTGAGGTCTATCAGTTTGACTAAAAATAACTAACCTTCCTGGCACACAAAGTAAGATCATAGGAAGATAAAAGTTTTAAATGAGACTTCTTAAAATACCAATTCAATGCACTGACGAAGGGTATGTACAAATGGACAGGCAACCTGACCCAAAGGGCTCATGCTGTATTTTATTGTCCACCAGATGGCATAAATGTTCTCTACCTAATGGGCACTCAAGTCTGAGTGACACCACTGGCAGAATCTAAAAATCTTTACATTCTGTAGCCAGCTGAGGTATCCACATATACCCTGAAAATGTGAGTACCCTAGTGAAACTTGTAAAAATAAAAGCAATATATACTCAATGGGGAAGAATTTTCAATAAATGGTGCTAGAACAACTGGATATCCACATGGAAAAGAATGAAGATGAACCCCCATCTCATACCATATATAAAAATAACTCAAAACAGATCACAGAAAGTGTAAAACCCTTAGAAGAAAACATAGGAGTAAGTTGTCGTAACCTTGGGTAGGCAACGGTTTCTTAGATGTGACACCAAAAGTGTAAGTGACAAAAGAAAAAATTACAACTTTTATGGTGAAAATGATACCATCAAGAAAGTAAAAAGACAAATCATAAAACCGGAGAAAATATTTACAAATAATATTCCTGATAAGGAACTTGGATCTAGACTCTATAAAGGGCTCTTACATCTCAACAACAAAAAGACAATAAACCCATTTAAAAATGTACAAAAGGCATTTTTTCAAAGGTGACATCCAAATAACAACTAAGTACACAAAAAAATGCTCAACATCCCTTGTCATTAGGGAAATGTAAATCAAAACTACAATGAGATACCACCTCATACCCACTAAAGCAGCTACAATGAGACAGACAGTAAGTGTTGGCAAGGATGTGGAAAAACTGGAAGCCTCATTTACTGCAATGTAAAATGGTTCAGTAACTCAGGAAAGCAAACTGGCAGTTCCTTAAAATGTTAAACATTGAGTCACCACATGATCCAGCAATTCCACTCCTATTACCCAAGGTATATTAGGTATACTGCCCCAGAGACATGAAAACCTGCCTGCACAAAAACTTGTACACAAATGTTCAGAGCAGCATTATTTGTAATAGCCCAAAAGTGGCAACAACCTAAATGTCCATCAACTGATGAATCAATAAACAAAATGTGGTATATCCACAAATAGGAAGGCTATTCAACAATAAAAAGAATGAAGAACTGATACATGTTATAATTTGGATGAACCTTTTGCTAAGTCAAAAAAGCCAGACACAAAAGACTACATATAATTCCATATATCATATTAGATCTAAAAATCATTTATACACTTTAACTGGGTGTATATTTATAGTATGTGAATTATATCTCAATAAAACTCCTCAAATATCTATATAGGACAAAAATAGCCATGTGTAAGTTATCTAAAAAGCTAGGATTTTTAAACATTAAATTGTAAGATTATACTATCAGGAAAACAGGACAGCTATGAAAGAAACTCATCTAATCAATGACACTGAAAACTGGATTGATGAAATAATGAGTTAAGAGAAGGGAATGGTCTGTGTGGAATACAGTAAGGTAGAAACAAAGAGCAAGATTTACCTTGTGTCTCTAGCACTATTCAAGGAGGGACTGTCCTGGTCAGATACTCATGTATCTCATTCCATTGGCAGGTATATCCGTTGTAGAGGTGAATTAATTATACCATCATACGATGATATTTATCGTAAAATCATTTTACAAATCCAGCTTGCTCTGATTTCACATTTACCAGGCTGCTTTCTGATTGCCAACTTCCCACAGACTTCTCTAATAGGAATGTAATACCCAGCTAATTATGGTATACAGTTCACTAGCAATTAATAAATTAATCCCCTGATTTAGATTAATCACTTATTACATTGGTTAGTATGAATCAATCCTCATGAGACTGATCAACTTTGTTTTGGTTACTCTTAGCAAACTATTTCATATCCAGCAAAACTCAGGACCAGTGACTCTCAACCATTAAGGACATTCCCACAGCAGAATTCCTAAAAGGTTAATCTACTCCATGTCTCAGGAGCGGGTGGGGAGAGTGAGGTCCCCCAGCCTTTCCAACCCCCATTGACAACCACTGCCACAGCAGGCCACTGTCACCGATGGTAGTGCACCGCAGCCCTCTGGCAGGCTGGCATGCCCTGGACTGTCAGCCTCCCACCAAGCCACTGCCAGCCTATGAGGCCAGACCCAGCAGTAACCTTGCTGTCCTCTCTATACCTCCACCTCAGCCCTCTCTCACTTCGACATGCCAAGATCCTTTCTAGCATTCTATTATTTTACTCTGGCTGACCTCATTTTACAGATTAAATAACTGGGGCCCAATAGCATCCATGGATCTTACCAAAAATCACATTTAATGGCGGCTAGAAAGGAACCAGTGTTCTGATTCTCAGCCCAATGTCTACATTCATTCTGTGGTGCTGCTAGTTGTTACCGTTTGAATGCTCAGCTTGCATCACAGAACTTCCCTCCCATCCTGCTGAGTAGCCTCCTCCTGTGCACCCAGCACTTCAAGGCTCTAACACTATTCTAATGCGCTATTTAACACCAACAGCTATACATCAGGTCCAAAGAGATCTTTGAATTTTAAAAAAGTCTATAATATTTTATGTCTTTATACTAATTGACTATCTCTGGAAGGATACATCAGAAGTCAGTGACAGCCACTGGTAAGGAACTAAGCCAAGTAGAGGGGGAAAGACTTTTCATCTTTTTCACCTTTTTGGTATTATTTGAATTCTTACAATATGCTTTATTACCTAAAAAAAACAATTCTTTTCAATTGTACTATAAAAAGGCTTACAAAATCCTGAATACCACATACATACCACATGTAGGATTTTCACTGAAAAGAATAAAAATTATAAAAATTTTGGGCCATCTTTTTAAAAAAACAAAATATATTTACATACAAAATTCAAAAACTTATGTCTTACATTATTACTTGGTAAATGACCTCAGATTTTGAATGTTAGCAGGGGATGAACCACTTAGCCTTATAAAAATAAATCTAAGACCTAAAATTTTGTGAGTTTTACCCCTAAATATAGTTTGTTATACAACAGAATGCAGAAAATAAAGGGCTCATCCCAATTATTCCAGTCTTTAGAGAGGGAGGGTAATACATATAATATCAGAGTTTTCCCTGTGACCCCAGGAAGATTAATTTCTGACCTAGTTTTTTTTTTTTTTCAGCATTAGAAAGAATTGCTTATTTCAACCCCTTCCAGACAACTTTCTAGATAGAAGGAGAACCCCAGCTGGGTCTCTGCTTGGAGGCAGCACGCCCTGTGGGGGAAGATGCTGGCAGCCACTAGTAACTGCCGAGTTTGCTGCCCTTGTGCTCTTCTATGCAAAGCTAAATTTGCTTACAATGTCCCCCACGTCTTTAAAGGAAGCAGGCTGCAGGGAGGCTGCAGGCAGTACTTTAACCTCAACAGTGGTTCAAAGAAGCCTACTATGTAAACCGCTACAGCCAGGCTCCTGCAAGGCAGGTCACCCATGCTGGGGTCCCCAGCCTTTGGCAATGGCACGCCCTGGGGATCCCTAAGCCCAGAAGTGGATTTCACTGGCCAATCTCCATCTGAACGCATGTCGAGATGCAGGTGACCGGCCGGTGGCGTGGGCCTGGCCGTCCCAGTGTGGGGGTCAGGCAGTCCAGGTCCTCGCGTGGGGGAAGGCAGGTGAGGTCAGCGTGCACTGTCACCTGGGCACAGGGAGAGCCTGTGGGCTGCTGGGGCCCAGGGTACTGGGCCCATGGTCCTTGTCCAAGCGGCCCTCTGGTGGCCTCAGGAGGGGTGGGGAAGCTTGGCTGCCACACGCCCTCCCACCCCACTGCTCCAGACTTGCTGCACGGTGGCCTGCTCCTCCCTCTTCACCTCTCCACTAGGCAGCAGGTGGGGACAGGGGGCATGGCCATCATCAGGGCGATGGCGCTGCTGACTGTGGAGGCAATCACTGCCACCTTGTCCCCGAAGGTGCATACGTGGCACAGGCTTGCCCATAGTGGATCCCTGAGAACCACAGGGCGACACTCCCCTCCAGGCACTGGGGACGCTGGGCTCCATCTGGTGAACTGATGGGCAGTGGATGCGATGGCAGTTCCCACTAAGTGCCATCCCCTGAAGGGCTTGGAAGGTGCCCTAAAGGGCTGCAGCCCTGCTGTCCCCGCAGCACCGGCCCCGCCCCACATAGAGGGTTGTCCTACACACCCTCCATGCTCCATAGAGACCTCTCTCCTAGTCTTCAAAGACTCCATCTTTAAAGCAGTTTATTATGCTCTAAGTCCCAATATTAATTCCAACAGGAATATAAAGAAGACAAAACTTTAGAGGTATTTTTAGTCACCTGTGGAGACTAGACACGTTGTTAATGATCCCACACAGGTAGGCTAGAGCTACAGGATTTCCTGAATGAGAAAACATTCATGTGAAAAAGCAAGTATGAAAGCCACACATGTTGGGTAAGGTTCTAAGCTGACTAACCATGATGGCCATAGCAAATAACAACATAAATTCCTTCCTTCATTAAAATATTTAATGTAGGATTCTTCTGTGCCCAGCCCTACGCCAGAAACTTCTGATATAATGGTCATCATAAACATACTTGGTTTCTGTTCTCATGGTGCCTAATCTAGTAGAGGAAATACACATAAATCCAATCACTGCAAACAAAAAACTGAACTGGGACCCTGTAACTGAAGAACTGGGACCAGTACTTGAGGAAAATGATTCTGTAGGCAATGGAAGTTTTCTATGCACCAAGCAGCATGTTCAGACCTGCGTTTTAGGATAAGGAAATAAATCTTGTAGTTAAACAAAATTGCAGTGTGGATAGGTATTTAAGGCAGCAGGACCAACTTACTACACAGAAATACAATGGTAACATTGTTTTAATTCTTATGAAAGGTGCCAAGGAATTTTCAGTGACTGTAAACCCAAGGTCAGTTTCACTGCTGGTGTCCTCAAAGCACTTTGGTCTCCACACAGCCCAGGGCCTTGGTTCAGCAAATAGTAATTCCAGACACTGCTCAGTGGGTAACATCAGAGCCTCTTCCTTTCCAGTTTTCTTCCCATGACCCTGCCAAGACTTCAGAATCAAGACCATCAGCATCATTGTCAGTGTGGCTGCCCACTGATTTCAAAACAGAAGACCGTACTCACCTGATTATCTAGTTTCAGCTGTCGAAGCTTCAAGGTCTCATCTTCAAAGGCACTATTAAAAAAAAAAAAGAAAAGAAAGCACATAAAGAGGAAATCCAATTTCATATTTTCCATGTATCCACTCCTTTGGGTCATTTGGAAACAATTAACTCTGCCTTATGGAAAGTGTCAGTTTCTAGATGCTACCCATACTAACTGCAGGAGGACTTGCCAAACTTTAATGCCACTTAGGACACCAGAGGACATGCTGAAGCTGCAATACCCAACGGATAAGACAAAGAGGCATTCAGAGATTTCTTTTTTTTTTAAACATGCTGAGTACTTATTATATTCAAGATACAGTGCTAAGTATTTCACATGCATTATTTTATTTATTCCTCAAAACAACCCTATGAATTAGGCACTATTAGATTTCATTCTTTGAAGATGAGAAAACAGACTTGAGAACTGTGCATAAGGTTAAACAGCAGAACCAGACCCTAATCCAGGTCTCTTTCCAGAGTCTAAATTCCAACTAAAAGTAAAACGTCTGTTTCTTCTACTTGGGAGCTAGTTCTAAGAGGGGAGATTAGGTATCTGACCTGTCAGTCCTTCACAAATTTATTGTTTCTTCGTCTTAAAAGGTATATAAACAGCCTGCTCTGGTCACTTCTTAGGTCCCATATCTATGAGACCTCTGTACATATGAAATGAAATTTGTTTTCTTTTTGGTCTCCTGTTCATCTGTCTGGTGTCAATTTAATTATTAGATCAGTCAAAAGAACCAAGACGGGTGGGGGACATTTTCCGCTCCCTGACAACTGTGTACAGCATGGGACTACAGCCCACTGATTTCCTTAACATCTAAGCAAACGATTTAACTTACTTTTCAAATTTGCCATTAATAAAACATTATTCTGGTCATGGGAAGAGACTGTAAGTATGGATGAATAAGACAAGATTTAATACCATGAAACAGATTTGCTTGATGGAAGAAAACAGCAACAAAAACGGAGCAAATTATTGTCTTCAATTGATAAACCAAACTCTTTTGAACTTAAAAAAATTCTCTCTGAAGCCCTTTCTGTTTTTGACAATTTCCTAATTTAAGATTTTATTTTGTAACTCAGCATTTTTGGAAAGAGTAAAGCATGAAACAAGGCAGAAATGGTTTTCAATTATTTGTATTATGAACGTTTACGAGTAGCTTACTGTCAGAAAAAAAACTATAAATACAAGGTTCTATTTAAGAAGATAAATTTCATGGCTACAAGGGAAGCATGGCTTTTCCTGCATTCGGGGTAAATACATTAAAGCATCTATCCGTGGCTTAATAGTTTACCATTACATTCCTATATTTTCAAAGGTTTTATATATTTTAATAGTGCACAGCAACTTGGAATCGGCATACTAAGCATGCAATCTCTAAGACTCTCCCTGCCTTCAATTCCTAAGAAGATTTAGTAACTCCTGAGATAAAGATATGGAAGTGCACTCTGATTTTCCTACAGTTCCCCTCTATTAATTCCCTTTTGACCTTTATGTTAAAAACAAAACGAAACAATGGGTATTCAAAGTAAATCACCTCCCTTTTCCCTATTCAAAAGAGGGACAAATAAAACTGTCAGATATGATATACTTCACACCTTGAGGCTGTGGGCCCCCTACATTTCTCCTAGGTATGTTCTTGTTTTCCTTAATGCCTTTAATCCTCATCACATATTTTTAAATCTTAGCTTTACAAATAGAGTGCTGGAATGTTATAAGTATTCAGGAGATGAGTATAAATTTGAAAGAGTGCTATATAAAATGACTAAGACAAAAAAGATTACAAACATTAAACAAGAAAGGGTAACTGAGTAAAAGATTCACTGTAATGGCCTAGTATTTTCAACAGCTACTGCTATGAATCTGCTTTTCCTCCAGCTTGCTCTGCTCTCAACTCTAAATCAGAACTCCAAAACTCTAGCATTGGAAAGAAATCATCTTATCCTCCCCCTGCTGCCCAAATGCTAAAACCTCCTTAGTCATGCTAAATGCTGACACACAACTAAAGTCCTCCAACAATTCTCTTAAGCCCTCTAATAGGGAAGAAAACCAAGTGCATCTGCACGGCCCTATCCTGATCCCACCTAATTCCTTTCATCAAGCCTGGGCAAGCTGAACAATCTAAATAAACAGGTATAATCAAAGCATTTAGACCTGAACAGAAGAAATACTAAAAAGATGCCCTATAATTGTAACACTTAGCTACACTTTCTCTAAGCTCTAGTTTTAAACTATAATTTAGCAGAAATAATAAAGATATTTTCCTATACTTATATTAATATGAACTTGAGTTTCCAGTCTATACTGGAATATGATCTTACTAAATTTGCATTTTTCCTTTAATATTCTCTTTACTTCATTTCAAACTAGGTCATTGAATAATAAGCCTAACCAAGCCTGGTTAGTAGATCAACACAAAACAGAAAGAAATCCTACAGAGTAAAAGACTTGGAATTACTATTTTTCCTTTCATTTTTCTCATGGAAGATTTCTGGTTTATTTGACACAAATAGGGAAAACACGTGATGTATAACTCATGTGTGGCTGTGTGGCAGATGATCAGGCCCACAGAACACCATTTACTGATCAGCCAAAGTCTAAACTGAAAATATCTATAAGGCTTAACCACAAGAGTACACACAGAGTTTTCTGGGAATATGCCTTACCTATCCATCTCTGTTTATGGGCACCAAAAAGTTTTCCTAATCACCCTGTACCATCATGCACTTATTCACCTAACAAAAATGTCTGCTGAAAGGATGTCCCCACTCATCACTCCTATAATTACACTTTTAAGAATCACTAGATGCACTGAAAACAACACACGTACCTATCAATAGTAAAATGGATATTTGGTATAGTCATACAATGAAATGTTACACATTAATGAGAATGAATGAACTTCATTGTAATACAAATCCTTGAATTGACTGAACATAACATTAAATAAAACAGGCAACATACTAAATAATACATTTATTAAGCTTCCTTTTAGATAAAGTTCAAAAACACAGTAAACTAGACTGCTTACAGAATACATATATAGGACAAAATGATAACAAAGATTAAGAAAATGGTTATCCCAAAAGTTAGAGCAGACACATATATCTACAAGCCAGTTGATTTCTGAGAAGGGTGCTAAGACCATTTGGTGAAGAAAGAACAATCTCTTCAACAAGTGGTGCTAGACAACTAGATATCCATGTGCAAAAGAATAAAGCTGGAACTCTATCTCATACCATATACAAAAATTAACTTAAAATGGATCAAAGACAAAAACATAAGAGCTAACACTATAAAACTCTTGGAAGAAAACAAGAGTAAATTTTCATGACACTGTATTCTTAGATATGACATCAAAATCACAGCAAGAAAGATAAATTGGACCTTATCAAAATTAAACATTTTTGTCATCAAAGGACATTATATCTAGAAAGTGAAAAGACAACTCACAGAATGCCAGAAAATATTTGAAATTATGTATCTGATAAAGGTCTAGTATTCAGATTATATAGAGAACTCTTACAACTCAACAACCAAAAGGCAAACAATGCATTTTTTTAAATGAGCAAAGAATATGAGTAGACAGTTCTCCAAAGTAAATATACAAATGACCAATAAGCACATGAAAAGATTCTCAACAACATTAGTTACCAGGGAAATGTAGATCAAAACTGTTAAGATACCACTTTACCAGACATTAACCCAGACATATATGGTCAATTAATATTTGATAAAGGAGCCATGGACATACAATGGCGAAATGACAGTCTCTTCAACAGATGGTGCTGGCAAAACTGGACAGCTACATGTAGGAGAATGAAACTGGACCATTGTCTAACCCCATATACAAAAGTAAACTCAAAATAGATCAAAGACCTGAATGTAAGTCATGAAACCATTAAACTCTTGGAAGAAAACATAGGCAAAAACCTCTTACACATAAACATGAGTGACCTCTTCTTGAACATATCTCCCCGGGCAAGGAAAACAACAGCAAAAATGAACAAGTGGGACTATATTAAGCTGAAAAGCTTCTGTACAGCAAAAGACACCATCAATAGAACAAAAAGGAACCCTACAGTGTGGGAGAATATATTTGAAAATGACAGATCCAATAAAGGCTAGACGTCCAGAATATATAAAGAGCTCACACGCCTCAACAAACAAAAAACAAATAACCCAATTAAAAAATGGGCAGAGAAACTGAACAGACGGTTCTCCAAAAAAGAAATACAGATGGCCAACAGACACATGAAAAGATGCTCCACATCGCTAATTATCAGAGAAATGCAAATTAAAACTACAATGAGGTGTCACCTCACACCAGTAAGGATGGCTGCCATCCAAAAGACAAACAACAACAAATGTTGGCGAGGCTGTGGAGAAAAGGGAACCCTCCTACACTGCTGGTGGGAATGTAAATTAGTTCAACCATTGTGGAAAGCAGTATGGAGGTACATCAAAATGCTCAAAACAGACCTACCATTTGACCCAGGAATTGCACTCCTAGGAATTTACCCTAAGAATGCAGCAATCAAGTATGAGAAAGACCAATGTACCCCTATGTTTATCGCAGCACTATTTACAATAGCCAAGAATTGGAAGCAACCTAAATGTCCATCGATAGATGAATGGATAAAGAAGATGTGGTACATATACACAATGGAATACTACTCAGCCATAAGAAAAGGGCAAATCCTACCATTTGCAGCAACATGGATGGAGCTGGAGGGTATTATGCTCAGTGAAACAAGCCAAGCGGAGAAAGAGAAATACCAAATGATTTCACTCATCTGTGGAATATAAGAACAAAGGAAAAACTGAAGGAACAAAACAGCAGCAGAATCACAGAACTCAAGAATGGACTAACAGGTACCAAAGGGAAAGGGACTGGGGAGGATGCGTGGGTAGGGAGGGATAAGGGGGGGGAGAAAAAGGGGGGTATTAAGATTAGCATCGATAGGGGGGTGGGAGAAAGGGGAGGGCTGTACAACACAGAGAAGACAAGTAGTGATTCTACAACATTTTGCTACGCTGATGGACAGTGACTGTAAAGGAGTATATAGGGGGGACCTGGTATAGGGGAGAGCCTAGTAAACAAAGTATTCGTCATGTAAGTGTATATTAATGATAAAAAAAAAAAAAAAGCAGTTCCTGTGTGGTGACCTCCAATGAGTTCTACACAATGATATAAAGGGCATATAAAAGTGTAGGAAAAGGGTCTGTTTGTGTTTATACAGAGGATCAAAGCCTAATTTGGCTACCCCAAAAATGAACTAAGATACGATATGAAAAAGAACTTCCAACATCAGCACTCTCGGGAAGACTCATGACAGAAGATGATCAGCAAAAAATACCCCAACAAAGATCCACGCACTGCCACAGGTGTAGATGCACTCATCCCACCAATTCCTGGACTTGCCATGGGAATGATGAAGGAGATATCTAAGCTGGCTTGTGCATACAGTAAAACAACAAATTTGACTGGATCTATACTGTTGGAACTCAACCAAGAATTAGGAGAAGTGCAAATTGTAGCACTCCAAAATCTTACAACCACAGACTATTTACTGTTAAAAAAAACATATGGGATGTGAACAGTCCCCAGGAATGGGTTGTTTTAATTTATCTGAATTCTCTCAGACTGTTCAAGTTCAGTTGGACAATATGCACCATATCATAGATAAGTTTTCACAAATGCCTAAGGTGCCTAACTGGTTTTCTTGGTTTCACTGGAGATGGCTGGTAATTACAGGTATGCTTTGGTTATGTAACTGTACTCCTATTATGTTAATGTGTGTGCGCAATTTAATTAGTAGTTTAAAACCTATCCATGCTGAAGTTACTCTACAAGAAGATATGTCAAAGAAATAATCAATCTTCCCATGTTTTCTTCCGCCTGCTACTTCTATAGCTTTTCTTCTTCCTACCTAATTACAACCCTTAAATAGAATTCGTGCCACATGTCGAATTTACCCAGTATCATAATTCTTCCAAGTGGTAAAGATACCTCAAGACAAATGCTGGGCATAGAAGCCACAGGGCATAAATATGCAAAGTAAAAAGCTAACCAGTTCAAACAATAAGGCTTCTCTTTCACTTACCAACTTTACATTTCCCTGTATGGCCCCGGAAGATGACTGGTTAGCCAGAGACGGGTAAGATTCCTCAAGGGAGGAACAACCTAAGACAGGCACAGTCGCAGGGGGACATCAGGTGAGAAAATGGGGATCAGCAGAGGTGAGGCTTAGAACCTCCCCCCTCATGTTCTGAGAGAAATCTTCTGCATACGTGGATGTTTTATTGCCCTTGTCTAGCTCGGATTAACACAAGTCTACAGGCACACACCTGATCATCTACATTTGTTCTCTTACAACACTAAACTCTGTTTTCTACCTTTATCTAGTATCTACCTACCACTTCAGCATTTTATTAAAAATAATAATAATAAAGAGAGAAATGTGGTATCCACATATAAATCAAGTATAAAAATCAAATGAATATTCATATTTGAACTGTTTATAGTTCATAATGCATGAACAAAACTGAAAGTTTCTGTGATGACTGCCCTTGTAATGTTCACCATGTAACTTATTCACTATGTAAGAATTTGTACTCCATGTAAGAACTTGTTCGTTATGCATCAGAAGATTGGAGACTGACGAAAATTAGGCTTGGGGTGGATTAATGATTGTGCATTGAGTATTGACCCCCCTATACAGAATTTTATTGTTGTTAACAACCATTTGATCAATAAATATGAGAGATGCCCTCACAAAATATATATATATATATATATATATATATATAAAAACACACTTCCAATTGTAAAATAAATAAGTAACCAGGATGTAATGTATAGCATAAGGAATATAGTCAAAATATTGTAACAACTTGGTATGGTGATAGCTGGTACCTAGAATTATCATGTACATAAATGTTGAATCACTGTGTTGTACACCTGAAAAAAAAAAAATTAACAGTAAAAAAAAAAGATACCACTTTATATCCACTAGGATAGCTATAATAAAAAAGATGGATAAGAGGAAGTCTTTTTGAGGAGATGGAGAAATCAGAACCCTCATGAACTGTTAGTGGGCATGTAAAATGATACAGACACTTTGGAAAACAGTCTGGCAGTTCTTCAAATGATTAAACATAAAGTTACCATTTGACCCAGAAATTCCACTCCTAGGTATATATCCAAAAGACATGAAAACACATACCCATGCAAAACCCTGTACATTTTTTTCTTTATAGTATATTATTTCTTTAATGGAAAGGATTCTGAGATAATATATGTGTTACAAGAAGATTGCTGTTGCCAAACTCTTTTTATATAGGTTATTTTTTTATTTTAATGTTTTTCTTCATTGATTATAAAAATAATATACATATCCATTTCATAAATTTTGTAAAAACATATAAAGAAAAAGAAATGGTCTTTTCATAATCCTACCATCTTGAGGTGAGTCACTTCTAACATTAAAGTAAACATCTTTACAAATATTTTATAAATTTTTATGTATTTGAAATACTTAAGATTTTTACATCACTTTAACTTAAGATTATACCATACACAACTTTTTATGTTTATTATATAGGTTTTTAAAATATAATTGAAAGGGCAAGCTCCCAGATCCTATTTCAGTCAATCGGAGCTTAGTCTCCCTCCAGTCAGCAGGAAGTACACCCACCACCCCTAGACCCTGCCAACTGACCAAAGCCACGACTCATCACCCCCCCCAACTACCCCCAGGCCCAGCCAATCAGCCAGAGCCACGGCCATCACCCCCCCAAACTGCCCTGGAAACCCATAAAACCTTTGTTCTGGGGAAAACGCACTCTTTTTCTCTGGCATCTTGCCACTGCGTTGGTATAGATGAGAGATTGAGCTCGAGCTAGCTCGAATAAAGGCTCTTTGCTTTTGCATCAGTGTTGGCTCCTTGGTGGTCTTCTGGGATTCGCGACTTTGGGCACAACATTTGGGGGCTCGTCCGGTATCCCAGAGACCCCTAGGACCCCCGACCCGGAGAGCCCTGTGCCGGCTGGTGAGTGCAATCAGTTATCTGTCTGTCTTTGTCTGTCTGTGTCTCACTGTTTTTGTTGGCGAACAAGCCTGAAGCCTGTATAAACCTGTAGGAGCTCCAATCTGTATCAGGGTCGGCATTGACTTAGGCGGACGTCCTGGCAGGTCGTCGACCAGGGGTCTTGGGAGACGTCCCTTGCCCCCGTCTGGAGGATGAAGTCCTCATCTGTGAGGAAAGTCGGCTGCCGCTGCAGTCCGACAGGCCCTCAACTTACTTTTAGTTTTGCCTCCGCGGCCGTGGCATATTCTTCTCTGTAGGCGCCTGTTTGTTGTTTGTCGTGTTTGTCTTAGTCTTGTTGACAGAAGAAATGGGACAGACTCAGACAACCCCCTTCTCTCTCATGACAGACCATTTTTCTCAGACGTTAGGGGAGAGCTCACAATTTGAGCACGGACGTCAGGGAAAATTTCGTGTTTTCTGCACCTCCGAGTGGCCGTCCTTCGACGTTGGCTGGCTGCCGGAGGGAACATTTAATCCAACCACTCTTTTACAACCTCAGTGTGGAAGTCCAGAAGGGTCGGTGACAGACTTTTTGTTCTAGTGAGTAGCCAGTTTTCAATGTCGGATGGCTGCCAGAGGGAACCTTATCCTTAATACTCAGTCTGTATGTTTGTGTGTCTAAGTGTGTAAATGAAAATATCTTTCTACCTCCGGATGGTATTAATGAAATTGATTTAAAAACAAGTGCTTGTGAAAATTGGGCATTCTAAAACTTCCAGAAAATCTGATTAAAAATGTTAAGCATTAATGCTAATTTGGGTTTGGCTGAGGCGTGCATGTCCTTATAGTTATCAGCTGCCAAAGTTTACTTAAAAGTCATTTAAGTTGATGTTACCTATTAAACATTTCAAGAAGATGCTTAAAGAAAAGCTTGACTTTGTCTAATGTTTAGTAAAAGTTTTCTAAGTAATCTAGCATGGTTGCTAAAAATAAGTAAACAAGTGTAGCAAATAAGCATCTTAATAATACTGTATTAATGTATAACAGTGTGTATATATGCAAACAGCCTGAGAATTTTTGTGGTAACCAAAATTTTTAAAGTTTGCTAAGTTATATAGACATATTTTGTGCCTAATGAGAAATTGTGTTGTAAAGCACATTTCCAAAAGTGATAATATATGTTCATAGATGTATCAATCTGAAGAATGCTAGTGTAACAGTTTACGGTGGCCTATTTTTCAGTGTTCACTGAAAGTTAAAGTATCAAATGATTTTAAGTTCTAATGAAAACTACTTAAATAAGGAAAACATTTCTCTATGCTAAAAGATGTATGTTTTAATAAGAGAAGGTATAAAGAATGAAAACTCGTCTGCATGCAAAAGAATGTGTTTTTTTATAAAAGAAAGTAACTTTGTTCTAAAGTACAGCTATTTATTTAAAGAGGGACAGAGAGACAGAGACAAAGAGAGGGAGCAGTGTGGTGCAGCAGCGTGGTGCCTTTTGTTGTGGCGGATCCGCTCAGCCTGTTGCTTTGGGGGAGGGTCAGGATGTTTAGACATAAGGCGGGATAAACCCAGTCAAGCCCCAGGCAAGCCCAGACATAATTCTCACTGGTTTATGTGCTTGGGACCATGGGGCAAATGAAGAATAAATTACTATATTCTTACAGATATAGTCGTGCTATGTGAAATTAAAGCAAGTGAGTCTTGATGTCAAGTGCACAGCAAAATTAGAATTTTGTTTCCAGTTAAAAAAAAAAACAAAGTTTTCTTTAACTGTTAGTCAGCTCTAAATGTTGAAAGATTGCAAAAGGTTCTCTAATTGTTTTATCAAAGCAGTTTCTCATGCTTAAAGTCTCAGGGAGTTGCCGGAATATTTAAAAAAAAAATGAAATCTTAATATTAAAAAGACTAAAAGCCAAAGTTTGTTAACAACTGTGTAACCTTTATTTGCCTTTGAAATATTTTGTTATCATTCTGGTTAAATAGATAAGTATTGCTTCATAGCAACCTATAATCCTATTTAAGCAAGTGCCAAAAAAAAAAAAAAATCAAATGCAAAAAGGTGCTTTTACCTCTAGTTAACTCTGATATTTTCCAGAGGGCCCCTGGAACATGTCAGAGGAATTTTTTCTCATTGGAGAAAGTATTTGACTAATTTGGCTTATTTATCTGATATATATATTTACCAGGAAAGCACTGTCAAAGAGAATGATGCTAAACTTTGTTACTGAATGTTTTGTGTTACAGAAATATCCAAATTTTCTTATATCAACTCTTATAGTAAGTTCTCATCAAGTCTTTAACCATTGTCATTTGTAAGTCTTTTGTCATTTATAGTCACTGTTTTATTATTCCTAAACTAGTAAAGAACTAGATTTCAGCAGAACAGGTATTAGTTACATAAGATTACATAAACTAAAGAAAATGATTTTGTGTCTTTTTGTTTCAAATGTTGCTGATAAAGTGTTTTAAGCTTGTTCTCTTAAGCTGACAACAGTTTAGTAAATGACTATCTTTATAAGCAGAATTGAAACATTTATCTTTCTCTCTACCTGATCCCTCCAGAATTTAAAAACTTTCAGTGACTATTTTTATATTCCATGGCAGTATGTTTATTTGCACAAGTTCAATAAGAATCTGCTTTCCTTGTAAGAAGACTAATTAAAAACACTGGTTATACTACCAAGGCTTTGACTGGAATGTCATACCTGAGAGACATGTGCATAAACTCAGATATGAACAACTTTAAGGAACTAAGATAGACTTTATAAAGCAACAAAGCCCCTTAGAAGAGCTGGCCTGGTACCTTGCTTACAGAGTTCCCAGCAGCCTTACCAGGTGAGTAAGGAAGGTCACTTCCTGGCAGGTGCAGGAACCTCAAGAAGAGAAGAATTCACCCAAATCTACAGGTACTGCAGGCACAAGCTCATGGCAAGTCTGGCTTGGCTTTCTGGCCTCAAGAAGCCCTTAAAAATTAAATCTGAAATTCCTTACAAAAAGTTCCAGCAAAGCATATTTAAAAGAGCCTGTGTAATCAATTGCTCTTCTTGCTGCACTTATGCAAATAATCAAGCCAGCTGTTAATTATTTTCTTAACCTGGTTACTTCTAATAAAAATGAGGGTGATTTTAGAGAAAAGTATTGTTTCAATAACGCAGCCTTATCCATACTAAATCCTAATACTAGTCATTGGGACATAAACTAGATTCAGAATTCCAGCTTCTTCAAAATATCTAGCTATGTTTTAGTTTTCTCCTGTCATTGCAATTAAAATTTTACTATTTCTAGTTCTCATATTCAACCATGCATTCTTAATCTATCAAGTTTGTCCTTCCAGAATGGAAAATCCAACTCCAGATGTTGCTACATAACCTAATAACACAATTTGTTTTATCTTGCCTAGAAGCCATAAAACTGCAAATAGTAATAGAAACGAAACCCAGAATAGAAGCGCCAGCCTTCTGAGGCCCTCTCAACTGACCAGTGATGGAGACCTAGCTGCACCCTTTACTGCGCCCCCTTCTCAGCACGAAGCAGCCAGAGCAGTCATCGCCCCTTTTCCCTAGCCGAATGAGACAGGGACCATAGGCTTAGACAGAATAAAGCGAGCCTCTGAAGAAAGCAAGGCAGGATATTTGCAATCAGAGCAACGTAACTACATGCTGGAAACCCCCCTCCTACTAAAACTATGTTGAACATTAAGCTCTAGAATCATTCTTCAGTGAGATCAGTTAATGTTCCCCAGATAAAGAAGCACATGTTTTATTATGCTAATCATTTCTAATCGTGTATAAGATTCACTTTAGCATACTAAAAAGCCCAGGCCTATGTGCTGTCTTTCCTCCTTCTGATCTAAGTAATTTTGCAAGCTGAGAAACTGACTTAGCATGCAGACCCAGCTGTAGATGGCATAGTAAAAGGCAAGATTCTTTAGCAAATATACAATATCTCAGCCCACCTTAGAGGCTGGGCACGCAGTCTTTTAATGTGTGCCTGGACCAAGGCGCCAGTGTCCCAGAGAGAAATCAAGGCAGGAGATTATCTTTAATCAAGGACCCCTTGCCATCCTACTCATTTTACTAACCCTTAGGCCCTGTATCATCAACAGGCTGGTCCAGATTGTCAGAGACCACATGGGGGCCGTCCAACTGATAGTCCTCCTTGCTCAATACAAGCCCCTAGTAATCTTGTTACTCCTGCTTACCTGATAACTTATTAAAGATAGAAGTAATACAGTCAAGCTAATAGTGCTAAGACAACAGTATCAGCCTTTATCTCCTTACAACTGCAAAATCTTATTAGACCCATGATTAAGTCCCTTAGGATCCAGAGAAAGGGGGGAATGAAAGGGCAAGCTCCCAGATCCTATTTCAGCCAATCGGACATTAGTCTCTCTCCAGTCAGCAAGAAGTACACCCACCACCCCTAGACCCTGCCAACTGACCAAAGCCACGACTCATCACCCCCGCCAACTACCCCCAGGCCCAGCCAATCAGCCAGAGCCACGGCCATCACCCCCGCCAAACCGCCCTGGAAACCCATAAAACCTTTGTTCTGGGGAAAACGTGCTCTCTTTCTCTGGCATCTTGCCACTGCGTTGGTGTAGATGAGAGATTGAACTTGAGCTAGCTCGAATAAAGGCTCTTTGCTTTTGCATCGGTGTTGGCTCCTTGGTGGTCTTCTGGGATTCGTGACTTTGGGCACAACAATAATATTAAGTAACTATATAATATTCTGTAACATAGACGTTCCACAAATATTTGTCTTTTTTTATTGTGGTAAAAAACATGAAATTTAACATCTTAACTATTTTTAAATGTACAGTTCTGTAGCATTAAATATATTTACCTTGTTCTTTGTATACCAATTTTTATAGCAACTTATTCATACTAGTCAAAAGGCAGAAACAACCGAAATGTCCATCAACTGATGAGTGGATGAGCAAAATCTGGTAACTATATAACAGAATATTACTCAGCCACAAAAAAGAATAAGTACTGAAATATGGGAGAACCTTGAAAACATTGTGCTAAGTGAAAGAAGCCAGTCACCAAAACCACATATTGTAGGATTTCTATGAAATGTCCAGAATAAGCAAACTTATAGAGATTTTTTTAGGGCTGGAGAGGATAGAGTTGGGAGATGACAGCAAAAGGGCTTAGGATAGCTTTTTGAAGTGATGAAGATATCCTAAAGTTGACTGTGGTAATGGTTGTACGTCTCTGTGAATATATTAATAACCAGTGAAATGTGTATACTTTAAGTGGGTATATTATATGGGATATGCACTAGAGCTCAATAAAGCTTTTTTTTTTTACATCCATGCATCTCTACTGATTCTAAATAAATAAATTAAGGGCATAGCAAAGATCTTTACAGAGTAATGCCAACTAATAAATACAAAATGATCGACAGAAGTAGAATATCACCATTTTATAACCACATTAGTCATTGACTCTTGCAAGAAATACCAATGGATCCTATAACCACTGAATGAAGTAGGATATTCAACATAATCTCAAGTATCTCCCCACAGATTACATTAACTACAAAGAGGATAGGTAACTTTACAGTGAAGCAATCTGGCAGACATCACCTTCACCAAGTGATGGGACACAGCAGCCATGGATGGGTCTGATGGGTACCCGCTGACGTGGTGTACTGAGAAGAATATGGTACAGTGTGTGCAGTGTTCCTACCAATAATGCTTATCCTAAATCTATCAGAAGGAAGCAAACCAAATGGAGCAAAATTCTGCAAGACAACTGTCAGGACTCCTCAAAAACGTCATTATCAAGAGAGACCAAAAGCAAAGCTGGGAGAGCAATTCTAGGTTAAAGTAGAGGAGTTAAGAGATTTCTGGTAACCAGACATAACACATTGAATTCTGCCTCAAAACATACATGCAGCAAAGACTATGCACACACTAAGCAAAGACTAAAGGCTATCTATGAAGTGCACATCAGACAAGAGTGTCAGATTGCTGGGAAGTGTCCTCGTGTGGTGCCAGCATTGTAGTCGTGTGGGGAATGCCCTTCTGGGTAGGAGTTGGGTAGAAATAATCAGGAGATGGGAATGGGTAGTAAGGATGGGGGCACCAACTTCTCTGAGTATTCATGAGTCCACGATGATACGAATAAATGAATAAATAAATGGAAAAGGAACAGCTCTTCCCTACAGAAAAAAAATCCCACTAAGGTAAAGGAATGATGGAAATAGAAAATCACCGCCAGGCAAACACCACAGTAATAGTCATTGCAGAAAGAACATCACTGAATACTGAACTTAGTGGATGAGAGTATGTTGAGAAGGATCACCTACAAGGTAACTATACAAAGGGAAAAGTAGTAATGTTAGAGAAACCAGGAGATGGTCTAATAACCATCTAATAATGCATCACGGATAATAACCGCTGTGTTCCTCAGTTATGAGAAAGGTACTGTACCATATTTGTGGTGTTCTCGTCAAAAATGCACAATTTAATTTAATCACAATGGAACACCAGACACGCTCAAGTGAGGTACTTTCTACAAAGTATCTGGTCAGTACTCTTTAAAGTTGTCAAGATCAGAAAGGCAAAGGAAGACTAAGAAACAATGTCGGTTGGCAAAGACTAAGCAGATGTGACAAGTACGCTAAAGGATCCCGGACTTGACACCGGGCTAGAAAAGGGATACAAGTGGAAAAAACAGGAAACACCAAACAAGACCTGCAAGTGAGTGAGTAGTACTGAATCAACATAAATTTCCTGGTTTTGAGAACTGTACTATGGTTATGTAAGATACTAACATTAGGGAAAGCTTGAAGGGCATATGGAAATTCTCGTATCTATACAACTTTTATGTAAAATCTAATGAAAAAGATTTTTTCAAGTGAAAGACTAAAAAATAACATTAAGCAGTGACTCTAGGTGAAGAACACAGGTTATCAATTTACTTTTCTTGCAACTTTTCAGCATATTTACATTTTTTTCAGAGTAAGACATTAGAGAGAAAGACATGAAAATAGACATTTTGCTACTGCATACGTCACAACTGTGGTATGACTTAAAAACCTACATGCCCTTTAATCTAGCACCTGAATTATAAAGAATGTTTCTAAGGAATGGTGATAGTATGAAACAAAAAAATTTGCCAAGATCAAATATCTGAGAAACTTAGAGCCTACTTTAAAATAGTACTCACTGAATTGCTGGTCTAGAGCTGTTCCCAACAGATCATGCTGCCAAATAGTTTGGCACATTTAATATGTATTAAATTAAATCCAATGACCTACTGGATTCTATGATTATTCTACACTTCCAACATTCCAGTCAAGTTCTTGAAGTCTGCAAAAAAAAGAATAAATTTTTTTCTAGTTGCCAGCAACACAAAAGCCATTGCTGCTATACAGTCACGGAGTATTCCTACTCCCTGTCCCAGACCATAAGGATGCTGTAATCAGCATTTAGCTGCAATCTGGCCAGTGATGCAGGAGGCCAAGCAGGCTCCCTCTGCAGCACTGGAGGGAGTGAACAACATCCTTGTCAGGGACACAGCAGGACCAGACTTGCAAAAAGGAAGGCTGTGAGCAGCCAGCCCAGGGCTTTTCTAATAGTAACTTGAGTGAACACTTCCTTTACTGATTATAATATTGCTCCATCACATCACAAATGATACTTTTCAGTTGCAGAAACTCCTTGTTAAGAAACAAAGGAGAAGGAAAGGTCTACCCTACTTTATTAAATAAAAGCAATAAATGCCAGTGCGGATTGATAAGGAGGACAACTTAGAAGGCAATTTCTTCATTTTAGTTAGAGGAATTCATAATTGTAAATCTATAGTAATTATCTGCCTGCATGAAGTTATAGTAAATACAATTTATAAAAATCTGGCTCAACTCAGTCTATCAGAAATAAATGTACTATGTGTGACAAGTTATTGGAAAGATTATATAACAGGAAAGATAGAGGAAAAAAGGTTTATCAAAAGAAAATAATTACATAAAACAAAGTAATTTTTTATTCTTAAATTTAGTCAATTATTCACACTTAAATGAAGCCTTCAAGACTTTATTACTACCCTCTGGGAGAAAAATTATAGGTTTGATTATGACTTTTACTTAAATTCAAATACTAAGATAATCAATAAAAATCAACAAATTAAGACTATCAAAAAAAAACCTACTGAATAGGAGAAAGTATGTGAAAATCATATATCTGATCAGGAGTTAATATATAAAATGTTTAAAGACCTCAAACCATTTAGTATTTTTTAAAAATGTAAACAATTCAATTAAAAAATGGGCAGAAAATGTGAATAAACATTTTTCCAAAGAAGACATACAGATGGCCAACAAGTACATGAAATGATGCTCAACATCTCTGATCATCAGTGAACTGCAAATCAAAACCACACTGAGAGATCACCTCTCCAAGAGGCCGAAGGGCCACAAAGCTCTTCTTTTCTGAGGTGAGGTGGGCAATTTGAAAAGCAAATTCTCATCCTCCCCTCCAACTTTACTCATAAAAATACACACTCTTCCTGTCTTTCCCTATCACAGAGGAAGAGCTGTTTCTTGTCCATAAAGTGAACTCTGACCCTGGTGAATTGATTCTGACACCTCCCCTTCCCCAGTACAATGAATATTGCCTCTGTATTTTCAGCCTCTCCAACTCTAGTAGATTCTTTCCTTGGTTCACAACTATTCTTCAAAAAGATACCTTCCTAGATCTTATCTATCTACAAAGCTATGAATCTATCTCCATTCCCCATCATCCTTAAATAACTTTCACACCTTAGATAATCAACACTCACTGTGACTATTTCAACATTTACTTCTCAACTCATTGCAACCTGGCAATAAGGGATTCCTTATTCTCTGGACATTCTTTTTCTAATTGCCAGAAACAACTTGTTTTTATTCTTCATTCCCACTTGACGTCTCTGAGGTATTTGACATGAATAACCACTAGTACCTTATTGAAACCTTACAGGCCCTTCTGGTGTCATCCAGTCTGGTCCCATGACTGATAACCCCCAAATCTTTATTTCTAGCATCTAGACTATCAGTTCTGCCCAACTTTCTGGTTGACCCCTGAACCAAGTATGCGTGAGGCAGATGCCAAGCAGTCCTGATAGGACTAAAAGAACCAAACTGGGATTTCAGCTGCTGCCTTCCAACTGAGTTTGCAGTTAGTTTTCAAATAAGTGATCTGCCTCTTTTTTAAAAAAAAAAATCAGCAATCTTCACAGGAAAATAAGAGAATCACGAGTCTTTACAATGCATCATTCATAATGTCCAGGACACAATGGAAAACTACTCCATATACAAAGAAACAGGAAAAATATGATGTATCAATATAAATTATCCAATCTGAAGAACAGAGAGAAAAACTATTTTTAAAACACTAACAGATTTAGGGATATATGGGAAAAATATAAAAAAGTTTAATATACATGTAATAGAATAATCACTTAAATTTCCCCAAGTTTGGCAGAAACATAAATTCACAGATTCAAAAGCTCAGTGAACCCAAGAATGTAAATACATGCACACATGCCCACACATATACACGCAAGTTCAATGATCACTTTTCCTATGAAGTCCTCAATTTTCCACAATAATTTTCACTGCTCTACCTCAAAAGTGCTTTTGAGGTATTTTTACTAATCCTGAATATCCTGATGTTGTATCAGTTACCTACCTATTAGAGCAGTGACGTTAAAAAATTGTTGACAGTGAAACCACCAGAACTATATTATCCTATGTGTTTTAACATGTTACACACACATAATACAAATGCACACACACATAGCTGATCACGTAAAGCAGTAAAAAAAAAAAAATTTACAGGAAAAAATATTCCAGTGTTACAAAATCTCAGATCACAATCGATTAATTCTGATCCTTGTTCAGTACATTCATATATTTTTTTCTTTTTCTCAGCCTGAGTTTGTTTTTATTAGTTTTAAAAATTATCATAGAGTAAAACTTCTTAAGTGTATTATGAATTCAACATATTTATAGATTTGCAGTGAACACAGCAAAAACTCATTTTGGTCTATTTTTTTGATTATCTTATATATATATATAACTTCTTTTACTGACAAAATTCATATACATATGTTTTAAATAGGTAAGTGTTCTATTCCACTGATAAGATGTACTCTCCTATAATTTTCCCTCTGTTAAATGTGGAACTTCTTTCTTCGTTTTTGTTATTATAGAATTGCAATGAGTTATCTTTACTCTTCAAAATGGGATTTTCAAGTCAAAAGCTGTAAACTATACTATTATGGCTCCTTACATATGATTCTTTCAGATTATTTTCCCCCAAAATAGTACTTTATAAATTTATATTGCTACAGCAAGTTAATAACCTATTTCTCAATGCTCTTCTAATTTGGGATATTATTTCTATTAGGTTAATGATATAGTAAGGTAACTTCAGACTGTTTAATTTGCATGTTTTAATTACTTAGGAAGAGAAGTCTTTTACCATATAATGAATAACTTTTTCACCTGATACATATAATTCATCTGCAACTGGAAAAAGTCTGGAATTCAAATCCAGAAAGTCATATAAGCAAAGCCACAAAAGAAGTTCAACTTGACTACCCTCTACCACCCACACAGTCAAAATTTACAATATAGAAAGTACAGTGATCCTCATTCATACTTCAAACTTTTTTCGATTAGGAAAGTAATTTACTCCCAATATAGAAAAAAAAAGTAAAGAAAAATATGCTACACAATTATGCATTATTTTTCCATTGTTATGTTAACTTTTTCTTTAATTTTTATAAGCACAATTTCAATAGCTATATAAAATTTATCCATACAAATACATTACCCTGATGTTGAGTATTTTTTAATATTGTTTCTAATATTTTAGTAACAAAAAATTGTTGCTAATATCACAAAATAAAGTAGTACATATATCTAGAAAAAGACTTGTATAAGAATGTTCCTAACAGCCCAAAACTGGAATCCCATGTCTGTAAACAGGAAAACAAATTGTGGTATATTCATTCAATGGAATACTGCTTAGCAATAAAAAGAACAAACTGTTAACATACACACAACATGGCTGAATCTCAAAAACATTATGCTGATCAAAAACAGCCTTATATAAAAGAGTACATACTGTATGGTTTCACTAAGTAAGTTCAAGAGCTAAACAAAAGCAATCGATGATAACATAAGTTAGAATAGTGGTTACCTTTGTTGGGTGAGGAGACATAATTGGAAAGAGGCATGAGGGAACTTTCTAGATAATGGAAATGTTCTGTATCTTTATCACAGGGATATATACATATGTAAAATAGTCTTGACCTATACACTTAAAATTTGTATACTTTACCATATGTAGAAGCTACCTCAATAATAAATGAATAAATAAATCTAAACAAAATTTTTATCTACACTTTAAGGTTTTTTTCTTTCAGATAGATTCCCAGAAGTAGGATTATTAAAATTACACGGTATAGCCTTTAAGTCTCTTGGAACAGGAGGCAAGGAAGATGGCGGCGTGAGTAGAGCAGTGGAAATCTCCTCCCAAAACAACATATATCTATGAAAATATAACAAAGACAACCCTTCCTAGAATAAAGACCAGAGGACACAGGACAATATCCAGACCACATTCGCACCTGAGAGAACCCAGCGCCCCGTGAAGGGGGTAAGATACAAGCCCCGGCCCGGCGGGAGCCGAGCGCCCCTCCCCCCAGCTCTCGGAGGGAGAAGAATAGGCAGAGCGGGAGGGAGACAGAGCCCAGGACTGCCGAACACCCAGCCCCAGCCATCTGGGCCAGAGCGCAGACACAGTACGTGCCCAGGGGGCCCTGGATGCTAGGGAAACAGGGCAGCAAGAACAGTGAGCGGGCACTGGAGACCGGGTGCCGGAGGACATAAGAAAAGCGCGCGACCATTTTCTTTTTTTTTTTTTTTGCTTTTTTGCTGTTTTGTTTTGGCGAGCGCTTTCTGGAAGTCTTAAAGGGATAGGGACCCCAATACTAGGGAAACAGGGCAGCAAGACCGGTGAGCAGAGGCCTGAGGCTGGCACCGGAGAATAAAGAAAAACGAGCGACCACTTTTTTTTTTTTAATTAAAAAAACTTTTTTTTTTTTTTTTTTTTTTGGTGGTCGTTGTTTTGTTTTGGCGGGTGCTTTTTGGAAGTCTTAAAGGGGCAGGGCGGGACACTTAATCCAGAGGTAGGGAATCCAGGGATCTCTGGACACCCTAACCCCTGGGCTGCAGGGAGCAGGGAGGCCCCTTACTGAGATAAATAGCCTCCCAGCAGCTCCTGCTCCAACGCGACACCACCACTTTGGAGTAGCAGACCGACCCAGGCCACGCCCACAGCAACAGCGGAGATTAACTCCATAGCAGCCGGGCAGGAAGCAGAAACCCTGTCTGCGCACAGCTGCGCAGCACAAGCCACTAGAGGTCGCTGTTCTCCCAGGAGAGGAGGGCCACAAATCAACAAGAAAGAAAGGTCTTCCAGCCGTCACTCGTCCCAGCTCTGCAAACTACTCCTATCACCATGAAAAGGCAAAGCTACAGGCAGACAAAGATCACAGAGACAACACCAGAGAAGGAGACAGACCTAACCAGTCTTCCTGAAAAAGAATTCAAAATAAGAATCATAAACATGCTGACAGAGATGCAGAGAAATAAGCAAGAGAAATGGGATGAAGTCCAGAGGGAGATCACAGATGCCAGAAAGGAGATTGCAGAAATGAAACAAACTCTGGAAGGGTTTATAAGCAGAATGGATAGGATACAAGAGGCCATTGATGGAATTGAAACCAGAGAACAGGAACGCATAGAAGCTGACATAGAGAGAGACAAAAGGATCTCCAGGAATGAATATTAAGAGAACTGTGTGACCAATCCAAAAGGAACAATATCTGTATTATAGGGGTCCCAGAAGAAGAAGAGAGAGGAAAAGAGATGGAAAGTATCTTAGAAGAAATAATTGCTGAAAACTTCCCCAAACTGGGAGAGGAAATAATCGAACAGACCACGGAAATACACAGAACCCCCAACAGAAAGGATCCAAGAAGGACACCACCAAGACACATAATAATTAAAATGGCAAAGATCAAGGACAAGGAAAGAGTGTTAAAGGCAGCTAGAGAGAAAAAGGTCACCTATAAAGGGAAACCCATCAGGCTAACATCAGATTTCTCAACAGAAACCCTACAGGCCAGGAGAGAATGGCATGATATATTTAATACAATGAAACAGAAGGGCCTTGAACCAAGGATACTGTATCCAGCACGACTATCATTCAAATATGACGGTGGGATTAAACAATTCCCAGACAAACAAAAGCTGAGGGAATTTGCTTTCCACAAACCACCTCTACAGAACATCTTACAGGGACTGCTCTAGATGGGAGCACTCCTAGACAGAGCACAGCACAAAACACCCAACATATGAAGAATCGAGGAGGAGGAGCAAGAAGGGAAAGAAGAAAAGAATCTCCAGACAGTGTATATAACAGCTCTATAAGCGAGCTAAGTTAGGCAGTAAGGTACTAAAGAGGCTAACCTTGAACCTTTAGTAACCACGAATTTAAAGCCTGCAATGGCAATAAGTACATATCTTTCAATAGTCACCCTAAATGTTAATGGGTTGAATGCACCAATCAAAAGACACAGAGTAACAGAATAGATAAAAAAGCAAGACCCATCCATATGCTGCTTACAAGAAACTCACCTCAAACCCAAAGACATGTACAGACTAAAAGTCAAGGGATGGAAAAACATATTTCAAGCAAACAACAGTGAGAAGAAATCAGGGGTGGCAGTACTAATATCAGACAAAATAGACTTCAAAACAAAGAAAGTAACAAGAGATAAAGAAGGACACTACATAATGATAAAGGGCTCAGTCAAACAAGAGGATATAACCATTCTAAATATATATGCACCCAACACAGGAGCACCAGTATATGTGAAACAAATACTAACAGAACTAAAGGGGGATATAGACTGCAATGCATTCATTCTAGGAGACTTCAACACACCACTCACCCCAAAGGATAGATCCACTGGGCAGAAAATAAGTAAGGACACAGAAGCACTGAACAACACAGTAGAGCAGATGGACCTAATAGACATCTATAGAACTCTACATCCAAAAGCAACAGGATATACATTCTTCTCAAGTGCACATGGAACATTCTCCAGAATAGACCACATACTAGGCCACAAAAAGAGCCTCAGAAAATTCCAAAAGATTGAAATCCTACCAACCAACTTTTCAGACCACAAAGGCATAAAACTAGAAATAAACTGTACAAAGAAAGCAAAGAGGCTCACAAACACATGGAGGCTTAACAACACGCTCCGAAATAATCAATGGATCAGTGACCAAATCAAAATGGAGATCCAGCAATATATGGAAACAAATGACAACAACAACACTAAGCCCCAACTTCTGTGGGACACAGCAAAAGGATTCTTAAGAGGAAAGTATATAGCAATTCAAGCATATTTAAAAAAGGAAGAGCAATCCCGAATGAATGGTCTAATGTCACAATTATCAAAATTGGAAAAAGAAGAACAGATGAGGCCTAAGGTCAGCAGAAGGAGGGACATAATAAAGATGAGAGAAGAAATAAATAAAATTGAGAAGAATAAAACAATAGCAAACATCAATGAAACCAAGAGCTGGTTCTTTGAGAAAATAAACAAAATAGATAAGCCTCTAGCCAGACTTATTAAGAAGAAAAGAGAGTCAACACAAATCAACAGTATCAGAAACGAGAAAGGAAAAATCACGACGGACCCCACAGAAATACAAAGAATTATTAGAGAATACTATGAAAACCTATATGCTAACAAGCTGGGAAAACTAGGAGAAATGAAAAACTTCCTAGAAAAATACAACCTTCCAAGATTGACCCAGAAAGAAACAGAAAATCTAAACAGACCAATTACCAGCAACGAAATTGAAGCGGTAATAAAAAAACTACCAAAGAACAAAACCCCCGGGCCAGATGGATTTACCTCAGAATTTTGTCAGACATACAGGGAAGACATAATACCCATTCTCCTTAAAGTTTTCCAAAAAATAGAGGAGGAGGGGATACTCCCAAACTCATTCTATGAAGCTAACATCACCCTAATACCAAAACCAGGCAAAGACCCCACCAAAAAAGAAAACTACAGAACAATATCCCTGATGAACGTAGATGCAAAAATACTCAATAAAATATTAGCAAACCGAATTCAAAAATACATCAAAAGGATCATACACCATGACCAAGTGGGATTCATCCCGGGGATGCAAGGATGGTACAACATTCGAAAGTCCATCAACATCATCCACCACATCAACAAAAAGAAAGACAAAAACCACATGATCATCTCCATAGATGCTGAAAAAGCATTTGACAAAGTTCAACATCCATTCATGATAAAAACTCTCAGCAAAATGGGAATAGAGGGCAAGTACCTCAACATAATAAAGGCCATCTATGATAAACCCACAGCCAACATTATATTGAACAGCGAGAAGCTGAAAGCATTTCCTCTGAGATCAGGAACTAGACAGGGATGTCCACTCTCTCCAATGTTATTTAACATAGTTCTGGAGGTCCTAGCCATGGCAATCAGACAAAACAAAGAAATACAAGGAATCCAGATTGGTAAAGAAGAAGTTAAACTGTCACTATTTGCAGATGACATGATACTGTACATAAAAAACGCTAAAGACTCCACCCCAAAACTACTAGAACTGATATCAGAATACAGCAAAGTTGCAGGATACAAAATCAACACACAGAAATCTGTGGCTTTCCTATATACTAACAATGAACCAACAGAAAGAGAAATCAGGAAAACAATTCCATTCACAATTGCATCAAAAAAAATAAAATACCTAGGAATAAACCTAACCAAAGAAGTGAAAGACTTATAATCTGAAATCTACAAGTCACTCTTAAGAGAAATTAAAGGGGACACTAACAGATGGAAACTCATCCCATGCTCATGGCTAGGAAGAATTAATATCATCAAAATGGCCATCCTGCCCAAAGCAATATACAGATTTGATGCAATCCCTATGAAACTACCAGCAACATTCTTCAATGAACTGGAACAAATAATTCAAAAATTCATATGGAAACACCAAAGACCCCAAATAGCCAAAGCAATCCTGAGAAAGAAGAATAAAGTAGGGGGGATCTCACTCCCCAACTTCAAGCTCTACTATAAAGCCATAGTAATCAAGACAATTTGGTGCTGGCACAAGAGCAGAGCCACAGACCAATGGAACAGACTAGAGAATCCAGACATTAACCCAGACATATATGGTCAATTAATATTTGATAAAGGAGCCATGGACATACAATGGCGAAATGACAGTCTCTTCAACAGGTGGTGCTGGCAAAACTGGACAGCTACATGTAGGAGAATGAAACTGGACCATTGTCTAACCCCATATACAAAAGTAAACTCAAAATAGATCAAAGACCTGAATGTAAGTCATGAAACCATTAAACTCTTGGAAGAAAACATAGGCAAAAACCTCTTACACATAAACATGAGTGACCTCTTCTTGAACATATCTCCCCAGGCAAGGAAAACAACAGCAAAAATGAGTAAGTGGGACTATATTAAGCTGAAAAGCTTCTGTACAGCAAAAGACACCATCAATAGAACAAAAAGGAACCCTACAGTATGGGAGAATATCTTTGAAAATGACACATCCGATAAAGGCTTGACATCCAGAATATATAAAGAGCTCACATGCCTCAACAAACAAAAAACAAATAACCCAATTAAAAAATGGGCAGCGGAACAGAACAGACGGTTCTCCAAAAAAGAAATACAGATGGCCAACAGACACATGAAAAGATGCTCCACATCGCTAATTATCAGAGAAATGCAAATTAAAAGTACAATGAGGTGTCACCTCACACCAGTAAGGATGGCTGCCATCCAAAAGACAAACAACAACAAATGTTGGCGAGGCTGTGGAGAAAGGGAAACCCTCCTACACTGCTGGTGGGAATGTAAGTTAGTTCAACCTTTGTGGAAAGCAGTATGGAGGTACATCAAAATGCTCAAGACAGACCTACCATTTGACCCAGGAATTGCACTCCTAGGAATTTACCCTAAGAATGCAGCAATCAAGTATGAGAAAGATCAGTGCACCCCTATGTTTATTGCAGCACTATTTACAATAGCCAAGAATTGGAGGCAACCGAAATGTCCATCGATAGATGAATGGATAAAGAAGATGTGGTACATATACACAATGGAATACTACTCAGCCATAAGAAAAGGGCAAATCCAACCATTTGCAGCAACATGGATGGAGCTGGAGGGTATTATGCTCAGTGAAACAAGCCAAGCGGAGAAAGAGAAATACCAAATGATTTCACTTATCTGTGGAATATAAGAACAAAGGAAAAACTGAAAGAACAAAACAGCACCAGAATCACAGAACTCAAGAATGGACTAACAGGTACCAAAGGGAAAGGGACTGGGGAGGATGGGTGGGTAAGGAGGGATAAGGGGTGGGGAGAAGTAGGGGGGTATTAAGATTAGCATGCATGGGGGGGTAGGAGAAAAGGGAGGGCTGTACAACACAGAGAAGGCAAGTAGTGATTCTACAACATTTTGCTATGCTGATGGACAGTGACTGTAATGGGGTTTATAGGGGGGACCTGGTATAGGGGAGAGCCTAGTAAACGTAATATTTGTCATGTAAGTGTAGATTAGTGATACTAAAAAAAAAAAAAAAAAAAAGGGCAGTTCCTGTGTGGTAACCTCCAATGAGTCCTACACAAGAGTATAAAGGGCATATAAAAGTGTAGGAAAAGGGTCTGTTTGTGTTTATACAGAGGATCAAAGCCTAATGTGCCTACCCAGAAAATGAACTAAGATACGATATGAAGAAAAACTTCCAACATCAGCACTCTCTGGAAGAGTCATACCAGCAGATGATCATCAAAAAACCTCAACAAAGCTCCAGGCGATGCTGCAGTTGTAGCTGCATTCATCCCACCGGTTCCTGGACTTTCCGTTGGAATGAAGAAGGACATATCTAAGCTGGCCTTTGCATACAGTAAAACAACAAATTTGACTGGATCTATACTGTTGGAACTCAACCAAGAATTAGGAGAAGTGCAAATTGTAGCACTCCAAAATCTTACAACTACAGACTATTTACTGTTAAAAGAACATAAGGGATGTGAACATTCCCCAGGAATGGGTTGTTTTAATTTGTCTGATTTCTCTGAGACTGTTCAAGATCAGTTGGACAATATCCACCATATCATAGATAAGTTTCCACAAATGCCTAAGGTGCCTAACTGGTTTTCTTGGTTTCACTGGAGATGGCTGGTAATTACAGGTATGCTTTGGTTATGTAACTATACTCCTATTATGTTAATGTGTGTGCGCAATTTAAGTAGTAGCTTAAAACCTATACATGCTGAAGTTACTCTACAAGAAGATATGTCAAAGAAATAATCAATCTTCCCATGTTTTCTGCCGCCTGCTACTTCTATAGCTTTTCTTCTTCCTTCCTAATTACAACCCTTAAATAGAATTCGTGCCTCATATCAAATTTACCGAGTATCATAATTCTTGCAAGTGGTAAAGATACCTCAAGACAAATGCTGGGCATAGAAGCTACAGGGCATAAATATGCAAAGAAATAAAAAGCGAACCATTTCAAACAGTAAGGCTTCTCTCTCACTTACCAACTTTACATTTCCCTGTATGGCCCCGGAAGATGACTGGTTAGCCAGAGACGGGTAAGATTCCTCAAGGGAGGAACAACCTAAGACAGACACAGTCGCAGGGGGGTCATCAGGTGAGAAATTGGGGATCAACAGAGGTGAGGCTTAGAACCTCACCCCCCCTGTTCTGAGAGAAATCTTCTGCATACGTGGATGTTTTATTGCCCTTGTCTAGCTTGGATTAACACATAGTCTACAGGCACACACCTGATCATCTACATTTGCTCTCTTACAACACTAAACTCTGTTTTCTACCTTTATCTTGTATCTACCTACCACTTCAGCATTTTATTAAAAATAATAATAATAAAGAGAGAAATGTGGTATCCACATATAAATCAAGTATAAAAACCAAATGAGTATTCATATTTGAACTGACTGTTTAGAGTTCATAATGCATGAGGAAAACCGAAAGTTTCTGTGATGACTGCCCTTGTACTGTTCACTATGTAACTTATTCATTATGTAAGAATTTGTTCTCCATGTAAGAACTTGTTTGTTATGCCTCAGAAGATTGGAGACTGACGAAAATTAGGCTTGGGGTGGATTAATGATTGTGCATTGAGCATTGACTCCCCTATACAGAATTTTATTGTCGTTAACAACCATTTGATCAATAAATATGAGAGATGCCCTCACAAAAAAAAAAAAAAAAAGGACAGACTTCCAATGGTAAAATAAATAAGTAACCGGATGTAATGTATAGCATAAGGAATATAGTCAAGATATTGTAACAGCTTGGTATGGTGATAGCTGGTACCTAGAATTGTCATGTATATAAATGTTGAATCACTATGTTGTACACCTGAAACTAATGTAATGTAATACTGTGCGTCAACTACCCTTCAATAAAAAATAATTATCTACAAAAAAAAAAAAAATTAAAAAATGAAACAAATAATATAAAAAAAAAACAAAAAACAAGTGCTTGTGAAAACTAGGCATTCTAAAACTTCCAGAAAATCTAATAAAAAATATTAAGCATTAATGCTAATTTAAGTTTAACTGAAATGGACATGTCCTTATAGTCAGCTGCCAAAGTTTACTTAAAGTCATTTAAGTTGATGTTATCTGTTAAACATTTCAAGAAGATGCTTAAGGAAAAGCTTGACTTTGTCTAATGTTTGGTAAAAGTTTTGTAAGTAATCTAGCATGGTTGCTAAAAATAAGTAAACAAATGTAGCAAATAAACATCTTAATAATAATACTGTATTAATGCATAAGTGTATATATACGCAAACAGCCTGAGAATTTTTGTGGTAACCAAAAATTCTTAAAGTTTGCCTAATGAGAAACTGTGCTGTAAAGCACATTTCCAAAAATGATAATATACATTCATAGACAAATCAATCTGAAGAATGCTAGTGTAACAGTTCACAGTGGCCTATTTTTTCAGTGTTCACTGAAGGTTAAAGTAATAGTTTTAAGTTCTAATTAAAACTACTTAAAGTAATAAGGAAAACATTTCTGCATGCTAAAAAATGTGTCTTTTGATTTAAAAAAGTAACTTTGTTCTAAAATAAAGCTGTTTATTTAGAGGGAGAAATCTAAATGTAAAAATAAGGTTGTAGAAAGTTGTAGAAGAATTTAATATGGTCATGCTATATAAAATTAAAGTGGATGAGTTGGTATCAAGTACACAGCAAAAGTAGAATTTTGTTTTCAGTTAAAAAGGCAAAGTTTTCTTAACTGTTAGTCTGCTCTTAATATTAAAAGATTGCAAAGAGTTCTCTAATTGTTTTATCAAAGCAGTTTCTCATGCTTAAAGTCTCAGTGAGTTGTCGGAGTATTTAAGAAAATGAGATCTTAGTATTAAAAAGACTAAAAGCTAAACTTTGCTAACAACTGTGTAACCTTCTTTATTTCCCTTTGAGGTATTTTGTTGTCATTCTAGTTAACTGAATAAGTATTGCTTCATGGCAACCTATAATCTTATTTAAGCAAATGCCAAAGAAACTTTCTTCTGAAACTTTCCAAAATCAAATTCAAAAAGGTGCTTTAACCTCAAGTTAACTCTGATATTTTCCAGAAGGCCCATGGAACATGTCAGAAGAATTTTTTTCTCATTGAAAAAAGTATTCGGCTAATTTGGCTTATTTATCTGATATATATTTACCTGGAAAGCACTGTCAAAGGGAATGATGCTAAACTTTGTTACTGAATGTTTTGTGTTACAGAAATATCAGAATTTCCTTATGTCAACTGCCTTACAGTAAGCTCTCATCATATCTTTAACCATTGTCATTTGTAAGTCTTTTGTCATTTATAGCCACTGTTTCATTAATCCTAAGCTAGTAAAGGACTAGATTTCGGCAGAACAGGTATTGGTTACATAAGATTAAGTAAACTAAGGAAGATGATTTTGTAGCTTTTTGTTTCAAATGTCGCTGATAAAGTGTTTTAAGCTTTTTCTGTTAAGCTGACAACAGTTTATTAAATGACTAATCTTTATAAGCAAAATTGAAACTTATCTCTCTACCTGATCCCTCCAGAATTTAAGAACACTCAGTGACTATTTTTATATTTCATGGCAGTATGTTTATTTGCATAAGTTCAATAAGAACCTGTTTTCCTTGTAAGAGGACCAATTAAAAACACTAGTTATATTACCAAAGCTTTGACTGGAATGTCATACCTGAGAGACACGTGTGTAAACTCAGATATAAACAGACAGCTTTAAAGAACCAAGACTGACTTTATAAAGCCAACAAAGCCCCTTAGAAGAACTGGCCTGGTACCTTGCTTACAGAGTTCCCAGCAGCCTTACCAGGTGAGTAAGGAAGGTCACTTCCTGGCAGGTGCAGGAACCTCAAGAATGTCTTGGTAACCTCAAGAAGAGAGGAATTCACCCAAATGTACAGGTACTGCAGGCACAACCTGATGGCAAATCTGGCTTAGCTGTCTAGCCTCGAGAGGCCTTTAAAAGTTCAATCTGAAATTCCTTACAAAAAGCTCCAGGGGTTGAGCATCTCCAGAGAGTAGAACTTCTGGGCACTAGAGGGCGCCACATACGAATATAAAATGTCAAAGGAACCTGGTTCAAAGCAAAATCTCAACACCAGAGAAAGGATCGAGTGAGATTGAATTAATAAATCTTCCTGAAAGAGACTTCAAAATAAAAATCATAAACATGTTTATGGAAGTACAGAAAAATATTCAACAAATCAGGAATGAATTTAGGACAGAGATCCAATAATTGAAGAACACAATGGACAGTATTAAAAGCAGATGAGATATGGTGGAGGAGAAGATAAATGAAATAGAAATTATGGAAGAGGAATACAAAGAAACTGAGGCACAGAGAGAAAAAAGGATCTCTAGGAATGAAAGAATACTGAGATAACTGTGTGACCAAATCCAAACAGAACAATATTCGCATTATAGGGGTACCAGAAGAAGAAGAAGAGAGAAAAAATGATAGAAAATGTCTTTGAGGAAATAATTGCTGAAAACTTCCCCAAACTGAGGAAGGAGATAGTCTCTCAGGTCTTGGAGGTGCACAGATCTCCCAACACAAGGAACCCAAGGAAGACAACACCAAGACATATAATAATTAAAATGGCAAAGATAAAGGATAAGGGCAGACTTTTAAAAGCAGCTAGAGAGAGAAAAAAGGTCACATACAAAGGAAAACCCATCCGGCTATCATCAAACTTCTCAATAGAAACCTTAGAGGCCAGAAGGGAGTGGTGGCATGATATATTTAATGCAATGAAGCAGAAGGGCCTCAAATGAAGAATTCTCTACCTGGCAAGATTATCATTTAAATTTGAAGGAGGGATTAAACAACTTTCAGATAAGCAAAAGCTGAGAGAATTTACTTCCCGCAAACCACCTCTACAGTGCATTTTAGAGGGACTGCTATAGATAGAAATGTTCCTAAGGCTAAATAGCTGTCACCAGGGGAAATAAAACCATAGCAAAGTAAAACAATTAATTACTAATCAGATGTAAAATCAAATCAACTATCCCCAAACTCAATCAAGGGGTAGACAAAGAGTACAGAACATGGTACCTAATATATAAAGAAAGGAGGAGAAAGAAAAAAGAGAGAAAAAAAAGAACCTTTAGATTGTGTTTGTAATAGCATAGTAAGTGAGTTAAATTAGACTGTTACATAATAAAGGAATTACCCTTGAACCTTTGGTAACCATGAATCTAAAGCCTACAATGGCAATAAGTACATACCTATCGATAATCACCCTAAATGTAAATGGTCTGAATGCACTAATCAAAAGACAAAGAGTCACTGAATGGATAAAAAACAAGACTTGTCTATATGTTGCCAACAAGAGACTCACTTCAAACCCAAAGACAAACACAGACTGAAAATAAAGGGATGGAAAAGATACTTCATGGGAAGAAAAAAGCAGGAGTTGCAGTAATTGTATCAGACAAAACAGACTTCAAAACAAAGAAAGTCACAAGAGACAAAGAAGGACATTATATAATGATAAAGGGGTCAATCCAACAAGAGGATATAACCATTATAAATATCTATGCAACCAACACAGGATCACCTATATATGTGAAACAAATACTAACAGAATTAAAGGGGGAACTAGAATGCAATGTATTCATTCTAGGAGGCTTCAACACACCATTCACTCCAAAGGACAGATCAACCAGACAGAAAATAAGGAGACAGAGGCATTGAACAACGTATTAGAACAGATGGACCTAATGGACATCTACAGAACACACCATCCAAAAGCAACAGGATACACATTCTTCTCAAGTACACATGGAACATTTTCAGGAATAGATCATATACTAGGCCACAAAAGAGCCTCAGTAAATTCAAAAAGATTGAAATTGTACCAAAGAGCTTCTCAGATCACAAAGGTATGAAACTAGAAAAAATTACACAAAGAAAATGAAAAAGCCCACAACACAAACACATGGAGGCTTAATAACATGCTCCTAAATAATCAATGGATCAATGACCAAATAAAAACAGAGATCAAGCAATATATGGAGACAAATGACAACAACAATTCAACACCATGAAATCTGTGGGACTCAGCGAAGGCCATGCTAAGAGGGAAGTATATTGCAATATAGGCCTACCTCAGGAAAGAAGAACAATCCCATATAAGCAGTTCTAAACTCACAATTAAAGAAACTAGAAAAAGAAGAACAAATGAGGCCCAAAGTCAGTAGGAGGGACACAATAAAGATTAGAGCAGAAATAAATAAAATTGAGAAGAATAAAACAATAGAAAGAATCAATGAAAGGAGGAGCTGGTTTTTTGAGAAACTAAACAAAATAGATAAATCCCTAGCCAGACTTATTAAGAAAAAAAGAGAGTCTACACACATAAACAGAATCAGAAATGAAAAAGGAAAACTCACTACGGACACCACAGAAATACAAAGAATTATGAGAGAGACTATGAAAAATTATATGCTAATAAACTGGCAAACCTAGAAGAAATGGACAACTTTCTAGAAAAATACAACTTTTCAAGGCTGACCCAGGAATAACCAGCAAGGAAATTGAATTGGTAATCAAAAAACTACCTAAGAACAAAACTCCTTGACCAGATGGTTTCACAGCTGAATTTTATCAAACATTTAGTGAAGACCTAATACCCATCCTCCTTAAAGTTTTCCAAAAAGTCGAAGAAGAGGGAATACTCCCAAACTCATTTTATGAGGCCTGCATCATTCTAATACCAAAACCAGGCAAAAAAGGAAAATTATAGCCCAATATCCATGATGAACGTAGATGCAAAAATACTCAACAAAACATTACCAAACCGAATTCAAAAATAAATCAAAAAGATCATCCATCATGATCAAGTGGGATTTATTCCAGGGATGCAAGGATGGTACAACATTCGAAAATCCGTCAACATCATCCACCGTAACAAAAAAAGAAGGACAAAAAACACATGATCATCTCCATAGATGCTGAAAAAGTATTTGACAAAATTCAACATCCATTCATGATAAAAACTCTCAACAAAATGGGTATAGAGGGCAAGTACCTCAACATAATAAAGGCCATATATAACAAACCCATAGCCAACATTATACTTACCAGCAAGAAGCTGAAAGCTTTTCCTTTAAGATCAGGAACAAGACAGGGATGCCCACTCTCCCCACTTTTATTCAACATAGTTCTGGAGGTCCTAGCCACAGCAATCAGACAACACAAAGAAATAAAAGGCATCCAGATCAGCAAGGAAGAAGCCAAACTGTCCCTGTTTGCAGATGACATGATATTGTACATAAAAAACCCTAAAGAACCCACTCCAAAACTACTAGGTACAATATCTGAATTCAGGAAAGTAGCAGGATACAAAATTAATACACAGAAATCTGTTGCATTCTTATACACTAACAATGAACAAGCAGAAAGAGAAATCAGGAAAACAATTCCATTCGCAATTGCATCAAAAAGAATGAAATACCTAGGAATAAACCTAACCAAGGAAGTGAAAGACCTATACTCTGAAAACTACAAGACACTCTTGCGAGAAATTAAAGAAGATACCAATAAATGGAAAAACATCCCATGCTCATGGATAAGAAGAATTAATATTGTCAAAATGGCCATCCTGCCTAAAGCAATCTACTGATTCAATACAATCCCTATCAAAATAGCAACATCATTCTTCAACAAACTAGAGCAAATAGTTCTAAAACTCATATGGACCCACAAAAGACCCAAATAGCCAAAGCAATCCTGAGAAGGAAGAATAAAGAGGGGGGGATTATGCTCCCCAACTTCAAACTCTACTACAAAGCCACTGTATTCAAGACAATTTGGTACTGGCACAAGAACAGACCCATAGACCAATGGAACAGACTACAGAGCCCAGATATAAACCCAAGCATATATGATCAATTACTATATGGTAAAGGTGCCATGGATATACAATGGGGAAATGACAGCCTCTTCAACAACTGGTGTTGGCAAAACTGGACAGCTACATGCAAGAGCATGAAACTGGATTACTGTCTAACCCCATACACAAAAGTAAACTCAGAATGGATCAAAAACATGAATGTAAGTCATGAAAACATAAAACTCTTAGAAGAAAACATAGGCAAAAATCTCTTGAATATAAGCATGAGCAACTTTTCCTGAACATATCTCCTCGGGCAAGGTAAACAAAATAAAAAATGAACAAATGGGACTACATCATGCTAAAATTCTTGTGTACAGCAAAGGACACCATCAGCAGAACAAAAAAGCATCCTACAGAATGGGAGAATATATTTGTAAATGACATATCCAACAAGGGGTTAACATCCGAAATATATAAAGAACTAACATGCCTCAACACCCAAAAAGCAAATAACTCTATTAAAAAAATGGGCAGAGGATATGAACAGACACTTCTCCAAAGAAGAAATTCAGATGGCCAACAGGCAGATGAAAAGATGCTCCACATCGCTAATTATCAGGGAAATGCAAATTAAAACCACAATGAGCTGTCACCTCCCACCATTTAGGATGGCCAACATAGAAAAGACTAGGAACAACAAATGCTGCCAAGGATGTGGAGAAAGGGGAGCCCTCCTACCCTGCTTGTGGGAATGTAAACTAGTGCAACCGTTGTGGAAAGCAGTATGGAAGTTCCTCAAAAAACTCAAAATAGGAATATCATTTGACTGAGGAATTCCCCTCCTACGAATTTACCCTAAGAATGCAGGATCCCAGTTTCAAAAAGACATATGCATCCCTATGTTTATCACAGTACTATTTACAATAGCCAAGAAATGGAAGCAACCTAAGTGTCCATCAGTAGATAAATGGATAAAGAAGACGTGGTGCATATACACAATGGAATATTATTTAGCCACAAGAAGAAAACAAATCCTACCATTTGCAACAAAATGGATGGAGCTAGAGGGTATTATGCTCAATAAAATAAGCCAGATAGAGAAAGACAAGTACCAAATGATTTCACTCATCTGTAGAGTATAAGAACAAAGCAAAAACTGAAGGAACAAAACAGCAGCAGACTCACAGAACCCAAGAATGGACTAACAGTTACCAAAGGGAAAGGGACTGGGGTGGGAAGGGAGGGAAAAGGGGAATAAGGGGCATTACAATTAGCACACATAACGTGGGGGGCAGAGCACGGGGAAGACCATATAGCACAGAGAAGATAAGTAGTGTCTTTATAGCAACTTACTACGTTAATGGACAGTGACTGTAATGGGGTATGTAGTAGGGACTTGATAATGGGGGAAATCTAGTAACCACAATGTTGCTCATGTGATTGTGTATTAATGATACCAAATTAAAAAATTAAAAAATAAAAAGTTAAGATTACATTTTAACACCCAGGAAGTTAAGAAGTATGATTCTTACTCTTTAGCAAACAATACCTCAGCCCACTTTGGGGGCTGTGCAGGCAAGCCTTGTTTGATATGCTCCTAGACCAAGGCCCTGGTATCTCAGGGAGAAATCATGGCAGGAAGTTCCTTGTGTTAAGTTAATTCTAAATATTCAGGGACCACTTAACAAGTCCACACCCCTAAGCCTTTTTTTCACATTCCGAAAAATCCTCAATTGCCTATAAAACCCCCTAGACAACGCACAACTACAGGCTCTCTTGTCCCCTTCTGGCGTGAGCCAGGAGTCCTCTCACTGTATCTCTCAACAAAAGCCTGTCCCTGGCTCTCCTACCTTGGGTGTTTGCTAAGTTCACTCTTCGACTCTGCAAACAATAACTCCAGCATCAATTGGACAACTTAATATTGTTAAAATGTCAGTATCACCAAAAGTGATCTACAGATTCAATCTAATCCTTATCAAAATCCCAATAATAATACTTTTTGCAGAAATAGAAAAACCCATCCTAAAATTCATATAAAATCTCAAGGGACCCCAAATAACCAAAATAATCCTGAAAAAGAAGAACAGAACTGGAGGACTCACACTTCCTGATTTCAAAACTTACTACAAAGCTACAGTCATCAAAACAATGTGCTATTGGGATAAAGACAGACATACAGACCAATGGAAAGGAGAGCCCAGAAATAAAACCTCACATACACGGTGAAATGATTTTTGACCAATATGCCAAGAACATTCAATGGAGAAAGGATGATCTTTCAACAAATGGTGTTTCAGAAAACTGAGTATCTACATGCAAAAGAATAAAGCTGGACCCTTACCTAACACCATATACAAAAAGTTAACTGACAATGGATAATGAACCTAAATGTAAGCCCTAAAACAATAGAACTCTTAGAAGAAAACAGGACAGATCTTCATAACACTGGACTTGGCAATGAAAGCTTGGATATGACACCAAAGGTACAAGTAACAAAACAAAACAAAATAGGCAAAATGGACTCCATGAAACTTTAAAGTTTTACACATCAAAAGATACCATACACAGAATAAAAAGGCAACCCACCAAGTTGGAAAAAATACGAGCAAATTGCATATCCAATAAGAGACTAACATCCAGAGTATATAGAGAACTCCTAAAGTAAACAAAAAGGCAAACAGCCTGATTCAAAAATGGACAAAGGACTTGAATAATCATTCCTCCAAGGAATATATCTGAATGGCCAATAAGCACATGAAAAGGTGCTCAACATCACAGATCATTAGGGAAATTCAAAACAAAACTACAATGAGATACACCCATTAGGATGGTTACCATAAAAAAAAAAAAAACAGAAAACAAGTGTTGGCAAGGATGTGGAGAAATCGGAATCCTTGTGTGCTGTTGGTGGAAATACAAAATGGTATAGCTGCTGTGGAAAACAGTATGAAAATTCCTCAAAAGATTAAAAACAGAATTACCAGCAACTCCACTTCTAGATACATACCCAAAGAACTGAAAGCAGGACCTCAAAGAGATGTTTGTACACCGATGTTCGTAGCCTTGTTCACAAAAGCTAAAATGTGGTAGCAACCCAAGTGTCTATCAGTGGGTGAATGGATAGGCAAAATGTGGTATATACAAACAACGGATTATTATTCAGCCTTAAAAAGGAAGGACATTCTGATGCATGCCACACCTGGATGAACCTTGAAGACATTATGCTAAGTGAAACAAACCCGTCACAAAAAGACCAACACTCTATGATTCCACTTATATGAGGTATTTGGAGAAGTCAAAATTGTGGAGACAGAAAGTAGAATAGTGGCTGCCAAGGCTTCAGGGAAGGGGAAGGGCAAGTTAGTGTCTAATGGGGACAGAGTTTCTATTTTGCAAGATGAAAAGAGTTCTGGGCATGAATGGTGGTGATGGCTGCACAACAGTGTGAATGTATTAATAGCACTGAACTGTATGCTTAAAATGGTTAAGGCAGTTAAGTTTTATGTTATGTGGATTTTAACACAATGAAAAGAAAAAAAATTAAACACAAAAATCTTAAGAAAATATTTCTATAATGTGAACTATAGAAAAGTCTTAAAACCCAGAAATTATCAAGGAAAAAGCTGATAGGTTTTACTACATAAAAATTAAATATCTGTACATTAAAAAGTAATATATAAAATAAAAGCCAAGGACCACTGTGAGGGGGAAAAAGAGGAACAGGCTCAATCAGAAGCTCTTTAAAGTGAAACTATTTTCTAATTTTTAAAAGAATAATGCACTGCTTACTAAGTCAATCAATGCTCCACTAAAACCACAGTGACCATATAGCCCAGATTTCCAAACTAATCCTGATATTTTCCAGATCTTGTATTTAAGAAGGATAAAAATCAATGATTTAGAAGGATAATATAGTCAGAAGATCTGGACTTGTATTCTAATTCTAACACTTATTATGTGTTTAACCTTCGACAAGTCAATTCATCCTCCCAAGCCTCAACTGCCTCAGTTATAAGATGTGGACAATATCTACTTCACAATTGTTTGTAAGGAGCAGATAATCGTAATGTATGTGAAAGTATATGGTGACATGTGTGAACGTGCTTTGGAAATTGCAAAGCACCATGTGAATGTCAGCGCCTACCTACTAACGCGTCCAATTTGCTCACCGTTCTAAGGTAGGCCATGGGCCAGGACAGTGGATTCCTTCTTTAATTCAAGCAATTACTGAGCATAATGTAAAAAGTACCATTAAGTACCCTGATGAGACAAAGGTGAGATGACTAGTGGGTCTGGTGAGACTAGTCCACTGAACACAGACTAGTGAAAGTCTGATGAGAAGGCCAAATATAGTTACCATACCCTGTGAGAAATGCATTACCATAGGTAAAATCTACCAGGGTAATAAGTTTTAGCAACATTCCCTCCCCTTACAGGACTAGGCAGGCATTCCCAACTTTGAAGCATCTATACACACCAATGACAAAATCATTTCAAAAGTAGGTAATCCTAGGAGAATAACGGGAAAAATTAACAATATGCCTTTATCTACTGTGACCTACACCACTTACAGAACAATTTTCTCCAAAAAAATCCTTACCTCCAAAAATCCTGTGTAGGTTTCTAGTCAAGCTCAGAAAGGTCTCAAACCATGATGAAACTAAATAATCATGTAATTATTTTATAATTTTGAATTAAATTCACTGTTATAAATTGCTCTGGAAATTCAATTTCCATTCAAAAACTTTTTCTATGGGAAATTATTCTAAATGCCAAACAACTATTTCATACCAATGTTTGGAACATAATGCAGTTATAAATTGGGAACAGTCCATACATATCTGTACAGTCATCTCAACTGGCAAAGTTAAGGCTGAACACAATACCACAGGCTACAATGACAATACTGTCACTCCAGAGTCAGCATTTTAGAGCAAGGCCTGGGTGTTAATGTAACAGTGACAGAAATTCTAAGAGGTTTGAAAATAGAACACTGAGTAGACAAGAGAGAAGAGGGTCTCTTTTCTACTCTACTATTGATTTGCTGAGTTATTTCCCACATCTTTCAAAACCTCCATTTTCTTACGAGTAAAAGAAATATAAAAACGTGGGTCTCTTATTTAACATAAAGATAAATGTTAAAGGTGGAAAATTGTTATGGCAGCCTCAAGAGAACATTGAGTTTACTACTTCCCATGTGGCAAGCAAAGAAAATGCAGGAAACAAAGAGCAGATATTAGGGTTATAGGTAACCCTTCCTTTTTTCTCATTCTTCTATTAGCTGGGCAATAATTAAAATCTGGGGGGGGGAGGCAATATTAGGAAAAGAAAGTTTTCTACTTCCTCTATCCCGTGATATATATGTGAGAATCTTGCTAAGAAGCCTTTTTTAAGAGTCACCACTTGTGAGTGATTATTTAGCCTGACCAACAGTAGAAGGCATTGTGTAGCCCTGCCAACTAGGAAATCACTATACAAAAGCAGAAGCCAGCAGAGGTGAAAAATAATGTCAACTGAGAGGAAACATTTGAAAATACATAAAGGACTCATATACAAAATATACAAAAAACTCTAAAAATTCAACAACAACCCAATTTAAGCAATGGTAAAAGATCTGAACAGACACCTCACCAAAGAAAATATACAGAAGGCAAATAAGCATATGAAAAGATGTTCCACATCATATGTCACTAGGGAAATGAAAATTAGAACTTAGTTACCTCTACGTACCTATTAGAATGGCTAAAATCCAAAACACTGACAACATTAAGTGCTGACAAAGATGTGCAGCAAGAAGAAATCTCATTCCCTGCTGGTGGGAATGCAAAATGGCACAGCAACTTTGGAAGACAGTTTGGCAGTTTCGTACAAAACTAAACACACTTTTATCATACAGTTCTGCAATTGTGCTCCTTAGTATTTACCCAAATGAGTTGAATACTTTTGTCCACATAAAAACTTGCACATGAATTTTACCATTGTGTTCATAACAGTTTTATTCAAAATTGCTAAAAGCTGGAAGCAACCAATATGTCCTTCAACAGGACAATAAATAAACCATATCACAACTATATAACAGAACATTATTTAGCACTAAAAACAAATGAGCTACCAAGTTACAAAAAGACATGGAGGAGCAGTAAAGGCACATCAGTAAGTGAAAGAAGCCAATCTAAAAGGCTGTATAAACTATGATTCCAAGCAAATGACAACCTGGAAAAGGCAACATCGCAGAAATAGTAAAAAGATCAGTGGAGGGATGAATGGGTGGAGCACCGGGGTTGTTTAGGGCAGTGAAACTAGTCTGCATGACACTGTAATGGTGGATAATGACATTACGTATTTGTCCAAACCCAGAGAATGTACAACATTGAGAGTGAACCCTCATGTAAACTGTAGATTTTAGAGTTAATAACGTATCAATACTGCCTCATCAATTGTAACAAATGTATTACTAATAATGCAATACTAGGGGAAATTGGGGGGAGAGGTAAGGGGATACATGGGAATTCTGTATTTTCCATTTATTTTTCTATAGACCTATAACTGCTCTAAAAAATAAAGTATATTAATTTTTTTTAATGATAGTCTAAATACTGTACTCAAAAGCAGATTCGGACGATAAAGGAGCCATGGACATACAATGGGGAAATGACAGCCTCTTCAACAGCTGGTGTTGGGAAAACTGGACAGCTACGTGTAAGAGAATGAAACTGGATCATTGTCTAACCCCATACACAAAAGTAAATTCAAAATGGATCAAAGACCTGAATGTAAGTCATGAAACCATAAAACTCTTAGAAAAACATAGGCAAATATCTCTTGGACATAAACATGAGCGACTTCTTCATGAACATATCTCCCTGGGCAAGGGAAACAAAAGCAAAAATGAACCAGTGGGACTATATCAAGCTGAAAAGCTTCTGTACAGCAAAGGACACCACCAATAGAACAAAAAGACATCCTACAGTATAGGAGAATATATTCATAAATGACAGATCCGATAAAGGGTTGACATCCAAAATATATAAAGAGCTCACGTACCTCAACAAACAAAAAGCAAATAATCCAATTTAAAAATGGGCAGAGCGGGGGCCGGGAGGGGGGCGCCCGGGTGCGGGCCGCAGGGCCTGGAGCGTTCGTGGCTGGGCCGAGGAGGGGGCTGGCCGGGCTGGTGGAGGAGAGCAGGAAAACATGGGGGAGGTGCTGGCGAGAGAATGAGAACTTGCATGAGGAGGAGGAGGAGAAACCAAATTTAGTATGTGGAATCGCAATGTTTTTTTTTCTTTTTGCATCTTCAAAAGCAAGTGAAGTGAAATTAATCAACAGTTTATCCCCCCATCCCTCAACATGTGAGGATATGTTCTCCCTGGGCTTGGAGCTGAAGAAGCCAGAAACTTGAAATGCCAACAAACACTGATGAAGAAAACCCCAACAAAAAGTCTGCTCTCTTAGCCAAAGGATAAAGAAAGGAACAGCATAGCAAGGTAGAATAAATGCACAGAAACCTACTCCAAGACACATTATAATTAAATTTCTGAAAACTAAAAAGAAAAAAATACTTTGAAAGCAGCCAAAGAAAAACAACATCTTACCTATAAGGGAAAAGCAGAACAATGTTAAGTGTCTCATCAGAAACCACGGGAGCCAGAAGAAAGTGGCACAGTATTTTCAAGTACTGAAAAAAAAAAAAAGAATCCTATATCCAGTGAAAATATCCTCCAAAAATTAAGGGGAAATCAAGACATTCCCAAATGAAGGAAAATTAAGAGAATGTGTTGTCAGGAAGATGTATCCTAAAAGAATGGCTAAAGGAAGTTCTTTAAACAGTAATGAAACAATTAATAAGCAGCCTTGGAACACCATGAGGGAAGAAAGGGCATGGTAAGCAAAACTATGGGTGAATACAATAGGCTTTCCTTATTCTCTTAAGTTTTCTTAATTATGGTTGACATTTGAAGCAAAAATGATAACCCTGGTGTGGTTCTTAATGTATGCAAAGGAAATATTAAGACAATTATATTCTAAACAAGAGAGGGGAAAGATGAAAAAACAGCTAAGGTTTCTATACTTTACTTGAACTGGTAAATGATTGTACTTGTAGAATGTGATTATGTACATAAAATCTGCTACCTAGAGCAACCACTAAAAAATATGCTAAAGAGATTCAATCAAAATCATTAGAGAAAAATCAAAATGGAATTCTAAAAAATATGCTCAAGTAACCCACAGGAAGGCAGGGAAGAGACAATAGAGATGTTAAAAAAATAGATTAAAAAATTCAAAAATTAAATGGCAGAGTTATAATCCCTTAAAAATTACTTATTAGATTATCTAAATTAAAAGAAATATTAGCAGATTTCATTAAAAACATGACCCAAGTATATGCTGTTTACAAGAAACTCACTTCAAATATAATGTTGTAAGCAGGTTGGTAAATGGGTCAATCCACCAAGAAGACATAGCAATCCTAAATGTATATGCACAAAGCAACAGAGCTGCAAAATACATGAAGCCAAAACTGATAGAAAGGAGAAATACACAAATCCTCAATTACAGTTAGACACTTCAGCACCTCTTTCTCAACAAGTGATAGAACAACTAGACAGCAATTCAGCAAGGATGTAGAACTCAAGAATGCCTACAACAAATAGCATCTCACAAGCATTTTTAGAACACTCCACCCACAACAGCAGAATACTCATTCTTTTCAAGTGCACATGGATCATTCACCAGGATAGATAATAATCTTGGGCCATAGAATAAACCTAAAAAAATTTAATGAAACTGAAATCATATAGAGTGTGTCCTCAGTGGAATCAAAATAGAAATTGATAGAAAAACTACAGGAAAAATTCCAAACTTTGGAAAATAAATAACACACTTCTAAATAATCTATGGGTGAAAGAGAGAGTCTTGAAGGAAATTTTTTAATCATTAAATTGAATGAAATTGAAAATACAACATGTCAAACTAAAGCATACATTTATGAGGGAATTTATAGCAACTAAATACACACATTAAAAAAAAGAAGTCTCAAATCAATAATCTCAAAAAGCTCAAAATAGAAATACCATTTGACCCAGGAATTCCACTTCTAGGAATTTACCCTAAGAATACAGCAGCCCAGTTTGAAAAAGTCAGCTGCACCCCTATGTTTATCGCTGCACTATTTACAATAGCCAATAAATGGAAGCAACCTAAGTGTCCATCAGTAGATGAATGGATAAAGAAGAGGTGGTACATATACACAATGGAATATTATTCAGCCATAAGAAGGAAACAAATCCTACCATTTGCAACATCATGGATGGAGCTAGAGGGTATTATGCTCAGTGAAATAAGCCAAGCGGAGAAAGACAAGTACCAAATGATTTCACTCATATGTGGAGTATAAGAACAAAGAAAAAACTGAAGGAACAAAACAGCAGCAGAAACACAGAACCCAAGAATGGACTAACAGTTACGAAAGGGAAAGGGACTCGGGAGGATGGGTGGGAAGGGAGGGATAAGGGGGGAGGGAAGAAAGGGGGCATTACGATTAGCATGTATAATGTGGGAGGGGGCACGGGGAGGGCTGTGCAACACAGACAAGATAAGCAGTGACTCTACAGCATCTTACTATGCGGATGGACAGTGACTGTAATGGGGTTTGTGGGGCAGACTTGATGAAGCGGGGAGTCTAGTAAACAATGTTCCTCATGTAATTGTAGATTAATGATACCAAAAAAAAAAAAAAGTCAAAAGCAGATTCGGGATTTTCTGCCTGGCCCAAAATAATCCCCTGTCTCTGACAAGGCCCTGTGTCCATGGCCATAAGCTGACAGACTGGGGTAGACACCTCACCCAAAATGAAGTAACCAGACACTCCTGGAATTTTTTAATTGGATCTGAGCGATATGAGATCTGAGTTCAATATAGGTTATTTAGTTGAAGTAAAGTAATTCAACTTTTATCTCTATTTTACAGTTGAAGAAACTAAGGCACAGCCAAGTTAAGTTATGTGGTCCCACAATCAGTAAACGGCAGAGCCAAGATCCAAACCCTGGCTGTCTAGTTACAAAGCCTATGCTCTCAATGACTATACAAAAGAATATTGTACCTAACATTTTATTTGTAACCAAGAATACTAAGACACCTACCAAGGAGCTGATACCAACACAAATTAATAATACAGTGTAACTGCCATCTCCAACTTGAACTTTCTAAAAGAAAGGACAAAGAGTTGAGAGCTAAGAAAAGAAATATGGATATACATAGACACTCCATAAACAGTTATCTATAGGAGGACACATACTGCCTTTTACCTTCCTGGCATACCCTTCAACTGCACCATCAACCAATGCAAAGTAATGTTTTGTACTTCATATTTTTTAACTCTGTCAAGATACAACTCTCTTCTTAAGTTTCCTCTTTAGAACTTCTTCTAAAAAGCCTAAATTTCCCATATGCCTTTCATATTAATGCACCTGATTATTTTTAATGAGTTCATTCCCAATCACTAAGTCATGATATTTTGTCGTATTATGACACCGTTCACTCCCTCATTTCCCACCGCCAAGGAATTTTGGCATTGTACCTGTGAGATTCTATACAGCATGTGTAATGAAGAAATCAGAATGATTTTATAAGCTACACACAAGCTAGTTTCATTGTTTGGTATGCATATAATAAACATTTATAAATGTGACAATAAGCATGAATCAATAAACTGCTGAAAAGATGCAGATGAACCAAGGATACCAGAAAAGTCAGTGGAAAGGGAACAGGGAAGCATCCCTCCCTCCTTATCTGTACCCCCAAATCATGACTGCACACACATGCCTGGAGTAGCTCAGCAAAGGTTTATTTTAGTTAATATCAGAACTTTGCTAACACCAAAGAAAAAACCCCTTTTTTCCTCCCAATTATAGGTCCTGATCTTTGTTTCTTGGGCCTTCCTTCTGCTTTTTCCTGACCAATTCTTTCCATTATCAACATCATTCTGAATTTCTCACCTATCTGTGGGAAGTCAGATGACAAAACATCAAAGGAAAAGGGCATTTCAAGACTGCAATACATTTACAAGAATCCTAAAGTTGAGTCAAAAAAGAACAATGAAACTCAACACCTGAAGCAGAGCATAATGCTCATGTCTCCTGGAAAGTTTTTTCTGTAGATGATATAGGAACACAGTACAATTCTCTCTACAGAGGAGACTTAATCAATAATCTTCCTCGTTTCTTGCTGCCTCAATTCCAGCATATTTTTAAACAACACGCCCTTCCTTGTGAATTGTTTTGTTAGTGTAAAGATTAAAAAAGCCACTAAGCTGACAGATAAATAAATAGAAAGAACAATCTCCTCAAATTGCCATCTTAACTGTGGTCAAATGAGTGACTGCTCAACAGCCATGCTATTCAAAGTTCAGAAGATGAAAAACCTATATTTTTCCCCCAGGTAGTCTTTATCACTATTCTTAAGCTGAGAGCACTCCATTCAGGCCTTCCATAAACATGTTGACACTATGGACAAACAGTTTTACTTTTCTGCATTTCCTTCCCTAATAAAACGGATAATGAGAATGACCTCACAAAACATCTAAGTGTAAAAGCAAAGTTGATCCACTGTATAGAGGAATCATTGTTAAGTACTGCCTCTGGATCCAGACTACCTGGCTTTTTAATGTCATGGCTCCTTTACTTACTACCCCAGATAAGTTATATAACCTCCGCCCACCTCATGCACAACATGAAGATAATAATATTTATTTCATATGACCATGTAAGATTTAAACAATAAAAATAAGATGCTTAGAATAGTGTCAGGCACATAGAAAGCACTCATTAATCTGTATTATTATTATTTTCTGAATCCCTATCTTGCCTTGTGTTATATAAGAGTTAAAGATATAACACAATGGAATATTACTCAGCCATAAGAAGAAAACAAACCCTACCATTTGCAACAACATGGATGGAGCTAGAGGGAATTATGCTCAGTGAAAGCCATGCAGAGAAAGACAAGTACCAAATAACTTCATTCATCTGTGGAGTGTAACAACAAAACAAAACTGAAGGAACAAAACAGCAGCAGACTCACAGACTCCAAGAAGGGACTAGCGGATACCAAAAGGAAGGGGGTGTGGAAGGTGGGAGGGAAAGGAGGAAGAAGGGGATTAAGGGGCATTATGCACACATAAGATGGGGGGGCAAGGGGAAGGCAGTATAGCACAGAGAAGTCAAGAGTGACTCTATGCCATCTTACTATGCTGATAGACAGTGGCTGCAATGGGCTATGGGGGGAGACTTGATAATATGGGTGAATGTTGTAACCACAATGTCGCTCATGTGAAACTTTCATAAGATTGTATATCAATGATACCTTAATAAAAAAAAGATGTACTTATTGCCTAAAATAGCTTATATGAAATTAATGGTACTAACATTAATAAAAGTTAAAATCTTTGTGTCAAAATAAAGTGGCCTACTAATTATAGAATAATGAGCACTCAATAAATTCAAGCAGCCACAAATAAAATGTGTGACCTATTATAGTATAATTTCTTAAAGAGGGAGTGATTTTACCCTGAAACTTCCACAAATAATTATCATAAATATTGTCAGTGAAGTAAAACAAAACAGACACAAGTCCCATTCTTAATCTCTCTCTATTTCAACCTTCCAATAGCTCCCAGTTTTCATTATTATTTTATTCCCACTAAATAAAAAGCCCAATTGTATAAAATAAGCATGTGCTTGTTTTTTATAATATTAGTTTTTTAAATATTAAAAATATGTCAGTATGAAATATAAAGTTTTGATCACTAATAAATGCATCTTACACTCTTTGAGAAACTCATCTGTAGGCAAATTTACAACATTATTGTTTTTATACCTTTTATTAACTTATTCCTTCCTGACTTTGGACAACTGTTCAGTGTGATCATAAACTTTACATGACTTCGCAACAGTAATAGCTACACTAGCTTTGTCAACAATAATAGTTACACTAGCTTTGTAAAAGCAAAAGACAGCACACTCTAATGTTTATCAGTAGTGGGCTGGTTGAATTAAGTATAGTATATCCATGCAATAGAACATCATGCAGCTGTTTTTTTGTTTATTTATTTATTTTTATTTTGGTATCATTAATCTACAATTACTTATGTTTACTAGACTCCCCACTTCACCAAGTCCCCCGGACATACCCCATTAGTCACTGTCCATCAGCGTAGTAAGATGCTGTAAAATCACTACTTGTCTTCTCTGTGTTGCACAGCCCTCCCTGAGCCCCCACACATATTATGCATGCTAACTGTAAGGCCCCCTTTCTTTTTCCCCACCCTTATCCCTCCCTTCCCACTCATCCTCCCCAGTCCCTTTCCCTTTGGTACCTGTTAGTCCATTCTTGGGTTCTATGAGTCTGCTGCTGTTTTGTTCATTCAGTTTTTCCTTTGTTCTTATATTCCACATAGAGTGAAATCATTTGGTTCTTGTCTTTCTACGCCTGGCTTATTTCACTGAGCATAATACCCTCTTAGCTCCATCCATGTTGTTGCAAATGGTAGGATTTGTTTTCTTCTTATAGCTGAATAATATTCCATTGTGTATATGTACCACCTCTTCCTTATCCATTCATCTACTGGACACTTAGGCTGCTTCCATTTCTTGGCTATTGTAAATAGTGCTGCAATAAACATAGGGGTGCATCTGACTTTTTCAAACTGGGCTGCTGTATTCTTAGGGTAAATTCCTAGGAGTGGAATTCCTGGGTCAAATGGTATTTCTATTTTGAGCTTTTTGAGGAACCTCCATATTGCTTTCCACAATGGTTGAGCTAGTTTACATTCCCACCAGCAGTGTAGGAGGGGTCCCCTTTCTCCACAACCTCACCAACATTTGTTGTTGTTTGTCTTTTGGATGGTGGCGATCCTTACTGGTGTGAAGTGATATCTCATTGTGGTTTTAATTAGCATTTCTCTGATGACAAGAGATGTGGTGCATCTTTTCATGTGTCTATTGGCCATATGAATTTCTTCTTTGGAGAACTATCTGTTCAGCTCCTCTGCCCATTTTTTAATTGGATTATTTGCTTTTTGTTTGTTGAGGTGTGTGAGCTCTTTATATATTTTGGATGTCAAGCCTTTATCGGATCTGTCATTTATGAATATATTCTCCCATACTGTAGGATGCTTTTTTGTTCAATTGATGGTGTCCTTTGCTGTACAGAAGCTTTTCAGCTTGATATAGTCCCACTTGCAGCTATTTAAAAAAAAAAAAAAAAAGCACTAATACGAATAAATTGAATAACACAGATGTATTGATTTGGAATGACTTCCAAGATGTTTAATTAATTGGAAAAGGTAAGGTGCAGGACACTGGGAAGTAAAATTTGCTACCATGTACAGAAGGAAAATATACACATTTTATCTGAAATGCAGAGAATGTCTTTAGAAGGATACACAGTAAGCTAGTATCAGTGTTGCCTTCAGGGTGGAAAACAAAACAGGATAGGAAGTGGCCTTACTTTTCATTCTGTACCCTTTCAATGCTTTTGAATTTTGTACCTATGAGAAAATAGAAAATATATATTAGTTTCTGCCCCTGATTCCTGACAAAAAGCTCCTAAACACCCTTGTAATTTACTGCGTGATAGGATGTCTTTGGCTCTAACAAGGTGACTCTGCACAGCTCCTGGATAAGGACTGGTCACTGGAGAGACCAAGCCATGATTAGAAGCGTAGAATTAAAAACCCCACCCCACATTCACTTGGAGTAGGGAGAAGGGCTGAAAATGAACTTTATGATCGACCATGCCTATAGGATGAAGTCTCCATAAAATCCCAAAAGTAGGTGGTTCGGAGAGCTTCCAGGTTAGCAATGTATCTACACTGGGAGGGTGACACACCCCAGCTCTACAGGGACAGAAGTTCCTGCTCTCAGGACCCTCCCATATCTTACCCTACACATCTCTTCATCTGGCTGTCCATCAGTATCCTTGATCAGATCCTTTAGTAAACTGGTAAATGTACGTAAGTGTTGCCCTGAGTTCTGTGAGCCTCCCTAGCAAATTAATTGAACCCAAGAAGTGGGTCTTTGGAACCTCTGACCTATAGCTGGTTGGTCAGAAGCACAGGTGACAATCTGGGCTTGCACCTGGCATCTGAGGTGGCAGACAGGGAGGCGATCTTGTGGGACTGAGTCCTTAACCTGTGGGATCTGATGCTATCTCCAGGTAGACAGTAACAGAATTGAATTAATTGTAAGACTCCCAGCTGGTGTCAAGGAGAATTGATTATTGTGGCGAGAAACCACCACCCATTTGGAGACCAGAAGTGTTGGAAGTGAAGTGGTCTGTGTGAATGGTAAAGGAGACTCACAGAGAAGAAACACACAGTAGGGAAGAACTGGGTTTTCCCCATATAAGATGGGAAAAGCTGAGTATCTGCATAATTGCACCATGAGAAGGCATTAAAATATATATATATATTAAAAGTCAGCTTTCTATAAGCCAGGCAGAGAAAGACAAGTACCAAATTATTTCACTCATCTGTGGAGTATAACAACAAAAGCAAAAGCTGAAGGAACAAAACAGCAGCAGACTCACAGAACCCAAGAATGGACTAACAGTTACCAAAGGGAAAGGGGTTGGGGAGGGTGGGTGGGTGGGAAGGGAAGGATAAGGGGATCAAGGGGCATATGATTAGCCCACAAAATGTAGGGGTTGGGGCAAGGGGAAGGCGGTATAGCACAGAGAAGACAAGTAGTGACTCCATGGCATCTTACTACACTGATGGACAGTGACTGTAATGGTATGTGGTGGGAACTTGATAATAGGAGGGAATGTAGTAACCACAATGTTGCTCATGTGAAACCTGAGCATAAGATTGTATATCAATGATACCTTAATAAAAAAAAGTTTAAAAAGTCAGCTTTCTAGTCCATTAAATATGACTAAGAATAAAACAGTTTGGAACTATAAATGGTTGAAATCAACATAGGAGCCAGCAGTGTTCTGCTATATATTAATCAGCCCAGAATTGGAGTTGCCAGCACGTTGATCTGCTCTCTGCTAACTGCTGCATACACTCACTCAAACTATACTTGAAGGATCTTAAACAGGCTGCATTTTAAAACAAAAACATGAGTGCAAATTGTGTTGATTATTTTTAAACTAGAAATCCAAACTGATGTCGTTATTTCGGTTAGCAACAGGAACTCCCCGAACACCCTCAGGAGCGGCTTGCTCAGTCTGGGGAAGACAACTGACCTTCTGGTAGGGATCAGTTATGGGAACAGGTGCACACCTCTGGTTCAAGTGCGAGCTTGTGGGTATGAAGATAAGTTTATCCACATCAGTGTCTTTTACAGGGCGATTATGCTACAGCTGTGGTGTCAGGAGATGTAATCTGCTCTTCTCTGGGAATTCTCTTGTTTCCACTACAACAGAGCAAGTGCCAAAACAATGCCTCTGCTCAGTGACATACAAGATAGTCATTTCCTTTATGATTTTTGAGATAATGCTTCTAACACTCAAAAGAAAAGCAAAATTATGAAAGAAACTTATAAATATCAGTACTTTCTAATGTTACTCAAAATTACTAATGGCACATGATCACTAGAACATGGAAGATAAAATAAATGTTTGTTAAGTAAATGAATTTTAAAGTTAGATGAAAAATATTCCTTTTATGCCTTTAAAAATATTCTAATTTATCATCCCTTGCTTTTTGACTTTGCAAAGTAGGTAAAAATTAGATATTATTATTCCTATTTAAGAGTTGTACAGCTATGGAAAATAATTAAGAAAATGATAAAGGATCACCTGGTTACCTTGCCTAACTAGGGAAATAATTTCAACAGAGGTTATTATAAGCCTAAAATAATTTAAAAAAAAAAACTTAAGACTTTTAGTTATAAACCCCAAATGAACTGTTCACAGATTTAATAAAATAATACCTACACTATTGGCTCTACACATTATCACAGTCTAATATTAGAAAAGCAAATCTCTTAGAGGCGCAATCAACACAGTTGTTGAGATGTTAAGAGGCTTCTGCTCTGTTCTTCTTTGGTTTTCTTACTTATTTTCTTCTCTCATTCATGTACTTAATTGGGACACTGTTTCAAACTGTACTATAATATCGGTTATAGTCCAAAGCACACCTTTACTTTTGTTGGCGAAGATTAGTCAGTCTGAGATTATTATTCTATATCAGAAGAGCTGGAAGCATTGATTTTAAAACACATTCTTAAATTTGAACTTATTGTATTGCTAATGCTTTTATCAAACTACATTTCAGAGGCAAATGGTGATTAATAATCTTAGCATGCCCCAAGTGGTACATCTTTCCATTACACATTCAATTATATTTTGCTAATTAACTCACACATGTCAACAAAATGTCTTCTATATATTTCTGATACAGTCTTTATGACAATTACCTATCGTAATTGCCAGTTTGTGGACTCAACAAACAATATGCTTTGTTTCTCTGTAAGGAACATAAGAATGTTAGCTACATAATCTTGGCTACCACTGTTCCTACCTTGATATGTAAATTTGCCTTTAGTTGTTGAATTTTTGCATTATTTGGTTTTATATTCTTTGTCCCACCTGACCACTTTAAACTGACTTTGATCCAAACTGTAGACAGACCTAAATTCTACACTCATATTTATCATCTGTAAATATTTACTAAGTGCCTACTATGTACTCATGTACATACAAGGGACTGAGCAACAAGAATGGACAATAACTGCTTCACTTCAAAATAGGCATTCATATTCTGCTGAAGAAACAGTCTATAACCTTTTTGGAGGGAAATTTACCAACTTCTACCAAAATTTAAACTCTAAATGCCTAAATGTATAAAGTTTACAAAATACTAGGCCAAAATACAAAGATACAAGTATGCTATTGTTTCATTATTTTCAACAGAAACTGAACATAATATCAATGTCTGTCAATAGGTGAGCAATTAATAAGACACATTTATGAAAATAATACTTTGTGGTCATGAAAAAGAAGCTAGATTTAGAGGTACTAAGCTGTAACCTATGGCACTTTAATTTAAAATAAGTTCAGAATAGTTTTTCCAACTATTGGTTCTAGGGCAACTGAATATTCACATGCAAAAGAATGAATTTGGGCCCCTACCTTACAGCATACAAATAGATTCACTCAAAATAGATCAAAGTTACCTAAATATAAGTGCTAAAACTTTTAAACTCTTAGGAGAAGACATAGGAGTAAATCTTAGTAAGCTTGGGCTAGACAATGATTTCTTAGATATGACACAAAAAGCAAAAGGGATAAAGAAAAATTAGCAAATTGGACTACATCAAAATTAAAAATATTTGCACCTCAAAATGACACCACCAAGAAAGTGAAAAAGCAATCCACAGACTGAGAGATTATATTTGCAAATCATTTATCTAATAGGGACTTATATCCAGAATATATATATGAAGAACTCTTATAACTAATAAAAAGACAACCCAATTTAAAAATGGGTAAAATAAATGAAAAGACATTCTCTGAAGATATAGGAGTGACCAATAACAATCACAATGAGGTGTAATTTCATATCCACTAGGATGCCTATAATCAAAAATATAAGACAATAACAAATGTAAGGATGTGGAGAAATTAAAGCCCTCTTACACTGCTGGTGGGAAAGTAAAATATGACAGTCATCTGTGAAACGTCTGATAGTTGTTCAAATGGTAAAGAGTAATAGTTACCATATGGTCCAACAACTACAATCTACTCCACTTGGGTAGATATGCGAAAGAAATGAGAATATTTGTCCACACAAAGACTTGGACACTAATGCTTATAGCAGCACTTATTTATAACAGCCAAAAAAGCAGAAACAACTCAAATGCCCATGAATTAATGAATTCATATAACAAAGTCAAAGAAGCCACTCACAAAATGCCACGTATCACATGATTCCAATCTATGAAATATCCAGAATAGGCAAATCTAGAGAGGCAGAAAATAGATTAGTGGTGGCCGGGGGCTAAGAGTAGGGGCAGGGGAAAGGGAATGACTGGAAATGAGCACGTTTCTTTGGGTGAAAGAAATGTTGGAAGATTAGATTTGGGTAATAGTTGCATAACTGCAAATATGCTGGGAACAACTGAATTGTACACTTAAAAGGGGTGAATTTTTCTGGTATGTAAATTATATCTCAATACAGCTACTAAAAATAAAGTTAAGTGTATATATTGTATTTCTGATGGATAAATATTAAAAATATAAATATATTATATATATTTATTAATAATATATATATATATAATATATAAATATTAATATAAATATTAAATATAAATATAAAAAAAAATTTCTGATGGATAAAAAAAAACAGTTTTTGTAAGTGGGGGGAAAAAAGATGCCTGTGATGTCTACAGACACAGAAGAATTCCAGAAGGATACACACAAACTGTTAACAAGAGTTACCTCAAAGCAAGGGTGTCAAAAATCTTATTATACAAACCAGACATTTTTGAGACTAAAAAAGCATTAGTCATTATTCTAACAACAGCATTTGTGAATCAGAGAGACAAGGAGAGCAGAGCGGGAAAGCTTCCCAAACCCCACATTTACTTTTATGATTTCATAGAAACAATCACCAATCATTACTCCCCTCCAATTTAGGGACATGTAAATAGCCTTTAGATTCTAATTTTGTACCTAATAATCTTTTACTGGCACACTGATGTTTATGTGGATTAGTGTACACAATATTTCCATCCAAGTGCCTCTGATAGTAGAAAAGAGCGATTTCATGCTCAGATGAAACTGGGTAGAAAGGAAGGAGGTACAGCCCAAGGAGACCATCTACAGAATAATCTATCTTTACAACCTCAGGTTTTATCCTGAAAATTAATTTAACCTTGTATTTAGTCAATAATGTAACTGGTTATATTTTAATATAAACCCCCACTCCTCTCTTTTAATAATATAATAATCATAATGATAATATCAATAACTACAACCTTCCAGGAAGAAATAGTCTTTACCCTGCGACTCAGCACAGATATCTGCAAACTACAGTTTGTGGGCCAGATTTGGTTTGCTACCTCTTTCTGTATTGTCTATAAGCAAAAAAGGGGTTTTTGCATTTTTTAAAAAGTTAAAGAACATCAGAAAAGTAGTATTTTGTGATATGTATAAGTTACATGAAATTCAAATTTCAGGGTCTATAAATAGCTAACTAAACAGCCATGGTCATTTGTTTATGGCTTATCTACACATGTTTGTGATGTATTTGTTTATGTATTATCTATAACTGTTTTTGTCCAACAACAGCAAAGCTTAATGGGTGGGACAGATATCGTATGGCCTGCAAAACCTAAAAATTTAGCATCTGGCTCTTTACAAGGAAGATGTGCTAACCCCTGGCTTAGCATGTATTTGCTCAAACCAAGGGGTGAAATTCCTCCGAAGCACAGGTATGTGGCTAGGGCAGTTTCCAACCCAACTTAACCTTGTGGAGCCTCAGGTTTCCTCTTCTACAAAACAAGGACAATGTCACTTAATTCATAAGGTTGCTGTGAGCGTTAGATAAGATCTAGTCCACAGTAAGTGCTCAATAAGTGCCACTCTGCTATTACGTCAGATTTTTGCTCTATGTTATAACTTTGGTTTTTTTTTTTGAGAGGGCATCTCTCAAAAACATATGATCATATGGTTGTTAACAACAATAAAATTCTGTATAGGGGACTCAATGCACAATCATTAATCAACCCCAAGCCTAATTCTCAACAGTCTCCAATCTTCTGAAGCATAACGAACAAGTTTTTACATGGTGAACAAGTTCTTACATAGTGAATAAGTTCTCACATGGTGAACAGTGCAAGGGCACTCATATCACAGAAACTTTCGGTTTTGATCACGCATCATGAACTATAAACAATCAGGTCAAATATGATTATTTGTTTGATTTTTATACTTGATTTATATGTGAATCCCACATTTCTCCCTTATTATTATATTTAATAAAACGCTGAAGTGGTAGGTAGATGTAAGATGAAGGTAGAAAACATAATTTAGTGCTGTAAGAGGGCAAATGTAGATGATCAGGTATGTGCCTATAGACTAAGTATTAATCCAAGCTAGACAAGGGCAACAAAACATCCACGGATGCAGAAGATTTCTCTCAAAACAGGGGGGTTGAGGTTCTAAGCCTCACCTCTGTTGATCCCCAATCTCTCACCTGATGGCCCCCCTGCGACTGTGCCTGTCTTAGGTTGTTCCTCCCTTGAGGAATCTTACCCGTCTCTGGCTAACCAGTCATCTTCCGGGGCCATACAGGGAAATGTGAAGTTGGTAAGTGAGAGAGAAGCAATGCTGTTTGAAAAGGTTAGCTTTTTACTTCTTTGCAGATTTATGCCCTATGGCTTCTATGCCCAGCATTTGTCTTGAGGTATCTTTAACACTTGGAAGAATTATGATACTTGGTAATTTCGACACGAGGCACGAATTCTACTTAGGGGTTGTAATTATGAAGGAAGAAGAGAAGCTATAGAAGTAGCAGACGGAAGAAAACATGGGAAGATTGATTATTTCTTTGACATATCTTCTTGTAGTGTAACATAAGATGTATAGGTTTTAAATTACTAATTAAATTGTGCGCACACATTAACATAATAGGAATACAGCTACATAACCAAAGCAGACCTACAATTACCAGCCATCTCCAGTGAAACCAAGAAAACCAGTTAGGCACCCTAGGTATTTGTGAAAACTTATCAATAATATGATGGATATTGTCTAACTGAATTTGAATATTTTGAAAAAAATAAGACAGACTAAAACAACACATTCCTGCGAACTGTTCACATCCCATGTTATTTTAACAGTAGATAGTCTATAGTCGCAAGATTTTGGAGCGCTGCAACTTGCACTTCTCCTAATTCTTGGTTGAGTTCCGACAGTATAGATCCAGTCAAATTTGTTGTTTTACTGTATGCACAGGCCAGCTTAGATATCTCCTTCTTCATTCCAATGGCAAGTCCAGGGACCAGTGGGATGAATGCAGCTACAACTGCAACAGCACCAGGATCTTTGTTGAAGATTTTCGATGATCATCTTTGGGAATGACTCTTCCAGAGAATGTTGATGTTGGAAGTTCTTCTTCATATCGTATCTTAATTTGTTTTCTGGGTAGCCAAATTAGGCTTTGATCCTCTGTATAAACACAAACAAACTCTTTGCCCACACTTTGATATGCCCTTTATACCATTGTGAAGAACTTATTGGAGATCACCACACAGGAACTGCTTTTTTTTTCTTTAAGAGAAAGGAATATTATCAGAAAAATGTACTTCCATAGCTGATCATCTGACACCCTTTAAATGATCAAAATTAAGGATATTTAAAGCATCTATTAATCGGTGATTTGCAGTCAGTTTTATCCTATCAGGGAATAATCACCCTTTTCTTTCTTTTTTTTTTTGTTATCATTAATCTACAATTACATGAAGAACATTATGTTTACTAGGCTCTCCCCTATACCAGGTCCCCACCACAAACCCCCTTACAGTCACTGTCCATCAGCATAGCAAAATGTTGTAGAATCACTACTTGTCTTCTCTGTGTTGTACAGCCCTCCCCTTTCTCCCACCCCCTCATTATGCATGCTAATCATAATATCCCCGTACTTCTTCCCCCCCTTATCACTCCCTACCCAACCATCCTCCCCAGTCCCTTTCCCTTTGGTAACTGTTAGTCCATTCTTCGGTTCTCTGATTCTGCTGCTGTTTTGTTCCTTCAGTTTTTCCTTTGTTCTTATACTCCACAGATGAGTGAAATCATTTGGTATTTCTCTTTCTACACTTGGCTTATTTCACTGAGCATAATACCCTCCAGCTCCATCCATGTTGTTGCAAATGGTAGGATTTGCTTTCTTCTTATGCCTGAATAATATTCCATTGTGTATATGTACCACCTCTTCTTTATCCATTCATCTACTGATGGACACTTAGGTTGCTTCCATTTCTTGGCTATTGTAAATAGTGCAGCAATAAACATAGGGGTGCATCTGTCTTTTTGAAACTTGAGTGCTGCATTCTTAGGGTAAATTCCTAGGAGTGCAATTCCTGGGTCAAATGTTAAGTCTATTTTGAGCATTTTGAGGAACCTCCATACTGCTTTCCACAATGGTTGAACTAATTTACATTCCCACCAGCAGTGTAGGAGGGTTCCCCTTTCTCCACAACCTCGCCAACATTTGTTGTTGTTTGTCTTTTGGATGGTGGCAATCCTTACTGGTGTGAGGTGATACCTCATTGTGGTTTTAATTTGCATTTCTCTGATAATTAGCGATGTGGAGCATCTTTTCATGTGTCTGTTGGCCATCTGTATTTCTTTTTTGGAAAACCGTCTGTTCAGTTCCTCTGCCCATTTTTTAATTGGATTATTTGGTTCTTGTTTGTTGAGGTGGATGAGCTCTTTATATATTTTGGACGTCAAGCCTTTAACGGATCTGTCATTTACAAATATATTCTTCCATACTGTAGGGTACCTTTTTGTTCTATTGATGGTGTCTTTTGCTGTACAGAAGCTTTACAGCTTAATATAGTCCCACTTGTTCATTTTTGCTGTTGTTTTCCTTGCCCAGGGAGATATGTTCAAGAAGAGATCACTCATGTTTGTGTCTAAGAGATTTTTGCCTATGTTTTTTTCTAAGAGTTTTATGGTTTCATGACTTACATTCAGGTCTTTGATCCATTTTGAATTTACTTTTGTGTATGGGGTTAGACAATGGTCCAGTTTCATTCTCCTACATGTAGCTGTCCAGTTTTGCCAGCACCATCTGTTGAAGACACTGTCATTTCACCATTGTATGTCCATGGCTCCTTTATCAAATATTAATTGACCATATATGTTTGGGTTAATGTCTGGAGTCTCTAATCTGTTCCACTGGTCTGTGGCTCTGTTCTTGTGCCAGTAACAAATTATCTTGATTACTATGGCTTTGTAGTAGAGCTTGAAGTTGGGGAGTGAGATCCCTCCTACTTTATTCTTCTCTCTCAGGATTGCTTTGGCTATTCGGGGTCTTTGGTGTTTCCATGTGACTTTTTGAACTATTTGTTCCAGTTCGTTGAAGAATGTTGCTGGTAATTTGATAGGGATTGCATCAAATCTGTAGATTGCTTTGGGCAGGATGGCCATTTTGACGATATCAATTCTTCCTAGCCACGAGCATGGGATGAGTTTCCATTCGTTAATATCCCCTTTAATTTCTCTTAAGAGTGACTTGTAGTTTTCAGGGTGTAGGTCTTTCACTTCCTTGGTTAGATTTATTCCTAGGTATTTTATTCTTTTTGATGCAATTGTGAATGGAGTTGGTTTTCTGATTTCTCTTTCTATTGGTTCATTGTTAGTGTATAGGAAAGCCACAGATTTCTGTGTGTTAATTTTGTATACTGCAACTTTGCTGTATTCCAGTATCAGTTCTAGTAGTTTTGGAGTGGAGTCTTTAGGGTTTTTTATGTACAATATCATGTCATCTGCAAATAGTGACAGTTTAACCTCCAGTACTATGTTGAATAACAGTGGGGAGAGTGGGCATCCCTGTCTTGTTCCCGATCTCAGAGGAAAACTTTCAGCTTCTCACTGTTCAGTATAATGTTGGCTGTGGGTTTATCATATATGGCCTTTATTATGTTGAGGTACTTGCCCTCTATACCCATTTTGCTGAGAGCTTTTATCATGAATGAATGTTGAATTTTGTCAAATGCTTTTTCAGCATCTATGGAGATGATCATGTGGTTTTTGTCTTCCTTTCTGTTTATGTGGTGGATGATGTTGATGGATTTTTGAATGTTGTACCATCCTTGCATCCCTGGGATGAACCCCACTTGGTCATGGTGTATGATCCTTTTGATATATTTTTGAATTTGGTTTGCTAATATTTTATTGAGTATTTTTGCATCTACATTCATTAGGGATATTGGTCTGTAATTTTCTTTTTTGGTGGGGTCTTTGCCTGGTTTTGGTATTAGGGTGATGTTGGTTTCATAGAATGAGTTTGGGAGTATTCCCTCCTCTTCTATTTATTGGAAAACTTCAAGGAGAATGGGTATTATGTCTTCTCTGTGTGTCTGATAAAATTCCGAGGTAAATCTGTCCAGCCCGGGGGTTTTTTCTTGGGTAGTTTTTTGATTACTGTTTCAATTTCTTTGCTTGTAATTGGTTTAACTTTTGTGTTTCTTCCTTGGTCAGTCTTGGAAGGTTGTATTTTTCTAGGAAGTTGTCCATTTCTTCTAGGTTTTCCAGCTTGTTGGCATACAGGTTTTCATAGTAGTCTTTAATAATTCTTTGTATTTCTGTGGAGTCTGTCGTGATTTTTCCGTTCTCATTTCTGATTCTGTTGATTTGTGTTGACTCTCTTTTTCTCTTAATAAGTTTGGCTAGAGGCTTATCTATTTTGTTTATTTTCTCAAAGAACCAGCTCTTGGTTTCATTGATTTTTTCTATTGTTTTATTCTTCTCAATTTTGTTTATTTCTTCTCTGATCTTTATTATGTCCCTCCTTCTGCTGACTTTAGGCCTCATTTGTTCTTCTTTTTCCAGTTTCGATAATTGTGACATTAGACCATTCATTTGGGATTGTTCTTCCTTCTCTAAGTGTGCCTGGATCGCTATATACTTTCCTCTTAAGACTGCTTTCGCTGCATCCCACAGAAGTTGGGGCTTTGTGTTGTTGTTGTCATTTCTTTCCATATATTCCTTGATCTCTATTTTCATTTGTTCATTGATCCACTGATTATTTAGGAGCATGTTGTTAAGACTCCATGTGTTTGTGAGTCTTTTTGTTTTCTTTGTAGAATTTATTTTTAGTTTTATACCTTTGTGGTCTGAAACGTTGGTTGGTAGAATTTCAATATTCTGGAATTTACTGAGGCTCTTTTTGTGAGCTAGTACGTGGTCTATTCTGCAGAATGTTCCATGTGCACTTGAGAAGAATGTGTATCCTGTTGCTTTTGGGTGTAGAGTTCTATAGATGTTTATTAGGTCCATCTCTGTTCTACTGTGTTGTTCAGTGCCTCCGTGTCCTTACTTATTTTCTGCCCAGTGGATCTATCCTTTGTGGTGAGTAGAGTGTTGAAGTCTCCTAAAATGAATGTATTGCAGTGTATTTCCCCCTTTAGTTCTGTTAGTATTTGTTTCACATATGCTGGTGCTCCTGTGTTGGGTGCATATATATTTAGAATGGTTATATCCTCTTGTTAGACTGAGCCCTTTATCATTATGTAATGTCCTTGTTTATCTCTTGTTACTTTCTTTGTTTTGAAGTCTATTTTGTCTGATATTAGTACTGCAACCCCTGCTTTTTTCTCTCTGCTGTTTGCCTGAAATATGTTTTTCCATCCGTTGACTTTTAGTCTGTGCATGTCTTTGGGTTTGAGGTGAGTTTCTTGTAAGCAGCATATAGATGGGTCTTGCTTTTTATCCATTCTATTACTCTGTGTCTTTTGATTGGTGCATTCAGTCCATTTACATTTAGGGTGACTATTGAAAGATATGTACTTGTTGCCATTGCAGGCTTTAGATTCGTGGTTACCAAAAGTTCAAGGTTAGCCTCTTTAGTGTCCTACTGCCTAACTTAGCTCGCTTATTGAGCTGTTATATACACTGTCTGGAGATTCTTTTCTTCTCTCTCTTCTTATTTCCCCTCCTCCATTCTTTATATGTTTGTTGTTTTATTCTGTGCTCTTTCATGTTTTGTTTAACTGCTTTTAGTGGGTAGTTGAGTTTGTTTTTTTGCCTTTAGTTAGTATTTGGTTGGTCTGCTTTCTTTGCTGTGATTTTATTTTCTCTGGTGACATCTGTTTAGTTTTAGGAGTGCTCCCGTCTAGAACAGTCCCTCTAAAATACCCTGTAGAGGTGGTTTGTGGTAGGCAAATTCCCTCAACTTTTGCTTGTCTGGGAATTGTTTAATCCCTCCTTCATATTTAAATGATAATCGTGCTGGATACAGTATTCTTGGTTCAAGGCCCTTCTGTTTCATTGCATTAAATATATCATGCCATTCTCTTCTGGCCTGTAAGGTTTTTGTTGAGAAGTCTGATGATAGCCTGATGGGTTTTCCTTTATAGGTGACCTTTTTCTCTCTAGCTGCCTTTAAAACTCTTTCCTTGTCCTTGATCTTTGCCATTTTAATTATTATGTGTCTTGGTGTTGTCCTCCTTGGTTCTTTCTGTTGGGTGTTCTGTGTATTTCCGTGGACTGTTCAATTATTTCCTCCCCCCAGTTTGCGGAAGTTTTCAGCAATTATTTCTTCAAAGACACTTTCTATCCCTTTTTCTCTCTCTTCTTCTTCTGGTACCCCTATAATATGGATATTGTTCCTTTTGGATTGGTCACACAGTTCTCTTAATATTGTTTCATTCCTGGAGATCCTTTTATCTCTCTCTATGTCAGCTTCTATGCGTTCCTGTTCTCTGGTTTCAATTCCATCAATGGCCTCTTGCATCTTATCCATTCTGCTCATAAATCCCTCCAGAGTTTGTTTCTCTTCTGTAATCTCTTTCCAGGCGTCTGTAATCTCCCTCCGGACTTCATCCCTTAGCTCTTGTATATTTCTCTGCATCTCCGTCAGCATGTTTACGATTTTTATTTTGAATTCTTTTTCAGGAAGTCTGGTTAGGTCTGTCCGCTTCTCAGGTGTTGACTCTGTGATCTTTGTCTGCCTGTAATTTTGCCTTTTCATGGTGATAGAGATAGTTTGCAGAGCTGGCACGTGTGACGGCTGGAAGAACTTTCCTTCTTGTTGGTTTGTGGCCCTCCTCTCCTGGGCGAACAGCGACCTCTAGTGGCTTGTGCTGGGCAGCTGTGCGGAGACAGGGCTTCTGATTCCTGCCTGGCTGCTATGGAGTTAATCTTCGCTGTTGCTGTGGGCGTGGCCTGCCTCAGGCCGCTACTCTGATATGGTGGAGCGGCGTTGGAGGGGGAGCGGCCGGGAGGCTATTTATCTCTGTGAGGGGCCTCCATGCTCCCTGCTGCCCTGGGGGTTAGAGTGCTCAGAGTTCCCCCAATTCCCTGCTGCTGGACTAAGTGTCCCAGGACGCTTCCATCCGGTTTTGGGGTCCCTGTCCCTTTAAGACTTGCAAAAAGCACTCACAAAAAAAAAAAAAAGAAAAGAAAAAAAATTAAATAAATAATTTAAAGAAAAAAAGTCCACTCGCTTTTCTTTGTCCCTTGGCGCTGGCCTTAGGGACCTGCTCACAGGTCTTGCTGTCCTGTTTCCCTAGTATCCAGCACTCCAAGCATGCACTGTGTTTGCGCTCTGGTCCAGATGGCTGGGGCTGGGTGTTTAGGAGTCCTGGGCTCCCTCTCCCTCCCAGCTCCAACTCCTGTCCTCCCACCGGGAGCTGGGTTGAGGGGCACTAAGGTCCCGCCAGGCCGGGGCTTGTATCTTACCCCCTTCGCGAGGCACTGAGTTCTCGCAGGTGTGTATGTGGTCTGGATGTTGTCCTGTGTCCTCTGGTCTGTATTCTAGGAAGAGTTGTCTTTGTTATATTTTCATAAATACATGTGGTTTTGGGAGGAGATTTCCCCTGCTCTACTCACGCCGCCATCTTGGCTCCACCTTCCTATAACTTTTTTAATACTACAAACAAATGTATTACCCTAATTTTGTCTTCATTGACAAGACTAATGATTTCAACATATTATCATCTTGTAAAAACTTCTTCATAGCCTTTCTAAACCTAGACATTTCTAGAATTCCCCTTGTATTAAATAAATCCTCAATTTTTTTTATTTTCATTGATATTGAAACATTGTTGAAATATGTTACCACATAGCCAGTTGCAGTATCATTTAGGGAATAACTACTGTGTGCCAGAAACTACATTAAGTGCCTTACAAATTATCTCCCAATGAACCTACACTCCCATTTTACAGAACTCTCTGACACTCGGAGGCGAGGCTCTGTGCTTCAGGTCACACAGCCAGCGGGGGAAGGGGCTACACTTCAATCACAAGCCACAGTCCCCTCCACCTCCACATGTGAAACTGCACCACTGACTATATATTTATTCACACAGTCAGCACAGAGTCTGGAATTTTCAGTATTATGGAGTTTCAGGAAGTCTGCCAAGAACCCTTGCAGTCAAATACCAAATGCAGTTCCTTTGGTATTTTGCATTAGCAAAATGTCCCAGCCAGTAATGGATTCTGGAAAAAACCCTAAGAGTTGATTATAGTATATATTATGAAAAAGAATCAGCAGATTTCATTATGTCCAAACTAATTACATTGTCAGGTGGTTAGGGCAATAGCTTTTAATACAGTAATTTTCTCTCAGTCAACTGACAATAGATTCACCTTGTCCAAATCTTAACTGTCAATATTGGAAGGCCCTATTTTCACATGTTCTGAGACACAGAGAACACATCCAGCTAGAGTAAAACATTGCCCCTGGGAAAAGGCACATAAAGGTCCAATTAAAACTGCCAGACAGAATCCTCTCATGCCCGTCCCATCTCATCTGAGGGGAAGTGAGAGTGTTCCAGCTCAGGCTGTCCTCTACCTGACGACTGACACAAAATGGAACTAACTTAACTGAAGCTAGAGAATGAAAATCCACTTCCTAAGAAGCGCATTTAGTAGAGGCAGAATAAAAAGAGAATTGCTTGGGGAAAAAGAGAGACAATGAGAAGGAAAAGAATGAACTGATCATTTGGCCCCAAAGAATGCAGTAAAGAAAATTCCTTTAGAGTGAGCAGCCCTCCTCGTTTTGCCTCACAGAGCAAAGCAAAAACATCCTTTTGAGTGACCCAAACAGAAAGGTTATTTTAAATATATGATTTGATCCAGAAGCTAAAGATTCCATTTATTCTTTATAGATATAAAGTAATAGACATTACTCAGAATCTAAGTTAATGAAAATTCTCCCTCTCGCCTGATTCTCCTTTTCTCAGGGTTTCATTTTCTCTCCTCAGGAATGTTACTTATTCTCCGTCTCTTTCTTGTGTGCAGATGAAAGCACATTCTTTTGCCTAACAATACAAATAAATATTTCCACTCCCTTTCCATGGGATAAAATTCATATTCATTTGTACTTTGCTAAAATGTCTGATGTCTTCAACTGCTCACCCTAAAAATAATTAGAATATAATCAGTATCAGCTGTTCTTGTTTATATGCACACATGACATCCAGAATATCTGGAATAGATATTCTGATAAAAAGTGAGAAGAAAAGAGGAGACTAGAGATCTAAAGCTGGATTTCACTTTTGACTATATAACTTACCTGTCAGGTGACCTAAGATAGATATATTATGCCCTCTCTTAGCCTTAATTTCCTTATCTATAAAGTAAAGATAATGACACCAGCCCGGCTTTCTTCATAGTTATAAAGCTCAAAAGAGATCAAATACATGAAAGCACTAAGAACACTGCAAAGGTTACATGATGGAAGCCATTATTACTGATCATTTTATTTAGTCATATCTTCCCTTAAAAACACAGCTTGAGAACAACCCAGTCAAAACATTCCCCTCTACTTTGCCTCTAGCTTATATGACATATCAAATCACCAGAACAAAATTACACTATATTTCAACAGGGAAACAAGTCAATCCTCTATTACACTTATTTCATTCTAAAACCTACTTTCAAAGGTGAACTGTAGATTTATTGAGGTTTCTTCCTCCAAAGCTAAATAGCAATGATTTATTTTTCCAGAAGCCTGCCTGAAAAATAACTCGTTTTCTTCTTACAGTCCTATATTCTATACATTAATTATCATAGGAAAAAAATTAGAACTTATAGCAATCATAGTTCATATTCTAAAAATACATATTGCACATGATAAAAGTAGATATTAGAATTTAGATTATTATATTCTACCCTAAAACTCAAAACCACCAAATTTTAATAGTGGGAAAGGAATATTAAGAGATTAAAATGTAGAATATCATTGGAAGGCCCCCTAAGAAACCTACCAATGAATAAAGTAGGTGACATGGGGACAGTGAGAAATAAAGACATACTTTTCATTGAATATCATTTTGTATTTTGAAATCTGAGCATGTACAGTTAAAAATGTTAGTTTCTTAATTCATTGTAAATCACTGAAGGACTCCAAAGAAGCCCTCATTTTCCAGAGGAGAAAACTGAAGCCTAAGAAGCAGATGAGCTGCTCAAGATCACACTGCCAGAGAATGAAAAAGCTGGGAGTAGAACTCAAGAAGCCACCGGACGCTTCCAGTGTTTTTTTCCCCCCTCACCACAATGCCTTGTGGTGAAACAGCATCTTATGAACAATAAAAAGTATTACCATAATCCTTTTCAGAACTGTGGTCTTCCTGAGGTCCTGGTAACACACGTGATAGAGTGCTAGTTGTTAATGCTTTCACAGAGGTCCCAGGGCAAAAGGACAGAGATGACAGTCCTCACCATCAAGCCCACACCAAGCATTAAGCAAGTGAATGGAGACAGCACACCAACCAGCATGTGGATAATGTGTCTGAAAGTGGACTTAAGCTTTAACCAGGCCAGGAAGAGTTTACAGCTTTCATTATTACTAACAGGAAGGATGCCTGATGAGGCAGAATAGATTTAGTAGTTCAAAGAGCTTATTCCTAGTGAATTGACTCCGAGGAAATACAGCAAAAGCAGACTACAGGAGATTCCAGTTTGAAAGAAGCCTCAACATTCCACTGTGCAATTACTCTCGAACAGAAAACTAAGGGAATCATCAAGGCCCCGTCTAGTCCTAAAATTCTCAAATAAGGAGAAGCAAGACAGTTTCAACTCCTCCTCTGATGACTTCAAGCATACTTTTCCGGCTGGTAAGAAGAAATGTTAACCGCTCTCAATAGGTACAAATGCAGGGGAAACAGCAGAGTTTCCACAGCAAAGATAAGAGAAGTCAGAATTAAAAACTATGCCCAAAAATGTCTGAGTCTGTCTGCTTGGAACAAGGGATCCTGGAAGAAAGGGGGATTATTACACAGTTATTGTTTCCTTTCTACATGTGTATGTAGCCTTCACATTTCAAGAAATACATGTGTGTCAGACATTATTAGGCCTTTACTGCAGTTTTTGCTGTTAGCCAAACATACTGTCGTCATACTTTTTAGTTTACCTAAGGATTTTTAAGCACTGGATAAGTCGTTTGCCAACAATGCTGTTCTGATGGAATATTTTAAAAAGAGAGAACATGAGAGTGGATAACAAGCCTGGCCAAACCATGACTTCCAGGTTCATATTTCTGAAGAGAAGCCATGGTATACGGATAAACCACAGACGAGGACCCTCTTAGTCAACTCTGGGTCACAAGGTCACATCACACTGAGAAGTCTCACCACACCTTCAATTCCCGATCATGAACAAAAGGCAAGAGGGCGCTGAAGTTCCAGCACCAGCTAACCGATGTCATCTCCAGGAAATCTATAGTGTACAATACCTAGCGTCAACAAAGGTGAGACGGCTGTTTTAAATTCCACCTCCAATTTTCACTAAATATTTCATATTTGGAAAAAAACATTTGAAGTTTATTTGTTAACAACTTTTCTACTTTGTCGAAAATAAATCTGCCTCATGGTAAAACAGTCACACAATTCAAATAAGAAAACAAATTACAGGAGATTTAAGTCAGATGTTATGCTTCACATTGAAAGGTGTAATATCAAAAACTCTATCGATGTGTTTCATCAAAAACATTAAGCACACAACCTGGAGCCAAAAAAGCAAGAGACTTGTCACTTCCTCTCCGTGACAAATGAGTTAAACACTGACAGAAGCTGTATTAACATTACCTAGGACAGGAGAAACATTTGGTGACTCACACATTTCCCTTTAATATCAATTTTAAAATTAAAGAGCTGTTTTCTCAGGGAAAAAAAAGAGGGAAAACATTCTAAATTATCCCTTTAAACTTCAGATCCAATAAATTAAATACCATTTTGCCTCCTTGGTTTCAATTTCAAAGCCAATTCCATTTTTTTCGCCCCAAATCGCGAGTCATATCAATCATCTGTACCCATGAAATTTACTACCTTAAAACCATTCAGCTGAGGTTTAGGGTGTGCCTGCAGCTGAACAAATACCATCTGAATTTTAACTCTATCTCCTTCTAACACCTTCCATATTTATTTACTTATAAATGTGGATTATTTTTCTCTAGACGTGAAAAAAAAGTGCAGTGAACAAATTTCACGGAGCGCAGTTATCACGTAAATAAAACCAGATGAAATCGGAAAATGAGTGTTCTCTACCCCAACGCCTCGTTCATGACAAGGATTTTAAATGGCTCAAAAACGTTTCAATACCTATAGCCTAAATACCAGACTAAATCCTTACATGCTAACTCTTTACTCGCCGGGGTAATGGAATAAAGAGCGGGGGGATACAGTCGGCATGACTGAAATACTCAAGTAATGCCGAAGTTAAGTCGACGATTTGACGCCGCTCCGCATTAACTTTTCATCAACCTTGCTAACAAGAAAGTGACAAGCTGAGATTTCGGATCGTTTTATTTCCCAAGCTGTTCCTCTGGCGGAGGCTGAGTTAAGCGGTGCTCAAACAAGGGGTACGGTACACTGCAAATAACACAGTCCTGAGTAAGATTATTCCTACAAAGCAGGAAAAAGCAAAAGAAGAATTGTTTTGCATTTCTGCCCTCGGACTCCGTTCCAGAATCCAGCACTGCCTGCCAAAAGCAACGCAGTAGAACCAGTCAGTAAATAACACCCACAGTCTTCCGGCTGGACGCCCCGAGAAAGCCTTCCTCCAGCCTAGTCAGGACTCGCCGCGGCAGCGCGAGAGAGGCACGGCCCACCAGGGCAAGACGAGTTCGCAACGAAAACCACAAGTGTCCCAAGCAGGGACCCGAAATGAAGTCCCTGCTCCTGCGCACGCTGCAGGGCCGCGGCTCCCCACCGCTCGCCTGCAAAAAGGGGGTCCCACGGCGGACTGGGGAGAGGGGACTCGCTTCCTGCAACGAACCAGTCCCTCCCCGTCCGACCCGTGCTCAACTCCCGCTGTTGCGAGCTCGCAGACGGTCCCGCCACGGTCTCCGCTCCGCCCCGCTCAGCACGAGACCAGCCGACACCCCCTCTGACCTGTCCTCGCAGGGGTCCAGTCGGCAGCGTGACTCCTCCATCGCGATCGCCGCTGTGAGCGACCGCGTCTAGATCCCGACCCCGCGGGTAGGGAGGCAAGCCTGGCCAGCAGCCGGGCCCCGCCCCCTAACAACCGCACCACGCACTGTCGCCGTTGCCCATTGGTCTGTGTGCCAGCCTCTCGCCTCTCATTGGCTATTGCCGCCGCCCGGCGTTGCGGGAGGGTTTCTAAGGGGAGAATGAACAGGGCGTAAAAGGCGCCTACGCCCTAGCTGGGTGACGCATTAGGGTTTGGCTCCCGGTGCGGTGCACCGGAAAGATACCCCGGGCGGAAGGCTGTGCTTGCCTCAGCTGCTTCACTCCCGGCGGCTGGAAAGCCAGTCGGGGAGCCACCCATCCCCCACTACCCGCCACACACGAAGCAGCCTTCCCGCACTTCCGGCTGTTTGTACCCAGAGACCACCCAGAGGGCTTCCAGAGGTCTGTAATGTGAGCACCTACAGACCTCTGCCGCCTGCCTCAGGTCGGCCCCTTCCGGTCACCAGGGCCTTCCTGGGAACCACATTGGTTCCTTCTCCAGCAGTCATTCCCCGTTAAAAGCACCTTTCATAGTTACCTAGTTGGCTCTCCAACTGCGCGAAACTTGAGGCTCCCCTACTCCAAGCCTGAGCGGTGAGAGCCCTCCTAACACCAGCTCTACAGACTCTCCTAAGAATCTTTTCCATTTACATCTCTACAGCCTGTGGCCCATCTTCAAACATTCACACACATTTTAAACAGTTACTACAAGAAACGATTTTCTCACTCTATTTAATATTTACAGATTTCTTTGGCTGGAAATAAAAAATCAAAACACAGCAAACCAGATAACCTAGTATCTCTCTCCCCTTCACCTCCCTGATCCCATCGTATTCACTAAAACAGGGCTTGCTGCCTCATTTTCATCTTGCTCTTCCCGCAGATGAGCCAAGGTTGCAGAGGTGGAAGTTCAATTATCAAAACTCAGAGTTTGATTTTTTTCATCCAACAGGTCAGAGGAAGCTGCCCATGAGCCTGACACAGAGCTGGTATTCAAAAATGTGGAGTGAATTAGTTTGAGAGAGGTGATTAAAGGATTAATGAGTTGGAGTTAAAGAAAACAATTTAAAAAGACTTCTGTGGAGGGAGCAGTATTGCTGCATGATTGGCAGTCAGAAGCAGGATTCTCTGAAAACTTCCTGCAATCATTTATTTACATACATCTTAATCAGTTACTACAAGATACTTTTAAATTTTTTAACAGTACAAGAGAAATAGAAGTCAACTGTTTATGACACTAAAAACTGTTTATGACAAGAAATTTTTGAAAAGCAGATAAATCTGGGAATGGAATTCCCTTATGACTCCAAGACTGTAATTAAAATCTTTTTTCTATTGATGTTATTGGTATTATTTCCATTCTATCCTATTGATATACTCTCCTGTGAGCTGGAAGAGTGACTTTAGCAACGTGATGAAAACCAGCAATCAATTTCTTGAGACCATTGATGTCTGAGAAACCCAGTCAGTTCTTCGCAAGGAATGGGCTTTTGCTCAGCCTCCCTCTCTCCCTGAGGTAAGTAAACAGGTGCCGTCGTCTCCTCCATGTGACCTTTATCCCATACTTCTCCTCAGGAGTGTCTTTAACCAGAACAGGCCCAGGCTCTGGACTCTTGGGAGTGCTTGTATGAAAACAGTTTAGAAAGCTGTTTTCCCTCTGATCTGGGGAAATGGGCCCCTCCTGCACAGAAGATGACTCTGGGGTCTGGATATCAGGTGGAATGAACACATAAGGTAAGTTTTGAAGTGCATGTGCTGACAGCTCCCCAGAGCTCTGGGGACTGAGCATTGGAACTAAGGGCCTTCGAGAACTGTCCTTTTTTGATTGATTGGGGCACTCCCTGGTTAAAGGGATTCCAAGTGTGGCTGAACTGGAAGAAGACTGTGGATTCTCAAACATTAGATGTGGAAACTTGGAAGTGGTACATTTTCGACTTGAATGTCTTGCCTGGTCTCGCTTATGACATTTCCGGTTGACTGGGAACCAGCTTTCTGTGGGTATATCAAACTGAGGTGACACCTAAGGATCCAAAGGAAAAAAAAGTGAGGACAGCTGATGACCAGGAACTTGAGGGAGAAAATGACATTACTGACTAGAACCCTAAATGGGCACTATGGTAATGGACACAAAACAAAAATACCTGTCTAATGGGATATTACTAGAAACGGACATGACTTTGGACAAGTTATTCAATCTCTCTGACTTCCAATCTCCTCATTGTAAGAAAGGGGACAATGCCTCTTTCACCTAATCACACCATACAACTGCAACTTGTTTATCTCTAAACTTTAAGGGCAGAGACCTTACTTACTCACCACTAATCTCCAGCACCTAGGGGAGTGCCTGGCATAACGAAGGGCCCCAGGAGAGAATGAATGGCTGCATGCAAGAATAGGAAGTGAGGTCCTGTACGGACAGCAACTAGCATAGGACCTGGCATATAACAAGTTCTCAATAAATGCTCATTCTTCTTCTCATCTACAGGATTCAAACATTCGTTTCTCCTATAGTCCTGAACCAGGTATTATGGTTCTTCTAAACAACCGTGAATGAGTAATATTTACTAAGGACTCTTAAGCAGAGCTTACGTTTTTGTCTGACCCATTTGCCATTCTACTTCCCTGACATGTTCTCTTCGCAAGGCTTTTAAACTGTCAAAATATGACATACACCATTTCTGTGGGTTTTTTTCAAGGTTCAACCTAATAAGCAGTAAATAGCTAAATACTCTACCAATCTCATGAAGCTTAAGAAACAACCTCATTTTTTTTACTGGTTCTGCCATTTTTGTCTCAGTTACTGGTTTATATTGAACTTTGAGAGGAATGTGGAGGGAAAGACTCTAATTCCAACCAACCCATGCCTCCATTTGGACTTAGGAAAAGAAGATATACCAGAGAACAGGGCTGACAAGACAGTAAGAATATATTATGTCCTTGTCCTGCCCCCCAAATCTTATTCTTTGGAGGCTCTGGTTCAAGGAGCATAAGAGTCAGCATTGTGAGAAACCTAACAAATTCAAATCAAATCCCATGACCTACCCAGGAAGTGACCGTGTCGTGGTCAATGGGCTTGCTAGCCACCTGTCTAGTGTAAGTGATGGGAAGCTGTGGAGATCCATAGCCGTGTTTGGGGCCCTCCAGTGGTTGTTGGTGAAATACCAGCTGGGCTTTCTGGGAACCTTGGCGGCGTTTTTTTCTGGGAGGCATCAATAGGTGAGTGAAGAGCAGTTAGCAACCACATGATGCTGGTGGTAGTCAGGTGGAGGGAAAGGCTCCAGTTCCAACCCATGCCTGCAGAGAAATAAATGCTAGGAGAAAATAATTCCCACAATTCCCCAGCTCTTCCTCATACTCTGCCAACCAGTTCTACTACCAACTACCACCCCAACCTCAAGGCTGCTGGGAGCAGCTTCCTATAGCTACACCACCAAGTAAAAACATGCAATAACAGTCGTTCAATGAACATCCATCGAGCACGTGTTAAGTGCCATGCTGGGTGTTGGGAATTGAAAGATGGATAACCATTTATTCTATGATCATTTCTGGAGTGCCAAGCACTGGAAGGATCACAGAAGTCAGACTGCTCCTGTTTTCAGAGAGCTGACGGTCTAGCAGAGAGAGACAGACAACTACAACAGTGGGAAGAATGCTTCAGTGACCTCAGGGGAGGCTTTCTGCAGACGGTGACATCTGACCTAGGTATGGAAGGAAGAATGGAGAACAAGCAACAGTAGAAAGATGTGAGAGGAACGCTGATGGACAGTGACTGTAATGGGGTATCTGGTGGGGACTTGATAATGGGGGGAATCTAGTAACCACAATGTTGCTCATGTAATTGTATATTAATGATACCAAAAAAAAAAAAAAGATGTGAGAGGAGAATATTCCAGGCTGTGCGAATAGTAAGAGCAGAGACCACTACGTGGGAATACGTCTGACTTGTTGAAGAGAGAGTAACGCCAGTATGGCTGAACTGGAGAGTAGCGGGATCTGAGACAGTTCATATGACACAGGGCTTCAGAGGTGAGGTTAAGGACTCTAGATTTAATTATTCTCAGTGTGACAGAAGCCATTGAAAGATTCTGGACAGGAAAATGATATCTTCTGATTTATACGTTTAAAAGATAAGGCGCTTTGTGAGAAAAGGTGGATTGGGGAGAGGAGGAGGAGAAAGTAGCAGGGAGCAGTTAGCAGGCTCCAGTGAAAAGCGTGGAAATTAACCAGTCTCAACGGGCAGTTCACCAATCCTACTGTTTCCTCCATCAACTCATTTTCCACAAAGATTATCTTAAAACTTTCCCACTTTCTTAGAACTTTAGAACTCCCCTTCTCTTTCAACAATTGACTTTACTTCCTACTTCACAAAGGATACAGGAGATGTTAAAGGAAATACTCCCATTTTCCAGAAATCAAACATAAAACCTACATATATCTGCTATACATCCTCTTTCTGCTGTAATTAGAGGTCCGTCCCTTTTGCTGTCTAAGGCCTTCCCCTCTGGCCAGGCTTTGGAGCCTTCCTCACTCTATGCACCTTTCTTAGGCAACCATCCTCTCATGTTTCAATAACCACCTAGAAGTAGATGGCTAGTATTTACATATTCGGCTTAGAATTCTCAGCACCCCAAACCCACACATACACTGCCTGCTTGAGAGCAACTAGATGCCGCCGCAACTGCACCTCCAATTCAACATGTGTAAAACTGAATTCGTTATCATTTCCCCTGTACCTGCTACATAAAACTGACTATCTTCCAGGGCCCTTGCTCAGGGAATTGGTATTGCCATTCATCCAATGATGCAACCAGAAATCTTGACATTTTCTTTTCCCCCCTCCCATTCAACCCAACACCAAGCCCTGTCAATGTGACCTCTTACACGTGTTTCTAATAATGCCCCTTTCTCCTCTCCCTCTCCCCCTCTCTCCACCACCCTTCAAGTTTCAATAGTTCTGGCCTGGAGTATTGCAATAGTCTAACCTGTCACCCTAATCCACTCTGGCACCTCCTGCAGAGGGCCCTTTTAAAAAGGCAAATCTGATCTTGACTCACTTGTGCTTAAATTTTTGGATTTTGGAGTAAGGACCAAATTCCCTCAGCTCTGGCTAAGGTCCTGCCTCCTCTGGTTCCAACCTCACCTCACACCACACTCCATTCAGGTCTCAGCTCAGTGGCCTCAGCTATTCTTCAGCCTTTGTACACACCATGCTTCCTCCTGTCACACGGCCTTTGCACACCTTATTCCCTTAACTTTGAGAATTTCCCTCCCTTCTTTGCGTAAGGGCATCGCATCTCAGACCAAGCTTTGGTTCATCAGAAAAGCCTTTCCTGAACTACAGACGGCAAGACTCCCTTGTAGCTGCTCAAAGGTATAGCTGACCTCTAATGTATCATTTCACAATTGTAATTCTCCAGTCGCTGATTCTTGAGAAAGTCTGCGCTCCCCTCTCCTCGCAGTTAGACTGTAAACTCAGGAGAAGGAAGGACGTCCTCGGCCACTGTATCCTGGCAGGGCCTGGCACACAGTGAGTGCTCGACAAAACGCGTGGATAAGTTAATAAACAAAGTACTTTATTATATATGAGATATATAAAGAGACTGGAGTCGTATCATGAGGTTTCGGGCCTGAAGTGGGGCTTTCGGTGTGCAGTTGTTAATGGCGCTAACTTGGACAAGATTACACGCTGCCCTCAAAGAACTCGCATTCTAGTCGGGGAAACCAGATGACCGATCGCTGGAGGTCAGGGAAGCACCATCTCCCCTGGGAGGGAAATCAAGCCGGGTGGGCTTTAAAACTGGGTGAGGGTCCCCCCAGACGGGGAAGCGTCGCCCGGAGTGATTAGGGCAGCGCCCCGGACCGCGCAAGGAAGCCCGCCGCGAGGCCTCCACAGGCGCCGCCGTCCCCCGCGTCCCCCGCGGTCCCCGCCCGCCGCGGCCGCCTGGGCCCCTGGCGCCGCTCCCCACGAGCCGGCAGCGAAACCTTACCCGCCCGGCGGCTCCCCTGCCGCCGCTCCTCCCGGCCGCCGCGGCGCTAGGCCTGGAACGCGGAGACAAGGGCCGCGCCGATTGGCGACGCTCCGTCACGTGACCGCAACGCTCCGCCGGCGCCAATTTCAAACAGCGGAACAAACTGAAAGCTCGGCCGTCGGACCCCACCCCCGGCCCCCTGCCCGGGACCCCCTCCCTCCCGGGATCCCCCGGGATTCCCCACCCCTCCCGCATCGCCGGGGACCCGGCCGGCCTGGCGCGAGTCCCTGCCCGGGACCCTGGCTCGGACCCTGCCCGGAGCCCGCCCCAAGAGCCGGAGCCCTGCGGCGGCTGCAGTCGGGAGGTGAGCAGGGTTGGAGGGACGCAGGCTGAGGCCCGGCCTCGGCAGACAGACGCAGGTAGCGAGTCTCGGGCACCGACGTCAGGGGTCCGACGGCAGTGGAGGTTTGGGGCTGCGCGGGTAGGAGGCCTGAGGGAGGATGCAAATTTTTTCTGCATCCAACCTCGTCCTCACTTCTTTCTCAAAGCACCCCTCGGTCTTCCGCGGAAGTCTGACCTCTGAACCCTGTTCGCAGAGGAGGGTTCCGGAGGACACCTCGGGATGGCGGGGGTGGCCTACTTACTTAGGCAGATGTGGCTGGAATGAAAATTAAGCTTATTCTGCATTAAGTCAGAGACCAATCTGCGTGCACATTCCCCTCCTCCTGGGTGTTCTCACCACTATGCAACACTGTCTGCACGCCACCCTTTTCCAGGGCTTCCAGGGTGCAAAGAGGCTGGTCAGAGTAGAAGGGAGAACTGAGCCTTAGACCAGAAAGATATATATTAGGAGTGGGAGGGAATAATAGTATCTACTGAGTGGTGGGGGAGGAAGGGAGACCTGAGAGGTGTGGAGTGGAACAGATTTGAAGGTGCAGGAAATCTAGATATCAAGGAAAGGGAGGAGGCAGAGTGGAGCAGGCCTGTGACCGCTAAGCTTATGGCAAATGTCATATGAGTGTGACAATCATTTTTAGGGAGGTAACAAATATCCTAAAAGAGACAGTCCACTGCTCTCTCAAAATACCTCTAAATAGGATTACACAATTTCACATACTAATGAGGTATCCCGTGTGTCTATTAGAATCAACAAAGCACAAATGTTTTTAAAGATAAAACTATTTTCCTGAACATTACAAAACCACCATAGCATATTGAGGGCACATTCTGTTAGTTAAGAGATAGGGTTTAACAGAGAAGACAAGTAGTGATTCTACAGCTTCTTACTACGCTGATGGACAGTGAATGTAAGGGGGTATGTTGGGGGGACTTGGTGATGGGGGGAGTCTAGTAAACATACTGTTCCTCATGTAACTGTAGATTAATGATACCAAAAAAAAAAAGATAGGGTTTATAGTCTTGGTTCTGGAAGAGTTATTAAGTAATACAGTAATTTGCTTAGAAAGTTAAAACATGAAAAAGCCCATGCAAACACTAAAATGTCATTGTATAAATATTTTGCATATTGTGGAGGATAAATGTATATTTTTGCATCAATGCAAGGATAATGGCGTGTGAGATAAATGGCACCCCATAGTGTTATGCAGTGCACAATCTGTACAACCGTACCATGGGCCTTGAACAGAGCAGTTGCCCTTTTATCTGAGGTCTTGTGAACTGTGCGGTGATTTCTTCAGTGGTGTGGCAACAGTGCAAGAGTACAAACTGCCTTTCTCCTCTGATTCATAGGCACTGATCCTTTTATTTTAAACTAAGATGATAGGAAAATATAAAGGCTCTTTTCTAGAATGGGTTATGGGATCAGAGTTTTGTCAGGACTTCTGATGACCAAATGTCCTCCTCTTCCAGCATTCCTATCCCACAGTCACTGTAGTGATCTGTACTATTGTAGTCAACAAGAGAGAGTTCCATATTTTTGTAACGGTCCCACTTGTTTCTGTAGCCAAACATTCCTAAGCTTCCAGAAGACCTTTGGCTGTACGGACCTACATTCTTAACAGTTCCACTTTCTCCCTTCGAATTTCTTCAGTTTTCCTCAGGTTTAGCCTGCTCCTGTCTGTAGAACTCATCTCCTTATTGTCTGAGGTCTTTGCAGAGGCCCAGGGGGCATTCACCTGGACCCATGGACTAGTGCTCCTGGCCCAAGGGCAGGAACACCTCTCTAACAGAACCTCCTTCTCAGCCCTAACAAATCTCTGACATCCTGCCACTGTGTGCTTTCCAGGGTCCATGCCTGTGATTCTCAATGGAGAGTGAAAGCACAGATTCATGATGAAAACCAGCCCCCGGCGACCACTGATTCTCAAAAGACGGAGGAGACTGCCCCTTCCTGTTCAAAATGCCCCAGGTGAAACATCAGAAGAGGAGCCAAAGAGGCCCCCTGTTAAACAAGAGCCCAGTCAAGCACAGGCCTCCATGGAGGGGGCAGAGCCCAACCCTTGCAAGTTTCCAGCTGGGATCAAAATCATTAATCACCCCACCATGCCCAATACTCAAGTGGTGGCTGTCCCCAGCAGTGCCAATATCCAGAGTATCATCACAGCACTGACTGCCAAAGGGAAAGAGAGTGGCAGCAATGGGCCCAATAAATTCATCCTCATCAGCTGTGGGGGAGCCCCCACTCACCCTCCAGGAGCCCGGCCTGAAGCCCAAGCCAGTAATGATCCCAAGAGCACAGAAGTGATTGCCAAGACCCAGGGACCAACGCCTGCAGCGAGGGCTATGAATCTCCCTAGACCAGCTGGAGCCCCTCCCGGACAGAGATGGGAGAGTTGTGGTATGTGGTCCACAAAGCAAATAGGTGAGGGGCCCAGCCTTTCCTCTCTGGTGGCACAGACTGTCGTCGGTCATGTTGATACTTAGAACAGGGATCTAGCATGCACCAAGGGAAAGTCTTGTCTTTCTTCATCCTGAAACCTTGACCCAGATCCTTTGGACACTGTCAAAAGGGTTGCAGTTATAATTTAGCATTTCTATAGCCTTCTTTATATTAAAAAAAAAAGGATTTATTTATTGTTTCTATTTCTCCTTCCCATTGACTGTATAAGGAAGTAGGAATTTTTCTCCTTCTCAATAAAGGAGAAAACTGAAGCATGAGGAGAGAAAGTGACTTTCTTTGTGCAGATTACTCAGTAATTCTTTTTTGGACAGTTGCCTTGACTGGTCTCTGTCTCACTGTGGCTCAGATTGAAAGGCAACTTGAACTGTGCTCCTGGATTTCTCCAGAAATCCATAAGGGGGCAGAGTACCTGAGGGCCACACTAGATCTGGTACCTCTTCCCTGTCCCTGAGGGTAAAGGTCATAGCAAGGTGACCCCTAACCACCAACTGTGATGGGCCTGCTGGGCATCGGATCAGGCGGCTAAGTTGCATCTTGGATTGTTTCCCCCCAAACAGCTGGCGGCGAGGCAGCAGGCGGTACTCTGGACAACAGCTTGACCAACATCCAGTGGCTTGGGAAAGTGAGTTCTGATGGACTGAGCAGCATCAAGCAAGAGATGGAGGAAAAGGAGAACCATCACCTAGAGCAGCGTCAGGTTAAGGTGAACTGTTCTGTCACTCACTGGAGAAGTCAAAGCCAGTGCAGAGAATTTCTAAGAAGGGAAATGGGTCAAGTGGCCTGTGGCACAGAATTTCCAGGTTCTAGGATTAGCTCTTCACTTAGTGAAATTCTGTAGAACTTGTGAGCTACCTTTCTGCCTAGGATCTTTGTCCGCCATCGGTGAAATTCCCTTGAAGGCAAATTCCTCTGGTTCACTCTGTATTCATTACAGCAGCACTGACTTTTGTACCCTTAGTAGGTATTCAATAAATGATGATGAGGTCTTCGTTTGAAAAGCAACTGAAACTTTAAAGGGGCATGCCAACCATACGAATACAGCATTTTTAACAAGGCAGTTTTATTAGAAGACATATTAATAGCAAATAAAACAAGTTAGATATGCATTTTAAATATTTCCCCAGCAATCAAAACTGACCCAAACTCTGTGGACTGGGGTTATTTTTCACAGTTGCCACATGCCTAGATTCTGTTGTATATACCCTTTAATCATCCATTCAACTACCTTTTCAAGTGAAAATTTACATGGATTTGTACGTGAGTAAAAACTGAGCTGTTTCACTTAAAATTTCTGTACTTATTAAGTGATAGCTCAAGTTTTTTTCATGTAAATGATCAGACCTTTGCCTAAGACTTAGCCAGATGTGTGCTTTGCACACATTTGTCCCATACTCTTAGGAATATTGCTCTCATACAAACATTGAAAGGAGTGGGTTTATTCACATCACATCAGAAGTAGGAATCAGACGAAGATCTAGGTCTCTTGACCCCAGGTCTGAAAAATGGTTTTAGGATGAAATCAGTGCTTTAAGAATCTAAATTCCCAAACTTTCCCAAGAGGTTCCAGCTAGCAAAGAAATACTGGACTTGTGTTTATTATTGGGCAATATCACCAACAAAATGAATGAGGACAGAGAAGTGGTTCTACGTGTCTAGGAACTGGACTAGGTCACCTCCAAGATTTTTCTAATCCTAAAAGTTTATTCTGAGGAATCGTGGGCTCAGATGAGTTTATTTCTAGTGTGATTCTATGGGATTATCCAAGGTTTCTGTAGGGGATGTTGTTTTGGGAGGAACCAGGCGCAGCATTGTGAATGCTTCCATGACATTCCCTTTTCTCTTTCCCTTTGGCTTCTTATAACCCTTAGGTTGAGGAGCCTCCAGGAACATCAGCATCCTGGCAGGACTCCGTGTCTGAGCGGCCACCATACTCTTACATGGCCATGATCCAGTTTGCCATCAACAGCACCGAGAGGAAGCGCATGACCTTGAAGGACATCTATACTTGGATTGAGGACCACTTCCCCTACTTTAAGCATATTGCCAAGCCAGGCTGGAAGGTACCATGTCCCATACAACCAGTCGCTCTGGCTGGTAGTTTGTCTACATGGATGTAGAGCAATTTGTGTCTGGCGCCCTGAGGGAGCATAAATGCAAAGGATGCTGGAACTATAAACAACTAGATCTTTTGGAATGTGACTCTATCCTGCTGAGTCCAGGCAAAATCATCAGTAAGAGCTCTGCCTCCACTTCACTTGTGGCTGTCTAAGGGTAATGGAGACGCTTCAGTGTAACACGAAGCCTGCTTTTGTGCTCCACTGAACAGCAGCTGGAGTGACTAAGTAGCTTTATGAAAAGATCTTAATGAAAAAAAACATGCTGTCTGTGAGCCTCATGACCCAATATTCACCTCCTATAATGTCGCATATCATCTCTAGAAGGCAGGGATTTTCTCTTCAGTTTATTCATGGGAACCCTGAGGTGTCTGAGTCACTAATGCACACCTCAGCGTCAGAGCCACCACCTAGGGCTTCTGACACATACTCAATTTCAAGCCAAGGGTTTTTGTTTGGTTTCCCACAAAGTAGACGTCTTAACTTCAGGCTCTTACCTCAACTAAATTCCAAGCTCCTTTGTTTCTTTACTCACTTGTCTTGCTGTTGAGTATTGCTTCGCAGCCTCACACTTCCTTCCCAGCCCCTGATGGCTATTGGGGTCTTTATCACCCACCTAAGGAATGCCACCAGTCTTCCTCCCCAGTAGGTAGATGGGTCCATGGCTCAGGCTGCCAGCCCTGCATTGTGGAGTGTCAGGAAGAGAGTTGCCAAGAGGCAAGGTCATAAGGATGCTCGCAAAGTCTGTGCTGAACACAGTGGGCGAGCCCCGAGTTTGATTCCCCTCAGGAAACATTAAAGGTGACGTTTCTGAAGCTAAAGTAGCCAGTAATTGGTTGTCTTTTCTTTCAGAATTCCATTCGCCACAACCTTTCTCTCCACGACATGTTTGTTCGAGAGACGTCTGCCAATGGCAAGGTGTCCTTTTGGACCATTCACCCTGGTGCCAATCGCTACTTGACCCTGGACCAGGTGTTTAAGGTGAGTGTCCTGGTTTTATATAAACAGGGCCACAGATGAGGGTCATAATATCCATCTCAAGAGGAGACAAGCCCTCCTTGTGATGATCTTATCCAATCAGGGCAAAGTTAGAGGCCCACCAGCCCATAGATGATTTGTGCGAAACTGAATTAAGTACAGCTGACAAATACCAAATGACACCCTTTTGTGCTAGATCAGGCCATGGAAAGGACTGTTCAGTGTCCCCCTAATCACTCCACGGGTAAGAATTGTCTGGCGTGCTTGTTAAACCACACCTTCCCAGGCCCCTCTTTTGGGGCTTCTGATTCAGTGGGTCTGGGATGGGTCCAGAAATATGTAGTTTTAACAAGCATCTCAGGTGATTCTTAGAGAGAAAGTCTGGGAAACCTTGTTTTTAAAAAGCCCTTCTTCAGGCTGGAAACCAGAACATCTTTTCAGAAGCGATGGTTTTGGGCTTTTAGAATGTGTATAAGGCTGCTGCTAACAGTTGCTGTTCTTCTGGGAGGGAGAGTTGTCCAGGGTGGCTCTCAGTGTCAATCAGGAATAGGTATTTTGCCCAATCTGGCCAGGTTGACCACGCTGGTGGTAACTTCATCTCATTTCTCTCCCACAATGCCTGACCGCCACCAGCCACTGGATGCAGGGTCTCCACAATCGCCTGAGCACTTGGAATCAGTAAGATTCTTTCCCTCCGGCTCGGGGCTCAGCCTGTTTTCCTTTCACTGCCAGCATGCCTTTAGTGGACAGCGACAGAATGATAAGCAGGGGAGGGATCATGTGGCCATGTGACTGCCGGTCCTGAATGCAGAGCACCCAAGCTTCTGGGAGTGAGGAAGTCTGTGGCACCATGTCATCTCCCCAGAAGTGGGGTTCCCGCCCTCTTGTTCCCCCGCCTATAGGTGTCATGCAGGTGCACTGAGCAGAGCAGGGAGCAGCAGGAGAACACGCTATGGGCTTGGTGCAAGACAGCAACCGCAGTGCATGGCGTAGGCCTGGCAGGCAGTGTTTTTTTCTCACTGTTCTACCTGATTTTTCTTTGCCACTCATAGAGCTACATGCTTTAGCATTCCCTGGGGATGATGAGGACACATGGCTGAGATGGTAGGACCTGCCATCATATGTCTATGCACTGCCCACCTCTTCTCACTAACCATCTTTGGAGACAATGCTCATATGCCAAACCAGCTCTTACTTCCTGGGCTGTCGGTTAGCACAGTGCTTGGCACCAGAGCTGCTGGTGGGGTCTCCTGCCCTCTCCCCCTGCCTTATTAACCCAGGTTTCTTTCTCTCCCTATTCCCATAAGCAGCAGCAGAAACGACCCAATCCTGAGCTCCGCCGGAACATGACCGTCAAATCTGAACTCCCACTGGGCACACGTTAGTATGGGAGAGCAGGCCTCGCGCCTCAGCCTGGTCTGGGGACGTACCTTTAGCGCAGTAGGCTCTGGGATTCTGTGCTGCACTCACAGGGTCTGAGCCCAGAGAAGAAAGGCAAAGGTCCTGGGATTGAGAAGGGCCGTATCCCCGGACCCCTGCTTCTCATCTCCCGTTTCCTCCTAGGGCGGAAGATGAAACCGCTGCTCCCACGGGTCAGCTCGTACCTGGTGCCCATCCAGTTCCCGGTGAACCAGTCCCTGGTGCTGCAGCCCTCGGTAAAGGTGCCTTTGCCCCTGGCAGCTTCCCTTGTAAGCTCAGAGCTTGCCCGCCACAGCAAGCGGGTCCGTATTGCTCCCAAGGTGAGTGGCTTCTATTTGTCTCTGAGGAGAGACGCCAGTCCATTCAAAGTGCTGGACCTGTGGCTTGCAAATCACTCCACTCCGTGTTCCTTGAGAAGCTTTTAAACCTAGTTGGCATAAAAACACAAAGGAAAATTCAGTAACAGTGTAAGAGCTAAAAAGGAATTTGGATTATGGCGGAAATGGTGTCTGAAGGCCATAAATACCTGATGAGTTTATAACAATTCCGATAAGGGTGATTATGATGAATGCACTGGGCTGGTTAAGGAGGAGTTCCAAGGGAAGCAGGGTTTAGAAAGAATCACCTTAGGTAAGCAGCCAGCACGGAGGACATTCCAGTGGCAGTGCCGTGAGATGGGGAGGGAGTGCCTCTACCCCAGGAAAGGTAGAGTGATTGGGTCAGTCTAGTGCAGGGTTTCTCATCCTCAGTGCTCTTGACCTTTAGGGCTGGGTAATTCTTTGTGGGGGGTGACAGGAGGCTGCCCAGTGCCTGAAGGATGTTTAGAAGCAGCCCTTGTCTCTCCCTACCAGATGCCAGGAGCACCCCCCCATGTGACAATGAAAATGTCTCCAGGCATTGCCAAAGGTCCCCGGGTGGGGGCAGGGGTGCCAGTGGTCAAGCGTCAGTGGTATAGCTTGAGGGGAAGGTGAGGAGGGTAAGTTAAGACCACATCGTGATAGGCTGCCAAGTCTGGAGAGGAGAATTTGTGAGAGCTGACGTAGTAAAGTAGAGGAAAGAACCCTTCCTCCTGCACTGAGATGGCCATAGCATATGGACTCTGAGGCTTAGGACTTGGGGGTTTGTTTTATCTTTCCTTCATTAAAACATATTTTAAAAATATACATAAATGGTACAAACCATCATAAATCTACACAGAAGTGTTAATGTGATGGCAGCATGCATGCTGTGTGTTTTATTTTTATTACGGTATCATTGATATACAATCTATGAAGGTTTCACATGTGCAACATTGTGGTTACAACATTCACCCATATTATCAAGTCCCCTCCCACACCCCACTGCAGTCACTGTCCATCAGCATAGTAAGATGCCTCAGAGTCACTACTTGTCTTCTCTGTGCTATACTGCCTTCCCCATGTTCCCTCAACATTATGTGTGTTAATCATAATGCCCTTTAATCCCACTAGTCCCTTCTTGGAGTCTGTGAGTCTCTTGCTGTTTTGTTCCTTCAGTTTTGCTTTGTTCTTATACTCCACAATAAGTGAAATCAAATACTTGTCTTTCTTCACCTGCCTTATTTCACTGAGCATAATACCCTCTAGCTCCATCCATGTTGTTGCAAATGTTAGGATTTGTTTTCTTCTTATGACTAAATAATATTCATTGTGTATATGTACCACCTCTTCTTTATCCATTCATCCACTGATGGACACTTAGGCTATTGTAAATGGTGCTGCAATAAACATAGGGGTGCATATGTCTTTTTGAAACTGGGCTCCTGCATTCTTAGGGTAAATTCCTAGAAGTGGAATTCCTCGGTCAAATGGAATTTCTATTTTGGTTTTTTTGAGGAACCTCAATACTACGTTCTACAATGGTTGAACTAGTTTACATTCCCACCAGCAGTGTAGGAGGGTTCCCCTTTCTTCACATCCTCGCCAGAATTTGTTGTTCCTTATCTTTTGGATGTTGGCCATCCTAACTGGTGTGAGGTGATATCTCATTGTGGTTTTAATTTGCATTTCCCTGATAATTAGCGATGTGAAGCATCTTTTCATGTGCCTGTTGCCATCTGAATTTCTTCTTTGGAGAAGTGTCTGTTCATATTATTTGCCCATTTTTTAATAGGGTTATTTGCTTTTTGGGTGTTGAGGCATGTGAGTTTTTTATATATTTTGGATGTTAACCCCTTTTTGGACATGTTGTTTACAAATATATTCTCCCAAACTGTAGGATGCCTTTTTGTTCTACTGATAGTCTTTTACTGTATAGAAGATTTTTAGTGTGATGTAGTCCCATTTGTTCATTTTTGCTTTTATTTCCCTTACCCAAGGAGATGAAAAAGTTGTTCATGTTTATATTCAAGAAATTTTTGCCTACGTTTCTTCTAAGAGTTTTATGGTTTCATGACTTGCAGTCAGGTCTTTGATACATTTTGAGTTTACTTTTGTGTATGGAGATAGACAATAATCCAATTTCATTCTCTTACATGTAGCTGTCCAATTTTACAAACACCAGTTGTTGAAGAGGCTGTCATTTCCCCATTGTATGTCCATGGCTCCTGTATCGTATATTAATTGGCCATATATGTGTGGGTTTATATCTGGACTCTATTCTGTCCCATTGATCTATGGGTCTGTTCTTATGCCAGTACCAAGATGTTTTGATTACTGTGGCTTTGTAGGAGAGCCTGAAGTTGGGGAGCATAATCCCCCCTGTTTATTCTTCCTTCTCAGGATTGCTTTGGCTATTTGGGGTCTTTTGTGGTTCCATATGAATTTTAGAACTATTCCAGTTTGTTGAAGAATGCTGTTGGTATTTTGATAGGGATTGCACTGAATCTGTAATTTACTTTAGTAAAGATGGCCATTTGACAATATTAATTCTTCCTATCCATGAGCACGGGATGTATCTCCATTCATTGGTGTCTTCTTTAATTTCTCTCATGAGTGTCGCATGCTATGTGTTTTAATGCAGTCTGTTCTTTTCTCTTTTCTTTCTGCCCCCACTCTCCCCACCCGCTCCCACATCACCCCTGCTCTCCATGAGGATTCCTGTTGATAATTTAGTATGCTTTCTTCATAATTTTCCCATGCTCTTGGTAAAATATACATATAAGACATATAATGCCTTAGACATTTTATATGTACACAACACAAGGAATGTTGAAAATGGGATATGACACATACTTTTCTGCTTCCAGAAAACTCTTCCAAGTCACTTGGCATAGCTTTAATTCATTGCTTCCTAATGGCCACACAATATCCCGTGGTTGTGGCTATGCCATAAAATTTCCAATCTTCCCACTTCTATGAGCACACTTCGTTTCTAGTTTTTTTGCCTTATCAACAGTATTGCAATAAATATCTTTGCAAGTATCTTTCTTACTAGTGCTTTTATTTCTATGAGATCGAGAACCAGACATGAGATTGTTAAGTAGTAAGGTGTTTTAAATTGTATGAAATATGGTAAGGTTGGTTTCCAAAGAATCTGATAATTCACATTTCCATCAGCAATATATGACAAGACCTGTATCTTTGCCAGCAATTGTTATTATTAGTGTTGTATTTGCCCAGCTACTATGTGTAAATGATATCTCCTTGTTTCATTTTATCTTTCTTTGCTAATCAGGAAATGTGAGCACCGTCTTGATATGTTTGGTCCCTGGGGTTGTTACTACAAGATACTCATTTATGGACATTGCCCATCTTTCTATAGGGTTTTGTTAAGAATTTGTGTAAGTTCTTTGTTATCAAATTATTAACTTCTGCCTTTTATGCTGAAGATATTTCTTGCCTCTACTGTTTGTTTCTTAACTTTATGTTATCTTTTGCCACAGTAAGATTTTTAAATTGTTATATAGTCAAATATGTCTCTCTTCTCTTTTACAGTTTCTGGGTTTCCAGTCTTGGTTAAGAAGGTCACCCCACCCTCAGTTTGTACATGTGGTCTTCTAGATTCTCTTTTAAGAGTTGTATGGTTTAATTTTTCTGTTTAAGTCTTTGTTTATAGTGTAAAGTAGGCATCCAATTTTATTCTCTCAGATGGATACCAATTTTGCCAGCACCATATTAAATGCTCTAATTTTACTCCCAGAATTGAACTCCCACCTTCATCATATATTCTCATATGTAATAGTTCTTAAGACTTTAAAAAGACAAAAAAGAGGATCAGGAGCAGCATGTCACATATTTTAGCCACACCCTGTGTCCTGCTCAGTGACCAGCCTAAACATCGGAGCCCTGAGGGAACCCATTCATCTTCTCCCTGCTTTGCTTCCAGGTGCTGCTGGCTGAGGAGGGGGTGGCCCCCCTGCCCATGTCAGGGACAAGGGAAGAGGAGAAGATCTTGCTCGGAGAGGGGCTGTCTGATCTGCTTCCTGTTCAGCCCATCAAGGAGGAAGAGGCCCAGCCTGGGGAGGAATACCCGCTCTTGGGGAGACCCATCAAAGTAGAGAGCCCGCCCTTGGAAGAGTGGCCCTCACCGTGGCCTTCTGTCAAAGAAGAATCGTCCCATTCCTGGGAGGATTCGTCGCACTCCCCCACTCCAAGGCTCAAGTCCCCAGCCCGTTGTGTCTCAGAGATGCTGGTGATGAAACGAAGGGAAGGGAGGGAGGTGAGCCGGTCTCGAAGGAAACAGCACCTACTGCCCCCATGCCTGGACGAGCCTGAGCTGTTCTCGGCCGGGCGCCCTGGGCCTTCCCGAGGGGCCCCGGAGCTCACCCTCGCGGCAGAGCCCTCTGAGCTCACCTGCCCACTTGGCCACTCCCAGGAGGAGGGAGGACCTTTTAAGACACCCATCAAGGAGATGTTGCCCATCTCCTCCACCCCGAGCAAATCTGTCCTCCCCAGGACCCCCGAATCCTGGAGACTCACACCTCCAGCCAAAGTTGGGGGGCTAGATTTCAGCCCAGTACAAACCCCCCAGGCTGCCTTTGGTCCCCTGCCTGACTCCCTGGGGCTGATGGATCTCAGCACCACCCCACTGAAAAACGTCCCTCTCTTTGACTCACCCCGAGAGCTCCTCAATTCTGAGCCCTTTGAACTCACCTCTGACCCTTTCGGCAGCTGTTACCCCTCAGATAGGGAAGTCCCCAAGCCAGGCTCCCCCGCGTCACAGGTTGCCAGCCTTTCAGCCAACCGTTCTCTGACAGAAGGTCTGGTTCTGGACACAATGAATGACAGCCTCAGCAAGGTCCTGCTGGACATCAGCTTCCCTGGCCTGGAGGAGGACCCCCTGGGCCCTGACATCAGCTGGGCTCAGTTCATTCCCGAGTGCAGTAGAGACATGGCCTGACCCTTGCTGCTCACCTGTCTGCTCTTTGGAGTGCTCATGTGGCTGGGCCTCCAGGTCCTCCAAGTGGGGACAGCAGACAAGGACTGTCCTCTAGCCTCACCTTGTCTGGTTATGCCAAGGCAGATGTCACACTGTAGCTGCCACTGGGCCCTCTGCAAGCAATGAGGCCCTGTGACCACTCTCTGTGCCACCCTATACTCCCTAAGAGAATATGATTCCTCACTCTCCCAACTAGGAGCTGAAAGGTGGGAACAGCAAAAACAAAGCAAACCGTTTGCATCTATGCCCAGCAGTCTACCACCTTCCCCACTCTTTGCAGGGTGGCCCTTGTAAATAGTGTATATTCTCCAAATTATCCTCTAATTATAAATGTAAGCTTATTTCCTTAGATCATTATTTAGAGACTCCCGGAAGGTGGGTAGGATGACAAAGGGTTTCAGTTTGCTTCCGATCCTTGCTTTCAGTTCCTAGGGAAGGGAGGCCATGCAGTGCACGGTTTCCTCCAGACCCAAGCCACCCGCCTCAAGGGCCCTTTACTGTAGGCATCCAGACAAGAGGAGATGCTTGTCAGGGTCCCTCTGTTTGCCCATCCCTCCCACCTACCCATGTTTCCAAGTCTGCTTTCCTGCAAGAAGAAATCCTGGTAAAAAGGTCTCGTCATGGGTCAAGAGTTAAACTGAGGGTGGGGGATGGATGCATCTAAAGCAGAGTGGGGGTGCCCAGATGTGCACCCATAAGATGTTTCTCTGATAATGTCCCTAATCATGCCAGAGAGACTCATGCTGATGAGAACTTGGCCCGAGGCTGAGAAGACTGAGGGGCCCTGGACCTGCCCGGCTGCCTTAGCTCACACCTCAGCTTTGCAAAGAGCCACCCTAGACCATGGCTGACCTCAAGAACACTACATAACCACCTAACAATAAATCCAGGGTGGAAGTGCTGGTCTCTGGTGTATTGGTGTCTGGTCCCTGAAGCATAAGAAGGGATGAGAGAAGCTTGTGGGTGATAATGAAGTTGGGGAAAGGGAAGGCAGGGCCAGCGTGACAAAAAATGCACTTGAAGGAGAGTGCAAAGGACTTTAGCATGGACCACCACCCATACCCTGCCAGGTACATGTCCTTTCTAACAGACACTGGCAGTTTTCCTAATTCTGGTCCTGCACAGCCTGCCTCTTTTTGGGACCTCTGAACTTGCTGGTTATTGTAGGCCTTTTAGGGATCCCCAGACAGGGAAAGGCCTACTTGGGGACATACCCAACCCCTGGTGAACACTAGAGAAGGTGGGCCTGGTTACAGGTACTGCGTGACCACCTTCGTCCCCAATCCAAGGCCTGGAAGCCAGCCTGTCCTTTCCTCACTCTGCCCTCCTAGGCAAGTCCCTCCCCAGAAGCAGTTCACGTTACCATCTTTTGCAGTCAGAACTTAGGAGTCCTGTTCCCTGCCTGTCACCTGAAAGGCCGCTGGCCTGAGAGACCGGCAAGCCCTCCCAGCAAGAGGTAAGGGCCTCCTCCCTGCATCATCACCAGGAAGCATCACCATAGCAACCCCAGCAGCAAACAATGCTGCCAGGAAGGCTTCCCTATAAAGCAGCCCCTCCTGGCAATCAGGCCCAAAAGAAGAATGGCCAGTAGCCTGAAAAGGTCACCCAGAGGGCAGAGTAATCCATCTGTGTCAGAGGACCTTTCCTGCAGGTAGGGGGTGGGGCCCCAACTCCACAGCCTGCCTTTCTGTACATGCCTTCTGCTAAGCAAGCAGTCAAGGCTGTACAGACCTTGTACCTATGGAAAGGAGCAGAGGTCCGGTACACCTTGGCAGAGAAGCAACTGGCTGCTGTGTACCATGCCTTGTTGACTACAGAGGCCATCACCGGAACAGCTCCAAGGTAATAACCACCTATTGCATCACTGGGTGGGTGGAAGACTGGACCCCAAAGCCACTGAGTGACATGGCACAGATGACTACACTGGCCAAATGGGGCGCATACTTACAGCAACATAGCACCCTCTCTACTAGCCCCTTAAGAGGAGAACAACTTTTACTGGGGCCAGTGACCTATACCAGTGGAAAGCAGGAAGAACTTGCTTTTGAGCCATTGGTAGCTGAAAGTCCTTATCAGAAGGGAAAAGCTATACGTGAAGATGCTTGGTATACAGACAGCTCCAGTCATGGGCAGCCCCCAAAGTGGAGGGCTGTGGCTTTCCGTGCTAAGACTGAGACAATATGGATGGAGGATGGAGAGGGGAAGAGCAGCCAGTGGGCTGAGTTGCAGGCAGTATGGCTTGTGATCACCTGGGAGCCCTCCCCTATAGCTGTCTGCACTGACAGCTGGGCTATTAGGGATTGACCCTGCGGCTACCGACATGGTACCATGCCAACTGGAAGGTTGGTCACCATCCCCTTTAGGGGCAAGAGTTGTGGCAAGACTAAGGGCCTCTGGTCAGACTAAGACAGTTACTGTATATTATTTGACTGGCCATTTGCCTTTGTCATCCCCAGAAAATGATGAAGCAGACACACTGGCCCAGGGACATTGGCTAGAAGGAAAGCCTGCCTTTGATGTGGCCCAATAGTTACATCAGTGTTTGTTGCACACAGGGCAAAAGACAATGTGGGCTGTAGCCCATCAGTGGGGCTTGCCATTGACCTTGAAGAAGTTAGCAGAGTCCAACAGGAGTGCCTTGTGTGCTCTAAGAGGGACTTACACCAAGTCCCACAGCAACATGAGACAATAGTAAATGGGCCGATACCCCTTGTCAGACAGCAGATCAACTATTGGGCCTCTGCCCACATCAGAAGTATATCAGTATGCCATGACTTGTGTGGACACATCTACTGACCTGTTGGTTGCTTTTCCTGCACATCATGCAGACCAGCAAACTACTAAAAAGGGCCTAGAGTATCTCTTTACAGCCTATGGCTGACCACAGGTGATTGAGAGCGATCAAGGTACCCATTTTACTGGCCATACTTTACAAGAATGGGTGCAGCAATTAGGAATAAAGTGGAAGTTTCATGTACCATATAACCTCCTGGGGCATAACAGAGTGGTACAATGGTTTGTTGAAATCTGGCCTGAAGTTGGACACCAATAATCTATGGGGCTGGTCAGTTTGTTCATGGAAAATGAGCCTTGAGCCCTGTGGACATGCTCACACACACATTGCTGCCTCTCCTATACAACTGTATGTACAAACTAAAGAGGAGTTATTGAAGCCAAGATATGGTCAGCAGAGCAACATCCTGCTGCCAGCCCCAACTGTTTTAAGCCCTGGAGACTGTTCAGTGGACATGGCCCTGGACATTTTGACACAAGGACCAGCGATGGCTGGTCCTTCTGGCACTTTGGGAAAAAGGCCTGGAAGCTGGTCTTGTGTGTATTCCTGGAGTAACAGTAGAGTGACCCCCAAAGATCACACTAGTGTACCCAAAATGTCTGGGAGGTAAGAGCATCTTATGGGGGAGTTGTTTTATCTTTATGGCCAGTGTGTGTACGTCCCATAGCCCTATATATTGACACCTGTAACTCCCACAGGGAGGGGGGTGAAAGGCTGGTATACTAGACCAGGATGAGATCCCTTTCCTGCCACTATCCTATCACAGCACCACTCTCTTGCATGCATCCTACCTGATAGACAAGATTTGCCTTTGCTGGTGTCATTGAAACATGTATCTTATCACCCTTAAACGTATTTTCTATTATAGTCCTGTGGCCTGGACCTGCCCCCTGACTGCAGCTGTCATGTGATGATTGCTCCGAACTCCCTACCTGTTCAGCGACTGCCTGCCTGTGGAATGGGCGAGCTATGGCTTAATTTGCATAAGACTTTGAACCTAGATGAATCCTCTCACTTGAGGATTAACATGATTTTATTGCTGTTGCTATTGTATGCTGTTAGTCTGGTTACAACGCTCCAGTTTTCTTTCCCAGGGGCCATTGTGGAAGATGGGGAATGAGTAGACTATAATATGAGATTTCTGGAGGAGTGGGCTGTGGGTAAAATTGCAGTATTTCCAGAATCTCTTGCCCAGCCTTAGTGCATCTCCACATCAATAGGTATTTCCAAGGGGTGGAGAGGAGTCCATCTCTATATCAATAGGTAATTACAAGGGCGAGCAAGGGCATATCTGGACTGGAGAGGTTGAATGGGATCCCTTTTTACAGCTGGGTTGCAAGAGACATGGGTAAGCAGAAGTGGACAACTGCTTGTAAGAAATAAATGGGTTTCTCCCACTTTATTTCTCCCTTTGACTGATTTTGGTTTCAAAGGTGTTTTGTCCTGGATTTTCCCCCCTGGAGTTATAGAGTCTATTTTAGTTTTGTTTACTTTTTTATTTCATAGTTCTTTTCTTTCAGCCATTTGAATATATCATCTCAGTGTCTCCTAGCCTGCAAAAGTTTTTTTGCCGAGAAACCCGCTAAAAGCCTTATGGGATTCCTTTATATGTGAAACATTTGTTCTCTCTTTGTCTTTGATTTTAGGCAGTTTTCTTACAATGTGACTTGGAAAAGACCATATTGGGTTGAAATTTTGGAGTGACCTATTAGTTCCATGAACTTAGATATCTACATCTGTCCCAAGATTTGGGAACTTCGTAATTGCTATTTATTAAATAAGCCTTCAGCTCCTTTCTCCCTCTTCTCCTAGGAGTCCAAGAATGCATAGATTATTTCATTTAGTGGCATCCTATAATTCATATAGGCTTTTTAAACTTTTTCATTCATTCTTTTTTTTTTTGCTCCTCTGACTGTATGATTTCAAAAGACCTGTGTTGTAGTTCATAGGTCAAAATCTACTGTTGCAGCTCTTGATTCTTTGGTGCAGGGCTCTATGTAGTCTATAGCTCTAGGATTTCTGCTTGGTTTAATGGTTTCTATTTATTTGTTGTTTATTTAATGGTTTTTATTTCTATTTCATTTTGTTTATGCATTGTTTTCCTACTTTCATTTAGTTATCTGTGTTTTCTTTTAGTTCACTGAATTTCTTTAGGAGAATTATTCTGAATTTCCTGTCAGTTCAAGATCTCCATTTTTCAAGGATCTGTCTTTGGAATTTTATCAGTTTCCTCTGGAGGTGGTGTCATGTGTTGTTGCTCACTCTTGGTGTTGGGGGCTGCATTTGTGGATGTAGGCACCTCTCCAGTCATTACAGACTGTCTTTGGAAGGCAAAGCCCTTCACTAGTTAGTTCATCCCGAGACTTTGGGTGGGCAATCTAGTGGTGTCCATTGGTGGACTTCCTGCTGGAGTCCTTGGGTGGCCTAATGCTCAAAATGGTTGAAAACCTGGGACAGGGGTGCTCAGCCCAGTGCTGGTCCCACAGGGTCCTGGGTTCACAGGTGCTCCCATGGAGCCTGGGTTGTGGGTGTTGACTGGGAGCCTGAGTTCACAGGAGGGATCCCAGAGCCATGGAGGCCAGCTGGGGAGGAGATGTGCTGGAGCCTGCCAGGAGTTTTCTGGTGAAACTGGATTTGGGAAGTGTTATGGTGAGCTGGGGATGTGGGTTCCTAGGAGCCCACTGGGAGTCTGATGACAAGGGCCAGAATCCTGGGGCCACTGGAGCTGCCTGAGACCATGGGAGCCTTCAGGCAATGGAGTGGGTCAGGAGCCTTGGCTCATGGGAGCCTTCTTGGAACCTGAAACTGTGGAAGATACCCGGAGCCACGGGGGACCCTGTGGCCACTGGGCTGCGTGGGGCTGCTGGGGCACATGGGCCTGGATCCTGTTCCCAGCAGCCTTCTGCAAGCCTGGGGCCAGTAAAGCTGCCTGAAGCCACTGGGGCTGGCAGGTTTCCAGGGTGAACTGGGGTCTGGTCCCCCGGGAGCCCTCCTGGAACGTGGTGCCATGGGAAATGCCTAGGACTGCAGGAGCCAGCAGGCCCCAAAAGCCTGGATTCGCCATGGCCTGCTGGTGCCAAGGATGCCCCTTGGGGCTGCTGGACATGTCAGGGGCAGTGGGGGCCTGGGTTCTTGGCAGCCTGCAGGGAGCCCTGCTGTGGAAGCTACCTGGAGCTGTGGATGGCATCTGGGGCCTCTGGATTACAAAGCACTGAGGTGAGTTGGTTTCTTGATTTGTAGGAGCCAGCGGAGGAGTCACAGGAGCCACCCAGGGCAGGGGCCTGGGAGAAATGAGGCCTGTGTCCCCAGGAACCTGCTGGTAAAACCCCAACAATGGACTAAATTAAGTCATCACTTTCCTGAGCTATTTGGTAGGGGGCCTATCTGGAACTGCAGGCGCTTTACTGAGTAAGGAGGGTCACTCTCATAGAGGAACTGGCTGGAACTGGTTCCCAGGGCATGTGCTAAACTGACTGAAAGTACTAGAATAACCTCTGCTTCATTAGCATGCTAGGATTCCTGCCCAGGGAGGTGCTTATTCACCATTTTTTAAATATGTTATGAACAAGCATGATAACATGCAATGCCTGTACACTAATAAGTACAGTTCCGGTCATCAGAAACACCCTGGACATTTCCCTTTCCTTAAGGAATAAATATTTTCTCTGACCCATAAAAGCACTCTTCACATAATCCTGAGGAGGTAATCTGAACAATCGCTCTTGCCTTTGTGTTTGGCTGCCACAGTAAAATCCTCTTGCTACTAAAGACTGTCTTGGAGATTGGCTTTCTGTCACAGAAGCAGACAAACTCACCTCTGTGCTGTTTCACCAGGCGCCTGGTGTCATGGGAGTCACCTGGTCACTGGAACTGGCAGGCACAAAGTGAGGCCTGGGTTAGCAGGAACCTTCAGGAAGCTACCTGGGGCTTCAAGAGTCAGCTTGGTGCTGGCCAGGCAGCTGTGGGGTCTGTAGCGAAGGCAGGCACTCATTTCACTCCCTTTTTTTGTCTGTCTCTCTGTAGGAGGGCCCAGGCTTGGGGGAGGGTACTGAGGGCCTGGGTTCCCAGCACCCCACCGGACGCTCTGCTATGGGAGTTGCCTGGGGCCCCTAGGTCAGGCAACATCAGGGGAGCACCTGGAGTCCTTGGCTCTTGAGAAGGTAATTTCATGTGCAGGTCGTCAAATCCATGTTTGGGTGGCAGGTGGTAAGCTGACATCCCTTCTGGAGACACTTTTATTTCCTTCCAATCTGTATGCCTTTTATTTCTCTTATTGCCCCTCATAGGCCCTCCAGTAAAATGTTAAACTATATGGGTGAGAGCAGACACCCTTGCCTCATTCCTGATCTCTGGAGGAAAGCATTCACTCTCACCATTAAGTAGGATGCTAGCTGTACTTTTTCTGTAGCTGATTTTTTCAGATTTAAGGGAAATCCTTCAATTCCTAATTTGTAGGGATTTGTTATCATTGATGAGTATTAATTTTTTTCACATTTTTTCCCTATATTTATTGAGATGACCATATGCTTTCTCTTTTCTTACTCTGCTAATATGATGAATTACACTGATTTATTTTCTAATGCTTCCTTCAGTACTTCTATCCAGATCTCTTAAAAAAAGGAGGTCAGTTTGGATTGTTTGTTATATATTTCTTTTTCAGCTTGCTTTCTACTCTTTTTGTTTCTTGCTCTCTCATCCCCAAAACTGGAAGATTCCATAAAGAAAAAGATTCAGTTTCTCTTATCTCTGGTGCTCTTTGGACAATGTCCACCATCTATGGCCAGGACCTTTAGTGGGAGGGGTTGGCAGTAGGGGAGTTGAGGTGCAGCTGACCTCAGGGTTGAGTCTGTGATAAATTTAAGGTTTTTCCCTAAGGCCTTCATGATATTGAGATTATGATATTTGCATTTTATAGGTCAAGAAAAGCTCCAAGGAAAATGTGCCACAAACACACCTGCTAAGATAACTTTTTGTTTCTGGTTTGTTACTGCTGTATGCCTAGCTGTTGTGTCTACACTTCCTATTCCCTTGGCAGGTAGTTGCTTAGTCTCCAAACTTCACAATGTTCTCCATACATTTATATTGTCAGTAAATAATTACTGAGCTTCATTACATGCCAGGCACTGTGTGGAGTTCTTGAGGTATATCAGTGAACAAAACACACAAAATTCCCTGCTCCCAGGGAACTTACATTCTAGCAGGAAGACACGGATACCACAATAAACAGAGGTGGAGTGGAAGTGGCTGCAGTTTACTGAGAGTGGTCGAGGCAAGTCTCCTTGAGAAGATGATCCTGCAGCAAGCTTTGGAAGGAGGTGAAGGAGCCTTGCGGCTAGCTGGAGAAAGCACTCCCAGCGGAGAGACCATGTAGAGCAAAAGCACTCAAAGGAATCACCCTGCTGGGTCTGAGGAACAGCAAGGAGGCTGCTGTGGCTAAAGCTAAGAAAGAATAAAGAGTAATATAATGGGGGTCAGAGGGTGATAACCTTGTAAGTCATTTAAAGATTTTGTCTTTTACTTTGAGTGACATGGGGAAGACTGGGAAGAGGGACATTGTAGGACAGGAATGTTGTAACCTGACTTCCAATGTAGTTTGACTGTTATATTGAGAAAAGATTGTATGAAGACAAGAGGAGAATCAGGGAAACATGAGGGCAGTCTTACAGAAATCTAGGCAAGAGATGAAGATGGCTTGGGCCTGGTGTTAACAGTGGAGGTGGGGAAGGGTAGTCACATATGGGTATTTTGGAAGTTGAGTCAACAGTATTTTGTATCAGACTAGATATGAAGTTTTAGAAAGAGAAAAGTCAAAGTTAACTCTAAGGATTTTCTCCTGAACCATGGCAAAAAAGTGGTTCCCATCCTTGAGAGTAGAAAGCTGTGGGTAAAGGAATTCCATCTATGGAGCTATTTCCTGACATGTCACAATCAGAATTGCCATTTCATCAAAGAAATATTCAGGTGAGATCTCTGGGTTTTTATCCTCTACCTACATAGATACGGAATGCACAAAAGTACAGGAGAACTATATAAAAATAAATTCCTTTGTACATGTAGGCAATAGGTCATCAGCATTACTTGGCGTACTTAATTAGATCTGTTAGGAAGAAATGACTTACCAATATTAGTAAGTAACTACTATGTATATTCTGATTGTATTAGTGTAAAAGCTTTCTGTTACTACAACTCTTAAATGTGATCTAAACATTTTTGAAAACAAAATATATCCTGGTAAATTTTTTAGTTATCATCTAATATTTTTCATCAGAGATTTAACTAGTTGCAAATGATGTAATTTCCAGCACACTTTTAAATCTGCAATTTCCAGGTACATTTTTGGCATTTTAAAATTAACCTGTTTCTTGTTCTTTTAAATATATCTATTGGAATCTGAATAATGCTGTGATTTGAACCTGCTTTTATCTATGTTAAGAAAAGAGAGGCATCTATGTTAAGAAAAGAGAGGCATATCTATGTTAAGAAAAGAGAAATATATTGTTTCTACTCTAGAATTTTATCACAGTATACTAGTAATATCTTTGTATACTTAAAAGTCACTTATCTTTTGTTAATATTTTCTTTATTTTTTCTGCCACAATATGACTTTAAAAAATTACTAATTTTTAAAAGTTATATGACAATAAGACTCTCTTAAAATAACTTATTCTGAATTAAGTTAGATTTACAATTTTTAGTAATATTTAAAAATAACTCATATATTACAGATTTGGTAATTATCAAAAGCAAATTTATATATTTATTAATGTATGTGAATTAATCTATATGCTGTTCTCAATAGTTTGCCATAATGCAGTGTCTGTCACGTATAGCTAATCTTATGAGTTATTAGTTTGGGGATTATGACAAAAAGCATGTTAAGTTTTTAGTAAATGCCTGCACACAGTGTGTTTAATATTTGCCTTTTGAAGTAATTATATTAGAAACACTTATAAATCTCAGAAATAAATCAATTGATAAAGCTAGAAATCAAGATGAAATTTTTCCTATGAATATAATGGGAGAAAGTGGTCTAATCTAATAATCTCCCTCCTCCCTCAAAAATCTTAATTGGTCTAACAACATCAAATTTTATTTTCATTACTAACAAGAAGAACATGTTAAATATCTTACATGAGGACATAAGATGAAAATTGACCATAATTGGGAGTAAATATTTCATGGTATTTGATAAAATTAGTTTTAACTACTTCAGTGAAGTCTAAAAGACATCATGTAATTTACCAATGGATTTTATTCAACATAATCTAAGATATATTAGGTGATCTCCTAAAACAGTTCAGTTATATTAAAAGCAGTGATACTAACCTTGACAGCTAGCTATTCTCACTCCCTTACCCACTGATTCACCCTAGGGATGCAGATTGAGCATATGTGTAAAGAATTGCCTACCTTTGAATATAAGGGGAAATAGAAGTCATATTTAGTATTGAATATTTCTTACCAAATCTCATCGCTTTCACTAGACCCTCCAAGAAGCAGTGGCTTCTTTCTTTGATGTTAAAGGAGGAAAACATGTGGTTATGAGACATGGCTATTCTTCCCATAGCCTACACTCTGAAATCTTGGTTTCAGAATATTCCCAAGGGTCAAAATATTTTTTGTACATATTTACCAGAAGTACATATAAAATAGAAAACTGCTGGAAGCCCTAAATTTTATTTTGGTACCAAAATCAATTTTTGAATGATGTTATGTTTTGTCCACTGGACAGTTCTGTACACCCTGGGAAGTGCACCATAGTAACACGTAGGACAGGGAAGGAGTGGCCTTTTTTTTATCATGAGGAAAAGCTACTATTAAGGAAGAAGTGGGAAAGGAGAGTCTCTGTGATAATAGGAAAGAGTATTGCAGAGCTACAGAAGTTGGTTTCCTTAAAACCATTAGTGCCCATATACTGCTTGGGAAGTCAGATACACAGCCGCCCCACTTGAAGACCACTGGACTGATGACACTGCTCAGGGTAAGATGCAGTGATAAATTCAGAAAGCAATAATCAAAAGTATATACTTCAAAACTGACCTTGGATGGTAAATGGAAAAGTAGGTAGAAAAAATTTATTTATTATAATTATTTGTGATGGTCCAACTTTTAGGGAGAAAGTCAGAGCTGGTCTCAAAGTACCCTGTGTGTGCTACCTGACCCCAAACATGGATTGGATTTGAAAATAAGTGTTTTTATTTTTCTGAAGAAACAAGAAATTGGACATTCAGCCAGACCTTTTGTGCCTCTTTAGAAGCTTATCTTGTTCAGTTTGAAACTGCAGAGGAACTGGTAAGCAATATTTTTGTATCATGTTCTCTGTTGAATACTTAGCTCCCTTAAAGGGATAGGCTGCTCAGGATTTAAACCGAAAGGGAAGGAAGGATCCCATGTCAGGCAGACTGAGGGCCATGGGATGCACACTAGTGCCTAACACTTACGTGTTTTCTTTGTCTGCAACCCTGAGAGGCATTTTAGATACATTCTCTCATGTAATCCCCATAGTTAACCTGCAAGATTAGATGTATTGTTCCCATTGTACTAAAAAGTATGGTGATCATATAATTTATCATCCAAATGGGGACATTTTAGGGAGTTAAAGTGACAATATTAATATGATGCTAGAACAAAAGGCATAACTAGGATTTTCCCAGTCAAACTGGGATGGAACATGACTTTCAATAAAGTAATTTAAGATCACAGAGACACTGAATGACTTTAGCTGAGAATTAGGGCCTAGTCTAACTCCAATGACTACACTAAACTTCCCAATTATACCATGCTATGATCCCCAAACAGAAGGCTGTAGAGAGGAGAGACTCAAGAGTATTATGAGAGAAAGATACATGTTTTTGATTTCTGTGCCTCATAACAGAATTTCCTGAAAAGATACAAAGGCCCTTCTGACCACTGGATAGGCCTCAGAAGAGAGTCATCACATCACATTTGGAAATGGACACACAACCCTGAATACAATGTCTCGTAGGTTTTGAGGCTTCTTTTCCTTCTCCTGTTTATGTGTGGTTATGAATGTGAATTGTGCTTATGAGACAGTAAATTTAGTATCATGGACTGCTTACTGCACTAGGGCATAAGACATATAAATCCTATTTATGCTTTTCATTTATTAGCTGTGCCTTTGGAAAAACTACTTATTGTGATTTCAGTTGAAATCTTTAACATGATTGATGACATAATTTTTATACTTTCACCCAATGATTTAAACTTTTCTCTGCTGAAATTTAGAATGTAGAGAGAACAGCTGATGCACAGCAAGGGTTCTAAAATCCTAGAAAGCCACTGATGAACTGATACCCACAAAACTCTTGAGCCCACTCTTCCAGCTGCTTGCATCCATTCATAAAAAGATCTTCTGGGAACCAGTGGGGAATCTCTCCTAAAGTTGTATCACCAGAAAGAATTTAGTAACCGTTTCTTGGATTGTGAACATTTCCATGGGGTATTTTGGATTAAACATTACAATGGAGCAGATAAAATGTAGGGGGCCCAATCACTTCCACCAATCAAAGCTAAGCCCTTTAGGAATTTACTAGCAAGAAAATATTTTTATTTCCACACATTTATGTAACAGTTCAGGAGAAGACTGAAAATAATCTTCACTGAAGGCTGCCAATGGCAGCAGTTTGTTTGAGGACAACAGCAAGCACTGATTAAATACCTGATCAATAATACACACTGCATTCAGTATGGCTGAATGAAGAGATCTGTGATATGTAAGCAGGGCCTTGAGATGTAGAAGGAACTGAATACAGGAATGGTGTATATTATTGTGAAGCCATATGAGACATGTTTTTATTTTTACTGTTCTCTTATTCACATTAAACACCTGGAGTGGGGGCGCTGAAGATGTTAGTGGAGGAATGAGTGCAGGGGTTCAATCGATGAATGTTTAATACTTGGTGTTTGGTTTTAGGTCTGTCATCAAAGGAGGTGGGGAATGCGCCTACCTGAATGATAATGGAGTCAGTAGCGCCAGGGTCTACACAGACAGGAAATGGATTTGCAGCAAACCGAGTAACGTCTGCAGATGCCAAGTTTCTTCCAGGTCTTTATAGGTAATTCCCCACTGTGGGGGACCATAACATTTCACTTTTATTTTACAAAGCCATCCCTGAGGAACATAACACAAGGATATGGAAGAGCATGATTCTAAATTATATAAGTTTTAAATTGTATGAGTTGATATTTGTATTTAAAACCCTGAGTATAATCAGTATCAATGAACTCATCTTTTCTGTAGACATCCTTTCTTTGCCTAAAAATGACCATGTTGGCTGACACCATCCAAAATGATTTCAAAAACTAATGAGAAAAGTTACAATTGGTCTGAGACCTTTAAAAAATTATGTTAACATATTCAAAATTCTCTTATTATCAGTTATAAATATATAGGGAAATTTAAAAAACACTAAAACGAATATTTATTTTGTATTCTTTTAAAACATTAGAAATACTGACAAATACTTTTTATGCTTTCTCAGTGCTTATGTTTTAAAGAGTGCTAATAAGTTCTATACCTATAAACAAATACTATTCTTTATTTTACTCTTTATTGGATTAAAAATCTTGCCTTTAATCACAAAGAGTTAATTACTCAAACTCTTTACATATTCAACACCCAATCACAGAACAACTGAATTTTATTCAATATATGATTGAGTTTTAGAAAAAAATGTTTTAAATGTAGCACTCTACTGATGAGTCCTCAAAGGAATGAAATAACAATTTACAGTGCATCCTTTCTTTATATTCTGTACTTCCATTTCTACTTAATTGATGTACTGTCACCAAATCTTCTATAAATTGCCAAATTTTACTGTATATATTTTACATATATATTATTAAATAATTTTGCTTCATGGTTTAAAGCTTTTTTTCAGTGAGTAATAACCTTATTTAATCCTAATAATGCTTTTTGCCTTGCAATCCATTTTATCTCAGGTTTCCTAAGAGTTGGGGACTATTTCTAGTTCATGTCTCTATCATAAGAAACTAGCACAATGTCAAATACAGGGTGTGTTCAAAACTGTGGCTATGCCTTTATGACTGTGAGACTCTGCCCTATTTTCTTCATTTCTGTTAACTTTCCCACAAAGAAGCTAAATTTCTACAGAACTCTGAAAAGCAAAAAATAAAAACAAAAAACCAGGCAAAAAACTAAACCCAAGATTTCATATTGATAAACTGTGTGTGACTGACTCACAAATAAGATTTCAGTCAAACTGTTCTAACAGAGAAAAAAAGTGAGCATCTCTGCATTCATATGGTATCTGTCTCCTCTAATGTCTTAATCTTTGGGTCAAAAGGCTTCTGCTAAGCCCTGTAGCCCTGCTCACAGGCTTGTTAATCATCAAAAAGTATTTTGTTCACAGCTTAACACTGGTGCAACCAGCCCCTTACCTGAAGCTCACCACCTGACAAGGAGACATGGAAGTGTATGTATAGAAACGACTGGGTCATCGAGGCCTCATAGGAACATCATGGCCAGACCTGCATCAACAAGAGAACTGGAGTCAACGAACCAAGGACAAAGAGTTTCACAAGCCTCCTCAGACCCCTGCTTATGTCCAGATGTCTGTGGTTGACCATTACTTCCTAATCACAACCATCCCCTGTTCTGCTTTCCTGATTTAAATAAAGCCTAAACTGAAATGGATCTTTGTATTTGAGCCATCTTGGTCTCCTGGCTTTCTGGATAAAATTGCTTTCCTTGGCCCCAACACCTTGTCTCTTCACTTACTGGCGTGTTGTGCAGCAAGTGGCACAGGCTTGGTGTTGGTAGCACTGTGACCCTAATTGGCCTAGGGCTTTTACAAACTAGCTTCCAAGCCTTATATTTAAAGTGTGGATTTCATTTCTTGCCAACTATGACCTGGGTAAATTAGCAAGCTGCTCAGAGTTTCTTAATATGAAAGGTGAGCATAACAATACCAGTTTCACTGGCTAGTTGTAAGATCAAATGAGGTAACAGATGAAAGTCTGTTGCCAGTATATTGCTCATAGTAAATGTGCAATAAATTGTTGTTTTTCCTTTATAACTCTAAAGAAAAGTAAACATAATAGCAATAGTTCTGCTACCGGCATGGGAACTTGTAAGAGATGTTAAGTTCACTGCCATTTTCTTGCTGCTCCCAGGAGAAAATCAGTGAGCTGTTTAAATGGGTTTCTATCAGATTAATTTCCAATACTTCAGTGGAAACCACTATCAGTTGAATTCATCATTCAAAGCATATGTCAGAAACATTTCTTCACAAGAACAAACCTGCAAAAGTACATGGTTTATAACATAGGGAAAAAAATCTACATAATTTGGGACTTACCCATTTTTCCACTTTAAATGCATTCTGATTCATTCATTATGTTGCAACCAAAGTGATCACTCCAATCTAAAATATGATCAGGTCAGTCCCTTGTATAAAATCCTTCAGTGACTCCTCATTTGCCCTCAATAAACCCAAACTACTAATGGTAACCAAGGTCATACACTAAAATTATGTCTCTGCTTTCCTTTCCATCTTTTTTTGCCTTTCTCTTCAAAATCCTTCCCTCTCTCTGCTTAGATTTGACATACATACAATAAATGAATAAAAGAAATATACCAAGTAAGTTTCCTGCTAGTGGACAGCATCCCAGCTTGTAGAAGGGTCCCAGAAAGTGCAACTTGTCAGGCCAGAGCTTGTACAGAAACTCCATGGTGTTCATGTCCATTGGAAATAATACAGTTGTCCCCTTATCTGTGGGTTTTCTTTCCACAGTTTCAGTTATCTGTGGTCAACTGAGCATGCAGACAATCTTCCTGACATACCAGCAAAAACGTCAACAGTAGCCTAACTCTACAGCACAATGCCCGTGTTGTTCATCTCAGTTCATCGTTTCAGACAACCATTTTATCACCTCACATCATCATGAATAAGGGTGAGCACAGTCAATAAACTATTTTGTGAGTGAGAACAAGAGCATATTCATATAACTTTTTTATAGTATATTGTTATAATTATTTTTTTACTGAAGTTAATCTCTTACTGTGACTAGCTTATAAATTAAACTTTATCATAGGTATTATACATAGGAAAAAACAGTATATATGGGGTTCAGTACTATCTGTGGTTTCAGGCATCCACTAGGTGTCTCGCAATACATCCCCACAGATTAGGTGGGACTACTGCATAGCAGTTTTAGCAACTCTAGAAGCACTCAGGGTACAGCCACCCGTGGGTAATTACAACTACAGCCAAGTCAGCAGCTGCGGTTCCAAAGACCCAAATTACAGTGGAGAGGATGAAGGCTCTGATGGAGCGTATCAACTCTGGAGCAAATCAGCTTTTACGCAACCATAGACAGGCAATTGGGCGAGGCTCATCCTTAGTCTTAATTTAATCATCACTTTCCATGAATGATCTTTCTATTAGGTTATAGCTCCTCATCTTTTTTTTTTAAACAATTAGTTGTGCTTATTTGGGGTCTTTGGGATTGCAATGAGGGGGACACTGATTTAGGGTTTTTAAAGGTAAAAACTGGAAAGTTAGTCATTTATAGTAGTTGGTTTTGTTTTGTTTTTTTCACCTGGCCTAGAATTATTTATTTTTATTTTAAAAAATTTTAAATAATTCCCTATCTTGTGTTCTCATAGTCATTATTCCCCCAACCTAAAGCTTAGTACACTATGGTACTATGATTTACTCGATTTTCTCATTTCCCAATGAGAATGTAACTGCATGCAGGGAGAGGCCACAGTGACTTTTCCTTCACTATGTCTCAGTGCTTTGTGTAGTCCCTGACAGACGGCAGGAACTTAATGTCTATTAAATGAATTAATCTGTTTGAATACATTTTGCTCTTGTGCTCAAATATCATATTTACTCTTAATAGTTTGTGTTCATTGTGCTTTAAAACATAGAGTCTTTCTGAATCATGGAATATATTTAATGGTTGTCTGAGTTTCTTGACTTTGAGTCACAAAAAGTACAGCCATGACACAAACTCTCCAGAAAATAAACTGGAAATATTTGAGATAAGGAGTATCTACTCTATGGCACAGCAATGATGCAAGTGATATTCAAATACATTCATTATACTAATGTTCTGAATATGAAAAAAATAAACTGAAAATAAACTTTGTTCTTTGTGCTATGGAAATGAATGTATAATGTATGTACAGCTATTACTTGCAATGTGTGAAAGAAAGTAGGTGCTGGCATTTAAATCTTTTCTGTGGGAACCCCAAGCAGGATGTCTCACTTTGCAAGTTGGGTGCTTTTAATATTCTAGTCAGAAAGGAAAAAAGATGGTTGCATGAGAAGTGTGGTGGAAATCTCCTCCCAAAACCACATACACTTTGAAAATACAGCAAGTACAACTATTCCAAAAAGAGTGACCAGAAGTAAGAGTACACCAGCCAGTCTACATCTGGGAGAAGCGAACATCTCACAGAAAAGGGTAAAGTAAAAAAGCTGCGACCAGGCGGGACCCAAGCACTGCCCCCACTCCAGCTCACTGGTGGGAGGAAGAGAATCAGAGCAGGGAGGGAGTGAAAGCACAGGACTGCTAAATATCCAGTCCTAGGAATCTACCCTGGGAGCACAGACCCACACTGCATGGTGTGCTCTGGAGATTAGAGGGGCTGAAAATGCATGGCAGTATAGGGGTTAACCCAGAGGCCACTCCCAGTGCACAGTTAACTGGCACAGACAGTGGAGACAGGCATGGTGAACAGGAAGCACAAAAGGGCTTTGTCCTCACCACAGACACATGCACGACTTGCCTACAACCCCTGCCACCACGCTAAGCCATCCTGAGGGCCACCCTGCCCACAGCAGCTTAGGGGATCAATGCAGAGGCTGCTTCCTGTGCACAGTTAACCGGCACAGACAAGCACTGCGACTGGAAAGCAGGAAGAGACTTTGTTGTCCTAGCTGACACCCATGCCACTTGCCTGTGACCACTCCCATTGCTCCAGGACTATGAGAAGGCAGAAGAACCTTGTTCAATCAAAAATACCTCAAACACCAGAAAGACAGCATGGTGAGACTGAAATAATCAATCTTTCTGAAAAAGAACTCCAAATAAAAGTCATAACCATGCTGATGGAGCTATAGAAAAATATGCAAGAGCTAAGGGACAAATTCAGGAGGGAGATAACTGACATCAAACAAACAATGGAGATATTTAAAAGCAGATTAGATGAGGTGGAGGAGACAGTTAATGGAATAGAAGTCAGAGAATAGGAATACAGAGAAGTTGAGGCAGAGAGAGATAAAAAGATCTCTAGGAATGAAAGAACATTAAGAAAACTGTGTGACCAATCCAAATGGAACAATATTCGCATTATAGGGGTACCAGAAGAAGAAGAAAGAAAAAGGGATAGAAAGTGTCTTTGAAGAAATAATTGCTGAAAACTTCCCCAATCTGGGGAAGGAAATAGTCTCTCAGTCCACGGAAGTCCACATTATCTCCGAACATAAGGGACCCAAGGAAGATACCACCAAGACACATAATAACTAAAATGGCAAAGATCAAGGACAATGACAGAGTATTAAAAGCAGCCAGAGAGAGGAAAAAGATTACCTACAAAGGAAAACCCATCAGGCTATCATCAGACTTCTCAGCAGAAACCTAACAGGCCACAAGGGAGTGGCATGATATATTCAATGCGATGAAACAGAAGGGCAAAGAACCAAGAATACTCTATCCAGCAAGATTATCATTTAAATTTCAAGGAGTGATTAAACAATTCCCAAATAAGTAAAGTGGAGGGAATTTACCTCGCACAAACCATCTCCACAGTGTATTTTAAAAGGACCATTCTAGATGGAAGTGCATCTAAGGCTACATAGCTGTCACCACAGAAAATAAAACCACAGCAAAGGAAGTAGACCAATTATATACTAACCAAATGCTAAATTAAATCAGCTACCCACAAGTCAGTCAAGGTATACACAAAGAGTACAGAATATGACATCTAACATATAAAGAGAGGAGGAGAAAGAAAAAGAAGGGAGGAGAAAGAAAAGAATCTTCAGATTGTGTTTATAATAGCATAATAAGTGAGTTCAGATATCTAGATAGTAAATAAGTTGCCCTTGAACCTTTGGTAACCACGAATCTAAAGCCTGCAATGGCAATAAGTACATATCTATTGATAATCACCCTAAATGTAAATGGACTGAATGCACCAATCGAAAGACATAGAGTTACAGAATGGATAAAAAAGCAAGACCCATGTATATGCTGCCTACAGGAGACTCACTTCAAACCCAAAGACATACACAGACTAAAAGTGAAGGGATGGAAAAAGATATTTCATGCAAACAATAGGGAGAAAAAAGCAGAAGTTGCAATACTTGTATCAGATAAAACAGACTCCAAAATAAAAAGTAACAAGAGACAAAGAAGGATATTACATAATGATAAAGGGCTCAGTTCAACAGGAAGATACAACCATTATAAATATCTATGCACCCAAGGTAGGAGCACCCAAACATGTACAACAAATACTAACAGAATTAAAGGGGGAAATAGAATGCAATGCATTCATTTTAGGAGACTTCAACACACCACTCACTCCAAAGGACTGATCAACCAGACAGAAAATAAGAACACAGAGGCACTGAACAATACATTAGAACAGATGGACCTAACATCTACAGAACAATCCACCCAAAAGCAGCAGGACACACATTCTTCTCAAGTGCACATGGAACATTTTCCAGAATAGATCACATACGAGGCCACAAAAAGAGCCTCAGCACATTCAAAAGATTGAAATTGTAGCAACCAACTTAGATCACAAACATATGAAACTAGAAATAAATTGTACAAATAAAAAAGGCTTACAAACACATGGATGCTTAACAACATGCTCCTAAATAATCAATGAATCAATGGCCAAATTAAAACAGAGATCGCGCAATATATGGGAACAAATGAAAACAACAGCTCAATGATCCAACTTCTTTGGGACACAGCAAAGGCACTTCTAAGAGGAATGTATATAGCAATTGAGGCCTATTTAAAGAAGGAATAACAATCCCAACTGAACAGTCTAAATTCACAATTATTAAAACTGGAAAAAGAAGAACAAATGAGGTCCAAAGTCAGTAGAAGGAGGGACATGATAAAGATCAGAGAAGAAATAAATAAAATTGAGAAGAATAAAACAATAGAAAAAAATCAATGAAACCAAAAGCTGGTTCTTTGAGAAAATAAACAAAATAGATAAACCCCTAGCCAGACTTACCAAGAAAAAAAGAGAATCTACACACATAAACACGAACCAGAAATGAGAAAGGAAAAGTCAGTATGGACACCACAGAAATATAAAGAATTATAAGAGAATACTATAAAAAATTATATTCTAACAAACTGCATAACCTAGAAGAAATGGACAACTTTCAAGAAAAATACAACCTTCCAAGACTGACTCAGGAAGAAACAGAAAATCTGAACAGACCAATTACCAGCAACATAATTGAACTGGTAATCAAACAGTACCCAAGAGCAAAACTCCCGGGCCAGATGGATTCACCGCTGAATTCTATCAGACATTTAGGGAAGATATAATACCCACCCTCCTTAAAGTTTTCCAAAAAATAGAAGAGGAGGGAATACTTCCAAACTCATTCTATGAAGCCAGCATCACTCTCATTCTAAAATGAGGCAAAGACACCACAAAAAAAGAAAACTACAGATTAATATCCCTGATGAACACAGATGCAAAAATGCTCAACAAAATATTAGCAAATCAAATTCAAAAATACATCAAGAAGATTATACATCACAATCAAGTGGGATTTGTTCCAGGCATGCAAGGATGGTACAACATTTGAAAATCCATCATCATCCACTACATCAATAAAAAGGACAAAAACCACATGATCATCTCCATAGATGCTGAAAAAGCATTTGACAAAATTCAATGCCCACTCATTATAAAAACTCTCAACAAAATGGGCAAGTACCTCAACATAATAAAGGCCATATAGGACAAACCCACAGAATCTATTTACAGTAGCCAAGAAATGGAAGCAACCAAAGTGTCCATCAATAGATAAATGTATAAAGAAGAGGTGGTACATATACAAAATGGAATATTATTCAGTTATAAAAAAATCTTGCCGTTTGCAATAACATGGATGGACCTAGAGGGTATTATGCTCAGTGAAATAACCCAGGTGGAGAAAGACAAATGCCATATGATCTCACTTATTTGTGGAATATAAAGACTAAAGAAAACAAAATGAACAAAATAGTAGTAGACTCATAGACACTGAGAAGTGACTGGTGGTAACTACCATGGTGGTAGGAGTTAGGGTAGGTGAGTGGAAGGGGAAACTATACTAGATTAAGGCAATATGTACCCATCTACATGTCTACCAAGGGATAATGCATTTCTCAGAGCAAGATTTCATATACAATACACATATATTGTGTATTAACATATTATACATATATTATTACAACATTCAAGCCAAAAATTCTCTTATTGTACCAAGAAGTAAAACAATGATTAAAAAAAGACTACTCAAGTATTCTGAGATGTAAGAAATCCTTAAGTAAGGTCAATGTATGTACTTCTTGAAAACAGAATTTTTTTTTTAAGGCAAGTGAGCCCTTGGGAATGGATTTTAATTTGAGATTAGGATTGCTGTTTTTTACATGCCTAACCTTCAGTTCCTCTGAGAACACCTCTTTCCAGTAAATTCTCATTTTCTTTCTTTAAATTAACAAGTATCAATTTGCCTTGCAACCAATGTACGTGAATTAGCTTCAGTATCTACTAAGACATTCTTAACACGCATGGTTATTTGTCGTGGTAAATTAAGGGACTAGAAACACGTTTTTTTGTGTTGCTCTTTCACTTCTAGCCAGATTTAAATGAAAATATAGTTCCAGTTATTGAGGAAGCTCTAAACTCATCCTGTTAATTATTAGTCTAAACTCAGATTATAATTTAGCTCCCTCAGAAAGACTGGCAGCAAAATGCATACCTGTAATGTGGAAAAAGACTTTGAACCTACTGAATCGCTTGCAAAGCAAGGTAAGAAGCTGGGCTGCAGGCAGAGTGTGGGCATTGGGTGGTAAGCAGTGGTGATGATCAGAACTAGTTCCTACACGGGTAGAATGGTTAAAAAGTAGAGATTTTTCAAGGAGGAGAGATGGACAGCCATAAATTGGCTTATAATTTGTATAAAAATATGCAGAGTTAAATACCGATTTTAATAAGTAAGAAGAATAAACTGTTAGGGAAAGATGTAAGAGACTGGTATCAGATTAAATTTATGATTGAGAATAAAAATAAACTTCACTGAAAAGCTTTACAAACTGCAAACTGTTACACAGATGCAGATGCAAACTATCATTATTAAGTAAGAGAAAAGCCTATCATTGAAGCCCATAGGAGAGAAAAAATTAAAAAGTAAGTAATGGAGATTTACAAATAAAAATAGTCAATAAGTCCATGGAAAAACTTAGCAGAGCATTCAAATGGAATTATCTCACATATATACACTATAGATACACTATACAATTTCACATATATACAGTATAGATACACTATAAAAATATATGTGTGTGTGTATATATATATGTACATATACATATATATTGTATATGAAGCTTGAAATTTTAAAAAAAACTTGTATTTGAGGCTTTAATATGATTTACAAGTGGGGAAAAAAAAGTGATTTTGTACCAATCTGGAAAAATGGAGGTATCATAATTTAGGAGTGGAAAAAAATTTTTGCCCTGATAAAAGTAATAATCAATTTAGACAGAAAGCAATTCAGATGAGGAAAAGTTGATTTCTAAGTCCTGTTTAGTGACTTCATTTATTTCTTCATTTGGTATTTTGAGTATTTTTATTTTTTATTTTTATTTTTATTTTTTTTTTTTGAGAGGACATCTCTCATATTTATTGATCAGATGGTTGTTAACAACAATAAAATTCTGTATAGGGGACTCAATGCACAATCATTAATCAAACCCAAGCCTAATTCTCAACAGTCTCCAATCTTCTAAAGCATAACAAACAAGTTCTTACATGGTGAACAAGTTCTTACATAGTGAATAAATTCTTACATGGTGAACAGTGCAAGGGCAGTCATATCACAGAAACTTTCGGTTTTGATCACGCATCATGAACTATAAACAATCAGACCAAGACTCACATTTTGAAATTAAGTTGCTAAGCCATACTAATAGTTAATTTCTCTTTACAGAACCACCTAGATCTGCAGACCTTCAGGTCTAAATATTATTCACTAGATGGCAAATTCTGGATTTAAAAAATCATTAAGGAAAAAGTATGCTAGATAAAATAGAATAACCTTTTGGAAGAATAATTCTGAATGGAATGAAAACACGTAAGTCACAACATGCTGGTTGTAGTTGTTCAAACATAAGCATCAAGTGGTCGGAAGCCTTTGCATTTCTAGAATACACCCAATGCTTGTATTTTTTGTACTTTATTTCCTCCTCCACCCAATGCAAACTAAGATGAAAGTAACTAGTTTTGAAACAAAAAGTCCTTTGTCAGTAGCACATTTGAAACTTTCTGTTCATTGCTTTAGACCTAAAAAGAGTCTTTTACATTTTAAACATTTAAAAAGTCAGCCCTTGAAAATGGCCCCAGGCTTCTACAATTGCTCATTATACTTTATTTTAAATGTATCCATTTTCTTTCAGATGAACCAGAAATTGCGCATTTTTACCTAGAAACATGTTATCAGTAGAGGGCAGTGGACCCCAAATTACTAACTTTTCATACTGTGGTTTAATCTACTCATATAATGACTTTTTGTTTTGTGTTCTTGAAAAATCTGCACATACATGCACAGCAGCCTTAAATACCTGGCTCAGTAATTGCTTTTCTTCCCTTTGAAAACATTTGGTTTTGATTTTACAACACTTCTGTACACCATGTATGTGCACTGCCTACATATGGAAACTTTATAGCATCAGTGGGCTTAGCCCATTTAACCTTATCATATTACAATTCTACTTCCTCACACAGCAGATGGTCCACATGCTAACCTGAGTGACAACCGTTCACACTTAAGAAATGGAGTCACCATCTTGAGGGCATAAGGTGCCATCAGGTAAAGCTTCATCTATTCAGGGCAGATTTCACATGGACAAGTGTTTCCCCTGTGTCCCATGACACTGCAGAGGGTACTTCTGCTCTTCCTGCTGTCTGCATTAAGATGAGCACAGCAATGGGTACTGCATGGAAACAAGCGCTTCATGTACAATGTGAAACACAGACAACAGTTGTGATATTAAGATGAAAACCTAAGAAAGGAAAATTGGAGTTCAGGAAATTACAAAGCCATGCTTTTTCATCGAGTCTGCTGCTGGGGATTCTAGGTTCAGGGTGCGTAACTGACTAAGCTAAGGAATAAAGTACTAGCACAGTATTTTCTTTGTAAAGTGAGCCACATGTGCATTAAAGCCCTGTCACAGGGTGATTCCTTTCACTGTAATTGCTCTCCTGCATCATATAGTACTTGTCTTTCACCCTCCTGTTCCAATTTGGGAATCTTTAGATAACACACAACATAACTGTAGGTGCAGTCTGCCTCTGCAACACCTGGGGTAAAGCAGACAGCTGTTCCCAGTGAGCAAGCAGGGGTCCTACCCCTGCACCAGCACCCATGTTAGGGCCAGCGGCGCCATCCAGCGCGGCTGTCTGAGAGTTCATAGCATCCTCGCAGCAGGCTGTCTCGCCCTCCTGCAAGGGAGCAGAGCAAATGAAACATGCTTGTGGGTGAACTATGGGTCCGAGTGGGTGGGTGAGTTGCCTGGCATCTGGCCCAGGTGGTTACTGCCATGCTGGAGTTCCAATGGGAAGTCCCTCAAATATATTCATAGATTCTCAGCCACCTTATTACTGGGTTTACTCTTTTTGGTAACTTGAAAGGTCTGGAAGGTCTTACACTGGCTGTGAGCTGTTGCACAGGCTGAGGCTGTGAATGGCTAGGCCATGGATGGTGCAGGCAGAAGGGTGGAGAGGTCTGTAGACAGCACGCGGTCTGATACACAGGTGAGCAGCTCGGGCGGAGAGCTGCACAGTGCTCTGGGGGTGGCTGCACACAGCATGAAGCCAAAGGCACTGCCAAACTAGTGTCGGGAACGCTCTCCTGGTACCTGCCATGGCTAGGCAAAGGGTGGCGGCATGGGCAAGGATGGCGGCACTGGGGTAACATCTGAGGCACTCTTTGGTTGTCTAAAGGTAGCAGGGATGGCTTCACTGTGCCATTAACTTGCAGGCACCCATTGGGACTCACTTTTGTTCTTAGTGCCTCCTGGGAGTCAGGCTGCCAGGCTGCAAGGTCTCCTTCCCAGGAGGTGAGTGGCACAGGGTTGGTAGCACCATTTGCAATGCTGCCATTGCTCAGAACCATAAAATCGTTGCTCCCATTGTTAACAGCCATGCTCCAATTTCTTGACCCTTTCATTGACTTCTGTCCGTTTTCCCAAAGTCCCACCTGTAGGCTCTGGAGCAAGCAGGGTGTCCCAGCCATCCCTTCATGCTCACTGGAAACTGTAGGGGAGGAAAAATATCTTTTCCCTCTACCCTTCTAAGCTCTTGGCCAGGTCTCCGGTCTCCCCGTCCGGTGGCGTGGGGCGGCGAGCCGAGGGGCGGACACCTTGGGAACCGGCGGCCACGTATTTTGAGTATTTTTATAACAGTTACTTTAAAATATTTGTGAGATAATTCTAACATCTATGTCAATTCAGATCCTGTTGATTGCCTTCTTTCCTTGCAAGCTGAAATTTTCATGGTTATTTATATACTGAATACCTTTGTATTATATTCTGGACATTCTGAATAATATTTTGATGTAAGACTCTTTGTTTAGATTTTTGGGGTATATTGTTACTTTTGGCTTTAGCAGGCAATCACTCTGGCTAGTTTCAGGCCTTCTGTGGGCTCTGACTCCAATGTTGGTTCAGTTTTCAGAGCCTGAGTAGTGTTACTCAGAATTTTTTGCATGTGCATCAACCAGTGGTCAATCTCTTGTCTGGGCAATGTCTAATTTATTAGGTTAGCTCTCAGTGTCTCTGGTATGTTAATTAGCATCAGCTCCAGGCACACAAGAAGGCTCGTGGCTGGTTGAGTCCAGGAGCTTCCAAGTAGATTCAGAAGTTCCTTTCCAAAGTTTCTCCCTTTTCACCATCTGCTCAATATTTAATGGTTTCCACGGGCTTCTCCTTTCTCTCCTCCAGCCAGAAATTTGTGCCTCTAGTTACCCTGCTCGACCATGTACTTCTGTAAATGTGGCTGCATCTGTAAGTCTAAGTAGTAGGAGGAAAGAGGGGTGTTGGCCAGTAGGTGCTGTCAAACTGCTACTGCCATCATGAAAAGCCTGAGGTTTGGGACACATAAGAATGAAGAAGAGGGTAAAAACATATGGGGTATTTTCATACTCTGTTAGCAGTTCACTTTCCTGCTCTTATACCATTTACAGTGCTTCTCCTGGACCCTCTCTGTTTGTGCCCTGATCGATACTCAGTTCCAGGTTTCTGGATACATTATGGTCAGGGCACTGATCCTGGGTGGAGGGGAGGTCATTCAACACTGCTTTGGTGCTACCTTGAATTCTAGTGTATTTCATAGAACTGTTGCTACTATACAGTTTGTGTGTGTATGTGTGTACATATATATAATCAATAGCTGTTGTATACATTCTGTCTAGGTATGTATGTATGTGTGTGTGTATATATATATATATATGTATGTATTAAGGTATCACTGATATACATACACTCTTATGAAGGTTTCACATGAAAAACGTTGTGGTTACTACATTCACGCATATTATCAAATCCCCTCAACATCACACTGAATTTACTGTCCATCAGTGTAGTAAGATGCCACAGTCACTACTTGTCTTCTCTGTGCTGCACTGTCTTCCTTGTGACCCCACACACACACCATGTGTACCAATCATAATAGCCCTCAATCCCCTTCTCCTTCCCTCTCCACCTACCCTCCCTCCCCCTCCCACTTGGTTACCGCTAGTACCTTCTTAGAGTCTGTGAGTCGGCTGCTGTTTTGTTCTTTCAGTTTTGCTTCATTATTATACTCCACAAATGAGGGAAATCATTTGGTACTTGTCTTTCTCCACCTGGCTTATTTCACTGAGCATAATACCCTCTAGCTCCATCCATGTTGTTGCAAACGGTAGGATTTGTTTTCTTCTTATGGATGAAAAATATTTCATTGTGTATATGTACCACACATTTTCTATCCATTCATCTACTGATGGACACTTAGGTTACTTCCATATTTTGTCTATTGTAAACAGTGTTGCGATAAACCTAGGAGTGCATATGTCTTTTTGAATCTGAGATCTTGTTTCCTTTGGGTAAATTCCTAGGAGTGGAATTCCTGGGTCAAATGGTATTTCTAATTTTAGTTTTTGAGGAACCTCCATATTGCATTCCATAATAGTTGAACTAATCTACTTTCCCACCAGCAGTGTAGAAGAGTTCCCCTTTGTCATATCCTCATCAGCATTTTTTGTTCCTTGTTTTATCAATGTTGACCATCCTAACTGGCATGAGGTGATATCTCATTGTGGTTTTAATTTGCATTTCCCTGATAAGAAATGATATGGAGCATCTTTTCATGTGCCTGTTGGCCATCTGAAATTTTTCTTTGGAGAAGTGTCTGTTCAGATCCTCCACCCATTTTTTAATCAGGTTATTTGCTTTCTGGGTTTTGAGGCATGTGAGTTCTTTATATATTTTGGATGTTAACCCCTTGAGGGATATGTCATTTACAAATATATTATCCCATACTGTAGGATGTCTTTTTGTTCTGCTGATGGTGTCCTTTGCTGTACAGAAGCTTTTTAGTTTGATGTAGTCCCATTTGTTCATTTTTGTTTTTGTTTCCCTTCCCCAAGCAGATGTGTTCAGAAAAAAGTTGCTCATGTCCATATTCAAGAGATTTGCCTATGTTTTCTTCTAAGAGTTTTATTAAAGGTTTAATGACTTACATTCAGGTCTTTGATCCACTTTGAGTTTACTTTTGTATATGGGGTTAGACAATAATCCAGTTTCATTCTCTTACATGTAGTGGTCCAGTTTTGCCAACACTATTTGTTGAAGAGGCTGTCATTTCCCCATTGTATATCCATGGCTCCTTTGTCGTATATTAATTGACCATATATGCTTGGGTTTATATCTGGGCTTTCTATTCTATTCCATTGATCTACGGGTCTGTTCTTGTACCAGTACCAAATTGTCTTGATTACTGTGGCTTTGTAGTAGAGCTTGAAGTTGGGGAGCATAAGCACCTCAGCTTTATTCTTCCTTCTCAGTATTGCTTTGGCTATTCAGGGTCTTTGTGGTTCCATATGAATTTTAGAACTATTTTCTCTAGTTCGTTGTAGAATGCTATTGGTATTTTGATAGAAATTGCATTGAATCTGTAGACTGCTTTAGGCAGGATGGCCATTTTGATAATATTAATTCTTCCTATCCGTGAGCATGGGATGTATTTCCATTTATTGGTGCCCTCTTTAATTTCTTTCATGAGTGTCTTGTAGTTTTCAGGGTATAGGTCTTTCACCTCCTTGGTTAGGTTTATTCCTAGGTATTTTATTCTTTTTGATGCAATTGTGAATGGAATTGTTTCCCTGATTTCTCTTTCTGCTATTTCATCATTAGTATATAGGAATGCAACAGATTTCTGTGTATTAATTTTATATCCTGCAACTTTGCTGAATTCAGATATTAGTTCTAGTAGTTTTGGGGTGAATCTTTAGGGTTTTTTACATACCATATCATGTTATCTGCAAACACTAACAGTTTAACTTCTTCCTTGCCAATCTGGATGCCTTTTATGTCTTTGTGTTGTCTGACTGCCGTGGCTAGGACCTCCAGAACTATGTTGAATAAAAGTGGGGAGAGTGGGCATCCTTGTCCTGTTTCCGATCTTAAAGAAATGTTGGAGTAGCTATACTATATTAATTTCAGACAGAAAACTTCCTAGAAAGGAAAATTACCAGTGATAAAGAGGGATATTACATAATAATAATAAAAGGATTCTTAACAACTAGAATGCATAACAATTCTTAATGTATATAAACCTAAACACAGAGTGTCAGAATATATGAGGCAAAAGCTTATAGAACTCCAAGGAGAAATAGATGAATCAACTATTATAATAGAATATTTCAATGTCCCTGTATCATAAATGGACAGATACAGCAGGCAGAAAAATCATAAGGACATAGTTGAACTAACATAGCCATCAGTCAATTGGATATAATGCAATGTAAGAGTAGAAATATAGTAGAAATTATAGATGACCTTGGGTTTGGTTATGACTTTTTAAATACAATGCTAAAAGCACACTCCATGAAAGAAAAAAATTACTAAGTTGGACTTAATTAAAATTAAAACCTTCTGCTCCATGGAAGACACCAATAAGAGAATGAAAAGACTGGAGAATATCATTGTGAAACACAAATATGAAAAAGGACTATTATCCAAAATACATTAAGAACTCTCAAACTCAACAGTAAGAAAACAAAAAGCCCAATTAAAAAATGGGCAAAAGATCTAAACTGACACCAAGGAAGATAGACATAATGCAAATAAGTATATTATGCTTAAATCACCTATCATTAGGGGATTTCAAATTAAAGCAATAATATAATACCACTATATGCCTCTCAAAATGGCTGAAATGCAAAACACTGATACCACCAAATGCTGGTGATGATACAGAGCAACAGGAACTGAAGTGCAAAATAGTACAGACACTTTGGAAGACAGCTTGGCAGTGTTTAAAAAAACTAAACATAGTCTTACCTTATGATTCAGTAATCACACTCCTTGGTATTTACACAAATGAACTGAAAATCTACATCTACAGAAAAATCTAAACATGAATGTTTACAGCAACCTTATTCATAATTGTCAAAACCTGTAAGCAATCAAGATGTCCTTTGATATATGAATTGATGAAATGGTACATCCATACTGTAGAGCATTATTATGTGATAAAAATAAATGATCTAACAAATCATAAAAAGATATGAAGGAACCTTAAACACTTACTGCTAAGGGAAAGAAGCCAATCTGAAAAGGCTACATATTGTATGACTCCCAGCTCTATGATATGCTGGAAAAGGCAAAGGAGACAGTTAAGTAGATTAGTGATTGTGAGGGTTTTGGGGTGGGGGAGGCAGGGAAAACGAACAGATGGAGCACAGTGGATTTGGGGGGAAGTGGAAATATTCTCTATGATACTGTAATGGTGGACACATGTCATTCTCCATGTGTCAAACCCACAGAATGTACAACCCAAAGAGTGAACTCTACCGCCAACTATGGTTAATAGTTAACGATGGTGTATTATATCTTCAGTTTTGACAAATGTACCACACTAGTTCAAGATGTTAATAACAGTGGAAACCAGGGGTGGGGTTGGGAGACAGATTAAATGGTACACCTATACTCCCTTTTCAACGTTTCTGTAAACCTAAACCTGTTAAAAAGAAAAGGTATATTAATTAAGAAAAATATCTTGGGAAATATTAATGAAAAGTCTCTAGTGTGCATGGAATGTTGGAGAAAAATATGACTGTTTAGCCCAGAACACTAGATGAAATAGTTAAAAGTACTAAGTGATGAAGTCAGAACAGAGTTCCAACAAAAAAATTTTTAAGATTTTAGATAATATGGGATGTTTTGAGATACAACACAAATCAAATATACAGCTTAATGAATTATGCTAAGATGAACACCCTTGTCAACTACGTTAGTCAGAGAAGAAGCTTGCTATGCAGCCCAGAAGCCCTCCATTATATTCTTTACTATTTGCTAAACTTACCTCCCAAGAATAATTTGACTTTAATAATCATCATCTCACTTTAACTTGGCCTTTAAAAAATGCCTTTTAAGTTCCTTTTAATCAATAAATTCCACCTGGTCACTTTTTAAATTTTCCTTTACAATTTTTTTGGTATCATTAATCTACAATTACATGAAAGACATTATGTTTACTAGGCTCCCCCCTTCACCAAGTCCCCCCACAAACCCCTTCAGTCTCTGTACATCAGCGTAGTAAGATGCTGTAAAATCACTACTTGTCTGCTCTGTGCTGCACAGCCCTCCCCATGCCTCCCACACTATACATGCTAATAGTAATGCCCCCTTTCTTTTTCCCTCCCTTATCCCTCCCTTCCCACCCATCCTCCCCAGTCCCTTTCCCTTTGGTAACTGGTAGTCCATTCTTGTCTTCTGTGATTCTGCTGCTGTTTTGTTCCTTCAGTTTTCCTTTGTTCTTATACTCCACATATGAGTGAAATCATTTGGTACTTGTCTTTCTCCACCTGGCTTATTTCACTGAGCATAATACCCTCTAGCTCCATCCATGTTGTTGCAAATGGTAGGATTGGTTTTCTTCTTATGGATGAAAAATATTTCATTGTGTATATGTACCACATCTTCTTTATCTATTCATCTACTGATGGACACTTAGGTTGCTTCCATATCTTGGCTATTGTAAATAGTGCAGCAGTAAACATAGGGGTGCATCTGTTTTTTTCAAACTGAAGTGCTGCATTCTTAGGGTAAATTCCTAGAAGTGGAATTCCTGGGTCAAATGGTATTTCTATTTTGAGCATTATGAGGAACCTCCAAACTGCTTTCCACAATGGTTGAACTAATTTACATTCCCACCAGCAGTGTAGGAGGGTTCCCCTTTCTCCACAACCTCGCCAACATTTGTTGTTGTTTGTCTTTTGGATGGTGGCGAACCTTACTGGTGTGAGGTGATATCTCATTGTGGTTTTAATTTGCATTTCTCTGATGACAAGTGATGTGGAGCATCTTTTCATGTGTCTGTTGGCCATCTGAATTTCTTCTTTAGAGAACTGTCTATTCAGCTCCTCTACCCATTTTTTAAATTGGATAATTTGCTTTTTGTTTGTTGAGGTGCGTGAGCTCTTTATATATTTTGGATGTAAAATCTTTATCAGATCTGTCATTAAGAATATATTCTCCCATACTGTAGGATACCTTTTTGTCCTATTGATGGTGTCCTTTGCAGAAGCTTTTCAGCTTGATATAGTCCCACTTGTTCATTTTTGCTTTTGTTTCCCTTGCCCGGGGAGATATGTTCAAGAAGAGGTCACTCATGTTTATGTCTAAGAGATTTTTGCCTATGTTTTTTTCTAAGAGTTTTATGGTTTCATGACTTACGTTCAAGTCTTTGATCCATTTCGAATTTACTTTGTGTATGGGGTTAGACAATGATCCAGTTTCATTCTCTTACATGTAGCTGTCCAGTTTTGCCAGCACCATCTGTTGAAGAGACTGTCATTTCCCCATTGTATGTCCATGGCTCCTTTATCGAATATTAGTTGACCATATATGTTTGGGTTAATGTTTGGAGTCTCTATTCTGTTCCATTGGTCTGTGGCTCTGTTCTTGTGCCAGTACCAAATTGTCTTGATTACTGTGGCTTTGTAGTAGAGCTTGAAGTTGGGGAGCAAGATATCCCCACTTTATTCTTCCTTCTCAGGATTGCTTTGGCTATTCGGGGTCTTTGGTGTTTCCATATGAATTTTTGAACTATTTGTTCCAGTTCATTGAAGAATGCTGTTGGTAATTTGATAGGGATTGCATCGAATTTGTATATTGTTTTGGGCAGGATGGCCATTTTGACGATATTAATTCTTCCTAGCCAGGAGCATGGGATGAGTTTCCATTTATTAGTGACCTCTTTAATTTCTCTTAAGAGTGTCTTATACTTTTCAGGGTATAGGTCTTTCACTTCCTTGGTTTGGTTAATTCTTAAGTATTTTATTCTTTTTGATGCTACTGTGAATGGAATTGTTTTCCTGATTTCTCTTTCTATTAGTTCATTGTTGTTGTATGGGAAAGCCACAGATTTCTGTGTGTTAATTTTGTATCCTGCAACTGTTGAATTCTGATATTAGTTCTAGTGATTTTGGAGTGGAGTCTTTAGGGTTTTTTATGTACAATATCATGTCATCTGCAAATAGTGACAATTTAACTTCTTCTTTACCAATCTGGATTCCTTGTATTTCTTTGTTTTGTCTAATTGCCCTGGCTAGGACCTCCAGTACTATGTTGAATAACAGTGGGGAGAGTGGGCATCCCTGTCTTGTTCCCGATCGCAGAGGAAAAGCTTTCAGCTTCTCGCTGTTCAGTATGATGTTGGCTGTGGGTTTATGATATATGGCCTTTTTATGTTGAGGTACTAGCCCTCTATGCCCATTTTGTTGAGGGTTTTTATCATGAATGGATGTTGAATTTTGTCGAATGCTTTTTCAGCATCTATGGAGATGATCATGTGGTTTTTGTCTTTCTTTTCGTTGATGTGGTGGATGATGTTGATGGATTTTCGAATGTTGTACCATCCTTGCATCCCTGGGGTGAATCCCACTTGGTCATGGTGTATGATCCTTTTGATATATTTTTGAATTCGTTTTGCTAATATTTTGTTGAGTATTTTTGCATCTACGTTCATCAGGGATATTGGTCTGTAGTTTTCTTTTTTTGTGGGGTCTTTGCCTGGTTTTGGTATTAGGGTGATGTTGGCTTCATAGAATGAGTTTGGGAGTATTCCCTCCCCTTCTATTTTTTGGAAAACTTTAAGGAGAATGGGTATTATGTCTTCTCTGTATGTCTGATAAAATTCCGAGGTAAATCCATCTGGCCCGGGGGTTTTGTTCTTGGGTAGTTTTTTGATTACCGCTTCAATTTCATTGCTGGTCTGTTTAGATTTTCTGTTTCTTTCTGGGTCAGCCTTGGAGGGTTGTATTTTTCTAGGAAGTTGTCCATTTCTCCTAAGTTTTCCAGCTTGTTAGCATATAGGTTTTCATAGTATTCTCTAATAATAATTTGTAATTCTGTGGGGTCCGTCATGATTTTTCCTTTCTCTTTTCTGATTCTGTTGATGTGTGTTGATTCTCTTTTTCTCTTAAGTCTAGCTAGAGGCTTATCTATTTTGTTTATTCTCTTGAAAAACCAGCTCTTGGTTTCATTGATTTTTTTCTATTGTTTTTTTCTTCTCAATTCCATTTATTTCTTCTCTGATCTTTATTATGTCCATCCTTCTGCTGACCTTAGGCCTCATTTGTTCTTCTTTTTCCAATTTTGGTAATTGTGACATTAGACTATTCATTTGGGATTGTTCTTCCTTCTTCAAGTGTGCCTGGATTGCTATATACTTTCCTCTTAAGACTGATTTTGCTGCATCCCACAGTAGTTGGGGCTTTGTGTTGTTGTTGTCATTTGTTTCCATATATTGCTGGATCTCCATTTTAACTTGGTCGTTGATCCATTAATTATTTAGGAGCATGTTGTTAAGCCTCCATGTGTTTGTGAGCCTTTTTGTTTTCTTTGTACAATCTATTTCTAGTTTTATACGTTTGTGGTCTGAAAAGTTAGTTGGTAGGATTTCAATCTTTTGGAATTTAATGAGGCTGTTTTTGTGGCCTAGTATGTGGTCTATTCTGGAGAATGTTCCATGTGCACTTGAGAAGAATGTGCATCCTGTTGCTTTTGGATGTAGGGTTTTATAGATGTCTATTGGGTCCATCTGTTCTAGTGTGTTGTTCAGTGCCTCTGTGTCCTTACTTATTTTCTGTCTGGTGGATCTGTCCTTTGGAGTGAGTGGTGTCTTTAAGTCTCCCAAAATGAATGCACTGCATTCTATTTCCTCCTTTAATTCTGTTAGTATTTGTTTCACATATGTTGGTGCTCCTATATTGGGTGCATATATATTTGTAATGGTTATATCCTCTTGTTGGACTGAGCCCTTTATCATTATGTAATGTCCTTCTTTATCTCTTGTTACTTTCTGTTTTGAAGTCTATTTTGTCTGATACTAGTATTGCAACACCTGATTTTTTCTCACTGTTGTTTGCATGAAATGTCTTTTTCCATCACTTGACTTTTAATCTGTGCATGTCTTCGGGTTTGAGGTGAGTCTCTTGTAAGCAGCATATAGATGGATCTTGCTTTGTTATCCATTCTATTACTCTGTGTCTTTTGATTGGTGCATTCAGTCCATTTACATTTAGGGTGATTATTGAAAGATATGTACTTATTGCCATTGCAGTCTTTAAGTTTGCGGTTATAAAAGGTTCAAGGTTAGCTTCTTTGCTATCTTACTGTCTAATTTAACTCGCTTATTGAGCTATTATAAACACTATCTGATGATTCTTCATCTCTCTCCCTTCTTATTCCTCCTCCTCTATTCTTCATATGTTGGGTGTTTTGTTCTGTGCTCTTTTTAGGAGTGTTCCCATCCAGAGGAGTCCCTCTAAGATACCCTGTAGAGGTGGTTTGTGGAAGGCAAATTCCCTCAACTTTTGCTTGTCTTGGAATTGTTTAATCCTTCCTTCAAATTTAAATGATAATTGTGCTGGATACAGTATTCTTGGTTCAAGGCCCTTCTGTTTTATTGCATTAAATATATCATGCCATTCTCTTCTGGCCTGTAAGGTTTCTGTTGAGAAGTCTGATGATAGCCTGATGGGTTTTCCTTTGTAGGTGACCTTTTTTTTCTCTCTGGCTGCCTTTAATACTCTGTCCTTGTCTTTTATCTTTGCCATTTTAATTATTATGTGTCTTGGTGTTGCCCTCCTTGGGTCCCTTGTCATGGGAGTTCTGTGTGTTTCTGTGGTCTGAGAGGCCATTTCCTCCCCTAGTTTGGGGAAGTTTTCAGCAATTATTTCTTCAAAGACACTTTCTATCCCTTTTTCTCTCTCTTCTTCTTCTTCTGGTACTCCTATGATGTGAACATTGTTCCGTTTGATTGGTCACACAGTTCTCTTAATGGTCTTTCATTCCTGGAGATCCTTTTATCTCTCTCTGCATCAGCTTCTCTGTGTTCCTGTTCTCTGTTTTCTAGTCCATTAATGGTCTCTTGCATCTCATCCATTCTGCTTTGAAGGCCTTCCAGGGATTGCTATATTTCTGTATTCTCCCTCCTTAGTTCTTGCATATTTCTCTGCAAGTCCATCAGCATGGTTATGACTTTTGTTTTGAATTCTTTTTCAGGAAGATTGGTTGAATCTACCTCCCCAGATTCCTTCTCAGGAGAAGATGTCACAGGTGTCTGGGTTAGCCTGGTCTGGATCAAGTTTTTTTGCCTTTTCATGTTGATAGATGCAGTGGTATGCTATTGACTCCTCTGTCAGCTGGGAGAGCCAAGACCTTTTCCACTTGCTCCTGGCCTTTCTTTACTGGGACAATGGCGACCCCTAGCAGCTTGTGTTGGGCAATTGTGCATAGACTGGGTCTGTTTCTTGCCCAGCCGCTATGGAGGAAGCTCCCTTGCTGTGGGCATGGCCAGCCTCAGGCTGCTGCTCTGCTATGGCTGGGCGCCGGAGTGGGAACAGACGGGGGTGCTATTTATTGCCATGAGGGGTGTCAGAGCTGCTGCCCAGCGGGTTAGGGTGCCCGGAGTTCCCCAGAATTCCCTGCTGCTGGGCTATGTGTCCCAGGATGCTTCCGTCCAGCTGTGGGGTCCCTGCCCCTTTAAGACTTTCAAAAAGAACTCGATTTTCTTTGTCCCAGGGGCGCTGACTGCAGGGACCCACTCATGGGTCTTAATGTCCTGTTTTCCTAGTATCCACCACCCCACGCCTGGGTGCAGATGGCTGGGGCTGGCTATTTAGCAGTCCTGGGCTCCCTCTCCCTCCCTGCTCCGACTCCTCTTCTCCCTCCAGGAGCTGGGTTGAGGGGCACTAAGGTCCCGCCGGGCTGGGGCTTGTATCTTACCGCCTTCGCGAGCTCCTGGATTCTCATGGGTGTGGATGTGGTCTGGCTGTTGTCCTGTATCTTCTGGTCTCTCTTTTGCTTTTTTCAAAATATATTTGTTGTATTTTCAAAAATATATATGTTTTTGGGAGGAGATTCCCACTGTCCTACTCTCGCCGCCATCTTCTACATTTGTTTTTTAAGAATCAAGATAATTTATCATGTAGAATTTCCACCAGACCAGATTTTGTTGACTTTGTTCTTGTAGTTAAATTGACATGATTCTAATATTTCTAGTAAATTGATAGCTGGATTTGGAGGTTTGTATTTTTTTTCAGGAGGGGTGCAAGGCTACTTCATGGATTGTGTGTTCAAGATCAATTTTAACTTCTATGAACAATTAAATTCCAGAGACAAAAAAAAATCTTAAATTCGTACAGTGACAGGATAATTGCTCTCTTTAATGAAAAGGTAAGAAATTAAGTGGAAGTAACATTTTGATGGTTAATGCTTCTGAAGTCTGATATCTGTATTTAATGTAAAAAGAAAACCTGCTTTTCAATAATTTCCAGGTTATCTTTCTTCAAGAAAGTATTCTAGTGAAATAATCCTACGTTCTGTCTTGGTCTGCCTCATGTGTGTGACAGTAATACTATGTATAGTGATTACTGCTCTGGCAGGAAGTAAACTCTTAATTAATCTTTGTTCTTCTAGACAATTTCACTATCCAAAAAAAGAGAAAATTATTTGGTAATTGTTCTGTCCTTCACAGATCCTAATACTTTTTTTTTACTTCACCAATTGAGTTTAACTCCAATAAATTTATCAAGGGGATATAAAATTTTAATTGTGTAAGGTAAGTGTTACATTATTGTCAAGTTTAATGGAATGAGCAGTTTGCAGAAGGTAGAACCTCTTAGTCATATTATGCTTTATTTACATTATTGCCAGGCTTTTTATTATGTGTGTATACATATGTATGTACATATATATAAAATTTATACAGACATATATAAAATTTACTAATGGAAATTGTCTTCTTAAAAAATTTATTTTTATTTTAAGGATATATAGTTAAATTGTTTATAAAAAGTCAAAAGTCACTTAGTTTTTCTTTTTTAAATCCTCCTTCAGCCCCCTACCAAATTTTGAGGTCTGGCTAATTCCTCCTGTGTTCTCGCCTTAAATGTCACTTTCTCATGGATGCCTTTCCAAGCTCTCCACGGTAGGTGTGGTCTGTCTGTTGCATGGCCTCATAGCATCTTCGCTTTCCCTTTTGTAGTTCAGTTGAGCTTGAATTGACATATACCAGTAAGTTAGTTTCAGGTGTACATCATAATTGACATTACATTTTCAACTGAAATTACATCTAAAACATGGTGCATTGGTGCTAATGGAGGGCATACCTAAAAAGACATGTAGAAGCCTATGTGTACGATTTATGAAATCGTGTTTATGCTTGAATATTGCTTGAGAATTCAGCATGTAATTTTTAGTCAATATATTAATTAGGATTTAGGCTGAGATTATATTAAAAAGAAGGACCACAAAAAGCATGATGGCTTACAAAACACAGATATTTTTGACCTCTCAATGGTCCTGGAATGACAGGATGAAGCCATGGGACTGCTATTTTCCATCATTCTCCAGGATATCATTGGCTTCTGGAGAATGTCACCATCCAGTCAGGGTTTACTGAACTAAAGGAAGAGAGGCATAGAGGAGAGATGCTCCATCTTTTAAGCTCTGGAACAGAACATGGCATACATCCCTTCCACTCAGATATCATTTGTGGAAACTTAGTAATAAAGCCACACATAAATGAAATGGAGTCTGAGAAGTGTGAATTTGTCCAATCTACTAGATTATTATGGAAGGGGAGGAAAACAGAAGTTAAAAATCACCCATAATCTGGTTAAGACTAGAAGATGGTGGTATGAGTAGAATCTCCTCCCAAACCACATATATTTTTGAAAATACAACAAAGAAAACTCTTCCTAAAAGAGAGACCAGAAGACACAGGACAATAGCAGGACCACATCCACACCTATGAGAACCCAGGGCCTCACAAAGGGGGTAAGATACAAGCCCCGGCCTGGCAGGACCCGAGCGCCCCACACCCCAGCTCCTAGCGGGAAGAGAGGAGTCAGAGCGGGGAGGGAAAGGGAGCCCAGGACTGCTAAACACCCAGCCCCAGCCATCCACACCAGAGCGCAGACACAGTGCATGCGTGAGGTGCTGGAAACTAGATAAAAAGGACAGTAAGACCTGTGAGCGGGTCCCTGCAGATGTTGCACACAGGACAAAGAAAAGCGAGGGCTTTTTGGAAGTTTTAAAGGGAGAGGGACCACACAGCTGGATGGAAGCAACCTGGGGCACTTAGTCCGGCAGCAGGGAATCTGGGGATCTCTGGGCACTCTAACTCCCTGGGCAGCAGGAAGCACGGAGGCCCCTCACAGAGATAAATAGCCTCCCGGCCGTTCCACCTCCAACGGGGCTCCACCATCTTGGAGCAGCAGCCAGAACCAGGCCACGCCCACAGCAACAGTGGACATAAACTCCATAGCAGCCGGGCAGGAAGCAGAAGCCCTTTCTGTGTGCAGCTGCCCAGCACAAGCCACTGGAGGTCACTGTTCTCCCAGGAGAGGACAGCCACAAACCAACAACAAGGGAAGTTCTTCCAGCCATCACTCGTGCCAGCCCTGCAAACTATCTCTGTCACCATGAAAAGGCAAAATTACAGGCAGACAAAGATCACACAGTCAACACCAGAAAAGGAGATAGACCTAACCAGTATTCCTGAAAAAGAATTCAAAATAAAAATCATAAACATGCTGACAGAGATGCAGAGAAATATATAAGAGCTAAGGGATGAAGTCTGGAGGGAGATTACAGATGCCAGGAAGGAGATTACAGAAGTGAAACATACTCTGGAAGGATTTATAAGCAGAATGGATAAGATGCAAGAGGCCATTGATGGAATTGAAACCAGAGAACAGGAACGCATAGAAGCTGACATAGAGAGAGATAAAAGGATCTCCAGGAATGAAACAATATTAAAAGAAGTGTGTGTCCAATCCAAAAGGAACAATATCCATATTATAGGGGTACCAGAAGAAGAAGAGAAAGGAAAAGGAACAGAAAGTGTCTTTGAAGAAATAGTTGCTGAAAACTTCCACAAACTGGGGGAGGAAATAATTGAACAGTCCACGGAAATACACAGAACACCCAACAGAAAGGACCAAGGAGGACAACATCAAGACACATAATAATTAAAATAGCAAAGATCAAGGATAAGGAAAGAGTTTTAAAGGCAGTTAGAGAGAAAAAGATCACCTATAAAGGAAAACCCATCAGGCTATCATCACACTTTTCAACAGAAACCTTACAGGCCAGAAGAGAATGGCATGATATATTTAATGCAATGAAACAAAAGGGCCTTGAACCAAGGATACTGTATCCAGCACAATTATCATTTAAATATGAAGGAGGGATTAAACAATTCCCAGACAAGCAAAAGTTGAGGGAATTTGCTTCCCAAAAACCACCTCTACAGGGTATTTTAGAGGGACTGTTCTAGACGGGAGCACTCCTAAGACTAAACAGATGTCACCAGAGAAAATAAAATCACAGCAAAGACAGCAGACCAAATACTAACTAAACGCACAAAATAAAATCAACTACCCACTAAAAGCAGTTAAGGGAAACATGAAAGTGCACAGAATAAAACAACCAACATATAAAGAATGGAGGAGGAGGAATAAGAAGGGAGAGAAGAAAATAATTTCCAGACAGTGTATATAACAGCTCAATAAGCGAGCTAAGTTAACCAGTAAGATACTAAAGAAGCTAACCTTGAACCTTTGGTAACCACGAATTGAAAGCCTGCAATGGCAATAAGTACATATCTTTCAATAGTCACCCTAAATGTAAATGGACTTAATGCACCAATCAAAAGACACAGAGTAATAGAATGGATAAAAAAACAAGACCCATCTATATGCTGCATACAAGAAACTCACCTCAAACCCAAAGACATGCACAGACTAAAAGTTAAAGGATGGAAAAACATATTTCAGGCAAACAACAGAGAGAAGAAAGCAGGGGTTGAAGTACTAGTATCACACAAAATAGACTTCAAAACAAAGAAAGTAACAAGAGATAAAGAAGGACATTACATAATGATAAAGGGCTCAGTCCAACAAGAGGATATAACCATTCTAAATATATATGCAACCAACACAGGAGCACCAGCATATGTGAAACAAATACTAACAGAACTAAAAGAGGAAATAGAATATAACGTATTCATTTTAGGAGACTTCAACACGCCACTCACCCCATAGGGTAGATCCACAGGGCAGAAAATAAGTAAGGACACGGAGGCACTGAACAACACAGTAGAACAGATGGACCTAAAGGACTTCTATAGAACTTTACATCCAAAAGAAAAAGGATACACATCCTTCTCAAGTGCACATGGAACATTCTCCAGAATAGACCACATACTAGCTCACAAAAAGAGCCTCAGTAAATTCAAAAAGATTGAAATTCTACCAACCAACTTTTCAGACCACAAAGGTATAAAACTAGAAATAAATTCTACAAAGAAAACAAAAAGGCTCACAAACACATGGAAGCTTAAGAATATGCTCCTAAATAATCAATGGATCAATGAACAAATGAAAATAGAGATCAAGAATATATGGAAACAAATGACAACAACAAAACAAAGCCCCAACTTCTGTGGGACGCAGCAAAAGCAGTCTTAAGAGGAAAGTATATAGTGATCCACGCACACTTAAAGAAGGAAGAACAATCCCAAATGAATAGTCTAACATCACAATTATCGAAACTGGAAAAAGAAGAACAAATGAGGCCTAAGGTCAGCAGAAGGAGGGACATAATAAAGATTGGAGAAGAAATAAACAAAACTGAGAAGAATAAAACAATAGAAAAAAATCAATGAAACCAAAAGCTGGTTCCTTGAGAAAATAAACAAAATAGATAAGCCTCTAGCCAAACTTATTAAGAGAAAAAGAGAATCAACACACATCAACAGAATCAGAAACGAGAAAGGAAAAATTACGACAGACTCCACAGAAATACAAAGAATTATTAAAGACTACTATGAAAACCTATATGCTAACAAGCTGGAAAACCTAGAAGAAATGAACAACTTCCTAGAAAAATACAACCCTCCAAGGCTGACCCAGAAAGAAACAGAAAATCTAAACAGACCAGCAATGAAATTGAAGCGGTAATCAAAAAACTACCCAAGAACAAAACCCTCGGGCCAGATGGATTTACCTCAGAATTTTATCAGACATACAGAGAAGACATAATACCCATTCTCCTTAAAGATTTCCAAAAAATAGAAGGGGAGGGAATACTCCCAAACTCATTCTATGAAGCCAACATCACCCTAATACCAAAACCAGGCAAAGACCCCAACAAAAAAGAAAACTACAGAACAATATCCCTGATGAACGTAGATGCAAAAATACTCAACAAAATATTAGCAAAACGAATTCAAAAATATATCAAAAGGATCATACACCATGACCAAGTGGGATTCATCCCAGGGATGCAAGGATGGTACAACATTCGAAAATCCATCAACATCATCCACCACATCAACGAAAAGAAAGACAAAAACCACATGATCATCTCCATAGATGCTGAAAAAGCATTCGACAAAATTCAACATCCATTCATGATAAAAACCCTCAACAAAATGGGCATAGAGGGCTAGTACCTCAACATAAAAAGGCCATATATCATAAACCCACAGCCAACATCATACTGAACAGCGAGAAGCTGAAAGCTTTTCCTCTGAGATCGGGAACAAGAAAGGGATACCCACTCTCCCCACTGTTATTTAACATAGTACTGGAGGTCCTAGCCATGGCAATTAGACAAAACAAAGAAATACAAGGAATCCAGATTGGTAAAGAAGAAGTTAAATTGTCACTATTTGCAGATGACATGGTATTGTATATAAAAAAACCCTAAAGACTCCACTCCAAAACTATTAGAACTGATACTGGAATACAGCAAAGTTGCAGGATACAAAATTAACACACAGAAATCTGTGGCTTTCCTATACACTAACAGTGAACCAATAGAAAGAGAAATCAGGAAAACAACTCCATTCACAATTGCATCAAAAAGAATAAAATACCTAGGAATAAATCTAACCAAAGAAGTGAAAGACCTATACCCTCAGAACTACAAGACACTCTTAAGAGAAATTAAAGGGGACACTAACAAATGGAAACTCATCCCATGCTCTTGGCTAGGAAGAATTAATATTGTCAAAATGGCCATCCTGCCCAAAGCAATATACAGATTTGATGCAATCCCTATCAAATTACCAGCAACATTCTTCAACAAATAGTTCAAAAATTCATATGGAAACACCAAAGACCATGAATAGCCAAAGCAATCCTGAGAAGGAGGAATAAAGTGGGGGGGATCTCACTCCCCAACTTCAAGCTCTACTACAAAGCCATAGTAATCAAGACAATTTGGTACTGGCACAAGAACAGAGCCACAGACCAGTGGAACAGATTAGAGACTCCAGACATTAACCCAAACATATATGGGTAATTAATATTTGATAAAGGAGCCATACACATACAATGGGGAAATGACAGTCTCTTCAACAGATGGTGCTGGCAAAACTGGACAGCTACATGTAGAAGAATGAAACTGGATCAATGTCTAACCCCATATACAAAAGCAAATTCAAAATGGATCAAAGACCTGAATGTAAGTCATGAAACCATAAAATTCTTAGAAAAAAACATAGGCAAAAATCTCTTGGACATAAACATGAGCAACTTCTTCATGAACATATCTCCCCGGGCAAGGAAAACAAAAGCATAAATGAACAAGTGGGACTATATCAAGCTGTAAAGCTTCTGTACAGTAAAGGACACCATCAATAGAACAAAAAGGTACCCTACAGTATGGGAGAATATATTCATAAATGACAGATCCGACAAAGGCTTGACATCCAAAATATATAAAGAGCTCACCCACCTAAACAAACAAAAAGCAAATAAACCAATTTAAAAATGTGCATAGGAGCTGAATAGTTCTCCAAAGAAGAAATTCAGATGGCCAACAGACACATCAAAAGATGCTAGTCATCAGAGAAATGCAAATTAAAACCACAATGAGATATCTCACACCAGTAAGGATCACCACCATCCAAAAGACAAACAACAACAAATGTTGGCGAGGTTGCGGAGAAAGGGGAACCCTCCTACACTGCTGGTGGGAATGTAAATTGGTTCAACCATTGTGGAAAGCAGTTTGGAGGTTCCTCATAATGCTCAAAATAGAAATACCATTTGACCCAGGAATTCCACTTCTAGGAATTTACCCTAAGAATGCAGCAGCCCAGTTTGAAAAAGACAGATGCACCCCTATGTTTATCGCAGCACTATTTACAATAGCCAAGAAATGGAAGCAGCCTAAGTGTCCATCAGTAGATGAATGGATAAAGAAGATGTGGTACATATACACAATGGAATATTATTCAGCCATAAGAAGAAAGCAAATCCTACCATTTGCAACAACATGGATGGAGCTAGAGGGCATTATGCTCAGTGAAATAAGCCAAGCGGAGAAAGAGAAATACCAAATGATTTCACTCATCTGTGGAGTATAAGAGCAAAGGAAAAACTGAAGGAACAAAACAGCAGCAGAATCACAGAACCCAGGAATGGACTAACAGGTACCAACGGGAAAGGTACTGGGGAGGATGGGTGGGTAGGGAGGGATAAGGGGGGGAAGAAGAAAGGGAATATTATGATTAGCATGCATAATTGGGGGATGGGAGAAAGGGGAGGGTTGTACAACACAGAGAAGAGAAGTAGTGACTCTACAACTTTTTGCTATTCTGATAGACAGTGAGTCTAAAGGGGTTTGTGGGGGGGACTTGATATAGGGGTGAGCCTAGTAAACATAATATTCTTCATGTAATTGTAGATTAATGATAACAAAAAAAAAAAGAAAAGAGGGATTACTCCCTGATAAGATAAAACTAACTGCAAATCACCGATTAATGCATGCTTTAAATATCCTTAATTTTGATCATTTAAAGGGTGTCAGATGATCAGCTATGGAAGTACATTTTTCTGATAATATTCCTTTCTCTTAAAAAAAAAAAGCAGTTCCTGTGTGGTGATCTCCAATAAGTTCTTCACAATAGTATAAAGGGCATATCAAAGTGTGGGCAAAGGGTCTGTTTGTGTTTATACAGAGGATCAAAGCCTAATTTGGCTACCCAGAAAACGAATTAAGATACAATATGAAGAAGAATTTCCAACCTCAACATTCTCTGGAAGAGTCATTCCAGAAGATGATCATCAAAAAACTTCAACAAAGATCCTGGTGCTGTTGCAGTTGTAGCTGCATTCATCCCACTGGTTCCTGGACTTGCCATTGGAATGAAGAAGGAGATATCTAAGCTGGCCTGTGCATACAGTAAAACAACAAATTTGACTGGATTTATACTGTCGGAACTCAACCAAGAATTAGGAGAAGTGCAAGTTGCAGCGCTCCAAAATCTTGCGACTATAGACTACCTACTGTTAAAAGAACATATGGGATGTGAACAGTTCCCAGGAATGTGTTGTTTTAAATTGTCTGATTTTTCTCAAACTATTCAAATTCAGTTAGACAATATCCATCATATCATAGATAAGTTTTCACAAATGCCTAGGGTGCCTAACTGGTTTTCTTGGTTTCACTGGAGATGGCTGGTAATTGTAGGTCTGCTTTGGTTATGTAGCTGTATTCCTATTATGTTAATGTGTGCACGCAATTTAATTAGTAGTTTAAAACCTATACATCTTATGTTACACTACAAGAAGATATGTCAAAGAAATAATCAATCTTCCCATGTTTTCTTCCGTCTGCTACTTCTATAGCTTTTCTTCTTCCTTCCTAATTACAACCCTTAAATAGAATTCGTGCCTCATATCGAAATTACTGAGTATCATAATTCTTCCAAGTGTTAAAGATACCTCAAGACAAATGCTGGGCATAGAAGCCACAGGGCATAAATCTGCAAAGAAGTAAAAAGCTAACCTTTTCAAAGAATATTGCTTCTCTCTCACTTGCCAACTTTACATTTCCCTGTATGGCCTCGGAAGATGACTGGTTAGCCAGAGACGGGTAAGATTCCTCAAGGGAGAAACAACCTAAGACAGGCACAGTTGCAGGGGGGCCATCAGGAGAGAAATTGGGGACCAACAGAGGGGAGGCTTAGAACTTCACCCCCCCCCCCCGTTTTGAGAGAAATCTTCTGCATCCGTGGATGTTTTGTTGCCCTTGTCTAGCTTAGATTAATACTTAGTCTATAGGCACAGACCTGATCATCTACATTTGCCCTCTTACAGCACTAAATTATGTTTTCTACCTTTATCTTGCATCTACCTACCACTTCAGCATTTTATTAAAAAATAATAATAATAACAATAAGGGAGAAATGTGGGATTCACATATAAATCATGTATAAAAATCAAATGAATAATCATATCTGACTGGATTGTTTATAGTTCATGATGCGTGATCAAAACTGAAAGTTCCTGTGATATGACTGCCCTTGCACTGTTCACCATGTAAGAACTTATTCACTATGTAAGACCTTGTTCACCATGTAAGAACTTGTTTGTTATGCTTCAGAAGATTGGAGACTGTTGAGATATAGGCTTGGGGTTGATTTATAACTGTGCATTGAGTCCCCTATATGGAATTTTATTGTTGTTAACAACCATTTGATCAGTAAATATGAGAGATGCCTTCTCAAAAAAAAAAATCACCCATAATCTACTATAGTGTATATATCCTTCTATGTTTTAGACTCTTTTTATTTGATATTTTTTGAATTATGGTAAAACATACATAATATAAAGTTACCATTTAAGCATTTTTGTATGCAGTTCTGTGACATTAATACATTCACAATGTATGTCCAACCATAACCACTATCAGTTCCAGAACTTTTTCATCATCCCAGCAGACACTCTGTACCCATTAAACAATAAATTCCCACTCTCCCCTCTGGACTCAGCCCTGGAAACCATTTTTCTACTTTATATCTTTACAAATATACCTTTCCTAGGGTTCCTTTGAGAGGAATTGTACAATATTTGCCCTTTTATATTTGGCTTATTTCATTTAGCATAATATCTTCAAGGTTCCTCCATCTCATAGTATACATTTTCATTCCTTTTTAAGGCAGAAAAATATTCTATTACATCTACATATGATGTATCCATTCATCTGTTGAGGAACATTTGTGTTTACTGGGCCATACTGTGAATAATGCTGTGAACAATGGTGTAGTACATACATCTGAGTCTCTTTCCCTTCCTGTGGTGTATACATAGAAAGGGAACGACTGGATCATACTGTAATTCCATGTTTAACAGCTGCTAAACTTTTACACCATTTTACATTCCCACCAGAAACACAAGAGGGTGCCAATTTCTCCACATCCTTGCCAACTTTATTTTCCTTTTTTTGTGTTTGTATAGTTGCCACCCAGTGGGGACAAAGTTGCATCTCATGGTGGTTTTCATTTGCAATTCCCTAATTAGTGAGGCTGAGCATCTTTCATGTACTATGTGGCCATCTGGTTATCTCCTTGGGAGAAATGACTTTTTCAATTGGGTTGCTTGTCTCAGGTTTTTCTGATTTTGTGTCTTTCCTGGGCCTGTATGGGGTTTTCCAAATTCTTCCATAAGTGGAACTGCTTTTGGATGCCATAATTTCCCAGACAGTTCTGGCTTCTCCTTAGGACCGCAGAGGGTTTATGCTCTCTCTCCACCTCAGATCTCTTGCTTGTCATTTGCGGGCCCTGGTTTCCTGCACTTCCCTCTCCCAGTGGCTGCTGCTTTGCTGTCTCACATCCAAGTTGGCAAAACAGACACCAGTCCTTGTGGCAGCGCCGAGACGTGAAAATATTACACAAAGGTCTGCTCTGCTCCCTGCATTCTGAGAGAGGGAACAGGGAACTAGTCTGCCCCCTTTCTTTACATCAAAACTGCTACTATATATATTAGATAGTATCTATGCATTAGAGGGTATCTCATGGGTAGATAAAAATACCACAAAACTTTCCTACCACTTTGAAGATGCCCTTTTCTTGATAGGGTGCTTGCTTACTCATTTTTTTACTTTTTAAAATGTTTCTGAGGAGGAATGAAAGCTTGGAGTCTCTTAGTCCATCATTTTTGCTGCCTTCCAATCTTGGGGGTGTGCTTTTCAGGGAAACAGGCACGTGTACGACACCCTCTGGAATTATTTCTCCTTTTTACTGTGAAGAATATGGAAGAATTGCTATGATAAAAAAATGGCCTACTGGATTAATATATAATTTTTTCAGGAAAACATGTGTTTGCCTAGGCAAATATACATACCCCAGGACACAGTGGTAGTTCACACTAGGTCACACTCCTTGATAATAGCAGAGTGATACAGAGAACTATTCCCTTGGGTAATTCAAAACAAAATCCATGATTTAATTCAAGAACAGAAAACCAATTGAAATATATGCTCTTGTCTTCCTATATTTTTTATGTCCTGTCTCATCCTCCATACATGCTTGTTCACCTTTTATTAAATTCCTCGTAGGTCACCAAGCTGCTGGCTAGATTACAGGTTGGGGACAGTAGAGAGTTTAAGAGCAGAGTTGAGGGTAGACTCTGGATTTAGAATGCTTGGATGTGAATTCTCTTTTGTTTGTGTAGCTTTTTAATCTTGCACAACTCTGATAATCTTTCATTGCTTGAGTTTACTCAGGGTTGTTATAATGATTAAATGCATTTGTATATGATTGAACTTGGTCAATGTTTGGAGCATACTAAGTATATAGTGAATATTATAATTTGTTGGAAAACTCAAATTGCTTTTAGTTAAAAGACAGTATTGAAGTTATGAGCATACTGCTAAAAAAGCTCAAATTCCTAAAATCATATGAACCCATAATGTAATAAAATTTGATGAAAATCAGAAATGGTTGAATAAATTGCCCCAAAGTCATATACTTCATATATGGCAAGACAAGATTCTGACCCAGTTATTTTGGATCCACTAGAATTTACCCCCGTTTAAAACAAATGTATTTTCACACTTCTATTTTTCAGGAATGTATTGATTAATATTGGTTGCATGCTCTGAGTTCTCATAGCACTTGTTCCCGATGGTGTAAGCATTTATTTATGTGTATGCTTTTCATGCTTGCTTTGAGGAACTTGAGGGAATACTTTTTTTTTCTGTATCCTTAGTCCCTAGCCCAGTACTTGATACAGAGTAAATTGTTCAATAAATGATCACTGATTGAAAAAGTTTCTAATATTTTATCCTTTTGAATATAATTTTAAGTATCTGCGCTTCATTTTCCAACTTGCCAATTTCTCTAATCACATCATTCACTAAAATTCTGGCGAGAGGCTTTTCCTTCTAAAAGTTGGAAAGGGACTGGAGCAGTGGTTAAGTGCATACACATTTCACCACCAAACTATTGGGATTCAAGTTCCAAATCTTCAAGTCTGAGCCGTGGAACTTTGGGAAAATTACTTAGAATCCTAGTCCTAGTTTTTTCATCTGTAAAAAAGGGCATAAAGTCTACTTTCTAGGGTTGTTATCAGGATAAATAATATAAATAAAATATATAGACCACTAGGAAGAATTAATATCGTCAAAATGGCCATCCTGCCCAAAGTAATATACAGATTTGATGCACTCTCTATCAAATTACCAACAGCATTCTTCAATGACCTGGAACAAATAGTTCAAAAATTCATATGGAAACACCAAAGACTCCGAATAGCCAAAACAATCCTGAGAAGGAAGAATAAAGTGGGGGGATCTCACTCCCCAACTTCAAGCTCTACTACAAAGTCACAGTAATCAAGACAATTTGGTACTGGCACAAGAACAGAGCCACAGAGCAGTGAAAACAGGATAGAGACTCCAGACATTAACCCAAACATATATGGTCAAGTAATATACTTGATAAATGAGCCATGGACATACAATGGGGAAATGACAGTCTCTTCAACAATTGGTGCTGGCAAAACTGGACAGCTACATGTAAGAGAGTGAAACTGGATCACTGTCTAACCCCATACACAAAAGTAAATTCGAAATGGATCAAAGACCTGAATGTAAGTCATGAAACCATAGAACTCTTAGAAAAAAACATAGGCAAAAATCTCTTGGACATAAACATGAGCAACTTCTTCATGAACATATCTCCCCGGGCAAGGAAAACAAAAGCATAAATGAACAAGTGGGACTATATCAAGCTGTAAAGCTTCTGTACAGTAAAGGACACCATCAATAGAACAAAAAGGTACCCTACAGTATGGGAGAATATATTCATAAATGACAGATCCGACAAAGGCTTGACATCCAAAATATATAAAGAGCTCACCCACCTAAACAAACAAAAAGCAAATAATCCAATTTAAAAATGTGCATAGGAGCTGAATAGTTCTCCAAAGAAGAAATTCAGATGGCCAACAGACACATCAAAAGATGCTCCACATCGCTAGTCATCAGAGAAATGCAAATTAAAACCACAATGAGATATCTCACACCAGTAAGGATCACCACCATCCAAAAGACAAACAACAACAAATGTTGGCGAGGTTGCGGAGAAAGGGGAACCCTCCTACACTGCTGGTGGGAATGTAAATTGGTTCAACCATTGTGGAAAGCAGTTTGGAGGTTCCTCATAATGCTCAAAATAGAAATACCATTTGACCCAGGAATTCCACTTCTAGGAATTTACCCTAAGAATGCAGCAGCCCAGTTTGAAAAAGACAGATGCACCCCTATGTTTATCGCAGCACTATTTACAATAGCCAAGAAATGGAAGCAGCCTAAGTGTCCATCAGTAGATGAATGGATAAAGAAGATGTGGTACATATACACAATGGAATATTATTCAGCCATAAGAAGAAAACCAATCCTACCATTTGCAACAACATGGATGGAGCTAGAGGGTATTATGCTCAGTGAAATAAGCCAGGGGGAGAAAGACAAGTACCAAATGATTTCACTCATATGTGGAGTATAAGAACAAAGAAAAACTGAAGGAACAAAACAGCAGCAGAATCACAGAAGCCAAGAATGGACTACCAGTTACCAAAGGGAAAGGGACTGGGGAGGATGGGTGGGAAGGGAGGGATAAGGGCAGGGAAAAAGAAAGGGGGCCTTATGGTTAGCATGTATAATTCGGGGGGGAGGCATGGGGAGGGCTGTACAACACAGAGCAGACAAGTAGTGATTCTACAGCATCTTGCTATGCTGATGGACAGTGACTATAATGGGGATTGTGGAGGGGACTTGGTGAAGGGGGGAGTCCAGTAAACATAATGTTCTGCATGTAATTGTAGATTAATGATAACAACAACAAAAAAATACATAGACCAGTGCCTGGCATGAACTAATAGGTTTAAAAGATAATTTTTGTTATTTTCTGCTTTGGCTTTCTTTTGTATGTTCTGTAAGATCATTAGAGCTGATGTCTGAGGGACTGATTTTCCAGTCCTATGTAGACTACAGTCTTAATTTTCACTTTCTTATATTATTTTGACTGAAAACTTATTTGGGGACCTGTGGTACAAACCACTCAGCATGATATGTCATGTAAAACAACTCCTGATAGTTTCTACCTTTGCCTGTGACTTTTGCCCTTAGTCAGTCATACTTTGCCCTTAGTCAGTAAGTTTTGAAATCTGTAACTGCCCTCTGGTGTCACTGTGAAATTACATGGTCTTTCAGTGGCAAAGTCTGCTTTTAAGTACCTGGGTTGCAAAAAACTGCTAGTGGACAAAAAGTACAGAATTTATCGTTCGCTGAATAGCTAAGGTGATGGAATAAATAACTGTAAATCTGGTATATCCAAATGTTATTAGAATTAAACAATTTGATTAGATAGATTTACATGACTGAATCATGCCTAATAAAAATAAAGCCTTCAAAAATTGTTTGCTGCTATTTTTATTGCTGTAAGTGATAAAAATAATGGCCATCACCATTATTGTCTTTAATTGAAGTGTTATAAGATTATAGGTAAAGAAAACATGGAAGAGGTGATACTTAACCCTTCAAGGTCACCCTTGGTTTAAAGATTTCTCTGTGTGCTATTTGCTCAGGTCCACTTCTGGATAGAAACCCTTAGCAGGGTGATTACTCATCACTTTCTCTACCTAAACTTGAACTTCGCAAAACATACATGGAGAGGGAACACCTGTTCTGGCTGGGTCAACATGTTTGTCACCTGGTAGATGCAGCGGCCTCGTGTCTAGTAGGTCAAAGGAAGGGACAGAGAGAGAGAGGAAACACACAGATTCTTTCTTGGATTGCATACCCTGGAGGAAACTTGGTTCTGAAGGTACAGCTCAAACCATGCTTACACTGCATCTAACATAAACCAAGTTTGACAGAGAAAACTACAAGAACATTCCTCTAAACCCCACTCAACTTGAGTAGTAATACAAAACCCACCCCCATTATTGCATCCAGAGGCAGTATCCTAACAGTTCCTTCTAATGCGGCTTATAAATCTTAGACTCATCAATGTTTGAAATAGTCCATGTTCTAGGTGATCTTCATTTCTCTTTTAATATTTTTATGATTCTACAGAGAATGATCTGTTCTTGCCATTCTGTAGCCAAAAATATTACATATTGATGAGGCAAAAATACAGGTTATAGAGATTTAAATCAACAGTACTTACTTAATAAAAGAAAAAGGATAAAGAAGATGTGGTACATATACGCAATGGAATATTTTTCAGCCAAGAAGAAAACAAATCCTGCCATTTGCAACAACATGGATGGAGCTAGAGGGAGTAATGCTCAGTGAAATAAGCCAGGCGGAGAAAGACAAGTACCAAATGATTTCACTCATGTGTAGAGTATAAGAACAAAGCAAAAACTGAAGGAACAAAACAGCAGCAGAATCACAGAACCTAAGAATGGACTAACAGTTACCAAAGGGAAAGGGACTGGGGAGGATGGGTAGTAAAAGGGGGTTAGGGGGAAAGCAGGGCACTACGATTAGCACACATAATGTAAGGGGGGGCATGGGGAAGGCAGTATAACAGAGAAGACAAGTAGTGATTCTATAGCATCTTACTACGCTGATGGACAGTAACTGTAATGGGTATGTGCTGTGGACTTGATAATGGGGAGTATCTAGTAACCATAATGTTGCCCATGTAATTGTACATTAATGATACCAAAATAAAAAAAAAGTAGACTTACATACCTCAATATTAACCAATAAACTGTTTTTGAAACACATTTTAAGTCTATAGCCTTCAGTTCTTGAAATAATCATAAGAACTTAACTGATGCTTGTGGCGGTCTTCCTTCATTACCCATTCTGTGTTTCTCTTCCTTTCAACTAACCCTTTAACAGAAAAAGATCCCTGATGAGGAGCCAACATCTGTGCTCATCCTCTAATCTGTCCCTCCTTTTTAAACTGGTTGATGTACAAGCAGTGAAAGCACAATAGGTCTGCATCAATTTGGAAAGAAACAGGTCTGGTCCCTGAAATTATTATATACTTCCTCTTATAGGTATAGTTTGGTGTCTGGTTTTTAATGAGTGCCTCAGGACACATTATTTTACTGGTGTTATGAGATTAGACATTCAGGATGTATCAGTGATTATCCATGGCCAGGAGCTGGTATCATAAGAGGCAAATCTCAGGCCAATCACATCATGGAAATTATGCTATGTGTACACAACTTCCTGATCTGCTACAGAAACTTCCATAGCTGTTGAATTGACAGAAGATGGCCACAGAAGGAACTGTCTGCAACCAGCAGCTCAGTAAAGACCATCTAGAGGCAGGTTCCTTGCTGTCAATCCTACTTGAAGAGAGCATCTCTCCTGGTTTTATGGGAATTTTATCACAAAAGCCTGTATGTACAATGGAGTATTGTTGGTTTCAAAATAGAGAGCCTCACAAAATTTCTTTAGTAGAAGGAGGGTCGGGGTAAAACTTCTCTCATCCTCATGGGATTATGGAGACATGTGTCTGACTATTTTATCTCAAGTAACTACTCCAGAATTCTGTACTCTGTGCCTCATTTTATTTATTAAGGTATCTGGAGTTCTTGCAGAACTATCTGTTCTCTAAGACCCATCAAATGTTGCTATTGATGTAGCTGGTATTTTAAAGAAAGGTAACATTGTTAAAATCTAGGCAGACAGGTACAAGACCCAGAATTTAAGGCATTATTAACTCCTTCAACTCTTCCACTAACAAAGGCTTTAGTTTGAATCTCAGCTTTGCCATTTGCTGTATAATCTATACAATAATTTTCAGCATCATATTTCTCATTTGAAAAATAAGGATAAAATTTTAGTATTTCATAAGGCTACTGGGAAATATATTCAAAAGCATTGGGTAATATATAAAAGAAAATATAAAAGCAAGCTGTTTTTATTTTCAGTAACTAGAGTTAAATTCCATCAAAAGCAATCAGAATGCCCTGAAGCTGCATGCCCGGAGAGCTGGACTGGTTTCCAAAGAAAGTGTTTCTACTTTTCTGATGACACCAAAAACTGGACATTCAGTCAAAGATTCTGTGTCTCACAAGGTGCTGATCTTGTTCAGGTTGAAACTCTCCAGGAACTGGTAAGAAAATAGTTCTGGCTCAAATAAAAAAATTGGTCCTACCAAGGCACTCTGTCATTCTATGCGAGAGTGTCTAAGGTACAGGTTTAGACACCTAACTAGACCACTGATTTTTCAGCATAAGCAGAGAGGAAACCAGTAGGTGCTGTATTGTGCAAGGGGCCATGTATAGTTACTTTAACATTCACAGCTAGAAGATGGCCAGAGAGCAAGCAAGTTCCTTCTTTGATTTATGAGCAAGGACTGTGCAAACAGGGATTAGAAAATTAAAGGTGGGAACATGTGAAAGGAAAGGAGCGACACACAGCAGCAATTCACCGGAGAATTCCGCTTTATTAGGGAAAGGTGCTGGGTTATATAGGAAGGGGCATGGGGTGATTGTGGTGTTACTTCTACGGGGCTGGTGGCTATTGGCTAGGTGCTGGGATTGGGAGGGGGGAGAGAGGTGATTGGGCTTCAGGTGGCGCCAGCGGGAACCGAGGACTCGGAAGAGAAGCAGGAGGTTTGCCATCTAACGGTTGGGGGCCCTTCATTCCCCCCTTTCTCCTCTATGGGGTTGTGGACGTTGCTTTCTTTCTGACTGCTTCCTGCTGAACGGGGGTGGAGAAGGGAGTGAGGGCTTGAGGACTGGGAGGAAAGGATTGATAGGACTCCCCACAGTAAGGACGAGTAGATGTGGACTTCTTCAGGTTGGAAATCAGTGAAGGTTCCCTGTAACCATAGGTTGAGGACTTGTTGATTCTAATGGTGCCAAGAGGATACGGGTGCCAGAAGCCAGGCGTCTGCGGCCATTGTTCCCAGGAACAGTTTCCAGTGGAGAGAGGGGTCCATCTCAGCGTGTGGTGAGGAGGTTACGTGAGGGTGAGGGATCTTCTGTGGCTAAAAGCTGGTAGTTCCTGAGTAAAAGCTGGTTGAAAGTTTGATTAGAGATTTTACCGACTTGGGATTTGATAAACTTTACTATACAAGGTAAGAAGAGACAGGCAAGAAGAATGATTATCATAGGGCCTGCAATGGGCCACAGCCAGGTGAGGAAGGGGTTTGTTAGTATTGAAGAGAATGGGTTGGAGGAGTAATACTGTGGGTACCGGGAGTTACCCATGTAATGAATGATGCAAGACCAGTAGTGACATCCCCCGTAGGTGTCTGGCCATCGCCTGCAATAGGCTTGTCTTTGGTCATAGAGGAAGCAGAGGTAGGGAGAATAAAGGTAGCTGCTAGTGAGCACTTCGGTGGAGGGAGGAAAGTGGAGGTATAAAGGCTCGGAGCAGCCTTTCAGAGGGCAGTCTGATGTGGCAATGAGGGTAGTAATTTTTGTTTGATGCTGTGTGTAAGTCTGTCTGACTTTGAATCGCCATACAAAGGAGGCCGGGGTGGCGGGGAAGACAATAGGAATGAGGAAAAAAAGCGAGAGAGAGCGAGGGAGCAGTAAAGGAGGAAAAAGTCATGATTCGGGTATGGATGGCAAAGGGGGTGAATGGGATTTTGGAGGAAAGAGGACAGTAAGGTCAGGAGTCTGGAGGGAGGGAGAGTCTGTAAACCTTTGTAGGTTAAGAGATCCTTTAGGTGATGTGGAGACAGAATGGTAAGGGGCGCCCCAAATGTCAGTTTATGAGCTTCCTTCTGCAAGAGCTGTCCAGCGGCTAATGCCCGTAGGCAGGGGGCCTATCCCCGAACTGTGGGGTCTAATTGCTTGGAAAGATAAGCTACTGGGGCAAAGGATGGGCCATAATTTTGGCCTAGGACTCCTAGAGCTTGACTGGACCTCTCGTGAATGTATAATGAGAAGTGCTTCGACAAATCAGGAAGATGGAGAACTGGGGCTTCCACAAGGGCTCGACGGAGCTTAATGAAGGAGTGTTGGGGTGAGGAGGATAATGGTTCTTCAGGGGGGCCCTTGCTGAGGTCGTATAGGGGTCTTGCCAACAGGGAGAAGTTAGGGATCCACGCTCTAAAATACCCAGCCAGGCCTAGAAAGGAAAGGATTTCTGTCTTGGTTTTGGGAATGGGCAGGTCAGAGAGGAGCTGTTTTCTGTCTAAGGTAATGGACTTTCTTTGTTGAGATAGAAGAAATCGGAGGTAAGTGACAGAAGGGGAAGAGAGTTGAGCTTTTGACGGGGGATACCCGGTAACCTCTGGAAGCTAGAAGGTTAAGTAGGGAGGCAGTGTCAAGTTGAGACTGTTCCCACGAGGGACTGCAGAGTAGAAGATCGTCCATGTATTGTAATAAGGTGGACTCGGAAGCCTTGTGGCAAAACTGTCCAAGTGAGTTGTTCAGAATGTCTTGTGTATGGGTCTGTCCAGGTGAAGGCGAAAAAATCTTGGGAGGAGGGGTCCAGCGGGATAGAAAAAAAATGCGTCCTTGAGATCTAGGACTGAGAAGTGGGAGGCCGAGGCAGGGATCTGCAATAAAAGGGTGTATGGATTTGGGACTAAGGGATGGATAAGGACGATAGCCATGTTGATGAGGCGAAGGTCTTGGACGAGGTGGAAAGATCTGTTGGTTTTTTTTTTAACAGCTAATATGGGGGTATTAAATGGGGAGTGAGTGGGTCTGAGGTAATTTTTGTTTAAAAGATCTTGAATGATGGGTTGGAAGCCTATGAGGGCTGAAGTGGTTAGGGGGTATTGGGCCTGACAGATATACTGAGAGGGGTCATGTAATTTGATAGAGGCAGGAGGACATAGAGCCACGGAGGGGCTTGTAATGTCCCAAACTTTGGGATTTACAGGGTGTATGAGGGCGGAACTGGAGCTTTCATTGGGTAGAGGGGGTTTGTCGGCTATGAGGGCCATCAGAAAGGGAGTACTGGGGGCTGTGGGAGTGGATATAGTTATGGAAACATGGAGGAGAGAAAGGATGTCCCATCCTAGTAAGGGGATGGGACACTGGGGCATAACCAGGAAGGAGTGGGAGAAAGGTATGGGATTGTCTTGGATTGTGCATAAAAGGGGGGGAGGTTTTAATGGGAAAATCTGTTTACCTCCTACCCCGACTATAGGAGTAATGGCAGGCGTGGTAGGGCCCCGGTATTCTTGCAAGACTGAGAAGGTGGCTCCTGTGTCTAGGAGGAAGGAGATGGGGCGACCGTCTACTATTAAGGTAACCCTGGGCTCCTGTTTGGTGATGGAAATGGTCAGGCAAGAGGCCCCTGGGCTCCATCAATCTTCTTCTGCCAGCCCCACTACAGCGGGCTTAGGATGGGGGTTGTTCTTCCAGCCTCCCCTTCGGGTGGCTGGGCAATCAGACCCCCAGTGGCCCTTTTTGTGGCATCTGGGGCGTGGGGTGGTAGGAGATCTGGGGTAGGGGCACGCCCTTGACCAATGTCCTTCTTGTCCACACTTAAAACAAGCTCCTGTGGGGGGCTTGTTTGTAGAAGAGTGCCCAGGTTGTGGTTTTATCAGCTGGGCCAACATTTGGAAATTGGCCTGATCAGCGTTTTGTTTACGGCGTTCTTTCTCCTCCTCCCGGTTATGGAAGACTTTAAAGGCCACTGTTAGGCTCTCAGTCTGTCAAGTAGTGGGGCCCTGTTCTAAATTTTTGAGTTTAGCTTTAATGTCAGGGTAGCTTTGAGCTAGGAAGTATGTCATAAGGACATGTCTCCCGTCAGGCGTTTCTGGGTCCAGGCTGGTAACTGTAATAGGGCTTGAGAGAGTCTGTCTAAGAACTTGGAGTGAGTTTCCTCTTTCCTTTGAATTATGTCTTGGAGCTTTTGAAAATGGACTACTTTATGAGCTGCATTTTTGAGACCTGCTATTAAGCAGCAGGCGAAGATATCTCGAGAGCAGAGACTCACGGCGGTGTTATAATCTGTGTGGGTCTTGTTTGGCGACAGTGGTGGGGCCAGGGGGATAGGTGGGGTCAGTCCTGTGGGTTTCGGTGGTGTGTGTTTGGACGAAGTCCCAAACCCGTCTGTGCTCTTCAGGAAGGAGGGTATTGGCCAGGAGCATGAAAATGTCATGATGTGTGAGGCTGTATGACTGGAGGGTCTATTGAAACTCTCTGATATATGTCGTGGGATCAGTGGAAAAGGAACCTAGGCGTTTCTCAAGTTGGGCTAAATCTCTTAAGGAGAAAGGGACGTGAACGCGCACGATGCCTTCGGATCCTGCTACCTCCCGGAGGGGGGCGATAATTTTGGGAGGCCCTCGGGACCGAGTCTGAGGAGGACTGAAGGGTTCAGGCTCAGTCTGTGGGGGAGAAACAGGTGATGGGGGCAAAGACAGAGGAGGCTGTTGGAACTTAGAGGGGAGCTGAAAGGCTCAGGCTTGATCTGCAGGGGGGTGAGGTGGGGGAGGAGATGGTGGTGGAGGAAGGGGGCGGGGCTGTTGTAGGAGAGGAGGGGGAAGGGAGTGAACGGGAGGCTTCTGCGGGGGAGACGGCTTGCAGGCTAGGAGAACTTGGGGGGGGGCGGGAGGAGGAGGCGGAAAGCTTCGGTATAGGGAATCTCCTTCCAGTTTTTCAGGCGCTGGCAGTAGTTAAAGAGATCGCGAGTGATGTCAGGATCAAGAGTTCCCCCTGCCGGCCATTGGTTGTTATTGTCTAGGGGGTATGTCGGCCAATCTTGGGAGCAGTATTTGCGGAGAAGTTTTGGTTTTATATCAGGCGTCAGGGAGAGGGTGGCTAGATGCTTGAGCAGGCATTCAAGAGGTGAACTTCCAGGGAGGGATGAGGAGGCTCCCATGGCTAAAGGACAGAGAAGGAGACAAACAGGGGAAGACGAACGGAGACCCTCGGACTGGGAGCAGACGGCAAGGGGACAAAGGGCGTCCCCGGTGATCCTTGGGGGTCTGCGGAAACTCGTATACGAGTCGGTTTCTTAGGAAGTGTGGGTCGTCACCCAGACTCTCTAAGAAGACAGAGTGCTGGAGTCACAAGGAACCTAGTACTAGGAGTTTTCGGCAGAAGGGATTTTCGGCGGAAGCAACAGAAGGAGGAGGTGGGGGGAGAAAGAGAGCGTTCTCATCCGCAAAGGAGTCACCTCGTTTATGGCTGTCGGAGGAGGGGCCTGAGGGTCCGCTGCAGCCATGAAGGCCGGAGGCGGGGAGAGTTCCCTCCTCATCCCCGAGCGTCAGGGCCTTGCTGGACAATCACAGTCAATGGCGCTGCGATAGCTCGGGGAAGAGTGGCCCACCCGGGGGAAAACTTACCCAAAGGCCAGAGAGGAGTGGTGAGTGTGAGGAGCCAGCGCCGGAAAAAGAGGACGAGGGCAAGCTGCTTCTGGTGTCGGGGGAAGACGAGGCACAGTTGAGGTGTCCCGTCTCCTGGGTTTTGGCACCAATGAAAGGAAAGGGAGCGACACACAGCAGCAATTCACCGGAGAATTCCGCTTTATTGGGGAAAGGTGCTGGGTTATATAGGAAGGGGCATGGGGTGATTGTGGTGTCACTTCTACGGGGCTGGTGGCTATTGGCTAGGTGCTGGGATTAGGGGGGCAAGGGGTGATTGGGGTTCAGATGGTGTCGGCGGGAATCAAGGACCCAGAAGAGAAGCAGGAATTTCGCCATCTTATGGGTGGGGGCCCTTCAACATGTTACACTTGTACAAAGTTAATAACATTGCTTCAAAACAAATCAAGCAGGATTGATGTCAGAAAAGATGGTGGAATAGGAAGCTTCTGGAATCTGTACCTCACCTAAACAACTATTAAATGACAGAAATTCTGTAAAGTAACTAATTTGAAACTCTGTAGTCCTGCAGCATCTAAGGGAGAGTTTGATGACGAGGCTGGTAAATTTCAGTTAATCTCAGTGAATTTCAGCATTCTCACTCAGTCCGGGCTACCTTCATAGCAGAGAGCCACAGGGACTGCTGTCCATGGTCCTCATATAGCTTGTGGGGCCAGGGTGGGCAATGAGAACCTTGTTTTCCAAATGTTGGGGTTATATGCTGCTATTTCTGATTGCTGCTTTTCACTGCTAAGGGACAAGCACAAAGGCAGTCCGCCATTGTTTTCAATCCCCACCAACTGAAGTGGTTTCCAGAGGATTTAAAGAAACAGTAATTATGTTTCCCCCTTGGGAGTCGGGCATATGAGAAAAACTTTGGCAAGTAATTGGCTGGCCATAAAGATAACAAAACAGAGATTTTGGTGACCATACACAATAGGGAATACACATCTTACAAAAATAGTTTGTAAAAGTCACAACCAGATGGCTCCAAACCTCAATAATCAAAATATAACAGTCCCCAAAGAGCAGAATTAGGTTTCCAAAGTTGCTACAACAAAATACTCGTAACATCTACCTCTCAATGAGAAATTGCAGGACACACAAAGGAAGGGATAGCCCATTCACAGGGTTATACAGAAAGCATTCCAGAGGGAGCTCAGACATTGGAAATATTAGTCAAAGATATTAAATCTTCCTTGTAAATATGTTCAAGGAGCTTAAAGAAGTAACAGACAAAAAAACTAAAAGAAACCAGGAAAATGACGAATAAAATAAGAGTATCTGCAAAGAGGTAGGAACTATTAAAAGGATAAAATAGAAATTCTGGAGCTGAAAAGTATAATAACTGAAATGAAAAACTTATTACAGAGGTCAGCAGCATATGTGAAGAGGAAGAAGAAAGGATCAGCAAACTTGAATATAGGGCAACTGAAAATGTCCAGTCTGAGGAACAGAAAGGAAAAAGAATGAAAATAAATAGATCCTGAAGGGACTGTAGTATGTCACCAAGCAGACCAACATTTGCATTATAGAAATCTCAGAAGGAAGAGAAAGGAGTAGGAAAAAAAATGAAATAATGGCTGAAAACTCAAATTTAAGGAAAGACAGGAATATACAGGTCTTAAGAGGCTCAACAAACTCCAAGCAAGATAAGCTAAAAGAGAACTACTTTGAGACAAATTATGGTGTTGAAACCCAAAGAGAGAGGTTTGAAAGTAGCAAGAGAAGCAACTAGTCATATACATGGGATCCTGAACAAGATTAACTGCTGATTAATTTTGAGACACCATTGAAGTGAGAATGCAGTGGAATGGCATAAAGTTCTGAAAGAAAAAAATGCATCAATCAATAATTCAATAGCTAGCAAAACTATCTTTCAAAATGGAAGAGAAATTAAGACATTTCTAGATAAACAACTGAGAGAGTTTCTTACCACTAGACCTATCCTACAAGCAATGATACAGGCTGGAATTAAAGTATATTAGACCGTGATACAGAGCCAAAGGAATAAGGAACAGTCATAAAGGTAACCACACAAATATAAAATCCAGAATTACTATACTTTTGTTACAGTTTGTGGTTCTCCTTCTCACATACAATTTAACAGGTAAATTCATAAGGCAATAATTATAAATCTGGGCAGACAACGTATACATATGCAATCTATGACAATAATATAAAGAGAGTGGGTTGGAGATATGTGGGGCAAAATTTCTGTACATTATTGAAACCAAGTTCACCTTATAAACGAGGTTGTTATCAATTTAATATGTTAATTGCAATCCTCAAGGTAACCACTAATAAAATAACTAAAAAAATGTAAAGAAAAGAAGGAAATCAAAATGGTACATTACAAAAAATATCAAATACAATATAATGCAGTAATAGAGGAATTGAAAAATAAACAACATATAAGACATGTGCACAACAGATAAATGGCAGGTGTAAGTCCTTCCTCATCAGAAGTTACACTGCATATTAAAAGGCACTATCCTATTAAAAGGCAGAGACTGGCAGATTTATTAAAAACAAGAGAAAATAAGATCCATCTATATGCTCTACAAGAGACTCATGTTAGATATAAGGACACAAAGAAGGTGAAAGTAAAAGGATGGAAGACGATATCCCTTGCAAATAGAGCTGGGTGACTCTATTCTTGTTAGACAGAATAGACTAAAGCAAAAAAGTTTCCAAGGGACAAAGAAGGACATTACATACTGATGAGAGTTTTGGTTAGCAAAAAGATATAATAATTATAAACATTTATGTGTCTAATAACACAGTCCCAAAACATACAAAGGAAAAACTAACAGAACTGAAATGAGAAACAGTTCTACAATAACAGTTGGAGGCTTCAAAACTCCACTTTCAATAATGGGTAGAATAACCAGACAGAGGAACAATAGGAGAGGTCTTGAATAACACTATAAACCCATTATAAACCCATTAGGCCTAACAGACATATGCAGAACCACTCCACCCAACAACTGCAGAATACACATTCTTCTCAAGTGCATGTGAACATTCTCCAGGATAGACCATATGGTGATAAAAGAAGTTCATAAATTTGAAAAGATTAAAATCATACAAAGTTTATTCTATAATCACAATGGAATCACACTAGAAATCATTAACAGAAGGAAAACTGGAAAAAACACAAATAATCACTGGATTGGGCTGAGCAGAGAACAAGGCCAAACATGGAAATGGATAAATGGCACTGAATGGACTGAATGGTAAGTTATGAAAATTATGGCAGCAATATTTATATTTGAATTTAATTTGAATTTATAAATGAATTTACTTTAAATGTGTTCTCCATGTATGTGCTCTAAAAATTTATTTTAAGATTAGTCATAAAGGAAGAAAGTGCCAATTTGTATGTTGAAAGGTTTTGCAAGCTCCTTCAATCAATCTAAAGCGATGACATTTACCAACTCTCACTTTGAGGAAACCATATACCATCTATAAGTTTGTTACTTCTACAACTAAATTAATTGTATTTGCTCTATTGTTCTTTTTAAACTTTAAAATATAAAAATGCATGTTAAATTACTATATAAAACTACCATTGCATCAGTCTTCAGTAATTTACAGAGGGTTTATGAGTAAAGGTAATAATGCCTATTATTTTTAAGATTACAGTTATAATGTTCAGGACAGGCAAAGTTTGGCATTTTTTAATTTAATCTTGATTGCATACTTATAGGATCTTTATGGTACTGAAAATATTTTGGATAATGCTGGAAGACATGGGTTCAGACAATTTCACTAAATGTTTGCTTGTCTGAGGAGATGAGGAGGTTCTGAAGTACTGCTTTATGACGACAAAGTAGTCAACACTGGAAAAATATTATTTAGTGAAAATGGCATTGGGCTATAGGTAGTTTTGAAACCAGTCTTTCCATTAGCTTTTTGACCTTGGACAGATGGTAAATTTTAGAAATTAGAACTTATCTTTATACACTCTTGCACTTGCAGTGCTCATCACACTGTGGATACTTGATATTTAGGATTAATCTCTATTTCTTCCTTTACAATACTGAAATAGTAATATACTAATTCTCAAAGTGTTTTAAGGATCAAGCATATTGACAACTATACAGTTGTTGAAAAATATTGGAAATTCAAATGTTTATGTGGAAAATATTGTATTATTAAGGCCTAGCATATCTCACAATCAGCAAATTCTATCAGACTATAGCAATTTCAACCAGCTAACAAGAAAAACTTATCTAGATGCCCACCCAAATGTCTGTGTCAGGCCATTTCAACACAGCTGAATAGCACTGTAGTTTCAGTACTATAACAACTAAGGAAATAGGAAGATATGGTAAAACACAGGACTTAGATAAAGCTCTGAAGTTTTCAGTTATTTAAGGAAGTGGAATATTGCTGAAACTATGGAGAAAAAACAGATGTCTGACCTCTCCCACCAGCCAAGCACGGCGTTGGATGTAGTTGAAAGAACACTAAGCATATTGGTTCACTGTCCCTATAGCTGCTTTGCTGTATCTCCAGGTGATGAAAAGACCATTGGATAGTTAGTGATTGATAACATAAGCCAAGAAAAAATGAGGGCCTGTGACCAACAACAAAACTACCTGTAACTCAGCAGCATTTCTCCACTCCTTTCCTAAAATGAAGGTGGAAATAGCCTAGACCCTGTAGTTTCATCAATCTAGGTATGAATCCCAGTTTTACTTGTTAGAGGAAATTGGGGAATGCAGACTTTTTTCTTCTATAAAAAGAGATAATACTTATCTCACAGGGTAATTTTTAATATTAGAGAGATGATATGCATAATGCATCTTATATTCAGAGGCTGAAATACTGTTTACTTATTTTTTCATCTTTATCCCCTCTGTTCTTGAAGAAATGCCCAGTGGTCAACTGATTGATTCTGCTTCTTTCATTGCAGTTTTCCGATCAGAGGAGGAGGGGAGCATGCCTATCTGAATGACAAAGGTGCCAGCAGTGCGAGGCGCTACACAGAGAGGAAGTGGATTTGTTCCAAACTAGACACACATGCCCAGATGAGGAGGCGAAGCCCTAACTGATCTTCAGATACACATTGAGAGATAACTGATCAATTGCTATCTCCAGTTATTCTTAATCTACTTAAAAACATTTTTTTTCTAGTAAAACTGCTTTGCTTGTATTTTCATTTCATTTTTAGGTATATAATCTTGAGTATAAAGTTGAAGGTTTGTAGTAGTTATTGTTTTATAATGAACAGTTTGGGTTCTCATCTATGTGTATACCAGGTAAAAATCAAGATGGTGTATAGTGAGCTCTGCCTAGGTGCCTTCTTCTTGAGCCATTCTTTGTGGGCTTACACAAGTCTGTCACCACTTGAAGCCTCAGCCTGGGGCTTCTCAGTCCTCCCACTACTTCTGGATCCAGAGGAAGTTTTATGATCCATGGCAGAGAATTTGTTTGACGTTCCCAAGTATCTGCTGAAGTGGGGAAGACTCAGAAGTATATGTGTGGGGCTGTATGACAGTTAATTCTGCATCAACTTGGCTGGGCGATGGTACCTACATTTTGGCCAAACTATGTACATATAATTTACATATAATATTTTACTGGTTTCAGATGAACCTAGTTATGCATCAATTATATATATATTGCTAAATGCTCACCGTGGTAAGTGTAGTTACCATGTCCTATACAAAGGTATTATAGCTATATTCCCTAAACTGTACTTCCATTCCTGTGACTAAATTACTTTATAATCTGAAGTTTATACTTCTTTATTCCCTTCACCTGTCTCACCCAGCCCCCTTCTGTGGTAACCAATATCTGTTCTCTGTGTTTATGAGTCTATTTCTGTTTTGTCTGTTCATTTGTTTTTCAGATTCTACATACAAGTGAAGACATATGGTAATTCATCTTTCTCTGACTTATTTCACTTAGAGTTAATTACCTCTAGGTCCAACCTATAACTTCTCTTTCATTTCTGATTTTATTTATTTTTGATAAGTCTAGCTTATCTTTTCCAAGAACCAGCTCTTACTTTCATTGGCTTTTTTTTTTTTTAGTTTCTATTTCATTTATTTCTGCTCTGAGCTTTATTATTTCCTTTCTTCTACTAACTTTGGGCTTTTAGGTGTCAGGTTAAATTGTTTACTTGACATGCTTCTTGCTTCTTGAGGTAGGCCTGTACTGCTATGAACTTCCCTTTTAGGACTGCCTTTCCTGCATCCCAAAGATTTTGAACCATTGTATTCTTATTTGCATTGTTATCCAAGTTTTTTTTATTTCTTCTTTGATGACCCATGGGTTGTTTAGTAGCATGCTTTTTAGCTGCCACATGTTTGTGCTTTTTTCTATTTTTTTCTCCTTTGTAATTGATTTCTAGTTTCATACTGTTGTGGTCAGAAAAGATGCTTGATATATTTCAATCTTCTTAAATTTACTGAGACTTGCTTTATGGATTAACATGTGATCTATTCTGGAGAATGTTCCATGTGCACTTGAAAAGTGTATAGTGAGCTCTGCCTAGCTGCCTTCTTCTTCAGCCATTCTTTGTGGGCTTACACAAGTCTGTCACCACTTGAAGCCTCAGCCTGGGGCTTTTCAGTCCTCCCACTACTCCTGGATCCAGAGGAAGAATGGGTATTCTGTGTTTGGATGGAATGTTCTGTATATATCTGTTAATTCCATTTGGTCTGATGTGTTGTTCAAATTGTAAGGATGTTTTTTTAGATGACATGTTAACAGTGGACTTTGACTAAAGTAGATTGCCCTGCATAATGTGGATGGGCCTCATCCAGTAAGTTGTCAGGCCTTAATAAAACAAAGACTGGCCTCTTCCAAGTAAGAAGGAATTCTGCTAACAGATGGCCTTTGGACTTGAACTGCAACATCAACTCTTCTTTGAGTTTCCAGCCTAACAGCTTTTGGATCTGAACTGCAAAGCTCGCTCTTCCCTGGATCTCTATTCTGCGGGCCTGCACACACACAGTTTGGATTTATCAGCCTCTATAATTATGTGAGCCAATTCCTTAAAAGAAATCTCTTTCTCTCTATATATGCATTCTATTGGTTCTGTTTCTCTGGAGATACCTAACATAGTAACCCCCTAGAGGGTAAGTTTTTGACTAACGGGGACAGGATAAAGGAAGAACCATAAGATACTTTCTCCATTTGGAAGCACAGACATTTGATAGTGGCTCTCTGAGGGCATCCAGAAATAATGAACAATCTATTCAGCTTTTAAAGACTATTTTAAAAACTTTAAGCTTTTCTAAAAAACATAATCTTCAGTGTGTTTTGTATATAGAGTTCGATTTTTGTTATACAGTTTATTGGTTTTTCTCTCATTATTTTTAAAGCGCTGATTAAGCCCGGAAATGATTTTATTACAATAAAACCAAACTTTTCCAGTGAAAAATATCTCAAGTTCAATAATATTATTGAACTTTATTATTCAGAACAGAGAATAAAGGGAATACAGTTAATAATACATAACAACTTTGTATACAAGGGCATGAGGAAAATCAACAACAGGAAAGAAAGTTTGCAATCTCCATCAACAAAATAATTTGTGTCTGAGGAAACAGAACTAAAAAAACAATTTTTAAAAATAAATAAGTAAACAAAAGAAAAACAGTTTCAACCCCCCCATCCAATAAAACCTTTTCAAATGATTACATTTATTAATCCTGAGGAGATAAAGGAGTAGGGCATAAAGCAGGCAAAAACAGTATAAAAATAATCTGATTGCACTCTTGAAGCAAAAAATTTTGTTGTTGAAATATACTCAGTAGAAAAGCTACATACAAGAGAGACCCAGCTGACAAATAAAACAATGAAACAGCAAATGGGGCTGAAGAATACAGAGGGAAAAGATGAAGAGCTGACAAACATGGAACAATTAAGAGACATGGAGGACTGATTAGAAACTCAAGTGTTCACTACCAGGAGTGCTAGAATGGCATAAGGAAGAAAGAGAGAAGGGGAACCATCTGGGGAATTTACATGTACATGTAATACTGTCAGTGGGCCTGAAATATGTTTTTTTTAACAGGTTGCAGGACACCATATTATAGGGTGCAGGAACTATATTTACTATGATTTTCAAGAGACTCTTTGGAAAAGAGAAAAACAGAAAAAAAAACCAAGAAAATGTGCACACAGTAGTTGTTTTTAAGTTTCTGCTGCAAAGACTCCAGTTATGTGCAAACAAAAACATGGTGAAATAACTTGTTCACAGTAGGAGCATAAAGGTAGAAACTGAAGAGAACAGTATGTAGAATAAAATGCAAAATCATTAGCTGCACCTTATAGAATGTGGGCGGCCAAGAAAAAATAGTTTCTATTAGTTTACCAGCTTCAAAACATGCAGTTTTATTTTTTATGGTCGGGCTGTAATGGTAGAGGAGAAAGGGAATGAAAACCTAGCAAAGATCTTGAGCAATCCCTGAACTTGAAATGCTGACTTATCAGCTTTTGTAAAGAACAGATATTCCCATATGATAAAAACAGTTAAAATCACATTTAAACTAAAATTGGATTTTCATTATTCTATCAAGTGGCATGCCAAGCCATCTGTAACATCACTGGGCTCAGGTGTTATGGAAGACAAGATGTCCTTAATCTTTGAGCTTTTAGTTAAAATGCTTTCATCTCAGAGAGGTTCTCTCCCTAATGGAGGGCAGTCACTGTCAGTCTGTACCAGGTATCAGTTTAGAGTGTCCTATCTGCAATCCATACTTTCATTACCTGCTTTGCATTAATGGGCTAGACTGAGCTCTTGATGTTAAGCTTGTGACTAGAGGACACTGGAGGAAAACTGCAGATTGGGCTTCTTCTCCTGGTTCTGATTTTTCTGTTTTACAAGAAATTTTCTTTTTGCTCTTGGTATACTGTAGCAAGAAACTGACCTTAAAAAAAAATGATGCTAAACCATCAACAGCCCTGTGCTGACAAGCAGAAACAAATGCAAAACGATTCTGGAGTTGGAATATTACTTAGCCATAAAAAGAATGAAGTACTGCCACATGCTGTAACATGGATAACCCTTGAAAATAGGAGGCTAAGTGGAAGAAGCCATACACAAAAGGTCAAATACTGTATGACCCCATGCATATGAAATATCCAGAATAGGTAAAAACAGAGAGACAGATTGACAGCTGACAGAAGCTGGTGTGGTGATAAGGGATGCAGAGCAACTGCTTAGTGGGTAGCAGGTTTCCCCTTGGTGTGATGCAATGTTTTGGAAATAGACAGAGAAGGTAGTTGCCCAACACTGTGAATGCACTAACCACCACTGAATTATTCACTTGAAAAGATTAAATTTACATTATGCCAATTTTATCACAGTAAAAAAAAAAACTATTCTGCAGTGACACTTCTACTCTGTGGGAAAGTCCACATTGAAGGTGAGTTCACAACAGAAAACAAAAAACACCATCTGAGAGAGTCATCATAAGCAACAAACAGGAGGATCAGAATCAGGAGAACCCAGTACCATATAAGTAATGACATCAGATAGTATGAAGTGAAGAAAATCATAATACAAAAAGAAGCCTCTACAAAAGTAAGAATAGATACATTTAAAAATAACTAAATAGAAATGAGAAATATGATAGGTAAAATGTTAAATGAATTGGATAAACAATGGATTAAACTGAAGGAATGATTAATGGAACTTCAAGCTGAGAATAGAGATTAAAAAACATGTAAGACATTTAAAAACTTGGATAACAGAATGAGAATATTCCAAGAAACATCTAAGAATTCCAAAAGAAATAAATGAAATAAACAAATAAGGCAGTATTTGAGGTATCAATGACAAGCAATTTTCCATAATTCTCATTATTACCTAACAGAAATATAAATTGTTACAATTACTTTTAAGAAAAATGTGATTTTATAATAAAGTTGAAGAATGTGCATATACTATAAATTTGTTATCCTACTCGTAGTTTCTCTTGGAAAGAAGTTCTCAGAATAAGCGCCTGTGTAGTATTGTTCCTTAAAGCATTGTTTTATAACAGGGAAAAGACAGAACCATATTAACTGAATCTTTCCCAGGAGAAGTCTTTGACATACTCTGCTTTTATACATTAGGAAATCTGCATTCAGTCATGAGGGGCTGTATAATATTCAAAAATTAAAACACTGGATGAATTCAGTTTTATTCAAGGAAAAAGTTTGTTGATTGAGCTTAAAATAAAATATATGAATTTGTAAGTAAAGACATTTTATTAATTTTATAAAGGTTTGCTGAATCAGTATGCTTAGAATAAAGTTAGTAAAGGTTTGCTGAAACTGTGCTTAGAATAAAGTTAGCAAATACTATTCAGAGGAGTGTCCATTCAAGTCCCGATTCAATGAATTAGTTATGCAAAATCGAATGGCCTTGATTATTTGATCAATTCACAAACTATCAATAGTAGATGAGAAATAAAGAATGAAAATATGCCTAGAGAGGAGCATATGCCTAAGCAGTGAAGGATGACAGTTGGGAGAAAAACACAACAAAAAAGCAGATGTATTTACAAAAATCTTTGTCACTTTGAGTCCCCTAATTTGGGGATGGACAGCCCTAGGTATCTCTGTTTTTCTTGAAGTCTTCGTTGTATTTTAGTATAGCTTTAAACTTCATGTTAAGAATGGATCATTAGTACACATTTCATTTTGGTCCATATGCCCTCTTTAAGACAGTAGGCTGGGAAGAACGGAATAAGGTACAGAGACAACAAACACAACTGAAGAAAGCTGAAGAGGAAAGTTAGAGTTGTTATACTCGACAGTTTGAACCCCAGGTATGCTGCTGGGTAGGTCTACTTAAGGAGCCACGCACCCGAGAGTGCCACGTGATTGCTCTGGAGCCACACCTAGCGGGCTGAGTGACGTAAAGGAAACCAGCGTCTAACCCCTTTCAAGAAACAAGAAACAGAGGGCATTTTGAAAGAAGTGATGTATCCTGTGTGCTGTGAACCTCTCATTCAAGCTTCTCTAAATCTTCAGTAACATATACATGTCCTGCTAATGCTCTGGAAAAACCAGATTTGTTATGGTGACTGGGGACGGTGTTGAGTCCTGCTTCAAGGATGTCAGGAGGCGAAAGTAAAACTACTTGCAGGTACAGCTAAGAGCCAAGTTCCAGTCAATGCTCTGTCACAGGACTAAGGAGATACAGAGGGAAGCCTTGTGTGAGGGGCAGGTCATACCTCACTTGAGAAACGAGAAACATTTGTCCTACCCTTGGAAAAAAAGAAAAGCAAAACGTAATTAACAGCATTTCTGATAGCATATAGCATATCTGAGCAATTTTTCTGACAGTCTTTTTGGAAGAAAAATCATTTAATATTACTGTTAAATGACCCCCATGATGCTGAGGAAATAGAATTTTATTACAGCCCTATCTAATAGATCTATGGAGTTAAGAAGTCTTCAGGTTATATTAGATTTTCTGGAAAAAGAAAGGAAAGAAGAATATCATTTTATGGAGGTTGCTGGGGGCAAGAAGACAGGGAATTTTGTGTCAGAGAAATACTGGATAAGGTGTTTGAAAATAAAAAGGTATTTTTTTCTTTTGTTACATAGGAAGACCTTGACTTCCTACACCCTGAGGTGTACACCTACACTTCTATACACACTTTCCAGTTTTTCTTTCATTATGTAATTAAGCAATTGCCACTCAGAACCAGCCAGAAACAATTCCCACTACTCAGAAAGCCCTGCTCCACTTCCTTCACACTCTCAACCCTCTGTCAAATTGTTTTTCGGTAAGGTTTCCTCTCTGATGGGCAAAGTTGAGCTCTAGAGACCTCTGGAGGCAAATACTGATAATGAACTGACAGCACGGTATGCCTTGAGAAAAATCGTGAAGAATATTACATCTTTTCTATCGCCCTTCAACATTGCTCATTCGGGGCTCTCTTTCCCAGTTGCTAGTACCCGCTTTGAAGTTCCAGCTCCCTATCATGCCCACCCTTTTCGACAAGATTGCACTTAACGGGATTTTCCTGCATCATTAGCCATCCATTGAAACTCACTTGTCTCACGCCCTATTCCTTAAGAGCTTGGCTCTCTGGCAGGAATAAAGTTTCAAGCTAACTGATTTAACTCCTAAAGAAGTTAACATAAAGCAGTGTCTTTAGGGGCTAAGGATCCCTTGGGTTAAGGAGAAACAGTTTGAGTAACGATTGCACTGTAATGAATACAGTTCGCTATCGTGGAGCTGCTTTTACAGCATACCTCTGCAAAAGAGATGTCTCCAAGCCCCCTTCACTTACTCTCCACCCGTTGGAGAGGGTTGGTTAAGTCTGGTTGCTTTGTTTTCCTATCGCTTCACCAAAACCGCTTCTGTCAAGGTCACCAGCGACCCCCGTCAGGGGAAATCCAGAGCCAGCATTCCCTCCTCCTCCCACTAACCTCTCCGGCCGCTAAGCCGGCCTGGCGCGCACCTCTGGGTGGCGGTCGGGAGGCGGCGGCGCCAGGTCCTCGGCTCCGGGCACGAAAACGGTCAGGGCCGGGGAAGGTCCAGGAAGGCGCCCGGCGAGCTCCTGGGAACCCGGCCCGCGGGCCAGGGGAGGCGCTGCGCTGAGCTACCGAAAAGCTGACCTTTCCTCCGCTGTTCAAGTCCGGGCTTGCGGGCTGAGGGCGAGCGCCCAGCGCCCAGGAAGGACCAGCAGAAGCGGGCGCGCACCCGCCCGCGCGGGACTCCGGAGTGTGCAAGCGCAGGCCGTCGCCGTCGCCGTCGCCCCCGCCCGCAGCCGCCCCGCAGCAGCCGAGCAGTCACCACGCCCTCCTAGCAGCCGCTAGCTGCAATTAACCAATGACGGACGAAACCTAGAAATGGAATTCTGGTCCCGTTTTTCAATATCGGTGTAGGACAGAGAGCATATTAACCTTTATAAGTTGTCTATGCCTTTGTGTGATGGAGCTTATAAAGTAGTCTCTTGAACATGGTTTGAGACAGGGGAAAAGAATGAGGGTCCTTAGGAAGTTCATTGAATAAATTCCACCGGGAAAATCAGGAGTACCTTCTGAGAGTGGGCTGCACTGACTGGTAGGTGTCCTGAAAAGAACTTCAAGAAAGGGTTGAACATATTTCAGCTCTTTTAGCAAATCAGTGGGTTTTTAGAAATATAAACCACAGGAAATAAGCTCATTCAGAAAGAGACCACCTTGTAGATATTGTAAAGAACAATGAATAAAATTCAGAAGACTTGGATTTATGTTGTAACTGCTCTACATAGCTGTCTTTAGACGATTGGTATCTTTGAAGTTCAAATTCCTTATATATAACAAAAGAAAAAAGGATAATTATACTTTTCTACCTCTCTAGGTTACTCAAAAACACAAATGGGATATTGTGTATGAAAATATAAAGCACAAAATGCTGTATTAAAAACTTGTTTTATCAAAAACTTCTTTCTTCTTCTGCTCAGAAGAGCTAAATGACTATTTTGTCTCAAATGTCGTAATTTAAACCAAGTAAAAACAGCAATAATTGTTTATTTCCTTAACTTGATTAATAGGTGTAATTTATGCTTTTACTTGGGTAACAGTTTTCCTAGTTTGTAGTTAGGTATAAATTACCAACTTTTGGACCATGAACTAAAGAATAATAATTTGTGCTAAATTTTTTCCTATAAATATGGAAGCCCATTCATGTAATGCAATGTCATGGCCCAGGAATTCCACTTCTAGGAATTTACCCTAAGAATGCAGCACTCCAGTTTGAAAAGGCAATGTCATGGTATCTTTGGCAAAACTGTTTACTTGACTTCATTACCTGCCCTCCTCATAGAACTCATCATTCTTATTACTTGACTCATGACTTTTTCTCCTGTTGAGTAAGTTTCATGAGGGCAAGAACCACATCTGTCTTGTTTATTGTCAACACCTAGCACAATGCTTAGTTCATACAGTGATCTCTCTAACCATCACCTTCTTTCTCTCATATATATATATTCACATATATATGTGTATATACATAAACATACATTTATATATGCATTTATGTATATGTGAATATGCATAATACATGTATATTAATGTATTAAAGGCATAGTGCTTAGTTAATAGATAAACTTAATATACTGTATAAATTATACAAATGTGCACATTTATGTATACATGTATATATAATATATATTTCTATAAATTACTTAATGCATGCACATATTATATACATTTATAATACATTCATATGTAAATCTTATACACACTGATATATGTACATCTGTATGCTCATATAGTTATGTATATATTTTCAAACAGCTCATTAAAAATGTTTTGAGTTCTTTGTAGGCTGTATGTCCATAGTTTACTATTATGAAAGGAATATCTATCATGCTGCTTTTAGAGTTAAGAGTAATCTATGTTTTGTGTAAAATATATGATCATTAGGATAGCAACAATTTTTTCTTGTCTAATTCTCTATAATTTGTATGTTTAATTGTGAATTATAGTTGGGACTTGGACTTATGTAAAATCTTTCAGGAAAAAGAATTTTAGTACATTGCTAAAAGGGAGGAAAGACCAGTGTTCCTCAAGTCTTGTGAGCTCATTCACTTCTTCATAGGGAAGGACTTGTAAGCGCATTATGAAATGTATACTACTGTTAGTTTTCTGTGTACCAAGGTCAATTGAGAAATAACCCTGTATTTTATTTACTTGTAGTTCTATTTTGGCTGTCCAAAGTTAGTTGTTTTTATTGTTTAAAATGTCTGAATTTGAAGGGTCCCATTATGTATTGTAAAGTAGACATATCGGAACCAAATGATCCCAATAACTGAGAATGACCTTGATACCCAAACTCTTTATTAACTTGGCCAGGCAACTGGGTAACTAGTATGTGGTTCCCAGGTACACTGATGGGAAAGTCAGGCCTATACTGACAGATACCCTGAGGGCAGAGGGGAGCTCAGTGACCAGGACTCACCTCCAGTTTTGTTATAAAGCTCACAACAGAGTTTTTCAGCTACACGTTGCAGAGTTTCTGCAAGCCTCCTGTTCTGGGCTTGGAGGAATTGCAGCTGTTGGGAGAGATTCCCCAGTCTTTCTTCCTTTTCAGAAATGCTGTCTTGCTGAGTATGGGAGAGCTGGTAGAACTGGAAAACTAACCCAAGTTACCAAGTCAGACTGAACAGCTGATTTCCTCATTTCTCTTTCTGTTTTCTACCCACAGGGAAAACAAAACAGCATATTGTTTATGATCTCAAGCTCTGAGATCTCATATTGCCCATATTTGGGTTTGGACTATTGCATATAATAACTTGTATTGCCTTTAAAAAATTAATTTCTCTAAGTCTGTTTCCTTATCTTAAAATGTGGAGTTATACTAACAGTTTCCAACTACAGGAATAAATTCCTTAACCGTTATATTTTTTGTATACGCTCAACCCACTACTCAACCTAAAAACACAAATTCATTTACCTGTTGATCATTCATATTAATAACAGTACCACATACTGTTACCTCATTCAGTCATTAAAATATTCATATGATCATTTTGGTATTTTTATTGTTTTGCAGCTAGGTTCAGTGACAATGTAACTTTACTCTCATTTGGCTAGAAAATTCCAGCACTTAGGTTTAAAGTTCATTTCCACATCTAAGTAGAGAAATCCTTCAAGATCATGAAAGTTGCTTTTTATTCCCAAAAAGAGTGGTGGTTGCTAAACAATAATCAGTTACATCAAAATGAGGTAAAAATGTTGGGGTCAGGATAGAAACACTTAAAAATATTTTTTTAATGTTAAAATTTAAGGTCACAAACAAAAGTTCAAAAATTTCCTATAATAAATTTTTTTCATTAAAACTGGCCCTTTGATATAACCTTTTAACTTGGACCACCTTCTTTACCTGTTCAAGGAAACATTGCTTGAGGGGTCAGTCTGATGAAGCAAATTCACCCACTTCCTTTTCTAAGTTTTGGAGCTTGCCGTTACTAGTTTGAAAGTTAAAGACCTTTACACACGCATTTCCCCTTGTTATTTTCACAAATTTTTGCAAAATGATTCCATAACTTCCTGGATTTTTGGAAAAATATGGTGATTAAGGACCTGGGTCGTTTCTCCTTATACTGAAGGGGCTGCGATGTAAATGGAATCTCTTCCCTTTGCATTGGTTCACTGAACCAGGCATACTTAGTAAGAGCAAAAACACGATCTCTATTTTTTTGTGGAATAGAAGGGGTCTGAAGCGTGCATTCGTTAAAAATTGCTGATTTCAAATATTGACATATAAACAGACAAAAACCTTATCTCAAGCAGAATATTAAGAGTCTGTATTTTAATGCTTCTTCCATACTCATCATTTAAATAGGTGCTTTAGAATAATAAATAATGAATTATCCACAGGCTTCAGAATTAAAATTAAAAAATCCATCGCAAGTACTTCTCACCCTAGACAGACCTTGGAAGCAGGATCCTCCCCCAAGTCGGGGTGCAGACCTACACACAGGCCCCAGGGCTGCCAGGCCCGTCAGCAGCAGCAGGCACAAAGCCAGCAGGGTCAGGGCCCCTGGACGCCAGGCTGCAGAGGGAGGCCGCTACTCTGCATGGAACAAAACAAAAGGCAGGGTTTCCCTTTTAATTCCACTTGGATCTTTGTCAGCAGCTCCCAAAAGAGTGGCGTTGATTCTGGGAACAAATTTTACAGGACAACAGTAATCAGTGGAAGACAACATTCCCTCTGTCCTCAGAAACATTGTCAAAAGGTTCAATGTCAAGCCTCACTTTTTCACATCATCAGAGATGAGATGAAATTAATTTGTTATTCTTTTGGAAAATGCTCTCCTCCCCATTTTCCGTATATGCTGCTTCTGCAAAGCAAATTGCATGTCAGTAATGAGAAATAATCATTTTACTGCTTCTTTTTGGGATTTACTTGTTGAAAGTCTGTCTTCTGAAAGTCTGTCTTCTATAAGGATTTTGTGCATTCATTTAATTTATGCTCCCCCCAAAATAGATTATAATGAAACAAGATCATCAACTTCTTAAGGATGATCTAATCTGTCTCAATTTTGAAACAGTTAGGTAATTTAAAAAGCTGTAGCCAACATCCTTCTCCATCCCACACCCCCACAGGTTAGTCTTGTGGTAATTGCAGAAGCCCCAGGGACTCAAGAGGAAACCCGCCACCTGGCGAGGTCAGCTGTCAGTCTGAACCATCTTGGAGATGAACAAGGAAGACTCCCCACCACACCAGTCAAGTGTAGGGAGCATCTAGCATTGTGCTTAAAATGAAACAAAGGGAGAGCAAAACCCATAAATATACTCTCATCTTGTCATGACCTGTGAATTTCATTTCATTGAGATTCAAGTCAGGATCTCAAACAGAAAGATTTAAAACACATGAATTCGTTTCCTCTTCAGCAAAGTCCTCTACACAATACATTCCAGGTGCAGAGATTTGCACTAAGCAATAAGTCGAAATGGAATGATAAGGGGTGAAGAGAGTATTGAAGTAGAAAATATGATCATCACCCTCTGGAACCTACACTGTAGTAGGGAAATTAGTAAAAATCATGGGGCATTGACGCATTTTAAAACGTGATTCTTATTTTCTGCTAATAATCATCTCCTTCAAAAAACTTTCAATGGCTTGCATTACAATTAGAATAAAATCCAAATCACTTTTCATTAAGATCCAAGTTGCTCTTTGTAAAAAATGGAAACTTGATGATGATGCTTCCTGACCTCAACACCTTCCAATAGCTTTTCGCCCTTACACTAAAATTCTACAAGTTTTTCATCTGGACCCCACCTAGTTCTTTCATCCCTTCTGAACGACTCTCCGGCCTCTCAAGTGCTCTGAAGTGCTCTCCTGCATCTCAGTGGCCTCTGTTTATCCTGGAAACAGGTTTGTCCCTGTACAGAACTTTCTGCAATAGCTCACCTCGGCCCTGCACTAACCAATCCTCAGGTTGGTGGGCTGCTTCCTGTTACTAAGCTTTATGTTTAAAGGGCACATCCTTGGAAGAGGTCCATGAATCCATGCCTAGCACATCACCCCATTAAGTATGTTTTTTAAAATAAGATTATTAAGTAGTATTTTCAAGGCTTTTGTTTGTTTGTTTTAGTCTATCTCTTCCCAGTTCAGTGCTCATTCCATTAAAGCAGTGATCTCAGTCTTGCTTTGCACCAGTGTTTCCAGTACTAAAAACAGTGCCTGGTACAGGAAGGCTGAATACATATTTGAATGAGTAGGTGAATGAAAAGTGAAATTATGAAAAATAAATATTACCTCAACTATCTAATTTTTACAGAGGCACAGAGGACTGTCTAAAGTTAAACTTTACAGATTGATTTTTTTTTTAATCTATTGACTTTTCAGCAATATTTCTGTCAGCAGAGGGCAGACTCGGCTAGATTCGTCTCCTCGCCATACTTGTGTGAATCTGAATGACCAACAGATACAGAGGAATTTGCTGACTCCCCTAGTTCCTTCCATTAGCTGGCCTAAGTGATTGGGCCTGAATTTTCCTAGAAGTTGCTGGTTTCTACAGGCACTGGCCTTACAGGCATCTCAAATCAGCAGAACATAAAAGAGAATCAACAGAGGGCAGAATATAGCTTAAGCTAAACGGTCTCTCCAAAACCCTAAGTCTTCTTAAAGTTCTATGTAACCCAAGAAAATTAACCAGGTGGATGTTTCTAGATTCCAGAGGTGGACTCACCACACAGTGGCTTCATTTTTCTCCATATCTCTTATTACCATCAAATATGTACTTTACTTATTTCTTTTGTTCTGTATCTGTCTTACCCCAGTAAAATGTAAGCTGCTTCTTAGAAAAGATGGTCTGTTTAGTCACTGGAACACCAATTCTAGCACCTAGAACATCAGTTGAAATAAGCTCAATTATGGTTGAATGAATGAATGTGTCTGCTATATATAAATATCCGTTTTATGCCTGCCTATCCCTGCCCAAACCTATTCATACACACCTGAAAGCTATAAACATTTTAAGGACTGTCCTTATTTATTATTAATATTTCTCTTGTCAAAATTAGAAAAAAATAACATAAAAAAGAAGAACTATGGAATTTACCAAATTATTAATCCCTAAAGAAACCTACTTTCCCTTGCATAATATTGGGAGCAAGGGAGGTATTGATTTTCTGCCAAAAGGATCAAAAAGAGTGAACTTAAGTTTTTACTGAGGGCATGGAATTCAGGGATTAGAAGATCATTTAATAATAATTATGCCCATCTAAGGAATAAAGACATGATCCTTCCTAAGATTGCCTCTAGGACAGAAGAGGAAAGACGTGTAGCCTCTCTTTTGCTAAGGAGACAAAGTTTTAAAAATTCCCTTCTAAGAAATCATCTTTCTCTGATCATTTGCACATTTTTCTGCTCGGACTCTGCTCTCCCTCCCTCCTCCCTCATTCCCTCCCTCCCTCAGGGTCCACAGCCCCTCCCATTGCCTAAAGACCCTGGAAACACAACCTTAGGGAGCGTCTGCAGCAAGTATATGGTCATTTCCTAGGAAACCAGGCTTGCAGGAGGGAAAGACTATGGACTTGAAAGTTTCACTTTTTTCTTTTTCTTTGATGCTATTTTTCCCCTCTAGATATGTATTTTTTCTAACTGTGGGTTTAATGTTTCTGAGTTTTATTCCAAGTACCCTGATCATAATGAGGTCTCTCTCTAGGGGCCACCCCCACCCAAAAATAAGAAAAATAAACTGCCTAAGAGGTGTCTCCGTTTGGCTTGGCTATTTTGTGGTTTTCCCTTTTCGGAAGACTTCTGAAGCATGTTAAGAAAAAGGTGTGGACAGGCCAAGGAATGATATAAACATCCCTAGGAATAATAAGATATATATAGAAAAAAACTCATTCCTGTATTCTCTTACTGTAACTATCCTAAGAAAGGCTACAGTGCTAAGGTTCAGTTTTGAATACAAATTCCTTTGTAGTCATGAGAGCGGTGTAGATGAAGAGGGTTGTCATACTTGACCAGTTGCTCTTCATCAGGCATCAGAGACGGAAACCGTGCACACCTCCATTCCCAGGGCCCATAAGAAATGAACCAGACATCACCAAATGTAGTCTCTTAGTACGCCTCTCAAGTGGGAAGATCATAAAAGCTGGAAAAGTCACAGAGAATTTCAATAATCTGCATAAAGCCAGCTGGGGGCAAAGCCAAGATTCAGTTGTTCATGCTTAACACCAAGTTTTGTATGCTTTTCCCTGTGAACCAGGACTCACAGAGAAATGGAGGCTGACCTGGGAGCAAGGTACAAAATAATCCAGAAATTACTTTCCTTTAGATCGCTCTACTTTTAATGGCTTAATGTGGAAAAGTCATGAGACATTGGCAATTATGTATCTGACTTTGGGATATATTTTTTTAATTTTAGTGTTGTCCTTTTACAAATTTCTCTTTTTTCCTTCATCCTCTCATATGGTACATAGTAAACCTTAAGCCTCCTCATCTCTGTGGGTTGAGATTATTTTACAGTGTTCATAAAAATGCAGGTTTGCTTTCTCTTATGAGTTTATTTCAAATATTTGCTATTTTCATTCTCCCTAAAAGTAAATGGTCTTATTCTTCCTATAATTTCAGGATAAAATGTAAAAACATATAAGCTATTTCTAGACTATCATCGAGTTTCCAAATCACAACAATTAGAAACTTGATGGTATTTTTCCTTTTGAAAAATGTAGGTGAGTCAATTTTATATCTCAATTAAGGAGCTTCATTTTTGAAACACAATTTAAAAAAAAACATTGTCATTAATGATAATTGCAAACATTCCTTGAGTTAATTAAATAAACGCCTTATATGAATTATGTCATCTATCCTCACAAATACCCTATAAGGTAGGTACTATTATAATTTCCATTCTATAGGTAGATTACTGAGTCCTAGGGGGTTAGTTACTTTGCCCAAGGATATACAGCTTTTGATAATATTTACTGTGTTATGTACAATGTGGTATTTCATTTGAATCTCCCCAACAATGGTTCAAGAGGGCGCTATTTTAACCTTCCTTTGGCTGAGAAGCTGCGGTGCTGAGGAGTCCCTGAATGCGCTTTAGGGGCGGACGGCTAGTGAGCGAGGGAGCCGGAGGGCTGTCCCAGCGCTCTCATTCGGAGCTGAGTATTTTAAATCATTTTCCTATCCTCTCAACAAACCCCACATTAATAGTTTCCTTTATATGGCAGTACCATACTGAATTATAGAAAGACTTAGTGTTTTACCACTTGCACTTTTTCACCTCTGTATTTTGAACTATCTTATCAATAGCCACCTTAAGTAATGCATTCTCCACTCTACCACCAAAGTGAACTTTCTGAAGTATAGATCTGATTTCTTCCTTAAGGGAGAAACAGAAGGCTTTTCCCGTGCTCGGTAAGGCCCCGTGTAGTGGGATCCTGTCCTACTTGTTAGCTTCATCTGCCAAGTGCCCTCATAAGAACCTCCCTTGAGGACTAACCACTCCTCAGCCCAACAGCCCACCTTGCTGTTGTGTTTGACTCTGCTGCTGATTTCCCATTATTACACTTCAGGCTTCGCCTTAGCATTAGAATTATGTAGCCTATCTTTAAACCTGCATCACAAAAACCCTTCAAGCATATTTAAATTTTCAAATTCACTAGGCTACTTTCCTGCAATTATTCATCGTTTTTGACCATCGTGAACTCGAAAAATAAGTAAAAAATTAGCACCTCTTCTTTTAGACCTAACCTGACTGGAAAACACCCTGCCAAAATGACTTCATACTTTCACATAAAAACCTCTCTACTCACATCAAATCAAAAAGGCCTGATCAAACTCTACTTTCTATCATTTATAGTAACAACTATACTAGTTTTACTGCTATCTAGTTACCATGAGTAACTTCCATAATAATAACAACACAAATTAATAATGACCATCCAGTTGCAACAACAAACCAGGTACCATAGCTGTACAAAGCAGCAATTCCTATAGCCTCTTCACTAAAAAATCCAGAATCTCTAGTGTCATAAATTACCCAATCACCCTGGCCATTAAATTCAAAGACAATATTTAACTCCTCATTGTCTAATATAAAAAACACTAAAATTATCTCTATGATTACACCAACAATAAAGACACCAAATACAACAGCATTCAACACCCAAACTTCAGGATACTCCTCAATAGCCATAGCTGCTCTATACCCAAAAGCAACCAATATCTCCCCAAGATAAATCAAAGACTATTAAACCTAAAAAAGACCCTCCAAAATTAACCACAATACCACACCCAGTTCCGTTGGCTACAGTTAAACTAAGTCCCCCATAAATGGGAGAAGGTTTTGAAGAAAACCCTAGAAAATGAATTACAAAACTAATACTTAAAATAAACACAACAAATGTCATCATCATTCCAACATGGACTTAAACCTTGGTCTATGACATGAAAAATCATCATTGTAATTAAACTATGAGAACTTAATGACAAATATCCAAAAATCCCATCCTCTACTCAAAATTACCAATAACTCCTTTATTGACCTTCCAACCCCCTCTAATATTTCAGCATGATGAGATTTTGGATCACTGCTAGGGATCTGCTTGATTTTACAGACCCTAACAGGCTTCTTCCTAGCCATGTTGTGCACAGCAGACACAACAGCTGCATCCTTGTCAGTCACACATATCTGTCAAGATGTTAATTATGGATGAATTATCTGATATATACATGCCAATGGCACATCAATATTCTTTATTTGCCTATTTATACATATTGCACGCGGCATGTACTATGGGTCTTTCACCTATAATGAAACATGGAACGTCGTGATTACTCTCTTATTCACAGTTATAACAACAGCCTTTATAGCTAGGTACTGCCATGAGGACAAATATCTTTCTGAGGAGAAACAGTAATCACAACCCTTCTCTCTCTCCGCAATTCCTTATATTGGCTCAAATTTACTAGAATGAATCTAAGGGGGGCTTTTCAGTAGATAAAGCAACCCTTACCCGATTTTTCGCCTTCATTTTATCCTTCCTTTTATTATTCTTGGCCTAGTACTAGTACATCTACTCTTTCTACTTGAAACAGGGTGTAACAGTCCAATAGGAATTATATCTGACTTGGACAAAATCCCATTTCACCCATATTACACAATTAAAGATATCCTAGCACTCTTTCTCATAATTATAGTACTAATAATTTTAGTACTATTTTCCCCCGATCTGCTAGGAGACCCACATAATTATACACCAGCAAATCCCTTAAACGCACCACCCCATATTAAACCAAAGTGAAACTTTCTATTTGCATACGCAATTTTTCGCACAATCCCCAATAAACTAGGAAGCTTATTAGTATTATTCCTATCTATCCTTGTACTGGCAATTACTCCAGTGCTACACAGCTCAAAACAACGAACTATAATATTTCGGCCCCTAAGCCAAATTCTATTTTGACTCCTAGTAGCCGACCTTCTAGCACTAACTTGAATCGGAGGACAACCTGTAGAATACCTTTTTATCTTAATTGGGCAGGTAGCCTCTATTCTCTGCTTTACACTAATCTTAGTAGCTATTCCAATCACAGGTATTATTGAAAATAACCTTATAAAACAAAGAGTCTCCGTAAAATAACCTAATACTCTGGTCTTGTAAACCAGCAAAGGAGCTATAGAATTCCCTGAGACTCAGGAAGAGACAACAGCCTCACCATCAACACCCAAAGCTGACATTCTTTATAAACTACTTAAATTATCTTATCCTGATCTAAATTCCAATCAAAATTAAATCCTCATGTTTTCCCTTTGAACTCTTGACTTTCTTAATTTTACCCATCAATACACTGCACACGAGGCCTCACCATGGAAACGTTACCTTGGTGCCCCATCTTGCTCTGTCTGGAAAACTTAGACTCGGCCTCACAGACAAGATCAAATGTCACCTCATGCAAAAATACTCACACGAGTATACAGTAAGTTATGCATTCCTATTTGCTTCTGTGGCCTCCTACATATATTCAATAGCACTGCATAACATTGTCTTATAATTATTGATTCAGATTATTCCTTTCACTTCTTCAAGCACCTAAAAATAGTTTCTCCCCAGGCTTACCATAACACTTGATATTTAGAAGGTATACATTAACGATTTGTTGAGTTAAATCAATTAGATGTAATTTATGCCATGACTCTTTAATGAAAGGTTTATGCTGTAATTAAGGAAATTAAGCTAAAAATACAAGGAAAATTCGAGAATATTGTAATTAATATGATCAAAGGGAAAATGGAACTTGAATTTATCATTAAATGTTTGTGGTTTTATTTCTTAAACCCAAGTAGGTTTTCATATTCTTTTGATAGGATTGCATTTAATCTTCAGAAGGCATTTGGCCTCTCACAATTCATTGTCTCTCTCCCTTGCGTATTACTGCTGTGAAGTGTTCCAGCTACACTTCTTTCTAAGTTACAGTTGAGTTGGAATTTCTTATACCTTAAAAAATAACATTTAAAAAACTCTTGTGGGGGCGGAGCCAAGATGGCAGCATGAGTAGAGCAGCGGAAATCTCCTCCCAAAACCACATATATCTATGAAAATATAACAAAGACAACTCTCCCTAAAATAGAGACCAGAGGACACAGGACAACATCCAGACCACATCAACACCTGCGAGAACACAGTGCCTCGCAAAGGGGGTAAGATACAAGCCCCAGCCCCCGGGACCCGAGCACCCCTCCCCCCAACTCCCGGCCGGAGGAGAGGAGTCCGAGCGGGGAAGGAGGGGGAGCCCAGGACTGCCGAACACCCAGCCCCAGCCATCCGGACCAGAGCACAGACACAGTGCATGCATGGGGTCCTGGAGACTAGGGGAACAGGGCAGCAGGACCAGTGAGCGGATGCCTGAGGCCGGTGCCAGAGAACAAAGAAACAGGAGCGACCATTTTCTTTTCTCTCTTTTTTTTTTGGTGAGTGCTTTTTGGAAGTCTTAAAGGGACAGGGACCCCAATACTAGGGAAACAGGGCAGCAAGGCCGGTGAGCAGGTGCCTGAGGCCGGCACCTCAGGACAAAGAAAAGTGAGCGGTTTGTTTGTTTGTTTGTTTGTTGTTTGTTTGTTTGTTGTTTGTTTGTTTGTTTTTAAATTATTTATTTAATTATTTTTGTTGTTGTTGTTTTGGTTTGGCGAGTGCTCTTTGGAAGTCTTAAAGGGGCAGGGCAGGACACTTAGTCCAGAGGAAGGGAATCTGGGGATCTCTGGGCACTCTAACCCCTGGGCGGCAGGGAGAATGGAGGCCCCTTATGGAGATAAATAGCCTCCCGGCCGCTCCCCCTCCAACGCGACTCCACCATCTTGGAGCAGCTGCCCGAGCCAGGCCACGCCCACAGCAACAGCGGACATAAACTCCATAGCAGCCGGGCAGGAAGCAGAAACCCTGTTTGTGCGCAGCTGCCCAGCACAAGCCACTAGAGGTCGCTGTTCTCCCAGGAGAGGAGGGCCACAAACCAACAAGAAGAAAAGTTCTTCCAGCCATCACACATGCCAGCTCTGCAAACTATCTCTATCACCATGAAAAGGCAAAACTACATGCAGACAAAGATCACAGAGTCAATACTTGAGAAGGAGACAGACCTAACCAGTCTCCCTGAAAAAGAATTCAAAATAAAAATCATGAACATGTTGACAGAGATGCAGAGAAAAATGCAAGAGCAATGGGATGAAGTCTGGAGGGAGATCACAGATGCCAGGAAGGAGATTACAGAAGTGAAACAAACCTTAGAAGGATTTATAAGCAGAATGGATAAGATGCAAGAGGCCTTTGAAGGAATAGAAACCAGAGAACAGGAACGCATAGAAGCTGACATAAAGAGAGATAAAAGGATCTCCAGGAACGAAACAATACAAAGAGAACTGTGTGACCAATCCAAAAGGAACAATATCCATATTGTAGGGGTACCAGAAGAAGAAGACAGAGGAAAAGGGATAAAACGTGTCTTTGAAGAAATTATTGCTGAAAACTTCCCCAAACTGGGGGAGGAAATAATCGAACAGACCACGGAAATACACAGAACGCCCCAACAGAAAGGATCCAAGGAGGACAACACCAAGACACATAATAATTAAAATGGCAAGGATCAAGGACAAGGAAAGAGTTTTAAAGGCAGCTAGAGAGAAAAAGGTCACCTATAAAGGAAAACCCATCAGGTTATCATCAGACTTCTCAACAGAAACCCTACAGGCCAGAAGAGAATGTCATGATATATTTAATACAATGAAACAGAAGGGCCTTGAACCAAGGATACTGTATCCAGCATGACTATCATATAAATATGAAGGAGGGATTAAACAATTCCCAGACAAGCAAAAGCTGAGGGAATTTGCTTCCCACAAACCACCTCTACAGGGCATCTTAAAGGGACTGCTCTAGATGGGAGCACTCCTAAAAAGAGCACAGAACAAAACACCCAACATATGAAGAAAGGAGGAGGAGGAATAAGAAGGGAGAGAAGAAAAGAATCTCCAGACAGTGTATATAACAGCTCAATAAGTGAGCTAAGTTAGGCAGTAAGATACTAAAGAGGCCAACCTTGAACCTTTGGTAACCATGAATTTAAAGCCTGCAATGGCAATAAGTACATATATAGTCACCCTAAATGTAAATGGACTTAATGCACCAATCAAAAGACACAGAGTAATAGGATGGATAAAAAAGCAAGACCCATCTATATGCTGCTTACAAGAAACTCACCTAAAACCCAAAGACATGTACAGACTAAAAGTCAAGGGATGGAAAAACATATTTCAGGCAAACAACAGTGAGAAGAAAGCAGGGGTTGCAGTACTAATATCAGAAAAAATAGACTTCAAAACAAAGAAAGTAACAAGAGATAAAGAAGGACACTACATAATGATAAAGGGCTCAGTCCAACAAGAGGATATAACCATTCTAAATATATATGCACCCAACACAGGAGCACCAGCATATGTGAAACAATTACTAACAGAACTAAAGGGGGAAATAGACTGCAATGCATTCATTTAAGGAGACTTCAACACACCACTCACCCCAAAGGATAGATCCACCAGACAGAAAATAAGTAAGGACACAGAGGCACTGAACAACACACTAGAACAGATGGACCTAATAGACATCTACAGAACTCTACATCCAAAAGCAACAGGATATACATTCTTCTCAAGTGCACATGGAACATTCTCCAGAATAGACCACATACTAGCCCACAAAAAGAGCCTCAGTAAATTCCAAAATATTGAAATTCTACCAACCAACTTTTCAGACCACAAAGGTATAAAACTAGAAATAAATTCTACAAAGAAAACAAAAAGGCTCACAAACACATGGAGGCTTAACAACATGCTTCTAAATAATCAATGGATCAATGAACAAATCAAAATAGAGATCAAGGAATATATAGAAACAAATGACAACAATAACACAAAGCCCCAACTTCTGTGGGAAGCAGTGAAAGTAGTCTTAAGAGGTAAGTATATAGTGATCCAGGCAAACTTGAAGAAGGAAGAACAATCCCAAATGAATAGTCTAACATCACAATTATCGAAACTAGAAAAAGAAGAACAAATGAGGCCTAAAGTCAGTAGAAGGAGGGACATAATAAAGATCAGAGAAGAAATAAACAAAATTGAGAAGAATAAACCAATAGCAAAAATCAACGAAACCAAGAGCTGGTTTTTTGAGAAAATAAACAAAATAGATAAGCCTCTAGCCGAACTTATTAAGAGAAAAAGAGAATCAACACAAATCAACAGAATCAGAAATGAGAACGGAAAAATCATGACAGACTCCACAGAAATACAAAGAATTATTAAAGACTACTATGAAAACCTATATGCCAACAAGATGGAAAACCTAGAAGAAATGGACAACTTCCTAGAAAAATACAACCTTCCAAGACTGACCAAGGAAGAAACACAAAAGTTAAACAAACCAATTACAAGCAAAGAAATTGAAGCGGTAATCAAAAAAACTACCCAAGAACAAAACCCCCGGGTCGGACGGATTTACCTCGGAATTTTATCAGACACACAGAGAAGACATAATACCCATTCTCCTTACAGTTTTCCAAAAAATAGAAGAGGAGGGACTACTCCCAAACTCATTCTATGAAGCTAACATCACCCTAATACCAAAACCAGGCAAAGACCCTACCAAAAAAGAAAATTATAGACCAATATCCCTGATGAATGTAGATGCAAAAATACTCAATAAAATATTAGCAAACCGAATTCAACAGTATATCAAAAGGATCATACACCATGACCAAGTGGGATTCATCCCAGGGATGCAAGGATGGTACAACATTCGAAAGTCCATCAACATCATCCACCACATCAACAAAAAGAAAGACAAAAACCACATGATCATCTCCATAGATGCTGAAAAAGCATTTGACAAAATTCAACATCCATTCATGATAAAAACTCTCAGCAAAATGGGAATAGAGGGCAAGTACCTCAACATAATAAAGGCCATAAATGATAAACCCACAGCTAACATCATACTGAACAGCGAGAAGCTGAAAGCTTTTCCTCTGAGATCGGGAACAAGACAGGGATGCCCACTCTCCCCACTGTTATTCAACATAGTACTGGAGGTCCTAGCCACGGCAATCAGACAAAACAAAGAAATACAAGGAATCCAGATGGGTAAAGAAGAAGTTAAACTGTCACTATTTGCAGATGATATGATACTGTACATAAAAAAACCCTAAATACTCCACTCCAAAACTACTAGAACTGTTATCAGAATATAGCAAAGTTGTAGGATACAAAATTAACACACAGAAATCTGTAGCTTTCCTATACACTAACAGTGAACCAATAGAAAGAGAAATCAGGAAAACAATTCCATTCACAATTGCATCAAAAAGAATAAAATACCTAGGAATAAACCTAACCAAAGAAGTGAAAGACCTATACCCTGAAAACTACAAGTCACTCTTAAGAGAAATTAAAGGGGACACTAACAAATGGAAACTCATCCCATGCTCGTGACTAGGAAGAATTAATATCGTCAAAATGGCCATCCTGCCCAAAGCAATATACAGATTTGATGCAATCCCTATCAAATTACCAGCAACATTCTTCAATGAACTGGAACAAATAATTCAAAAATTCATATGGAAACACCAAAGACCCCGAATAGCCAAAGCAATCCTGAGAAAGAAGAATAAAGTAGGGGGGATCTTACTCCCCAACTTCAAGCTCTACTACAAAGCCATAGTAATCAAGACAATTTGGTACTGGCACAAGAACAGAGGCACACTGGTCAATTAATATTTGATAAAGGATCAATGGACATACAATGGGGAAATGACAGTCTCTTCAACAGATGGTGCTGGCAAAACTGGACAGGTACATGTAGGAGAATGAAACTGGACCATTGTCTAATCGCATACACAAAAGTAAATTCCAAATGGATCAAAGACCTGAATGTAAGTTATGAAACCATAAAACTCTTAGAAAAAAGCGTAGGCAAAAATCTCTTAGACATAAACATGAGTGACCTCTTCTTGAACATATCTCCCAGGGCAAGGAAAACAACAGCAAAAATGAACAAGTGGGACTATATTAAGCTGAAAAGCTTCTGTACAGCAAAAGACACCATCAATAGAACAAAAAGGAACCCTACAGTATGGGAGAATATATTTGAAAATGACAGATCCAATAAAGGCTTGAAGTCCAAAATATATAAAGAGCACACACACCTCAATAAACAAAAAACAAACAATCCACTTAAAAAATGGGCAGAGGAACTGAACAGATGGTTCTCCAAAAAAGAAATACAGATGGCCAACAGACACATGAAAAGATGTTCCACATCGCTAATTATCCGAGAAATGTAAAATAAAACTACAATGAGATAACACCTCACAACAGTAAGGATGGCTACCATCCAAAAGACAAACAACAACAAATGTTGGCGAGGCTGTGGGGAAAGGGGAACCCTCCTACACTGCTGGTGGGAATGTAAATTAGTTCAACCATTGTGGAAAGCAGTATGGAGGTTCCTCAAAATGCTCAAAATAAACTTACCATTTGACCCAGGAATTCTACTCCTAGGAATTTACCCTAAGAACACAGCACTCAAGTTTGAAAAAGACAGATGCACCCCTATGTTTATTGCTGCACTATTTACAATAGCCAAGAATTGGAAGCAACCTAAGTGTCCATCAGTAGATGAATGGATAAAGAAGATGTGGTACATATACACAACGGAATATTATTCAGCCATAAGAAGAAAACAAATCCTACCATTTGCAGCAACATGGATGGAGCTAGAGGGTATTATGCTCAGTGAAATAAGCCAAGCAGAGAAAGAGAAATACCAAAGAATTTCACTCATCTGTGGAGTATAAGAACAAAGGAAAAACTGAAAGAAGAAAACAGCAGCAGAATCACAGAACCCAAGAATGGACTAACAAGTACCAAAGGGAAAGGGACTGGGGAGGATGGGTGAGTAGGGAGGGATAAGGGGGGGAACATGAAGGGGGGTATTAAGATTAGCATGCATAAAGGTGGGGGCGTGGGAGAAAGGGGAGGCTGTGCAACACAGAGAAGACAAGTAGTGATTCTACAGCATTTTGCTATGCTGATGGACAGTGACTGTAAAGGGGTTTATAGGGGGGACCTGGTATAGGGGAGAGCCTTGTAAACATAATATTCTTCATGTAAGTGTAGATTAATGATAACAAAAAAAGGAAGAAAGAAAGGGGGATTACTCCTTGATAGGATAAAACTAACTGTAAATCAACAATTAATGCATGCTTTAAATATCCTTAATTTTGATGATTTAAAGGGTGTCAGATTATCAGCTATGGAAGTACATTTTTCTGATAATAATCCTTTCTCTTAAAAAAAAAAAAGCAGTTCCTGTGTGGTGACCTGCAATAAGTTCTCCACAATGGTATAAAGGGCATATCAAAGTGTAGGCAAAGGGTCTGTTTGTGTTTATACAGAGGATGAAAGACTAATTTGGCTACCCAGAAAACGAAATAAGATATGATATGAAGAAGTTCCAACATCAACATACTCTGGAAGAGTCATTCCAGAAGATGATCATCAAAAAATGTCAACAAAGATCCTGGCGCTGTTGCAGTTGTAGCTGCATTCATCCCACTGGTTCCTGGAATTGCCATTGGAATGAAAAAGGAGACATCTAAGCTGGTCTGTGCATACAGTAAAATAACAAATTTGACTGGATCTACACTGTTGGAACTCAACCAAGAATTAGGAGAAGTGCAAGTTGCAGCACTCCAAAATCTTGAGACTACAGACTATCTACTGTTAAAAGAACATATGGGATGTGAACAGTTCCCAGGAATGTGTTGTTTTAAATTGTCTGATTTTTCTCAAACTATTCAAATTCAGTTAGACAATATCCATCATATCATAGATAAGTTTTCACAAATGCTTAGGGTCCCTAACTGGTTTTCTTGGTTTCACTGGAGATGGCTGGTAATTGTAGGTCTGCTTTGGTTATGTGACTGTATTCCTATTATGTTAATGTGTGTGTGCAATTTAATTAGTAGTTTAAAACCTATACATGCTTAAGTTACTCTACAAGAAGATATGTCAAAGAAATAACCAATCTTCCCATGTTTTCTTCCGTCTGGTACTTCTATAGCTTTTCTTCTTCCTTCCTAATTACAACCCTTAAATAGAATTCGTGCCTCATATTGAATTTACCGAGTATCATAATCTTCCAAGTGGTAAAGATACCTCAAGACAAATGCTGGGCATAAAACCTACAGGGCATAAATCTGCAAAGAAGTAAAAAGCTAACCTTTTCAAACAATATGGCTTCTCTCTCACCAACTTTACATTTCCCTGTATGGCCCCGGAAGATGACTGGTTAGCCAGAGACGGGTAAGATTCCTCAAGGGAGGAACAACCTAAGACAGGCACAGTCGCAGGGGGGTCATCAGGTGAGAAATTGGGGATCAACAGAGGTGAGGCTTAGAACCTCACCCCTCTGTTCTGAGAGAAATCTTCTGCATCCGTGGATGTTTTGTTGCCCTTGTCTAGCTTGGATTAATACTTAGCCTATAGGCACACACCTGATCATCTACATTTGCTTCCTTACAACACTAAACTATGTTTTCTACCTTTATCTTGCATCTACCTACCACTTCAGCATTTTATTTAAAAATAATAATAATAATAATAATAAGGGAGAATTGTGGGATTCACATATAAATCAAGTATAAAAATCAAATGAATATTCATATTTGACCTGATTGTTTATAGCTCATAATGCGTGATCAAAACCGAAAGTTTCTGTGATGACTGCCCTTGTACTGTTCACCATGTAAGAACTTATTCACTATCTAAGAATTTGTTCACCATGTAAGAACTTGTTTGTTGTGCTTCAGAAGATCGGAGACTGATGAGAATTAGGCTTGGGGAGGATTAATGATTGTGCATTGAGTCCCCTGTACAGAATTTTATTGTTGTTAACTGTTAACAACCATTTGATCAATAAATATGAGAGATGCCCTCTCAAAAAAAAAAAAAGACTCTTGTAACCCTATTATATCTCATCTCTAACATTTGATCTTTTATCTTTGCATCAAGGCTTCTCAAAAAGAGAGAGAAAGAAAAAAAAAACAGAGAATTACTCCAATGATTTATTTTCATACTTAATTATTAGTGCCTTTCCACATAGTGGATCTGTGGCATCTTGGTACACTGATGGACAGTGACTGCACTGGAGTATGGGTGGGGACTTGATACTATGGGTAAATGTAGTAACCACATTGTTTTTTCATGCGAAACCTTCTTAAGAGTGCATATCAATCATACCTTAATAAAAAAATTATTAGTGCCTTTCAAACCCCTGAAATTAAAAATTACCAGTAATCTATTTTCTTCCTCATTGCTAAAACAATAAATTGTTTTTAGCCTTCCTCTTACTTGATCTCTCTGGAGTATTTATTGTTTATTATTTTAAAAATTCACTATTCATGACCATTGGCTTTTCCATTTCTTATCAAGTTACTGCCTCTTGGTTTTCTAGAAGCCTGCCTTTCCTGGTCCATTTCTGTCAGTCTCTACCATTCATTCTTAGTAGCTCTTAATGGAATCTCTTACACATTCTGCCCTTCAATTGCATTCCCTAAGATTTTCTTCTTGGCATTTTTCTCCTCTGGTCTTGTGTGTGTGTGTGTGTGTGTGTGTGTGTGTGTGTGTGTGTGTGTGTGTGTGTGTGTTTTCATTTTACATCCTCTTCCTCGGTGATGTCACTTATCTCAGAAAATTTAATTCCTACCTAAATGCCAACAATTCTCATATACATACCCAGCTCTCAGAATCATTACCTCCAATCCACCTGCCCACCTGCTACACACAAATGTTTTGGGGTCACTCAAAGGGCATGCCCCTTCTCTACAGCTTCTCAAACTCGAACTGAATTCATCCTCTAATTTCTATCTCAGCTAATGGCAGCACCATCTGTATAACACCAGCTGGAACCTAGTCAACCCATACCCTCCCTTCCCTTGTCTTCGCACTGTAACCAGTCACCAATTCTTTGAACTCCACCTCCTCAACATCTTTCAAATATGATTCCCCCTCCTCACTCCCATCCTCCTTCAGTTCAAGTTCTTCTAATCTCATGCTAAGCATAAAATCTGGGTATTGCTCTTCCAGTTTCATATTCCTTCAATCCACACTCCTCTGTGCAGCCTACATGGTCTTCTAAAAAACACCGAATTGACTATGATACTCCTCATTTAAATACTTCAGTGACTTCATTTTATCTATTGAATAGAATCAAAATACGTCAGTATGACATAACGGCCCTCCTTAAATTCCCAAACTTCCCTCTTGTCAGGCTGTCCTCCTAACCCTACATTTCAGCCATAATATACTCCTTGTAGTTATCTGAAAACACAAAGTTATGTAAGATCCCCAGGGCTTTCCTCCCATGTGTCTGTCTGCCTGGTGCCTCTTACCCCTTAAGCCCTCGCCTTTCTGATTCCACACCATGTGGAACATCTTAAAGTTGAGTCAATCAATGGTCATTCCTCTCTCAAATTTCTCCTCACCTCCTTTGCCCCTACCAGACAGAAGTGACCAAGCTCGCCACTGTACCATGGCCTGCTTCCCTCATGGCACCCTATCACATATTGCTTAGTTGAGAATTGTATTAAACTTTAAAGTTTCCTCATAGACATGGATCATATTGTATTTATCATTGTATCCTCAGTACTTTGCAACATGCCTGGCCTAATAACGACCCCAAGTAGAAAGAAGGTGTAAGGCTCTTGTCTTTCATTTTTCCTTTCTCCTTAGAAGGAAGCAGGGAACTTGGAGGACCCTTTTGCCCTGCAAAGTGGCCTGGCTTCATTTACTAGACAACCTCGAACGTGGCCAGTGTCAGTCTACCCCTGTTCCAGTGTCAGTCTACCCCTGTTTGTGCAAGGTTTTACACATTGGATTGCCAAGCACTCTTTCTTTGCTCCCAAATTCTTTAACTTTCTTTTATGTTCTACTTACACTAATCATTCAGTTCTAAACCTACAAATTGTGATAAATTTGTGAGATAACATGTATAATGATTATGGTATACCATAATTACACCTAAAACATAAGGAAGGGCGTGTACCCTACGTTTTCTTTTCTTCCAGCTGCAAAAGCTTTGTTACTCTGTTGGGACTTTCTTGAGGGCTCCTTCTTTGCTTACAATCAGTTGCTGCTGCTTGTTGCCCACACAAATGTGCTTTCCCCAGGATCTTCATTCAGTTCACGGACAACCAAACTATAATTCAGCTCTGAATGTAACTTGAGATGTTAAACACAGAACTTTCTGACCTTTGTATGTAGTCTTCTGGCACTTTAGACTCTGCATGCAGAGTGCCTAACATGTCTCAATTAATCTAATCTCAACAAAAGTCTGTTAGTCAATTCAGTGGAGAAAATATAGCCTTTGCAACAAATGGTAGTGGAAATATTAGAAATCTATATGTGCCGAAAAAAATCATAAAATAAAAACTCTTTCATCTATAAATCACAACTTGTACCAATTTATTCAAAATGCATCTTAGACATATGCAAAAATGCTAAAGGATAAGACATTAGGAGTAAAATATAGGAGAAGATCTATGTGACCTGAGATCAGGGGAAAAAATATTTTAAATGATAAAGAAAATGTGGTTCATAAAAAATATTATAATATACACATCACCAAAGTAAAACTATGCAGCAGAATGACCACAGATGAATTCAAGAGTTGGGAATGTAAATGTAACACTCACATCTGAATCTAAGGGGTGCCCCTGTGTATGTTTGTGCAGGGAGGAGATTAGAGATATGACCTAGTATCTCCTCCTGTAGATGGATATCAGCTAACTTAAGAAAAGTTTGATTGATGCTGAGTGTAATGCTGAAGTGGATAAGCTGTAAAACACTGGGCTTTGATATCCTTTATTCTGAAAAACTAGAATCTTTCATGTACTCGGTGTTATTCCACTTTCAAAGCCTGGAAGCAAGCACTAAAATTAGAATGCTCATTTTCTTGCTTCTGTTGCTTAATGGCTGTTTGAGCTAGTTATTTAACTTCTAGAACCTTCTGTGCTGTTATCTGGATAGTAGACCTGATAATATTTATGTCAAAATATGCATTATTATGTGTATTAAATCATATAATGAACTTAAACCACCCAACAATCTCAATTTTGCTTGTTATTTTCCAAAGTAGTTTGATCCAAAAAAGACTAGATGTTATAAAATTTGAATTCCTGATTTTCTTTACATGAGGAAACTTAAAAGGTATGGATGTGTATGTGATAGAGAGAGAGAATAACTGAACTGAACATCAGTGTGCGCAGATGAGGCTGAGCGTAAGCAACCATGAATATTCAGGAGTAGGAGAAAGCACCGACTAGTAAATGGCATAAAAGGTGTGATGTACTTTGAGTGCTTCCTTCCTCTGAAGTTCCCATATCTTTTTATGTGTCCTCCATGCCAAGTTTATAAGGAAAAGAATGTTTGTCCATGTATCCTTCCTTTCCTTTGTGTCCCATCCCCCATCATCTATGCCATCAATGGTAACCTCCCCCCAACTATGATTGTGCAGGTCATTGATTGTATTGATTGACCTACCCCACGCTTCAGGGTCTTAATGATGCCCGTGTAGGACTGTGCACACCCACCTTTGGATCTCTCTGTCCTGCCTCACCTCAGCGTCTCCTGAGTGCTGACCGAGTACTATCAGAGGCTACATCAGTTCCTCTCCCACTTTTCAGAAACATGAAGAGTACAGAGAAGTCAGAGTTTCCAGAACTTCTTTGATGATAGATTCTTGAGCCTCCCAGCAAAAAGTGCCAATTTTTTCTAAATAGGCAAATATGCAAAGTAAATCCCAGGAGCAGCCAGCACAGTATTGTGGGCGGTGGCTTAGCAACATTTGGCCAAGGACCCACTTAGAAATGCCTCTGGGAATATAATTAGAGCTTTCAAAGAGCTTTTAATTCTTGTATTGTCACTTAAGTTTATATTGTGTTCTTCTGACTATAAAGTTCTCTTTAGGCATAGCCATAAAATATATGTTCCCTAGGACCTAAATACTCATGTTGGCTTTTACAGGAATTTAAAGTACAATTTATTTGTTTTTTTAGTCTGAGGTATTACTTAGATGTTAAATTGGCACTAAAAATTCCTAGCCTGCTTTTCTGGGAGATAAAGATGTACCATTGCATCACTCATAGTTTTCTATTTGAAGTCCAGTTCTCTTGCAAACCTGTAGAAGGTTTGAAACATGTAACTTACATGTGAAAATGAGATTTCCAAAATAATCGCAAAAAAATATACTGTATTTGAATGCTCATTTGTAATTCTTTGCATTTCATTCCAGATTTTGGTACAACAGGCCAACTGACAGATATCTGAAGGTGGAGTACTTCCTGAAGCAGCCTGAAGCTACCCTAACTGCCACTGAGATCCGATGGTTAGTAATGACCCAAGTCTCCTTGTTTTGGGAAGTGTCCCATCAGTCATGTGCTTGGCTAATTGTGAGTTCTTTGTATTATTCTATATAATTGCATTATTAAAGCTGTAACTTTTCTTGCAGGATATGACAATTTGATTACGATAAAAAGTGTTTTCGCAGACATCAGTGTTAATTGTGCATTACTTACAAGAGAAAGTAGAATTTTTACTTTAAGTAGAGTTTTTACTTTAAGTAGAGTTAAATAAAGCATTTTGAAGTTGTCACTGAATTTCCTTGTGTCCCAGTTTCATGCTTATATGTAATATTCCATATTATTATTAAGAAAAGATCAGTTTATGCTTGATATCTGCAGTAACCAAGAATTCCTATATTTCAAAACAACTGCCATTTTAAAATAGACTAGTTTCATCTGATACAACTAAGGTAAGTTTTTAGCAAGCTTCATATTCTGTTACACTCTGAAGAAATTTCAATGTGTGATAGAAATTTTACTTAAACATTGAGTTCTGATATTTGTGCAGACAGTATAACCCAAAAGGCAGACATGATTTTTATTCAGGGCTGTCAAATAAAGTAACTAACTGAGTATATTTTTGTAGCGGAAAAAAGAAAATGAGACTAGTGATTATTTTAAGAAACACCCTAAGATAACATAGGTGGAGAAAGAGAAGTGCCAAATGATTTCACTCATTTGTGGAGTATAACAACAAAGCATAAACTGAAAGAACAAAATAGCAGCAGACTCACAGAACCCAAGAAGAACTAGTGGTTACCAAAGGGAAAGGGGGTGTGGAGGGTGAGTGTGTATGAGAGAGAAGGGTATTAAGGGGTATTACGATTAGCAGACATAATGTAGCAGGGGAGGGGACACGGGGAAGGCAGTATAGCACAGAGAAGACAAGTAGTGACTCGATAGCATCTTACTGTGCTGATGGACAGTGATTACAATGGGGGTGGGTGGGAACTGATTATATGGGTGAATGTAGTAACCACAATGTTGCTAAAGTGAAACCATCATAAGATTGTATATCAGTGATATCTTAAGAAAAAAATTCAAAAAAATTCCTAGAGAGGGGCGGAAGATGGTGGCGTGAGTAGAGCAGCGGAAATCTCCTCCCAAAACAACATATATCTATGAAAATATAACAAAGACAACCCTTCCTAGAATAAAGACCAGAGGACACAGGACAATATCCAGACCACATCCGCACCTGAGAGAACCCATCGCATCGCGAAGGGGGTAAGATACAAGCCCCGGCCCGGCGGGAGCCGAGCGTCCCTCCCCCCAGCTCCCGGCGGGAGAAGAGTAGGCAGAGCGAGAGGGAGACGGAGCCCAGGACTGCCGAACACCCAGCCCCAGCCATCCGGGCCAGAGTGCAGGGCACTCGATACTGTGAAAACAGGGCAGCAAGAACAGTGAGCGGGCACTGGAGGCCGGGTGTCGGAGGACATAAGAAAAGTGCACGACCATTTTTTTTTTTGCTTTTTTGCTGTTTTGTTTTGGCGAGTGCTTTTTGGAAGTCTTAAAGGGATAGGGAACCCAATACTAGGGAAACAGAGCAGAAAGACCGGTGAGCAGAGGCCTGAGGCTGGCACCGGAGAATAAAGAAAAACGAACGACCACCTTTTTTTTTTTTTTAATTAAAAAACTTTTTTTTTTTTTTATTTAAAAATTTTTTTCTTTTCTTTTTTTTTTTTGGTGGTCGTTGTTTTGTTTTGGCGGGTGCTTTTTGGAAGACTTAAAGGGGCAGGGCGGGTCACTTAATCCAGAGGTAGGGAAACCGGGGATCTCTGGGCACCCTAACCCCTGGGCTGCAGGGAGCAGGGAGGCCCCTTACGGAGATAAATAGCCTCCAAGCACCTCCTGCTCCAACGCGAATCAACCACGTTGGAGTAGCTGCCAGAGCCAGGCCACGCCCACAGCAACAGCGGAGATTAACTCCATAGCAGCCGGGCAGGAAGCAGAAACCCTGTCTGCGCGCAGCTGCGCAGCACAAGCCACTAGATGTCGCTGTTCTCCCAGGAGAGGAGGGCCACAAACCAACAAAAAAGGAAGTCCTTCCAGCCATCACTCGTCCCAGTTCTGCAGACTATTCCTATCACTATGAAAAGGCAAAACTACAGGCAGACAAAGATCACAGAGACAACACCAGAGAAGGAGACAGACCTAACCAGTCTCCCTGAAAAAGAATTCAAAATAAGAATCATAAACATGCTGACAGAGATGCAGAGAAATACGCAAGAGAAATGGGATGAAGTCCGGAAGGAGATCACAGATGCCAGAAAGGAGATCGCAGAAATGAAACAAACTCTGGAAGGGTTTATAAACAGAATGGATAGAATGCAAGAGGCCATTGATGGAATTGAAATCAGAGAACAGGAACGCATAGAAGCTGACATAGAGAGAGACAAAAGGATCTCCAGGAATGAAACAATACTAAGAGAACTGTGTGACCAATCCAAAAGGAACAATATCCGTATTATAGGGGTCCCAGAAGAAGAAGAGAGAGGAAAAGAGATGGAAAGTATCTTAGAAGAAATAATTGCTGAAAACTTCCCCACACTGGGGGAGGAAGTAATCGAACAGACCACGGAAATACACAGAACCCCCAACAGAAAGGATCCAAGAAGGGCAACACCAAGACACATAATAATTAAAATGGCAAAGATCAAGGACAAGGAAAGAGTGTTAAAGGCAGCTAGAGAGAAAAAGGTCACCTATAAAGGGAAACCCATCAGGCTAACGTCAGATTTCTCAACAGAAACCCTACAGGCCAGAAGAGAATGGCATGATATATTTAATACAATGAAACAGAAGGGCCTTGAACCAAGGATACTGTATCCAGCACGACTATCATTCAAATATGATGGTGGGATTAAACAATTCCCAGACAAACAAAAGCTGAGGGAATTTGCTTCCCACAAACCACCACTACAGAACATCTTACAGGGACTGCTCTAGATGGGAGCACTCCTAGAAAGAGCACAGCACAAAACACCCAACATATGAAGAATCGAGGAGGAGGAACAAGAAGGGAGAGAAGAAAAGAATCTCCAGAGTGTGTATATAAAAGCTCAATAAGTGAGTTAAGTTAGGCAGTAAGATACTAAAGAGGCTAACCTTGAACCTTTGGTAACCACGAACTTAAGGCCTGCAATGGCAATAAGTACATATCTTTCAATAGTCACCCTAAATGTTAATGGGTCGAATGCACCAATCAAAAGACACAGAGTAACAGAATGGATAAAAAAGCAAGACCCATCTATATGCTGCTTACAAGAAACTCACCTAAAACCCAAAGACATGTACAGACTAAAAGTCAAGGGATGGAAAAACATATTTCAAGCAAACAACAGTGAGAAGAAAGCAGGGGTTGCAGTACTAATATCAGACAAAATAGACTTCAAAACAAAGAAAGTAACAAGAGATAAAGAAGGACACTACATAATGATAAAGGGCTCAGTCAAACAAGAGGATATAACCATTCTAAATATATATGCACCCAACACAGGAGCACCAGCATATGTGAAACAAATACTAACAGAACTAAAGGGGGATATAGACTGCAATGCATTCATTCTAGGAGACTTCAACACACCACTCACCCCAAAGGATAGATCCACTGGGCAGAAAATAAGTAAGGACACGGAAGCACTGAACAACACAGTAGAGCAGATGGACCTAATAGACATCTATAGAACTCTACATCCAAAAGCAGCGGGATATACATTCTTCTCAAGTGCACATGGAACATTCTCCAGAATAGACCACATACTAGGCCACAAAGAGAGCCTCAGAAAATTCCAAAAGATTGAAATCCTAACAACCAACTTTTCAGACCACAAAGGCATAAAACTAGAAATAAACTGTACAAATAAAGCAAAGAGGATCACAAACACATGGAAGCTTAACAACACGCTCCTAAATAATCAATGGATCAATTACCAAATCAAAATGGAGATCCAGCAATATATGGAAACAAATGACAACAACAACACTAAGTCCCAACTTCTGTGGGACACAGGAAAAGCAGTCTTAAGAGGAAAGTATATAGCAAGCCAAGCATATTTAAAAAAGGAAGAGCAATCCCAAATGAATGGTCTAATGTCACAATTATCGAAATTGGAAAAAGAAGAACAGATGAGGCCTAAGGTCAGCAGAAGGAGGGACATAATAAAGATCAGAGAAGAAATAAATAAAATTGAGAACAATAAAACAATAGCAAAAATCAATGAAACCAAGAGCTGGTTCTTCGAGAAAATAAACAAAATAGATAAGCCTCTAGCCAGACTTATTAAGAAGAAAAGAGAGTCACCACAAATCAACAGTATCAGAAACGAGAAAGGAGAAATCACGACGGACCCCACAGAAATGCAAAGAATTATTGGAGAATACTATGAAAACCTATATGCTAACAAGCTGGGAAACCTAGGAGAAATGGACAACTTCCTAGAAAAATACAACCTTCCAAGATTGACCCAGGAAGAAACAGAAAATCTAAACAGACCAATTACCAGCAACGAAATTGAAGCGGTAATCAAAAAACTACCAAAGAACAAAACCCCCGGGCCAGATGGATTTACCTCGGAATTTTATCAGACACACAGAGAAGACATAATACCCATTCTCCTTACAGTTTTCCAAAAAATAGAAGAGGAGGGACTACTCCCAAACTCATTCTATGAAGCTAACATCACCCTAATACCAAAACCAGGCAAAGACACTACCAAAAAAGAAAATTACAGACCAATATTACTGATGAATATAGATGCAAAAATACTCAATAAAATATTAGCAAACCGAATTCAACAGTATATCAAAAGGATCATACACCATGACCAAGTGGGATTCATCCCAGGGATGCAAGGATGGTACAACATTCGAAAGTCCATCAACATCATCCACCACATCAACAAAAAGAAAGACAAAAACCACATGATCATCTCCATAGATGCTGAAAAAGCATTTGACAAAGTTCAACATCCATTCATGTTAAAAACTCTCAGCAAAATGGGAATAGAGGGCAAGTACCTCAACATAATAAAGGCCATCTATGATAAACCCACAGCCAACATTATATTGAACAGCGAGAAGCTGAAAGCATTTCCGCTGAGATCGGGAACTAGACAGGGATGCCCACTCTCTCCACTGTTATTTAACATAGTACTGGAGGTCCTAGCTACGGCAATCAGACAAAATAAAGAAATACAAGGAATCCAGATTGGTAAAGAAGAAGTTAAACTGTCACTATTTGCAGATGACATGATACTGTACATAAAAAACCCTAAAGACTCCACCCCAAAACTACTAGAACTGATATCGGAATACAGCAAAGTTGCAGGATACAAAATCAACACACAGAAATCTGTGGCTTTCCTATATACTAACAATGAACCAACAGAAAGAGAAATCAGGAAAACGACTCCATTCACAATTGCATCCAAAAAAATTAAATACCTAGGAATAAACCTAACCAAAGAAGTGAAAGACTTATACTCTGAAAACTACAAGTCACTCTTAAGAGAAATTAAAGAGGACACTAACAGATGGAAACTCATCCCATGCTCGTGGCTAGGAAGAATCAATATCGTCAAAATGGACATCCTGCCCAAAGCAATATACAGATTTGATGCAATCCCTATGAAACTACCAGCAACATTCTTCAATGAACTGGAACAAATAATTCAAAAATTCATATGGAAACACCAAAGACCCCGAATAGCCAAAGCAATCCTGAGAAAGAAGAATAAAGTAGGGGGGATCTCACTCCCCAACTTCAAGCTCTACTATAAAGCCATAGTAATCAAGACAATTTGGTACTGGCACAAGAGCAGAGCCACAGACCAATGGAACAGACTAGAGAATCCAGACATTAACCCAGACATATATGGTCAATTAATATTTGATAAAGGAGCCATGGACATACAATGGCAAAATGACAGTCTCTTCAACAGGTGGTGCTGGCAAAACTGGACAGCTACATGTAGGAGAATGAAACTGGACCATTGTCTAACCCCATATACAAAAGTAAACTCAAAATGGATCAAAGACCTGAATGTAAGCCATGAAACCATTAAACTCTTGGAAGAAAACATAGGCACAAACCTCTTAGACATAAACATGAGTGACCTCTTCTTGAACATATCTCCCCGGGCAAGGAAAACAACAGCAAAAATGAGTAAGTGGGACTATATTAAGCTGAAAAGCTTCTGTACAGCAAAAGACACCATCAATAGAACAAGAAGGATTCCTACAGTATGGGAGAATATATTTGAAAATGACACATCCGATAAAGGCTTGACGTCCAGAATATATAAGGAGCTCACACGCCTCAACAAACAAAAAACAAATAACCCAATTAAAAAATGGGCAGAGGAACTGAACAGACAGTTCTCCAAAAAAGAAATACAGATGGCCAACAGGCACATGAAAAGATGCTCCACATCGCTAATTATCAGAGAAATGCAAATTAAAACTACAATGAGGTATCACCTCACACCAGTAAGGATGGCTGCCATCCAAAAGACAAACAACAACAAATGTTGGTGAGGCTGTGGAGAAAGGGGAACCCTCCTACACTGCTGGTGGGAATGTAAGTTAGTTCAACCATTGTGGAAAGCAGTATGGAGGTACATCAAAATGCTCAAAACAGACCTACCATTTGAGCCAGGAATTGCACTCCTAGGAATTTACCCAAAGAACGCAGCAATCAAGTTTGAGAAAGACAGATGCACCCCTATGTTTATTGCAGCACTATTTACAATAGCCAAGAATTGGAAGCAACCTAAATGTCCATCAATAGATGAATGGATAAAGAAGATGTGGTACATATACACAATGGAATACTACTCAGCCATAAGAAAAGGGCAAATCCAATCATTTGCAGCAACATGGATGGAGCTGGAGGGTATTATGCTCAGTGAAACAAGCCAAGCGGAGAAAGAGAAATACCAAATGATTTCACTTATCTGTGGAATATAAGAACAAAGGAAAAACTGAAGGAACAAAACAGCACCAGAATCACAGAACTCAAGAATGGACTAACAGGTACCAAAGGGAAAGGGACTGGGGAGGATGGGTGGGTAGGGAGGGATAAGGGGGGGGAGAAGTAGGGGGGTATTAAGATTAACATGCATGGGGGGGTAGGAGAAAAGGGAGGGCTGTACAACACCGAGAAGGCAAGTAGTGATTCTACAACATTTTGCTATGCTGATGGACAGTGACTGTAAAGGGGTTTATAGGGGAGACCTGGTATAGGGGAGAGCCTAGTAAACATAATATTCGTCATGTAAGTGTAGATTAGTGATACCAAAAACAAAGCAAAAAAAAAAAAAAAAGGGCAGTTCCTGTGTGGTAACCTCCAACGAGTTCTACACAGGGTATAAAGGGCATATAAAAGTGTAGGCAAAGGGTCTGTTTGTGTTTATACAGAGGATCAAAGCCTAATTGGGCTACCCCGAAAATGAACTAAGATACGATATGAAAGAGAACTTCCAACATTTGCGGTCTCTGGAAGACTCATGCCAGAAGATGATCATCAAAAAACCCCAACAAAGATCCATGCACTGCCACAGCTGTAGATGCACTCATCCCACCAGTTCCTGGACTTGCCATGGGAATGAGGAAGGAGATATCTAAGCTGGCCTGTGCATACAGAAAAACTACAAGTTTGACTGGATCTATACTGTTGGAACTCAACCAAGAATTTGGAGAAGTCCAAATTGTAGCGCTCCAAAGTCTTACAACTACAGACTATTTACTGTTAAAAGAACATATGGCATGTGAACAGTCCCCAGGAATGGGTTGTTTTAATTTGTCTGATTTCTCTCAGACTGTTCAAGATCAGTTGGACAATATCCACCATATCATAGATAAGTTTTCACAAATGCCTAAGGTGCCTAACTGGTTTTCTTGGTTTCACTGGAGATGGCTGGTAATTACAGATATGCTTTGGTTCTGTAACTATACTCCTATTATGTTAATGTGTGTGCGCAATTTAAGTAGTAGCTTAAAACCTATATATGCTTAAGTTATTCTACAAGAAGATATGTCAAAGAAATAATCAATCTTCCCATGTTTTCTTCTGCCTGCTACTTCTATAGCTTTTCTTCTTCCTTCCTAATTACAACCCTTAAATAGAATTCGTGCCTCATATCAAATTTACCGAGTATCATAATTCTTCCAAGTGGTAAAGATACCTCAAGACAAATGCTGGACATAGAAGCCACAGGGCATAAATATGCAAAGAAGTAAAAAGCAACCCTTTTCAAACAATAAGGCTTCCCTCTCACTTACCAACTTCACATTTCCCTGTATGGCCCCGGAAGATGACTGGTTAGCCAGAGACGGGTAGGATTCCTCAAGGGAGGAACAACCTAAGACAGGCAGAGTCGCAGGGGTCCATCAGGTGAGAAATTGGGGATCAACAGAGGTGAGGCTTAGAACCTCACCCCCCCTGTTCTGAGAGAAATCTTCTGCATACGTGGATGTTTTATTGCCCTGGTCTAGCTTGGATTAACACATAGTCTACAGGCACACACCTGATCATCTACATTTGCTCTCTTACAACACTAAACTATGTTTTGTACCTTTATGTTGTATCTACCTACCACTTCAGCATTTTATTAAAAATAATAATAATAAAGAGAGAAATGTCATATCCACATATAAATCAAGTATAAAAACCAAATGAGTATTCATATTTGAACTGACTGTTTAGAGTTCATAATGCATGAGCAAAACCGAAAGTTTCTGTGATGACTGCCCTTGTACTGTTCACTATGTAACTTATTCATTATGTAAGAATTTGTTCTACATGTAAGAACTTGTTTGTTATGCCTCAGAAGATTGGAGACTGACGAAAATTAGGCTTGGGGTGGATTAATGATTGTGCATTGAGCATTGACTCCCCTATACAGAATTTTATTGTCGTTAACAACCATTTGATCAATAAATATGAGAGATGCCCTCACAAAAAAAAAAAAAAAAAAAAGAGGACAGACTTCCAATGGTAAAATAAATAAGTAACCGGGATGTAATGTATAGCATAAGGAATATAGTCAAGATATTGTAACAGCTTGATAGGGTGATAGCTGGAACCTAGAATTATGTATATAAATGTTCTACCACTGTGTTGTACACTTGAAACTAATGTAATGTAATACTGTGCGTCAACTACCCTTCAATAAAAAATAATTATTAAAAAAAAAGTGTAAGAAAAAGGTCTGTTTGCGTCTATACAGAAGATCAAAGCCTAATTGGGCTACCCCGAAAATGAACTAAGATACGATATGAAAGAGAACTTCCAACATCAGCACTCTCTGGAAGACTCATGCCAGAAGATGATCATCAAAAAACCCCAAAAAAGATCCACGCACTGCTACAGCTGTAGATGCACTCATCCCACCAGCTCCTGGACTTGCCATGGGAATGAGGAAGGAGATATCTAAGCTGGCCTGTGCATACAGAAAAACAACAAATTTGACTGGATCTATACTGTTGGAACTCAACCAAGAATTAGGAGAAGTGCAAATTGTGGCACTCCAAAATCTTACAACTACAGACTATTTACTGTTAAAAGAACATAAGGGATGTGAACATTCCCCAGGAATGGGTTGTTTTAATTTGTCTGATTTCTCTCAGACTGCTCAAGTTCAATTGGACAATATCCACCATATCATAGATAAGTTTTCACAAATGCCTAAGGTGCCTAACTGGTTTTCTTGGTTTCACTGGAGATGGCTGGTTATTACAGGTATGCTTTGGTTATGTAACTATACTCCTATTATGTTAATGTGTGTGCGCAATTTAATTAGTAGTTTAAAACGTATACATGCTGAAGTTACTCTACAAGAACATATGTCAAAGAAATAATCAATCTTCCCATTTTTTCTTCCGCCTGCTACTTCTATAGCTTTTCTTCTTCCTTCCTAATTACAACCCTTAAATTGAATTCGTGCCTCATATCAAATTTACCGAGTATCATAATTCTTCCAAGTGGTAAAGATACCTCAAGACAAATGCTGGGCATAGAAGCCACAGGGCATAAATATGCAAAGAAGTAAAAAGCTAACCTTTTCAAACAGTAAGGCTTCTCTCTCACTTACCAACTTTACATTTCCCTGTATGGCCCCGGAAGATGACTGGTTAGCCAGAGACGGGTAAGATTCCTCAAGGGAGGAACAACCTAAGACAGGCACAGTCGCAGGGGGGCCGTCAGGTGAGAAATTGGGGATCAACAGAGGTGAGGCTTAGAACCTCACTCCCCCTGTTTTGAGAGAAATCTTCTGCATCCGTGGATGTTTTATTGCCTTTGTCTAGCTTGGATTAACACATAGTCTACAGGCACACACCTGATCATCTACATTTGCTCTCTTACAACACTGAACTATGTTTTCTACCTTTATGTTGTATCTACCTACCACTTCAGCATTTTATTAAAAATAATAATAATAAAGAGAGAAATGTGGTATCCACATATAAATCAAGTATAAAAACCAAATGAGTATTCATATTTGAACTCTTTATAGTTCATAATGCATGAGCAAAACCAAAAGTTTCTGTGATGACTGCCCTTGTACTGTTCACTATGTAACTTATTCATTATGTAAGAATTTGTTCTCCATGTAAGAACTTGTTTGTTATGCCTCAGAAGATTGGAGACTGACGAAAATTAGGCTTGGGGTGGATTAATGATTGTGCATTGAGCATTGACTCCCCTATACAGAATTTTATTGTCGTTAACAACCATTTGATCAATAAATATGAGAGATGCCCTCACAAAAAAAAAAAAAAAAAAAAAAAGAGGACAGACTTCCAATGGTAAAATAAATAAGTAACCGGGATGTAATGTATAGCATAAGGAATATAGTCAAGATATTGTAACAGCTTGATAGGGTGATAGCTGGAACCTAGAATTAGGTATATAAATGTTCTACCACTGTGTTGTACACTTGAAACTAATGTAATGTAATACTGTGCGTCAACTACCCTTCAATAAAAAATAATTATTTATTTAAAAAAATATTCCTAGAATATTAAATATTCACCAAGTTTTCACTATTGATCTTACTATTCTACAAACTAAACTCAATGAGAACATAGATGTTGTCTATTTTCTTTACTACCATATTTTCATCTACTAGAATAATGCATAGCAGAGAGAAGGTGAATATTACCTGTTTAATCTTCTTTTTCTGTATACATTTTTCTCTGGTACATTTAAAATAAACTTTAAGACAGTACACCTATTCATCCATATCTAGCACAGAAAATCCTGCCAATTGCTTTGAAAAAGTAGTTTTACATTTGCTTGCTATCAGAATATTAGATACATCCAGATAACATGTATTTTAATAAAACCAAAACATATTTTGTTATTACTGGAGACTTAAACTATTAACAAAAATTATATTCTCTTTTGTGTTTATTGACATGAAAATTTCCATGAAGGCGGTATGTTAAAAAGAGAAAGAAAATAAGAGAAAAACACATTAGGTATATAAATGTATACTATTAAAGACTATCCTATGGCATATGAATAAAAAATTTTATTCAAATTCTTCATCATCAGTAACATCATTTAAATTAATTCTGGCAACTACACCTATAATAATATCCCAATTAAAAATTCCTTTCACAGGGTATAGAAGGCAAGTTCCTCAACATAATAAAGGCCATATATGATAAACCCACAGCCAGCATCATACTGAACAGCAAGAAGCTGAAAGCTTTTCCTCTGCGATCGGGAACAAGACAGGGATGCCCACTCTCCCCACTGTTATTTAAAATAGTACTGGAGGTCCTAGCCACGGCAATCAGACAAAACAAAGAAATACAAGAAATCCAGATTGGTAAAGAAGAAGTTAAACTGTCACTATTTGCTGATGGTGATATTGTACATAAAAAACCCTAAAGACTCCACTCCAAAACTACAAGAACTGATATCGGAATACAGCAAAGTTGCAGGATACAAAATTAACACACAGAAATCTGTGGCTTTCCTATACACTAACAATGAACCAATAGAAAGAGAAATTAGGAAAACAATTCCATTCACAATTGCATCAAAAAGAATAAAATACCTAGGAATAAACCTAACCAAAGAAGTGAAAGACCTATACCCTGAAAACTATAAGACACTCTTAAGAGAAGTTAAAGAGGACACTAACAAATGGAAACTCATCCCATGCTCTTGGCTAGGAAGAATTAATATCATCAAAATGGCCATCCTGCCCAAAGCAATATACATATTTGATGCAATCCCTATTAAATTACCAACAACATTCTTCAACGAACTGGAACAAATAGTTCAAAAATTCATATGGAATAAAAGCGTAGGCAAAGGTTCTGTTTGTGTTTATACAGAGGATCAAAGCCTAATTGGGCTACCCCGAAAATGAACTAAGATACGATATGAAAAAGAACTTCCAACATCTGCACTCTCTGGAAGACTCATGCCAGAAGATGATCATCAAAAAACACCAACAAAGATCCACGCACTGCTACAGCAGTAGATGCACTCATCCCACCAGTTCCTGGACTTGCCATGGGAATGAGGAAGGAGATATCTAAGCTGGCCTGTGCATACAGTAAAACAACAAATTTGACTGGATCTATACTGTTGGAACTCAACCAAGAATTTGGAGAAGTGCAAATTGTAGCGCTCCAAACTCTTACAACTACAGACTATTTACTGTTAAAAGAACATATGGCATGTGAACAGTCCCCAGGAATGGATAGTTTTAATTTGTCTGATTTCTCTCAGACTATTCAAGTTCAGTTGGACAATATCCACCATATCATAGATAAGTTTTCACAAATGCCTAAGGTGCCTTAATGGTTTTCTTGGCTTCACTGGAGATGGCTGGTAATTACAGATATGCTTTGGTTATGTAACTATACTCCTATTATGTTAATGTGTGTGCGCAATTTAAGTAGTAGCTTAAAACCTATATACGCTGAAGTTACTCTACAAGAAGATATGTCAAAGAAATAATCAATCTTCCCATGTTTTTCTTCCGCCTGCTACTTCTATAGCTTTTCTTCTTCCTTCCTAATTACAACCCTTAAATAGAATTCGTGCCTCATATCAAATTTACCGAGTATCATAATTCTTCCAAGTGGTAAAGATACCTCAAGACAAATGCTGGGCATAGAAGCCACAGGGCATAAATATGCAAAGAAGTAAAAAGCTAACCTTTTCAAGCAATAAGGCTTCCCTCTCACTTACCAACTCTACATTTCCCTGTATGGCCCCGGAAGATGACTGGTTAGCCAGAGACGGGTAAGATTCCTCAAGGGAGGAACAACCTAAGACAGGCACAGTCGCAGGGGGGCCATCAGGTGAGAAATTGGGGATCAACAGAGGTGAGGCTTAGAACCTCACCCCCCCTGTTCTGAGAGAAATCTTCTGCATACGTGGATGTTTTATTTCCCTGGTCTAGCTTGGATTAACACATAGTCTACAGGCACACACCTGATCATCTACATTTGCTCTCTTACAACACTAAACTATGTTTTCTATCTTTATCTTGTATCTACCTACCACTTCAGCATTTTATTAAAAATAGTAATAATAAAGAGAGAAATGTGGTATCCACATATAAATCAAGTATAAAAACCAAATGAGTATTCATATTTGAACTGACTGTTTAGAGTTCATAATGCATGAGCAAAACCAAAAAGTTTCTGTGATGACTGCCCTTGTACTGTTCACTATGTAACTTATTCATTATGTAAGAATTTGTTCTACATGTAAGAACTTGTTTGTTATGCCTCAGAAGATTGGAGACTGACGAAAATTAGGCTTGGGGTGGATTAATGATTGTGCATTGAGCATTGACTCCCCTATACAGAATTTTATTGTCGTTAACAACCATTTGATCAATAAATATGAGAGATGCCCTCACAAAAAAAAAAAAAAGAAAAAAAGAAAAAAAAAAAAAGACAGACTTCCAATGGTAAAATAAATAAGTAACCGGGATGTAATGTATAGCATAAGGAATATAGTCAAGATATTGTAACAGCTTGATAGGGTGATAGCTGGAACGTAGAATTATGTATTTAAATGTTCTACCACTGTGTTGTACACTTGAAACTAATGTAATGTAATACTGTGCGTCAACTACCCTTCAATAAAAAATAATTATTAAAAAAAAAAATTCATATGGAAACACCAAAGACCCCGAATAGCCAAAGCAATCCTGAGAAAGAAGAATAAAGTGGCGGGGATCTCACTCCCCAACTTTAAGCTCTACCAAAAGCCATAGTAATCAAGACAGTTTGGTACTGGCACAAGAACAAAGCCGCAGACCAGTGGAACAGATTAGAGACTCCAAACATTAACCCAAACATATATGGTTAATTAATATTTGATAAAGGATCCATGGACATACAGTGGTGAAATGACAGTCTCTTCAACAGATGGTGCTGGCAAAACTGGACAGCTACATGTAAGAGAATGAAACTGGATCACTGTCTAAACCCATACACAAAAGTAAATTCAAAATGGATCAAAGACCTGAATGTAAGTCATGAAACCATAAAACTCTTAGAAAAAAACATAGGCAAAAATCTCTTGGATGTGAACATTAGCGACTTCTTCATGAATGTATCTCCCGGGGCAAGGAAAACAAAAGCAAAAATGAACAAGTGGGACTATATCAAGCTGAAAAGCTTCTGTACAGCAAAGGACACCATCAATAGAACAAAAAGGTACCCTAAAGTATGGGAGAATATATTCGTAAATGAAAGATCCGATAAAGGCTTGACATCCAAAATATATAAAGAGCTCACACACCTCAACAAACAAAAAGCAAATAATCCAATTAAAAAATGGGCAGAGGAGCTGAACAGACAGTTCTCCAAAGAAGAAATTCAGATGGCCAACAGACACATGAAAAGATGCTCCACATCACTAGTTATCAGAGAAATGCAAATTAAAACCACAGTGAGATATCACCTCACACCAGTAAGGATTGCCAACATCCAAAAGACAAACAACAACAAATGTTGGCGAGGTTGTGGAGAAGGGGGAACCCTCCTACACTGCTGGTGGGAATGTAAATTAGTTCAACCATTGTGGAAAGCAGTATGGAGGTTCCTCAAAATGCTCAAAATAAACTTACCATTTGACCCAGGAATTCTACTCCTAGGAATTTACCCTAACACAGCACTCAAGTTTGAAAAAGACAGATGCACCCCTATGTTTATCGCAGCACTATTTACAATAGCCAAGAATTGGAAGCAACCTAAATGTCCATCAATAGATGAATGGATAAAGAAGATGTGGTACATATACACAATGGAATATTATTCAGCCATAAGAAGAAAACAAATCCTACCATTTGCAACAACATGGATGGAGCTAGAGGGTATTATGCTCAGTGAAATAAGCCAAGTGGAGAAAGACAAATACCAAATGATTTCACTCTTCTGTGGAGTATAAGAACAAAAGAAAAACTGAAGGAATAAAACAGCAGCAGAATCACAGAACCCAAGAATGGACTAACAGTTATCAAAGGGAAAGAGACTGGGGAGAATGGGAGGGTAGGGAGGGATAAGGGTGGGGAAGAAGAAAGGGGGTATTATGAATTACATGTATAATGTTGGGGGTGGGGGAAAGGGGAGGACTTTGCAACACAGAGAAGACAAGTAGTGATTCTACAGCATCTTGCTATGCTGATGGACAGTGACTGTAATGGGGTTGTAGGAGGGACTTGGGGTAGGGGAGAGCCTAGTAAACATAATGTTCTTCAAAAAAATAAAAAGAAATAAATTAAAAAAAAGAAATAAAGTCTGATGTTAACAGAACTCTAAGAAAAAAAACTTCAAATATTTAATCAAAAAAATTGCTTTCACACAGAAGCTTCTATACTCTTAATGAATTTGTATAAAAATTTAATAAAATATTTTTAAACTTTCCTTTGTGAATATAACTTTTTTAAATAGACTTTATTTTTTAGAGAAGTTTTAGAGTTACAAAAAAGTTACGCAAAAAATACAGTGAGTTCTCATTATCCACCCTGTCTTCCTCAGGGTTTTCCTTTTAGCTGACATTTGTGTAGTTTAGTGCATTTGTTGCATTGATGAACCAAGTTGTTACATTTGTACTAAAATCCATAGTTTACATCAATGCTCACACTGTATGTTGTACAGTTTTATGGGATTTTACTTATACATTATGTCAGGTACCCTTACGGTTATCATAAATAATAGTTTCCCTTCCTTAAAAAATGATGTGCATTCCACTTATTCATCTCTTTTTCCCCTCTTCCTGAATCCCTGGTAATGACTGAGTGTTTGCTGTTTCCACAATTTGTCTTTTCCAGAAAGGAAGTTCATAATTCATATCTGTCATGTAGAGATGCCTGCTTTAAAACCTAACTATCCTCCTTGAAGCTATCTCCTTCATTGTTTTATTTTATTACTACCTTAAAATTCACTAATATCAACTGATTATGCTCCTTACTTCTAGGTCACGTAATATATCACTAAATTTGGACCATATATGCCATGATTAATTTATATAATTCAAGAGAAACCTTACTACCTCCCTCAAATTAGAAGAAATCAAATTAGGAACATAAAGTAGATTTTACTTAAAAAAAACTATTTTGAGTATAAACACAATAGTCAAACTTCCCTAAGGTCACAGACTTACCTGAAAAGAGTGAATTTCATCACTGTTATGTTACTGTTCTAGAAGGATCTAAAAAAACTGATAGTAAGAATTAGGAATGAGCACTCAAGAATTGGGAGGGAGACTACTAGATTTAATATTGCCCTTACTACATGACCTTCCAGAATTATTTGAATCTGGCACTTTCTTTTGGCTCAGGAAGGACAATTAAGTTGCAGGCCTATTACCAAACATGGGGAGACACAAGCATCTAATAAGTGAAACTCTTTGAAAAGAGGTAAAACGAGCCAGACTGTGAATATGAGGTGTGTAATCTAGATGAAAAGAACACTGGACATTCACATGATGAAAAGTAGGGTAAACACTAGGTCAAAGCCATGGTGATACTAGGCAGACAAGAGACAGAAACACAGGTGAACATCTAGGCAATGGACAATACATAGTTGTTTATACCTCACTCTGTCTCTTCTTCTACATAAATTTGACTCAACACTAGCCAGTGGAAGTATTCACATTTCCTATTTTCCTGAAGGAAATAACTCTCATGTTCCAAGTTAGCATTATAATAATTCCAAAATAAGAGGATAAAATGTTTTGTGGAGTTTTAGATCAATCCAAACTATGAAGAAGAATTTGAAACTTCCATTCATCTTTGTCTTCTGAGATCAATGTCTTGCTCTGTAAATTTTTCATGGCATTTTCATTTCTTGCATTCCTTGGTGTATAAACCAGAGAGTTGAGCAAAGGTGTTCCAATTCTATAAAACACAACTCTGTCTTGTCCATGGGGAAGGTGGTTGCAGGGCACCTGTATGTAAATATGCAAGGATCAAAAACCAAGATGACTAGGATGATATGGGAGGTGCAGGTGGACAGGGCTTCTCTCCTCCCTTCAGCACTGTGGCTCCTCAGAGAAGGCAAGGTGGTAACCTAGGAGAACCCCAGCATGACGAAGCTGACTATACAGACGGCCCCACTGTTGGTCGCCAAGAGGAGATTAACCATGCAGATGTCTCTACAGGCAAGTTTCAACAAAGGCTGCAAGTCACAAAAATAGTGATAGATCACATTGGGACCACAGAAAGGTAAACTCAAGGCCAGAAAAATCTGAGCTGAAGAGTGCACACAGGACCCCATCCAGGCCACAGACTCCAACACACCACAGAACTTGCTACTTGTGGAGGCTGTGTAATTCTGGGGCTTACCGATGGCCCACAGAATCATTCATCACAACCAATTGAGATTTATACCTGGGATGCAAGGATGGTTCAACATGCAAAAAATCAAGAAATATCATGTACCACATTAACAGAATGAAAGATGAAAAAGAAAATTATCATATCAATCGATGCAGAAAAAGCCTTTGATAAAATTCAACATCCTTTCATGAGAAACACTTTCAACAAAATAGGAGAAGTGGAACTCAACAAAAAAGGTCATGTATGAAAAGTCTGCAGCTAATATCATACTGAATGGTGAAAAACCAACAGATTTTCTTCTAAGATCCAGAACAACACAAAGGTGCCATTCTTAGCACTTCTATTCTACATAATACTGGAAGTTCTAGCTGGAGCAGCGTGGCAAACAGAGAAAAGGCAACCAAGTCAGAAGGGAAGAGGTAAAATGATCTGTTTCCAGATGACACGATCATATACATGGAAAAAACAAAGACTGCATACACACACACACATTAGAACTAATGAATTCGATAAATTATCAGAAAAAAATCCATTTATAAAAATCAGTGGTGTTACTATGCACTTTCAATGCAGTATTCAGAATGAAAATAAGAATATGAACACCATCTCTTTCACATAAGCAATAAAAAAATAAATACTTAAGAATTAGCCTAGACAAAGTGATGAAAGTTATACACTGAAAATTGTATAACATTGATGAAGAAACTGAAAAAGTCACACATAAATGGAAAGGCATTCTCTGTTCATGTGTTAGGAGAATAAATATTGTTAAAATATCTTAATACCCAAAATTATCTGGTGATCAATGCCATCACTGTAATATCCCAATGATGTTTTTTAAGAAATAGAAAAAGAAAATCCCAAAATTCATGTGGAATCACAAAAGAACTCCAATAGCCAAAATCTCTTAAACAAGGAGAAAGCTGAGATATCACAATTCTTGATATCAAATTTTATTACAAACCTATAGTAACCAAAAAGTAAGGTATTAGCACATCAAAAACAGGCATATAAACCAATGGAGCAGAAAAGAAATTCCACAGCTAACCCCATATATATATGACATATAATGACAATGGATCTTCCACGTGGGAGACAATAACATACACACATGCACACTCAGCCATGAGAAAGAAGGAAATCCTGCCATATGGGACAACATAGATGGCATGGCTGGACATTGAGGGCATTCTGATAAGTGAAATAAGTCAGACAGAGAAAAATACATACTATATGGTGTCACCTAAATGGAGAATCTGAAATTGTTGACTGAACTCATAGAAACAGAAAGTAGAATGGTAGTTACCATTGGCTGTGGTTTGGGGTATGTGGGGAAGATTCTGGTCAAAGGGCACAAACTTAAGATGAGCTCTGGGGATCTAATGTACAGCATGATGATTATACTGTATATATAGACATGAAATACTGTCAGTTAGACTGTATTACATAGCTGGAAGTTGCTAAGGGAGAAAATCTTAAATTTTCTCACCCCCAAAGGAAGTGGAAATTATGTTTTCTCATAGAGGTGTTAAGAAATGTTATGGTGCTGATCATCTCACAATACATACATGTGTCAAATCAACAGTTTGTATATCTTTAACTTACACAAGGTTATATATTAATTATATCTCATCTAAACTGGAAAAAAAATAGCAGCTCACACCTGTCAGGGTGGCTTATTAAAAAGACTCATGGTAACAAGTATTGTTGAGAATGTGGAGGGAAGGGAACACGTGTGCACTCCTGGTAGTATGTAAATTAGTATGTCCATTATGAAAAGAGTATGGAGGTTCCTCAAACAGTTTAAAATAGAACTACCGTCCATCAGTCCTACTACTGGCTATGTATCCAAAGGATCCGAAATCATGATCATGGAGGGATATCTGCACTCACACATTCACCGCCTCATTATTCATGATGGTCAAGGTATGGATGCAACTTTATTGGCCTTGACGAATGAAACAACATACAGAATGTGATATATATGTTATTCAGACTTAAAAAAGAGAAATCCTGCCATTTACAACATAAATATAGCTGGAGGACATTGTGTTAAGTGAAATAATCAATGCACAGAGATGAACTGCATTATCTCCATTATATGTGGAAATCACATAATCCAACTCACAGAAGCAGAGTGTCAACTGGTGGTTACTTGGGCCCAGGAATTGTGGGGAATAGAGAGATGTTGGCAAAGCATAAAAGGGATCAGTTATGTGGAATTAATAATTTCTAGAGATCTAGTATACAGCATGTTGAATATACTTAACAATATGGTATTCTTGAAATTGCAAAGAGGATAGATCTTAAATCTAATCACACAATATACACAGAATGGTAACTATGTAAAGACAGTGTATATGTTAGTTTAATTGTGGTGATCTTTCACATTATACATAAAATAAGAAGTTGCACACCTTAAATATATACAAATTTTGTATGTCTAAAACATTTCTCAAGAATGCTGTTTAAAAAAGTGGTAGAGTCACTGTTTGGATTCATGCAATGACCCCAAGGGTCAAACTCTTCATCATTAAAATCTATGACCTACCCTGAAGCTAAAATAAGTGCAGTTAATGATGACTGCATCAATTTCTTAATGCTTCCTGTGTTTTCAACCATTTAAAAAGATTTTAAATAAGGCATAATATAGGACACAGGTGTTAGTTATTGACTTGGGAAACATAAAAACTTCATTTAAAATCTTACTTCTGGTACTCCTTAGCAGAACACCCTTAAAGAATCTGTTGACTTTTCTGAACTTCAGTTTTTCATCTGTAAATTTTCAATAGAAATACATGACTTTGTACTATTTTTGTAAGACACAAATATGATGAAAACAAAAAAGTGTTGAACACATATGAGACACTATAGTTCTTAAAATGAAAGGATAATTTGAAGTCACAATTTCTCCTTTGGGTGAACCACTTTTGAGGGTGGGTCTTCACTTCCACTGGATGGATATAGTATCCCACAAATTTTAAAACTTTTATCTTATTTTCCCAGTTACAATTTGAGTCCAAGCACTGTTGACCCGCATAAAACCTCCTGAAATTCTTTCCCTATATAACTTATTCTATTAACTTAACGTTATTTTTAGCCTACATTTTAGCTTATTTTAATTTCTTTTATACCTCTTACCTTTTTAATTCATTCCTCTGAAAAACAAACCACCATGAACACCTTGACTGTGCGTGTATGTGTACATGTACTGGTGTAATAGAGATGTAGATTAGATAATTTTATGATGGATCATGACATTTCCATTCTGTGTTAATTACATGTCCCTTCTTATGAATGGCATACTAAATTGGGATGCCAGCACAAACACTGAGCTTCATAATGTTCCAGAAAGCAAGAAATGAGTCAGAACGCAGAAAACATGTTATTTTACTGAATTTATCTTAAAATAATCTTTGTCAAGACAATATTGGTAAAGTTTTCCATTTAAATAGTGGCAACAGTCTTGGAAATGAAATGGAACCTTAACAATTACTAAAGACGTGGTACTAATATACTGAAATCAATGAATGTCAAATGGTCATGATACAACCTCTGGCAGGCACAGCCAAGGTACAGCAGTTAATCTGATGCTCTGGGCACCGAAATTCAATTGGCAAAGCTAACATGTCAGTCTATGTGACACCTTTATTAGGAAAGCTCAGAGAGAGAAAACAAGTGGCAAGAATGGGCTAAAATACTGGGTTCTCTCTAAGTCAACTGACCGAAGACAAGTGTTAGTGATCACTACCGGGATGCCTTTGGTGTTTTCCTTCATTTCACTCACATACTCCAAATTCACAAAGAATAATATCATCATTTTTTTCCATCAAACCAGGTTATTTTCAAGTAACTTTAAGTACTTCAATCTCAAAAGGTATGCTGTATTTCTGGTGTATTTTTAATTTTTATTTAGTCTTGAAAAGATCCATTTCTTTACTTTATTTCATAGAGTTATAGAATTCCATTGTTGTAGTCCCTATACATCAATCATATAAGTAGCTGAATATCTCGAGGCCTTTGTAACCCTACATTTAAAAAAATCCCATACATAAGTCTCAGCCATCTTAAGAGCCAAAAAAGTAATCAGGACTATAATAGAATATCATTATATTAGAGTCTTTGACACAGTAGTATGGGACATTTCAAAGCCAAATGAATGATCAAATGAAATGAACTTCTTGATACACAAAGTGAGTTCCTTTGCTTTGTAAGTGTTCAAGAGAAAGCAGGATACCTTATTTCAAATGTGTTCTGGAGGGAATTATAAGTCACAGCAAACTAGTTACACTTTATTTATGGATCCTCACATATTGAAACAGTTGTGATTATATATAACTTCCTATCAAACCACAGCGTATACTGTGTTGTGAGGTGTATTTCACATTCAGCAATGCCGGTATTGAACTCTCAGGGAAAGAGGGAGTCAGGCTGAGGATGTTAGGAAAGCTACTAGTTTGAGAACAGAAACACAGAAAAAAGTAAGGAGACCAGGTGCATTGTATTTGAATGCACGGGGGAGTCAGGATACACACTATGATATCAATCTGTAGAGATTCACTCAAACCATGGCTCAGTAACTACTCAACCAAGGCCCACAGTTCATCTTTTGCTTAAATAGAGGTAATTTTGATATGCCATAGCTTTCCCATGGCATTTTTCACTTCTGCATTCCTCAGTGTGTAGATGAGGGGGTTGAGAAAGGGTATCCCAATAGTATAAAACACGGACATGATCAATTGGATTAAAGATGGCAGTGTGAGAGGAGAGACAGAGGCTTCCTCCTAAAACTGGATACAATTAGAAAATATAGTTGGTGCAACTAATCCTGAGAGAGCAACAGGAAAGAGGACAGCATCAGACTGCACACACCTGGAGAAGAGAGCAGACCTCACCAAACGGGGTAACGAACCAGAGCGGTGGCTCCATGGGACTCGAGCCCCTCCCCCACCCCATCTCACCAGCAGGAGGAAGAGAAACGAAGTAGGGAGGGAGTGGAAGGCTTGGGACTGTTGAATACCTAGCTCCGGAGATCTGCTCTGGGAGCACAAACCTACATTTCATGGTGCTTTCATGAGACTCGCATGACTAACAGGTTGGAAAGTTAATACAGGCAGAGTTCCTGGAGAGACTGGGATTCCGGCCGCTTGTGGAAAACAGGGATCCATATCCAGCTGCTCTGGGACAAAAACATACCTGTGTGACTGACCCACTGGCTCAGGCAGTGGAGACAGGCACAGCAGCCGGGAGGTGGGGAACAGCTCTTTTCTCCCCCCAGGCACCAGTATTGCTCCCGTGCGACCCCCAACATTGCTTCAGGGGCTCAGCAGCTCCAGAATAGACCTTCTGGACACTAGAGGGCGCCATATACAAACATGAAACGCCAAAGGAACCTTGTCCAGAGTAAAATTATTAATACAACTCCCAAAAAAGATTTAAATGATATGGATGTCGTGACTCTTCCTGAAAGGGAGTTCAAAATAAAAATCATCAACATTCTAATGGAGATATGGAAAGACATCCAAGAACTCAGGAATAAATTCAGGTTGGAGATCCAACCATTGAAGAGCATGATGGATGGTATTAAAAGCAGGTTGGATAAGGTGGAGGAGATAATAAATAAAATAGAAACTATGGAAGAGGAATACAAAGAAGCTGAGGCACAGAGAGAAAAAAGGACCTCTAAAATTGAAAGAATATTGAGAGAACTGTGTGACCAATCCAAGCAGAACAATATTCACATGATAGGGATACCAGAAGAAGAAGAAAGAGAGAAAGGGATAGAAAGTGTCTTTGAGGAGGTAGTTGCTGAAAACTTCCCCAATCTGAGGAAGGAGATGGTCTCTCAGGCCGTGGAGATCCACAGATCTCCCAACACAAGGAAGACAACACCAAGACACATAGTAATTAAAATGGGAAAGATCAAGGATAAGGACAGACTGTTAAAAGCAGCCAGAGACAGAAATAGATCACATACAAAGGAAAGCCCATCAGGCTAACATCAGCCTTCTCAGCAGAAACCTTACAGGCCAGAAGGGAGTGGCATGATGTATTTAATGCCATGAAGCAGAAGGGCCTGGAACCAAGATTACTTTATCTGGCAAGATTATCATTTAAACTTAAAGGAGGGATTAAACAATTTCCAGATAAGCAAAAACTGAGAGAGCTTACCTCCCACAAACCATCTCTGCAGTCTATTTTGGGGGAACTGCTATAGATGGAAGTGTTCCTAGGGTTGGATAGCTATCACCAGAGGTAGGAAAATCATGGTAGGGAGGGTGGAGCAGCTGATTGTGAGGCAAATGCAAAATTAAATTGACTATCCCCAAAGTCAACCAAGGGATAGACAAAAAGCACAGAATTTGATACCTAATATATAAAGAATGAAGGAGGAAGAAAAAGGATGAGAAATAGAAAAGAACATTTAGATTGTGTTTATAACAGCATACTAAGTGAGTTAAGTTAGACTCTTAGATAGTAAGGAAAGTAACCAGGAACCTTTGGTAACCACGAATTTAAAGCCTGAAATGGCAATAAGTACATACCTATCGATAATCACCCTAAATGGAAATGGACTGAATGCACCAATCAAAAGACATAGAGTCACTGAATGGATGAAAAAAAAGACCCATCTCTATGCTGCTTACAAGAGACTCACCTCAAACCCAAAGACATGCACAGACTAAAAGTCAAGGGATAGAAAAAGATAGTTCATGCAAACAATAGAGAGAAAAAAGCAGGCGTTGCAGTACTAGTATCAGACAAAATAGACTTCAAAACAAAGAAAGTAACGAGATAAAGAAGGACGTTACATAATGATAAAGGGCTCAGTCCAACAAGAGGATATAACCATTATTAATATATATGTAACCAACACAGGAGCACTAGCATATGTGAAACAAATACTAACAGAACTAAAGGAGGAAATAGAATGCAATGCATTCATTTTAGGAGACTTCAACACACCATTCACTCCAAAGGACAGATCCACCAGACAGAAAATAAGTAAGGACACAGAGGCACTGAACAACACACTAGAACAGATGGACCTAATAGACATCTATAGAACTCTACACCCAAAAGCAACAGGATACACATTCTTCTCAAGTGCACATGGAACATTCTCCAGAATAGACCACATACTAGGACACAAAAAGAGCCTCAGTAAATTCAAAAAGATTGAAATTCTACCAACCAACTTTTCAGACCACAAAGGTATAAAACTAGAAATAAATTGTACAAAGAAAGCAAAAAGGCTCACAAACACATGGAGGCTTAACAACATGCTCCTAAATAGTCAATGGATCAACGACCAAATTAAAATGGAGATCCAGCAATATATGGAAATAAAATGACAACAACAACACAAAGCCCCAACTTCTGTGGGTCGCAGCAAAAGCAGTCTTAAGAGGAAAGTATATAGCAATCCAGGCATATTTAAAGAAGGAAGAACAAACCCAAATGAATAGTCTAACGTCACAATTATAAAAATTGTAAAAAGAAGAACAAATGAGGCCTAAAGTCAGCAGGAGGGACATAATAAAGATCAGAGAAGAAATAAACAAAATTGAGAAGAAAATTGTTAGCAACTGCCCTTTCATAAACTTTGATAATACATCACTATCATGATGATTGTGATCCACTAAAAAGTTCAGCTTTTAAAAACCATATCCTAAGAGATGGTTTATTATTCACACTTGCACATCACTGACCCATTACAACTTTCTTGTTGTATAAGCAGGAAGGACAGCAGAATTTTTAAAGCAAAAATAAGACCCAAATGTTTAAGGTGGTGAGTCCACTATCGAGGTAATTCTGGAACTCAGTGCTTTTCAGTCATGTCATACGCCACCACAATGACATTAACTACATGTTTGCTAGCTTTCTTGGATGTTTTCCAAGCATGCTCTTGTCAAAGCTCTTAAACATACAAAAATTTTTGGTGGTTTACAGCAATTCAGAATAAAATATTAAATATCTGTATCTGTATATCTATATATATAGATAGATAGATACATAGATAGGTACATATGCATAATTTGCATGGTTTATATGTATCCACTAATAAACATACATAAATTATGTGAATTATATGCATGTGTGTGTGTATATATATATATATACTTATATATAGATTAATAGACATACAAATATACACATATTTTAAAATTATATACCCGAAATGCCATATTTTAGATTGAAGCAACATAAGGATGAGAATTTTGGCCAATAAAGTATGAATTTCAGCAACTAAGTAAATGCAGGTGATTAAGAAATATTTGTTGAATGAAGAACCAGAATTAAGAAAGTATCCCATAAGTATAATTAGATAGTGTTCCATGCTATTCTACATTCAGTTGCCATTGAGAAAAGGGATAACCTGCATTCTGCTGTATCCACATCAAAATCATCATCTCCAGGGAGCATTTACAGGAACACCCAAACTTACATTATTTCCATTTGCTCAACTCCAATAGCCCTTACCTAGTAGTTCCCATTTCCAACGGAGCTGCTGTGCACATCTTTTATTTCCATCATCTCATTGTAGAATGTAAGGCACTCCTAGAAATGTCCTAAACATTCCATCCTTCCACCAATGTGTTGTGTGTATTAGATACTTACAGTGGCATTGATCAGACACATATGTTCCAAGTAAGAAATACAACGAGCTTAATCCCCAATTCAAATGTACCAGCTTCGTAAGGGCTTATGCAGAGATGCGAATGTTCAGCTGCCCTCTTTTCTTCCCAAGGTACTGAGGACACCCTCTGCTCAAATTACATAAAGAAGTGCTTCTAAAATTCCATCTGATTATCTGGAACCAGGGTATCCTTGATCTCACTAAGAGACCAGGTTCTCCCCTACATGCCAGATTTCAGGCTAAGACTGTGCCAGATTCAGCCCACACTTTCTGAATCCTCTCTCACACAGGATTTTGACTGGGAAATGCTTCACTTCTGCCTTCCCTGGAGGAGTACTTAAACATGAATGATGCGAAATATCTGAGTCTGGGGAAGGCCATTCCCTGAAGTGTCCCTCCCCTTCCTAGTTAAGAGGGCCTGATGTGATAAAGAATTCTGTCTCCAATATGTATTATTACATCATGGAAAAAAGATGGTCTATTCTTGCAACTAGATGGATATTTTGCCCTAAATGACATCTTTTGGCTAGAAAAAACTAATAATCACCTAGTGCCCAGGACTGGGTTTCTTATGTCTTCTCCAATAAAATGAAATTGGGTTTCTGGAAGAAATGACTGATTCTAGGTTTGGGACAGGGAATGTATAAGAAGGCCTAAGGCATATTGTAATGTTAGAAAGTAAGGAAGTGCTAACACACACACACACACACACACACTCACACCACGTTGAAGATATGCAAAAGGGAACACAGGAGCCTATGAAAAATGCCCCAGTGCCCAAAGCTGGAAAACAGTTCAGCATCAAAATGAATAACATAAAATTTAAACATAACCCAAAGTATAAAATAAGTAGTTATGAGTTAAAATGATAAAAATATTTGAAAAAATAAATAAATTGAAAGAGGAGAATAGGCCAAATAATTCCAAATGATTTATGTAGATATTCTGCCCTCAAACTCTCCACGTCTTAAGTGTGGGCTGTACATGGTGACTTCCTTCTGAAAGGCACAGGAGGAGTGGGGGAGGGCGTGGCTTCACAAAGGGGACATGTGAGAAACACTACTTCAGCCAGGTGACCAAGTTTAATAGCAACAGTGATAAGTAACATTGAAATTATGTTCCCGCTGATATGTGATGAAAATGGCCTTTCTCCCAATAATCCACAATCCTTAACCTTGAGTATCAGATTCTCAGAATAGCAGACAAACCTCAGCTGAGGGTTTTCGTACAAAACGTTCGTCTAGTTTTCCTCAAAACTTCCAAGGTCACCTCTGATAAGGAATGTCAGAGAGACCGTCACTGCGCACAGGTGCCAGACCACACGTGCCAGCTTCGTGTAATGTGGTGCCCTGGATCAGATTCTGGAGAGGAAAACAAAATTAGTGAAGACTAATTCATTAGGAACCTGGTTAAAGTATGGATTTTAGTTACTAGTAAATTATTTAAAAAGTAATTTATTAACATCGATTGATTTATTTTGGCAAAGGCATCATACTAATACAAGATAGTAAAAAGGGAAACTGAGTGTGGAGTTTATTGAAACTCTATTAATTTTACAACTTCCCTGTAAATATAAACCTGTTATCTAACATAAACTTTATTAAAAATGAATGGCATGTTTCATTTTAACACATCCTCAAAGTTTATCTGTTTTGTAACATGTCAGAAACTCCTTTTTAATGTTGAATAATATTTCATTGCATGCAGACCACATTCTCTTTATCTATTTATGTGTTGATGGGCACTAGGGTTGTTTACACATTTTGGCAGTTGTGAATGTGCCATAAACACAAATGTACAAGTATCACTTCTAGTCCCTGCTTTAAATTCTTTTGGTATATATCCAGAAGGAGAATTGCTGGATCTAATGGGCATTCTATTTTTAACTTTCTGAGGAATGTCATACTATCTTTCAAACAGGCTGCTCCGTTTTACATTCTCATGATCAGGGCACAAGTGTGTGTAGTGATGTTGGGCATCTTTTCATATGCTCTTTGCCCATTTGTATATATTCCTTACTCATTTTTTAATCAGGTTGTCATTGAGTTGTAGGAATTCCTTGTATATTTTGGATAATGACTCCTTATCAGATGTATATTTGAAAGTGTTTCTTCCTATTCCATTAGTTGTTTTTTCCCTCTGTTGATTGTGGTCTTTGATACACAAAAATTTTTAATTTCAATGTAGTCCAATTTATCTGTTTTTTATCTTCAGTAACCTGTGTCTTTGGTGCGGTATTCAGGAAATTATTGCTTCACCTAATGTCCTAAAGCTTTTCCTCTATATTTTTTTCTAAGTGTTTTATAGTTTTAGCTCTTATGTTTAGTTCTTTCATCCATTTTGAGCTATTTTGTATATGGTGTAAGTTAAGAGTAAACCTTTATTCTTCGGCATGGGAACATCAAGTTTCCCATCACCATTTGTTGAAAAAACTATCCTTTCCCCATTGGATGCTCTTAGTGCCCCTGTAGAAATTCATATGACCAAAAGTGATGGTGTATTTCTGGGCTTTCTAAACTATTCAATTAGCCTAGATGCCTGTCTTTATACAAGTATCACAGTGTTGTGATAACTATGGTTTTACAGTAAGTTCTGAAATCAGGAAGTGCATGACCCCCAACTTAGTTGATCTCAAGTCTTTTACGACTGTGGGGTCCCTTGAGATTTCACATGAAATTTTCAGATTTTTCTATATCTGCAAAATCATCATGAAGATTTAGTAAGGATTTTATTGAATCTGTTTTAGGTATTATTGATGCTAAGCAATAGTAAGTCTTCCAATCCATGAAAATGTGATATATTTCAGAACACACACACACACACACACACACACACACACACACACACGTATATGAGATTTATATAAGGAATTGGCTCTTGTGTATATGTAGGTTGGCAAGTACAAAATTTGTACAGCCAATGTCTCATTTTGAGTCAAAAGACCAGAAACTATTGTAAGCCAGTAATATCTGCTGTCCCAATTCAGGTCCATAGGCAGGAAGCTGCTGTAGAATCAGGAAGAGTTCACGTGCCTGTATGCAGACCGTCTGACGGGAAGAGCTGATGTATCAGTTTGAAAGCTCTCAGGCAGCAGAATTCCCTTATTTTGTAATTGTCAAGCCTTCAGGTGGATGAGGACCACCTACATTAGTGGGGGCAACCTGCCTTACAGTCTACCAGTTCAAATGTTGATATCATCTAGGCAGACCTCACACTCACAACACCAAACAATATTCAAGTAAACATTTGTGCACATTGTGGCCCAGCAAAATTAAAACATAAAATTAACCAAAACAAGTCCACTGCTTCAACTTAGTACCTAGATAAATCTCCTTAAAGCATACTTAATCTCCAAATAAAATCATTACTAAGGTCATAGTTCCATATAACATCATACAGCTGTCCTGTGTACAACTGAAAATGCATAACTCCTCCCCTAGAAGGGAAGGTAAATTCTTTGGGTTATTGTAACTCCAGGGGGAAAATCTGTTTCCCAGCTCAGGGCAAATTACCTTTGAAACCCAAATCAGTCAAAGGGAGAAATTAAGTGGGAGAAACCCGTTTATTGCTTACAAGCAGTTGTCCACTTCTGCTCTCCCATGTCTTTCATGACCTGGCTGCAAAAATGGACCCCACCCAACCTCTCCAGTCCAGGTATGCCATGTCTCCCCCATGTAATCATGTATTGATATGGAGATGGACTACTTCTCTCCACCCCTTGGAAACACCTATTGATATGGAGACGAATTAAGCCAGGCAAGAGATTCTGGAAATATTGCAATTTTATCCACAGTTATGTTTGTTCTTCTCCTTAATATCTTGTATTTTAAATACTGTGATAGAAAATTGGAAATACTAAAATACTATGATGGAAACTCAAGATATCTTATGTTACATGGTAAGGTAAGAGAGGAAAGAAAACAAAGATGTTAGCTTAAGGTATGTACTCACATACACAAACATATTCATAATATAAGGAGGACAAAGAATAATTACAGTCTTTATTTCTGAAACTGGTCACTTTGTTAGGAATGTTAGGTAAAAAGATACACATGAGCAGCTGGGGAAGGGGAAGATGAGGCTCAAGGAAAATAACTGCCCAAATTGCCCATGCAGAGGTTCCCACGTGAGAACAACAAAGGTTCTGCAGGGTTCTGCAAAGGTTCTTGCCTATTGGGCACAAGACAAACCATTCCCAACAAGGTCCCAACGCAGGTGCAAACAAAACTAAGAATGGCCAAATCACACCTCCACATAAGCTAATTAAAGTAAAATTGCTGTTTCGCTACCCTCTCCCACCATGAGCTTTTCGATGTGCATTTTGGGGAAAGACATGCTGACCAAGAGGAATGAGTATATAACTAGAGCTGTCAATCAAATGACCTCACCCTGTCAATCAAAGAAGTGTCTCCCAGCTAGGTAAGGATAAAGAGACCCTCCCCTAAATCTTTGGGCCTCTGTCTACCTTGACTCTGGCCCACTCCTCCCTTGGAGTGTGTTAAAATAAAACTTTCACTCTGCTTCACTACTGTGTCTCAGCCTTTCAGTTCTTTGTTGCAGCAGGAGGAGAACCGAGGCGAACAAACTCAGCCATAACAACATGGTCGTAGCTGGTGTTTCTAATTATTTTTTCTGTTACTCATTTGTGTTCAGTGTGCCCTCAGCAAGCTCCAAAGCTGGTCATGGTTCTTCACCTTGTGGGGTGACACAGAGCTTCACCGCTGATGGGTCTGTGCCATTAGTAGCTCTGCTTGGATTGGGTTGTCATAGTTTTCGATTGACCTTAATCATTGCTAAGACTTGAACAGGCTTCCTGTCTGTTTCACTTCTAGGAACACCATAATAAACTAGCAACACTGTTAGTCTGCTTGTGTTGATTATTCTGATGGCTGCTTTCACTCTGCTGTACCTTGGGGTAGCCATGCCCCATCTTGTCTTTGAGGGTTGAGTGGCACCACTTGGCCACTGTTACCTGGGATCAAATGATTTGCATTGCTTTTAGATGTCAAAGTCTAGCGACCATAGTTCCCACCAGAGGTCTGGCTGACAGAAAACAGTGATTACAGAACTTTTCAAGTACGCTGTGGCTCTGCCTACAAATTCATTTCTTATGGTAATGATGAAAGGGATGCCTTCTGCACCTTCCCAGGGTGGTTAAGTAGATCTTAAAGGACAAATCCATTCTAACATTCCACTCTCCCAAGGGCTTTGAATCTCTTTCTGTACATTAAACCAAGGGAGGTCTGGCATTGCTAATTTGCTCACTATGGACCAAGTTTTGGTTCATGTTTTAGCCACCAACCAGACAAACTGTTAGACTTTTCTGACTTCCTCAGCTGCAACATTAAACGAAGAATATCTTGTTAGTGAGCCCACGGCACTAAATTTGGCATGATCGAAATTACGTCTCTTCTCTAATTGTCCCACACCTTTAATGTCCATTACTATATATATTCCACAAAATTTTTTCTGTATAAATTAGAGAACTCAAGTAGCATTTGGAATATAGTGCATCTCCTCCGGGGTCACACTTAGTACCTCACCTTTAGGGATCTCCTGGGACTTGAGTGTAGTTCCAAGTCTAGAAGCAAGGAAAGGAAGTGGGGGGTGTCCTGAGTAGAATCAGCTTTCTTTCATGGCCACTGCCTCAAGGGAAGCCATTACAGTTTCCTCAAAGGATGTGGGATAATCCTTCAGACTGAGGGGGAGAAGCTTCTCCCACTGACAAGGAAGACTCATCTAACTGTTTCATCTTCTCAGTTTCCTCAGTCTTCCTGGAATCTAAATCAGAGTCTAGCTTTTATCCACAACTCTTCCTCAAATCATCATCGTATACCAAGTCTTTTCTTTATAGTGCCTAAATAATTTTCGATGCCTTCTCTAACTCTCCATTAGGATTCCCTAAATGCAGATCTTGTATTGGTATTTTTATAACAGTGATTTGTAAAGAGTAAGGTTGAAAGGAGCTGAGTAGGGAGAAGAAAGGATACAGTCCCGACTGGAGCCTGGAGTCTGGCTTCAGCCCGGATGACGGAAGCTCAGGCTCTACACTGTGCTGCACAACTGGCTCCACCTTGAGGCAGAGGGAGCAGCCATTTTTTACCCCAGTTCCAGCCGTTCATTGGTTCCGGTCCTGAGGTAATGGGCATACCCCCCCAGGTGAGGCAGCCCCAATTTTCTCTAGTGCAGGTGGGCAGAGAAGGATGGGGCTCCGGCTCTCAGCAGCCCGGCGCAGCGGCTGGAGCGCAGGTGTGCTGGCCTGTGACGGCGCCCGGGGCTGGGAGCAGCAGGGTCCTCCAAACGGGCACCGCCAGCGTCCAGGCCTCCCTCCTTCCACACCCATTGCATTGCAGTAATCTCCTAACTGCTCTCCATCCCCCAGTCTTGGCCTCTTCAGCCCATTTTCCACTCTGGTAACCCATACGGGGTTGTCATCTAAAACTCAAAATCAAACTACACCACTCACTTGTTTAAAAGACCTTCCAATGTTTTCCCCAGGATACTTATCATTGGCCTTAACACAATTATGAGAACTTTCTTGATCTTCCCTGTTCCTATCTCTCCAGCTTCAGATCTTACCATTTACCCTTTATAAGCTCAGTGTCCAGCATGGTGCCCAGCACACAGCAGGTGTTCAATAGATGGATTAACAACCACAGCGATGTTGAACTCATTAGGTTTCTTCCTAGCTATTGTCACCTTCTGGACTGCATTACACATTCTCTCTCCTGGAATGGTCTCACTCCAGCTGATGTCTCTGTGCTCTGCTGACTCCTTTGCATGCTTTGCATCCCATTATTATGTCTTTTCATCTTGGAACACTTCCTGACTCCTTATGTCTTTGTTGTGTGTCCTGCAAACCTGCTTTCATAGCACCTGGGCCTCCACTGTGTTACCATTTATAACATAATATTGGAATTTCAAGCTTCCTTTTGAATTTCTCTCAGTGAATTGTAAGTTCTCTGATGGCAAGACCAGCAGTTTTCTTTATTTACCACTAAAGCACCAGCCCCTATCAAGGGGCCTAATACTTTCTTTGAGCTCAAAAATATTTGTTGATTAACAAATTAAGGAGAGAAGCAATGAATGGGATATAGTTATCCTGGAATTGCTTTGCTTATAGATAGAGCTACATATTTTTTAAAGCATCTTTTCGTAATGAAATGTTACCAAAATCAAACCCATTAACAGAGAAAAATAAACAGCCACATTCAAGAGATGAAAATGCTGAAAGGAGGGAGAATTATCAAGGTAAACTATTTGCTCTTTCACTGAGTATCTCAGTTTCAATTTCTTTCTCATTTCACAGTTAAACAGAAGTTAAAATAAATTATAGTTCCCAAAAGAAGTCTAGCTAGAATCTTCCTTAGAGTCTGAATCAAAGTAGGAGAAAAAATCTCCAGTATCATTTTTTTGCTCCATATTTTACTGACTTTATTCATCTTACTTCATAATTACATTTATTCATTCAATATTTATCATGCACCAGACATTGTTCTACTTGTAGACACTATCATTAGGTAGCAGGCAAGTACTTTATAGGGTATGAACATATATTTAATAAATAGAAATTCCTTCTGACTTTGAAATATTCTTTTAATTTAAAATATAAAAATTAATTCATCACACTTTCTCAAAGGTCATCAGCATAACAGTCATTAGCAAAACAACATGATTCTGAAGCCTACAAGGGAATTTGGAAATATGACATAATATTCATCTCATACCCCTTAAAGGTTAAATGACCCATTGCTTTTGTATTTCTGAAATAATCACATATCACAATATTACATTCAAACCATTATCATCAACTATGATGCCATATGAAAATAAGCAGAGTTACTAATGAATATTATAATTTAGTTATATACAATGAACTAATATATATTATAACTGATAACATATATGTATAGTCTGCAGTACAGTCCCTAGCTGAATAAACTGTGACTAACATAATCACCTTACGCTGCTGTCATCATCGCCTGGCAGGGAGTCACGGAGGCTGAGAGCGTGGCCTAAGGGGGCAGGTGGGTTCTCCTTACTAGCTCCTCACTGCACCTCTGGGTGCCTTCCTCTGTACAATGGGGGACAACAGAAGTGCTCACCACTTTGAATTATTATAGAGATTAATGCTCAGTACCCATATATTTTATTTCATTTCACTTTTTGTATTAAAATGAAAGTTTATTAATCTATATCATGAATGAAGTTAGCAGAACTAATTTGGCAGAGTTTTCCAACTATGGTCTTAGGTTAAGGTTTTATTCCTTTGCTTGCACCCATTTCTGTTCCTTTCAATGCAAAATCAGTAATTTATAGAAATTCATCTTTTTTTTTTACCTTATATGCATTTCTTACAGAGATCTTCCAAAATATTCTTCTGTCCTTTGCTCAGTTGAATCAATATAGGGGCTCCAGGAACATTTATTTATCAGTTGAATAAACATTTATTTATCAGCTTTCCTCCTACACAGTTTTCTCATGGCATTTTTCATCTGGGCATTTCTCAAGGTACAGATTAAGGGGTTTAACATAGGGGTTATCATAGTGTAGAATAAAGCAACTGCTTTATCAATTGATAAAGTAGCTGCAGGTCTCATGTACACAAATATGCAGGGAACAAGGAATAAGACCACAGCTGTGATATGAGAGACACAGGTGGAGAGGGCTTTTCACCTCGCGTCCAAGTTTGTGGTTCTTAGAGAACACAGGATGACCACATAAGAGCCCATCAAGAGGAGGAAGTTTAACAGACACGTGAAGCCATTGTTGGCAGCAACGAAGATCCCTAGAGTGTGAGTGTCAGTGCAGGCAAGATTGAGCAAAGGAATCAGGTCACACATGAAGTGATCTATGATGTTAGGGCCACAGAAGGGTAATTGGAAGATGAAGAGGATCTGTATGGTTGCGTGAAGAAACCCACCCACACCACTCCCACTAGAAGGCCACACACCCGCCGATTCATGATGGTTGTATATAGTGCAAGGGCTTGCAGATGGCCACATAGTGGTTATAGGCCATCACAGTCAGCAGGGTGACATCACCTCCAAAGAAATGTTCCCCAAAGATCTGGGTCATGCACCCATTGAATAAGATGGTTTTCTTCTCATGGAGTGAATCTACAATCAGTTTAGGGGCACTTACAGAGGAATAGCAGGCATCAATAAAGGAGCTATAGGCCCGGAAGAAGTTCATGGGAGTTTCCAATAATGGGCTGGCAGTGACAGTGACCAAGATGATCACATCTTCTACCACAGAAAAGATGTAGACGAGAAAAAAACACAAATATGATTCTCTGCATCTTTGGATTCTCTGTGAGCCCCAGTAGAACAAATTGTGTCACACTGTTTCTATTTTTCACGTATTTCATATTATCTTAATTACATTACCTGAAAAAAATTAGTTTTTATTAACACAACCTTCAATTTATTAAGCTTCTCCATCTAACATATAATAACTACCTAGATTCTATTGAATGTGAATTCTTGTGAGGGTTTTTGAGATAGAAAATAGGTTTGAGTTCTTGGATATTACTTAAATCATCTCCTGGGTAAAGATTCTGTTAAGAGTGTGGACATGAGGAACTTTTGTGGACACAGAGGCAGTAGATCATTTGTGAACACTTAGTCATCTGAGGCGGCTTAGAGCCTAACATGAAGTTGTACCTCGTGCATATCCTGGCAGGTAAGTAAGGAAAGGGAGGTAGAACATGGATTTAAAGGCCACAAATGCAAAGCTAAGGATTCTTCCCTGTATTCTTTGGAGATGGGGGACCATAATGAGGAATTGAGAATATGAATGGACAATGAATGGACAGATGAAGAGGAATTTGAGGAAAGGGAATCCTTGGATATAACTCCACTAATGATCTTGGGGTGTCTTGGATGAAGTGATTTGAGGTTCAGTAAGAGGACAGAAGCCAGAGACAGAAACCCCAGTGTCAGACTATTTATAATATATTCATATAGTATAATATAATGAAGGGTAGCAGGGTATTGGTGATGGGAATTAAATGAAAGGATCCCGGAGCTAGTGTGAAGAATGTATAATGCATGTAGTCTAATTCTCATACCATTATAATAGCTCATAAACATACTTTTAGTAATTGATTGCTATGTGCAAAGCATGGTAGCACCCTTTATGGTTGGTATTATTTCATCCATTCAGCAAATGAGGAAACAATCTCAGAGGCTATGTTAATAGTAATAATAATGGTAATATTAACTAAAACTTACTGAATACTTACTGGGCTCCAAGTATTTTGCAGACATTTGGTTATGGAATTCTCACTGCAAACCTAAGAGTTGATTACCATTTTCATTCTTATTTTACTGAGAAGGAAATAAGAGCAGAGAAAAGTTAAGTGTCCTGCTCAAGATAAAGCAAATAATAAAGGGCGGAGCTAAGATTAGGTCAGATTATACTTGTTAACGTTTTCTTCCTCCAAACTCTTCATCCATGCCTTCCATTGTTATAATAAACAATGTTGAAATAGTGATCTCTTTAGTGTATACGAAACAATTTCATCAACAGATGCACACACATACAAAAACACACACACACTAACGTATTGGAATCTCCAGATATTAATAAAAATGTGGCAGTGCTTTCACTGAAAGGCACTTTAACCTTGGCCTTGCCCTCAGCCCCACTCCCTGCCTCCCCAGCTCTCCTCCAGAGCCTGGGCCCCGGACTGCTCTGCAGAATGCTGAAAATGACAGCCACAGTGGTCGTGTATTGGTTTGAGAATCAGAAACCCCAGACCGGAATCTGCCTCTTCCACTTGCAACTTCTTTCTCCTGGAGGTACTTCTTGGCATCTTTAGTCCTTCTTTCCTCATCTATCAAGTGAAAATAAAATATCCACTTGACAGGTTGTTAATGAGAATTGATAGAGGAAAGATACATGAACATATTCTCCACGCTGCTGTGGACACACAAAGGACTCGTCTATTATGATTGTGTATGCTCCAGGAAGACAGGAAGAATTACCTTTTGAGTGATGATACAGAGAAACATTTAACAGCACCGAAGGTCAAGATTCATCTCCAGTTTTACTTTTAAAGAAACCACAGAGACTCATATTACACATCCTAGGAAGGGTGCACCATGTTCATGCTTGGACTAAACAACTGATGATGTGTCATTTGATATTCATATTTAGGCCTTTTCTGTGGGTGAAATGTACTTAAATTTTGTTTTCAGTCTCAAGATTAGTCTTGATTATTAAAGGAGATGTCTCATTTGGGCAAAGGAAAGTGTTTAATATTAGTGAACTGGGTCCCACCATTTACTTAATATCTGTGAGTCTCCAATTCTTCATCTCTCAAAATAGGTTAACATTATATGCAACCTATCTTTTGAAGAATTAGCATGAGGATAAATGCCCTATTACTATATTTGAAAAGTGTTGAAACATAATGATTATATATATATATATATATAAAGTAAAAATCTTTGAGATGCATCTACCCCATTAAAAAACTTACCATACAGAGTTAGATGAACTTAATTATGGAGGTGTTCAGAAACAATCCATCTTCAAACTGACCTCTTCTTGAAATAAGTAACTTTTATTATGAAAGATATGACATACTCAGAAAGAAACTACTCAGAGTATTCAACATTAAAGTTGTTAAGGAAGTATTTTTATAAATCTAAATCTTTTCTTCTAGCCTATAGCCTCAGAAATTTTCATAGAAACCTGTATTTGAATTTAGAATGGATGCATTTGAAACGCTATAGATAAATGATCTGTAGAAGGCTCTGATCCTGTAGGCAAGAGTGAGAACGAGTGGAGGAGACACATTCAGATGGGTCGTTTCACCCATGATTAATCTTGCTCTGCAGATGTGGTCAACAAAAATCATTTCACCTTGCACTGCATGGAATTTAAAGAGGTTTTCATAAACGTTAAGGACCTTGCAGCTGCTACTTTCTCTCCCAGGAATTAATTATCTCTTCTGTTGGAAAGGCTTAGTCTTAGAAGCATAGTCTAGAGACACATGTTTGAGAAACACCCTTTTTTGAATTTTAATGGGGAATTGTATTCCCTGAACTTGGAACCTAAACATGTGTGTCTCCTTCCTCTGTCTGAACTTGAGTTTCTAAGAAGTTGAATGTCATGTGAATAGCAAGGTGGCCTGTGGGACCCCTGGAAGGTTAGCATGACCCCTGCCTCCATTTTGTGTCTGCCATCTTGAATAGCTGTGTCCCCTACATGACTCCTGCCTCCATTTTGTGTCCCCCATCTTGAATAACTATGTGCCTCCATTTTGTGTCCCCCATCTTGAATAACTATGTGCCTCCATTTTGTGTCCCCCATCTTGAATAACTGTGCCTCCATTTTGTGTCCCCCATCTTGAATAACTATGTGCCTCCATTTTGTTCTGTGTCCTCCATCTTGAGCAAGAAGTTTGCCACTCAAGCCACGCCCAATTTCCAAGACTATAAAAGCAAAAAGGGAACTTTGTTCAGGGTCTCAGACTGAGTCCTGTGTTCTGACGGGCCACTGAGACCCTAGTTCGAACTAGCAGTAAAGACCTGTTTTGCTCTTACATCTCGCGACTGAGGCTGGTGACTGCGGCTCCACACGGGGGACTCAAGGAAACAGGGCACGACAGGCCCAAGTCCAGGGTGGGAACCAGTACTGCAGTTACGCTGTGGGCTCCCATCTCGGGCAAAGCTTCTCTCCCCGCTTCACCATTAAACCCTCTGGAAGCCCCCTGTTGATTGCTTGAGAGATAAAGGAGGAAGGGTGCAGCTGCCATTTGGAAGTTTTTGATGCCAAAAGCTGTTTTTCACAATCATCAGAGGGTTATGCAAGTAAACAAAAACTCTAAGTCATCTTTGGGACCCGTGGTGTTGTGGGTATGGAATAGCAGACAGCACTGAGAAGGCAGACAGATGTCAAAACAGAAGATGAGAGTTCCAATTTCAAACACAGGAAGTGTTCCACATTCTTGGTATTTAGTTCTTTTTAGTTATTTTCCTTTTAGTCTTTCTACATGATAGGTAGTGATAAATTATTGTGACTTTAATTTGTTTTTCCTGATGACTAATGATGCTAAGCATTTTTTTCATGTTCTCATTGCCCAGTTGTATATCTTATTTTTTTAGTAAGTTTAAAAAGTTTCTTTTCATGTCCTTTGCACGATTTAAAAATAGCAAATCCAGGTTTCTTATTACTAAGTTGTAAATATTCTTTATGTATTCTAGATATATGTCACATATATATCTTATCTGCATAACTACATAGATAATTTTTATATATAACTTATAAAGTTAAAGCTATATATACTTATAAAAGTATAGTTATATGTAAATATAGTTTTTTATATCTAATTTTTATTACAATAAATTTGTATTTAATTTTAATTTCAATAAACAGTAATAAATAATTATTTAAAATTTTATTAAAATTTATATTTTATGTAGTGAGTTTTTTTCTAGGCTGTGGATTGTCTTCTCATTTTTTAAAAGGATTGCATCTGATAAGCATTTAAAAATAATTGATGATTCACTTTTTAACTTTTTCTTATGGTATATGCTTATTGTGTGAATCTAATAAATATTGATCTACCCTAAAGTCTATTGTGGTCTTTTGCCCAATTTTAATTGGGTTATTTAGTTTTTTTCCTATTAGGTTGTTTGAGTTTATTATATATTTTGGAAATTAACTACTTTTCAGTTACATGATTTGCAAATATTTTTCAAATTCTTATTTTTCAAATTCCATTCTGTAGGCTGTCTTTCAATTTATTAATTGTTCCCTTTGCTGTGCAGAGCTCTTCAGTTTAATGTAGTCCTACATATTGATTTTAGATTTTCTTACCTGCACTTTTGGTGTCTAACCAAGGAAATCATATCTAAGACTAGAGTCAAAGATATTTTTCCCTATGTTTTCTTCTGGGAATTTTATAGTATCACCTGCCGTATTTGTCTTTGATCCATTTCAAATTAAAATAGGGGTCCTATTTCATTGTTTTTCATGTGGATATCCAGTTTTCCCAAAACCGCTTATTGGAGGGACTGCTCTTTCCCCATCGTGTGTTCTTGGTGCCCTTGTCAGCAGTCAGTTGACGGTATATGTGTGAGTTTATGACTGGGCTCTCTCTTCACTTCCAGTGTCTGCTTTTATGCCAACACCATACTGCTTTGATGATAAAGCTTGGTTATATAGCTTGAAATCAGGTAGTGTGAGGCCTCCAGCTTTGCTCTTCTTTCTGAAGAATATTTTGGCTATTTGGGGTATTTTTGGTTCCAAATAAATTGTAGGATAGGTTCTTCTATGTCTGTGAAAAATGCTATTCAAATTATGATAGGGATTTCTTGAATGTGTAGATGGCTTTGGGTTGTATGGACATTTTCATAGAATTAATTCTTCCAGTCCATGGGGATTAAATATCTTTCTTTTTATTTATGTCTTCTTTAATCTTTTCATCTATGTCTTTGAGTTTTCAGTGTACAAATCTTTCACCTCCTTGGTTAAATTTATTCCTTAGTGTTTCATTGTTTATGAAGCAATTGAAAATAGCATTGCTTTCCTAGTTTCTCCTTCAAATAACTTGTTAGAATGTAGAAATGCAGCTGATTTCATCGTGTTGATTTTATACCCTTCAACATTAATGAGTTCATTTAGTTCTAACAGTTTTTTGGTGAAATTAGTATTTACAATATTTCAGATCCCATCATCTGTAAACAGAGATAATTTAACTTCTTCCTTTCCCATATATATGTTATTTATTTATTTATTCACTGCCTAAAGTCTATGATTTGGACTTGCAGGACTATGTTAAATAGAACTGGTGAGAGTGAGCATCCTTGTGCTGTTCTTGATCTTAGAGGAAAGACTTTTAACTTTTGAACCCTGAGTGTGACATTGGTACAGGTGCTCTTCATGGCTGTGAAACTGGCGTATAAGGTGCAGGTACGTGCAGACCTCCCATGGAACCAGGAACTTGGTCTTGCTGCAGTGACTGGTCGGGGGGTACAGTGGACACAGCCATGACCATGGCTCTGGGAGGGCAAGGGCAGCAGTGGTTTGGGCCCAGAGGGAAGGAAGCAGTAGTAACACAGCCTGGTCATGGGGGTCAGTTCATCAACTCTGGCCCCAGTGTGGGGTAAATGACTGAATTTCCAGAATCTCCCAACTAGTCTTTGTTCATTTAGAACTGGTGAGAGTCCTCCAGCCTTGCTCTTCTGGAGCAATCTGGGGCAATGAGTGGAGAGAAAATGGCCATTCTCTCCTCCCCTCCTTTCCTGGTACTTAATTGGTCTGGCATCTGCCAGACACCAATGGAGTTCCTCCTGGAAGAGGCAGGCAGGAAGCAGACAGCACCCCGTGGCTGTGGATCGTGAGCTGCCGCCAGAGGAGACGGTCAGTGCCAAGCCGGGCCAGCAAATCTGAGCACTCTCCGAGCAATAAAAATGGTTTCTCCCAACCTCCTCTTACCTTGACTTATTTCAGTTTCACGTGTTTCGCAGAAGATTCACCCCGAGTCTTTCCCTGAGAGCTACATCCGCCATGAGTCGGCAGGATCGGTAAACCCGGAATCTGTCTTGATGGGCACAATGTGTGGGTGGGATGCCCCTATGGATGGTACGGAAATACCCTTGGACCCCCCTTTGGGTGGTGGGGAGACAGCAGGGAACCCCCGCTGTTGATGGTGGGGCCTCACCCAGGGATCCCCACCGTGGTTGGTGGGGTTCACCTGGGGACTCTCCAGGGGGTATTTGGTTCGGGGTAAAGTGCCTCCTGGGCCCTCCCCAGACCTGGGGAGGGGTGAGGACATCAGAGGCCCGGAGTTGGCCCTCCGCAACATAGGGGGCTCCTCAGGGGAACTGAGCGGTCACAGGGCTGCAGGAGTATGTGGAGCGGGTGTTCCTTGTGGCATTGGGAAGGATTACCGACCAGAGGGACTCAGCTCGGAACTGATTGGAGGAACAGGAAGACGAGTTGTGGGATGCTCTGAAAAGGGAAGGAAAGGTGCAGAAAACTGAGGCTGTGCTGCTGAGAGACGTGCTACAGACACAGGAGGGGGCAGCAGAAGAATGAGGGATGCAAAGGGAAGGAAAGAGTGGTGGCTTTAGCCTGGAGATGGTAGAGAGCTAGGGCCGGGGAGGGGGCTGCTGCGAGGCCACCACCCGAGACAGCAACCTCCGCTGTATTGAAAGCCCGCCTGGTTGTAGTTAAGAAAGGAACGACTCAACACCTGTGGTCTCCTCAGTGGGAGCAGCCACCCCTCCCCGGGCCATAGAGCCTCCGTGCCCCACCCCCACCCCCGGCCGGGCTCGTGGGTTTCAGCACCTGGTTCTGACAGAAGCACTCTGAGCCTCCGCATACACAGCTTTTGTGCTTTGAGATTTAGGAGTAGCGGACATTGTTCTGCATGGGTAATAAATGGGTAAACTGCTTCCCTGACGACCCACCCCTCTGTTTGGCAGAGGATACAAAATGCCCATCCGACGCTAGGGAATCATGCGCTTTTTTGTTGTTGTTGTTGTTATCATTAATCTACAATTACATGAAGAACATTATGTTTACTAGGCTCTCCCCTACCCCAAATCCCCCCCACAAACCCAATCACAGTCACTGTCCATCAACATAGTAAGATGTTGTAGAATCACTACTTGTCTTCTCTGTTGCACAGCCCTCCCCTTTCCCCCACTCCCGACATTATACATGCTAATCATAATACCCCATTTCTTTTCCCCACCCTCATCCCTCCCTACCCTCCCATTCTCCCCAGTCTCTTTCCCTTTGGTAACTGTCAGTCCATTCTGGGGTTCTGTGATTCTGCTGCTGTTCAGTTCCTTCAGTTTTTCCTTTGCTCTTATACTCCAGAGATGAGTGAAATCATTTGGTATTTTTCTTTCTCCACTTGGCTTATTTCACTGAGCATAATACCCTCTAGCACCATCCAAGTTGTTGCAAATTGTAGGATTTATTTTCTTCTTATGGCTGAATAATATTCCATTGTGTATATGTACCGCCTCTTCTTTATCCATTCATCTACTGATGGACACTTAGGCTGCTTCCATTTCTTGTTGTTGTTGCAAATTGTAGGATTTATTTTCTTCTTATGGCTGAATAATATTCCATTGTGTATATGTACCGCCTCTTCTTTATCCATTCATCTACTGATGGACACTTAGGCTGCTTCCATTTCTTGGCTATTGTAAATAGTGCTGTGATAAACATAGGGGTGCATCTGTCTTTTTCAAACTGGAGTGCTGCATTCTTAGGGTAAATTCCTAGAAGTGGAATTCCTGGGTCAAATGGTATGTCTATTTTGAGCATTTTGAGGAACCTCCATACTGCTTTCCACAATGGTTGAACTAATTTACATTCCCACCAGCAGTGTAGGAGGGTTCCCCTTTCTCCACAATCTCACCAACATTTGTTGTTGTTTGTCTTTTGGATGGTAGCCATCCTTACTGGTGTGAGGTGATATCTCATTGTGGTTTTAATTTGCATTTCTCTGATGATTAGCGATGTGGAGCATCTTTTCATGTGTCTGTTAGCCATCTGAATTTCTTCTTTGGAGAACTGTCTGTTCAGCTCCTCTGCCCATTTTTTTAATTGGATTATTTGCTTTTTTGTTGAGGTGCATAAGCTCTTTATATATTTTGGATGTCAAGCCTTTGTCGGATCTGTCATTTATGAATATATTCTCCCATACTCTAGGGTACCTTTTTGTTCTACTGATGGTGTCCTTTGCTGTACAGAAGCTTTTCAGCTTGATATAGTCCCACTTGTTCATTTTTGCTTTTGTTTCCCTTGCCTGGGTAGATATGTTCATGAAGAAGTCGCTAATGTTTATGTCCAAGAGATTTTTGCCTGTGTTTTTTTCTAAGAGTTTTATGGTTTCATGACTTACATTCAGGTCTTTGATCCATTTTGAATTTACTTTTGTGTATGGGGTTAGACAGTGATCCAGTTTCATTCTCTTATATGCAGCTGTCCAGTTTTGCCAGCACCATCTGTTGAAGAGACTGTCATTTCCCCATTGTATGTCCATGGCTCCTTTATCAAATATTAATTAACCATATATGTTTGGGTTAATGTCTGGAGTCTCTGATCTGTTCCACTGGTCTGTGGCTCTGTTCTTGTGCCAGTACCAAATTGTCTTGATTACTATGGCTATGTAGTAGAGCTTGAAGTTGGGGAGTGAGATCCCCCCTACTTTATTCTTCTTTCTCAGGATTGCTTTGGCTATTCGGGGTCTTTGGTGTTTCCATATGAATTTTTGAACTATTTGTTCCAGTTCGTTGAAGAATGTTGTTGGTAATTTGATAGGGATTGCATCAAATCTGTATATTGCTTTGGGCAGGATGGCCATTTGACGATATTAATTCTTCCTATCCAAGAGCATGGGATGAGTTTCCATTTGTTAGTGTCCTCTTTAATTTTTGTTAAGAGTGTCTTGTAGTTTTCAGGGTATAGGTCTTTCACTTCCTTGGTTAGGTTTATTCCTAGGTATTTTATTCTTTTTGATGCAATTGTGAATGGAATTGTTTTCCTGATTTCTCTTTCTATTAGTTCATTGTTAGTGTATAGGAAAGCCACAGATTTCTGTGTGATAATTTTGTATACTGCAACTTTGCTGTATTCTGATATCAGTTCTAGTAGTTTTGGAGTGGAGTATTTAGGGTTTTTTATGCACAATATCATGTCATCTGCAAAGAGTGACAGTTTAACTTCTTCTTTATCAATCTGGATTCCTTGTTGGCTAGGACCTCCAGTACTCTGTTGAATAACAGTGGGGAGAGTAGGCATCCCTGTCTTGTTCCCGATATCAGAGGAAAAGCTTTCAGATTCTCGCTGTTCAGTATGATGTTGGCTGTGGGTTTATCATATATGGCCTTTATTTTATCGAGGTAACTGCCCTCTATACCAATTTTCTTGAGAGTTTTTATCATGAATGGATGTTGAATTTTGTCGAATGCTTTTTCAGCATCTATGGAGATGATCATGTGGTTTTTGTCTTTCTTTCTGTTTATGTGGTGGATGATGTTGATGGATTTTCAAATGTTGTACCATCCTTGCATCCCTGGGATGAATCCCACTTTGTCATGGTGTATGATCCTCTTGATGTATTTTTGAAATCGGTTTACTAATATTTTGTTGAGTATTTTTGCATCTACGTTCATCAGGGATATTGGTCTGTAATTTTCTTTTTTGGTGGGGTCTTTGCCTGGTTTTGGTATTAGGGTGATGTTGGCTTCATAGAATGAGTTTGGGAGTATTCCCTCTTCTTCTGTGTTTTGGAAAACTTTAAGGAAAATGGGTATTATATATTCTCTGTATGTCTGATAAAATTCCAAGGTAAATCCATCTGGGGGTTTTGTTCTTAGGTAGTTTTTTGACTACCGCTTCAATTTCTTTGCTGGTAATTGGTTTGTTTAGATTTTGTGTTTCTTCCTTGGTCAGTCTTGGAAGGTTGTATTTTTCTAGGAAGTTGTCCATTTCTTCTAGGTTTTCCAGCTTGTTAGCATATAGGTTTTCATAGTAGTCTCTAATAATTCTTTGTATTTCTGTGGGGTCCATCTTGATGTTTCCTTTCTAGTTTCTGATTCTATTGATGTGTGTTTATTCTCTTTTTCTTTTAATGAGTCTGGCTAGAGGCTTAGCTATTTTGTTTATTTTCTTGAAGAACCAGCTCTTGGTTTCACTGATTTTTTTCTATTGTTCTATGATTCTCAATTTTGTTTATTTCTTCTCTGATCTTTATTATGTCCCTCCTTCTGCTGACTTTAGGCCTCATTTGTTCTTCTTTTTACAATTTTTATAATTGTGACATTAGACTATTCATTTGGGTTTGTCCTTCCTTCTTTAAATATGCCTGGATTGCTATATAGTTTCCTCTTAAGACTACTTTTGCTGCGTCCCACAGAAGTTGGGGCTTTGTGTTGTTGTTGTCATTTATTTCCATATATTGCTAGATCTCCATTTTAATTTGGTCATTGAACCATTGATTATTTAGGAGCATGTTGTTAAGCCTCCATGTGTTTGTGAGCCTTTTTGCTTTCTTTGTACAATTTATTTCTAGTTTTATACCTTTGTGGTCTGAAAAGTTGGTTGGTAGAATTTCAATCTTTTTGAATTTACTGAGGGTCTTTCTGTGGCCTAGTATGTGGTCCATTCTGGAGAATGTTCCATGTGTACTTGAGAAGAATGTGTATCCTGTTGCTTTTGGGTATAGAGTTCTATAGATGTCTATTAGGTCCATCTGTTCTAGTGTGTTGTTCAGTGCCTCTGTGTCCTTACTTATTTTCTGTCTGGTGGATCTGTCCTTTGGAGTGAATGGTGTGTTGAAGTCTCCTAAAATGAATGCATTGCATTCTATTTCCTCCTTTAGTTCTGTTAGTATTTGTTTCACATATGCTAGCTCCTGTGTTGGTTGCATATATATTAATAATGGTTATATCCTCTTGTTGGACTGAGCCCTTTATCATTATGTAATGTCCTTCTTTATCTCGTTACTTTCTTTGTTTTGAAGTCTATTTTGTCTGATACTAGTACTGCAACGCCTGCTTTTTTCTCCCTATTGTTTGCATGAACTATCTTTTTCTATCCCTTGACTTTTAGTCTGTGCATGTCTTTGGGTTTGAGGTGAGTCTCTTGTAAGCAGCATATAGATGGGTCTTTTTTTTCATCCATTCAGTGACTCTATGTCTTTTGATTGGTTCATTCAGTCCATTTCCATTTAGGGTGATTATCGATAGGTATGTACTTATTGCCATTTCAGGCTTTAAATTCGTGGTTACCAAAGGTTCCAGGTTACTTTCCTTACTATCTAAGAGTCTAACTTAACTCACTTAGTATGCTTTTACAAACACAATCTAAATGTTCTTTTCTATTTCTCATCCTTTTTCTTCCTCCTTCATTCTTTATATATTAGGTATCAAATTCTGTACTTTTTGTCTATCCCTTGGTTGACTTTGGGGATAGTCAATTTAATTTTGCATTTGCCTCACAATCAGCTGCTCCACCCTCCCTACCATGATTTTACTACCTCTGGTGACAGCTATCCAACCCTAGGAACACTTCCATCTATAGCAGTTCCCCCAAAATAGACTGCAGAGATGGTTTGTGGGAGGTAAGCTCTCTCAGTTTTTGCTTATCTGGAAATTGTTTAATCCCTCCTTCAAGTTTAAATGATAATCTTGCCGGATAAAATAATCTTGGTTCCAGGCCCTTCTGCTTCATAGCATTAAATACATCATGCCACTCCCTTCTGGCCTGTAAGGTTTCTGCTGAGAAGGCTGATGTTAGCCTGATGGGCTTTCCTTTGTATGTGATCTATTTCTGTCTCTGGCTGCTTTTAACAGTCTGTCCTTATCCTTGATCTTTCCCATTTTAATTACTATGTGTCTTGGTGTTGTCTTCCTTGTGTTGGGAGATCTGTGGATCTCCACAGCCTGAGAGACCATCTCCTTCCCCAGATTGGGGAAGTTTTCAGCAACTACCTCCTCAAAGACACTTTCTATCCCTTTCTCTCTTTCTTCTTCTTTTGGTATCCCTATCATGCGAATATTGTTCTGCTTGGATTGGTCACACAGTTCTCTCAATATTCTTTCAATTTTAGAGATCCTTTTTTCTCTCTGTGCCTCAGCTTCTTTGTATTCCTCTTCTCTAGTTTCTATTTCATTTATTGTCTTCTCCACTGTATCCAACCTGCTTTTAATACCATCCATCATGCTCTTCAATGATTGGATCTCTGATCTGAATTCATTCCTGAGTTCTTGGATGTCTTTCCATACCTCCATTAGAATGCTGATGATTTTTATTTTGAACTCCCTTTCAGGAGGAGTCACGACGTCCATATCATTTAAATCTTTCTCGGGAGTTGTATTAATTATTTTACTCTGGAGAAGGTTCCTTTTGCGTTTCATGTTTGTATATGGCGCCCTCTAGTGTCCAGAAGGTCTATTCTGGAGCTGCTCAGCCCCTGAAGCAATGTTGGGGGTCGCACGGGAGCAATACTGGTGCCTGGGGGGAGAAAAGAGCTGTTCCCCACCTCCCGGCTGCTGTGCCTGTCTCCACTGCCTGAGACAGTGGGCTGGTCACACAGGTATGTTTTTATCCCAGAGCAGCTGGATATGAATCCCTGCTTTCTACAAGCGGCCAGAATCCCAGTCTCTTCAGGAACTCTGCCTGTATTAACTTTCCAACCTGTTAGTCATGCAAGTCTCATGAAAGCACCATGAAATGTAGGTTTGTGCTCCCAGAGCAAATCTCCGGAGCTAGGTATTCAGCAGTCCCAAGCCTTCCACTCCCTCCCTGCTCTGTTTTCTTTCCTCCTGCCGGTGAGCTGGGGTGGGTGAAGGGCTCGGGTCCCATGGAGCCAAAGCTCTGGTACGTTACCTTGTTCGGTGAGGCCTGTTCTTTTCTCCAGGTGTATGCAGTCTGATGCCGTCCTCTTTCCTGTTGCTCTCTCAGGATTAGTTGCACCAATTAAATTTTCTAATTGTATCCAGTTTTAGGAGGAAGCCTCTGTCTCTCCTCTCATGCCGCCATATTTAATCCCATCATCATGCACTTTTTGATTGGCTGACTGCAACCCTTAGGGCAGTCTGGCCTAATCAGGGTGATTTACTCAACTTCATCGTTAGCTAGAAAATGTATGCAGACCTCCAGTGGGTTCTATGGGAACTGGACCTGAAAAACATCATCTATAATATGTAACCCCAGGACCCTGATGAGGAGTTGTTCACCATGGGGATGAAATATCTGGTGATCCATACAGCTCCCCCATCCCTCTTTGGGTCCCTGTTGACTATTCTTTCCTCCAACATATGGCAACCTATAAGTGAGATGACTCATATTATAGCAGATCTGCAGGAGGTTGAAATAAGAGCATAGTTGGAAATACAGTCTGTGACTGAAAGAAGAGGTTCAAAGGGCCCTGTGAAGGTCTCCAGGATGCAGATGTGGGTTGATTTGACAATAGTGGGGTCAGTGAAAGACAAACTTGATGGACAGCCCAATAGAATCTTGCTAGAGCTGTGGAAGCAATTAAAGCCAGAGCAGTGGTTCTAGCCACTGAGTCCAGGACACGGAAGCCAAAGGCAAGGCCCCGTGTCCAGCCTGCGTGTCTCCAGTACTTCCTGGGGTAGAGTACTAAGACCCCAGCTGGGCCTCTGCCCCGACAGGAAGGCAACTGGACATAGTGATTTAACTGAGGGGGGAGACAAGCCCCCCCACCTTGGGGGATATGGTGGGGACCAGAGGCCACATGTACAATTAGCAATTCACTGGTCCCCAGTGAATGTACCATATGGCCTGGCACTGGCAGACACAGGAGCTGCATGTTCTCTAATTTATGGCAACCCCAGGTGGTTTCCTGCAACCCCTGCTATGATAGATGGATATGGGGGTAAGGCAATTAGAGTGAGGAAATCCCAAATCCCTTTGGGAATAAGGCATTTACCCTCAATGGAGTTACAGCAGCGTTTGTTGCACACAGGACAAAAGACAATGTGGGCTGTAGCCCATCAGTAGGGCTTGCATTTGACCTTCAGATAAGTCAGCAGCAGAGCCTAGAAAGAGTGCCTTGTGTGTGTGTGCTCTAATAAGGACTTACACTGAGTCCTGCAGCAACATGGGGCCGATACCCCTTTTCATGTGGCAGATAGTCTATATTGGGCTTCTGCCCATATCAGAAGGATATTGGTATGCCATGACTTGTGTGGACACAGCAACTGGACTATTGGTTGCTTTTCCTGCACATCATACAGATCAGCAAATCACTAAAAGAGGCTTAGAGTGTCTTTTTGCAGCCTTTGTCTGGCTTCAGGTGATTGAGAGCAATCAAAGCACCCACTTTACTGGACATACATTACATGTATGCAGCAAATTAATGCAGATTGGGTGCAGCAATTAGGAATAAAGTGAAAATTTCATGTACCTATAAACCTACCAGGGCAGGCATGATAGAGAGGAACATGGTTTGTTAAAATCTGGCCTGAAGTCAGATACTAATAGTCTGGGGCTGCTCAGTCCTACAGTGTTTGAATGAGAAGCCCTGGAAGGGGGCATTGAGCCCGGTGGACATGCTAACACACGTTGCTGCCTCTCCTATGCACATATGCAAACCAAGGAGGAGTTATTGAAGCCAGGATATTGAATCCCCCTGTTGTGGGGTTATGAGCACTGGGGCCTGTTAGCAGAGCAACATCCTGCTGTTGATGCCGGGGATCTTATTCACGAAGCCGAAGAATGAGCTTCACAAACAGTCAAGGTAGGAGAGCAAGGTACAGGCTTTTATTTAGAAATAAAGTGAGAGAATAGAGCTCCCGACTTACACCAGGAGGGGACAAGAGAGTTTGTGATGGTGCGTTTGTTTTCTAGGGGGTTTATAGGCAGTTCAGACACCAAGAGTTAGGGAGGTGGATCCACCAGATGGTCTCTAAGTGTTTATTTTTAAAGAGACACTAAGTTCCTTATCAGTTTTTCAGGCTATTTTGTGGAGTTAACATAAGAAATTTACTGCTTTGATCCTTTCTCAGAACAGCAGTTTCTTGGTTTGGGAGCATATCAGTCAAGGCCGCTTGTTCTGCTTTCAAGGTGAGCCGAGTTACTGACTTGATTAGGGCTGGAGGAGGAAAAGCTGCATGTGGGTAAAGTTAAAGATAAGCTGGGCCTTTTAGCGGCTAAAGCAAATTTTACAATAGCCTCATTTAATTGACACAAACAAGACATGGGCTCTGCTGAGGTATTTTCTTATCTGGGGGATGTTCAAACATTCCCCGCCAGGTTATTCCTGGATTTTTAGTTTTAACTAATCTTCACTGAAGAATGCTTATATTCCTAGTTTAATATTTTACTTTAGAGAATTGACGTGACTCTGGCTTTAATTGTTTAAGATGGAGTTTTGGTAGGGGTCTTTTTCCGGAGGCCCTCACCCTACTCTGACTACACCCACAGTCCCTGTCTCACTGTCAGCACCAACCATGCTAAACCCTGGAGACTCTGTTGAGTGGATGTGGCCCTGGACATTTTGACACATGGACCAGTGATAATTGGTCCTTCTGGCACCTTGAGAACAAGGCCTAGAGGCTGACCTCCTGCATGTTCCTGTAGTAACAGCAGAGTGGCCCCCAAAGATCATGGTAGTGTACCCACAATAGCCAGGAGGTAAGAACATCTCATAGGGGCATTTTGTCTTGTCTTTATGGCCAGTGCATGTGCCTCCCATAGCCCTACATATTGACCCATCCATAATTCCCACAGGGAGGGGGGTGAAGGTCTGGTACGCTAACCAGGAGGAGACCCCATTCTTTCTCCTGGGCTATCACAGGACCACTGTCTTGCATGCATCCTACCTAATGGACAGGATTTGCCTACGCTGGTGTCATTAGAACATGTATCTTATCACCCTTATCCTGGCAGATTGGGCCTCGTCCTAGCCACAGCTGCTGCTCCACAGCATGGAGCTTCCTGTTAGTTCAGCATCTGGCCTCCTATGGAATGGGTGAGCTATAGACTTAATCTGAGTAGGACTTTGAATCCAGTTGGATCTTCAGGCTTGAGGATTATCCTGATTTTATTGCTACCTGTATTTCTGTTGTTGTATGTTATTAGTCTGGTTACCGCACTCTGGCTTTCTCACACAGGGACCACTGCAGAGTACTGGGAGCATGTAGATTGTGAGGGGAGAATTCTGGAGGGTTGGACTGTGGGGTAAATGACTAAATTTTCAGTCTCCAATGTAGCCTTAGTTCATTTACATATCAGTAGGTGTTTACCACTGCAGAGCCTCCTGTCAGTCTTGGGCAAAGGGTGGAGAGAAAACAACCATTCTCTCTTCCCTTCCATTCCTGGTATGTAATTGGTCTGGCATCTGCCAGTCACCAAGGGGATGCCAATGGAGTTCCTCCCAGAAGAGGTGAATGGGAAGTAGAGAGTGTACTGTGGCTGCAGTGTGTGAGCTACAGCTGGAGGAGGCAGACAGTGCCAAGCCTGGCCAGCGAATTCAAGTAAGCTGTAAGCAATAAAAATGTTTCTTTCAACCTACCCTTTCCCTTGACTTATGTCAGTTTCATCGGATTCATAAAGGATTTGCCCTGGGCTGGGAACATCCTTCCCCCCAGAGCTACATCCAGGAAGCAGTCATAGGAAATAGCAGCACCAGCCAGGTGGTGGTCAGTTAAAGCCATGTTTCAGGACCCAGGGAGATGGCTCAAAAAATGGCAGTGACCCAGAAGATGATCATCAAAAAACCCCAACAAAGATCCACGCACTGCTACAGCTGTAGATGCACTCATCCCACCAGTTCCTGGACTTGCCATGGGAATGAGGAAGGAGATATCTAAGCTGGCCCGTGCATACAGTAAAACAACAAATTTGACTGGATCTATACTGTTGGAACTCAACCAAGAATTAGGAGAAGTGCAAATTGTAGCGCTCCAAAATCTTACAACTACAGACTATTTACTGTTAAAAGAACATAAGGGATGTGAACATTCCCCAGGAATGGGTTGTTTTAATTTGTCTGATTTCTCTCAGACTGTTCAAGTTCAGTTGGACAATATCCACCATATCATAGGTAAGTTTTCACAAATGCCTAAGGTGCCTAACTGGTTTTCTTGGTTTCACTGGAGATGGCTGGTAATTACAGGTATGCTTTGGTTATGTAACTATACTCCTATTACGTTAATGTGTGTGCACAATTTAAGTAGTAGCTTAAAACCTATACATGCTGAAGTTACTCCACAAGAAGATATGTCAAAGAAATAATCAATCTTCCCAGGTTTTCTGCCACCTGCTACTTCTATAGCTTTTCTTCTTCCTTCCTAATTACAACCCTTAAATAGAATTCGTGCCTCATAACAAATTTTACCGAGTATCATAATTCTTCCAAGTGGTAAAGATACCTCAAGACAAATGCTGGGCATAGAAGCTACAGGGCATAAATATGCAAAGAAATAAAAAGCTAACCATTTCAAACAATAAGGCTTCTCTCTCACTTACCAACTTCACATTTCCCTGTATGGCCCCGGAAGATGACTGGTTAGCCAGAGACGGGTAAGATTCCTCAAGGGAGGAACAACCTAAGACAGGCACAGTCGCAGGGGAGTCATCAGGTGAGAAATTGGGGATCAACAGAGGTGAGGCTTAGAACCTCACCTCCCATTCTGAGAGAAATCTTATGCATACGTGGATGTTTTATTGCCCTTGTCTAGCTTGGATTAACACATAGTCTACAGGCACACACTTGATCATCTACATTTGCTCTCTTACAACACTAAACTATGTTTTCTACCTTTATCTTGTATCTACCTACCACTTCAGCATTTTATTAAAAATAATAATAATAAAGAGAGAAATGTGGTATCCACATATAAATCAAGTATAAAAATCAAATGAGTATTCATATTTGAACTGTTTATAGTTCATAATGCATGAGCAAAACCGAAGGCTTCTGTGATGACTGCCCTTGTACTGTTCACCATGTAAGAACTTATTCACTATGTAAGAATTTGTTCTCCATGTAAGAACTTGTTTGTTATGCCTCAGAAGATTGGAGACTGACGAAAATTAGGCTTGGGGTGGATTAATGATTGTGCATTGAGCATTGACTCCCCTATACAGAATTTTATTGTTGTTAACAACCATTTGATCAATAAATATGAGAGATGCCCTCACAAAAAAAAAAAAAAGTATACACTTCCAATGGTAAAATAATAAGTAACCGGGATGTAATGAATATAGTCAAGATATTGTAACAGCTTGGTATGGTGATAGCTGGTACCTAGAATTGTCATGTATATAAATGTTGAATCACTATGTTGTACACCTGAAACTAATGTAATGTAATACTGTGTGTCAACTACCCTTCAATAAAAAAATAATTATCTACAAAACACACACACACACACACACACACACACACACAAAAAGGCAGTGACCATTCAGAGCTCAGACCTAGGGCTGGGGTAGGGGCTGAGCACAGCAGCAGTGCAGACTGGTAATGGTGGGACGAGGCTGCAACATGGGGCTGGAGCTGGGGAGCAGAGCAGGAGCAGCTCCCGTACCAGAGGCTGAAGTGCTGTGGTTGTGGTGTCCCTGCACACCAGCGTCTGACACACTTGAGAGCAGGTCTCACTTCACCGACAGCTCCAGTCCCAGGAAGTAAATGCAGTGCTGGTGGTAGAACCCCTGGGCAGCTCCGCCAGAGAGGACCAGCACTGGTGCAGCTGTGGGAGCCCTCTGTAGCAGCGGTCCCCAGCGGGATGCTTGCTGGGGTTCTCCTGCTCCATTTTCCTACAGGATGAACTTCCTCTGAGGAACAGTTTCCTGGTTCCCAGTAACTGGGGGAAGGGGTGACATGGGCGAAATGTTTGATGTTTGAGCTCCACAGCCTTTGCTGCTGTTGCTTTGTAGTCCTATTTTCTTTGGTGTGTAGTTTTTTGTATTTTCTTTGGTTTGTTTTTCATTTTTGTTTTTGTGGGGATAGGAGTCCTGGGGCCTTGGAGCCTTGCATCTTGCTGATGTCCTGGACTTGTTTACTACCTCTCACTGATACACTGTATGAGTGCATTCTTTAGGGTTTTCTATATATAAGATCATGTCATTTGTTAATAGTTTTACTTCTTCCCTTACAAATGGAATGCCTTCTATTATTTTTTAACCTCATTTCTCTGGCGAGAATCTCTAGTAAAATGTTAAATGTAAGTAGTGAGAGTGGACATCCTTGTTTTGTTCTGACTCTGAGGGAAGTTCATGTGGGTATGATTGTTTGCTTAGTGATTTTTCTGAAGACTATTCTGTGCCACCATGTGTGGTTGCTGAAGTGTCTCTTCTATTAGCTTAGTGGTTAACCAGTTATGTGACAGAGATATACTTAATGTGATAAAAGTATACAGATCTTTATCTTTTGCTGTGCTCAGACTTTTGCATAATGTCATTTCTTTAATGTGTTGAGTCTTCTTATATGATCAAATATTTAACTTTATAGATATTCTAGCTATACATACAAAGAATATATATTTTTACTTGTAGTTTCATGTATACCTCTTTATACTTTTAAACCATGTTTCTCAGGTCTTTTATATCCTCCTGAGTTATTGCTCACTTTACTAATCAATAATTGAAAAAGGAGCACTGAAATCTTCCTCTGTGAAGGTGGATAGATATTTTCCTCCATGTGCATTCATCTAACTTTGTTTTATGCATTTGGTGGCTTTAGTGCTCAGTAATGTTTTTGAAAGGAAAGGAGCAACACACAGCAGCAATTCACCGGAGAATTCCGCTTTATTAGGGAAAGGTGCTGGGTTATATAGGAAGGGGCATGGGGTGATTGTGGTGTCACTTCTATGGGGCTGGTGGCTATTGGCTAGGTGCTGGGGTTAGGGGGGCGAGGGGTGATTGGGCTTCAGGTGGTGCCGGCGGGAACCGAGGACCCGGAAGAGAAGCAGGAGGTTCGCCATCTTATGGGTGGGGGCCCTTCAGTTATGAGTTCAGAGTTTTGCAGCAAAAAGAAGACATTTACAAATGTATAACTGGATGACAAAGAAATCAACATTTATTAAACATATATATTATGTACCATGATAAACAACAGAGACTTGAGTCTGAGGAAATTATTCTAAGGGAGGAGAAAGAAAAAAAAGCAAATATTCATAACATTACATTAGTCATGAAACATTACAGATGTATTGACTCCTTCATGTGATGAGTCTCAAGAGATGAATGAGCCCCAATCCCATCTATACCTCTGCTGTCACTGTACTGGCTTTATTTCTACAATTAGAAACAAACACACATTGGCTGTCGTGAAATACCTGTGGGAGTTTTTCCCACTGGTCCTTGTACTTTTCAATTCAAGATACTCCCAGCAATACTTTCCTAAAGGGTTCTTTTGGCTGGGAGATTCATGGGAGGGTCAGAAGTGTTCCCCAACTATTTGCTGTTTCATAGCACAAGCAGAGAAAATAAAAGGAGCCAGTCTGAGAGATCACCTTGGCATTCCAAAGTAAACTCTTGTGGAGGTGAGCACTTGATTAGTATACATATATATGTATATGTGTATGTGTATATATATATATATATATATGTAAATATATAGAGATATATATTTAAATTGGAAGGAAATGAGGATTTTATAGCATTTTATTTTATGTACAAGTTTGAATTTAGTAAATATAAATTTTTAAAAGATTCTTCTAGAATAATTTTCTCAGTGGTCATTTTCAAGAGAGTGTTCATGAAAATCTGGATGATAATTTGAGGATTCTAAGTCTTCATGTATATTTGTGAAAAACTTTTAAGCATAATGGCAAAAGGATGAGCGTCCAAGTCATACAGAAATGGCTCAGGTACAGACCTTCTGTTTAGTGCTTGGGTAATCTTGGGTTCTAGTTTTCTTATTTGAAAAATAGGGAAAATAACAATAATATATATCCCATTAGTGAAGATGAAATGGTTGATCAGTCAGAAGTGTCTAGTGCATGTTATTACTTAGTATGTAATACCCAAAGATTTTACTCTTAAGTACATCAAATCATTAAGCCCATAATATTCATAATATTAAGCCAAAAAATACATTTTTCTTTACCAGAGAGGTAATAAACAGAAAAATCATATCATTTGCCTCTGATGGATTTTTACACTTGCCATACACTCTCACAACCAAAGTCACAAATCCCACTTCCCGAAAATCTTATTTAGTTTTTTTCCTTTCAAACAGTCATTGACATGTTTTGACCAACAATTCCTCAGAGATCTTTTTTTTCCTTAAGGGATTTAAAATTTTAAAGGAGAGATCTGTGGGAGAAACTCCTTAACTGAAATGTAAGTTAAAAGGTGAATTAAAAATTCCTTACTCTGAAAACCCTGTGTATCTAAGCATATATATGTATATGTGCATGTGCGTGTGTGTGTGTGTTTGTAAGAGAGACAGAGAGAGACAAACAGAGACAGAGGAGGGAAAGGGAGAGGGTAAGAAAGTAAAGGGGCTCCGGGGTTTTTATGAATTAAAGACCAGGAGGAAAATGATTTGAGGCTGGGACCAGGGGACATTTCTGCACGAGGTAGTTTTTCAGTGGACTCTGTGGGCACTGCTTTCAAGGATGCTTTTCTCTATGGCCTTATATTTCCCCCAGTGATGTTTGGCTGTTGTACGCTGAGCAGCACTGGTCCAAACATTGAGACGCAGAGGCTTCTCCAGATGTCTACCAACCATTCTAAACCAATAATTGCACATCCTACAGTTTTGAAGCACTAGTTTTTCTACAACTTTTGTTATCCAGTTTTAGTGAAAAGCTATCATCAGTCTCCTTTATGTCCTTGAACTGATCAGATTCTTCCATGTATATATTCTCAATTTACCTGTAAGCACCTCCCTTGTAAAGCTCTATTTTGAACCCAGAACACTTGTTTTTTTCTTTATTCTTAAGTATGTCTACTGTGAGTTCTTCAACCCATCCTCTTTTGGCAGAACATAAAATCCACAGGTAAAACCAATTGGCTAATGAAATGTTCTAGTATCCATGTTCTTAAAGAACAGCTCAATCCTCTCCAAAAATGTTTGGAAATACTGTTCTGTGGACTTGGCAAGATAAGCCCTTTATATTATATTTCTTTGCATGAACTTCACTCATTTTGATTTTCACATAAGGCAAATAGATCCAGTATTATCAGTTCCACTTACCTTAAAGAAGGCGGTGCAGAGAGAATGAATTGCTCAATGATCACTAAAAAATGAGCAGGACAAGTGAGACTGGATGCTCATCCTCATAATTATTAGACAAGAGATCTGTCTGCTATGTCATATTTTTCTCTCCCAGGTGCCATTAAAACAATTTGTTGAAATAACAGTGTTTTAGGCAAACCATGATCTTACAGTAGAGGTCATTTGGTTATGGGTAGAAGTTCAGCATATTCACTCTGCCCCTCGGGATAACATATCAGAGCAGCTGCAATGTTATGAATGGATTTCAAATAAACATGTCATTCTTTCACCACGTTGGGATCTTCAATATGTTGATGACAATAGCTCTCTAAAGTGTTTCTAATGTCTCAACAGTGACCTTTAAAATGTGTCTGTAGAACAATTAGGAAAAAGCTGAGGCTTTTATATAACAATAACCTGTGCTCTTACATTAAGATCCAAGAATTTTGCCTCTTCTTCCCTATTTGCTGCCTCTCCATGCCTGAATCTCAACCAAGCCTGCCAAGAAGAGTAACTGGATCTATAATCATCTAGTCAAGACTATTTATCTGCTATGATTAGGAGCCTTAATTTTGTTTTTATTTCAAGAATAAATATTGACTTCTACTGAATGAGTGGAATGTTCATGTGTGATTGAGATTTTATACATAAATTATATACAGCATAGAGCAGGAAAGGTGGTACCATTTGTTTATTTTTCTTTTGTTTGCCTTGTCCAGGGATATATGTCCAGAAAAAAATTACTCCTGATATGTTCAAAAGACTTTTGCCTATGTTTTCTTCTAAGAGTTTTATGGTTCCATGTCTTATATTTAGGCCTTTAATCCATTTTGAGTTACTTTTGTTTATGGATTATACAATAATCCACATAGCTGTCCAGTTTTCCCAACACCATTTATTGAAGACACTCTCTTTTCCCCATTGTATATTCTTCCCTACTTTGTAATACATTAATTGACCATCTATGTGTGGATTTATTTCCAGGCTCTATTCTGTTCCATTGATCTTTGGGTCTGTTCTTGTGCCAATACCATACTGTTTCGATTATTGTAGCTTTAGTATAGCTTGAATTCAGGGAACATACTACCTCCAGCTTTGTTCTTTCTCGAGACAATTTTGGCTATTTGGGGTCTTTTGTGGTTCCATATGAATTTCAGAATTATTTACTCTAGTTTATTGAAAAAATCCTATTGGTATTTTGATAGGGATTGCATTGAATCTGTAAATTGCTGTGGGCAGGATGGCCATTTTGACATATTAATTCTTTGTATGCATGAGCATGGGATATATTTCCATTTATTTGTGTCTTCTTTAATTTCTCTCATCAGTATCTTATAGTTCTGAGTCAAGGTCTTTCACCTCCTTGGTTAGGTTTATTCCTAAGTTTTTAATTCTTTTTGATGCAATTGTAAATAGAATTGTTCTTCTGATTTCTTCTTTTCCTAGTTTGTTGTTAGTTTATAGAAATACAGCATATTTCTGTATATTGGTTTTTGTACCCTGCAACTTTATTGAATTCAATGATTAGTTCTAATAGATTTTTTTGGTTGATTCTTTAGGGTTTTCTATATTTAATATCATGTCATCTGCAAGTAGTGACAGTTTTGCTGATTCCTTACCAATTTGGATGCCTCTTAACTCTTTTTAGTGTCTATTTTCTGTGGCTAGGACTTCCAGTACTATATTGAATAAAAGTGGTGAGAGTGGGTATCCTTGTCTTGCTCCTGATATTAGAGGGAAAATGTTCACTTGTTCACCATTGAGTATGATGTTAGCTGTGGGTTTGTCACATATGGCCTTTATTATGTTGAGATATGTTCCCTATGCACACATTTTGTTCATGAATTTTTATTATGAATGGATTTCAATTTTGTCAAAAGTGTTGTCAGATTCTATTGAGATAATCATGTGGTTTCTATCCTTTTGTTAATTTGGTGTATTACATTGATTAATGTACAAATATTATACTATCCCTGAAAGAAAACCCACTGGATCATCACGGATGATCCTTTTGATGTATTCTTCCATTCAGTTGGCTGATATTTTGTTGAGGATCTTTGAACCTGTGTTCATCAGGGATATTGGTCTACGATTTTGTTTTTTATATTGTCTTTATACAGTTTTTGGTATTAGAGTGATGCTAACCTCATAAAATGAATTTGGAAGTATTTACTCCTCAATTTTTTTTAGAATAATTTAAGAAGGATATATATTAGCTCTTCTTTAAATATTTGGTAGAATTCACCCATGAAGCTATCTTGTATGGACATTAGTTTCTTGGGAATTTTTTGATTACCAATTCAATTTCCTCACTGATAATTGATCTGTTCAGGTTTTCAGTTTCCTCCTGGGTCAGTTTGAGAAGATTGTTCTTTTCTAGGAGTTTGTCTATTCTAGTTTGTCTAATTCATTAACATATAATTTTTCACAGTATTAGTATTTTCTTATACTTTTTAAATTTCTGTGGTGTCAGTTGTAATTCTTTTTTGTTTCTGATTTTGTTTAGTTGTGTCCTCTCTCTTCATTTCTTGATAAATCTGGCTGGGTTTTGTCTATTTTGTTTATTTTCTCAAAGAACCAGCTCTTGATTTCATTGATTTATTTATTTTTAGTCTTTATTTTATTTATTTTCTGCTATAATCTTTATTATGTTCTTCTTCAAACTTTGGGCTTTGTTCTTCTTTTCTAGTTCCTTTGTTGTGAGGTTAGATTGCTCATTCAGGATTGTTCTTGTTTCTTGAGGTAAGCCTGTATTGCTGTGGATTTCCTTCTAAGAACTGCTTTTGCTGCATCCCACATATTTTGAACCACTGTATTTCTGTTTTAATTTGTTTCCATGTATTGTTTGATGTTCTCAAACTAAAATGCTTCTGTACAACAAAGGGAACAAAACAAAAAGGGAACCTACAGTATGCAAGGATATATCCATAAATGATATATCTGATGTGTTAACATCCAAAATATATAAAGAATTCATATGCCTCAACACCAAAAAGCAAATAACCCATCCATAATCTGGGCAGAGGACCTGAACAGACATTTTCCAAAGAAGATATATAGATAGCCAACAGGCATGTGAAAAGATGCTCCACTCTGCTCATCATCAGGGAAATGCAAATCAAAACCACAATAAGATATCACCTCACACCAGTCAGAATGGTCACTATACAAAAGACAAGAACTAGCAAGTGTTGGCAAGTATGTAGAGAAAGGGGAAGACTCCTACACTGTTGGTGGATATGTAGATTGGTAAACTACTATGGAAGTCAGTGTGGCAGTTCTACATAAAAATTGAAAATAGAAATAACATATGACCCAGTAATTCCACTTCTGGGAATTTGCCGTAAAGAAAACAAAAATCTCTGATTCAAAAAGGTACATGCATCCTATATTTGTTACAGCATTATTTACAATAACCAAGATATGGAATTGACCAAAGTTTCCATCAACAGACACATGGATAGAGGAGATATGGAACATGTATACAGTGGAACATTATTCAGCCATAAGAAAGAAAGATAGTCTGCCATTTTCAAGAATATACATGGACTTAGAGGGTATTATGTTGGATGAAATAAGTCGGGCATAGAACATCAAATACCATATGATTTCACTTATATGTGTAATCTAAAAACAAAAGAAAACAAAATGAATAAAACAGCGGTAGACACTGAGAAGTGACAGGTGATTACCATGGGGGAGGGGTTGGGGCATGGGAGAGGGTTGAGGTAGGTGGTTTAAATAGATTAAGGGAACAAAAAGGCACAAAATGTCAATCATAATATAAATTAGTCATGGGGAAGAAAGTACACCATAAAGAATACAGTCAATAGTTCTATAATATCTATGTTGACAGTTACTAATCATAGTAGTTGAGGTAAGCATTTAATAATGTATATAATTACATTGTATACATGAAACCAATATAATATCATATCAACTATACTTCAGTAAGAAATGTATCAAAAAAAGATTATTAAAACAAGAAAAAAGAGAGATGGGGAGTGACTTGTTTAACAGGAAGTTAATGGCAGTGATGGTGTAAGACCCCATGTATTTTATAGAGGTGGAAAATAGCTGGAAGTCCATGTAGTCAGTGTACATTGTGGCATAGTTGTTAAAAAAAATGGAAAGTGACATCTTATCTTGGGGAACTACTGAAGATTTTAATGATTTGGTAGAATTTATTGAACCATCCCATTTGTCTTTTCTCCCTTTATAAAATGAGTATCAGAATAGTAACTATTGGGCTATGAGTTAAATACATGCAAAAGGTTGATAAAAGTTCCATGCATAAAATGTGCTCTCTTTAATTATCATTTGATATACAATAAAGCCCTTAACATAAAAAGTATTTAAAAGCTCTGTAATAAATCCTCAATGACCTTTTGTCAGTGTATAAACACTTTCAGTGTAAAAATACTAAAAAGTGCTACTGAATGTATTATGTTCTGTATTATTGCAGATGAATAAGTTTCTGAAGCGTACACAGGACTGACCTCAGCCTCATGGAAAATCAGAATAATGTCACCAAATTTGTTTTCATGGGACTGTGGGGAAATAGCTGAATAGAGCTACTGTTCTTTTTCTTTTTCCTGCTCTGTTGCCTGGCTGTCTTAACGGGGAACTTCACCATCTTAGTCACGGTCTCCTGCAGCCATCTAATCCAAAAGCCAATGTACTACTTTCTCTGCCACCTTTCCCTCATGGACCCCTGATACACCTCCACTGTGATCCTCCGGCTGATCAGAGACTTAGGGGCAATAGGAAAAGACATTTCCTGTAACAACTGTATAACCCAGCTCTTTACAGCCCATTCACTGGCTGCTGTGATGTTCTTCTTGGTTTCCATGGCTTTTGACCACTATGTCACCGTTGTCAGGCCCCTGCACTACATGGTCATCATGAGCTGGCACAAGTGTGACATGCTGATCACCATGGCCTGGGGCATAGGATTTTGGCCCTCTGTTGCTCTGCTGCTTGTGGTACTCAGGTTACCTTTCTGTGGTCCTAATCAGATAGGCCACTACCTATGTGATGTGAAGACTCTTTTGAAGCTAGTGTGCAAAGATATTTGTGCTGTTAATACCTTAATGATTGCAAATTCAGGGATGGTGGTGGTTGTCGTTTTTCTTGTCCTACTGGCTTCTTACATATCATATTATATAATCTCAGGACATGCTCCTCTGCAGGGAGACGCAAACTCTCCCAACCTGTAGCTCTCACGTAGTGGTTGTAGTCTTATTCTTTGTGCCCTGTATCTATATTTATGTACTACCTGCAGGGAGTGAGAACAAGGATAAGGAAATCTCAGTGTTCTACACTGTGACTGCCCACATGCTGAATCCCCTCATCTGCACCCTCAGAAATGTGGAGATAAAACTTGCCATGATGAAGGTATGGTCACAAATGGCACACTCAGAATTCAAGGTGACATTCATTGTGCTTTTGATCCTGTGTCCCCAGGGCATGTATCATTTCAGATGTTATAGGGAGCCAAGATGGTGGTGTGAGTAGAGCAGCAGCAATCTCCTCCCAAAACCATATATATTTTTGAAAATACAACAAATACAACTCTTCTTAAAAGAGAGACCAGAAGACACATGACAACAGCCAGACTACATCCACACCTGCAAGAACCCAGTGCCTCGCGAAGGGGGTAAAATACAAGCCATGGCCCAGCGGGACCTGAGCGCCCCTCACCCCAGCTCTGGGCGGGAGGAGAGGAGTCGGAGCGGGGAGGGAGAAGGAGCCCAGGACTGCTAAATAGCCAGCCCTAGCCATCCACACCAGAGTGCAGACACACAGTGCCTGGTGTGCTGGATACGAGGGAAACAGGACAGTAAGACCTGTGAGTAGGTCTCCACAGCCGGTGCCCCTGGGACAAAGAAAAGCAAGTGCTTTTTGAAAGTCTTAAAGGGACAGTGACCCCACAGCTGGACATAAGCGTCCCGGGACGCTTAGCCCAGTGGCGGGGAATCCCGGGGAAATCCGGGTGCCCTAACCCCCTGGGCAGCAGTGCAGCTCGGAGGCCCCTCACGGAGATAAACAGCCTCCCAGCCATTTCCCCTCCGACGCGGCTCCACCATATTGGAGCAGTAGCATGAGGCAGGCCACGCTAAACTCCACAGCAGTCAGGCAAGAATCAGAGGCCCCATCTGCACGCAGCTGCCCAGAGGTCAAGCCGCTAGAGGTCGCTGTTCTCCCAGGAGAGGAAGGCCACAAGCCAGCAAGAAGGGACATTCTCCCAGCCAACACACGCGCCAGCTCCACACAACTATCTCTATCGCCATGAAAAAGCAGAATTTGATACAGACCAAAATCAGAGTCAACCCCTGAGAAGGAGATAGACCTAACCACTCTTCCTGAAAAAGAATTCAAAATAAAGGTCATAACCATGTTGACGGAGCAGCAGAAAAATGCAAGAGCTAACAGATGACATCCAGAGGGAGATTACAGAAATGAAACAATCTCTGGAAGGATTTATATGCACAACAGATAAGATGCAAGAGGCCATTGATGGAATAGAAAACAGAGAACAGGAACGCATAGAAGCTGATGCAGAGAGAGATAAAAGGATCTCCAGTAATGAAACAATATTAAGAGAACTGTGACCAATCCAAAAGGAACAATATCCGCATTATAGGGGTACCAGTAGAAGAAGAGAGAGAAAAAGGGATAGAAAGTGTCTTTGAAGAGGGGCGGAAGATGGCGGCGTGAGTAGAGCAGCGGAAATCTCCTCCCAAAACAACATATATCTATGAAAATATAACAAAGACAACTCTTCCTAGAATAAAGACCAGAGGACACAGGACAACATCCAGACCACATCCACACCTGAGAGAACCCAGCGCCTCGCGAAGGGGGTAAGATACAAGCCCCGGCCCCGCGGGAGCCGAGCGCCCCTCCCCCCAGCTCCCGGCGGGAGAAGAGCAGGCAGAGCGGGAGGGAGACGGAGCCCAGGGCTGCCGAACACCCAGCCCCAGCCATCCGGGCCAGAGTGCAGGGCCCTCGATACTGGGAAAACAGGGCAGCAAGAACAGTGAGCAGGCACTGGAGGCCGGGCGACAGAGGACATAAGAAAAGTGCGCGACCATTTTTTTTTTTTTTGCTTTTTTGCTGCTTTGTTTTGGCGAGCGCTTTTTGGAAGTCTTAAAGGGACAGGGAACCCAATACTAGGGAAACAGGGCAGAAAGACCGGTGAGCAGAGACCTGAGGCTGGCACCGGAGAATAAAGAAAAACGAACGACCACCTTTTTTTTTTTTTAATTAAAAAAAAATTTTTTTTTTTTTAATTAAAAAAATTTTTTTTCTTGTTTTTTTTTGTGGTCGTTGTTTTGTTTTGGCGGGTGCTTTTTGGAAGTCTTAAAGGGGAAGGGTGGGTCACTTAATCCAGAGGTAGGGAATCAGGGATCTCTGGGCACCCTAACCCCTGGGCTGCAGGGAGCAGGGAGGCCCCTTACGGAGATAAATAGCCTCCCAGCAGCTCCTGCTCCAACGCGACTCCACCATTTTGGAGTAGCTGCCCGAGCCAGGCCACGCCCACGGCAACAGCGGAGATTAACTCCATAGCAGCCGGGCAGGAAGCAGAAACCCTGTCTGCGCGCAGCTGCGCAGCACAAGCCACTAGAGGCCGCTGTTCTCCCAGAAGAGAAGGGCCACAAACCAACAAGAAAGGAAGTCCTTCCAGCCATCACTCGTCCCAGTTCTGCAGACTATTCCTATCACCATGAAAAGGCAAAGCTACAGGCAGACAAAGATCACAGAGACAACACCAGAGAAGGAGACAGACCTAACCAGTCTCCCTGAAAAAGAATTCAAAATAAGAATCATAAACATGCTGACAGAGATGCAGAGAAATACGCAAGAAAAATGGGATGAAGTCCGGAAAGAGATCACAGATGCCAGAAAGGAGATCGCAGAAATGAAACAAACTCTGGAAGGGTTTATAAGCAGAATGGATAGAATGCAAGAGGCCATTGATGGAATTGAAATCAGAGAACAGGAACGCATAGAAGCTGACATAGAGAGAGACAAAAGGATCTCCAGGAATGAAACAATATTAAGAGAACTGTGTGACCAATCTAAAAGGAACAATATCCGTATTATAGGGGTCCCAGAAGGAGAAGAGAGAGGAAAAGAGATGGAAAGTATCTTAGAAGAAATAATTGCTGAAAACTTCCCCACACTGGGGGAGGAAGTAATCGAACAGACCACGGAAATACACAGAACCCCCAACAGAAAGGATCCAAGAAGGGCAACACCAAGACACATAATAATTAAAATGGCAAAGATCAAGGACAAGGAAAGAGTGTTAAAGGCAGCTAGAGAGAAAAAGGTCACCTATAAAGGGAAACCCATCAGGCTAACGTCAGATTTCTCAACAGAAACCCTACAGGCCAGAAGAGAATGGCATGATATATTTAATACAATGAAACAGAAGGGCCTTGAACCAAGGATACTGTATCCAGCACGACTATCATTCAAATATGACGGTGGGATTAAACAATTCCCAGACAAACAAAAGCTGAGGGAATTTGCTTTCCACAAACCACCTCTACAGAACATCTTACAGGGACTGCTCTAGATGGGAGCACTCCTAGAAGGAGCACAGCACAAAACACCCAACATATGAAGAATCGAGGAGGAGGAACAAGAAGGGAGAGAAGAAAAGAATCTCCAGACAGTGTATATAACAGCTCAATAAGCGAGCTAAGTAAGGCAGTAAGATACTAAAGAGGCTAACCTTGAACCTTTGGTAACCACGAATTTAAAGCCTGCAATGGCAATAAGTACATATCTTTCAATAGTCACCTTAAATGTTAATGGGTTGAATGCACCAATCAAAAGACACAGAGTAACAGAATGGATAAAAAAGCAAGACCCATCTATATGCTGCTTACAAGAAACTCACCTCAAACCCAAAGACATGTACAGACTAAAAGTCAAGGGATGGAAAAACATATTTCAAGCAAACAACAGTGAGAAGAAAGCAGGGGTTGCAGTACTAATATCAGACAAAATAGACTTCAAAACAAAGAAAGTAACAAGAGATAAAGAAGGACACTACATAATGATAAAGGGCTCAGTCAAACAAGAGGATATAACCATTCTAAATATATATGCACCCAACACAGGAGGACCAGAATATGTGAAACAAATACTAACAGAACTAAAGGGGGATATAGACTGCAATGCATTCATTCTAGGAGACTTCAAAACACCACTCACCCCAAAGGATAGATCCACTGGGCAGAAAATAAGTAAGGACACGGAAGCACTGAACAACACAGTAGAGCAGATGGACCTAATAGACATCTACAGAACTCTACATCCAAAAGCAGCGGGATATACATTCTTCTCAAGTGCACATGGAACATTCTCCAGAATAGACCACATACTAGGCCACAAAAAGAGCCTCAGAAAATTCCAAAAGATTGAAATCCTACCAACCAACTTTTCAGACCACAAAGGCATAAAACTAGAAATAAACTGTACAAAGAAAGCAAAGAGGCTCACAAACACATGGAGGCTTAACAACACGCTCCTAAATAATCAATGGATCAATGACCAAATCAAAATGGAGATCCAGCAATATATGGAAACAAATGACAACAACAACACTAAGCCCCAACTTCTGTGGGACACAGCAAAAGCAGTCTTAAGAGGAAAGTATATAGCAATCCAAGCATATTTAAAAAAGGAAGAGCAATCCCAAATGAATGGTCTAATGTCACAATTATCTAAATTGGAAAAAGAAGAACAGATGAGGCCTAAGGTCAGCAGAAGGAGGGACATAATAAAGATCAGAGAAGAAATAAATAAAATTGAGAAGAATAAAACAATAGCAAAAATCAATGAAACCAAGAGCTGGTTCTTCGAGAAAATAAACAAAATAGATAAGCCTCTAGACAGACTTATTAAGAAGAAAAGAGAGTCAACACAAATCAACAGTATCAGAAACGAGAAAGGAAAAATCACGACGGACCCCACGGAAATGCAAAGAATTATTGGAGAATACTATGAAAACCTATATGCTAACAAGCTGGGAAACCTAGGAGAAATGGACAACTTCCTAGAAAAATATAACCTTCCAAGATTGACCCAGGAAGAAACAGAAAATCTAAACAGACCAATTACCAGCAACGAAATTGAAGAGGTAATCAAAAAACTACCAAAGAACAAAACCCCCGGGCCAGATGGATTTACCTCGGAATTTTATCAGACATACAGGGAAGACATAATACCCATTCTCCTTAAAGTTTTCCAAAACATACAGGAGGAGGGGATACTCCCAAACTCATTCTATGAAGCTAACATCACCCTAATACCAAAACCAGGCAAAGACCCCACCAAAAAAGAAAACTACAGACCAATATCCCTGATGAACGTAGATGCAAAAATACTCAACAAAATATTAGCAAACCGAATTCAAAAATACATCAAAAGGATCATACACCATGACCAAGTGGGATTCATTCCAGGGATGCAAGGATGGTACAACATTCGAAAGTCCATCAACATCATCCACCACATCAACAAAAAGAAAGACAAAAACCACATGATCATCTCCATAGATGCTGAAAAAGCATTTGACAAAGTTCAACATCCATTCATGTTAAAAACTCTCAGCAAAATGGGAATAGAGGGCAAGTACCTCAACATAATAAAGGCCATCTATGATAAACCCACAGCCAACATTATATTGAACAGCGAGAAGCTGAAAGCATTTCCGCTGAGATCGGGAACTAGACAGGGATGCCCACTCTCTCCACTGTTATTTAACATAGTACTGGAGGTCCTAGCCACGGCAATCAGACAAAATAAAGAAATACAAGGAATCCAGATTGGTAAAGAAGAAGTTAAACTGTCACTATTTGCAGATGACATGATACTGTACATAAAAAACCCTAAAGACTCCACCCCAAAACTACTAGAACTGATATCGGAATACAGCAAAGTTGCAGGATACAAAATCAACACACAGAAATCTGTGGCTTTCCTATATACTAACAATGAACCAACAGAAAGAGAAATCAGGAAAACAACTCCATTCACAATTGCATCAAAAAAAATAAAATATCTAGGAATAAACCTAACCAAAGAAGTGAAAGACTTATACTCTGAAAACTACAAGTCACTCTTAAGAGAAATTAAAGGGGACACTAACAGATGGAAACTCATCCCATGCTCGTGGCTAGGAAGAATTAATATTGTTAAAATGGCCATCCTGCCCAAAGCAATATACAGATTTGATGCAATCCCTATGAAACTACCAGCAACATTCTTCAATGAACTGGAACAAATAATTCAAAAATTCATATGGAAACACCAAAGACCCCGAATAGCCAAAGCAATCCTGAGAAAGAAGAATAAAGTAGGGGGGATCTCACTCCCCAACTTCAAGCTCTACTATAAAGCCATAGTAATCAAGACAATTTGGTACTGGCACAAGAGCAGAGCCACAGACCAATGGAACAGACTAGAGAATCCAGACATTAACCCAGACATATATGGTCAATTAATATTTGATAAAGGAGCCATGGACATACAATGGCGAAATGACAGTCTCTTCAACAGGTGGTGCTGGCAAAACTGGACAGCTACATGTAGGAGAATGAAACTGGACCATTGTCTAACCCCATATACAAAAGTAAACTCAAAATGGATCAAAGACCTGAATGTAAGCCATGAAACCATTAAACTCTTGGAAGAAAACATAGGCACAAACCTCTTAGACATAAACATGAGTGACCTCTTCTTGAACATATCTCCCCGGGCAAGGAAAACAACAGCAAAAATGAGTAAGTGGGACTATATTAAGCTGAAAAGCTTCTGTACAGCAAAAGACACCATCAATAGAACAAGAAGGATCCCTACAGTATGGGAGAATATATTTGAAAATGACACATCCGATAAAGGCTTGACGTCCAGAATATATAAGGAGCTCTCACGCCTCAACAAACAAAAAACAAATAACCCAATTAAAAAATGGGCAGAGGAACTGAAGAGACAGTTCTCCAAAAAAGAAATACAGATGGCCAACAGACACATGAAAAGATGCTCCACATCGCTAATTATCAGAGAAATGCAAATTAAAACTACAATGAGGTATCACCTCACACCAGTAAGGATGGCTGCCATCCAAAAGACAAACAACAACAAATGTTGGCGAGGCTGTGGAGAAAGGGGAACCCTCCTACACTGCTGGTGGGAATGTAAGTTAGTTCAACCATTGTGGAAAGCAGTATGGAGGTACATCAAAATGCTCAAAACAGACCTACCATTTGACCCAGGAATTGCACTCCTAGGAATTTACCCAAAGAACGCAGCAATCAAGTTTGAGAAAGACAGATGCACCCCTATGTTTATTGCAGCACTATTTACAATAGCCAAGAATTGGAAGCAACCTAAATGTCCATCAATAGATGAATGGATAAAGAAGATGTGGTACATATACACAATGGAATACTACTCAGCCATAAGAAAAGGGCAAATCCAATCATTTGCAGCAACATGGATGGAGCTGGAGGGTATTAAGCTCAGTGAAACAAGCCAAGCGGAGAAAGAGAAATACCAAATGATTTCACTTATCTGTGGAATATAAGAACAAAGGAAAAACTGAAGGAACAAAACAGCAGCAGAATCACAGAACTCAAGAATGGACTAACAGGTACCAAAGGGAAAGGGACTGGGGAGGATGGGTGGGTAGGGAGGGATAAGGGGAGGAGAAGTAGGGGGGTATTAAGATTAACATGCATGGGGGGGGTAGGAGAAAAGGGAGGGCTGTACAACACAGAGAAGGCAAGTAGTGATTCTACAACATTTTGCTATGCTGATGGACAGTGACTGTAAAGGGGTTTATAGGGGAGACCTGGTATAGGGGAGAGCCTAGTAAACATAATATTCGTCATGTAAGTGTAGATTAGTGATAGCACAAAAAAAAAAAAAAAAAAAAGGCAGTTCCTGTGTGGTAACCTCCAACGAGTTCTACACAAGGGTATAAAGGGCATATAAAAGTGTAGGCAAAGGGTCTGTTTGTGTTTATACAGAGGATCAAAGCCTAATTGGGCTACCCCGAAAATGAACTAAGATACGATAGGAAAAAGAACTTCCAACATCTGCACTCTCTGGAAGACTCATGCCAGAAGATGATCATCAAAAAACCCCAACAAAGATCCACGCACTGCTACAGCTGTAGATGCACTCATCCCACCAGTTCCTGGACTTGCCATGGGAATGAGGAAGGAGATATCTAAGCTGGCCTGTGCATACAGTAAAACAACAAAATTGGACTGGATCTATACTGTTGGAACTCAACCAAGAATTTGGAGAAGTGCAAATTGTAGCGCTCCAAAGTCTTACAACTACAAACTATTTACTGTTAAAAGAACATATGGCATGTGAACAGTCCCCAGGAATGGGTTGTTTTAATTTATCTGATTTCTCTCAGACTGTTCAAGTTCAGTTGGACAATATCCACCATATCATAGATAAGTTTCCACAAATGCCTAAGGTGCCTAACTGGTTTTCTTGGTTTGACTGCAGATGGCTGGTAATTACAGATATGCTTTGGTTATGTAACTATACTCCTATTATGTTAATGTGTGTGTGCAATTTAAGTAGTAACTTAAAACCTGTACATGCTGAAGTTACTCTACAAGAAGATATATCAAAGAAATAATCAATCTTCCCATGTTTTCTTCTGCCTGCTACTTCTATAGCTTTTCTTCTTCCTTCCTAATTACAACCCTTAAATAGAATTTGTGCCTCATATCAAATTTACCGAGTATCATAATTCTTCCAAGTGGTAAAGATACCTCAAGACAAATGCTGGGCATAGAAGCCACAGGGCATAAATATGCAAAGAAGTAAAAAGCTAACTTTTTCAAACAATAAGGCTTCTCTCTCACTTACCAACTTCACATTTCCCTGTATGGCCCCGGAAGATGACTGGTTAGCCAGAGACGGGTAAGATTCCTCAAGGGAGGAACAACCTAAGACAGGGACAGTCGCAGGGGGGCCATCAGGTGAGAAATTGGGGATCAACAGAGGTGAGGCTTAGAACCTCACCCCCCTGTTCTGAGAGAAATGTTCTGCATACGTGGATGTTTTATTGCCCTGGTCTAGCTTGGATTAACACATAGTCTACAGGCACACACCTGATCATCTACATGTGCTCTCTTACAACACTAAACTATGTTTTCTACCTTTATCTTGTATCTACCTACCACTTCAGCATTTTATTAAAAATAATAATAATAAAGAGAGAAATGTGGTATCCACATATAAATCAAGTATAAAAACCAAATGAGTATTCATATTTGAACTGACTGTTTAGAGTTCATAATGCATGAGCAAAACCGAAAGTTTCTGTGATGACTGCCCTTGTACTGTTCACTATGTAACTTATTCATTATGTAAGAATTTGTTCTACATGTAAGAACTTGTTTGTTATGCCTCAGAAGATTGGAGACTGACGAAAATTAGGCTTGGGGTGGATTAATGATTGTGCATTGAGCATTGACTCCCCTGTACAGAATTTTATTGTCGTTAACAACCATTTGATCAATAAATATGAGAGATGCCCTCACAAAAAAAAAAAAAAAAAAAAAAAAGAGGACAGACTTCCAATGGTAAAATAAATAAATAACCGGGATGTAATGTATAGCATAAGGAATATAGTCAAGATATTGTAACAGCCTGGTAGGGTGATAGCTGGAACCTAGAATTATGTATATAAATGTTCTACCACTGTGTTGTACACTTGAAACTCATGTAATGTAATACTGTGTGTCAACTACCCTTCAATAAAAAATAATTATTTAAAAAAAAAAAAAAAAAGAAAGTGTCTTTGAAAAAAATAATTGCTGAAAACTTCCTCAAACTGGGGCAGGAAATAATTGATCAGACCACGGAAGTACACAGAACTCCCAACAGAAGGGACCCAAGAAGGACAACACCAAGACACATAATAATTAAAATGGCAAGGAAAGAGTTTTAAAGGCAGCTAGAGAGAGGAAAAAGGTCACCTACAAAGGAAAACCCATCAGGCTATCATCAGACTTCTCAATAGAAACCTAGGCCAGAAGAGAATGGCATGATATATTTAACGCAATGAAACAGAAGGGCCTTGAATCAAGAATACTGTATCCAGCACGATTATCATTTAAATATGAAGGAGGGATTAAACAATTCCCAGACAAGCAAAAGTTGAGGGAATCTGCCTCCCAAAACCACCTCTACAGGATATTTTAGAGGGACTGCTCTAGATGGGAGCACTCCTAAGGCTAAACAGATGTCACCAGAGAAAATAAAATGACAGAAAAGAAAGCAGACCAACCAAATACCAACTAAAGGCAAAAAATAAAATCAACTACCCACAAAAGCAGTTAAAGGAAACACAAAAGAGCACAGAATAAAACAACCAACATATAAAGAATGGAGGAGGAGGAATAAGAAGGGAGAGAAATAAAAAATCACGAGACAGTGTTCATAACAGCTCAATGAGCGAGTTAAGTGAGACAGTAAGATAGTAAAGAAGCTAACCTTGAACCTTTGGTAACCACGAATCTAAAGCCTGCAATGGCAATAAGTACATATCTTTCAATAGACACCTTAAATATAAATGTACTGAATGCACCAATCAAAAGACATAGAGTAATAGAATGGATAAAAAATGCAAGACCCATCCATACGCTGCTTACAAGAGACTAACCTCAAACCCAAAGACATGCACAGACTAAAAGTCAAGGGATGGAAAAAGATAGTTCATGCAAACAGAGAGACAAAAGTAGGTGTTGCAGTACTAGTATCAGACAAAATACACTTCAAAACAAAGAAACAAGAGATAAAGAAGGACACTACATAATGATAAAGGGCTCAGTCCAACAAGAGGATATAACCATTATAAATATATATGCACCCAACACAGGAGCACCAGCATATGTGAAACAAATACTAACAGAACTAAAGGAGGAAATAGAATGCAATGCATTCATTTTAGGAGACTTCAACATGCCACTCACCCCAAAGGACAGATTCACTGGACAGAAAATAAGTAAGGACACAGAGGCACTGAACAACACACTAGAACAGATGGACCTAATAGACATCTATAGAACTCTACATCCAAAAGCAACAGGATACACATTCTTCTCAAGTGCACATGGAACATTCTCCAGAATAGACCACATACTAGGACACAAAAAGAGCCTCAGTAAATTCAAAAAGATTGAAATTCTACCAACCAACTTTTCAGACCACAAAGGTATAAAACTAGAAATAAATTGTACAAAGAAAATAAAAAGGCTCACAAACACATGGAGGCTTAACAACATGCTCCTAAATAATCAATGGATCAACGAACAAATTAAAATAGACATCAAGGAATATATGGAAACAAATGACAACAACAACACAAAGCCCCAACTTCTGTGGGATGCAGCAAAAGCAGTCTTAAGAGGAAAGTATATAGCAATCCAGGCATACTTAAAGAAGGAAGAACAATCCCAAATGAATAGTCTAACGTCACAATTATAAAAATTGTAAAAAGAAGAACAAATGAGGCCTAAAGTCAGCAGAAGGAGGGACATAATAAAGATCAGAGAAGAAATAAATAAAATTGAGAAGAATAAAACAATAGCAAAAATAAATGAAACCAAGAGAGCTGGTTCTTTGAGAAAATAAACAAAATAGGTAAGCCTCTAACCAAACTTATTAAGAGAAAAAGAGAATCAACATACATCAACAGAATCAGAAACAAGAATAGAAAAATCACAAAAGACTCCACAGAAATACAAAGAATTATTAAAGACTACTATGAAAACCTATATGCTAACAAGCTGGAAAACCTAGAAGAAATGGACACCTTCCTAGAAAAATACAACCTTCCAAGACTGACCCAGAAAGAAACAGAAAATCTAAACAGACCAATTACCAGCAAAGAAATTGAAGCGGTAATCAAAAAACTACCCAAGAACAAAACCCCCAGATGGATTTACGTCGGAATTTTATCAAACATACAGAGAAGACATAACACCCATTCTCCTTAAACTTTTCCATAAAATAGAAGAGGAGGGAATACTCCCAAACTCATTCTATGAAGCCAACATCACTCTAACACCAAAACCAGGCAAAGACCCCACCAAAAAAGAAAATTACAGACCAATATCCCTGATGAACGTAGATGCAAAAATACTCAACAAAACATTAGCAAACCGAATTCAAAAATATATCAAAAGGATCATACACCACGACCAAGTGGGATTCATCCCAGGGATGCAAGGATGGTACAACATTCGAAATCCATCAACATCATCCACCACATCAACAAAAAGAAAGACAAAAACCACATGATCATCTCCATAGATGCTGAAAAAGCATTCGACAAAATTTAACATCCATTCATGATAAAAACTCTCAGCAAAATGGGTATAGAGGGCAAGTACCTCAACATAATAAAGGCCATATATGATAAACCCACAGCTAACATCACTGAACAGCGAGAAGCTGAAAGCGTTTCCTCTGAGATCGGGAACAAGACAGGGATGCTCACTCTCCCCACTGTTATTTAACATAGTACTGGGGGTCCTAGCTAGGGCAATTAGACAAAGAAATACAAGGAATCCAGATTGCTAAAGAAGAAGTTAAACTGTCACTATTTGCAGATGACATGATATTGTACATAAAAAACCCTAAAGACCCCACTCCAAAACTATTAGAACTGATATTGGAATACAGCAAAGTTGCAGGATACAAAATTAACACACAGAAATCTGTGACTTTTCTATACACTAACAATGAACCAATAGAAAGAGAAATCAGGAAAACAATTCCATTCACAATTGCATCAAAAAGAATAAAATACCTAGGAATAAACCTAACCAAGGAAGTGAAAGACCTATACCCTGAAAAGTACAAGACACTCTTAAGAGAAATTAAAAGAGGACACTAGCAAATCGAAACTCATCCCATGCTCTTGGCTAGGAAGAATTAGTAGAGTCAAAATGGCCATCCTGCCCAAAACAATCTACAGATTTGATGCAATCCCTATCAAATTACCAACAACATTCTTCAATCAACTGGAACAAATAGTTCAAAAATTCATATGGAAACACCAAAGACCCCAAATAGCTAAAGCAATTCTGAGAAAGAAGAATAAAGTGGGGGGGGGGGGAACTCGCTCCCCAACTTGAAGCTCTACTATAAAGCCACAGTAATCAAGACAATTTGGTACTGGCACAAGAACAAAGCCAGAGACCAGTGGAACAGAATAGAGACTCCAGACATTAACCCAAACATATATGGTCAATTAATATACGATAAAAGAGCCATGGATATACAATGGGGAAATGACAGTCTCTTCAACAGATGGTGCTAGCAAAACTGGACAGCTACATATAAGAGAATGAAACTGGATCAATGTCTAACCCCATACACAAAAGTAAATTCGAAATGGATCAAAGACCTGAATGTAAGTCATGAAACCATAAAACTCCTAGAAAAAAACAAAGGCAAAAATCCCTTGGACATAAACATGGGTGACTTCTTCATGAACATATCTTCCCGGGCAAGGGAAACAAAAGCAAAAATGAACAAGTGGGACTATATCAAGCTGAAAAGCTTCTGTACAGCAAAGGACACCATCAATAGAACAAAAAGGTACCCTACAGTATGGGAGCATATATTCATAAATGAAAGATCCGATAAAGGGTTGACATCCAAAATATATAAAGAGCTCACGCACCTCAACAAACAAAAAGCAAATGATCCAAATAAAAAATGGGCAGAGGTGCTGAACATTTCTCCAACAAAGAAATTCAGATGGCCAACAGACACATGAAAAGATGCTCCACATAGCTAGTTATCAGAGAAATGCAAATTAAAACCACAATGAGATATCACCTCACACCAGTAAGGATCGCTATCATCCAAAAGACAGACAACAAATGTTTGCGAGGTTGGGCAGAAAGGGGAACCCTCCTACACTGTGGTGAGAATGTAAATTAGTTCAATCATTGTAGAAAGCAGTACGGAGGTTCCTCAAAAAGCTCAAAATAGACATACCATTGGACCCAGGAATTCCACTTTTAGGAATTTACCCTAAGAATACAGCAGCCTAGTTTGAAAAAGACAGATGCACCCCTATGTTTATTGCAGCACTATTTACAATAGCCAAGAAATGGAAGCTACCTAAATGTCCATCAGTACATAAATGGGTAAAGAAGATGTGGTACATATACACAATGGAATATTATTCAGCCATAAGAAGAAAACAAATCCTACCATTTGCAACAACATGGATGGAGCTAGAGGGCATTATGCTCAGTGAAATAAGCCAGGTGGAGAAAGACAAGTACCAAGTGATTTCACTCATATGTGGAGTATAAGTACAAAGAAAAACTGAAGGAACAAAACAGCAGCAGACTCAGAGAACCTACGAATGGACTAAGTTACCAAAGGGAAAGGGACTGGGGAGAATGGGAGGGTAGAGAGGGATAAGGGCAGGGAAGAAGAAAGGGGGTATTATGATTAGCATGTATAATGTCGGGGGGGGGCACGGGGATATCATTTGGCATTTTTCCCCAAGAGGACAAGTAGTGATTCTATAACATCTTACTACACTGATGGACAGTGACTGTAATGGGGTTTGTGGGGTGGACTTGGTGAAGGGGAGAGCCTAGTAAATATAATGTTCTTCATGTCGTTGTAGATTAATGATAACAAAAAAAAATATTGCCACAATTACATTTGTCTTTGCAAAACCATCACAAAATGTCAGGTCAGTCTAAAGGTTGAAAGAGAATGCTGAAAATAACTGATTTTATTAGCAGATAATTTGTTTCATTGTTTATGAAAAGGAAAAATAACCCCCCCCTATTTAAATGGGCTTGTAGAATAAATATGTGGTTTCTTGAAAAAAATAAGTTTTCTAAAAATTCCACGTAACATCACCTTTGTGTATAGTCTTCACACATCTCATCTTAAAACATCCTTTATGTCACTCAGTTATGCTTTAATTACAGAACAAGTGATACAGAAAGACCAAAATTGAACATATATCTTCATGTACCTATGAGGGAAGGAATAAAATCCAGCAGACTCTCAGCGCATATAAGGCTTTTTATTTTAAAAAATTTTTAAGAGCAGTTTTAGATTTACAGCAAAATTTAGGGAAAGGAGCAGAGTTCCTATACACTCCTGATCGCACACATGCACATCCCCTCCCCAAAGAGTGGCACATCCATTAGGATGGATCTTTAGGCTCTATCTGAACTTGCTTTGACACACTGTTATCACCCAAAGTGAGTAGTTTATTTACAATACTGTTCCCTCCTGGCATTGAATATTCTATGAACTTGCACAAATGAATAATGACATGAATCAAACATTATAGTGTCATTTCACTACCCTAAAAATCCTCTCTGTACTTCTCCTGTCCAGCCCTCCTCCCCCCACAACACCTTTTTCCTTATTTATTTTCTTCATTAAGGAAAGGAGGGGCTTGAGGAGCACTCACAGTGGAGCTCGTTTCTATCACAGAGAATGCTGCAAATCAAAACTATGAAGCCTATTATCATTTGGCATTTTTCCCCAAGTGCCACAAAATTTTATTAGCAGGAAAAAGGACTGTGGTATAAATTAAGTCCATCCCTAAAATCTGTTAAGATTAATCAGGTATTTTCTAATCATTTTACTTTTATTTTGTTTCTATTGATATATTTTATGTATCTATTTTCTAGCCTGTAGTATAATACCCGATAACAACAAAAATATCTGTCAAATAAATGTATAGTGAACTTTTATCAGTTGTTTTGCTCAATGTATGAGTGTATGCATAGAATATTTCAGAAATATTGGTTTTATATGTGTAAATTAAGAAATTTTGCCTATTACCGTATGATTTTATTAGAAACTTAAAAGCCCACTGTTACTAGTTTTTATTAAATGAATACCATAAGCTGCTAATAAACACTATTACACAGGCATGATATTTCAGTGCCCCAAATATCGGAAATCATCAGGCTTGAAGACTCTCTGTACTTCTTCTGTTCAGCCCTCCTCCCCACATAACATCTTTTCACTTATTTATTTTCCTCATTAGGGAGCATAGTGGCTTGAGGAGCACTCGCAGTTCAGAATCTTGGGTGGGGCCTAAAGGGAAGACTGGCTGCTAAAGCCGCTGTCACTAGCATCCACGACAGCTCTGTGTGACTCCCTGCTTGTGGCACTCTCCCTGCTCCTCATCCTGTTGCCATTTCTAGGCACCTACTGAGAGGGCTGACTTAGACACTTCCAGGATATTCCAGTGTTCTCTTCAACATCTGAGAGAAGCCTATGAATATGGCTCCATATTCCAAATATCCTAGGTTTTCAAAGCATTTCTAATTTCAAATTATTAATCTTTTCCTCTGTACATAACATTTCCCAGAACATTCTGATTTTTCTAAATATATGTTAGACTAACTTCTTCATCTGAAAGTACAGAGTAGTTTACTTCATATTCTTATATTTTATTATAAAATGAACTATGATCTGAATTGGGTTCACTTCAAGGAAAATTGGCAGCTGTTTACATAAACCCTCTTTTCTCAAGGCCCTGGGAATGTATTATAGGGAGAAGTCAGGTTTTCCTTAGGCCTTAGACTTCCACATTTCAGTCCAGCTGGTGTCTTAGAGCCACAGTGATTACAGTTCATTCTCACAGGCACTGAGTGTTCAGGTGGTCCTGAGGGGATGGAAGATGCCGGAGTGCGTTGTGGTGGCCTAGAGTTTAAGCTCTGGGGTCAGAAAACCTACTGTGATAGTTCAGCTGTGTGACCTTGATTAATCCACAGAAAGTGCCCAGCTCAATTCTTGGTATGAAGAAATTATTGTATATTTGGCTGTGTTGCTCCTTTTGGACTAGAGATGCAGTTAGGATCCCAGCAAAATTAAATTGTGGTTGCTGGTAAGAATTGGACCAGGCTCCTCATCCTTGACATTCAAGTTTTTAATCATTGTGTTGCATTTTCTCTCCAGACCAGCAAAGGCATTTCTACTCCAAAATGTAACTTAGTAAAAGAAGCACAGGTGTTTGGTTCCCTCAGCTCCCAGGCCACCTTTTGATGAGAAGGAAATGGAGATTTTCACTCTGGATGCCACTGGTGCAAGGCTGGAGATTCCTTCCCAGGAGCAAGGTCATTTTTAATAGCATCAAATATATGAAATAATTGGGAATAAATCTCACAAAATAGGTTTGTAAGTATGAATGAAAACTATAGAACTTTGTTGAATGAAATCAAAGAAGACCTTTTTCAAGGACAGCAATTCCATGTTCTTTGATCAAACGACTAGACTTCATCAAGATTCTATTCTACTCCCCCATAATTAATTTCAAAGAAATCCTCTAAAAAAAAATAAAAGCCATTATTTTTTCCCAGTTTAAAAGATCATTCTAACTTTTATATTAAACATGAAAGGATATAGATTGGCCCACACAACTTTATGAAAGAACAAACTTGAAAAGCTTACATTGCCTGAATTAAAGGTATAGTATAATGCTACACAATCAACACATTGTGACATTCTCATAAACGTAGACAAGCAGATTAGTGGAACAGCCTAGAGAATCTATACTTGTACCTTTATGATCAGCTAATTCTCAGCAAAGGTCTGGAGGCAATTCAGTGAAGAAAAGAGTCTTTCCAACAAAGGAACATCTATTTGTACATCTGTTTGCAGAAAATGTAAACATCTACTTTTGTAAAATTTAGTTCAAAATGGATCCAAATCTGAATGTAAAATAGAAATTATAAAATCTTTACAAGGAAACAAAGAAGTAAATCTTCATGATTTTGGACTAGGTGAAGGGTTCTTAGGTAGGATGCCAAAACTATGAACCTAAAAAAGAAAAAAGTGGCAAATTGCACTTGATGAAAATTAAAACTTTTGTTGTAAGAATAAGATTGTTGAAAGGATGAAAAATCAATTTGAAACTAGAGGAAAATATTTAAATGTATATAGTTACTAAATAACTACTGTCCAGAATATATAGAAGTATTTCAAAACTCAGAAGAAAATGAACAATCAATTTAAAAAAGGGTAAAAATTTTGAACAGATGGCTCATCAAAGAATATATGCACATTGCAAATAGTAACACTAAGGGATACTAAACATTATTTATTGTTAGGTAAATATAAAAATCCACCATGATACTGCCACATACCCACTCCAGTGGCTAAAACAGAGTGAACTTCTGAGTGTTTGAAAGGATGTGGAGCAATCAGGACCCACAAACCCCAGAACTAGGGATGAAAAATGGTATAATTACACTGGAAAACAATCTGGAAATTTCTTTGAAGTATTAAATATACACTTCTTATCTGATCAGACATTCTACTCCACACTTTTTCAAGAGAAAGAAATCACTTCTCCATAAAAAAAGATTTGTCCATGAATTACTATAGCAGATAATTAGTGATAGCCAAGATCTGGACACAGTCAAAATGTCTAAAATTGGGGAAATGGGTAAGCAAATTGTGGAATTTTCATGACCCTCTGAAGTAAACAGGAAGGTACTATTGATATTCACAAAGACATGACTGAATCTCAGAATACATGGCTGGGTGAAATAATCCAGATCTTGCCTGCAAAAAGCAGCTCACACTGTATGTTTCCATTCTTACAAAATCCTTGAAATCGCAAATGAATCTACTGTTCCAGAAATAGAGCTGTGTTTTCTTGGGCAAGAAAAAGAAGTGGGAAGACGGATGAAGGGGCACAAGGAACCTCTGGGGACTGGTATGTTCATTGTATCAATTTCTCTGGTCGTCTTACAAGTATATATGTAGGTCAGGCCCTTTGAATATTAATTATGTATTTTGTATTCGAATTACATTTTTATATAGATTTTAAATATATATATTCTTGGAATTGATCCTGTTACTTCTTCTCTGGCCATCCTGGAACTTCTAGATTTAGATGGAAATCCAACAACTATTCTCAACTTATTTGTTCAAGAATAAACCTTGTAGATACTGTGCAAATTTGCTGTCTTCCATTATTTGGAAAATTGAAAAAAAATGTAATTTCATAAATAAGTTCATATAACTCATAAAACAAACTCTAATAAGGGAATTAGGAAAGGATGAATAGACCAAAATCAACTCTCACCAAAGTAAGGTAAGATGTCCTGAGACAAATTCAGGAATTTGGATTGTAAATAAGGCTCTTGCATATATCTCTAAGGAGTATCCCAATATGTGTGTGTGGAATAGGTGGAGACATGACCACCTATCTCCTTCTGTGTAATGACACAAGCTAGGTTAAGTAAAGCATTCAGGCATTATGTTGAAATGCACAATCAGTTAAAACACTGGGTTGTGATGTTCTTCGTGCTGAAATGCTAGAACTTCTCATTTCTTCAAGGTTTCTTAACTTTCAAAACCTGGCAGTAGAGGTACTAAACATGTAAAAACCCATTCCTTTCACTCACAGAAGGCACAGAGTCCTTTTTCTGCAATTTAGTAGCTCTCTGAGCTGGTCCTCTAACCTCTAGAGGTTTGTGTTCTTATTGGCACCATAGAGCTAATATTGCTGATGTCAAAATATGCACTATTGTGAAATGGAATTATAAGGAACCTAAAGCACAAAATAATCTCTCAGTAAATTGTAATTATTATTGTTATGTTGTACCAGATAACATCCTATAAAAGTTGATATCTGGAACTTTTACAGGTCTGAACAAAGTTACTAATATATGGATTTGTACATGATGGAGGGGAATTGGTGAGCTGAACTTCCATGTGTGCATGTGGAGCTGAGCCTATATAACCTGCAGATATGAAGTCACATAGGATAAAAGTGAATGGTAAACAGAATAAAAATTATTTGAGTGCTGATTTCCAATGATATTTTTATTATATTGCCTTGACAGCATATAAGACACATAAAATTTCCAAGAAAAGCCATGAAATATAAACAATTCAAATATCTTTTGGCAACTTCTATCTTCCCTTATTGTTTACTATCACAAATTTAGATTAATTTTAAACAATAATTTTGTCTAGTACATTAAATGTAAATAGGAGAAATGAATCAATTTTTGATGATTTTTCACAACTTCAATCAGTTAACATTTTCTCTTTACCTGCATAGTTTTCAAGCATTCTTTGCTTTTAATGTGCCTGAAACTATATTAGTTTTAAATGTCTGATCAAGTGTTTGTTCATATGGCAAGGAAGATTATCTTTTAAGCCAATTAAACAATTCAAGCTGATATATTTTCAATAACTTTGCATTCTTGAGGACACACTCCCAAATAAAACAGAGTATTGGTTCTGATCAACCTGGAAGAAGAATGCATCTGACCCAATGGATAAACACATGCATTTAAGAAAATCTCAATCATAATATAAGCTGGTCACAGGGATGGAAGTACAGCATGGAGAATAGAAACAAGTGTTCTAGACTGTCTTCCTCTGTTGACAGATAGTAACTACACTAGGTGGGGTGAGGATTTAATAATGTGGGGGGCTGTTGAACCACTGTGTTTATACTTGAAACCAATATAATATCATGTTATCAACTATACTTCAATATAAAAAAGTGCAAAATAATTGTTTTTTAAGAAATGTAAACAAAACATTGTTAGCTCAATAACATAATTAACAATAAAATATTTTCTCTAGATCAAACTAATATTTTAATATTCTATAATCATGATGATGTTGAAAAATTATTGTTTTCCCCTTTATAGAATTATTTACAATAGATATCTAAAATAAAAGAAATAAAAAGAAGCATAAATCTATCCGGAATAAATAATATTTAAATAGTGGTATCAATTCATTTTTTGGTAAATTTCACATTATTGTTATATTTTTTATACAGATTAATGTTTTATTTCTTTTCAGATATTTAAGCCATCTGGTTAGAATATATGCCAATCTGAAATATATGGAGAGAGGAGTATCTCGGAATTCATCCTTTTGGGGCTTTCTTATGACCAGAACATACAAATATTTTGCTTTGTGCTCTTATTCTGTTATGCTGCCCTGTTGGCAGGAAACCTTTTGATCCTTCTCTCCATTCAATGCAGCCTTTTTAACTCAGTGATGTACTATTTCCTCAGCCACTTATCCTGCATGGACATCTGCTACACCTCTAGCTTTACACCTAAATTAACTGCTGACCTTCTGTGGAAAGAAAAACCATCTCCTACGGTAACTGCATGAAAGGAGCTTGGTTCCTAAGATCCTCAAGAGTAACAGAGAGAACTGGACAAGATCACTATGATAGTCTGAAGGTTACTAACAGGATCCGTGTGGTTTCCAGTATCTCAAAAAGCCCAAGTGAATCAACTATTTTCCTACAATAATGCTGTAGATTGGCTAAAATATTTTTACTTTTTGTTAGTATGGCAACTCAGGGCTCTTTACTGTAATACTTTTAATCCCTTATTGATTAGTGCTAATAGTGCGCGGTCCCTCTGAGGTAATATCTTATTATTAAATCCACACAGGGAAATTTCCAATTAATAGGAATTTCTACATAAGGAATATCTGGTAGCATTCCACAATCACAGAGCATAATTTTTGTGTTAGACAACTCTATTGCATTCTACTCCTATGAAAATAGATATGTGACAGAACCCAAACATACTACTTCATGATCGTGTCATTCAACACTTTTGGCCTTGCCTTGGGAACAAGAAAAAAAGTCTTCATTACCTGTATTTGATCTTTGTATGAGAAGGCAGGTCTCTACTTGAATGCTGCTTTGAGAGTTGGTTCAAATCACCTTCTCCTTTTCCTCTTCCGCGTCATGCAGGTTCAAAAGTTGGCCTAGCTGCTGTCATCTTTTACACTTTGAAGGAAAATAGTATCAAGTTATTCCCAATATGATAAACTTTCATTATATAAAGTATTGACAAATATCCAACTTGTGAAATCACTTCCAAAACTCGTTCTCCAAATTTTACTTTCATCTCAAACAAAAGGTCTCAAGAAAACAAACACTGAGTCTCAGGAATACAGGAGTACAGCTTCTTAAGCAGTTCTTAGTGCAAACAATTCTGTCATGAAGATGAGCTTGTTTCTTGTTCTCCTTCTGGCTCTGTGGCCTTGGGCAAGTTACCCAATGTAGGTTCCTGTGGAATGGGGATATTCCTAACGGGATTACTGTAAGAATCATTAGACTTGACATATCAAAGCCTTGTAAAATTCAGTACAGCCATGACTGAGTTTTAAAAATTCTCAACTCAACCTTACTCCACCAGACTCTCTAAAGTTTGCACCTCATACAACAGAAAATAGGCTACAAAAACAAAAAAAATACTTTGAAAATCCCTGGACAAAGTTACTGTCTTGGAGAAAAACGTACTAAATTTCAATGACAGTTACATAAGCAAAATTCTCCAAGAACTTTTTGTTGATGCAATTTTCTCCTACAGCAACCACCGTAATAAAAATCTTGTATTTTGCAGGTTATAATTTGCTGAATGTCCAAAAGACAGGAACCTCACCCTAAATGATTCTGATAACCGAAAGTCTTTATGATACTTCTGGGTTTGAGCAGCCAAAAGTGTACCACCCAGCAGATATGGCTCCCCAAACCCGTGAAATGTTGGAAAAGTAGATGTGTGGGAAAGCTGGGGGAACTCGTTTACTTCTCTAGATTTTCACAACAGGAAAGAGGATGCATCCAGAGAGGGAGAAACAGGGTTTTCTGCCCCCGGGACACCACTGCCTCCCACGGCCCCTCCCCCCCAACCGGTGAATAATCATCACTCCCGCGTCGGGGCAGGGAGCCTTCGGGCTGTCCCCGGGGGTCGCCGACTCCTCCCCCAGGCCCGACCCGCTGTGGGACGAGGCCGGCGAACCCCGCTTAGCCGCGCGCACAGCTACCTTCCCGCGGCGCTGAGCCCGACAGCCACCAGGCTCCGCCGCTGCCGCCGCCATGCTCCGCCGCTGCCCGCAGCTCCCAAGCATCCTTCGCCGCTGCCACCGCCGTGCTCCGCCGCTGCCCGCAGCTCCAGAGCATCCTTCGCCGCTGCCGCCACCGGGCTCCACAGCTGCTCGCAGCTCCCGAGCATCCGTCGCCGCCGACCCCGAACCCACCGAACTTTCCGCCCTACGTGGACAATACAATCCGCCAGCTTCCGGCCGCTCACGTTGCCCGAGGTCCCACGCAGCGACGCCGCACCTCACGCAGACAGTATGACGACTCGCAACTCCCAGAAACCCCTGCGCCAAAGCCCAAGACCCGGGAGCAAACCCGGCTCTTCAAACGCACGTCATAGGCGGAGGCAGACACCAATCCGCGGAAGCCAAGCTGTACGTTCGCCTGACGACGGCGGGGGCCCGAGCTTAGGCGTTAGACTGGGCGGGCGTTTGAAACCAGTGTGCTTCAGAGTAGACAGACTCTAAGCACGGTTGTGTACCTTAGAGGAGCAAGTGCTTAAGGTCTCTCCCGTCTTTTCCTTCCCCGACCCCCTCCTAGACTCTTTCGTGGACGGAAAGCTCCGGGTAGCCGACTCCACATCCCGGCCAGCGACAGAGAGCCACCGGCTCCTGCTTCGTTTCTGCTGAGCCTAGAGAGTTGGCGAGCCTAGAGAGTTGGGCTACGGAATAACTAGTATTTTCATTTAATTGGATTTGAAGAAAGAACAAATACATACAGGGGCAACCACGATCTTTATAAAGGTACCATTCCTGCAAAAATATTAGTCTTCAAAGCAAAGGTTATATTTGTATTGTTGGTTAAAAGTTTTACTTTTAAAGAAGCGTAAGTTCTACTGGGAGGGGAGGTGTCAGTATTGGAGATTCTTTTATTAACGCGACATGGAGCATCTAGAACGGTGGGCCCAACTGCCAGGAGCCCACTGTGCTGTCTTTGCTCTGCTGCCTGTGTCCCACAAGAACAGATCACCATCCTTCAGGTCTCAGCTCAGATGTCACCTCCATGAGTTTTTCCCTTATATCTACATTTTCACCTCCAACACAAAAATACTGTCGCATCACCCTTTATTATTTTTTCATAGTACTAAACAATCCTGAACTTAACTCTGTTCGTTGTTTACTGCCATTTTTCTTGTCTGAGAGGAAGCATAGCAGAGTCATTAAGAGAAAGAGTTCTACAGTCTGACTCTCGATTTAAAATTCCAGCTCTGCCCTCTGCTAGCTCTGTGACCTTAGGCAGATTATTTTCCTTTTCTGTGCCCTAAGTTTCCTCATGTACAGAATGAAGATAATTCTAGTCTCTACCTTACAATGCTGTAAGAATTAAATGAATACTTATAAAGTGCTTAAAACTGTCTCAACAAACAATACTTGCTAAACATTAGCTGTTATTAATATTATTTTATTATTATTGTCTATCTTCCTGTATTAGAACATAAGTTCCAGGAAAACAGGAACCTTGTCTCTTGTTCATCTGTGTATATCCTCTGCATATAGAACAGTGCGTGGCACATAATAGGTGCTGAGTAAGTATTTGTTGAATGAATGAATGACTGATGCACTATGAAGTGGAGAAATGAAGTAATAATGACAAGGTGCTGACACCATTACAGAAAATACCCTTGGTTTTTGTTTCAGTGGCCTTTATCAGCTCTGAATTTATGACCTAGATTCATTTAACATCTAGCCCACCACCTAATCTTTTGATAACCAACCATGATTAAATAACCACTCCTGTAATTTCATTAATAACAACATATCATCAGTCCACGAAATTTAAAGCTTTGACTTAATGGTCTGAAAGTATTAATAAAAAATAAGAATATTAAAGTGTTAGTAAGTATTAAGTAAAAAGTTTATGTAAGTGATTTTAAAGTACTAATAAGAAAACTACAAAGCTTGTGGTTTAAATGCTTTGAAAGTATTAGAAAAAGAAACTAAAATTAAGTTTACTAAAAACTTAAAATTCATCCTATCAGCTGCCTTTACTGGCAAAAATCTTATATAACCTCCCAAGAATTCTCATTTTAAACCCATTAATACAATAATCTATTTGAGCCCTTAATTCTCCTGCTAATCCTCTTATACTCTTAATTTTTTATTCCCACTCTGCAGTACGATTTCCCACATTCTCCTTTGCTCAAGTTCACACCCCCTTCCACCCACTTTCCCTCCTGACCCTCTTTCCCGGGAGTCGATGATGCTCTGACTTCTCTGGGAAAAGAAGCTCTTCAACAAGGACTACTTATCTCCCCCAGGCAAGCCTACCAAGCTGCCTCTGAGTTTGCCCAAACCCTCAGTTTTCCCTGTGTGGCGACCCCAAACCCTCTCCTCTGTTCTCTGGGTTCCAAGTTCTCTGGCTTTCCTAGTGACTGGCGTCCTGCTGTATCTCCTGTCTTTCATTGTCTGTGAATCCGTCCCCTTCAGATCATTCTTACCAGCTTTTGGATATGCTGTAGTATATCTTAGCCTTAAAAAATGCTCCTTCAAAAAGAAAAAGAAAAAAAATTTAGCCTAAACATGCCTACAATGTAAGCTTCACAAAAGAGAATGAATAAATCATTAGGCAACTGTCAAAAAAAATGCTCCTTTATTTTAATATGACACTGTTACTATTTTAATCAATGTAAAAAGGATGTTTTATATAATAGCTGTGATTACAAAACTGATTATTCTTATGGCAGGATGTAAGAATTCCAGCTTCAACGTTTATACAAACACTATGTCCAGTTGAATTAAACATCCAAAAGAAAAACTATAAAAATTTAAAAAGGAAATTTAAGAGACGATTTGTACAACCTAGGGTTTGTAAAGATCTTTCAATCAAGGTAAGACACCTAAGAGCATAAAAGAAAGAACTTAAAATTTTTATCTTTATAAAAATTTAATTTTATGGCAGAAGATGCCCCAAATTAAGTCAAAAGATAAATATTAAATCAGCAGGTAAATGCTGTTATGCCTATAACATATAAAAATTTACTACTACTAGTACTATTACTAATAATAAATACAACCCAGTAAAAAAATAGGCAAAGAATATAAAGACGCCATCCAGAAACAGCAATTCCAAATAGACAACAAACGTAAGACACTCAACTTCCCTATTATGAAAATGAGAGAAATCTAACAATGAATTACCATATTACAGAATCAAATTGGCAATAATTCTTTTAAATTAATAATATTATTGAATGGGATTAGGAGAAAAGGGGATAGAGTCAGACAGTGGGGAGGCATTGGCTCCCCATTCCCCTTACAGTAAAAGTCAAAGGACTCACACTAACCTCCAAGACTCCCCTGTCTAGTTGACTTCCTGTGTTACTTGTGCCTCTCTTGGTGGTGTCTGAACATGGCTCCTGTCTTAGGGCCTTTGCACTAGCCATTTCCTCAGCCAAGAATACTCTTACCTGTCTTACTCAAGTCTTTGTTCAAATCAGGTCAACCAACCATGAGAGCCCTATTTAAAGTTTCAGCCATCCTCTACCTTGGTCCCCAACCTCCTGCACTCCTTATCTCCCTTAACCTGTTCTACTTTTCTTTTTTGTGTAGCACATGTCATCCATGATCCTGTATAGTATGATCCTTACTCAATCCTATATAAATTTGTTTTATTATTTCTTTCTCTGTTCCATACCGAATACAAAATTCTACAAATGCAAGCATCTTTGTATTGCCCAGTGATGTAAGCCAAGCATCTGAGACAGTGCCTGGCACCAATAGGTGCCCATAACGATTTTCAAATGAGTGAATGAGTGAATGAATAAATGAGTTTTAACAGGAAAAAGTCGCATTTTTATGTAAAAAGTTATTATCTTAATCTTTTTTATATTTTAAAGGAAAAACATAATTAATATTCTGCTAGTCTGAAATTCAGATTTGGAGTAAAGATATGCCAAGACACAGAAAGATGATTTCTTTTCAGGTAAGAATCTCTAAATGAAAATCATGTGATTATTAGGCTCTGTACATACCATCCAAATCCTAATTCAGCCAGCCCCACCCTGAATCCAGTCACAACTCTAATTTAATCCACTTCCCTCCTCTTCTAATTGAATCACTTTCCCCAATTCAGGTAAACCCTTTCATTACAAAGTTACCAGCCCACAAAATGTGAACATTTTGCTTGAGGCTTTTAGTAAGAAAATGGAAGAAAAAAACTCAATGCTCACAAGTTAGAAATTATACTTAATAAATGATAGCATCTGTTCTATTTTTAATCTAAAAATGATTAATTTTCTAATATAAAAAGCTGGTGCTTTAATCTATTTTGATAAGTGAAAAGAATAGAAAAATAAAGTAGCTTGTCTTCTACCAACAAATCGTGATTTTAACTGAAGATACTCTGGGACCCAGAGAGATGTTTTCCTGGGAACAGCCTCAAAATGAAATTTGCTGATGGTCCAGACTAGATTACTAGATAATATTATAATTTAACCACCTATTAGCCAATCCAAGCACATAGCTACCTATCACTTGCTGGCCACTCCATTATTACTAAGACAATTAAAAGCAAGCATATTCAAAAAAACAGTTAAAATGAAAGAACTAAAATATAGAAAATACAAAGGGATAGAAAAAGACGTACCAGGCAAATACTAAAAAACAACAAAAAACTTTGTGTAGCAAATTAATTATCAAAAGTATTCTTTGAGTAGCATTAACAAGGACATTTGTGGGGCATTTTACTGCATTCCAAAGAAAAATCTAGGAAAACATTAAATCATGAACATGTATGTAACTAATTGCATGGTCTGGAAAAATTTGAAGCAATAATAAAGAATTAAAAGGTAAAACTGACAAATCTGTAATGGTGGGAATTTTTTAATGGCAATTTCTCCCAGATTAAACAAATTAGCAACATTGATGCATTGTGTGCATAGATACATATACTTACTTTATTTATATTTGCATATATATTTATATGTTGCATTTATATATGTATATAAAATCCTTCAACCAAGAGAAATACACATTCTTTTTAAAAAATGTTGGACATTCATAAAATTAACTGTGAAGCCTCCAAATAAATTTCAATAAATGCCTATGTACTCATTTCTAAGTGATATATAGTCTAATTTTTGAACTTTATATAAATGTTCAAAATGTTTATGTAAATGAATTGTATGCTTTCTTTTATGTTTTGCTTTTATATAGCTGTTGTATACTATATAGAATTTAATTGGGTGAAAATACAGAGTGTACTGGGCTGTTTATCTCTGCACCCTGATTCTCAACACCAGGCTACCCCCATGAGGACATCTGGGCCCAACAGCTTGGGAGGAAGAATGATTATTTATTAATTTAAAAAATTATTTCCAGTTTGTTCCATAGTTGTTACTTTTTTCAATGATGTCAATTCAAATATTTTAAAATAAGCTTCCTTTTAATATCATGTATTTTCCTAAAATACTATATTACTGTACCTTTTTTCTTATTCCTACTTTTTCACTTATTCCTACCACATACGCTTTTTTTCCCTCTTGACTAGCTTTGCTTTTGCAGGGGTCTATCTTTTGGGATCTGTTTACCATTAAGCTTTTACAAATATTAACCAATTCATTAATTTCTAATCTTAAGGTCATTTATTCCTTCCACCAGCTTTTCTTAGATTTATATTATTTGTTCTTCTTTCTAATTCTACAATAAAGTGCTCAATTTAAAAAAATACACAGTTATAATTTATTCTAATAATTGTTTCCAGTATGGTGATACTACAAATGCCACTATGTACATTTTTGTAAATGTGTAGAGGTACATGGGTATACATTTCATTTATATATCCCATCAGCAGGTTGAGTTCTCCTTGTTCTGTAATCTCACCACACTTGATATTGTCCAACTTTTCAATTCTAGGTAATCTGGTAGGTTTAGAGTGATATCTTATGGAGGCTTTAATTTGCTTTTCCTTCATTGCTAATCACTTTATTTATGTTTATTGTTCACTTGAATTTCTTCTTTTGTGGGATATCTGTTTAAGTGTTTCTACTGAATTACCTCCTTTTTAGATGATTTCTATGAGTTCTTAATACTTTGGGCACCAGTTCCCTGTCACTTATTTTTGCTACATATATATTTTCTACTTCTTGGCTTTTCTTTTTGGTATATTTTGATCTACAAAACCATTAATATTAGGGTAATTCCATTTATCAGTCTTTTCCTTTTTGCTTAGTGCAGGGTATTTCTTAAGAAATTCTTCCCTACTCTGAGGTTACATTGGTATTGTCAGATACTATCTTCTGAAGGGTTTATAGTCATGCCTTTCACAGGCCCATCAGAAATTCGTTCTATGCGTGGTGTGATGGAGGCTCTTGGAATAATCCTGTGAAGCAAGCCTGGCTTTGTCCCTCTCTTCTGAGAGCTGGGCTCTTCTAGGCCCTTTGTGCTTAAATATAAAATCTTAAATGTCACATTCTACAAAATTCCTTTGGGATTTTGATTGGGATAACTGAGTCTCAATTTAAGAAATTGACAGTTCTACAATATTGAGTCTTCAAATCTATTAACAGGTTATGTCTTTCCATTTATTTAGGTCTTCTTTAATAATTGCTTCTAAGTAAATTTATATTATTGTTTCCATAGAAGTCTTGTAAATTTTTGTTAGCTTTAGCCTTAGGTGCTACTCAATTTTTAATGCTTTAATAAGTGGCCTCTTTCTTAATTTGATTGTCCAATTGTTGCTGGTATATGTAAGTATAATTGTTTTTTATATATTGTATTTTAAATGCAGAGACCTTGCTAAACCCTCTTATTAATTAAAATAGTTAACTCATAATTCTTTGGGATTTTTTATGTAGACAGTCATATCTATGAATAAGGATAGCTTTCTCTCTCCTTCCCAGTCTTTTTCCCACTCCTTTTTTTCCCCTTGCTGCCTTATGTCAGGACATCCAGTGAGATCATAGTCTTCCTTGTCTTCTTCCTGATCTTAACGGGAAAGTTTTTAAATTTTCATTGTTAAATATGATTTTTACTGAAAGTTTTGGGTCAGTGCATTTTTTTCAATTAAAATTTCTCCCCATTATTTTTAGTTTGCTAAATGGATAACTAATTTTATCAAAACACTTCTCAGCATCTAATGAGATTCTCTTTTAGTCTGTATGTATTATTATGTTAATTTATTTAACTATCAACTAACCTTTCATTCCTGAAATAAATCCATCTTGATCATGATGAATATATTGCAGGAATCTGTTTACTCAGATTCTATTTAGGACTTTTGCACCTATGTTCCTGAGATTGGCCCATTATTTTCCTTTCTCATAGTGTCTTTATTTGAGACTTCTTTAATAAAGTTTACATTATAGAACATGTTGGAAAAGACTTTCTCTTCTATGGGAAAATTTGTCTAAGCTTGGAAGTACTTCTTCCTTGAATGTTTGGTAAAATTTGCTGGGCCTGGGTTTTCTTTGTTTACAGAGTTTTGGCTAGCACTTCAGTTGCCTTGATGGTTGTAGACAGACTCAGTGAGTGTTCTTTTTCTTTTGTCAATTTTGCTGTTATGTTTTTGTAAGAATTTACTTATTTCACCTGAATTTTAAAATATATTGGCTTAAACTTGTCACACTATAATTACTAAATGTTTGTTCCCATGTGCAGCATCTGTAGTGATGATGCTTTATCTTTTCTGGTATTAGTGTGACTTTGATCTCCGGTCTTTCCCATTTTCACCAGAAGTTTGTCAATTCTGACTTTTCAAAAAGCCAACTTTTACTTTTGTTCCTCTCTATTTCATCAATCCTGGTATTATTTTCTTTCTTCTACTTTCTTTGCTGTATTCCTTTTCTAACTTCTAGAGAAGTTAGATACTTGGTTCATTTAATTTTCCAGCCTCCTATCTTTTCTTAGATATCGATTTAAGCCTATAACTCTCCCTTTTACTATTGCTTACCAACATCTCACAGGTTTCAGAACATAGAATATTCGCTCTCATTTAAAGTATTTCCTAATTTCCATTTTTACTTCTTTCTAGTTAAAGTTTTATTTAGAATGCATTTTTAATTTTATGAAATTGGAGATTTTTCTAGTTATCTTTTTAAAAGTAATTTATAACTATTTTATGGTCAGAGAACCTGTTTTCTATCCTCTTACATTTGTTAAAACTTGTTTTATGGCCACAAGTTTTATAGTCAATTTTGTGAAATTTATCAAGTTCTTGAAAAAAATTCGATTCTGCAGTTTGGGAGTACAGAAGTTCAATATATGCCCATTAGGTCAATTTTTAGATTGCATTGCTCAAATATTCTATGTTGTTTTTCAACTACTTGATTAGTTAGTAGAGTCCTGATTTATGTCTGATTTCTCTTGGCCCTGTTAGTCTCAAAATTGTGTCTTAAGGTGATAAATAATAGGATGTAACTTAATGTTAAAGTTTAGAGCCACTCTTGTTAAAGTCTGAAATGAGGGTATAATTTCTCCTAAGTCAACATTCAACATTTTACTGGAGATTATATCTAATCTTCCTGCCCTATAACTGCCCTTCCTGCCCAGCTATAAAAAGAAAGAAAGAAAAAGAATAAGAGCTATGACAACTGGAAAAGAAGAGGTAATAATTTTTGTATTTTTTTTCAGAAAATATCATCTATATGAAAACCTTTGAATCAATGGTCAAGTTAGCAAACTAATAGGAAATAAGTATAAGGTTTGGAAAGAAATATAAGATCAATAAATAATAAAAATTAATAGAAAGTGAGTGTCCATTTACAAAGCACTCAAATATTATAAAATTCCTACGACTATATCTAAAGACACATACATTATCATTATGGGTACAATTCTGAAACTTTAACATATAAGATTTGCATAAATGGAGGAATATACCAATTAATTGATGGGCATGTCCAATATGGGAGCTATGTCCACCCACAAATTTATTTTAACTTCATGCAATTTCAATTCAGATCAACAGGATTTTTATGGAACTTGACAAATTTATTCTAAAATGAATACTGATATTTAGCTCTACTAATTCTAAGTATGAATAAAGACATGGGGACTTGCCTTACCAAGTATCAATACTAAGTGTAAAGCTATAGTAATTAAAACTATAGTTTTGGCACAGAAATGGGCAAATTAGTGGATTTAAATAGAGAGTCTAGAAAGAGATCCATGCTTATATTTGAACTTGGCATATAAGAGTGGAGTTTTCCAACTCGGTGGGGAAAATGGTGGTAGACAATTAGATCTATACCAAAAATCCTAACAACCATACAGCTCCCTACCTCCCAACAACAACACAATTCTAAATGGGTGAAACAAATAAAGATGAAAAACAAAGAAAACAATGAAAATGAATCTTTGTGACATCATGGAAGAGTGGATTACTTAGAAAGGGAACAAATCACAATGGCAAAGATGAATAAATGATTATGATTTTTCAAAATAATTAAGACACCATAAATTATTTGCTACAATACAATAGATAATTAGTATCCCAAATATTTAGAAAATTTTATAAATCAGAAAAAAAATTTTAACTGAAAAAATGAGTGAAGTATATAACTAGTAATTTACAAAACTAAAACCCACAAAAGGCCATTAAATCTATGAAAAAGCACATCACCAGGAGACAGGCAACATATTAGTATAAAAGGAGATAAATTATTTTGCCAGTCAAATCACCAACAACTAAAAATTTGACATCAAGGACATCTGGGGATGTAGAGAAAGAAACTCTCCTTCTCTGCTAGTGAGTGTGTTAATTAGGAAAATCACTAGGTAAGGCAATTTGACATTGCATAACAATATATATATACAAAATGTAATTTGTATTATTTCTACCCTACCTAAAAATACAGTGGTATAATTTCTATACCACATAAAAATAATGCTTAGGAAGATCTACACTAGGTAAATTATCACATATAATTACAAGGACATGTATAAAAGGTTTTTAATGCAGCATTGTTTATGGTAAAACACTGGAACTAATCCAAATACTCCCCAGTAGAGAAATATAAAATATATTCTTATGACAGACTACATATGTAGGTATATATAGGTATATATTAATATATCTTGAATCTGTTAGTGTTGAATTTAAAAATTGCACAAGTGTTAGCATATTTGGTATAAAATCAAAATAGTTGCACAAAACAATACTCTGTATTAGTATATAATGCACATGCACACACAAGAACATCCACAGAAAATGCACTAAATCCATGATCCTAGGGAGGAGGAAGAAATTAGGATTTGGGGTTTGAATCTGAAAGGGACCTCTTCACTTGACATATTTATTTCTTCTATTTAAAAGTACTTGCTGCAGGGACAAGACCCTTCAGGACATCTATTCTCACTAGTTCTATTAAGCATTACACTGGAGCTTCTAGTCAGGGCTGTTAGGCAACAAAAAGAAATAAAAGTCATCCAAATTAGACAGGATACAGCTATATTGATACATGAAATGATTCTATGTACAGAAAATCTTAAGGAACCACGAAAAAACTACTAGACCTAATAAACAAGTTCAGTAAGGTTGCAGGATACAAGATCATTATTCAAAAATCAATTGCTTTCTATACACAATGAAAATTCTGTAAAGTTAATTCCATTCATAATAGCATCAAAAAGAATGTTTAGGAATAAACAAAAAAGTACAACACTTCTACTGTAGAAATTATAAAACATTGTTAAAGAAGAGCTAAATAAATGGAAAAGCATTCCATATTCGTGGATCAGAAGACTTAATATTGTTAAGATGGCAATACTCACCAAATTCATCTATGGATTCAGTGTAATCTCTATTTTTCTTCTGACTCCCTACCCCCAACCCCCAGAAATTAAAAGCGGATCTTAAAATTGATATGTAAACATAAAGGACCCAGAATAACCATAACAGTCTTGAAAAAGAATTTTAAAATGTGGATGACTCACACTTCTCCACTTCAAAACTTTAATATACAAAGCTATAATAAGACACTGGTATAAAGTTAGCTATGTAGTTGAATGGAATAGAATTGAGAGTCTGAAATAAACCCTTATGTTTGTAGTCAATTGATTTTAACAAAGGTTTCAAGACAACAGTGAAAGAATAGTCCTTCAATGAATGTTGCTGAAACTGCATATCTTCCTACAGAAGAATGAATTTGGATCTCTACCTCATGCCATTCACAAAAATGAAGCCAAATTATAGACCCAAATGTAAGCTAAAACCAGAAAACTCATAGAAGAAAACACAGGAGTATATCTGCATGACTTTGAGCTAGGCAATCATTTCTTAGATGAAACACCCAGAGCACAAGCAATAAAGAAAATTGATGAACTGAACTTCATCAAAATTTAAAACTTGTGCACTTCAAAAGACATAAGAAAGTGAAAAGATTACTCACAGACTGGGAGAAAATATTTGCAAATCATACATTCAACACTTAAAGGACTTGTAACCAGGACATATAAAGACTTCTTGCAACTCAAAAAGACAAATAACTCAAAAAAATGAGCAAAGTATTGGAATAGAAATTTCTTCAAAATACATATATGGCCAATAAACATAGGGAAAAATGCTCAGCATCATTAGTCATTAAGGAAATGCAAATCAAAACCATGAGATAAGACTTTATGCTGATAGAAGTGCTAAAAAAAAAAAGACAAAAAGACAAGTGTTCGTGAGGACATTGAGAAACTGGAACCCTCATATATATTTGCTGGTGGAAATTTAAAATGTTGCAGGCACTTTAGGAAAATGCATAACAGTTTCTCAAAACATTAAGCATAGGGTTGCTATATAACAGAATTCCACTCCTAGGTATCTACACAGGAAAAATGAATGTCCACTTAGAGATGTGTACATGAATGCTCATAACAGCATCATTCATAATAGCCAAAAGATTAAAACAACCCAAATATCAGCTGATGAGTGCATAAATAAAATGTGATCTACTCATAAAAATGAAAAATTATTCAACCACAAAAAGAAACAAAATGCTGATATATGCTACAATATGGATGAACTCCACAGCATGCTGAGTGAAATAAACTGGACACAAAAGACTGTATATCTGATCCCTTTTATATGAACTGTCCAGAATAGGCAAATCAAGACAAAGTAGAGTAATGGTTGTCTGGAGCTGAGGATGGAAGTGGGCTGTGACTGCAAATGGCATGAGGTTTCTTTTTGGAATGATGAAAATGTTCTAGAATTAGGTAATGGGGATGGTTGCACAACTCTGTAAATATACCAAAAATTACTGAATTGTACACTTAAAGTGGGTGATATTTTTGTTATATAAGTTACATTTCAATAAAGCTATTTTTAAAAACCATTTGAAGCAAACATGGCAATATAAAGCTGTTAATTCTGGGCTGGTTGGAATGCAGGTTTTTGCTATATATTCTATTTTCTCTCATTTTAATGTATCTGAAGAACGAAAAAATTAAGACAGCATAAATTCCTGGGTCCCAATTTCAAATGAGACATGCATAAATTTATAGTCTTTTTATTATACTCTTACCTCTAGATACTGACAGTTGCCCCCAGCCGCAAAAGAAATGACTGGATCCTTCTCAGAGCACTCTCAGTGAGCCTACTAGTCTTACATAGGAAACGCAACTCTATAATGCTTGACTCTTAGACATACACCACGAATAACTAGACATATGAGGAAAACATTTAACATAAAAGAAACCAAAATATCCTGCAAGGGTGGATTCAGAGGAAACAGACACAACATAGAGCACAAATGAATGTTTAAAAAAAATCCCTAAAATTTACACTTCTAGAGAGAGAAAAGAAAAGCTGTAGCCATAGAAAAAATATCAGAAATCTATAATAAAAGGAATATCCAGAGAACAAAAGAATTTCTGGAAATTAACTGCTAGAAAGCTTGTGTATTTCCACAGAGCAAGAACTGAAAATAGAGGAAAGGAATATACAAAGAAATTATTTAAGAAATTTCTCAGCAATGAAGAACATGAGTTTCTACATCAGAAGTTCTAGAACAATTGTTGACAAATGAGACCAATCATCTTGATTAAATCTGAGAAAATAAAGAGCAAAAGAAAATCCTAAAGGTATACAGAGAGTAAAAGTGGTTTGCACAAAAAGGATCAGAAAACAAATTGGTTTTGGATTTCTAGAAGCTAGAATTCAATGAAACAATGTCATCAGAATCCCAAAAGAAAAGTGTAAAATTAGAACAAAGACACTTCAGACATGCAAACTTTGCTAGACAGCGGTTATATTTGTGACCAGCCAATAACTCTGAATTCCCTTTTTATTTTGGGAAATTCCCACATTATGACCCTTGCCTTGACAAGGTTGAAGCCAGAACTCAATTGTCCAGCATCTATTGCAGCAAATACATAGGCAGATGACCTGGGCTCCTCCAGTCAGACACTTTTATGGAGACCTCAATTGGAGGGAATGTGAGGGAATCAATTTTGTACAGGATCTGTTCCTGGAGAGGATGGTGAGAGATTGGGCTTTCAGAGGCAATAGTGGCATAAGTTCTAGTTGGTAGTGTCCCTTCTTCAAGGTCTTTGGTGCCTTTGACCACAGGAGGTATAGGAACACCTTAATATAGATTGCTGGATAATTTGGATATTGTTTCTGGATGCAGTCTCCAAACCCTATTCCCCCGTCCTCTTGGAGATTCTGTGAGCTACTTCATAATCTCTAGCGAAGCTTCCAAAGATGCTCCTGGTGGATATGCTCACTGACAAAAGGGCATAAACTAGGAAAGAAGAGAGATGGGTGGAATCAAGGGGTCTAACATAATATTGAGGGAAAGGGAATCCCCAGGATTATGGTTAACGAACCCCAGGATGCAGGCTCTGCAACAGTCTAAAGACTAACCAACCCAGGTTTAAGAAAGCATACAGAAAGCTCCAGGCAGAATATTTTTAAAAGACAAATCTGATTTAGTACCTGGTGTGGTTTATGTAGTTAGAAGAGGTGTACACTAGTGGAAATGAATTTGGGATTGAGTTACTGTGTATTAAGCCAAGCAAATGACATAATAAGAAAAGTATTAACTATAGGATAGATAAAATTTTGTACATGCAAGGCAGGGTAATCATAGCACACTACATGACTCAGCTGAGACTAATTTTACATGGTAAGAATTCAGACGTAATTTTACCAAAAAGTTTTTATATCTATATGACAGGCTGGGGCAGGGGAAGTCTCTGTGTTAGGATGAAACATAAGAGAACTTAACCTATGCCTTTTGTGGTATGAGTGTCCACAATCTCTAAAACTGAAAAGTCTACAAATACTAGAAAAACAAAAGAAACAGCTAAAATATGTAAGAGTCATTTAGAAATGGGAATGAGGGAGACAGTGTATTGGTCAAGATTCTTTAGTTGCATACTATAGAATTCACTACTTTAAGGCAAACAAGTGGGGGTTTTTTTAAGCATTAAAGTAATTTACAGAATCTCCTGGAGAATTCAAGAACGAGGCTTACGTGCTGCTCAAGCAATGTCTTCAAAATGTATTGACAATACAAAGAAACATATGCTAGATGTTGCCTCAAAACTCAATAGCGTGGCTGTGTCTTGGTGACAAGGGGCTCAAGAAGGCTTCTGCTCCTGCTGCTCTCGGCTCCAGATACCACTGTGACTGCGAAGTGTCCCTGTGACAGAGGAAAGCAAATAGAGAAGACTAACGAGGTTCATATTACGATGCTCAACTGATATTTTACATCACAATGAAGTCATAATGTGATATTTAAGTTGCTAATTTAAAGGACGTGTCCTTCTGGCAAGTAAAAATAAAGGTCAAATTCCAATCTTTGTCATGATTTAATCTGTGCTCTTCCAACTATGTCACAATTTAGTCTGTGCTCTTCATGCCTGACACTTCCTGCCATGAGTCTTTATATCTACATTCTTGGATGTTCCTACATAGGAAATCTACGCCAAATATTGGACTTTCAGACACAAAGTATACAGAAAAAGTCACCTTTTTATCGTAACTTTTCCATGTAGCTTATCAAGAAGGGAATATTGAAGCTTGTGAGGCAGAAACATGAAAATATCATGGAGAGAAAAGCAAGCATAACTCGTGCAAGGAATTTATTACTTTAGATAAGTGCCCTTTAGATTAAAGGTGAAAGGAAAACTCTGGAGAATGCCCAACTCAGCAATTTGTATTAAGCACCAAATAAATGGCCCAAGCAAATAGTACTCATGGAATGTGGAAGACAGAATCCTCACCAAGGTCTAGGATTGGTGGGACCTATATCAGGAAGACAGTGGTTATAACTTAGAAAAGAGAAGTGAGGGAGAGAGAGCATCAAATCAGAGACAATGGCTAGGAGTATTTCCAGCCAAGGGTTTGTGGAAGGAGCTATTGAGAGATACATTTGGGAAAACAAAGAGAAAAAGATGGTGACACAATATTTACTTTGCTCCCTCCAAACTCCACTGAAGTGACAGTACTAGGATTTTTGTTTTAAGAAATAAGTCACAAAGAGAGCATATGGTACCGGAAATAAGATAGTAGTAAATTTTGAAAACAGATGAACAAATAGAAACTGATTTATCAAACCCAGAAAGTTGAATCTTAAATTGCTAGTGAGAAAAGCTAAGAAGAAACACAACTGTGTCCACAGACTCCAAAAGGCTTAGGACTTCATGGTACTAGCTACCTCTGGATGTGGAAGGAGGCTAAGGAAGATCTGTTGAAAGTCTAAGAAGCAGCTGGAGCCTCGGACTCCCTTGCATTCTTTAGTAGCAGGATAAACTGCTCCTCTTTCATCTTGATGGAAAACCAAGTTTCATTTCCTAGAGCAAGTGGAAGATCTGTTGAAAGTCTAAGAAGCAGCTGGAGCCTCAGACTCCCTTGCATTCTCTAGTAGCAGGATAAACTGCTCCTCTCCATCTTGATGGAAAACTAAGTTTCATTTCCTAGGGCAAGTGGAAAAGGTAGTCTCTGAACTGAGAATTTCCAGGAACCACAGGCAGTGTAGTTGTCATCGGGAAAACAAATTGATTTGGTGAGCTTCACAAGTTGGATATTGGAAATTTCAGGATCTTTTTCCATGTGGTGGGGAAGCAGGCCTGTCCCTTCCAGGAAGAAGATTGGAAGATCCTTCACTGTTGCATATGACCAGCTCTTAGAGATGCCAGTGTCAGCGTTTCACCCAGGACACAGCCCAGCCAGATCACCATTCAGGGAAGCATAATCACCAAACCTATTCAAACACCCAGTTTTGAATCAGCTTCTTTTTGTGCTATACTCATATATGAACCAACTACTAAGGATCATCAGACATTTGAGGAAAGCCTTACATCTGAAAGATAGAAAACAAAATGAAAAAAAATGTAAAAATAAATTTCAAAGAAACAGACCATACAGGGGGAAAAAAACACTTCAAAGCCATTGACATTTTAGTATTTTCAGAGAGACTGAAGAAGTGCACCTGTGAAACAAGAACAGGACACTAAGACTGGGGGGGGAAGGGTGGGGGAAGGTACATATACACAAAAAAAGCTAAGGGATCAGAAATGACCTGTTGGAAATTAAAATTTTGATAGGGGAAATGAAAAAGACACAATTGAAGGAGCTTGGGGAGGTAAAGATGAGGGTTTTTTTCAAAAGAGAGAGTGTAGTGATAAAGGGATAGAAAAGTGGGAGAAGAAAAGATACAAAAATTAAGGTCCAATCCATGAGGTCCAATATCCAAATAACAGGAGTTAATGTGCATAGGAAAAATGTAGAGGAAGTCATCAAAGAAGTAACTTAAAAAATATCTTAAAACCAAAGCACCTGAATTTTGAGATTGAAAAAATTAAAGAACACTGGGACAGCGAAAAGCTTCTATAAATGGAGAAAACACACAGCAAACAGGTCATATATAGAGGCCTGTGGGCCAGTTTCATCTTCCTTATTCCTCACACCATACACACAAGACAATAAAACAAATTAATAATAAACCAGTTAGAATGAAAGGTATAATTAAAATCAGAATTAAAGGTAAAATTAATGTATAAAAAGGAAAAAACCATGAGGTAATACTTATCTGCCTCTGGACAGGGAAGTAATTTACTGAATATAAAAGATATGAAAGACATTACAAAGGAGAAGATAAACAGCACCATAAGACATTGAAATGTATGTCAAAAACATTTTAAATGAAATAGAATTAAAGTTATAAACTAAATGCCAAACTTGGAAAAACTATGAGCATATATAACAAAGGGCTTATTTTAATATGTTAAATATTCATATGAGCAATATTTAAATGGTTAATTATGTAAAATAATATGTGAAATATGCATAAGTAATATGTAAAATGTTAGTATAAGTAGATGAGAAAAAAACACTAGATCCCTATTAGAGAAAAATGGGTGAAAGATAGGAACCAATATATACCATGAATCCAATGGCTGATAATCGTGAAAGAAAAAATAGCATCCTTCATGGTAATCAAAGAAAGGTAAATTAAAACTAGAGCTACAGTTTTTCACTTTACCAAATTAGCAAAGCCTTTTTTTTTCCCCCTAAGTGAAGTTACTCAGTGGTGAGAACATGAAATGACATATTCTTTCTGAAAAGTTTTGGCAATATGTGTTAGGATCTTAAAAATATTTAAATACTAAAATGCAGTAATTCCATTCCTAATAACTAGTCTAAGGAATTTCATTCAACCAATCTTTTACTGTATATACTGTTCTAGGTACTGAAATATAGGTTAAATATAAGTGATTGGTAATAGTCATGGAAGAGTAAAAACAAAATAATTGTCCAATAAGAGGGAGAAATTGAGCCATTTGCCTTAATAAAATAGAATTTATTCAGCCATCAAATATTATGGCTATAAATTATTTTCAATCAATGGGTAAGCAGATTTTCTAACTTGAGAAGAAAGTTTTTGTTGAACACAATTTAGATACTGTCAGCAGAAACAGTGGCCAACGCCCAAGGCATTTTGTCAAACAATCCCCATTTGAGATAATAGAATTGAAATATGTACGCAGCATGAAAGACGAAAAGGCTTTCCTGCTATCCTGAAACTGGTGTGCAATCTGGACACTGAAGTGAAAGGGACTTTTAAATTTATTCACTTCACTTCTCACCTTCTCTAGCTGAAAACACCCCCCACATACACACACTTCCCACACACATACACATACATACATCCACCCACACACACATACACACAAGGAAAGATCAGAGGAATTATTTTTAAAAGACACAGAGGAAAGACTTTGTAATTTCCAGAGATCCATTAAGTTTAAGAGACCAGGTATTATTTTTTAATCATTCTGTTAAGACAATACCTTCCTCATGGTAAGAACTATCAAGTTTCCTTAGATAAATAATTTCTGTGTTACTGTGGATACCATGGATAACAATATGTGTATCTGAAGTGAAAGTGTATTTATTTATTCTCAACCAGTACCTGTAGCCCAGCTTGAAAGAAGAAGGCAGTCTCATGGTTACAGCAAGCAGCTGGGATCATAGAGAAGTGACACTTTTGGCTGGAATACTGAAGGATTACTGTCTTTGTACCTGGCAAATTCAGAGCAGTTTTGAGTGCAGTTGTATTACTATATATAATATATACTTATATATGTTATATATACTAGTTATTATATACATTTTTATATTATAACATAAAAGATTATTACCTTTTGTTGCTCAATAGCTGAAGACTAATATATATATATATATATATATATATATACACACACACACACATATAATAGATATGATAGCCCTGCCTCATTCTTCCTAGAATCTTTAGAAATGCACAAAGGAAATAATTGAGTTTATAAAACAGATACAAAGTGCTCAACTCAAAGATTATTTCAATTGTATATTTGATATTTCAATAAGAAATGAGGTCTTGTGTAATATTCATAGTCAGCATTTATTATGTCTTAAGGGAAAGGCCTTTAGCATGGTATTTAAGCTTTTGATATTTAGCTTTCCTTCTAAATTGTTCATTCTTCCCATTTCTTTAGAGCAAGTTTTCAAATAGAATGGAAATTTTGATTATATGTTCTCAAAAAATACTTAAAGAATTTATAAAATATTATAAAAGAATTTTAAGTTTATAAAATTAGGGTGAGTAGGGAGCCTATGACATGATACTATCACAAGGCAATCCTGGCGCAAAGCAGCCAAGGTCTGGCTTGGGTGATGACAGCTAAGTAGGAGAGGAAAGCAAACTGGGTCCTTGGGGTCTTATACAGGGAAGGTAATGAGAGCACAGAAGCCTCCCTGTGCTGTGCAAGTGTTCTTGGGGTCTCACAGTAGACAATCATGGGATCCCCTGACAGCCACTGCCTATAGGCTGGCCAGGGAGATGTAATGGTTGATGACGGTGAGTAGGATAACTGTTTTACCATTTGTAGAAATAAAGACAAGTTAATTTCAGGGTCTTAGTGGACCTGCCTAAGATAAAGAAGGAAAGCAGAAGCTTAGGAGAAAGTCAGTATTAAGGAAAGCTATAACAATAAATAATACTTGTAAGGAGAGAAGTGCAGTACTAAAGAAAGCTATCAACATAAATAGGAAATTTAAAAGGAGAAAGAAAAAGAATTTAGGAGAGATGTTCCCTGCATCTGTGTGTGGCAAGGAAAGGAAGTGGAACTATGGAAGAAGAGGAAGAACCAGGAAGTTAAGGGCAGCATCAGGGAGGTCAGAGGCCTTTTAGGAGCAAGAAGGTGTCTGTGAATCAAGGATGTAGAGAGATCAAGTGTTACCCCTGGAGCGGCATTTGGGAGGAAACAGCTTGATGATTTGTAGCCATCAGTTTAGGCGGAGAAGTGGGGGCAGAACCAGAAGGTGAGAGAGGGGAGGAAATGCATTTCTGGACACAAACTATTTTCATGTATGTTTTCAATATGTTTGGTATTGAAATGAAGGTGAGAGGGAAGACGGTAGCTTAAATCAGGAAAGAGACTGATAACTGATGATTTAAGAGAGACAAAGATGATTGTGATTGTGATATTTAATTGACTGTGTCCTGGAATAAGGGGGAGGCATTGATTTAAGGAATTTAACAGAAGAGATAACCATGGAGAGAACAGAAAAAGTTCTAGAGATGGAGCACAAGCTGTTGAATTAAATATGCATTTTTCTACATTTCATTTTCTACTCCACTGATTGGGGGTAACAATAGTGCCAACTTCATAAACTAGCTGTGAGGTTTCAATGAGATATTATATAGAAAGTGCTTAATAAAGGGCCTGGCAAAGTGAGTGCTAAGTAAAGGTGACTCTTGCTGTTCACATTATACAAGGTATAAATTATAAGTGCTAAACAAGAACTATAAGAGGTGGAAGAAGAGATGGTGCTTTGTTGGGTCAGTAAGGGAAGATATGGGATCAAGTGGATGTACTTGAGAAAGGATGGAACTTAAGGACAAAGATGGAAGGGAAATATGGGAGAAATAATGGTGGAAGAGGAGGGCAGTTTAAAGTTGAATAGCATTAAGTAAAAGGGAAAAGTTTGAGGACATCAATAAGATAGTTAAAAAATCTCCTTGTGGAGTTGCTCATAGTTGCCAATAAGGTACAGGGGCTGTTACTATTTTACGCTGTGGCAGGCAAGCTGATCTTTTGAAGTCTTACTGGGAAGACTACAGGGCGAGGAAGATTAAATGCCTGGACCTCTAAAGGGAATGGGGTTCCCTCCTCCAGGAGCTCCCCCTCACCCCATTTCCTTGGCCTGACTTTCATCTCCCCATGGCTCTGTGCAGACCCCAGTACCAATGGTGTTAGCATACTGCTTTATTGGTTAGATGATATTCTATTTAGCAAGCTTTCATTTATGCTTTACTTTCTGTTGTCCTTTCCCAATTTTGCTATCAGATAAGTATAGCCTCATCTGAGTAGCTTTACAAACTTCTCTATAGCATGAAAGATTTGTATAATCAGTTGTTTTCTTAAAAATTTGCTAGGTTCACCTATAAATGTTGTGTCTCAGGGTTTTTTAGGAGTCATACTTTGATCCAGATTCTTATCTGGGACATTTGAGCTTTCTTGTTTTTTCTTGGATCCATTTTGTGTATGTTTCCTCTCTAGAAAATTGTCTTCTTATCTGTTGAAAATGTTGATGTCAGATGCTCATAAGATTCTCTTGAGATTTAGAAAAATTCTCTACCAAATTACTAGATCTGTGGACTGTTTAATTCCTAGCATTGTTTATTTTGACTTTCTATCCTTTCTTATCAGTTACGCTCATGGTTTGTTGCATTTCTTAGTCTCTTCAAATGACATTTTTGGCCATCATCCTTCTGTTTTGTATGTATTATTTTTCATTCATTTTATCTTTATTCTTTATTTCTTTACTCCTTCTTCCATTTCCTAGCTTCTTCAATCAAATGTTTAGTGCATTTATTTTCACTCTTCCTTTTCCTTTTAATACAATGAAACATGTCTCTTAAGTCTCCAGTGCTTCTCACTCTAAACTCTGTTTTCAAATAAACATATGGAAGTTTGTGAAAATCACAACAGCCAGATGAATTATCACAATTAGCTATTGATGGCTGTGTAACCAGCACCCAGATTCCAAACAAAATATCAACGTTACTCCAGAGACCCCCCTCGTGCTCCCACTCACAACCTCTCTTTCTCAAAGGTAACCACTGCTCTGACTTCTAACACAGATTACTTTACCTCCTTTTTTATATATACTTATATAAAAAGGTGAAACTTTATGTAAAATTGGAATAATGGATTTTATTATTCTTTTAAGTCTGAATAATTTTGCCCAGTATTATGTTTGCAAAATTGTCCCTATATAATTCACGTAATTTTCACTGCTCTATTGTATTCCACTGTAGGACTGTACCACAATGTATTTGTCCATTCTACTATTGATGGACATTTGGGTTGTCTCCAGTATTTGCTACTAGAAATAATATTGTAATAAGCATTATTGGAGGTGACTTTCCATGCACGGTGGTACAGACTACCTAGACATGTGGTAACAGTTGAATCACAGCACATGCATATGTCCAATTTTACACATGCATAAGTTCAATTTTAATGGATACTGTCCAAAATAGTTTCCCAAAGAATGATTTCCACTCTCTCTATGAGGATATGAGAATTGCCATTGTTCCACATCAACACCACATCCTATATTGTCAATCTTATAAAAATTTTAGCCTTTCTTTTGAGTGTGGGATAATATCCCATGGTGGGATCCCATGGTATATTACTTGTAGCTCCTGAATAACTTTCTCCAAACATTAATGTTCAAGCTTTTGTATTCTTTCTTCTAAGTTTTGTTTTAAACACTGGCCTGAAAACACTACATTGGAACACCATACACCCAGGGCCGGGTGAGTCAGGAGGCCTCAGAGAACAAACCCCAGCGCCAGCTGAGGAACGTCACAGAGTTGCACGTTCAGCCTCCTGTATCAGCTTCTGCCCAGAGGGCAGTCTCCTGGTGAATCAGCAAGCCCAAAAACATTACCATCTCATTTGCATCAAAGTCCACAGGTGGTTCCTGCTGACTCAAAGATACTCAAACCAGTTTTGGAAAAATAGCATTTTCCACCATCCTCAACTATCCAGACCATAGCTGAAGACTTGAGAGTTTGTTGTTCATTGTGGAAGCTATGAAGTCTAAGGCAAACTGTACCCAGAACCCAAGTTGTACAATCATGACTTTCTACCCCACCGAAGAAGAGTTTAATGACTTTGATAAATATATTGCCTATATGGAATCTCAAGGTGCACACCAAGCAGGTGTGGTCAAGATAATCCCCCCCAAGGAGTGGGAAGCCAGGAAGACCTACGATGGCATCAGTAACATCCTAGTCCCCACTCCCCTCCAGCAGGTGGTCTCGGGCAGGGCTGGTGTGTTCACTCAATACCACAAGAAGAAGAAGGTCATGATGGTCGGGGAGTATTGCCACCTGGCCAACAGTGCTAAATATCAGGCACCACCACACTCGGATTTTGACGATTTGGAGCGAAAATACTGGAAAACCCGGCTCTATGGTTCACCGATCTATGGCGCTGATGTCAACGGCTCCTTATTTGATGAAAACACTAAACAGTGGAACCTCAGACACCTGGGAACCATTCAGGACCTGCTGGAGCAGGAGAGTGGGGTGGTCATTGAAGGCATCAACACGCCCTACCTGTACTTCGGCATGTGGAAGACCATGTTCGCATGGCACACGGAGGACATGGACTTGTACAGCATCAACTACATGCACTTCGGGGAGCCCAAAACGTGGTATGCGGTGCCCCCGGAGCACGGCCAGCGCCTGGAACACCTGGCCGAGGAGCTCTTCCCGGCCAGCGCTTCCGGCTGTGGGGCCTTCCTGCGGCACAAGTTTGCCCTCATGTCGCCCACTGTCCTCAGGGACAACGGAATCCCCTTCAGTCGGGTCACGCAGGAGGCTGGCGAGTTCATACTGACATTTCCCTACGGCTACCACGCTGGCTTCAACCATGGCTTCACCTGCGCGGAGGCCATCAACTTCGCCACGCCGCGCTGGATCGATTATGGCAAAGCGGCCTCTCAGTGCAGCTGCGGGGAGGCCAGGGTCAGCTTTCCAATGGATGTCTTCGTGAGCACCCTGCAGCCCGAGCGCCATGAGCTCTGGAAGCGCGGGCAGGAACAGGTGGCCGTGAATGACGCGGCGCCCGCTGCGGCGGACAGCCAGGAGCCGGATGCCTGGGAGTTGTGGGTGATGAGAAGAGCCGCGCTGGGCCTCCGGGACTTGCGCCCTGCTGCGCGCCGCGCCCTGCCCGGCAGGTGGCCGCGGGGCGAGGGGGCCGCCGCCACGCCCCTAGGCTCCCCGCCTCTCCGCGCCGCTTGCGGGCCGCTGCTCCTCCCTCTGCGGCTCAGGACGAGGACACCGCTTGTAGGTCCCCGGAGCGCGGCTCAACCCTGCTGACAACCCCAGGTCCATCCGACCTGGGTCTCCACCCAACTGGCAGGCGTGGTCCTGGCCGTCGTCCTCGGGAGCAGGGGACTCAGGAGCTGACTGACCAGGCCCTGGCCAAGAAGCTCCTCTTGCTGAGCGCAGCATGCGCAGCTCAGGATCCTGATGCTCAGGCCCTGTCTTCCGACGGACCCTCACTGGACAACGCTGCACCGCCGAGCCCTGCGTCCCCGCATTCTGCTCAGGCTTCCGGGTGCTGCTGTGTCCCTGCACCCTAAGCCCAGGGGACATTTTGGTAGCCTGCTACTCTTATGCGCGGAGGCTCCCTAAGACTGGGCATATATACACCTCAGAGCCTTCGCAACATGCAGTGCTGCCACGGGGCCTGCTGAGTCCACAGTATTTACAACATGGAGCCTATTCTTCCTCCCAGACACCATTACGTGTATCGACACTGCTGATTTCTCTGCTGCCAATGAGGTTTCATCCACTGGATGCTTGTCTCTGCAAATGAGGCCCCACAGACACTGCCAAAGCCTGATCTGCACCTAAACCTCCATTCTCTCAGCCAGCTCTGGGTGCTGCTGCGATTTGGATGAATCCTGGACTTTGGTTCCCCTCTGATCTCTTCCCTTCCCTCTTTGCCCTCTCCTCCCCACTTTCTTAGAAGACTACGCCCTTTTGGCCAGTTAGGTCTGTAGAGGCTCAGAAACTAATTATGTTTCTGAGTCACTGGTGCATTTAAATTGCATCACCAGTATTTTTTCAAAAGTATATTAAAGGTAACCAAAATGTTAAAATCTGATTTTATTTCTAGTGTCATCCATTCAACCAATTGAAGAATGAAGGTTATTCTTTTCTGCACTCTTCTTAATAGTTACATGAAAACATTTCAAACAAAACATTTTTATGGGCTGGTTATATTGTGTGATGTTGGTGAATGATTTGGGGGGATGCTTGTTGGGTTCTGGCTGGCTGGCTGGGAGGGGGGATTTGGTTTGCCAGCCATATCTTAAGGATGACTTGGTGGAAAGCGTCATGGAGCAGGGGACCTTCCTGAGACCCAGTCGGCGAGTAGGAAGGTCCAGAGCTGACTCTGACTCAAAGGAAACAGCAAGTATAATAGGCCTAATGTGGAACTTGAAGTTTTTGTTTCCTTGGGTATTGAAAGGAAGCTCATTTGTGTCTGGGGCAGAGGAAGAGGAAGGGAGGCAGGGTCTGAGGTATATAGGCACCTGTGGTTCATGTGAAATATTTGAATTTTTTCAACTTGAAATGAGAAGGCATTGGAAATTGAGAACAGCACTTGACATGAAGTGATTTACACATTTAAACAACCATCTTACTTCTGTGGACAAGGTAGGGCAGAAGTAATAGAATATCTTAAGGAATACAAGTGAGACTTACTTAGACTTAAGGATAAGTATTGAAATGCACTGAAGTGGACAGCTTAGATTCAACTTTGGACATGAAAATTTCTCCTAGGAAATTATTTTTAGCATGTTCGAGGCTAGAAAACATAACCCTCCCATTAATGCAAGCTTGATTTGAGAGCTAATCCCAATTTTTTTATCAAGCATTTGTCATTTTAAATCTTGTGCTAAGAAAGAAAATAGAACCTCCCACTTTGCTCTGCCATTCACAGCCTAGATGGACTCACCTTGGCTTTTCGGAGGGTTCCAAAGAGTTGCTGTGAGGCAGAAAGGGGCCAAGTGTGAAACACTGATCTGGGGGTTGCAGGCCACCAATTTTATCTGACCGTTAGATGCGAAAACCTGGGATCCAGAAAGGCAAGAAGGAGAAAGTGATGGGTCAACTATTTGCATCAGGTTGGTTTAAATTAAGAAATATGAGTGTAGCTTCCCAGCAGACAAAGCGATCATCAGGCTGACAATGTTGTAACCTGCAGGAGAGGCAAGAGTGGCCACGCTTGCAGAAGGGCCAGGGGTGAGCTGCCACAGGCTGCCAGGGTCCCAGCACTGCTTCCCACACTCATCCTCCTGAGGACTGGATGCCCATACCTGAACATCTGCCTGCTCCACACCCCTGAAAGGCTGCGTAGCTTATTCCTGGGGCAAGGGTCCCTAGCCCAGGACCCACTTGGCAAATGAGGAGACTGAACCCAGCTCAGGGTTCTTCCTACACAACTGTCACTTCTACCAGACAGTACAACCTTTGCCCTGAAAGGCAGCTCCAGCAATTTCACTGGACTAAGCATTGCCTTCCAGATGAGCAAAGGCAGGAGCAGGCACACCCACTGTGCAAGATTCCCACAGGTCTATGCAGGCCTGGCCCAGCTCTAGACCTCACTTGCAGCACTCCTGCAGCTATCTGCAGACCCAGGTTCAGGGCATGGGGTCAGAGGCACTAGGGCAACAGACCCCCGGCCCAGCTCAATGCCTTTCCCTGGGCCCACACATCTTTCCTAGAGCCTCCAGCCTACCATACACTTGGTTCGTTCTTTCTGCAATGCTATTCAGCTGCAAGGGAGAGAAGATTGCATGGGCCCACAGCCAGGGATTGGTGATTCAGAGGTGCCCATTCCAGGAGACAGTCTCCAGCCTCATGCCATGTTAGACACCAAGGGCCAGACCCTGGCATCTGCCAGCAGCCCACCCTCAGAGAATGGAAAGCTCTTCCACCCTCACCTCTGCTGTGTAGGTTTTATGTGACACTTGTTCGTTATTTTTTCCTGCAGGACCATCTGCTCTGCAGACACTTGGGATGGGTTACAGGCCCATCTTCTGGGCAACCCTGTGAAAGCCACCTTACAGATTGGCAGAGTTGATGGGAAATAAAGATGTAGGTATATGCTATCCACAAGAGATTTTAGAGGTAAAGACTCAAGAAGGTTGAATGTTATATACCGAAAGATATTCCATGCAAATAGAAACCCAGAGTGACCTGGGGAGCTATACTAGACAAAATAACATTAAGTAAAAGCTTTTATAAAGGAGAAATCAAGAAATTATAATGTTCGTGATGGGGTTGATTGATCAAGAAAACAAAATAGTTACAAACACATTCCCCAAACATCAGCACTCCAAAATTTATGAGGCTAACTATGATGGCATTTAGAGAGAAACAGAAGGCTCGACAATAAAGTCTGGAGACTTATGTCTGGAGTTCTATCCTACTTTCATTAATGGATAGAATAGCTAGACAAAAATATAAGGAAATAGAGACAGGAGCACAGGATGTGTGAACAACACAATAAACCAATTGTATGGAATTGATATGTAGAGACACTCCACTTGACAATAGCCAAATGCACATTTTCCTCCAGGAAAGTGAAATTTCTTCAAGATAGATTACATGAAAGGCCACAAAACAAGTCTTAAAGTTTAAAACAATGGAACTCATTCAACAATGAAATAGAAAAAAGAAAAACTGTGCATAAATCATGGAGCTGAAGAACACTGGGGCTGCATAGAAGAATTCAATGGAGAGCTTCAACAACAAAGTTGACCAAGAAGTAAACTAGAAGATAGTGAATTGAAATTATCTGGTCATAGGAGCAAGAAGAAAAAGGAATGAAAGTGTGAGGAAAGCCTACAAGACTTAGGTGAGATCAATAAAAGAAACAATATATGCACTATGGGAAACATAGAAGACAGGAAAGAGAAAGGGATATAAAGTAAATTTAAAGCAATAGTAGCTAAGACTTTGTAAGATAAATTCTAACTGAAATGAGCAGGTGACAAGAGGCAACAAAAGGCCAGGCAGTTTATTTGAGCACAATCCCGGGTGAGGTTCACCAGTCTGCACAGACACAGGTCGGAGAAGTCGCACCCAACCAGACAGGCAGGGAGTTTTTATAAGCACAGGGAAGAGAGGGGAAAGCGGGCCACATCTGGGGGATGTGGGGAATTCTTATTGGTTCAGGGTTGGGTGATCAGTCAGAGGTCTCCTTCTGGATGGAGGGGGGTCTGCATTCAGGGTTTGTCAAAACATCACGGGACTGGAATCCAGGAAGAGCTGTCCATTCCCTCCTTATACGGCACAGAGCTATTTGGTGCTGTCTTTGTTCCGCTTGCACTGTCCTCACTTTCCTCCCTCTGGTACCTCCAACCTTACATTCCAGCCTTTTGGTCATCATGGGCAATGACTCAATCTGGCTACTTCCAGCTGACAAGGGGCGTTGTAGGGGGTTTTAAAGCTGGTTGACAGCCGGAGGAGGCTCAGTCGGGAGGGGCAAGTACTTGTGCAGCAACAGTTGATTGACCTTTATGCATGATATTTCCGCTATGCACTGTTGAAGGAACCCGAGAACACGTGGGCCAATAAGGAGTAGAAAACAGATTGCTGCAACAGGGCCCAGGAGAGGCATCAACCAGGGGATTGAAACCAGCTGTAGAGATTACTATCTGATATGCTGATTCAATGGAGTTCCTTTTTAGTTCTTGTAGTTTTTGAACATTTTGCTCCATGAGTCCTGACTCATTGATATAGTAACAACATTGTTCCTGGAGGAATAGACAGGTCTCTCCCTTCTCTGCAGTAAGGAGGTCTAAAGTCCGGTGGTTTTGGAGAGTTGCCAGGGTCAAGGAGGTGACTTGCCCCTGGAAGGATGCCAGAGAGGCTGCAGATGCCTGGACGGCTGCCTCAAGCCACCGTTCCAGTTTTTCTAGGGCCATAATACTATAACCCAGGGCCCCGGCGCTCACTCCCACGGCCATAATGGAGGAAGTGAGGGAGATCCCTGCCACTAAAGGCAGGAGGACTGCTCTCTTGTGACAGGAATCCAAGGCCCAGGAGTTGGCAAACTCAGCTCCCCTGTACAGAGTCAGCCTAGGGACCAGGGTGACAAGCAGGCAAGAAGCATTTGCAAAGTTGGTTTTGTATAAGGTCCCATTGCACCACAGGAAGGTGCCTGGCGGGGAGCAGAGAAGGGAAGGCTGCTTATAGTGATGTCTCAAGGTCACATTTGCTTCAGGTGTCTCAAATAATGGTACCTCCCCAATAAGTCTGGGCTTTGAGGGAGGGCCTGGAGGGCAAGATAGGATCTCTCTTGGCAGTGCCTGAACTGCTACCACAGGGGCAAGTGCAGAGGAAGCACTGAATCAAGGAAATATTGGGGAGGGTGTGCCAGAATAAATCCAGCCCTTTCTGTAGGAGACTTAACCAAGAAAAGGGAAGGGTCCTAGCATCTTGTTGTATGTGAGACTGTAGGTGGGTTTCCTGTGTTTTAATGGCCTGTTGTACTTCTTCAAGATGTTCGGGGGCGCTTACCTCCAGGTATTGGTGAATCATAATGGTCTGGCAGGGGTATGCTTGAAAATTATTTAAGTAGACACCCCCTATAATGCCCTCATTCCAACGATTATGTAAGGGGTCCTTCATGTTTAAATACCTCTTTGACCAGGGTGCCCAGCGTTGAAAAGTAGCATATGGCGGCTATTGCCTGGGTGGCCTTCTACCATCCAGTTCATGACACAGGAGGCCCAGGGGCACACAAAATTTTCCTTGACCCACTGTGTTTTGCACTTTCCTGTTTGTTGAAAGGTGAAGCAGAGGGCCATGTGGGTAGGTGTCTCCCCATTAGGGCACCAAACTTGGTTAAGAAGGAGGGCAATTACGGACTGACAATTGTTAACCTCATAGAAAGCTGTCCCTATCCTCTCCTCTACCTGTCCATTTTCTATGGTGTATCTTTGGGTGGCCTCAAATCGATACCTGATGGGAGGAGGTGAGGCCACTCCACTATGTAGGAGGAGGAGTAGGACGAGGAGCCCGTCAGAGTTGGATCCATAGAGGTCCAACTCATTCCACCTGCCAAACATCATCGGGGTGAGGGGATCTTTTTAGTTGGGAAATATGGTACCACACAGGGTGTCCCAATAGTTTGGCAGCAGTGGAGGTTGTGAGGATTACAGTGCATGGTCCTGTCCAGCAAGGCTGGAGCGATCAAGGCTGGAGTTCTCTTAAAAGTACCTCATCTCCTGGCTGAAGGATCGCTGCATTTTCTGGGTTGCTGGATGACGTAGGTTGGGATAGGAGCTGGTCTGCGTGTTCTCTGAGAAGATGTCTCAACAGTGAAAAGTAAGGAAGGTAGGAGGCCAAAGGAGGAGAGGTAGCGGGCAGGCCTGTGCTCAGTAAGAAGGACCTGCCATACATTAGCTCAAATGCGCTTAGCCCAACATGTTCCCGGGGGGCAGCACGCAGTCGAGCAAGAGCAATAGGGAGAAGATCGGGCCACGAGTGCTTTACCTCCAGAGACAGCTTAGTTGGTCTTATAAGAGACCATTAGCCCTTTTGACCTTACCCGACAATTGGGGTTGATAGGGTATATGGAGGTTCCAGGTGATACTGAGAGCCTCAGCTGTTAGCTGAGTGATCCGGGAGATGAAGGCAGGTCCGTTATTGGATTGGAGTGAAATGGGGAGCCCGAGACGTGGAACGATGTGTTCTACCAGCACCTGCGCCACCACTGATGCAGTTTCTCAGTAGGTGGGGAAGGCCTCAGTCCACCCTGAAAAGGTATCAACCAGAACTAGTAAACATCGGAGCTTTTTATGCCTAGGCATATGGGTGAAATCGACCTGCCAGTCCTGTCCGGGGATCATTCCTCTCATCTGGTGGAGGGCCATCCGGGCCTTTAGAGCACCTTGAGATGAGACGCGATGACAAGTAGTGCAGGTCTGGTGCACCTGATCTATTGCCTTGCAGAGACCATAAGGGGCAAATATGGGGGATAGAAACCAGTGTATAGCCTCTGGCCCGATGTGTAGAAACTGATGAATTTTGGATATGATATCTTGGCCTTGGGCTTGGGGGCAGGCAATTCGTCCCCTGAGATATATCCATCCCTGATCTCCCAACATCCCTCCTTGATATAGAAGCAGTCACTGTTCATCATCAGGGTATTGGGGCAATAGAGAGGGGGAAAGAAACAGCACAGAGGGTTGGCTAGACCCGGATGTCAGGCCGTGGCATCTGCCAACGCATTTACCCCTGGTTACTGGATCATTTCCAGTTTCATGCCCTTTACAATGCATGATGGCCACCTCCTTGGGGTCCTGTAGGGCCTGTAGCAGGTGGCTGATAGCCCTGACATTGATGATCGGGGTTCCCTTAGTGGTAAGGAAGCCCCTTTCCTTCCAAATCACAGCATGAGTGTGTGTAATTAGGAAGGCATATTTAGAGTCAGTATAAATTGTGGTCCTCTTCCCGGCTGTCAGCTGAAACGCCCGGGTAATAGCCACTAATTCGGCTTTCTGGAGGTGGTCCCAGATGGGAGTAGGTTTGCTTCTATCACCTGCGACAGAGTCACCACTGCATAGGCCACCCTTCGCACCCCATCACTTTCTTTCACTGAGTTTCTGTCCATGAAAAAAGTCAAGTCAGGGTTTTCGAGGGGCACGTCTTGTAGGCCCTCTCTAGGTTTTCTAAGAGCCTCTACAATCTCCACACAGGAATGAGTGGAGTGATCCGCCTGATCACTGACGGGAAGCAAGGAGGCTAGGTTAAGGGGTGGCGAAACTTGTAGGGTTACCTGTGGATGTTCAATGAACAGAAGATGGAATTCTTGTACTCTTGAAGGACTCAAGGAGGCCAGGGATTTATGACCCAAAAGATCCTGTAACCGGTGTGGGGAATACAGAGTGATGGGCTGTTGGAGAGTTAATTTCAGAGCTTCTTGGGCCAGACTTCCCGCAGCTGCCAGGGCTGGGAGGCAAGGCTGCCACCCTCTGGCAGTGGTATCTGTTTGGAGAGAAAGGCAATGGGACGGTTCCCTGGCCCTACTGGCTGTACCAGCACCCCGGTTGCCACCCCTGCCCTCTCTGCTGTATATACGGTAAAGGGCTTAGTTAGGTCGGGGAGCATCAATGGAGGGGATGAGAGTAACGCATCTCGCAACTGATTGAAAGCAGAAGCTTCTTCAGTGGGTGAAGTTAGCAGGTAGGAGTCTCTGTGCCACAGTAGGAGTCTCTGTGGCAGCCGCACAAAGCGGTCTGGCCAGAAGGGCAATGTTAGACACCCAGTGTCTGAAAAACCCTACCAATCCTAGAAAGGACAGTACCTCGGCTCCTGAAGTAGGTGGCAAGAGAGCTTTAATTGCAGCCACTCAGTCCGCCGTTAGGGCTCTAGTGGTGGGAGTTAGAGCTAGCCCGAGGTATGTAACCTGAGATAGAGACAGCTGTGCTTTGGCAGGGGATACCCTGTATCCCATGTCTGCCAGGAAATTAAGAAGAGACGTGGTGTCTAGAACCAAGGTCTCCTTTGAGGGGCTGCAAAGTAAAAAATCATCCACGTATTGGAGGAGAGTACTCTCGCCCGTTGAATGTCGTGAGAGGTCCTCTGCCAGGGCCTGTCCAAAATGATGGGGGCTATCTCTACAACCAGAACTGTCCAGGTTAACTGTCTAGACTGACGGGTGTCAGGGTCTTCCCACGTGAAGGCAAATAGCGGCTGCGAGTCTGAGTGGAGAGGTATAGTGAAAAAGGCATCTTTAAGGTCCAGTACAGTAAAATGAGAGGTACCGGAAGGGACCTGAGACAGAACAGTCTATGGGTTAGGCACCACTGGGTGTAAGGGAATAACGGCCTCGTTAATTATTTGGAGGTCTTGAATGAGGCGATACGCTCCAGAAAGCTTTTTTACTGGCAAGATGGGAGTATTACATGGAGAGTTAGTAGGTACTAAAAGCCCTGAGAGAGCAGACAATGAACAATAGGCTGTAGTCCCTTTCGGTGAGCCTGTGAAATAGGAAATTGAGGCCGAGAAGGGAAGAGGGATAGGTCCTTAAGGTGTATTAAAACTGGGGTGTGGTGGTTTGCCACTACAGGGGTGGAGATGTCCCACACTACCGGATTGACAGCAGTCCAAGGAGTTGGGAGACTCAGGTCCCCGTCGTCCAACCCCCCTTCGCCGACCAAAGCAATGAGGGAACTTCTGGCATCCTGTAAGCATTCAAAAGGTGGGAGGGAAATAGAGGCTCCTAACTTATAGAGCAAATCCCGTCCTAACAGAGGGGTAGGACAGGAAGGCATGACCAGAAAGGAATGGGTAAACGGGATGCCTTGGAAGGTGCAGGCCACTGGGCCCATCTCTAAAGGTCTGGAGAGGGTTCCCATGACCCCAACTACGGAGACTCTAGCAGGATATAAAGGCCCTTTAAAGGAGGGGAGAACAGAGTAGGTATCCCCCATGTCCACCAAGAAGGAGATGGGCCTACCCACTACCCACAGCTTGGCCCTGGGCTTGGTGAGGGTGATCAGGCTGTCGAGTCCAGGCATCTTAAATCTTTGAGGATGCCCAGCAGGCCTGAAGGGTAGTTTTTCGAGGGCATCTGCCCCTGGCAGGGCTCTGCTGCCAGAGGAGGACTACCCCCTAGTGGACAGTCTACTTTCCAATGACCTCACTTACCGCAGCTGGGGCACGGTTTAGTCAGTCTGCATGGTTGGTTGGGGCACTTCTGTGCCCAGTGCCCTTCTTCGCCACACCAAAAGCAAGGGCCCAGAGGTTCGAGTTGATCTTCAGGGACACCCCAACGATCCCCACTAGCCAGCCGCAAAGCAGCTGTTATGCCGTGAGTGTGTTCTGCCATTCAGGCAGCTGACCTCCTCTCGCTCTTATCCTCTCAGGCATGAAAAACTTTAAATGCCATATTTACCAGGTCTCCTAGAGGGGTCTGGGGACCACCTTCAGCCTTTTTAAGCTTGCGACTGATGTTGGGAGCTGACTGAGTTATAAAATGCATGGCCAGGAGAGAGGAACCTAACGCTCAGGCCAGGTCAATCTTAGTAAAAGCCCCTAGGGTTTCTCTAGGCACTTGAGGAATTATGACAGGTTTTCATCAGGCCTCTGGGTAATCTCTCTAAGCTTATCGTAATTGGTGGTCTTTTGAGTGGTTGAGTTCATACCCGCCAACAAGTAGTGAACCATGCGATCCCGGCATGCCTCACCCTCAGGAGAATTATAATCCCACAGGGGTTCTTGTAGAGGAACAGCCTCTCTTCCCATACGTTCCTGTTCATCTGTGGCATGGGCCTCATTGGCATAGTGCTGTGCTGCCACCGTGACACAGTCATATTCCTCTGGGGTTAGAGTGGATTGGAGGACTACATGTACGTCATGCCAGGTGAGCTTGTAAGCTCGAGTAAGATATTTAAACTGTTTAGTGAACATTACGGGGTTGGAGGAGAAGGACCCCGATTGCTGTTCCACTTGGGACAAGTCTGCCAGGGAAAAGGGAACATGAACCTGCATTACCCCTTCAGCCCCTGCTACCTCTCTCAAAGGAGCCATCACATGAGCTTAAGACCGCTGTGACTTAGAGTGGGTTACAGGAGGCTAGACCATTTGGGCGCTAGCCGCGGTGAGTAAGACGGAGGCAGGTTTGAAGGAGGGAACGGTGGAGGCGACACTGGCAGTGGGGAATACAACCTGGGAATCTATGTGGAACTTGAAGGCTGGGGACCAGGATATGGGGGAGTTTTGTCTGTTTTTTCCGAAGTGGAGTCGGCACCTGTGGCGCAAGATGGCGGCATGACTGGAAGAGAAGGGGAACAAGATGGCAGAGAGGTGGGAAGAGAAGGGGAACAAGATGAACATTGAGGAAGGGAGCTGGCCCCCACGGTGGGCCTGGAGGAGCGGGAGGTGGGGTAGCTGAGATCCTCTGCCGAGTCCATCAGAGAAGGGCCTCCCAGTAATAGGAGCAGTAGAGATGGGCGATCCTTGGTGGAGGCCTGGGCCAACAAAACTTGGGAAGGGGTACACTTAACACACAGATCTAGGCAGGCGCGCAAAGTCCAAAAAGCCTGCACATATGGGATTTCACCCCATTTTCCACTCTGGTGGCAATAATTAGTCAAGTCGGTGAGGAGGACAAAATCGAAAGTTCCCTCAGGGGGCCAGCGAGATTGATTGTCCAAGGGATACTGAGGCCCGGCCTGAGAGCAAAGAAAGACTAGCTTCCATTTGCGAACTTCCCGGGACAAATATAGAGTAGCCAAATTAGAAATGAGACACCACAGTGGGGTCTGAACCTCTGCTTTTGAGGGCTGGTTCCCCATGTCTGTGCCACTCCCTCCTAACTAATCCCGCTGAGAGGAGCGCCCAGAGTCCCAAGTGCGGCAAGTCAGGGGAGATGTCCTAGGAGCCTGGGTGAAAGACATCTCCCACACCGCAGGGCCAGGGGCGGGCTGGATGCCCACAGAGGATGGGCCGGATGCCCCAACCTGGACATAGCTACGATTTCAAACGGACCAGGTGAAAAGGAGTTAGGAAGGGAAACAGACCAGGGGAAAATGAGGGACTCAACGAAGAGCAGGCTGAGGTCCCAGGTCGGGGAAGGAGGGGACAGGGCCACCGATGGCCTGTTGGGGCCCTGCGCTCATGCTCCTTTCCGGGTTTCAGCACCAAATGCCAGATAAATTTTAACTTAAATGAGCAGGCAACAAGAGGCAACAAAAGGCCAGGCAGTTTATTTGAGTACAATCCCAGGTGAGATTCACCAGTTTGCACAGACACAGGCCAGAGAAGTTGTGCCCAACCAGACAAGCAGGAGCTTTTATAAGCACAGGGAAGGGAGGGGTAAGTGGGCTGGGCCAGGGGTATGTGGGGAATTTTTATTGGCTCAGGGTTGGGTGATGGACAGCCAGAGGTATCCTCCTTCTGGATGGAGGGAGTCTGCATCTGGGGTTTGTCGGCACTTCATGGGACTGGAATCCAGGAAGAGCTGTCTGTTCCTTCCTCATATGGCACAGAGCTATTTGGTACTGTCTTTGCTCCATTTGCACTGTCCTCGCTTTCCTGCCTCTGGTGCCTCCAGCCTTACAGCCTTCCCAAACATGGAGAATTCAGAAATGGACATCCAGATACATGAGGCCCAATCGACCCAGATAAGTTGAAGCCATAAAGGGCCACACAGACACACATTAAACTTCATTTTAAAGAGTCAAAGACAGTAAATGCTGTGAGCCACTGCCACTGTCACCCGCGGCAGAGCTGCAGGGCCTGCCCTCTGGCACCTCCCGCTCACTTCCTCCCTCCTCTCCTGCTCTCACTCCTCTGGAGCCAGGACTCCAGTAAGGAGTGTGGTGATGCCCCTTTCTGTCCTTGGCTTCCGCTCTGGGCAGCCCACAATGCTCTGCTCCCCCATCTCCAGGCTGAAGTGAATGCTGAGGCAAAGGCCCAGTTCAACATCCTCCTGGCTACCAACTACTACAGTGGTGCTCCCTATAAATAATACCCATCCAGCACAAGCAACATTTATTCCTACTGTGAATGCCGTGAAAAGAAGACAGAAAACTCCACAGTGAGGAAGGTGTAATTCAATGAAACAGTGTTTTATGGACTGCGGTACATTCTTAGTAAGTACTTTAAAGGCAACGTAGTGACCAAAGAGAAATTCTAGGATGCCAAGCAGGTGTGGAGAGCATTTCCAAGACAATTAATGTCTTAAATGAAGAGGGATGCAACTACATTCTTGAGAAATGTGATGAGTATATTACAATAGAAATAAAAGCTGTTCCCAAAGGCTGTGTTATTCCCCAAGGAAATGCTCTTTGTAGTGGAAAACACAGATCCAGAGTGTTACTGGCCTCCAAACTGGACTGAGATTCTTCTTATATCTCAGTCCTGGTATCCAGTCAAAGGGGCCACACATTCCAGAAAGCAGAAGAAAATTTTGGCCAAATATTTGTTAGACACATCTGGTAACCTAGATGGTCTAGAATACAAGTTACATGGTTTTGGCTACAGAGGACTTTCTTCTCAAAAGGCTGTGGTCAGAGAAGAGCCTGCTCACTTGGTTAACCTCAAATGCATAAACACAGTGGCAGGAAATGCTGTGATTAAAAAGTACTTTGCGACTGTGGATTAAAGATGGCGGCATGAGAAGAGAGACAGAGGCTTCCTCCTAAAACTGGATACAATTAGAAAATTTAATTGGCACAACTAATCCTGAGAGAGCAACAGGAAAGAGGATGGCATCAGACTGCACACACCTGGAGAAAAGAGCAGACCTCAGTGAACCAGGTAACGTACCAGAGCTGTGGCTCAGCGGGACCTGAGCCCCTCCCCCACCCCAGCTCACCGGCGGGAGAAAGACAAACGGAGCAGGGAGGGAGTGGAAGGCTTGGGACTGCTGAATACCTAGCTCCAGAGATCTGCTCTGGGAGCACAAACCTACATTTCATGATTCTTTCATGAGACTCGCATGACTACTGGGTTGGAAAGTTAATACAGGCAGAGTTCCTGGGGAGACTGGGATTCTGGCCGCTTGTGGAAAGCAGGGATCCATATCTGGCTGCTCTGGGACAAAAACTTATATCTGTGTGACCGGCCCACTGGCTCAGGCAGTGGAGACAGGCATAGCAGCCAGAAGGTGGAGAACAGCTCCTTTTCCCCTGCAGGCACCAGGACCGCTCTCCTGCGACTGCAGACATTGCTTCAGGGGCTGAGCAGCTCCAGAATAGACCTTCTGGACACTAGATGGCGTCACATACAAACACGAAATGCCAAAGGAACCTTGTCCAGAGTAAAATTGTTAATACAACTCCCGAGAAAGATTTAAATGAGATGGACCTCGTGACGCTTCCTGAAAGGGAGTTCAAAATAAAAATCATCAACATCCTAATGGAGGTACGGAAAGACATCCAAGAACTCAGGAATGAATTCAGGTCAGAGATCCAATCATTAAAGAACACGATGGAGGGTATTAAAAGCAGGTTGGATATGGTGGAGGAGACAATAAATGAAATAGAAACTAGAGAAGAGGAATACAAAGAAGCTGAGGCACAGAGAGAAAAAAGGATCTCTAAAAATGAAAGAATATTGAGAGAACTGTGTGACCATTCCAAGTGGAACAATATTTGCATTATAGGGATACCAGAAGAAGAAGAAGAGAGAGAAATGGATAGAAAGTGTCTCTGAGGAGGTAGTTGCTGAAAACTTCCCCAATCTGGAAAAGGACATAGTCTGTCAGACCATGGAGATCCACAGATCCCCCAACATAAGGGACCCAAGGAAGACAACAGCAAGACACATAGAAATTAAAATGAGAAAGATCAAGGATAAGGACAGGCTGTTAAAAGCAGCCAGAGGCAGAAATAAGATCACATACAAAGGAAAGCCCATCAGGCTAAAATCAGACTTCTCAGCAGAAACCATAAAGGCCAGAAGCGAGTGGCATGCAGTATTAAATGCCATGAAGCAGAAGGGCCTGGAACCAAGACTACTTTATCCAGCAAGATTATCATTTAAATTTAAAGGAGGGATAAAACAATTTCCAGATAAGCAAAAGCTGAGAGAGTTTATCTCCCACAAAACATCTCTGCAGTCTATTTCGGAGGGACTGCTATAGATGGAAGTGTTCCTAGGGTTGGACAGCTGTCACCAGAGGTAGTAAAATCATGGTAGGGAGGGTGGAGCAGCTGATTGTGAGGCAAATGCAAAATTAAATTGACTATCCCCAAAGTCAATCAAGGGATAGACAAAAAGTACAGAATTTGATACCTAATATATAAAGAATGAAGGAGGAGAAATAGAAAAGAACCTTTAGATTGTGCTTGTAACAGCATACTAAGTGAGTTAAGTTAGACTCTTAGATAGTAAGGAAAGTAATCTGGAATGTTTGGCAACCACGAATCTAAAGCCTGAAATGGCAATGAGTACATACCTATCGATAATCACCCTAAATGTAAATGGACTGAATGCACCAATCAAAAGACATAGAGTCACTGAATGGATAAAAAAACAAGACCCATCTATATGCTGCTTACAAGAGACTCACCTCAAACCCAATGACATGCACAGACTAAAAGTCAAGGGATGGAAAAAGATATTTCAAGCAATCAATACGGAGAAAAAAGCAGGTGTGGCAGTACTAGTATCAGACAAAATAGACTTCAAAACAAAGAAAATAACAAGAGATAAAGAAGGACATTACATAATGATAAAGGGCTCAGTCCAACAAGAGGATATAACCATTACAAATATATATGCACCCAACACAGGAGCACCAGCGTATGTGAAACAAATACTAACAGAACTAAAGGAGGAAATAGACGGCAATGCATTCACTCTAGGAGACTTCAACACACCATTCATTCCAAAGGACAGATCCACCAGACAGAAAATAAGTAAGGACACAGAGGCACTGAACAACACACTAGAACAGATGGACCTAATAGACATCTATAGAACTCTACACCCAAAAGCAACAGGATACACATTCTTCTCAAGTGCACATGGAACATTCTCCAGAATAGACCACATACTAGGCCACAAAAAGAGCCTCAGTAAATTCAAAAAGATTGAAATTCTACCAACCAACTTTTCAGACTGCAAAGGTATAAAACTATAAATAAATTGTACCAAGACAGCAAAAAGGCTCACAAACACATGGAGGCTTAACAACACGCTTCTAAATAGTCAATGGATCAATGACCAAATTAAAATGGAGATCCAGCAATATATGGAAATAAATGACAACAACAACACAAAGCCCCAACTTCTGTGGGACACAGTGAAAGTAGTCTTAAGAGGAAAGTATATAGCAATCCAGGCATATTTAAAGAAGGAAGAACAAACCCAAATGAATAGTCTAATATCACAATTATCAAAATTGGAAAAAGAAAAACAAGTGAGGCCTAAAGTCAGCAGAAGGAGAGACATAATAAAGATCAGAGAAGAAATAAACAAAATTGAGAAGAATAAAACAATAGAAAAAATCAATGAAACCAAGAGCTGGTTCTTTGAGAAAATAAACAAAATAGATAAGCCTCTAGCCAGACTTATTAAGAGAAAAAGAGAATCAACACACATCAACAGAATCAGAAATGGGAAAGGAAAAATCATGACGGACCCAACAGAAATACAAAGAATTATTAGAGACTACTATGAAAACCTATATGCTAAGAAGCTGGAAAACCTAGAAGAAATGGACAGCTTCCTAGAAAAATACAACCTTCCAAGACTGACCCAGAAAGAAACAGAAAATCTGAACAAACCAATTACCAGCAAAGAAATTGAAGCAATAATAAAAAAAACTACCGAAGAACAAAACCCCTGGGCCAGAAGGATTTACCTAGGAATTTTATCAGACATACAGAGAAGATAAATATATACCCATTCTCCTTAAAGTTTTCCAAAAAATAGAAGAGGAGAGAATACTCCCAAACTCATTCTATGAAGCCAACATCACCCTAGTACCAAAACCAGGCAAAGACCCTACCAAAAAAGAAAATTACAGACCAATATCCCTGATGAACGTAGATGCAAAAATACTCAATAAAATATTAGTAAACCGAATTCAAAAACATATCAAAAGGATCATATACCACGACCAAGTGGGATTCATCCCAGGGATGCAAGGATGGTACAACATTTGAAAATCCATCAACATCATCAACCACATCAACAAAAAAAAGGACAAAAACCACATGATCATCTCCATAGATGCTGAAAAAGCATTCGACAAAATTCAACATCCATTCATGATAAAAACTCTCAGCAAAATGGGTATAGAGGGCAGGTACCTCAACATAATAAAGGCCACATATAATAAACACACAGCTAACATCATACTGAACAGCGAGAAGCTGAAAGCTTTTCCTCTGAGATCAGGAAGTAGATAGGGATGCCTACTCTCCCCACTGTTATTTAACATAGTACTGGGGGTCCTAGTCACATCAATTAGACAAAACAAAGAAATACAAGGAATCCAGATTGGTAAAGAAGAAGTTAAACTGTCACTATTTGCAGATGACATGATATTGTACATAAAAACCCTGAAGACTCCACTCCAAAATGACTAGAACTGATGTCAGAACACAGTAAAGTTGCAGGATACAAAATTAACACACAGAAATCTCTGGCTTTCCTATACACTAACAATGAGCCAATAGAAAGAGAAATCAGGAAAACAATTCCATTCACCATTGCATCAAAAAGAATAAAATACCTAGGAATAAACCTAACCAAAGAAGTGAAAGACCTATGCCCTGAAAACTACAAGACACTCTTAAGAGAAGCTAAAGAGGACACTAACAAATGGAAACTCATCCCATGCTCTTGGCTAGGAAGATTTAATATTGTTAAAATGGCCATCCTGCCCAAAGCAATATACAGATTTAATGCAATCCCTATCAAATTACCAACAACATTCTTCAACGAACTGGAACAAATAGTTCAAATATTTATATGGAAACACCAAAGACCCTGAATAGCCAAAGCAAAATGAACAAGTGGGACTACATCAAGCTGAAAAGCTTCTGTACAGCAAAGGACACCATCAATAGAACAAAAAGGTACCCTACAGTATGGGAGAATATATTCGTAAATGACAGATCTGATAAAGGCTTGACACCCAAAATATATAAAGAGCTCACCCACCTCAACAAACAAAAACCAAATAATCCTATTAAAAAATGGGCTGAGGAGCTGAACAGACAGTTCTCCAAAGAAGAAATTCAGATGGCCAGGAGACACATGAAAAGATGCTCCACATCGCTAGTTATCAGAGAAATGCAAATTAAAACCACAATGAGATATCACCTCACACCAGTAAGGATGGCTACCATCCAAAAGACAAACAACAACAAATGTTGGTGAGGTTGTGGAGGAAGGGGAACCCTCCTACACTGCTGGTGGGAATGTAAATTAGTTCAACCATTGTGGAAAGCAATATGGAGGTTCCTCATAATGCTCAAAATAGACTTACCATTTGACCCAGGAATTCCACTTCTAGGAATTTACCCTAAGGATGCAGCACTCCAGTTTGAAAAAGACAGATGCACCCCTATGTTTGTTGCTGCACTATTTACAATAGCCAAGAAATGGAAGCAACCTAAGTGTCCATCAGTAGATGAATTAATACAGAAGAGGTGGTACATATACACAATGAAATATTATTCAGTCATAAGAAGAAAACAAGTCCTACCATTTGCAACAACATGTATGGAGCTAGAGGGTATTATGCTCAGTGAAATAAGCCAAGCAGAGAAAGACAAATACCAAATGATTTCACTCATCTGTGGAGTATAAGAACAAAAGAAAAACTGAAGGAACAAAACAGCAGCAGAATCACAGAACCCAAGAATGGACTAACAGTTACAAAGGGAAAGAGACTGGGGAGAATGGGAGGGTAGGAAGGGATAAGGGCGGGGAAGAAGAAATGGGGTATTATGATTAGCATGTATAATGTGGGGGGTGGGGTAAAGGGGAGGGCTTTGCAACACAGAGAAGTCAGGTAGTGATTCTACAACATCTTACTATGCTGATGGACAGTGACTGTAATGGGGTTTGTAGGGGGGACTTGGGGTAGGGGAGAGCCTAGTAAACATAATGTTCTTCATGTAATTGTAGATTAATGATAACAAAATAAAATAAAATAAAAATACTTTGGAATGGAAGATCCTTTCTCAGGTTATTCTGTTCTAGCAACAGAACACAGTACCATAGCAGCTTGGGGGAAAGACCAGGAAAAAGATATTTTGAATATTAGTAACACACTTTCATCAGTGCCTGTATCTGTGCTCAGATACAGCTGAGACATTTTTTAATTCCTGTTGGAAAATATGGGGTGAAGACTTAAAAGACATTTAATACTATCAACAAGTACAGTGGCACCACTAATAATCAGACCTGATTCCGGAAATCCTCTTGACCTCTGTGTGAGTAAAATTATAATATTTCCATATCTCACCAGCTTTACTCTATTTGCATATCCTCAGTGGTGGAGAGAAGTTCATCTCCATATCAATGAGTAATTACCTGGGCAACTAAGGGCTTATCTGGACCTCAAAGTTTAGGGAGAGGTCCTTGCTTGCTTGCTTTTGCCAGAGCAGAAGAGAGAGATGGCCCCAGACTGCAGTTTGTAAGCAATAAATGGATTTTAAACTTTGTTTCTCCCTTTAACTGATTTCAGTTTTAGAGGTATTTTGTCCCAGGATTTCTTCTCCCTGGACTTACATCTGGTGGTAATTAATGGCCACTGGTGGGTGCCTGGGAAGAGGCCACCCAAACCTCCTCAGGTCGCTGCCTAAAATGCTTCTGCAGGATAAGCCTCCAGAGGCCACAGTGTCCCAAAGGAGACCACAGAGCCCAAGACTGTCCAACAAGAAGGGACCACAGCCCATGACTATCCCACAGAAAGGAAACAGAGCCCATGACCATCCCTCAGGAGGAGCCCACGGAGGCCATGACCATCCATCCCACAGGAGCACGTGGAGCCCACAACCATCCCACAGGAAGAGATGGGACCACAGAGCCCACGGAGCCCATAATGTTCCCTCACAAATAGACAACAGTGCCCAAGGCTGTCCCACAGAACCAGACAGCCTACAGCCTTTTCCTGTTCCCATTCCTTGTCCCAGCTCTCTTCATGTTACCATTGCTGCTCTTGTGCATCTGGTGCTGCAAGAAGGTGAGGGAGCCCCACCCACAAAGCCCTGTGCCCAAGTTCTCCAGCACCCTCTCAGGCACCCGGACACCTGCCCGCCCCGGGATCCTGCTCTTAGGTCACCTGTCCAAATGCTTAGGTACAGGTGCTGCCCTCCCATCCCTGGGCCCACAAAGCCTGGATGCTGAGGAGCTCTGTCCCTCAGGCTTGCCTCAAGGAAGTGGCCTGTGAGATGCCCTGGCCACTGAGGAGAAGTGACCCAGGCTCTGAGACGGGGCTGCCTCCCAGGGGCCAGTGTTCTGAGGGACTCGGGTGGACAAAGTTTGGGGAGAGACCTCTACTGTGGAGGGAAAGAGAGACCTGAAGGGCCAAAAATGGCCCCAAAGTACAATCAGGTGCCCCAGGATTCCTCTGGGGCAACTGTGCCTGTAAAACCAACGTGGTCTCTGCCCATCACTAGAGCCTTGTCATTCCTCCCCAGTCACTACGCAGGGCCAGGTTGTGCAGGGCCCTGTGCTGGGCACAGGGGACAGACATGAAGTGGTTGCATTCCGGCCACAGCAGCTCCAGGTCTGGTGTCCCGACTGGCGTTGGTCTCAGGGTACTGAGAGTAAAATGTCACCTTCATGGCATGTGGGAAGGGCCCTGCCTAAGCAGAGCAGTAAAAGGCCAGAGGCTGGCCCAGAGGAGGGTAGGCGCCGAGGCTTGGCTAGCTGGGCTCACAGGACACATGTAGGAGTGCTGCAGGAGGAAGGACCCCCAGAGATGTGAGAGGGCAGCCCCAGCAAGAAGCCTGCAGGTCCCAGGTCTCCAAAGTAGGGGTGCTGAGGACAGGAAGCCACGGAGGGTGCTGGGTGGACTTCCCTGAGGGCTGTGCACTGGGGGTGCTTCAGGGTGTGGAGAGCGGAGGGGAGAGAAGAGAAGGAAGGGAAGGAGAGGATCTCTTGTCTTCATAAGATGTAAAGAATGCTGTTGAAAACCACCCCGTGGGACACGTGTGCCAGGACCAGACACCCCAGCCTGAATGTCTCCCCAGGGACTGACAGGGGAGTGTGGACTCAGCTCAGGCAGGTGGGGCCAGCTGGCCACAGACCCACGTGAAGCAAGCACTCAGATGGACACCCAAAGCCCTGTTCTATCCCTCTGCTGCAGAGCAGGGTCCCCTGTCGTGTGCATCTTTCTGTCTTCCAGAAGCTGCCACCAAAAACAGACAAGGTAGGTCATGTTTTGTTGTGATGGCATCAGAGCCTGATGGGCACACTGGTCTTCAAAAGGAGACTTCCTGCAGCCTAGGGGTATTTCACCATCAGTCCACCTATCACTGCCTGGGCAGAGGGCTGGCAGAAGAGGGTGACAGAGGGGCAGATAGAGGGGCAGGGTGGATCCCCCCGGAGGATGTGGAACTTACACAGTGTCACCCAGAAGACACCCTTCTCATGCTGCCATCAGAGCCTGGCCAAGAGCCTCTGTCACTGAATTAGCACCTTGGGGGCCTGTTTCAGCACCTACTATGATTTCCCTGAAACAAAGGGGCTTTTGTCACAGCCACATCTTCTTTTCAGAGCAAACTGGACCTGTGGGGTGACTTTGTTCAGACCTGCATCCAGACGCCACTGACATTCCATCAGCCCAGGAACAAGGGAAGTAGGGCACAGGATGCTCCCCCTGGGCCAGGGCCTTTGCTCTTTGCCCCTGCCCACTGCCCTCAGGGACTGTTGGTCAGAGGGCCCTGTGCAGGCCAACACAGAAAAGACTAGGAACAACAAATGCTGGCAAGGATGTGGAGAAAGGGCTACCCTCCTACACTGCTGGTTGGAATGTAAACTAGTTCAACCATTGTGGAAAGCAGTATGGAGGTTCCTCAAAAAACTAAAATTAGAAACACCATTTGACCCAGGAATTCCACTCCTAGGAATTTACCCTAAGAATGCAGGAGCCCAGTTTGAAAAAGACATATGCACCCTTATGTTTATCGCAGCACTATTTACAATAGCCAAGAAATGGAAGCAACCTAAGTGTCCATCAGTAGATGAATGCATAAAGAAGAGGTGGTACATATATGCACAATGGAATATTATTCAGCCATAAAAAGAAAACAAATCCTACCATTTGCAACAACATGGATGGAGCTAGAAGGGATTATGCTCAGTGAAATAAGCCAGGCAGAGAAAGACAAGCACCAAATGATTTCACTCGTATGTGGAGTATAAGAACAAAGAAAAAACTGAAGTAACAAAACAGTAGCAGACTCAAAGAACCCAAAAATGGACCAACAGTTACCAAAGGGAAAGGGACTGGGGAGGATAGGTGGGAAGGGAGAGATAAGCAGGGGGAAAAAAAAAAGGGAGCATTATGTTTAGCATGTATAATGAGGGGGGAGTCACAGGGACGGCTGTGCAACAGAGAAAACAAGTAGTGATTCTACAGCATCTTACTACGCTGATGGACAGTGACTGTAATGGGTTTGTAGGGGGACTTGGTGATGGAGGGATTCTAGTAAACATAATGTTCCTCATGTAATTGTAGATTAATGATACTTAAATAAATAAATGAAAGGAAGGGAGGAAGGAAGGAAGGAGAGAAGGAAGGAAAGAAAGAAAAGGAAGGAAGGAAGGAAGGAAGGAAAGAAGGAAGGAAGGAAGGAAGGAAGGAAGGAAGGAAGGAAGGAAGGAAGAAAGAAAGAAAGAAAGAAAGAAAGAAAGAAAGAAAGAAAGAAAGAAAGAAAGAAAGAAAGAAAGAAAGAAAGAAAGAAAGAAAGAAAGAAAGAAAGAAAGAAAGAAAGAAAGAAAGAAAGAAAGAAAGAAAGAAAGAAAGAAAGAAAGAAAAAAATACATAATGAGATAAAGTCTCTTCAGTAAATCGTGTTTGTTATACTGGACAGCTACATGCAAAACATGGACCACTTCCCTAAAGCACATACAAACAAACTCAATGTGAATTAAACACTTAAATGTAGGACCTGAAACAAAATTTCCAGAAGAAAACATAAGCACCAAGCTCTCTGACTCTGGCCTTAGCAATATTTTTTTGATCTCCCTCCTCAGTCAAGGACAACAAAGGCTAAAACAAACACATGGGACCTACATCAAACTAAAATGCTCTGTACAGCAAAGGAAACCATCAACCATACAGAAGAATAACCTACTGAATGGGAGATTTTCAAACACGACATATTCAATATGGGGTTAACATCCAAAACATATAAAGTACTCATACAACTCACTATCAAAACGACAACTCAATTAAAAAAATGGACAGAGGACCTGAATAGGAATTTTTCCAAAAAAGACATACAGATGCCAACAGACACATGCAAAGATTCTCAGTATCACTAACCATCAGGAAATGCAAATCAAAACCGCAATGAGATCTCAATTCAAATGTTAGAATGGCAAGTTCAAATTGAAGACAAAAAACAACTGTTGAAGGGATCACAGGAAGATGGTGGCATGAGTAGTTCAGAGGAAATCTCCTCCCCAAAACATATATATTTATGAAAATACAATAAATACAACTATTCCTAAAAGAGACACCGGTGATGCAGTACAACAGCCAGGATACATCTACATCTGCGAGAACTCAGCATCCCACGAAGGGAGTAAGATACAAGCCGCGGCCAGGCGGGACCCGAACGCTCCCCCACCCCAAAGACCAGTGGGAAGAAAGGAGTCGGAACGGGGAGGGAGTGAAAACCCAGAACTGCTAAACAACCAGCTCTAGAAATCCGCACCCAGAACGCAGACACAAGGTGCACAGGGTGCTGGATATTAGAGAAATGGAAAAGCAAAACCTGTGGGCAGGTCCCCGCAATCGGCACCCCTGAGACAAAAGAAAAGACTTCTGCAAGTCTTAAAGAGACAGGGACCCCATAGCTGAATGAAGTTGTCCCGGCAGCTGGGAATACTGGGGAAACTTAGGCACCCTAAATGGAGGCAGTGCAGTTCTGAAGCCCCTCATGGCACTAAGCAGCCTGCCAGTGGTTCCCCCAACTGGCACAGACCCCGACGCATGGGCCCAGTATCAGGAGAGAGGCAGCGCGCGCTGGGGACGGCAGCACCAGAAGGAACCGAGAGCAGATCCGTGCACCACAGGAGAGGCTTGTGCTAACCCACAGCTGCACGACCAAACAGCCCAGGCGCAGCTCACACACACCGGCGGCAGTGAAGCCAGAGCCAGGTAGAAGCCTGCACGGAAGAGCCCCGTGCACACCTGCAGCGAAGCCAGAGGGAGCAGGCACACTCCCAGCAGCTGACCAGAATCCCAGCCCAACGCACAGCCATCCGGGCCAGACCCAAAGGCCTCTGCTCTAACACAGCTGCCTGGCAGGGTCGCTGCTAGCATGGAGAAAAGGACCTGGCATGCCTGCCACACCCCACAGGGCTCCGCGCTGCTCTGACGGACACCCCGCCCACAGCAGCTTAGGGGACTAACCCAGTGGCTGCTCCAGGAGTGCAGGTAACCATCACAGGCAGCAGAGAAGGGCAAGGCATCCAGCAAGCAGGAAAGGACTTTCTTCTCCCAGCTGACACACCCGCAACCTGCCTACAGCCACTGCTATCACCATGAAAAGGCAAAAAAATCTGGTCCAGTCCAAGATAGTTACACCTGAGAAAGGATCTGCAGAGGCAGACCTAACCAGTCTCCCTGAAAAAGAATTCAAACTAAAAATCATAAACATGCTGACAGAGCTGCAGAGAAATATGCAAGAGCTAAGGGATGAAGTCCGGAGGGAGATTACAGACGTCCAGAGGGAGATTACAGAAGTGAAACAATCTCTGGAAGCATTTATAAGCAGAATGGATAAGATTCAAGAGGCCATTGATGGAATAGAAACCAGAGAACAGGAACACATAGAAGCTGATGCTGAGAGAGAAAAAGATCTCCAGGAATGAAACAATATTAAGAGAACTGTGTGATCAATCCAAAAGGAACAATGTACGCATTATAGGGGTACCAGAGGAAGAGAGAGAAAAAGGGATAGAAAGTGTCTTTGAAGAAATAATTGCTGAGAACTTCCCCAAACTTGGGGAGGAAATACTTGCTCAGACTACAGAGGAACACAGAACTTCCGAGAGACAGGATCCAAAGAGGACAACACCAAGACACATAATAATTAAAATGGCAAAGATCAAGGAAGAGGACAGAGTATTAAAGGCAGCCAGAGAGAGTACAAAGGTCACCTATAAAGGAAAACCCATCAGGCTATCATCAGACTTCTCAACAGAAACCTTACAGGCCAGAAGAGAATGGCATGATATATTTAATGCAATGAAACAGAAAGGCCTTGAACCAAGGATACTGTATCCAGCACAATTATCATTTAAATATGAAGGAGGGATTAAACAATTCCCAGACAAGCAAAAGTTGAGGGAATTTGTCTCCCACAAACCACCTCTACAGGGTAGCACTCCTAAAAAGAGCACAGAACAAAACATCCAACATATGAAGAATGGAGGAGGAGGAAAAAGAAGGGAAAGAAATAATCATCAGACTGTGTTTATAACAGCTCAATAAGCGAGTGAGGTCAGACAGAAGGTAGTAAACAAGCTAACTTTGAACCTTTGGTAACCCCAAATCTAAAGCCTGCAATGGCAATTAAGTACATATCTTTCAATAATCACCCTAAATGTAAATGGACTGAATGCACCAATCAAAAGACACAGAGTAATAGAATGGATAAAAAAGCAAGACCCATCTATATACTGCTTACAAGAGACTCACCTCAAACCCAAAGACATGCACAGATTAAAAGTCAAGGGATGGAAAAAGATATTTCATGCAAACAACAGACAGATAAAAGCAGGTGTTGCAATACTAGTATCAGACAAAATAGACTTCAAAATAAAGAAAGTAACAAGAGATAGAGAAGGACACTACATAATGATAAAGGGTTCAGTCCAACAAGAGGATATAACCATTATAAACATATATGCACCCAACACAGGAGCACCAATATATGTGAAACAAATACTAACAGAACTAAAGGAGGAAATAGAATGCAATGCATTCATTTTGGGAGACTTTAACACACCACTCACTCCAAAGGACAGATCCACCAGACAGAAAATAAGTAAGGACACAGAGGCACTGAACAACACACTAGAACAGATGGACCTAATAGACATCTATAGAACTCTACATCCAAAAGCAATAGGATACACATTCTTCTCAAGTGCACATGGAACATTCTCCAGAATACTAGGCCACAAAAAGAGCCTCAGTAAATTCAAAAACATTGAAATTCTACCAACCAATTTTTCAGACCACAAAGGTATAAAACTATAAATAAATTGTACCAAGACAGCAAAAAGGCTCACAAACACATGGAGGCTTAACAACACGCTTCTAAATAGTCAATGGATCAATGACCAAATTAAAATGGAGATCCAGCAATATATGGAAATAAATGACAACAACAACACAAAGCCCCAACTTCTGTGGGACGCAGCGAAAGTAGTCTTAAGAGGAAAGTATATAGCAATCCAGGCATATTTAAAGAAGGAAGAACAAACCCAAATGAATAGTCTAATGTCACAATTATCAAAATTGGAAAAAGAAGAACAAGTGAGGCCTAAAGTCAGCAGAAGGAGAGACATAATAAAGATCAGAGAAGAAATAAACAAAATTGAGAAGAATAAAACAATAGAAAAAAATCAATGAAACCAAGAGCTGGTTCTTTGAGAAAATAAACAAAATAGATAAGCCTCTAACCAGACTTATTAAGAGAAAAAGAGAATCAACACACATCAACAGAATCAAAAATGAGAAAGGAAACATCATGACGAACCCAACAGAAATACAAAGAATTATTAGAGACTACTATGAAAACCTATATGCTAAGAAGCTGGAAAACCTAGGAGAAATGGACAACTTCCTAGAAAAATACAACCTTCCAAGACTGACCCAGAAAGAAACAGAAAATCTGAACAAACCAATTACCAGCAAAGAAATTGAAGCAATAATCAAAAAACTACCGAAGAACAAAACCAACCCCTGGGCCAGAAGGATTTACCTCAGAATTTTATCAGACACACAGAGAAGACATAATACCCATTCTCCTTAAAGTTTTCCAAAAAATAGAAGAGGAGGGAATACTCCCAAACTCATTCTATGAAGCCAACATCACCCTAATACCAAAACCAGGCAAAGACCCCACAAAAAAAGAAAATTACAGACCAATATCCCTGATGAACGTGGATGCAAATACTCAATAAAATATTAGCAAACCGAATTCAAAAATATATCAAAAGGATCATATACCATGACCAAGTGGGATTCATCCCAGGGATGCAAGGATGGTACAACATTCGAAAATCCATCAACATCATCCACCACATCAACAAAAAGAAAGACAAAAACCACATGATCATCTCCATAGATGCTGAAAAAGCATTCGACAAAATTCAACATCCATTCATGATAAAAACTCTCAGCAAAATGGGTATAGAGGGCAAGTACCTCAACATAATAAAGGCCATATATGATAAACCCACAGCCAACATCATACTGAACAGCGATAAGTTGAAAGCTTTTCCTCTGAGATCGGGAACAAGACAGGGATGCCCACTCTCCCCACTGTTATTTAACATAGTACTGGAGGTCCTAGCCACAGCAATTAGACATCTCAAAAATAATCAAAATAAATAAGGTGTGTATAGAGAGTTCCACATTTCCTTCTAGTTCCACACCTAAACCCTATGCAGTGGTGCCTGGAGCCCCGCCTCCCTGTGGTATGTTGTGGAGGGTGGGTCGCGGATGGCGGGGCCAGAGCCCCATAGGGGAAGGAGGATTTCCTGAGTCCAGGGCAGGGCAGGGCTCCTGGAAGGCACCCATCCTCCCCATTCGGTATGAGTAGGAATGATGCTGTCACGGAGGAGGTTCCACCGTCCAGGATACTAACGTGTCAGAGCTGGGCAGCCTGCTAGGAAACAAGTCAAAACCCCTCAGTTTCCATGGTGACATGAGGCCCACGGAGGAGTGACTTATTCCAAGCCACAAAGCCAGGCATTCCCTGCCCTCCCGGTCACGAGACAGGAAGCACCAGGCTTGGGGCTAGTACTCCACGGCCGTGCTGCTGTCACCGTGCTATTCAGGCTGCTCGCCCACAGTGCCTGGGCCTTGTCACCCCCACTGCGAGGGGCCCTGGGGAGAGTCAGAGGGTTCATATGAAGACTGGGGGTCCTTTGGGATTCTTCAGAGAAAACCACCTCCTCTCTGGCCTGGAGCTGGGGGGAGAGCAGAAAGATAAGCTGCTCTGACACAGAATCCTGCAGTGGCTGACCCAGAACAGCCCAGAGAGAGCTGGCCTCCTGTCACAAGGACCTCCACCCACCCGCCGCCTTCCTGCTCTGTTCTCTGGACAGCAACCTCCTTGCAGCTGGCAGGGAGACAGCATTATCAGGGCCCTCTTGTCCATCAGCCAGCCAGGGGTGCAGAAGCACGACTCCTGAAATTCCTGGATTCCACTGGGCTGTGGAGGTCTGGGGGCCAACAACGGTGTCTGTCCATCCTCCTGGGTCTGGGTCCCCCCCTCAGCCTGCCAGCGATCATGAACAAACCCTGACCCCCGCCTGCCCACACACACTAACGAACGTGGAGTTCTTGAAAGCCTTTGGTGGGTGGAGTAGGGGTTCCTGTAACCTGGCCCTGCCTTAAATAAAGGCCTACTCTCTCACCACAACTTCTGAGAGTTGATCTGAGAGGGAAGCAGGGATAGACACCCCCAAACCCAACACCCCTACCCCCAAACACCCTGCGCTCCACTGAGTACTGCCAGCTTTGTGGATGCACAGAGGTCATCAGAGCCTCTTCCAGGTCAGCACCTCCCCTTCTGCAACCTCCCTTTCCCTGAGCCCAGTGTCAGTCTCCTGAGCTGGGGGCTGAGTTCAGGTTCCTGCACTGCTGGGGCTGAGGAATGGTTGGGGGTCAGTGGTGCTAGAAGCTGTGGGGCCGGGCCCCTGGGGAGCTGCAGGGCCCGCCACATGACCAGTCATGATCCTCAGCATCCATTCACCTTCTGGCTGTCGCCAGTATCATCCCATCTAATCGCCATGCCTCCAAAAGCCCCCTCACTGCTCCCTGAGATGGCAAGTCAGAGCCAAGATCCTCTGTCCAGCCTGCCCCAGACTCAGTTCCCACCTCCCCCAGGACTCATCACTGACTCACCCCAAGCCCTCCGTCTTCTTGCTTCTCTACCACCTCTGAGCCCCGCTTCTAGTTGTACTGTCCCATGAGCCACTCTTTCCATTACACAATGTAAATACTTGCTCCTGCCTTTTTACTATTACAGTTAGTGGTTTCTGCGGTTATTCGCGTAGTTGCCCATCTCACACCAGTCTCAAGCCAATCCGCTGTCGGCGGGCCCCCGACAGAACTCACAGATGCCAGTGTGCTCAGAAGACAGTGCTGCTGCCCCTCGCCCTGGTTCAGATTCCCACGTGTGCCTCCCTCAGCCCGCTGCCATCCCCACAGGTCGTTCATGGAGCACTGTCACGGTATCCCGATGTGGTCCCTTGATCATAGCCAGTGGCTACTTGAGCAACTGTCACTGGAAACTGGAGGTCATGTCCAGGGGTGCAAGGGCAGGCCCAAAAGCTTAGGGGAATAATAAGGAAAAAATGGAGGGACATGGAAGCAGGAAGAAAGTATATACACAGAAAAGGGAGGCAGAGAAGTGCTAGTGCCAGAAGAGGCAGAACAGGAGTCTCTGTTGGAACTCAGAGGTCCAAACTGTTTGGAAGGAGTTGGGCAACTTTGCCAGATTCTCAGAGGGCACTTGCAAGATTGAGACTGGGGTGCAGAGGCCAGGGCATGAAAGGGACTGGCAAATAAGTCCCATGGGTGCCAGGGAAAGGGGGCTGAGGAGAAAGGGGCCAATGGCATCTGTTGAACTGAAAAACTCAGGTGGGAGCTGAACAGGTTGTTCTGGGGTCTCCTCCCCGGAGCATTTGGAGTAAGAAGAGCATGTTCCCTTCTGCATCCTCTGCAGTCTTGCTGAAGAATTCTTTCAACAAATTATGTGTAAGAAGAGAGAGAAGAGATTAAAAAAAAAAAAAACCTGCCCTTATAAAGCCTAGGATCTACTGGGAAGATCTGAAACAACTAAACAATTAAAAATTATCTGAGAAATAAAATAATAGCTACCTGATCTAATTGTACTATGAGAGCAAAGGGGGACATACCACAGTCAGACTCAGTGTGTGTGTGCGTGTGTGCACTTGTGTGTATTTGTATGGTTCCCAAATAACAGCAAATATTTACTCAGCATTTAGTGTGTTTCAGACAATGTCTGGACAGCTTTTCATGAACCAACCCAGTTAATCCTTACAATGCTCTGAGGTAGGTCCAGTTATGATTATGATTAGAGATGAATGAGGCATAGAGAGCTCTTAACCATTGTGCTAGTCTGCATTTAAACATCACAGCAATTCTACAAATTACATGTTATTTCCGTTTTAGAGATGAGGAAGCAGATTCCAAAAGCTTAAGTACTTCAGCCAAAGTCACCCAAGTAGTCAGTGAGTTGGAAAACTTGACCACACTTGCCTAGCTCAATGTCCCAGGTTCAGTCTGCATCCGTCAACAGAGACCAACTTGTGACCTTTCTGTGCCTTGGTTTTTCCATCCATAAAACAGGAGAAAATCATCTAGCGTCAAGTATAGAAAAGTGTCCCAGCTTGGCAGTCTTTGGAAGATCACCGTTTCAGGGTGGAGGTAGGGTGGTAAGTTTCAAAACTGGCACGGGTCTCCTGGGACACTTGATGAGCAGCAGAATTCTGGAAAACAACCTCATTCTTGTGCTCAGTAGATCTGATAGGGCCAGAGGACAGAGCCTGAAATAGAACTGGCTGCCCTTAGCCCTCCACGGGCTCAAGGGAGCTGTTTGTCTAGCTCTGAATAACCCATTCTATGAAGAATGTCCTGGGAATTTCCTTACGTGGCAGGACATTTGACTGAATGTTTTCACTGTGCCAAATGCACCCTCCTCCCTCATCTCTACCATCAGCCTTAAGAATGGGTACTGTTCAGACTTGAGGAATTGATGTGAAAAAGAAAAGGTGTGAAGGTACTTAAAGGCAGGAAAGATTATCATAAGGAAGCTGGGAACCAGCTCATCTCCAACTTTCCCGAGGCTTGGACAAGAAGGCAGGGAGTTTGTATGTAGCTCCAAGGGGTTCGATTAGATACAAAGAACTTCCTGAATCAGTGGAGAGGTGCTGGAGTGGATTATATCAGGTTAGAGGAAACGAGCTGTGACTCTATTTAGACCTATGCTGTCCAGTAGAAATATAATGGAGCCATATATATCACTTAAAATTTCTTAGTTGCCATAGTAGAAAAGAAAAGTGACATTAATTTATGTAATGTATTTCATTTAACCCAATAGATCCAAAATATTACCAATATAAAGTAATGTAATCAATGTAAAAATAATGACATAATTCACATTGTTCTTCAGATTGTCTTCAAAGTTCAGTGTATATTTTACACTTACAGCACATCTCAATTCAGACTAGCCACGAATCGGGGCTCAGGAACCCTGTGTGGCTGGCAGCTGCTAGATTGGACAGCACAAGTCTAGACTGGCAAATGATTGATCGTAGGCCATCCAATGCAAATGCAAGGTGTGGTCTGGTTTTATCTAAAGGCAGATGTTCTCCAGAAGGGCCTTACCTTCTGGAGCCCTTCTCAGCCATCCTCACTGCTAGAAACGCAGACCCATCACCGCGGGCAGTTCTTAGAGACCACTCAGCTGTGCTCTGCGTTCTCCTTCAGTAGAGGGCAACCGGCTCCTCCAGGTCTGACAGATTCAGTGTTTGGTGTGGGAACCAAATACTTGTTAACCCGGGTGGGAAAGAGAGCACAGAGAAGGGTTCTGTACTGGGGTAGACAAGGTGGCTCACTCTGTTCCCTCCACAGCAGGAGGCAGTGCTTTGTGCCCACCTGTCTGTCATCTTGCTGGTGTGGATGCCTGGACACTAAGGAGCCAGACAGAGAGGATGGAGAGGTGCATCTGCCCCCTGTTTGGGGTGTGGTGCAGGAACATAAGCCCTGCCCAGCCTCGCCTATCCCTCCTGCACTATTCCAAGTTCTCTGTCTGCTCCATTCCTCCTCCAGGTATCTGCATGGGCCCTCCCTCACCTTGTTCTCACCTCTGCACAATGTCACCTATTCTAACAGAGCCACCACCTCCATCACTGCCTCCCCTCTCTCCCTGCTGCATTTTTGTTCAGCACTCACCACGACCTGACATGATAAATTCAGGTGTGCCCTGCCTGCCTTTGTCATTAGAATGTGAACTCCAGGAGAGCAGGGGCTTCGTCTGGCTCACCACCTCACACCCAGGGCCTTGTTCAGCGTCTGACACATAGTAGGTGCTCAATAAATATCTTTTAATTGAATGAGAGGAAAACTTGTTATGATTCAGAGAAAAAGTAACACAATGAGGGAGCCATAGTTCACCCATTTTTTTCTCACTCTAAACCCATGAATTTGGATCCACTCATTTCAACATCCATGTGACTACAAGATGAAATAAATTAGATATTTCTCAAGTGTCTTGGAAAGGAAAACCTCCACTTCTTCTATTTCTAGCAAACCAGAATGGTCTAATCTTCCTGAATAGATGTCTCCTCATTAGAGCTCAATGTAGTCATTCCTTTTTAATGAATTGCTTGGTTGAATTCTATAATGGTTAGGTTAAAAAATGATGAGGGAAGGAAGAGAGGTGAGTCATTGACAAAGACAGAGACCACCAGCTGAGGACACAAAATGGCCTCAGAACATTCCCTGGCACTCTCCACTGTGATAAATCAAAGGGCCTTCTTCAACCCCTGAGAAAGAAGGGCTCAGCGCTTTGTAATGCCAGAACTTTCCCATTCACCCTGCAACTTGGGAAAAGTACAAACTGGTAAAGGAAGAAAGCAGGGAACACAAAAGGCAAAAGAGAATCTCTTTGCCCCCGAGTCCCACTCCAAAATGGTAAGAGAGGCAGTGAATGAGACAGTATTAGCTTGGGTCACAGCATACAGCGACCAGCTTGACTCCCTTTGCACAGGGAGAGAATGGCATTTCCTGAGCACGAGTGGTTCCTGGGACAGGCAACAAAGGCCTCATCAGACTGGCCAGAAAAGAGGTGAGGCTATCCCCAGTCTGTCTTCAAATCACAAACTCCAAAGTCTCCATCTGTGCCTCAGATACAGTCTGCAGACCTAAGTGCACTAAGGAGTCCTGTGACATCCCATCCACGATGTAAGCCTGTCCCAAGGCCACTTTGCCAAGTGCTCTAGAGTGACCGCATTCTTGTTCGTTGAAAGCTTTACTTCTCCAAAGAATGAATTAATAAGGGTCTCTTGAAGATGCTGAAGAATTTTCAAACCTAAGGAATGAACTGGTAAGAACAAAATCAAAGGAGACGCCTTTCAGCACTGGCCTCGCCCAGCATCCTAGTATGTAGCTTACTCAAGCATCTGTCAGTGCATATAGTTAATCCCATGGAAACAACCATAGGAACCCAGCACATGTCACTGGATCCTCTTCAACCTCTATCCAGGCAAATGTATAGTGGTCATAGATGTCAAGCCATGGAGGGAGCTGGAATATTTTACTAATATCCCGTCTAAGTGGAGCCAGGATCGGAGTGGGCCAGAGCTTGATAAATGGAATCATACTACCGTTTGGCTCTCCTTCCATGTTGCCTCCACCACTATTCTTGTCTTGGCCTAGTGGAAACTGAGCAGGACTTGGGAGACAGAACATAAGGGTTTGATTCCTGATTCTGCTGTACAATGAATGAATCTTGGGCAAGTGATCTAAGTCTTAGGGTATTAGCTTCCTGAGGCCACCATGACAAAGAACCACAGATGATGAAAATGTATTAGAAGTCCAAGCTCAAGGTGTCAGGCAGTCTGGTTCCTTCCGAGGATGCTGAGAACAAGAAGGATCCATTCCCTGCCTGTCTCCCAGCCTCTGGTGGTTTGCTGACCGTCTCTGGATTCCTTGGCTTGTAGATGGACCACCCCATTCAGCCTTCATGTTTACATGACGTTCTTCCTGTGTGCATTTCTCTGCACCCAGATTTCCCCTTTTAATAAGGACACACTCATATTGGATTAGGGCCCAACTTAAAGACCTCATCTTACCTGGATTATTTCTGTAAAGACCCTACCTCCAAATAAGGTCACCTTCTGAGGTACTGGGGGTTAGGACTTTAAATTATGAATTTGGTGGAGGACACAATGCAGTCCACCCCACCTAGCCAGGTTCCTCATCTGTAAATGGAGAGCATAACGCAGTCTTCCTCATATAGTTGTAGCGTCTGTGGAAGTGCCTCAAAGAGACTGGATCTGCAGAGGGCTAGTGGGTATCTGGTTTGCCTGAATGTGCATGTGCCTTGGTGCTGTCTGCATCAGACTGCACCCCTAGGGAGGAGGGCTTGAGTGGGATCCTCTTCCCACAAGTGTCTAAGATGTCTAAGCAGGCACTTGTTGCATTTTGATGATGGTGAAGATGAAAGGCTGGAGAGAAAAATCTGATGAGCCAAGGTTATAAAAAGTCTGATACCAAGTGAAAGCAAGGAAGTGGCCCAAGGAGCCCTTGCTGACCGGAGCACACGTTGGTATAAAGACTTTGCAGGGCAATGCCATTATGCTGAAAGAGCACAGATACACATCGGATGCCCCCGCCATTCCACTCTTCAGTATGTATCCAAAGAAATGCTTACACACGTGCCCCAGGAGGTCTGTGCATACATGTTTATAGTAGCATTGCTTATAAATGAAAAATAACCTGAATGTCCTCAATGGGATGAAGTCCTGTAGAGGAATACTATACAGCAGTGAAGGTGATTACCTAGGGCTATGCAGATCTCATGAATGAATCTCAGGAATAAAATTGGGCAAAAGGAGCAAATTACAGAGAAATATATATAATGGGTCAGGCAAAAGTAAATGATGTACTCCTTAAAATGTATACGTATGTACATGCATCAAGGGTATATGAAGTGCTTTATAACGTATCGGAATGATAACCACCCAATTCAGGAGGGGGTGTTATCAGGGAGAAGGAGAAGTGGGCAGGGGCTTCAGCTGCATTTGTAACAGTTTCTTTTTAAAGGAGGTGGCAGTGAGTAAAGGCTGTTGGTTATTCTTTATAATTTTCAGCATGTTTGAAGCGTAACATTTCTTAAGAGCCAGGACTCCATGACCCTGACATAAAGGAGAGGGAGAAGCTGGGCCCCTACTTGTGGGGAGATTCAGAGCGGCTCTTGCCACCCCCACGGAACCCAGAGGAAATTAGTAAAGACCTGACATGGGCTGCGCTGCAAGGCTGAGCCCCAGAAGCATCTGCTGTCGAGCGGGGGTGGGAGGAGGGAAAAGATGTTTTGATGCTGCGCCTGTCTGTGCCGAACCGAACCCCCAGGCGGAGGAACTCACGCGCAGCCCAGGAGGAGCCAGAGGGTGAGCCCACACGGACGCCTGCGCCTCCAGCCTCACCCCGGGCCCAGAGGCTGCCGCCCCCACGCTGTCACGCTGCCTTTCACACAAGCTGGCACAGACACCTGACAGTTCACAACCCATTACGCCCCCTCCCGCATGCAGGCACAGACACACACAGACCCCTCCCCCTGTCCACTCCGCCCAGGACTCAGCATCGGAGCCGCTGCAGAGCGTGCCACCTGCAGGCCCTGCCAGCCCTCCCCCTCTCTCTCCCCCGAAGGGTTTTTCCAGCCGAAGCCTCCCTCCCTCTGCTGCAATCTCTGGAAACCTGTGTCTGACGCTTTCAGTCGGCATTTTTATTTATTTATTTTCCTGCCGCCGAGACCCTCCTGGCGGGAGAGCTGCAGCCGGGACAGGGCAGGCGGGGCGTTGCAGGGACTCGGAGGCAGAGGACGGAGGAAAGCGCACTCCAGAGCCCTCAGCCCGCTCCTCAGGCCCGGCCAGCCGGCAGGGGCCATGAGCACCAGGCAGGAATCCGAGAGGGAGGAGGGCGACCCCGGCCGGAGGGGACAGAAGGAGGCAGCGCTTCGGGACCGAGCCCACCTGAGCCAGCGGCGGCGGCTCAGACAGGCCACCCAGTTTGCGCACAAGGACTCTGCCGACCTGCTCCCGCTGGACAGCCTCAAGAGGCTGGGCACCTCCAAGGACTTGGTGAGGCAGCCCTCTCTCCCAACCCCGCAGAGTCCCCTGGCCCCCCCTCCCTGCCCTGCCCGCCATCCTAAGGGGGTAAGTGCAGCCCCCAAGCCTGCGGACTCCCCCTGCTTCCCTGAGAGTGGGGGAGAGGGAGCCCCAACTTGAGGGGCTGCACTTTGGCCCTTCTCAGGCTGTTTGCTGGGAACGCTCCCCTGGCTGGGTGGCTCCAGAGGACTCAACGCTCATTGCTTAGCTTTGCCCAGAGAGTCCAAGGCTTCCTTGGGGTGGTGAGCAGATGTGTTGTTGACCCGTGGGGGCCTGTAGGGACACAGGGACCCTCTGGAGCAGCCACTGACTGCTGGATGGGCCTGGGGGACTGGCCAGTGTACAGGTGCAGCTTCCCTCCCCTCCCGAGACCACTGAGCCCCTCATAGCAGGTCTGCCTGTCCTTTCAGCATGAAAGCGTCGCAGGCCTCCATCTAGGCCTGAGCATCCGGGTTTCTCACAGCTCTCACCTGGGCCGCCTGGCCTCCTAGAGCACCTCTTGCCCCCTCCCGCTTTCCAGGCTCCTCTCCCTCCATCCCCCTGCAGCAGCTTTCCAGCAGAGGGAATGGGCGGGGGAGTAGCAGTGAGGTCTCACCTCTTCGTTCCCCCTCGAGGGCATGGCTAAGAGCAGGGCTTTGGAGCCACACTGGCTTCAGATCCTGGCTCTGCCACTTACTAGAATGTCTCTGAGCCTTAGTTTCTCCATCTGTTAAATTTACATAAAATTAATAGTATCTGCCTCATAGGGTTGTTCCTAGAGCCACAGGAGCTAATACCTGTGAAAGACTTAGCACAGAACCTTGGCAATAGCTAACATCTCTTATTATTACTCCTCTGGCTGCTGTTCCATTTAGCCTGAGAGAGGAAGTCAGCTGTGTCGGGTCCAGAGACTATGGCATCATGGAAGAAAGGAAGGCTTTAAAGGCAGGCTTCTGTAGAAAGGCTTGGAAGCACTGTGCTCCCTCTCCCATTTTCTAGTCAAAGGGTCTGAGAGGATGGTACTCCCACAACACAAGTAGTACAAAGTCAGCTCCCGCGGACTCCAGCCGCTCCTGCAGCCTCTTCTCCCTGGGAACCTGGAGGCTAACACAGCCCCTTGCTGCCTTTCCTGACCCAGCCCTACCATTCCATATCCCTCCCAGCACATGTTGCCCCTCTAGGAACCTGGCTGAGATGCCAGCCGATCGTGCCGACCCCATCCCAGGAGCTCCCAAAGAGGAAAAGAGGTCAGACTGAGGTTTCACTTCAGAGAGCCTCCGGGCCTCTCCCTCCTTGCATGCACAGCAAGCTCAGCTGAGGAGCAGGGAAGCTGGTTCTTTGCCTCCCAGGAGCTAGGACCTTATAGCCTCTTCTCTTTGGAGACTGTCCTACATCTATTTGGCCCTGAAGAAGATGCTCCATTAACACTGCCTTCCCAGAGCAGCAGGTCCAGCCTTTTGATGAGAAAGTCCTGGGCTTTTCACCTACTCCCTCTGCCTCAGGACCTCCTGAATTGATCTCAGGCAGTTGCCCTGTTTGGCTTTCGGAGTGAAGACACAACAGGTTGGAGGAAACACTGACTCCCTCCCTGGGATAGCTCCGGAGCCAACCACAGCGCGGCGGGGGGCCTGCAGCCTATATTCACTGTGGGAAAGGTGGGAGGGGAGCTGGGAGCTGCAAAGCTGCTCCTTCTGGCCAGTCCCAGAGCATGCTGCCCTTTTCCCAGAGCTGGACCTCCTGCTGGCGGGCTTGTTGGCAGGAGCAGCCTCAAGGGTCCCATTAAACCCAGGGTAAAGAAACAATCCCATGCTCCCAGGGAGAGAGGGCAGGCAGGGGAGCATGTGTGGGGCCATTCTTCAGCAAGCATGTATGACTGCCTACTATGTGTGGAGCTAAGTCTTGGGATACAAAGATGAATGAGATACAGACCTGACCTCACAGGCTCTCTAGGCTAATGGGGTGGGGTAGGGGGAGTGAAATCCACAAATAACATCTGTGAGAAGCATGACAAAAACAGCTTAGAGAAGGGACTCTAGTCCCAGCCTGTGTGGGGGGAATAGCACAGAGGTAAGAGAGGGCTTCCTGAAAGAGGTGATCCCTGCAATAATTACAGGATGCACATAGAATCCCAGAGTTAAGATAAAATCCTCTCTCCGGAATAAACAGTAGTTCCTGAACAAAGTGTGTTGAGCCAGTCATCCAGTCCAGCTTAGAGGAATCTCAGGAAGAGGGGTGAGCAAGAGCGAAGGCATGGAGGTGAAAACAGTCCGGTCTAAGCAGCACAAGCAGGGCACTGGGGTAGATGTGCTCAGTGGGACAGATGAGGCTGAAGACTCGGGCAGTGGCCAGGCTGTCTGAGCCATGGGTCACTGTAAAAAGTTTGTGCTCTACCATATAAGCAAGGTGGAATGCCAGGTCCTTTGATGGATTTTGAAGAGGGAACCAACACAGTTAGCTTTTATTTACTTTGCTTCTCAAACTTTAATGTGAACACAATCATCTGGGCATCTTGTTAAAAGAAAACTTCTGATTCAGTAGGTCACAATTCTGCATTTCTAAGAGGCTTCCAAGTGATGTTGAAGCTGCTGATCTGAGGGCCACACTTTGAGTAGCCAGGGTTATAGACAATCATCAGCTTTGAGCAGGTGTATTCGAGAGGCAGCAGGACCCGAGGCAAGTCCTTGTGAGTGTGGGGAGGCTTGAATAACTGCAGTCTGGAAAGCAGGGCTGGATTCTGTAAACAGAGACGAAACTGGCAGTATTGAGAGAGTGACTGGACCTGGTGGGGGTGGTTTCAGGGGAAGAAGAGTTCAAGCATGACTCCCAGCACCCTAATTTTGAAGATTTAACTTCTTTTGGTCCTTCTTCTCTCTGTCTGGTTTTTTGCCTTGTTTTTATTATTTTGACTTTTTTCATCACACCATCAACCCTGGGATCTGCAGCCGGTTGAGGTCAGAGGGGAAACAAAGGAAAAAAATGTCAAAGAGAATGTGTTGTAGACTTAGAAGTCCCTCCCCTCAAGCAGAGTATTAGTTCCTGAAATGTCCTGCCAGCCAATAGGCCAGTCTAACCTAGAATGGACCCTTCTCGTCTCCCCATTTCTTCATTGCTGAGCAACCTAATGGGGTCCCAGAAAAATGGCATGAGTTGATACTGGTGTTCACTCCTGGACATCGGGTGCAGACCTGTCTACCTTCACTGTTTTGTGATGGAGCCAGCAGCCACACAGCGTGATCCAAAGACGGCTGGTGGAGGGAAGCCAGAGTCACCTCCAGGCTGAGTCTACCTGGGTGCAGGCCCTGCTCCACAGCGAGGAGAGCGAGAGCAGGACCAGCAAGGCAGGCCCCCCAGCTCTGCTGGTCAGCTGCAGGGTGAGACACCCCGGGAGCGGGCTTCTACTAACAGGCTGCCTTCCCGTGACTGGCTCACTTTGCCCACTCTCCTTTCTGCCCTGTGTGGTAGGGGAAGGAGGGAGGGAGAAAAGGCAGCCCTAGCAGGGACCTAAACATGGGACCTGATACTTTCTTTACTGTCGGTGCCTCAACCCATCAGCCCTCTGTGCAAATCCATCTGTTATCACTCTGACGCCTTTCCTTTGTCTGAGATAAATGTGAATGTGTAAATACTCTTCAGTATGTTCTCCATGCATAAAGGGTGTGTGCGTGTGTGTGTGCATAATGCAGCCCTTCCAGAAAAAGCTCACATGTTCCAAGGTGACAGCCATGTCGTCTCTGGAACCAACCCCCTTCGCAGTATTGAGCCTTCCTCATAGATGCCCCCGCTCTTCTGCCACTGCTGTCCCTCAGCATTTCCCTCCTGCTCTTCAGTCGTTCTACGCCCACATTGTACAGTCTTCTAAGACCTCAAATGTTACCTCCTCCTTGAAGCCTTTTCTGATTTCCCCAGTAGGAAATAACCTTCCCTCCCTCTCAGTGTCTAGGGCACTTTACTCCCAGTCCTTTCACAGGCCTTAAACTCCTTCCCTCACACTAGTTAGTTACATGTCACATCCCTTAAGCTCCTAAAGCACAGCCTTCATTGCTGTGTCTGCCACCAACATACCAGATGCACAGTAGGGGACTGGTGTTTGGAATGAGAAAACTACATGTGTTTGTGATATCCAAGTGTAAATCAAAGTGTCTCCATATATCTAAGAGGAAGTGACCTTGTCTTCAGTGGACCTCTCAGTTACCCACACCTGATTTTCCTATAAAGGTGTCCCAGTCTTCCCATCCCTTCTCTGCTCCTAACCTAGATTTCTCTAGCCCGTGACCCCCTAAGAATTCCTCTAAACAAACATCCCTATTGGGTGAAATTGTTCCCAAACGTATGGACTCACCACATGCAGTGCTGCTTCCTTCTTGATCCTGGATCGGAGCCAGTTTCCTTCAGTGGTACAAGTGCCATAGAAAGCACTTCTAAAGATAGTTCATTCTCTTCACTTGTTTCGGAAAGGGAACTATCAAGGGGCTGAGAAAGGTGAGGGTGCAACCCAATCCGTTCTCCTGGGGGCTCACGGAAGCCTCACACCCTCTCTCTCAGTGCCGGGACCAGGTGCTCAGGGTGGCCGTGGACACAGGCACACAGCACAATCAGATCTCCGCAGGATGCCTCAGCCGTCTGGGGTAAGAGTGTGCGTCAAAGGAGTGAATGGGGGGCGAGGTTTTTAGGAGGGTTGAAAATACTCTGAAATTAGGTAACAGTGATGACTACATAACTCTACAAATATACTAAAACCCACCCAATTGTACACTTTAAAAGGGTGGCTTTTATGGTATATGAACTATATCTCAATAAAGCTGTTATTTTAAAAAAGAGTTGATGGGGGCGCTGGCAGGGAAGACAAGGACTGAGACCCCCTGTGGGACCAAGGGATTGGATGAGAACCCACAAGGCGGTGTGGAAGACACTGGCTGAACAAAAGGTGGGAGGTGTGGGGGCCATAACCCTTGCTTCCCAACCACAGGATAGGGAAGAAGGGCCTGAAAGCCCCAGGTGGGGACCCGGCACCTGGGCCCCCAACCCAGGTGGAGCAGCTGGAGCTACAGCTGGGCCAGGAGACAGTGGCGTGTTCAGCCCAGGTGGTGGGTAAGTCCTCCCTTCAAGGGCCCAGCTTCTGACGGCTCCCACCTCTGTCCGGGCGGGGCCACCGCAGAGACTCTCAGCCCCTGCTGGCACCAGCTGAGTAGCCCAAAGCCGGCTCGGATTGTCTCCAGTCTGCGTCCACGTTCTCAAAGCTGTGGGCGCGGTGGGCAGAGAAGGGGCCAGTGATGACCGCAGGGCAGCCCGACCTGTGGGCGCCCTCCAGCCTCGTTTCCCAATGCTCCTGCAGATGACGAGAGTCCCGAGTTCTGTCTTGGACTGCAGACTCTTCTTGCCCTCAAGGTGAGTTTGCTCACACTTGCTGTGCCTGGCGCCCGAGCCCAGGGGCAGGAAAGAGGTGAGGGTGTAGGTGTGGAAGCAGGGGTCAGGTTCCTAGAGAGAGGTGCAGTCTCACCTTTGCTTCCTGAGAGGTTCACTTGTGCCCAAGTGGGAAATAACTGGGTGCCTCCCCGACAGGGGTCCAGGTGATTGGGAGCAGGAAAGCAGGGTGCAGAGATGCTGTGGGAAGTGGGAGGGGCTGGGAGAGGCCCCAGCTTGGCTCATGCTCCCCCCGCAGTGCTGCATCGACCTGGAACACGGAGTGCTGCGGCTGCGAGCCCCCTTCTCTGAGCTGCCCTTCCTGCCTTTGTGCCAAGAGCCTGGCCAGTGATGCCTCTTCCCTTCAGTCCACAGGGGGAAGGACCTCACCTTAGGGGGAGCACCATGTGGGACATGGGGCATTACTAGAGCCAGGTAGCTGGGGACTACTCTGTCCCTTTTGTCACCATCCTGACCTTGCTCAGTTGGCCTCCCTCCTCTCTGCTTCTCGGCCACACCCTCCCCCCAGGGGCGGTTGTCCCCAGAGCAGGTCCTGGTCTCAGGGCTCTGGCTCTCCTGGTCTTTCCCCTCCAAAAAAGACTGAAGAAAAGGGCATAAACAAAAATGGGGTGCAGGCTGGGCCCTGGGCATGGTAGGAACTGGCCTGAGTCAAGCTGCCGTCTCCTGTCCTCCACCTGTCCCCAGCTCCACCCTAAACACCTGACTGCCTTCATGCCTGTCTTCCCTACCTTCAGAAACTGGTTCTCTCTCACACCTAGACTACCATACCTCACCAGCCTGGGTCCCTGTTCCTACTGGGGCCTTCCTTTCTGGCTCTGCACACAGTTGAGTCTGAGAAGAAGTAGTAAACAGAACAACTCAATACAACAGGAAGGTGAGTTGGGAGAGGGGTACCTGGCGCACAAGGCTGGCAGCGCTGTCACCTTTCCTGGGGCAGCAAATGTCTGAAACCAGTTATTCTCTGATGCCCTGTGCAAAACCTTGGGTATACATCTACTGTTTGCTCCAGATATTTATCTTTCTCCACTTGCTTTTCAGCCACTGGGCCCCTACACAGGGTGTGTGTGGAAGAGCCTTGCAGAGAATTGTCCCCACGAGGTGGGCAGGACTGTGGGGCAGTCAGTGCTCAGACTTAACCTAACCAGTTGACCCCGTCAGACCTCCCCACCCATCTCTGGCCTCCTGGCTTGAGCTTGTCTGATTTTGGTATCAGTGGCTTTCTATCCCCTGCCAGACCCTGAGCCAAAGGAAAGAGACAAGGAATCTGACTTCATCATGAAGGCAGCAACTCAAACTTTAAGGATCCAGACCCCTGAGTGTCTCCCTGGCTGGTCCGTGTCTCTGAAGTCATGGATTAGGGGTAGAGGAAGCCAGATGTAACTAACTTGAACCAGGAAACTAGGATCCATGGGCCTGGGGTAGGTTAAGGGAAGACCCAGGACGCAAGGAGCTGCCCCAGGCCCCCCTGCCCTCAGGAGAGGTGAGGGGCTGCCCATCACTGTGCAGCGGTGCCCTGGTCCCTCACTGCTCTGCTCCATGGTCCCTGCTCCCCTGGTCCTTTCCCTTCTGCTTCCTCCTGCTTCTGTAACTGCAGACCCCAGGGCAGGCCTTCAGCTCAGCTGCTTCTCCTCTTAATAAACAGCTGTTTTTCTGTGCTGACATCCTCCTCCAGTCTTCCTTTATGTTGATCAGGCTGAATGGTATCTCTGCCCTTGGACCCTTACAGAAAGGAAATGTGAATGTGGACTTTTCCCTGGGTTGATCCATCTGGCTGGCATCAGTATAATTGAGAGCAATGGCTTTCAAACTCCCCTAAATACAACTCACAGGGAAATAAACTTTACATTGCACTCAGAATACACATATGCCTACACACTTACAACTGTAACACAGTACTTCCCAATACTGTGAGAACACTCGGATATTTGGCATTCTATTTTATTCTATGCTATTCAACGTATTCAAAAAGGGCTGATCACAACCCCCCAAAGGACTGCACCCTATAATGTGAAACAGTGATTTAGAGCACACGGAGCCAAGAGCAGAGGGATGTAAACAGCACAAGACACAACTCTGATCATGGTTCAGATCATAAACCTGCATCAGAGTTTAAATGTCTATTGTATTTTGACATGAAAGTATTTTTGGGGGGAAATGGTTGGGTGAGGAGATGGGAGCAAGGCCTCTGAAGCTGCACGATACTTGAACATGGCAAAAGAGAATACTGGCCCAGTTTCTTTGGGAAATAGAAGAAAATCATCTTCAGAGTTGCTGGGAACACAGTAAGACCAGATTGTAAAATGTCCTGAAAGACCCCTCGAAAACCAAACAGTGTGCCATTCTGGAAATAATTATTCAACAGTGACCTGCCATTGTGCCAGGGCAGAGGGAGCCTGGAGTGGGTGGAGCCCCTATCGCACTGCTCCACCAGCCCCAGATCCTGGCTTCCTTAAGGGGCTGGGGCCATGCAAAAGACTTGTGCTCCCTCCTCACACACACGCCGCCCACCACCCTGTGGGGGTGAGGGGGCAGTCCCACACGATGTGGAGTCGGGCTGGGTCTTGTGACCCTGCTGGCAGGGTGGGTGAGGTGCACGAGGGGATGGGTGGATGGTCAACTCGCCTCATCTTTCACCAAGAACACGCAGTCCATAGTTCACAATCACCCCGGGGTGACTGTCCTTCCACGCTCCTCTGTAATGTACAGTCCCTATTCTGCCCACACCATGGATACCCGGAGGAATGGGGAGGTTCAGAAGGATCCTTCTTCAGCCAAGAGGGCGAGTCCAGCTAGGTGGGATCCTGGAGGCTTGTGGGAGCACCCTGTGGTGGCTGGTCTGGATGGTAGAGGGTTTGGTGGAGCAGGGCCTGGGCAGCTGGGAGGTCATCAGGATCTGAGGGCGAGAAAGGGGATGCTGGTGAGAGCTGTGGATCTCCTAGGATCCTGGGCCACTGGATTCCTGCAGCCTCCAGCTCTCCCGGGACTCACCCATGCCCAGCTGCTGCAGCAGGCTCTGGTACTCTGGCTCAGCTTCCAGCACTTTCAGCAGATTGGTAGACTCCATCCGCTCAAGCTGCACCTCCCAGTACACATAGATCTTCTGGTTGAACGTTACATACACGAGGCAGGGGCTGTTGCGGTCCTCTTTGCAGGCATACAGGCCTGGGAGGTGTGGATGGTGAGAAAAAGTTCACGAAGTTCCAGCCCCAGTTTTGGAGGGCACAGACCAGACGGGGGGCATTAGTGTCAGCAGTTTCAACCCTCCCAGACGTCAACCAGAAAACCACAGGCCCTCTTTCTATCTCTCCTCTGTCAGGAACTCAGTAAAACAGGTGCAACAGTACAGTAGCTGGCCCATTTCAGACACTGAAAAACCACACAACAGATCCCGGGCAGAATCGCACCCAAGAAGGTGATATTTGTTGGTTTCCCGTCTTAGTGGCAGCCCTGGAGTCCCGAGGGGCAGGCTTGCTACTTCAAGAGGTGGACCAGCAAAACTTGGTCAGAAACTAAGGCTCTCTTTGGTGATGACCCCTGCTCCAAAGGCACATTAGCCTTTCAGGCACAGGGACCAAAGACTCCCCACATCACCCAAGAGAGCCAGTGCTGCCTTCCAAGGTCCCCAGTTTGGAACTAGTGAGAATACTCTGGGAGAATGCTCTTCACAGAGGTTTGATGAGCTCAGGTGGGAGAGGTCTTTCTGAGGTCTTCACACAACCCAGAAAGATGGTAAGAATTCATCCCATTCTTTAAAATATTCAGAGATGGGCATCTCATTACCTTTTATTTCTTATTTAAAATTGTAAAGAAGGCGATTTAGTGCTCACCCACCGCCCTCTAAGGAAAGAGCTAAAGAACTCCTCTGTTCATGAGACTTCCACTAGGGGGCAGAGGGAAAGTGGAAATGAGAGGCATACAGTATGGTTAGAGGGGCCACAGGGCAGGGTCCCACCTGCACAGAAGGCTCGGATATTCTCGTCCACTTGGAAGCGGACAACAGCGCGGTTGTGGTCAATGATGTATGTCTGTCCATCCCAGGCACAGGCCACCACCTCCTCATGCCCGTTGCCCTGAAAAAGGCCAGAAACAAGGATGCAGGGCAGTGGCCAGGAGCCATTTTTGAAAGAGATCTAATAGCCAGCTGGGAAGGAAGACCACATATGTTTCCTTCTGAACCTCTCTCGTGGGACAGGCACTGAAGGGGGCTGCCACATGGGCCACCTTCCATTATGCTCACAAACCTATGAAGCAGGCAACAGGAGCCCCAGTTTTCTATGAAGGAAACTTCAGCTTATAGAAATGAAGTCATTCACCCACTGTCACTCAGCTGGGAGGGAGCAGAATCAGAACTCAACCCCAGGCCTGTTCTAACTGACTTGAAACTTCAGGCTTCTTCTCCTAAACCATCCGGCACGCACAAGGGCGGTGCACAGGTTCACAGTATGGCCCCTACCTGCCAATTCGGGAGCCACAGCCTTAGTAAGGAGAGGCTCGGCTATGGACAAGAAAAAATGTGTAGAATGTGCATCTGGATTTGGGACTAACAGCTTAGTCTGAACCCTAATAACAACTTTTTTCTCAGGAGCTACTGCTTCTGCGGGCAGCGGCTGTAATGAGAGCTTCCCCAGCCGTACAGAGAAGAGCGCTCGGCACTGTGGGGTAGGGAGACCAGCTCGCTCAGCTGTGGTGGGGCCTGTCTGAAGGGAGGCTTCTGACGAAGGTTTAGGGTTAACTGTGCCTGAGGATGGCCTCCTTTAAGTCTCATCTCTTCGTGAGATGGCGGTAAGGAGGCTGGTGTCCCCTAGGCTGACCACTCACCGTGACATCCAGTTTCTCTAGGGCAAAAAGCTGGTGGTCCACCTGCACCGACCACAGCAGCCTGTCTGCCTCCTCCATCAGCTTCAGTGTCCCTGTTGGGAGGGCAGACGGGGAGCAAGGAGCCCTGAGAAGAGCCCACCAGCCCCAGCCATCACCCCAGGACTGTTCTGGGCTGCCCCGGGACTCACCATCCAGGGTGCAGAGGGCGAAGAGGCCAGAGCCACCTCTCTCAGGGCTGGCGCCTGCACATGCAGCAGAAGGACCTGAAGGAAACGTGAATAGCAAGGCTGGATCAGAGCCCATGGGGTGCCCAAGGGCAGGGAGGAGGGGAAGGGCTGGGAATGAGGGGGCCCCCCTCCTGCTGCTTGCCCCTTGGCCCCTCCCTTTCCCTGCCAACCTTCGCCTCGCTTGATGTTGCCAATGAGGTGAGTGGAGACATTCTTGTTGTGGATGCGGCCAGATGTCTGGTGCAGCACGACATCTCGGGCAGCCGGGGTCTCCCTGGGGCAGGAGGATGGGGCACCTGAGTGGGGACCAAGTGAGCCTAGCTGTCCAGGCCTTTGGGGCCCCTATCTCTGTAAGAGCTTCCAAGAAGTCAGTCAACCTGGAAACCTGTAACTGACCGTGCCTGGCCCATAAGGCAAGCAGAAAATAGAGGGACAGGGTAACCAGGTTACTTGGAATTTCTTTCAGGTGCTACAAGGTTAAAGTTCAGGATTCCCTGTGTTCTGAAATCATTTTCCTTAATGAGGCAAAGATGCATGTGCCAGAACCTAGCTGAAGCAGCTCTGTCAGCAGCGCAGGCCCGCCCCCTGCTGTGTGCACCGGGAGACCACCTCCAGCCCACGCACCCTTACCTACTGCCCTCTGGGGCCCCCTTGGAGGCAGCGGCGGGCCCAGCGTCCTTGCTCCACGTACACAGGAGAGTTGCGTAAGCACAGCCTGGCTGAGATACCATCAGTTCAGGAACACCCAGGGGCCCTGGAGTCACGGACAGACTATCTACCTGCACGAGGGAACAGGGCTTGAAGGGGCTGGAGAGAGAAGAGTGGGGCCCTGCCGAGAACAGGGGAGGGAAGTGGGGCGCGGCCTCAGGGCACTCCCCAGACCTCAAGGGCAGTAGCAGAAGGAACCCTAGAGTCACGGGCTCCTGCCTGGTGCCATCCTGTCGACACAGACTGCCTGCTTTCCACTGTGCACGCCTCCACTGGGGTCCGGGTCCTGATACAGACCACACCATACCTCCCTTCACAAGCCTAATTTTCGGCCCACTGTTTCTTCCCCTTTGTCCATTTTTAGCAGTTTCCCGAGACCCTGGTCTGAAACAGTCATCTCTGGATCTCTTTAACAAGGGGATTTCCCTTCTTCCTGTGCTGTACTCGGGCCTGTTGTCCACGGGCCCCCCCCCAGGAGGCCTTCCCCCTGCTCCCTGGGCCCCATGGTCCCCACACTGGGTCTCTCACCTGACCCTCCAGCGTCCATTTCTTGAGTGACACCAGCTGCCCCGTTGGGTGATCGGTGCCCTCGCCCAGATCTTCCCAGCGGAAAGCCCGTACCACGCGGTCTGTGTGACCTACCACGAGTTCGTGATACCCGTCTCCGTCTGCAGATCCAGAACATAAGACAAGTTCGGAGACAAATCTGTGTGGGCCAGCGTGAATCCCACAGCACCCCGCCCACACTCCACTCACAGCAGTGCCAGGGGGACTTGTATTCCGTGTGGCTTCAGGTCCATCCCTCCCACACTCTGAGTCAGGACCCACTGCCCTGCCTTCCTTGGGTTCGAAACACTCCCCACCCACGTTCCACAGGGCCTGTCACTCCTTCTCTCAGATATACTACTAGAGTGTTGATTCATCCCATTATACCTACTAGCACCTTTGAGGTAGCTTCTGACCAAAATATCAGCTCTTTATCTGTGTGGCTCACTCCCTTGCCACCTTCAATTTCTGATCAAATGTCATCTCAGCAAGGACTTTCCTGAAAATTCCATTCAGAATTGCTTCCTCTGCCTCTATACCTCAACACTCTCTAGCCCCTTCCCATGATTTATTTTCTCTCTGACACTTACTACCCTCTAATAAACTATTTAAATTTCTTACAACATTTATGTTGCTTATCTTCTGTCCCTTCCTAGTAAAGGTCCAAGAGGCAGCGATTTTTGTCTATCTTATTTATATTGCAATCCCAGGGCCTTGACTGATGCCTAGTTTATAATGGGAGTTGAGTAACTCGACATTAAATGAGTAACAGTTACACAAATGAACACTGACTACCCCCTGAATCCCTCGAGATTGCCCATATTACCCCCTGACTCCTATTTCCCTGGCTGCTGCCTACAAAGACAGCCATGCCCACCGATGTCGCTGATCAGCATGACCTTCGTGTTGGCAGGGATGTGCTGCTTGAAGACAGGACGCTGCTCCTCTCCTGTCAGGCTCTCGTGGTGCCCAGAAGCATCCAGGGTCTTCGCAGGTGTCAGGTCAAACAGGTGAAACCAGCCTTCAGCAGTCACTGCCACCACCAGGTTCTGGGAGAGACAGAGCAGTGGGAGAGATGGATACAGGAGGGAGTATGGGCACACGCCTGATCATCAGCACAGAAGTCATGGCCGAGGCTCTCAACCGATTTCCACCCGAGACAGGGGTGATCCAGGTAAGGCCTTGGCATTCTACCGCAGTTCCAAGGTCCCCTAGAGGGCTTACCTTGCCTTTATTACATACATCTCCAACCCCAACACAGGTCAGCTGCAAAAGAAGAAAGGGAGGCTCAGGAAAACATACTGAGGGAGACCAGGGCTCTTTAGTCTCTGCAAAGCAAGAGGGAGCAAGCTTTCTAATCCCCACCATCTGCTGAAAGCTTGTGCCACATGACCTACACTGATAGGCTGTATTCACTGTTATAGTGCTACAGGTTCCTTCTACCCAGAGAGCAATGTGAAGACCTGCAGTAGTTAAGACAATACAAAGCAAAACTCTGTATCTTATATAAGCCAGACTATCACATTTATAGTCTCAGTCAATGCTCCCACTTTCAACTGTGCTATATAAGATCAGACAAGCTAGGCAGTTTCCCTAAAGTACAAATGGAGTCACTCCACAACATAAAATAAAAAACAACTCCACTGTGTGTGTGTGTATGTGTAACAGCTAGGAGAGCTCTGCCTGGGGGCGTCCCACCCTTAATCCAATGAACTGAGAACCAGTGGCTGGGCTGAGCAGCTGGTGAGTTGGGACCCACTGGTAAGTTCCTGTGTGGGACTCAGCCTTGACAGTCCCTGGACAAAAGGGACCCCTCCCCACCTTGAGACCCAGGGAGGTGAATACTGACCATTCCCTGGCAGGAACAGGTGAGCCAGGGCCGGCTGTCATCATTCTTATACACGGACAGCTTTCCGTTGGTGTCTCCTACCACCAATTCATTTAACTTCAAACAGAGAGAGAAGAGAGCATTAGGATGGGTTACTGCCAAACCATCCAAGCTCTGCTCTGCCCAGCCTGGCAAAATCACAAGACCTTAATGTATCTTAAGCAAATGTATTAAAAATCTTTTACAACTAACACAGCTATAGTTTCCCTGAGTATCTTAATTTCCAGTTAGGGGTGTGTGTGTGTTGGGGGCATGGGAAGCTAGAGGAAAGGGGCAATACAGAACCACAATCCAGCTGACAGTAGAACAGCTCAATCCCCACACGCCTGACCTCAGCTCTTCTAATTTGTCTACTACAAATGGGACATATTTTGAAAACAATCCAAATATTTAACTTCTGGGGGATTTAACTTCAGACCTGGTATTTAATCAGGAACCAAGTAAAAAAGGCAAATTCAGCCCCAGGGGGCCCTCTCTCCTCTAGCAAAACCTTTTGATCTTGGTGTGTGAGTGAAGAGTTGGGATGGAGGTGCTAGAGGGGACAGCAGGAAGGGGCTGTGGGGTCAGTATCCGCACTCTGGGCCTCTAGCGCCCTCAAGTGGCGGCCAGGCTCTCAGGAGGGCGTGCTCCCCTCATGGAGCCTCTCCTCGACCTTCTCTATGGGGGTACTCCACTTCCAGTGGCTCCCCAAAGGCTTCCCACCCTTTCCAGGGGCTAACTATCATAATGAGGTCGCTCCAAACCCTATTTCTCTCAGACAGTTCCATGTTTCCTGTTGGTAGGACATCTAACACTCCCTCCTGTCCCCCAAACAGACTGAATATTAGATTCTCAAGAGATTTAACTCTAAAGGCAACAAAGATACAACAGATCAACAGTAAGGAAAGGTAAGAAATGAACTGGGATTTATTAATTATGATTTACTTGATTTGAACTTTAGATTTATTCATTTTTGATAGTTATTTGAGTTTCTGGTGCGAATAAGTTTATTTACATCAGACCCTCTACACCTGATGCTTCAATTATGGTTGCCCAGAGGACTTTTACAGACAAAGAAGAGAGGCTGTATAGTGTGGAGCTTCTGGGCACAGCTGTCTGGATTTGAATGCAGCTCTCTATGCCTAAATTTTTTGATCTATAAAATGAGGATAATAAGATCATCACCTTCATATGGTGTTGTGACAATAGAACAAACAAAGGAAAGCATTTAGAACAGTGATTGGTGTATGATGAGCACTAATACTAGGTGGTTTTCAGCCTCTAGTTAAACGCCTTCAAGGCTGGGGATCTTAGCATCTTTCATACAACCTATTCTTTTTTATACACTCATTCAGCAAATGCCATAGTCCACGGTAGGTTCTCAGTGATGTTTACTTAATAGACAAATAACAAAAAAAATTCTTTTTAAGAAACAAATAATAATTGGAATGAAACAGAATGCTCAGTCAGCACTTGAGTTTTCAGATAAAGCTGGACAATCAGCTAGGGGGACAAAGATAAATGCCATAGACCCCCCCTGCTAAGAAGGACCTCACAGTTTAAGAAAGGCACAGACAGGAATAAAATCATACAAGAGTGTGTAAGTACAGAGGGCAAGCAGATGTGACTCAGCCAGGTAGAGAGCTGAAGCAATGGCAGAGAACATTTCTAGGGTAGCCCTCTGCTTTGGGCAGCTACAAGGCTTCCCAGTGATTCTGCTTCTCCGTGGTTGATCCTGGCTCTGGCCTCCGGAGGTCACCTGGTGATACTAAAGAACCCCAGCTGGAGAGTACACCATGGTCAGAAGTGCAAAAGGAGAAAGGAGGTGAGATCTTTCTGTGATCAGCTGCGGCCTTCTAGAGACCTTCCCCTGCTGTAGCCAGGCTTCAGGGTACTCTATTCTTGGCTTCTCCCTGACTTACCAGAAAATAAATTAGTTTAAAAAAACTCTAAGCTAAAACTTTATTAGTATGAAAGAAGCCTTTTTCCTGTCCCAAATCTCCAAATGCTGGCCTGGGGAACCAGTAACAGAATCTCCATCCACACACATGCAAGCTGAGTAAACCACACCAGATCACTAGCCAACTATCTCAAGTAACTTGCTCTTCTTTCAATTATATTTGTTTTAGCAGGCAAAGCCCTTCTCGTGGCTTTCAGACACATACTCACATTTGCCTTTCATAACAATCCTCATTTATTCAACAAACATGAATTAAATGTTTACTATGTGCCAGGCATTACTCTACATATTGGGAATACAGCAATGAAAAAACATTTTAAAATTCCTATCCTTATGGAGCTTACAACTCAGGTTTTTAAAAAAGGGGGTGTAATATTACACCTAATATTACAGAACTGTATGCCTAATAGTTCAATTCACTTAGAAAACTACAATTTCTGAAAAAGCTGGTGCTATGAAGCTCTGAGAAAAAGGCGTGCATTTTTCCCTTTTAAACAAAGATAATCAGATGAAATGGAAAAAAAATGCATGTCTAAATTTACCTTACTGTTTAAAAATGCCTCCCTTGTTTTTCTCATAAAATTGTACTCCTTAGCATATGAAGAAATGGGAAAGCCCAAAAAACATTATACAAATTTATGACAGTAACTGTTTCTTCCAAAAAGAGGCCTCATGAAGTACCTTCTCCATCACAGCACAAAGGAAGCTGGGATGGTGGGTGGTTTGAAGAGGGGATGTTTCAGTCCTTGTTTTCTTCCAGGGAAAAGAAGGCACAGAACAATTAAGGAGGAGAGATTGAGAAGCAGGGAGGCAGAGCAGGGAGATGGGGCAGAGTGTGGGAGAGGAGAGCAACAAGGCGCTTTGCAATAAAAAATATGAAACAAGAGATAATGAATGAAAAGATCAAGTCTGGAAAAAAGAGTGGCTCCCACCATCGGCAGCCTCCATCATTTTGGATGATCGGCCCCAGAACCCTTCACACATTTTTATCAATGTACTCCTTACTTTGTCATTCTTGTGATTATCACTCCAACTGATTATGAGCAAGCTACCTGAGGGCTCGGGCTGCCTTGTTCATTTTTTAATTCCCAGAGTTCTTGGCACATAACGGGCAGTTCAACAGATATTTGTAGAAAAATACAATCAAATTGTGACAAAAATAACGCTAAGACAGCGTCAACTGTGTGTTAGGCATGGTTCTACCCGCTTTACTTGTATTAATTCAGGTAATCAACGAGAAAAGGAACGACTGCTGAGAGAAGAAAAGGGAAATGGAAATTGTTTTTGCAATTCAACCAAGGCCACCTGCGTGTACTGCGGGGCGGGCACCGTCGACACCCGACGTAGTTGAGATTGGGGTGGTGGGGACACTTGCTACCCCGGCAGGGGTTGCTTGGAGTCTACGAATAGGCAGTCGAGGCAAAGTACAGCAGTCACTCCAACATAAGGAGACAAGTCTAAGAGCCGCAGAGGTGCGTTTTAAGCCTATTGTGAGGCTTTGAAACGTAAAGTGATTTGAGAGGTGAGGCTCCTGGGGGAGGAAGCATAACGACAGGCACAACGAAACAGTAAATTTGACAACCAGAATTTACTACGCTCCCACTGTGAACGAGTTCCTGACTTAAGCTGAGCATCAGTTACCCATGCAACTAGGCGGACCGAAGAACCAGACCAACTCCGGCTACACGTCCGGGGCCATGAAGTTACCGGGTCCACCCCGTAGCCCGAGCGCGCAAGCGCACCGCGCACGCGCACGCCGCGGGCGGCCACCTCCCCGCCCCAGCCCCGGCCCCGCCCCAGTCCTGCGCAGACCCGGGCTGCGGGTCTCGCAGTGCGCATGTACTGACCGTATCATTGTCAGCGTCTCCTAGGCAAATTGCGTGCGGGAAGAGGCTCCCGCTAAACTCCAGGGCCACGCGCTGCACGTAACTAACCGACCTCATCGCACTTCCAAGGGCCGAGGGACTGGGAAGCACCGCTGAATGTTCCCGGAACCCCGCCCAACAACTGCCCGAGCGGAAGAACACGGAAAGCGGAAAGTTACGTCACCCCCCGAGCCTCCAATCGCGGCCTTCCTCGCTTAACCTTAGCGAGGAGGCGGGTCTTCCTTGCTCTCTGGGCGTAGGGGCGGGCTTAACCGGCTGCTGATGTGAGTGGCAGGGGTGTGGGCCACTCCATTTCCGCAGAGGGTACAGCGCGTGGGTAGACCACCCTTGACCAGGCCGTCTGTTCCCTTGGCAACAGGGCTAAGGCTCGACTTAATAGCCTTGACCTCTTCCTTCGTTGCCCTGACGATGAAGATTCCCAGCCATCAGACCATCCCCCGGGAACCATAATAATCATAGTAACTGACAACCGTATGACTTCCAAGGGTTCTTTAAAAAAACTGTAGCTTACCGCTTAGGAGTGGTCCAAGCAATATGGTGAATTGAACCAGCATTTTAAAAAACGAAATAGAATAGAAAATACCAAGTATGGTAAGGTAAATATTGTTTTCCTGAAACCTTTGTTTCAATTGTGTATGTTTATATGTGTATTTACTGACTTATCATGTAAAACTTTATTTTTTTTTACGGTGTATGTACTTTGTGGTCATTAATTTGAAAACCACTTGGTGCAAAGCATTTGGTGAAAACCACTTGGTGCAAAACATTTCACATATATTTCATGTAATCAGCATAACAACCCTGTGAGCTTGTAATGTTATTTTTTTTGGATGAGGAAATCAGGTTCAGCAACATTTAAGTAACAAGGCAGAAGGTGGTGGAGGACTCAAAACAGGATTGAAACCCCAGGTCCTTTCTACCATTTATGCAATAGTTCCTAGGACAGCCCTCAGGCTAGATGTCAGGGTTGCTGAAATTCTGGGTCTGCTCCACCCTGCAGACCCCCAGTACAAAGCCCTTGCCTTCCTCCCTAAGTCACTTTACTCTAGATGGGGGACATCCCTATCCTGGCTGGCTTCTTAGGAAAATTTCTCATGTTGAATTGAGTCCAGCCTTTCTATGGGGGTCCTCATCAATCAAGGCTTTAAAAGTATTGTGAAATTCTGCAGGTGCTCAATACATTTTAAGGTTTGAGTCTGCACGCCCAGACTGATCAACACATTGGTCTTTCAGGAGTCAGCATTGAGAAAACAAGGGTATCTACAACACGTGGGGATCGTGGGCCAGGGACTGGTCCTGTTTCCTAGGTCTGAACATAGTGGGAGAAGGTGCTGGAAGGCAGGACCTTTGTGCCTGTGGGCAGATGGCACATTTTGTCCTTGAGGTCCCAATGGATCTCAAAACCAGATAAGACAAGGAACAGCTCAGAGCAGCTAATAGGAGGCAGTCTAGACAGATACGGGGGACTGTAGATACACTCAAGTTTCTGTTTCTGGCTGTGTACACTTGGTTTGGCTAGGTCCATTCAAAGGCCCTGGGTCACACAGGCGTACCTGGTGCTTTGAATACATTATCTCGTGTCTAGGGGGTTGCATGTACCTCATCTTACTCTGCCACATTGATATTCTCTCACCCTAGCACAAACCCTGAGCTTCATGTTAGGTTTCCAGAGGTGAAAAAAACAAAAGCCAATTTAAAAATGTTTACTTCTCTGAGACAAGTAATGATTCTATAGCATCTTACTATGCTGATGGACAGTGACTGTAATGAGGTATGTGGGGAGGACTTGATAATGGGGGGGGGAGTCTAGTAACCATGTTGTTCAAGTAATTGTACATTAACAATATCAAAATAAAAAAATGTTTACCTCTCTGTAAAGTTCAATAGTTTCAAAATGTTTCTTCTCACTATATTATTTTTCCATTGTTTTCCCTTTTTTCCAGTCCTTTGAATTAAACTAAAATAAATTAATAAATAACCCAGGACAGAATAGATGAGGCTCATCCTGCTTCTGTCGGCAAGTGCCCGGTCTGAGCGGGTTCTCTGAACTTACACCCTGACCCAGCACTTCACAATACCTTAGTTTTATCTTCCTCATCACTTGGGCTTCTTGTTTTTGATCTTCCTGTGCCAGGGAGCATGTGTTTTTGTTTGTTCTGTGTTTGCCATGAAGGTCATGTCATTATGATCAGAGGATGGATACCACGCCTTTTGGCTTTTGTCAAGAGAGCCAAATAAAGTTAGACAGGGAGGAGAGCTAGATCTCCAGGACACGTGGCATGAATCAAGTCTTTCCACTCAAATGCCTCTCACCACCTTGCGTGAATTACTTTCCTGGCATTAGGTGTTATATTTACAGTAAGTGGAACACAGGACTAAGCATTGCAGAGCCATGTGTGCAGACCCTCGGCTTCCCAAGGAGCACCCATTTTGGGCCCTTGGGCCATGGGCGGGTCTCCAGTGGCACCATCTGGAGCCAAGCACTCTTCCAGTATGGGTTTTGGCTTACTCCCCACACTGCCTAACCAGGCTGTCTTTCTGGTGAGATGCACGGATACAGTTGAGTGGGGGGCATATTCTTCACAAACTAGCCAAACAATAGCTTCACTAGGCACCTGCTGTGGGAGGGTTGGGAGGAGGGGCCTTATGTGGAAAGCATTTCTAGGGAGATACTTTGTCCGGTTCTTCCTCCAAGAGTAGACAGAGGGCCCTATGCAAGTCCTCTCTTGTCTAGGATGCCTAGGTAAGAAACAGGACCTTTAAAGCTCTTTCTACAAGTGAGGCCCAGAGCCCCTCAGCATTCCAGAGGCAGTGCCTAGGGTTCCCCAGTGGGTTCAGTCTGAGAGACTCCCTCATTCTCTTTCCCTAACAGACCGTGCACCTTAGCATACAAAAGCTTCTGAGAAGTCATGAAGTACAGAAACCTGTTTCTCAAACTTACTTGACCTAGAAATTAGGCAAGAACGACTGCGTGGGCAGCCCTGCTCTGAGTGAAATGCTGGTATTCAAGAGCTCCACTTGGAATCCCACCCCTTCCTCACCAGTTTGGCCCTGTGAGAAAGGACTGCTGACTCTGGAAAGCTTTGACCTCGTCAGGGCTGTTGCTGGTTAAAGACTCTACTGGCCATTAGCTGAAGAATGAAAAGTAGTTTTGTCCCTGGAGTCCAAACATGAGGAAATGGACTTAAGGATGTCCATCCATCACAAAGGATGATGAAAATGTTTTCAGGTTTACTTGTATGTGCTGTTTTTTCATGTTCCATGTGGTTTTGGGAAGTTTCTGCCTTGCCTCCTTACTCCGTTTTCCCCCAGAAACCCCCCCCCCAAAATGTTTTAGAACTAGATAGAGGTGGGGGTTGTAATCACAACAGTGTGACTGGACTGCCACAGAATTGTTCACTTCAAAATGTTAATCTTGTTACATGAATTTCACCTCAATAAAAAAAATTCAGAAGGAATCGTGTGTGTGAAGCACATCTAACAGTACAGGATCTTGGTGACCTGAGGAGCACGCACTCCATGGGGGCAGGGATGGGGTATGGCTGGTCTCTTCTGCCAAGGACTGGAAGCTCACGAAGACATTGCTTTTCCTTAATCGTTCCTCCTTAGAACCACTTTGTATATCTTTCATTCTTACTTTGACTCCCAAATGGCTAGTTAGCCTTGTTCATTATCTGAGAAATAAGGTTGTATTCTGATTCTGAGATTTTAGAGTTAAGGATAGTGGTGCATCCAGGTCATGATGTTGGTAAGCAGCCGGGAAACCATGGCCATAAAGTCAACCATGCTGATTGCAGAAAGCAGTTGTTTTCCTCTTAGAATATCTTTTCTTACACTTGCTTCATTCAGCTCTGCCCTTAGCCCATTGTCACTTCCATTTCAGGGTTACAAGGCTGAGGTGGCCTGCATTTGGAAAGGGTAGTTTGAGGCAGAAGGGCTAAGGCGTCAAAGGTTCTCGTTTTTCCAATGAGTTTTCTTAAAAGGTACTACTTTTCACTGGTCCTGACATTATCTTTTGCTTATTATTTCTCCAATGGAAATGAGAGTTTGCCCTTTTCCTCTCAGTGACATCTGGTGTAGAGGGTCAAGTGTACTGCTGCTGGTAAGGTGGGCCTGGCCAGGTGCTGCAGGGTGTGGGCCATGACAGTGATCCTGATCTTCAGCCTAAATGGGATGGGGTCACTGATAGGGCTTTTGGCAGTTGGAGGGATACAGTTTGAAGGTAAGGAGAAGTGACATGATGGTGGGATGGAGGGGCTGCAAAACAGCAGCCTTTGCAGATGGAGCAGGCTAGAGGCATGTGCTGCTTATGGGGAGAGTCTGCTGGGATGGAGACTAGAAATACTCCAGGGAATACTTACAGAACATGATGTTTGCACCTGCATCAGAACACGATAACCTGTATTTTCAAGAGACCATGTTCAAATCTGCAGTAACAGCTCACCGGCTTTTCCTCAAACCAGGCAAGCCATCTCTCCATATGGGAAGGTCAAGTGCTGGTGAGGAAGGTGCATTGACCAACAGCAAAGCAGAGTACGTGGTGAGTTAATTTTGACCTTAAAAGACTCTGGGCCACTTTAATAAAACATGAGACAGTTCCATAAATCAAGGCTTGTACAGCTCCAGGGTTCTAGGTACATGACTGTTTCAAATTCTTGGAATCCCAGAAACATTAAGGGCTGGAAGAAGCATCAGGCGTGTTTTTTGTCCATCTCCATATTTTGCAAATGAGGAAAGCAGCCCTACTTGCCCAAGGCCGTGTGAACCTCAAGGCAGAATTTGGATTTGTTCAAGAGTGCACACTCCAAGCAGACCCTGCTTCCATGCAACACCTGTATGTTGGTTTCATCTGTAAAATGGGGTGAGATCTCTTTTGTAGAATGGCTGCAAGGAGTAAGGTTTTCATGAGGCTCTCGCATTAGTGCGAGGCTTACATCTTAAGTGCTTAACGAGAGCTGGCAGTTAACTGATCTTGACATATCAAAAATGACCCAGGCACAAGTCTCAAACACTGAACTCTGTGAAGCCAGCGAGCAAGCAGGTACTGGGACACCGGTGGGCAGATTTTAGCCCTGGCCCCAGCACCACCCACACTGTATGAGCTGGTGGGACTTCCTCACACAGACACTCATCTTGCACAGCCTAAGTATGGAGCAGTCTCTTCTAGAAGGAACTGTACAGACGTGTGGGTAGGCAGCCTACCTCTGCCCCTGTGCAGGAAGGACCGAACAGCCACAGAAGAGGGACAACGGCATAGATAAGGCTCTGGTCCATAGCCAAGGCTGACTGGAGCCCCTGGGCTTCTCCCAGGGCCCCATCCCATGCTCAGGAGTCAAGGGTGAAGTGTAATTAGAAGCATAAGCTTTTCCATTTAAGGTGGAGAAAGGAGAGGAAAGTGGGCCCAAGGCACCCTTCCTGGGCTTGACGGACTCTTCCAGCTCCCGTGCAGGCTTCTCATTTTACCTTGTTGGGAAACCAAGAATGTTTTTGCTTTCTACTCAATCAGTAGGCAGAAGTAGATCTAACTTCAAGACAAACACAAGTGATCCCAATACTTTAGATTCTAGTTTGTTTTCTTTTTCTTAAGTGCTAGAAAGAAAACCAGAGCTTCTCAACCCACCAGGCTGCTGGGGACCCACGGCTGCTGTCTGCCCAGCACAGTGGGCTTCTGCCCCACTGCATCCTTACCCGCTGCTGGATTTAAGCAAGGCTAGGGGTGAGGCGGGTGACTCCATGCATTCTGCCCCAGGGCAGCCACCGACACCCAACCTGAAGCCACACAGAAAGGGTTGCCTGACACCCAGCTTTTATCATTTCCACTTTATTGCTCGAGCACAGAACTTGAAGTGGGCTTGGACCTTCAGCTACGTGCAGAGAGGAGGCTGGGGGGTGGGGGTACTCCACCTGGCTGGGAAGGGAAACAGATTAGGGGAAAACACCAGAAGGGGATGGCAGGGGACAGTCACCGGGACACCAGAAGACATCAGCCACACCACCTGGGGTGAGGAGGGAATGGAGGGAACGGGCACAGCAGTGGTCTTCCTCACAGCCAGCACCCTCACAAGGCCACGTGTTTGGAAATGGACGAGGAGGAGAACAGGACAAGGAAAACGGCTGCCCACAAGTCTCCCTTTCCACTCTGGTTTCACATCAGACTCCACATCCCTACCACTCACCCCCTTCTACCATTTGAAAAATGGACAGAGTAAACAGAGGAAGCAAAATAAATTAACGTTCTGACAAGTGTGCGTGTGGGTGGACATTCATTCCTGTGTAACGGTAGGAGGAAGGGGAGGGGTGACACCGCCTAACACAATCCCCAGCCTATTCCTTCCCCCTTCCCCCAAAGCCACCATCCAACCAGATAGAAAAATAAAGGTCTAATTCACTCAAAATTCTTCAGTTTTTACAAAACTAACAGGGCGGAGCAGGGTAGGGAGCAGGGGAGGCCAGCGGCCACAGCAGGCCTGGGACAGGCTATGCTTCTGTCTCCACCTGAGGCTGGCTCCCCGCCACGTCACTCTTCTGCTCATCCTTCATCTCTGTGTCAGCGTGGTCTCCTGAAGCTGCTGCTGCCTTGGCCTGCAGAAAGGCAGGAAAGAGCAATGGGATGAAGTCAGTTCTCATCTTGTCCAGTTCCTCTGCAACTCAGGGACTCTTTTTCCATGTTCCCACTGTCCCCTGACTGCACCCCACCGATCTAGTGACAAACCTATACACCTGGCACAGTGATACTGTGTAAGGTCTGCCCCACATCAAAAGAATACCTACTAACTTCTAACAGAATTACATGGACACAGCAATTCTCTCTGGGGTAGGTCCTAAGGATATCCCTACACAATAGGTATTATTAGAACACTACCATGTAGCTAGTTCATATTGGTGTTTTAAATATAAAATATATACTGGAATTTGGAGACTGAAAAAAAAAACGTATGCAATTAAAATATTTAGACACCCTGGGTCAACTAAATATTAAAATTAAGTTCACCTCTTTCTGCTTACTTTTTTAAAACAAAGCTACTAGACAATCTACAATTACTATGTGACCTGCACTGTTTCTATGGGACAATGCTTATTTGGAACATCAGGAGACTAAGAAGTAGGGCACTGGGTCAGCAAGACAGGACTTACCGACAATGGAATCCTATGTAAGAACAGCAGAGCATGTGAAAGTTCTTCACACGGTATCAAATAAGTTTCAGGTTTGACATGAAGAAAGCATGATAGGGAAAATACAGCATGTTGCCTTTTATTAGGGAAAAGGCAGGAAATGCAAACTTGTCTGCTTATGTAAACAATATGCTGGGATGAAGTAAGTCCTGGTAAATTTTAGTTGCTTCTGGGTGGTGGGAGGGAAGCCTTTTCATGCAGTTCGAATTCTATTTAAACAGTTTTCGGAACTTTATGTATGTTGAGAAGCACACCCAGATCAACATCCTGGCCCCCAGGGCTCAGGCATGGTGACCATCCCTGGGCACAGAGGCCTGCCGGACCCACAGCAGGAGTCTTCACTTAGGGAGCAGCACATAGCCTAACTGCTCCAGGGATGAGGGCAATTTCCGGTTTCCAGGATCAGAAAAGAACCACAGGCACAAAATGCCCACACCAGCTGGGCTGGGCACAGGAGGTAGTACCTCTTTTTCCCTCCATCCAGACTGTTCCCCATCCTGCTCTCACCTTACTCTCCTCCTCAGCCAGCCTCTCAAACATGTTGGCATAGAGCCTCTTCTCCCGTGCGAGCTGCTTGCGGATCCGCTGCTGGCAGATAACCAGCTGGGCCTTGGCGGCTTTGTTGCTGGGGTAGAGCTGCAGAACTTTCTGGAAGTCTGCCCGTGCCAAGTCAAAGTCATTCACCGCCAGGTAGGCCTCTCCCCGGCGGAAAAGGCCCTTCTCATTGTTGCTGTCCAGTTCCAGGGCCTAAGGACGCAGGAAGGAAGACACCGTGAGACCCCACAGCCTGCAGCTCACCTGGCCAAGACTGGGCTCAGCAGGATGAGGTGCAATGGAGTGGCTGGCTCCACTCCAAAAAGAATGAGTCTTGGACATTAAATGCAAAGGGCCAACGTCTAGCAAGGAACCTAATTTAGCCCAAGAAGCAGAGAGATAGAAGACAGGTCTTTAAATGAAAGAGAAGAGCCTGCAACATTTCCTTTCTCTTCAGAATAAAACGTGTGTAAGAGGGGTAAGGAGGGAGAGGCTGAGAACGAGGGGAGAAAATGCTGAAGTTCTTCCCCACCCTTCTACGTGTGTTAGCTGCCTCCTTCCACTGAAACCAAGGTGCTGGCTTCTCACAGCCCTGGCCTGGGCCCTTCAGTCTCAGAGCTCCACCTAGTCCACCCTGCCACCTACACCCCTTCCCCCCGCCCTCGTCACCGCGGGCAAGCTTCAGACTCTAGCTGCTCACCAACTCTGCCTCAGTGTTGCTCCCGTGCCCTCTTTCACAGGGCCTCACCTTGTTACAGCTTTCAATAGTGGCTGAGAAGGCCTGCAGCTTCAGGTGACACATGGCCAGGTTGAGGTGGGAGGCCAGTCGAAGGGCCTGTGCCTTCTGCGCGTCCTCATTAGAGAAACTTGACTCGTATTCCAGCCAGGACGCAATCTTCTTGTACTGCAGTAAAGCTTGCTTATACTTGCCTTCCTAGAACAGGAGGGAGGCTCAGGCACCCGGCACGGGTCCAGTGGCACCAGACTGTCAGGCCCTACAGAGAGCAGTGAGCCACAGGCAGGCATGAGTCCTGCCTCCCTCTCTTACCCTCAGGCAAGACCAACGGACTCACATGAGAGGACAACCTGTCTGCTCCCTGGACGTGTCCTCAGCACCACAGCTGTTGACTCACCTTGAAGTACATGGTGCCCCGCTCTTTCACGATGGTGCTCTGTTCCAGCTTCTCCTCTGAATTCATCTCCCAAGACTCCTTGGCCTGCCACAGCCCAAGGAAGGAATAGAGCTGTCAGCTACCTGAGTCACCCTCAGGCAGGGACCTGACTTGAGGATAGGATGACCTTGAGCAAACGCACCTTCTCAAAGCTCTTCAGGCTTACTTCGTACTTCACCTCAGCATTCGGTGGGATTTGAAACTTTTCTTTCCCAGCACTACCAAATGCATAGCTGTGGGGGCAAAAACACTCCAGGTCATCTCAGTAGCACTTAACCTGCTCCACAGTGAAAAAGCCTCCTGCTTCCTGGAAAGTACCTCCCTACCCCTGGAGACTTGGTTCATATGCTTCCTGTTTGGCAAAATCTTCCCTGACCTATTCACAACAATTAGTTGGTCTTAGCATCTGACGGACCTTTTAACTCCCACCACCCTGGGATGATTAATTTAAATGGATCTCATTGAATAGTAAGTTCTAGAAGGCAGGAATAATGTCTCTGGATATCTAGGAACTTTCAGCACGGTGTTTTGACACACAGTAGGTGTGTTTCAATAAACAGCACGAAGAATCGATTGAATGAATTAATGGGAGATGAGAATCTTGATGTCGGCAGAGGACAGGATCTGAAAAGATTAGGCTTGGATCCACGGAGATGTGGACAATTGTGGCCACACTCCAAAATATGAGATCTTACTGTTTGGAGTGCCCAGAGGCACAATGACCTCTCATGAGGCTATGGGGGTAGTGAACCACGCAGGGCAAAGGATAAACAGATGGCTAGTTAGTTATACAACTTATGACAGACACTCTGACCTCAGCTCACCCACCTGCTGTGCAGCGTGCCCACTGCTCACCTGGGCTTCAGGTACACGACGGAATGTTCTCCTTTCTCCATGCGCTGAATGGCTTTCTCCAGCCCACAAGGCAGATCTAAATTCTCCCCTTCCCCGATCTCAAAGCGGAGCTCCCGCCGGTCAAATATCTGATCCTTGTAGTAACCTTCCAATGCAACTGGCATGAGAGAGAGGCCGCATGGCAGGCATGAGCATGCCAGTGATGGAGCATGGATGCCACCGGCCCTGCTCTACCCCATCGCCTACTGCCCTCAGTAAGCCCTTGTGCTCTCAGACCCAAAGGGACATTAATCGGGGATGGCCCAGGTCCGATTCTTCTTTCACAGGCAAGAGAACAGGATGAGAGGAAGGAAGTGACTTGCCCCAAGCCACCCAGGGCCTAAAGACCGCCACCCAAGCTGAAACCCCGGATGGTCCTCTCTTACCCTCCACGACAGCACCCTCGTTGGGCCTGGCATAGCCCTCACCCCGAGTCCGTATTCTCCGGATGATCCCGCCATCTTCTTCTCCCGTCAGGTCCTCCCCCCTGAAATCGAACAGCTCCACCTGTGGGATAAGACAAGGTGGCACGATGCCTTTCAGCAGCAGCTTGTCAACAGACCCTGACTTCTCTCTCACTCAAAAGGGTCCCTAGGAACCAGCCAGCCAGTCTGACACTACGGCGGCCACACGAGGAGTGCACAGAGGGGCATGTCTGCTCCAAGTTCCGGGAGCTGCCCTTGTCTCAACTTTGGCGGAGGTGGGCAGGCCACAGGGATTCCAGTTAACCTCAGGACATCCCCCCATTTACTACCTGCTCCCCGTAAGAAGGATGTGGTCCAGGTGATCCTCAGTCAGCAACTGGAGAAGCCCCATGTGGTAGGCATTAGAAATGACCCGAACCCTCTCAGTGGTCTTCTGGACATTCTCCAAGTTAGCCGCTGATTAGGGTTCAGCCATTTTCAGACTGAACACTGTCAAGTTCCACCTAATCAGCAAAGGTTTTCCTCACCCACCCCCTTGAGCCAATGGGGAAGCATCTCTCCCCACCTCTGATCTCTAGAGTACCAATGTTCCATGCTGTTACTTACAACCGTGTATAGGTTCTGACATCTTGATTCCTTTCAACCAAAACTTATAACCCACCTCCTCTGGGCTCTACTCCTGAGATGAACATGCTTCACCCCCTTACTCTGCTTCAAGTTTGGAAAGGAGTTTGTGCCTGCCTCTTCCCACCAGAACCCCCACCTCCAGCCACTTCCCAGCAGCAGCAGACTATGCACAGGCAGAGCCAGCAGCCCTCTCGTTCTTCCTCCTCCCTAAGGCCAGGCCCTCAGTCTTGGCTACATTGTCTCCAAGCAGCAGGAAGGGCTGGAGGGCAGCCAGGCTCTCTGGGCTGAGATAAGGCCGGCTCTGTGCCTTGCTCTCTGTGGCTGGACACTCACCTCAAACACAAGCGTGGCATTGGGGGGGATCTTTGGAGGGCTGCCTGCAGAGCCGTAGGCATATTCTGGTTTGCAGGTGATGTGGCACACTTCTCCCACCTTCATGGTTGCTACGGCAATGTCCCAAGCTTTGATGACCTCCCCTGCAGGTACAGAAAGCAAACACATCCTCCTTGGCTGGGCTGACTCTGGGCTCAAACAGCAACCACACCAGTGGGGAAGCTGGACACTCTTTAGAAATGGGACCAGGAAGGTAGAAAACCTGGTTGCAGTGAGTGCTGTCAGGTCTCAGACCTCTTTAAAAAAAAAAAACAAAAAACAAACCATAGCACTCAACTCCAGAACAAAGGAGTTCCAGAAACAAGACAGTCTATCTCTGAAGAGGAAATGAGGAGTTCTGAGATAATCCAGGGAGGGGGAGCTAGAAACAATACAGTTATAGGACATTAGAAGAAAAGGTGTAAGGGGAAAAACATTAACAGGTATTAACAGGACTATTCCTCCTGACAATATGGCTTCTACCTGCACCAGCTTACACCTCCTCCCAAAAGCTTATCCTAGGAACCCACTAATCATGCCTACCTTTTCCCAGGTCAAAAGAGAATTTGTCCTTGCGGTCCAGACTGGAGTCAAACTTGGTGCCATCTAACAGCCACCCAGTGTAGTGGACAAAGACTCGGTCCCCAATCATGGGTGTCTCTGTGCCTGTACCCTCTCGCTTGATGACCTGGGAGGAAGTGGAAAAGGGTGAGTACCCAGGGATGGGGGTAGAAAGAGGCACCAAAACTGCCTGCAGGCCTCTGATGGGCACAGGGGGACTCTTCTGCCTCCTTGTAAGTAGATTCAAGGGGACCAATCCATAAATGATTCCAGTATGAAGCTTGACTGAATTTCCTAGCGTTCATGAGGTATGACATGACTTGGTGAGAAATGGAGACAAAAAGACCCAAGTCCAAGTTTTGCTTATGATCTTGGGTAAGTCACTTATACCTCCAGACTTACCTGTAAAGTAGTGATGATAATCCCTATCAGGGCTAGTGGAGGACTAAAGTGGTAAAAGGTTGAAGGGAGAAGTATTTGTGCTCCATTTTCTGATCCTGCTAAATACCTCTGGTCATCAGATCAGGGTCTGATTTGGAGATGAGGAGAGGAATATGAGTAATGAAGAGAATAAAAGCAATCCAAGAAATAAAAGAAATCAGCAGGTTATAGATGAGCAGGGGCTCTCAAATAGGCCCTAAACCCTGACTTAGGACGTAAGCATTCCTGACTGGTAGGTTGATTAGGTCTTTTATTTCAGGATTAGATTATATGCCAAGACCCACAAGTCTCTGCTTCTCACCTTTAGTATTCTTAAAAAGTGACTCCAGGGGTCGCCTGGTAAGTGTGTGGTTATCCTCTAAGGGAAAACTTACATGACAGAATGTCCAGGGGACTTGAGCAGTAAAAAAGGGTAGGAGTGGCAAACAGAAGGGGAAAATGACCCTTTCTGTAATCAACCCTGTGGAAATCACCAGAACACTTGGGAGGGCAGCTTGGGATTCCAAGATCTGGGGCAAAGCCAGATGCATTTCTAAACTAGGTAAAGGCTCCCAAAGGTCTCTGGCTTTGTCCGGTACACACATACACACCGTACGCGCACGCGCACACACACGTGGAGCTGAGCAGTGGGAAGTCACGACTAGGCAGAAGCACTCGATGAAAGGCAGGCACGAAATCCGGCCTAGGATTTCGCCATCGAGGACTCGGCAGAACCTGCTGTGAACCAGCCCGGGCTGTCTCGACCCAAGTCAAGAAGCCCTGCCCCCTGTCCCGGACCACCACCCTCCCTGGTCCTCCGGAAAGTAGCCGGGCGGTTACACAGCAGCAGGATCCCAAGCAAAGCACCTCCTCCCGGCCCCACACCCCACCCGGAGCCCCAGCGCAGGCGGGAGTTGGGGGAGGGAACTACAGGTCCCGGCTTGCACCGCGCCGTGGCTTTCACGAGGGTGGGGGGAGGGGGACAGCATGGCCGAGCGGGTGACCTAGCTGGGTCCCAGCCTTTATAGACGGGGTAACGGCAGGGCGGCGGCCGCGGGAACCTTCCTCGCGGCCAGCCCCGGGCCGTGCTGCACAACGGCCTCTGGGCCAGGACACTACTCCTTTGCCCCGCTTCACGTCCTGGCTAATATTTAACTAGCAGGGGTACACGAGCTCCTGCAGCGCTTCCGACGGGGGCACCCTGGGACTTCCCGAGTGCAGCTGGCAGGGAGGCAGTAGGCTGGGCGGCCCGGGCGCGGGGTCGCGGCGAGCGGTGGGCACACACCACCCTGCCCGGCTGCGGCTCGCGTGCCCCGCCCCTCCCGCCACACCGCGCACGCCGGAATTGGCGCCGCAGTCCCGGCCCGACCTCGGGCGCCACAGCGCTCGGGGTTTGCGGCTCTGCCCGGCGCACCTGGGCCACCCCATGCCGAGCGCGAGGCCGCCCTCCGCGCCCCAGCGACGCAGCCTGGCCCGGGAGGGCGATGCAACCGCTGCCGGCTGCACGCCCTCTCCCCGCCCCCCCACCGGCCGTTCCCGCCGCGTCCCGTCTCGGGGGCTCCCAGGCCGCCCACCCCCGCCCGCACCTTCAGCACGCCCTCATCTTGCTTGGGGCTGATATCCACTCCCTCGAGGGGCAGCGGCGCCGACTGCGCCCCGCTCTCGGCCGCCTTCATCTCCTCGGCGGTCATCGCCGCTTGGTGCGCCGTATACTCCGGGAGCTGGGCACTAGGCGCGAGCCAAACCCGTAGGCCGCCGGGCCTCCTGCACGGGGCGCAGCGAGCCACAAACCGGCCGAAGGACAAAAGTCTCCGAGCCGGCGCGCTCGCAGCCCGCGGCGGAGTCGGGCGCTGGAGCGGGAGTGGGTGGTTAATGAGGTGGGGGTGGGGGGAGCGCTTGGCCCCACCCCGCCGCGGAGGGAGGGGCTGGGAGGAGCTGGAGCGGGAGCAGCTAAGGGGGGTGGAGAACTTTCTAGAGACGGCGGCGGCCGAGCAGGTTCAAGCTCTTGTGCGTGAATTTTTTTTTTTCTGTTTCGCCCCTCCCACTGACTGCCCCGGACCCCCTCCCTTATTCCTGGGACCCTCGGAACTGGGGGACACTCCTGCACGTTTCCCGAACTAGCCGGATTCTTCCAGATCCTTCTCCAGCCCCTGCATCAAGGCTGTAAGGAGCCTGCCCTACGAGCCCCAGATCCGCCCTATACTGTGCAGCAGCGGCCTGCCTGCCTGAGAGCGGCGTGCCGGGTGTGAGTGGCTGGCGCGTCCGTCTCCCCGGGACCGGAGACACGCATTTTTGTAAAAGCCGACCGTAAACAGCGTGGCCTCCCTGTCTGCTCGGCGTCGGTACTTAACGAATTGGGGAGGCAGAAGGGGGAACGCAAGCAAGGGCGGGGACAGTGTGTGCAAAGCGGTCACCCCGGCGCACGGAGCAGGGGAAAACAACCATGACTTCCCCAGGGCCACGAGCTGGGGCCGCCTCTAGCTCTTTAAAATGCCGCGAGCAGCCGATTTGCAAGAAATGACCCACCGAGTTAAGGACTCTTAAATGGGGCACGTATTAAAGGGACCTTCCCGACAAAGATGAAATTGCCGTTAAGATTAATATTTAAAAACAAATGGTTTCAACTCACGAATAAAGTCAGAATTTTTACTAAAGGCTCATGGGAAGGCATATTTTCTTAATATTTGGTAGCCAAGTGTTTGTTGACTGCCTGTGGAATGCAGAGTGCCTGTGCGGTAAAGCTGCAGCGCCTCATCCAGACAATAATTTCCTGACAAAAAAGGTGGTCTAAAGAGGGTCTTGATTTTGCTCAGCACCTAAACCCCAGTTTAGCATCATGCCTGGTAAGTGTGTGAAATTGTTACTGGCTGCATGAATTATATTCCAATAATAACACACTTTTGCAAGGTGGGGGGGCTCTTACTATGTGCCTGGCACTGTGCTGTTGTACACAAACCGGTCTCCTTAGGTAGGTAATTAAAGGGGTTAATACAGATGAAATGTCAATACCATAACATGATTGATAATTCACTGTATCCTTTCTGATGGAACTTCACTGGAAGGGGGTGCAGAAGAGACAAAACCATTTCCTCTAGCTTTACAGCAGGTGAGTTTAACCACAACTAAGATATTTCTCATTAGGTGATTGGGGATACCCTCAGAGAATATGGGGAGATTTGACCCTCTGGGGTTAAATCTGTTTTCTACACTTCACTTCCTAGGGTAGGAAATAAAGAGCACCAAGGCCGTTCCAGACTCCAGGAGACGGGGTGGCGGGTCAGGTCCTCGCTGCTGGGTCTGCGGGGACTTTTGCTGTTGCTTTATACACCTTATTCACAGTGTGTGCTAGCTTGTTTTGATGCTAGGGCCATTGGGTCTTGTCTGGCAGAACAAATTGGGATAGAAAAGTTCACCTTTAGAGGAATGCTTTTCTGTGTCGTTTTCTTTGTCGAAAGCAAAGGGCACAGGTCAGTGAATGGGTAGATGAGGGAGGAGCTGGGGGGATGGAAGAGAGAGAGAAGGGGGCAGTAGGCATGGGTTCTGGAATCTCACAGAGCACCTTATTGCTTCTAGAATTTCTTCTGGTTATTTACGTTATATTCTGGTAATAAAACTTACCTGAACTCAGTGCAGAAAGGGCACACATTTTGTTTGGCTCTTCTTCCTTACCCTTGTTTCAGACCATTTAAGTTAGTATTCCCATTAAAGATGTTTAACAATGTAATTTTCACTGATAGCATTCACTCATTCAAAATCCTTCTGAAATTTTCCCCTTTTGCTAGAGGAAGAGAACCCTTTTTTTTTTTTTGATCTTCCACTTTACTAGGTAGATGGCTTATGCTGGGGTTAGAAGCTTCGTTATTGTCAAAAGGAGCCTTCCTGAGCTCATTTGGTTCCCATCCTTCCCACGTGAAGACTCCTTTGTTTCTTAAAGTTGCCATTTTGATCTTCTTACACTGCCAAAGCTTGTAAACATTTAAAAAATTATATAAATATTTGAATCATTCAAAAGAATGTGCAATGAGTGTGTATATGTATATACATATGCATTATGTAACATATCAAGATAATGAACTTTGGGAATATTTCACCCAATTTAAGTATTAGAACATTACCAATACAATTTGTGTCAAAAATTTAATACCAAGATGTTATTAGCTACTCTTGCTATCTGTTAACTGAGAAATCACAAACAAAACAGCCACTATACATGTCATAAATCAGTTACTTATTCTAGGGATTACAGCTCCATTTTCATACATTGGAAAAATAGTGGACCTGTACATGAGGTCTGCATGTAATGGAGATCTGGGCTCTGTTGAATTTACCTGGGTTCAGATTTCAGCTTCACTGTTGGACTCTCCATGGGCCAGTGTTCCTCACTGGATGGAACACAAGGGTTTGTTCCATCATTTCCAGAGGCGGGCTTCTCCTCAGGGTAGGTCACATCAGTATTTTTTACTCTTTAGCCCTCCATTATGAGCCTGACCATTTAATATAACAGGAGCTTGGTGTGTTGATATTTTGTCATTTTACGAGACTGGAGCCCTAGGAAGGTAAAGACTCAGTCTTCATCCTTCCTTGGGCTTCACCATTATCTGCTCTTGTGGGTAGGAGGATGGGGTAGTTAGTGGTTGTCCTGCTGTAAGAAAGAGCTTTTTTTCTTCTCTTAAAAAAAATGAAATATAATTTCCTGCTTCAGATAAGATATAATTTTGTTTTGCTCCTAAGGGCAATAAAAACATAGCACATCTTTATCCTTCTGTATCTATGGAAGCACTGAAATTTGGCATTGGCTTTCTTTGTTCTTCAGAGAGTCAAATAGCCAAATGCCTATTTCATCCTGTTTCTAGTTTCCCCAAATGTATGTGTGATCAAAGATCATGTATTTGTCTAGGTTATCATCAATGTAATTAGCCTAACTAGAATGAGGTTTGTCATTTGGGACATATATATATATTAAATATAATGTGCATTTAATATAAACACGCACTGCAGTGTGCCCACAGGAGCAACCCAGCAGCTATCGCTAGTCAGAATTAAGACATTATTGTTCCTTCAGTGTAATACAAACTTCTCTAATTAGTCGGCTAACATTTAAAGATGTTTACGTTGTAACAATAATAGAAAATTTATGTGGAGGTTCAGATTTATTCTTGTATCCCAGAAGTTCATTCTGTGTTGCAAATAGTCGGTCAAATACTGACTTTTATATTTATTCTTTCAGCATTTATCCAACCCGTGTATTAAGAGAATCTCTGACTTGAACTCTTCATGTGGGCTCTGCAGATGGGTTTTTAGTATCCCTTCTTTTCCACAGCTAACCTCCTTAGGGGGGTTACTCTGGTATTTCCTTGGGCTTACTTCCTCCAGTTTAACGTCCTCATGGGTTACTGGGAGCCCCAGCAAGGGGTGGGAGTGCTCACAAAGCATAGCGGGTAGATCAGAAAGAAAGAGCGTCATACACCTTCAGGGAGAAGGGGTAAAATAGTGTCACACACCTTCAGGGAGAAGGGATATCTGGTGTTTTTTAATGGGGCCCTTGGTTTGCTTCATTGATCAATTACTTGACATCACAACTTTCTTTCCTGTGGGGGGGAAAGATAAGAGTTACTGAGAACATTTCTCAGCCCCTGTCCTCAGGACTGGGCACCCACTGGTGCTTGCTGCTGCCTCCTGTGAATGGCCAGTTGATGTAAAGATACTTGTTAAGCGTCTACTAGATTATCTGTCAGCACTAGGGATGGTGGGGTGCATAGTGTCTGGACAAAATTACCCTACCCTGAAGGCACTGACGCAGAGAAGCTTAAGTAAAAGAGGCCTAACAGTGTGCTGCTGTTTCCAAGTGCAAAGAGCAGCCCCATCTGTTAAGGGGACAGGTATTCTGGGAAGGCCCCACACAGAGCTAGAACTTGAGTAAGGTCTTGAAAGATAAAAATACTTATTTGCTTTTAAAAAGATATAATTAGGTGTATAACTTGATAAACGTTACATATGTACCCACCTAACTACCACCAGATCAAGATACAGGACATGTCGGCTCCCCAGTGTCCCCTCCCAGGACATAATCATCCCGCGAGGACCCACTATTCTGACCTCTGTCACTAGAGATTAGTTTTGTCTGTTTTTGAATATCACTCAGAGGGACTCATACACTATGTACTTGTTTTGACTGGCTTCTTTCATTCTAGTTTTACCTGTGAAATTCACCCATTTTGTTAAAGGAGTAAGTTCAGTACCTTTCGTCGATGCATTAATATGCGATTTTATGACTATACCACAGTTTACTTATCCATTCTGTTGTTGATGGTATTGGGGTTGTTTCCAGTTTGGGGCTATTAGGAATAAAGCTTCTGTAAGCATTCTTGCACATGATGATGATGGACAGAAATGCTCGTTTATTTTGGTTTGGTGTATGCCTGGGAAATGGACTTGCTTGGTCATGAGTTTTTCTTCTATGTTTAGCTTTAGTCGATTCTGCCAGGTTTCCCAAGTTGTGGTATCAACTGCTACCCAGAGTGTATGAGAGTTCTAGTTGCTATACATCCTTGCAAAATAGGTTGTTGTTAATCCCTTTAAGTTTAGCGCATTTGGGGGATGTGAAGCTATGTAATTTGTATTTCCTTGATGGCTAATGAAGTTAAACACCTTTTCATATATGGACCTACTGGCCATCTGGATAATCTCTCTCATGAGGTGCCTGCTTAAATCTTTGGCCCATTTAAAAAGATTGCATTGCCTATTTTTTGGTTATTAAGTTGTGGAATTACTTTATTATAGATAAGATTTGCTTTGACAGATATATTGCAGTAATCCTCTGGTCTGTGACATGCCTTTCATTTGCATAATGTTTTTTTTTTTTTTATTGAACACTTTTTTTACTCACATATATAGTCAAGAGGGTTACAGGTATTGGGCAAGGGGAGGAAAGGTTTCTTCCACACAGTGATTCGGGAGCCCAGGCTATGAAGACTGACATTTTAAACATCTAGCTTCCAAGACTGCCCTGGGTGTAAACATGCACAATGCAGAAGAGGAAGGAACATGGAACATCATGAATGGGAAATTGTTATGGTGCAGCCTGGAGGTTAGCACATCACTTTAGCTCATACCCCATTAGCTGGAACTCAGTCACAGTCCACTGCCAGGGAGGCTGGACAGTGTCTAATTATCTTCCCAGGAGAAGAAGCAAATGGCTCTTGGAGTGTAGCTAACCTAACTCTGTCCCCCAGAGTTGGATGTGTTTTTTTTTTGTTTTTTTTTAATTAGTTTTATTTTGATATCATTAATCTACAATTACATGAAGGACATTATGTTTACTAGGCTACCCCCTTCACTAAGTCCCCCCCACATACCCGTTCACAGTCACTGTCCATCAACATAGTATGATGCTGTAAAATCACTACTTGTCTTCTCTGTGTTGCACAGCCCTCCCTGTGCTGCCCCCCCCACTACACATGTTAATCGTAATGCCCCCTTTCTTTTTTCCCGCCATTATCCCTCCCCTCCCACCCGTCCTCCCCAGTCCCTTTCCCTTTGGTAATTGTTAGTCCATTCTTGGGTTCTGTGCTTCTGCTGCTGTTTTCTTCCTTCAGTTTTCTTTTGTTCTTATACTCCACATATGAGTGAAATCATTTGGTACTTGTCTTTCTCCGCCTGGCTTATTTCACTGAGCATAATACCCTCTAGCTCCATACATGTTGTTGCAAATGGTAGGATCTGTTTTTTTCTTATAGCTGAGTAGTATTCCATTGTGTATATGTACCACATCTTCTTTATCCATTCATCTACTGATGAACATTTAGGTTGCTTCCATATCTTGGCTATTGTAAATAGTGCAGCGATAAACATAGGGGTGTATCTGTCTTTTTCAAACGGGAGTGTTGCATTCTTGGAGAAAATTCCTAGAAGTGGAATTCCTGGGCCAAATGGTATTTCTATTTTGAGCATTTTGAGGAACCTCCATACTGCTTTCCACAATGGTTGAACTAATGTACATTCCCACCAGCAATGCAGGAGGGTTCCCCTTTCTGCACAACCTCACCATTTGTTGTTGTTTGTCTTTTGGATGGTAGCGATCCTTACTGGTGTGAGGTGATATCTCATTGTGGTTTTAATTTGCATTTCTCTGATGACAACCAATGTGGAGCATCTTTTCATGTGTCTGTTGGCCATCTGAATTTCTTCTTTAGAGAACTGTCTATTCAGCTCCTTTGTCCATTTTTTAATTGGATTATTTGTTTTTGTTTGTTGAGGTGCGTGAGCTCTTTATATATTTTGGATGTCAACCCTTTATCAGATCTGTCATTTTCAAATATATTCTCCCATACTATAGGATACCTTTTTGTTCTATTGATGGTATCCTTTGCTGTACAGAAGCTTTTCAGTTTGATATAGTCCCATTTGTTCATTTTTGCATTTGTTTCCCTTGCCTGGGGAGATATGTTCAAGAAGAGGTCACTCATGTTTATGTCTAAGAGATTTTTGCCTATGTTTATCTCTAAGAGTTTTATGGTTTCATGACTTACGTTCAAGTCGTTGATCCATTTCGAATTTACTTTTATGTATGGGGTTAGACAGTGATCCAGTTTCATTCTCTTACATGTAGCTGTCCAGTTTTGCCAGCACCATCTGTTGAAGAGACTGTCATTTCCCCATTGTATGTCCATGGCCCCTTTATCAAATATTAATTGACCATATATGTTTGGGTTAATGTCTGGAGTCTCTATTCTGTTCCATTGGTCTGTGGCTCTGTTCTTGTGCCAGTACCAAATTGTCTTGATTACTGTGGCTTTGTAGTAGAGCTTGAAGTTGGGGAGTGAGATCCCCACCACTTTATTCTTCCTTCTCAGGATTGCTTTCCCTATTCGGGGTCTTTGGTGTTTCCATATGAATTTTTGAACTATTTGTTCCACTTCATTGAAGAATGCTGTTGGTAGTTTGATAGCGTTTGCATCGAATCTGTATATTGCTTTGGGCACGATGGCCATTTTGACGATATTAATTCTTCCTAGCCAGGAGCATGGGATGAGTTTCCATTTGTTAGTGACCTCTTTAATTTCTCTTAAGAGTGTCTTATAGTTTTCAGGATATAGGTCTTTCACTTCCTTGGTTAGGTTTATTCCTAGGTATTTTATTCTTTTTAATGCTATTGTGAATGGAATTGTCTTCCTGATTTCTCTTTTTATTAGTTTATTGTTAGTGTATAGGAAAGCCACAGATTTCTGTGTGTTAATTTTGTATCCTGCAACTTTGCTGAATTCCGATATTAGTTTTGGTGTGGAGTCTTTAGGGTTTTTTATGTACAATATCATGTCATCTGCAAATAGTCACAGTTTAACCTCTTCTTTACCAATCTGGATTCCTTGTATTTCTTTGTTTTGTCTAATTGCCGTGGCTAGCACCTCCAGTACTATGTTGAATAACAGTGGAGAGAGTGGGCATCCCTGTCTTGTTCCCGATCTTAGAGGAAAATCTTTCAGCTTCTCGCTGTTCAGCATGATGTTGGCTGTGGGTTTATCATGTATGGCCTTTATTATGTTGAGGTACTTGCCCTCTATACCCATTTTGTTGAGAGTTTTTATCATGAATGGATGTTGAATTTTATCGAATGCTTTTTCAGCGTCTATGGAGATGATCATGTGGTTTTTGTCTTTCTTTTTGATGTGGTGGATGATGTTGATGGATTTTCGAATGTTGTACCATCCTTGCATCCCTGGGATGAATCCCACTTGGTCATGGTATATGATCCCTTTGATTTATTTTTGAATTCGGTTTGCTAATATTTTGTTGAGTATTTTTGCATCTACGTTCATCAGGGATGAACTACGTTCATCTGTAGTTTTCTTTTTTGGTGGCTTCTTTGCCTGGTTTTGGTATTAGGGTGATGTTGGCTTCATAGAATGAGTTTGGGAGTATTCCCTCCTCTTCTATTTTTTGGAAAACTTTAAGGAGAATGGGTATTATGTTTTCTCTGTATGTCTGATAAAATTCTGAGGTAAATCCATCTGGCCCGGGGGTTTTGTTCTTGGGTAGTTTTTTGATTACCACTTCAATTTTGTTGCTGGTAATTGGTCTGTTTAGATTTTCTGTTTCTTTCTGGGTCAGTCTTGGAAGGTTGTATTTTTCTAGGAAGTTTTTCATTTCTCCTAGGTTTCCCAGCTTGTTAGCATATAGGTTTTCATAGTACTCTCTAATAATTCTTTGTATTTCTGTGGGGTCCGTCGTGATTTTTCCTTTCTTGTTTCTGATTCTGTTGATGTGTGTTGACTCTCTTTTCCTCTTAGTAAGTCTGGCTAGAGGCTTATCTATTTTGTTTATTTTCTCCAAGAAGCAGCTCTTGGTTTCATTTATTTTTGCTATTGTTTTATTCTTCTCAATTTTATTTATTTCTTCTCTGATCTTTATTATGTCCCACCTTCTGCTGACCTTAGGCCCCATTTGTTCTTCTTTTTCCAATTTCAATAATTGTGACATTAGACCATTCATTTGGGATTGTTCTTCCTTCTTTAAATATGCCTGAATTGCTATATACTTTCCTCTTAAGACTGCTTTTGCTGTATCCCACAGTAGTTGGGGCTTTGTGTTGTTGTTGTCGTTTGTTTCCATATATTGCTGGATCTCCATTTTGATTTGATCCTTGATCCATTGATTATTTAGGAGCATGTTGTTAAGCCTCCATGTGTTTGTGAGCCTTTTTGCTTTCTTTGTACAATTTATTTCTAGTTTTATGCCTTTGTGGTCTGAAAAGTTGGTTGGTAGGATTTCAATCTTTTGGAATTTACTGAGGCTCTTTTTGTGGCCTAGTATGTGGTCTATTCTGGAGAATGTTCCATGTGCACTTGAAAAGAATGTGTATCCTGTTGCTTTTGGATGTAGAGTTCTGTAGATGTCTATTAGGTCCATCTGTTCTAGTGTGTTGTTCAGTGCCTCTGTGTCCTTACTTATTTTCTGTCTTGTGGATCTTTCCTTTGGAGCGAGTGTTGTGTTGAAGTCTCCCAAAATGAATGCATTGCATTCTATTTCCTCCTTTAATTCTGTTAGTATTTGTTTCACATATGTTGGTGCTCCTGTATTGGGTGCATATATATTTATAATGGTTATATCCTCTTGTTGGACTGAGCCCTTTATCACTATGTAATGTCCTTCTTTATCTTTTGTTACTTTCTTTATTTTGAAGTCTATTTTGTCTGATAGTAGCATTGCAACACCTGCTTTTTTCTGTCTGTTGTTTGCATGAAATATCTTTTTCCATCCCTTGACTTTAAGTCTGTGCGTGTCTTTGGGTTTGAGGTGAGTCTCTTGTAAGCAGCATATGGATGGGTCTTGCTTTTTTATCCATTCTATTACTCTGTGTCTTTTGATTGGTGCATTTAGTCCATTTACATTTAGGGTGATTATTGAAAGGTATGTACTTATTGCCATTGCAGGCTTTAAGTTTGTGATTACCAAAGGTTCAAGGTTAGCTTCTTTACTATCTTACTGTCTAAAGTAAGTCGGATGATTATTTCTCTACCTTCTTATTCTTCCTCCTCCATTCTTTACATGTTAGGTGTTTTATTCTGTACTCTTTTGTGTTTCATTTTACTGCTTTTCTGAGTAGCTGGATTTTATTTTTCACCTTTAGTTAGTATTTGGTTGGTCTGCTTTCTTTGCTGTGATTTTATTTTCTCTGTTGACAGCTATTTAGCCTTAGGAGTGCTGCCATCTAGAGCTGTCCCTTTAAAATATCCTGTAGAGGTGGTTTGTGGGAGGCAAATTTCCTCAACTTTTGCTTGTCTGAGAATTGTTTAAACCCTCCTTCATATTTAAATGATAATCATGCTGGATACAGTATTCTTGGTTTAAGGCCCTTTTGTTTCATTGCATTAAATATATCATGCCATTCTCTTCTGGCCTGTAAGGTTTCTGTTGAGAAGTCTGATGATAGCCTGATGGGTTTTCCTTTGTAGGTGACCTTTTTTCTCTCTCTGGCTGCCTTTAATACTCTGTCCTTGTCCTTGATCTTTGCCATTTTAATTATTATGTGTCTTGATGTTGTCTTCCTTGGGTCCCTTGTGTTGGGAGTTCTGTGTACTTCCGTGGTCTGAGAGACTATTTCCTCCCCCAGTTTGGGGAAGTTTTTGGCAATTATTTCTTCAAAGACACTTTCTATCCCTTTTTCTCTCTCTTCTTCTTCTGGTACCCCTATAATGCAAAGATTTTGCCGTTTGGATTGGTCACACAGTTCTCCTAAGATTGTTTCATTCCTGGAGATCCTTTTATCTCTCTCTGCGTCAGCTTCTCTGTATTCCTGTTCTCTGATTTCTATTCCATTAACGGCCTCTTGCACCTCATCCAGTCTACTCTTAAGTCCTTCCAGAGATTGTTTTATTTCTGTATTCTCCCTCCTAACTTGATCCTTTAGCTGTTGCATATTTCTTTTCAGGTCCATCAGCATGGTTATGACCTTTATTTTGAATTCTTTTTCAGGAAGATTGTTTAAATCTATCTTCTCAGGCTCCTTCTCAGGGGTTGTCTGGGTAATTATGGACTGGATCAAATTCTTCTGCCTTTTTATGGCAATAGAGGTAGTCATGGGCAGTTGGCGCATGTGTTTGCTGGGAGAAAAACGTCCCTTCCTGCACCTTACCCTTCTCCGCTGCCTGTGCTGGTTCCCCGCACATGGGAAGCAGCTTCTGGTTTTATTTCCTGAGCTGCCGTGGGTGGTGCAGCCCTCGGGGCAGCCCAGGGCCCTGCGGGGAGGGGCAGGTGCGCTGGGTGTGCTCTCCTGTGTGAATGGGCGACCCTTGGCGCCCTGTCCTGGCTTCCTCTGTCTGTGCTGGGCTGCTGCGTGCCAGCGGGGCCTCTGAGTCTGGCCCAGGCAGCTGCATGGGAGGCTCTGTGTGGCTGCTGTGGGTGTGGCTGGTCTCAGGCTGCTGCTCTGCTATGACGGGGCCATGCAGGGAGGGGAATGGATGGGAGGCTGTTTATCACCATGAGGGGCTTCAGAGCTGTGCTGTCACTCAGGGGTTTAGGGTGCCTGGAGTTCCCTGAGATTCCCAGCTGCTGGGCTGAGTGTGCCGGGATGCTTCCGTCGAGTTGTGAGGCCCCTGTCCCTTTAACACTTTGAAAAAGCACTCGCTTTTCTTTTTTCCCAGGGACCCTCTTACAGATTTTACTGTTCTATTTCCCTGATATCCAGCACACCATGCACTGTGTGTCTGTGCTCCCAGTGTGGATGACTAGGGCTGGGTATTTAGCAGTCCTTGGCTCCCATTGCCTCCCTGCTCAGACTCCTCTCCTCCCGCCAGTGGGCTGGGGTGGGGGGCGCACTTGGGTCCCACCGGGCCGCGGCTTGTTTCTTACCCCCTTCATGAGGTGCTGAGTTCTCGCAGATGTAGATGTAGCCTGGCTGTTGTACTATATCTTCTCACCTCTCTTTTAGGAATAGTTGTATTTGTTGTATTTTCATAAAATATATATGGTTTTGGGAGATTTCTGCTGCCCTACTCATGCCGCCATCTTGGCTCCTCCCCTCTTCTGTAACTTTTTTAATGCTGGGAGAAGCAGCCAGCCCACAGTCCCTGCTGCCTCATAGGCACTCTGTCTCTCAAAGAGCTACTTACCATACCAAGGGCCACCCCTACTGCCTCAGGTATCACCTCCACTTGCCTCCAGTCCTTGAATGGGGCCCAGTCTTCTAGGAGGCAAGCCACCTCAGACCACATACCCATTGAGGGACAATCCACTTTCTCCCCATTCATAGAGGCAGCCTGCTGAAGCACCCCTCCCATAAGAGCAGCCTGTCTTTTTCCTTGGTCAACAATGAACCCTGCTAACTTCACCAATTGTCTTGCTAATGGGTTTCAGCCCCCAGCAAGTTCTCTATGGATTCAGTGACCAAAGAAATGACAGTAAAATGTTTCCTTTGGAGAGAAAGGTTTATTACCCGGATTGTTCTCCTGGTGGTAGGTCGAGCAGTAGCATCTCTGCCTCCACCCAGAACATTGGGCTGAGCTCTCTATATATAGTTCAATAATAGTTATTGCCTAAAGGTGTGGAAGTGGTAGCCTAGCAACAGGCCAGTTACATCAACAGGTGGTTTAAGTTCAGTGAGGATCCTGGCCATAGGAACCCCAACTTCCCCACACTGCCCAGTCTCAAGATCCAAGGTAACATATTTATAGACTCTGAGGATTAGGAGATTGTCTTGCCTAAGGGTTTGTTCTTCAACTGGTGAATAAACAAACGGTGGTATATCCCAGTGTCCTGTCTGAGGGTTTCAGCTTTCAGCCCTGGGCAAGTTCACTATGGATTCAGTGAGACTGAGAATGACAATGGAATGTTCCTGGGGGAAAAGGGTTCATACCCAGCTTCATTCTCCTGGCAGTAGGTCAAGCACTAAAATCACGTCTGCCTCCAACAGTCTGCAGGTCTGTAATCCACCTCTGTCTTTGCCTCTGCCCAGAAGAGTGGGCAGGGCTCTTTAAATACTGACTCAGTCAATAATAGTTCATTGCCTACAGGTGTTGTTGTATCCGCCAGCAGCAATAGGCCAAGTACCTCATCAAGTAGTTTAGGGTCAGGTGAGGATCGTGGCTGTAGGCACTTACATTTTCCCCACAGACACAGACATCTTTGGAGGGCCATTATTAAGCTACTACAGAGCTATATACACATGCGTGCAGACATACTTACCCCTCTTACAAATCAGTCAGAAACCAATCTGCTTCTTTAAATAGGTAAAAGTTAAAATATGCTTCACCAAAGAAGACCGGCAAATCTTAAATAAGTACAAAGTAAGATGTTTAAGATCATTATTCATCAGGAAAATGCAAATTAAGACCACAATGATATTTTACTGCATACCAACTAAAATGGTTAAAACCCTGTCAGTGTTGGCAAGGTGCAGAGCAAATGTAACTCCATACATTGCTGGCAGAAATACAATAGGGGGCAGTCAACTTAAAAAATGGTGTAGCAGCTCTTTACAAAGTCAACATACACCAACCATATGACCTAGCAGTCCTGCTCTTAGGCATACATACAAGAGAAATGAAAACATATTTCAAAACAAAGATTCATACAAGAATGTTCTAGCAGCTTCATTCCTATTGACCACAAACTACAAACAATCCGAATGTCTTTCAGCCAGTCATTAAACAAATATTAAATTTGTGGTATATCCATATGTTTTGCCTGAGGGTTTCAGCCCTGGGCAAGTTCATTACAGATTCAGTGAGACCAAGAAATGACAATGGAATGTTCTTGGAGTAAAAGGGTTCATACCCAGCTTTATTCTCCTGGCAGTAGATTGAACTCTAGGATCACATCTGTATCCAGCAGTCTGCAGATCCTCTCTACCTCCCCCAGAACACTGGGCAGAGCTCTTTATATAGTGACTCAGTCAATAATAGCTTATTGCCTAGGGTGTGGAAGTGTTAGCCTTGCAGGAGGCCGATTACATCATCAAGTAGATTAGGGTCAGGTGAGGATGCTGGCCATTGGAACTTCCATTTTCCTTACACCATATAATAGAACACTATTCCATAATAATAACAATAATAACAAATTACCGATACACACAATAACAGGCAAATCTCAAAAGCATTACATTAAAAGGAGGAAGCTAGACATAAAAGACACCTACTGTATAATTCTTTTATATGAAATCCTAGAAAAGGCAGAAGTATAGTAAGAGAAATATTATTGGATGCCAGGGGCTGGGGAGGAGGGCTGCAAAGGATTAACTGCAAAGGGGCATTAAGTGAAGTTTGGGGGGTGATGGGAATGTTGTGTATCTTGATCACTGTGGTGCCTGCATGGATATGTACATTTATAAAACTCATTGAATGAGACACCTAAAATGGTAAATTTTAACACAAGTAAATTATATGTCAATAAAACGTATTTTTTATATTTTGGTATCATTAATATACAATTACATGAACAACATTGTGGTTACTAGATTCCCCCCATTATCAAGTCCCCACCACATACTCCATTACAGTCACTGTCCATCAGCATAGTAAGATGCTATAGAGTCATTACTTGTCTTCTCTGTGTTATACTGCCTTCCCTGTGACCACCCCCTATGTTATGTATGCTAATTGTAATGCCCCTTATTCCCCTTCTCCCTCCCTTCCCACCCACCCTCCCCAGTCCCTTTCACTTTGGTAACTGTTAGTTCATTCTTGGGTTCTGTGAGTCCGCTGCTGTTTTGCTCCTTCAGTTTTTGCTTTGTTCTTATACTCCACATATGAGTGAAATCATTTGATACTTGTCTTTCTCTGCCTGGCTTATTTCACTGAGCATAATACCCTCTAGCTCCATCTGTGTTGTTACAAATAGTAGGATTTGTTTTCTTCTTATGGCTAAATAATATTCCATTGTTTATATGTACCACATCTTCTTTACCCATTCATCTACTGATGGACACTTAGATTGTTTGCATTTCTTGGCTATTGTAAATAGTGCTGCAATAAACATAGGGGTGCATATGTCTTTTTGAAACTGATCTCCTGCATTCTTAGGGTAAATTCCTAGGAGGGGAATTCCTGGGTCAAATGGAATTTCTATTTTAAGTTTTTGGGGAATTTCCATACTGCTTTCCACAATGGTTGAACTAATTTGCATTCCCACCAGCAGTGTAGGAGGGTTCCCCTTTCTCCGCATCCTTGCCATCATTTGTTGTTTCTGGTCTTTTCTAAGTTGGCCATCCTAACTGGTGTGAGGTGGTATCTCATTGTGGTTTTAATTTGCACTTCCCTGATAATAAGCTATTTGGAGCATCTTTCCATGTGCCTGTTGGCCATCTGAATTTCTTCTTTTGGAGAAGTGTCTGTTCATATCCTCTGCCCATTTTTAAATAGGGTTATTTGCTTTTGGGGTGTTGAGGCATGTGAGTTCTTTATATATTTTGGATGTTAACCCCTTGTCAGATATGTCATTTACTAATATATTCTCCCATACTGTAGGATGCCTTTTTGTTCTATTGATGGTGTCCTTGGCTGTACAGAAGCTTTTTAGCACATGTAAGTGTACATTTAGTGATGTAGTTCCATTTGTTCATTTTTTATTTTGTTTCCCTTGCCCAAGGAGATGTGTTCAGGAAAAAGTTCCTCATGTTTATACTCAAGAGATTTTTGCCTATGTTTTCTTCTAAGAGTTTTATGGTTTCATGACTTATATTCAGGTCTTTGATCCATTTTGAGTTTACTTTTGTGTGTGGGGTTAGACAATAATCCAGTTTCATTCTCTTGCATGTAGCTGTCCAGTTTTGCCAACACCAGTTGTTGAAGAGGCTGTCCTTTCCCTATTGTCTATCCATGGCTCCTTTATCGTATATTAATTGACCATATATGCTTGGGTTTATATCTGTGCTCTCTAGTCTGTTCCATTAGTGTATGGTTCTGTTATTGTGCCAGTACCAAATTGTCTTGATTACTGTGGTTTTGTAGTAGAGCTTGAAGTCAGGGAGCATAATCCTCCCTGCTTTATTCTTCCTTCTCAGGATTGCTTTGGCTATTCAGGGTCTTCTGTGATTCTGTATGAATTTTAGAACTATTTGATCTAGTTCATTGAAGAATGCTGTTGGTATGTTGATAGGGATTGCTTTGAATTTGTAGATTGCTTTAGGCAAGAAGGCCATTTTGACAATATTAATTTTTCCTATCCATGAGCATGGAATGTTTTCCATTTATTGGTATCAATAAAACTGATTTTAAAAATCAACCACATGTGTTTATGTGAAACCATCATAAGACTGTATATCAGTGATACTTTAATAAAAAAAATCAACCACATGAGAGGAAGAAAAACTGGGAAAAAAAAAGAATAGTGAGGAAGAGAAATGTTCTCAAGCAGCAGGCGGATAAACCAGAGAAAAGCATGTCATAAGGAAGGATGTCATGTTTCGGGGTTGGAAGAACCACCACTAAGGAAGAGTGCATTTGTTTGTCCCAACGTTTAGAGAGGGAAGATGCCAGATAACAGAGATGTACCTCTTTGTTTCATGAGTAAGAACTAGGAAATAAGAAAGAAAAAGAAATCTAAGAACCAGGCAGATAAACAAACAAAAGGGTGCAAGTGTCAAACTGATGCAAGTCCCACAGAAGATGTCTGACATTCTAAGGCCTTCCCAGCACAAAGGTGATGCTCCAGCCATTCTTTAAACCACTTCAGCATTTGTGAACTAAGAGGGGAATGGGCGGACAGAAAATAGACTAGAGGGTGCCAGGGGCTGGGAAGTGATAGCTAAAGGGGAGCAGGGCTTCTTTAAGGACGGGAGGAAATGTTCTAGAATTGGTTGTGGTGGTGGTTGCACAACTCTATGAGTACACCAAAGTCCACTGAACCATACACTTTAAATGGGTGAATTATATAGTGTCTAAACTCTACCTCAAATTGTTATCAAAAGAAATCAATTATATGTCTGTGCAGTGTGAATATACATAGTGCCATTTCACTGTACACCTAAAAATGGTTAAATTTTATGTTATGTATATTATATCACAATTGAAATTAAACAAAAAATCAATTGCATTCTATTAGATTAATAAATTGAACTTCATTATAATGGTCATCAAAAAAAAAATCCATTGAGGGGACAGAGCCAAGATGGCGGCTCTCCTCCCAAAAATATATATTTTTGAAAATACAACAAATAAAACTATCCCTAAAGAGAGACCAGAAGACACAGGACAACAGCCAGACTACATCCACACCTGTGAGAACCCAGCACCTGGTGAAAGGGGTAAGATACAAGCCACAGCGCTAGCCATCCCTGTCAGAGTGCAGACACACAGTGCATGTGTGGGGTGCTGGAAACTAGGGAAGCAGGACAGTAAGACCTGTGAGCCGGTCATGAAGCCAGCGCCCCTGTGACAAAGAAAAGCAAGTGCTTTTTGAAAGTCTTAAAGGGACAGACACCCCACAGCTGGTCGGAAGCATCCCGGGCCACAGTCCAGCAGCTGGAAATTCAAGGGAACTCCGGGCGCACTAACCCCCTGGGCAACAGCTCTGAGACCCCTCACGGAGCTAAATAGCCAAACAGCCCCCCGTCCATTACCCCTCCGGGGCCCCGCCATAGCAGAGAAGCAGCCTGAGGCTGACCATGCCCACAGCAAGGGAGCTTCCTCCATACCGGCTGGGCAAGATATAGAGACCCAGTCTACATGCAATTGCCCAACACAAGCCACTAGGGGTCGCAGTTGTCCCAGTAAAGAAAGGCCAGGAGCCAAGTGGAAAGAGTCTTGACTCTCCGAGCTGACAGTCAATAGCACACCGCTGCACCTATCAACATGAAAAGGCAAAACCATTTGATCCAGACAAGACTAACCCAGATACCTTCAACATCTTCTACATCTTTCCCTGAGAAGGAACCTGGTGAGATAGATTTAACCAATCTTCCTGAAAAAGAATTCAAAATAAAAGTCATAACCATGCTGATGGACTTGCAGAGAAATATGCAAGAACTAAGGAGGGAGAATACAGAAATAAAACAAGCTCTGGAAGGACTTCAAAACAGAATGGATGAGATGCAAGAGACCATTAATGGACTAGAAAACAGAGAACAGGAACGCAGAGAAGCTGATGCAGAGAGAGATAAAAGGATCTCCAGGAATGAAAGAATTTTAAGAGAACTGTGTGACCAATAGAAATGGAACAATATCGGCATTATAGAGGTACCAGGAGAAGAAGGGATAGAAAGTGTCTTTGAAGAAATAATTATTGAAAACTTCCCCAAACTGGGGGAGGAAATGGCCTCTCACACCACAGAGGTATACAGAACTCCCATGTCAAGGGATCCAAGGAGGGCAACACCAAGACACATAATAATTAAAATGGCAAGACCAAAGACAAGGACAAAGTATTAAAGGCAGCTAGAGAGAAAAAAAAAGGTCACCTACAAAGGAAAACCCATCAGGCTATCATCAGACTTCTCAAGAGAAACCCTACAGGCCAGAAGAGAATGGCATGATATACTAGATGCAATGAAACAGAAGGGCCTTGAACCAAGAATACTGTATCCAGCACGATTATCATTTAAATATGAAGGAGGGATTAAACAATTCCCAGACAAGCAAAAGTTGAGGGAATTTGCCTCCCACAAACCACCTCTACAGGGCATCTTACAGGGACTTCCCTAGATGGGAGCACTCCTAAAAAGAGCCCAGAACAAAACACCCAACACATGAAGAAGGGACGAGGAGGAATAAGAAGGAAGAGAAGTAAAGAGTCATCAGAGTGTGTTTATAAGAGCTCAAAAAGCGAGTTAAGTTAGACAGTAAGATAGTAAAGAAGCTAACCTTGAACCTTTGGTAACCACAAAATTAAAGCCTACAATGGCAATAAGTACATACCTTTCAATAATCACCCTAAATGTAAATGGACTAAATGCACCAATCAAATGACACAGAGTAATAGAATGGATAAAAAAGCAAGACCCATCCATATGCTGCTTACAAGAGACTCACCTCAAACCCAAAGACATGCACAGACTTAAAGTCAAGGGATGGAAAAAGATATTTCATGCAAACAACAGACAGAAAAAAGCAGGTGTTGCAATGCTACTATCAGACAAAATAGACTTCAAAATAAAGAAAGTAACAAAAGATAAAGAAGGACATTACATAATGATAAAGGGCTCAGTCCAACAAGAGGATATAACCATTATAAATATATATGCACCCAATACAGGAGCACCAACATATGTGAAACAAATACTAACAGAATTAAAGGAGGAAATAGAATGCAATGCATTCATTTTGGGAGACTTCAACACAACACTCGCTCCAAAGGAAAGATCCACAAGACAGAAAATAAGTAAGGACACAGAGGCACTGAACAACACACTAGAACAGATGGACCTAATAGACATCTACAGAACTCTACATCCAAAAGCAACAGGATACACATTCTTTTCAAGTGCACATGGAACATTCTCCAGAATAGACCACATACTAGGCCACAAAAAGAGCCTCAGTAAATTCCAAAAGATTGAAATCCTACCAACCAACTTTTCAGACCACAAAGGCATAAAACTAGAAATAAATTGTACAAAGAAAGCAAAAAGGCTCACAAACACATGGAGGCTTAACAACATGCTCCTAAATAATCAATGGATCAAGGACCAAATCAAAATGGAGATCCAGCAATATATGGAAACAAACGACAACAACAACACAAAGCCCCAACTACTGTGGGATACAGCAAAAGCAGTCTTAAGAGGAAAGTATATAGCAATTCAGGCATATTTAAAGAAGGAAGAACAATCCCAAATGAATGGTCTAATGTCACAATTATTGAAATTGGAAAAAGAAGAACAAATGGGGCCTAAGGTCAGCAGAAGGTGGGACATAATAAAGATCAGAGAAGAAATAAATAAAATTGAGAAGAATAAAACAATAGCAAAAATAAGTGAAACCAAGAGCTGCTCCTTGGGGAAAATAAACAAAATAGATAAGCCTCTAGCCAGACTTATTAAGAGGAAAAGAGAGTCAACACACATCAACAGAATCAGAAACGAGAAAGGAAAAATCACGACGGACCCCACAGAAGTACAAAGAATTATTAGAGAGCACTACGAAAACCTATATGCTAACAAGCTGGGAAACCTAGGAGAAATGGACAACTTTCTAGAAAAATACAACCTTCCAAGACTGACCCAGAAAGAAACAGAAAATCTAAACAGACCAATTACCAGCAACAAAATTGAAGGGGTAATCAAAAAACTACCCAAGAACAAAACCCCTGGGCAAGATGGATTTACCTCGGAATTTTACCAGACATACAGAGAAGACATAATATACATTGTCCTTAAAGTTTTCCAAAAAATAGAAGAGGAGGGAATACTCCCAAACTCATTCTATGAAGCCAACAGCACCCTAATAACAAAGCCAGGCAAAGACCCCACCAAAAAAGAAACTACAGACCAATATCCCCGATGAGCACAGATGCAGAAATACTCAACAAAATATTAGCAAACCAAATTCAAAAATACATCAAAAGGATCATACACCACGACCAAGTGGGATTCATTGCAGGGATGCAAGGATGTTACAACATTCAAAAATCCATCAACATCACCCACCACATCAACAAAAAAAAGGACAAAAACCACATGATCATCTCCATAGATGCTGAAAAAGCATTCGACAAAATTCAACATCCATTCATGATAAAAACTCTCAACAAAATGGGTATAGAGGGCAAGTACCTCAACATAATAAAGGCCATACATGATAAACCCACAGCCAACATCATACTGAACAGCGAGAAGCTGAAAGCTTTTCCTCTACGATCAGGAACAGGACAGGGATGCCCACTCTCCCCACTGTTATTCAACATAGTACTGGACGTCCTAGCCACTGCAGTTAGACAAAACAAAGAAATACAAGGAATCTGGATTGGTAAAGAAGAAGTTAAACTGTCACTATTTGCAGATGATATGATATTGTACATAAAAAACCCTAAAGACTCCACTCCGAAACTACTAGAGCTAATATCGGAATTCAGCAAAGTTGCAGGATACAAAATTAACACACAGAAGTCTGTGGCTTTCCTATACACTAACAATAAACTAATAAAAAGAGAAATCAGGAAGACAAGTCCATTCACAATAGCATCAAAAAGAATAAAATACCAAGGAATAAACCTAACGAAGGAAGTGAAAGACCTATACCCTGAAAACTATAAGACACTCTTAAGAGAAAGAGGTCACTAACAAATGGAAACTCATTCCATGCTCCTGGCTAGGAAGAATTAATATCGTCAAAATGGCCATCGTGCCCAAAGCAATATACAGATTCGATGCAAACCCTATCAAACTACCAACAGCATTCTTCAATGAACTGGAACAGTTCAAAAATTCGTATGGAAGCACCAAAGCCACCAAATAGAGAAAGCAGTCCTGAGAAGGAAGAATAAAGTGGTGGGGATCTCACTCCCCAACTTCAAGCTCTACTACAAAGCCACAGTAATCACGACAATTTGGTACTGGCACAAGAACAGAGCCACAGACCAATGGAACAGAATAGAAACTCCAAACTTAACCCAAATATATATGGTCAATTAATATTCGATAAAGGGGCCATGGACATACAGTGGGGAAATGACAGTCTCTTCAACAGGTGGTACTGGCAAAACTGGACAGCTACATGTAAGAGAGTGAAACTGGATCACTGTCTAACCACATACATAAAAGTAAATTCGAAATGGATCAACGACTTGAACGTAAGTCATGAAACCATAAAACTCTTAGAAAAAAACATAGGCAAAAATCTCTTAGACATAAACATGAGTGACCTCTTCTTGAACGTATCTCCCCAGGCAAGGGAAACAAAGGCAAAAATGAACAAGTGGGACTATATCAAGCTGAAAAGCTTCTGTACAGCAAAGGATACCATCAATTGAACAAAAGGGTATCCTACAATATGGGAGAATATATTCGAAAATGACAGATCCGATAAAGGGTTGACATCCAAAATATATAAAGAGCTCACGCACCTCAACAAACAAAAAGCAAATAATCCAATTAAAAAATGGACAAAGGAGCTGAATAGACAGTTCTCTAAAGAAGAAATTCAGATGGCCAACAGACACATGAAAAGATGCTCCATATTGGTTGTCATCAGAGAAATGCAAATTAAAACCACAATGAGATATTATCTCACACCAGTAAGGATGGCTATCATCCAAAAGACAAACAACAACAAATGTTGGCGAGGTTGTGGAGAAAGGGGAACCCTCCTGCACTGCTGGTGGGAATATAAATTAGTTCAACCATTGTGGAAAGCAGTATGGAGGTTCCTCAAAATGCTCAAAATAGAATTACCATTTGACCCAGGAATTCCACTTCTAGGAATTTACCCCAAGAATGCAGCACTCCAGTTTGAAAAAGACAGATGCATCCCTATGTTTATTGCTGCACTATTTACAATAGCCAAGATATGGAAGCAACCTAAGTGTCCATCAGTAGATGAATGGATAAAGAAGATGTAGTACATATACACAATGGAATATTACTCAGCCTAAGAAAAAAATAAATCCTACCATTTGCAACAACATGGATGGAGCTAGAGGGTATTATGCTCAGTGAAATAAGCCAGGCGGAGAAAGACAAGTACCAAATGATTTCACTCATATGTGGAGTATAAGAACAAAAGAAAACTGAATGAACAAAACAGCTGCAGAAGCACAGAATCCAAGAATGGACTAAAAATTACCAAAGGGAAAGGGACTGGGGAGGACAGGTGGGAAGGGAGGGATAAGGGCGGGAAAAAAAAGAAGGGGGCATTACAATTAGCATGTATAGTGTGGGGGGGGCATGGGAGGGCTGTGCAACACAGAGAACCAAGTAGTGATTTTACAGCATCTTACTATGTTGATGGACAGTGACTGTGAATGGGGATGTGGGGGGGACTTGGTGAAGGGGGGAGCCTAGTAAATATAATGTTCTTCATGTAATTGTAGATTAATGATACCAAAATAAAATTAAAGAAAAATACAAGACCCATCTATATATTGCTTACAAGAGACTCACCTCAAACCCAAAGACATACACAAACTAAAAGTCAAGGGATGGAAAAAGATATTTCATGCAGACAATAGGGAGAAAAAGCAGGTGTTGCAGTACTTATATCAGACAAAATAGACTTGAAAACAAAGTCACAAGAGATAAAGAAGGACATTACATAATGCTAAAGGGGTCAGTCCTACAAGAGGATATAACCATTATAAATATGTATGCACCCAATACGGGAGCACCAACATATGTGAAACAAATACTAACAGAATTAAAGGAGGAAACAATGCAATGCATTCATTTTGGGAGACTTCAACGCACCACTCACTCCAACAGACAGATCCACCAGAGAGAAAATAAGTAAGGACACAGAGGCACTGAACAACACATTAGAACAGATGGACCTAATACACATCTACAGCACTCTACACCCAAAAGCAGCAGGATACACATTCTTCTCAAGTACACATGGAACATTTTCCAGAATAGACCATATACTAGGCCACAAAGAGAGCCTCAGTGAATTCAAAAAGATTGAAATTCTACCAAGCAACTTCTCAGACCACCAAGGTATAAAACTAGAAATAAATTGTACAAAGAAAACAAAAAGGCTCACAAACAACATGGAGGCTTAAAAACATGCTCCTAAATCCTCAATGGATCAATGACCAAATTAAAATAGAGATCAAGAAATATATGGAAACAAATGACAACAACAGCACAATCCCTCAACTACTGTAGGATGCAGTGAAAGCAGTTCTAAGAGGAACGTATATAGCAATCCAGGCATATTTAAAGAAGGAAGAACAATCCCAAATGAAGTCTAAAGTCACAATTATTGAAATTGGAAAAAGAAGAGAAAATGAGGCCCAAAGTCAGCAGAAGGAGTGTCATAATATAGATCAAAGAAGAAATAAATAAAATTGAGAAGAATAAAACAACAGAAAAAATCAATGAAACCAAGAGCTGGTTCTTTGAGAAAATAAACAAAATAGACAAGCCAGTAGCCAGACTTATTAAAAGAAAAATAGAATGTACACACTTCAACAGAATCAGAAACAAGAAAGGAAAAATCACGACAGACCCCACAGAAATACAAAGAATCATTAGAGTATACTATGAAAATCTATATGCTAACAAGCTGGGAAACCTAGAAGAAATGGACAACTTCCTAGAAAAATACAACCTTCCAAGACTAACCGAGGAAGAAACAGAAAATCTAAACAGACCAATTACCAGCAGCAAAATTGAAGCGGTAATCAAAAAACTACCCAAGAGCAAAACCCCAGGCCAGATGAATTTACTGTGGAATTTTATCAGACATACAGAGAAGACATAATATACATTGTCCTTAAAGTTTTCCAAAAAATAGAAGGGGAGGGAATACTTCCAAATTCATTCTATGAAGCCAGCTTCACCCTAATACCAAAACCAGGCAAAGACCCCACCAAAAAAGAAAATTACAGACCAATATCCCTGATGAACATAGACGCAGAAATACTCAACAAAATATTAGCAAACCGAATTCAAAAATAAATCAAGAGGATCATACACCATGACCATTGGGATTCATCCCAGGGATGCAAGGATGACTCAACATTAGAAAATCCATCAACATCATCCACCACATCAACCAAAAAAAAAGGACAAAACCATATGATCATCTCCATATATGCTGAAAAAGCATTCAACAAAATTCAACATCCATTCATGATAAAAACTCTCAACAAAATGGGTATAGAGGGCAAGTACCTCAACATAATAAAGGCCATATATGATAAACCCACAGCCAACATCATACTGAACAGCGAGAAGCTGAAAGCTTTTCCTCTAAGATCAGGAACAAGACAGGGATGCCCACTCTCCCCACTGTTATTTAACATAGTACTGGAGGTCCTAGCCACGGCAATCAGACAAAACAAAGACATACAAGAAATCCAGATTGGTAAAGAAGAAGTCAAACTGTCACTATTTGCAGATGACATGAACTGGTACATAAAATCCCTAAAGACTCCATTCCAAAACTACTAGAACTAATATCTGAATTCAGCAATGTTGCAGGACACAAAATTAATACACAGAAATCTGTGGCTTTCCTATACACTAACAATGAACTACCAGAAAGAGAAATCAGGAAAACACTTCCATTCACAATTGCATCAAAACAAATAAAATACCTAGGAATAAACCTAACCAAGGAAGTGAAAGACCTATACCCTGAAAAATGCAAGACAGTCTTAAGAGAAATTAAAGAGGACACTAACAAATGGAAACTCATCCCATGCTTCTGGCTAGGAAGAATAAATATAGTCAAAATGGCTGTCCTGCCTAAAGCAATCTACAGATTCAATGCAATCCCTATCAAAATACCAACAGCATTCTTCAACGAACTAGAACAATAGTTCTAAAATTCATATGGAACCATAAAAGACCCTGAATAGCCAAAGCAATCCTGAGAAGGAAGAATAAAGTGGGGAGGATCTGCTTCCCAACTTCAAGCTCTACTACAAAGTCACAGTAATCAAGACAATTTGGTACTGGCAGAAGAACAGAGCCACAGACCATTGGAACAGAATAGAGACTCCATATATTAACCCAAACATATATTGTCAATTAATATATGATAAAGGAGCCATGGACATACAATGGGGAAATGACGGTCTCTTCAACAGATGTTGCTGGCAAAATTGGACAGCTACATGTAAGAGAATGAAACTGGATCACTGTCTAACCCCATACACAAAAGTAAATTCGAAATGGATCAAATACCTGAATGTAAGTCATGAAACCATAAAAGTCTTAGAAAAAAACATAGGCAAAAATCTCTTGGACATAAACATGAGCGACTTCTTTTTGAACATATCTCCCCAGGCAAGGGAAAGAAAAGCAAAAATGAATAAGTGGGACTATATCAAGCTGAAAAGCTTCTGTACAGCAAAGGACACCATCAATAGAACAAAAAGGTATCCTACAGTATGGGAGAATATATTTATCAATGATAAATCCGATAAAGGGTTGACATCCAAAATATATAAAGAGCTCATGCACCTCAACAAACAAAAAGTGAACAATCCAATTAAAAAATGGGCAGAGGAGCTGAATAGACAGTTCTCCAAAGAAGAAATTCAGTTGGCCAACAGACACATGAAAAGATGCTCCACATCACTAGTCATCAGAGAAATGCAAATTAAAACCACAATGAGATGTCACCTCACACCAGTAAGGATGGCCACAATCCAAAAAACAAACAACAACAAATGTTGGCAAGGTTGTGGAGAAAGCGGAACCCTCCTACACTGATGATGGGAATGTAAACTAGTTCAACCATTGTGGAAAGCAGTATGGAGGTTCCTCAAAAAGCTCAAAATAGAAATACCATTTGACCCAAGAATCCCACTTTTAGGAATTTACCCTAAGAATGCAGCAGCCCAGTTTGAAAAAGACGGATGCACCCCCTATGTTTATCGCAGCACTATTTACAATAGCCAAGAAATGGAAGCAACCTAAATGTCCATCAGTAGTTGAATGGATAAAGAAGATGTGGTAAATATACACAATGGAATATTTTTCAGCCAAGAAGAAAACAAATCCTGCCATTTGCAACAACATGGATGGAGCTAGAGGGTGTAATGCTCAGTGAAATAAGCCAGGCGGAGAAAGACAAGTACCAAATTGATTTCACTCATATGTGGAGTATAAGAACAGAAAAAACTGAAGGAACAAAACAGCAACAGAATCACAGAACCCAAGAGTGGACTAACAGTTACCAAAGGGAAAGGGACTGGGGAGGATGGGTGGGAAGGAGGCATAAGGGCGGGGAAAAAGAAAAGGGGCATTACGATTAGCATGTATCATGTGGGGTGGGGGGCAAGGGGAGGGCTGTGCAACACAGAGAAGACAAGTAGTGATTCTATAGCATGTTACTACGCTGATGAACAGTGACTGTAATGGGGTATGTGGGGGGGACTTGGTGATGGGGGGCGTCTGGTAAACATAATGTTCTTCATGTAATTGTAGATTAATGATACCAAAATAAAAAATAAAAATAAATTAAAAAGTTACAGAAGAGAAAGAAATACTCGTGGAAAAGTCTTAAGAAATGGCGGCATGAGAACACGAGCTGCAAACTTCTGCGGATTCCCTGAAGAAGGAAATGGCATTGATGCGAGAGGAGGCAGCACTAGAATGCCGGCAGCAAGGTGCCGTTGAAGAGGTAAAAGATTCCTTACAGAATGATATGGCAGTGCTGCCAGGTGCTCTGAAGGAGGAAAAGGCCATCAAGCAAAAAGATGAACTCTTGAGGGAAGCACAGGAGGATGTGACACAAGAATGCCAGCTGTGAAGCATTGAGGTGAAGGTAAAAGACCTTCTGAAGACTGACGTAGCATTGCTGCAAGGCACAGTAGAAAAGGTAAAGGTTGTAGCAGATTAGGCACTTGGGAGAGGGGAGAGAAAGGTGCCATCAGCCCTGGAAATGGAGGAGCTGGGGGAGGATGAAGGGGTGGTGCTGGAGGCACTGACTCCTCCTGTATTGAAAGCATGCCCAGTGGTTGTAAAGAAAATAAAGACCGTGTATGTATCTCCTATCCCTGAGTATATTTGGGGGATTGAGACACTGAAGGGTCTATGGCTGTAGACCACTGCAGCTGAGTTCAGACTGAGAGTACATGTGGTGAAGGCAGTTCTGAGGGGACATGCTAGGCATCTGCCCATAGCTTTGCCTGTGCCTCGGTGGGTGCCTAATACCAAACAATACAAACTGCCTGGAAGGCGTAAAGAGATTGGAGAAACTCTCCAGGAGCTGGAAAAGGTGGGTATTATAAAGCCCACCCATAGTCCTTTCAATTCCCCAGTGTGGCCAGTAAAAAAGCCAGATGGCTCCTAGCGTATCACAGTGGATTACAGAAAATTGAATAAAGTCATACCCCCTATGCATGCTGCTGTCCCCTCTATTGCAGGCCTGATGGATACTCTCAGCCATGAACTAGGAACATATCATTATGTGGTAGATCTTGCTAATGCCTTCTTTTTCATTGACATTGAGCAGGAAAGTCAGGAACGGTTTGCCTTTGTGTGGGAAGGACGGCAATGGACTTTCACCATCCTTCCACAGGGATACCTCTACAGCCCCACCATCTGTCATGGACTTGTAGCCCAGGACTTGGCTACATGGGGGAAACCCCCAATGGTGCGGCTGTACCATTATATTGATAAGGTCATGCTCACGTCTGATTCTCTTTCAGATCTAGAAGGTGCAGCACCTAGACTGCTGCAACATCTATAGAAGAAAGGAAGGGCTGTGAACAGTACCAAGGTTCAGGGACCTGGTTTGTCTGTCAAATACTTGGGGGTCATCTGGTCAGGTAAGACCAAAGTTATACCGGAAACAGTTATAGATAAAGTCCAGGCCTTTCTTACTCCTAGAACTGTAGCATTGCTACAGGAGTTTCTGGGTCTTCTAGGCTACTGGAGAGTGTTTATCCCGCACTTGGCACAAATTCTGAAGCCCTTATACCAGTTGGTACAAAAGGGCATCAGGTGGGACTGGGATGAGACATGTGCATCTGCCTTTACTACAGCAAAACAGGCAGTCAAAGCTGTGCAGGCCTTGAGTGTGATAGATCCATCAAGGCCCTGTGAGCTGGACATTCATGTAACTAAAGACGGTTATGGCTGGGGTCTTTGGCAATGGCTTGAATGAACTCGCCAACCTATTGGATTCTGGTCACAACTCTGGAAAGGGGCAGAGGTACAATACAGTTTGATAGAAAAACAACTGGTGCCATGTGTCACGCCTTGCTGGCTACAGAACCCATCACTGGAATGGCCCTAATAAAGGTAATAACCACCTATCCCATCTTGGGGTGGGTAAGAGACTGGACCCAAAAGCCAAGGAGTGGTGTGGTACAAACGCCCCCACTGGCAAGTGGGTGCTTACCTACAGCAGCACAGTGCCCTCTCTAGTAGCCCTTTGAGTGAAGAACTCCATCACTTATTGGGGCCGGTGACATATACTAGTGAAAAGCAGGAAGAACTTGCTTTTGAACCATTAGTAGCAGAGAGTCCCTATCAGGAGGAAAGAGCCCCTATACCTGAAGATGCATGGTATACAGATGGCTCCAGCCATGGGCAGCCCCCAAAATAGAGGGCCATGGCTTTCCATGCTAAGACTGAGACAATATGGATGGAAGATGGTGAGGGGAAGAGCAGCCAATGGGCAGAGTTGCGGGCCATATGGCTTGTGATCAGCCAGGAGCCCTCCCCTATAGTCTGCACTGACAGCTGGGCTGTATATCGGGTCTTGACCCTGTGGCTACCAACCTGGTACCATGCCAACTTGCTGGTTGGTCACCGACCCCTTTGGAGGCAAGAATTGTGGCAAGACTTATGGGCCTGTGGTCAGACCAAAATAATTACAGTATACCATGTGATAGGTCATTTGCCACTGGCATCCCCAGGAAAAGATGAAGCAGATAAATTGGCCCAGATACGTTGGTTAGAAGGAAAGCCTGCCTCTGATGTAGTCCAATGGTTACATCAGCGTTTGTTGCATGTGGGGCAAAAGACAATGTGGGCTGTAGCCCATCAGTGGGGCTTGCCTTTGACCTTTGAAGAAGTTAGAGCCTGGCAAGAGTGTGTTGTATGCTCCTAAAGGGACTTAACACTGAGTTCCACAGCAACATGGGAGAATAGCTAAGGGGTCTATACCCCTCGTCAGGTGTCAGATAGACTATATTGGGCCTCTACCTGTGTCAGAAGGATATCAGTATGCTGTGACTTGTGTGGACACAGCTACTGGACTTCTGGTTGCTTTTCATACCCGTTGTCTAGACCAGCAGATGGCCAAAAGAGGCCTGGAGCATCTCTTTGCCACCTATGGCTGACCACAGGTAATTGAGAGTGATCAGGGCACCCATTTTACTGGACATACACTGCAAGAATGGGTGCAACAGCTGGGAATAAAATGGAAGTTCATGTGCCATACAATCCTACCACAGCAGGCATGATAGGGAGGTACAATAGCTTGTTAAAATCTGGACTAAAGTCAGATACCAATAGTCTGCGGGGGTGGTTAGTCCGCCTATGGACCGTGCTATGGCGTTTGAATGAGAGACCCTAAAAGGAAGCCCTGAGCCCAGTGGACATGTTAACACGTATGGCTGCCTCCCCCACACAACTGCAAGTACAAACCAAGGAAGAATCACTGAAGCCAAGGTTTGGCCACCAGAATATCTTGCTGCCAGCACCAACTGCCCTGAACCCTGGAGACTCCATTGAGTGGATGTGGCCTTGGACCTTTCAACACATGGACCAACAATGGCTGGCTCTCCTGGCACCTTGGGGACAAGGCCTGGAAGCTGGCCTCCTGTGTATTCCTGGAATAACAGTAGAGTGGCTGCCGAAGGTCACAGTAGTATATCCTGAATGGCCAGAAGGTAGGAGCATCTTACCAGGGAGTTTGTTTTATCATTATGGCAGGTGCATGCACCCCCCAGTAGCACTATATATAGACCCTGCAGTAACCCCCATGGGAAAAGGAGTAAAAACATGGCATACTAGACCAGGAAGGGGCTCCCTCCCTGCTACAGTCCTATCACAGGACCGCTCTCTTACATGCATCCTACCTGATGGACAAGATTTGCCCATGTTGATGTCATTAAAATGTGTCTTATCGCCCCTAAGATCTTTGTGGATTGGGAACTTCCTCTGGCTTGAGGATTATTATAATTTGTTATTAGGTACCTCCTCTGGCTTGAGGATTATTATAATTTTTGTTACCTGTATCAAAACCTTATTGTATCTTAATTTTTGTTCTTATCTCTAAGTTGTTATCCTCTGTTGCTGTTGTAGATTCTGGTTACAGTTCTCCAGCTTATTCGCACAAGGACCATTGCAGAAGATTGAGAGTTGCTAGTGCTTGACCTACCATCGGGAGAACAAGCCAGGTAGTAAACCCTTTCACCCCAAAGAACGTTTGCTGTCATTTCTTTGGTCACACTGAATCCATAGTGAACTTGCTGGGGGCTGAAACCCATTAGCAAGACAGGCAGTTATCCTGGATGATCCTGGTGGTGGGTCCAATGCAATCACAGGGGGCTTTATAGAGGGAGGTAGGAGAATTAGTATCAGAGATAGAGATGTGACAGCAGAGGCAAAGTTGGGGTACTGTGGGGCCACAGCTGTGGAACGCAAGCAGCCTTTAGAAGCCAGAAAGGGTAAGGACACACATTCTCCCTGGAGCCTCCAGAAGGGACACAGCCCAGCTGACAGCTTGGTTAGCCCAGTGACTCTGAGTATGGACTTCTGACCTCTGTAACTGTTAAGGCAAGAAGTTTGGTTGCTTTAAGGCACCAAGTCAGTGGTAGTTTGTTAAAGCAGCAGTGTATAGGCACTCAGAACTTCCCCGCTTCTAAGTCCAGTGCTGTTTTGTTTCTACCATACTGGTCTGAGTGGAGGGGGTGGGTAGTTCAGGGGTGGGGAATACTTTAAGGAAGCCGCCGCAGGCGGGTGTGAGCACCTGCTGCACAGAGTAACGGGTGTGAGGCGGAGTGGAGGAGGGGATGGTAGGTGGGGAGTACTCATTTTTGGAAGCAGAGGAATTTGGGTTGACATAGAAGGAACTGCTCATGGGGCATTCAGCCAGCTCAGCATAAGTATGGGGCATGGCTGACTGGGGTGAGACAAGCACTGGGGAGAGAGCCTTTCTCTAGTCCCTTTCTCGGTGCTGGTGGGAAGGAGACCCGCCACACTGTGTTCCTATATTAAAGCAGCGTTGCACGGTGCTGCGAGAGACGATGATTCTGTTTGTGTTTTTCTATTTTTTTTTAATCGGAATAAAGTTGATATACAATATCATATTGGTTTCAGATGTACAACATAGTGTTTCGATAATTACACACAGTACCAGATGTGCACCAAGGCACGTGTGTTTCCCCCTGTTGCCATACCAAGATGTTACAGTATTATTGGTTATGTTCCATATGTTGTACTTCTATTCCATGACTAGCTCTTACTTAGAGTTTGTACCTCTTTATCCCCTTCCCCTATTTCCCCCATCTCCCACCCTCCTCCCTATGGTAAACAGCAGTCTGTTGTCCATATTTATGGGTCCAGTTTTTTTGTTTGTTTTGTATTTTAGATTCTACATATAAGTGAAACCATACAGTTGTCATCTTTCTCTACAGCGCTGATTCTGTTAATGAGCAATGTCTGGGAAGTCAAGGCCACCTCCTCTCTCTGAGACCCTGTGGTTCACTAGACTGTCCTGCATGCCCCACCGCCTCATCTTCTCCAAAGTGGCACTGGCCCCACTCATGACCTTCTGAGGTGGCGCAGGCAGCCTGCTGTCTTACTCTGCAAGGGCTTGGGCTTGTTGGCATGATAGGGTGTGGGTTTGGGGAGTGCTTTGCAAAGGAGGCCAAAGCATATTGTTTGGGAGCTTGAGAGGTAAGCCAGTGTCTTTGCTTTTTTGGGGGCACAGCTCTCAGCAGTTAGAATGCAGGCTGGGGGGTTGATGACTGACTGCTTCACCAGCTGTGTCTCCCCAGCTCTGGAGCTCTGACCAAGACCTCTGGCCCTGGGACCCAGGATGCCTGCAGAGCTGTAGATGAGTTTTCCATTCTTCCTCCTACATCTACCTTGCCTAGGGCAGTTCAAGCGCAGCCTCCTTCAGGAAGCCTTCCCTGATAGCTCTGCCTAGCTGAAAACACTTTATACGCTGCACATTTTCAGCACGCAGTGATTGTTGGTGTACTATTTCATTACACATTATGTGGTTCTCTGATCATTTTGGAGAAGTGAGTACAGATGGATGGCTTGTCTTCCAGTGCAGTTACACACTTCCTCAGGGTGGGGACAGCCTGCCTTCATGTGTGCTGTGTCTCACCAAATACACTGGAAGCCACTGGAGGATGGGTACTGATTTACACGAAGACAATGTTTGTGGTGCCGCTCCAGCTGTTCTGTAAATCCTGCAGGGAAAGGATGAGTGCCCTGGAGGTAAATAAGAGACGAGGAGGACTTTGGAAGCCCAGGAAAGGCCATTTGTTAGCTGGAAAGGTCATTTCCTTTCTAGAGGGGTGCATTCCTAAATTGAGGGCAAACCTATCAGTCAGCGCTAGCTTTTTCCACTAGAAGAAGATGGACTCCGGGCTCCTTCCCTCCAGCTTTACTTGTGTATTCTCCATTCATATTCCAGCAGACAGCTTACGTTTGCTGAGTACCTTGTGTGATAAACATTAAGGACTCAAAGACTAATAATAGATTTTCTCTGCAGGTGGCCATCTGAGCTACTCTGTCTTAATCTCTGTGCATGTCACTCACGGTCCCCAACTCCAGCCCCCAAGCTCCTTCCCCAAAAACATTTCCCATGTTAGGCGTTAGACAACCTTCCACAAGTCAAAAAATAGAGCTGCGTCCCTGGGAGGAGCTGAGGTAATGCTTTCCCTCATGGTGGGGGCTGGAGGATCCTGAGTGTTCTTTGCGTTTTGGCAGAAAGTTCAGAAATGTAGATCACCAGAGACAACATCCTACAGTAGGAAGTTGAGTTAAAATCAGGAGGAGCTAGGGGTCAGGTTCAGTGCCTTTCTACCCACACAAGAAAACATGTTTTACAGCATTGGAGGAAAACCCTGGTGATCCCTGACTAAAGTGAAGGCAGCAGTAATAGTAACAATGACAAGAAAAGCAGGGCAGAGTGAGAAATGAGATACAACCCGAAGAGCTTTCAGTTCGGTGGGAGAGGACAGACCCCCTCCGATGAAGTGCCCTCCTGCACCCCAGCTTGAGTGGGCATGGGAGCAGTGTGGGAGCTGACGAGGTGTCCTGCCAGCGCCTCAGTCCAAGACTCATCAATACCCTCCTTTCCATCAGCAACTGTTTCTGTTTACCTCCCTCCACTTTTTTTCCCCCTAAAGGCAGGGTGAGGAGGTGTCTGTGATTGGAACAATGTCTCACATTGCCAGAAGGGAGCAACAGATCATTCCCTGGGTCTCCCAGCTGTACCCCCAGTGCTGTCTGGTGATCCAGCCATTTTCTCTGTGGTTACTAAGGCCTGCCATATGCCAGGCTCTGTGCGGGCACTGCGGATGCAAAGCTATGATATGGGTCCCTGCTCTGGAGGTCAAAGGAGTGAGACAGTCATGGAAACACAAAGCGCCAAACAGTAGGGTGAGGTGCCAAGACCAAAGGCTCTCCAGGGCATTGTGGTGGCCCAGGGAGGGGCAGGGGGAGAGGCGGTGTCAGAAGAAACCTCACAGGAGGAGAGGTTTGAACTGGGTGTTGAAAGATAATGGATTTTTGCAGAGTACTCTGCCAGCAGGGGCATCCCAGGCAGGGGGTTCAGAGTGAGCGTGACACCACCCGGCAAGGGGTGCTGGGATTGAGTGGTAGGGGGAGAGGCCAGGGGCGTTGGTGGATCTCAGAGGGCTGTCCTTGCCTTTGTGCTGAGGAGCCTGGACTAAAACCATGAAGGGAGCCACCCTAGGAGTTTAATTAGGAGAATAACAATCACATTTGCACCTTTAAAAGTCCTTTCTTGCAGCTGTGGGGAGGAGGGGTACACAGGGATGCAGGAAGGCAGACCCGAGGCTCAAACTGGTCTAGTGAGAGACGGTGCGGGTCTGAACCACAGCAGCAGCAGCCGGTGGGAGGGAGGGCTGGACACGGGGTTGGGGTGACAGTTTGGATCTCTGATTAGGTGGAGGGGTGGGGGGCAGAGGCCTCCCAGGTTTCTGTCTTCAGAGGCTGGGGTGCGTGCCAGTGGCAGCTGATGGGGTGGAGTACAGAGAGGAGGAGAAGCGGGGAGGAAGAGGACGGCCCTGACACATACAGGGCGTCATGTCCAGCTCCCCCTCTCATTCCCACCATACCCCCCAATCTAGAATCTTCCTGCTTCTCACTGGTTCTGGGACAGGCTGCCTGCTGGGTCTCACAAGGTTTAGTCTTTCTTCCTGTTGGAACAGCTTATGATTCTTTCCCTTAATACATATTTATTGACAGCGGGTTATGTACAGGCATTGCGAGGAGTTCCTTTCCCCACAGAGCTTGCAGCCTTGTGCAGGGGGTGGGGGAAAGGAAGGGGCAGATGACTGAGCTAACAGTTGCAGCACAGCGTGGAAATGCTCATAAGTGAGAACATTCCTGGAGGAGAGCTTAGCCTGGACTCAGATCACACGGGGAGGTTTCCTAGAGTGGTGACATCCAGGCCCAACCAGATGAATAGAGCTTGCCCAGTGGGGCTGGGCTGGAGGAAAAGGGTTTAAACAAGATCACAAGTGCTGGAAATCAGTGGCCGACCCTGAGGTGTGCCGGACAGGCGAAAACCAGTCTCGCTTGAGTGTACAGGAGTGTACAGGAGAAACCACGTCCTCAGGTTTCCAGCAAGAAACCAGATGAGAAGGGCGTCCAGGGAAGAGCTGGGAGGCTTTCCAAAGGGCCCGGGGTGGAGGCAGAGGGGTAGGTCAGGGTGAGGAAGGAGAGAGTGATTGTGGCAACTCATTCATTCATTCATCTTATTTGATGAGTACTGAGACCAGAAATACAGTAGTGAGCATGACTGACATGTTTTCCGATCTCACAGAGCTTACATTTTAGTGGGAAGAGACATACAATGTATAAATAGGTTCATTTCTGATAGTGGTGAGTGCTTTGAAGAGTGGAAAACGGGAATGAAATAGTGCCTAGAGAGGAGCTTCTCTGGGTTGGAGGAGGGCAGACCTCTGAACAGGTGACAGTGACCAGTGGACTGAGTGGATGTGAGCATCCTTCTTAGGGAGAAGACACAGAGCAAAGGCAAGGAGGGTGCGGGGGAAGAGTAGATGCCTGGACAGGTTTGTACCTCGGGACGTCAGCAGGGTAACAGCTGTGTGGGCCCAGACGGTTCAGCCCCCAGGTTAGGCCAAGAAGCAGTCACAATCCTATAGGGGGTGCATGGTCTTCAGGCCTGGAGGGATTCTGTTTCGGAAGGAGCCTTCTTAAAGTCCTTGACAGATGAGGCTTGCGTTTCTGGAAGGAGTTGGAGCTGGTCTGTCTGCATTGGGGCTCTGGGAAGAGGGTCCAAACCTTACAGTTGGTAAACTATGGAGGAGGCCAGGAGTTGGTAAATTATGGCCTGAGGGCCAAGCCCTGGTTTATTAGAACACAACCCGGCTCCTTCATTTACATACTGTTAGGAGTTGCTTTTTCGAGTTGAATGGTTGCAGCAGGGACACAGGGCCTGCAAAGCCTGGAACATTTGCTGCCTGAGGCTACAGGAAAGCTTGCCCAGCCCCGCTGTAAGCTGTGTCTGGCTGTTTTCTTGGCGGGCTCAGGCCTGGTCTGTATGTGCTAGAAGGTGAGGCTGTGTGTGCTCTGAAACTGGACCTCCAAAAGCTACAGTCCATCTCAGGTGCTGTAAATCTGTTGGTCGCTAAGCTCATTCACCAAGCGCGTACTTGGTAGTGTGCTGGGAGCTTGGTGATGTAGTTCAGGCTTGAATTTGTCTTCCCTAAGTGGTCTGTGCCCCAATTGCTGCAAGGGGCACCTTCCCAAATCATAGTTCTAAGCATGTCATCCCCTGCTCTGGAACACTGAATGGCTCCCTGTTGCTGCTTAATAAAATTCAGCCGCCTTGACCTAATAACCTTCATTGTTCTTCACGTGTAGCTCCGGTGTGCCATTCCACTCCTCATTTCTGACTGTCCAAATACTTATTAAATGCTTCAGCCAAATCTGATTGCTTACCACTCCCCAGAGAGGTGCTCTCCACCTCGGCAACTGCATCATTTGGGGACTACTTAACCACATTCAGCTTCCTGTTCTTGGGTATTTGGGCCCTTGACTCAGGTGCTCTGCCAGTTTTGAAACTATGTATGGGTACCCTATCCCCACTCGTTTTCCTATGCCCATAGGGCTGGCATTTAGGAGGGCGTTAACAATTACTGAGTTATGTATCAGGACCAGATGCTTAGCACTGTTGCTTGAATCCATTTAGCACTCAAAAACATTCATCTAGTGATGCACTCAGTCAAGGATCCACTGTGTTCATATACTCAGCACCTAATATCTGGCACACAATAAATGAATGAAAAATAATGAATAAATGAATGATATCAAGTGTTCTACAAGGTGAGAGGAAAGCGATCCTATTTACTAAAAGTGCTCTGGGGCCTTTGTGATTATTGACTCTGCTATTGCAATTGATAGGTTTGGGGCTGCAAATCTGGGGGAGGGAAATCCTGGGGCAAAATACCTGTAAAACTGAAATCAGTCAAAGGGAGAAATAAAGTTTAAAATCCATTTATTACTCACAAACTGCAGTCCTGGGCCTTCTCTCTTTCCTGCTCCAGCAGAAGCAAAACCGGCCCTCCCCTCACCTCTCGGGTATAGATAAGCCCTCCTTGCCCAGGTAATTACCCGTTGGTACGGAGATGAACTTCTCTTCACCCCTGAGAAATGATGCAAAGGCACTAAAGCCATATTTCTTTCCATCTCTGAATGCCTGTTGATATGCAGATGTACTAAAGCCAGGTGAGATATTCTAGAACTATTACAATTTTACCCACAGGGGCCCTAAAAGTTGACATTTCCAAGGGTTAGAATTTCCAGATTCTAAACTCAAAATTTCAGTAAATTACTAGCAGGTAGACAAAGTCATGTGGGCCATGGCTCTTGGTCTAATTAATGTGCTTCTTTTAGGTGTGATTAATTGAAAGGAAAAATAAAAATTAAAAGCAATGTTTGAGGGCCAGCTACCTGTCAGCCAGGTGATAAGTGCTTTATATACATATCTTATTTCATGCTCACTACAAACTCATGATGTAGATTTTAAGGAAAACTTTCTGTGATGGACAATTTTAAATATAGGCAGAGTCAAGCAAATAGTGTCACAACCTCCCCGTCCGCATCACCAAATGCACTATTCATTGACTCATGGCCAAGTCTGTTCACATATTACTCCCACCCCGTATTATTTTGAAGCCCCCGCTTTATTATTTTGAAGCAAACTCAGGAGATATTATGATTTCACCCATAAATATTTAGTATGTATCTGTAAAAGATAAGGTCTCTTTGAAACACATAACCGCAACGCTGTTATCTCTCCAACTGCCCCACACAAATATTCTTTAAAACCATCAAGTATTCTACTCTCCCATCTTTCCAGTTGTCTCAGATTTTTTTTTTTCACAATGCATTTAGCCAAGATCCAAATAAAGTCCTGCTTTATGACTGATTTGTCTTTTAGCTTTTTTTGAACTTTGGTTTCTCCTTTCATCTCTTTTTTTTCCTCCCTTTCAATTCCCTTCTTGAAGAAACCAGGTTGTTTTCCCCTATTTTGGATTTTGCTCATTGTATCCACCTGGAGTTGTTGAATGTGTTCCTCTGTTCTCTGTATTTACTGTAAATTAGTAGTTTGATCTAAAGGCTTAGTCAGATTCAGATTAATACAGTGCCGGGGGCGGGGGTAGCAACGAAGATCAGGTCTCTTCTTTCATCAGGAGGGACTGTAGTGTCTTTTTTTTTTTTGGTGGTGTTAGCAGCCATTAATTGATTACAGATTGAAAAATGATAGTATTATTTTATCATTCCTGCTTCATTTGTTTGTTGGCATACTTCTTTAAAGAGATACTGGGTCTTATAAACTACTACCCAGTGGTACAGTTTATCTAGAAAAAGTTGGCTAATTGCTTGGTTTGTTCTTTTTATTTACCATTTTTCAAAAACCACCATTTTCACACCCTTCAATGGTGACCCCCCTTTTCTTTCTCAAGAATCACTATGAGCAGAGGGATTTAAACCCATTTAATGTATTGCAATACATTATTTTTCTTATTGTGCAAAATGTCCCATCTTTGACTAAAAGGAGTCCCTTCAGATTGGCTCTGGAGACCTGGTGACATCATCTTGACAACCTTTAGTAGATCTCTGGCTTTCTGGAATGGCAACATGTCCAGACTCATCTTACACATTTTTGGCCCCAGACCTAGAATCAACAATTTCTCCAAGAAGTCCTGGTTTCTTTTACTGAGAAATGGTATTTGGGGGCCACAATCTTGCTGCTAGGGGTAAATACTATCTTTTTAAAAGTTAAAAAGAAAATTAACAGCTTTATTGAGGTATAATTCACATATCATAAAATTCAACCATTTTAAGTGGACAGTTCAATGACTTTTAGTGTATTTACACAGTTGTGCAACCATCACTAAAATCTAATTCAAGAACATTTCCATCATCCATAAAGAACCCCCCCGTGTCCCTGAGAGTCATTCCTCATGCTCACTCGCAGCCCTAGGCAACCACTAATCTATATTCTGTCTCTCTGTATTTGCCTATTCTGGACATTTAATAAAATAGAGTCAGGCAACAAGTGGTGACTGTGGCATCTCACTACACTGATGGACAGTGACTTCAGTGGGATATGAGGGAAACTTGATAATATGGGTGAATGTAGTAACCACAATGTTTTTCATGTGAAATCTTCATAAGAGTGTATATCAGTGATACCTTTGTAAAAAAAAACCCAAAAGAATAATTAAAAAAGGAATCAGGCAATATGTTGTCCTTTTGTGTTTGGCTTCTCTCACAGAGCATATTGTTATTGAGGTTTATCAATGTTGTAGTGTATGTCAGCACTTCCTTTTGATTGTTGAATAGTAATCCATTGTATAGACAGATCACACTTTGTGCATTCATCAGCTGATGGGCATTTGAATTGTTCTACATTTTGGCTCTTGTGAATAGTGCTTCTATGAACCTTTATATCAAATTCACCCTTGAATAACACAGATTTGAACTGCATGAATCCACTTACATACAGATTTCTTTCAATAAATAGATTAGAAATTTTTTTGGAGATTCACAACAATTGGAAAAACATTTTCTTTCCTCTAGCTTACTTTATTGTAAGAGTATAGTATGTAATACATATAACATATAAAATATGTGTTAATTGACATTTATCAACAAGACTCCTGGTCTACAATAAGCTATTAGAAGTTAAGTTTTGGGGAAGTCTAAAGTTTTATGTGATTGTTGATTGCGCAGGGTTGCACCCTGACTCCATGTTGTTAAAGGATCAACTGTGTAAGTCTTTGGGTGGACATGTTTTCATTTCCCCGGGTATATACCTTGAAGTTAAATTGCTGGGTTTATGGTAATTCTATGACTGTCATACTATTTTTTAAACAAGTGACTGCACCATTTTACATTCCCACCAGCAGTGTATGAGGGTTGCTATTAACATCCTCACCCAGCACTACTGTCTTACTGATTATAGTCATTTTAATGGGTGTGAAGTGACATTGTGGTTTTGATTAACATTTTCCTAATGACTAATGATGTTGGGTACTTTTTTTGGTTTTTTTTTAATTTTTAATTTTAGTATCATTAATCTACAATTACATGAAGAACATTATGTTTACTAGGCTCCCCCCTTCACCAAGTCCCCCCCACAAACCCCATTACAGTCACTGTCCATCTGTGTAGTAAAATGCTGTAGAATCACTACTTGTCTTCTCTGTGTTGCACAGCCCTCCCCGTGTCCCACCCCCCACAATATACATGCTAATCGTAATGCCCCTTTTCTTTTTCCCCCCACCCTTATCCCTCCCTTCCCACCCATCCTCCCCAATCCCTTTCCCTTTGGTAACTGTTAGTCCATTCTTGGGTTCTGTGAGTCTGCTGCTGTTTTGTTCCTTCAGTTTTTCTTTGTACTTATACTCCACATATGAGTGAAATCACTTGGTACTTGTCTTTCTCCACCTGGCTTATTTCACTGAGCATTATACCCTCTAGCTCCATCCATGTTGTTGCAAATGTTAGATTTGTTTTCTTCTTAAGGCTGAATAATATTCCATTGTGCATATGTACCACATCTTCTTTATCCATTCATCTACTGATGACACTTAGGTTACTTCCATGTCTTCGCTATTGTAAATAGTGCTGTGATAAACATAGGGGTGCATATGTCTTTGAATCTGGAATCTTGTTTTCTTTAGATAAATTCCTAAGAGTAGAATTCCTGGGTCAAATGGTATTCCTATTTTTAGTTTTTTTGAGGAACCTCCATATTGCTTTCCACAATGGTTGAACTAATTTACATTCCCATGAGCAGTGCATGAGGGTTCCCCTTTTTTCTATATCCTCGCCAGCATTTGTTGTTGCTTGTCTCTTGGATGTTAGCCATCCTAATGGTGTGAGGTGATATCTCATGGTTTAATTTGCATTTCCCTGATGATTAGTGATGTGGAGCATCTTTTCATGTGCCTGTTAGCCATCTGAATTTCTTCTTTGGAGAAGTGTCTGTTCACATCCTCTGCCCATTTTTTAATTGAGTTATTTGCTTTTTGGGTGTTGAGGCATGTGAGCTTTTTATATATTTTGGATGTTGACCCCTCATCGAATATATCATTTATGAATGTATTCTCCCATACTGTGGGATGTCTTTTTGTTCTACTGATGGTGTCCTTTGCTGTACAGAAGCTTTTTAGTTTGATATAGTCCCACTTGTTCATTTTTGCTACTGTTTCTCTTGCCTGAGGAGATATGTTCATGAAAAAGTTGCTCTTGTTTATATTCAAGAGAGTTTTGCCTATGTGTTCTTCTAATAGTTTTATGGGTGCATGACTAACATTCAGGTCTTTGATCTATTTTGAGTTTACTTTTGTGTATGGAGTTAGACAGTATTCCAGTTTCATTCTCTTGCATGTAGCTGTCCAGTTTTGCGAACACCAGCTGTTGAACAGGCTGTCATTTCCCCATTGTATATCCATGGCTCCTTTATCATATATTAATTGGCCATATATGTGTGGATTTATATCTGGAGTCTCTATTCTATTCTATTGACCTATGGGTCTGTTCTTGTGCCAGTACTAAATTGTCTTGATTATTGTGGCTTTTTAGAAGAGCTTGAAGTTGGGGAGTGTAATTCCCCCTGCTTTATTCTTCCTTCTAAGAATTGTTTTGGCTATTCAGGGTCTTTTGTGGTTCCATATGAATTTTAGAACTATTTGTTCTAGTTCATTGAAGAATGCTGTCAGTATTTTGATCAGGATTGCATTGAATCTACAGATTGTTTTAGGCAGAATGGCCATTTTGATAATATTAACTCCTCCTATCCATGAGAATGGGATGTATTTCCATTTATTGGTGTCTTCTTTGATTTATCTCAAGAGTGTCTTGTAGTTTTCAGGGTATAGGTCTTTCACTTCCTTGGTTAGGTTTATTCCTAGGTATTTTATTCTTTTTGATGCAATTGTTTTTCTGATTTCTCTTTCTGCTAGTACATCATTAGCATATAAGAATGCAACATATTTCTGTGTATTAATTATGTGTCCTACAACTTTGCTGAATTCAGATATTAGTTTTATTAGTTTTGGAATGGATTCTTTAAGGTTTTTTATGAGCAATATCATGTCACTGCAAAAAGTGACAGTTAAATATCTTCCTTACCAATGTGGATGTTTTTTTCTATTTGTGTTGTCTGATTGCTGTGGCTAGGACCTCCAGTACAATGTTGAATAAAAGTATTACCAGTTTAACTTCATTGCTGATGATTGATCTGTTCAAATTTTCTGTTTCTTCATGGGTCAGTCTTAGAAGGTCTTTTTTTTTAGGAATTTTTCCATTTCTTCTAGGTTGTCCAATTTATTGGCACATAATTTTTCATAGTATTCTCTAATAATTCTTTGTATTTCTGTGGTATCTGTTGTGACTATTCCTTCTTTGTTTCTGGCTTTGTTTATTTGTGTACTCTTTTTCTTGATAATTCTGACTAGGGGGTTATCTATTTTGTTTATTTTCTCAAAGAACCAGCTCTTAATTGATATTTCTCTATTTTATTGTTCTCTTTATTTTTTATTTCTGCTTTGATCTTTATTATGTTCTTCCTTCTACTAACTTTGCATTTCATTTGTTTTTCTTTTTCTAATTTCTTTAATTGTGAATTTAGACTTTATTTGGGATTGTCCTTGTTTCTTGAAGTAGACCTGTATTTCTATGTACTTCCCTCTTAGAACAGCCTTTGTGGTGTCCCACAAGTATTGGACTGTTGTATTTCTGTTTTCATTTGTCTTCATGTATTCCTTGATTTCTTCTTTGAGTTGCTCATTGATCCACTGATTATTTAGAAGCATGTTGTTTAACCTCCACGTGTTTGTAGGCATTTTGTTTTCTTTGTATAATTTATTTATGTTTCATAGCATTGTGGTCTGAGAAGTTGCTTGACACAATTTCAATCTTTTAAAATTTATTCTGGCTTTTTTTGTGGCCTAGTACGTGATCTATTCTGGAGAATGTTCCATGTACACTTGAGAAAAATGTGTATCCTGCTGCTTGTGAGTGGAGTGTTCTGTAGATAGATATCTTTTAAGTCCATCTGATGTAATGTATTATTCAGTGCCTCTGTTTCCTTATTTATTTTCTGTCTGCTTGACCTGTCTGTTGATATGAGTGGTGTGTTAAGGTCTCCTAAAATGAATGTGTTGTAATCTATTTCCCTGTTTCATTCTGTTAGTATTTGTTTTACATATTTAGGTGCTTCTGTGTTTGGTGCATAGATATTTATAATGGTTATATCCTCTTGTTGGAATGACCCCTTTGTCATTATGTAATGTCCTTTATCTCTTAGTACTTTCTTTGTCTTGAAGTCTATTTTGTGTGACATAAGTACTCCTACTTATGCTTTTTTCTCCCTATTGTTTGCATGAAATATCTTCTTCCATCCCTTCACTTTTAGTGTGTGTATATCTTTGTGGCTAAAATGAGTCTCTTGTAGGCAGCATTTAGATGGGTCTTGTTTCTTTATCCATTCTGCCACTCTATGTCTTTTTTCTTTACTTTTTTAAAATTTTGGTATCATTAATACAAAATTACATGAGCAACATTGTGGTTACTAGATTCCCCCCATTATCAAGTCCCCACCACATCCCCCATTACAGTCACTGTCTATCAGCACAGTAAGATGCTATAGAGTCAATACTTGTCTTCTCTGTGCTATACTGCCTTCCCTGTGCTCCCCCACTACATTATGTGTGCTAATCACAATGCCCCTTATTCCCTTATCCCTCCCTTCCCACCCATTCTCCTCAGTCCCTTTCCGTTTGGTAACTGTTAGTCCTTCTTGGGTTCTGTGAGTCTGCTGCTGTTTTTTTTCCTTCAGTTTTTTTCTTTGTTGTTATACTGCACAGATGAGTGAAATCATCTGAGACTTGTCTTTCTCTGCCTGCTTATTTCACTGAGCATAATACCCTCCAGCTCCATCCATGTTGCTGCAAATGGTAGGATTTGTTTTCTTCTCATGGCTGAATAATATTCCATTGTGTATATGTACCACCTCTTCTTTATCCATTCATCTACTGATGGACACTTAGGTTGCTTCCATTTCATGGCTATTGTAAATAGTGCTGCAATAAACGTAGGAATGCATATATCTTTTTGAAACTGGGCTGCTGCATTCTTAGGGCAAATTCCTAGGAGTGGAATTCCTGAGTCAAATAGTATTTCTATTTTGAGTTTTCTGAGGAACCTCCATACTGCTTTCCACAATGGTTGAACTAATTTACATTCCCACCAGCAGTGTAGGAGGGTTCCCCTTTCTCCACATCCTTGTCAGCATTTCTTGTTATTTTTCTTTTGGATGTTGGCCATCCTAAACTGGTGTGAGGTGATATCTCATTGTGGTTTTAATTTGCATTTCTCTGATGATTAGCGATGTGGATGGAGCATCTTTTCATGTGCCTGTTGGCTATCTGAATTTCTTCTTTGGAAAAGTGTCTGTTCAGATCCTGTGCCCATTTTTTTATTGGATTATTTGCTTTTTGTTTGTTGAGGTGTGTGAGCTCTTTATATATTTTGGCATGAGTTTCTTTAGGTTTATCCTGTTTGGAGTTTACTGGGATTCCTGAAATCTCTGTATTTATGTCTTTCACCTAACTTAGAAAGTTTTTATCCATTGTTTCTTCAAATTTTTTAGCACCACACTCTTTGTCCTCTCCTAGGAGTCAAATGACACAACTGTCAGACCTTCTGTTATTGTCCCATAGGTCCCAAGATTCTGTTCATTTTCAACCATTTTTCTCTTTGTTTTGCAGACTGGGTAATTTTTATTGATCTGTCTTCAAATTCACTGACTCTTTCGTCTGACATCTCTGTTTTGCTACTGAGTCTACCCAATTTTGTATTTCTCCGTTCTAAAATTTCCCATAGTACTTCTTTATGTCTCTTACTTTTTTTTTCTGTATACATTCAAGAATGTTCACTGTTACTTTTGGGGGAATTTTGTAAAATAACTGCTCTAGCTCTTTGCATGCTGAGTAATTTTGGATTGTATCATGGACATTACAAATATTAAGTTATGTGACTCTGGGTCTCTTTTAAATCCTGTGGAGAATTATGATATTATTGTTTTAGCAGGCAATTGACCTATTTAACTTCAGGCTCAAAGTCTCACTCGCCTTATGTGTGTTCAGCGTCAGGTCTGAATTCATAGCCTTTGCTATTCTGAGTTTGTGCCACCCAGTGGCACAAACCATTGTCTGGGACTTGGACCATTGTCTGTCCTGTAGGTTGGTCCTCAAAGTCTATGGTATGCAATTATGGTCAGATGTAGGCATGGAGTGAGCATGGGAATTCATAAGCAACTTTATAGGGTCACTTTCCTGAGCTCCTCTCTGCAACCTCCCTGGGCTCCCTTTTTTTCCAGTTGTCTGGCAAGAAAGCTAGAGTTTTAGCCTGGCTGCAATACCAGGCCACCTCTGTGACTGTGCCCACAACTGGGCTAAGTGGTATGAGGGCAGAGAGAGGAAATAATGTTTTTGTCCATTCTCTTGGGGCCTCAGCTCCTTCACATGGAGAGTAAGGTTCACCTCCCTCAAAGTTTTGGCCCCTATGGACTCCCACTGGGGCTTGTTTGGGGGCCGTGGCATGAGAGGATGGAGGGAAGAAAAGAAGTGAGGTATCTCCTACTCTCTCTGAGCACTCTGAGTTCCCTTTGTGGCTCTCAGAGCACTAACTAGAGGGCCTCCCTTTGAGTTCTCTGTCAGCCGGTGATGCTGGCTTCCCAGGCTCTGGCAGCCTTGCCAGCAGGTTAGGAGACCAGGAAGTATCAAAGCCATGGCCCCAGGTTACTGAGACGAGGACATCCCCTTCCCTCCGCAGTAGCTGGAGTGTCAGCAACCTCTTCATGTTTGGCCCCTGGAAATGCTCTTACTTTCTTCAAGCTTATCTATGTACTTAATAAAATTTTTATATATTTGAGGTAGCATTTAAAGGTGTTTGTAGTGGGAAAGTTGTCAGCTTATCTTTTCTTCCATATTTCTGGAATGGGAAGTAAAGAATTGTGATCTGAGAAACAGTGAATGGTCATCATCTATACAGTGGCGACTTGGCAGAATGAACAGAACACTGACCCCAGGGCCGTAAGAGGTGGGTTCTAGGCACCACTCTCCCATTTGCCTCGTCCTGTGAACACAGTTCAGCAAAGCTTAGTTTTATCATCTATAAAGTCCTTTTCTATTATCTTGTTGGTCTGCCCTCTTTTTTCTTCTTTGGAGAGAAGGTTCAAGACCTTCTTTGGATTTATTCTCCATGTTTCTTAAGTTTTCTTCTATATTTCCCATATCTTTGTCCACTTTAGAAGAATCCCTGGGCTGATTGTTCTCTTACTACTTCACCCTTTATCTGTGGTTATTCTACTGTTCAACCCACCTACTCAATTTTTAGTTATACTTTTATGCAGCCTACGCTCTGTTATTTTCTTTTGGTTAATGGTGTGATATCAAAATAGCTATTACATTATTCTATGGGGATACTGCTTTCCTTTGCCTGTATTTATTTATTTATCTATAATTTTAAAGTTTGGATTTCCAAACTCTTTTTTAAAAAGTCCTCAAAATCTTTGTTTTTTTTTTTTTTTAAAAACTCTTTCTGAGGATTCAATTATATTTTCTCTGAAGTTTTATTCTGATTGTATTATTAACTGTATCCTTGGATGCTAGGAGTTTTTTGTTTCTCTGTGGTGTTGGTTTTCCTAAATGTATGATGATTCCTGGTGGCAAGTCCTGGAAACTTCCCAGTACCGCTCTCAGCGGCCTCTCTGTGAAAGCAGTCCCCGTTACCACGGTCTGACTTCAGTAACTGTGGGGAAGCATCCAGGGATGTAGGGACAGCTAGAGGGGCCAGTAGCCAGTCTTTTGATCTGGGGGCTCCCTGCTGTCTCTGCTGCTTGCTGCTTGGTAAAAGGGATAACGGGAGGGCAGGGTGCAGGGGGAACCCAGATTGTATGGCTGAACTATCGCACCCCAAATGACCACATTGTTGGTTGACCCACGTCCCCCACTCCCTATATTCGCAGCCCTTCCGCTTGGAGCTTTCCCAGAACACTCCCTCCTGCATGTTCCGTGGTTGCCCGCACTTGAGGCTGTGGTTTCAACTCTAATTTCCCCTCCTGTCTGCTGTTAGTCTTTCAGGGATCCCGTAGTCCTCTGTGCAGGGGGCCGGGGGAGGGAACCCAGCTAATATTTCAGATTCAAATGGGTTTTAAAAATATATCTCTACTATTTCTTTTTTCTTTTTTTGAGAGGGCATCTCTCATATTTATTGATCAAATGGTTGTTAACAACAATAAAATTCTGTATAGGGGACTCAATGCTCAATGCACAATCATTAATCCACCCCAAGCCTAATTCTCGTCAGTGTCCAATCTTCTGAAGCATAACGAACAAGTTCTTACATGGTGAACAAATTCTTACATAGTGAATAAGTTCTTACATGGTGAACAGTACAAGGGCAGTCATCACAGAAACTTTCGGTTTTGATCACGCATTATGAACTATAAACAATCAGGACAAATATGAATATTTCTTTGATTTTTATACTTGATTTATATGTGAATCCCACATTTCTCCCTTATTATTATTATTATTTTTAATAAAATGCTGAAGTGGTAGGTAGATGCAAGATAAAGGTAGAAAACATAGTTTGGTGCTGTAAGAGGGCAAATGTAGATGATCAGGTGTGTGCCTGTAGACTATGTGTTAATCCAAGCTAGACAAGGGCAATAAAACATCCACGGATGCAGAAGATTTCTCTCAAAACAGGGGGGGTGAGGTTCTAAGCCTCACCTCTGTTGATCCCCAATTTCTCACCTGATGGCCCCCCTGCGACTGTGCCTGTCTTAGGTTGTTCCTCCCTTGAGGAATCTTACCCGTCTCTGGCTAACCAGTCATCTTCCGGGGCCGTACAGGGAAATGTGAAGTTGGTAAGTGAGAGAGAGGCAATATTGTTTGAAAAGGTTAGCTTTTACTTCTTTGCAGATTTATGCCCTGTGGCTTTTATGCCCAGTATTTGTCTTGAGGTATCTTTACCACTTGGAAGAATTATGATACTCAGTAAATTCTATTTGAGGCACGAATTCTATTTAAGGGTTGTAATTAGGAAGGAAGAAGAAAAGCTATAGAAGTAGCAGACGGAAGAAAACATGGGAAGATTAATTATTTCTTTGACATATCTTCTTGTAGAGTAACTTAAACATGTATAGGTTTTAAAATACTAATTAAATTGCGTACACACATTAACATAATAGGAATACAGTTATATAACCAAAGCAGACCTATAATTACCAGCCAACTCCAGTGAAACCAAGAAAACCAGTTAGGCACCCTAGGCATTTGTGAAAACTTATCTATGATATGGTGGATATTATCCAACTGAACTTGAACAGTCTGAGAGAAATCAGACAAATTAAAACAACCCATTCATGGGGACTGTTCACATCCCATATGTTCTTTTAACAGTAGATAGTCTGTAGTTGTAAGATTTTGAAGCGCTACAACTTGCACTTCTCCTAATTCTTGGTTGAGTTCCAACAGTATAGATCCAGTCAAATTTGTTGTTTTTCTGTATGCACAGGCCAGCTTAGATATCTCCTTCTTCATTCCAATGGCAAGTCCAGGAACCGGTGGGATGAATGCAGCTACAACTGCAGTGTCGCCTTGATCTTTGTTGAGGTTTTTTGATGATCATCTTCTGGTATGACTCTTCCAGAGAGTGCTGATGTTGGAAGTTTGTCTTCATATCGTATCTTAGTTCGTTTTCTGGGTAGCCAAATTAGGCTTTGATCCTCTGTATAAACACAAACAGACCCTTTGCCCACACTTTGATATGCCCTTTATAACATTGTGTAGAACACATTAGAGGTCACCACACAGGAACTGCTTTTTTTTTTCTTTTTTTAAGAGAAAGGAATATTATCAGAAAAATGTACCTCCATAGCTGACCATCTGACACCCTTTAAGTGATCAAAATTAAGGATATTTAAAGCATGCATTCATCGTTGATTTACACTTAGTTTTATCCTATCAGGGAGTAATCCCCCTTTTCTTTCTTTTTTTTTTGTTATCATTAATCTACACTTACATGAAGAATATTATGTTTACTAGGCTCTCCCCTATACCAGGTCCCCCCTATAAACCTCTTTACAGTCACTGTCCATCAGCATAAAAAAATGTTGTAGAATCACTACTTGTCTTCTCTGTGTTGTACAGCCCTCCCCTTTCTCCCACCCCCCCATGCATGTTAATCTTAATAGCCCCGTTTTTCTTCTCCCCCTTATCCCTCCCTATGCACCCATCCTCCCCAGTCCCTTTCCCTTTGGTACCTGTTAGCCAATTCTTGGGTTCTCTGATTCTGCTGCTGTTTTGTTCCTTCAGTTTTTCCTTTGTTCTTATACTCCACAGATGAGTGAAATCATTTGGTATTTCTCTTTCTCTGCTTGGCTTATTTCACTGAGCTGAATACCCTCAAGCTCCATCCATGTTGCTGCAAATGGTAGGATTTGCCCTTTTCTTATGGCTGAGTAGTATTCCATTGTGTATATGTACCACATCTTCTTTATCCATTCATCTACCGATGGACATTTAGGTCGCTTCCAATTCTTGGCTATTGTAAATAGTGCTGTGATAAACATAGGGGTGCATCTGTCTTTCTCAAACTTGATTGCTGCATCCTTAAGGTAAATTCCTAGGAGAGGAATTCCTGGGTCAAATGGTAAGTCTGTTTTGAGCATTTTGATGAACCTCCATACTGCTTTCCACAGTGGTTGAACTAATTTACATTCCCACCAGCAGTGTAGGAGGGTTCCCCTTTCTCCACAGCCTCGCCAACATTTGTTGTTGTTTGTCTTTTGGATGGCAGCCATCCTTACTGGTGTGAGGTGATACCTCATTGTAGTTTTAATTTGCATTTCTCTGATAATTAGCGATGTGGAGCATCTTTTCATGTGTCTGTTGGCCATCTGTATTTCTTCTTTGGAGAACTGTCTGTTCAGTTCCTCTGCCCATTTTTTAATTGGATTATTTGTTTTTTGTTTGTTGAGGCGTGTGAGCTCCTTATATATTCTGGACGTCAAGCCTTTATCGGATCTGTCATTTACAAATATATTCTCCCATACTGTAGGGTTCCTTTTTGTTCTATTGATGGTGTCTTTTGCTGTCCAGAAACTTTTCAGCTTAGTATAGTCCCACTTGTTCATTTTGCTGTTGTTTTCCTTGCCCGGGGAGATATGTTCAACAAGAGTCACTCATGTTTATGCCTAAGAGGTTTTTGCCTATGTTTTTTTCCAAGAGTTTAAAGGTTTCATGACTTACATTCAGGTATTTGATCCATTTTGAATTTACTTTTGTATATGGGGTTAGACAATGGTCCAGTTTCATTCTCCTACATGTAGCTGTCCAGTTTTGCCAGCTGTTGAAGAGACTGTCATTTCGCCATTGTATGTCCATGGCTCCTTTATCAAATATTAATTGACCATATATGTTTGGGTTAATGTCTGGAGTCTCTAGTCTGTTCCACTGGTCTGTGGCTCTGTTCTTGTGCCAGTACCAAATTGTGTTGATTACTATGGCTTTATAGTAGAGCTTGAAGTTGGGGAGTGAGATCCCCCCTACTTTATTCCTCTTTCTCAGGATTGCTTTGGCTATTCGGGGTCTTTTGTGTTTCCATATGAATTTTTGAATTATTTGTTCCAGTTAATTGAAGAATGTTGCTAGTAATTTGATAGGGATTGCATCAAATCTGTATATTGCTTTGGGCAGGAGGGCCATTTTGACGATATTAATTCTTCCTAGCCACGAGCATGGGATGAGTTTCCATTTGTTAGTGTCCCCTTTAATTTCTCTTAAGAGTAACTTGTACTTTTCAGAGTATAGGTCTTTCACTTCTTTGGTTAGATTTATTCCTAGGTATTTTATTCTTTTTGATGCAATTGTGAATGGAATTGTTTTCCTGATTTCTCTTTCTATTGGTTCATTGCTAGTATAGGAAAGCTACAGATTTCTGTGTGTTGATTTTGTATCCTGCAACTTTGCTGTATCCCAATATCAGTTCTAGTAGTTTTGGGGTGGAGTAATTAGGGTTTTTTTATGTACAATATCATGTCATCTGCAGATAGTGACAGTTTAACTTCTTGTTTACCAATCTGGATTCCTTGTATTTCTTTGTTTTGTCTGATTGCCATGGCTAGGACCTCCAGTCTATGTTAAATAGCAGTGGGGAGAGTGGACATCCCTGTCTAGTTCCTGATATCAGAGGAAAAGTTTTCAGCTTCTCGCTGTTCAGTATAATGTTGGCTGTGGGTTTATGATATATGGCCTTTATTATGTTGAGGTACTTGCCCTCTATTCCCATTTTGCTGAGAGTTTTTATCATGAATGGATGTTAAATTTTGTCGAATGCTTTTTCAGCATCTATGAGATGATCATGTGGTTTTTGTCTTTCTTTTTGTTGATGTGTTGGATGATGTTGATGGATTTTCGAATGTTGTACCATCCTTGCATCCCTGGGATGTATCCCACTTTGTCATGGTGTATGATCCTTTTGATATACTTTTGAATTCTTTTTGCTAATATTTTATTAAGTATTTTTGCATCTACATTCATCAGGGATATTGGTCTGTAATTTTCTTTTTTTGTGGGGTCTTTTCCTGGTTTTGGTATTAGGGTGCTGTTGGCTTCATAGAATGAGTTTGGGAGTATTCCCTCCTCTTCTATTTTTTGGAAAACTTTAAGGAGAATGGGTATTATGTCTTCTCTGTGTGTCTGATAAAATTCTGAGGTAAATCCATCTGGCCTGGGGGTTTTGTTCTTGGGTAGTTTTTTGATTACTCTTTCAATTTCTTTGCTCGTAATTGGTTTGTTTAACTTTTGTGTTTCTTCCTTGGTCAGTCTTGGAAGGTTGTATTTTTCTAGGAAGTTATCCATTTCTTCTAGGTTTTCCAGCTTGTTGGCATATAGGTTTTCATAGTAGTCTTTAATAATTCTTTGTATTTCTGTGGAGTCTGTCTTCCTCTCCTGGGAGAAATGAGAAGTCTGTTCTCATTTCTGAGTCTGTTGATTGGTGTTGATTCTCTTTTTCTCTTAATAAGTTTGGCTAGAGGCTTATCTATTTTGTTTATTTTCTCAAAGAATGAGCTCTTGGTTTCATTGATTTTTGCTATTGTTTTATTCTTCTCAATTTTGTTTATTTCTTCTCTGATCTTTATTATGTCCCTTCTTCTGCTGACTTTAGGCCTCATTTATTCTTCTTTTTCCAATTTCGATAATTGTGATGTTAGACTATTCATTTGGGATTGTTCTTCCTTTTTCAAGTGTGCCTGGATCGCTATATACTTTCCTCTTAAGACTGCTTTGGCTGCGTCCCACAGAAGTTGGGGCTTTGTGTTGTTGTTGTCATTTGTTTCTATATATTCCTTGATCTCTATTTTAATTTGTTCGTTGATCCATTGATTATTTAGGAGCATGTTGTTTAGCCTTCATGTGTTTGTGAGCCTTTTTGTTTTCTTTGTAGAATTTATTTCTAGTTTTATACCTTTGTGGTCTGAAAAATTGGTTGGTAGAATTTCAATATTTTGGATTTTGCTGAGGCTCTTTTTGTGGGCTATTATGTGGTCTATTCTGGAGAATGTTCCATATGCACTTGAGAAGAATGTGTATCCTGTTGCTTTTGGATGTAGAGTTCTACAGATGTCTATTAGGTCCATCTGTTCTACTGTGTTGTTCAGTGCTTCCGTGTCCTTACTTATTTTCTGCCCGGTGGATCTGTCCTTTGGGGTGAGTGGTGTGTTGAAGTCTCCTAAAATGAATGCATTGCAGTCTATTTCCCCCTTTAGTTCTGTTAGTATTTGTTTCACATATGCTGGTGCTCCTGTGTTGGGTGCATATATATTTAGAATGGTTATATCCTCTTGTTGGACTGAGTCTTTTATCATTATTTAGTGTCCTTCTTTATCTCTTGTTAGTTTCTTTGTTTTGAAGTCTATTTTGTCTGATATTAGTACTCCAACCCCTGCTTTCTTCTCGCTGTTGTTTGCCTGCAATATGTTTTTCCATCCCTTGACTTTTAGTCTGTACATGTCTTTGGGTTTGAGGTGAGTTTCTTGTAAGCAGCATATAGATGGGTCTTGCTTTTTTATCCATTCTGTTACTCTGTGTCTTTTGATTGGTGCATTAAGTCCATTTACATTTAGGATGACTATTGAAAGATATGTACTTATTGCCATTGCAGGCTTTAAATTCGTGGTTACCAACGGTTCAAGGTTAGCCTCTTTAGTATCTTACTGCCTAACTTAGCTCGCTTATTGACCTGTTATATACACTGTCTGAAGATTCTTTTCTTCTCTCCATTCTTATTCCTCCTCCTCCATTCTTCATATGTTGGGTGTTTTGTTCTGTGCTCTTTTTAGGAGTGCTCCCATCTAGAGCAGTCCCTGTAAGATGCCCTGTAGAGGTGGTTTGTGGGAAGCAAATTCCCTCAGCTTTTGCTAGTCTGGGAATTGTTTAATCCCTCCATCATATTTAAATGATAGTCGTGCTGGATACAGTATCCTTGGTTCAAGGCCCTTCTGTTTCATTGCATTAAATATATCATGCCATTCTCTTCTGGCCTGTAGGGTTTCTGTTGAGAAATCTGACGTTAGCCTGATGGGTTTTCCTTTATAGGTGACCTTTTTCTCTCTAGCTGCCTTTAAAACTCTTTCCTTGTCCTTGATCTTTGCCATTTTAATTATTATGTGTCTTGGTGTTGTCCTCCTTGGATCCTTTCTGTTGGGGGTTCTGTGTATTTCCATGGTCTGTTCGATTATTTCCTCCTCCGGTTTGGGGAAGTTTTCAGCAATTATTTCTTCAAAGATACTTTCCATCCCTTTTCCTCTGTCTTCTTCTTCTGGTACCCCTATAATACAGATATTGTTCCTTTTGGATTGGTCACACAGTTCTCTTAATATTGTTTCATTCCTGGAGATCCTTTTATCTCTCTCTATGTCAGCTTCTATGCATTCCTGTTCTCTGATTTCTATTCCATCAATGGCCTCTTGCATCTTATCCATTCTGCTTATAAATCCTTCCAGAGTTTGTTTCATTTCTGTGATCTCCTTTCTGGCATCTGTGATCTCCCTCCGGACTTCATCCCGTTTCTCTTGCATATTTCTTGCATCTCTGTCAGTATGTTTATGATTTTTATTTTGAATTCTTTGTCAGGAAGACTGGTTAGGTCTGTCTCCTTCTCTGGTGTTGCCTCTGTGATCTTGGTTTGCCTGTAATTTTGTCTTTTCATGGTGATAGGAATAGTTTGCAGAGCTGGGACGAGTGACAGCTGGAAGAACTTCCCTTCTTGTTGGTTTGTGGCCTTCCTCTCCTGGGAGAACAGCGACCTCTAGTGGCTTGTGCTGGGCCGCTGTGCACAGACAGGGCTGCTGCTTCCTGCCCAGCTGCTATGGAGTTTATCTCCGCTGTTGCTGTGGGCGTGGCCTGGCTCGGGCAGCTGCTCCAAAGTGGTGGAGTCCCGTTGGAGGGGGAGCGGCCGGGAGGCTATTTATCTCCGTAAGGGGCCTCCGTGCTCCCTGCTGCCCAGGGGGTTAGAGTGCCCAGAGATCCCCGTATTCCCTACCTCTGGACTAAGTGTCCCGCCCTGCCCCTTTAAGATTTCCAAAAAGCACTCGCCAAAACAAAACAACAACAAAAAAAAAAAGAAAAGAAAAAGATTAAAAATAAATTAAAAAAGAAAGAAAGAGAAAGAAAAAATGGCCGCTTGCTTTTCTTTTGTTCTCCGGTGCCGGCCTCCGATACCCACTCACCGGTCTTGCTGCCCTGTTTCCCTAGTATTGGGGTCCCTGTCCCTTTAAGACTTCCAGAAAGCACTCGCCAAAACAAAACAACAACAACAACAACAAAAATGGCCGCTTGCTTTTCTTTTGTCCTCCGGTGCTGGCCTCCAGTACCCGCTCACTGTTCTTGCTGCCCTGTTTCCCTAGTATCCAGGACCCCCACGCATGCACTGTCTGCGCTCTGGCCTGGATGGTTGGGGCTGGGTGTTCGGCAGTCCTGGGCTCCGTCTCCCTCCCGCTCTGCCTACTCTTCTCCCGCCGGGAGCTGGTGGGAGGGGCACTTGTGTCCCGCCAGGCCGGGGCTTGTATCTTACCCCCTTTGCGAGGCGCTGGGTTCTCGCAGGTGTGGATGTGGTCTGGATGTTGTCCTGTGTCCTCTGGTCTTTATTCTAGGAAGAGTTGTCTTTGTTATATTTTCATAGATGTATGTGGTTTTGGGAGGAGATTTCCGCTGCTCTACTCACGCCACCATCTTTGACACGGGATGGTTCTCTACTATTTCTGTTAAGGATTTGGGACAAGAAGGGATGAGTGAAACCATGCTCTATCATCCATCTTCAGCTAATCTACATGTGATACTTTTTCTTTTTCTTTTTTTTAATTAAAGTACTAACATTGAATCATCTCTGTGTCTAGCCATTATGCTCACTGTGCAAAAAATAATGTGTGCATCCAATCTGTCAAAATGTCTGTTTCTCTGTATCCTCTAAGTTCTGGGACTGTCTTGTCCCACATTTTGCTGTTATTTGGCACTGTGCCAGCTCATGATAGCTGCCAATGCCTGTTTGTTCAGTTACTATATCATGTACTGTTCCAAGTGCACAGTTTAGCTGTTTGGAGTCCTTGCTAATCGATACAAGCTAATATAGACCTAAACAATCATATTCACAGCATAACTAGGATAATAGTATGCATTTTTAAAACTTGGCATTCTTGAGCCAAGTACATAGAATAGTTGCAAGCCATAGATATGGTACCTCACAGAATGGAAACTATGATCTCAGCTTCCCCAGCACTGTACCATAACAAGTTGACTTACTAGCTCTAGGGGTCTAAAGAGGCTGATTCAGGAGGCGGAGCCAACATGGCAGCGTGAGTAGGACAGTGGGAATCTCCTCCCAAAAACATATATACTTTTGAAAATACAACAAACACAACTAGCCCTAAAAGAGAGACCAGAAGACGCAGGACAGTGGCCAGACTGCAGCTACACCAGCGAGAACCCAGCGACTGGTGAAAGGGGTAAGATACAAGCCCCGGCCCGGCGGGGCCCGAGCGCCCCTCCCCCCAGCTCCCGGCGGGAGAAGAATAGGCAGAGCGGGAGGGAGACGGAGCCCAGGACTGCCGAACACCCAGCCCCAGCCACCCCCACCAGAGCACAGACACAGTGTGTGGGCGGGGGGCCCTGGATACTGAGGGAACAGGGCAACAAGACCTCTGAGCGGGTGCCGAAGCTGATGCCCCTGTGACAAAGAAAAGCGGGGGCTTTTTGAAAGTCTTAAAGGGACAGGGACTTAAGAGCTTGACGGAAACAACACAGGTCATACTCCAGCAGCTGGAAATTACAGGGAAAACCGGGCGCACTAACCCCCTGGGCAACAGCTCTGAGACCCCTCACGGAGGTAAACAGCCAAACAGCCCCCCAATCCATCACCCCTCCGGGCGCTGCGAAAGCAGAGAAGCAGCCTGAGACAAACTCCGCCCACAGAAAGGGAAATTCCTCCCTTCTGGCCAGGCAAGACACACCCAGTCTACACGCAATTACCCAACACAAGCCACTAGGGGTCGCAGTTGTCCCAGTAAAGAAAGGCCAGCAGCAAGTGAAAATTTTGGCCCTCCCAGCTGACAGTCAATAGCACCTGTCAACATGAAAAGGCAAAAAAATACGATCCAGACAAGACTAACCCAGACAGCTTCAGCATCTGCTACATCTTCCCCTGAGAAGGAACCTGGGGAGATAGATTTAGCCAGTCTTCCTGAAAAACAATTCAAAACAAAAGTCATAACCATGCTGATGGACTTGCAGAGAAATATGCAAGAACTAAGGAAGGAGAATACAGAAATAAAACAAGCTCTGGAAGGACTTCAAAACAGAATGGATGAGATGCAAGAGACCATTAATGGACTAGAAAACAGAGAACAGGAACGCAGAGAAGCTGATGCAGAGAGAGATAAAAGGATCTCCAGGAATGAAAGAATTCTAAGAGAGCTGAGTGACCAATCGAAAAGGAACAATATAAGAATTATAGGTATACCAGAAGAAGTAGAGAGAGAAAAAGGGATAGAAAATGTCTTTGAAGAAATAATTGCCGAAAATGGGAAGAAATGGCCTCTCAGACCACAGAGGTACACAGAACTCCCATGACAAGGGATCCAAGGAGGGCAACACCAAGACACATAATAATTAAAATGGCAAAGATCAAAGACAAGGACAAAGTATTAAAGGCAGCCAGAGAGAAAAAAAAGGTTACCTACAAAGGAAAACCCATCAGGCTATCATCAGACTTCTCAACAGAAACCCTACAGGCCAGAAGAGAATGGCGTGATCGACTTAATGCAATGAAACAGAAGGGCCTCGAACCAAGACTACTGTATCCAGCATGAATATCATTTAAATATGAAGGAGGGATTAAACAATTCCCAGACAAGCAAAAGTTGAGGGAATTTGCCTCCCACAAACCACCTTTACAGGGCATCCTACAGGGACTGCTCTAGATGGGAGCACTCCTAAAAAGAGCACAGAACAAAACACCCAACATATGAAGAAGGGAGGAGGAGGAATAAGAGGGGAGAGAAATAAAGAATCATCAGACCATGTTTATAATAGCTCAACAAGCGAGTTAAGTTAGATAGTAAGATAGTAAAGAAGCTAACCCTAAACCTTTGGTAACCACAAACTTAAAGCCTGCAATGGCAATAAATTCATACCTTTCAATAATCACCCTAAATGTAAATGGACTGAATGCACCAATCAAAAGACACAGAGTAATAGAATGGATAAAAAAGCAAGATCCATCCATATGCTGCTTACAAGAGACTCACCTCAAACCCAAAGACACGCACAGACTTAAAGTCAAGGGATGGAAAAAAATATTTCAAGCAAACAACAGAGAGAAGAAAGCAGGTGTTGCAATTCTGGTATCAGACAAAACAGACTTCAAAATAAAGAAAGTAACAAAAGACAAAGAAGGACATTACATAATGATAAAGGGCTCAGTCCATCAAGAGGATATAACCATTCTAAATATATATGCACCCAATACAGGAGCACCAACATATGTGAAACAAATACTAACAGAATTAAAGGAGGAAATAGAATGCAATGCATTCATTTTGGGAGACTTCAACACACCACTCGCTCCAAAGGAAAGATCCACAAGACAGAAAATAAGTAAGGACACAGAGGCACTGAATAACACACTAGAACAGATGGACCTAATAGACATCTACAGAACTCTACATCCAAAAGCAACAGGATACACATTCTTTTCAAGTGCACATGGAACATTCTCCAGAATAGACCACATACTAGGCCACAAAAAGAGCCTCACTAAATTCCAAAAGATTGAAATCCTACCAACCAACTTTTTAGACCACAAAGGCATTAACATGGAGGCTAAACAACACGCTCCTAAATAATCAATGGATCAATGACCAAATCAAAATGGAGATCCAGCAATATATGGAAACAAATGACAACAACAACACTAAGCCCCAACTTCTGTGGGACACAGCAAAAGCAGTCTTAACAGGAAAGTATATAGCAATCCAAGCATATTTAAAAAAGGAAGAACAAGCCCAAATGAACGGTCTAATGTCACAATTATCAAAATTGGAAAAAGAAGAACAAATGAGGCCTAAGGTCAGCAGAAGGAGGGACATAATAAAGATCAGAGAAGAAATAAATAAAATTGAGAAGAATAAAACAATTTAAAAAATCAATGAAACCAAGAGCTGGTTCTTCGAGAAAATAAACAACATAGATAAGCCTCTAGCCAGACTTATTAAGAGGAAAAGAGAGTCAACACAAACCAACAGTATCAGAAACAAGAAAGGAAAAATCACGACGGACCCGGCAGAAATACAAAGAATTATTAGAGACTACTATGAAAACCTATATGCTAACAAGCTGGGAAACCTAGGAGAAATGAACAACTTCCTAGAAAAATACAACCTTCCAAGACTGACCCCAAAAGAAACAGAAAATCTAAACAGACCAATTACCAGCAACGAAATTGAAGCGGTAATCAAAAAACTACCAAAGAACAAAACCCCCGGGCCAGATGGATTTACCTCGGAATTTTATCAGACATACAGGGAAGGCATAATACCCATTCTCCTCAAAGTTTTCCAAAAAATAGAAGAGGAGGGGATACTCCCAAACTCATTCTATGAAGCTAACATCACCCTAATACCAAAACCAGGCAAAGACTCCACCAAAAAAGAAAACTACAGACCAATATCCCTGATGAACGTAGACGCAAAAATACTCAACAAAATTTTAGCAAACCGAATTCAAAAATACATCAAAAGGATCATACACCATGACCAAGTGGGATACATCCCAGGGATGCAAGGATGGTACAAAATTCGAAAGTCCATCAACATCATCCACCACATCAACAAAAAGAAAGACAAAAACCACATGATCATCTCATAGATGCTGAAAAAGCATTCGACAAAATTCAACATCCATTCATGATAAAAACTCTCAGCAAAATGGGAATAGAGGGCAAGTACCTCAACATAATAAAGGCCATATATGAAAAACCCACAGCCAACATTATATTGAACAGCGAGAAGCTGAAAGCATTTCCTCTGAGATCGGGAACTAGACAGGGATGCCCACTCTCCCCACTGTTATTTAACATAGTACTGGAGGTCCTAGCCACGGCAATCAGACAAAACAAAAAAATACAGGAATCCAGATTGGTAGAGAAGAAGTTAAACTATTACTATTTGCAGATGACATGATACTGTACATAAAAAACCCTAAAGACTCCACCCCAGAACTACTAGAACTGATATCAGAATACAGCAAAGTTGCAGGATAGAAAATCAACACACAGAAATCTGTGGCTTTCCTATACACCAACAATGAACCAACAGAAAGAGAAATCAGGAAAACAACTCCATTCACAATTGCATCAAAAAAAATAAAATACCTAGGAATAAACCTAACCAAAGAAGTGAAAGACTTATACTCTGAAAACTACAAGTCACTCTTAAAAGAAATTAAAGGGGACACTAACAGATGGAAACGCATCCCATGCTCATGGCTAGGAAGAATTAACATTGTCAAAATGGCCATCCTGCCCAAAGCAATATACAGATTTGATGCAATCCCTATGAAACTACCAGCAGCATTCTTCAATGAACTGGAACAAATAATTCAAAAATTCATATGGAAACACCAAAGACCCCGAATAGCCAAAGCAATCCTGAGAAAGAAGAATAAAGTAGGGGCGATCTCACTCCCCAACTTCAAGCTCTATTATAAAGCCATAGTAATCAACACAATTTGGTACTGGCACAAGAACAGAGCCACAGACCAATGGAACAGACTCGACAATCCAGACATTTACCCAGACATATATGGTCAATTAATATTTGATAAAGGAGCCATGGACATACAATGGCGAAATGACAGTCTCTTCAACAGATGGTGCTGGCAAAACTGGACAGCTACATGTAGGAGAATGAAACTGGACCATTGTCTAACCCCATATACAAAAGTAAACTCAAAATGGATCAAAGACCTGAATGTAAGTCACGAAACCATTAAACTCTTGGAAGAAAACATAGGCACAAACCTCTTAGACATAAACATGAGTGACCTCTTCTTGAACATATCTCCCCGGGCAAGGAAAACAACAGCAAAAATGAACAAGTGGGACTATATTAAGCTGAAAAGCTTCTGTACAGCAAAAGACACCATCAATAGAACAAAAAGGAACCCTACAGTATGGGAGAATATATTTGAAAATGACACATCCAATAAAGGCTTGACATCCAGAATATATAAAGAGCTCACATGCCTCAACAAACAAAAAACAAATAACCCAATTAAAAAATGGGCAGAGGAACTGAACAGACGGTTCTCAAAAAAAGAAATACAGATGGCCAACAGGCACATGAAAAGATGCTCCACATCGCTAATTATCAGAGAAATGCAAATTAAAACTACAATGAGGTATCACCTCACACCAGTAAGGATGGCTGCCATCCAAAAGACAGACAACAACAAATGTTGGCGAGGCTGTGGAGAAAGGGGAACCCTCCTACACTGCTGGTGGGAATGTAAATTAGTTCAACCATTGTGGAAAGCAGTATGGAGGTACATCAAAATGCTCAAAACAGACATACCATTTGACCCAGGAATTGCACTCCTAGGAATTTACCCTAAGAATGCAGCAATCAAGTATGAGAAAGACCAATGCACCCCTGTGTTTATCGCAGCACTATTTACAATAGCCAATAATTGGAAGCAACCTAAATGTCCATCGATAGATGAGTGGATAAAGAAGATGTGGTACATATACACAATGGAATACTACTCAGCCATAAGAAAAGAGCAAATCCTACCATTTGCAGCAACATGGATGGAGCTGGAGGATATTATGCTCAGTGAAACAAGCCAAGCGGAGAAAGAGAAATACCAAATGATTTCACTCATCTGTGGAGTATAAGAACAAAGGAAAAACTGAAGAAACAAAACAGCAGCAGAATCACAGAACTCAAGAATGGACTAACAGGTACCAAAGGGAAAGGGACTGGGGAGGATGGGTGTGTAGGGAGGGATAAGGGGGGAGAAAAAGGGGGGTATTAAGATTAGCATCCATAGGGGGATGGGAGAAAGGGGAGGGCTGTACAACACAGAGAAGACAAGTAGTGATTCTACAACATTTTGCTACGCTGATGGACAGTGACTGTAAAGGAGTATATAGGGGGGACCTGGTATAGAGGAGGGCCTAGTAAACAAAGTATTCGTCATGTAAGTGTTGATTAATGATAAAAAAAAAAAAAAGCAGTTCCTGTGTGGTGACCTCCAATAAGTTCTACACAATGATATAAAGGGCATATAAAAGTGTAGGCAAAGGGTCTGTTTGTGTTTATACAGAGGATCAAAGCCTAATTTGGCTACCCCGAAAATGAACTAAGATACTATATGAAAAAGAACTTCCAACATCAGCACTCTCGGGAAGACTCATGACAGAAGATGATCAGCAAAAAAAAAACCCCAACAAAGATCCACACACTGCCACAGGTGTAGATGCACTCATCCCACCAGTTCCTGGACTTGCCATGGGAATGAAGGAGATATCTAAGCTGGCCTGTGCATACAGTAAAACAACAAATTTGACTGGATCTGTTGGAACTCAACCAAGAATTAGGAGAAGTGCAAGTTGTAGCGCTCCAAAATCTTACAACTACAGACTATTTACTGTTAAAAGAACATATGGGATGTGAACAGTCCCCAGGAATGGGTTGTTTTAATTTATCTGAATTCTCTCAGACTGTTCAAGTTCAGTTGGACAATATCCACCATATCATAGATAAGTTTTCACAAATGCCTAAGGTGCCTAACTGGTTTTCTTGGTTTCACTGGAGATGGCTGGTAATTACAGGTATGCTTTGGTTACATAACTGTACTCCTATTATGTTAATGTGTGCACGCAGTTTAATTAGTAGTTTAAAACCTATCCATGCTGAAGTTACTCTACAAGAAGATATGTCAAAGAAATAATCAATCTTCCCAGGTTTTCTTCCGCCTGCTACTTCTATAGCTTTTCTTCTTCCTACCTAATTACAACCCTTAAATAGAATTCGTGCCACATGTCGAATTTACCGAGTATCATAATTCTTCCAAGTGGTGGAGACACCTCAAGACAAATGCTGGGCATAGAAGCCACAGGGCATAGATATGCAAAGAAGTAAAAAGCTAACCTTTTCAAACAATAAGGCTTCTCTCTCACTTACCAACTTAACATTTCCCTGTATGGCCCCGGAAGATAACTGGTTAGCCAGAGACGGGTAAGATTCCTCAAGGGAGGAACAACCTAAGACAGGCACAGTCGCAGGGGACCATCAGGTGAGAAAATGGGGATCAGCAGAGGTGAGGCTTAGAACCTCCCCCCTCATGTTCTGAGAGAAATCTTCTGCATACATGGATGTTTTATTGCCCTTGTCTAGTTCGGATTAACACATAGTCTACAGGCACACACCTGATCATCTACATTTGCTCTCTTACAACACTAAACTCTGTTTTCTACCTTTATCTCGTATATACCTACCACTTCAGCATTTTATTAAAAATAATAATAATAGAGAAATGTGGTATCCACATATAAATCAAGTATAAAAATCAAATGAATATTCATATTTGAACTGACTGTTTATAGTTCATAATGCATGAACAAAACCGAAAGCTTCTGTGATGACTGCCCTTGCACTGTTCACCATGTAACTTATTCACTATGTAAGAATTTGTTTTCCATGTAAGAACTTGTTCGTTATGCATCAGAAGATTGGAGACTGATGAAAATTAGGCTTGGGGTGGATTGATTGTGCATTGAGTATTGACCCCCCTATACAGAATTTTATTGCTGTTAACAACCATTTGATCAATAAATATGAGAGATGCCCTCACAAAAAAAAAAAATTTTCAAAAGTAAATCTAAAATCTCTGTTGACCCAACTATTTTGCCCCTCCCCATCTCCAGAAGGAGCCACTATCATGATTTGGGTGTGGACCCTTCAGATTTAAAAAAATATTTTTAATGCCTTAGACAGACTCACAGAAAATATGTAATACTGTTTTGGGCATGTGCTTTTTGGAAAACATAAATGGTGACATATATATTTAGTGTAGGTAGGAGAAAGCATTTTCCCTCTACCCTTCTAGGTTCTTAGCTGAGATCTCCTACAATAAAAAGATTAACAGGAGAAAACAAAAAAAAAAAGTACTTCCTCAAGGAATGTTAAACAGCCCTACAATTTGTCAAAATTATGTGCACAGGGCTCTCTTTTCCCCTCCTGGTGTGAGCCAGGAGCTGTCTGTCCTCTCACTGTATCTCTAAATAAAAGCCTCCCCTTAGCTCTCCTAAAAAAAAAAAAAAAAAGAGGCTGATTCAGTTACACAAAGTATGTTGCCTTTGCTTTATGTAAACACAATGCCATCAGTGTACATTGGGCATGGAAAATGAGATGTGGGGTATGGATGTCGGGCCAGGCAAGGCCAGAGGGATGGATGCCTGGCACACAGCATCTGGCATCCACAGCAATAATGGCAGCAGCCCTGTGGCGTGCGTGTCAGGACACTCAGACACACACGTGCACTCCAAAACAGAGGCTGAGACACGGGGGCTTCTAGAAGCAAAACATTTGTGTTGAACTGAACCTGGCTTCTGGGCTAGGGTGGGGTACGATGTTGAGAATGGCAGGTAGGGAGCCCTGATCAAGGGAAAGTGAACTTGTTCTCGGAGAGCAGACGTGCTCTCTCCAGCAGCCTGGAGACTTGGGAGCAGGATTGTCCCCTCAGGGCTCCACCCCTAGTTTCTAACCATGACATTTTTGTACCTCTGCTTACATCTCCTTGTTATTACAACTGAGGTCTCTACCAGGTAATAGACCCCTGTTTCCAGCACCACGGGGGAATTTCAGGAAAATATATCCAGAATGGAAGTCCTAAACACCTCCGTACACCAGAGAATTCACCTTGCCTTCCTCGTCCCGCCCAGCCTCCATGGAAGCCTGCCTGGGGTACCAGGCAGAGGAGTTTTCCCCAGCAGAGTCCTTCTAGTTATGCTCAGACCCATGTCTAGTGCCTCACAAACCGTGCGGCCAAGAAGTGGTTCTTCACTTTGCCGCTGAAGCCCAGCTGTCGGTGTCCACTAAGTATAAAGGAGAGCACCGTGCAGCTGTGGGCTCTGGTGGCCATGAGGCTCTTTCAGTCGCGGTGAGCCAGGGTTCTTCCCGCCCTCCTTACCCCCGGCATGCCGGGTGGTTTTCTGTCTCTGCCCCCTGTCCCCCACAACTCGAAGACCCTGCTGGCCATTCCTTGACTGGACCAACTAACCCTGCACCTCTTCCTCCATTTACTATCCGGCATGCAGCAGCAGATTGTCGGTGGAGCGTGTACATTGGAGCACGTCACCCCCTTGCTTAAAGCCCCTCAGGAGCTCTCCAGTGCTCTTCAGGTTGCCCCTCACCCTAGGCCACAAGGCCATGACTGAGCCGGCTTCTGACTCTGTCCCTACCCTTCGCCTCCTTCACTTCCCCCTCACTGCACACTGCAGCCACCCACCACTGTCTACACTGTGACTAGACACCCTCTCCCTTGGGGATGCTCTGCCCTCGTGCCCCATGGGCTGCCTCCGAGGCTCTTATTTTTTGGGTTTGGGTCTCAGCTCAAATGGCACCTTCCCAGAGAGGCATTGCCTGCCTGGCCTCCAAGGAGTCCCATTAGTCTGGTAAATTCATACTTAATTTGTTTTCTTGTGAATTTTGTCTTTCCTCCATGAGAATGTTTAGTTCTGGAGGGTGGGGTCTGTCTGTCTAGGTCACCACTGTGTCCCTGGCCCTAGCACAGCACCCCGTGTTAGTAAGTGCTCAGTAGTAGTAGTTGAATGAATAGTTACTGTTTAACACAGTGAAACACTGCACACAACCCAATTACTCACTGACAGGGGGTTCATCAGAGAAATTATGATAGAATCATGTGATTGGATATGTTGTACAGAGAAATACAAGAGGAAAAAATATTAATCCTATTTTTGTAAAAAAAAGCTTATGTAAGTATTTTAGAAATACAATGCAAGTATAGGTATGAAAGTATTAGTGGTGTTATCTTTGTGGGTGAGTGATTTTTCCTCCTTTCCTTTAAAAAACATTTTCTATTTAAACATTTTTCTATGTAAGTAAAACAAGTGTTATTTTTATGGGGACAAAATTATTATAAATCAAGTTCTGTAGTAAAAATGTACTTGTCGAACAATTGGGAAGATGTCTCTTCTTAATTGTGTATAGAATTGATGTTGTCATTAAAAAGAAAAAGCCTGTTGGGTGGAAAGTAAGGGGATTTGGGTAGCAGGCCTCGGAGATCAGGAGCCTGAATTGACCTTCTTTCTGGTTTCAGCTCTGGGAAGTCTGAGGAATGATCCTGTGGAAACCATCCAGTCTTTGATCAGTACTCTCCTGAAAAATACTGATGAATTATGTTAAGCCTGAGTCTGTCTATATTTCCAGGATGAGCCAGCTGAGAAATAGCGTCTTCGGAGCCTCTGGTAGGAAAGTCCAGAAGAGAAAGAAACGACTGTTTAAGACTATCCAACGGGAGAGAGGAGTCAGAAAAAGAAAAGATGAGGTCAGTCAGAAAAAGTAAACCTGGAGTTGGCTTCAAGAACCTCTAAATTCACTGTACAACCGCCACAATGGGAGGGTACAAAACTCTCCACTCGCTAAGAGGTGACACATGAGCAGTCAGCATGGCTCCAGGTGCCACAGGCTGAAAGTCCACCTAAAGAAGCTGTGTCTGCCCCAAAGCAAGCTGCTTCTGAGTCACTCTGATGTGCAGAGCTGGGGACTAGAGAGAGGCCTTTCTGTTATTTGCCAGATGCCAGCCCTTCCCTCCCCAGCCTTCTGTCCAGCTGGGTGGGCTACTTTAGATGAAACACAAGGAGGCAGTTTTGATCTTAGAAAATACGGTCTGTTTCTTGTCCTTTATCTCTCCAGGGGATTGTTGGCTATCAGCACATACACTTGTCAATAAAGCTTGTTTTCTCATCCTAAGTCAAGATGGCTTTCATTTTAGCTGTGGATGATTAGGGATAAACCCAAGGGACGGGAACAGCTCTGAAGCAGCTTCCCAACCTTCAGGCAAAGTTTCAAATGGCAGAGGACAGACGAGCACAGCATCACCACATGCTGGGTGAAGCACCCACGCCGGACACTGTTGCACGGTGTGTTCAGATTTCAGGGTTTAAAGGTGGGCTTGGTGCACACGGTGGAGTGGCAGTAACTCCAGCCGCCTTTCTTGCTCAGGGAGCATATCAGATTGCTGTGGAGTGATTGACATTGATGTTGAGATAACTTTGAGTCTATTCTCATTTATTTAAAAAAATCAGTCTAAGACTTAGATTTGAATCCTCACTCCTTCTACCAGGTACTGGTTCTTACTGACCAGTTCTTTCACCTACTTCAAAACTGCTTCTCTGTGCCTGACGAATATCAACGAAACGATATTGATAATACCTCCCATGGTGGTGTCCCCAGTCTCAATTCTTCCCTTCTCCCCTATTTTGAGCCATGCCTTTGGTTCTTGCCTAGAAAAAGTAATATTCTTTAAGGTTTCCTACCCTCGCTTGCAGCTAGGTGGGGCTGGTTAACTAAGTGGGTGCAAGGGGAGGTGGGGGATGTGACTCCCAAGCAGCGCTCTGTAAGGGCCAGGGCACACACATTCTTGTTCTGCCCATTTACTGGTGACTGGAATGGAGACATGATGGTTGGAATTTAAGAGCTGTCTTGGACCATCAGGGGCAACGGATGTATTGAAGATGGCAAGGCAGAAAAATAAAAGGGACCTAACTTGGTTAGGAGAGTCGAGCTGTTTACTAGGTTAAGGAGTTCACTTTCAGACTTAGTTTATCCAGGGCGAGGATGAAAGATACAATTTCATTTATTTAATCAATGTTATTTGAGTTTCTTTCCCAGGCACACTCAATCCTGATGAATTTATGTTATCTTTCAACATTGCTATGAGGATTAAAGGAGATATAAAGTGCTTAGCTGTCTGCCTGGCAAAAAGTTAGAGGGCAGTAGTATTTTTTTTTTATTTCGGTATCATTAATCTACAATTACATGAAGAACATTATGTTTACTAGGCTCCCGCCTTCACCAAGTCCCCCTCACATACCCCTTAACACTCACTGTCCATCAGCATAGTAAGATGCTGTAAAATCACTACTTGTCTTCTCTGTGTTGCACAGCCATCCCTCCCCGTACACCCACCCCACACACACTATACATGCTAATGGTAATGCCCCCTTTCTTTTTCCCTGCCCTTATCCCTCCCTTTCCACCCATCCTCCCCAGTCCCTTTCCCTTTGGTAACTATTAGTCCATTCTTGGGTTCTTTGATTCTGCTGCTGTTTTGTTCCTTCAGTTTTCCATTGTTCTTATACTCCACATATGAGTGAAATCATTTGGTACTTGTCTTTCTCCGCCTGGCTTATTTCACTGAGCATAATACCCTCTAGCTCCATCCATGTTGTTGCAAATGGTAGGATCTGGTTTTTTTCTCATGGCTGAGTAATATTCCATTGTGTATATGTACCACCTCTTCTTTATCCATTCATCTACTGATGGACATTTAGGTTGCTTCCATATCTTGGCTATTGTAAATAGTGCAGCAATAAACATAGGGATGCATCTGTCTTTTTCAAACTGGAGTGCTGCATCCTTAGGGTAAATTCCTAGAAGTGGAATTCCTGGGTCAAATGGTATTTCTATTTTGAGCATTTTGAGGAACCTCCATACTGCTTTCCACAATGGTTGAACTAATTTACATTCTCACCAGCAGTGTAGGAGGGTTCCCCTTTCTCCGCAGCCTCGCCAACATTTGTTGTTGTTTGTCTTTTTGATGATGGCGATCCTTACTGGTGTGAGGTGATATCTCATTGTGGTTTTAATTTGCACTTCTCTGATGACAAGCGATGTGGAGCATCTTTTCATGTGTCTGTTGGCCATCTGAATTTCTTCTTTAGAGAACAGTCTATTCCGCTCCTCTGCCCATTTTTAATTGGATTATTTGCTTTTTGTTTGTTGAGGTGTGTGAGCTCTTTATATATTTTGGATGTCAACCCTTCATCGGATCTTTCATTTATGAATATATTCTCCCATACTGTAGGATACCTTTTTGTTCTATTGATGGTGTCCTTTGCTGTACAGAAGCTTTTTAGCTTAATATAGTCCCACTTGTTCATTTTTGCTTTTGTTTCCCTTGCCCGGGGAGATATGTTCATGAAGAAGTCGCTCATGTTTATGTCCAAGAGATTTTTGCCTATGTTTTTTTCTAAAAGTCTTATAGTTTCATGACTTACATTCAGGTCTTTGATCCATTTTGAATTTACTTTTGTGTATGGGATTAGACAGTGATCCAGTTTCATTCACTTACATGTAGCTGTCCAATTTTGCCAGCACCATCTGTTGAAGAGACTGTTATTTCCCCATTGTATGTCCATAGCTCCTTTATCGTATATTAATTGGCCATATATGTTTGGGTTAATGTCTGGACTCTCTAATCTTTTCCACTGGTCTGTGGCTCTGTTACTGTGCCAGTACCAAACTGTCTTGATTACTGTGGCTTTGTAGTAGAGCTTGAAGTTGGGGAGCGAGATCCCCCCACTTTATTTTTCCTTCTCAGGATTGCTTTGGCTATTCGGGGCCTTTGGTGGTTCCATATGAATTTTTGAACTATTTGTTCCAGTTCATTGAAGAATGCTGTTGGTAGTTTGATAGGGATTGCATCGAATCTGTATATTGCTTTGGGCAGGATGGCCATTTTGACGATATTAATTCTTCCTAGACAGGAGTATGGGATGAGTTTCCATTTGTTAGTGTCCTCTTTAATTTCCCATAAGAGTGTCTTGTAGGTTTCAGGGTATAGGTCTTTCACTTCCTTGGTTAGGTTTATTCCTAGGTATTTTATTCTTTTTGATGCAATTGTGAATGGAATTGTTTTCCTGATTTCTCTTTCTATTAGTCCATTGTTAATGTATAGGAAAGCCACAGATTTCTGTGTGTTAATTTTGTATCCTGCAACTTTGCTGAATTCCAATATTAATTCTAGTAGTTTTGGTGTGGAGTCTTTAGGGTTTTTTATGTACAATATCATGTCATCTGCAAATAGTGACAGTTTGGCTTCTTCTTTACCAATCTGGATTCCTTGTATTTCTTTGTGTTGTCTAATTGCCATAGCTAGGACCTCCAGTACTATGTTGAATAACAGTGAGGAGAGTGGGCATCCCTGTCTAGTTCCCGATCTCAGAGGAAAAGCTTTCAGCCTCTCGCTGTTCAGTATGATGTTAGCTGTGGGTTTATCATATATGGCCTTTATTATGTTGAGGTACTTGCCCTCTATGCCCATTTTGTTGAGAGTTTTTATCATGAATGGGTGTTGAATTTTGTCGAATGCTTTTTCAGCATCTATGGAGATGATCATGTGGTTTTTGTCCTTTTTTTTGTTGATGTGGTGGGTGATGTTGATGGATTTTTGAATGTTGTACCATCCTTGCATCCCTGGGATGAATCCCAATTGGTCATGGTGTATGATCCTTTTGATGTATTTTTGAATTTGGTTTGCTAATATTTTGTTGAGTATTTTTGCATCTACGTTCATCAGGGATATTGGTCTGTAGTTTTCTTTTTTGGTGGGGTCTTTGCCTGGTTTTGGTACTAGGGTGATGTTGGCTTCATAGAATGAGTTTGGGAGTATTCTCTCCTATTCTATTTTTTGGAAAACTTTAAGGACAATGTGTGTTATGTCTTCTCTGTATGTCTGATAAAATTCTGAGGTAAATCCATCTGGCCCGGGGGTTTTGTTCTTGGGTAGTTTTTTGATTACCGCTTCAATTTTGTTGCTGGTAATTGGTCTGTTTAGATATTCTGTTTCTTTCTGGGTCAGTCTTGGAAGGTTGTAATTTTCTAGGAAGTTGTCCATTTCTCCTAGGTTTTCCAGCTTGTTAGCATATAGGTTTTCATAGTATTCTCTAATAATTTTTGTATTTCTGTGGGGTCCGTTGTGATTTTTCCTTTCTCGTTTCTGATTTTGTTGATGTATGTTGACTCACTTTTTCTCTTAATAAGTCTGGCTAGAGGCTTATCTATTTTGTTTATTTTCTCGAAGAACCAGCTCTTGGTTTCATTGATTTTTTTAATTGTTTTATTCTTCTCAATTTTATTTATTTCTTCTCTGATCTTTATTATGTCCCTCTGTCTGCTGACCTTAGGCCTCATTTGTTCTTCTTTTTCCAGTTTCGATAATTGTGACATTAGACTATTCATTTGGGATTGTTCTTCCTTCTTTAAATATGCCTGGATTGCTATATACTTTCCTCTTAAGACTGCTTTTGCTGCGTCCCACAGAAGTTGGGGCTTTGTGTTGTTGTTGTCGTTTGTTTCCATATATTGCTGGATCTCCATTTTAATTTGGTCATTGATTCATTGATTATTTAGGAGCATGTTGTTAAGCCTCCATGTGTTTGTGAGCCTTTTTGCTTCCTTTGTACAGTTTATTTCTAGTTTTATGCCTCTGTGGTCTGAAAAGTTGGTTGGTAGGATTTCAATCTTTTGGAGTTTACTGAGGCTCTTTTTGTGTCATAGTATGAGGTCTATTCTGAAGAATGTTTGTTCCATGTGCACTTGAGAAGAATGTGTATCCTGTTGCTTTCTTCCCTCCTGGTTCTGGGGTAGGGGAGCGTTCAGGTCCTGCCTGGCCACAGCTTGTACCTTGTCCCCTTGGTGTGATGTTGAGTTCTTGCAGATGTAGATGTATCCTGGCTGTTGTACTGTATCCACTGGTGTCTCTTTTAGGAATAGTTGTATTTATTGTATTTTCATAAATATATATGTTTTGGGGAGGAGATTTCACTGAACTATTCACGCCGCAATCTTGGCTTCCCTTAGGTCTTGCTTTTTTATCCATTCTATTACTCTGTGTCTTTTGATTGGTGCATTCAGTCCATTTACATTTAGGGTGATTATTGAAAGATATGTACTTATTTCCAGTGCAGGCTTTAGGTTTGTGGTTACAAAGGTTCAAGGGTAGCTTCTTTACTATCTTACTGTCTAATTTACCTCGCTTATTGAGCTATTATAAACACAGTCTGATGATCCTTTATTTCTCTCCCTTCTTATTCCTCCTCCTCCATTGTTTGTATGTTAGGTGTTTTGTGTCTGTGTGTGTGCTCTTTTGTGTTCCCTTTGACTGCTTTTGTGGGTAGTTGACTCTATTTATAGCCTTTAGTTAGTATTTGATTGTTCCACTTTCTTTGCTGTGATTTTATTTTCTCTGGTGACATCTGTTTAGCCTTAGGAGTGCTTCCATCTGGAGTAGTCCTTCTAAAATACCCTGTAGAGGTGGTTTGTGGGAGGCAAATTCCCTCAACTTTTGCTTGTCTGGGAATTGTTTAATCCCTTCTTCACATTTAAATGATAATCGTGCTGGATACAGTATCCTTGGTTCAAGGCCCTTCTGTTTCATTGCATTAAAAATATCATGCCATTCTCTTCTGGCCTGTAAGGTTTCTGTTGAAAAGTCTGATGAAAGCCTGATGGGTTTTCCTTTGTAGGTGACCTTTTTTCTCTCTCTGGCTGCCTTTAATACTCTGTCCTTGTCCTTGATCTTTGCCATTTTAATTATTATGTGTCTTGGTGTTGTCCTCTTTGGGTCCCTTCTTTTGGGAGTTCTGTGTGCTTCCGTGGTCTGAGCAACTATTTCCTCCCCCAGTTTGGGGAAGTTCTCAGCAATTATTTCTTCAAAGACACTTTCTATTCATTTTTCTCTCTTCTTCTTCTGGTACCCCTATAATGCAGATATTGTTCCTTTTGGATTAGTCACACAATTCTCTTAATATTGTTTCATTCCTGGAGATCCTTTTTTCTCTCCTGCGTCAGCTTCTCTGCGTTCCTGTTCTCTAGTTTCTATTCCATCAATGGCCTCTTGCATCTTATCCATTCTGCTTATAAATCCTTCCAGAGTTTGTTTCATTTCTGTAATCTCCCTCCAGACGTCATCCTTTAGCTCTTGTATATTTCTCTGCTTCTCCATCAGCATGGTTATGACCTTTATTTTGAATCATTTTTCAGGAAGACTGGTTAGGTCTATCTCCTTCTCAGGGATTGTGATTTTGGTCTGTATCAAATTCTTCTGCTTTTTCATGGCAATAGAAATAGTTTGTGGAGCTGGCACAAGTGACGGCTGGGAGAACGTCCCTTCTTGTTGGTTTATGGCCTTCTCTCCTGGGAGAGCAGCAAACTCTAGTGTCTTGTGCTGGGCAGCTGTGCACAGATGGGGCTTCTGATTCTTGCCCAGCTGCTGGGCAGTTGCTGTGGGTGTGGCCTGCCTCGGGCTGCTGCTCCAATATGGCGGAGCCGTGTTGGAGGGGAGTCGGCCAGGAGGCTGTTTATCTCCGTGAGGGGCCTCCGAGCTGTGCTGCTGCCCAGGGGATTAGAGTGCCCAGAGTTCCCTGGGATTCCCAGCTGCTGGGCTAAGTGTCCCGGGACACTTCCGTCCAGCTGTGGGGTCCCTGTCCCTGTAAGCCTTTCAAAAAGCACTCGCTTTTCTTTGTCCCAGGGGTACCAGCTGCAGGGACCCGCTCGCAGGTCTTACTGTCCTGTTTCCCTAGTATCCAGCACCCTACGCACACACTGTGTCTGCGCTCTGGTGCGGATGGCTAGGGCTGGCTATTTAGCAGTCCTGGGCTCCCTTTCCCTCCCCGCTCCAACTCCTCTCCTCCTGACAGGAGCTGGGGTGAGGGTCGCTTGGGTCCCGCCAGGCCGCAGCTTGTATCTTACCCCCTTCACGAGGTGCTGGGTTCTCGCAGGTGTGGATGTGGTCTGGCTGTTGTCCTGTGTCTTCTGGTCTCTCTTTTAGGAAGAGCTGTATTTGTTGTATTTTCAAAAATATATGTGGTTTAGGGAGTAGATTTCCACTGCTCTACCCACGCCGCCATCTTGGCTCTGCCCCAAGGGCAGTAGTATTTTTTTCAAAGCTCGTAAAACATTTAGGCTATTGGAACTTGGTTCTGAGAACTTTGGTAGATGTGGAAGACCAAATAACTAGTTTCCACTTGGGTCAAATTGACTAATTTTACTTCTTTGAAGTTAACAATGATCAGAATGTTTTTGCTTCTAAATTTTATGAGCTCATAGATAAAATTTTTCTCAAACCAGTTTCCTTATATTTAAAAACGAGAAAATTTAAAATTATTTCTTAAGATTTACAGAATTAAATGAAATAGTGCTAAGTACTTGGTATAAAATAAATGCTTAATAAATGGCTGTAATTATTACCCAGGTATGATGGTTAATTTTATATGTGAACTTGGCTGGGCCATGGTGCCCAGATATTTGGTCAAACATTATTCTGGATGTTTCTGTGAGGGTGTATCTGGATGAGATTAATATTTAAATTTTAAGTAAGTAAAGGAGATTGGCCTCTATAATGAGGGTGGGCCTCATCCAATCAGTTGAAGATCTAACTAGAACAAAAGACTGACATCTGCAGAGCAAAAAGGAATCCTGCCAGCAGATGGCCTTTGGACTTGAACTGCATCAGCTCTTTCTCTGATGGCCCATCCTGTAGACTTTGACTTGCTGGTCTCCATAATTGTGTGCTAGTTCATTAAAATAAATCTCTCTATAAACACACACACTTTGGAGAATCCTAATACACTAGGTATAAGGCATTATCGTCTGAATATACAGAGATGTCAACTCTTTAGGATGACAGAGGTAGCTGGTAGAGGTTCATGAGAGGTAGCTGAATTTTAGAGGAGCAACACTAGTCTGATTTCAGCTTCTGAACTGAAGATCTGAGACTTCTAATGCTTTATGTATTGGCATTTGCCCCCTCGGCCTTCGCCTAGCTTTAGACTCTGTCTTTGGCTTTCTGTCTTTCACTTCACTTTGCTTCAAGATTGGACTTCTCAGGAGACTCTCAATCCTCTATGATCTCTATTTTTGCCATTGTGCCCTGGCTTTACATTCTGTACTAAGACAGCTACCTCAACCCTATCCAGGATTTCAAGGGCCCTCAATTCATATCTTTTGGGATCTTGACCAAGTCAGGATAGCTGCAGAGGAAGATGTCTGCAGGCAGAGGGAAGGCTGCCCTCTTAGAGCCCCGGGGTCACCCTCTCCAGCCTTTTGCACAGCCTTCTTTTCTTGCACACTCAGGCACATGTCCTCATTTCTCTCCTCCTCTCCAGACTTCTTGAATGGATGATGTCCTTATGTTCCTCCAGCCATCTCATCATTTAGACTCCTCTTAATCCTTGCAAAGTGATTTTGTTCAAACTGCTATGTTGACATGCTCTCACGGGGTTGCCAGGGGATTTCTTCTCTAGTTACTGCTCTCCTTGACATTGCTGTATCTGACACTGTTGATCCCTGATAGCCCTAATTTGCCTTCACTGCTCTAAGTAATCATTCTCTCACCTCCTTTTCCTATAAATGCAGCCATTTCTTAAAGGTCATTCCTTGATTTTTTTCCTCCTTTAAAAAAAAAACTGGTAAAATATATGACATAAAACTTACCATATTAGCCATTTTTAAGTGTACAGTTGTGTTAAGTACATTTACATTGTTGTGCAACCACTCTCCCCAACTCTCTTCCTCTTAAAGTGAAACTCTACCCATTAAACAACTACTCCCAATTTCCCACTCATCTTAGCCCCTGGCAACCACCATTCTACTTTGTGTCTGCATGAATCTGACTACTATAGGGACCTCATGTAAGTGAAATCATACAGTATTTGTCTTTTTTTGTGACTGGCTCATTTCCCTTAGCATAATGTGGTTTAAATTTATGTGTCAACTTAGCTGGGCCAATGGTGCCCAAATATTTCATCAAACATTATTCTGGATGTTTCTGTGAAGATGTGTTTTAGATGAGTTTACACTTAAATCAGTGGACTTTGAATAGAATGTATTATTCTCCATAAGGAGGGTGGGCCTCATCTAATCAGGTGCCGTAATGGAACACAGCACAATCTCCCTAGAGTAAGAAGGTTCTGCCAGGAGAGAGCCTTTGTACTTGAACAGCAACTCCTCCCTGAGTCTCCAGCTTGCTGGCTTTCCCCATCAGATTTTGGACTTGCCAAACCTCCATAATTGGGTGAGCCCAGTTCCTTAAAATAAATCTAATTACACAATCTGATTTCTCTGGATAACCCTAATACATATATAATGTCCTCAAGGTTCATCCATGTTGTAGCGTGTCAGAATTTCATTCTACAGTCAGGCTGATTAATCCATTGTGTGCCCACACCACATTTTGTTTATTCATTCATCTGTTGATGGCTACTTCCACCTTTTGACTGTTGTGAATGATGTGGCTATAAACGTAGGTGTGCAAATATCTGTTCAAGTCCTCGCTTTCACTTCTTTTGGGTATATACCCAAAAGTGGAGTTGCTGGATCATACAGTAATTCTACTTATAATGTTTTGAGGAACTGCCATGCTGTTTTCCATAGTGACTACCTCATTTTACATTCCCATCAGCAGTGCACAAGGGTTTCCATTTCTCCACATCCTTACTAACCCTTGTGATACTCTGTTTGTTTAGTAGCCATCCTAATGGGTATGAAGTGGCATCTCACTGTGGTTTTAATTTACATTTCCTTAATGATTAGTAGTATTGAGCATCTTTTCCTGTGCATCTTGGCCATTTGTATATCTTTGGAGAAACGTCTATTCAATTCCTTTCCCCATTTTTTCACTGGACTGTTTTTGTTGTTGAGTTGTGGAAATCCCTTATTCTCAGCCCTCTATCAGAGATACGATTTGCACTTACTGTATCCTATGCCATGGGTTGCCTTTTCACTGTTGATTGTGTCCTTTGATGCACAATTTTACATTTACTGTAGTCCAGCTTATCCATTTGTACTCTTGCTGTTGTACTTTTGGTTTCATATCCAAGAAATCCTTGCCAGATCCAAATGAAGTTTTTTTCCCTATGTTTTTTTCTAAGAGTTTTATACTTTTAGTTTTTATATTTAAACCCACTTTGAGTTAATGTTTATATATGGTGTAAGGTAAGGAGCCAACTTTGTTTTTTGCATGTGGCTGCCTCCCCACTCTTTTTTTTAAATGATTCGCTTCCTCAGAAATGTTACTACTTACCATGGCTTTAGTTCTTTCATCAGAGGTGATCAGTCCAAATATCCAGCTCCCACCTCTTTCCTGAGCCCTAGGCCCCCATTTTCAAAAACCACTGACCACCTCATAGAAACAGTGAGGGGGGAGGGACAACCTGAAAATTCAGTCTGATGAATTAGATAAACCTATTATGTGAGGAAGCAGAATGTATTCCACACCCACACTCTAGGAATATATCTAACATTATCAATATATTACATTATATATTGATATTGATATCAATATATCTAACTCAAGAAAAATATCTAAATGTACACCTGACACGGTCATCAAATAAATTAGGGCTTAAGAGAAGCAAATATTAGGGAGCTTCTTGCACTGTTCCAGGGTGAGGCACATAGGGCCTTGGGGATGGGAGCAATCTGGTCTCTAGAGTTACCTCCTATATGACAGACACACCTCATGGGACTTCCCCAGTGCCTGTTCCTCTTTCCCTTGTTCTGATGCTACACTAACCAAGCAATCTTCCAGTTCACATGGGCTTCCCGAGTAGAAAGAGATAAATTAGCTTATGCTGCAAGAAATGGCTCCTTTGCTAGTGAATCCACTGGCGTGATTGTAAATTTAGTGATCATGCGTCTGTAGTGAGCCTGATATTTTCTGGGTTTACTAAGATAACTCAGCTTCTCGACTGAATTATTTTGATAATAATAATTGAATAACCGAGTTAGTTATATGAGTCAATGAATGCCAAGGCTAGGCTACCCTGGAAGATGCCTTTAGGAGGTCCTGGTCCTGCCTGTAACATGATGACCTCCCCCTATCCCAAAATGCACTAATGTGTACCCCATCAAACTGCATAACTCTATCTCAAAAACAAGAATGTTCATATTCTCCCTTAAATGCACTATCACTCCTGACCTCCTTATTTCTGCTGTCCCAATTGCCAAAAGCCTAGATCTCAAAATTTGATTCACAGTGAGGACCCAACTTTACTTTTTACACAATTTTATTTATTTGTTAGATCTATATTACAGTTATTTCTAAAGAGGAAGCTAAGAAAGCTTACAATAAAAGCATAAGGACACTAAAACTAAACCCAATTAGTATGAGTAATAGCAAACCTTTGTTGAGTTTTTATAACATGGCATGTGAGGTGCTAAGCCCTGTTACCAAGATTATCTCATTTAGCTTACCAGAATCCTGTAAAGTAGATCCTATTATTATTTCCATTTTATAAGTAGGAAAACAGGCTCAGAGGGCTTAAACACCTGCCAAAGCCATCTAGGTCATCAATAGTGGAGTGAAGATCTGAATCCAGGCAGTCTGACTTTACAAGGGCATGAACTTAAAATTAACAAGTAATGAGAACTGAAAAAAAGCATCAAAAAATGCTGGCCAATGAAAAACTAAAACCACACATTTAGCTCTGTGATTACTAGCAGCAAAGGCAAAGAGGACTATATCATGGTGTAAGATACATCGGAGACTTTAGCACGTCATCAGTGTCCGACGTGCTCACTCCTCCCTCCGGTGCCTCCAGCCTTACACATGGGTGTAAGTAGCTTTCAGTGTTGAGTTACAGAAAGCACATCTGTACATTCGTAGAAAAAAAATTCTCTCCCTGGCCCTGAGCTTTGAGAGGAGTTTGAGTTAATTCAGCAAATGGCATCATCCAAGGCCATTTAATAAGAAATGCAGAGGTGGGCCACATAGGGCTAATTTCTGATTTTACCTTTGGAACATAGCCCAAGGTCTAATGTTGGAAGTACTCATTCTATATAACCTGTGGGTGAGGATGAGAGGTGGATAGAGGAACATGAACTGGGTTTAGGGCCTGCTATTACTAGCCTCCATCTCTCCATTACTGAGGTCCAGGTCCCTGCTGCACTGTCTGCTTTACTGCATAATCTGACTTGTTCACTTGCTTCTGGTGTCTCTCCCCTCCAAACCATCCTTCACCCTGCTTCCAGCTTAGTTTTTCCAAGACATTGCTTTTGCAGTTTCACTCTGTTCAAAAACGTTTCAGTGACTTGCAAATTGCTTATAGCAATAAGTCTAAACTTACTACCTTGCTGTTTAAAGTCTTTTACCACCAGATCCCAACTTTATCTTCATGTCTTATTACCTACTTCTCCAAAGGTGCTTCTTAGAGGATTCATACCCTACCCTATGAGTGTGTGGGTGCAGAGGAAGGTGGTGATGGTGGTGGTGGCCTTTGAAGCAATAGGCTAAAACCTAGTTTATCTTCTTGAAGTGTTGAGTTAACCAGATGACAATTACTTTATTTATGCTAAAAACAAGCATGGATGCTAGAGTAGAATGCAACACATACTATGATTTTTTAAGTTAAAACTGAGGCATCAGAGATCCTTTCAGGATTTTGGTGGGCCACATCCCAAGACCTGAAGGACATTAGTTCTTGCCCTCTCTAAACACTACCAACCAGTGGTAGTTGTAGATACAAGAACCTGGAATCACCTTTTGTAAATTCTCACCCCCACGCTTTTCCGCAACTTGCAACACCGTTCTTCTCTCTGGAAGCTTTCCCTTCAAATCCCAGCAAACTGTCCCTAATCTGGGAAGTCACACTAACTACTAATGTCTTTCTATGGGAACACTTGGCGTAAAATGCTCCTGTTATCATTTCATAGAACCATACTATTATATTGTGATGATAAATATGTACTTGGTCTTCATCCCCATTCCTTGCACAGCACTTCTAAAACCCTTGTAATTTCCTAAGTGAGGAGATGCAGAAGAGGTGCCTTTTGTTGTGTTAATATAGTGATTGTTGAAAAGCCCCTGGGTAACCTGAGGAGGAGGGCTGGTTGCCAGGGGAACCAACCTAGTGAGCAGAGGGCTGGAACTTCACTCAACACCCAAACCTGGGAGGGGAGAGGACCTGGAGATTGGGTTCAATAACCAGTGACCAATAACAGAATCTATCAATCATGCCTATATAATGAAACCACCATAAAAAAACAAAAGGGCTGGGTTTGGAGCATCTGGGTTATTGAACATGGGAGAGCAGCCCGCCTGGAGTGGGCATGGCAGCTCCATGCATGGAAGCTTCCCGTATACCTTGTTCTATGCACCTCTTTCACCAGGCTGTTCCTGAGTATACAGACTTTTTTTATATTAAAGTGGTGCTCTAGTAAGCAAAATGTTTTCCTGAGTTCTGTGAACCTCTGCAGCAGATGAATCCAATCCAAAGAGGGGGTCTTGGGAACCTCCCATCTAAAGCATAGTAAGTCAGAAGCACAGTAACAATTGGACTTGCAATTGGTGTCTGAAGCGGGAACTGGGCAGCCTCCTATCTCCAGTTAGGCAGTGTAAGAAATTAATTGCTTGGTGGTACTGGAAAACCATGCATTGGGTATATGTTTCAGAAAAGTTCGTAGAGATCATCTAGTCCGATCTTGCCTTTGAACAAAGTAGAATCCAAGTTCAGGGAGGTTACAGTAATGTTTTGTCCTAATTAGGCGAGCCCCCTGATGGCACGTCTGGTACTTTGCCGCCTTTGACCACCCCTCCGCGTACTGCATTCCAACTTGTCTGCTAGAGTGCCTTCATTTACACAGTCAGAGACCTCAAGACAAGACCAAGGTTGAAAATCCTGCACAACCCTGTTGAGGTGGGCAGGTCAGTACCGACCTAAAATTAAAAGTAACGGGTCCACACACACTGAGGCCTGACGCGAACCGGGGCCAGAACACGTTTCCTGATTCTCGATACACCATCTCGACCATCGGGTGGTTCGTAAACCTCAGCCAACGTGATCCAGTCAAGCAACTGCTGTGCGATTGGCACCTGCGGCGTTAATTGGCGGGGTCATCCAAACATCCCGCACTGGCAAGCAGGGTCGCGGGAAGAACAGAGCTAAGCCCATACCCTCGGAGCGTCAGTCAAGATCCGCACTCCCAGGGCCGGAAAAACAGCCCGAATTAGACCTGCCGCGCAAGCGCAATGGCGCAAACGACGGAAAGCCCTGCCCCTTCGTGCCGGAGCGCGCATGCGCAGGGGCGTGGGGGCATGGCAGCGCCACGCTCCTCCCCGAGCGCACGTTGCCGGAGGAGGGCGGCGATTTCAAGTTCGGCCACCTTCAGCTGGTGGCTCACCCGCCTGTCTTCAGCAAAGCAGTCCCGCTGACCGAGAGGGTAAGCGCGGAGCCGCGTGGTGACACCGGAGGACGAGGAGAAGCGAGCTGAGAAAGGGCCGACTGCGGTGGAAACGCAAATGAGGGGGCGCTGTGTGCGCAAAGGGGCGGGGCGAGTCGAGAGCGGGAACGCGGTCCGGAACGAGGAGGGCGTGGCCAATGCGTGATGGACAGGCGGGAAGCCATTGCGAGGAGGGAGGGAGCCACTGAAGGTGGCGCGGCGCCTACGAGTTTTAACTGCTAACACGCCTGAGGGGCGTCACTTAAGCCCAGCTATGCAAAGTGTTTTTCGCAAATTATTTTACTTAGTGGCCACTACAACGCTATGAGTGCGTAATTGCCTGTCTTAGAGAGGCGGAAACTATGAGGCTTGGGAATATTAACTTTAGCGAGGATGCAGCTTGGATCCCAAACTTGGCCGGCCGACCCCAGAAACCTACCGGTAGCGGCCGGGCCCTGCGGCCCCTCGGGAAATCAAGGTGGAGCAGGGTCCAGTCTTGAGGCCTGCATGGATGGAAATGCCCAGGACGTTGGAAGTGTCATAGAAGTGTGAAAGCTCTGAGGATGGGCCTGGGAGGGAGAGGGGAAGCCAGAAGAGAGAATGTGGGAGAGAATGAAGGCCCTCATTGAAGGTTAGGCATCTAACACATGACTTTTGGGGGTGGGGGTGGGGTCACAGTTCAGTCTGTAGCTGTAGTTTATACCCAAGTAAATAATGAGTGATAATCGAGGACTGAAGAAAACCCTTTCAGAACTCAGCATATGAGGTGCTTCCACGTGTCTCCCAGCAGCTGGGGAGTTCCAGTGAGTGCCACGTGCAGAAGAGCTTCTCTTGGGGCGGTGTTGTCTCCCAGGTGTGAGATGTTAAAGCATTTTAGGAGCATAATGGCAGGGTTGTAGCTGGAACATAGTTGTCTTGGACTGACGTAATAAAATGCTGTAGACTGGTTCGCTTAAACACCAGAAGTTTGTTTCCTCACAGTTCTAGAGGCTGGAAGCCCAAGATGAAGGTGCCTACCTGTTCAGTTCCTGTTGAGAGCTCCATTCCTGACTTGCACACAGCCCCATTCACTGTGTCCTCACCTGGTAGGGGGAAGAGCTCCTTTCCCTTTCTCCTCTTCAGAAACCACCAATCCCTTTCCGGATCAGGACCCCACTCTAATGACTTCATTTAATCCCAATTACCTCCTAAAAGCCTTATCTCTACATTGAAGGTTAGAAATTTAACACTTGACTTTTTATTTTTTTTTGGTATCATTAATATACAATTACATGAACAACATTGTCGTTACTAGATTCCCCCCATTTTCAAGTCCCCACCGCATATCCCATTACAGTCACTGTCCATCAGCATAGTCAGATGCTATAGAGTCACTGCTTCTCTGTGCTATCCTGCTTTCCCCGTGTACCCTCACTACATTATGTGTGCTAATAGTAATGCCCCTTATTCCCCTTATCCTTCCCTTCCCACCCATCCTCCCCAGTCCCTTTCCCTTTGGTAACTGTTAGTCCATTCTTGGGTTGTTTGAGTCTGCTGCTGTTTTGTTCCTTCAGTTTTTTCTTTGTTCTTATACTCCACAGAGGAGTGAAATCATGTGATAATTGTCTTTCTCTGCCTGGCTTATTTCACTGAGCATAATACCCTCTAGCTCCATCCATGTTGTTGCAAATGGTAGGATTTGTTTTCTTCTTATGGCTGAATAATATTCAATTGTGTATATGTACCACATCTTCTTTATCCATTCATCTGCTGATGGACACTTAGGTTGCTTCAGTGTCTTGGCTATTGTAAATAGTGCTGCAATAAACATAGGGGTGCATATGTCTCTTTGAAACTGGGCTTCTGCATTCTTAGGGTAAATTCCTAGAAGTGGAATTCCTGGGTCAAATGGTATTTCTATTTTGAGTTTTTTGAGGAACCTCCATACTGCTTTCCACAATGGTTTAAACTAATTTACATTCCCACCAGCAGTGTGGGAGGGTTCCCCTTTCTCCATGTCCTCGCCAACATTTGTTGTTGTCTGTCTTTTGGATGTTGGCTAGCCTAACTGATGTGAGATGATATCTCATTGTGGTTTTAATTTGCATTTCTCTGATGATTAACGATGTGGAGCATCTTTTCATGTGCCTGTTGGCCATCTGAATTTCTTAGGAGAAGTGTGTTCAGATCTTCTGCCCATTTTATAATTGAGTTATTTACTTTTTGTTTGTTGAGTTGCATGAGCTCTTTGTATATTTTGGATGTCAACCCCTTACCGGATATGTCATTTATGAATGTATTCTCCCATTCTGTAGGATGCCTTTTTGTTCTACTGATGGTGTCCTTTGCTGTACAGAAGCTTTTTAGTTTGATATAGTCTCACTTATTCATTTTTGCTTTTGTTTCCCTTGCCTGTGGAGATATGTTCATGAAGAAGTTATTCTTGTTTATATTCAAGAGAGTTTTGCCTGTGTTTTTTTCTAAGAATTTTATGGTTTCATGACTTACATTCAGGTCTTTGATCCATTTCGAGTTTACTTTTGTGTATGGAGTTAGACAGAAATCCAGTTTCATTGTCTTACATGTTGCTGTTCAGTTTTGCCAACACCAGCTGTTGAAGAGGCTGTCATTTCCCCATTGTATATCCATGGCTCCTTTAGAATATATTAATTGACCATATATGGTTGGGTTTATATCTGGAGTCCCTATTCTATTCCACTGGTCTATGGATCTGTTCTTGTGCTAGTACCAAATTGTCTTGATTACTGTGGCTTTGTAGTAGAGCTTGAAGTTGGGGAGCGAGATCCCCCCCACTTTATTTTTCCTTCTCAGGATTGCTTTGTCTATTTGGGGTCTTTGGTGGTTCCATATGAATTTTTGAACTATTTGTTCCAGTTCGTTGAAGAATTGGTATTTTGATAGGGATTGCATTGAATCTGTAGATTGCTTTAGGCAGGATGGCCATTTTAACAATATTAATTCTTCCTACCCAAGGGCATGGGATGAATTTCCATTTATTAGTATCCTCTTTAATTTCTTTTAGCAGTGTCTTGTAGTTTTCAGGGCATAGGTCTTTCACTTCCTTGGTTAGGTTTATTCCTAGGTATTTTATTGTTTTTGATGCAATTGTGAATGGAATTGTTTTCCTGATTTCTCTTTCTGCTAGTTCATCGTTAGTGTATAGGAATGCAACAGATTTCTGTGTATTAATTTTGTATCCTGCAACTTTGCTGAATTCAGATATTAGTTCTAGTAGTTTTGGAGTGGAGTCTTTAGGGTTTTTTTATGTACAATATCATGTCATCTGCAAACAGTGACAGTTTAACTTCCTCCTTACCAATCTGGATGCCTTTTATTTCTTTGTGTTGTCTGATTGCTGTGGCCAGGACCTCCAGTACTATGTTGAAAAAAATTGGGGAGAGTGGGCATCCTTGTCCTGTTCCCGATCTTAGAGGAAAAGCTTTCAGCTTCTCACTGTTAAGAATGATGTTGGCTGTGGGTTTGTCATATATGGCCTTTATTATGTTGAGGTACTTAACCCTCTATACCCATTTTGTTGAGAGTTTTTATCATGAATGGATGTTGAATTTTGTCGAATGCTTTTTCAGCATCTATGGAAGTAATCATGTGGTTTTTGTCCTTGTTGTTGATGTGGTGGTGGATGATGTTGATGGATTTTCAAATGTTGTACCATCCTTGCATCCCTGAGATGAATCCCACTTGATCATGGTGTATGATCCTCTTGATGTATTTTTGAATTTGGTTTGCTAATACTTTGTTGAGTATTTTTGCATCTATGTTCATCAGGGATATTGGTCTGTAGTTTTCTTTTTTTGTAACACATGACTTTTTGAGGGGTCACAATTCAGTCTGTAGCAATAGTTTATACCCAAGTAAATAATGAGTGATAAATCAAAGACTGAAGAAAATGAATTTTCAGAAATAATACGTATCTGAGGTTCTTTCATGTGTCTCACCTCATTTAATATGCCTAAGGTTTGCCATCTGGGTGTCCCTGAGCACTGGTGGGGAATTCTTGGGAGAGCTGGGTGGGAGGCCATGGTTGTTGTTGACGCAGCCAAACTGAAGAGGTCAGAAAAGGTTACATCAATTGTCCTTAATAGCGCTTAGTGACTCCATTATTCATAGATTTATCTAAACCCTTCTTAACTTGTGATAAGGCTTGAACTGCTTCTGTAAAGAGATCTATAATTACCACCCACAGGGAAGTGAAATAATAATTACTTTTGTTCTGTATCATTTCATGTTGTCATTTGAAAGTTTAGTCACCAAGCCTGCCTTTTCACCCTGCCCCCTTGATGGCAGGAAGCCTGAAATGTTAAGCTCTGGGGCTTGGCAGTCTTGTAGATGTGGCTTCTAATCCTGATTCAGGCACTTGTTGAGCAATTGTAGTCAAGTCTTTTGACTTCCTGAGTGTCCACTTCTTTATTTATAAAATAAGGCTAATAAAAATGTTGACCATACAGGTTGTGAGGTTTTATGAAAACAGTTTGAAACCATTAAAGAACTGGCCCTTGGACTTGATATTTAAGTCATGGGCCATCCTCCATCTACACCTCAGGAACAGAGACCTCTGCCTGTAGCTCCCCGGTCAGGCTGGCTACTCATTAATTCATTCAAAAATTATTTGAATGCCTACTATGTGCCAGAGTGAGTTTTAGTGTCAGGGAGGAGCAAGATCAATAAAGTTCTTTCTTCTATGCATTCTAGTGTGGGGAGGACAGTAAATAAAGGAAGTTCAGATAGTGCTAAGAACCTGAAGAAATTAAACATGGGTAGTGAGATAAAAGAGGGACTGAAAGTAGTGTGGGGTCTGTGTGTGTTTGGATGAGGCATGGTATTTGGTCACTATAAGGAGGCCGAATAAAAGAGGCTTCTCTAGGGAGGTGAGCTGAGCCTTACGTAGAAGAGAACCCATCATTCCCAGGCAGGGAGCGGTGGTGAGCAGCAGGTGCAAGTCCTGGGCTGGTTAGATCAGGGTGGGTACCTCACTGAGCAGGTTTAAAAGGAGAGGAGACGCTGGTCAGATTTTTCTCTTGGGATTTGGAACTAACAACGTGAAAAGAATTTTTTGGTTGACAGTAGGAGCTGAAGCTAAAAAGTAGAAGGGGGCCAAAGAGGCTGTATGCAGGCTAAAGTTTGGGGTAACCAGGAGCTACAAATAAGGAGAAGAAATTGGTTAGTGGCTCCATCTGGCATGTGACTGAACAGGAGAGTGGCAGACAGTCCATGGGTATGTACTTGGTGAGGTTCCTGGAGCTGTCTTGAAATCAGAACTATTTCGTAATTCTTGTCTTCAAGAAGTTCCATCGTGTTCTTCCACTTACCAAATGGTCTCAATTCTTAATCTCTATATGATTCTTTTCAGTAAATGTCACATTTCTTAAGCTAGTCATCTCTTATAGCCAGATGCATTTGACCAAAACAGAACCACATGGACCTGGATTTGGATCCTGGTTTTCCTCTTATTAACTGTAACTTTAAACAGTTATTTAATTTCTGTAAGCATTAGTATCCAGAATGGTATCCTTATAGTGTGAGATAAAGTAAATGGGGCTGTAGACTATTTAACACATAGTAGGTACTCAAAATGTGTCAGATACCCTTCTCTTTCCCCTTTCCTTCATGTCTAAATGGTCTTTCGATCTTTTGCCTCCCTCTCGGTGTTGAACTGTCCTAGTTTTTTAAAGTCACCCTTGGAGTTACCCCTCTGCGAGCCATTTTTGCCACCCCTAAGCTGTGACTGGAAGAACACTTGGCACCTACCTTTCCCTTCATAAATGTATTGACACCATCACTCATCTAATGAGGCCACTTATGTAGCAAAAATGTAAATGGGTTTCAGATTTACTAAAATCGCTACTTAGAAGAGACGGATTTGCCTAATAGCTTGGAGTGGTGGCTTCCAAAGAGAATGTGGGAACCAGAAAGAGTTAGTCCTCCAGATGGTGATTAAAGGAAGAAAGGGTATGTAAAAGCTGTCTCAGGGAAATTGGGTTCAGAAGAGGAGAAAGAAGATCAGCCTGGAGAGAGAGGTTCCTTTTTGCCTTAGACCTTTTCCTGGCAAGGAAGCTCTCCTGGCCAGGCTTTAGTCCTGTGAAGAGAGCTCCCCAGTCTGGAATTTCTTGAGGCTAGGAGATGTTTAGGAGGAGGCTCTGGTTTGTACCAGAAATGGAGGCTGGGATGAACTAAGAAGCAGCCCACGGTGTCTGTAAAATCTGGGCAGATGTGTGTCTGTGCCATGTGCAGAACTGACTTGTAATTCTCTGCCTGGGTGGCCTGGTTTTCCAGGTCCTCACAGTAGGATGCAGGAAGCAGGTTTGTCATGCTAATACCATTCTCTGGAGGTATAGAGCACAGTGCCTCAAAGGAACCTTGAGCATCATCCTTGATCCCGGGGATGCAGGTCCTTCAGGGGAAATCTCCACGCCTTTCCTAGAGCTTTAGGAGGGTGTCCCAGCAGCAGAGGAATCCCACGTGAAAAGGCAGGAGTTCTGTTTATGGCTTTGCTAGTCTGCATTCTGCTACAGCCACTTCTGAAACGCTGCTAGATGGATTGCATGATTCTGGTGTGGCTTCATGAGGGTTTGCACTTGGTGGAGAGAACATGGTCTAGCTTGCAAAAAAATGCATGTCCTAAGAAATTCCATAACAACTTTTGAGACTTTTGTTATAAACTGTTCTGGATTTCAAGCCAGTACTCCCAGATTTATTTATTTTTTCCCTAGGACCATGGCTAATGAAGCCCAGGAGGCTGGTGGCATCCATTTCCCTTTTCCCTTCACACCCTATTCCATCCAGAAAGACTTCATGGCAGCACTCTACCAGGTGTTGGAGGGCGGCAAGATTGGGATATTTGAAAGTCCAACTGGCACTGTAAGTATGAATGATTGGAGCCTAAGAAGGGTCCTCAGAGACCCTGATTACAACAGCACAGGGTCAGCCCAGCATGCTTGTTCACATATGCAGAGATTTTCATGGTTTGTAGTTGGACAGAGTCATTATCTCAGTTTATCTTTCTGAGTAACAGTCACTTTCTCTATTAAACGGTTGAACACAACCCAAGGGCTGAGAAAAATTAAGCTAAAGGCAGATGAGAATTTGAATGGCCGTGGAAACCATGACCCACAGCACTGAAACCTTCCAGATTTCTCTGGGCACACGACTGCTTTGATATTGAGAAACACAGAAAGTACTTTGGCTTTTTCACAGATTAAACATATTGGTTTAGTCTCCAGGAGCCAGCTTACTGAGTGCTGGAAGGATCCAATCAAGGGCCCTCAAGTTTTTCCTCCCTAGCCTGGAAGGAGGGAGGGATTTATTAGAGGCTGGCCATTGAGGCTGATCAGGGCTATTGTGACTGGTCCCCCTTCTCTCTTGCACTTTATCAGTACGATGTGCTGGTGACATGTAGGAGTTGATGTGATGGTCCCCCCAGCTGGGCTGTGACCTCCTAGAGGATAAGGGCGTTGTGTCCTCACCTCTGTGTCCCTGTCATCTAGTGGAGCTTGGCAAGCCCATGGGGGGCTCTTAACGTGTGTGAATGAGTAAAGTGATTCATTTCTCTTCTCTCCCTTGTTGAGGGAAGCATGTCATCTCTCTCGAGATGGCATCTGGGACAGGAAGAGTGCAGATGGGGCACTCTGTTCTGCATGCAGTGAGTGGAGAGAATAGGTGAACAAGATGTGGGTCACAAAGATCACGTGCAGAGTGATCTGTGTTTTAAAAAGCATTCTACTAATATTCTTAGCCTCCACATAAACGCAGTGCAATCTGACTTCTACCAACCCACTGGAATCTTTTCTAGGATCAGTAGTGACTTCCTGACTAATAGATTTGTATGTTTCAAGTCCTTACTTGACCATTCTGCAACATTTGATATTGTTGAATATATCCTCTTCCTTTGTTTAAAGTAATAAAAAATTTAGTCAAAGAATGCATGTCATTTAAAAAGTCAAACCTATCAAACTTGGTTCTTTGAGCAGGTACTTTTAATTCTTTGAACTGTTTCCTAAGAAATGTACTTGTGTAGCATATTTTGAAGTGATCAAATTGTGGTGCTGTTTCTGGGTTTATTGATTTTAGTCATCATACCTTCCGCTTGTGATAGATAAGATGTAGTTTTCTCTCCCTTTTCCCTCCTCCTCACATAATTAGATTAAGTTTTAGTCTCTTTTAAGTCATTATACTGCAGCTGTGGGTTTGTTTGTTTTTCTAGAGTTAATAATTACCTTTTAAAAGCTAGTTTAGTTTTTAATATACCTATGCCAACTCCTCTCACATCACCCAGTGGCCTCTCAAAAAAGATATTCCATATGTAAAATTACTGTTTTAGTCTGCTAATGCTGCCATAACAAAATACCCTAGACTGGTGGCTTAAATGACAGAAATTTCTTTTCTCACAGTTGTGGAGTCTGGAAAGCCCAAGATCAAGGCTTCAGGGTTCTGGTGAGGGCTGCCCACCTGGCTTGCTGATGCCCACCTTCTCATGGTCCTCTCGTGGAGGGGGAGAGATCTTCGGTGCCTTTCTCCTTTTTTAAGGGCACCAGTTCTGTCAGTTCAGGGCTCCACCTTTATGACGTCATTTAACCTTAGTCACCTCCAAACAGGCCCTTTCTCCCAATGCACTCCCATGGGGGATTAGGGCTAACACATAAGAATCTGGGGGGACATAATTGAGTCCATGGCGATTACCAATCCCATGTTACCCTGGAGCCGAGCCTTTCTTCCTGGAGTCCTCCGTCCTTGTGCCTGGGTCTCAGTTAGTTGCTCGTTAGACCTACTTCACCAACTACTGTCCTAGGGTTTCCTGCTCTCTTTTTAAAAAAATCAACCTCATTGAATATAACTGACATATAACAAAATGTACACCTTTAAAGTCTACAAGTTAAGTGAGTGTTGACAGATGTGAACGCCTGTATTACCACCTTCACAGTCAAGGTGCAAAACATTTCCATCACCCCAGAAAGAAAGGTCCTGGTACCTCCTGGCTGGTGTTCCTCCAATCACCCCGGCCCAGCCCTGGCAGACAGCAGTCACTTCCTGCCTCTGTAGATTTTATCTTTCTAGAGTTTCATAAAAATGGGTCATACATTATGTTCTCTTTTGTATCTGTTTTCTTTTGCTCAGCCAGCATATTTTTGAGATTCATTCATGTTGTGTGTATTCTTTTCTTATTTTGACTGTGTTGGATTCTGTTTGCTAAATTCTGTATCTTCTTGGTTTACTTCCTTGTTTTGGTAGAGAACTTTCCTGAGGATTGTATAGGAGGTAGATGTTGAGACTTTGCTGGTCTGGAACTGTATTGATTCTGCCTGTCACTAGATTGGTGATGGTGGTCTGGTTGGGCATATAACCTAGCCGCCGGGTTCTTGTCCCTCATAGTGGTGCTCCCTGTCCTCCAATGTCCATTGGTGACCTGATCCCACCCCACCCGCCAGAGTTCTCTGGGGCTTTGGCCTTTGTATGCCGGGGTCTCATGCTGACGGGCCTGGAGTGTGTGTGTGTGTCATTCTTTGGGCTGCCTCTTGATGGGAACTTTTGTCTGGGGGCTTCGACCTTCTGTCCTGAGACATGTTCTTACATTTGTTAACAGCCTTCCTGGTACTCCCTTTCTTTGAGTTTCGGACTTTCTGGTTAATCCTGTAATTAATGTTTTCTTCTAATTGCCCTTCTCTTGGGTACCCTGGTTTTTGTTTGTTTTTGCTTTGAACTCTACTTCCTTGAGATTTCTTTGATTTTATTGCCAGTCTTTCTATTCAGTTTATTTGTTCTTATATCTATCATGTTCAAGAACTTGTTCTTATTCTCTGATACAAAAAAATAGCATTCTGTTCTTATTTCACGGAAATACTGTCTTTCTCAGGATATCAATTATAGCAACAAATTCCCCACCCTTGCACACCCCTAGTTTGGGTTCTGTGTTTTGTTTGGAGACCTTCTTCAAATGTCTGGCAATCCTTGGCTGGCTACTCTTGGTGTTTAAGAAAAAGACACCACAAGGCTGATTGACAGGTCTGGGGTGCAGGCTGGCTGTGGACCATGGGGCTGGGCCTGTCTGTTGTGGCCTCCTGTTGTCAGGGTCTAGGATTTTCCCTACAGCCATCTGGTGTTTCTGTAGAAGCTGCTTGTAAAGCATTGCTTCATAGCTCCAAGCCTGGCAGCCAGCATACCAGAGGGCACCCTGGCAGGTGGCTTCAGGTACGGAGTCTTTGACTGAGTGCCCCTGCTTTCAGTCCCGCCCTCTTCCCCACTCTTCACCTGCTGACTGGGGCCCTCCTGTCTCCACTTCTCAGAGAATAAACTTGCAGTCTTTGAGTGGGATCTAATCATTCTTTAAAAGAACTTCTGTTAGTCCCTTGGTTTTCAGCACTATGCTGCATCCCTGCTGGTCTCAGGGTGTTGCTGAGGGGGAGCCAGGGGGTCTCTGCAGGCGCTGAGGCTTTGTGCCCTTCACTCTGCTAGGTCAGCTGCTTCCCATCTCCTACAGCTTATTACTGTCCTTTCCTCTACTCCCTTTGTGTTTGTGGGCACAAGCCTCTTTTATTCCTTTGGTATAATTTTAGTGTGTTTTGGAAAAGAACATAAAAAGCATGTGTTCATCGCCTTGTCTAACCTGGGCCTTGGTTAGACAAGGCCCAGCTGCCCGACCCCCAGGCGTTTCTGTCCCAGCCCTTGGCCTGCTCTGTGCACCCTCTTCCTCCACTCAGCCTGTCCTTGTTGGTGTTCTCATCTCCTTGTTGTGTATTCAGTTACCTTCTGGTTCTGATGTCCTCTGAATCTCCTCTGATAAGCTGTCTCCTGTCGTTGGGGCCCTTTGCCCATAGGGGACGCCATGCTGCATGCCTGCCCCACCTGCCTGTCCTGTGCCTCAGAGGCCTGGTAAGGCCTTTTAGCTTTTAGGAGTCACCTGGTAAGCCTTTCATGGGTGCTCTGTACAGAGGTGACCTCTCTGCTTTGTGCCCACTGTGTCGTGTTTAACACTGCACTTCTGGGAGCTCTTGAACCCAGAGTCCACACTTGTGCAGGGAACCATGACACTCTTCAGTTGTATGTTAAGTTTGTGATGTAGGTGGGCATTTTCTAGGGAGCTCTGTGTTCCCAGCCTCAAGCCCTGTGCTTGCTACAATGTAGGTATTTAGAATGAGTGAATTACTTGTCTTGGCGTAAGTTTTATATCTGTTATCTTGGATAGTACCCCGGGAAATAACATTGCTCAAACCTAGGTGTACTGTGGGTGCTTTAATAATGTGTAACTGAGTGAGCTTTTGGTTATGCATCCTACTAACATTTTCCAGTCTAAAATTTTGGTGGTCTTATGACAGGATATAGAATTGCAGGGCCTCAGTTACCCTCTTTGTCAGTGTTAGAGTGTACTCACAGTTGTTTCCAGAAGGTACCTTTGACCATCACGTTGGGAACTTCCTCAGCTTGCTTTCAGATGGAAGGCGCTGGCTCTAAGCAGGTGTCTGTCCCTGGGCCATTGTTACAGTGGGACATCTCGCCTGCCCATCGCTTGGTGACAGCTGAAGCCGGTGGCTGCGCACGTCCCTGGCTGCACAGAGTGGCTGCTGCCCAGGTTCTGCTGGGACTGCTGTCTGGGAGGCTTTGCCATTCAGTGTTTACCAAAAGCTGAGAGAAATGGTATATATGGGCCTTTCCAAAGATGTACGATCCATCCATTCTTCAGAAGTGTCATTCTGTCATAGGGCCTTTCAAGAATTTGATGAGAGTTAATAGATTATTACTCTAGGATAATAATAATAGTATTATTAATTCAAAATATCAGAAAAATAGCTCCAGTTGTCACTTATGTACCAGGTATGCTTCTAATCTTTTATGTGTATTGGCTTAATGCTTGTGGTTCCTCTGAGGAAGGTACTATTATGTCCATTTTTGCAGATGTGGAAACAAGCCTGAGGTCACAGAGCTGGCTAGGGGAGGAGGCGGCATGTGACCCAGGCAGCCTAGAGTCTGTAGCCTCAGCTGCTGTGCTGTGCTGTTTCCCCTACTCTAAACCCACCTACATTTTATGCACAGTTCTCCACGCCCCAGCTAGGTTCAGAGCCTCGCTCTGCATACACTAAGTGGGCTCAGAGAGCTGACTGCCTGGACTGGAAGGTGTTGGTCCCCTCTCCCAGAGACTCACCAGAATGGACCTGCCCTTTAGACCAGCGGCAGCAGCCTGTCTGCAAGGACTGAGTTAGCCTCCTCATCCTGCTGTAACAGAGCCACCCGCTGGGGGGCTTAAGCCTCAGGAATTTATTCTCTCACAGGTCCAGAGGCCAGAAGTCTGGAATCAAGGTGTCACAGGGTTGGTTCTTTCTGAGGGCAGCAAGAGAAGCTGTGTTCAGGCCCCTCTCCGCAGCTTGTAGATGGCCGTCTTCTCCCTGTGTCTTGTCACAGTGCCTTCCCTCTGCATATGCCTCTGTGTCCAGATGTCCCCTTTTTATAGGGACACGGATCACACAGGATTTGGGCCACCTCATCTTAGTGGAATACATTGCAGTGAATCTGTTGCCACTTAAGGTCTCATTCTGACCCACTGGGGCTAGGACTTCAACATAAGAACTGAGGGGATACAATTCAGCCCATAACAAGGACCCACAGGGAAAATTCTGGTCTTCAAGTCAAGAATTGTGTTCTTCAGAGCAATTGGTTTGTTTTAAAAACTTTTGTGAACACCAGGCCTCCTGGGACAGATCGTGTTTTTCCTGCACATTGGCTGCATTGAAGCATAGCACCAAATGTGGTTCCCTATCACAAGTACATGGGATTTCATGCTATGTATTATTTGGCCTTAATTGTTTTTGGGGGCCCCTTAATTTCTGACCTTCTAATTATGTTAACTTGTAGCATTTACATGTAACCTGATAAGCCACTTTAAATTCTTTTAGGAACAGTGAGCTGCGTAATTAAACAAGTCCATTTTTACTTCTCGTTTTCCTGTTTCCCTGGCTACTCCTTTGCTAACTCCTTTCTTTTCCTTCCCAGGTGGGTCTTAGAGTGCCCTCTAGTTCTCAACGTCACACTGTCCGTGAAGACTTTATTAAAATGGGAAGGTCCTTTGGGAGGCTGTTTTTTGTTCTCTATTTCTAAAGACATTTTTCTTCCTGTAGGGCAAATCCTTAAGTCTTATTTGTGGGGCCCTTTCTTGGCTCCGTGACTTTGAACAGAAGAAACGTCAAGAGGAGGCTCGTCTCCTTGCAGCTGAAACTGTTTCCTTAAGTGATGGGAAGGACCTGTCCTCGTCCCTGTCATCCTCCTGCCAGGAGGCCCCGGGGCCCCCAAGGCCTCCTGGAGAGCCTGACTGGGTGACTCAGTTTGTGCAGAAGAAAGAAGAAAGGGACCTGGTGGACCGGCTAAAGGTGTGACCTGGGGGGCAAGAAGGAGGGGTTTAGGAAGTGGGCTTCGGTGACCCTCTGGGGTTGATTCTGGGATTCGGTGCCTCTGAGCTCCTGTCGGTGCTCCTGTGTCAGTGGCATGCGCACTTGCTGTCTTCTTTAAGCTGGTGTCAGCAGGCCTCTAGAGAGGGGTGGGTGGTTCCATTCATTACCCACCTGGGAAAGGAAGCGCACTGTTGCCATTGACAACATGGTTCAGTGGCTGCAGACTTAATTGAGGAATGCATCTGATTGAGAGCGTGTGTGGCCCTGGGAGGGAGTATACAGACCTCCCGCAAGGCCCAGTGAGGCTGGGCCCTGGTGCAGCCCGGGGTCTGGAGACGGGCGCTGCAGCACCTGGAGGGTCGGCCAGGAAAGCGAAAGGGAGGCACTGGGCCAAGCCCCAGACTCTTCAGGAAATGCCTGGTTTGGGGCGTCGTGCGGCAGTTTCCTTTAGGGCTGCTTCACCCTTAGGAGGAGCAGGTCAGAAGGAAGAAACGGGAAGAACGCCTGCAGCAGATCCGCCACAACACACAGCTCAGACAGGCAGCCAAACGAGCAGTAAGTGTCTCCCTGAGTGGCCAGGACTCTGTCCGGGCAGTGTTGTTCCTTCGGGTGAGCAGCCGGTACCACTGCTCTCTTCTGGCCCCCACGGGCCAGTTCTCTCCCAGCTGGGCAGCTTAGGCTGGGGAGCTGGTAGCTGGCCTGTGCTATGGCATGCGCACGCATCCTCTGGTGGCAGCCACACCGAGACCGACGCCATTCAGGAAGTGAGTCCCCAGTACTGAGATGTCCTTCTCGTTCCCCATGTGCAATGCTCCCGTGCAGAGACAGGATGAAGAGGAAACCGAGCGCATTCTCCGCCTCAGCAAGGCGATGCTGGCAGCAGGAGCGGGGGCCGAGGTGCCAGAGCCGCTGACATCCGGGGAGGAGGAGCTGATCCTCGTGGAGTACGAGAGTGACGAGGAGAGAGGAGCAGCTCGCAGGTAATCAGTGCCTCGCCTCCTGCCCTGGCCGAGTCGGCAGGGCTTCCAGCGAGGCACTGCCTTCCCAGGTACCCAGAGACGCAGGCTGCTTTGTGGCTCCCAAGGCATCTGAAGGGGTGGAAGGCCAGCCCCCTGCCTGTCTTCTCCCAGCCGGGCTCCTCCTTGGAGTGCATAAATGATGATCGCAGTGGTAGCTGGGTATCTGGCTGTGGTGCATCCCCAAGGAGGCCACGGGTATTGAGTTGAGTGATAGGCATGGCCCCCATCCTCAGAGAGCCTGTGGTCAGTGGAGGGAGACAGATGATAAATGTGAGAACAAAGAGCCCTTACTGGAAATTAGCACAGCTGCCTTTGAGGAAAATAAAACAGTCAAGTTGGTAAGTGTAGGGTTGCACCTCAAACCCAAAGTCAGGAAAGACCCAAAGAGGCAACATGGGCCGAAATCTGAACACTGAGAAAGATCCCTGGGAAGACATTGGAGGGGAGAGCTCATGTCAGAGGCCTGCCAGTGTCATGGTCTGCAAACAGGAGCAGCGTGTCTAAGGGACCCGCAGGCCCAAGGGCTGAGCAAAGAATGAGCAGGAGAGAGAGAACAGAAGCCAGAGACGAGGCTGCTGTAGTTTCTTCGGCCCTCATAGTTCTGCCGAGGGGTGTCGGCGTTATTCTCAAGGCACTGGAGGTTTCAGCAAGGGGTGCTGTGATCTGACTTGCGCATTAGAGAGGTCACTGTGGCGAGAAGGTCAGCAGCTCTTCCCCAGAGGCATGAGTGCCCCTGCAGCCCATCCCGCCAGGCTCCTAGCTTGGAAGACGTCTTACCTGCTCCTCTAAAGGTGACACCAGGCCCTGTGTGTCTCTTTGACACCATGGGCACCATGTCTGGAGAAACTCCAAGGCCAGAGACCCTCTGTGGACTCCTGTGAAGGAGAAATCAGTCCTTCACATTGTCTGCAGTGCACCTTCTAAGTTCACCTTCATAAGCCCAGCATCCTAGCTGCCCTGACTCCTCTCACTTTATTTCCCCAGCTTTATTGAGATATGATTGACATAACAGTGTGTAAGTTCAGGATACACTGTGATGATTTGATATGCATATATATTGCAAGACAATTACCACAATAAGGTTAGTCACCACATCCATCACCTCACATACTTAACATTTTTGTGTCTGGTGAGAACTTCTAAGATGTGCTCTCTTAGCAACTTCTAAGTACAGATGATCCCTGGCTTAACAATTTTGCAGCTTTACGGTAGTGTGAAAGTGAGATGCATTCAGTAGAAACCATACTTCGAATTTTGAGTTTTGATCTTTCCCCAGGCTAGCGATATGCAGTATGACCCTCTCGTGATGCTGGACAGGGTGGGAGCTTTAGCTCCCCATCACTCCTGTGATCACAAGGGTCAACAACTGGTAAGCTTACGGCCACTCTGAACCCAGACAACCATTCTGTCTTCATATTCAGTACAGTATTCAATAAACTACACGAGGTATTCCACACTTCATTATAAAATAAACTTTGTGTTAGATGATTTTTCCCAACTGCAGGCTAATGGAACTGTTTGAGCACATTTAAGGTAGGCTAAGATAAGCCATGATGTTCAGTAGGCCAGGTATATTAAATAATTTCAACTTAAGATATTTACAATTTATGATGGGTTTATTGGGATATAACCCCATCATAACTCAAGGAAGATCTGTATATGATAGTGTACATAAAATAACTCTAGTCATTGTGCTATATATTACATCCCAGAACTTACTCATCTTATAATGAGGTTTATACTCTTTGACCACCTTCACCCATTTCCTTGACCCGTCAGCCCCTAACAACTACCAGTCTACTCTGTTTCTATGAGTTTGGTTTTTTTAGATTCCACGTATGAAATCATTGAGTATCTTTCTATCTGACTCATATCACCATAATGCCCTCAAGGTTCATCTATATTGTCACAAATGGGAGATTTCCTTTTTTTTTATTTTTTATTTTTTAAATTTTGGTATCATTAATCTACAATTACATGAGGAACACCATGTTTACTAGACTCCCTCCGCGCCAAGTCCCCGCCACATACCCCATTAGTCACTATCCATCAGCATAGTGAGATGCTGTAAAATCACTACATGTCTTCTCTGTGTTGCACAGCCCTCCCTGTGCCCCCCCAGTTATACATGCTAATCGTAAGGCCCCCTTTCTTCTTCCCCCCACTTCTCCCTCCCTTTCCAGCCATCCTCCCCAGTCCTTTTCCCTTTGGTAACTATTAGTCCATTCTTGGGTTCTGTGATTCTGCTGCTGTTTTGTTCCTACAGTTTTTCCTTTGTTCTTATACTCCACACATGAGGGAAATCATTTGGTACTTGTCTTTCTCTGCCTGGCTTATTTCACTGAGCATAATACCCTCTAGCTCCATCCATGTTGTTGCAAATGGTAGGATTTGTTTTCTTATGTCTGAATAATATTCCATTGTGTGTAAGTACCACATCTTCTTTATCTAATCATCTACTGATGGACACTTAGGTTGCTTCCATTTCTTGGCTATTGTAAATAGTGCTGCAATAAACATAGGGGTGCATCTGTCTTTTTGAAACTGGGCTGCTGCATTCTTAGGGTAAATTCCTAGAAGTGGGATTCCTGGGTCAAATTGTATTTCAATTTTGAGCTTTTTGAGGAACCTCCATACTGCTTTCCACAATGGTTGAACTAGTTTACATTCCCACCAGCAGTGTAGGAGGGTTCCCCTTTCTCCACAACCTCACCAACATTTGTTGTTGTTTGTTTTTTGGATGGTGGCCATCCTTACTGGTGGGAGGTGATATCACATTGTGGTTTTAATTTGCATTTCTCTTATGACTGGCAATGTGGAGTATCTTTTCATGTGTCTGTTGGCCATCTGAATTTCTTCTTTGGAGAACTGTCTGTTCAGCTCCTCTGCCAATTTTTTTATTGGATTGTTCGCTTTTTGTTTGTTGAGGTGTGTGAGCTCTTTATATATCTTGGATGTCAACCTTTTATCGGATCTGTCATTTATGAATATATTCTCCCATACTGTAGGATGCCTTTTTGTTCTATTGATGGTGTCCTTTGCTCTACAGAAGCTCTTCAGCTTGATATAGTCCCACTTATTCATTTTTGCTTTTGTTTCCCTTGCCTGGGGAGATATGTTCATGAAGAAGTTGCTCATGTTTATGTCCAAGAGATTTTTGCCTATGTTTTTTTCTAAGAGTTTTATGGTTTCATGGCTTACATTCAGGTCTTTGATCCATTTTGAATTTACTTTTGTGTATGGGGTTAGACAATGATCCAGTTTCATTCTCTTACATGTAGCTGTCCAGTTTTCCCAACACCAGCTGTTGAAGAGGCTGTCATTTACCCGTTGTATGTCCATGGCTCCTTAATCGTATATTAATTGACTATATATGTTTGAGTTAATGTTTGGAGACTCTATTCTGTTCCACTGGTCTGTGGCTCTGTTCTTGTGCCAGTACCAGATTGTCTTGATTACTGTGTCTTTGTAGTAGCTTGTTTCAGTACCTTGAAGAATGCTAATGGTAATTTAATAGGGATTGCATTGAATCTGTGTATTGCTTTGGGCAGGATGGCCATTTTGACAATATTAATTCTTCCTAGCCAAGAGCATGGGATGAGTTGCCATTTGTTAGTGTCCTCTTTAATTGCTCTTAAGAATATCTTGTAGTTTTCAGGGTATAGGTCTTTCACTTCCTTGGTTAGGTTTATTCCTAGGTATTTTATTCTTTTTGATGCAACTGTGAATGGAATTGTTTTCCTGCTATCCTGGTTCATTGTTAGCGTATAGGAAAGCCTCAGATTTCTGTGTATTAATTTTGTATCCTGCAACTTTGCTGTATTCCAATATCAGTTCTAGTAGTTTTGGAGTGGAGTCATTAGGGTTTTTTATGTACAATATCATGTCATCTGCAGATAGTGACAGTTTAACTTCTTTACCAATCTGGATTCCTTGTATTTCTTTGTTTTGTCTAATTGCCGTGGCCAGGACCTCCAGTACTTTGCTGAATAACAGTGAGGAGAGTGGGCATCCCTGTCATGTTCCTGATCTTAGAGGAAATGCTTTCAGCTTCTCGCTGTTCAGTATGATGTTGGCTGTGGGTTTTTCATATATGGCCTTTATTATGTTGAGGTACTTGCCCTCTATGCCCATTTTGCTAAGAGTTTTTATCATGAACGGATGTTGAATTTTGTCGAATGCTTTTTCAGCATCTATGGAGATGATCATGCGATTTTTGTCCTTTTTGTTGATGTGGTGGATGATGTTGATGGATTTTCGAATGTTGTACCATCCTTGCATCCCTGGGATGAATCCCACTTGGTCATAGTGTATGATCCTCTTGATGTATTTTTGAATTCAGTTTGCTAATATTTTGTTGAATATTTTTGCATCTATGTTCATCAGGGATATTGGTCTATAATTTTCTTTGTTGCTGGGGTCTTTGCCTGGTTTTGGTATTAGGGTGATGCTGGCTTCATTGAATGAGTCTGGAAGTATTCCCTCTTCTTCTGTTTTATGGAAAACTTTAAGGAGAATGGGTATTATGTCTTCTCTGTATGTCTGATAAAACTTCATGGTAAATCCATCTGGCCTGGGAGTTTTGTTCCTGGGTAGTTTTTTGATTACTGCTTCAATTTCTTTGCTGATAATTGGTCTGTTTAGATTTTCTGTTTCTTCCTTGGTCACTCTTGGAAGGTTGTATTTTTCTAGGAAGTTGTCCATTTCTTCTAGGTTTTCCAGCTTGTTAGCATATAGGTTTTCATAGTATTCTCTAATAATAATTTGTATTTCTGTGGGATCCGTCGTGATTTTTCCTTTCTCGTTTCTGATTCTGTGATATGTGTTGATTCTCTTTTTCTCTTAATAAGTCTGACTAGAGGCTTATCTATTTTGTTTATTTTCTCAAAGAACCAGCTCTTGGTTTCATTGATTTTTTTCTATTGTTTTATTCTGTTCAATTTTATTTATTTCTTCTCTGATCCTTATTATGTCCCTCCTTCTGCTGACTTTAGGCCTCATTTGTTCTTGTTTTTCCAAGTTCGATAATTGTGACTTTAGACTGTTCATTTGGGATTGTTCTTTCTTCTTAAATATGCCTGGATTGCTATATACTTTCCTCTTAAAACTGCTTTTGCAGTGTCCCATAGAAGTTGGGGCTTTGTGTTGTTGTCATTTGTTTCCATATATTGCTTGATCTCTATTTTGATTTGGTCGTTGATCCATTGAGTATTTAGGAGCATGTTGTTAAGCTTCCATGTGTTTGTGAACTTTTTTGCTTTCTTTGTACAATTTGTTTCTAATTTTATACCTTTGTGGTCTGAGAAGTTGGTTGGTAGAATTTCAATCTTTTTGAATTTACTGAGGCTCTTTTTGTGTCCTAGTATGTGGTCTATTCTGGAGAATGTTCCATGTGCACTTGAGAAGAATGTGTATCCTGTTGCTTTTGGGTGTAGAGTGCTGTAGATGTCTATTAGGTCCATCTGTTCTAGTGTGTTGTTCAGTGCCTCTGTGTCCTTACTTATTTTCTGTCTGGTGGATCTGTCCTTTGGAGTGAGTGGTGTGTTGAAGTCTCCTAAAATAAATGCATTGCATTCTATTTCCTCCTTTAATTCTGTTAGTATTTGTTTCACATATGTTCGTGCTCCTGTATTTGGTGCATATGTATTTGTAATGGTTATATCCTCTTGTTGGATTGACTCCTTTATCATTATATAATGTCCTTCTTTATCTCTTGTGACTTTCTTTGTTTTGAAGTCTATTTTGTTTGATACTGGTACTGCAACACCTGCTTTTTTCTCCTTGTTGTTTGCGTGAAATATCTTTTTCCATCCCTTGACTTTTTGTCTGTGAATGTCTTTGGGTTTGAGGTGAGTCTCTTGGAAGCAGCACAGAGATGGGTCTTGCTTTTTTATCCATTCTGTTACTCTGTGTCTTTTGATTGGTGCTTTCAGTCCATTTACATTTAGGGTGACTATTGAAAGATACGTACTTACTGCCATTGCAGGCTTTAGGTTCGTGGTTACCAAAGGTTCAAGGGTAGCTTCTTTACTCTCTTACTGTCTAATTTACCTCGCTTATTGAGCTATTATAAACACAGTCTGATGATTCTTTATTTCTCTCCCTTCTTATTCCTCCTCCTCCATTGTTTGTATTTTAGGTGTTTTGTGTGTGTGTGTGTGTGCTCTTTTGTGTTTCCTTTGACTGCTTTAGTGGGTAGTTGATTTTATTTTTCACCTTTAGTTAGTATTTGATTGTTCCACTTTCTTTGCTGTGATTTTATTTTCTCTGGTGACATCTGTTTAGCCTTAGGAGTACTTCCATCTAGAGTAGTCCCTCTAAAATACCCTGTGGAGGTGGTTTGTGGGAGGCAAATTCCCTCAACTTTTGCTTGTCTGAGAATTGTTTAATCCCTCCTTAGTGTTTAAATGATAATCGTGCTGGATACAGTATACTTGGTTCAAGACCCTTCTGTTTCATTGCATTAAATATATCATGCCATTCTCTTCTGGCCCTTAAGGCTTCTGTTGAGAAGTCTGATGATAACCTGATTGGCTTTCCTTTGTAGGTGACCTTTTTTCTCTCTCTGGCTGCCTTTAATACTCTGTCCTTGTCTTTGATATTTATCATTTTAATTATTATGTGTCTTGGTGTTGTCCTCCTTGGGTTCCTTGTGTTGGAAGTTCTGTGTGCTTCCGTGGTCTGAGAGGCCATTTCCTCCCTCAGTTTGGGGAAGTTTTCAACAACTATTTCTTCAAATACACTTTCTTTCTCTTTTTCTCTCTCTTCTTATTCTGGTACCCCTATAATGCAGATATTGTTCCTTTTGGATTGGTCACCCAGTTCTCTTAATATTGTTTCATTTCTGGAGATCCTTTTATCTCTCCTGCATCAGCTGCTCTGCATTCCTGTTCTCTGATTTCTATTCCATCAATGGTCTCTTGCATCTTGTCCATTCTGCTTTTAAGTCCTTCCAGAGATTGTTTTATTTCTATATTCTCCCTCCTTAGCTCTTGCATATTTCTCTGCAAGTCCATCAGCATGGTTATGACCTTTATTTTGAATTCTTTTTCAGGAAGATTGGTTAGGTCTGTCTCCCCAGGTTCCCTCTCAGGGGACGATGTCTTTGTGATTCTGTTCTGGATCAAATTCTTCTGTCTTTTCATGGTGATGGGCAGATGGCTCGTGTGTCAGCTGGGAGAACAAAATCCCTTCCTGCTTGCTCCTTGTGTTCCTCTCCTGGGAGAATGGCGACCCCTAGCAGCTTGTGTTGGGCAGTTGCACGCAGACGCGGTCTCTGATTCTTGCCTGGGTTCTGTGGAGTTAGCTCCTTGCGGTTGCTGTGGGCGTGGCCACTTTCAGGCCGCTGCTTTGCTATGGCGGGGCCACGCCAGAGGGGGAATGGGCGGGAGGCTGTTTATCGCTGTGAGGGGCCTCCAAGCTGTGCTCGCGCCCAGGGGGTTAGGGCACCCGGTGTTCCCCGGGATTCCCATCTGCTGGGCTGAGTGTGCCGGGACACTTCCTTCCAGCTGTGAGGCCCTGTCCCTTTAAGACTTTCAAAAAGCACTCATTTTTCTTTTGTCCCAAGGGCACTGGCTCCGGGGACCCGCTCGCAGGTTTTACTGTCCCGTTTCCTTAGTATCCAGCACACCACGCACTGTATGTCTGAGCTCCCAGTGCGGATGGCTAGCGCTGGATATTTAGCAGTCCTGGGCTCCCTCTCCCTCCCCGCTCTGACTCCTCTCCTCCCGCTGAGGAGCTGGGGTGAGGGGCGCTCAGGTCCCTCCAGGGCACGGCTTGTATCTTACCCCCTTTGTGAGGCGCTGGGTTCTCGCAGATTTAGATGTAGCCTGGCTGTTGTCCTGTATCTTCTGGTCTGTCTTTTAGGAGTAGTTGTATTTTCAAAAATATATATGTTTTTGGGAGGAGATTTCCCCTGTCCTACTTACGCCACCATCTTAGCTTCTCCTCCAGATTTCCTTTTTTATGGCTGAATATTTCAGTGTGTGTGTGTGTGTGTGTGTGTGTGTGTGTGTGTGTGTGCATCACATTTTCTTTATCCATTTATCTGTCTTTGGACATCTTGGTTGTATCCATGTCTTAGCTATTCTATTGTATATAAGGCTGTAGTGAACATGAGGGTGCAGGTGTCTCTCTCAGATAGTGATTTTGTTTCTTTCTGGTATATACCCAGAAGTGGAATTGCTGGGTCATAAATGGCACTTCTATTTTGAATTTTTTAGTAACCTCCACACTCTTTTCCATGGTGGCTGCACACGTGTACATTCCCACCATCAGGGCACCATGAGGATTTCTCTACATCCCTGCCAACACTTGTTTTTCTTGTCTTTTTGATACTAGCCATTCTTGGTGTGAGGTGATAATCTCATTGTGGTTTTGATTTGCATTTCGCTGATGATTAGTAATGTTGAGTATCTTTCATGTCTCTCTTGGCCATCTGTATATCTTTTTTTGGAAAAGTATCTATTCAGTTCTTCCTATTTTTTAACTGGATTATTTGTTGTTTTGGTTTTGAGTTCTTTATATATTTTGGATATCAACCTCTTACTGGATCTTTCATTTGCAGATATATTCTCCCATTCAGTAGGTTGCGTTTTTGTTTTGAGGATGGTTTCCTTCCCTGTGCAGAAGCTTTTTCATTTGATGTAGTGTAGTCCCACTTGTTCACTTTTGCTTTTGTTTCCCTTGCCTGTGGAGATATGTCCAGGAAAAAATTGCTAAGGACAATGCCCAAGAGCTTACTATCTATGTTTTCTTTTAGGAGTTATATGGTTTCAGGTCTGATATTTAAGTCTCTAATCTGTTTTGAGTGTATTTTTTTGTGTATGGAGTGAGACAGTGATCCAAGTTGATTCTCTTGCATGTAACTGTCCAATTTTTCCAACACCATGTTCTGAAGAGACTTTCTTCCCCATTGTATATTTTTGCCTCCTTTGTTGTAGATTAATTGACCATATAAACGTGGCTTTATTTCTGGGCTCAGTTCTGTTCCATAAATCTGTGTCTTTTTTTTTTTTGCTTGCACCATACTTGTTTTGATTGTTACAGCTTTGTAGTGTAGTCTGAAATCAGGGAGCATGGTACCTCCAGCTTTATTCTTCTTTTCAAGATTGCTTGGGCTACTTGGGGTCTGGTCTGTTGTGGTTCTGTACAAATTTAAGGATTATTCATTTTAGTTGTGTGAAAAATTCCATTGGTATTTGCATTGAATCTGTAGATCTTTTGGTAGTATGCACATCTTAACATAATTAATTATTCCAGGTCATGAACACAGTGTATCTTTCCATTTATTTATGTCTTTTTCAGTGTCATTCATCACTGTCCTAAAATTTTCAGAGTACAGGTCTTTTACCTCCTTGGTTAAATTTATTCCTAGGTAGAAAACAATTCCATTCACAGTTGCATCAAAAAGAATAAAATACCTAGGAATAAACCTAACCAAGGAAGCAAAAGACCTATATACCCTGAAAACTACAAGACACTCTTAAAAGAAATTAAAGAAGATACCAATAAATGGAAACCCATCCCATGCTCATGGATAGGAAGAATTAATATTGTCAAAATGGCCATCCTGCCTAAAGCAATCTAAAGATTTAATGCAATTCCTATCAAAATACCAACGGCATTCTTCAATGAACTAGCGAATATCATTCTAAAATTCATATGGAACCACAAAAGACCTCGAATAGCCAAAGCAATTCTGAGAAGGAAGAATAAAGCTGGGGGAATTATGCTCCCCAACTTCAAGCTTTACTACAAAGCCACCGTAATCAAGACAATTTGGTGCTGGCACAAGAACAGACCCATAGACCAATGGAACAGACTAGAGAGCCCTGATATAAACCCAACCATACATGGTCAATTAATATATGATAAAGGAGCCATGGATATACAATGGGGAAATGACAGCCTCTTCAACAGCTGGTGTTGGCAAAACTGGACAGCTACATGCAAGAGAATGAAACTGGATTATTGTTTAACCCCATACACAAAAGTAAACTCGAAATGGATTAAAGACTTGAATGTAAGTCTTGAAACCATAAAACTCTTAGAAGACAACATAGGCAAACATCTCCTGAATATAAGCATGAGCAACTTCTTCCTGCATCTCTTCGAGCAAGGGAAACAAAAGCAAAATTGAACTAATGGGACTACATCAAACTAAAAAGTTTCTGTACGGCAAAGGACACCATCAACAGAACAAAAAGGCATCCTACAGTATGGGGCAATATATTTGTAAATGACATATCTGATAAGGGGTTAACGTCCACAATATATAAAGAACTTACACGCCTCAACACTCAAAAAGCAAATAACCCGATTAACAAATGGGTAGAGAATATGAAGAGACAGTTCTCCAAAGAAGAAATTCAGATGACCAACAGACACTTGAAAAGATGCTCCACATCACTAATCATCAGGGAAATGCAAATTAAAACCACAATGAGATATCACCTCACACCAGTAAGGATGGCCAGCATTGAAAAGACTAAGAACGACAAATGCTGGCGAGGATGCAGAGGAAGACTGCTGGTGGGAATGTAAGCTAATTCAACCATTGTGGAAAGCAATATGGAGGTTCCTCAAAAAACTAAAAATAGAAATACCATTTGAACTGGGAATCCCACTCCTTGGAATTTACCCAAAGAATACAAGTTTTCAGATTCAAAAAGACATATGCACCCCGATGTTTATCGTAGCACTTTTTACAATAGCCAAGATATGAAGCAACCTAAGTGTCCATCAGTAGATGAATGGATAAAGAAGATGTGGTACATATACACAATGACATACTATTCAGCCATAAGAAAGAAACAAATTCTACCATTTGCAACAACATGGATGGAGCTGGAGGACATTATGCTCAGTGAAATAAGCCAGGCGGAGAAAGACAAGTGCCAAATGATTTCCCTCATTTGTGGAATATAGCAATGAAGCAAAACTGAAGGAACAAAATGGCAGCAGACTCAGAGACTCCAAGAATGAACTAGTGGTTACCAAAGGGGAGGGGTGTGGGAGGGTGGGTGGGGAGGGAGGGAGAAGGGGATTGAGGGGTACTATGTTTAGTACACATGGTGTGGGGGATCACGGGGAGAACAGTGTAGCACAGAGAAGGCACATAGTGAATCTGTGGCAACTTGTTGCACTAATGAACAGTGACTGCGTTGGGGCATGGGTGGGGACTTGATAATATGCGTAAATGTAGTGACCACATTGTTTTTTCATGTGAAACCTTCAAAGAGTGTATGTCAATCATACCTTAATAAAAAAGAGAAAACGAAAAAAATTTATTCCTAGGTATTTTATTCTTGATACAATTATGAGATTGTTTTCTTAATTTTTGCTAGTTTATTTTTAGTATATAGAAATGCAACAGATTTCTGTATTTTGATTTAGTAATCTGCAACATTACTGAATTAAGTTATCCTAATAGTTTTTTGGTGGTGTCTTAGGGGTTTTCTATATATAGTATCATGTCATCTGTAAATAGTGAGTTTTACTTCTTCCTTACTAACTTGAATACCTTTTATTTCCTCTTGTCTGCTGTGGCTAGGACTTCTAGTGGTGTGTTGATTGAAAGTGATAAGAGTGGGCATCCTTATCTTGTACCTGATTTTAGAGGAATAGCTTTCAGCTTTTCACCATTGAGTATGATGTTAGCTGTGGGTTTGTCATATATGGCCTTTATTGTGTTGATATATGTTTCCTCTATACCCACTTTGTTGAGAGTTTTTATCATGAATGGAGATTGAATTTTGCTTTCTTGGTATCTGTTGAGATGATCGTATGGTTTTTATCTTTCCTTTTAGTAGTATGGTATATTACATTGATTGATTTGTTGGTGTTGAACCATCCTTGCATTCCCTGGAATAAATTTCACTTGATCATGCTGAATGATCCTTTTAATGTATTTTTTTAAATTTTAGTATCATTAATCTACAATTACATGAGCAATATTATGTTTACTAGGCTCCCCCCATCATCAAGTCCCCCCCACATACCCCATTACAGTCACTGTCCTTCAGCGTAGTAAGATGCTGTAGAATCACTACTTGTCTTCTCTGTGTTGTACAGCCCTCCCCGTGCCCCCCCCTACATTATGTCTGCTAATCATAATGCCCCTTTCTTTTAATGTATTTTTAAATTTGGTTTGCTAATGTTTTGGTGAGGATTTTTGCATCTATGTTCATCAAGGATATTGATCTTTAATTTTCTCATTTTGTAGTGTCTTTAGGTATCATGGTAATGCTGGCCTCATAGAATGAATTAGCAAGCATTGCTTCCTCTTCTGTTTTTTGGAATAGTTTGAGAAGGACAGGTATTAACTCCTCTCTAAATGTTTGGTAAAATTTATCTGTGAAGCCATGTGATCCTGGACTTTTATTTGTTGGGAGTTTTTTGATTACTGATTCAATTTCATTATTAGTAATAGGTGTTTTCAGGTTTTCTATTTCTCCTTTATTCAGTCTTGGAAGATAATATGTTTCTAGATATTTATCCATTCTTTTTAGGTTGTCCAGTTTGTTGGCATACAACTTTTTGTAGAATTCTCCTATAATCCTTTGTATTTCTGTGGTGTTATAAATTCTTCTCTTTCATTGAGTTTACTCTCTTCTTTTCTTGTCTTTAGGTATGAAGTGAGTCTCTTATAAGCAGATGAGCCTTGGATTTTTATCCAGTGATTCATCATATATCTTTTGATTTATTTACATTTACATTTAAAGTCCATTTACATTTAAAGTAATTATTGATAGCTGTGTATTTACTGCTTTTTGTTCATTGTTTTTATGGTTGTTTTGGAAGTTCTCTGTTTCTTCCTTTCTTCTTCTCTTTCCTTGTGATTTAATGACTTCCTTTAGTGTTATACTTGGATTTCCTTCTCTTTGATTTTTGTGTATCTGTTAAAGGTTTTTGGTTTGTGGTTTCCATGCTTATGTATAGCATCCTATGTATATAGTAGTCTATATTAGGTTGATGGCTTAAATTTGAACACATTCTAAAAGCACATCTTTTTTATTAAACCCCCCTCCACATTTTATTTATATGATGTCATAGTTTACACATTTTTATTTTGTGTATCCCTTGATTAGTTTTTATATATAAAATTGATTTTACTACTTTTGTCTTTGGAACTTTATACTACCTTTATAAGTGATTGATCGGCTACCTTTACAGTATGTTTGTTTTTACCAGTGAAATTTTTTTCCTTTCATAATTTTGTACCAGTTATGGTCTTCTCCAGTTAAAGAATTCCTTAAAAATATTTCTTGTAAGGCTGGATAATGATGAACTCCTTTAGCTTTTGTTTGGGAATCAGCCCTGGATGATAACCTTGCTGGGTAGAGTATGTGAATATATCACGCTACCACCTTCTGGCCTACAGAGTTTCTGCTGAAAAATCAGCTGATAGCCTTATGGGGTTTTCCTTGTATTTAACTGTCTACTTTTCTCTTGCTGCTTTTAGGATTCTCTCTTTATTTTTCATATTCACCGTTTTTACTATGTGTCTTGGTGTGGCCCTCCTTTGGTTCCTCTTGTTAGTGGCTGTCTGCTTCCTTGACCTGTCTGTCTGTTTCATTCCCCATGTTAGGGGAGTTTTCAGGTAGTATTTCTTCAAACAGGTTTTCTACCCTTTTCTTTCTCTCTTCTCTTTCTGGGAACCCTGTTATGTGAGTGTTGTTTTGCTTGAAGTTGTGGCAGAGATCTCTTAACCTCTCCTCTTTAAAAACTTCTTTTTTCTGCTGTTCAGCTTGATTGCTTTTCCCCACCTTTTCTTGCAGATTGCTAATCCGTTGTTCCACAGCCTTTAATCTGCTGTGGATTCCCTGTAGTGTGTTTTTCATTTCACATATTGAATCCTTCAGCTCTGACAGCGCTTTTTATTATTTCCCATCCTTTTGTTAAAGTCCTCCCTGAGTTCATCTATTCTTCTGTCCAGTTCAGTGAGCATCTTTATGACCATTACTTTGAGTTCTTTATCAGGTAGATTGCTCTACTCTGTTTCATCTAGCAGGTTTTTTCCTGACATTTTGTCTTGTACTTTCATCTGGAACATACTCCTGTACCTCCTTATTTTGTCTGGCTCTCTGTGTTTGTCTTGTATATTCAGTCGGTTATGTCTCTTGGTCTTGCATGCTTTATGTAGTAGGCATCATGTGGTGCCAAGAAGTGCAATACCCCCTGCTCACCAGAACCAGGTGGCTCCAGGGGAGTCTCCTATATGGGCTGTGTGCACCCTTCTGTGGTGGCTGAGCCAGGTTGCTGCGGGTGGGCTGTTGTCCCGGCCAGCCCTGCCTGGCTCTCAGCAGTGACGGCTGTGACTGCTGCAGGGGCATGGGCTTGCAGGCTCACTCCCCGTGTGGCCTCGAAGAGGCTCTGCTGCAGCCCCTGCAGGTGTGCTTGCTCACAGGTGGGCCCAGCTTCAGCCTGGCTGTCAGCAAATGCTGGGCAGGGAGGGGGCAGGTTGGGAACTAATGTGAGCATGCTGGTGGGTGGGACTAGTTCCTCCCCTCAGGGCAGGAGGTACTGGAGGGGCTCTGGTCCTGGCAGGGGCTAGTTGCTGGGTGTGGTAGGTTGGTAGTTGCTCTGGGGGGGATACCGGTTCCAACTGAGGCTGTTCCCTGGTTGTGGTGATGTGGAAGTTGCTTTGGAGGGGCACCTGCTGAGGTGGAGGGTTGGGCAGGGTGAGTCTGCAGGGAAACACAGGGCAAAACAAGCAGTAGAGTCATGGTAGATGGAGAGTTTCAGTTGGCTCCTGCAAGCATCTGGTCAGCTAGGGTGAGGGAGGGCAAGAAAATGGTGCCAGCTAGCCTGTTCTTCCCTGGAGAGAGCTCCTGCAGATCCTGCCCCTCAGGCTCATGGCCCAAAATTAATTGTTAATTCTTCACGTATAACCCAGGTGCTTTTCAGATTGCTGCTTCTGTGCTGGGTCTCAAACTGATCACCATCCAGGAGCAGAGGCTCATTCCAGCAGCCCTGCAGCTCTCCTGGAGTTAAGCCCTGCTGATTTCAGAGCCTCCTGTACAGAAGCTCATCTAGTGCAGGTTCCCAGGGTCTGGCTGCCAGGATGCCAGGTGTGGGGCCTTACCTCCTTGCTCCCTCCTGCTTGTGGGTTAGGTTTGGAGAAGGGTTTGGATCCTGACTGGCTCTGCCTCCTTCATCTTTCTTAGTGTGTCCTTTTCTTTGTCATTCACTGTGGCAGGTCTGTTCTGTAGTCTTTGGGTTGTTTTCAGAGTTGTTTTATATGTAGTTGCTGCCTTGGTATGTGCATGGGAGGAAATGATCAATGTGACCTCCTATTCTGCCATCTTCCCAGGTACCCCACCCCTCTGCTAATTTTTTAATCGATGATTTGGTTTTCTGCTAGTGAGTTATATGAGTTCCTTATATATTTAGGCTCTAAACCCCTTATCAGGTATATGGTTCGTAAATATTTTCTGCCATTTGATAAGTTGCCTTTTCATTTTGTTGATGGTGTCCTTTGCTGTGTAGAAGCTTTTGGTTTGATGTAGTTCCACTTGTTTTTGTTTTTGTTGCTTGTACTTTTGGTGTCATATCCAAAAAATCGCCAAGACCAATGTTAGGAAGCTTTTTCCCTGTGTTTTCTTCTAGGAGTTTTGTAATTTCACGTACCATATTTAAGTCTTTAAATCTGTTTTGAGTTAATTATTGTGAGTAGTGTAAGATAGGGGTCCAGTGTCGTCATTTTGCATGTGAATATCCAGTTTTCAAACACTATGTTAAAGAATCTCTTTTCCCCTTTGGGTATTTGTGGCTCAAATATTAGTTGACTGTATATGTGTGGGTTCATTTCTGGGATCTGTTATGTTCCATTGGTCTGTGTGTGTGTTTATGCCAGTACCATACTGTTTTGATTACTGTAGCTTATAGATTGAAATCAGGATGTGTGATGCCTTCAGCTTTGTTTTTTCCTCAATATTGCTTTGACTATTCAGGGTCTTTTGTGATTCCATGTGATTTTTAGGATCACTTTATTTATGTGAAAAATGCCAATGAAATTTTGATAGGGATTGAATTAAATCTGTAGATGGCTTTGAGTAGTGTGGACATTTTAGCAATATTCTTCTTGTCCATGAACATGGGATATTCCATTTATTTGTATAGTTTCTTTCATCAATATCTTACAGTTTTCAGTGTATAGATATTTCATTTCCTTGGTTAAATTTATTCCTATGTATTTTATTGTTTTTGATGACATTGTAAATGAGATTGTTTTGTTTTTCAGATAGTTCATTGTTAGTGCACAGAAATGCAACTGCTTTTTCTATGTTGATTTTATATCTTGCAATTCATTTTTTAGTTTTAACAGTTTTTTGGTAGAGTCTTTAGAGTTTTCTATATATAAAATCAGGAGATCTGCAGAGACGGTTTTACTTCAACTTTTCTGATTCAGATGCCTTTTCTTTTTCTTATCTGATTGCTGTGGCTAGGACTTCCAGTACTGTGTTGAATAGGAATAGTGAGAGTGAACACCCTTGTCTTGTTCCTGATCTTAGAGGAAGTTTTCAGCCTTGCACCATTGTGTATGTTGTGCATGGCCTTGGTTATGTTGCAGTACATTCCTTCTATACCTTATTTGTTAAGAGTTTTTAACATGAATGGATGTTGAATTTTGTCATATGTTCTTTGTGCATCTTTTGAGATGATTGTATGATTTTGATCTTCCATTATGTTAATGTGGTGTATATGTTTATTGGTTTGCTTGTGTTGACCATCCTTGCATCCCAGGGATAAATCCCACTTAATCATGCTATATGATCCTTTCAAAGTCCTGTGCAATTCAGTTTGCCAGTATTTTGTTGAGAATTTTTGGTCTGTATTCAACAGGGATATTGTCCTGTATGTTTTCTTTTTTCATAGTGTCTGTATATGGCTTTGGTATCAGAGTTAATGCTGGTCTTGTAAAATGAATTTGGGAATGTTCCTCCTTTTCAGTGTTTTAGAATAGTTGGAGAGGGATTGATACCATTTCTTTAAACATTGTGGTAGAATTCACCAGTGAAACCATCTGGTTCTAGGTGTTTCTTTGTTCCTGCTCAGAGGCCTGCCCTTAAGTACAGATTTCAGGACATGGATTAGAACCAAAACTTAATACCCTGCTCAAGGCTGAGATGTCTGGGCTGCTTTATGCATCTCACTCAGGCAGAGATGGTAGCAGTGAGTACTCCAAAATCCATTTCCTACTGCCTCCAAGATTGCTTGTCCACTCTTACTTCTCCTCAAGAGCCCCTTAGGAACAAGATAAAGACTTGAATGAAGTTTGTGATTATTAGAGAAACAAAGTGCTCCTTACGGTCTGAGCAAGAGCCATTAATCCTGCAGATTAGCTTATGTAGCTTCCGAAGCTGTGGTATTTTGAGAGGACACGAACGAGCCTCTCTAAGGACACAACCACTTCTGAATGCAAAATTTTTGCTCTTCATTTCTTCACACTTACAGCATTAGGTCCTGTTGAGTTTGCTCACCATGTGGTACGTGATTTAAATCCAGGTCTTTCGGACAAAGCTGACTGAGCAATTTTTTATTGACCAGGGAGCCAACCCTATAAATAACTCCTCTTATAATAGCCCAAGGCTATTTGCATTTCTGCTTTTCAAAAAAAATTGCTAGGTTAACAAAAATATTCTATATGATGGTTCTGTCAGTAACATGTACCTATAAAAGGATTTTGTGTTTCTAAGGAACCTAGACTAATGCTCATTCAGCCATGTAGTGCAGGGCTGGCCTCCTTCTCAGTGGTGGGCTCTTACCCTCTCTCACTGCTCTAAAGGGGCAGGCTGAGGTACTGGGGAGAGAAGAGGCCTGCCTGGTCATGAGTGGCAGCTGTTTATTTACTCAGTCAGTCCTCTGTGGCTCCAGTCAGGAAATGTGCGTGGTGTGCCTGCTGTGTGCTGGGCTTCGGGTGGGACCCCAGAATGTCACAGAAACCAGACATGCCCAGGTGCTGCCTGTGGACATAACAGTCTGGTGGGGGAGACACCCCAAGAATAGCAATTTTGAATGAGATGGGTAATTATAAAGAACAGGTGTAGGGGCCAAGGAAGGCCTCCCAGGAGGAGGTGATGTTTATGCGGAGATCTCAAGGTTGACAGGAGCTGGCTAGGTAAAATGGGAGTCAAGGGAGAGAGCATTCCATGCAGAGAAGAGCACGTCCAGGGCTCTGCGGTGATGAGGAGCAGAGGTCTCCTGGGGAACTGAGAGGAGTCTAGTTTGCTGGAGGGCAGGCAGTGCGGGGAGAGCCCCCTCGATGACAGAGTCAGACACTAGACCCAGGCGTAGGGGTGCCACGCCCCTTTCTCCTCTCCCTCCTGAGTGGCAGTGGGCCCAGGGCATCGGTGTTGGCCAGGAGGACATCTCTGCAGAGCAAGGGAGGACTGGGCACTTGGTGGGGCCTTGGGGCTGGGCTGTGTCTGCCTTTTTCCGGCTCAGAGCTCAGACCTCTGTTCTGATGGCCTCTGTTGGACCTACATCCTTAGGCCCAGGGCTAGTCGCTGGCATGTGGCGGATGCCCAGCACATGTTTTCAGTTGACCAGCATTCCCTGAGAAGACTGTTTTCTCAGTGTTGTTGTTTCTCTCTCAGAGTGGATGAGGATGAGGATGACCTGGAGGAAGAACATGTAACTAAGGTAAGACCTTGTCCTGGGAATTCTGCTGTAATGGGTGCTGAGTCCTGGGCTCTCCATCCCCAGGGACTGTGTGACAGCCCTTCATCTGCTTCCCCCTCTTGCTGTTGAAGAGCTCCAGTCTGCTGAGTGGGGCTCCCCAGGCCCGGACCATGGTCCCCAGGTGCTCACCTGGCAGGTGGGGCTGGGCTCCTGGGATGAGGCTGGGCTCAGGTGCCCCAGGGCGTCAAGGAGCTGCCTCCTGGGCTGAGGCTATGCTTTCTCCTCCATGGGGGTGGCGGGAGGGGGACAGGCCAGAGCAGGAATGCTCCACCCTTGGCCCCCCATGGTCTGTTCCTTGTGTGTGTGTGTGTGTGTGTGTGTGTGTGTGTGTGTGTGTGTGTGTGTGTGTGAGACTAGTTTTTGTTTTTGAAATGAGGCATTCCCCTCCCTACTTTTCCTTTTCTCACTCCTTTGAATCTTAGAGGAGCCCAGATTGTGTTCAGATGAACCCCTGCCTGCCGGCAGCCCTGCACATCGAGCCCTCAGGGAGCCCTCCCCAGCACACTCCCCAGCACACTCCCCAGAATCAGTCTCTCCCCTGTCAGGAATCACCACTCTGGGAAGTACTGTTCCCAAGGGGACCAAGGCCTGCAGAGACAGAGCATCCGAGGCTGGGGGTGGCTGACGGGAGGAGTTCCATCTTGCAGGAACTCTCTGGAACTTCTGGAGCTGAGGGTGCAGTGGGGACGCATTAGCACAGACTTGCTCCTGGAGGGTCACCTTGCTCTCTGTGTCTTTGAGGCCATTCCCTGTTCCTCAGCCTCTTGGGCCACGGCATTCTGTGATGTGCAGAGGATATTCAGGTACGGTGCGGTCTCCTCTTTGAAATCCCCTTCTTTTTCTTTGGAGCAGATCTATTACTGTAGTCGGACACACTCCCAGCTGGCCCAGTTCGTGCATGAGGTCCGGAAGAGCCCTTTCGGCAAGGACACCCGGCTTGTGTCCCTCGGCTCTCGGCAGGTACACAGAGGCAGGGTGTCTCAAACCAGGCACACCCTGGTCCCTTCCCTGTGCCTTCGTCTTCCTCCCCCAGGCAGGCCGAGTGGTGGGTCCACGGAACAGAGGTGGCTGGGTGGGCAGCCCCGGGGGGATGCTGTATATCATTTCGCCAGCTCCATTTCTTTCACTCTTCCTCCCTCCTCTGCCCGTAGAACCTGTGTGTAAACGAAGATGTGAGGATGCTGGGTTCTGTGCAGCTCATCAGTGACCGCTGCCTGGAGATGCAGAGAAGCAAACATGGTAGCCATAGTGCCCTTGAGCTGCAGACAGAGCCCCTGGGGCTGTCATGTAGCCTTAGGTGGTGCTGGGAAAGAGGGCAGGAGTGGAGTGGACCAGGGGTGCAGGAGATAAGGGCAGACTCCCAGCTGGCGGAAATGGAGGCAGAGCCGAGCCTGGGTTCCCCCTAAAGGCTGTCTCCTTGGGAAGGGGCATTTTGCTTGCTGGGTCAGCATCTGGTCCGAAACCCTGACTCTCAGAACAAGTTTATCAGCTGCTCCCGAGAACACAAAGCAGTAGGTGCCAGGGTGCTCTGAGGAGACCATCGTAAGCAGTACTTGGAAGGGCTTTCTAGACCCCACGGAGACAGGTCTTAACACTGTGGACCAGCTCCTGGCCCCATGGACAGTTAGCATTCTTTCTGCCCTTGTCCCTTGGGCCTCTGCCACCCTCAGAGAAGAAGAGCAAAGCTGAGGAAGAGAAGCCCAAGAAGAGAAAGCAGGAGTCCCAGGCTGCCTGCCCCTTCTACAACTGTGAGCAGCTGCAGCAGCTCCGGGATGAGGTCCTGGCGGAGGTGAAGGACATTGAGCAGCTGGTGGCCCTGGGGAAGGAGGCTCGGGCCTGTCCCTATTACGGGAGCCGGTTTGCCATCCCAGCAGCCCAGGTGAACACCCTGGAGGGTTGGGCAGCAGCTCTTGTCTCTAACTGCAGCCTAGGCCACAAGGGAATTCCCTATTCCTCTTTTCATTCAGAAGGGTGTCCCTGGCCAGGGGTGGACTCACGTGTAACCCACTCTCCTAGTACATCAGTTTGGGGCAGCTCCAGCGTCCTTGGTGGCTCTGGGCCTCCGGGACAGTTGGCATTATTGTGGGACAGCAGAGAAGAGCCAGGAAGGACTGTGAATTCCTGATGAAAAACTAGTAGAGGTGCCAGGGATGCAGGGAGGGAGCTGCAGAATGTAGATATGTTTCCAAATGGCCTTTCAGAGCAACTGTCCCAACTTAATGCACCTGCCTGCCCCATGCGGGAATACCGTCTTCTCTAGACTTGCCGTATTGACTGTTAGCTTTAACCAGAGAAAAACTGCCATTTTGACATACTGTCATCTGGTAGGTGTGATTTAAACTGTTTTCTGCCACTTGCTTAATTTGACTTTCGGGTATCATTCACGGAGAATTCCATACAATCCAGAAGAGATATAAGTAGATTTTCAAAGATGCAGGGAATTACATGGGTAATAACTTCTACATGGCGGTGGAGTGCCCATCGGTACATGACCCTGACCTATGGGGGGGTACCCTCCTGGAAGTCTGGGATCCTCCCAGCTCACTGGTCTCATGCCCTTGCCAGGGGCTGTTTGCCACAGCATGAGGTTAGTGCTATTAACATGCATATGCAAAAATAGTAAGATGTCCTGAAATTTTTATGATCTTAACTTAGTAAGGCACTTTTCACCTCATTTTTGCTTTTATAGTGTCCCACTGAAATGGCTAAGGCAGATGTTATCCATATTGTACACATAAGGACACTAAGGCCCAGAAAGGCTGTGATTTATGTTTTCTCACAGCAAGTGAGTAATGGAGCCAGTATTAAAACCCTGGTCATAAGTTTCCAGTTTTCTGGATTTTCACATGTTTGTCAGTATTATTCTAACTGGAAAATTATTCTCACAACACTGCACCTAAAATTTACAGTGTGCTTTTATTTTTGTGACCCCAATGTCTACTCTGTCAATCTGCATTTGAGATAAAGCTTATCAAGCCCATTTTGCAGTGAGAAAATCGAGGTTCAGAGAGGTGGTGAGTTTCCCAAGAGTCACACGGCTGGGAAGTGGCCAGAACCCAGGGCTGCTTTTAATACTCGAGGGGTTTTCACATTTGAGCCAACTTGGGTGCTGCTACCTTGGGGGCAGGTTTAGTCCTCGGTTCAGTTGGAAGTCAGAACAGCTCCCATTTTAGCTGTTCTGTATATTTGATGTGGCCCCTAAAACTTTTGAGGAAAGGGTCTGCAGCCAAAAGCCCAGCACTGTGCTGTAGGTTTCTCTCTCAAGTTCCCTTCACGTATTCCGGGTAGCACATAGAACCACTCACATCAGGAGCTTAGTGTCAACTGGGCCCCCCCACCTGTGGGATCTCAGGATGCCCATCTCCTCCCCAGCTGGTGGTGCTGCCCTACCAGATGTTGCTGCACGCGGCCACCCGGCAGGCCGCGGGGATCCGGCTGCAGGGCCAGGTGGTGGTCATCGACGAGGCGCACAACCTGATTGACACCATCATGGGCATCCACAGTGCCGAGGTCAGCGGCTCCCAGGTGGGTTAGCCTTGCCGTCCCGGGCCAGGCCTGCTATGGGACGAGGCACGTGGTTGCTCCTCTCAGTACCCAGAGCCCCTCTGTGGAGGGGGCTTGGCAGAGGGTGCCCAGAGTCAAGGCAGTGCCCTCATCAGAGACGGAATCTGGCTTCCCTGAAGATCTTAGACTACAGAGGCCCAGCTCAGGAGAGGCAGCTCATTTCCCTGCTCTTCACCAGCCTGTGTCACCCCAGGTCCTCCCAGCCCAGGATGCTAACTAGTTCTCCATTACCCCAGGCGATGGGACTGGAGAAGCAGGGGTACCCATGTAGTGGAATGTTATTACTGATGCTGCTTTGAGGGATGCTCAGGATTTCTGAAAGCCACTATTTATTTACTTTTTACTTTTCCTGTGCCACACACCACACGAGGAGTCTCTATTTTCACACTGACTACATGGGGCTGGTGTTTTGGTTTTGTGTTGAGAACTCTCAGATTCAGAGAGGCTTAAGCAGTGTGTCTAAGGTCACACAGCTAATTGTGGAGCTCTGATTTGATCACTGGTTTCTGACCCCACATGACCTCCCACCACCTCTACTGACCAGTGCCTGGGTGACCTTTGGCCAAAATGTGATGGCTGCCTTGAACCAGACAGCAAGTCCTTCCCCAGCCCAGTAAAAACTAGCAGGGGGACTCCCTCCCTGAGAGATTCAGCCTCTTGCTTTTTCCCTGATTCAAAGTGGACCGTGTGGCAGAGCCTGCCTTTCTTCTTTTAAAACCCGTGCCTTTTGTCTGTACCCAGCCCCACTGTCCCCACCTTGGTGGCTCCCTGTGTGTCCTGGCTGGCATTCTCTAGGAGTAACTAAGATGTCACTGGTACAGGCCTTGGCTGTCTGCCCAGAGCCTGGTCTGCCTTCTCACCTGTTCTCTGTCCTCCCCCAGCTCTGCCATGCCCACTCCCAGTTGCTCCAGTATATGGAACGATACAGGTGAGACACTGACCCCTGAAGGGGAGGGAAGGCCCTGCCCACCTCAGGGCCCTGTCAGCCTCTGACAGGAAGCATGTGGGGCACTGTCAGTGGCCTGGGCCTAGCATCGGGTGGGCCAGCGTGCTGTCACTGGCGTGTACCCCATACAGACCAAGGGCACTTGGGACTGAGAGCTGGGTGTGAAGGCCTTGGGCCACGACCAGCCATTTTTCCTGGGAGTGTACTTGTACCTGTGACCCTCCTGGAAAGACAGCAGACAGAAAGGCCTCAGCATGGGGCCTTGGGAGGGCAGTTGCTGTTGGATTACCACCACTTGACAGCTATTTGTGTCTCCTCAGGAAACGTCTGAAGGCCAAGAACTTGATGTACATCAAACAGATCCTGTATCTGCTGGAGAAGTTTGTAGCCGTGCTAGGTGGTAAGGAGCACCATGGCTGGGCCTGTGGGACTTACTGGACTCCATTCTCTGGATGCCAGTCCAGAAACCTGGATTTTCTGTGTCCTCAAGAATTGTACTGACCATTGATTTAGAAAATTCTTAATTTTTATAGCTTGGTTGAATTGTCTGACCTTAGATCTTTTTCTAGAATCCTAGTTTATTTGCCCCTGTTCTGAGTCTTTTATTTTGCCAAATCCTACTGCACAGGTTATATTCATGATAGCAGAATATAAATACAGGTGTATGACATGTTCTACAGCCATGAGAGTGCTCTGACAGTCTGCTGTGAGGAAAGCAGCAGGCAAGCTGACCTCCTAGCCAATGAGCCAGGCAAACCTCAGGGCAGACAAGTGACCTGCCCCATGGGCCCAGGAAGAGGGACTGGAGTCTCTGGATCCAGGTCCCTTGCATTCTTTGCTCCATGCCCTTTCCTTTACTGTAGAGCAATCCCTTTGAAGTTCCAGAAAGCCAGCGAGGGATTTTTCTGGAGGGTTTTTGTTTCATTGGTGATCTTTACTTCCATCCCTACCAGCACTGGTCACCTGCATAAAGTGGGGAGGTCCCTCTGTCCCGGCCTCCTTGGAGCAGGCGTGAAAAGAATGAAATCACATGCTTTGGGCTCAGTACGCAAACATGGGTCAGACTTTGAGGCTCCCTGGAAGGCTCTCAGTGGGTTCTCAGTGTGCTATAAATGGCAGAAATCCTGTTGAAGTGTGGGTGCTCTTCATATTTGAATGGAGAGTGTGAAGGTGGAGAGCCAGAGGGACCACCATCCTGACCTGTTCAAATTCTGTTTTAGGGAACATAAAGCAAAATCCCAATACCCAGAGCCTCTCGCAGACAGGTAAGCAGGCTGCCCTCCGCGGCCCAGAGCTGGTCTGAGCTGTGTCTGAGTGTTTCTCCGGGGCCATGGTCTTCAGGACAAGGACTCCAAGGCCCTCCGTTTGTTTCCTCTCAGGGACAGAGCTGAAGACCATCAACGACTTTCTCTTTCAGAGCCAGATAGACAACATCAACCTGTTCAAGGTAGAGGTTTTCATCTTTTTATGTTGGCTGTGCATGTCCTGGCTGGCATTCTCTAGGAGTAACTAAGACATCAGAGTTCCTTGTCTTTATCACCACCTGTGGGCAGAGCCCAATGTAAAGCCCACAAAAGAGATAAAAAGTAAATTCCTTCTGTCCTCAGATGGCCTGGAGGTCTGAGACCTACAGCATAGGTGTTTGTAATTACTTAACCCTTAAACAGAGCAACGTGTCAGCAAGAAGAAAATAATCTTTGACTGAGGGTTGGAAGATCGCAGGGGCTGGGGAGAAAGGTGCCTTTCTTTGTACCTACTTAGCACAAATGAACTCCAGGGGCTTTGCCTCCCTCCATCTGTCCTCGGGCAGTCCTTCCCCTGGGCTTCTGGACAGAGCAGGAAGCTAACTTGGTGAGCATAGTCCTGCCATAGGCTGAGGGTGAGGACATTCTTGAGCTGCTCTCTTGGCCCCCCCTCTTCGTCCTGCTCCAGGCCTGCATGGCTGCGCTCTCCCGGGTGGGGCACACCCACCACCACACTATTCGCACCCTCAGTGATTCCAAATTAATAACACGGAGCACTTGCTGTATCTGAGGCAGTGCGCCAGGTTCTGAGACCACAGGTAGGCTGTCGTACCACCATTTGAAAGCACAGGGAACAGGCCCAGAGAGGTTTCCTCAAGAAGACGGGGGTCACAGGCCACACAGGAGTGAGCCAGACAGTGAACCCAGGGGCTTGGACTCAAGATCCTGCCCTCTTTCCACCCTTTACTGTTTTTCTTCAAACCAGCTTGCCCCTGACCTCCCATTTTGGTCGTGGTCTCTGCCATTATCCCCATCAGACAGGCTGGCAGTCCGAGTCATCTTTTCTTACTATTTTTTTGTGTGATGTATAGCTGGCATAGTATTAGTTTCCAGCATACAGCATAGTGATTTGACATTTATATACATTACAAATGCTCACGGTGGTAAGTGTAGTTATCATCTCTCACCACACTAAATTATTCCAGTATTACTGATGGTGGTCCCATGCTGTACTTTTATCCTGTGACTTCCTGTTTAATAATTGGAAGTTTGTACCTCTCAGTCCCCTCACCTGTTTTGCCCATCCCCACCTTCCCTCCCTTCTGGCAACCACCGAATCTCTGTACTTATGAGTCATTTTCTAAGTGTGTGTTTTAATTTTTTTAGATTCCACGTAAGTGAAATCAAATGGTATTTGTCTTGCTCTGGCTGATTTATTTCACTAAAAAGATTTTCTTTTTTATGGCTGAATCTGTTGTGTATGTGTACCACATCTTTATCCATTCAACCATTGATGGACACTTAGGCTGCTTCCGTGTCTTGGCTATTATGAACAGTGCTGCGTTGAACATAGGGGTGCATGTGTCTTTCCGATATGGAGTCATTTTGAGACTTCTGATCCCTTTCCCCCAGTTACCGGCCCAGGAGCCTTAAGCAGCTCTGGTCTTACCGTTGCTTCCCCAGGGCTGCTCCTGCAGTGCGGGCTCCTTTTCCTTTCGTCTCCTTCCTGGTCTTACTTTCATTCTCTCTCCTTCCCAATGTCTTTTATAAACCCCAGTCTAGTGAATCATATGCAAAAGCTATTCTCTTTTCAGAAATTCTTAAAGGCTCCAAACTCACTGTCTTGGGTTTCAGGCTGCACAAACTGTTCATGCCAAGTAACTGTACTTCAGACATCTCCCGAGCAAGTCCCCAGCTTTACCTCCCATGTGCCTTTGCTCATTGGACATTCATTTTAACTCAGTCCTTCAAGTTCCAGCTTAGGTGCTATCACACTGAAGGAAAGCAGAGGGGATATAACTCACCACGCGCCTGTAGAGGGCCAGACATGCAGATGGGTTGGTGAGGAGGCCACTTGCCTGAGGCTGGGGAGGCCCTCTCCTGGGAGGGCCCGTGTTGTGGGGTGGGGGGCAACGGCAGGTGAGTGGCCTCAGAAAGGAGGTTCATGTGGCCACAAAGAGGCGGCAAATCGTTCTCCCTGGATTTCGGAAGATGGATGTCTTTTTTCCAGCTTGGGTGATATGCACACATGCCCACGGCTGGGTCTGCTCTTGCAGGTGCAGCGCTACTGTGAGAAGAGCATGGTCAGCAGGAAGGTACGTCCACCCCTTTCTCAGGGCCTGGAGGGACCCAGCAACGCCCTGCTTTTGCCACCTTCAGTGCCTTTCTCCTTGCCCTTTGGGACCTCTGGAGCCTCTAGGACCTTGGTCTCATTCTCCTTATTGTGGAGCGGCTTGGCTGGGGTGGGCAGGGGCGCCCAGATGCCTGTGGGCTGTTGGGGCCAGTGGAGCCCCTCTTCCACTCTGGGCTCACACACTGCGCCCTCATTCCTCACTGTGTTCTCTCATCCCTGTCTCAGCTCTTCGGCTTCACAGAAAGGTATGGAGCAGTCCTCACCCCATGCAGGGAGCAGCCCAAACTGGCTGGGTTCCAGCACTTCCTGCAGAGCCTACAGCCCAGGGTAGCTGAGGGTGAGTCGGGGGGGTCCTGCAGGCCCTCCAGCAAGAATGTGTGCGCCTCAGGCTGGGCTCAGCTCCCCTGGGTGAGCAGCAGAGGCCTCCCTTCGTGGTCCCAGACCTCCTTCCTTCCTTCATCTGCAGAGGCCCCTGTAGAGGAGGTGGAAGCCAGGGCACCACGGCCTGCTTCCCCACTGATGCACATCGAAGGCTTCCTTGCAGCTCTCACCACTGCCAACCGGGATGGCAGGGTCATCCTGAGCCGCCAAGGTAATCCAGGAGGAGCCAGCCTGGAGCCAGGGGCCAGAGCATGCAAGGGGTCTTTACTTCCCTCCTGGCACCTCCCAGGGTTCAGATGAGGAAATGGGGTGATAGCTGGCCTCCCATGACCTGGGTAGATGGTCATGGGGAGGAGGGATGCAGAGGCACTGAGATGGTGGGTCAAGGTTACAAGAGAAGCCACGTGGCCTAGTGGTTAAGGTAGGGAGGCTTTGGGTTCAGTCTTGGTTGATCTCCTGTGAGCTGTGTGACTTGGCCCAGTTTCTTTATGACTCTGAATGTGTTCTGTGTAAAGGGAGGGAATGGTGGTGTCCACCTCAGGGTTGTCCTGGTGCTTCAGCGGGATCTAAGTTGAAAGGGAAAGGTAGACCCACCTGGAGATCCCCTTCACCTCAGGCTGGTGGAAGTATTGGTGGGGCCTGAACCCCACCCCTTCCCCATGTAGCTGTCTTTTATCTATCTTTTTTCAGGCAGCCTCAGCCAGAGCAGCCTCAAATTCCTGCTCCTGAATCCAGCTGTGCCCTTTGCCCAGGTGGTGAGGGAGTGCCGGGCAGTGGTCATTGCAGGGGGTACCATGCAGCCGGTAAGGCACCAGACTTGGGTGTTGGGATGGGACAGGGAAGGATGGGAAGTATCAGGCCCCCATTCCTGCAGGTCCCCAAACCAGAAAGGGTCAACTTGAGCAGGCCACACAGCGTCCACCAGGTGGCATTGCTGTCCTGTCACTGCCTGGCCTTGCAGCCTGGGGGGAGGGGCAGGGGTGGCCCTGCTGTGCCGGGGGTGGGGGGTGGGGGTGGGGGTGGGCTTCCATGGCCACCGGAACGTGCTTCTCCCAGGGATGCCTCTCTGGAGGTTCAGACCCTCACCTAGCTGCCTCAGTGGGTACCATTTTTGTACCCACCACAGATACAACATTCCTTCACTTCTAGAAATTTAAATTGTAATATATTAATATTTTTAGAAAAGTATCTTTTCACTGGAGAAAGCCAAGACAAACAGAAATAGGAAAAAAATTCCACCAGGGAGATTCATTTTGGTGTGTATCATTGTAATAGTCTTTGCATAATTTTTACAAATATGTATACATATTTTAAAAACAAAAATCTCTATCTCTGCATGCTATTATAATTTTTTTTTCTCAGCAACAAACCATCATAAACATTTTTCCTTATCAGCAGTATTCATTTATTCTGCCATACTCTGGCTGTACTTTATTCCATTACATGAATACATGGTATTTTATATAACCACTCTTTTTGTTAGGTATTTAGGTGATCTCCAGTTCCTCTGCTGTAAACACTACATGGTAGATAGAACTACATCTCCACACCATGGTTATGTCCTTAGGAGGCGTCCTTGGACAGGACACTCTGGATAAAAGGCTGTTCAGCATTCTCAGGCACTGCATGCTTCCCAGCATCAGCTGCTGGACTCGCCCCTGTGGCTTGATGATTTTTCCATTTTCTTGTGTATAGACTTGTGGGTTTTTATTCATTCATGTATTTTAAAAAAGCACATAGAGTCGTTGTTGCTTTTGTTGCACAAATTGTCTCAAACTTGGCCCATGGGGCCCCCTCATGCCACCTTTGGCCTTTGACCTGGCCCCATTAGCCTTGGATGCTTTCTGCCACAAGAGACTGTCCCAGGCTGCCTTATCCTTTCTTTGCCCCAGATCTGGAGTCACACATTTCTCCAAGGTGCCCTGGTTTCTGTTACTGGGGATTGGTATTTAGAAACCAACATCTGGGTGCTGGAGTGTTCGTGGTGCTCCTGGACTACCACAGTTTATAGGCCTTTTCAGTAGACAGACCTATGAAATGTTTTCAGTAATCATGAACCCATATTGATATTTCTAAATCAGTAACTTTGTTTGGTGTTACACTGTGTCTTCTATCTTGAGCTGAACATTTGGTTTCTACATTAACAATTACTTATTTGCTTTATCCCACAATATACTTAAAATAATTTCAAGATTATACCACTAATATTATTCTAATAAAATGCTGATTGAAATTTCATTTCTTTGCATTCATTTTTTGCCCTTAGGGTATATCCCACTAAGGCTGTGGGTAGGTCACTGAGGATATGAAGTCACTGAAAGCAGGCTTTGCTTTGCTTATGTTGTGAATTTGATAGGAAGCTAGGCTTTCTGTGTTTTCAGTTTGTTTTCAACTTTAGAGTTTGCCTTTTTATTTTTGACTTCATTATATTTTAAAAATATGTAAACATCTGTTTGAAAAGTCAAAAGTATATAAAAAGATACTTTCAGAAAGTCTCCCATCCACTCCATCAGTAATCACTTTTATCAGCTACTGTTCTATCCTTACACTGTTTCATCATCTTTCTGCAAAAATAAGCAGATGTATGTACTTACATTTTTCCCTTTCCTTTTTTATTTACACCAAAGGTGGCACAATCAGTTTATTTGCCAGGATATTCTGGGGGTCACTTGGCATCAGTACACGGGGTGGGCCGCATGCCCTTTGTGCTGCGTAGTTCTCCACTGGATGGATGCATCCTAGCTTACTCAGCCGATTCGGCTTGAAAGGCAGCCTCGCCATCACAGACACGTTCTTGAGAAGTCTCTTCATGCGTGTTATTTGGTTTGTGGAGCTGTGTCTTCAGGGGACTCCTTAGATACGGGATTGCCAGGTTAAAAAGTGAAAATAGATCTCATTTGTTATGTATTGTCAGTTCTCCTCCAGCTGGAGTTACTGTTCTGTAGGGGTTTTGCCAATTTGACAGGTGGAAAACCTGGAGCTCTTAAAAAATACAGATGCATATGTCCCCCTACGAGTTTTTACTGAATAATTTGGTCTGGGCCTTGGCCCTGTGTATTTTCATTCACCAGTGATCTTGCTGAATGGCCTGGGTTGAGACCAACTGTGTCAAATTTGCCAAATCCCCTTTGCTATTCCCACCGTCTGCCACCATGGGGTATCATCATTACTATTATTATTTTGCTAATTTATCAGCCTTTCCTTGTACCTGATTTTCCTGTTCTTGTGTACTTGGCTGCGTTCAGACCAGACACCCGCCCGACATGATTCTCTCCCCCTCCCCCTGCCGAGGCCTTGTCTGCTCAGGCCTGGGGTCCCTGTCCCCAGACCTCTGGGAGGTCACAGAGCCTCGATGTTGTGATCTGCAGGTATCTGACTTTCGGGAGCAGCTGCTGGCATGTGCTGGGGTGGAAGCTGAGCGAGTGGTGGAGTTTTCCTGTGGTGAGGAACATGTCCAGGGCAGAGTGGGCACACAGTCACATGGTGGCCCCTTGTCATGTAACCATATGCTGTTATCAGGCCCAATGGGCTTTGGGAGACCACAGGGGGGCTTCATCCTTTGGTAGCTTTCTGGTGAGCTCATTTGTCCCCATGCTGTCATGTTCAGTGTCCCCTCCGTCTGAACATTGCCCAGTTTTATTGTAGAAATGGGGTGGTGGCTGTTATAAATTGCTGTTCCTAGTCTAGAAGACAAGGGTTGGGGGTTGCTCTTTCTGGGTTCTGCTTTGCAGGATGGCTTAAACCTCCATTTTCAGCCCCTCTGAATTTTACCAGGTCACGTGATCCCTCCAGACAATATCTTACCCCTCATCATCTGCAGCGGGCCCTCCAACCAGCAGCTGGAATTCACATACCAGAAAAGAGAGCTGCCTCAGATGGTTAAGTACCAGCCAGCTTGCCTAACCACAGCCTCTGCTAGAGCAGAAGAGAGATTCCCGGGGTGGGGGGCACTCTGGTCAATCCTGAGTGCTCAGGCACTGGGGGAATTAGTACTGGGGTCTTGCATCATAGAGCTGGCTCAGGGTAAACCGTTATCTACCTAGATGTTTATCAAGGAAAGTCTGGGCTTACCCCTACCCTTCACCTCTTAGACTGCCAAATGTTTTCTTAAACCTCCAGGCATCCCTTTAGGATGAAGCTAAGGAGAAGGCTGCTCATTTCCTTTGCTTTCTTGCCATTTGGGTCTATCAGCCCATGGCTTAGACAGGGATGCAGGTGTTGGGACACATCACTGGGGCGTGCCTGGGCTTTCAGTGCCTGCTGTGTGATAGATGGTTCCCACCTGAACCTTGTGAGTCGGGAGAAGGGGGTGCCCAGCGGCACGCTGCCAGCAGGTCTTAGCGCTGCTGTGCTAGCATTGTGATGTGTGGCAACTGCCACCAGTCCCCAGAAGCATCAGTTGGGTGTGTTGGGAGGGAAGGTAGCACTTGCCAGTCTGACTGCTAACCGGGGGAGCCACCCGGCTGCAGTCCTGTTCCCTGATCACAGCCACCCGGGGGTCTCCATCCTTGGCTTTGAGTGTTAGGGTTAGGAAGCCGCTTTGGGATGTGGCTCCAGGAATGCTCCATGGGGTACCCCTGGTCTTCCTTCCTTAGATGGATGAGACGGGTCGCATTCTCTGTAACCTGTGCAACGTGGTCCCTGGAGGAGTGGTCTGTTTCTTCCCCTCCTATGAGTACCAACGCCAGGTCCATGCCCACTGGGATAAGAGTGGCCTGCTGGCCCGTCTGGCTGTCAGGAAAAAGGTGCGTGACCTATCAGCTGGAGCCCCCACTCGTGAGGACAGTGGCCCCCAGGCACTCCTAGGATTTCTCGTGCACATGAAACCAGATGGTTAGGCCTCATGGACGGGCTTCTGCTAGTTCCTTACCCCTGCCACTTTGTAATCCCTGATCACCACCCAGAGGATTTCCCCATAGCCCTTAGCTTGGTGGGGTTCTCCACTGCCCAGGCCTGGAGCAAAACTGAGACCCAGGCGTTCTGAAACCCCTTCTCGGGAGATACTATTTACCTTCAGATATTTAAGGAACCCAAGAGAGCCAACCAGGTGGAGCAGGTGCTGATGGAGTATTCCAGGTGCATTAAGGTGAGAGGGGGGCCTGCAGCCCTGGGTCCAGAGAACATGGGCTGGCAGCTGAAAATATTCTGGGCGGCAACCAAGCTTTGGCTCCACGACTTCAGGGCTGGGTATTCCCTTCAGTGCTGTGGCCAGGCGGGAGGCATGTTGACAGGGGCCCTGCTCTTCTCTGTGGTTGGAGGAAAGATGAGTGAAGGCATTAACTTCTCCGACAACCTTGGCCGGTAAGTGGCGGGCTTCTCATCTCTTGGGGCCCTGCCACCTGATCACCCCTCCCTCCGAGCATCCGGGCCCCTGCCTGCGATTCAAGGCTGAGTCTGCACTGGTCAGGTCAGCCCACTGCATGGGGGGGTGTTTTGGCATCTTTGGATTTGGCCCTTTGAGACCAGGTAGAAAGGTAGGCCACAACTCTATCAGGACCCCATTCATTGGCCTGAACTAGACATCATACCTGGAAAAACCCTCTCCAGGTGGTATGTATAGGGTGGGGAGCGATAGGCAGAGCGCTGAGCACAGCTTGTGGGGACTGAGGAGGGGTGGACGTAGCAGGTGACCTGGGGGTGGGGACCACATCCTCCATCCTGGGCCATGAGAACATGAGGAGGACCTGAGCGCCCACGTGCCATTGGCTTCTCTGTGCTTCCCCCCAGGTGTGTGATTATGGTGGGCATGCCCTACCCCAACATCAAGTCTCCAGAGCTGCAGGAGAAGATGGCCTACCTGGATCAGACCCTTGTGAGTACCTCCAGTATTGCAGAGGACGAGGAGAGGGCAGGAAGAGTTCCGCTGCTTCTGGGGCTGTAACCTCCCCACTGCACCTTGACAAGTGCCATGTTTCTATTTGCTTGAGGGAGGGCTGCCCATCCATCCCCGCTGGAGCTTCTCCGTGACATCATCCATTACATCAGCTGCTGGCATGGTGCCCACGCAGCCTACTGGTCTTGCTCCAAAGCCTGGCAGTATCATGCTCAACACACCAGGGAGGAGACCTGTTCTGACAAGTCATCTCCTTTCCCTTCCCAGCCCAGAGCCCCAGGTCAGGCCCCCCGAGGGAAGGCTTTGGTGGAGAATCTGTGTATGAAGGCTGTCAACCAATCTATAGGTGAGTCCGGGACCATTCCCGGCTGGGGATGGGTGGTAGAGAGTGAGGTGGCAGGAAGCGGGGATTTCACCTGCATCTCCAGTCTGAGGAAGGGGCTGGCACACGGTAGAAGTGTGCTGTTGGGGAGGCAGGTTTAACAGCCCCAGCCTCTGTTCCCATCCAGGCAGGGCCATCAGGCACCAGAAGGATTTTGCCAGCATAGTGCTCCTGGACCAGCGGTATGCCCGCCCACCGATCCTGGCAAAGCTGCCAGCCTGGATCCGAGACCGCGTGGAGGTCAAAGCCACTTTTGGCCCTGCCTTTGCTGCTGTGCGGAAGGTCGGTGCTGCTTTCTCTTCCCCGGAAAGTCCCACCCTCGCAATGTCATGTCTCACTGTCTGTCTCCCCAGTTTCATCGTGAGATGTCTGGCCCTGCCTGACAGGGCCGCAACCCTGCCTGCTCGCCGGGATCCTGCCTGACAATGGGAAACCCAGATAGAGAGCTCAAGCCCAGACCAGCCCCTTCTGGGACTAGCAGGCTGCCGGGACCCAGGCATAGGCAGGCAAGCCACCGAGAGAAAACCAGCTGATGGTGTGGAACCGCGGGGCCTGGCCATCCCCTGGCGCATGCCCGCAGTTCCCGCCCTGGGATGGAGTCATCTTCCCACTCGCATGGCTGTCCCCGGGCTGCCCTCGGTGGGTGGCTTAGAAGCCGTGGCCCTGCGCCACAGTGGCTCTGCTTGGTTTCCCAGCACCACTTTTCTGTAGCCGGCAGCTGGAACCAGCCCACCCTGCCTCCCCCATCTGCCTCCCTTTTCTGTTAAAATTAGCTGTTGGAGACTTTTCTCCATCTCCTCAAATTAAAAATGTTCCCCATTTCTAGCCCGCTGGTGTCTGTGGGGCTCTTTCTGCTCAGGGGCTTCTGGCCACCCAGCCTCCTTCCCTCTAACTGGTGAGGCACCCTGTGCCCACCCCCACTGCTGGCCTTGCCTGCTCACAGCCCACCCAGCATCCCGTCTCCCTGGCCTGGGTCTAGGTACCCACTCCAGTCAGTGGTGCCTCCCTCCCTCTCAAACCCGTGAGCAAACACCAAGACACCTCCCAACACCAGCAACGACACCAAGGGCCACTAGGCTCTCAGCATGACTATATTTAGAGACCCCGTGTCTGTCACTGAGACATTTTTTCCCCTGTGAAAATATCCCTCCTCCATCTGCCACAGCCTCCCCTGCTGATGTCCTGCTCTTCCCTCCCTGACCCCACAGAAAGGGCCCTTGGGCCATATGGGACTCTGTCCCCACTGCCTGAGACCAGTGGGACCTAGAAGCCAGGTACTGGCCGGAGCTGTTTGCACAGCTCCACTTCCTCAATTAAAAGTGTACTGTTGCTTTATGCTCAGTCCGCATTACAGTAATTTATTGATCAGGTACTATTTTATCTCCAAACATTGGTGGAGGGGGTAGGTAGAGCCCGGGCTGTTCCTTCTTCCCTGCCCAGCTGTCTGATCTCAGAAGCTGGCCTCCCCACTCCTTGGAGAAGGCCCAGGCACAGCCCTGGGACAGCCCCCCGCGATCCCCGCCCCCCTCAGGCAAGGGCGGCAGGGCCTGAGAGGCGCCGCAGGCCAGGGAGCCTGTCCTGGCTGCTCCTGTGCGAGGGCCACAGCCAGGCCTGGGTTTGGGGGCAGGAGCGGCCGGGCCCTAGGATTCCCAGTCACCCTCCTCCTCTCCAGGGGGCTGCTGTGGGGGAGGCAGAGGGGGGATGGAGTCTGACATCCAGGCAAAGGCGCCTCCTGGCCCCTCAGTGGCCCCCATCCCAGGTCCTTTCCCAGAGATTCCTGGAAGGGCAGAAGTAGGGAGGGGTCAGGGGCTGGGTTTGGGGTCACCAGTTCACCCAGACCCTAGAGACTTAAACAGGAAGAAAGGCAGAACGTGCTCAACGCAGAGTATCCTGAGATCCCAGCCCAGGAGAGGCGGCCAGTGCCCTGCCTCCTACCTTTGCGCCTCATGACCAGCTTGTTGAAGAGATCCGACATCAGGTCCCCACCATGGCTACTGGCTCTCCCTGCAACAGGAAAGCCCCAGGAGGGAAGGTGAGGGACCAAGTGCAGAACGTGCCCCCAGAATGGCATCCCCAAGGCTCTATCACGTTTGTCCTCTGCTCATCACCAACAGCCAAACCCCTTCACAGCCACCATGTCACCACCAGCTCATGGAGCCTCAGTCAGTCTGTAGACCCAGCACCGGGGCACTGGTACAATGGTTAACATTTGAGTAACGTGGTCACAGCCACCTTGCGAGACAGAGGGATGAGGTGAGGGGCCCATAGTACAGGTGAGGAGACTAGGAGAGGTTGGACAGTCTGCCTGAGATCCCAGTGCAGAGCTCAGAGGCAGAGCCGGGACTCAAACTCAGGGCTGTTGACTTCTGGGGCATTTTTGCTTTTTGTCCAGGTGTTACATTTATGCCAGTGTTAGGATTCTGAGTGGACAGAATCTGTAGTCTCAGGAGGCCTGGAAAAGCAGGATGGGGCTACCCCTCAGGTCCTGTGTGTCCCAGAATATCGCAGGATGCCAGCCACTGCCCTGGTCAGCTCCTGGCACAGTCTAAGGAGATTCTCAGCACAGCTTAAGCCAGGCAGCCTCTGTCCCCTACCAGCTTAGAAAACGAAGTTCGAATAAGCACCTCCAAAACCAGTTCAGAACCTACGGCCTGGGCAGGAAGAATGGGGACGTCAGGGGTGGCCACCAGCACAACTCGGGGAGAGCAGGGTCAGCTGGCCAGGAGCAGCCTCCTGACGTGACAGCACCCTAGGCACAGTGGTGGCTGGAGGAGTAGGCGGCCCCCTCCGCACCCTCCCCCTGGCACGCGGGGTGCGGCCCCTACCTTGCTCCTGCTCCTTCTGCTTCTTCTTCTCCAGCTTGCGCTCCTTGACACTGCGGAGCTTGGCCTTGCCAATGCCCCCAGCCTGGCGGATGGACTCAAGCAGGGTGGCCCGGCCACTGGAGGGGTCCACCACTTCCTTGGGCGCACCCTGGACTGGAGCTGGGGTGGGGAAGGGTGTGAGGAACAAAGGCTGCTCAGGCTGGAGGTCCAGAGGCCTCCCCTCAAGAGCCTGGCTGGGAGGAAGGGCTCTTGAGCTGGTGAGGCGGAGCTCGGAGACTGCACCGGGCCTTGCTGCTGACTGCACCTGCCCAAACTCGAGAAGTCTGTCCGGGCTCCCTGCTCCCTGTCCAGCCCCAACTGGTTTACGTGCCACCCTGCATAGATGGACCCTAGGAATTTATCTGAGTGGACGTGTGAACCTGACTCATGAGTCAACAGGGGTTTGTGTGCCATTTCTGCATGCTGGAGGCAGACTAGGAGATAGACCGAAACTGAAATTCTTCCACTTAAGAACACATGGATATTTTGTTGCTGTAGTTTTCCATTTTTTCAGTAGCTCCCTTTTTTCCATTGGTTTAAACAGGAACGGAGGACCCACAGCCCACATCCCAGGCTCCCTCCACCCTGGAGATAGAATTCCAGGGCTTAAAAAACAAGGTCTGAAAAACACAGTTTTATGAACCTAGTAACAAGATTTTGAAATTGGAATTACTCTGAAAATCTAGAACTCATGACTACATAACAAACCCACAGAAACTCCTTCAGGGATCCGTAAGTGAGAGGCAGCCCCCTGCAGCCCCCTGGCACCCTAGCGCCACTCCTACCTGAAGGAGACACACCACTGCTGCTGTCCTGCCTGGCATCTTGGCCCGGACAGCCTGCTGTCTGGGGTGGCGGGGGCGGTGGGGGAGCGCTGACCAGCACTGCCGGGGCTGGGGGAAGCGGTGGGGGCGGTGGGGGTGCCGTTAGCACCCCGTGTTCTGGGTCTGAAACAGAAATGTGAAGAAGCATGAGGTCCCCAGGGAAGAAAGAGGCCGAGCTGGGGAGCTCCTGCCCATGCCCAGCTCTCAGCTCACCTGGCTTAAAAGGCTCAGCTACCTCTGTGTGGAAGGTAGGCAGCTCTGGAATGATGCCAGGGGCAGAGGGCGCGATGCCAGGGCCCAGATCGGCACTGTACATGAGGTCGTCAGCAATGCCTGGCAGGTCGGGCAGGTAGGACGGCACGTCAATCTCGGGCACTTGGCCCAGGTCAGGCACATAGAAGTAGTTCTCTGGAACCTGCAGGATGAGGTGGGGTATGTGAACAGGGTTGCTGGGGCATACCCATGCACCGCTGGGTGGGAGAACGTGGCAGGGCTCTACCTGCTGCTCCAGCTGCTCTCTCTTGCTGATGGACAGAGGGGCATCAAACAGCTTCTCCTCCGTCTCTGCCCCCAGCATTACATGGGTCTTTGTGACAGCACCAGCCAGGGGGTCCAGGAAGACGTACTTTTTGTACCTACAGAGGTGGGGTAGAAGTCAGGTGGTCTAGACCCAGGTCCTCACCACCTGTCCCATCTCACTGGGGCTGCCATCTGTTTGTGCGGCAGGCTCCTAGGCCATACAAGGCAAACCAAATGGGTCAGCCCGGGCTGCAGACTCCTCTGCTCCTCAGTCTATCTATCACGTTCCAGGGCCCCCTCGAAGCCCAGCCCAGCCACGCGGTTGCAGCCCTGTCTTCTGGCCGTACAGGTTCTCAGTGGTGTTGAAGAGCAGCAAGGAGCTGACAGAGCTGATGTTGCTGGGCAGACCCCCAAGCCCCTCCTCGGCCTCATCCTCAGGCTCCGGCTTGGTGATCACACACACGGGGAAGTACTTCAGCTTCTCCTGGGCGTGGCGGGGGGAGGGGGTGACAGGGATGCTGGGTTTCAGCACCAGGCCAAAGTGACCTCCACCTCATCCCAGTCAGGACCTTCTAGGTGGAGGGGACAAAACCCTGTGGTGGGCCCTCAGTGTCTCCCCAACATCCAGGGCCAGGGCCACCACTGGTCACCCCCTGCGAGTGTGTGAGCCAGGTGAGCCCGTCAGACCTGCAGGGCCCACTCATCCAGGGGGCGGTGCTTGCTCTGGATTCTGTGGCGGGGGCGTCTCTGCAGGCCAGGGTCCTGGGCCCCTGTGAAGATGGAGCCGTACTCCTGCAGGCGCTCTGGAGCTGGGTACTTGGCACTGGAGAACACCTGCGGACGGAGTCAGGTCACCTCTTCAGGGGTCGGGAAGCTCCAGAGCCCAGGGTTGGGTGGGGGGAGAGGGGATTCTGGGTAGGAGGAAAGCTTGAAGTGTGGCTGGGCAGCAGAGGCAGAGCCCTAGGCAACCTAAGAGGCACAGAGAGATGGAGCAAATGGGGTTCTGGGACTGCCCACCAGCCATGGGGATACGGACATGTGGGCTACCTTGATGGCTTTCTTGCTGCCCTTGATCTTCTCAATCTTGGCCTGGGCCAAGGAAACCCTCTCCCCAATGGCCTGCAGCTGGCGCCGGCTGAGCTCCACTCGTTGGGAGATCCTGCCATGGAAGAAGATCACAGGGGCTGGGGTCTGCTCCCCATGTCCCTGCAGCCTCCTGTATGCCTCCCACTTCCAACAGGCAAGCTGTGAAGCCAGGGGCTTGGGAAAGACTCTTAAAATGCAGTGTTATCTGCTTGTCAGGGCCAGTGTGGGAACTGCTCAGGGGACCTCTAGAAGGATCATCTAACCTCAAGGTCTAGAAATGAACTTTTAAATGCTCTGGAGCTCTGGGTAGCGTTGGGCAATCACTCTGATCCCAAGCTGGTGCCTATATATGCCGTCTGAAGGGCCGTGGTCCTGCCTCCAGGAGTTTGGAGCCTCAAGCAGGGGCAGAGACAGAACTGTCACGACTCACATATAGTCACCTACGTGCAGATGAGCAAACGAGAGTTCAGCAAGTTGAGTGACAGGCAAGGCTGAGTCTAAAGCAAGTCCTAGGTCTGTTCAGGAGGAACTGCCACGACACATCATAAATTCAGAGTCCTCCCCACGGTTCCGATGATTGAGGTCGGACCGCTCATGGGCTTCCACTCCCCCACCCCAGTTAGTGGGCTCCAGAGACACTGGGGCCCTATTCCCCGAACATGCCAAACAGGCCTGGGCGTCAAACAGGGTGCCACTGCCCCAGATACCCACACTGGGCTCCTTCACTGAGCACCCTCCTTGCCGGAGCCTTCTTGACCACGGGATCTGAGCATGCACCTGTCGCTTCCCAAGCCCCTCTGACACAGAGCACTTGGGGTTGTGCACTGATGGCCTGTGTGCTCCAAGGGGTGAACACCTTGTTTTGTTCCTTGCTCTATTCCCAGTGCCTAGAACAGTGCCTGGCACCTGCGGGGCCTCCCTCTGTGGTTCCTGAATGCCTGACACCCATGCACCCTAAACCTAAATGCACAAGAGCCTCACTTAGGCTGGCCTGCATTGTTTGGCAAGAGCAAGGTTCTTCTCATACAGAGTTAATTCCAACTCACATGTGCCAGGGCGTCCTCCTAAGTCCTCCCCAACCTCCAAGAACACAAGTCCCTGCCCATGACTCCCGTGTCAGCATTCAGGGTGGGCACGTATCCATGCTCACCCAGCAGGAGTAAGTGCACAAGTGAAACACAAGAAACGAGGCAGAGTAGCCAGTTCAGGTCATGGGAAAGGCCAGAGGATGGTGGACGGCAGGGTTAGGGCCCACTAACTTAGGGTGGACACTATATGGCCAGAGAACTCTAGGAGTTCTTTACATGTTGGAATGTACAGTCAAGACTCCGGCCCAACCTTCCTGAGCCAGCCACCCACCAGCTCTACAAGGTGTTGGCCCCCAGAGCACCCACCCCATCAGCCAATTCCACAACCCAGGGGTCTCCACCCCCTAGTGAAGCCTCCCTGATTATTCTGGACTCCTCAAAGGCAGGGGGCTCCGGGAAGCAGGGGCCGGGGTACAAGCAGGCACCCAAAGCAGCCTAGGTTCCTTGATGGGCCCGAGAAGGCAGCAGTACAGACGGAGGGCAGAGGACAGAGTCTCTGTCCAATGAGAGGATGTGGTACCATCTGACACCTCCAGCTCATCCCAGTCAGGATCTTCTCGGTGGAGGGGACAGAACCCTGTGGTGGGCCCTCAGTGTTGGGGAAGGGGAAGTCCAGCACAAGTTGTTTCCTCCAGCTCCTGACTCAGCCACATTCTGCACCTGGGTGCAGAGCAAGCTCGGTGGTTGCGCAACCATTCCACTGGAAGTCAACCGGAGAGTGGGAGGGATGTCAGGACCGGAGGTGGACGAAGGCAACTCTGCTGTGCTTTTCCCCTCAAGGAGAGAAGCCTGATTTCTGAAAGTTGCAAACATCAAGCTGAACAATGAACCCTGGCAAATCTCTGGAATGATTATTAAATAGAGGGTCTGTAAGCAGTTGGAAAAGGAACAGACAGATTCCAGGGGCCAGCATTGTTCTAAATTCACAGCATTTCTTTTTTTGACAGCATTATTAAACTGGCGTCTCAGGGGAAAGCCTGAAACACAGTGCATCTTGAGTCAGCAAGGATTTCAACAGCTTTTCACAAAATCCTGGGGACAAGATGGAGCTGTGGGGGTTGGAGGAGAATACATTCAGGAAAATACAGCCAGAGGAACACCACCACACAAGGCACTGCTGAGGAATGGACTGCTGTCAGCCCCACAGAGGTCCCCGGGAGGGCTCCATCCAGCTCACTCCACGCCTGGGACGTAAACTAGGAATGTCAAACCGGAGGGTCAAAACAGTCGGCATGATGGAATCAAGACTCAAAAAATCTTGAGAGTCCAGAAGGATGGGCTGCAATCAACAAGACAAAAATGCCAAGGAATGAATGTGAAGCCCAGCGTTAAGTTTAAAAAGCCAAGTGCACAAATACAGAAGATGGAGGTTTAGCAGCAAGACCTGAGATTTTGGTTACCTATAAGCTTGGTATGAGCTAAAAACATGTTCCTAGGCAGCCTGCACAGGAAATGCAACCTTAGGGCACATGGTCCCTTGTCCCTGTCCTACCCTCCTTCCTTCTTTCAATGAACGGGGAAAATCCACTCTCTTGGAGGCAGTAGAGAGGAAACAGAGCAGCAGATAATGAGATAATCTATGCCAGGCACCAATCTCCATAGCTGTGTCCCCTTTAAACTGGCTCTCAATTCCCTCCTGGACTGTAGGGCCTGTCCTATTCACAGCTGTACCTCTAGCACCTGGGACAGTGCCTGACACATAACAAATACTGGCTGGAAAAAAGTGACAAATTAACCAACGTCCGGAAGAGGGTGAGAGGACGTGAAGAATGAGACACTCCTGTCAGACAAAGTAACTAAAGGCCGCTCTGGCTACAGATGAGATGACTTAGAGAACACGATGATTCCCGTCAAGTATCAAGAACACTCCAAGAGCTTCAGGTGGGAAAGTGATCAGACTTATTCTCTGTCACCCCAGAGGGCTGCACTGGGAGCAGTGTGGAGTTACAAGGACGCAGATCTTGGTTCTCCATAAGAACTTCCTAGTAAACAGCTGCACAGCTTTGCAAAGCAATCAGATTGCAGCTGGACGGCCCCTGTCAGAGATGCTCCAAGGGAGACAAGAGATTCCTCTGTGCAGCAGGGGATGGAAGACATGATTTCCAGGGTTCTTTTCTTATCCAAGAGCCATAGTGTATGTAATGGCTTCTAATTGACAAAGCCCCCAGAGAGTCTAATCTCTTAGTCATATGCCCAGGAGAGTACAGACCACAGATGAGGAAAGGCTTTCAATCTCTACGTTGCCTCTACTGATGGGCGGCGGCAGTCTGGAAGGCTGTTAGGAAGGATGGTCAGGCCACATGGGGGCTGGGATGGAGAGCTATGACCAACGAGTGGCCCCCACAAGGAGAGCGAGTAACAGGGGCAAGAAGGTGGTCTGTTTGCCTTTCCTGATCTAGGCCCCCTGGCCTGGTGGTCTGCTTCAAAGTAAGTCGGCCTCAGAGCTCATCACTGAAGCCATATGCCCATAACACATCTGCCCAGAAACTGCAGAGGGCTGCGTCTGGTGGTGCCAGAGCACAGCCAGCTACCCAGAGGCTCAGAGCCTGGGGCAGAGATGAAACCGATAACACATCTGTCCTCAAGAAGATTCCAGCCCACCAAGGAGACAGCTAATATGATGCCCCACAGACCCAGGTTTAACATCTGTTTAGTATGGGGGTGACCTTGGGCAAGTCACTGAATTGGCCTTATGTCTTCAGCTGAAGAAGGAATAGTAACCTCTTTACCATGGAATTATTGTGAAGGTTAAAATGAGCAAATGTGTCTAGTGTTCATCATCCAGCTGCCACATCCTAAGCACTGGGTTAACATTTGCTATTACTTGTAAGACTAGGAGTGGGGAGGGCTCCGGGCACTTGGAGGGAAGCAAGGGGAGAGTGAAGCAGACAGGGAGAAGGAAGTTCCAGGCCCTTGGCAGGAGGACACCAAGGCAGCCGCTCTGCTGGCTGCAGTGTGGGGGCATAAGGCGAGCACAGGGAGCCCTCCCCTGGTGTGGGCGTGGAGGGGGTAGGGTGCCCAGGGTAGTGCTCAGGCTTCCCACCCCATCACCCGCACAGCTCTCGCCTTCACCTTCAACTTTTCCACTCACTGGGATAATTAAGAATGATCTGCTAATTATGCAGGTGGCTGATTGAGTGCTTCCTAACCTTGGGAGTCGCCAGGTGCCAATCAGGAGAGAAAGGAGGGGAGTGGAGGATGGGAAGCAGGGAGGAGGCAAGGGAGGAAAAGGGAAAAGGATGGGGGAGGAGAAAGGAGGGACAGAGGAAGGATGGGGAAGAGGTAGGAAGGGAGAAGGCTTTACTGAGAACCAGGGCCCTTTCTCCAGGAAGGACGGGCTGCAGCTTCCCGGGTGGAAGGTCAGGAGGGGCTGACGGAAATGGCAAATGACAGCACCCCAACTTCCACCACACAGTTTGTCCAGCCACTCTGGCCCCCTCAACCTCGTCATCTAAGTCATGTGAAGCAGGTGACGTCTCTGGACAGTTATTTTGGGGCCTGGCTGCTCCCCAGGTGAAGAGCCGGGAGGTCTGCTAGGCTGGAAGAGGAGCCTGGAGGGCGGGGCAGGAAAGGTGGGGGGCGCGGGGGAGCAGCAGGGCCAGGAGAGCCTGACAGGCCCTCGTCATTCTCTGCCGGCTCTGCAGGCTCCGCAGCGTCCGCACCGAATGCTAATTTCCCATGAGCTCACCTGCCTGCAGAACTGAGGGCAGGCTTCAGCGGGCAAGCGGCTGGGCTGGGCCTGGGGTGCCAGAGCTGTGGGGAGGGGAGGTAGAAGGACCCCAGAACCAAGCCAGGTCAGTGGTGAGTGGGACTCTGGAGGAAATGCGACACAGGACAGCACTGCCTCCGGCTGGACCTGAAGCCATGTGTGAGCTCCAGCCCTCCTGGTTACCGAGGCACCACCGGGCCTGTCTAGGAATGGGGCCAACTGAAAAGCGGCAAGCCGGGATGGAAGGAAAGAAAACTCGGGTCCTGGAACTCCACAGCCTGCTCTACTGACTGGTTACTCTTTGCTTTAACTAGTTTAGGGAGCTCTGATTGATAAATATGCTGCCAATTCTTACTTTTCCCTCTTCTCTGGGACCCTAGGAGCCCCCAGTTTGTGCTATGCAGTTAGGAGTCACCTGGACGTACTGCGTTCCCATTCCAGACCATAAGACCTTCAAGGGCAGGAACTGTCTGTCCCACACAGCTTCCGCAGCCCTCAGGACCTAGTGTGCTGGTTCCATGGCAGGAGGTCAGTGGGGTGATCTGGAATCTGGCTGTGCAGGGAGCCTGATCCTGGGTCCCTGAGAGGCACCCTAAGCTCCTTGGGCCACGGCTAGCCACATGGAGCACCCACATCCATGCTCACCTAGCTCCCCAACCCCTCCTTGGGGAACCCTTCCTGCCCTCTCCCATCCCATGCAGGGCAGGAGGAAACAAAACTGTCTACAGGTGCCAAACACCTTTCCAGGAAGGAAAAAGAAAGCATGCTAAAAAGCCAGTGCTCCCCTTACAGAAAGGCAGACATATAGTCACCATCCTGGAGAGGAAACAAATATTTCGGATTGACTGGTTTGGCATCCATTTCAATCACTGGGCATGCAGTGGCCATAATCTGGGCCTGATGGCTCTTAAAAGGCCTGTGTCCTCTTGTTTATGGGTTCCTTAGGAATATTTGTACAAAAATAAGGCACCTAGCATGTTCTGTAACTATTGATATCAGGTTTATGGAGGATCACTGGGCAGCATATGAGCAGAGATGGCATCAACTCATAAGAACGAGTATTTACTGACTGCTTACTAATATGTGAGCACTTAATTCCTCTGCAAGTTTTGATTCATTTGATCCTTACAGTAATCCTATGACAAAGGTATTTTTATTATCACCATTTTATAGGTGAGAACACTGACGTTTATAGAGGTCAAGTAACTTGCCCAAGCAAATTGGGCAGCCAGATTGGAGTCCCGGCAGACTGCTCCAGAATCAACCCCCTTACTCACTTCAGGGCACCACCCCTGGGTTATATTTATACTCTGGATCTGCTTGGGGCAGGAAGCTGAGTTGGAGGAGGTCAGAGGCAGAAAAAAGGATTTGGTGTTTATACCAAGTCCAGCTGGAGACAATGACCCATTTTCTGCCTCCATTGGAGAAGGCTTCTGGGAAGAGGGGACCTCCCAACAGGTGAAGGAGGAAACCGCACAGTGAGGCAGCAGGGGACGCCTGGTCTGGGGTCCAAGCAGGGGAAGTGAGGGAAGACTTCAGTCACAAGAGGGACCTCAAACAGGCAGTCAGATACTTCACACTGGGAGGGATAAAAGGTCCCTGGATGAGGTATGGTGTGAGCCCCCAGGAAAGGGAAGATCTAAGCCCCACCTCAGGTTGCTTATGGTCAAAGGCAGGACAATTCAGGGCAAAACCTGGGACCTTCCCGAGGCAACAGCCAACACCATCCATTCATGTTAAATAGCACTGAATAAATCATTACCGCCCAAGGACGGTACTAGAGAAGCCCTTGTGACACAAAACGCTGCCCTCTCCCACTCAGACTGTCAGTAACCTCTAAGGCCCTGCCCCCTGCATGGCTGCTCAACCCTGGCCCCCACTCTCCTGGCTCCAGCCACCCTGGCCTCCATTCAGGTCCTTCCCACCTGGGGGTTTTAGCTGATGCCCTCTTCCTTCTGGAACACTTCTTCTCTTTAACTCCTACTCACCCTTGAGACTTGACCATACATGTTTTTCCCCACATATGGCGCTCCTGACCCCCATAGACCAAGCCAGGCCTCCTGTTAACAACTCTCAGAGCACCTTATCTCCCCGTCACGGCAGGGCAGTAATGATTCCAGAGTCTAGAGCCACAGCGCTGGGTGTGGCCCTGGCTCTGCTGCTTGGGCGAGTCTCTTAGCCTTTCTGTGCTTCAGTTTCCTCATCTATAAACAGAGATAACAGAACCTCCTCATGAAGCTGTTGTGACTTAGATGAGTTAACGCACTCAGATCAATGGCACACATGGTTAATGCTATATAAACAGAAATTAGAAAATCTTATCACAATTCTAATTAAATAACTAATCATGCAGTTGATTAGTTGAATCTCTCTCCTGCCAGAGTACAGGTTTCTGACACTATCTGAAAGCAGGGTCCTATGAAATCTTTTGTAAGCTGAAATGGCATGATGTGAAGAAGCAATTGCCATTTCCTACAAGCTCAACTCTTTGGATTTCTCGTTAGTGGAAACAGGTACTAATGTAGGTCTTTCATAAAACGTGTAGCATAATGTAAGCTTTTGATAGTGGGGGAGCCTGTACATCCTCTAGGTGGACAAGGACGACGCCTCACTCGTTGCTATAACTCGAGAGTAGCACAGTGCCTCGCACACAGGAAGTGCCGAATAAATATTTGCTGACTGCAGGAGTGAGGGAAGGTGCCCCCCAGTGGGAGGAAGAGCATGAGTTGGGAGAGTAGACCACCTGGGGGCCCCAGGGATGGCAGGAACCCTGGGGCTAAGTGGGAATGAGCTCTTACGAGAAAAAGCTTCTAAGCTGGGCCCCTACCTTGAGCCTCTGGGGCACAGGGAAGCCTCCTGGATCCCTCCAGGACCAAGAATCACCAAAAGGGCTGCTCCTGGAAGGTGCCTTCCTGGGAAAGGGGAGATCAGGTAGGGGTGGTGGAGGCACCCACCTGCTAAAGATGTCTCCAGAGACCTTCTGTAGGTACTGCAAGGCATCTGCCACCTGCTGGATGACCTCCTCACGCCGCAGGTCTGGCTGGATGAGGGGCACCTCGTAGGTCTGGCCCGCCAACGAGTGCTGGGTCCTCATGGGACTCATGGTGCCTGTGGGTGGGAACCAGAGCATCAGCACCGCCACCCACTCACCCACAGGGCAAAGTTCCAGAAGAGAGCACAGCCCTTCTCCCCAGCCATCTGCCACAGGTTGGGAGTGGGGGACGGAGAATTTGGTGGGAGGTCAGGAGCCTGTATTTTGTTGATGCTTGTTGGGTGGCTGAGAGGGTAAGCTGGTCAGGACAACAGTCTCTGCAGACTGAAGAGAAGCCTTCAGAGAAGGTGCAACGGTCACCGGCTGCCAGAGGGTGCTTGGTACCCTGCTAGGCACTCTTTCCATACACAGTCTCATTTCAACCGCCCAAGCCCGACAAACAAGAAACCCTGGCCATGGAGTTAAAAGGAGGCTGGAAACAGGGATGGATTTGGGGGGAAAAATTGCCTGTATCAATTGTCAAATGGTACCCAGGTCTGGAAAAGCCTCAAAAATGTGGACTGGGTCTGTTCCTGAGATAGGATAGGCAGTAGCTGGTGACTGGGTAGAGGACCATCCAGGCTTTGCTCACCCAGGCGAGGAGAGGCCAGAAGGAGGGGCATGTGAAGGCAGGGGAGAGGAAGGAAAAACACTCCTTCGAATCGCAAGGCGAGGGCAGAGTCTATTTATACTGTGTTTAATTAACTCCGCTCCCTGGTGCCACTGAAGCGGCAGTCACACTGCAGACGGCCCTGATTTGATTGGCAAGAGATACACCAAGCAGAATGTTAAGGCACCAGGCCCTTATAAATAGGCCTAATCACAGCACCTCAGTAGAAGAAGGTGAGGAAGACATGGCACTGTTCTCAGACCTGCTCTCTTAGCACACCAGGTTGGGGCCTCTGATTGCAACAAAGGTGTGGGTGGAGCCTGGGGAAGCGAGGGAGGGCTTAGGAGGCTCCATTTGGGCTTAAAGGGCTGGGTGACGTTGGGTAAGTTGCTGGCCTCTGAATCTGATTCTTTCCATTTCCCATTCTGCAGACTGAGAATAGGCATTGCTAAGTGGTTATTCCCAGTGTATCACACCAACTTCTTCTCCCGGTAGAAGCTTCCTCCTTTGCTCCCTGTAGGCTTTCCCAGCCATTCCTTGAACCCTACTTGTTCTCTCCTACCCTTTCCAGGCCAGCACTTTTCACATCTGAGATGGCTGTTCACTCTTCAACTCCTTCTCCAGCAGCAATAACCTCAGCTTCCCAGACCTGAACCTGCCGAAATTCATCAGGGCCCAGGAGTCTCTCTTCACCTCTCCACTTCTCGTACCTCCTATCAAATGACTCAAGTGGGGCCACTGATCCCCAAGCATCCGAGAAACCTAACTCTTGAGACCACCACACTCCTTCCAAGGACAGCCCCCCTTTTATATTTCTATCAAAGCAAATTTGCAGCCCTCCTTTGCCCTGTACCTATTTTCCCACCTGTAAGATCAGGAGCGGGCCAAAGATAGGATACATCTTCATTGCACAGCTTGAGGTGCATTCCTCATGGTTACTCAAGGCACCTGTGTGTGTTACGTGTGCAAGGGGGTAGTACAGGCACACATCTCAACAAGGAAGTAGCAGGTCCATTCAAGAATTAAGAGACTGAGTACAGCTGGCTAACAGTGAACTCCTGTCTGCAACCATCTGCTGATTAACCCTCAGGCGACAACCATGCTCACAAGGACGAAGAGGGCGCTGGGGCAGCCACGGAGACAGCCTGCGAACAGTCGGACGCTGTGATGACTGCTCGAATCCAGCTAAGCATACACTGCTAGGGGAACATCGAGGAAAGGGCGGCAAGCCCCTTCTGGGGTTAGGAGAGTCGGGAAAAGCCTCTCAGCTGAACCGGGTCGGCATACTAGCGTAAGGTACAGTTTGACCAAAGGTGCGCGGGGCAACGGCAATAGGTCTTGAGTGGGGATGGTACAAGCATCCATGGGAAGTAGCAGATAAGAGAAAAAGAGAGGCCGGATAGTTAATAACACTGAATCCCACAGTGAGGAGCTTGTATTGTAATCCTCAGACCAGTGTGCTGCCACTATCCGCGTGGCTATAGAGCACTTGAAAGTAGCTAATCTGAACTGAGATGTAGTTTAAGTGTACACCAAATTTCAAATGTACACCAAAATTCAAAGATTTGGCAGGAAATAAAATTAAAATAGTTCATTAAAATTTTTTACGTTACATGAAATGAGTATCTTACGTATTTTAGATATTTAAATATATAGTTTAGATATATTGAGTTAAAGAAAACATTAATTTCACCTGTTTCTGCTTTTAAACTCACACGTGGCTCATATTGCTATTGGATAGCGCTAATATAATCTGGTAAAAACTATGGGCTCTCCCAGAAAAATGAACATACATCATACCCGTTTTCCATAATACTGTTTGTAACTTCGGAAGTGCGCAATATCCTTCCTGCAAACCCGACACCCAGCTCCCTGGGCCGATACCCCGGTCAAAACCTGCTGCTGCGGGTAGGCAGGAACCAAGCACGGTTAGGGCGGCGTGGGGTCCGCTACAAGCGGCCGGGGGCGGGGGAGGCGCGAGACGAGGTCTGCCGATCTGCTCAGCCGCCCTCCCGGCGCCCGGCGGGTAGAAGGCACATGACGGTCACGGCTGGGGCAGGAGGTGGAGGGCCGCGGCCTGGAGCCCCGGGTCGGCGCCCGCCGAGGCCCGGCCTCCCTCCCGGGGCCGGGCGCGCGGGGGCGGCGGCGGAGGACCCGCCTCCCTGGGGCGCCGCCCGCGCGGCCGCAGAGTCGGAAGAGGACCCGGGCGCAGGCCCGGAGCCCCAGCGCCTGCCGCCGAACCGCGCAGGCCCGCGCCCGGGGGCTCCCGCGGCCCAGGCTCAGCGCCGGGCCAGCCCCGGAGAAAGGGCCGCGGCCGGCTCCCGGGCTTCCCCGGCCCGTGCCCTCGCCCTCCCCGGCCCGCGGGGCTGCCGCGCCGCCCCTCACCTGCACGCCGGCCACCGCCCGGACCCGCTCCGGCCGCCGCGCTTCCGCCCCGCCAGCTCCGCCGGGTCCTGGCGCCGCCGTCTAGCGGGGCTCCGCCTCGGGCGCTCGCTGGGCTCCCAGAGCTCCGCCCGCCGCCCGCGCCGCTACCTCCCCCCCCGCAGCCCCCTCGTCCTGGGGAGCGACCTGTGCGCCATCCCAGCGCAGGGCCGGGACACTCCCACCCCCAGCCTCATACACGTGACTGATTTCATTCATCCTTTAGCGCGCGCGCACTTTCTTGGCTCTGCCTCTGTGGACGGTTCTCCCCAGAGCCCACTTGATTCCCATTCTTTTAAAAATTAATATATAAGCCAGACACAAAAGGACAAATGCTGTATGATCCCACTTATGGAGTACCTGGAAGACAAATTCATACCCACAGAAAGTAGAATGGTGATTACCGGGGAGGGGGTGTTATTGGGTAAGTAAAGAGTTTCTGACAAAGTCTCTCTTTGACCAAACTTATGTCAGGCTCCTCTGAATCCCCTATCCAACTAGGCCTTGATTTGTGTCACCCAATTTTAGGGAGCACCCTGTGAAGTCACTTTAGCCAGACTATGTCAGACCACCCTTCATATCTGACCAAGTTCCTCATCCCCCACTAATCCCCAGGTGGGGCTGGCCTGCCTTCAGCAGGAATCCTGTTAGGTCATTTGGGCGGAGAATTATCCTACCCTCTTAGTAACTTTCATCCACCAGCCTGCCTCCCCTTGGCTGTAAATCTCCATGTATCCATGCTGTATTTGGAACTGACCCTGTGTAGGGATGTCTTCCCAATGGGTTCCAGCCCCAGGTAAGTTTGCTATGGATTCAATGTGACCAAAGAAAATGACAGCAAAACGTTCTTTGGGGTGAAAGGGTTTATTACCCTGCTTGTTCTCCCAGCCGTAGGTTGAGCACTAGCATCTCTACCTCCGCCCAGAGCACTGGGCCGAGCTCTCTATATAGCGCAGTAATAGCTTATTGCCTACAGGTGTGGAAGCAGCAGCCCAGCAACAGGCCAGTTACATCATCAGGTGGTTTAAATTCAATGAGGATCCTGGCCATAGGAACCCGACTTCCCCACAGGGAAAATGGAAGTTCCAATGGCCAGGATCCTCACCTGACCCTAATCTACCTGATGATGTAATTGGCCTACTGCTAGGCTGCTGCTTCCACACTTGTGGGCAATGAGCCATTATTGTTGGTGATGCTATATAAAGAGCTCCCCCCAGTGCTCTGTCCAGAAGTAGAGGTACGGACTGATGGAGGCCTTGCAGGAGACAGGGTCCATGAGCATCAAGCTTCATATAAACCCTTTACCCCTAATGTTACATTTTTGTTATTTGGTCTCACCTGAACCAGAGTGAACCTCCCAGGGGGCAATCCCCCTCAGACAAGCCACCCTGGCTTCATACTGAGGTCTTGTTTCTCCTGTTGCCAAGTTTTGGATAAGGTCTGTCACTGCTTTAACTACTGTGCAGCTCAAATTTTCTTTGACATGTCAGGTTGCAATGATGAGAAAGTTCTGGAGGTTGGGAGTGGTAATGGTTTCACAACAATGTGAATGTACTTACTGTCACTGAACTGTACACTTAAAAATGGTGTATACTTAAAAATGGTCAATTTTATGTGTATGTTATGGCAATTTTTAAAAACTAGCAGGTTTTTAAACAGACTTTTAAGAAGGAAACATCAGTCCAGAAGTGCTGCAATAGTTCCTCCTGGAATCCATTGACTTGTCTCGAAGTTCTTGCTCCCTCTCTTTTAAGGTTGCAAAATAAATATACAGGATGCCAAGTGTAGGGAAAATGGATAGCCAGGATCCTCACCTGATCCTAATTTACTTGCCCACTGTGCATGTGCAATGATGTAATACGTAGCCTACAGTGCAGGTGAATGCTTGCACACTGTTGGCAATAAGCCATTACTGCCTGTGTTGCAGTATAAAGAGCTTCATCCAGTGCTTAGGGCAGAGCCTGGAGCTGAGGCTCTAGAGACAGAGACAGACTTGCCAGAGGTGGATAGAATTCTAGTTTGACCTGCCACCAGGAGAATAAAGCTCGTGAATGTTTATACAACCCTTTTACCCCCAGTGTTCTGCTGTTGATATGTGGTCTCACCGAATCCATAGTGAACTTGCCTGGGGATGAAACCCTCAGGTGAAACACCAAGTTAATTTGTATTTCAGGGAAAAAAAAGAATTTTTTAAAGTATATTCCAAACTAAGTATGAGATATGCTTAGACTAAAGAATTATTCATTATCTATTTGAAATTCAAAACTAAGTAGGTGTTTGATATTTTTATTTGCTAAACCTGGCAATCCTACTCTTCCTAATACTCTCTTGAGTTTTGTCCTCCTTCCCTGCCTACCCTTCCACAAAGGGGAGTTAGGATAACTTGTCTTTTTTGACAAGAACATTCCAAAGTCTTGCTGGCTGCATATGGTCCCCACCTACAAGGAAAAAATGGGTTTCTACTTGTATTTATAAACTGTGCCCCACACTGCCCCCCAAGAAAAGTGTTGAAGTCCTAACTCCCAAGGTGATGATATCTAGAGAGAAGGCCTTTGGGGGTTAATTAGGGTTAGGTGAGGTCATAAGGGTGGAGCCCTTGAAGCGGGATTAGGGGGAGCCTTTATAAGAGACACCAGAGGCCTTGTTCTGTCTTGCTCTCTCTACCATGCAAGACTCAGGGAAAAGGTGGCCATCTGAAGAAAAGCCAGGCACCTTGATCCTGGGCTTCCAGCCTCCAGGACTGTGAAAAGTAAGTGTATGTTGTACGTTTAAGTCAGCCAGTATATGGTATTTTGTTTTTGACTAATACAGCCTGCCAACACATTTCCTTCTCACTCCACCTGAGCAATGACAGCAGCTTAAGTTATCCAAGACACATCAAAGAGGGGGAAATGTGCCATGTGTGGAGGAGAGCACGCGGGCTCGGCTCTGTCACTCATCCTTCGTGCCACTTTGGGTAGGTCGTCTAATGGGGCCCCACTTGCCCCATTTACAAATTGGGGTTAAGAGTGCTTGCCCTGCCTTCTTTTGAGAGCTACAGAGGAAGGATGTCAAAGTGCTTTGTGATCTGTAAAGATGATTCAAACATGAGAGGAAATTTTTTAAGTGCTCCAGGATTTCTGTCTACACATAGACACACATACCGTATCACGTATCAAACCTGGCTTTATTTTCTCCCAAAAGTGCTGCTAGATAGCACCTCTGACCCAGACCAGCCAGGTCACCCTCCACTCTTCATAATAAGTTCTATACCTGACCTGTTACTGAGAGGCTCATCCGGACCTAATTTTAAAGATTTGCTAGGAGCTGGATTGCAAAGACATTTAACCTCAGCCACTTGAGCTGCAGTGGAATCCTTGACCTCAGTCTGGAGAAAGAGAAGCTGAATGTCATCCTAAGTATGGACACAGAGGCCCTGCCTAACTTTGCTGGCCCACATATCATTCCATTTATAGGAAATATCCAGAATAGGTCAATCCATAGAGACAGGGTGCAGACTGGTGGTTTGCAGGGGCTGAGGGGAGCAGGGCATGGGAAATGGCTTCCTGATGGGTTCAAGCTTGCATTTTGGGGTAATGAGGAGGTTTTGGAATTGGAGTAGTAGTGGTTGCAAACACTGTGAATGTACTAAATGCCACTGAATTGCTTGTTTCCTTTCGAATGGCCAATTTATGTGACTTTTGCCTCACTTTAAAAAAGTGAAGCTGGACAAGAGTGGCCCTGAATGAGCACTGGGCTTTACCCTGTGTGCATCGCTTGGCTGCATGATGGGAAGGTCGGGCCTGCATCTTACACTTCTGTGTGCTCCCTGGTGTGGAGGCTGTACAGGGTGTGAGGTGGAATCAGAGAACCAAAGCTTGACCTCAGAGGGCAGAGGGCAGAGGATGGAGTGAGCAGGGAGGCTGCTGGCCGAGGGCCTTTTCTGTGTGTACTCCTGGGACATCTTTTTGAGGATACGGAAGACACATGATGTCCCTTGTCACCGTTCTCTCAGCATACTTTTATTGAGTGCTTGCTCTGTGCCTTCGAACAAGTTAGGGAAACAGAAGCTTAGGCGGATGATTCCCATCATGTTTTGATGGAAGCAGTGGAGGGCAGCACAGGGCACTTGGAGCAGGGGCGTGAATTCAGCTGCCCCAAATAGAACCCTCACTACAGAGCTTAACCACTAGGAGTTCTATTTCCCGCATTACAGGAGAACTGGAGGTAGGCAGGACAGGGCTGGTCTGGCGGCTCCACGGTGCCCTGAGGAATCTGGAATCTACTTTCTCCTCTGCTTTAGCACATGGCTGTCATCCTTGTGGCTGTAATATGTGCACTCCATTCCCAGGTGCTGCTTCTGACTTCTAGGTAGGAGGAAAAGAAGTACAAAGAAAAAGATAAAAGGCAAATATGAGTCCAATCTATTCCTTTTAAAAACGATTCTCAAAGAGTCTCCATCTAGCCGCTTTTCACGCCTTATTTGGCAGGACTGGAATACCTGACTGCTGCTAGCTACAAGGAAGTCTTGGAAAATGGATATTTTTAACTGGGTACATTACTCCCTGAACACACCTGGGGTTCCACCGGAAGAAGGAGAGAATGGACAGAAGGCCATCTACAGCAATGTCTGGGGGAGACTCCTAACCCTTGGCTGAGTTGCTGGGGGGTTGCTTAGTGGCTTTCTGGAGGGTGTGGTTTGCCAGAGAAGGAGCTTAAAGGTTACCTCAGAAGGCAAGGTGGGGTTGCAGGCATTCCAGGGCCACAAGATAGCAAGAGTGCATTAGTTAAGGCAAGACAAACTGCTGCAAAGACCAAAAACTGTATAATTGCTTAAACATAATGGAAATCCATTTGTCACTAATTTAATGGAACATCCAAATCAGTGGATGGCTCTCTTCCATGGTTTAATTCAAGGGCCTGGGTTCTTTCCACCTGTGGCTCTACCATCTTCAACATGGGACTTCCAAGCCATCGAGCTCCTTGGGGAACGAGCATGAATGACACATGGGAGGTTTGCTGGAACACGTCTGGAAGCAGCACAGACCACACTTGGTCAGGTTCCTTTGGCTAGAGCTCATTCACATTAACTGCAGGGGGTGTGGGAAATAGAGTCCAGGAGGAAGACCTAGCCAGTTTCCGCTACGGCGATTAGGAGGTGAGCAAATGTGCAGTTGGGTGTGGAGTGGTAAATGAGAAAAGACCATAAGCAGTTTGGAGTCGAAATTCAAGGAAAGTGAGATCAGAGAAGTAGGTAAGAACCAGACCACAATACTCGGTACCGTTTTTGGAGCTCCTACTCTGTACCAGGCAATGCATTTGGTACTTTTCATACAGTCTGTTACGAGAGGGTATCTGATATGTGGAGAAGAGGTGGGAGACCTTCCATATTTGTTTGTTTTGCATAACAACCCTGATTTCCCACCAAGTATAGAGCATTGTTGTGTGCAGAATGCATGTACATGGACAATCTTTAATTCTCATAAGAATCGGGTGAGAAAATATATTCCCACCATTTCTATGTATAGGTGGAGAAAAATGAAGCTTTGAGAGGTTTAAGAACTTGCCTAAGATTCTCTTAATAAGCACTCTTATCTGCTATCTTACATTACCTCTCATAGAAGGTCTCATGTGTTGTAGTAAGGAGTCTGGACTTGAGCCAGCATGTGTTGAAACCTCGGGATCATGGCCAGTGGGTTTGGAAGAAGACCTCTCTTTCTGACACCAAAATTGGGCTCCCTCAGATTTGCTCAGACTTACCTGTAATCAGTGGCATCAGGAGTTGGAGGGCAGGAAGGACTTCATGAAACCATGAATTTATCCATCCCTCCCAGGCAGCACCTGTGCCTCCCAGGTGAGGAAGGGCTCCTTTTCAGAGGGAAGGGACAGGGAGTTTCAGCACTCCCTCTGAGCCCAAAATGACTCACCCGAGGACTTTGAGCTCTCCTACCGCTCTGATTCTGGCCTCCGCTATCCTTGGAGGACTATGGCTGGGAAAAAAGGTGGGAGTGTAACCAGGGGCACAGGCAGGGCTGACTTACCCATTAGGCACAGCAACACGGTATCTTTAGAGAACCAAGAAATATTTTAATTAAAATCAGAAGAAAGAAAGGAACTTCAGCTCAAAGAAGATATTTTAACATTATATATTTAAAAATATATAATATTAATATACAGTTTATTGATGTATTAACATATAATTATTAATATATAATATACAATTATATAATTGTATATTAATATATTAATTATATTGATTATATATTAATATATTAATTAGTATATATCTATACCAACACAGTCATACAGTCTAATTTTTAATTTTTTTTTTGATGGAGTAAGGTCCCCATGAAGGCAAAAGTGCACAGTCATAATGAGGTTGTGTGCAGAAGTGACGGGGAGGAGAGTGGTGTGCGAGAGGGAGTGTGTGGGGGTGGTGTGACGGGTACGTGTGTGTTGAGGGGGGCGTATCAAGGAAGAGATGGAGGACCCAGGACTTTGGGCTGTCAACTCTGCAACCCTTGGACTTAGGGCCATACTTAGGGTCACAGGCTGCCAGGGTGCGTCTCACAGAACTCCAGGCCCCATGACATGCTCTAAGGAACCTGGAACCTAGCCTGGTGCCCACTGCCCTGCTCGGCTCGGCATTGGAGGAGCAGCACCCCTCCCGTCCTGGCCCGGCGTCCGCAACCCTGAAATCCCTGCTGTGTGGGAGCTGGGCACCGGCACCAGGACTAATCCTTGAAACAGCTCAGGGAGGATTAGGCCAGCCTCTCAGCAGCAGCGCAGCCGGGCTCATTCCCGGGAGGCCAGGGAAGGGTCGCTACCCAAAGTGGGAGACAGGAAAGGCAAACGGGGGCGTGGCAAGGGCGGGCCCTGGTGGGCGGGCCCAACCCTTGAGATGGGACTATGCAAATAAGGCCAATTTCTGGCAGAGATCTGAAGCTTGAAAAAACCCAGCCTTTGTGGGAGGGGGGCGGGAAGATTTTATACAAATTTAAAAGTATGGAATGTGAAATAATCCCTTAAAGTGCTTATTTAACAACAAATCATCCTGACACAATGAACTATATATGAAGTGTCCTCTCCTCTCCCACACGCTACCCACCACGGGAGGAAATTGTCTTTAACACATCATAAAAGTCCAACAATTACTAAAATCCTACCTCCAGGGGCGACAGGAAGACAAGACCCGTTTTGGGGGACCCATCAGTTGCAGGGAGAATGCCTCCTGATTCTGAATGTGTGGATTTCACTAACCAGCATGCAAATTAGCTTTCCCGTATGTTAATATTCCTTCACACAGATGACAGTCTAGATGGGAAGGCCGGGTGAGTCGGCGATGGGTGTGCGTTCTGAGTGGCTGCCACGGACATGTTGAGATGGCAGGGTCTGGAGAAAGCTGGAGCCGAGAGGTGGGCTTGGGGCCCAGTGCTCTGGAAGCCTCTCGTCACCTGTGGATGTTGACCGCTTGAAATGTGTAGCTCATGTGAGGACCTAAACTGTTAATGTGCTTACTGCATTTTAACACATTTAAAAGTAAATTTTTAAAACTGATAATCCATTCAGTTATTGGAAAACCATGCATGAGAAACAACTTGGGTATGTGAATAACTTTTCCAATGTAAATTTTGTGAAATCTAAAATGCAGATGACATTATTTCCAATCAGAATTTAGCATCCAAATGAAAATGTGTTAAGTATCAAATATACAATAAACTTTGTGGTATGTAAAACAGAATTTTTAAGTATCTAGTTAATAATTTTTATACAATTACATGTTGAAATAATATTTTGGATATATGGGTTAAATAAATATGTTATTAATATTAATTTCCTTTTTTAAAATCTAAAAATGCAGCTACTGCAAATTTAAAAACTACACATGTTCTCCACATTATTTCTACTGGACCACTCTTCTCTAGGTGTAAAGGCTGCTAACAAGGACCTACCTCTGGCTTCAGGTGGAAGAGAAGAATCAGGAACAGAGGGCGGAGGGCTCTCTAGAGCAGAGCCACAGGTAGCTTGGTGGTCGGAGTGGGGGGCTGGGAGTCTGGGGGAATCCAGACAACTTGGCCTGGCAATGTTAAGAATGTGCTTCAGGGTAGGCCAGGTCTGCTAGCTTATATCATGAGGCTTAGGTATTTCTCAGATACTCCTAACTCTGCACCCCTCAGTACCCACAATCTTTGTTCATGTGTTGGCAGAGTGAGTCCCACCTGCAATGGCCTGACCTTCACTGGGCTATAGATTCTCCAGCATGTAGACTGAGACTTATTTCTCCTTGTATTCTCAAGATTAGTATCATGCTATAGTTAGAAAGGGCACTTAGCAAATATTTTGCTGGCAAGTGGAATGCAAATTGCTGTTCACTTTAGTGGGCTGACAGGTTTATGTTGCACTGAAGACAAGGGAAGGAAAGAGGACAGGCCCTCAGAGACGGTGACAGGGAGAGGCTAGCATGTTGGGGGACGAGTTCCTCATCCCCTGGTGAAGTTCCAGGGACCCCTAAGAAGTGGACAGGGACTGTGTCTGTGTCAATCCAGTAACAGGCCCACAGCCCAGCTTCCATTTGGATTGTTTCTGCAGTAGCTTTCTCACTGGTCTCCTGCAGCCACTCTTGACTTCTTCAATCTATTTTCAAAATGACAGTCAGAGGTGTCCTTTTAAAACATGTCAGGTCATGTGACTTCTTCAGCTCAAAACCCTCATCTCAGAATAAAGCCCTAGTCCCTTAAAATGGCCTATGTGGCAAAAACTGTAAGGTGACCCCATGATCCCCACCGCTTGGTGTTCACACCCAGAAAATACAGCAAAGGTAACAGGGCAGCTGTGACTACATGTATGTGATTATATGACATGAGGCTGTAAAACTGTGATACCACTGTGCCAGGGGCAAGGCCTTGTTGCCTTTGAAAAAGCAGGCTGCCATACAGAGGGCCATGCAGCAAGGAGCTGGGGAGGCCTCCAGCTGGCATGCACAGGAACTGAGGCCTCCTGTCCGGCAGCCCGCAAGGAGCGGAAAGCCACCACCTGTGTGAGCTTGCAGTGGCTCCTTCCCCATTCAGACCCCACATGAGAACTCAGTCCTGGACAGCGTCTTTTGTTTTTTAATTGAAATATAATTCACACACCATAAAATTTGCCCTTTTATAGTACACAATTCAATAGTTTTCACAAAGTTGGACAACCATCCAAAATAGTAGTTGGACTACTATTTCCAAAATATTTTCATCACATCAAAAAGAAACCACATACCCATTAGCAGTCAATCCCCATTCCCCCTCTCCTGGCTGCTGGAAACCACTAATTTACTTGGCGTCTCTGAGCATATCTCTGTTGCAGCCTTACAGAGGACCCAGTTCAGTCCTGCCCAAACTCCTGCCTTCCAGAAACTGGGAGATAATACATGCATGGTGTTTAAAACCTCTGAGTTGGTTGTAAAATTATTACACAGCAATTGGTAACCAATACAGATTTGGGTACTGGAAATGAGTGGCCCCTGCAACAAATACCTGACGGAGTGGAAGTGGCTTTGGAACTTTGCGTGGGCTTTGCAGAGGCTGGAAGAGTTTTGAGGGGCGCATTAAAGTCTAGACTGCCTTGATTAGCCTGTTAGTGGAAATGTGGACTTGGAGGACTTGCCGGCAAGGATTCAAAAGAAGTAAGATTTATTAATAGCAACAGGAGGCAGGAGATCCTTGTTAGTTAGCAGCAGAAAGCTTAGGAAAAATTGTCTCCTGCAGTTATGTGGAAAACAGAGCACGTAAGCGATACATTGGTTAACATAGCTGAGATTTCCCAGCAAAACAGTGAGGTACTGCCAGGGTTCTTCTTGCTGCTCCTGGTACAGTGTGAGAGGAGAGACACAAATTGAGGGAAAATTGGCCTTGAACACTGTTGAAAAGGAATCAGGACTTGAGAATTTGGAAAATTCTCAGCCTCCCCACATAGCAAAAAGTACTAAAATTAAGAAATAGCCTCCAGGCACATGGAACAGAGATAAACCCTGATCTAGAGAAAAAGGGGAAAGTGTGACTGTATAATCTTTTGTTAGAACATCACGAAGATCAAAGGATCAGAATAGTATTGAGTCATGTGAAGGACTGTTTCGTGAGATTAAGATGTGCCTCACAGAACCTCTTGATCCAACCATGAGGCCTCAAGGCAGCTCACATGAGTATCCCCAGCCCATCTCAGCAGGAGCTGGGGAGGGAAGGGCTTCTCCTACAGAGACCTAGGATGTGGCTTTTGCCTAGTGGCATGAACCCTGTTGGAATCCACAGAAGAGATGCAAAGTTTTGGAGAAGGCTATTCCAGCAGGTGCACTGCCAGCTGGGACTGTAAGGGACAGAGAGTGCAAAATGAAAGGAGGCTGTGGGATCCCCCAGATTCTACTGGTAAGAAGACAGCTGATAAGACAGTGACAAACACATGCTACTTTTCCTGACAAGGAAGGATGACCCAGAGGGCAGAAGCCCAGAAAGTAGAGCCAAGAGACATGAAATTTTTTTCAGGTCTTAAAACCTGATCAGAGAGCACCTCATGTTTGCCCAACTGGACTTCAGAGTCACGAGGACCTGATCCCTTTGTACCTCCCATGTTACCCCTTTTTGAACGGAATGTCTATAGCTATTATCCCAAGATTGTATGTTGTGTCTGTGAAGGCAGACAGCTTGTGTCTTAAGTTACACAAATTAAGTGAGACAAGCACCTAAAGGAAACTCTTCTACACCTAAACCTATTTTAGATGAGATTCTGGACTTTGAGCTTTCAGTGATCTTGGGGAGTGGAGGTGAATGCATTTTGCAAGCACAATGGACACGAGTCACTGGGGCACAGAATCTAAGATGACCCCATGGCCCCCACCTCTGGTATTGATGGCATCACATGATTCCCTTGGGTATGGGCAGGACCTTGGCCTCACTTCCAATAAATAAAGTGAGGCAAAGGTGACAGTATATATGTGATTACACATCCATGATTACATTAATAGGATTGTCAGCTTGTCCTACTAGTGCACTGTCTCCTTGCTGGCTTTGGAGAAGCAGGATGCCACAACGCCAGCAGCCTATGAGGACCGTTCTGCAGCAGGACCTATGAGACATCTCCAGCTAACACCCAGCTGATGGAGGCCTTCCGTCTAGTAGCAAGGAACTGAATGTCACCACGTGCACAAGCCTAGAAGCAGATTCATTCACAGTCCAGCCCTAGATGAGGACCCAGCTCTGGCCAACAGTTTGATGGAAGCCTTACAGAGGACTCAGTTAAGTTGTGCCCAGACTTCTGACCTGCAGACATGATGAGATAGTGTGTGGTGTTTGAAGCTGCTACTTTTATGGTAACTTGTCACCCAGCAATAGAGAACTGATACAACAGACCAGGCCTTAATCTGAGCCTCTCCCACCTCTCCCACCTCATCTCCTTCCTCTCCACCCCTGGCTCACTCTTCTGTAGCCACAGGGTCCCTTGCTGATCGTCAAAACCATCAGGTAAGCATCGGCCTCCTGGCCTTGGCACTTGCTGCTCCACCTCCCCAGAATGCTCTTCCTGCACATGAATATATGGCTTAGTCCCTTGCCTCTTTCAGATTATTGCTTATCTTTTGCCAGGGCAGTAATGCCTTCCCTGGTCACCTTTTTAAAAATTGCAACCCACTTCTACCCCATCTCCCAAAACACTATCCCCCTTTCTTTTTTATTTTTCTCCAATGCTTTTTTCATCATTTTTGCTTGTTTTTTACTGTTGCATCCACAGACCATGGGAGATGCTCACTAAGCACTAGCAGAGAAAATGAATGACCGTGGAGATCAGTGGATGGTGAAGCCCACTGGGATAATGAGGAGGAAGAGGCTGGGAAGCCACAGAACATTTGCTGTCTGGCAGACTTCTATTGAGTCCAACTTCTAACATACTCTTCCTGGACACACTCCTCATTATAGAAAATGTGATCCTGCAGGTGGGGATGGGCTGTGAGTCCTATTCCTATGTTCTGTAAAATAGCAGTGATAGTACACATCTAATTACTGGAGGTACGTAAAAGGGTGAACGTAATGTCATGCCTCGTAAGTGGTCAACAGGGATGGGTGTGCCTCTCATCTGATCCTCACTGTACACAAGGACATCCAGACCCAGAGTGGCCAGTAAGCTTGACAAGGTCACTCAGCTATTTCTCCAGGGCTAGGAAGCAGAAAGGATGTCTCCTGACTTACAGTCCACAGCCGGAGAAAGTGGTTTCCTAGAAAAGCGTCCCAGGAGCCATTGCTCCTGGAGTGGCAGGTGGGAGCTGTGGGTTCCAGTCTGGCTGTGCCACCCAAGTGCCACAGATCCCAGGCAAGCTTCCTCCACCCAGGACAGGAGCTGGCATTGCCCACTGAGCTGAATGCTTGTCACTTTCTGACTAGCAAGAGAAGATAATGGAGGTTTGCCAGATGCTAGAGGGTCCTGGTGGGCACACGGAAGAAGGGGCAAGGAGCCCCAAGCCACAGAGGGGTCTGGGGAAACCACCGTGGCGTCCGCGGGCCTCTCTCTGCCCAGGCTTCCAGTGGGCATCCTTCCTTCTCCTGCCTTACTCCACCTGTTCTCAGTCCTTCTTTCTCCATTCCTCTCTCTCTCTCTCCTGCCTCTGCCTTCTTCTCCCTGGATTTCTCAGTCCCTTTTGGTGTCATCTCTGCCTTGGTTTCTGTGTTTCTCACCTCCCTCTTGTTCTTCTTCCCCTGTCTTTCTCAGCCTCTTCTCCAAGCCCAGGCTTTGACAGGGAAGCACACTCCATCCCTCACCCCAGAGCTGGTTGGGGTCTGTAGGGAGCTTCAACTGACTACGTAGAGAATGCATGCCTGGACCAGAGTAATTCCTGTGTGTGGGGAGCACTTTGCTCAGACTTCTCTCTGGTCATGTCAGAGACTGAGGAGTCTGCATTGAGGGTCCACACTCCAGAAATCAGTACAACCAGAGGTCAGGACTGCAGTGTGGGAAACCGATTGCCCTGTTCTGTTCCACTGTTCCACTCCTAAACTAGCTGTGTGATCTTGGGAAGGTCCTAACTTCTCTGAAGCCCACTTCCCTTATGTGCAAAATAGAAATAGTATCTCTCTCCTCAGATTACTTGAGGATTCAATTCAACTGAATAAGCTTTTCCCTAGTAATTCCAATGTGCCAGGCAATGTGTGAGTTGCGAAGGAAAACTAAGATGGTTTAGATATGTGCTCAAAACTGTAGGCAACTGGGAGAAACAAACATTTGAATTAACCTTTATTCAAGCAGGATGAAAAATGCTAAAGAGAGGTATATGAAAATGCACTATGGGAACAAAGAGGAAGGTGTGATGAGCTCGGATTGGGAGAGGGTTGAGATTTTTCAGAGGTGTGCTGTCAAATAGAACCACAACAGGCCCAGGGAGATGGAAAGGTAGAGGTGGGGTCATTACGTAAGCACAGAAGCATTTGGACAGATATTCTGCTATGGCTGGAATGAAAGATGTGGAAACATACAGTGAGGCAAGAAAGGTAATTGACATCCCATCATAGCAAGGTTTTTAGGCTTTCAAACCTTTTGACTGTGATTCACAGCAAGAAATACATGTTGCATCTTGAGTCAGTACATAAAAACACACCTATATGTTTAACTAGGTAAAACTAAATTGAACCAAACATTTCAAGAGATAATATTTAGCCTTATCACCAGTCACCAGGTCTGGCATTGGTCTAAGGAGCCACAGGAAACAGCTTTGAGTATAGCTGTCCTCAGCAAATGCTTCTGGAGTTGGAAAACATAAAGCACTGTGGCACTGTTGAGATTCCTGGCAGATCAGGGCAGGTATGGTTTCTCTCCCTGGAGCAGATCTCACCTGGCTCTCTGGGTGTCTGGCAGGCACCCTGGCTTGTCATCTTGCTAGGGCTCCCCTGGGCTCAGTGGGGACTTGCGGGGAGACTATGGCTGGCAAAGCCAGCATCTTGGTGATCCCCATATGCTCCCTTCTCTGGGGTTGGTGACAGGTAAGGAGCATCGCCTTCCATGCCAAGAACAGCACATGGTTTTTCACATGCAGTCCAACCCCCAAGGCCACTGACTTTACTCTTCAAAGAATAGGAGTTGGGGTCCCATTCCCTGCATGGTCATCAGGCACAGTGTGGGCCTGGCCTAGTGGTTGGGAGGGACTGAAAATTCAGAATGTGCACCTCAATACCAGATGGCTCTGGCTTTGAGCCCAGCTTTACTACTTAGTGGTCATGTGATCTTGGGGAAGTCACTTCACTTCTCTGAGCCTCATTTTTTTCATGTGCCAAATTGGGATAACAAAAATCTCTCACCTGTTAATAAGATTGGCAGCCCCTGGTCCTCTTCACTTAGTGAATCTTACCTATACTCATGGCTTCAATTAAAAATAAATTTATTAAGGTATAATTTACATACAGTAAAATTCACACATTTTAGTGTCCAGTTCTATGGGTTTTGACACACATGTAGTTGAGTAACAGTCCCAACACCCCGAAAATCCCTGCCTCACCTCTCTGCTCCCCACAACACTGATCTGATTGCTGTCACTAAAGATTAGTCTTTCCTGTTCTAGAGTGTCATGTAAATGGAATAATTATACATATACACTCTTGTATATCTGACTTCCTTTACTAAGCACAATATTTTTGAGATTCACCCAAGTTGTTACATGTATCTATAGTTTGTTTCTTTTTATTAAAGAGCAATATCCATTGTATGGATGAACTACTGTCTGTTCATCCATTTGCAATTGATGCCCATTTGGGTTGACTCCATTTGGGGGTTATTATGAATAAAGCTGTGATGAGCTTCATTTTGCAAGTCTGTGTGTGGACTAATGTTTCATTTCTCTGGGGTAAATATCAAGGAGTACAATTGCTGGGTTATATGGTAAGTACATGTTTAACTTTTGAAGAAACTGCCTGTGTTCCAAATGGTTGTACACTTTTACATGTCCACCAGTAATGTATGAGAGTTCCAGTCATTCCCCATCCTGGCCAACATTTAGTTTTGTCACTCTTTTACAATTTTAGCCATTCTAGTGAAATAGTTATCTCCGTGTGGTTATAATTTTGCATTTCTTTAACAACTAATGTTGAGCACTTTTCCGTACATATTTGGCCACTTGGATAATCTGTTTTGTGAAGTGCCTATTCAAGCTTTCTGTATGGCTGCAATTTTTTTTACTTTTTCTTTTTTTTATTAAGCTATCACTGATATACAATCTTTTGAGGGTTTCACATGAGCAACATGGTGGTTTCAACATTCACCCTTCCTGTCAAGTCCCCGCACAGCCCATTACAGTCACTGTCCATCAGCATAGTAAGATGCTGTAGAGTCATTACTTGTCTTCTCCGTGCTGTACTGCCTTCCCTGTGACCTACCTATATTATGTGTGCTAATTATAATGCCCCTTAGTCCCCTCCTCCCTCCTTCCCCAACCACCCTCCCCAACCCCTTCCCTTTGGTAACCACTAGTCCCTTCTTGGAGTCTGTGAGTCTGCTGCTATTTTGTTCCTTCAGTTTTGCTTTGTTGTTATACTCCACAGATGAGTGAAATCATTTGGTACTTGCCTTTCTCTGCCTGGCTTATTTCCCTGAGCATAATACCCTCCAGCTCCATCCGTGTTGTTGCAAATGATAGCATTTGTTTTCTTCCTACAGCTGAATAATATTCCATTGTGTATATGTACCACATCTTCTTTATCCATTCATCTACTGATGGACACTTAGGTTACTTCCATATCTTGGCTATTGGGAACAGTGCTGCAATAAACATAGGGGTGCATATGTCTTTTTGAATCTGGGATCTTGTTTTCTTTGGGTAAATTCCTAGGAATTGAATTCCTGGGTCAAATGGTATTTCTCTTTTTAGGTTTTGAGGAACTTCCATATTACTTTCCACAATGGTTGAACTAATTTACATTCCCACCAACCATGTAGGAGGGTTCCCCTTTCTCCACATCCTCACCAGCATTTGTTGTTCGTTGTCTTTTGGATGTTGGCCATCCTTACTGGCGTGGGATGATATCTCATTGTGGTTTTAATTTGCATTTACCTGATGATTAGCAATGTGGAGCATCTTTTCATGTGCCTATTGGCCATCTGAATTTCTTCTTTGGAGAAGTGTCTGTTTAGATCCTCTGCCCATTTTTTTAAGCGGGTCATTTATTTTTTGGGTGTTGAGGCATGTGAACTCTTTATATGCTTTGGAAGTTACCCCTTATCAGATAAGTCATATATTAATATATTCTCCCATACTGTAGGATGCCTTTTTGTTCTACTGATGGTGTCCTTTGTTGTACAGAAGATTTTTAGTTTGCTGTACTCCAATTTGTTCATTTTTGCTTTTGTTTCCCCTGCCTGAGGAGATGTGTTCAGAAAAAGTTGCTCATATTTATATTCAAAATATTTTTGCCTGTGTTTTCTTCTTAGAGTTTTATGGTTTCATGACTTACATTCAGGTCTTTGATCCATTTCAAGTTTACTTTTGTTTGTGGAGTTAGATAATAATCCAGTTTCATTCTCTTACATGTAGCTGTCCAGTTTTGCCAACACCAGTTGTTGAAGAGGCTGTCATTTCCCCATTGTATATCAATGGTTCCTTTATCATATATTAATTGACCATATATGCTTGGGTTTGTATCTGGGCTCTCCATTCTGTTCTATTAATCTATGGGTCTGTTCTTGTGCCAGTACCAAATTGTCTTGATTACTGTGGCTTTGTGGTAGAGCTTGAAGTTGGGGACAATAATCCCCCCAGCTTTACCCTTCCTTCTCAGGATTGCTTTGGCTATTCAGGGTCTTTGTGGTTCCATATGAATTTTACAACTATTTCTTCTAGTTCATTGAAGAATGCTGTTGGTATTTTGATAGGAATTGCATTGAATCTTTGGATTGCTTTAGACAGGATGGCCTTTTTGATAATATTAGTTCTTCCTATCCATGAGCACAGGATGTGTTTCCATGGCTGCAATTTTTATTAGCCAGTTTACTGCTGTTCAAACCTCACTCTGGGCTCTGGATAAATACACCAACAGCATTTTTAAAAATATCATTAGTATACAATCTTATATTGGTTTCAAGTGTACAACACAATGGTTCAACAGATACCCATGTTATTAAATCCTTACCCCCTCTAGTGTGGTTACTATCTATCAATGTAGAAAGATGTTACAGATTCATTGACTATATTCTCCATGCTGAACTACCATCCCCATGAACAATTTATATTGTGATTGCAAATTACTGTGCCCCTTTATACCCTCCTCCTGCCTGACCAACCCCAACCCCTCCCCCTTGGTAACTACACATCACTTCTCAGTGTCTGTGAGTCTGCTGCCAATAGCATTTTTGATACTTCTGCTTGGAAGTTTAAAAGGCACTTCAACTGGACATAAACTCATAAACTCCTCTTTTGCCCTTCCTCCCCTCTCTGACCTTGGCCTCCACCACTGATAGATGTTTTAGAAATGACCTCACTATCCACACATGGCACAGACTGGAAACTCAGGAGTCATCCCTGGTGCCTCCCTCCCCTGTACCCCCGACCCCATCCCTGCCATCACTTTTCCTCCTGTCTCTTGAACCCCTTCAATTCTCTCCCTCCCCACCATAGCCTAAGCCACCGTCATCTCTACCTGGATTACTGCAATAGCCTCCTTTCTAGCTAGTCTTGCTTCCCTCAGGGTGTTCCAACACATAGCAATCAGTGTCAGCCCTTTTTAAAACACAGATTTTATCACATTACTGTCCTATTTAGATTTTAATGGCTTCCCATAATTTGGGGGGTAAAGATCAATTCCTTATTATTTATAAGACTGGGCCATGCCCCAGGCAGGTGGTTTTCTTCTAGCGGTAGTGCTAGGCTTTATCCTATCTCAGGGCCTTTGAACATGCTGTCCCCTATACCTGGAATGCTCTTTCCCTTTCCCTCACTATCATCTGCTAATTCTTCAGATCTCAGTTCAAACATCACTTCCTCAGGGAAGTCTCCCTTGAGCACAAGGCTAGTTTAGGTCTTACTACTATATGCCCTCTAAGAACCCTATAATTTTCTTACTTAGCACTGATCAGCTTATGATTATATATTTCTGGGATTATTCAATCAACATATGTTTCTCCCAGAAGGCTAGTAAGCTCTCTGAAGGCAGGGAGTGTATGTCATTCATCATTTGTCCCTGGTATCTCACCCCGGGCTACATAATATGTGGGGTCCAGTGCAAGATGGAAATGCAGGTCCCTCTTTAAAAATGAAAAACTGTCACTAAAGGTATTAAAATATATAGCTTTTTCCTTTTTTCTGTTTTCTCTTTCTCTTGTCATGGTATTTTAATATTTGCTATTTAATGTCATTCTAAGTTAAAACATAAGTTTATATTATTTTCATAGGTATACTATTTATCTTTATATTTTATGATGCAAATTTCAAGTGGAAATATGAGCATTTAACTCATATGTGGAATTACCAAAATTACAGTTTGGATTTCATAGCTTGTACATATGTGTGGACTTTGTTCTTACCAAAACGGTGGAAATGTTATACAAAATGAACTCTAATATTTCTATTTCACTTCTTGACACATGCCTATTTTCCCACACACTCTACCTTTGGGCTAAAGATGAATATGGCTGGACTGGAAGGAAAAGGAGCTATAGGATACTGTCTTTCCCTTTGCTTTTATGTCACTATTTTCAGCATAAGTGTTGGTTAACATGGGGATCTCAACCCACATCCATAAAGGATATGAAAGGGTCCCTTGATCATTTGTGTTCCCACTCTGGTTTGAATGGAAGTGTGGTTTCTCAGTCACTGGGCGTTCCCACTCCCTAGTCATGGACCCAGCACTGCTCCCTTGTGCTGGATTTGAGTCTCCCTGCACCCCACCATGGACCACCAGAATCCTGTGCCCATGGGGCACTGAGAAGGCTGAATGTGAATGGGGTGGAAGGAGTGGGAGGCACTCCCATGTGACTTATATTTCCTCTGCCTGTGTGCACGCTCCATTTCCCATTGGACTTCACTTGTAAAGCTCAAATGTCAAGATAAAATGATTCATGATTTCAAGATGGTGACAATAGAGCATTATACCACGTGCAGGACACTGTGTGGCTGCACAGGCCACACGCGGATGAATGTGGCCTTTCCTAACATCCACGGTATATAATAAATACATGTTGAATGAATGAATGAATGAATGAAAGGCTGACAGTTGATATCAAGTGAAATAGTTCTTTTGCTTTTGATAAAAGTTAAAGACCTCCCTCCCTATCACCTTGGAGATTCATTGTGAACCTTAGAGGGGTACCACTGCCTGGAACTCCCTGTCTTGGGGAGAGACACTTCTAATATTTCAGAGGGAGAGTGAGAAAAAGGAGTGAGGGGCAGAGGAAGCCTGGCGAGTCTTGCCTGTCGATTAATCACTGCACTTTGCACGTACAGCATGTAACACCTTGTAGCCTGTGCTCTTTAGACATGGCCTAAGTGCGAATTAAGCTTCACAACTCACTGCCTTCCTTCACCTCCTCCCCCGCCCTTCAGCCTCCACCCTCCCACCAAGACACAGCTGAAGTTGCTGCTTCATTAGCAGAGGACCTCTGGGATCCATCCTGGAAGAAATAGGGTGCAAAGTAGCTCAGCCAAGGTCAAACAGGCAGCTGGTAGATGCTCAAATTCCTCGTCTCTGGCCTTGACTTCTGGTCCATGGTTCAGCACGTGCAGAAAGATCTCTGAGAACTGCAGAAGCCAAGTGTTAGGAGACCTCAGCTCAAGATATGGCTTTACTCTGCACACTCCATGTATAACCTCAGGCAAATGATGTCCCCTCCCTGGGCCTCGTTTTCTCCTGTCAAATGAGAGAATGAACTGAATTAAGTGGTCTGCAGGCAGCATTCCCAGAACCTCCAATGTCTCTGGAATTACACTGGTTGGAGGAAGGGAGAGTGTCATACAAAGTGCTCATGGCTTCAGGTGTCATCTGAAGTGGTTTATATGCATTCACTCATTTAGTGTCACAGTATTCCTATGAGACAGGTTTTCACTATTATGCCTATTTTCAGATGAGGAAACGGAAGGGCTGAGTGGTTAAATGACTTGCTCAGGGTCACACAGCTAATAAATGACAGAGCAGGGATTCAAACCCTAATAGTCTGGCTCTAGAGTACATCTACTTAACTATACCATTTAATCTAACTTCCTGCCTGTCCATCCACCAAGCCATCCATCCATCCCTCCTTCCCTCCATCCATCCTTCCATTCATCTGAGTTCCACAGAGCATTTTTGATAAAAAGGATTCTTCAGAAAAAAATTATGAAAAATAATACAAAATTGAAAACTAGTGAATGTTGCCATTCAGACTGGAGAAGCCCCAGGGGGTGGAATGCTCTGACCCACTCCCTGGGTCATTCTTAGAGCAGCTGCTGGTGGGGGGGGGGGCGGTGCGTGGTGAGGAAGAGCTGGCAGCAATCAGAGAAGAATATTTTATAACAATTTATCAGACGCGACACCCACAGCCTGGGTGTAGACAGGTGCTGTGTAAAGAAAGCTCAGGCTGTTCTGTCTGGCTTCCTCATCTCCCCCTCTTCCTGGGAGGGCAGAGCTGAAGGGGTTCAGGGATTGACTTGTATAAGGAGACTTAAGAGGGCTGAGCTTAGACTCAGGGAAGAAAGATAAAGGAAGGCAGATCACAGCTCAGGGTAAGAAAACCCTTCCTAGCATTTGCCATCCTAAAATTGGAGAACCATCTTGTGATGCAGGACTGGTCTGTCCTGGAAATTCTGGGCAGAGCCTGGTGCCCAAGGATGGTGAGGGGAGGATGCCTGTGTGGGGCAGCAGTGTGCCTGAGAGTAGGTGGGCTCCCAGGTCCTTCTTTCTCCTGGATCCAGGATCCCATCCCCATCCCTGACTCCACTGCCGGCCTCCTGAAATGCAGAGAAGGGCAACCCTTGGCTGCAGCTCACACAGCTTGTCAGGAGCAGAGAGAACAGGTTAGCACCAGTAACCAGGGCTCTTCGACCTGGGTTCCAGCTCAAAACTTTCTCAAGTATTCTCAATGAACCCCCACTGGTAGGCAAAGTCTCTCCATGCCCTTCTCACTCCAGGACTTTCTGGATTGTCTCAATGTGCCTGTCACGGAGGCTTGTGACCTTCTTCAAACCGAGGTAGGCCATTTATTGGGGCTGAAGATGGCAAACAGAGAGGAAGCTTCCACCTTCAGCTGGGCCCACAGGTTGTGTTTGGATCTGGGCTTATTTCCCAAACAATTAATTTACTACTTCCCTGTTCACATAGAACATCCACAGATGTGAGCTCAGGAGATACCAATACTGACCCATTTCACAGATGAGGATGGGGAAGCTCAGACAGAGTGACTCACCCAGGTACCATGATCAAGGTAAACTCAGTCTTCAGACTCCAGGGACATCTTCACTGCTCCTATTAAATGCTAACAACGATGAAGCATTTACTGTATGCCAGATATTATGTTATCACAAAAACCCCACTGCATACCCATTGCATAGGTGAGAAGACTGAGAGTCAGATAATTAAAAACATTTCCAAGGTCACATAGGTGGGAAGACGCAGAGTGAGGCTTCAAATCCATGTCTGCCTTTTCCAGAACCTATTTTCTTTTTCCATGACTCTCTACCATTCCTAAATCCAGAGAAGCTCCACGGAAATGGTATCTTGGGAGAAGAGTGCGAAGGCTCTGCTCAAGCCAGAAAGTTTGGGGTTCCTTCAGCAGATCTCAGAACCTGGCAAGACTGGCTTGATGCACCAAGGTGGGCAACTAGTGGGGAACAGGGCTTTCCCAGCCCTACACCTGATTGCAGGATGGCCCTCAGAGGCTCCTGCTGGGACCCATGCTTTGAAATGCATCCCCTTAGCTGACCTTTGCTGCATGAGATATGGAAAAGTCTTCCCAGGCTGCATTTAAGGGAAGCCCTGGCTGAGAAAACCTAGGGCAGCCTGGTCCAAATGGGATTCTGGCTGTTATTTACTAGCCTTGGGTAATTCACTTTACTTCTGTGGGCCCCTGTTGCCTTTCCTGTCAAATGGGGTTACTAAAATACCCCGTAGGTTTTTTGTGAGAACTAAATGAGATCATGTATCTGTAAAAGTACTGTATGTATAGTATAGCACTAACCACTCGGTAGTAAAGATGATTTTTATTGTTCTAAGTGTGTTACATGCTTTACCTCATTTAATCACACACACAAGCATAAGGTCATTGCTGATGGCCTCCCCAGTCCAAAGTATTCTCTTCACACTGGATGTCCTAATAAACTGGATGTCCTGTGCAGAGGGAAAGGGGAGGGGCTTAGGAGACTTGTGTTCCAGTCCTGATTCTGCCTTTATTGGCTGTGTAACTTCAAGAAAGCTGCCCACTCTCTCTGAGCCTCATTTGTCACATCTGAAAAACATATGTCCAGCTTACCACTCATTGAGCATCAAATAAAATGGATACATGTGATACATTACATGTGCTGTTTATTTTCCTTGCAATCTTATGATGCGGATTCAGTTATTATTGTCATTTTACAGTTGAGGACACCAAGATATCTAAAAACTATTTTTAAAAACCCCAGAGATACTTAAAAACCAATAAATGAATTACAAATCTGGCTAGGATTATCATCACTATTATTATGTAACAACAGAGCAACACTATGAAAATAGATCCAAAAGGCCAGAAGGAGAGGCCGTTTTTCCTTTACTTCCATGTAGGCTGATAGCCTGATTTATTTCTAGTCCTGGCAACAGAATATAGAAGAAGCATGTGTGAGTCAGGAGAAGTTCTGCTGTGTGGGGGGCTTAGCTGCTGCTCTGCCCAGAGGCAGAGGGCTGGATGAAATGATACTGAATGCATTCTAATTGTCCAGAGTCCACGGAATCTCCTGGGCAGGAGCAACACAGCCCTGCCGCTGCCCCATCTGCTCGTCTGGAGAACAGTCCAGTCAGAGCCAGGTGACAAATCTGGGCCTCCTGTGCTAAAGTGAGAGGATGTCCCCCAGGGCTCTGCAGCTGGTGGGCAGAGAGGGCAGCACCTTTGTTCCTGGCAGGTAGCTGGGGAAGAAGAGAGGCACTGAAATCACACCCTGGACCAGAAAAACCAAGCGCCTTGCTATTCCCGCAGGTGGTCATTGAGCATCACCGCCCTCATCAGTATCCCTTCTGCTTCCATCAAAGTTCCATAGAATTATGATTATACAGGTATGCAAGTCATAACTAAGAGGAAATTTAGAAATGACCTGTCCTACAATCTCAATTTTGAAATGTTTTATTATTGGTTATATATACATGTAGGAAAGTATTCAAACCACTCACACTTACCAAGTGTCCCACCCCACCCTTTTACAAGAGACATCTGAGGCCCAAAGGGGTAAAGTGGCATTTTCTATGGCTGAGTTCTTTCCTACAACGAAATATAATTTCTTATTGTTCTCCCCATCAAGAATTACCTATTCTTTTATTGAACACATATTATTTGAATACTTGTTGTGCCAAAGGCCCTAAGATTTACTGCAGAGTAAGGTGTGGGGTGAGTGCCCAGATTTATAAGGCACTAATTCTTTCCCTGGAGGAGTTTGCAGTCTGGGAGGAGAAGACAACTACACAGATAACTACATAACAAAAGAGAGTAGCGAACACCAGAGGGAGACATGGGGAAGGTGCGATAAGAATCTAAACAAAGAGAGAAAATGAAAGGCACTCATGACATAAGTGACGTTCATACTGAGCTTTGATGGGACAGGATTTGGGCAAGCAGGGGATGCAGGGTGAGGAAGAGCACTTTAGACAGAATAGATGATACTAGAAAGACAGAAATGTGTGGCTGGATCTAGGGAGGAGCAAATGGTCCAGCCAGGTTGGACCTGAACATTCATTCGGAGGAGCGAGGAACGTAATGCTGGAAAAGGCTGGGATGCAGTGGCAGAGAGAGGCAGGAACACCCTGCACTGGGGGGAGAGCACATGGCATGGCGCAGGGAAGGGTGAACCCAGCGCACTCTTAGGCCTGTTTCTTCCAGGGCTTCTCACTTCTCACAGTGTGTGGGAGACGAGTCTGTGCATTAGGGTCTGGAGACTAGAGTTCCAGCATGAGCAGTCCCATCTACCAGCCATCCTGCTTCAGGAAGGTCACAGCTTCCTTGGGTCTCACATTTTGTGTCCTAGGAAGGGATCCCTTCCCTGCCTTCCTCAGAGGGTGGATGTGAGGATTAAATGATAATGAATGTGAAAATGACTTGTAAACTGGAAAGTGCTACACAAATGTAAGGCATTATTTTTATTGCTCTCTAACTCAGGAGTTCCCCACATTTAGAGTGCATCAGAATTACGTAAGGTGCTTGTTAATGTAGTTTTGGACTGTTGGCCATGAAAAATTGGCCAGAAGCCAAAAATTGAGACTGCATCAGGCCTCCTACTATTAACAATTAGAAAATTGTTATATTCCAGTATAAACATATACTTATAAAACAACTTTTAGACATTGAAAGACTGTCAGCACAAGACTGTGATTCCTGAGAAAAGGAAAACAAATGAGATGAGCCCTGCAATCACCTTGGCTGCCTAGAGGAACTTTCAAAACTGCGGTGTAGGAAAAGGAAACCAAAACAGAGCATGATAGTCTTTCTGAGTTGAGAACTCAGAGATTGTAGTTTGGGGAGGCTGCTGTGGCTGGATTTCACAGGGCAGAGTACCAGAAAAGAGGGAGTTATATAAAGAAAGAGCTCTAGGAATCTGCAGAGAGCCCTCCTTGAGTCTGTTGCTGGCTACTAAATTGCACTCATGTAGGGTGAAACTGCATAGGATTAAGCAAATAATGACTGAGGGTTTGAGATGGAAAATTCTCAGGACATAAAGCTGGAAGAGATGACAGTTCTGACCAGCTAGACTGCTGAGACCTTGATAGCACTCAATGGGATGAAGCATGATCACACCATAGTAGTAGAGATAAATTAGCTCTAGAATAGTGATTATTCTAGGTTTGTCCTAAAAGAGCTTAAAAACAAGTCTTAAAAGGATCAGTTGGATCCACAAGTAACTACCTGCAAAATAAAGTCTAAGACTGTTTAAGGGAAAGCAACGAAATTCAGGACTCAACAAAGTCACATAAAAAATGTCCAGCATAGAATAAAAAATTACTAAACATGTTAAGAATCAGGAAAATGAGACTCCAAACTAGGAGAAAACATAAACATAATGAGGTAAGAAATGAAAGGTAGAAAAAAGAACTAAATGGAACTTGTAGAATTTAAAGTATCCAAGCTGAAGCAGAGAGAAAAAAGACTGGGGTCAAAAAAAAGAATTGAGGCTTAGTGACTTAGTGGGGAGCAATAGTACTCAGCTTAGATAATTTCTATTGCTGTATCTTTAAGTTTACTGATTTTTTAAATTCTTCAGTTTATATCTGCTGTTAATCCCATCCAGTAAACTTTAATCTCAGATATTATATTTTCACTTCCAGGAGTTCCATTCAGTTCTTATATTTTCCACTTATTTCCTCATTTACAGGTACATAAATACAAATATATTTATATATTTCTTTAAATCCTTAAACATATCTATGATAGATGCCTTAAAGTCTTTGCCTGCTAATTCCACCTCTGTCTCCCCACATTTTGTTTCCATTGATTATTTTTCTCCTCATTTTGGATCACAACAATGATAATTATCACAGACTTCTTGCCAGAAAATGCAGTCCAGAAGACATTGGAACAATATCTTCAAGAACTTAAAGAAAGGGAAAGTCAACTTAGAATTCTATGTCCAGAAAAAAGGAATTTCAACAATTAAGGAGAAATAAATACTTGGTCAGACAAAAAAAACCTGACAGAATATGTCACCAACAGACTTGGCCAATAGAAATGTTAAAGAAAATCCTACTGGTTATGAAGTATTATGAAGGAAAATGCTTCAGGAAGGATAATGGTACCAAATGGAACTTGTATTTACAAAGAAATGGAAGTAGCAGAAATGGTACATATGTGGGCGCACATAAAAGGTATTTTCTAATTAAAAAACCTTTAAGAATTAAATTCAAAAAAATCTGAGTAACAAAATTTAAATAAACAATTAGGTTAAAAAGTTTTAATTTTAAAATGTTAAGTTAAATATCTTGAAAAGATAAACGACTTTAAGGCAAAAATGATAACACATTGTAGGATTCATAATACATTTAGAAGCAAATCACAACAACAGCACAGAGCATGGGGGAAATGGAAATAAACTGTTGTAAGGTTTTTACATTGCATGTGAAATACTGTAATATTTAGAAGTAGACCACGAAAATTTAACAACAATATTGTAAATCCCAGAGCAACCACTAAATAAAAAATGAACAGGTGGTGTCAATTAGCCAATGATGGAGATAAAATGGAGTACCAGAAAATACTCAATTGAAAAGAAGATAGGAAAAGGTTAAAAAGAACAAGAAACAAATGAGACAAATAATAAAATAGCAAAATGGTATATTTAAATTCAACCATATTGACAAATTAAATGTAAATGTAAATGATCTAAGTACTCCAATTAAAAGACAGATTATTAGGCTGGATTTCAAAAGAGCTAGATCCAAGTAAATGTTATCTATAAGAAAAAAAAACCCTTAAAGACACAAGGAGGTTAAAAGTAAAAGAATGGGAAAAAAATGTAGCATGCTGTATTAGTTTTCCTTGGTATAACAAATGTAGCCACCTAAACCATTCAAATGTATTTCACAGCTCTGTAGATCAGAAATCCAATATGGGTCTCACCAGGCCAAAATCAAGGCGTCAGGAGGGCTGCTATTCTTCTGAAAGCTCTGGGGAGAAGAAGTTACCTTGCCTTTCCCATCGTCAGGAGACCCCCCACATTTCTTAGTTCATGGTTTCTTCCTCCACCTTCAAAGCAAATAAAGAGGGTCTAGTCCTTCTCATCTTGCACTATTCTGACCATTCTTTTGTCACTTTCCCCTGTGACCACAACCGCTAAAGGGCATCTGTCTTCAAGGAATCATGTGGTTAGGTTGGGCACCCCTGGAACTTGTCCCTATTGTCATGTAAGGTAACATATTCACAGGTTCCTGGAATAGCATACGGGCATTTTTGAGAGCCATTATTCTGCATACCACACATGCAAACCTTAGTAATGAGAAAAGTGTTAGAGTGGTTCTCAGACAATTGAGCATGTAACATTCATCAAAACAGACCATAAATTGGACCATACAAAAGTTCCAAAATTTTCAATAAATTTAAAAGATTGAACTCATACAGAGTATGTTCTCTGACCACAATAAATTAAATTAGAGATCAATAATGGAAAGATTTGGAAGTAACAAATCAATAATAGAAAGATTTGGAGGGGCAATTACAAATACTTTGCACTGAACGAAAATGAAAACAAAATTGGAATGCAGTTAAAACAGTATTTAGTGGGAACTTTCAAGCTTATGTGCTTATATTAAAAAAGAGAGGTCTACAGTCAATAATCTGTTTCCATCTTAAGAAACTAGTAGAAGAAGAGCAAATGGAAACAAAAGTAAGAAGAAAAAGGAAAAAATAAAGGGAAGGGAAGAAATCAATGAAACAGAAAGTGTACAAAAATAAAGAAAAACAATTGACCTCAAAAATGGAAAATATTTGAAAATATTATAAAAATTGATAAATATCTAGACAGATTTAAAAAATAATACCCAAGTTACCAATATCAAGACTGAAAGAGGAGACATCACCACCACAGCCTATAGATATTAAAAGACTAATAGGAAAATATTATAAACAACATCATGCCAACAAGTTTGGCAACTCAGGGGAAAGTGGATACATTCTTGGAAGACTCTTGTATTCCTTTCTCACTGCTGCTGTTAGATTACCACAAACACACTGTTGTTTTAACAGCACAAATTTATTATATTATGATTCTGGAAGTCCAAAATGTGTTACACCTGCCTAAAATCAAGGGATTGGAAGGACTGCATTCCTTCTGGAGGGTCCAGAGGAGAATCTGCTTCTCTCCCTTGTCCAGCTTCTATAGGACACCTGCCCTCCTTGGCTTGGGCTCCCAGGTAATAACTGCCTCACTCACCTCTGCTTCTGTTGCCACATCTCTCTGACACTCTCACCTCCCTGTCATAAAGCTCTTGTGATTACATTGCATCCATCCAGATAATCCAAGGTAATCTTCCCATTTCAAGATCCTTAATTTAATTACACATTCAAGGTCACTATTGCTATTAAGGCGCCACTTTCAGGTTTTGGAGATTAAGACATAGACATCTTTGGGAGGTCATTCTGCCTCCCAAATTACCAAAATGGATACCAAAGAAATAGAATGTTCAGACAGCCCCATATCTACTCCAGAACTTCACTATGTAGATTAAAAATCTTCTCACAAAGGAACGTCAGGCTGGGAGGGCTTCAGTACTTTTCGGTCAAACATTTAAGGAAGAAATGAACTTTGACTCTTCATAGTAAACACAAAAATTAACTCAAAATGTATCATAGACCTAAATGTAAAAGCAAAACTATAAAACTTGTAGAAGAAAACACAGGAGAATACAGCCTTGGGATAGGCAAACAGTTTTTAGGTAGGACACAAAAAGCATGAACTATAAAAGAAAAAATCGATGTTTTTGTCTATCAAAATACAAACCTTTGCTCTTCAAAACATTTACAACGTTAAGTAAATGAAAAGGCAGGCCACAGTCTGGAGAAAATATTTATAATGTAAGATTGCTCTCCAGAATATATAAAGAACTCATATAGCTCAATAATAAGGCAAACAATTCAATAGAAACACTGGGCGAAGAAGATACACAAATGGCCAATAAACACATGAAAGGATGCTCAACATTACTTATCAGGAAAATACCTATTAAAGCCATATTGATACACTACCACTTATTCAAATTGATAAAATTTTTAAAAGGCTAAATATACCAAGTGTTACCAAGGATGTGAAATACCTGAACCTCTCATATATTGCTGGTGAGAAAAAGTACAGTCACGCTGGAAAACAATTTGTCGTTCTTGTTACATTAAATATATACTTAGTATATAACTCAGTGATTCCAATTCTAGATTTTTCTTTCTGATAAAACATGTGGAACATATGAAAACATATATCCACATAAAACATAAGAAACAAAACATGAAAATATTTGTCCTCATAAACACTTGTCCATTAATAATTATAGCAGCTTTATTCAAAATAACTGAAACCTGGAAACAACCATAATGTCCATTAATAGGTGAAAAGATAAACTATGGTATATTCATTCCATACAAGACTACTGAGATTTAAAAAGAAAACTGCTGATACCTATAACAGAATAGATGAACCTCAAAAGCATTATGCTGAGCAGAAAAAAAAAAGCAAAAAGAAGAATATATACTCTATGATTGCCACTTATATGAAATTCGAAAACAGGCAAAACTAATCTATCTTGACAGGAAGCAGATCAGTGATTGAAGCAGAGGATGAGAGCAATTGACTGCAAAAGAGCATGAGGTTACTTCTCACAGTGATGGAAATTTTGATTAATGGGTGTGTGTATGTATTTGTCAAAATCCATTGAACTGAGCACTGAAAATGGGTGCATATTATTATATGCAAGTTGTAATTCAGTAAAGCTGATTTTTTAAATAAAAGAAAAAAAAAGTTAAAAAATATAGACACTTGGGCCCGATTCCTAGTGATTCCAACACAGCTGGACTAATGTGGGGCCCAGAAATCTGCATCTTAAACAAGCCCCATGGATAATCATGCTGTAGGGTGTTTCACTGATAGAAATAGTATTGGTCTCTATGAGCACCCAAAGCAGACAACAAGACAGCCAGACAAAGAAAATTCAGAAGAAAATTGTTTGAGTTTTTGTGTGCCCTTGTTTCATCCCCCAACCTCCATTTTCTAGCTGTAATACTGATCACTACCACACAATCCTCCTAGGTGTTCTGTTCCTCCAATTGTTGGCTTGGCTGTGAATAAGCTTCCTTCACTCATTCTTTACAAAAGGAAGTCTCCTTGGAAGATAAATGGGAGAAAAGCAAAATAAAAACACACTACAGGGGCAGAGAATCCAATATATTTGCAGAGTACAAATCCTTTGCCATAAGGTTACTCAAGACTGACACCAGATGGGCTTGGCTGAACCAGCTCAGTGGACACATGGTATTTACAGATATACCTAACCTGGGGGAATAGCAGGTAAACAGGGAGCCTGATGGACCGACCACCTGTGTGGATAATGGAATGGTACAACAAGTATGCTACGAGGACTCACATCCCAGAAGAAACGTTCATATCCCTGACAAATTAGATGAACCAAAGTGCTCAATTTTCATCCCTTAATGTTTTCCTGTTGTCTGACATGTCTTCGTTATCTTATGGCCCCAAATGTATCTGTTGAAATGCTCTCTATTGATCATGGCCAGCTTGAATAACACCTTCAAGGAGAAGAATCAGATCATGATAGTCAAACACAGCTTCTCCTTCCCCAGAACTCCTGTGGCACCTGGCTTGAAGAGCTCTTACAGAAATTTTAATTTGTATTTTAGTTATTCATGTGCATACCATATTAACTCTAGTAGATTGTAATTGTCTTGATGATAGAAATTATTATTTATTATCTAGGCTCAATGTGGCCTGCATAGTTTCTAATATATTACTTAGCACTTAATGAGTGTTTTATATACATTTACTATAGCAATTAATGAATGATTCAGTCTATGCTGATTAATATTTCTGAGCTTTTGCTCATGTTTTTACCAAATTCTGGAAAATTCTTCCCAAGGCAAATGTTACTGCCTCCAAGAAGCCCTCCAGATTCCCAAGCTGTTGGGCTCCTATAGCACTCTGGACATTTCTCTACCTTGTTACAACCACCATCTTATGTCAAAATTAAATATTTGTTACCTGTTTTGCTTACTTAATCATAAGCTCCAAGAAGCCAAATATTCCATCCTAGTCATCTTTATCTGGGCATCACCTAGCCCAGTGTTTGGTACTAGTATGCATTTCATAAATGTTTTTCAAACATTAAGATTTCTTCAGAAGTTTCTGGAAGCATTGGCCCACGACACAGAGGTCATGGTTTATTTCATTTGTGTTTCTATTAGAGTGGCCTACACCATCCTGAGGTCTCATTCCCAGAGAAAGTCCAGCATAAACAGCCTTCCCACCCTACGTTTCCTCTTGGCTGAATGAAGGATTAGAACTAGATGTTCTCTAGTGTCTCTTAGAGTCCCTATGATCCTGTATTTCAGTGAATCCCCCAACAAAATAGACTGTTGAGGACAAAAAAGTTAAGCATGGACTCTCCCAGAAAGTCTTTAAGATGGATCCCTAGCCTTTGGGGTGGCTGGATATAGGAAAAGAATTCATGACCTTTAGAGTCTCATGACTTCCTTTTAAAATACATTTCTCTATTCTGTTACTACCTTCCCTTTTTGTTTTTGCGTCTCCAGCTTCTATCTGTTTCTCTTCTCCTACCCGTCCCACCACACTTTCCCCGCACCTCTACTTCCACCTCGCCTGCTTTTCCTTTCTCGCCAGATTTGTCTTACCCATCTCGGGTCCCCCGCGTTTATCCTGCTCCCCTACCCGCTCCCGCGCTCGCCTCTCCCACCTCCAGTCGGCCCTGCAGGAAGCCGGGACCCCTCTCAGAGCCTTAAGGTGGGAGGATGGTGGGCGGGCCTGGCGCCGCGGTCCCGCCCCTCGGTGTGTGTGTGAAGGTCTGTGTGGCCGTGACGCGGCGCCCGCGGCGGGGAGGGGGGCAGGGCCCGCCGGAGAGGGAGGCGAGCGGATCGCTGGGGCTGCTCGGCTCCCGCGCGCCCTCGCGCTCCCCGCCGCCCGCCGAGGCGCAGGGAGGGCGCAGGCGGCGGGCGGCATGGAGAGCCTGCTGGAGAACCCGGTACGTGCCGTGCTCTACCTCAAGGAGCTCACGGCCATCGTGCAGAACCAACAGAGCCTCATCCACACCCAGCGCCAGCGCATCGACGAGCTGGAGAGGCGGCTGGACGAGCTAAGCGCCGAGAACCGCAGCCTGTGGGAGCATCAGCAGCTGCTGCAAGCCCAGCCTCCGCCCGGGCTCATCCCTCCTTCGCCAGCGCCGCTGCCGGTTGCCCCAGCCCCCCCCGCCACCGCCGCCGCAGGGGCCCAAGACCCGCTCCAGAACCACGGACAGCTCTCGCCCGCCGCGCCGCAGTCCTCGCCGGAGCAGCCCACTCAGCACCACGGACAGCTCCTGCTGCAGCCCCAGCCGGGCCCCAGCAGCCGGGCTCACGCAACCCAGTCGCCACACCAGCACCCGGTGGCGCCCGGGGCCGCAGCCGACAAGGAGAAGGAGCGTCCCCAGAGTTGCTGCGCGGCCGCTGGAGCCCTCCTTCAGCACAAATCCCCCGCTGCCCTCGGCAAGGGCGTCCTGAGCAGGAGAACCGAGTGAGTGGGGAAAAGGGGATGGGGCTGCTGAAGTGAGAGAAAGGGAAACAAATGGGTGAAAGGAGGAGAGGAGGGGAAAATAGGGTGCACCTGAGAGTCTGGAGGACTACAGTAATGCGCAGTGAAGGGGTGAGGAGATGGTTGGGGTTAAAAGTGTGTCAAGGAGATTTGGGGGGAAGGAGGAAATGATATCGGGTGTTTGAGAGGGTTGGGGGGATGTGGGACCAAAGGGAGTATCCAGACCATTACTGAGGGCAAAGGAGGGGGGAAAATGGGTTTTCAATGATTAGAGATATTGGAAATGGGCAGGTTCTAAGGCAACAAGATTGGAAGGAAGTTGGGATGAAGATCAAACTGAAGAAAAGAGAGCAGTTGAATTTTAAGTTAGGAAAAATTTGGAAGGGAGTTTAGGTAGTAAAATCAATTGAATGGAGAGTGAGATATAAAAAGATGAAGGCTTGGCCAAGAATCATGTCAAGAGCTTGAAAAGGGCTAGGGTCCAGGAAGAGTAGAATTGGGGTCTGAGGGAATTCAGGAGGAAGGGGATAGGGCAGAAAAGCAAGAATGATGTGTGAAGACAGCAGGGCTGGAGACAGAAAGACGAGGGTGGTAGAAAGCATTTCTCAGAGGAACGAGCTGGCGCTTTAACTGATGCAGTGGGAGTCAAAGCCAGAAGCGGCTCTTTTGGGGAAGCTTACTCTGCTTTGACCTAGTGGACACCTTTCTTCTGAATCCCCAAAGAACCAAAAGGGTATCAGGAAACAGTCCACCAAGCCCGTGGAGGATTCAGTGATAGCATGAGGGCTCAGTCTGCTTACAGCTTTTTTCCCTGACTCGAGGAAGATTCCCGTGCAGCGTGCTTGGCAGCTGTGGAAAGGGAGCAATGATGAGAGAGATAGTTGGCAAACGGAGTTGGTATTTGGATGTAATTGCTGTTTAAGTCTCTGTTATGGCTGGAGACTGCAAACCTTGTTTTCCCTTGCTTATTTGGTGATGACTGGAATCTCATGTCGGGTCCTGAGAGAAATATGCTCATTAACCCCCGATGAGGGACTCTAGGACCTCAGGCTCTCTCTTTATGCCCAGCGTCCATGAACTAGGACTATGGGAAGGAGAGACAGAAAAGGACTGGAATATTCTCTCCTCTGTATCGGGAAGGCTGTGACCATGTCAGCTTTCTTTCTCTGATTAGACAGGTGATGGGAGAGCCGCAGGAAGAACAGCTCAAGGGAAATCATTACCTAGGCAGCACCTGACACGACAATAGTGATGCTAATGGAGCTGCAGGGAGACCGCGGAAGAAAGCCAAGAATCTCATCTTCATCCGGTCTCACTGTGCTTTAGGTCTGGGAATACTTGTGAAGATTACACGTATTCCATAAAAACTCACGTTCTCCTCACATCTGGAGAGTTTGAGAAGTTGGGTCAGGACATGTTACCTCACAGGGTAGATTTGACTGGAGCCGTGGGCTCTTAGGGGTCACGATCCAGGATGGTCTGACTTGGCAGACCTTATAGCACTTGATTCAAACCCCAAGAAGGTGTGGTTTTCTTACCCATCTCCCTGAATGGCCCATTTGCTCTTCCTTTAGTTTCATGTTTTCTTTCCTTCTCTGGCATAAAAAGCAGAAAGGTAGTGTTCCCTCACTGCTCACACTGCTCAGCAAAAGGCAACATTCTTCCAAGATACTATGTGGCTTTTTCCCCAAAGAGAGGGAAAAAACTATTTCATTTCATTTCCCTGGGGGCAGTACAGCTTCCTGGTAAACGTGGTTCTTCCCTGGATCCCTCTCTCTATGTCCTGTGGTGTCCCCCGCTCTTCCACTGTACCCCCACCCTCTTTGTATCCCTTCGGGAGACTGTGGGGCTAAAGTGTTGATGAAAGGTAATTTTTCTTGGCTAAGGAATTTGCTGTGGCCCCTCAAAGTAGCTTAGAGAGCCCAAACTGCCCTGCCCAGGTACTCTTGCTGGGGTGCACCCGGACTCCTATCTAGCCTTACATGTCAAAACCAGACGGACGAACTGTGTGTCGCCATCGTTCTTTATCCCTTGTCCCGCTTTGGCTTCCCAAGGGAGCAGAACAAACATACAAAGTAATTGAATGATGGAAGAGAGGGGGAGCTTCACTTAAGAAGCTGTGCCGGGCACCAAAATGTTAATACCACCAGTAGCCTCCTCCTTTCTCCAGGTCCTCCAGCTTTTTCCTGCTCCCCAAGCCTGGGCACCCAGAGACTTAGAGAGCAAGGATATGCATGCCTCCCCTCCTCCCTGCCACTCTCTCCCCTTGGATGTGAAATCATGGACACCTTAGCTGGTTGAATATCTTTTGTGCCTTTGGACCTCCCATTTCTCCCCACTGTTTTGTCTAATTTCAACCCAAGTTTCCCTCAGAACCCCAACCTGCTTCCTGCCCATGACCCTTTTATATGTTTGTCCTCTTCTTCTCATACCTCTCAGTGGTGCAGGGCCAGGTATGGCCAGCAGGCAGAGAGAGCTCTTCATGGGTAGGTGAGATGAGGAGAAGAGCAGAACCCGCAGTCCTCTCCCTGTTTCCTCCTGGGGAGCTCCTTGCTGAATCAGTTCTTTACTGGGTGTGCTGAAGTAGGTGGAAGAGACAACAGAAGGGGTCTTCTCATCATAATTTCACATAAATCTTTTCACATTCCTGGCCCCATTATTGTGAGGATGCTAAGGGGTGGCTGAGGGTTACAAGGGGCTGAGCTATGGTGGATGCATTATCTCACAACACAGTTTGTCTCTTATCCCCAAAACTCCTCTTACTGCCCAAATCCAGGAGAGGCAGGAGCCCTGGAAACCTGTGACTGCAATAATGGATTAATTGCTATCAGATCTGCATTAATATGCAGCCTGGTCTCTCTCCCTCTTTCAGCTGAGGGAGATATGAAGGTGGTGGCCTTGGACATTAGGCCAAGGAAGCAATGATGTGGGGTGGATGGGTGCATAGATATCATGGAAGAAAGACACTTGAGGGGTTAAAATTCTCTCTCTGCATGCTTCCTGGCTCTTGCTAAGTGCCAGTCCCCACTGCTTTTGCCTCTTAATGAAAGCAGCAACCGTTGTTTCCTCTTTATTTTTTCAATCAGAGCTCACAGCATCTTCAGAATTGATTATCCCTTTCGTGGCTAGAGCCAGAGCCACAGCCTGACCTGGCAAAGTCTCTTCCTTGCCATGGAAGCACATGACCTTCCAGCGCGGCCGCAGCTTCTCTGAGCACATGCTTGCCCACCCACCGAGCCTTGCATGTAGGGCCCATGGATCTTGCCCATGTCCCCAAACCTATGGGCAGATGATTACTGGAGGTTGGGTAGGATTCTTGCTTTATAATTCAAATTCATCTCCTACCCTAACTCCCAAACTCCCCACCTCCATGAAGTCTGAATGGATTAGTAGTTCCAACCCTGTCCTCTCTTCCTTTATACCCTTCCTCTTTCTCATTACTTTGCCCCTTCTCTTTTTTTTCTCTTCTCTCTTCCCCCTTTTTTCCCCTCCCCTCAATATTTTCTCTCTCCCACATTTTCTTCCTTCTATTCCTGGCTTTTACTTAAGCTGTGTGGGGAAGTCTCTTCTCTACTCCATCCTTTCTGCATAAAATAAATCTTGGGTCATCCTTTGAGTGTCGTGGCTCACTGGGGGCTGGACGCTGGCTAGAAGATCATTGGATTTGCTTTTTAGCCTGTTGTCTAAGATGCTGATTGGAGCAGGTGACTCTGCTCCTACTGAGTCAGGGCTGTCTGCTTGGAGGTGGCAGCTCATGACTGACACATCCTGGGAGCTATTAAGACAGTGTGAAGGTGTCAGGCAATCAACTCTATCATACCAAGTGTCCGGTCTGTTCAAAACCCTGTATTCTGTGCTGCAGAAAGGAAAGAAGAAAACCGTCCTTGCTTAACATGTATGAGGCACATAACTAGAAACATCTAAATGAGGGTAAGCAGATTGCAGCCGCCTTGAGCCACTCTCTATCAGAGCAGAACAGAATAAAAAGAGTGAGCATACAAAATGTACAGAGCCCAGAGAGGTTTTCTTGGTTGGAGTCAAGGGTTTATGTCAGGAATAGTAAGAGCCAACACTAGCTGGAAGGGGCACAGAGCCTAGAAGAGTCAATCCACAGAGATACCTGTTTTGCATGTGTATATCATCCCATCTTCTGACAGTTCCCCCTACCTTAGCTGTGTCCTGCCAGGCTAAACCCTATCAAGAGGGCAAGGAGAGCCTAGGCACTCAGGGTCCTGGTCTACGAGTGGCTAGAAGGCTTGCTCGCTGAGGAAGCGATATTAAGACCAATACCCACCAACCTGCCTATCCTCCTTTTTCACCCTCTCCCTAGCAAGGTGGGGGTACTTCTAGATAATAAAGAGGAAAATGGGTCCAGAATGAAGGCTCAGTGAGGTGGTGGGGTGGGGTGTCATTTTACTGACCTGGAAGCTGGCACTGAGTGAGCACTTGCTGTCCCCTGCCTTTCCAAGGGCCTGGACTGCTGCTCTTTTCTCCATTTCATCCAAAAAGAACACAGTTTAAGAGAAGCAAGTCACTCTTGGCCTCTGGGAAAACCCAGTGATCTCCCACCTCCTCCCCAGCCCCTGGGCCTTGCTCCACACAGGCTCTCTCCTTCTCCTTCCCACGCCCATCCCATGCCCACACAGTTAACACCATAGTACCTCACAAAGGCAGCCTGGAATATTTTTCCTTTGGCCAGAAACCAGGTGAGAGGAGCAGCAGTTGGTCCTGCTGATTCAGCAAATATCTGTACAGCCTGAGTTTCAAAGGTCACTTATGAAAAAAGGCAGATGGGGTCAGGTCTGGTGGAGAGTCAGTGAAGGGAGAGTGATATGGAAAAGGAGGGGACAACTGGGACAAATAGCTGGACCCATGGTCTGGAAAGGACTTAGACCCTGAATTTAAATGCCATGTAAAGATTTTTAGACAGACTGCTCTTGTTGGGGAGCCTAGACATTTTTTTCATGGGGGCCCAGACATTCTCTCAATGGCTCTGGATGCAGAGCAGCAGCAACTTAGTATGGGGTTTCTTAGTAAGAGGTCCTGGGAACACTTATTGCACTTGGCAGATCCCCAAATGCAAGGTCACCTGGCAGGATTTCTGAAGCTTGGGCTGCTGCAGCTTCTTCCTCCTCTGCTTCTGGAACAGCACAAAGTGCAGGTTTCCATACAGGCTGCAAAGGGTTTCTTGTTTCCGTGGAGGAAAGAGGTGGTCATCTTCATGTCAAACAATGAGATTGTTAACAATCAAAAAAGGATCAGTAGAGTGAGTGATAAATTAGATTTTTTCAGGCTGAAAGGAACTTAAGGAAACCACGGATCCCAGAATTTTCAAGATCTAGGTAATTAAAAAATGGGCTTTGGAGTTGGGCACAAGTATGAATCTTGCTCTACCACCTACCAGCTCTGGGGCCTTATGTTCATTATTTATCTTCTTAGATCCTGTTTTTTCATTTATAAAATGAGAAGTAATATATACCCTGCAGTGTTGTACAGTTTCAAAATTAAATAGTGTCATTTTTTAGTATTGTTCCGGGCACCATAATAAATACTCAATACATTGTGGTATTTCTATAGGTAAAGAAACCAGGGCTCATCTACAGTCAGACCATGGTGTTAAACTAGAATCCAGGTCCAGGAATGCTTCCATTTTCCAGGCCAGCTTTCTGCATGTGTCCTTTTCTCACCTACCCCCCACCCCATCTGGGGACAATGTGCACCCAAGCTATTCCAGCCACATGTTGCCTTGAAATGCAGCCAGGCAAGACAAATCCACAATCTCTTAGTGATCTATGATGAGGTCTCACAATTTCATAGCTGGGAAATGTTTCCTTAAGCCCAATTTAAATCTCTTTTGTTGCATTTTAAGATTACTTGCACTTCTCTGAAGGACTTCAGAGGGTCTGAGTTGTCACCCAATGCCCCAGGGTGATAAGAATGACCTTTCCTGTTTTCTAAACTGGGAAGCTACTGACTCATTTAGCATAGGGACTTGTCCTGGGTAAGAGCAGAGGGCGAGGAGAATTGAAGTCTTAACCAGGGAACGCATTCCACTCTTGGGATGAAAGCTAAATCCATTTCTCCCAATTCTTCCATCCTGAGGTTGGAAGGGTAGACCTGCTCTCTGCAGGATTCTGAGGTCAGAAAGTTGGAAAAAAGAGCAGGGAGGGACTGAGACAAGGAGAGGCCTGATGTGTTATTGTACGGTTTTTGATGATAGTCAGGAGGGGAGCCATTATGGGAAGACTCTGCTCTCTCTGATCAAGAGTTTCTTCTCCTAAGGGCTTTCTTACATAAAATACCTTCTAAGAAAAACAAAAATGGAAAAGAAAGGCAGTGAGCTTCTAAAATTCTCTCCCATTGTGGTCGTGGCTGTGAGGCCACTGTGGGCAAAGGCTGCTGTGTGTGTGTGTTGGGGTCCTGGGTGGTGTGGGGAGACAGGCTGTTTTACAATTGCTGTTTGTGTGGAATAGCTCATCCAGGAGGGTTATGTAAGTCTGCGAGACCGGTACATGTGCTGAGTGATACCTTTTGCCCCTGGTGGGTGGGCAGGCTACTGTGGACAGAGAACATGCAGGCTTGTCCAAGTCCATGCCTACACTCTGTGCTGTTATCAGGCCATTCCTGGGCCACACCTTCAGGGGATGGAGGGCTTTAAATGCTGGACCCTCTGGGGAGTCAGGTGAACGTCAGAGTTGGAAAGTTTCTATAAGGTCATTTGTTCCAAACTTCTCATTTGACAAATGAGAAAACTATGGCTTTATGACTGATGCTTCCAAACTAGTCAGTGGCAGAACAACAACTAGACCTCTTCATCCAGTGCTTGTGACAATATACAGTGACGGACCAGAAGAACTGGTCAGGACTGCTCCATGGGTGTGCAGGGCCAAACCTACAGCTAGTTACAGGGCTTAGGGGCCCCAGGGAGGTCTCTCTGCCTTCCAGAATATCTCACCTCTGCTAACAAATCCATAATTAGAGATTCCTTTGGGTGCTTCAAGGTTATCCCCCTTGTTGAAACTCAAATTCTTCTAGGACAGGAGCAAAAAAATACACTGAGCTATAGCAGCCTTTCACACTTTGGCCTGAAAGAGCATATTAGAGCAGCATCTGAGAGCAGGTTTGATAAGGAAAGAGGAAGCCATGGTGGCACTGGTTGACTGGGGGTCAGGGCAGGAGGATCATAAGGAGCTGAAGGGCTCATGGGGGAGGCTGTTGGGAGACTAAGTGACCTTGATTTATGCTATGTTTTGCAGGGAATTGGAATTGCCTTGCCTGGATTTGGCAAGCAAAGGGGAGGGACCCAGGGTATACTCCCACATTGACTTGTCTTGGGAAAGTAATTAATTATCTGGGCTGTAGAAGGAATACTTTGCCAATGAGCTTCATTTGTAGAAGTCACAGGGCAGGAATTTGAGGAGCACCCTGGTGTTTGGTAGGCTCTTTTGATCCTCGCTGCCTCCCTGTGACGCCCTAGTCTGGTCCCACTGTCAGGACTCTGGGTTCCTTCACCTTTCCCTGAATGACTTGTTAATCTCTCTGGGTGAGCCAGTCCCTCTGGGTCTTCCCTGTAAAATGGGGCAAGTCTACAGTGCCTCCACTTCTGGTTTTCATCCTTCATTCTGTTTCAAGTGTAAAGCAGACCAGGCCTCCTGGGAAGAAGGCTGGCTGGAGGGAGGGTGGGTACAGGGCTGGGGGCACCTGGGACTCTCTATTAAGCTATCCTGTTTGGAAGCTCAGGTAGTGTGATGCATAGAAAGCTGCCATTTGATTTTCCCTGCACCTGCTTTGGCCTAGTTATAGTCTGTGCCTCGTGCCACATGACCTCTCAGGGCTTTGGTTCTGTCAGGTCAAACCAGCTGTCTCCCTGCCTCCAAGCAGGAATACACCGTCTTATCCCAGGCAGAGAGGCAAGGGAATGCCGTAATTTCTTCCTTGATAAATTATTCCAGTCTACCACAATTTTCATTCATCACATCAATTCAACACAACGATTATTTGAAAACAGCTACAGCAACAAAAACTCTACAGAGCAGTTGGGAATCTCTTGCTTGTGTCTAGTTTCAGTGCTTCAGGCTGTGCACGGCCTGGTCATTAGGAACAAAGATGCTTTGGATGCTTTCAAACTGGCGCATTTGCCAGTGTTGACATTCTTGGAGCTACTTAACTCTTAAGAGCCCATCAGGGAAGGACGACGGAATTCCGGGCCGGTAAAGGCCCTTCGTTAAGCAGCATAAGCGGTCGACACTCTTTCCAAGCAGGTGAACTCCGACCCAGAAGCCAGGCCCCCTGAGACCTTATTACTGTGCCCACCGTTACTGACCCCAAGTGTAAACTTAGAGCAAACCCCTCCCCTTCTCTGGGTCTGATTTCCCCTCTACCCAATGGGGGCAGTCGCTCTTTGCCCACCATTTTGCCCTCCTCCCCCGACAGTTCTCCAAGTCCGAGGCAAAGCACGGCTGCTAAGAGGTTGCTGCAGCTGGAAGGACCTAGCTTAGATATGAAAAGTGATTTCCAAATGGTAAGAGCTTTAGGAAGAGAGCTCAGGATGCGGGACGGGCGCGGGACTCCGAATTCACTTTGCCTTTCAAGAAAACAAAGGAAACAGACCCCTGCAGGGCGAGGGTAGGGCGGCCCGCTGCCTCAGGTCGGGGAGGGATGGAGTTCTGCGGGAGCTTCCCGGAATTCCCAATTTCCACAGGGCTCCCTCCGGACTTTGCGTAAAAACCGGGGGCGGGTGGAGTGGAGGGCTAGGCATCGAACCCCCTCCTTCACTCCTCCCCCAAACTGGCTCGGAGAGGCTGGGCAAAGCCCTCCCTCCCCCGGCGCATCCCCCGGGGCCCTCCGAGGCGAGACGGCGAGTGAGGCGCCCGGCTGCCCGCAGGATCGGGTCTCCCAGCCCCGCGCCCCCGCCCGCGAGCGCTGCTGAGTCACCGCCCGAAGGCGCCGCTTTCGCCGCGCCCCGCACAGCACCGGGGAGGCCCCTGCCCAGTACGGGCGCGGACCGAGGGGGCCGCGGCGCGCGCCGCGCCCCCTCCCCGCCTGGCGCCCCCGCCCTCGCCCGCGCCCGGCAGCCCCGGGAGTCTGGCTGCCTCGCTGGGTCCTGCCCACCCCGCGGCCCTCGCGACTCGGCCTGGCGCGCACCGTCGCCCGCCCACGCCGTCTGGGAGCACCCCTGGCGCCGCCGCCGCCGCCCGCGCTCCGCGGGAGCCCAGGGGCCTTCCGTGCTGCGTCACCACCCGGCCGCTGTTGCTCCCGCCGCCACCCGCCCGCCGCCACCCGCCCGCCCGGCTGCCCCCGGAGGGTGCGAACCCCCCCGGGCTGGAAGGGCAGCAGGGTTCTGTGGGTGGGTTCCCTTCAGCTGAGAGGGTCGGGGATCAGGATGGTGTCCCCTGTCACCGGGGCCCGACTTCTGCTCGGCATCCATCTCCCTTGACCTTCGTTGTGCCCAAGACACCCCGGCCGGAGAATCCCAGCTCTCTCTTAGCCTTCCCATATTTATGTTTGCGATGTGTAGAATCATGTAACCTTAGGATTCAGGTCCATCTACGGTGAAGCCTGATGGCGAGAATGTGGCCCTCGGTTCGGATCCTGACTCGGTCCTGTACTAACTGTGTGGTCTTCAGCTGTGACAGCGCGGCTTTCCTTATCTGTCACAGGCGGGTAAGAACCGCACTGACCTCACAGGACTGCTGTGAAAGTTAAGAGGTAATGCCCATTAAAGCGCCAAGCCGAGCGCCTGGTGCTGCAGCGAGGAGCCAAACGTTAGTGGTTGCTGTTATTTTCGAGCCCTTTGGGCCAGAAAGTGCTTTTTGAAGACGCAGCACGCTTCACCGCCCTGTGGTCCAGAGGGTTCGGAACAGGCCTCCTCCTTCCCTGGCCTTCCGGTCCGCCATCTCGACCCCCGCCCCCAATCTTTTCTCCTGTGTGAACGCACCGCGGCCTGCCCCGCTTGCGCCACGTGGCTCTGTGGATCGCTCCGCCCACTTCACTGCTGCTCCCGGAGAAATCCAGAGCCACGAGCATCCCTGAGGCCCGAGGGGGTGGGGACAGACTCCCTTGGAAAGGGAGTCCCGTCCTCTCCATTGCCCCAACCATACGGGTTCTGGACCCCGCTTGGCTTTGAACGGCACCTAGGAACCCCCTGGCTTTCTCAGTCCAGGGCCGCAGACGGACCTATCGAACCAGGTCAACAACAGCCCTTGGGCTCTTTCCGCTTGAAGGGCTTTGTCCTCCGACTTCCGGCCACTGGACTTGTTCAGGTGGCTTTCATTTTAATACCAAAACGGCTGAATTTTCCGCGTGGCCCTGTTAGTTTTCATTTTGTCAATCTGTGTGCTTCTTAAAATTTAATTTACTTTTTTCAACAGGCATTGGTATAGTACAAAATTTAAAAGATATAAGTTTACCGTGAAAAGCATCTCTCCACTCCTGCTTCCAATCCACCCCATCCCCATTACTGTTAGCAATTTCTCATGTATCCTTCCAGATATGCTATGTACATGCAAGCACACGTGTGTGTTTCTTTTTACACAAAACACAGTATATTATATGCTGTTCTGCACTTTGATGACCCTTTCATATTCAATAGAGAAAGAACCGCCTCATTTCTTTTAACAGCTGTGAAGTATTCCGTTGTAGAGCCTGAAACTAGGACCTCTCTTCTGGGTAGCCTGCCTCTGTATAATCATTTGGGGTGTGCTTTTCTGAAGGCAGCTGGGGTAGACATTATTGAGGGGCTCCATTTGAACTTGGCTCTCCAGCTGCTGACATGTAGGTAGCCTCCTACAGACATGGGTAAATTACACTAGAAATAAGATTCAAGGAGTGTGCTTCCCTACCTGAAAACTCTTAACACCCCCAGCTTGGTTTCCTTTGTTGTCTGCAGTCACCAGGCTTGTGGGAGCTTCCAGGGTGTTATACACTGGTTTATACCAGGGTGAAGGGAACCCTAAAACACTATTTCCTTCAGGAAATCTTCTGGAACTGATCTGCGGAATAAACTGAGGTTATCATTACCTCTCTCCCTACTTCCTGCCCCAGGCTGGGCACACTCCATTCCTGGCTAAGAATGGAATTAATTCCTTTACCCCTACGATCACACCTGAGCAAAGACCTGGAGCAGCAAGTTCTGTGCAGTGCGGAGAGGAGCCTTCCCAGCAGAGGCAGCAGCCAGCACAGAGGCTGGGGTAGGGGGCCTGCCTGGTTGTCCAAGTAAGACAGGAGCACAGGGAGAGTAGTCCGAGGTGGAATCATGAGATAGTGATGGAGGGTACATAGGCTGCAAGGGTGCTGGCAGGCAGCAAATATTGTAAGGGATTCTTGCCTGGGATTTCCAGATCCACCAGGCAGTCTTTGGAAATGTGTGGGGATATTTTAGTTGTCAGAATGGCTGGCAGGGTTGGGAGGAAAGTGGTGCTCTACTGGCATTTAGTGGGCAAGGGCTATGTCCAATATCCTTTAGTGCCCAGGACAGTACCCACAATGAAGAATTTTCCTGCCAAAAATAATGATGTTTTTGTTAAGATACGCAATAGGTCCTTGGAATCCATCATGAAGAGTAGGCTTTTAAGAAAAAGGACCCACTGGATGGTTTTGAGCAGAGAATGTTTAAAAGGAACTTCAGCTCCTGGGTTGACTTTCAGTTGTGAACAGACTGAAGGAGGAAGAAACCAGAAACAGGGAGATAAGACAGGAGGCTATTGTAAAGTCCAGGTAAGAGATGGAAGTAGCCTGGACCAGGGGTAGAGGCGTGCAAGTGGTGGTAAATAGTCAAGAGTGGTGCGTTGGCTACTGGATTGATGTGGGGTGTGAGAGAAAGAGGAGCTGAGGATGAGTCCAAGGGTTTGGGCCAAAATTATTGGAAGATGAGATGGGCAGGTGTGGGTGGGGAGATGAGGGGTTGAAGTTTAGACATGTTAAGTTTGAGAGGCCTATTGGACATTCAGGTGGAGACGACTGGTAGGCATTTGGAATGGACTTGGAGATAGAAATTTCAGATGGCTTTTCAAGCCATGAGACTTGGTGCCCAGACCAAGAAGTGAGAAAAGGAGACTGAAGAGGAGCAGGGATGGAGGCTTGGAGCACCCCAAGAGGTGGGGGTGGGGCTGAGAAGGAGCAGCCGCGGAGGAGAGGAGCTGGAGAACCACGTGGTCTAGCAAAGCGGTGTTTCAACAAGGAGGGCAGGAACGCAGAGTCAAATGCTGGAGTTCGGTGAGGATTGGGAACTGTGCATTGGCTTTAGCAACATGGGGAGATGCTGACCAGTGTAGCTTTGGTAGAGCAATGCGGGTTGAGGCTTGATTAGTGTGGGTGTAACAGAAAGGGAAGGAGACTCAAGAGACAGATCACCCAAATGTAATGTGTGTGCCTTGATTAGGTCCTGACACAGATGAGGCAACTGTCAAAAGGCATTTGTAAGGCATTAGGGAAATGTGAGCACAGATATTCGAGAATGATTACTTTAATTAGGTGTAATAATGATGCTGTTACTATATCTTTTTAAAGTTCTACCTGTTAGGGATAACATTCTAGGTGAAATGGTATTATTTCTGGGATATGCTTTAAAATACCCCAAAAAAAAGTTGGGATAAAAGATTAGCAAAATGTATGTTTGACATTTCCCTAATAAAAAATTTAAAGGATGACAGAATGAAAGGAATTGTAGATGGTGAATATAGAAAATTCCCTGATGAATTTTGCTCTCACAAAGAGTAAACAAATGGGGTGATAATGGAGGGGAGTGGGTTTAAGACAAAAGGGTATTTTTTAAGGTGGGAGAAAGGATGGCTTGTTTGTCTCGGTCAGTAGGACAGTCAGCCACACTTCCTGACCCCCCACCATGGGAAGGCCCTGAACTAAGCATGGTAGGGAAACTGAGGAAGACTGTGTGATACCCAAAGGAAAGTAATAATAATTTAATGAAAGCTAACATTTTATCACACGCTTACTATGGGCTAGGCACTGTTAAGTGCTTTACAAACTTGATCAATAACTGTCCTAGTAACTTCTCCTGTGGTGGATGAGGTGCAGAGAGGTTATGTGGCTTGCCTAGGCCAAGCAAGCCCTTGAGGTGGTGTCCATATTCAAACCCAGGCAATCTGATTCTGGCAACCAGGGCTCTTAGCCTCCCTCTCCAATGCCTTCCTGCAGACGAAGGCAGTAACATGCATCCACATGGCCAAGAGAAATTTTTCAGAATGTACTTGCCCAACCTCCTGGCTGGAGATAGTCGTTCAGTAGGAGGTGAGGGGAAGGAGGGCAGCCAAGTGAACTTTATGAAGCTCTTAGTGTTCAGCTGCAGCCCCCTGCTTAAGAATCATCAGAATAGATGAGCCTGAACACACTGGTTTATCAACACATACACAAATAGGCATGCAAGTGCTGCAAACAACTGGGCTAGCTGAAGACTGGGGAAAAAATTAAAATGTGATGAGCTGTGCTGTCCAGGAGAAAAGAATGTGAAGAGAGGGGAGCAGAGGATATTTTTGTTTATTTAGGGATGGAAAAAAATGCTATTTAGGCTCCTCGAGGACTGGAGGCATATCTGTATGTTCATCTAACAATATTTATTGAGCACCTTCTGCATGGCAGCTCTGATGTTGGTGTTGGGGAGTCACAGTGGACAGGCCACACGAAGACTCTGCAGTCACAGCTCACATTCAAGAGAAGACATAAGAAACAAGGAAATTAACACATGTACATATAAATTTATAAGAACTGTAAGGATAAATAAGGGATGACTGGGAGAGGGTAGTTTTGATGGGCAAGACCTCACTTAGGAGGTGACATTTGAGCAGAGGGATTAAAGAAAGCCAGGGATGGAGCCATGTGAAGATCCGAGGAGAAGACACTCTGTGCAAAGGCCCTGGGGCTGGAAAAAAAGGCATGTGTTCAAAGAAAAGAAGCAGGGAAGGGCAGCCAGAGGCAGAGAGAGAAGAGAGAGAGAGAGATGGTCCAAATGGGCCTTTCAGAGGAGTTTGTGGGGGCGGTTTATGGGAAGTTGTGGGGTCGGGGAATCTGAGCAGGGTTGTGATGTAATCCTCTATTCAGACAACAGAGTTGGAGGTCAAAAGACAGAAGACGGAGAGCAGTTCAGCAGAGGGATTCCTGGAGTGCAATTCACAATCATTTAATGTTCACTAATTTATTCAGTCATTCTTTCAACATCCATGTACTAATTTCTGCTATGAGCTGTGTATTTGTGTATATTTACTATTTCAGTGTACCCACATAGTCCTGATGGGAAGGTATTATTATCCCTATTTCACAGATGTGGTAACTGAGGCTCAGAGAGGTTAAGGTGACCTGCCCAAATGACACAGCTAAAGTGGTGTCTTAAAGATTCCCATGCAAGCTTTAGCCTCTTGTACCCCAACACAGCTATCCCCACTCAGGGTGTCAGGTTAGAGGGGGGCTGTGATGTGGGAAATACTTCTCCCAGGCAAGGCCTGACTGGGGACATGGCTCAATTTTCAGGGACAAAAAGGTTTGGTACCATGCCCATATGACAGTTGATCATGTTTCTGCAGCTTTGAACTTGGCTGTTGGCCCACTCACTTCTGCCAGCAATGCAGGACTTGGGTAGAGGACTGGCAAGATATCACCCACATGGGGCCACAGGTGGGCAATTAGCAAGTCCCCACGGGATATTGTATCCTTCCAAGGCCTACATGGTCAGGAGGGTTCATGTAGGGGATAAAACTTTGGTCTCAGTCCTGTTTGCGCCTGCACATGCAAGATTGTATGTGAAGGTAGGTATGTGTGTATCTACACATCCAAGAGTGAGTACATGTGCATAGATATGTGTGTGCATAGCTTTGGGGAATTTCTAGTGAGTGTGAGACTTGGTGTACTTAGGACCTATGTGCATGTTTATGAGTGCTCTGTACATGTACATACAGTGAGGTGTGCACGTATGTGTGTGTGCACTGAAAGACAGGTGTGTATGTTTATGGGTATGAGTCTTTGCACACCCAAGCAAATGTATATAAGCACACTGAGTGTTAATGTGTAGCTGGCTCCCCAGAAGCAATGGGTGTCTGTGGATATGAGTTGGGGTGGTGCCCATGAGCAGAGAGGGGGTTGGGAGCCTGGCTGAAGCTATGGGGTAGGCATTGGCTGGATGACTTTTTATGTCTCTAACTCTCAGAGTCTGCCTGTGCTATGGGGGGCAAGTTCAAGGCTTTTCCACTCACAGCCCAGGGGACCCTTCCCCAGCAGACGCCTGCTATGGGGTTGAGGTGTAGTGAAAGTAGGTACGTGGGCATGTGCAGCCGTGGAAGGGCATGGAGCTCGAGTCTAAGCTGTGGGTCTCAAGTCATCACACCTCTCTCAGCCTGTTTCCTCATCAGTCAAATGGCTTTAATATTTACATTAATCATTATAATTTTAATATATAATATTATTAGTTTTACTACCATTAGCTACTGGGGTTATTCTTAGGGCATTCAAAAGTTCTCTGGAAATCAGAAACACCTACCAAATGCAGCCATAATTGTTGACCGGACTTAGCTTCACTCCTTCTGGAGAAACAATGCGTGTCCACAATCCATTAAGGGTGGGTAGGTAACACCGTGTAGGTGTGCTTCCCTGGTGTTGGGTGGCAGGATGGAGGCATGGGCTAGATGGCCCTGATCCATCCTCTCAAGCTGGCTTTGCCCAGCAGCCATGCACCCGTCTGCCAGGTAATGAAGAAATCTCTATGAGGGAAGTTGGCAAGATGCAGCCAAGTGCCTGGCTCTGTAATTCATGCCCAGCCACCCAGCCTGGCACTGAGAGCCCTCCTGGCTCCCTACAAAGGCAGCTGGACTTCAAACAAGTAGGCTTCACGCTGGACAACTGAATGGTTCTGGGGCTGCTGGCAGTGCCACCCTGCTGGGCAGGGGCAAGAGAAGGGAAAGGAGAGAAGTTCTGTAATAAAAGGAGGAGACAGCAGCAGAGTGTGCCCATTGCTGTGGGCAGTGTGACAGGGAACACACGAGGCCACAAAGGCAAAAGTCAACCAGTGGAACTGCAGCAAACTAAAACGCTCCTGCACAGCAAAGGACCACCAGCAATGTGAAAAGGCAAATACCACCTGGGAGAAAATATTTGCCAGTCATATACTTGATAAGGGTTAATATCCCAAATATATGAAGAACTCATACAACTCAATAGCAAAAAAACCAATCTGATTAAATAATGGACAAAGGACCTGAATAAGCATTTTTCTAAAGAAGATATACAAATGGCCAATAGACGCATGAAAAGATGCTCAACATCACTAATCATCCAGGAAATGCAAATCAACACCACAATGAGATGTCACCTCATACCTGTTAGAATGGCTGGTGTCAAAAAGACAAGAGATAGCAAGTGTGGGTGAGGATGTGGAGAGAGGGGAACCCTTGTCCCCTGTTGGTGAGAATGTAAACTGCTGCAGCCACTAGGGAAAACAGTATGAAGGTTCCACAAAAAAAACCTTAAAAATAGGGATACCATATGATCTAGCAATTCCACTCTGGGTACATATCTGAAGGAAATGAAAACGGGATCTGGAAGAGATATCTGCACCCCCATGCTTATTGCAGCATGATTCAAAATAGCCAACATATGGAAGCAACTTAAGCATCCATCAACAGGTGAATGAATAAAGATGTGGTGCATTTGTATAATGGAATATTATTCAGCTGTGAGAAAGAATGAAATCCTGCCATTTAGGACAACATGGATGGCCCTTGAGGTAGTTATGCTAAGAGAAATACGCCAGAGAAAGACAAATACTGTATGATCTCATTTACATGTGAAATCAAAAAAAAAGTACACTCAGAAACAAAGTAGAAAAGTGGTTGCCAGGGGTGGGAGGTGGAGGAAATAGGGTGAGGCTGGTAAAAGGGTGTAAACTTTAAGCTAGGAGATGAGTAAGGCCTGAAGATCTATGTAAAACATGGTGACTAAAGTTGATAACGCTGTATTGTATAATTAAAAAAAAGAAAGGGGTGAACACACTAGACCCAGGTAGATTCTGCCTTCAGTTGCACAAACACTGAATAGGTAATTGGTGGCAGGCTGTGTGTGTGTGCATGGGGATCTGGAAACATGGAGGACATGGACTTTGCCACGTGATTGGGAAATACATCAACTAATTCAAGACGGGAGAGACAACCGCTTATGATACAGTCCTGTGGCTAAAGTCCTAAAGACATTTTCTCATTTTATTCTCTTAACTTCCCAATGAGGTACTACTATTTGAGAGATAAAGGGAGATGCTCAGAGTGGTTAAGAAATGTTCCCAAAGTCACACAGCTAGTAAAAGGCAGAGGTGCTCTGTATGTTCATGCCTGCTGCCTCCATGAAGCAAAATCACTTTTTCAGAAGGGCAGTCCGTGAGCTGGGCTCAGGGAGTCTGGGCTCAGGAGTCGCAGTCAGTTGCCACCACGGTAACCCCCAGCAACCCTTGCTTCCTGTGCTCTGCATCATCTGCAGACCTTTCATGCCACTTATCTCTTATGACAGTCGAAGCAACCCAGTGAGGTAGCAGGTTTCACAGGCAATAGGGTCAGAGAGCTCAAGTGACTGGTCCAAACCACAGAGCTGGATGTCTCTCTAGAATCTAAACTCAGGTTTCCTACTTGGTCCAATGTACACCCTGGCCTCTTCTGCAGCAGTAAATTAACTGGGAGACTGGGACCAAGCCAGGGTTCAGGTGCTACCTCTGCCTCTTCCTAGCAGTGTGACTTTGGCCACGTCACTAAATTTCTCTACTCATCTGTAAACTGGGCATAATAATACCTACCTCTCCATGTTTTATAGTTACCGCACGTCAAGTTCCTGGCAGGCAATAACGCTCAATAAATAAACAGACAGGCAGTCAGTTGTGGAGTGTCCATTGTCTCCCAGGCTCTGTGGGGAGGTGCTCACTGAGGAGGACAGACCATCCTTTCTGTAAAGGAAAGGAAGCCTTGATGCATTCTGAAGGAGATGGGGCCCACTGTTTGTACTTTGAGTGGAAAACTCGCAAAATGCACATATAAGTATAAGCCACTTCCACTCTCAGTCACAATTTCCTTATCTGTAAAGTGTGAAAAATGGCAATAACGGTGTCCTCCTCACAGGGACAATTGGTGTGGAAGTACTGTGTTAATTCAATCAGTATCACATGCAGATATGTGGTTTCTCCTCTGAAGCAGCCTATAGTCTAGTGAGAACACAGAGGCTATCAACCAGTCCCCTAGGAGAGTGCATAGTGAACCCCAAACCTAGGAGAGTGCATAGTGAAACCACAGAGAGCACTGTCTTGCTCGGGAATCAACTTGGCAGGGATGGCTCTTTTCTGTGTCACATGGCTTCAGTTGGAGAGACTTGATTAAAACTGGAAGGTTCATTTTCAGGATGGTCATCAAATGGCTGGCAGACTAGTGTCGGTTGTACATCCCTCTCCACGTGGGCCTCCCAGCACTGTGGCTAGTCTCCTCCTCCTATTATATAAAAAGAGTAGAGTAGGAAAGCCGGAGAGAACACCTCTCTGGAAGTTAAGGGAGGAAGGTGTCTCACGAGAGGGTTTGGCCACCAGTGATTACTGCACAAAAGGCAGGTCGATTAGGAACCGAGAAATCCCCACTGGCATTGAAACAAGATCACTGGGGACCTCCCTGGTGGAAGCTCACGTAGGGTCCTGGAGGAAGAACCCTGTTACAGCAAGGTGGCAGGACGCCAAGGTGAGAGGAACACCTGGGAGGAGACAACTCTCCCTGGACGGCTGGCTGTGGAAGGACGGGGGAGGAGTTACACGGAAAAATAATATCTTCAGGATGAGAGGTTTGAGAATGTTTATATGCTGGAGAGCATATAAGAGCATTTCATACACAAAATAAAGCTTTGAAGAGGCTCTATTATTAACCCCACTTACTAACAAGGAAACCAAGGCAAAACGTATTCAGCAAAGTTAGGGTAACTCAAGAATCTTCTTCCAGCAATGCGGAAAGGAGGGCTTTTCCCAAAGGGCCAATTTTACAAGAGGGCCATTGCAGGGAGGGCAGCAAGCAGCTCCCCTCGAGGACCACAGTGATGCCCAAGGCCAGGCTGGCTCCAGTAGCTGCAGTGGGAGGGCTTTGAGTCAGAAGAATGCTTTCCCAGCTGCTTTTTTTTTTTTAAGGGAAATGTTCCTGCCTGCCCCTCCACACACGGAAACGGTCCCTAATCCATCAAACAGATCAAATCAGAGCTGTCTTGGTTGGACTGTAAAGTCCTAGGCTCTGCCTTCTCCACTTTCCTCTTGACCTTGGTGTGGCCCCTGGGGCAGCTGATGGGCCCAAGGCTCCTGGGAAACCAGGAGAAAAACACTGTGTTACTACAGGACCAAATGCAGATCCATCATGTCTGGAGAGCCTGCAGTGTGTTTTCAGGTCAAATCTCTCTGAAAAGGAGAGGCAAGCAACCCTTTCCTGAGGACCTTCTATTCCTTGGCGGCTGGGGAATGGACTAGATGCTCTGTAAAGCTCTCCCAGAGGAAAATGAGCAGAGTGTTAAAAGAAGCAGAGTGGGAGATTTGGATCTTTCAGGCTTTGTCAGCTTTGGGGCAGAACAGTGAACCCGGTGGACCCACCTGGGCCTGGGTACCACCAGGGTGATGTTTTCTGTGGCCTTTTGCCCCTGGCTACTGGAACATCTGTAATCACCCACCTTATTAAGATCTTCCCAGAGCTTCCTGCGGAAGACTGTGCAGCAGCAGATTGTGCCAATAGCAAAGGAAATCTCCCCCTTCCTCCATGTCCCCTCGGCCCGGAGGGAGGCGTGACACGGAGGAGGAGTCAGGATGGCATCCTGGTAAGTCTCTGCTCACAGCAGAGCTGTGGTTGTTCAGTTCTTTGGAGGCAAAGACTAATGATATCAATAATAGTCATCATAAGATTTTGCATCTGTGCAGGGTTTATTATGTTTCTCCCAAGGTAGTTTCACGTTCAGAGTCTGACTGAATCCCTAAAACTCAGTGAAATAAATGGCAGGAATAAGTGCCACACCTACCATGACTTGAGCTGGCCAAGGGCCCACAGCAGTGGGGTGGGGGCGGGATCACCATCTCCGGCACTGTTACTACTGCACTTCCCCAGGACTCTCAGCCCTAGGTCCAGATCCGTCCAGATCTAGAATTTACCCCATTCAACCATCCCCACCCCCAATTTTCTCACTGTCCTAGTTCCTGGCCCCCTGGACTCCTTTGGCTTAGTCATGCGCCATCTGGTCTCTGAAAATCCAATCTAGCAGTTGAAGGGAAAGGGAAATCCGGTGTTTTTTACTGCTGCTCTGAGGGGGGTTAATAATTGGGTGATTAGGGGACAATGGAGGAGGGAAGTTAGAAAAGAAATCATTCCTAAGCCTCTTGATGAAGTACCAAGAAATAAGAAGAGGGCGAAAAAGAGTTTGGGCTTTAAAAAAATGCCATGTTAAGGTACAACTACATACAATAAAATTTGCCCATTTAAGCATATAGTTTGATGAGTTTTGACAAATGTCTACAGTTGTGTAACCACGATCTCATTTAGGCTATAGAACATTCCCATCACTCCAGATGACCCCTTGTGCTCTTTCGCAGCTTAATCTCTCCCCTCCTGTGTCACTGAAACTAGTCTGCTTTCTGTCATTATAGTTTTGCCTTTTCTAGAAGTCATACAAATGGAATCATACAGTGTGTGTAGACTTTTGTGTCTGGCTTCTGTCATTTAGTATAATGCTGTTTAAATTTATCCACATGGGTACATATATGAGTAAGCTTGTTCCTTTTTACTGCTAAATGGTACCTCATCTTACAGCTATACTACGATTCGTTCATCCATTTACTGGTTAATGGACATTTAAGTTGTTGCTATTTTTTTAACATGTATCTTATTTTATTGATTATAACTACCTCTACAGACATTTAGAACACATGGTCCACACATGTGTAGGATATGTCACTTACTCAACTTACAGACAATGCTTGGTGTGCATATGCATTTGGCCTCCTTGCACTAATTCTGGGCAGCTCCCTCTCACTCCTTGTCTGGCCAGGCACAGATGCTCACAAAGTGGGAACCATTCGTTTTAGTCTCACAACTAAAAGAACAACTCAAGAAATGAATATAGAAACCAAACACTTACATGGATGTTTTAATTGTTTTTTACTTTTTAATTGTTTTTTTATTTTATAGTGGTAAAAGGTAGAGAGAAAAGGAGGGCTAATACTTAAAAGAACACTTTACATGAGATCTACCCTCTTTAAATTTTAGTGTACAGTGTAACAGTATTGTTAATTATATTGCACATATGTTAACAATGCTATGCACAGATCTCTAGAACTTATTCATCTTGATAACTGAAACTGTATGCCATTGATTAACAATTTCCCATTTCCTCCATCTCCCCTAGTCCCTGGTAACCACTATTCTACTCTCTGATTCTATGAGTTTGACTATTTTAGATACCTCATATAAGTGGGATCTGCAGTATTTGTCCTTCTGTGACCAGCTTGTTTTGCTTAGCTTAATGTCTTCAAAGTTCATCCAGGTGATCACATATTATAGGATTTTCTTCTTTTTTAAGGCTGAATAGTATTCCATTGTATGTATATATCACATTTTCTTTATCCATTCTTCTACTGATGGACATTTAGGTTGTTTGTGAATTTTGGCTATTGTGAATAGTGCTGCATTGAATCCTGATTTCAGTTCTTTTGAATAAATACCCAGAAGTGGGATTTCTGAATCATACGGTAGTTGTATTTTTGATTTTTTGAGAAACCGCCATGCTGTTTTCCATAGCACCATTTTGCATTCCCACCAACAGTATACAAGGGTTCCAATTTCTCCACATCTTCCCTAAAACTTGTTTTTTGGCTTTTTTTGCTAATAAACCATCCCAACATGTGTGATGTGATACTTCACTGTAGCTTTGATTTGCATTTCCCTGATGATTAGTGACTTTGAGCATCTTTTCATATACCTGTTGGCCAATTGTATGTCTTCTGTGGAGAAATGTTTATTCAAGTCCTCAGCCCATTTTCAACTGAGTTATTAATTTTTCCACTGTTGAGTCATAAGAGTTCCTTATATATTTTGGAAATTAACCACTTATCTGATATATGGTCTGCAAATATTTTCTTCCATTCTGTAGGTTGCCTTTTACTCTTTTGATTGTTCTCTTTGCTGTACAGAAACTTTTTAGTTTAATGTAGTCTCACCGATCTATTTTTTCTTTTGTTGCCTGTATTTTTGGTGTCATATCCATGAAGTCATTACCAAGACCAATGTCTTGAAATTTCCCTCTACGTTTTCTTCTAGGAGTTTTACAGTTTCAGGTCTTGTGTTTAAGTCTTTCACCCATTTTGAATTGATTTTGTGTAGAGTGTAAGATATGGATCCTGATTCACTTTTTTGCCCATGGATACCCTATTTTCCCAACACCATTTGTTGAAGAGATTATCCCTTCTCCACTGTGCACTATAGGCACCCCTGTTGAAGATCAACCGAGTTGCCAGGTGTTTTTTTACTGATGTGAACATTTTGTGTTAATATATGTTTTTATTTATCTTGAGTAAACATCCTGGAATGCAATTACAGGGGCATATGGTTAAGTTTGCTTACCTTTATAAGAAACTGCCAGATTGCTACCAAAGTATCACACCATTTCACATTCCCACCAGAAGTGTGTGAAAGCTCCAGGTGCTCCTCATCCTTTTCAGTACTTGATATTGTCAGATATTTTAATTTCAGTCATTCCAGTGGGTGTGTAGTGGTATCTCACTGTGATTTTAATTCATATTTCCCTAATGACTAATGATGTCATTAGTACATTTTTTTTGGTGATGCATGTGTTAAATCTTTGGTACATTTTTCTATGAAGTTGTTTGTCTTGTTATTGAGTTGTGTGGATTATTAATTTTTAACAATATCTTTCAAAGTTTTTTTAAAATTTTGATGATAAATTAGCTAATTTATCAATTCTTTTTTATGGCTTTTGTGTCCTGTCTAGGAAATCTCTTCATCCTCTAAGTCAGATTTTCTTCTAAGCTTTCTTTGAGAAGTTTTATAATTTTATCTGTTATTTTAGGTCTATGATCCATTTTATGTTAATATGTATGGTGCAAGGTATGGATTGAAGTACTTTTATTTTATTTATTTATTTATTTTGGTATTGTTAATGTACAATTACTTGAACAACATTATGGTTACTAGACTCCCCCTACTATCAAGTACCCCCCACATACTCCATTACAGTCACTGTCCATCAGCATAGTAAGATGCTATAGAATCATTACTTATCTTCTCTGCATTATACTGCCTTTCCCATGTCCCCCCACTGCTACATTATGTCTGCTAATTGTAATGCCCTTTTTCCCCCTTATCCATCCCTTCCCACCCATCCTCCCCAGTCCCTTTCCCTTTGGTAACTGTTAGTCCATTCTTGGGTTGTTTGAGTCTGCTGCTGTTTTGTTCCTTCAGTTTTTTCTTTGTTCTTATACTCCACAGATGAGTGAAATCATTTGGTACTTGTCTTTCTCCGCCTGGCTTATTTCACTGAGCATAATACCCTATAGCTCCATCCATGTTGTTGCAAATGGTAGGATTTGTTTTCTTCTTATGGCTGAATAATATTCCATTGTGTATATGTACCACCTCTTCTTTATCCATTCATCTACTGATGAACACTTAGGTTGCTTCCATGTTTTGGCTATTGTAAATAGTGCTGCAATAAACATAGGGGTGCATATATCTTTTTCAAACTGGGCTGCTGCATTCTTAGGGTAAATTCCTAGGAGTGGAATTCCTGGGTCAAATGGTATTTCTATTTTGAGCATATTGAGGAACCTCCATACTGCTTTCCACAATGGTTGAACTAATTTACATTCTCACCAGCAGTGTAGGAGTGTTCCCCTTTCTCCACATCCTTGCCAACATTTGTTGCTGTTTGTCTTTTGGATGGTGGCCATCCTAACTGGTGTGAGGTGATATCTCACTGTGGTTTTAATTTGCATTTCTCTGATGATTAGTGATGTGGAGCATCTTTTCATGTGTCTGTTGGCCATCTGAATTTCTTCTTTGCAGAAGGGTCTGTTCAGCTCCTCTGCCCATTTTTTAATTGGCTTATTTGCTTTTTGTTTGTTGAGGTGCATGAGCTCTTTATATAATTTGGATGTCAACCCCTTATCGGATATGTCATTCATTTATGAATATATTCTTCCATACTGTAGGATGTCTTTTTGTTCTACTGATGGTGTCCTTTGCTGTACAGAAGCTTTTTAGTTTGATATAGTCCCATTTGTTCATTTCCCTTGCCTGGGGAGATATGTTCATGAAGAAGTTGCTCATGTTTATGTCCAAGAGATTTTTGCCTATATTTTTTTCTAAGAGTTTTATAGTTTCATGACTTACATTCAGGTCTTTGATCCATTTTGAGTTTACTTTTGTGTATGGGGTAAGACAATAATCCAGTTTCATTCTCTTACATGTAGCTGTCCAGTTTTGCCAACACCAGCTGTTGAAGAGGCTGTCATTTCCCCATTGTATATCCATGGCTCCTTTATCATATATTAATTGACCATATATTCTTGGGTTTATATCTGGGCTCTCTATTCTGTTCCACTGGTCTATGGGTCTGTTCTTGTGCCAGCACCAAATTGTCTTGATTACTGTGGCTTTGTAGTAGAGCTTGAAGTCAAGGAGTGTAATTTCCCCTGCTTTATTCTTCCTTCTCAGGATTGCTTTGGCTATTCGGGGTCTTGTGTCGTTCCATATGAATTTTAGAACTATTTGCTCTAGTTCATTGAAGAATACTGTAGGTATTTTGATAGGGATTGAATTGAATCTGTAGATTGCTTTAGGCAGGATGACTATTTTTACAATATTAATTCTTCCTAGCGAAGAGCATGGGATGAATTTCCATTGATTAGTGTCCTCTTTAATTTCTCTTAAGAGTGTCTTGTAGTTTTCAGGGAATAGGTCTTTCACTTCCTTGGTTAGGTTTATTCCTAGGTATTTTATTCTTTTTGATACAATTGTTTTCCTGATTTCTCTTTCTGCTAGCTCATTGTTAGTGTATAGGAATGCAACCGATTAATTTTGTATTCTGCAACTTTGCTGAATTCAGATATTAGATCTAGTAGTTTTGGAGTGGATTCTTTAGGGTTTTTCATGTACAATATCATGTCATCTGCAAACAGGGATAGTTTGACTTCTTCCTTGCCAATTTGGATGCTTTATTTCTTTGTCTGATTGCCGTGGCCAGGACCTCCAGAACCATGTTGAATAAAAGCGGGGAGAGTGGGCATCCTTGTCTTGTTCCCGATCTTAAATGAAAAGTTTTCAGCTCCTTGCTGTTAAGTATAATGTTGGCTGTGGGTTTGTCATATATGGCCTTTATTATGTTGAGGTACTTCCCCTCTATACCCATTTTGTTAAGAGTTTTTATCATGAATGGATGTTGAATTTTGTCTAATGCTTTTTCAGCATCTATGGAGATGATCATGTGGTTTTTGTCCTTTTTTTTGTTGATGTGTTGATGGATTTTCGAATGTTGTACCATCCTTGCATCCCTGGGATGAATCCCACTTGATCATGATGGATGATCTTTTTGATGTATTTTTGAATTCGGTTTGCTAATATTTTGTTGAGTATTTTTGCATCTATGTTATCAGGGATATTGGTCTGTAATTTTCTTTTTTTGTGGTGTTTTTGCCTGGTTTTAATGTAAGAGTGATGTTGGTCCCTTAGAATGAGTTTGGGAATATTCCCTCCTCTTCTACTTTTTGGAAAACTTTAAGGAGGATGGGTATTAGGTCTTCACGAAATGTTTGATAAAATTCAGCAGTGAAACCATGCCTACGGGTTTTGTTCTTAGGTAGTTTTTTGATTACCAATTCAATTTCTTTGCTGGTAATTGGTCTATTCAGATTTTCTGTTTCTTCCTGGGTCAGCCTTGGAAGGTTGCATTTTTCTAGAAAGTTGTCCATTTCTTCTAGGATGTCCAGTTTGTTACCATATAATTTTTCGTAGTATTCTCTCATAATTCTTTGTATTTCTGTGGTGTCTGTCATGATTTTTCCTTTCTCATTTCTGATTCTGTTTATGTGTGTAGTCTCTCTTTGAAGTCCTTTTATTTTTGCAGATGGATTTTTAATTGTTTCAATACCATCTGTTACAAAAATAATCAAATTATCATTCTTCATTGAATTATCTTGGTAGTTTTTCCATAAATGAATTTATAAGAATCAATACACAGTTGAGTCTGTTTCTAACCTTTCTGTTTGGGTCAATCAAATTGTCTCAATTTTGGTAGCTTTATTTCAAGTCTTGAATGCACACAGTGTAGGTCCTACAACCTGCTCTTGCTTTTCAAAATTGTTCTGGCTCTTAAGACTCTGCTACCCCCAAGGAATAGGAGTGACTTTTGAGAAAATAAGAATACTTTTCCTCCTATTCATCATATTTAGATAGAGAAGCCTTCCTGGAGGAGGCAGGAAAATTAAGAGAAAGTGAAATTTTTAAAAAAGGAATCTAGTCTTCAGGCTCTACCAACACTAATGATGGTGGTACCATAATGGGCTGGGGTCAGGGAGGTGACTGGAAATGATTTTATGATTTCTGCTTTTTCCTGGCACCCAAGACAGCTTCTTTAGAGAGGTTCCCTGGCTGTTTCCTTCCAAAAGCTGGGGAGTGGTTAAATCCACTGTCTTCAGCTTTGTGAAGGGGAAGGGGGTGTTCCTCATTCAAAGTCGCCCCACGGAGACCCTGGCTTTTCCTTCCTGATTCTCCTGCTGGGAGCCCCCTTCTTCATGCGTCTGCCAGCTTCACTTAACTGCAGTACTGCACACATCGTCAATTCCTCCAAACTGCTCAACTATTTTTATGGCCATGCAGTGGAATCCTGAGTCTCAAACTAAATACAGATGTGGGAAGCTATAGGTGCACAGCCTCCCATAATCTCCAGAGCCTGGGCCTGGTCAAGCTTGGATCAGCTCCTTGCAGTACCCGACGCTTCCCTCCGCTTTCAGCCAGCTGGCGGGCCTGCCGGCCGCTGCTCTTCCCAGACAGCACCACCGCCTTCTTCTCGGCTTCCTAGTTCTTCAAGAAACAGGGTCCATTTCTGGCTGAGCTGTAGTTTCCCCTTTTCCTTCAGGTATGCACTGCCTTCTCTGAAGACCCTTAGCCCCTATCTTGCCTGGGTGACGCCCTGAAATTCCCTGAGCCTGCTGCTCCCCACTAACCACCTACTCCAGGCTCCTTCCCAGCCAGCCTCGCAGTGAGAGGCAGGATGCGGGCCGTGCCAAATCCTCATTCTGGGTCTGGACTGCCCCACATTTCAGTTCACCACATCCACCTGCGATCCAGCCACCCCATCAAAATACTTGGGATTGCTCAAGTTAGAAAGGACCGAATTTTGCCTCAAGTGGGCCCTAGAATACCAGAAACAAGCTTCTGGCCTGGCTGCCACAGGCTTTCCAAGAGCCAGGCACTGAGAGTGGGTCTTGTCCCTTTCTCAGAGGGGCCCCTTCCATTGCCAGTTTCCTTGGGTCCCCTCCAGCCCCGGGCTTCAAGGGCCACAGCCTGGGGCTGCGAACCCCACAGGCTACAATGTGAAGGATGCTTCTGGAATTGTGTGGCTCAGGGGCTCTGAGAAGGCCCCTCCCTGACTCCTGCTCCAGGCTGGATGGGAGGCTGTATGAGTCCAGGGCCTGGTTCACATCCCTGATGGACTCTGAAGGGTCCCCCTCACCCCAAAGTGCAGTGATAACTCAGCCTGTGAGTGCAGGCCCCTCTCATTTCCTTGCTTCTCTGGTAGTGATGGGAAACAGACCAGAGCTGGGTCCTTCATACTCCACCTAAATGCCCAGCATTGTGGGGATTTGCTCCATCTGTCTCCCTCCACACAGGCCTCGATTTCTACCACAATGAAATGGGGATGCAGAAATGTCCCTCATCCCCACCTGCCCTGGTATAATGAATTAGGTTCAAAGAGCTGAACATATCAAGTGCGGAGGCCCCCAGGAAGCAGGTTCTGAGAGTAGCTGGTATTTGCTATATCGAGGGGCAGTCTCTGTCTCTTGGTGCTCACATATGCAGCCCTGGCTGGCGTCAGGGATGCAGGAAGCATCATTAATGGAAGAAGAATTCTTCCTTTCTTTCATCTTTTAAACTGATAAAATTAAAGGGCTGGGTCAAAAAAGTAAATAAATAAACCGATCACTTTCACCTTTATGGTGTGCTTATACATCCATTGCTATGCTTACTCCTTTAAAAGCTCTGCAAGGTGCATTAGTTACTATTGTCCTAGTTCTACTAGTGAGAAAAAGGAGGCTTGGTGAGAGAAGGGACTGGAATGGACCTACACGGGTGCTGTAATCCATTTGTAGGGAGCTGATGAACCTAGCATGGATCCCCAAAACTTATCTGGTGTTGGGTGGGGCAAGGCCTCACATCAGCTGTCCTGAGGGAAGAGAGCTGCGTTCCAGGTTCTGTGGACAGGCAGGCTGTGCCATGCCCCTGCCTCACATGGACGGGCTGGGATGGGACATCCTAGGAATAGCCTTGGGTTAGTGCCTCCAAGGACTCTGTCTCCCCCTCCTGTCCCTCACTACATTTCTCATCCTCTGGCGCCCAGAGGTCCTTCTGCGATGGTAGCCATGTTCCCACGGAAGGCAAGAAGAGATAGAGGCAGAGAGAGGAAGGTCCCTGACCTGCAGGCTAGGGGCTCAGGAAGCAGCTCAAGGGCAGTGTCAGGACAAGCCTCAGGCTTGGGCAGGAGAAGAACTAGGCAGTGATCCCTCCGCCCACATTCTCGTGGTGGCTTTCTTTCCAAACTGCAATCAAACAGGAACTTCATTGTTTGTTGATTTGGATGTTCTCTTTGCTGGTGGGCTTCCTGAGGCAGGGACTGCACATTACGCTTCTTTTCACACTCACATTGAGCACCAACAATATACCAGGCACTGGTCTGGGCACTGGGGACTCCTGGTCCAGGGCTTAGTGGCTGGAAACAAGAGCACCCACTGGCTGACAACCTTATGAAGTCAGGTAAAGGGCATGATTCTTGAAACCAGCCTGCCTGGGATTTCGGCTCTCCTACAAATGAGCTGTGTGACCTTGGGCAAGTCTCTTGCCTTCTCTGAGCCTTGATTTTCTCATTTGTACAAAAGGGGATAATCACACATGCTGTACAGAGTTGTCATAAGAAGTGAGATATCTGTTGAATGCATGATATTTCATCAGTGATTCACAAACTCACTTTTTCCTGATCTGTAGACAAGTTTCCTGATCTGTAGAGAGATGAGCAAGATTTGTTGGGTGTTGTTTTGTGAGAATTAATGTTAAAACATGGGAAAATCCCAGGACAGTACATGTCACATAGTAAACACTATGAAGAATTAAAATACAATTATTAGTATTTTGCTGCCCAGCTTCATCTATCATCTGTTTATATCTATCTATCTATCTATGTATCTATCTATGCATCTATCTATATCTATCTATCTATCTATCATCATCTATTTATCTGTCTATCTACTAAACTCTAAACCTTTGTATTTTGCCAGTTTCTTCACTGATATCCTCTTTATGCTCCAGGACCCCATCCAGGGGTCCACACAACAGGTAGTTGTCATGTCTCCTTAGTTTTCTCTGTTCTGTGGAAGCTTGTCCCTCTTTGGTTTTCATGACCCAGGCAGTTTCAAGCAGTACTAGTCAGATAATTTGTACAATGACCTTAATTTGAGTCTGAGGTTTTTCTCAGTTACACTGGGGTCATGGCTTTGGGGAGTAAGGCCACAGAGGGGAAGTGCCCTTCTCAGTACATGTCCAGCTATTTTTAATGGGAAGGAATTATTGGGTCCCTTTGTTTGGGTTCTCCTTTGGGGTGGAGGGGAGGGAAGTCTGGGAGGCTGAGGGCAATGTTCAGCCAACTTCAGCTAGGACCTGCCTGGGCCAGGGGACTTGGACCAGGCCCCTGGGCAGGAAAGTGGTCAGGCTGGTGAGAGGCAGGCAGAGCAGGACTTGCGATTCAGCGTGAACTCAATCCCAGGAGAAGGCTACAAGGGGGGTTCTAAGGGAGAGGGCCTGGCCGCGGACGAGGAGGCCCACGGGCAGGAGGTGGGTGGGGAAGAAACAGAAGAGCTGAAGGTCAGCCTCCCCTCTCAGCTGGACTGACACAGGGGGCCCCATCAGCAGGAATCCCAGGAGAGACTGTGCCCCCACTGGCACCGCCATCCAAGCCCAGGGCATGGGGGGATTTGGGGACATCCAGGCCCATGCCACGTTCTGCAGGTGCCAGCACAACTGAGTCCGGGGAGCTGGGTGGGCGGTCTGGAGCCTCCTCAGTGCCGGTGGGAAGAGCAGCTCGATTGCTGGGAGAACGCCTCTGGGGAACAGAGACGGGATCAGGAGAGAGCCCCAGGCACTGCTGTGCCTGCTGGTGACCGTGGGGCAAGTCCTCCTTTCCTGGGCTGGACAAGCTGTGCCTCTTTGCTTAGGTTCTCAGCAGCTTTTGTTTGAATTCCAAACCTGCCCTGGGCCCGGGTATACCCGCTAGCAGGAATGGGGGACAAGCTCTCTGCTGTATCTAACCACCTGGGTCGCCCGCCCGTCATTGCTTGAGCTCTGAGCCCTTCTGCTCCTCCTGTCTCCTTCCTTCTCCCGCTTCTCCTCAGGCCAGCAGTCCTGGTTATCACAAGATGCTTGAGATTCAGATAATGCACTAACGGCTCTGATTTGCCCCAGGAACCTGGCCGGTGTAGGGGAGGTCGGTGCTGCTGGCAGACACCTGGGCCTTTGGTCAGGGGACCTCTAGACAAGTCACTCACTGCTCCACTCAGGGCCTCTGTTTTCTCATATGTAAAATGAGGAGTTGAGTCAGATCCAATTATGTTCTTCATTACCCTTAAAAAAAAAAAACCATTAGTTGCATTGATTATTAATCTATAATCCATAGTTTATATATAATCTATTAAATTAACAAAAATACAAGATAAAAATTGCCCATGATCCATCTTGAAATGACATTAATATTTGTGCTGGTTCTTGACACTTCTAGTCCTTGTCTAGGTACATATTCAATTTTAATGTATTTATAGTCATATCCTAAGTGGGAATATATATCTAATACTTTCAGTTAACCTTACACCAAGCATAGATTTTCCTTCTCCTTTTCTTACCTCCATTCTCTCTTCCCACTATCATCTTGCTGAGGTAACCAGTGTTAACACCTTAGTTATGGATATACTTGTATATAAATATAGAATGCATAGCATTTGCATTTTGGGGAAAGGGGCCATTGTTTATTTTACAAAACTACATATATTTCTCTGCAACTTGCTTTCCTCATTTAGCCATATGTTGTGGAAATCCTTCCAGGCCAGGAGATACATAGTGCATAATTCTATGTAAAGATATAGTGCAGAATTCCGTGTAGAGATATAGCATGTAATTCCATGGTATGGATGACGCTATCACAATTTACCATTCCCTCATCAATGTGCACTGCGGTTATTTCCGGTGGTTTTGTTTCTCCCCATTAAAAACAATACTGCCACAACATTTTGTGCACATAACTTTATGAACAGGTTCCTGCATTTCTAGGGTGCAGAATTCCAGAGGTGAGACTACTGGCTCAGGACACATGTGTTCTTTTTAATTTCCAAAAACAGCTGTGAAAGTTCCCATTCGTGTACTGATAGATGAGAGCACTCTCTCCCACATCCTTACCAGCACCTGTAGTTATTAGTCTTTTTAATATTTGCCAGTCTGATGGATGGGAAATGGCATCTCAATGTTGCTCTAACTGGCATTTTCCTGTTTACTAGTAAGGTTGAGCAACTTTCCATGTATTTATGGGCTCTTTGGATTTCCTCTTCTGTTGACTGAAATTCATATTCTTGGCCCATTTTTTTTCTGCTGGGTTTAACTTTGCATTATGAATTTGAAGGATACCATTGTAGGATATCAACGTGCCTTCTGTCATGTGTTGCAAATATGTTTTCCCAACTTCATCATTTGTCTTTTGACTTACTATAGCATCTTTTTCCACACAAGATGTTTTCATTTTCTGTAGTTGATATGTTTATCTTTTTCTTAATGGCTTTTCAGTTTCTTGTTTTGTTCTGAAAGTCTCCCCAACACATTCTTAAGTTTTCTTCTAGATTTTCCATTGTTTTATTTTTTTCTCAAACATGCAATCTTTCTGGAATTCATTTTTGTTGAATTAAGGGAGGCTGCAATGTATTTTCTTTTTTTAAAAATTTTTATTAAGGTATGATTGACATACACTCTTGGAAGGTTTCACATGAAAAAACAATGTGGTCACTACATTTACGCATATTATCAAGTCCCCACCCATGCCCCAACGCAGTCACTGTTCATTAGTGCAACAAGTTGCCACAGATTCACTATGTGCCTTCTCTGTGCTACACTGTTCTCCCCGTGATCCCCCACACCATGTGTACTAAACATAGTACCCCTCAATCCCCTTCTCCCTCCCTCCCCACCCACCTCCCACACCCCTCCCCTTTGGTAACCACTAGTTCATTCTTGGAGTCTCTGAGTCTGCTGCCATTTTGTTCCTTCAGTTTTGCTTCATTGCTATATTCCACAAATGAGGGAAATCATTTGGCATTTGTCTTTCTCCGCCTGGCTTATTTCACTGAGCATAATGTCCTCCAGCTCCATCCATGTTGTTGCAAATGGTAGAATTTGTTTCTTTCTTATGGCTGAATAGTATGTCATTGTGTATATGTACCACATCTTCTTTATCCATTCATCTACTGATGGACACTTAGGTTTCTTCCATATCTTGGCTATTGTAAAAAGTGATGCAATAAACATAGGGGTGCATATGTCTTTTTGAATCTGAGAACTTGTATTCTTTGGGTAAACTCCAAGGAGTGGGATTCCCGGGTCAAATGGTATTTCTATTTTTAGTTTTTTGAGGAACCTCCATATTTCTTTCCACAATGGTTGAACTAGCTTACATTCCCACCAGCAGTGAAGGAGGGTTCCCCTTTCTCCACATCCTCACCAGCATTTGTTGTTCTTAGTTTTTTTGATGCTGGCCATCCTTACTGGTGTGAGGTGATATCTCACTGTGGTTTTAATTTGCATTTCCCTGATGATTAGTGATGTGGAGCATCTTTTCATGTGTCTGTTGGCCATCTGAATTTCTTCTTTGGAGAACTGTCTCTTCATATCCTCTGCCATTTGTTAATCAGGTTATTTGCTTTTTGGGTGTTGAGGCGTATAAGTTCTTTATATATTTTGGATGTTAACCCCTTGTCAGATATTCATTTACAAATATATTGTCCCATACTGTAGGATGCCTTTTTGTTCTGTTGATGGTGTCCTTTGCCATACAGAAGCTTTTCAGTTTGATGTACTCCCATGAGTTCATTTTTGCTTTGGCTGCCATGTATTTTCTTCCACAAGGATAGGCAAACTTAGTTTCTAGTCAGTGCTCTCAGAGGCTAAGGGTAGGTGGCTACCAAAATCAGGGCTAGGTCAGGGGGGAGATGGCCTAGAACCCCACTTCCTGATCATTCTCTGACTCTAATGACAACTGCCTGCTAAGGGAGTGCAGGCAATGGCTCAGTAAACTATCTGAAACTAGTTTCAGTGTTAAATCCTAAGGTGACTCAAAGTGGACATTAGCATCACAGAATTTTAGAGGTGGAAGAGACCTTGGAAATCATCTAATATAATGCCTCTCAATTCTGGCTGCCCGTAGAATCACCTCGGAGCTTATAAAAAGTCCTGGCATGCTGACCCAGGCCAGACCAAGTGAACCAGTCCCTGGAGGGTAGGGCCCAGGCATCAGTAGTTTTAAAAACCTCCTGATGATTCTAATAAGTAGCTATGGTTGAGAACCCTTCTCTAGTTCATCTCCCTTATTTCATTAGTAAAGAAATTGAGACCCAGAAAAGGTGAACTAGGTGTCACACAGCTGGCTAGAACCCAGATCTCTGCCTCCAAGCTGGCTTTTTCATCTGCCTCAAATAAATCCCTCATCAACACCATCACCTTGGATTTCCTACTGGCAAAACCAAAGTCCGTATGAGGGCTCTGTACCTTTGCATATGGTCAGCTTAAAAATATTTACTGCGTGCAATTTTTGCATCATGGATTAATAGACCTAGTTTGGCCTTGCTGGACCTTAGTGGGGAACAGGGTTATAAAGAACTATGACGACAGTAGAGCTGAATAAATGTCCATCCACATAGGAGAGCCTAGCATGAAGCTGGGGTGTAGAAGGAAGAGTTGGTTTATTGGAAGTCACGGGGGTGGCAGGGGAGGTGCTGTTTAATGGGGCCTGGTGGGGGTTTAGAAAGGTCGTGATGACAAGTGACTGCTGTACCGCCTTCCCTGGAGCAGCGTTTAGCAGCCTCTGACTATAAGGGGGCCAGGTTTCAGGGCAGGGATGCTGCTGTGTCAGAGAGCCCGCTGGGCTCTGACCTTTTCCCTCTGCTCTGCCCTCAGGAATGAGACCGTGCTGCACCAGTTCTGCTGCCCAGCCGCCGACGCCGAGCAGAAGCCCGCCTGCTCCGACCTGGCCTCCCCGAGGTGGGCACTAACTGGTGGCCGTCCTCCCTCGTGCCCCACGTCCTGCCCCTCAGAGCAAAGCGCAGGCCACTGCGCCATCGGGCCTCTTCCTCTTGAGTCGCGCTTTTTCGTCTGTTTTACCTCCTTCCTCCACTTGTATTTCTCCTTCTTTCCTCTGGATCCCTGCTGAGCCATTCCTAACTTTTGGGGTCATTATACCTTATTGTTCAAATTTGGAACCTGTGCTCCTCCCCATCTATCAGCCTATATAATGTCATCTTTTTAGAGGTCGATGGAAATTAATTTGATTCTAGATACAGAATCACACGGCAGGGGCTCTGGCACTCAGTAGGTGCTCAGCTAATGATAGTGTCCATCTTGCCTCTGTATCAGACAGTTACTTTTCTCCCTAGCTTTTTCTCCTTCCACAAAGGAGCCAAGATGGCTGCGTTCACTCTAAGGGTTTTCAGCCTCCACTGAGTTAGCTGATGCGCTGCGGAGGGAGGCCCAGTGTGGAAAGATCAGGGGCCTGCGCCCAGGCTTTCTCTGCCCTCCCGTGCTGGGCTTGTTGCAGCCCCATCTCAGTCATGCTGTCCTCCTCACACACCCCCATCTGGCTCCCCACCCTGCTGTCCTCCGCTCTTTCTCGTCCTCGCCTGCACTGACCTCTTCTCCCTCTTGTCTCGGTCTGCATGCCGTCGACCTCTGTCCTCACTATACACTCTGTTCTCTTCTCTTCCCCACCCTTTTCTTTACTAGTTCTTCACTTCAGTGTGAGTCAAGATACTTGGATTCTGGCCCAAAACCTGCCCCATCTACAGTCTCCTGTTGTCAGAGTGAATTGGGGCAGGTGATTTAGCTCCCTGGGCCTCAGTGTCCCCACCTGTGTAATGAAGGGGTTGGTCCATTAGAAAGTAACCTCTCCATACAGTCCTGTTGAGCCCCTCATCTGTGCAGTGAGGTGAGAGTAGGTGGTCTGTGAGAGAGGAGGCGGCTCAGGGCAGGCTGGCCCTTGGGCACAGAGCCTGCAAGGACCAGTACCCAGACGTGCACCCAGGGCATCTGACTCCTGTTGCTTCCCATTCCCTGGCTCAGACTCAACGATGCCATATTCCCCCTACTCTCTTTTTTCCTTGGAAAATAACTAGAGAATAATCAGACATGGTAGCTGTGGACATAAAACTACTCCCTGATAGGGTTACTACTTGTTTTCCCTTAAAGGGAAGTCAGGTGGGCTGGGAGGGGCAAGACTCTGAGGAGGGAACTATGGGAAATGGCCAAGACCAGGGACACACACTCGGGATGCTTTAATCCAGGGCTTTTGGTTGTGCTCTGAGGCTGGCCACGTTGGAGGCTGGGAGGCAAAGGGAAGCACTGACCGAGTGCTGTGTGATGCCCTGGATGGTCCCTGTGCCACATACTGTGGCTGGGGACGCAAGGACAAGGGAGGCCCTGTGGTTCCTTGAAGAGCTCCCCATCCGGCCCATTTTTGTGATGCCTGCAAATTGAACATGGCTCACCTGGAAACAGGAAGGAAGAAGAGGAATGGGAGAATGAGAGAGCAGGAGAGAAAATGAAAGAGGGCAGATTGTGGGGCAGCCCAGGGGCCATCTGGGAGGAAGAGGTGGAGGATCCCAGCTCCTTCCTGGAAGCTGTCACTGTTCAGACACAGAGCCAAGACCTCGCCCTAAAAATGTCCTCCTTGGTGGAGGAGGAGAAGAGAGAAAAATTGTCTAGCCTGCCTCCCATCCCATCAATCTGACTCAGTTCAGTGGGCATTTAATTGCTACCATCAGACACCAGCATCGGTGAGAACACACCACAGTGCCCTTGAGAAGCCCCGTCCTGGGGAGGCGCCCCCACAGAAAGCCTCTCTTGAGTTTTCCATGGTCGTCCTGGGGAGGCGCCCCCACAGAAAGCCTCTCTTGAGTTTTCCATGGTTGGTCCTGTCTGCCATGCTCACCCCTGCCACTGTGGGGCCACCCTGCTGCCCTGGCTCCTGGTGGGAGGAGGGGAGGAGGGGGTGTGCCCACTCACGGGTGCCAAGGGAATAGGCTTCTTTTCCGAGATTTGGGCTGAGAGGGTAGGAAGTCTTAAATCTAAGTTCCCCTTGGTGGGGGAAGGTTGGGGCGGAGGTGCTGCGGGAGGGAGATGGGGGGCACGAGGTTTCCTGGAATGCTGGTGCCTAGAGGGCCCATAAGAACAGTGATGGCAGCCCACCTCTCTGAGGGAGGCAGGCCTAACTGCCCCTGGGCCAGGGCAGACCTTCATCCGCTGTCTGCCTCTGTGCCCAGTTGTTTCATGTTGTCCTGTCTATCTGGTGTGTAGTTTTCTAGCATGTGTTTCTGTCTGTCTGTCTCTCTGATGTCAGTCCCTCACCTTCTCTGGGAGGAGGCCCTATGGATATTTTCTGACAGCCCAACAGTGTACATGTCAGTCGGTCTGTCTGTCCTTGGTTTCTTTTGGGGAATTCCATCCTAAGATCAGTTTTCTCCCCTCAGAGACCCCACACTGCTGCTCCCCATGCTAACAGTGACCCCGTCACAGCCCTTTACCCTTCCCTTTAACCGGGTGTCCCACCTCCAGAGAGCATAATGCCAACCTCTCCAGGAATGGGCCAAGGTCAGAGGCTGCGCAGGGGAGAGCCCTGGTGGGTGGGCGGCTTGGGCTGGGTGCAGGGCTTGGAGGTGCCGGGCTCTTGCCCATGGATCAGTCTGGTTTCCCACCATTACAGCCTCATTTGGAGGTTTCTAGGGATAAGCCAGTTGGTCTCTACAGGAAACCCCAGTAAGAAATCTAAACCAACCAGTCAGATGTCAGGGTCTTTGGGGTCTTTTGTGTGACCTCAGAGTTGACCACCCAGGCCCTTTCACCTTCTTCCCCTGCACCTGGCTGAAGCCAGTGCTGGACAAGCTGTGGGGCTGAGCGAGAATCCTGTTCCCAGAGCCCCTAGGTTCCGTCCCCTGGGGACTCCCCTGGCAGCTGGTCTGTGTGAGCTGATCACCCACAGCCCCTGGGAATCATCCCTGTAAAGAGGGGCTGCTGCCACTTGAGGCAGACCCGTCACCCAGGGGAGAGCTGCCAGGGTCCAGGAGAGACCCTTTCTCCTCCCAAAGAGGCCATGGAGCCCCAGCCTCAGGGATGGGGTATCAGGACAGCCTTCCCCAGCCGCCAACAGAGCAGTCTTTGGAGATGGGGTCGGGAGAGCAGACGTGGGTAGCAGGGGGCCCGATGAGGAAGACCGGCTTCTCGCAGAGCGACGAGAGGAGCTGGCGGGCTCTCAGGGACGGGCGGCCCTCGGGAGGGAGGAGAACAACCCCCGGCCTGGGGGCAAATGGGGCATCTGGGGGGCACTGTGGGCCCCAGTGGACTGAGCGGACTCACCCCCGGGATTTCCTCCTTCCTCCTCACCGCCCTGCCCATACCCCAGGATGACACAGACACTATTTATTGAACATAATAGTTATTGAACCTGCCAGGGTTGCACTAAGCACTCTCAATAATTTATCTCAATTCTGTGAGATAGCCGCTATTCCCATTTACTGATAAGGAATCTGGGACGGAGAGAAGCTGGCTGTCTTGATAGGGAGCCCGTACGAGTCAGTTCTGGAGCTGAAAGGTGAGCAAGCCCAGCTCTAACTCCGGAACGCCGCCTCTTTCCATGGAGCTGCCGCTAGGATCTTTCTTTTTTTTAAGAGCACAGGAGAAATCCTTCCAGACATTTCATTTGATCTTAAATAACATCTATTTCCCCTGATTATAAGTTATACTTGCTAGTTTTGACAATGTGGAAAATACAGAAATACACAGAAAATAAATATTGAATCCAGTCATATAGAATTAACCACTGTTAATACATCAGCAGGCAAACTTCCGGGGTTGTATTTTTTTAGGCACTGGATTTTGCGTTATCCCCTGATCAAATGAAAAGAGATTGTGTAGCTCACTCAGTATAGGGCATCTGAGAGAGAGGCACAGCCCTCAGCGGCCCCTCACTGGCCCCCAAGCCCTTGCCGCATACGCGGCCCTTGGCACCTGCTCAACAACCGAGTGCGTGCTGCGGGAGGCGGCGCTCCTCCAGACCCCGGAGGCAGGGACCCCTTCCAGGGGCGGCTGTCAGGGAGAGCCTTCGTTGGCATTGCAGGGGCGCTCCCAGTTCCTCGGCCCTCTCCGGCTCTCCCCAGCCAGCCTGAGGCCTGGTCAATGGAGCAGCCAGTGTTTACCCAGCGATTACAGAGCAATTAAATTCTCAATCGATACAGTTTAGTCCTCAAGCAGCTGGGCTGGGGATCCTCGGAATCACGCGCCTGCTCCCTTAGTCACCTTCCAGGCTCAGAGGCTGCTGGCCACCTGCTCCGCCTTACCAGTGGAAGCTGGGAGGGGGCAGCAGGCCTATGTGCTCCCCTCCCTGGGGAAGCACAGAGAAGCCAGCTTCCCTCGGAGGCCCCCAGGGTGGGGATAGGCCTGGGTCCCAGCCTGCCCTGCCTCAGGCTCTGAGGTCTGTGCATTTCACCTCCTAAGCAGCTGTGGCAGGCAGGGCCCAGGCAAGTGGTTTGGCCTCCTTCAAAGTTCCGTGGCTAGTTCCTAGAGGCCTCTGGGGGAGTTGGGATCACTGAAAATCCCCATGATGGCCTGCCCTGCAGTGGGTCATCTGCCAACTCAGGGCCCAGGGGGGATTCCTGGGATCCGGAGGACATTGGGTGTGGGACCCAGCAGTCTGGCCCCCACAACGAGCAGCAGGGGCTGGGGAGGGCCTGCCCTTCCCCATAGTCCTCTCAGGGTCACCAGTCCTCTGCGGGTCTCTGTGCAGTTAGAGCAGAACCGCCCTTGGCTGGGCTCTATAGCTGAGGGTGACCACGAGGAAGATGGCCAAAGAATTTGGCCCTGGAGCTAGAGAAATCTGTCCCCTGATGTACTCTGTGGCCTGTCTTTACCTGTCTGTGCTCTGCCGCATCTATGTCTTCCCTGTCAGATTCAGGAGGCACAAAAGGAAAAACAGATGTCAGAATACTTTCAGACCTTGGCACACGTCCCCTCCATCCCAGAGAGTACCAGGAAACCTTTCTCTTGTCAACATTTTTGACTCTGATTCTAGGATGCTCAGCTGGCATGTGGAATTCATGTTAGGAGTCAAGTATTTGTCCAGGCCAGTCTCCTTATGTACTTTTCCCTCCCGGGCCTTCAGCCATCCTCTCAGGCTGGTGTCTCCATGAGACCTAGGTGTTGCCAGAGGGTCCTCAGGAAGCTCACCTGTCCACGGGCAGTGCTGGCGGCTGCACAGTGGGGGGGAGGTCAGGCTGGGCTTCAAAGAGCTCCTGGTTAAGACAGATGGCTTCCTGTCAGCATCGTGTTTAGAGACAATCAGAAAATTCCTCGTCACTCTGTATTCCTATTTTGTGTACCCAACTGATGAGAGAGCAAAAAGAACAGGAGCTGTCATGTACTGAGCACCTGCTGTGGCTGTACAAGTGTCTCCTTATTTAATTCTCACTAACAGCTTATTCAGTGTGCTCATGTTACAGACAAGGCAGCTGAGAATCGGAGATGATGATGTCCGAGGGCTGGACACCTGGTAAACGGCAGGGCTAGGATCTGAACCACCTCAGTCAGATGACAAAAGAAGGGAGGTGTTTTCAAGCCTAGGAAATACAGGTGTGGCAGTGGGGTAGATAACCTGCTCCCACTTCCCCCCACAAGGAACCTGGGTTGTAGTTCAGGCACTGAGAAAGCCTGGGCCTTTCTTTCCTGCCCCTCTACCCTGCACGTGAGGCTGTTTGCAGATACCAGACAGCATTAGGTAAACACATCAAAGCAACCAAGCTGAAGATAGAAATGACCAAGAAAATATTTTCAGTGGGAAAAAAGCTCTAGGCTTATTATTTAAAGGAATAAACAACTAAAGCTCATAATTCCAGACAACAAAATGAAAGCCACTGCAAGGAATGTTGAGCCTTCTCTGTTCAGATGGGGTTTGTCAATGCAGAGTTTTGTCCAGTTTTCTGGGAAAAAATGCTTGTTTCGTTTGCTGAAAACTTCTTGTTTGAGTCTTCTGGATATTCATCTTTCATTCCCAGAAGGAGTAACCTCTCTGCAAGCCTGGAGAGTTTTCTAACCTCAGTACTCCCTGTGCTTTTAAATTTTATTTTGCCTTCTCCCTGAAAGGTCATCTTTACCTATTCATTTATCTTTTAACCAATAATGTGGCCTTGAAAATAACTTATAATTTCATTAAGTGTTTCTGGTGTAAGACAAAGAAAAGGGTTTTTAATTCATTTCATCAAACCAAAAAAGAAGAAATAATCTTCATCTAAAGCAAGAGTGTTTTAATCAGGTTAAAGACTACTGCCTTTGAGAAGTGTTGGAATGGCTTATGAAAGGAGATTTTTAGAGATGTCTTTTGTGATGATTAGAAAAAGGAACAACAGGAAAGACAGCTGTCTGTGAAGGAAGACTGGAGCGCGTTGCTGTCTCCAGCAGCAAGAGGTGCCAAGCAGGAGTGAAGAGAACCACAGGGTGTCAGGCTGGAAGAGAGCCCAGGGCTGCAGCCGCCCTTCATCGCAGTTAGGAGGTGCTTTGCCCAAGGTGTCCCAGCTGTGACGTGCAGGGCAGGGTAGAACTCAGACTTCCTGACCACGCTGGTGCTTTCCACCACCAGATGTAGACAGGCGCCCCCCCTTCTCTCTGCCTCAGTTTCCTTGGCTGCACCATCATGGGTGAAGCATCTAATTCCTGAGGCCCCTGAAATAGTGACTCAGTAAGAAGACCATCTGCCTTGGCCAGGGGCAGGACCCATGCACAGAGAGCAGGAGCCTGTACAAAGCAGAACAGAAGGCCGCTGGTAGGAGATGAGCAGACCCAAGAGGTGATGGGAAGGGCAACAGGAATGAAAACCAGCATAGGTAAGATGCCAGAAGTGAGTGGTAGCCACAGAGTGTTCAGGGTCAGAGCTGTGCTCTCTAGAGAGAGGGCCCAGTCCTTCCTGTGGCTGGTGGGTGATGGCCATAGAGGAGGAGGCAGCCTTCCAGATGTTTCTATTCAAGCCTAGCCCATGGCATACAGAGTGTTGGCTGGTAAGAGCCCAATTTCTGAAAGAAAGAGAGAGAAAACTGAGGGACTAGGCCCAGATGAAGGCCAACCTAGCAGGGCATGCAGGCTCAGAGAGGAGGTCCTGTAGACATCAGTGCAGGAGGGGAATGATTCAACCCAGCCCAGGCTGCACAGCTCAGGTGAGAATAAGATGCAGAGCAGAGGCATCTTATCAGGAAAATTTTGCCAGTTGACAGTTTGACTGCCTGTTCTCCTAAGAGGAGACAGTTTAACCCCTGTGAAGAAAGGTTTATGGCCTGGCACTGACCCCTGCCCCACCTGTGGTGGTGGCATGTCTCCAAGCTGGGATCTCTGAGACTTCTTCGGAAAGCCATTGTGTTCAGCATTATCCCTCCTCCTAAACGCTTTTGGAGGGGCCCCATGAAACCCTCAGGCATGGGGGAAATGGCATGGCCATTGCGCCACGGTAAGCTTGTGAATGATTTCTACTGCAGCAAGAAAGATTGAAGCTAGGCATTAGAAAGGACTTCCGGTAGAAAGCTGAAGATAAGAAAGGCAACTCTAGGGCATTTTGCTCTCTAGTAACTTGATGGATGTCCAGAGCAATGCCCTACACTACTGGTAATTCTGCCATTTCCATCTCTTGTATCACAAGACCTCTGTGTTTGGCAAGCACACACCCAATGGCCTCAGGCACCTGCAGGCCATCAGAGACCTTTCCCCTTGCACAATGTGGTGAGGAGCTGGGAGGATATCCTTCCCTGGAAATGGCTCAGGACCAAAAAAACATCTGTTCCCCTGGGCTGAGGTGGGCGGATGTGTGTGGGAAGTGTCAGAGAGGATGGACTGAAAGGACCGCAGAGCTGCAAGAACACCTCGCCCCTTGCCCTGCCTCTGGGATGCTCTGTGCGCACACATGGTTTGTGAGGTCACCATCATAGGGCTCTCCAGGGGCCCAAGAAGGACGAGACAAGTTCTTTGTTCTCCAGGGAGCATTTGCTGGTGAGCCAGAAGCTGGGGAGGCACATCAGGCCCAGATCAGGGAAAGAACCTGTATTTCCTGAGCAGCAAATAGATGCTGGAAGCTGTGTGATCACTGTCATATTTACTCCCACCACAATCATGTGGTGGGTACCCCCATTTTACACATGAGGAAACAGGCCCAGAGAAGTTAAAGAACTAGTCCGATGCCACCCAGCTGCTGAGTGATTGGATTTGAACCATGGTCTGTCTGGTTCTTAACCTCATACTTGTTACGCTCTGCTGCCTTCCAGCCCTTCCCTGCCGGTAAGCCTCTCTTGGCATCATCTCTAACTCAGAGCTTTAGAAATTACACCATACAGAAAAGAACAATACCTCTCCATTTAAGGAACTCTAGCACAAGATGCCAAGAACATTAAAAAAAAAAAGATAGTTTAAGTGAAAGGACTGTTCTTTATTCTGAAATCATGTCCTTCCTCCCTTTCATATTTGTGTAGCATTATAGGCAAACTGAATAGGCTTTTGCTTTTTATTTTCTTAGATGGCACAATAGCATGTTGGGAATCCTAAAAAGGAAAAAGATGGTCACTGCTTCTGTAGGGCTTTCTGAGCATTCTGCATGCCTTGCTACCGTAATTGTTCCAGGGAGAGGAAAGTGCGGCACAGGAAGGCTAAGCAACTTGCCCAAAGCCACACAGAGGACTGCGGCAGAGCCAGCACTCAAAGCCAGGCAGCCTGCTGCCAAGCCCACACTTGTCACAGCTACAGGGCTGCCCCTGCTTACAAGGCAGCTGACACTGCCTGCAGCCCACGTGCTCCCTCCTCTCAGGGACCACAGGACACCCGCACCCTGACCGGGTGCCCAGCTGGCGCCCAGCTGATGCCACTCGAGTCCACCTACCCTGGCATCGCCTGTGCGTCTCTTGATGGTCACTGCGGTCCATTTGGAGATCATGACCCTTCCAGACCCCAAAGGCTGTGGGGAGGGGGCTGCAGTCTTGAAGGGACAAGTCCATTTTCTTTCCTTTAAAGTCTTCCTTACTGAACTAATGGGTTCAACCCTGCTGCGGTCAGACCCCTGCCATCTTTCCAGTCCTGCCAGCACGGGGCTGTGAGGGCTGCTGACCTCGGAGGGGCCTCCGATCCCTCTGGGTCTGCAAGTCCTTGAGGGTTCCTGAGCCTCCCCATGGGTGTGCCCGCAGCCCGAGTGCTCCTGCAGCCCCCACTGCCCACGTAAAGGCGAGCAGGAGATTTGCCCCTCAGGAAAAGCTAGGTAATGATAAACACAAATTCAGGACAGGGATTCCTCAGAGGAGGGAAGGAGGAATACATGAGGCATTTATGGCTTCTAAAGGGCTATTTCATGAGCTGAATACAAGTGAATATTTTTCTTTGTACCTTACATATGTTATTCATATTTACATGTTTAAACAGTTCATAATAAAGGGGAAAAAATAAAATAAAAACCAGAGTTCACTAAGCTATAAATATTACAGGCTCTCTGTGGCAGCTGTGCACTGCCTTTAGGTTGTGTGTTGGGAGACCGTTTGAAAGCAGCGGTTCTGGAGTTTCATCTTAGCTTGGGTGCAGTGAGAACACTAGGAGCGGGAAGTATCTGCTCTTGGGGGAACAACACAGGCAGAAACAGTGATAAAATCGAACGTGTCTCCAAGTGCACAGTGGGTTCTGCTGCCGGGGCTAAGACAAACAGGCTTGTGTGAAATTGTATGCTGAGTGTTGGGGGCAGGGGTGGGGAGGGACAGGGAGCGGGCAGGATGTCCTTAGACCTTGGTTTTATTGTCAGATACATGCCTATTTATGAGAAAATAAAATGCTCAACAATATTAGGATTCTAGTAGCATTTGTCAGGTGGACAGCTTGAGAGCCTGGGAGGGTGGTGTCCTGAGGAAGCTCGTAGGTTCTGACCTGCCCAGGGGTTGGCAGCCCGCTTGGGTGGGCTAAGCAGGGGAGGTTCCCACAGTGGGCATCTGTGGACAGTCTGCATGTGCTGCTCCTGTGGCCCACCTTGAGTGAGCATCCTGAGCATGGTGGGTCTGGCTGTGGGAAGGGCGCAAGCCCAGAGGTGGCTGTGACCCTGTGGCAGGAGGCCCGGCAGGCAGACCAAGCCAGCCGGCACCTTTTGGAACAGCTGTGGCACCCAAGCCTGGAGTCTCCATGGGGCTGACAGGAGAAGAGAATAACTTACCCTCTCAGGGCCCTTGGGACACGGGCGGGAGAAGCATCTGTCACAACCGATGAGGTCAAGGCAGCTGTACAAATGGATAGGCCTGGAAAGCCACAGCTGGCCTCCTCCAGGGGTTTCTATTCTGAGGCCTGGCTTCCAGCTCAGATAATGGAGGTCAAGGAGCCATGGGCGGGGGCAGGTGCTGGCATGGATCATGATGTAATGGAGGGGAGGGGAGGCTTATGCTGTGTCCTTGGGTATTGAGGGTAGGGGAGTGGCTGGCTGGTAGGCGTGAGCAGTGATGGCACACGGTGGGCCCAGCGCCTGTGCAGGGGGAAGGGGAGATGGAGGAGACTGGGCATCTCCTTCCTTCCAGACGTCACAGAATATTGCTCAAATTGTCCATTTCATGATGAGGAAATGCGTCCAGAGAGAAGGTGTGTGCCTAAGATGATATGAAACACTGTGGACAGAGGTGAGATACGACCTGACTCCAGCTCAGCGCCCCTCCCTCTACCTTGAGCAGCATTTTCTGGCCTGTCCTTTGAATCGGCACAGAGTGAATGTGTTCCCACATTGGCCCTCTATACACCTCAACCCCTGCTGAAGACCATCTGGGACCCTAGGGGAACTTGGCTTCCCTTGCTCAGTGCCTTAATTCTGACCATCTAAGATCACCTGAATGGCTCAGATGAGGGAGAGAAAGAAGTGTTTTAGTAAAGGCAGAAACGTCTTGAGATGTGAGGCATGTTGTCAGCTGCTGTCTGGAAAATGCCTAGTTTCTTTGTCCCTGAAGTGCTTGAAGACAAGCTGGCAGAGTTTGGGATAATCTAGTGCAATCAGTCAGGCCCTCCGGGGACTCTTCCAGCCTGAGGGGTCCTTCAGCCTTCAAGACACTCCCCGCAAGGTCTCTAGGAACTGCTGTTCAGACCATTGCTCAGATGGGAAAACAGCCCTGCCTGCCCCCAGGTGGTCCAGAAGCCTCAGGGGCTGGGCCTCCGCCTGCCCACCGACTCCCCTTCCGCCTTCACCCCAAGCCAGCCCCTGGTAGGGGAGCCGGAAGCCTCCTGCCCTCCCCTGGCCTCACACAGCTCTTCAGTTGCTCCTGGCCGTGTGGCCTCACAGGCCTTCCTGGGCGCCCAGGGGTGACACTCACTGCCTGGAGCTGGATCCCTGGCAGGGACTGCATGAGCACAGATGCTGGGTCCTGCCAGGAGCCCCTTCCTCACTCAGCCCCCGGAAAGGCTGCACTTCCCACTGCGGCCAGCATACCAAACGCTGAGGTCGCATCATCTTCATCACTCCCTTGGAAAGGGGACAGTCACACCCCATTTTGTGAACAAGAAAACTGAGGTGCAGCGAAGTTAGGTGTCTTGCTCAAGATCACCCAGCTAGTAAGTTGCAGCACCAGGGCCCACACGCCACTCAAGCTCTCTTCCTGGTGAGCGAGGACTCCGTCAGGCAAGGGTAACAGTGCCCAGTATCTGAAAGCTCTGTGGTGTGTGGAGCCCCAACACTTTGTGCAACCACAACTGCTTGTAGCCCTTAGCATCATCCTCAGTATATGGAAGATAATCCACAATCATCTTCCCAAAATAGTGATTTTAGCCTGGTCCATGGAGTCTTGTAAAGCCTCTGAGTGTGGAGGTAGAATTTGGCATGTATTAAATAATGAGCATTTTTCTGGGGAGAGAGCCCAGAGTTCTTACCAAAGGTGTCTAGAATCCAGAATGGCTCGACTGGACTGGGGGCAGGGAGGCCAGGGTCATCTCGGCTGTCAAGAAGACAGAAGTTTTGGAAAAGCAAAGCTGAGTATCCATCACTGATTTGGTTCTCTGGGAAGCAACTCCGAATTCAGGGTGTGAATGTTTACGAGGGGATGCAGTTGGTATCAATGCCTATGGAAGGGGAGGCAGGGACCCGCCTGGGGCAAAGGGAGGAGCCCAGCTCAGGGGCCCAGGAGAAGCCTTGGCCCATGCCTCTGTGAGCTTGGGAGTAAGAACCCATCAGACTTGCCCCATGTTGGATCAAAATGGTGAGGCTTTACAGCCGCCTCAATCAGGGCTTGGATGCTGACAGCCCTGGGAAGGATGTGACTTTGGGCCACTTAACTCTCTGCACCCGAGATAATCCCTAACCGGGCTGATGGGGCTGACAGGGCTGACCACTGTAGGTGGTCTCCAGCAGTATTCCCAGAGCTGGGCAAGAAGTCATGCCAGGAAGGAGGGTCTAGGTGATGCACCACCAAGCCCACACAGGTTTCTCTGTCCTTGGGAAAGTAGTAGAGATGAAGTGATATCCATCCATCTGCCCACCCACCCATCCATCTATCTGTTTAACATTTATAAAACATGCCATATGACCCAGCCCACCATGATAAGCCCCTGGGATAAAAGGATGTACCTGGCATAGTCTAGTGGAGGAGAAAGAGACCCATCAATGAATAATCAGAGTACAAAGTGGTGGCCATTGCTGAAATCAAAGCAAGTGCCAAGAATTATCAGAGCACATTGTGGGGTGGTACTGACTCTGGGGGCCAGAAGTGTGCCCTGAAAGAGCTGATAGGGCAGAGAAAGGGATGGCTGGAAGCAGGAAGAGCAGGCACACAGGTCATTCTCTGAGCAACTGCTATTTCTTCCGTTTCTCAAAGACTCGGATTCCCCACACTCACACCCTGTGTTCTCATGCATGAAATAACTGGTGTGGATGGCCTGGGCCCTGTGTGTTTATCAGCCCAATGTCACATGGACACACATTTTAAGCCTTCTTAAAAACATTTCATCTTGGTGCCACCCACATTCTATTTACCTTCTCAAAGTGGTGCCCCAACCCAGGAAGATTCGTGTGACTAGCACCTATCTCCCTTATGTCTACAGTGACCCTGTGTTTCTCCAGGCAAGTGAGCTACCATCCAAAGAATCTGTTTCTGCAGCTGGATACGGAGCCCAGGATAGCTAAGTTCACCAGTATCCCCCTCCAGAGGTTTACAAGAAGCTCTGCAGGCCACAGAGTGAATCCTGTCCACATGACTCCTGTTCAAATGCCAGGATGCCTGCAACCTGACCCGCTAGGGATGGCAGCTTCATGATGTGAGGCTGGCCCAGTAAACCCTGGAGGCTTACGGGACTCAGTCTGTCCTGAGGGGAATGATGTTCTGGGCACTAGAACAGTGGGCTTGCAGTTCCAAAAGAGCCTGTGGAGTGAAGTAGATGGGCTTCATCTAAATTGAAGTAGCTGGTCCTTCTAGTGTGATAGCCATGTATGGATATTTTAACCTCTTTCCTTGGACCATTTTTATAGATGGGGCAGAGAGGGAGCAGAGGCTAGGAACGTTCCGAGCACTCAGGCCTCCACTGCTCCCTGACAAAGTGCCCCAAACCCAAATCCACACAACAGATAGCAGAAAAACGCCTGCCTGAGGCATGCCCCACATTGTGCTGGGTAACGCCAAGGAGAGTGCCTGTGGTGCAAATGCTCCGATTCCTTAGAGGGCATGGATCCCAAGACTTGGTGACCCCCAAGAACGAGGCCCTTCACTGTGTTGTTGCTCTAGTGGATGGAGAGCAGGTGTGGGAGGAAGCCTCAAGGAAGCCAGTGCACCTTCACTTGTCCCCCTAAAGATCCTGGGAGCTAGTCTGGAGCTCTGGGAAAAACCATGAGGTATGATTAAAAAATTCTACTGTTTCAGTTTTGTGAAGGTTGAAGAAGGCTCAATGCTGAGAACCCTGTCCACATTGGAATCCTCCATGTTGTTTTGCTGGGAACTCCTTTGGGACTGTATGTAGGGTTCTAGCTTGGAATATAATCATACCACCATCACCATTTGGCAAGGACTACTGTGTGCCAGGCACTGTACTAGGTTCTTTGCAAGCTGTATTTATTCCTCATGGCAACCTTGCAAAGGAGTTTTTAGGATGCACATTTTGCATATGAGGAAATCGAGCCACAGGGTGGTGAGGTGACTTGCCCAAGGTCACATAGTAAGTAGCAGAAATAGGATTTAACCCAGGTCTTCCTGACACCAAAGCCCATGTTCTGTGCCCTCCCCATATTCCCTTAAATTGTCCTATGGCTGATAGCCATGCTGTTGTGTTCATAGCTACCTCCTACCATACAAGTCTGGGAGAAGTCCAAGGAAGGAAGGCAAGGACCGGGGCCCTGTTCCAACCACCTTTCGCCATACACCTGGGAGGGCCACAGTCTCTCAGGAACCTGTACATTTAGGTGAGCAAAGGCAGAGTTCATTCCGCCTGCCAGAAAGCCTGGCCCCCAGGGCTGGTGGGCCTTGGTGTGGCCTTGGCACTGGACTCTAATCCCAGACAACCAGGCTGGAAGGATCCTTAGAGATGAGCAAGCTCCCAACGTGTGACAAGCGAGGAAGCTGACCCAGGAGGAGGACATGAGTCACCTACATACAGCTGCAGAGCTAGTTAGAAGCACTGTGTGGGCGTGTGTGTGCATGTGTGTGTGTGTGCATGGGTGCACAGGTACATATGCCCATACTGAAGATGGCACTGGGGGCCTCCTGACTCTCTGGCTCTATGAATGAGCTCAGGTGAGGCCTTGGAGCCTTTGTCTATACCCAGAGGGGTAGCCCACAAGAAGGCTATTTTAAAATTTGTTTTGTTTTAAGATAAGTCGTTTATTTGGGATAAGGTGACCCCAGGAGGTGTTGATGGAGAAGCAGAGGATGAGACACAGAAGAGAACCCTTACAGGTTCATTAATGATCAGATCACTGCGTTAGCAACTGGGGTTCAGTCCCACTGGGCACATTCGCGAGATAGCATGGAATGTGCCTCAGGGTTCCTCTGCCCAAGGGATGAGGCAGCCGTGGAACTTAACCATCAGCTGCCACCTCATTAGTTGAGCACTGCTACCAGGAGGCACTAACTCCCCAGAACCTCTTGCCAAGCACACTTCAGCAAAAAAGCAAAGGGCCATTATTAAAGGTGTTCGTAGCCCTGAGTAGCCACCCATTCTCTAAAGAGACTGGAAAACCTTTTGGGGTGGAGAGGCCTGGGGCCTCAGTACCAAGGACAATCCAGAGAAGAGGTGGTGAGACTGGATGCCGCTCCCCAGGCCCTGGAGGCAGGTTGTGCTGGGAGAGGGCGGGGTTACTTCTCTGCACCCTGTGGGAAGGATGGGCAAGTCCTACAGAAGGAGGAGTTGAAGTTAGTCCTTGAAAAGAACTTCCTGATGATACTAGTGCAAAAACCTCATCAGGTGTCTAGAGCTCAGCCAGCCGTGCAGCTTGAGTGGCGGCCACACAAGAAAGGAGGGAGCAAAGAATAGGAGCAGCAAGGAGGGCTTCCTTTAGGGAGTCTGAGGCTCCTTCTTGGTAGGGCTGGCCAATGAGCTCCCGTTTATCTGGAAGAGGAGGTGCAGAGGGTCCTGGGAGGACAGACAGGGGTTGAGGGCAAGGACCCCTCAACCACCCTTGGTTATTCTAGCACCAGGGCGCTGCAAGTTTGGGGGGAAGCAACAGGAAGAGGGCTTGTCTCTGCTTTGGGGCATCTTACATGGAGGCAAACCTTGGAAGAAAGAAGTCCTGAAGTTGCCTACCTCCCTGACCATGGCCACCCCGCCCTTCTGGGCCCTGCTCCTCGTCTGTGAAAAAGGGCAATTGGAAGGTTGGACTGAATGACCTTGGGGTCCTTCTAGTCCTGACCTTCTGTCAGCTGTACAGGCCATCCCCATGGCCCTTGTATTCTCTCCAATCTACCCCAAAACAAGTATTAACTGAGCCCTCATCATCTGCCCAGCACTAAGTGGGGAGAAAGGAATAACATAAGAGTGTAGGCCTGGCCTCTAGGAGGAGGTAGACAGGGGAAGTAAGAGTTAACGTCTTGAGCACTTACTCTGTGCCAGGAACCACGCTAAACACCTTCCATAGACTGACTCTTTTATCCTTCACATAGCACATGAGGTAGATACTAGTACCTCTACCATATGGATGAGGAAACCAGGTCTTAGAAAAAACAACTTAACCAAAGCCACATGGTGGTAGAGCTTGATCTGAGCCCATGCTGTGAGCCACGATGCTTCACTTCTTCTGTGAAATAGATAGTGACTCTGTAAGCACCACTCTAGTGTTCAAGAAGACAGCAGTGAAAGCTGGAGGCATCTGGGGAGGCTTCATGGAGGAGGTGGTTTAGCACTTGGCATTGAGGAAGGGGCAGAACTGGGAGGCTGGCCAGGGAGGGGAGCAACCTGAGTGCACTAACTCTCCCGAGGGTGGCTCCAGTCAGCAGGTATCTTCTTCGAGTAGGCAGGTGGGTGGCAGCTATGGCTCAGCCTGCTGGCAACTCCATGAGAAGAGAGGAGGGGCCAGGGAAAACAGATGTTTCCCTAGACCCAGCAGGGCAAGCACCCTCCTCTTCACAGACCCAGCCCAAAACAACGATTCCACCCATCCTGGAGGGGCTTCATGCCCAGGCCAGGAATACAAGCATCACCCCTTCCCCCGACTCATTTGGGCAGGCCTATGAATGGAGCTGGTTCAGGATGGATCAACTTCTTTCCAGCTGCCTAAGCCAATGGCTAGAGACAGACCGCTGAAAATTACGGTAGTTCACACTTAGATACAGCAGGGACCATGAGCCAGGCATGGTTTTAAAAACTTAAACTAACTTAAGCCTTCCAACATTGCTATAAGGTGGGTACTATTATTATGCCCATTTTATGGACAGGGAAATGCAGGTACAGTGACGTTAAGAATGCGCCCGGTGTCCCCCAGCTAAGAAGCAGTGTCCAGACTGGAATCCTGGCAGTCTGCTCTCACTCACTCTGCTAAGCAGAGGTTCACGAGCTCTGATAAGTAGCTGCTGCTTCTCCTGTGCCTGGGATAGCCTCCCCAAATTCAGGCTCTCCTTGCCCGGGGCTCTTCCTTGCCAAGATAGTCCCTCCTAGCAGGGACAGCAGGAGGCACCCCCAGCAGCCCCCACCACTAGAAAGGCCCATCGTTGCCGGGAAGGCCAGGCTAGAGTGCCCAGGCTCCCCTTCCAGCCCTGCACCCACACGCACCATGTCCCCCCACCCCCAACCGAGCACCGTTGCCTTTTGTTCACAGTGATGGCTCCTGCGCCCAGGCCGGTGGGGGCGTGGAGGACTCCGTGGCAGCAGCGGCGGTGGCAGCCGGCAGACCCAGTGCCCATGCCCCGAAGGCTCAAGCCCAGGAGCTGCAGGAGGAGGAGGAGCGGCCGGGGGCGGGGGGTGCCTCCCCTCGGGCCGGCCCCCAGCGTGCGGGCTCCCCCGGCCCGCAGCAGCCTGCCCTGGCGACGGCGCTCTGCTCCCACGCCCCTAACGCCTCCGATTACGAACTCTCCCTTGACCTAAAGAATAAACAGGTACCCAGGGCCTCCAAGGGGGGATGGAAAGGGTGGTGAAGGGGCCCTGCCTTCGGGGGCTGTCCAGGGTACCGTGGATCTCCCCAGATGGGCCCAACTCTGCCCAGGCACACCTCTTTAACCGCTAGTTCTCCCACACTGAGCTAGGCAATCTGCCCTTCCCTGCAGCCCAGTTCCTCAGGCAACCAGCCTTTGTGTGGCAGAGGCCACAGCCTTGCAAGGCCGGGCCCCCAGGCAGTGTGTCCAGGGCTCTGCTCCTCTCACCTGGTGCAGGAAGCCTAACCTGCCCCACACACCTCTAGGCAAGCAGCCCACTGTTCTCTGAGGAAGTTCCCCACCTCCACCTGCTGCTTTGGGAAGATAGCCCAGCTTACATGCTCACCCACAGGGGGCACACAGGCTCAGGTGAGGCACAAAGACAGTGTGGTCTCCTCCAGGAAGACTGGGGATTCCCTAGATTAACCCAGACTGGGTATTGGAAAACAAATCCCATTAAGGGATTCCAGGCCTGCATTTCCCACAGTTTATCTTGGAGGACAATTAAGAGCCCTGAAGGGAGGTCTGTAGGGGCTTGTGTGTGTGTGTGTGTGTGTGTGTGTGTGTGTGTGTGTGTGTGTGTGTACTCATGTACACAAGGTTAGGGAAAATGTTAGGACCTGATATTTAAAAGAATATTGCAAGAAGCAGCATTGAACTGAGCCACGGACACAGGATGTGTGTCCCAACTCTAGCTAACTGTGAGTTTGGGAACACCAATTAAGTGCTCTGGGCATTGGTTTCGTCATCAGCAACACTGGGAATTAGACCTTGAGTCATCTCTGGGGTCCCTTCTAGCTCTAAAATGTGTAGGTGCTGAAGAATTGTTCTTTAGCTCGATGGACAAAATGAGTCTTGGGAAGGGAAGCTGGCAGAAAGGTCACTGAGGCTGTCATGCCAAACCAAAGAGCTTTCTTTCAGCATCAAAGCCAAGCTGTTACCCTAGCCACCTGTCGGCAGAGCATCTGGCTTTCAGTAACGCATTTAACAAACTCCCATGATGTCTGTGTGTCAAGATAGGAAGTGCATGGGATGATAACATAGTCAGATGGGTCATTCTCACACAGAATTCTTAAAAACACGTTGGTGTTTTCTGTCAGTGCACTTTCTGGAGGAGAGTGGGGCGCTGTCCTTGGGTCTGCCCAGTCCAACCATTTTGATGGGTACTACTTTCTGATGATGAAAAGTTGAAAGTGGACAGCTAATACCTTGATGGTAGAATCCAAGACTTTAAGAAAATTCCTATCAGTACAGAAAGATGGTTTAAATGGGAAAAGTCAAACAAAATAGGGAAAAATCTAAAGTTCTGCTCTTAGCTTGGAAAAGCGCACAGTGTTGTAAGATGGACAGGGATGGTCCCGGGGGGAGCCCTTTAGGACCTGCGAGCTCAAGATGAGTCAACAGCCAAGAGGCAGCTGCCAAAGAAGGGAGCAGAGCAGCCTTCAGAGAAGGGCAGATAGAGGCCCCGCCTGAGGGAGCTGCCGGCCACAGCCCCACACCAGCTACTGGTCAGGACCTGTCTGGAGCCTGTGCTTGGTTCTGGGGCCTTCATTTAAGAGGGAAATGAAGGTTCTGAGGTTCTCTGAAGAAGGAAAACAGGATTGGCTGGAGTCATATGGAGAAGCTGTAGACATGAAAATAAGTCTTAAATATGGAAGAGCTGGCATGGGAAAATGTATTTTTTATCATTCTAGGCAAAAATAGCAGTACTAATGTATGAAAACTGTAGGAGAATAAGTTTAGCTCAATCAACAATTAGAGCTATTAAAAATGTAGACTGCGTTGCTTGTGAGGTAGGGAGTACTGTGTTACTGGGACGCTCGTGCAGGGACTGGAGGACAGTCCAGCTGGGACACAACAGTGTGGTGGGTGGTCAGACGGCCAGACGGGAGTCCTCTCAGTTCCACATGACTGCTCCCTGAGGACAGAGACCATCTCTTATTCATCTCTGTGCCCTTCTCCTGGTATCTCGAGAATGTCTCAGACACTTAAGGACATGGTAAGAGCTGAATGAGTGAATATTTTTTGAGTAACTATGATGCACAAGGCAACAAGGGAGTGGGGTACCAAAAGGAAAAAAAGCATAGTCCCTACCTTCCCCCAAAAGAGATTACAGTTCAAATTAAGGAGTATCCAGTTAACAACAGTGAGGAAACTCATGCTTCAGCTTAGGTGGGAGGATTAGTTTAATTCTGAGTTACTAGGTGGATATGGAGAGTTGTGCAGAATTCTGATTGGTACCGTGGACCTTTTTATAGTGGACATAATTCTAATAGATGGGTTTGCATGTCAGGCCAGCAGGAATGGGCAGGAAAGAGGTGGGTTGGTCAAGGGTGTGATGAGGCCTTCATGCTGAGTGAATCTAGCTTTGGGGAATAGCTTACCTCCCCTGGCTTGTGTATCTATCCAGCCCAAGCATAGGCTGGAGGTGGGAGGAAGAGGACAAAAAGGGATTGAGAGGCTAGAGCAAATTTATAAGAGACTGAGATCAACTCCTTTCTTCTGCAAATGAACTGTGTGACCACGAGCAAGTTGCTTAACTTCTCTGGGCCTTAGTTGCCTCGTATCTCATCTCTCTGGGGCATCACTATTCCCCTTGCCTCTACTGCCAACCTGCGTACTCCGAGTCCACACTCCTGCACTTGGCCTTGGTCACTCCTTCTCTTGCCTTGGGGCTCACTTCCCATGCTCCTCTGCCTCCTGGCAACTGCCCCAGCTCTCCGAGAGCTGCCCTGGCTGCCCCTTGTCAGGGATCCCACAGTGCCCGATGTCCCCTGTCATAGCCCCAGACCTGGATCGTCTTTTTCTGTTTGCTTGACTCCTCCTTGAAGGCAGGGCACATGATTTATTCATCTCTGCAGCCCCAGTGCCTGACACAGTGCCTGGTATAGGGGAGATGCTTAAAGGATGAAAAGGAGAAAATAAATCAGTGACCTGAAGTGGTTAAGGATGGGCATGCAGCCTGCAGCCAGGACGTGACTCTACATTACACTCTTTGAGATGTAGGATTTAATATTTTGGTCCCCTAGTCCTCACCAGTTTTACAAATCCTGTAGTCCTTGAACTGGAAGGAATCGGAGACAATCTGGATCTCCTCGTCCACTTGCTCCACCAGCCTGTCCAGAATCCCAAGCGTTTTCCATGGCCCCTCCCTCTCCTCCATGTCTGCTCCATCCCCAAACCCCACTGATGCTACCTCTTCACTATTTCCCAAGCCCTACCTGCTTCTGCCAACCCCACTGCCCTCACCTGCCCCCCTGGGGAGCCCCCACAGGGTTCCCTGCTTAGAGCTGCACCTCTTCCAACCTAAACCCTGCTCTGCAGCTGAGACCGCTACATAAAGAGCGTATCTGATCATGGCACCCCCTGTGTAGAAGCCTTCCACAGCTTCTCATTGTGTGTCAGACAAACTTCTGCAGGGTCTTCTACTACCAGACCCAACTCCACATCCTGCCCTGCTCCCAGGCTCCAACCATTCCAATATGCCTTTCTCGGAATCTCCATGCCATCCTTTGCCACTGGCTCTTCAGGACTTTATTTCCCCTGTGGGGAATACTCCCCACCAGTTATCCAGGCACACCTTGCCAGGAAACCTGTACTCAGACTTTGGGGCTCAGCTCTGTAGCCCAAGCCTGGGTGTTCACGCTTGCTGAATGCCCCATGGCTGGCTCTGCCATCTGGTCACTGTCCCACTCATAAGGGCAAGGACTCTGTGGCTTTCAGGGATGGCCCAGACTTGAGCACACTGCACACCAAACACCTGCAGGGGTTCCATCCACTTCTTAGTCTGTGAGGAGCCAGTGCCCCCTAGAGTTGGGCAGGAGACCTGCCCCGCCCGTGCCCAGCACCGTTTTCCTGGGGCCTAGGAAAAGCTCAGCACTGGAGGAAAATGGGAAGGAAGGAATGAAGGGAGAGAGGGAGGGAAGGAGGATGAGGTCCACGCCCGACCTCCCTGTTCTCGGCTGTCCCCTCCCCGTGGCTGCAGTGAAGGGTCCTCCTGCACAGCTTCTTGTCCTCTGCGCTGTCTGCCCTCAACTCTCCATCACCTCACAAGCGAGGTGGGGCCACAACCAGCAGGGCCAGGGAGGGAACACGCAAACCCCTTCGGGGGTCCTTTAGGGAAGTCTGTGGCAAGGATATAGAAGGCCTAGAAGTGGTTTCCAAATTCATTCAAGCCCTTGAGGGGGCTTGTACCCTGTTCTATACCACCGTTGGGGAGCAGCCCAGCTGGGATGCCCACACTGCCTTACTCTCTGTGCTGTCCAAGCAGGGGCCACCGAGCTGTGGCAGTAGAATCCGGGCCCTGCTCCCCGCGTCAGGGTGCTGAGGGGGAGCCACATTCTCTTTCTGGAGAGCAGCCCCCAACGCACCCCCACCCCAGCAGATCTCCCACGGTCAGCCTGGAGGCCGGCCTCACCGTGGAGACCTCTCACAGGGAGAGGAGGGGGCCACACTGCCAACTCTCTGGGCCTGTTTTCTCATTTGGGAAATGAGGGGTTGTAAGAGAGCATGTAAGGCTCCTTCCTACTCTGACGGTGAGGCAGAGGGTGGCAGTGAAGGCAGGCGGCATCAGGCTGTCCCTGTGCTCCGCTTCATTCAATTCAGGGGATGATATTGCACAGCTGCCCTGTACTAGGCCCCATGCGAGGCTTGGGGACCCCACGATGCCAACCACGTGATTCCAGTCCTCAGGGAGCTGGCATTCCAGGGCAGGCACTGACATGGAACTGGTGCTAGTGGCACTAACAGCACTAACCGTGTGTTGGACACAGTGCTCTCTGCGCACTATCTCTCAGATCCGCATACTCTCCCAGCCAGCTAGGCGCTATTACTACCCGCGTTTTAGGAACAGAAAGACTGAGGCTTAGCAATATTAAGTAACTTGCCTAGGAACACATCCCTCCGTATGGATCTGGTGCAGCTGAGATGCGACTCCACGGTCCATGATTTTAGCCAAGTGCCCTCCACCATGTCCTCCACTACAGCCGGGGGTGGAGGGAGGGGGGTGCGCACTGAAGATGGCAAGCAGCCTGGCCTAGGGTTTAAAGCAGGCTTCCTGGAGCAGCCTGCCTGAGACAGTCTCTGACGGGGAGGGGCTGAGCCATAGGACCCCCACCCCACCCGGAAGGCAGCCAGGAGAGGTTCCCAAGGGCAGCCCTGCTCCTAAGCAGGCCCCCACGCCCTGTCCAGCACCACCCGTATTTTGGACAGTGGGCAGGGAGGCGGGCACACAGGGAAGACACAAGGGTCCTGGCCCTGCCAGTGCAGGCTGGCCTCTCCCACGGGCCACCCTGGGAATCTCCAAAGCTCCCAGCCCTCTCCAGACCCTCTGCTCCTCAGCCTCAAGGAAGTTCTGCAGGCTCATACCTCCTGTTCTCAACTGTGCAATCTTAGATCAGAGGAAATCCTCGTGAAAAGCCCCCCAGCCCGGGCCTAGCACCCCCACAGTCTCCAGCACCACGGCTCCCAGCCGGCTGCTCTCCTCCCCCACCAGGGCTTGGAATCCATTTCTCAGCAGCCCTCAGCCCTCGTCAGGCTCAACCGCCGCAGCAACCTGCGAAGAGGGAGCATGTTCCAATTAACACTGAGAGGCTCATTAGAGACGGAGCCCCCTGAGCCCCCTCCACCGCTGCCTCTGGCAGAAGCTGAGGAACTGCTCTCTTGGGAGGAGGTGAGGCCACAGATACCCATGATTCATGGCGTTTAGAAAGAAGCTGGCAGAGCTGCTCTGGGGCCAATGGGCCCAGAAAACCTGCCTTCCATTGGGCCCTCCTCCCCTCCCACATCCATCTCATCAGCTCCCTGACCCTGGTTAAGAGCAGGGTTAAGGTGGGTGGGAGGGCCTGGCTAGGGTGGATGGGGCTGGCCTGGGGCACTGCTGAGCTCCCAAGCCCAATGGGAAGGGACTGCATGTGGTGGTGTGGGTAGGGGGCAGTGGGGGAGAAAGGATGCAGCATTTGACTTGAAGCCCAGATCTGGAAAAGAGCCTGGGTTTTTATTTCCCCTGGGACATAGGACAGAGTTCAGTTTAGTTCATGTCCACAACATTTATTAAGCCCTAGCCATAGCTCCTGCTCAGCACTGGGCACCAGGAATGCAGAGCTAGATAGCACTCTTTGGCCTGTAAGGTATAGTCTGTGGGGGCTGCGAGAACATCTAGGGTGGGGACTGAGGGAGGGAAGCAGTGGGGCACTGCAGGCTGGGCTGCAGCCCAAGGCTGGAGCAAAGGGGAGACATTTGTGTTAAACTCATTGGAACAAATGGAGAGGACCCAACAGCTGAGTTCCTATACCATGGTGGGCAGGTGCCCTGTGCCAGGTTCCTGGTGCTAGGCTTGGCTCCAAGGACGTACCTGAGGCCTCGAATAACTGATGCTCTGTTGAGTCTGGGGCAGGGGGAGGAGGGAGAAGGATGGGTTAGATGAACATCACAAAGATTAGGGAAGACACCAAGAGTCAAAGACAAATATGAATCAACATACTCTGTGGGGCCCAAGGCCGGGATACACCTGTGTGGCTGGACTCTGAGAAGGCTTCCTGGAGGAGGCACATTTGAGATGGGTCTTGAAGGAAGGGGGAAAGGTTCAGCTGGAGGAAAAGGGATGAGAGTGGAGCTGAGGGTGGGGCGAACATTGCAGGCTGAGGGGAAGGGCTGAGCAAATGCTCAGAGCTGGGACCGGGGTGTAGGCTGGTGGCGGAGCAGGAGACGGGCTGGGCAGTACAGAGACTGGGTGGTATTCCTCAGCATCAGAATGCCAAGAAGAAACATTTATACCTATTCTGGGCAATGGTCTCACACAACAGAAGGCTATGTTCACATGTGCTCTTGGACAACACTGATCAGCATCACACAGTGTGAGATGGGTGGGCAGTGTGGGGGCAGAGGTAGAAGGAGGCAGGGAGGCAGGGAGGATACCCGGAACGGTCCGAGTAGGGAATCAAAGGCCCAAGTGACAACAGTCTGGTAGACAGGTGAGGAGGACTGTAGGTGTGGGCAGGAGATACAGGACTTTGAGGCTGACTTTTGTAGAGGACAGGGCAAAGGAGGCCCAAGGGCAAATGCGAGTTTCCCGGACTGGATAGCATGACAGCCAAGGTGCTGTTACGCAAAGGTGGCTTGAGAGAGGTGGGGAAAGGAGATGGCTTTGCACACGTGGACAGAGGGAGCCATAAGATGTTGGAAATGCAGATCTAAGATCAAGGCCGGGAATGGAGATTTGAGTCATTCACATAATCATCACTGTCATCAAATAGTCACCACTTATTGTGTAACTCCAGTGTGCCAGGTGCTGTACAGAATAGTTTAGTTCTTTTAACAAAGCTACAGTGTCAGCAGGATTAGCCTCATTTAACAGAGAAAACTCAGAGTCAGAGATGTTAAGAAACTTCTCCAAGGTCAATCAGCAGGGAAGAGGCAGATCTGGGACTGGGTATTTCCCCTGTGACTTGTTCGTCAATCCATCAAAGCGGAGTGAAGTCATGAGAGTGGATGAGGTTCTCAGACAATAGGTGAGAAAATCCTAGCAGGTGGAACTAAGGCTCTGCCTGAGATAGCCCCTCTTAATTGGCTGTTAATTATCAGCTACCAGGGGCTGCTCTAATGCCTTCCAACATAGAAGTCATGGTAGATGTCCAGAAGTGCATAGGAAAATAATCAAACTGTGTCAGGAGAAGGGAAGATGGCTCACATGTGACTTAGAACTAGCATGCTTAGGGATTGTGGTTGGAATGTAGGATTAAAGCACTGCATGAAAACAGGAAAACTGAGACATACTGGGTCCTAAAAGTTTTGAGGTGATAAAAATACCGAGAGCTGCAGAAAAGAGGGAGGAGGAAGTTGAGGGTGGCCACCAGATCTAGTGATCGAGGGTCATTGGTTACCTACCTGGGGTCCATGGCAGAAGAAAGGTGGGAGCGGGAGGCAGACCAGGAGCAGTCGGCTGGATTGGGCTGGGTCGGCTGTGGGCATGTGCCCATGGGGTGAGGCAGAGTGCAGACAAGTCCTCCAAGAGGCTTGGCAGGAAATAGAGATTGAGCTAGTGCCCCAGAGCTGGGGGGCCAAGCAGAGTTATGCTTTAGTGTGGAGAGATCTGGAAGGGCCTGTAGACAGGTGGGAGGCAGTCAGTGCCAAGGTGGAGACTGGAAATGTTAGGTCAGAGGGAGACTGGAGGGAGACAAGAATGTACAAAGGAAGCGAGAGAGGATGGATGGTCAGGTCTGGGCAAGGGAGGTCATAGGTCGATCAGGAAGGTTTTGAGAGTCACAAAGATAACTTTGGAATTAATTCTTTAATGTGTTCAATAAAATTCTTTGAAGGCCTACTGTGTGCTGGACAATGTCCAAGCATTGGGGATAAAGCAGTGAACATGGTGGGCAAGGTCTCTGCCCTCGGGGCCTTACAGTCTAGTGGAGGACTTGATGGAGCCGACGAAGGAACTTAAATCTGGCTTTCTTCTCCGCTTGGGTGGGTCATGGACATGGGCTGGTAGAGGAAGTCTCCTAAGGCTCTCTCATCAGCCGTCTGCCTCCAAGCAGGATGACACTATGCCAGGGACAGACCCCCTTCCGGAAACATTTCAGGCAATGAGATTTCATAGCTTCCCTCTGTAGCCAACAGCATCTCATAACCTGAAAAGTGAACTCTTGGGGTTAGGATTTCCCTAGAAGTGTGAATAGGGCAGGTAGGAAAGAAATAAGAATTCCTGTCTGGTGCCAGTATCTCATGATGCTCAAGGAGGGGTAAACAGAGCCAGGAAGCAAGAAAGAGCAGTTGGGTGATCAGTCGCCCTCACTCTCCACACTTCCCCTTGGAGGACTTTCCAGCCTGAGTTAAGGCCAATCTCCATTCCAGGCCTCAGGGAGCCTACCGGAGTTCCCCCAGCTGAACTGCAATGCTCTCTCCCATCTGACATGATTTCTGCAAAGGCGGAAACAGAATGCCCCCGAGATACCTGTGTTTCCTGGAGATCCTGGATACATGAGGTCATACCTAGATAATGACCCCACAGGCAACCATCCAATTGGCATGGTACCAATTCTAAGACAGCCTGCAAGATTCCTGTCCCCTGGTATACATATCCCGTGTAATCTCCTCCCCTCAACATGGGTCGGCCTAGAGGACACGAGGGGATATCACTCCTCTGATTAGGTCACCAATCAAATGACCTTGAGTTAATCAAAAGATCATCTGTGCGGCGGTGTGTGTCTGTGGGGGGGTGTGCTGGCCTAATGAGGCAAACCCTTTAAAAGAAGGTGATGCGTCAGAGACTTGCTCTCCTGTTGGCCTGGTGGGATCAGAGTACCATGTTGTGAAAAGGGCCATGTGGCAGAGAACAGCCAGCAACTGGTAGTAACTGAGGGTCTAGGTTTTCAATCTCAAGGAACTGAATTTTGCCAACAGCAATGAACATGAAGGAGGACCCCGAGCCGTACATGAGGTTGCACCCAGCTGACACCTTGATTTCAGCCTGGTGAGATCCGAGCAGAGAACCAGGCAAGCTGTGCTCAGACTACTGCCCTACAGAACTATGAGTAAAACAAACTGGTGTTGTTTTAAGCTGCCACATTTGTGATAATTTTTTATGCAGCCGTAGATAACTAATATACTTGGTATGATTTGTAAGAGCACCTGGAAGGCGCCTACAATTTGAGGATCATGAGGACTGGGAGAGCTTCCTGCCTTCTGCTCAGGGCCTTGTACCTTGTGAAATGCAAATGCCTACGAGGGGGGTCATTAAGGAAGCCTCATGGGCCAACTGAACCTTAATATGAATAAGCTTTCCAGCTATCTTCCCAGAGAAGGGCTGGACTGGGGGAGAGGAAGCACAATGGAGAGAGATACCAGCTGTGGGGATGGGAAGGGCACTGAAGGGCAAGACAGGAATTGCTGAAGACAAGACTGAGGATGACCCGGTTTACCTGGGACTGTCCCTGGGGACTGGATTGGATCTGTGAGGTTTCTTGGGCTGGGAGTGTGCCTCTGCTGGTTCAGCAGTGGGGCCCCCACTGGGGGAACAGAGGTGGCTGCTGGGGCTTGGAGAAGCGGCACTCCAGCTGCAGCCCTTGGTGGGTCCAGTGCAGAGGAAGCAGGTTGAAACAATACTGAGGGATGAAATCTGGCCTTCCTATCTGTACTGCCCCTCCTCCAATGACCCTGGGAACATGGGAGGGAGGATGCTCTTCTTGCCTCGAGTTGTTAATCTCAGCCCACCTACCCCAATTCCTAGTTCCAGCGTGACACGTATGTGTAAGTGGGCATGTGGCCTTGAACAGGATGTCATTCAGGGCCTAGGAGTCCTTTCTCAATTCTCGAACTTTCCAAAGGACGCATCACAGTCCACAATGCTACTAATATGACTATCTCTTTAACATAGGCCTTATCTCTTATTTAAATGTTATTGGCCATTCACATCTCAGGGGGAACATCCTTCTAGTTCTTCCCTGAGAGGTTTTGCTAAAGGGGAAAAAGTGAGGGCATAGCAGCCTGAGAGGGAGAGAAGACCATCGAAGGGGACAGAACTGGCAGGAGGTGACATAAGGGCCTGGAGACAAACTGGCCCCTTGTCAGAAGCTTTCCTGGGCACAGCCCTGCCGTGATAAGGTGGCACACCCCCACCAGCCAGCCCTGCCAGGCCCTGCCCTGGAAGTACAGCTCCCACCATTGAGAACAGAGGTGATTCAAATTGTGGAGCATGGTAGCGGGAAAACTCCCACTCTTGAAACATTCATCCATCCTCCCATCATACATCTGTCTTTTTACTGAATTCGTATTTATTGAGCATCTACCATGTGCCAGCCCTTGAGCTGCTAGTGGGGACAACACAGAGATGATCAAACCTAGGTCCTAACCCTTATGATGCTTCCAGGGACACAAACCACCCCAGTGCAGTGACACAAGTGTGGAGAAAGCAAGCCCATGCACAGCAGTAGCAGCAATGTCTTTTAAGCATTTCTGTTTCATTTTTTATTATTTTAAGTGTACACACAAGGAGAAGGAACAGTGTACTAAACTGCCATATAATCATCACCCAGCTCCAGTGATTTTTAGTAATATTGTTTCATCCAGCCCTTCCACTTTTCTGGAAGGAGTATTTTAATATAAATTTAAGAGAGCATGCACCTCATCCATAAATACTTCTGTATGCATCTGTGATGTGAACATCACCATCCCAGCAGCAATATCTAACTACCATAAACAATACCTCTGTCCCCTGCCACCGGGACATCACCAGTCCCCAGAATCCAGTCACATACCTGCACCACTAGGAGTCTTGGCAAGGATCTGTTATCTCTGGCAGGAGTTTCCAGGGCCCCAGGTGTGCATTCCTGGGCCTCGCCAAAGGGTAGTATCCAGGTAACTGCACTGATGGATAGCCACCAGGCCTAGCTTTTGGAAGGGCTGCCCTTCTGTAACTGCTCTCTTTGTCCCCCTGTCCTTGCTGCAGATTGAAATGCTAGAACACAAGTACGGTGGCCACCTCGTGTCCCGGCGCGCCGCTCGCACTATCCAAACCGCCTTCCGCCAGTACCAGCTCAGCAAGAACTTCGAGAAGATCCGCAACTCATTGCTGGAGAGCCGCCTGCCCCGCCGCATCTCCCTGCGCAAGGTGCGGGTACCCACGGCTGAGAGCCTGGCGGCCGAGAAGGCGCTCATGGAAGGCTACGGCCTCATGGGGCTGCCGCTGGTGCGCTCGCCTTCCCTGCCGCCCACCTTCGCGGGCACGCTCACCGAGCTGGAGGACTCCTTCACTGAGCAGGTGCAATCGCTGGCCAAGTCCATCGACGATGCCCTCAGCACGTGGAGCCTCAAGACCATGTGCTCCCTGCAGGAGAGTGGTGCTTACCAGATCCACCAGGCCCTGCATGCGGGCACGGGGGCCCTGGGCCTGGAAGCCGAGCTGCGGGAGCCCGAGAGTGCCCGCCCGCGGGCTGGGGAAGAGGCCGCCGAGGGTGCCGGCCTCCCCCAGGGCCACAGCAGCACCCTCATGATGGCTTTCCGGGATGTCACCGTGCAGATTGCCAACCAGAACATCTCCGTCTCCTCCTCCACAGCTCTGTCGGTGGCCAACTGCCTGGGCGCACAGACTGTCCAGGCGGCGGCCAAGTCTGCTGTGGACAAAGGTGAGCAGAGCGGGGTCCGGGGTCAAGAGGCCCCAGTGGCCCCGGACGCAGGTCAGAGGGATGCACCTGCCCAGAGCACGTGCGCCAAGGCCGGAGCCGGCAGAGCCCTGCAAGCCACCATGCCTGGAGGTGCAGACCCGGTGGTGGAGGAGGCTGGGGCTACTACAGAAACAGAGGAGGCGGAGAGGGCAGGGAAGGCGGGGAAAGGGGCCGAAGCTGAGGCCAGCGACAACTTGGAGCAGCTGAGCAGCAGCAGCATGTTCGCCAAGTCGGCCTCGGAAGAACCAGCCGCGACCTCCAAGGAGGCCCTGCAGGCCATGATCCTGAGCCTGCCCCGCTACCACTGCGAGAACCCTGCCAGCTGCAAGTCGCCCACACTCTCCACAGACACCCTGCGCAAAAGGCTCTACCGCATCGGCCTGAACCTGTTCAACATGTAAGTGAGCACAGTTCTGGAGCCCAGGGAGTCCTGGGGAGGTCCCGGGAGGCAGGGAAGAGGGGTAACCTGTATTACAGATGAGCAGGGTGCCAGGTAACTTACCACATCATCCCAGTGCCCAACTAGGAGGCATTTGTGCAGTCCCTACTCCTTGAGATTCTGCACAGGAATGCACATTTTATTTTTAATTGTTATGAATTGATCTTAAGCATTAGGAACAAAACACCACATCAAGCCTATGCTTCACCACTACTACTGATTAAGATGAAGCTAGGGTTTGAAAAGTGAGGGAATTTACAAGAAAATGCAGTATCAAGTAAATAAGCGTACAGGTAGTATGAGGACTGAGCAGAGACCATTTCGGTAAGATATGAAGTGAGGGGACCAGCGTTAGCTCATGGGGTTGATGACAGGACAGAACAATGAGGAAAGGTAGATAAGGGCCTGGGTAAGGGAGAGAGAGAGAACTTGCATGGGGAATGCAGGAAGAGAGCAGGAGAGGGACTGAGATGAAGGGGGAAAGAGACGGGGAAAAGAGTGGGAAGCAAGCAGAGGTGGAGTGGCAAGAGAATAGGGGAATGGAAATAAAGAAATGAATGGCTGCCATAGCTCAGAGCCCACAGCCAGAGCCGCCAACCGGACCTCACCTTACAGCCAGTAGCAAGCAGAGGTAACACATGCCACTTGCACGGAGGTCTCAAGGGCATGAGCCACTCATCTCCTCCCTCCACCTACTCCTTCCTTCTTAGCACTGAGCCAGGAAACAACACCCTCCTGCCCACTTGTACTTTCATTTATTTTCATTTTTATTTTTTAAATTTTTATTAAGGTATTATTGATATACACTCTTATGAAGGTTTCACATGAAAAAACAATGTGGTTACTATATTTACCCATGTTATCAAGTCCCCATCCATACCCCAATGCAGTCACTGTCCATCAGTGCAGCAAGTTGCCAGAGATCCACTATGTGCCTTCTCTGTGCTACACTGTTTTCCCCGTGATCCACCACAGCATGTGTGCCAATCATAATATCCCTCAATCCCCTTCTCCCTCCCTCCCCACCTGCCCTCCCTCACCCCTCCCCTTTGGTAACCACTAGTCCCTTCGTGGAGTCTGTGAGTCTGCTGCTATTTTGTTCCTCAGTTTTGCTTCGTTGTTATATTCCACAAATGAGGGAAATCATTTGGCACTTGTCTTTCTCCGCCTGGCTTATTTCACTGAGCATAATGTCCTCCAGCTCCATCCATGTTGTTGCAAATGTACCTTCATTTATTTACTTGACTGTTAGTTATTGAGTGCCAGACCACAAAGGTAAAAGATACGTCCCCTGGTCCCAAGAAGTTCATATGCTAGGGAGAATAACTACTGTTCAGAGCTCACCTTACATGAAATATCTGCAGACTTCCTAACAGTATCTGAAGATAGCATTATGCCATTTACAGAAAAGGAAATGGGTAAGCTACACACTGAAACAGCTGGTAAGCGGCAGACAGGTGAAGCCAGATCTGTCTGGCTCCAAATTCACTGCTCTTTCTTCATCAGGCTGCCACCCTGGTGAGCACAGCCCCTACCCTTTTCCAAAGCATCACTGCTGCCTGCACACGAATGCTCACACATACTCAGATCCTTCAAGAGAGGTGTTCTCAAACTCTCCATAGTGAAGAACCAGTTTGGGTTTTTACCCAGTATGTGTGGACTGATATTTTGTAAAATACAATAAAAATGACTCTTTAGAAAAACAATCTCATGCTTGGTTGTCCTGAAAATGTCAAAGTGCTATAAAAGGTTCTAAATGCTTCCCCTCTATTTCTGTACTTACCTTCTGGACCAGTAAGATGCAGTTCAGGGAGCAGAATGGAGTTGCAGACCATACTGTGAGCATCTTTGCCTTAAGACACAGCACCCACACCCACCCATCGAGCCTGAGAGAGTAAATGCTGAGCAGGATTCAAGTGTCCACCAAGAACAGAGAACAGGGTGTGGTGGGAGAGCTCACCTCTATTTCCCCTCCCTCCTGAATCCAGGGTGTGTAATTTCAAGGCACCTACCTTGCTTATATAACAGGATACAGTCAGGGAGGAAGGGCCTTCTTGGCGGGCCTTGGAGAGACCTCAGGCTAAGACCCAGTGGGAAGAAGGCGGGTAGACAGACGGGACGCCTCTCCCCCTGCTCTGGAGTTCACTCTGCTTGGCCAGACTGCTCCTTGGCCCTTCCTGCCCCACACTATCTTCTCTACTGTGTGCGGAGATTCCAAACAGTGGGGGTTTGGGGAGAGGTGCTTCCGATGGGGAACCCTCAGGCGTGGAAGGGATCTTGCATTTCCAGGGAATTCTTCCTAGGGCACTTTCGTGGACTGGAAGGATGGGGCGAAGAAAGTGGATGGCTTGGGCTCACTGTAACCCTTCTCCCTGCTTGCAGAAACCCAGACAAGGGTATCCAGTTCCTGATCTCGCGAGGCTTCATCCCTGATACCCCCATCGGAGTGGCCCACTTCCTGTTGCAGCGGAAGGGCCTCAGCCGGCAGATGATCGGAGAGTTCCTGGGCAACAGCAAGAAGCAGTTCAACCGCGACGTGCTAGAGTGAGTGCCCCTCCCTCGGGCCATGCGCCCGGCCCCCGACCCCCGGCCCTGCCACCAGCCCACGATACCCCGGGTGCTGGATGTAGCAGGTAACAAGGAAGGGCTCAGGGCAGGAAGCACAACCTCGGAAAGCTGGGCCATTTCCCAGAAATCCCTGCTCCAGCTCCAGCAGCTTCTTGATTGGCCCTAGGGCCCAAGTCTTTAGCCAATCATAGTCTGTTTCCCCACTTCAAAGTCATTCAGGATTGAGCACTCTGCGCAGAGCATCCCTGGAGGCCCTGGGGTTCTGGAAAGGTCCAAGGAGACAAAAAGTCCTCCCTCCTTGCTACCCTCTGGGACAGAGATGGAGCCTGGAAAGGAGGCGGGCTGAGCCAGCGCTGGGGCCATCTCCACCTAGGGAACAGGCCCCTCAGCCCACCTCTGGTGGCTGTCCCCTGCCCGACCCCCAAGCCCCTCCTCTGCCAGAGCGCGTGCTTGTTCCCCTCACAGGCTCATTTCTGTATAGGCGGGGGCAAACAAAAGGCCGAAAAAAGAAGGGGTTAGACTGAGGGTATTTAGAGCAAGAAAATGCAATGATTCCATGAAGACAAAGTGACCTCCAAGATCACAACAATCAGAGAAAATTGTTTTGAAGTTCAAGAGATGAGGGGAGGCCACTGCATTTGCTAGTGCTCAGCTCTGTCGGTTTGGGGGTGCAGACGGGCAAGAGTCAATACTTGCTCCCCCTCTGGAGCTGTAGGGCAGGGGTGGTGTTCCTCGGGGCTGAGGAGCAGGGATTTGGAGCCACCCCTCCCCTGGCAGAGAAGGCGAGGCCCCTAAAAGCCTGCTTCAGGCCCCTGCTGCTCCCCATGCACCTTCTCTTTTTCACTAGGCCCCCTGAGCTCACTTCCTTCTTGAAGGTTCACCATCCTGTACGGAGGCGACCCACTTCTCTCCCCACTTTCTCCTTGGGTACAGTCAGCGGCAGTGTTTCCCCTGGAGTCCTGGGGGAGCAGCAAGGGCCTGCTAGAGAGGGGCAGGTGGCTCCTGCTCAAGAGTTTGGAAGCATGAGAGTCACAAGGCCTGACTAGCAAGATTGTCAGTGTCCTGGGGTGGGACTCGAGAGCTGGCTTCTATTTATGGAGCAGTCATGGTGCTGTGTCTTTCGATCTCCATGCCTGTAGAGTGGAGGGGTTGGATTGCCAGGGCCAAACCGGTGCCCTCTAGAATCCCTGTGACAGTCGTACTTTCACTGTTAGGGTAGTTGCCTAACTGAGCATAGTCAGAAGAGGAGGGACTTGGACTATCTGAGGGACCCTGAAATCCCCTCAATGGCCTCTAGTTGCCGGGCCCCAGTTCCTGCCTCTGACTCTGGTTGGCCTTGGGGAATCAGCTGTCCCTCTGGGAACTGGTGGTAAAGATGGTCCGAGGAAACTGATGAATGTGCAGGGTTTCCCTTTCATCCCCCTGTCCCGCACCCCCACCCCCATCTCCCCCCCTCCCTCTGGCTCCTCTCCTTTTGCACACCCTGGCTGCGCGGGTGCCCTGAGGCGATGCCCTGTGGACAGGATAGAGAAGAAAGATCAAGTTCTTTCTGTTTCCTGCCTTGCCCTGTTTTCCCCCCACCTGGGTGTCTCTCTGGCCTCTGCCTTAGGAAGGAGGCTGTACCCTATCATTTCACTCTGCCCCTCCCCACTGGGGGACCCTGCTTTGTTTCTCTGCAGGGGTGACTGTGTCACTCAGAGGTCCTAACTGGCTGTTTTTTGTTTTCTGCCTTCCCAAGTCCCCATGTGGCCTGGCCCTGGGATTCTAACCTGCCAGGCCCCCACTGGCCTGGAGTGCTGGGAATGCGTGGCTTTCCTCCAGCCCAGGCTGTGCTGAGCAGCACAATGAAAACTAATTGCCATCCTCCCCGGGAGACTGCGTGTGTGGGCAGGAGACTCCAACCAGACCAGCGCTTCTGCCTGTGCTGGGAGGGGAGCTGGGCAGAGGACTGGAAGCTGCTGAGGGGGGATCGGGCTTGGGATAGGAGGTCGTGTTGGGGGGGTAGGTCACTTCTGCAGGCCTCAGTTTCCTCACCGGTAAAGCGAGAGGGCTGGGCTGTGCCATCTCAAAGGTCCCTCTGAATCCTGTGGAAGGGTCATCTTTCCCAGTCTTTAGTGCATGTGTAGCGCCCTGGCATCACACAGAACCATTTGCCCTAAACCTCGAGGCCATGCTTTGTCATCCTGCCAGAGCTTCCCCGGGTATCCCTCAGGCTCCAGGGCAGTGGTGGGGTGCCAGAGGCCAGGGGAGAACAAGGTGATCCTTCACCATTCATTCAGCAAACAATGAGTGCCTACTGTGTGTTGGGATGGGGCTGAGCTGGGCATCCTGTGTGTGTATGTGGGATGGGAGTTGAATAGACATGACTCATGGCCCCAGGAACTTGCAGAGCCTGGTGTCAATGGCAGAGATGAGAAGAGTATGGTGAGGGAGGCGAGGTGCCAAGAAGCCAATAGCAGGCTTTCTCTGTTTGCGGAGGGTCAAGCTGAGCCCAGCTCTGCCCCAGTGAACGTCTGGGCCCCTCATGCTGTATTCTGCAGCCACACAGGCCCTGGGCTCTGGGGCCCTGGCACCCTTGACCTCTGCACATAACAGCTCCACAAAAAGGAGCCCCCTCCCCCAAATCAGTGGTTTGCTGACTGCCTGGGTTGTCTCCTGCCAAGTGCCAGGAGAAGATGGAGTATCAAAAAGAGGCAGGCACTTGCCAGGGAGTCAGAGGCATGGCGCTTTGGTGTTTCTCAGCTCCAGCCAGCTACCCCAGAGCCATTCAGAACTGCTGCCTCTTCCTTACTCCCACCAGGGAAAACACACAATAACAGTCACCCAGTGCCATTTTGCCCAGGCCTGGGAGACTTCATTGGGATTCTACACAGCTTCCCTGCCCCCGCCTGGTGATATTCAGCATATCGCATCCGTTCTGTACAAAGCTGTTTGCCAAATAAAAGGACATAATTCACCCATCCCCTTGGAGACTGAGACAGCTCAAGCCACAGCCCTCTCCAAGATGCAGCAAGACAGAAAGGGGAGAGGCTGAAAGCCTCTGGTTGGAGGGACAGGACCCCTGACCTGGGCCGCTAGGGGAAAGGAAGGGAAGGGGCCCTAGCAGAACCTGCCTCAGCTGCCGACCTATGTCAGAGAGTAGTAGATGCAATGACATTTGCCTCTAGAATCCAGCCTTCCGTGCTCCTGGAAGATGACCTCTCCACCCCTTTGTATCCTGTTTCCATAAAAGACACATCCCAAGAAGGAATGTATTCAACCAGGCTTTACCAAATAATAACAGAAGGCATTCGGAGCTCACAGGGCCATGTCCATTCCAGTGTTTGCCTGGGAAGGGCTGTTGTTTTTTAAGGAGAAACCAGCCTCAGTTTTCTCATTTGTCAAATGGGGATAATATGAATAAATCTGTCAAATGCATACAAAGTGCTTAACTCACACCTGATGCTTAGTGAGTTCTTTTAAAATGTTAGCTATTTCTATTATTGCCTTTCCCACTTGAAAACACAAGGCATTAAGGCCCCACACCCCACCGCCAACACAGGGGAGCCTCAGACACCTTAGGTCTGGTTTGGGATCAAGTGTGCTCCCCAGACAACAAGAACTTGCCGCGGAATGAAGGGGAGCCCATTTAGGGACCATCCTGTACCCTGCAAAGTCCTCTCCAGGGCTAAGGAGAGAAGGGTAGTGGTGGTCTGCTGGCAGGAGCCACACAGCAGCCAGCTTAGCATCCTTTGGAGCTAGAAGCTTCTCCCTCTCAGGCCTCACATGGCTGGGAAATTTGGCTCTGTTTTATTTCCCTTCTGAAATGTCCGCTTCAGCAAGTTTGAAGGCCCGCGGATGGGGGATCACTGCTGGCTGTGAGCAATTGGTGTCCTGGCCCCGTGATTGCTTCCGATGTGAATCACGCACACAAGGAGAGCATGGGTGTCCTCACATGTGCAGAAGTGCATGAAGGGCAGTTTTGGGGTTGAGTTCCTAGCTGCTCCTTCTCTCACTGTGTCTACTCCATTCTTTGTTAGGTATTAGAGTTTGACATTTTAGCCAGATTTTATTATTTCATTTCCATGGAAATGTATTGGCCAGAGTGTAACAGATTAGTTCTTCTTAGGGGACATTCCAAAATAAAGACAGATTGTTTGTCATACTCAACAGGCTGGAAGGCTCCAGTCTTTCATGGCTAGGTAGAAATTATTTGAGAACGTCCTGCCCATCGTGTGTGTAGAACCTCTAGATGGTTATCTTAATCCTGAGGAATTACACGAGGAAGGGGAGGGCAGGCTGGGGCCTAGGCTGGCCTTCTAGGTCTGGAGGTATGTGGAAGGAGGCCTGGGGCACTTTGGAGCTGTTTCCATCACTTTGAGAACTTGAGACTCACCACCGAGAAGAACAGAAGGAAGGGGTGTCTTCTGTAAGTGGTGTCTGTAGGTTTATGGCCTTGACCTCTCACCTCTCCGCTCCCCCTCCAGCTTGCCCTGGGTCACAGAGCCAATCAACGGCTGAGATCTGAAGCCAGGCAGAATGGTTCCATCACCGGAGCTGTTAACCCTACAGCTTTGCACTTCATCCCAAGAAAAGCATGGTCTGAATGCCTTTAGTCCTTGTCAGCAGGCTATGAACTGTGGCTCTGGAAGATCCCTTGCACGTTCAGCACATCCAGCCTTCTCATTTGTCCCAGGCAGGAACTGAAGTTCAGAGAGAAGAAATGACTATTCCCCTGGCCAGTAGCAGAGAAGTTGAACAGAATCAGATCCTGTCCCATCCCTTGACTCACCTTTATTTGCTATGCTCTGACCCTCTCATCTGAAAAGAAAGCAGAGCTGAGAAACTGATTCATGAATCTCAAGAGGTCTGAGCTAGGTTCTGTTTCCCCTCTCTGGTAGATGTATATTTTAAAGAGTCAATGGATGAATATCTAATGGTATAATTTCAAGCAGAGTTAATTAGTGATAAGGCAAAGGATTTTAGTCTATGCTAGAGGGAACTTCAAATCCACTTACTCACCTGGGATGTCAACTCAGACTCGGTCTCCAGGTACATAACAAAACCTGCCATTTATTAATCTCTGTTACATACCAGGAACTTTACATACATTGTCTCTTTTAAAACTCATAGTCACCGTGCCCATCAGGTGTTACAGGTGTTAGCTGCATCCTGCAGACAGGGAAAGGGAGGCACAGCTAAGGGACTTGAATGGAGCAGCTAAATAGTGGAAATGAGATTTAGACCCAAGAAGTCTGGCTGCTGCCCATTTCACCCAGTTATTGCCACAGAGCAGCGGTTCTCAAACTGTGGTCCCCAGAAGAGCAGCATCACTGGGGAACCTGATATTGTTGGCAATACCAGTCCTCAGGCTGCACCCCAGACCACCGAGTCAGAACTCTGGGGGCAGCAGTCTCCATGTTAATAAGCCTGCTAGGTGATTCTGACGCTCAAGTTTGAGAACCACTGGTGGATAGGTGTGCTGTGAAAGGAAGATCACCTCCAGCATCCATGTTGCCTCCTAATCTGGGTAGTTTGAACTTGGTTCTTCTGGTTCCTGAGTCTTCACAATATGACTGCAGCCATCTCTTTGGAGGCTCCCAAAGATGAGATTTTCTTTGCCCACATGTCGTCACCAGGAACACTGGCAGGGCCTCCTGCGTCATCTTCCTGCTGCTCTATTTTCTTAGCCACACTGCACTTTTCCAAAAAGCCTTGACCTTTGTTGGGCACGTTATGAGTTCTGACTAACAAAAATAGCTCTCTGGCGGATGGGGATATTTTTAATTGAATTGTATGAGCCAAGAACTGCAGAAATAAAACCAGGGTTCCTACATCCCGTGGCAGTGGGAGGTTTCCTTTCATCCTAATCCTGAAACCTGGGCTCAGTCTCCCTGGAGCACCAGCTCCGTGCATGCAGCACACACACCTCTTCCCTGGCCTCTGCCTGCATCTCACCTTCCAGATCTCTGCTGTCTCTTCTGGCCAATTAAATATCCCTGCTGCTATCATTACCTATCTTCAGCTCCCAACCAGTTCCTTTGTCTGCCAGACACTGTCTTGCTATTGGAGGGAAAAAAAAGTTGAGATGACGAAATGCATCTTGATCTCAGTCATGTGCAATGCTTCATTTCCCTGCAACACAAGCTGATTCCATGCACAGATCGGTGTGAGCAAGCAGTTTTATGCAAGACTGTACCTGTTCATACAGATGCAGGGAACATCTGTGCTGATGCTTCCCCAGCCCTTCCGGGGTCCTTGCCACTGCCCCTGCAGAAACCTGCAGGGGATGGCAGCCTGAGCAGAAGCTGTACCACCCTGATTCCTCACCACCGGTGGCACTTCCCCAGGCAGGGCCAGACATGCTTTGCTGGAAGCAGTCTGACCAGCACCAGTTTGGCCTAGTCCTCGTCACCCGTCCACTTGCATCTGCAGCTGAAAGAGGAGGGAAGCATGTGCCCCGCACACTGCCTCACTGCCTGTAGTCTGGAATCCATGTGGTCATTGCCCTGGTCTCAGGGTCAGCTCCAGAGGATCTTGGCAAAGCAGGCTGAGAATCCTAGGCCACCAGGCAGAGTTTCCGAAGGCGGCAGCCACTAAGCCTCTTCCCCAGCTGCCCTCGCGCTCAGGGTCTCATTCATCCACATAGTTTGTCACTCACTCATTCATCCCCAGAACACTTAAATTCATATATACGCCAGAGGTACGGAGAGGAAAAGAGCCCCTGCCTCAGGGAGCTTGTAGCCTCATGGGCAGGCAGGAAGGTAAATGTCACGTCACAGGATTCAACTTCAGTGGTAGGCAGAAAGCATGTCCAGGGGATGGTGGAGGTTAAGAAAGACACCTGCAGACTGATAGCTAGACAGAGACCTGCAAAATCACGGAGGCTTCGGAGGAGACTGCAGGGGGGACAGCTGGTACGTGTAGGGGCAGGAGAGGCTGGGAAGCTAAGCGGGCCTGGCTTGCTTTGCCAAGGAACCTGGGTTTCATACTCGGGATGTGGGAAGCCCTTGAAAAAATACAAGCAGAAGAGTAAATGACAGGACCAATTGGGTGTCCTAGAAGGATTGTTCTGGAAGATGGTTTGGAGGCACACAGGCTGGTTAGGAGTCTACCACAGTCAGAGTAGTGGTGAGAAATGATGAAGCCTTAACCTCAGCAGTGGCCGTGGGGAGGGCAGAAACAGGTGGGCCAAACGCATGGAGAGGCAGCAGGGCCTGGTGACTGCTGTGGCAGGAGAACAGAGGTGGCAAGTCACAGTGGGCAGTCCCTTAGCATCCAAGAGGTCAGGATACTGAGTCTTTGCAGAAAAATATGTTTGTGCTTCAGGCCCACGAGAGGGATTTGTGCAGATTATACCAAATAAACACATACCTTTTCAGTTTGGGCAGGGAGGACGATAGATGCTGGGTTTGGGGACATTTCATTTGAAGATTTCCTCAAACCAGACATTGTCAAATATTTACTGAGAACACATTAAAATATTAAATATTGAGTAAAACATAAAATATTTGCAACCTGACTTCCCTGCAAGAGGCGAGCACAACCTACGGTCTTGTGAACATGCCCAGTGACGGACATTCAGAGCTGAGGACCCAGATGAATTCAACAGCTACAACTCAGAAGCATGTCGGTAAACTTCCAAATGCGTTGATGTCTGCACAAGCCCTCCACGCCCAGCAGCCCCATGACTTAGGGTGGGCTTTTATAAACAATCTAGGTCAACCAAAAAGATTAACTAGTTAGTGACTAATGATAGAGTGAATTTGTCACAAGAGACAAATACTTAAGAGTTGGTGGTGTGCAGTCAACTTTCAGAGCCATTGGAATGGGCAAAGCCACCAGGAAGGGTGTTAGGAAGGAGGAGGGGGCCCGGGGGACGGGTGGAGGAGGAGGAGGCAGAGGAGGCCTGGGATGGAGGAGGGGCGCCTTCAGAGAGCAAAGGGTGCGAAGGGAGCAAGACATAGCGATGTTCCCAGAAGGGAGTGGTGAGCCACGGTGGTGGCCAAGCGGCTGGTGCGATGAGGCAGGTTAGAGCCACTGGACTTGGCAACGTGGCGACCAGTGTGGCCTTGACGGGAGATGTTTTGAGGGAAGGCAGAGCGGGTTCAAAAGTGAATGGGATTGAGGAAGTGGAGACAGCAGGGCAGGGACACTTCTAGAAGTCTGGCTCCAAAGAGGAGTAAAGAAAGGCAGTAGAGGCTAGAAAGCAAAGAAGTGTCAAGGCAGGGTTTCAGTTTGTAGAACAGAAAAGATCTGATTTGGGTGCAAATGAGAATAACTTAGTAGATGCTAAATTGGTATCTTATGAGGAACATCACCAACACAATGTGTCCAGAATTGCAGTCTCCTTCGCTCACCCAGCACGGATGCCCACCCTGTCATGGGCTCATCCTAGGAGCAGGCCACCAGGCCCCTGGGTGCTTGGGCTGGAGCTCTGGGGCTCATGGTTGACTTTCCATTCCTCACTCCCACGTTCCCCCTGGCACCCAGTCCTACCAGTCCTTCCTCTGGGGTGGGTCTCAGAGCACCCACACAGTCCATTTCCACCTTAGCCCAAGTGCCATCATCCTTCACTCGGAGCTCTGCAGTGGCACGCTGACCAGGCCCCCGCTTTGTTCTTGTTCCCTGCCCCTCCTTTTCCATTCATTCCCCTCCAGCAGCCAAAGAAATATTCTTGAAACAGACTGGATCATATCCCTCCTCTGGTTGTGCCCTTTGGCTGTTCCCACTGCATTCAGGGCAAACCCCCAGTCCTTCCATGGCTCAGGGGCTCTGACTGGGCAAGCCCCTGCCCACCTGCCTAGTCCCACAGCCCGCCACTCTCTATTCTGCCTTTTTGAGTGCCTTCCTACCACAGGGCCTTTGCTTATGCTCCCAGCTCTGCCTGAAAGCTCTCCCCCACCCTCCCTTCTCTTGTTCAGCTCCTACTATTCTTCCAGGTCTCTGCTCAAATGTCATGTCCCCAAAGAAGCCTTCCCAAAAGTATATCCTTTGTCCTCTCATGGAACCTTGTCCTTTGCCTATGGAAGACTCTTCACAATTACAAGGAATAATTTTTTTGGCTCTGTGTATGTTTGTGTCTGTCACCAGAACAGGGTCTGTGTTTGTGTCATCAGTGTGCACTCCAGGTCCCTAGCACAGTGCCTTGCACATGGTAGGCTCTCAATGCATGTTTGTTGGGAGGGAGGGAGGTGGGGAAGGAAGGAACAAAAGCCATAAGCAGGGTCAGAGAAAGCAGCAGAGAGGTGAAAGGGGACAGTAGAAGGGAGGAATTGGTTCCCTAGGGGGCTGTGGGTGCCCAAGCCAGCTCTGACACTGTGGGATGGCCACACAGCCTCTGTGCTGATTGCCCACAGGCGGGGCTCCTCACACGTGACCCTATGGCTGTGTCCAGTTGGCCCCTCTTGGCCCCTCACAGGCTCCATCAGCATCTGGGTACGCACGGCCCAGGGAGAGACAGTCTAGCACCAGCCACCGTGGGGAAAGGAGCAGGCTTGCTGGCTCCAGAGTCCCCCACAGGGCTGGCACTCTTGCGAGCTTCAGTTCCCTCATATGTAATAAAAACCTGGGCAACGGTTGGTACTGCTTCGGATTGAGAAGGAGAAGTCATCGCACACTTAGGGAAGCACTGAGATATTCAGCGGATGGGGGTCTAGAGGGAGCTCCCCCCTGGCTTTAGGACCCTGTTGAAGTGGAGTAGGCCCAGAGGGGTAAAAGGCCCCACAAGCAGGAGGCAGAAAACCAGTTCTCTCTCACTGGGGGTGCCTGGGGCAGGTGCCTTTGTCTCAGTTTTGCTTTCTGTAAAATAGGGCAGTTGTGCCCCAGCAAAGACCAGTCAGAAAAATGTGATATGTTTCACCTTAAAGATGATCAAAGAGGAGAGATGGTTGTTGACAGTCCTGGGTGGAGGCAGCAGGGGTGGATCTGGAAACTCTCAGTGATCTCCTCCCACAAGGATTCCCGGTAGATACTGCAAAATAAGAGCAGCGATGGGAAAGGGTGCCAGATGAGGAGAGAGGGGGAGGAGGTCACGAGCAGGCTGCAGTTCAGACTAGGGAGTGAGCGAAGGATCGTGGGGAGCCTCTAGGACAGCGTGATTCCAGGCTGATGGTCACCCCTGGGGTGCAGGTCCACTGGAGCAGGCCTGCTGCAGAGAGCACAGCGGCAGCCCGGCCAGGCCCTGCTGGGAAGGCACTGAGTGGTTCCCTGGGGGGAGGGGCAGAAGCGCCAACCAGCAGTGGTGCTGCCCCCTCCTGCTGCTGGGAGCCTGCTGCCTGCCAGTTGTGGCCGCTCCCCACTTCTGGGGCCCTGTCAGAGAGTGGCAGAGTGGAGGGAGTCCTGAGAGGTCACTTCCCCCACGCCCAAATCTCCAGGGGCACTAGTGCCTCTCCACCACTCAGCACAGTTTCCTCCCTGCCACTGGGGGTTTTGCAGAAATGTTGAGATTTTCCCTAGCTTTTGAGAACCCTAGGACACCGCCTGCCCACCCAGCAGTGATGTGCCAGGTGGTAGTTGAAGCAGGAAGGCAGGAAATGCGTGTGTTGGGGAGGGTGTCTTCTGTCTCGGCCTCCATCAACCCCCTTCCTCAGCACCACTGCAGAAGCAGCCCCTGAGAGCCAGGGACACATGTTCTCCCAAGAGCTGCTGCCCAGGGGCCCATGAGTTGCTGGACATATTGAAAACCTCCTCCACCTGGACCAAATCCCCTCCTACTTATCCCGGCACACAGCTCAGCCATTGGTTTCCAGTTGCTAAGAATTGCCTGGAGAGCTTGTGGAGAATACTGACTCCCAGCCCTGGCCTCCCAGCAGTCTAATCCCAGATCTGGGTAGGTTCAAGAATCTATTTTAACAAGCTGCCTTGGTCCTCGAAGATGTGGGATGTAGAGACTCTCCAGCCCCATGGGCCAGGTGTCCTCCTATGAAGCCCTCCCCAACCCCAAGGCCTAGCCTGATCTATTCAGTACCCCCCATTCTGTGGGCTGGCATTTCCGCCTGTCTGAGTCTCCCGTCCCAGTCCTTGACTCTCAGGCTCCAGGCTCATTACTGGAGCTTTTAGCCACAGCCTCGAGCGAGTGATCAGGCTACGTGTCACCTGCGAAGGGCTGGAAACTAGGCCATTGTGCTTGGCTGAGCAGATCTGCCCTCTCCCTGCTGCTCACTGCCTCCCTCTCTCTCTGCTGCCTCCCCACAGTGCTCGGGCCTCCCAGCACCAGCCCATCAGTGTGGTGTGAGCGTTGGGGCAGAGCGTGCATGGACAGAGGCTCTGGAAGGGATGCAGATGAGGCATACAGGGTGCCAGGAACAGGCTCGGGTAGACGGACTGATGGGGCAAGTCCTGGGCAGCAGCTGGATGCCAGATCAGGCAACCAGGGGTCATCCTGGGGTCCTCCAGGGAGACAAGCATCTCCATCAGGGCTGGTGAGCCAGGCTAGGGCCCATTGCACGGGAGCAGGAAGGCTTGCAGGAGTTGGGGGCTGGGGGCTGGGATGAGAGGATGCCAGGTGGCTGCCCCCTGCTCCAGGCGCAGGCCCACCCTGCTCAGTCTGCACATCTTCCTCTTGCTTCATCTCTTGTGTTTCTCTGTCTCTCCCTCTTCACCTCTCTCTCCTTATCCTCTCTGTGTCCTCCCTGCCTGTCACCATCTCCTCCCTCCCACTCCTTGTGTCCTGGCTGGAGCTCCTGTTCCCCATGGGCATGACTGCACTGGTTTGCTGCCTCTGTCCACCACCGCTGTGTGACTCAGTCATGCTCAACTCATATCTCCTGACACCGGTAGGCTGGGGGCACTCAGATGGCCCCACAGTGCTACCCTCAGAGTCCACATGCCCGCTGAGGAGGGCTTAGTGGGTACTGACAGGAGCTGCCTAGGAATCAGAGTGGCCTCCCACGGGGCCGGACCTGGAGGCCTTGACTGCCCACCTGCCCCTCCCCAAGGTCCAGACTGACATCACCAGGTCCCATACTTGGGCCAAAAGCTCGCCTCCACCCCCAGCCCCACCCTTTCCCGCCCACCACTCAGGCAGACAAGCCTGAGAGAAGGCTGCCCTCTGCCCACCCATAGGGATGGGGAGAGGGGAGGAAGAGGACCTCTGCAGCCCTTCCTTCTCAAGGGGTCCCAGGTAACGGTCTCTCCTCCCTGTTCCCCTGAAACGAGTCAGGGAGGCAGAGTCTCATGGGCCCCCAGGCCCCGACCCCCACTGTGTGGCTGTCTCCCTTGCTTTCTCCTAGAAACTGGCAAGAGAGCCAGGGTTGAGTGGGGACCTTTGAGTCTTCTGGGCAGTGGGCTTAGCATGGGAGCTGGGACCATGGAGGAAATGGGTCCTGCTCAGAGCTCAACCCTCTGCTCACACATCCACTCCACTCAGAGAACGTTTCCTGAGTCCACTGGTGTGCTGGGCACTGAGCCGCGGGCACGCCTCACCCTCTGTGGGCCAGTAGGCAGCCGTGACCAGGCGCGATGCCCGTCACGATGCTGTGGTAGAGTCCTCTGGGGGTGTGGACTGGGTGTACTGACCTGGAGAGGGGAGGTGGAACGGAGCATGGGTGCAGAAAGGGGAGAGGGTAGCTCCAAGAGCGGTGTTGTCACGTGTGAGCTCCTACGATTCTCAGCAACTTGAGGTCTTTGCTGGGCTTTGCAGGGCCCAGATTCCAGCCTCTCTGCTCATAACACTGGGACAGGGCACCCAAAGGAGGGTGAAGCTGGGTGAGGTGGGGGCAGGGTGGCTCCTGGCCCAAGACCCTGTGGAAGGAGCAGCCTATGTAGAGGAATGAGACTGTCCAGTGGGGACGACTAGCACGTGCCGCCCATGAACTGAAGGGGACATTCAGAGGTGGAAGGGCCCTTGAGGAGCAGGACTCTGACCTCCCCCCTTCTCAGAAGAAGAACCTGAGAGTCCAAGAGGTGAATTTGTGACCCAAAGTCACAAGAAATTTTGTGGTAGGCCAAGGCCCAGAGTCTGACCATGTTTGTTAGGCTATTCCCTCCAACATTAAACCAATTTGTCATTTACTCTTGGGAGGCCATGACTTCCTCTGTGAGCTGGGGGCTTCTTGATGGGAACGTGGGCTTGCTCCTGTCCTGGGTCACCAGGAGAACTGGGAGGGGCCTGGGAGGAGTGGGCAGAGAGTTCAGTCTGCTGGGCACCACATGGAGGACACAGGCTCCTAACGGGCAGGAGCTGAAGAGTGTGTTTTATCATTTGCATGTTAAACCTCAGTTTGCTCTGAGGTTGCATGGGAGGGATGAGGGATTTGGAGGCGGGAGGTCTGCAGCCCCATGGCCTTGGCCCACCCCCTAGCCGCTCTGGGCCTCGGGTGCTTGGCTCGGAAACGGAGACCACAGCCAGCGACAGGGCTCTTGCCCTAGAGGGAAAAAGAGAATCCTCTCAGGTGACTAAAAGGAGCCCCCTGGGGGTGAATTGGACCTGGGAGGTGGGCGCCAGTGTCCTCCTGCCGGGTCACAGGGACCGAACCCCTTCTCCCACCCACCTTGGGTGGGCTGTGACTCCTTCCTCGGCTGCAATCAGTTGGGGGAGGCCTAGGGGCCAACCTCTCATGACCACCCCCCCAACTGCCTTCAGCTGCGTGGTGGATGAGATGGACTTCTCCAGCATGGAGCTGGACGAGGCCCTGCGGAAGTTCCAGGCGCACATCCGCGTGCAGGGCGAAGCCCAGAAGGTGGAGCGGCTCATAGAAGCCTTCAGGTCGGACCCCTCCCACAGCCCCGCTCCCCTCACACAGCCTTCAAACACAGGCCTGGGCACAGGGAGGGTGCCCCATGCGGGAAGTGGAGTGCTGGGAGGCTGGGGGACAGTCAGGTGCTGGGGACAAGTCCCCTGGTGAGGCAGGAGGTGTGGGCTGGACAGAAAAGAGGAACGGGAAGAGAAGGGACAGGAGCCCCAGGGAGCTCCCAGCTGGAGCAGCCCAGCCACGGACTGTGCGCACTCACTCAGCCCCAGCAACAGCGAGTCTGATCCGGGTGTGGGGGGGTGACACCTGCTCTGTCCCTTCAGTGGGGCAGAGGGCCAGGCTTTGGGGAGGCCATCATCCACAGGCTGAGGGGGCACCTCCTCGGACCTACAGCCCTCAGAGTGCTGGGGCGCGGGGAGGCTGGCCAGGCCTTCAGCACGCGCTGTGTCCCCCACAGCCAGCGGTACTGCATGTGCAACCCCGAGGTGGTGCAGCAGTTCCACAACCCCGACACCATCTTCATCCTGGCCTTCGCCATCATCCTGCTCAACACGGACATGTACAGCCCCAACATAAAGCCTGACCGGAAGATGATGCTAGAGGACTTTATCCGAAACCTGCGAGGTGAGAGGGGGCAGAGGAGGCGGGGCCTCTGCTCAGGCCCCGTTCTGATCAGGGCTGGTTCTGTGCGTCTGAGCCGATCATCACCCCAGTGGCCGAGGGCGCCAGCTGCTGCTCTCCAGGCCTGGCCACACAGAGCGGCCTGGGGAAGTTCCCTGCATGCGGGCATCTGGGGAGTTTCTAGGAGCCACTGCTGTTGCCCCACACCAAGCACCCAGGGCCCCTGGCCCTCCATGGCACGGCTCTGTTGATTGACCTCAGGTCCCTGGCACCATAGTCGGTTCCCAGGTGATACCAGCCCTTACCTCCTCACAACTCATGGGGGCTTCTGCGGCTTGGGTCCATGTCAGTGAGCCTTGCAGATAGCGCCGTTGCCAGCCTTTTCTGATGGATATAGTCCCCCACCTGACAGGGAACAGGACAGAATGGACAGGTGTGATATGTGCTCAACTGATTTTTTTTCCTTTTGAGCGCTTTACAAATCAAAGTCATACATAAGCATAATTTAATAAAGTCAAACAATTCTATAAGGCTTACTATAAAAACATTAGTCCCTCTCTCCACTCTCCTTCCTCAGAGGCAACCACCTTCAACTTTTTTGCTGTTTACTGCGTTTCCTCTATATTACTAAGTAACATGCTTCTGCTGCTTTTCTTTGGCTATTCCTCTTTTAAATTATTATAAAATATATACTGCAAGATGTGTAAATCAGAGCCTGTGAAGGTTTATACTCCTATACACCTATGTGATCACACCAAGATTTAGACGTTCATCATTTCCATCCCCAGAACATTCTCTCGTGCCCTGCCCAGGAGTACCGACTCTTCTAACCTTCTGTCACCACTCATGAGCTATGCCAGCTCCTGAACTTCATACAAACAAGATTATACAGTGTATATACTTTTGTGTCTTTTTTTTTTTACTGCTATTTGTTTTTAGGTTTTTAAGTATTCTCTATTAATATGTCTTCATCCAGGGAGGTTGCTGTAACAAAATACCACAGATTGGGCAGTTTATAAACAACAGACATTTATTTCTCAGTTCTAGAGGCCAGAAAGTCCAAATTCAGGGCACTGGTAGATTCATTGTCAGGTGGTAGCCTGTTTCTTGGTTCGAGCTGACATCTGTCTGTGTCTCTGGCCCTGGTGGAAGGGGCCAGGGAGCTCAGTAGGGTCTAAGTGCAATAATCCCACTTGTGAGAGCTCCATCCTCACGACTTAAGCACCTTCTAAAGGCCCCCTTCCTAATACCATCATCTTTAGGGTTTGGATTTCAACATATGAATTTGTGGGGCAGGGAACACAAACGTTCAGACCATAGGAATTTACCTCTGCACAATATCAGGATTTAGCTCTTTCATCCACCTTCCCCAGCCCAGTCCACTAAAACTACCCTGAAGCCCCATGCTCTCAGGATACCTGTGGCATCATTTTTGTGACATCAGTCGTTTATGTTACTAAGACTAGGTAAACACCATCCAAAGCTGAGTCTTGAAGCATACAATGATCACAAAACAAATCCATTCTGTTTCTTTTCTTGGAGTGAATACTTGCATTCTTTTTCCACTGCGTAGCCCTCAGTGTAACTGCCACTCCAAACTTTCCACCCTAGGTGTCAAGGTCTTCTCAGTGTGTTGGGCCCCTGGAGGCCCTCCATGGGTTTCAGCTTCTTGCAGCTGTCTCTCCGGGAGCCTCTAGTCCTGCCCCCAGGTTGCTGGGCCAGCTTCCCAGCTGTTGTCCTGGGATCTCCACCACCATCAGGGATCCCATTCACCTTGCCCCTGGCTGACTGCTTGCTTCCTAGATTTCATAGTTTCTTCATTTTCAGTTCACTTCCAGAGAAAAGGTACACTGGAGACAAACTTTTTGAGAATTTGCATGTCTGAATATATGTTCTTCTATTTTCACTCTTGATTGGGAATGTGGCTGGGAATAGAATTCCAGATTGGAAATATTGAACTTGGAATTTTGAAGGCATTGCTCCACTGTCTTTTAGCTTACAATGCTGCACTGCCAGTCCAGCTCCTGACCTTTTGCATGTTATTTTTTCTCTCTCTCTGAAAATGTGTAAGTTCTTCTCTTTGTCCTTTGTGCTCTGAATTTCATGTTGGTGTACCTTGTTATGATTCTTTTTTAATTGAAGTATAGATTTACAATATCCTATTCACTTCAGGTATATGTCATAGTGATTCAGTATTTTTACACATTACGAAATGAGCCACATGAGAAGTCTAGTTCCATCCATCACCATACAAAGTTATTACACTATTAATGATGAGATTCCCTATGCTGTGCATTATACAACCCCATGACTTGTACCTCTTAATCCCCTTCACCTGTTCCACTCACCCCAACTCCTCCCCCACTCTAGGAATCCATAGTGTTTCCTGTATCTATGAGTCTGTTTGAGGGATTTTGTTTGTTCACTTGTTTTCTTTTTTAGATTCCACATGTAAGTGAAATCATATGGTATTTTTTCTTTCTCTGTCTGACTTATTTCACTTGGCATAATAATGCTAGGTCCACCCATGTTGTTGAAGATGGCAAGAGATCATTCTTTATATGGCTGAGTAATATTCCACTGTGTATATGTACCACCTCTTCTTTGTCCATTCATCCACTGATGGACACTTAGTTTGCATTGCTATCTTGGTCATTGCAAATCGTGCTGTGGTGCACATGGGGGCGCAGTTACCGCGTTGGATTGGTGTTTTGTGGCTGTGGTTCTCTCTTCATCCGTCGTGCTAGGTGCCGTACCGTCCTTCAGCCCGGAAACACATGTCCTCCAATTGTGGGAGTTTGTCTTAAATATTGTTTTTCTTATCATTTTGCCCTCCATTTTCTCTGTACTCTTTTTCTGAAACTCCTACTATTCAGAGGTTAGATCTCCTAGTTTGAGCTCCTAATTTTTATAGTTTTCTATCTACCATCTTTGTCGTCTTGTTTGATTTTCTTGAAGATGTTTCTTAGCTTTTCTTTTCTCCTACTTTTTCACTTCTGCTGTTATATTTTTTGTTTTCCATAACTCTTTCTTGGTCTCTAAATGTTCCCCTTTTATAGCATTCTAGTCTTGTTTTATAGATGCGATGTCATCTGTATATCTCTGAAGATATTCATGATAGGGTGTCATTTGTTTCCATTTCTCCCTGCTTACCTCTGTTTATTCTGTTTCCTTTTCTGTTTTTTCCATATTTTTTTCTCTTTCATGTTGCAGATTTTCCATGTATAGTTGGTTGTTCCTATTTAAGAGTAAGCCGCTAACTCAGAAGATTGGAGACTGACGAAAATTAGGCTTGGGGTGGATTAATGATTGTGCATTGAGCATTGACTCCCCTATACAGAATTTATCGTTGTTAACAACCATTTGATCAATAAATATGAGAGATGCCCTCACAAAAAAAAAATATATATATATATATATATACACACTTCCAATTGTAAAATAAATAAGTAACCGGGATGTAATGTATAGCATAAGGAATATAGTCAAAATATTGTAACAACTTGGTATGGTGATAGCTGGTACCTAGAATTATCATGTATATAAATGTTGAATCACTATGTTGTACACCTGAAACTAATGTAATGTAATACTGTGTGTCAACTACCCTTCAATAAAAAATAATTATCTACAAAATAAAATAAAATAAAATAAAAATAAAAAGGTTAAAAAAAAAAAAAGAGTAAGCCACTAAGAGGCTGATTAAAAACTGAGTATGAAAAACTGAGTATGAGTGGGGGTTGCTGACTGATGGGCTTTCTCATAGGTAGGCTGACTGGTGCTGATTTCATCGAGCTGTTTCACTAGGGGACCCCTACTGCAGTATCTTTAGACATTTTCTCTTGTGCTGGTTGACTCCCCAGAATAGAGATGTCCATTCTATTACCCAGAGGGTCTGAGTCTAGCTGCCAACATTCTGAGATCTTTGTGGGTAAATAGGTTGAGGTGGTCTCTTAACACACAGACTGCAATGCCATCCCCAGTTTTCAGCACAGACCCCCACCTTTGACTGGGCTTGGGGTCCCCCAGCTCAGAGTTCCTGATTCATCCTTGTCCGAGGATCAACCCTCAGTCTTCTGCTGGAATGGGGGAAGGGACAGAGAAGTCTAAATGCTTCTGAGAATGATTGTCAACCTATTTTCCGGTTTCCAGCCCACCTTCACCCGCACGTTCAAGGATGCTTATTGCCCCCAGTGCCAGAGCTCTTTGGTGGTTCTGTGGTATGTTGAGTGGCTTCTAACCTCTCTGCTTTGTTCAGTTTCTACTTCCTCAGGTTTGCTAATCCATCCATTTATTCATCTCCTTTCCAGGTGCCTTGCCCCTCCCCCAGTTCTCCTTGTCTTTGTGGGTGTATGCCTCTTTTTTAAAAAACTCCTTTTTACCAGGATATTCAGAAGGAGCAGAGGTATGCATCCTGCTATATTTAACTGGGAGCCTCTGTGTATTCAGTCTTGATCCCTGTTCTTTCTTGCCCAATCCCAATTTCTTTCAGGCCCCTGAGGGTGCTGCATGGCTCATTTGCCCAAGCTTAAGAGCCAAGCTCAGAGGAGGGAGAAATGAGGTCAATACAGAGTTACTCATAGAAAGTGTAAGGTCCTCTCAGAATTTGGGAAAACTCCCTTGAGGATGCTTGCCCAAGTTGCTTTATTTTTTAGTTTTCTCCTCTTATAAAAGAAGCATATGGTCATTAAAGAAAAATCCAGAGAAAGTAGAAGAAACTTTTTTATTGCCTCTGTTTCTACCTCCCAACAAAGGTGTGTTTGTGTTGGTATGTTTGCTGCTGGCACTCCCTGTTGCCAAAGTTTGATCACTGCCATGGAGCACCGCTTGGGCAGAGGTCTCCTCGCCTGCATGGTGCTGGGGGCTGCCTGCTCCTCCTCACTTATGTCTGACTCCCCCATGCGCTTCCAGTGCAGAAAACCTTGTCACCCATTCAGCAACTAATCACTGGGACTCCGCTCCCTACTGGAGGGGAGGGAGGGCCTGAGAGGGGGACAAGACAGAACATCTTCAAGCTGCTGTCCTGGTGGGATGGGGCTGGATAGACAAATATGTGGAGGATGAGAGGATGGCAGAGGCAAAGGCGCCTCACTGGGACACGAAGGCTGGAATGTGCAGATGAGGGGCGAGGCCTGGGAGTTTCTGGTTATGGAACAGCAGGAGATGAGATGACACTGGGGCCGTGTTACAGGACTGCTGGTGCCTGGCCAAGGAGCTTGTCCTTAATTTAATGTGTGTGGGGAGACAGCCTTTGAAGGCTTGGGAACAGGGGCAGGGCAAAATCCAGGCACCCTTTAGGAGCATGAGTGTTGTAGAGGCTCCCACCTCTGATGCTCCCCTCCACCACCTCTGTGCTTCCCCTTCCTGCTCTTCGTAGGCGTGGATGACGGAGCCGACATCCCCAGGGAGCTGGTGGTAGGCATCTATGAAAGGATACAGCAGAGGGAGCTCAAGTCCAATGAGGACCATGTCACATACGTCACCAAGGTGGAGAAGTCCATTGTGGGCATGAAGACGGTAAGTGCCCCCTGCTGAGCCGCCCCCACCCGTTGGCCAGTCCCTATTGTGGGGCTGCCGACTGCAACGCCTGCCTCCTTCCCTTCCTTCCTGACATCTCCCTTCTCCTCCTTCCCTTTCAAAATGCTTGGCCATTGTTTGCTCACTTCCTAGTTTCTGAGTGCCTCCTCTGTGCTGTGCACTGCACCCCTGGCCTGATCTCCTCATTGCCTCTTTCTACCAGCTCCCGCAGCAGGAGAGACTGAAGGGAGATGTCAGGAAAGACTGCCCACAGGACCAGGGTGGAAGCATCTGGATGCCAGATGGGAGGTTTTGAATGAGAGGGATCGTGGGCTTCTCAGATGGTCCTACTGAGTACAAGACAGCAAATAGGCCAAAGCAGGCTCTGGACGGGGTGTCTCAAACCCCTGGGGTGCCCCTTAGTTGTGACCCATGTCGCAGGCAACATGTTCCAAGTTTGCAATGATTTTCAAGATGAGCATTCCTATAGTTTACTACTCAACTTGTATGTCAGCAGAGGCTTTTGATACCACATAGATAAAGGGTGAAGAGCAGGTTCTGGTATCTGTCTGCATTTCCTCCTCCCTAATGGCTCAGAGAGCAGTTTGGGGATGTCATCCGAGGCTCTGCTGTGGACTCTCTGCTCTGTCTGTGCAGCGACGGCCCTTTTCTGCCCAGAGCACTTCTTGCTGAGGCCTTAGCCTCTGTCTGGACTGCAGGCACCCTGGGGGCAAATTCAAGGGGCTCCTGTAATGCCCTTTCCCCTGCACACTTGAGTTTGAGCATGCAGTAGAGGACGGTGTGGAGGGGCCGTCCGGCAGGCTGCAGCCTGAGACGTAGGGTGCCCTCAGGAAGGTCTTGGAATGAAAAGGGTTGACAGCAACTGGACTGGAAGCATCTGGAAACTCCTCTCAGTTTCCTCCCTGTCTCCTCATACCCTCCAGCACAGTAAGCCCCTGTCCTCCAGCCTTGCTCCCTAAGACAGTGAAGGGCAGAGAGTCCCCTGCTTTGTAATGACCTGCTTTGAAGGACAGAGGAGGTTTAGGGTCAGGTGTAGGTCCTGCAATAGGACCCTGGGTCTCCAGCTGCTCTTCTGGAAAGTGGAGCTGGGGGTGGGGAGGATGTGAGCTTGGGGCCTCGCTGAGCACCCCTCTCCCCAGGTGCTGTCGGTGCCCCACCGCCGCCTTGTCTGCTGCAGCCGGCTCTTTGAGGTGACGGATGTGAACAAACTGCAGAAGCAGGCGGCGCATCAGAGGGAGGTATTCCTCTTCAACGACCTGCTGGTGGTGAGTGGTCTGGGCAGGGGCCCAGACTTCACCCCAGAGCTGTGACTGAGCACGGGCTCACCCCTCTCACAGCACCTTCACACTGCAGGGCGCGAGGCAGCTCAGGCACATACGATCATTCCTGCTTTGTAAGTTTTGGAGCTGAGGCATAGGCTCATTATCTGTCCATGGTCCACAGTCATGGTGGAAATGCACTAGATCCCAGATCATCTGCCTTCCCAGGTCACAGGAAGCAGGCGCAGGGGCGGGGCAGAGATGTACTTCATGTCCCACAGCCTGCAAGGGACAGTGGGCCTGAGTGGGGCATGGCTGTCCCTGGGCCTGGGGGTTGCTGGAGAGTGTGTGTGTGTGTGTGCACGTGTGAGAGTGAGCATGTGTGTGAGTGTGTATGAACACTGTGTGCACCCTTGTAGGTATGGGTGAGCCTCTGTATACGTGTGTGGGTGCATGTGTGAGCACATGTGTATTGTGAGGGTATGTGTGTGTGCAAGCACTGTGTGCACATGTAAGTATTTGGGTGAGTTTGTGTGCAGATGTGTGAGAGAGTACGCAGGTGGGCATATGTGTGAGCATGTGTGTGAGAGCATATGTGCATACATGCATCTGTGGGATACTCATTCTTTGCTCTTTGAAAATAGGTACGCATTTCACAATGAGTGCCAACTATGTGGCAGGCATCGTTCCGAGTGCTGGGGACAGTGGTGAATGGGATTCTCTTTCTGTCTTTCCCTCGGATCCCATGAGGGGAACCTAATGATCTGCTCTAAGTCCACCTTCCACCGAGTGATCCTCCCACAGTGGCCTCCTAGAGTGTGAACGAGGCCCCGCGTCTGCTGCACAGCAGCCCCTGCCCCAGCTTCCCCAGCTGGGCCAAGGCAGTGCACACTCTTCGCCTGCTGGCCTGCAGGACCTCTGCACTCACCTCCCTCTGCTCCTCTCCTCAGCTGCTCTGGTGCCTTGGCCCCACGAGCTACCTCCCATGGCTGCCCTCCATTCCTGCCTCTGCTTCTGCTGGAGAAGCCCCCACACGCCTTGGCCACCACCTCGCTCACTCCGTTCATGTCTCCGCTCAGATGCCCCCTCCTCACAGAGGCCCTCCCTGTCCACCTTGCTGGCTGCCTATCCCCTCACAGTCTATTCCTTTCTCCAGTTCATTATCTTCCAAACACTTATCAGTTTCTGAAAGTACCTTACTTATCCATTTCTTTACTTTGTTTTTTGCTTACTATGCTTTATTGATTGACCAATTGATTTCCACCCTCTGGCTCTCCCCACACCCCTCCCACAGGGTACAGCCAGTTCCTAGAAGGTGCAGAAGAAGTATTCACATATTGAGCTAGTAGCTGACTGAGCTTTGATTTCAGTAAGGGAGAGAGATAGAAAATAAGAAAACAAAGAAGATATCAAATTGAGACAAAGGTGCCGTGAAGACAGTAAACAGTGTGGTAGGATATAGAGTGATGGGTGTGAAAGTGGATTTGTTTATTTTGTTTCTGTTTGGTTTTTAGCTAGAATGGTCAGGGAAGGAATCCCTAAGGAGGTAGCATTTAAGGTCCAAGTGATGAGAGTCATTCATCACTGCAGAAAGCTGAGGGGAGAGTTGTGGAAAGGGAATGGCATATGCAAAGGGCCTGTGGTGGGTCTGAGCCTACCTTAGTCAAGATACAGAAGCAGGACAGTGTGGTTTGAACATAAAGCCAGAGTAAGGCAGGGACTAGATGGGGTGGGGCAGGAAGTGGGCATTGGCTTCCTCTAAGTGCCATGGGAATAGCCACCAGGAGGTTTTATGGGGTACAAAACTGTATTTTGATATAGTATATGTTTACATACATGCATATATCTGAGTGTGTATGAACATGTCCTAAGTCTACCAGTGTGCATGTGTATGCATGCATCACTACTTGTGTTTACTCATGTGTTCACAAGTATACCTGGGTGTTCTTGCATCCAGGTGTGCACATGCATGTGCACACACATCAGTGCTATCTCCCTCTCTTGGACAGATTCTCAAACTCTGCCCGAAGAAGAAGAGCTCTTCCACGTACACCTTCTGCAAGTCCATGGGCCTGCTGGGCATGCAGTTCCACCTCTTTGAGAATGAATGTGAGTCTCAGTGGGTCCAGAGATACGTCAGAGGGTGGCTGGGGGAAGTCGAGGGAAGTAGGGAGGGTGGAGGGGCAAGCACCCAAAGGCCCCAGCTACCAGTCATTTAGGGCTGGCCCTACCCTGGCCACTGCTGCTCAAGCTCTTGGGGGCCTGGGGTCTGGTTTCCAGATTACTCACATGGCATCACCCTGGTGACCCCACTCTCGGGCTCTGAGAAGAAGCAGGTGCTGCATTTCTGTGCCCTGGGCTCCGATGAGATGCGGAAGTTTGCGGAGGACCTGAAGGAGGCCACCGCTGAGGTGGCGGAGCTGGAGCAGATCCGGATAGAGTGTAAGGGCGTGTGGACCCCTGGCTGGGTGGCGGGCTCCTGCTTGGTGCGGAACCGGGTCTGCTGTGGGCAGGCATGGCCCTGATGCCCTGCCCCACCCTGGAGTGAGTGCGGGGTGAGTCCAGGGGTCCTGCTGTCCTGGACCCACCCTCTGCCCCTGCACTGTCTCGGCCCCACATGCATGCACAGCCCTCTGTGCTGCCTCACAACTAAAGTGAGGGACCCTGAAGTATGCACACACATGTGCACATCTGGCCAGGCCATGGGGCTGCATGTGGGCCCCTTGGAACCCAAGACTCTGCTGCATTTGACCAAGACAGACCCATGCACATATTGAGGCACGCAAACCAAAGTGGCCAGGCCAGGCCCTCCTTTCCCCACGAAACAGCCTTGGGTAGATTGTCCCTGGTCTGGTCAGGTGCACCCATGGCGTCGTTCCCGATCTTTCATCTCCTTTCATCTAGCATAGCCCCCCACTTCACTTTTTTCATAACATGTCTTCTTGAAGAATCCAAGTGGTTTCCTGGCTCCTCTGCATCTTGGAGTTGTCTTTCTGCTCTTCTAAGGAATGCCTTGACCCTTGCCAAATCAGGCATTTTAGAAAGTATGCGGGCCCCTTTGTATGTCTGGGTGGTTTACTTGTTGCTTTTGGGTTTAAGAAAAGAGCAGCAATGTCCTGCAGCCCGTGCCCACTTGCAAGCTTTCATTGCGTGGTTTCAAAGAGCCTTACATGGAAGAGTGAATAAGGATGGATTCAGGAACTAAAACAGAAAATAAAAGTAGACTTCAGGTCTGCCTTACATGCTCACTTGGTTGGAAAGTATTTCTGAATTAATGTAAATCCATTAGGCAATAGGAGCAGCAGTGGGAGTTGTCAAGCAGGTGACCAATATGATGGGGAGGTGCTCTTTAATCCACGTTCTTAGAGCATCGACTGGTGCTGGGCAGTGTTTTCACAGTGTTCACAGCAATGCTGCAAGGTAGATGTTTGTCCCCATTTTACAGATGAGACTTAGGGAGTTAAGGGCACGTCTAAGTCGTGCATATTGGAAGCAGGGGAGCCGGCACTTGCATTTAAATCTATTCAGAGGTTCATGTGCTTTCCACTCTGAGAATGAGAGAAGAGGTTGTGTTTATAATTTCCTAAGAAAACAACAAAATCAGATTAAAACAACCTCCCACCAGGTGACTCAGGCAAGTGCCTGGTGGAGGGGGTGTAAATTCCCTTTCTGTGCTCTGTTGGCATCCTTGAATCCAGCAGTGTAACAAACAAACCCCTAGGGCTGGACCAGCTGCTCAGATACACCTCGGCTGCTGACCTTAATCATTGTCAAGGACACACCCTGGAGTGGCCCCAGCTCTCTCACTGCGCAGTCCCAGGGAGCCTTCCTGAGGACAGGCCCCAGCATTGCTGGCAGAGGCGCCTTCTCCCCCATCAGCCTGAGGGCACCGCCTAGCATCCCTCCCCACATTCCTGAATCCCTGGGCCAGGAAGGGGCTATCCTCTCCTGCTGTCTGGAGGGTGGGGGAGCAGGGAGAGAGGCTCCTGTCTCACTCTTCAGGTGGCGAGGAAGGGAGGGAACAGCTGAGGAAAGGGGAAGCACCAGTCAGGGAGGCAGGAGGAAAGGAAGTAGAAAAAAGAAAATGTAAAACAGCAGTAAGAGCTGCTGTTTGTGGAGCGCCTGTTATGTGCCCAGCATGGGCTGAATGCCGAGCCTACTACATTTCTTAGTTCTTGCCACACTTCCGACAAGTAAAGAAATTGTACAAGTAAAGAAACCGAGTCTAACGGTACTTAAGGACGCTGTCCAAGTTCACAGTCAGTGACAAAACAAGATTCTCACTGGGTTCCTCAGACTTCTTGCTGGACATTACGATGCTGATTTCTCCAAAGCCAAGACTCACGGGAGGAACAAGTCTCAGTTCAAGAAAAATTGTTAGTATAGATTGATGGCATGATGTGGTGATCAGGACAAATTGTTCTGCTTTGGGGGTTTGTAGTCTGGTGTCCCTGGATTATAGACAAGTAGATGGAAAGTAGAGGGAGCCCAGGAGAGTAGCTCTGATAAGAGGAAACTGTTATGTCTCCTGGAGAAGAGAAGCTGATGGAGTGATTTGGTAGTGCCTGTCAGTTCTCCAAGGATGGTGCCTGGCAGCTCGTGCCGAGGGAGGAACAAGAAGGACTAGGTTTCCAGTCTAGTGAGGGGAGTTTAAGTTGAGTATCAAGGCAGATGCCCGGGCCAGCATTGGGCAGCACCCACAGGTCCTGGGTGAGGGGGACCCCCTCCTGGGGAGAGCTCTGGAAACCCAGGGCAGACTCTGTCCCACGGACGCTGGGTGGGAGTCTGGACACTGCCAGCTGTGCCAAGTGATTGTAAGAAGAGCCACAGCCAGACCTTGTTCTAAGTGCTTGAATGTATTTCCTCTTAATGACACTTTGAAGTGGGCCCTTCTTCCCCACAGGTGAGGCACAGAGAGGTTAAGTGACCTGCCTAAAGTCACACTGCCAGCAAGTTTTAGAACCGGGACTGAAACCCAGGTGTCCACTGCATTCTCAGTAACCTCTTCTACCGCCTCTCTGACATTTGAGCAGGTATTAGCATGCCCACATGCAGAGGAAGAAACTGAGGCGCTCTCGGCTGCTTCACTGCCCTGAAGTGGGATGACAGGGTGCTGGATTTTGTAGCATGTTAGGGGCCCCTGCCCTGCCTGCTCGCTCCTCACTCCCCACCTCTGTGTGGTTGAGGCCAGGGCTCACCGCCCCCTACCCCACCCCACTCACCAGCCTCTCCGTCCTCCAGGGGAGCTAGAGAAGCAGCAGGGAGCAAAGACACTCTCCTTCAGGTCCACCGGGGCCCAGGTGGACCCACAGTCCAAGCAAGGATCGCCTACAGGTGAGCCCTGGCTCTGCTTGGAGGTCTTGGACGGCCTGGTCGTGTGGAGGCCCCCCACCATCCCTGGCCTGGGTTCCTGGGGAGTGCTCCTTCCAGGCTCTGTCTTTCTGCTGAGGACCTCCCTCCAGGTTTAGCCACCTGGGACTTAGTGGGAGTGAGGAAGGCCAGAGAAGTGTGTGAATTCACAGACTGCACCAAGACCAGAATCCGTGTGAGATGCTACCGGCCACCCCGGGGAGCTGGGCCACAGCCCGACACCCTGGCCCTAGTGGGGAGGCGCCCTGCCCTCCAGCACCTCTGATGCCTGCTGGCTCACCAGGGAGACTAGAGGTGTGGGAAGGAGGCCCACAGGAGACAGACCTGCTGTGGACACGGGATCAGAGTGAGAAGAGGGGTGGTCAGAGTGTCTGCAAACCCTGTCTGCCCTGTCAAAGTCTTTCCCTAATGAGCCATGAGCACCCTCTCATCCCAGCCAGTCAGCCCTCCCCCAGATCCAGATGATCCACCAGAGCCAGCTTCTTAAATGGGTTCTTCATGCTGAACTATTCATTCCCAAAGAATCAAGCCAGCTACAGCTTTTGTGCCACCTTTGGCCCTGTGCTCAAGACCTGCTCCCTTCCTCCCGTGAACATCCCCCCCACCTTTCCACTGTGCACCTCACCTTGCTCCCCACCTGCAGGGGGCTCGGGAAGCATTACTGCACCTCCGCCCCACCAGTCCCAAACGGAAAAGAGCTGGGAGGGAGGATGGCACAAGGACTGATCCTATCCCAGCCAAACCCCAGCAGACCAGCCAGAGCTGTTCACCAATTAATTAATCCAGCCATTTATTCTACATTAACAAACACTTTCTGAGTGCTTGCTGTGTGCCCCCTGCTAAGCACTGGAAAGCCAGGGCCCCAGCCAGACAGCAGCTTGACCTGAGACATTCCACCGGGTTTCAAGCTGGTGGTGTACAACCCTGGGTGCAGCCACAACGCCGAGATGCTGTGACCGACATCGCAGGCCTGGTCGCTCTAGCTGGGAGATGCAAGTCATTTTCCAAGCAAGACTAGGGGCTCCTTAGCTACATGGAGAGTCTCACGATGATGTCATCTGCATGTGGGTTTGACCTGCCATCACCCACTCAGAATTCTTCACCCTGCCTATCAGCCGGCCCCTTCATTTCTGTAAGGTCACAGTACAGGGACCACTGCTTATTTTCACAGCTGTTTAAATGCCAGGGCCGAACCTCCGCTGTGACTGATGCCCTGACTTCTCGCCCCATTCTCTGCATCCCAGCCTGTCTGTCTTGAAAGCTGTATCCCCTGGTCAGGCCATAGGAATGTCTCCAGGGCCTTGCCCCTCAGTTGCCTCCCTGGCAGGGCGCTTCCCGGCCCCAAACCCCGCCCAGCTCTCTCCTGGCACACAGAAAGCAGAGGGCGGTCTCAGCAAGGGCACTGACACTCCCCTGCCCCGCTGCATGGGGGTGGGGTGCTCAGGTGCCTGGGGTGGGTGGGAGCTGGGCTGACAGAGCCGGAAAGAGTCACCAAGCCATCCCTGGGGGCCCGCAGAGGCTTGGTGCTGTGCCAGGCCGGGCAGAACCCCCCAGCAGCAATTACAGGGCACTTTTCAGCTCTTACACGTGCCAGGCCTGTGGTGAGCAAATCCTCACCACCCACTAAGCAGCAGGGAAAGGAACCAAAAGGGACCACAACCCCTCCCTGTAAGAGCCCATGATTGGAGATAGATTAACACGGTGCCCAGGGACACACCATGGCACCTCCTTGCAGTTCTGGGAACCGAGAACCAGTGCCACCTCCTAAGCAACCTTCACAGTTCACATCGGGGAGCTTTCTCATATGAGGAAAAATGGCAGAGATCTTCCAGTCTGTGGAAGCTCAGAGAGGCACAGCACCGTGCCTGAGGTCACACAGCTAGGTGGCAGAGCTGGGCTCCGACTGGCAGTCCGGCGCTGCTGGGCTGCATCTCCCGCAGGAGTGGTGAGGCACCTTCTTCTGCCCACCAAATAGTTGCTGGGAGAGGGATTTGCTTGGAGGGTTGGAGAATGAACAAGCCGTTTGCTTTTTTCATTCAAAGCCAAAAGGGAAGCTGCCCTGGGGGAGAGGTCTGCGGAGAGCACGGTGGAGGTAAGTGGAGGCCTGGTTGCCCAGGTGAGTGGTTCTGTGCCCCCAGCTTGTCCTTCTCACCGTCTCTGTTGTTTCTCTTCTCAGGTATTAATCAATGCCTCCCCAGCCCGACTCACCATTTTACCAATTTCAAGAGATACAATTAAAAGTTACTGCTAGCATGGGTGATGTCACTGCCCCAGTGCCTCGTTAAGGAGCAGCGCCTCTGTCCCGCCCCACCCTCCGCCCAGACGAACCCCTGCCGATGAGCCCGTGGCCCCCCCACGGCGGCCCGCCCCTCATGCTCCCCTCAGTCCACTTCCCAGCAGACTGCTCACTGGTCCCCAGGACTTTCTACATCAGAGAACCCAATATGCCCTCCCCAAGGGCTCCCTCCCACCCTCCAAAGAAGGGAGCCCGGGCCCTCCAGAGTACCCCCGCCTTAAGTCAAGACACAGGGAGATCACTTCCGGGGAGGACCCTCCCCTCCCAGGTGCCCCCCGGGTAAATCGGAGAATTGAGGTGGGGATGGTGGGATGTGCGGCTGGGTACACGGGCTTCTCCCTGCAACAGCTGGTCTGTTGGAAAGCTGACCACTGGATGGGGATGTGGGCAGGAGAAACTGGGGTGTGGGAGGGTTCTTAGGGATCTTCCTGGGGGGAGCTGCTATATCTGAAAACTGTCCATGTTGGAGGGAAGGGGGTGCCCATCCCTATGCCCCTGAGGGCAAGTAGCGGTAGCAGGTGATCCATGCCAGGCCCCCAGGTGACACCTGGGAGGGGACACGGGTTGCCCCTGCCATCCTCTCTGAGGCCCAGGCCCCCCACTGGCTTCCTGCACCCCAACGAGACCCCCTCCTTCTCTGCCAGGCCACCAGGGGATACCTCCTGCCCAGCACCCCCCCAGGCTAGGGGATCCCCCACTTGGAGTCTGAGGAGAGCCCTGCCCACCAGCCTGACTAAGCTTGGAGAAGCCCCCGGATGCCCCAGGGGAGCCCCGTTTCTTCTCTCTCCCCACGGCCCCCACTCCCCCACACACCTGTGTCTGGAGGAGGCACCTTTACACGGAGGAGCTTCCTGCCCCAGCAGCTGACAAACCCCCAGGGTGGGTATTCCATCCCCTGCCCACCCCCACCCCTCATCTTCCTGCAGCCGCCCATTCTCTAGCCTTGCAGATAAACACAGGAAGCTTTCAGCCCTCCGGCTCCTTCTGCCAGCCCTGCCCACCCTTCAGCCTGACCTGCCTAGGGAGGACAAGCGGTCTGGTGGCCCTCCCACCCTGCCCGAGGGCCATGTGGCTATCTGCAAGGCTGCCACCCCAGCTAGCCCCAGGGCCCTGCCAGCCAGCCTCTGCTCCCCTGCACAGAGGCATCCCTGCCTCCCTGGCCTCTCAGCTGGACCCTGAGCTCTTGTCCTCTGCCCTCTCGCCTCACTGCCTGGTTGAGCCCCTGTGGCAGGTGCTTCTCCATCTTCTCTGAGCTGTTCTGACCTGCTCCTCATGCTCCACCCTCTCTCTCTCTCTCTCTCTCTCTCTCTCTCTCTCTCTCTCTCTCTCCTTTCTTTCATCATCAGGGAGGTGAGAAGGGGGTCAGAATGAGAGAAAGTGCTGCTGTCACTTCCTGCTTTTCACTTACTGACCATTAAACAGGGATCCGGGGTGGGTGGGGAGAAGGGAGGTGCAGACAGTGTGACGGGGAGTCGGGAAGTGGGAGATGAGGGGGGACTGCAGGATGAGACCGAGGCTGTGGGCTCTATGGGGCAGCTGCGAGGTCTGGGGAAGGGAGCAGAAGACCTGTCCCAATGTCTCAGGCCATTTGCTCCTGGGGAAGAACTCAGAATAAAAGCAGGTGGGGAGAGGAGCCGGTCTCCTCCAGCAGTGGTGGACGGAGGTCTTCTGCCTGAAGGAGGACCACAGAGGAAGGTGGGCCCCCACTGTGCCCTCAGCCCGACCTGTGTCCTGGCAGGGCATGGGGGTGCTCAGGGCTGCTTCCTGTGGCTGGGGGAACCTTAGGCCCAGAAGATGCTGCTAAGGCTGAGAATGAAGAATAAAGCCTCCCACAGGCTGAGCACCACAGTGGGGACTTGTGGGTATTGAAGGGGCAGGCGAAGAATGGGCCTGGAGACCTGCAGACAGGGAAGCGGCCTACTGGGAGGACACAAAAGGGGGCCCTGAAACGGCAGCTTCTGCGAATAGATAGGGTCGGGACCTGCTGGTTTAGGGCTCTCAGACAGTTTGGGGCTGGGCCATTCTGGTCTAAGCCTGGTGAGCAGGTCGCCTCTCCTGCAACCTCGATTTACCTCTCTGTGCTCTGAATAGCCTGTCTGGGTGGTGGTGACAAGGACAGTAGGAAGCATCTTACTGTGGGGAGAAGGGTCCCAGCCTCCCCACAAGGGCCCTGGTGCTGGAAGGGGATTGTGGTATATCCCATCCGCAGGCTAGAGGAGTAAGGAATTAAGCCCTCTCCTTCCAAAATCCTCTAGCCTCCCTTCCTCTCTTTTCCCCCACCAACCTGCTAGCAAGAGGAGCCAGGCTAGTTCACAGTGCCCTCTGTGGGCTGAGGGAGGGCGCCGCCTCCTCCTGCCCACCCAGGGTGGTGAAGGTTAGAGTTCTTTCTCAGTACCCCTCTTGGAGCTGGACAGATTTAACCAGAGCCCCGGCTGGGCCAGAAAGGCAGCCGGGGACCTGATTTTGCCTGACTGAGCTGCTCTTCAATGCATGGTCCTGGCCCTGGGGAGTCTGGGAGGATGGGGAGGGGTGGTGTCCAGATCACCACTGCAGGGCTCCCTGGTGTTCTGGGGTTCAGGTGCCTTCGTGATTCAACAGTGATAGGCTTCCCCTCTAACAAACTTGAAAGGCTCAAAGATACATGACTCTGCCCCTTTGTCTGTCTAGTCACCCTGGGAGGCAATGAGGGGCAAAGACCTTTACCCTTGCTTTTCAAGCTCAGAGGTTGGTGAAGAGGGAGGTGGGGAGAAGCTTACCCATGGTCCAAAGCCCTCCAGCAGTTCCATGAAATCAGATTGCAAAGCTCTGCAGAACCCAAGGCTGTTGGTCTAATGGCCCATCTCACAAATGAGGAGACTGAGGCCAGGAGCTCTGAGGCTGCTCATGGCTGGTCTGATGCTACCCAGGGTCAGTACCTCTGCTTGACAGCCAGGCATCTTCTAGGTGGCCCGGGAGATGGGGAGCAGGTCAAGGTGAGGGCTGTGAGAACCTAGGGGCACAAGAGATGCGGAAGGCGGGGAGGCTCACAGTAGCCAGTCCCAGCAGCTGGGAATTAGTCTTGTAACATTTCATGCTTCTCTGGCTGTTTCTAAACTAGGTGTCAATTCACAACAGGCTTCAAACGTCCCAGCACAGCTCCGGGCTGGGGGCCGAGAGGGGAGCGCCAGCACCGCTGCCAGACCTGCAGCCTAGCCCCTTGAGAGAGCAGCCCCCACCACTGCCACCACCGCCGCCCACTCCCCCCGGGACCTTGGTGCAGTGCCAGCAGATTGTCAAGGTCATTGTCCTGGACAAGCCCTGCTTGGCCCGCATGGAGCCCCTGCTGAGCCAGGCCCTCTCCTGCTATGCCTCATCCTCTTCTGACTCCTGCAGCTCCACACCCCTGGGCGGCCCAGGCTCCCCTGTCAAGGTCATCCACCAGCCTCCGCTCCCCCCTCCCCCACCCCCCTACAACCACCCGCACCAGTACTGCCCACCCGGCTCCCTGCTGCACCCGCGCCGCTACTCCAGCGGCTCGAGGAGCCTGGTGTAGACTGCCCCACTGCTCTGCTGTCCCAGGAGGGCTGCCCGCGGGGCCCAGGGCCGCCCCCAGCCCCCCCACTGCCCCTCGGCTCACTGCCCCCCACCCCCTGGCACAGTGTGCCCCTGGTCACCCATCGCCATTGTTTCCAGAGAGAATCCCAACCCTGGCCCCTGGGTTCACCTCACCCAACCACACTCAGTCCAGCACCTCTCCCCTGCCCTGCAAATCCGGGACACCACCTCACTCTCCTGGGCCCTATGCTGCCGGGCATGGCCAGGCCTCCTCTTCCTCCTGCTGCCATCTGGCCACCTGGATCCCAGACTGAAGGGAGCAGGAGCCAAGGGCCTAATCAGCTTCAGGCCCAGGCCTGGGCCAGAGGGTGCGGGGCAGCACCCACGCACTGGACAAGACAGGGCTCTGGTTCACTGCCCAGCACTGGGGGCCATGCTGGGCGGAGAGGGACTGGCCCAGGGTCCCTGGAGGGGCCAAGTCACGGGAGGTGTGAGGAGGGGGCTTTCTCGGCTGCCCCCGCCCCACAAGCCTAGCAGTCTCAGGAGCTGCGCCTGCCTGCCCAGGGATGTTGGCTGCCCTAGCCACACCTTCCCCTACTCCCAGGACCTACCCCTGCTTTCTCAGGAGCTGGGGCCCTGCCTGCCCAGGGCTGCCCAGACTTTAGGAAAGCCTCCGGAGAGGAAGGGGGAAGGGGACCACTCTGCTCTCTCTAGGTCAAGTCAGCAGAGCTGACTAATTGTGAGGTCATCTGTCTACAAAACACGCCTTTTTAAAGAGTTCCTTGGTTCTCTAGTCCCAAATAACACCAGCCAAAGCAGAGTGCACACAGGAACACAGCAGGGAGAACCAGGTTCTTCCAATGTGAAAGTGGAAGTGGGGAGATGGGACCGTGACTTGCCCAGGGGTAAATGCAGCCAGCAGGCATAGGGTCTGCACTCAAGTCAGGGCTCCCTCTTGGGTGACTCCCACAGGGATTTGGATGCAGAAATGGGCAGGACAAGTAGGTGCTCCAGCTCTCTGGCTGCCACCCTAAGCCAGCCCTGCAGCCTTTCAGTCCCCCCACAACCTGCCCCTGTCCCTGGAAGGCACCAGACCACCTCCAGCAGGGGGACTGAAAGAGTCCCTGCACCCTCAAAATTGCAAAGGAGAGCCAAGCAGGGCTCACTGAGCACCCCAGGGCCAAGCTGAATCAGAGTCAGTCTGTACGCGGCCTGCCGAGCCTTGGCAGCTGGCCTCAGGAGCCGCAGGGCAGTACAGCCTCCCCAGTCATGGCCCTTTCTGGAAGTGTTTGTCCCCAAGCCAGGCCGAATGCCCCAGTTCTGAGCCAGCAGCTCATTGCTGTCCTTTGTTAAGATCGCCTCCCACACGGAGTGCGTTATCAAAGCACCCCAAAGGCTGAAGTGAATGTTGGCCATGTTCAGAGTGAGTCCCCTCCGCCCCTGCGCCCCCCACTGTGGGGCTTGAGCCCGTGGGAGCCCAGAATCCCCCCCGCAGAGGTTCCAGGTGACCTAGTTTCCTGTGGGGGGTGTGGTCACCCAGACATCATGAGTCTCCCAGTGAGTTTATTTCTGGCCCCGTCACTGTCAGCCCCGTTTCCATACCATGTGACCTATGTGCCACGTCCCCTATGTGGCTCCCGAGCCCATCTGCTCCCGTCCTTGTGGCTTCTCTGTAACATCATGGCTGACAGATGGGGCGCCATATTCAGATTCCCCTGGTGCCCCTGGTGCCCCCGGCCAGGGCAGGGGTGCCCCTAAGACGTGAAGGCCCAGATAGTGGGTGTCAGGACTTGGGGGTGGGAGTGGAGGAACCCCGAGTGAGGGGCTGGAGGCGGGGTGGGTGGCAGGGAGTATCAGTTACAAAGGAAGAGGTGCTATGAGGTGACTGGCATACGTAACGTGGGGGACCCTGAGGACCAGGGGCTGTGAGGAAAGGCACAATACACACGGTAGGGCCCCTTGTCACCTGCCCACAGTGCTTCTCGTTGACAAAGTGCCCTCCACCCTGCTGATGGGCATGCCCACTCGGGCCCCTCCCTCACCTCTGCTGAAGCCCTGGCTTTCTCAATTGGGACCAGCAGGGTTCCCAGGCTGGCGAGTGCCTGCAGCCTCTGTCTCAGGACCCAGATGCTCAGGCACCTCTGTGCCCCTTCCCAGGCAGGGGCTCACCCCTCCATTGCTGCAGTGACTTCCCTGGGCCCCACTGGCAGCACTGGGAGCCCTGACCTAGGGAGCAGACCAGCCTGAGGTCAGCGGCACGTGGGCCAAGCCTACAGTATGGGAGGCTTTTGATCCCTAGTGCCCAGGGGACAGGAGGCAGTTGGCCTCCTCGCTGGGGAAGCAAGGGTTCCCAGAGTCTGCAACCTCTGTGCCCTGACAGCCAACAGGCTAAGGTTGGGACACACTTCTGTCCTCGTCCCCAGGGCCTAGCCCCCAAAGACCTGGGACAAGCCTCCTGTCCTCATGGCAGTGGCCGTGTCGGGGCTCCAGCCTCCCAGAGGGCTCAGCGGGAGATGCTCGGGCCGTCTTGCGCCCTCAAGGCTGAGGGGCAGTGGAGTGCTGTCTGGGCTCCCAGACCCAGCCTTGGGCTACATTCCCAGTCACCCCACAATGGCCCATGCTATCAACTCTCTAGGCCTTACTTTGGGGGCCTGGGCCCCTCTCTCAACTTTATCCATTCAGCCCCAACTCCACAGCTGGAAGCGGAAGTAGCTTTCCCACCAACTTTGAGCAAGTCCCACCTCCAGACCTGGAACAAGACCCTGCCCTGGCAGCTTGACCCGGAAGCCTGCCTCCCAAGGCCATCACACTGAGCAGCCCTGGGTCCTGGACCCCTAAACTCCTTGGCCCTCCACCCCACCTGACACCCCCTCCGCCCCGCCATAGCCTGCCAGAATGTATCTTTGAACCCAATAGGCTCCTCCGATAGCCATCTGTCTGTCTGCCCGTGTTCCGCTGTGCACACCTTCTCGCTGCAGTCCGCTCCCTACCGCATACACCCCTCACCCTACTGGAGAGAAGCCTCTCTAGGGAAAGGCAGGGTGGCTGCACCCAGCCATTGATCCAAATGGCAAATATTTTGTAACAAAATAGCCCAGAGGTATTTTATCTGTTCAATTCATAGAGTTTTAGAGATTATATTGAAATATGTCACTTGAGCAAATTGTGTCGGTTCTGTTTCTTTTGTTCTCCAAGAGGGAGGGTCCCGCTTATCAGAGCATCTAATTGGTGAGAGTCCAAAGCAAGGGGACATTCCTATGCCCACAGCCCTGAGGTCTCTGAGGGGCAGCTGCACTGCCAGGCTGCTCTCCAGCCATGGTGGCCTTTACCCAGCGTGATGTGCCTCTGAGCCCCCATATGCACCATTAGGAAGCCCTGTGTTAAATACATGAGTCTTGGGTGTGGGGAGACAGCTGATGAGTGGGCACTGGGTCAGAGCTAGGGGTGCAGGACTGGGGAGTTGACCCTGACAACACCCCCCCAACACACTCCTTTTAGCCAGTTGAGAGAGCAGGCGACCATGGAGACCAGAGCAGCTTTGGAGCGGGGAGGTCCTGTGACTGCTGGTGCGCATCCAGGCAGAGTGAGAGAGGGGAGGGCCAGGGCCCCCTCTGCCCTGCTGGGCCTGCTGCAGTGGACAGCAGGGGCACACTGTGGGGCCAGACTCCCACTGACCATGTTTGATCAGCCTCAGGTGATTTTCACCAGCCATCAGCTCCTGAGGACTAACCTTCTAATCATAGGGTCTGGTTGACAAGCCCTGGTGTGCACCCTTCCTGAAAAGAGGAGGCCACAGGCTCAGGTGGAAGGTCTAGGGGCCCTGCTGAGGAAGTTGCATAGAACCAGAAGCAAGGGAGCAAACACTTCTGAGCCCCTGGTGTACCAGGCCTCCTGCTGGCTGCTGGGAGTGTTGCCAAGATTCTGCGGAGGGTAAGACAAAGGCCAACTGGCGGTAACACAGGAGAGAGGACAGAAATCAGAGCTGGAGAGAGAGGCGGGTGCCCAGGCAAGCATTCACAGCCATGCACAATGCCCAAATGAGGCTGTGTGGACAGGGGCTTGACATAGAGTGAGTTCTCACGGCAGGGAAAAGAGGAGAGAGCTTTCAGCAAAGCTGAAGCATCAGGAGCTTCACAAGGTGGGGGAAAAGCAACTGGCCAGAACGGCTCAGCCAGAGACCCCAGCAACCAGAACTCTGAACACCCAGGAATCCAGACAGCTCCACTACCCCCTGTTAAAGTAGAAAGGCGCATGTCCTCACCCCACTTCCAGGAAGAGGGAAATTCCAGAAGTCTGGGGCCATCCATGACCTGCTCCATCCTGGGAACTCTCTGACCCAGGAAGCTGGGGATGGGCCCCTTGAGAGCACCCCGGAGGGGACCCAGCTCAGCCCAGGCCTGAGAGAGGGCACGGGGCCACGGGGCCTGTGCTATCAGTGCACGCACGCGGGGCGGTGCCAATGTCCTCCAAGTCTCGTGGCTGCAGAGCTCATCAGGCAAGAATGCCCATCCCTCCGCGAGTTCTGATAGAGCCCTCTGGTGCTGCAGTCCCCTCTGGGTCCCTCGGCCACAGGGATGAAGAGCCATGGCCAGAGCAGCAACCTGCTCGTGCCCCTTTAGATGTGGGGACACCCAAACCCACCAGCCACTGACTTGGAACCTAAGGGAGCCTGGGATTTATGGGTTTCTGGCTGAGTGCAATGGGCCAGAACAGGATGCCAGTGCTAGAAACTGGGGGAAATTCAACAAGTTTATGAACGCCTGCCATGCACCAGGCACTGGTCTGGGTCCTGAGGGCCACACAGTGAGTGGACAAAGCTCCTGCTGGCCGGGCATTCACGTGGGGTGGTGCTGTCAAAGCAAAGGGACCTACTCTCTTCACACTGCATTGATGGCCCAGTAGAGGTGGTGGGGAGGGGCTGTTTTAAAATGAACAGTCAAGAAACGCCTCTCCAAGAAGGGAAGTGCAACAAGGTCAAGGTCACGGCCGAGGGCAGGTGGGCAGCTCAGAGGCTACCTCTGCAAGATGGAACAACCATGGCTTTTTGAGGCAGATACCAGGACTTTCTGCCAAAAAAACTATTCCCTAATAGATAAATTTACGTGAAAAATTTCAAGAAATCTTACTTAAATGAATTAAAAAAAAACACCTTTCCTGTGGAAATAATAAAACTGGGCTTCTCCTCGAAAACCGTGGATAGATGGTCACAATAATTTGTGGGCAAGAAAGTGGGCTGAAAGACAGTGGTCAGGCAGCTCTAGGGGCAGGGTGGGTGCAGGTAGTGTAAAGGCTGGGCCACTGAGGAGAACCTGGGACACCAACCCTGACCCCAAAAGGCAAGCAGCAGCGGTGAGTGGAGCTCCCTGGAGGCAGCCACTGCGTGTGCTCCGACTCCTGACCTGGAGGAGCCACCCCAGGGCCTGTGCCGCCTGCGAGCAGTGCTCTGCTTACCTCCTCTCTGTGACCCCAAGCCGAGCAGACTCAGGTTGCCATATAAACTAATAATGAGATGGACTCCATGGCCTGATGCCCTCCCAGTCCTGGGGTGGGCCACCTTTCCCACCTTCGGGTGAATAGGGCCTTGGCACGCCTCCCCTCCTCCCTCGGCCTTGACAGATGTGGCCAGTGATCACTGCTTTCCAGGAGTTACCATCAGTCAATGAAAGCTGACACCCAGGATGACATTAACTTGCCACCTCACTGAGGCCTGGAAAGAAGGCGTTTCAGACGGAGGTGGTTAGAGCTGGTGGCACAAGCTAACACTTCGGGGTAGGAGGCACTCCTACCACAGGACCCCGGAGGGGGCTGCGCATGCTGGCGCACTGCTCTCAGACTGCTCAGAGAAATGGCTTTGGGGAGAAGCCTGTTCTGGTGCTTGGCCACCAACACCCTGCTCCTTGGACACACAAGTTGCTTTCTTCAGGGACTCCATGCTACTCTGGCAACCTGGCAACCGCCTGTCCAGTGGGTCCCCTCCCTTGTTCCGCTCCCTGCTGCCAACTCCCTCTTCTCTGACCCACAGAGGTACCAGAGGCAGCTGGGGCCCAGGTGCAGATCAGCAATGCCAGCGGAGCTCTCTGTGCCGGGACAAAGCCTCGCCAGGACAGGCCACCACCAGCATGGCTGGCCTTGGGAGACCCTGGAGTGGCCTGGAGTCACAGGCTGAGTTCTTATCTGCTTCCCTTCCCTTCCCAGGAAGGAGTCAGGCCCAGGGACGGGCCCCATGCCCTAGCCTGGAATCAGGAAGGGTCCCACTAGGAAAATTCCATTCTGGAAGAGGCTGCAGAACAAGGGAACTGGGCTCAGGAGATGGGAAGGAGGGATGGGATGCTTCCCTTGCCCCTTCTCCAACACCCCCTCTGGGGTGACTGGCTTACTTCCCTAGGGAACCAGGCACCCTATCTCCACTAGCCACCTCAGTGTTTCCGGCTCCCATGACCCTAAAGAGCATGAAGGCAGGCTGGAAAAATTGTGGGAATGAGCCGCAGGGAGGCAGGAGACCACCAGGAGAGCCGGCTCTTCTTCCCACACCCCCACTCCTGGGACAGCCCTGCTGCCCTCTCCGCAGGAACCCCCAATCCTCCTCCCTTCCGAGACATCTGTGCTGGGAGGTAGCCTCCCTCCCTCACGCCACAGGGGGAGAGAAGGGCGAGGGAGCCTCACCCACCCTCACAGGGGGTCACAGAGTCCCCGGATGTCAGACCCAGCAGCAGACGGGCCAGTCGATCCAATGGCTTCCTGTACGGATAAGGGGACTATTTAAGAAGTTGTTTAAAGAAGGGAACACTCCCACAGTAAGGAGAGGAAGGCAGTTATAAGACAAAAGCAGAAATAATGAAGTAGAAAATACATATGCAACAGGAAGGATTAACGAAGCCAAAATTTCATTCTAGGAAATAACGAATAACATTGACAAGCCTCTGACAAAACTGTGACCAAGAGAGCGCAGGTTAATTACTTGAGGGCAAATGAGGGGGACAAAATATCAGTACTGCAGAGATGTTTTCTTAAGTAGAGAGCATATCACAAATGAACTATAAAAACACTATAAACTGTAGGGCAATCAGTGTGAAAACCTTCACAGGATGAACACTATGCTAGAAAAATATCTTACCAAAATTCTCCCAAGAACAAATAGAAAATTTAAGATGTATAACATTAAAGAAACTTGAATATGTAATTAAAAACTTATCTACCAATGCTACCCCCATCCCCACAAAGAACACACATACCACTAGGCCAGATGATTTTACAAAATTCTATTAAGCATTAAATGAACAGATAGTTCCAATTGCTTATTAACTCCTTAGATGAGAAAAAAAGAAAATTCCAAACTCCTTTCTATCCAATGTAATTATCTAATGTAACCTTAAAAACAAAAACTAAGCCACACGAGGCCAATATGACAAAGGGAAAATTATATGCCACGTGACCAGATTAAAGGAGATAAACAGTATGACCGTCTCCACCAAAGCACAGAAAACAATCAGTAAAATTCAACACTTCTTATTCATTTAATTTCCTTGAAAACTATAAAGGGCTACACATGTGCATTATTCGAGATGAATTTAGACCCTCTTGCTCCAAAGAAAAAGTTTGACAATCTAATTTGCACAAAAAGTCATGTTTCAATCACCTCTACAGGAAACAAAGGTCTTGCCACGTATTCTTGATTTTAAAAAAACAGCAACCTTGGAACAGAAGAGAACTTCATAGTCTCATAAATGGTACCCATCAAAAGTCTGCATCAGCTCTCATTCGCAGGAGTGAAATGTTAGATTTCCTTTCAAAACTAGGAAGGAGGGGAAGGAGGGGAGGGAGGGGAGGAGGCCCGTGACCACCACTTGCCGCCACCAAGTGAAGGAAGACAAGAAATAACTGGAAGGAGTGAAATTGTCAGGATTTCCAGACAACCTGATTATGTATGTAAAAAGCCCTCAAAATCAAGAGAAAAAAATATTAGAGCCAACTAGGAAAGAAGTGTCTGCAGCCAGACAGGCTGCTCCACGGACTCTGCCCCGCTAGGTGCCCGGGCCGCTGTGTCCTGCTCCCACCCTCCTCCTGGGACCCACCCCTCTCAGCAACAGACCCAGACGCCCTCTGCTCTTGCTGAGGCTGACGTGGCCAGGGGCGAGGCCACCGTCACTTGCTCCCATGGGCTGCAGTCTGAGCGGAGTCAGGGGCTGAGTCTTGCTAGAGAGACTTGCCTGCTGCTGAGTGGCATGTGACGGGGAACGGGGATCTGAGGGCTGTGGGGGACCCCTGGGCTCCACGGCAGGTGGGGCAGCATCGAGGAGGTGCTGTGATTAGAGAAGCCTCCGAATGTGATCGCTTCAGGGGTCTGGTGAATTCTTGCTGCAGCCGTGGGGCTGGATCCTGACCCTGCAGAGGGGCCTGGGCCAGGGAGGGCTGGGCCTTGCAGGGCACAAGCTCTCCTCACTCTGAGGTGCCACCTAGCAATGCTACCTCCCCTCCCCGGCCTGTCAGGCTCCAGAAGGGCTCCTCAGACCACAGGAGCAAGTGACCTGACCATGCTGGTGGGGGCCAGCCTGGAAGCAGAGAGCACTGGAGTGCAGAGTGCTGGGGCCCAGGGCACTCACCCACCTCAGCCCCATGTGATATGCCCTGGTCCTGGCCTCTCTGTATTGACAGGTGGCTAATAAGCTTTTCATCCCTGTCAGAGGCAATCAGCCCTTGTGACCCCCTGAACAGCTGGATCTGCAGGGGAGGCACCATCTGTCAGGGAGGCGCACATGAGAACGGGGTGGCAGGCAGTCCTCGCTGCCCCAGAGCAGGAGTGGGCAGGGACCAGGGTCAGGGCAGGGCTTGAAGGAGTTAGAATGGTGAGGGTGTGGGAGGAAGGCGCAGGGTGCAGACAGGATGGACCAGCGATCATCCTGTGTGCCGCGGGCCGCCTGTGGAGAGAGGCCACACCTGACCCTCAAAGAGGGCGGGTCTTGTACTGGGGGAAACCACAGGCTGTATTTATTGTCTACTACTGCTTACCAAATCGCCCCAAAGCTCAGTGGCTTAATACAAATTCATTCTGTCTCACTGTGGGTCTGGAACTCAGGGCCCACCTGGCTAGGTGCTTCCTCCCCATCAGGCTGCAGTCGGTGTCAGCCAGGCCTGCAGTCATCCGAAGGCCTGACTGGGGCTGCAGGATCCACGCCCAGCGGTTCATCCACCTGGCTGGCAGGTTGGTGCTGATTCTCAGCTGGATGCCCTCACTCCCACCAAGTGGGCCTCTCTACTGGGGTGCTTGAGTGTCCACATGGCACAGAGATGGGCTTCTCCAAAGTGGGAAGCCATAGTACTCTGTGACCTGGCTGTGAACCCACTCACCCCCATTCCTCCACATGTGCTGAGGGTCAAGGGTGAAGTTCAAGCAGGTAAGGATCACTGGGGGCCAGCTTTTCAGGGAGCTGAGCTGTACCCTGTGATTACGATATTTCCCCACAAACCCCAGTCCCGGCTCCTTCCTCCCAAACCCCACACCTCTCTCCTCTGGGACTCCTCCTAGTCTGTGTCCCCTGCCCTCCTATATGATTCTGTTCCTTCTCATGCTCCCCAAACCCTGTCCCCTCAGCTCAGCAGCTAAGGGCTTACAAGGCTGACCGGATGGATGGCTTATGCTCACTCTCTCCCACCATGGTGGGGACTTTCGACTGGAGTGGCAGAGAGCCTGCAGCACTGAGCAGTGCAGACAGACTGAAGGCCACTGCTAATGCTTCCTGCCCACAGGGACAGCAAGACAGGAAACCCTGACCTGAAGTAGAGGATCTGCCACAAGGTGGTCTGGACCGGAAGGTGGGCTTGGGACCTGAGCTGGAGGCGGAGCCCAGGCAATTCCTGGGGGCCCCAAACCAGAGCCAGGCCCTCTCTCAGGGGCCTCTGAATGGTGGGAATGGGGAGCTGTGAGAGCAGGACAGCAGGCTGGATAGGGGCAGTTCCCCCGGGTCGGGTGCCTTCCAGCCTGGTGCACAGACCACCGCCTTGCAGTGGGAGGTCCACTCACCGGTCTGTGCAGAGCTCAAGGACCCTCAGCCCCCAGAGCTCTCCCAGCCCCAGGCAGGGGCGGAGGGTGCCAAGCCTACGGGAGCCTACTCCTCAGCTGCGTGGGGCAGCCACAGCCTGGCCAGGGAGCAGCTGGCAGGTGAGAGTCCATGAGGAGGCCAGACCCTAGGCCCAGCCTCGGCAAGGGGAGTGAGGGAGGAGGAGGGGAGCAGCGGGCACGGCACCCCCAAGGGAGCAGCGGCCGTGGGGGCTGGCTGCCCAGAAAGCCCAGCCTGGGGGGACGGAGGCCCAGGGGAAGCACGGGCCCTGAGACAGCAGGGACTGGCCTCACAGGGCGGGGAAGTGCCAGGCAGATGAGCGCACTTCTTCACAAAGTAAGGGCGAAGGGCCGGTGACCCACACATCAGACTCCTACTACATCGCTTTGCTTTGGAGCCCACTCTGCTGTGGGAGCTTTGGAATGAAACTTAGCCAGCACCCTTCAATGGGGAATGAAAGAGCCTGGGTGGGAGGCGGAACTGACCCAGGATTAATAATAGCATCAGAGGGTCTGCAGAGGTCCTGGAGATGCCTAAGGGCATTCACCTAAAAAAAATTATTATTTTTTAAAAAATATCAGAATGGTCAAACAAACCATAGCTCCCAGATCAGTACATCAGCTTAAAATTCAGTCTAAGAGGTGAGATGAAAACAGACCGCAAGTTATAACACCACACCTGCTCTTCATGCATACATGTTCATGTACACACACACACATACACACCTGAATTAGTGCTCTGGGCACTTTAAAGAGTCAGACTGTTCTCCTTGCCCATGATGTGGACCTAGTACGAGTGGGTTCCCATGAGCTACAGATTTGGCTTGAAGTCCCTCTCCCTGATGCTCTGTGCCCTCCAGCCCTAGCCTGCCCCATCCAGATCCCTCTGACTCAGGGGCCACAGAGGCTCTGTACTGGGAGCCAGGGCTGGAAGAGGCAGTCAGAGGAGCAGCTGTAGGCAGCTGCCACCAGAAATCCCTGTGTCGGAGCAGACACCTTCCAGACAGGCTGTGAGCTTAAAGCTGGGGCATCTGGAGCCCCTGCGAGCGCTGGGGAACGTATGTGGGGCCAGGGGGGATGGGGAGAGCAACGGAGGTCTGTGAACAGTGCACAGGGACAGGGAGACTGTGAGACTTGGGGCCGTTGATCTGGAGAAAGCCAGAACCCTGCCAGTGTTCAGACCCATGCAACTATATGTATTCCAAGCCGAAAGCACCAAGGCTATAAATGTGGCACACGCTGGGGGGTGGCAGGTGGCCGAGAAGCCTGGCGGGCCTCACAACCAGGTCCTCTGCAGCTGGGCTGCCCCAAAGCAAGCTGATTCCCTTCGGGAGCATGGGGAGGAGGATGTAAGAAATATTTAGTTTCCAGAGGGTGAGAGCTTACATAGAGAAGGAGAAATGCTCAGCCTGTCCCAGGTGAAAGGTGCTCAGGAGGTCTGAGGCATTGCTACCATCTGGCACCAGGTGGCAGCAGAGAGCACCATGCAGGCCCCCAGGTCCCCGACTCCTGAAGGAGAGCAACCTGGCTGAAGCAGTTCCTCTCCATCCCTTTCTCCCCGACCTCCTTCTTTGCCCACGAATTAATCTAATAAAGCTGAGCACAGGTGCACAGACCAGTCTATAAGGAGGCATAAGGGTACCGCCAGAACCAGTCCAGACATTTGCTATGCCTGGTGGGTTCAGGTACTTGTTCTCACAAGCTGATCCCCTAATGCTGGTGCAGGATGGTGGGTGCCCTGCTGACTGCCCCGGAGGCTCTTAGGGAACTCCCCCTAGGCAGACCATAGATTTCTACTCCAGCCCCTGGGAGTGTCTCCGGGTGACATCTATCCCTGTATCACTTCCCTTCCTCCAGCTCCCAGACATGCCCCAGGAGACTGTCCTGAAGTGGCCCACCCCTCTCCCACTCCTCTCCTCTCTTCTTTTTGGAACACAAGAACATAGTACTTACCCAAGCCCTGCCTTCCTCCTCCAGGAAGCCTTCCCCAGCCAGGGAGGGACCTGGTGTGACTTGGTAGGGTCATGGGGCAAGGAGCAGCCACATGCGCACCTCTCCCTCTGTTGGGGGCCAGGGGGCTCTTAAAGACTCCAAGGTACCCACTATGGGAGGGGAGATGAATGGTGGTAAGAACTAAAGGATCCAGAGAGGAAATCTGGTCAGAGGAGTGTGGGCTGGCAGAGAAATGCCAAGGTGGGGATGCCCATCTGGGGAAAACTGCTCACCCCTCCACAGAGGGGACCCCTCTCCCTTCCACCCTAAATAGCACACTTGGCCACAAATGGGGCGAGGTAAAGAAAGCTAGCACACAGTGGTAGGCAATCCATACGTGTTGTTGACTAAGGCAGGATGGTGTAATGGGAAGAACACTGGCCTCAGAACAAGGAGACCAGGTTTTATTCATAACTCTGGCCTTGAGAAGCTGTGTGAACTTGAGTCACTTTTTCTCTTTGGTTCTCAGTTTTCTTATTCATGAGGTGAAGGGTTCAGACAAAAGCAGATGGCAAACAGAGCTGCCTGGAGCACTGTATCTGGAAGAACTGTGAGGAGGGAGAGAATCTGTGATCGATTGGCAATGTCTGTCGTGGACAGGGGAACAAGGAGAATGAAATGCCATGTGGTGTGAAGTCTAGGGATCATCTCTAGGTCCTTTCATTCCAACACTCTGTGAGGTGAAGACAACATTGCAAGAAGCACGTGGAACTAGGGCTAGAGCTAGGGACACCGGAGACTTCCTCCAGGACAACTCAAGACAATGATGGCACGTGAAGGCTTCCCTCCTGGCTGTTTCTCTAGTTTCTTCCCCATGGACTCCAGAATGCTAAGCCCAGTGAAGGACCCTCTAATGGAATGTCAGGATCCAATGTGGTGTGTTCCATTGTCCCGTCCAACACAGCATGCTCTGTTGGGCTGTCTGAATCCAAGCATGGGATGTATTCGAATTGGTGCTGCCCTCCCAGTGCACAAATACAGTAAGTTCTCACAGGGACATCCCCCTGGGGGGAGCTCCTGCACCAGGTAATGCATCATAATCAGATAGTGGACTCCAAAAGACCACCTTCCTGGATAAGTAAAATGGTGTGTTCCAATAGGGAGGTGCCTTACAGCATGGCTTGTCCCAGGGGACCATCTTTAGTCCACCAGGAGGAGCTGCTTCAGCTGAGAGGAGAGGAGTCTGGCTTCTTGCTGAGGGTGCCCACCGACATCACAGAGATTCCCAGCAGGACTGTGGGAGGGCACAGAGGTGAAGGCTGTCCACTGGGGAGAGAGGGAGACTGTGACTGAGGTTCCTGGCTCAGTAGCCACGTGGCTTCTGTGTCACATCCTACAAGTGGGTCTCCTTGTCCCCAGCTATCAGTCCCTCCTTCACTGGGGAGGGCCCGCAGTCCTGGCCAGTGCCACCATCCAGATACAGGTGCTGCTTGGGCTGTGGCAGGCTGGGGTCAGGGGTGACGAGCTGTCGCAGGCGCTGTGGAGAGAAGAGGAGGGGAGTGGGTGCTGTTGGTGAGATAGGCAAAGATGCTCTCTACTGTCTCTACCCCCAGGGCCCAGCACAGAGCCAGACTCATGGGAGCAGCTGAGTGCAATATGAGAAAATAAATGAATAAATATTTTGGGAAGAGGGAAGAGGCAATAGCATGGCGACTGCAAATGTGAACTGCCTGGGTCTCAATCTTGGCTCTATTCCTGACTATCTGTGCAATCTTAGGCAACCCATTTAGCTCTTCTGAGGATAATAATAGAATAGTGCCTGGCACAGGCTAAGTGACAAATAAGTGTCTAATTTTGTTATTATTACTATCTTATTATTGCTATTATTTTATATGTTCAATAAGTGTCCATTGTTTTTCTTATTATTAGTAGTAGTACTACTATTAATATTGTCATTGGTGCCATCTCCTCCCCTTCCTCCTTGCTTTGAATGCAGACGTGATGACTGGAATCATGACAACCTTCTTGTGACCATGAGGTGATAAAAATGATGATGAAAAGAAAACATGCTCAGGAAGAAAGTACAGAAATACAGGAAGAATCTGGTCTCTAGATGCTTTAAGCAGCTGAATTAAATGCCAGCATACCCTGTCTTTGGTCTTCTCAATATGTAAGAAGAAAATAAGCCAATTTGCTTATTGTAAGTTGGGTTTTTTGTTACTTGAAGGCCAGACACAGTTCTATAAACGTAATGTCTTTGTGGGACACTGGCTGTATATTCCCTTCCAGGAAGGCCATAAACTCTAATCAAGAAGCCTTTTGTATGTGGCTCCCTAGGCAGTGTTAAGAAAAGAAGCCAGGAGACAGTCTGTGGAATGAACCATGATAGCTGGTTATCCGTCTCCCAAGCACAAGGAATCTGCACTATAAAGCTCTGTGCCTGGGCACATTTATGTTCTTGTTTGTTACTTAGTTTTGCCTTAACATTTTGACAGTTTACCCTTGGTTAACTTGCCCAGATGATCTTCTAGAAGTCAGATTCTGAAGGCTCTAGGACTTTTGAACCTTTCTGAAAATGAAGCCATTGGACTGATCTTCAAAAGCCCTTCTCTTTAAGATTCCATTAGACCAAAGAGCTGCTCCACCCTCAGAACTGGGCTCCAGCCACGAGATCCTACCTGAAATCTAACCTCTCCCAGTATCTTCATTCAGTGTGTCACTTCCCGGCCCCTACCTTCTTGAAGGAACCCTGGGTCTTGAGGAGGGTGATGACGGTGAAGAGCGGGACACAGACCATGGAGGAGAGCGCTAGGAACCAGCCGATGGAATATCCCCAGGGAGGGTACACATAGATGTTGTTGTACTTGAGAGGTGTGTACTTGCTCAAGGAGAAGAGGAAGGTGGCCTAGGCAGGTGGAGAGGGGATGCAGATGAGACAGAGGGCCCTTGAATCCCTCTCCTCAGCTACTTAAATATCCAGAAGACCAGGGACAAGGTAATTATACTGCAGTGCATCTAGGAGGTGGGATGGTAAAAGTCACTGCGAGGCCTGGGCCAGGTGTAAGTCAGGGAGAACTGAGACCAGAGGGGGTATAAAGGAAGTAGGGAGGGGGTTGAGCAGGGACTGGGGAGGAGATGAAGATCCAAGCAGACAGACAGACAGGCCCCAGTGACTAAGAATCAGGCAGCTAGGTGGAGGTGCTGTGGGGAAGGATAGGGCAGGAGCTGGAATCAGGGACGGCAGTGGTGAAGCCAATGGAAGGACGAGATGGCCCCAGACAGGATAGACAGGGGGTTCAACGCTGGGCCCAGGGCAGCGGGGCGGCAGAAAAAGAGCCAGAGCTCAGGCACCCTGTTCCCCAACCCCTGGGGTCTTCTGGAGGCAGGGGGAGTAAGGGGCCATTGGGTGGGCACCTACCAGGCAAAGTCCAGGGGTCAGGAAGAGCCAAGAGATCTTCACTAGGGGCCATGGCCGGTAGCCAATCATGTCCTCGACGTTGTCATAGAATCGGTCTGCCCCTGCCCGACAGGGTGGGCGAGGGGTGTGAGAATGGGAGCAGGGCAGCACCTGGGTCTGTGCCCTCCCCCACCCGGTGAGAGGGACCTGGGTGAGGATGAGACGTGTCCCTGGCACCCCAGCCACAGGGCAGGCAGTGAGGATGGAGAAGGGGCTGCCGCCAAAAAGCTGGGTGCCCTTGAGAGAGAGTCACCTCACCACAGTGCGATATCTTGTCCCGCTATCCAGCGGTAAAGACCTTACTGTGCTAACATAGAGGAGGGGGTTCGGAGTGGAGCTCAGTGGGCATACACATTGTGTTTGTGCAGAGATGGATTCAGTCTCAAGTCAGAAATGGCAATATAGCAACTGTCCCAGTGCTCAAGCATAGCGGGCTAGATGGCCGGAAAGCTGCTGAAGGTTCTCTGGCAGTTTCTGTATCAAAACACTGGGCACCGCTATTTATAATTGCTCTTACTTGGTTTTGTCCTTATGTCAGCTCTACCTTCCAAATGAGAAATGAATGGGTTCCCAGCAACACAGAAACTGCCCAGTAAAAAGAACTAGGTTGGCCCTACAGAGACCCACATAAACTGGAGGGTCACCCTGGGCAGACCCCAGAGGCTCTTGCTTAGCCCACCCCGGCCCCCTCCACCCCACGTACCATACACCCAGCTGATGCAGATGACCTCAAACACTGCCAGGAAGAGCAGGCACATGCCACTGGAAGCATAGTGATCAAACAACTGGAAGATATACATCCCGCCCTGTGGAAGAGGGGGCAGAACTGAGGCCTCCATGTGGGCCGGGCCGCCGGAGTCTCCCTTGCATCTAACAGGAATTCACCCTGCCTGCCCTGCCTTCAGGCCTAACAGCAGGACAACAGTCTCGGGCATCTGCAAGGACGCTGGGAACTGGGGTGGACAGCCCAGCTCCCATTATCTGGGAATCACACTGCCTCGCCCTCAGCGTGCTCCTCTCCCTGCCCCAGCCTGAGGAGAAGCTATGGCTGGACACTTGCCATGTGCTCAGGAAAAGGGTCCCCTCTTTTCTCTGGGGTCAGCTGGGTGGCAGAAGGCAAGCCTGGAGCTGCCAGCCTTCTTTGAAATCCAGAGGGACGTCTGGCTAAGGATGAGGCAGCAGAGGAAAGGGAGCCAGGAAAGAGGGCAGCATGAACGTCGTTAGAGTGGACGGATCTGGCCAGACCTGAAACCAAACCATCCCTGGACGGTTCAGTTTCCTGACCCCAAAACCTCCCCTTTCTGGTTCAGCCAGCCTGCTTGGTCACCCGGCGCCAAAGGAGAGCTAATGAGTACAGGCGTCCCGCCGTGAGGCCTGCAGCCTCCCTGTGAGGAAGAGGGCGGGGCCGGCGGGGCCCACACCCCCAGTCAGCAGGGTGGTAGTGTGGCTCCGAGAGGGGCCTGCAGGCCACAGGCCCCTGCTCACCTCGGTGACCAGGAAGAGCCCCATCAGGTAGCACACAACAGCAATGGCGAGGATGAGGAGCTCACGCCGCCCGCCCTTCTGGAGCTGCCTGGGGAACGTGTCCACGGAAGCAGTCACCAGGCACTCCACACAGACAAACTGCGGGGGAAGGAAGCTGGGATGAGAAGCCGGAGTGCCGTTGGGCTTGCCCAGCATGGCCCCACCCTGGCTGCCCTCACCATGCCCACCCATGCGACGCCCAGGAGCGTGGGGAGGGTGCAAGGCCAGCTCTGCCCTCGGCCACATCTCCACCACAGAGGGTCCCAGCAGTGAGGGCTGGAGGGGGGAGATATGTTCTGTCCCCAAGGCTGGGGGCAGTGTTGAGCAGACTGGGCCGAATGGCTGGAAGGAGGCTGGAGGGACAGCAGGAGAGGTGTCCATGTGTGGGCAGGGGTCAGGCCTAGGGAACATAGCAGGCGACTCCTCACAGAAGAGGACCTCGAGGGCTGGGCTCCCGACTGGTCGAGCCCTGGATGGCAGGGTGCGGCTCAGAATGCATGGTCAGGGGAAAGGGAGCTGGGGGGATGCCGGGGAATGTGGGAGCTGGCCAGGGGGTCCCTGGAGCAGGGAGGGGAGGGCTGGGCTGACACACCTGGCTGTCCAGCCCGAGGAATATGAGCATGATGAAGAAGAGGCAGGACCACAGCTGGGACAAGGGCATCATCGTCACCGCCTTAGGGAACGCGATGAAGGCCAGACCGGGGCCTGCCAGGCACACACCTGGTGAGCGGGGGTGCTCACCACCCTTGGGGAGCCCTCTTGGGGGCACTGTGCATGTGAGTGTGTGAGCGTGGGGCTCAGGTGGGTGTGAGTGCATGTGCTCATGTGATGTGTGTTGCGTATAGAAGTATGTGAGTCATGTATTGAGTGTGTGCGGGTGTGGTGGGTGTGAGTGTGCGAGTTGAGTGTGTGGGTGAGTGTGTAGCAACAGCAGCTTGGGAGGGCAGGGGGTGGTACCCATTACCCTGCTCTGCATTCACTCATCCACCAGTCCGTCCCGCGTGCAGCTGTGGCCCTGCACCCACATTCCTCTCCCCAGCCTGCCTCCCCAAAGCGCCCTAACGTCCCCATCACCCAGCTTTGGAACCCTGCCTTTCTACAGGCGGGATCTGTGCTCTGACCCTGACTTCCCCTCAGGTTCCAGACAGCAGGGCACCCACCTGACTCGGCCACCTCGGAGATGGGCACGCCCTGCTCCTGGGACATGAAGCCCAGGATGGAGAAGACCACGAAGCCGGCCATGAAGCTGGTGGCGCTGTTCAGGAAGCAGAGGGCGATGCAGTCCCTGCGGCAGTGAATGAGGAGAAACAGAAGGAAGAGGGAAAGAATTCCACCATTGGGAGACCCAAAAAAAGTAAGCGGGTACAGTGCAAAAGGAAGCTTCAGGGAATAGTGGGAGGCGAGAGGTGGAGCGAGAAAGCCAAGAAAAGGAGCAGGCGGGCAAATCGAGGAGAGGGTGGAAATCCAGTCTGGGAAATGAACCCATCGAGTCAGTGTGACACAATACAGCCCCTGATGACACAAGGGGAAGGCCTGGGCCCCCGACTGCCAGTCTGCACCTCAGGTCCCCCCCTCCAATGTGGGCAGGCTCCCCAAGGCCCCCCACTTCTGACCTGGGCAGGCTCCCCAGGCCCCACCCCCGACGTGGGCAGGCAGGCTGCCCAGGGCCCCCTCACCTGTAGCAGTTGTTGTGGTACTTGTTGTAGCTGCCCAGGGCAGTCAGGCACCCCTGGCAGATGGCAAAGGAGAAGAAGATCTGGGTGCCTGCGTCCATCCACACCTATGAGAGACCCCCAGAAAGTAGTAGGGAGATCGGGAGGGAGCTTGCCTGGGCCTGGAGCAGGGCCCACCAGACTGACCCACCCCTGCTGAACCGGCTGGGCCCAGTGGGCCCTACAGTTCCTTATATCCAGCTCTCCACCCACACGGCTCCTCTTCTCACCAGCAGGTCCATTTTTAATTCGGCTCTGTGGGCACTTTGTAGGCGCCAGGTGAGTGCACAGCACTCGAGCCTTAGGTGGAGGCACAGCCTGTGGCTACACCCAGAGAAGGCCAGGCCTTTCTGCAGGGCAGAGCTCCGAGGCAGAAGGCAAAGGGCCACTTCATTGAAATGCAAAGAAAAAAACACCAGGGAGGGGGGTTGGGCAAGGGGAAAGGCAAAGAACATACTCAGACAAGTCTTAGGACAAATGACCAATAAATTCGTGTGAAAATGTCCAACCTTAGAGTGGTTAAAAAATTCAGTTAGAACAAGAAAATGATACCATTTTGATCTATCAAATTATCAAAGATTAAAATAAATTATTATCGAATCTCTCAGGGACCCTACAGAAAGAAAGGTACCTTCTAACACGGACAGTGAAAGTCTATGTATTTCTAAAGCCAGTACATTTCAGGTGCCTTAAAATGTGCACACTCACTTAGGAGATTCACATCTAACTACTGTCAGGAAATAATCAGAGATGTGGTCAAAGACTTAAATACAGGTGTCCATTTCAGCTACATACACAAGTGTTGAAAGTACTACGTGACCTAAATAACCAAGAAGTGGGGAGAGTTGGGCAGACGAGGACACCTGCCCCAGGGTAGCGCTCAGAGGAGCCTGTGTATCTGTCCCCCGCCCTCCGGGATGGTGCAAACACTGCAGACACTCGGTGGGTCCTCAGCACATCTTGGCTGAATGCCTGAATGGATGGATGATGCACAGAGAACACATTATGTGAGTGCATGTGCAAGTAACAACATGAAAAATGCTTACAGTGTGATTTAAGGGAAAAAAGATATGTCTCTATATGTAATTGTCTCAACTGTGTTAAAACCAGCTAGAAAAAAGTTGGAAGGAAATGTACTAAATGCTAATAGGGATTATAGCTGAGTGGTGGTATTACAAGAGATTTTAGTTCCTTTTCCATAATTTTTTTCCTTATTACCTAATTTTTCTCCAGTGGGCAATATTGCCTTTAAACAAAGAGCAAAGCAATATAAGATTTTCACAAGTGCAGATCTGGTTTGGGGCGTGAGTCATCTAGGGAAATGGTCCCCAGTACAGTACCTACCTGGGGGTCCTTGAGGCGGAGCAAATCCGGCTTCAGGTAGTAGATGATGCCCTCATAAGCTCCCGGAAGGGTGATGCCTCGGATCAGTAGGATGATCAGCATCAGGTAGGGAAAGGTGGCTGTGAAATAGACAACCTGGGTGGGAAGCAGGTGGAGGTCACTCCTGGTGGGGACAAGCAGCCAGGAGGTGACAGGGAGTGTGTAGTGGTCCTCTGTCACCTCTCCCCAGGCAGCAGGGCCACCCCAAGCTGTGTCCAGCACCTTCTTAGAGACATCTGAGAGGTGAGCACACGCATCTTTCCACACCTCCCTTCACACGTTTCAGCAGTGTGTGTGATTCACATCAGCAGGGCAGGGGAGGAGGAAGGATGGGGTGGGGGCACGGGTGCCCATCTGCATTTCAAAGATTGTTTTCACATCCAGAATTTGGTTGCCTACAATCCCTCATCATGGCTGTTCTCCCCATGCCACCCAGTGAGTGTAGGACTCCCTTCACTAGGCAGAGGGTGGGCAGATTTGTACAGCAATCCATGGGGACACTTTTCTAGGCTCAAGTTTGGGGAGCATGAGCTCTGGGACACTGGAGACACTCTGAGGGGCTCCACTCTGCCTGCACCAAGCTCAGCTCCTCCCCTGAGGCAGCAGCACTGTATACTGTTACTATGACTGGTTTTACCATTACTGTTGCTATTGCTGTTATTAATATTACAGCAGCAATCCAGGGAAGGGGGAGGCTGCTGGCAGAACAGGCTCCAGAGAAGTGGGTATGCTGTCTATTCCTGGCTTTCAGAGCATGAAGCATCAATCTCAGATGCTCTGAGCTGGAAATAATGCTCAATCTGAACTCTATACATACAACAAACCCTGCTGTCCATTCTTGGCTTGAACCCCTTCAATGACTGGAAACTCATCGATGATTGGGAACACCAATCAAATCACCCCTTCAATGAGGGAGCAACTCAAAGGCAGTTCTGTTCATTCATTCATAGTAAACTTTGGATGTGTTGTTAAATGCAAAAGGCAAGTCACAGGAATGTATGATCTTCTCTATGTACTACAGACGCATAATAGCTGCAGATACACACATACATACACATAAAGGAAACTGGAAAGCAAACAGCACGTTTACAAGGATCAGGAGATCCCACCTGCATGATGCTGATGGCTCGTACAGAGATCAGCTCTGACAGTGGGACTTTTACGTTTCTTAGTTTGCTCTGTATATTACTGACGTAAACAGTTCTTTTAAAGTCACAATGAAAAAGAAAGTCTTTCCTTGTATTGAGCTAAATCCTGCCCTCTATGACTTCCCCTGTGCTCATCCTTATACTGTTCTCTCTTTTAGGTCTCCAGGGCACCAACAGAGAGCTTACCAGAAGCCAGAACGCCTCACCTTGCCTGTGGACTTGACCCCCTTCCAGATGCAGAAGTAGCAGATGACCCAGGCGAGCAGGAGGCACAGCGCCAGCTCCCAGCGCAGGGCGCCCAGGTCATGGATGCCCGAGGTGATGCCCAGAACACGTCTCCTGAAGGACGGAAAAAATAAGCACCAGGTGAAAGGCTGATGGAGACAGCTTGCCTCTGTCATCAAGCTTCTTGATTCTTCGAGCCGACATCACAGATCTCCTATTGCAGGCACCCCTGACTCCTGCCCCACTCCACCCTCTCCATGGCCGACGCTATGTCCCACCTGTGGTCTGCATTTCCCTGGCTGTTGAGAGACTAAAGCACGTGATCCCATGGGTATCTCTGTCTTTCTAACTCATCCAGCAGCTGTCTCTGTCATGCAGAGACAGAGAGAAGGAGGGAGGGGGAGAGAGAGGAGGGAGAGTGATAGGGAATGTAAGAAAAACCATAAAGAGAGTGGATATTTACATATGCAGGCTGATGGGCTGAGTTTGTGTGATCAAATGGAGGCGCCGAATGTGTCTTAGTACCTAAAGAGGTGTATGGGGGAGGTGGAAGTGCATATGTGAGAATGAGGTGGGCACATGTGGGCATGGGTGTGTGTGGGGGTGTGAGCAATCCTGTGGGAAGGTGGGCATGGAGTGTAGGGTTTGCCAACTTCTGTGATGTAAACACTCCCACCTTGGTCAGTCTCAAGCTACCACATGGCAGTGCTGAGCAGGGTGTTCTCCTCAGCCGCTACAGAGAGTTTGCTGTCCACCGCTGGACATGGGCTGGAGATGAGGGAAGGGAGGTGGACGTGTGGGGTGTGGGTGGGCGCAAGGCTGTGGTCAGGCATGGAGAGATGCAAGCTGACGTGGATAAATGTGTGACACAGGTAGACATGGTGTAACAGCAGGTGGACAAGTGAGGGTAGACGTGTGGGTGTTCTCTCATATCTCAGTGATGTGTGGGTCCTGGGGGGTGGATAAGTGCTAGAAGGCATGCACAGAGAGGCTTAAATTTGCACCCCAGGTCCCAGGCCTCAGATATCTAAATCTCCTCTGCTCAAGGGACCCGCAGTTTGGCATCCAGGCCCAGCACCTACTCCCAGAATTCCATGACAGGCGAGGTGAAGTTCTCAGAGGGGGTCACCGCACTGTCTCCCGAGCGGTTCAGAAAGTCCATGCAATGCTCTGTTGGTTACAAGGGGGTGGGGGCGGGGGGAACAAGGGTATACATGAGCTGGCCAGATGGGAGAGACACCCTCACACCCTAGTCTCCTGACCCTCTGGCACCGCAGCCTGGAGGCCCCCACCATTCCTGGGCCCAAGCACTTCCTTTGCAGCCTCCACTTTCCAGAGGGTCCAGAACTGGCTGCTCAGATGTTCATGGGACCCCTGCCCATGGGCTTAGTACTGCTCTTGTTCCAGTGAGTCGGCTGCTCTTCTGGCCTCCCCACAACCTACCTGTGACCAGGTCTGCCCCTGCGTGTGGACAGCACTGTCCTCACTTGCCCCTTCTCCCCATCCCACCCCCACTGCTCCCCGAGCCTGCATGGGCACATGGATGGAGTCCTCTGGTCTGTTCCTCTCCCAGAGAAATGCTGTTCCTACGTGGGGCTCTTTCTTGTCCCTCAGCACCCAGCTCGGGCCTCCCCTCCTGTCGCCTTTGTAACTGTTTTGTGAACTTTTCCACCAGACCATAGCCCGTGAAGGCTGGTGTTCTCCCTTGGACATCCAGCACCCGGCAGAGCTCAGCACGTGGTAGGTACAAAGGACACACTTCTTAAGTGAGTGGATGAGGAGTGGTGATAACATGCAGTCACACAAGACATTCCCAGTCCCACTGGGTTTTTGATTCTCCTAGTGCCTGGTCTATGGTGCCACAGAAGGATCGGCCAGGTCAAGACCCACAGAAGGGTCGGCCTGCACAACTGCCCTCAGAGCCCTCACGGCATGGCTTTGAGGCAAATTCCACCATGCACTCCATCACTGTTCGCCCAGCACCAGCCCCTAGGGAGAGGCCCCATGGCAGGGCCAGAACAATGCCTACCTGTGTTCCAGGTGTTGGTACAGGTCGTCCAGGGCAGTTCAGAGGCAAAGGAGCTGAACAGGTAGAAGAGGGCCCAGGCGAGGATGATGATGTAGTACACGTTCAGGTAGGACTCGATGACCATGGACGCCAGGCCGATGCCTTCAGGAGCACAGGAGGGGTGGGGGCAACAAGAGAACCCAAGAGGTCAGCGTCAGCCCAGAGCCCCAAGGGCGCTGCCAGCTGTGGGTGGAGTATCGGACGCCATGCAAAGAGCCTGCAGGGTTTATTCACGGCACGAGAAGCCACGTACAGCATATTTTTCTGAGAAGAGCAAGTTACCAAACACTGTTCTTGTCCTTCTCCCATTTTTATAGCACACACTTGAATGCATGTCTTTTTCTTTAATGAGAAAACTGGAAGGATCATCATCTAAAAGTTAACGAGTGGTTCTCCAAGTGATGGGATATCAGTTCATTTTTTTGATTCTTTTTGTCTATTTGCATTCCCTCGTTTTCTGTGACAGTCAGGCCTTACTTGTGAAAGAAAAGGGGCAGGAAGAACGAAGGAGTAAGAAGAGAAATCTTGGTGAGCATCGGTCTCGGGGTAGGAGCAAAGCCCAGAAGGAACCCGCGAGGAGAGAGAAGCGGCCGCAGTCCAGAGCCGAGGGCCTGAGTCGGCCCAGAACGCCGGCCCCCCGCAGCGGGGCGGGGACGGGCGCGGCACGGCGGACCGGGCGCCCAGGGGCCCCCTCGGGGCGGACCTGCCGGGCGGGCGCCGCCCCCCGCCCCGCCTGCAGGGCGCAGCTTTTCCCTGCGGCTCTCGGCGCGCTGCGGGGCGGCCAGGGGTCCGCGGAGGAAGCAGCGGGGGCGGGGGCGGGGGCAGCGTTCGCTGGTTTGTCCTGCGTCCCGGGAAGTCGAGGCCCAAGAGGTGTTTAATGAAGGACTGTTGGGGAAAACAACCCATCAGCCCGGGCAGGTCGAAAAATCGATGCAGACTGTCCACAAAACCACCGCTTGGTTAGGCGAGCCCGCCCCCCCACACACACCGATGTCTGGCCCCACTGGCCTGGCAAACTCCCCGGGAGGCCGGAGGGTGCCCCTGCTTTGGGGCCCCTGAGAAGCATCCAGGCCGTTGGGGGACAAAAGCCGCAAAGTGTCCGGCTAAGGCGGGCAGGGACCCCGGACAACCTCGGGCTGGGCCTGGGGAGGGGAGGTGGCTGGAGCTGCTGGTGGCGAGGCGACTCCTGGGGAGCCGGGAGGGTTAGTGCGCACACAGGCGTGCACTCACGCGGACAAGCGGCCACTGTGCGCAGCTTGGCGCTGCCCGGACGTGCTGTGGTGCCTCAGCCTCCCGCCTGTCCCCACCTCCTAGAAACGCGGGGCAGGAGGAGGCAGGGTTCCAGTCTGGGAGGGGCGGGTGGCCCCAGCTCTGAGGGCAGGGAGCTGGTGTCCTTGTGTAAATTGAGGGGAGAGGGTGTGGGCGAGCACAGGGTGTGTCTCCTCTGTGCCCACGGTGCACAGCCTGGCTGGGAGAGGGCGTGTGGGGCAGGGGCAGCCAGGCTGGAGAGAGCAGGCAGTAAGCAGCCTGGACTGGCCCACCAACACAGGTGCACACACCAGGAATGAGCCTCTTTCTGAAACCCCAGGCCTTGGGGTCTCTTCAACTTGGAATGGAAGTTAGGAGCAGCAATCTCCCAGCCCCCATCCAGTGCCCGTGCTGCCCACCCTGGCAGTGGTGCCCCTGGGAGACTAAATGCATCCGCTGGGGAGGCCACCCCATGTTTGTGCTACCGTGAGCTTGTTTGGACAGAGGGATAGAACCCAATGGGTGGTTACTGTTGGGGTCCAGAGCAGAACACCAGAAACTGTGTGCTCTGGCTGAGACCACAGCCCTCCTGCAGCACCCAGAACTCAGTGCAAACATAGGTGGGCCAAGCCTCACTTGCCCAGCCCCTTGCTGCCCCTGCAGGGGTGCCACAGATGCCCCAAGAGGAATCAGTACCAGGCTAGCCTTGCCTCCCCCTACATACCCAACCACTGGTCAGTGTTTCCCCCACCATGTCCTGTGCATCCATCCTCCTAAGCTGGGCAGCATCCCCAGATGGCCTGGTCCCTGGGGCTTCCTTAGGGACTGGCAGGAGGGGAGGAGTCCTCTTTCCATTCAAACATACAAGGAACCTCTCAGGGACAAGGAGACTCTTGGCTTTCCAATGGGGCTCCAGGGTTTTGGCCTAATCAACTAAACATGGGGTGACAGAAGGACACCCCAGCTGCTCACATTAGTGCCAACAGATCTCCAGAAAGAGGATCAGGAGCTGCCCCTAAATGTACCCCTTAAGGTCAGAAAGAGCGTGCACTTTCCGCTCAGGTACACCTGGGCTCTAATTCTTAGCCAATGACCTCATTTCTCTCATGTACAAATAACCAAGAGTTATTTTCATCTAACAAATAGAGTTATTACTGGAGGATTAGCTAAGGAAATGTATGTAAAGTTCTTACATGAACCCTAGCACCTAATAGGGCTTCATAGATGTGAGGCATTATCATCACCATATTATCACACACTCTGGAGGCACATCTGGGGCCCCACCGCATGCACAGGAACACACTTCCACGAAGCTGATGAAGATGAAGCTTCAGGGCTCCTCCCTTGCAAGGGCCCCTTCCACGTCTGCACCTAGCTATGCACTGGTGACCTTGTATTTTCTTTCTTGAGGAGGGCCTTCCTCCCCAGGGTTGATAAGCTTTGGGCCCCACAAAGGCTGATGACCCCCACACACTTAGCACAGGATGAGAGGGGAGGAATGAAGAAGGTGGTGACGGAGGGTGACAGAGGGATGGGGGCCTGGTGGGGCTGGGGGAGGAGGGCAAGGGAGCACTCACCCTGGAGGAGGGGGCAGATCTTCCTCCAGGCTGTCACACTCCCTTGGCTGGTGTACTGGCCCAATGCCACCTCCAAGAAGAACACCGGGATGCCACAGGTGAAGAAGAAGATGAAGTAGGGGATGAAGAAGGCTCCTGGGAGGAGGGGGAGGTGGGGCCTGAGCTTCGGCCAAGGCCCCCTGAGACCTGGGCTCTAGCAGCCCCACCCTTGGCCGCCGGCCTCACCCCTCCCAGGGCCCAGGTCAGCTTCCTCCTGTCTACGGGCAGGGACAGGTACACAGTTTCGTCTGAGTCCCTTTCTGGGTGGGAAAGACCTTGAAAGGAAATGAATGAAAATTTAAGCAGAAATCCTAACATAGGCACTGTATTTTCTCACTGTGCTTCACAAATCTATTCAGTCAATTCAGTATTTTTGGAAGAAAAGCATACTCTGTATAATTTGATATGCTTATTAAATTATTGAGTTATATTTTAAAGAAAAAGAAACAGAAACACCTTGGAAAAGTTATTTTCCTTCTAATGATTCTCAGAGGGTTTTCTTCCCTCCACCAGACTCTGACTTAACTGGGCTCCCAGCACAGGGGGTCGTTCCTCTGCTCAGGCAGATTTTTGGGGACTGGGGTTTCAGGAGCCCTGTGGTTAGGCTGGGGCTGAAAGACATCCAGCGAATTAGAGACGCAGACTCTGAACCAACCCTAAGCCCGCACACACTGCCCCCTCAGCAGCTCAGACCGCACCTCGCCTCAGCGGTGAATCCGCGGCCGGGTGCAGTGCTTACTGCACAGTGATGACACCCAGCACTAATTGGGTGCCACTGCTTCACTAACACTGAAATCCTCACAGAACAACTCCCACGGGGTAGATACAATTGTTACTACCATTTTGCAGATGGGAGACTGAAGCCAGTTTAAAGATTCAAAAACTGAGACATAGATGAGGACACGGAGGCACAGACCCAAGCGGTCTGCTCCGGAGTCCATGCGCATAGCCACTGCATCACGCCTCTCAAGTCATCGTATCACTGCGCAGGAAAAATGGAAGTACAAAGGGAAAGAAAGATAAAGGTAGTGTGTGTCCTTCCAATTTTCTTATAAACACACATATGTGTTTCCCTTTTTGCCCAGATGGGAACCTACGGCATACTACTTGGTAACCATTTAAATATATCATGTTCATCGTATCAGTGGGTGTACATGCACATTGTTGTTTTAGTGGCTGGAGAGGACTCCTCATGCCTCTATCCTTGTTCATTTCTTCAGTACCTCTATTGGCCTTTTTGATAGTTTCATTAGAAACCCTGCTGTGATGAAGACTATTGTGAACTTGTCTAATCTGCTTCTTGGTATAAATTTCCAATAGAGGAATTGGTTGGTCAGAGGGGATGCATAATTTGGTTTTACAGTAAAATATACATAACATGAATTTTAAAACCATTTAACCATTGTAGTCCAGTGACATTAAGTACATGAACATTGCTGTGCAGCCATCACCACCATCCATCTCCAGCATTTTCTCATGATCACACACTCAAACTCTGTACCAGTTAAACACTGACTCCCACGCTCCACTCTCCCAGCCCCTGGTGACCACCGTTCTACTTTCTCCCTGTGAATTTGCCTACTCTAGGACCTCCTATAAGAGGAATCACATAGTACTTATTCTTTTGTGTCTGGTTTATTTCACTTAGCATAATGTCCTCAAGATTCATCCACACTGTGGCATGTGTCAGCATTTCCTCCCTTTTTAAGCACACTGTTTACCCAGCCATCCGTTGACAGACATTTGGGTTGTTCCTACCTTTTGGGCATGAACATTTTTTTAAGGTCTTGGACATGCATTTCCAAACTGCCCTCCCGAACTCCTGTCCCAGCCTGCACTCCCCATTACAATGTGAGTGTAAAGGAGAAGGACGTGTGAACTTTCTGGGCCCTAGGGAGCCACAGCAAGCCAGTAACTCTCCATCAAGTTCTGATGTCCTTCTTAGCCCCATGCTTGCCTTTGCATGCTGAGTGATGCTAGAACATGAGTAGACACAGTGCCAGTACCACTGTCAACTCCAATTTATGTGACTTAGATGGTTGCAGGGGCTAGGCTGAGGGGCAGAGTTCAGAAGGGATGTGTCTTCATGCTCTCCCAGAGAGCACCTTACAGGAAGTCTGTGAGGGCACATGACCCATGAGCTCCCTCCCATTGACTGTGTGGAGGTCCCTGCCACTTCTAAAGGAGCTGGCTTCAGTTCTGTCCTTCTGGACCACAGAAAATGAGGCGGCCTCAGTAGGCTGGGAGCTGGGCCTCTCGCAGGCTGAGTCCACCCTTTAAGGGCAGCACTAGTCCTGGACCTTTGGAGGCAGTGTAGGGAGTGGTTCTGCATCCCTGGGTTTCTCCCTAGGTTTCCGGCCTATGACCACTGCACATGCGCCCCCTCTGATGAGCTGCTCAGAAGCCTCCTCTGGGAGGTCAGCCTGGCCCCACCCACCCTGTTACTGGCTTCTGCCCGCACACACAAGTAGCCTGATGATGTCCCAAAGGGATCTGATTCAAGGCTCGTTTAAAACCTCCCTCCCTCTGCTCGAGGTATGCCTGATTATCTCTGTCACGATCCAGAAACTTAGAATTTCATTAAATTCTCATTTCTTGAAGATAATCTAGCTTAGTGATTCCCTGCTTTTTCATAACCAAAACATTATTAGATCAATAACTATTATTTTTCATCCTTTTTGAAATTTTTTATTTACAGAACTGTTTATCACCTAATAATTAATTGCCAATTAATCGTTTACTTATTATTAGTCATCAATTGATAACCAATTAACCAATTATTAACCAACAAACAATTGATATAGTACAGTTGACCCTTGAACAACACAGGCTGAACTGCACAATTCTGCTTATATGCAGATTCTTTTTTTCAATAAATACATGGCAAAATTTTCTGGAGATGGGTGACAATTTGAAAAAACTTTTGCTTTTCTATAGCTTACTTTAATGGAAGAACACAGTATATAATACATTTGACATGTGAAATATGTGTTAGTCGGCTGTTTATGTTATGGGTAAGGCTTCCAGTCAACAGTAGGCTATTTGTAGGGAGGGGTTCAAGGGAGTCCAAAATTATATGCAGATTTTTTACTGTGCTGGGTGGTCAGTGCCTCTAACCTGGGGTTGTTCAATACTACAGTAAAAACTACGGAAAAACTTATTTCACGGACGCCCAGGGCTTATGGTCAGCATGAGATAAGTCTATTACCTCACTGAGTTAGTACATTCTAGCCAAAAGTCAAAGGTTGCCACTGAGTTAGTGCGAGCAGTGTGGTCCCACCTAGATCCATTAGGTTGTCTGAAATAAGGACACTAATTCCTGGACCTTTGATACTGCTTTCCTAGACCCCAAAGACCAACAACTCCAGATTGGGACCCCTGACCTTTCTCAGCCCCTCATGAAAGTGAAGGAAGCAGGATGCAGGATAGCAGTGTGTCCACGCAGTTAGGGGGACCGAGCCGAAGTGAGAGTTCAGGGACAGAGAAGGACACGGCCTACACTGCACGTGCCTCCCTGTCCTGCCGTTCCACAGACGACCCAGCTCGGGCCAGGGTCCCTGAAGGCTCGTGCTGTCCTTCTACCCCACCCCACACGCACAGGCCACATCCACTGGGCGGGACAGAGTTGGGGCGGCGGGAACCCAAAGGCCTGTGTCCTGGGCCCTCATTCCCCTCACATGGCAGAGCGAGACGCATGTAGTGGTGTGGGGGCCAGCACGCTGGTCACCACCCAGCTCTGTGGCCTGGGGCAAGTCGCCAAGCCCTCTGGGCCTCTGTGTCCTCCTGCAGGAAATGAGGGGACAGACTAGATCACCTGTAGCTCTCTTTCTAACGTCCTATCTGTCCATGAAACTGTGGCCTGAGGCAAAGAAATAAGTGTCCGCCTCTACCCCATCTTCCTGCCCCACCTAATGTCTGGCCCAGCATCAGGCCCCTGAGCCCAGTCTTGGTGCCAGAGCCCTGACCTGCCCAGAAATCCCATTTCTATTTCTGTGAGTCATTGGCTCAAGCAAGTTTGTAACAATAACTGTAAGTCTGCAAATGTAGAACAACATACATAGTAGATGCTCAGTAAATATTCGTCAAATTAAATATAGCGTTTAAAAGGATTTTCTAAACAGTGGCTGTCTTTAAGTGGGAATGTTTCTTCTTTTTATCCTTCTGGAATGTTGACAAAATTCTCAACAAACATGTATCATTTCCACAAAAGGAATAAAGGCAAAAATGAATCTGGCCAGTGACAAACTCATATAAATGAATCATTCCATTTACTTGAAATATCCCAAATAGGTAAGTCCGTAGCCACAGAAAGTAGGCTGGTGGTTGCCAAGGGCTGGTGGGGAGAGGAGATGGGGAGGGGAGGGGGCTTCTTTTGGGGATGATGAAAATGTTCTCAAATTAATTGTGGTGATAGTTGCACAGTTCTGTGAATATACTAAAACCATGGAATTGCACACTTTAAAAGATTAATCTGGCCCCTCCCTACAGGCTCCTGATCATTTTTACTACCAGTGCTGAAAAATGATAAACACAAAATCATGTTTCTTTAATTTAAAAAAACCATACGCAAGATAACATCATTGCTCTGACCAAAATTCTTCCATGTTTCCCACCTCCCTCAGAGCAGAGTGTACAGGATCTGAACTGCTAGTGCTCTGTCCTCGCCTCCTATTATTCTCCCCATCTGTCACTCCCCTTCTCGCTGCTCCTAAAACATGCCTGCTGAATGTGCACCCCAGGACCTGTGCGCTGGCTGAGCCTCTGTTTGGGATGTTCTTCACCTGAGATCTATCCATAAGATTCGTCCCTTTCCTCCTTGAAATCTGTGCTCAAATGTCACCTCCTTGAGGAAAGCTTTCCTGGTCACCTTATTTCACGTGTCAGCTCCTCCCCCCGCCCACGTCCCAGTACTTCTATGCCTCCTCCCTGCTTTGCTCCTCTCATTCCACTCATCACTGTGCGACATACCACATTCTCCTTATTTATCTGTGGTCTGCCACCTTCACTGGAATACAACACAGAAGATGATCTGTTTTGTATCTAGAACAGTGCCTGGGACATGAGAGGCCCAGAGTAATACCAGCTGAAAGAATGAATGACTCTATGAACAACTGACATTTGTATAGAGTAATGAAGGGGCCCATTCAAAACTCAGACTCCCAGGTCTTGCCCCTTGCTCATTTAGTCTTCATGGCAGCCCTGTGGGGGACCATCCCCATTTCACAGAGAGGCACACTGAGGCTGGTGGTGGAGCTGGAACTCAGACTCAGGTCTTCCACCTGCATGGCAGACTCCTTCCACTCCACTGCACGGCCCAGGCAGGAGTTTGCCCAGGCAGGCTGCCTGGCTAGCAGGCACGGCTCTCCCCCACCACGCCTACCTCAAAATGAACTCACCACCTCCATTTTTGTAGCAGAGATAGGGAAACCTCCAGACGTTGCCCAGCCCAATGATCTCCCCAGCCACTGACAGCACGAACTCCATCTTGTTGGTCCATTGGCCCCGATCCTTCACCTGGTCCTCTCCTTCCTGGTCCAGCTTCTCTCCATTCTCAGCAGCCCAGCAGACTGCAGGAGGCCCATCCCCGTGGACCACCACTTTCCTGTCTGTAGCCATGGGAGGCCGCAGAGCTGGGAGCAGGGCAGGATGGCGAGGGAGGCACCCCCTGGTGGGAGGAGAGGGAATGGGCTGTACAATCCCGCACATGCCCACCACCCGTCTTCACCATCCTAGTCTTTTGCTATTGTTGGACTATTGCTTTAATATTTAATACTGTTGGAATGTTGTTTCCTATCATTGGACTACTGGTTCTCTTCCCAGACTCTCAATGACATTTACACCTAATCACACTGTTCTCCTGACTCTGAGAACAAACAGGGAACAAATCTTAGTTTGCACATATGGCAGATGGGAAAATCCAGGCCTTGGTGGATGAAGTGACTTGCCTAAGACCCTTCAGGATACATCGGTAGTAAAATTCTGGTTTGGGGCCCTTTCATTCCAAGTCCCCCTTGATCTTCACAGCCAGCCGCCATCCCTACTGGCCTGCCTGCCCCAGGCCTCCATGTCCAGTGAGTGGCACTGGTCCAGCCTCCTTTCTCCAGGCCAGAAGGGATCAAAGGCTTCCAGGGGTGATGGGAGGTCAAAGGGCAGCTGTGGCCAAGGTGACTGCATAGTCTTCCCCTGATCAGTTGTGTGCTCACCCCTGTGCCAGGGAGATCGATTGCTCAGGGTAAACATGGGAGCCAGCTAGCTTTGGGCATCTGATTGGGAGGGACTGGGAAGGTGGGGCCTCTGAACACGCCAGACGGGGACTGGGATTGGTGCCAGGGCCAACCCCAGGCCTTCAAAGGAGCCCTGTTTCTTTTTCTTTCAGTTGCACCTCTCTCTGAGATTGGACAGGGATCCTGGTGGTGGAAGAGGTCACCAGAGTGATTCCCACTTGGGTAATGGTCATCTCAGATCAGAGTGGCCCCTCAAGGGAGGCCTAGACGTGCTGCCAGTGACACCAAGCCACAGCCCTTCCTGGCTCCCAGAGAGCCCGAGCTCCCTGGACTTCCAGGAAGACGGCACGGCCACTCTGCTTTACTGCCCCTCCCATTCTTGCAGCACCGTGGCACTGTGTCTGGAATCCCTGTTTGCCTTCCTCTCTACCGGCCACACACAGTCACTGAGGCCACCTCCACTGCTTCTTCTAGAGACCTGCCGGGAGGAGGTGCCCAGGCTGCAGAGGGAGACACCCACCACTGCCCCTCGCTCCCGAGAGGTGCTGGGGGAATCAAGGTGACCAGGAGCTGACAAGGGCTCCATGTTCCTCCAGGCTCTAGAGAGACACAAGGGATTCTTTTTATTAAAAGAAGAGGCTGTGTTTACTTGTTGGTCCTTTTAACCCAGGCAACGGCCCAAGGCCGAGTCAGCTAGAAAGGCGTGGCAGGGGCCTCTGAGGTTCTGGAAATTTTTGAAGGTGACTCGGAGGGTGCAGGTTATCCCAGGAATGGGAAAGCGTGTCGGAGGGGAATGCTGGTGTTAGGACTTGCTCAGAGGCTGCCATCGCACGCTCAGCCTGGAGGGAAGATGAATAGAGGTCCCCAGTGGAAACCAAAGGCCGTCAGCCTCTGGTGCAAGAGAGAAAGGGAGGGAGGGGAGAGAGCTCCAGATTCCCAGGAAGGGGCCAGGCCCCGGGGGTGCGGGGGGCTTTGGGAACCAGAGCCTCAGGTTGAAAGAGCAGGGCAGCTTGGCCCCAGGGGAAAAGTTAGTGATACCTGAAGTAGCTGCAGGTGTTGCCACAGGAGGAAGCTGGGCACCCTAAGGAAAGGCCCCTGAATCGTTAGCAGACAAGTGGGTGGGTGGATGGATGGATGGATGGGCTCAAAAACACTGATGAAAAGAGCACTAGACAGGAAACCCAAGGTCTAGTCCAGGCCTAGCTAATAATAATAATAATAATAAAAGTTAACATTTGACTAAGCACTATGCTAAAAACATACACATCTTTATATAAGTTATTACATTTTATCCTCATAAAAATCTTTCAAGTAGGCATTACTATTGATTCTATTTTATAAAAGAAGAAAGAAGCTCACAGAGATTAGGGAACAGGACTTGATACCAAGCAGATGCTCAGTGAAACTGTTTTTGAATGGTTTGAATGTACTTACCAATACAATAAAAAGTGGTAGAGCTGAGTCTCTAACTTGCTGTGTGACCTTAGGCAAATTATACCTCCTCTCTGGGCTTTAAGTCTCCCTGGAAGACAGAATGGCCCATGTTCAGGGAGGTGCTGGGAAGGAAGGGAATAAAATGGGGCCCATAAAAAAGGAGAGATCATTGCTTCTGCTTGCCAAGCCACAGGATAGCTCAGCTCAGGGCAAACCCAAGCACAAGGGTCCCCAAAGGGCTGGTCAGGTGACAAGGCTGACTGTGCCCAGCCCACAGGCAGCTGTTTCAGGGCCAAGCTGTCTTCAGCAGTCAGAGGGGAGACCTGCTGGGGAAAAGCATGAAAGAAGGGAAACCAGAGGAGAGGGAGGGATGGGAAAGCAGAGCCCAGAGCCCAGACTGGGCATGGGATTCGGGCTGCATTGGGGATGGGGGAGGAGAGAGGAGGGCACGGACTGAAGAGCCAACACTGATATGACATGTTAAAAAAAAAAAAAGAGTTAAAAAGGGCTACTGGTAGGAGCACAATTTATGGGTAAGAACGAAAAACTGGAATGGCAGAGTGAAAGCAAGAGCATGTGACAAGGAGAGCTGGCCCAGCCCACGGCAAGGTAAGGGGAACCAGGCTTAGATTGAGGCAAGGGGGATTCAGGTTAGACTCAGGGAAGAAATGTCCAGAATTTTAGACATAAAACAAGTTTAGACATGAAACAAATACAGAGATCTCTTTTTAGGAGTCACTTTAAAAAGTCTAAAGGACAGCACACCCCACCCTCCTGCCGCCCTCCCCCCAGCCCCACTGTGTCCCTCCACCCAGTCAAGTTGACTTCTGGACACTCCCCGCTTCCCAAGGGTGCCCCCCAGCTCTGTCTCCTCTCCAGCCTCTAGCATCGCCCCCAGGCTGCCCGCCTGCTTTGCTAAGCTGGGGCAGGGCATGAAGGCATGAGATGGACCTCACTGTGCATCAGTGCCCTCCAGAAGCAAGGCACCGATACCTACAATGGGCTCATTTGCCCATTGAGGAAATCTTCAAGAGGCTATGAGTCCACAATTCCTTCTGCTTTCAGGAACTGGGCATGTAGACCCCAGACCTGGCCAGTCTAGCAGAGGAGCAGCCGAGTGTAGAAATGCTGCCCCCCCATGCTTCTGGGGCCCAGTGTCATCCCCGTGCACACCCAGATTCAGCCTGGGAGAGCCCAGCCCCCAGAGCCCCCTCCCCGGCTTCAGCCCACACCCACATACCAGTTCCCATTTCCGCACGCACACTGGTGCCATTCCGTCACGTCCCTTTGCACACACATACCTGTGTGCATGGTACCAAAACCTGGCTCCGTCTAGTCCTTCACAACCTGTGGGCTGCTGGGTTCGGTGGGTGGCCACCTGCCCCTTCCATCAGGCTCAGCCTGCCCAGGCCTCCCCCCTCCGCACCTCCCCAGCACTGCTGAGCGGGGCAGCTTCCTCCTCCTGGGGGACACTGGCTCCTGGCTCGCCCCTCCCTGTTTGACCAGGGGCGAAGGGCAGGAGCCCCTCACCTGTGGTCCTAATTGAACCAGGGGCCTCCAGGAAAGCCCCCAGATTTCTCCTGTCTGCTCTTCCCACCTTGCTGGGCACTGTCTGCTTCCCCATCCCTCTCAGTCAGGTGCTCACCCCTTCTCCCACCCACTCCCTGTGGCCAGCCCCCCACTGATGGACATTCCCAGTGTGTCCCTGAGCCAAGCAGATGCTATAGATGGTGAGGGGACACACTTGTCCTGGGATTCCTAGACATCAGACGTCCCTCTGACCCCAGCTTACTGCACGCGCACGCATGGGCGCACACACACACACACACACACACACACACACACACACACTTCCCCCATCTTGCCTCCCAGGTCTCCTCCAGCCCCTCTGAGGCTGTGAAGACAGGTGCCGCCCTGGACCCCCTGCTCACCTCAGCCCCGATTCGCTCCTGTGGTCAGCTCAGCTCCATGTCCAGGTCCCCGGTCAGTCCCCGGAAAGCTGTTAGCAGAAGGCCAAAAGAGACAAGCCTGACAGGAAAACTGTCCTCCACCTGGGCTACTCCTGTCCTCCCAGCTCAGAATTCCATCCCAGTCACCGTCCTGGGACTCCCTGACTGAGTGCCTCTGTGTGTGAGTGTGAGCGCATGAGTGAGCGTGCACCAGTGTGTTGGGAAGTGAGGGGGCAGAGAAACACCACAGGCAACAGGAGGGACTGAGGCCAAAAGTTTGTGAACTAGGATTACAACATCCAACCTCAGGAAGTCAGGTCCTCTGTCCCCAGCCCCCACCTCCGTCTCACCCCTGCCTCCCAGTGGGCAGTGTCCCAAGACGACCCCTCCAGAGCCACTAGAGACTCATACTGACCTCTTCTCCCCTCCTTTGTTCCTTGTCCCTTCCCCCACACCCTCCAGTACCGGCTGCTTAGAGGAAAAAGGGGATGGGATGTGCAGGGCAGGGCCAGCCCCTTCTCACCAGAGCAGTGGGGTGGGAGCCACTGACTCCCAGGCTGGAAACTGAGAACCTCGGGAGGGGTGTTGGCCTCACTGATGGGCATGGGAGGAGGGTGAATCACACGCTGGAGTTTTCCACCCGGTACCTGCCCTCTGTGGTTTCAAGGCAAGGCTCTGGACCTTCACCACCAGGACTCTTTCCCTGGGATTTTCCTAGAGAAAGTGCTCAGAGCTTACCTCAAGGAGATTAATCTAGAAAGGACACAGGTTTGCAGTCAGACAGACCTGAGTTTGAACCCCTCCTTCTGTCATTTATTGGATATATCAGCTCGTCAAGGATATGAGACGCACTTTCCCAGTCTGTAAAAGGCACACAGCACTGCCCACTGTGCAGGGCACTGTGAGGGTCAACAATAGAGCAAACTGCTTAGGTCGCTGAAAGTGCTTAGAGGAGTGGCTGGTGTTTGCTGTGGGTCTTCTGGAAGCAGGGGCTGGGATGGCAGAGGTCTGGGCCCAGAAAGCAGTAACAATGCTCAGGTGAGCTCTTAGCACTAAGGCACATCGCTGGGACTTGTCTGACTGCCTGGCAGAGTCAGGGGTGAACTTGCATTAGTTGAATAAATGCATGTGTCCCCTGCTGTGTGCCCAGCGAGCTTGTCCAGAATGGGGTCCCCAGCATGGTCCGAGAATGCTCTCATGGATACGTGACTGTCCCATGGCCATCCATTCAGAACAGCTAGTGTCTCTTTCAACACAAGGAAGATGCTTCTTCAGTCCTAGCTGCTGTGGAGAGAGGAGAAGTTGTGGGGAGAAAGGGAAATTTCCCTTTGCACGAGCTCCCCCTGCATCTTTTAGAACTTCCTGGCAAGGCTGGGGTGTAAAGTGAAAATCTCAGTCTGTAGTTTTCCATTTGCACCCCACTCAATGGCTGCCAGCCCCCTCTCAGCATCTCCTGTAAGTTTCCCCATCAAGAGAAAACCCCAGTGGGTCTCAGTCTCAGACTCTCTACCTCTGTGACACCAGAAGGCAGGTGGGGGGTCAGCTCTGGCCAAGTGGGCATGGCCCCTTGCCAGAAGGCACAGTCCAATCACCCCATGCTCAGCTGGGACAGTGTGACCCACACTGCTGCATCCACACTGTCCCTGGACGTTGCCCCCGCCACCCTGTATCAACCACAGAGCTTTCTGTAGAGGGGACACCAAGTCCACGAGGTTACTTAGCTGCAGCTATTCCATAAGAAAATACCGAGCGTCTCCACCAAGCGGGAGTGAGGGGACAGAGGAACAGACTAGGCGGAGGGTGAATTTCCCAGCTTATTCACTCATTCAAAAATTTTATTTCATGCCTATAATGTGTTGGGCTTTCTTCAAGGTCCTGGGGACACACATGGACAGGCATGTCACCTCTCTCCTCCCCTGGTAGGACAGCTGCCTTGTTTGACCTGGCCTCCCTATAAGTCACAGCCCTGCCTTACTCAGGCCCGCCCCAACCCCCACAGCTCCCAACCCCCACTGGGTATTCACACTGATAGGTAAACTTCTGGAGGCAAGAGACCACTACCTTTGCAAAAAGTAGGCATTCCTAAATTACCTGGAAAGCCTGCCTAAGACAGGGCTGTTTCCATACTGGGAAGGGTCCAGAGACAAGGTGAAATATGGGCAAGTTAATCAGTTGTCTTGCTGCAGTGAGAACTGTGAAGCCCACAGAATGTTCCCCTTAACCACCCTCATCTTCCAACCCATGTATGCTTCTAGTGGGCCCTGCATGAGCCAATTTCCTGGGCATCTAACTCAGGCTTGGTGCTTTACATGTTAACCCACTTTATCCCCACAAGAATAATGAAATGTAGGGATTATTAAACCCATTTTACAGATGAGAAAGTTGGAGTGAATAGAAACTAAGTGATGTGTCCTAATGCCGTACACTAGTAAGTGATGGTACTGAGACTTGAACCTGGGCCTCTTGGCTCCAGAGATCCAAGCTTGTTCCAGCATATTGCTTCCCAGACCATGAACATCTAAAGGATAGGGACACTTAAAAGCATTTAACACAGTGCTGGCTCACAGTACTAGGATGGATGGATGGATGGATGGATGGATGGATGGATGGATGGATGGATGGGTAGGTGGGTGGGTGGATGACTGGGTGGATGGGTAGGTAGGTAGATGGATGGATGGAAGAGTGGATGGGTGGGTGGGTGGATGGAGGGTGGGTGGAAGAAAGCAACCTGAGGGGAAAAAATGATCCCAGTTCTCCCTTTTCTGAAGGGCATTGCTCCCTCAGAACAAGGGGATAGACTAGGGCTTGGAGGACTAAGGACCTGTTTCCTTGTACAGTACTGCTGGTACTGAGCAGGACTCTAGCAAAATGCCCTTCCTTGCTTCTTAGCAAAAATGCTTAGCTCAGTAAATAAGTACCTTTCTTTCTGAGGCCAAATACAACCTGATGCCTGTGGCCAGGGAATCCAGAGTATAGCAAGGATGTCTGTGTACTCTTCCTGGGCTTTCTGTTTACGGACAGCTAGTGTGGCTGGAGCCTTTGGAAATGCGATGCATTTGCCTAAATGTCCCCAGAGCAGCTCTCCCCACACTCTCCACTGGACTCCAACAACGCAATGATGCAAGTATTATCATTCCCATTTTATGGAGGAAAAAACAAAGGATCAGGGAGGTTAATTTGCCCAAAGTCACATAGCTAGTAAGAGGCTAGGACCCAGGCCAGGACTGCAAGCCTCTGTAAAGGAGTGTGGTTGGCAACTGTGGTGTGGGGCAGTTTGTGAGCATTTATCCGAGGATAATGAAGGACTGTGTGTCTGTGTGCACATACATGGATCTGAGACATGGGTGCAAGGTCAGAGGCCCGGGATCTGAGCCCCCAGGGCATCCTGGTGGGCTCAGTGCAAGAGTCACATGCGTCCCTATCTCCAGGGAGGGCTGTTTGTGCCTCTCCACTTACCCTGGCTTCATTCAGCGATTGCCCCAAGGCCCTCTCTGCCTGCCTTTCTTCTCAACAGGTGTGGCCTCTAAAGAAGAGAGGCCTTTCCTCCCTTTGTGTCTTCTTCCTCTGAGAACTACATAGTCCCTATCCGCCCTTCCAAGCACAGAAAGCAAATGGGATTGATAGCGGCCCCATTCCACCCCCACCTCTTCAATTCCCTTGGCTGAAGCCCCGCCGGCATTCCTGCCCCCCTTCTGGACCCTGACCCGGGCAGGTGCCTCCACTGTCACACCTCTGTGCCTGCTGACCCCCTGGGTTGTTAGAGCAGACCCCTCGAGGCCATTTTCCCCTGGTTTAATAACCTCACACGACTGGCACCCGGTGTCTGAAAGAGCCCTCTCACCCATTACCTCATCTGGGATCTACGACAAACCCGTGTGGGGACGCCGTGCACAGTCCGATCTCCATCTGAAAAACCCCTGAATTCCAAGGCCCTCCCACAAAGGCCCACAGCAAGACAGAGGCAGGTCGGCACTGGAACCCACATCCCCTGATTCTCATGCTAGCGGATTATTTTCACCCCATATTCCAACATTAACGAATCTCCAAAATAGGACTCGAATCACCATTATTGAAATGCCTGCCACCTTTCTTGGTCCAACAGATTCCTGCAACTTTGCTCAGATAAATGGGCAGAGACACAGACATCAGAGCAGCCTCCGCAGACCACTGACCTAAATAAAAACCATCAGGGTCCTTCCCACGCCTGTTCTTTCTCGCGCACTTTGCTTTTGTTTCATGGCATTTGTTGCAATTTGTCATGTAAGAAGTTGTATCTGTTTTTGCTCCTCACGTGTCATGAGCATAGCACTGCACCACATAGTCGGTGTCCTGGAAATACGGTCAGACAGGTGGAGATGCCAGGTGTGTGTTGCAGGACCGAGGGCAGGCCGCCCCAGCATGTGAAGTTGTGCCACACAGATTATTTCAGGGTTGAGAACAATCAAGGCTCAAAAGACTCAGAAAGGAACTTTGACCTCCCTCCCCACAACTGCATAAAAATAATTTAGATGGAGGACCTGCTCCTGGGGGAGAGCTACCACCTTAGATAATTACAGTACAATGTAAACTGGGCGTGGTAGACAGGGAGGGATGTGGCCAAGTCCGCTAAAATTCCTCCATCCCATTGTGTCTGTGTGGCCAGCAAACATTTGTGTACCAAACATTTACTCTTTTCATATTCCTGTGAATCACTTCCCTTTTCCTTTGAAGTCTCAGGCCCCTCTCCTCTTGCCCTTCGTTCAGGATCATGTATATGCCCCATTCTCCCTGACTGCCTTTGGAACCCACATGTATGGCTTCTCTGCATATACGCAATTACACTTCGTTTTTTTTTCTCCTGTTACTCTGCCTCATGTCAATTTGATTCTTAGAGCAGCTAGGAGCACCCTGATGGGTGGAGGAAATTCCCTTCCCCCAGCAGTGGTGTGTTGAGTTTCAGTGCGATTCTCCGTCTTAGGAGCAGGGCTGAGCCTGGTACACTTGGGGGATGCCCAACAGACAGGAGGGCTGCTGTCGCTAATGTTTATAAACTCTGCCAACAAGGAGTCAAGATCTTATGGGCAGAAGACTTCAGGGCGCTTTCCCACTAATTGACCTGTAAAAATTAAGAAAATCACCCAGGCAGCGCTGTGCGCCCCTAGTCGTAGCTCCAAGAATCATTGGATGTTCGCCCAGAATAGCGCCCGAATCCCCATCCAACAGAGGTGGGCACGCAGGCAAAGGCCAGAGCCATCACGTGTCCAGGGAGCAGTGCAGCCTCTTCCAACACTCGACCCCGTCCCCACCCAGAGGTGTGGGGCCCCAGCCCCCAGCCCCACACCCGCTCAGAGGTGAGGTTGCAGGGACCCACTGTGGGACCCTCGGCGGCCAAGGCCACGCCCACAGGCCCGGAGGCAAGACCGGCTTCTCCTCCCACCCGGATCCTCCTTGCAGCCTAACCCCGGGAGCGCGCAGTCAGGGGCCGCGGTCGGGCAGGGCCCCCCTGTGGCCACGTCTGGCATTGCGCCTGGGCGTCTGCCTCTTCCGAGCCGAGCGGGGCGGTCCTGGGGAAGTGAGGGCCCCCTGCTGGCTGAGCCGGCGTGGTGCCCTGCTGCCTGGGCGGACCGGTGGTCTTGGCTCTGTCACTGCAGTGCCTCCCCTAGGCCCCTAGAACCAGGCCCTGCAGGGCACACAGGCAGTTTTCCCAGGCGGCGTCGGGCCAGGGGAATGTGGGTGGGGGGACATCCAGCTGCCCTGCCCTCTTCCTTCCTCTCCCCAAGGCCTAGGCCAGCTCCCCGCTCCGCTGCCATTCCCACTCCACAGATGGGAGAAGGAGGGGACGCCTGGGGAAGCAGGATGCCAGACCCTCAGCCCGGGGTCTCATGTGCCCTCCTCCCCAGCAATGCCCTCTGCTCGCGGCCCACGCGGCCCACGGGGAGAACTCTGAGGGAAGGAGGGCCGGGCAGGCCACAGCTTTAAATCTGGAGGTAGTGCAGACAGCAAGCAGAGGGGCAGAAGCCAGGCAGAACTGTGGGCCGGCGGTGGGAGGAGCAGGGATTTAATGCAAGGAAGGGGAGCACCCAAACAGAGTGGTCCCCCCCACTCGCCAGCCCTCCCCGAGCTTCCCAGGCCCAGCCCAAAGGGAGTGCTCCTGATGCGGCCTTTCCCACCTGCCAGGGCACCCCTGGAGCAGAAGTCGGGATGGGAGCCCCCCAGCTCAGGAGGTGCGTTCCAGAAAAACCCCGTTTTGTCTTAGCTACTCCAGGGGGTGCAGAGAAGCTCAGGGGGGCTGTCCCGCCCTCTCCTGCAGCTGCCCCGCAGCCAGGCTCACAGGCACCAACCACCTAGCAGTGCGACTCTCGTTCTGTGAGCATGAGGAGTGATGTCCTGGGTGTGGCAGGAGAGCCGGCTTCTCTGTTCCATGGGGGCAGGTCCTCAGCCGGGCTCACGAGCTGGCGGATTCTCTGCAAGAGGCATGCAGGCACGTGGTGGGATCCAGTGCTGGGGCAAGGCCACCAGCTCCCTCGTCTCCAACGTCTGCCTGTCTCCCCAGCCACAAATATTCTCTCCAGGAGCCGACCTGCAGTCACAGCCTGTGTCCTGGAGGCCTCCAGTCTTTTTCTAAGACTTCTAAGTGTCGCTCTGTCCCTCTCTGATACACACGCCCCTCTCCCTGGCCCCTGTGGACCCGCTCCCACCCTGGCCAGCAGCCCCCTAGCATCGCAGGGAGCCAGCCTCCCTGACGAAGTTCCCACCCCCTCTGAGGCTCCCATCCTCCCTCCGGCTCCCTACCTCTCTGAAGGGGCCCTTGAGGGTGCTGAGCTTGTAGATGCTCCAGGCAGGGACACAGACCATAGAGGACAGAGCCAGGAGCCAGCCCAGGGCATCACCCCACCACGGGTATGTGTACTTCTTGTTGTAGGTCAGCGGGGTGTACTTGATGAGGGAGAAGAGGAAGGTGGCCTGAGGAGAGGAGAGGCAGGGGCTGGGGGCCAGGGAAGGGCTGCAGAGAGCAATCATGCCAAGCCTGACTGGCCTCCAGCCTCGTCTGGACCAGTCATCCTCCAATCTCCATCTATGTTCTGCTCAAAATCCACAGCCCTCAGGAGGTGTTTCCAGGATGCCTGCTCTGTCTGGACCCCGGGCCCCAGGGCACCTCTGCACCTGGCCTGCCACCCGTGCTCTCAGGCAGTTCAGTCTCCTGCACCGTGGGGGACCGGTGAGTGCCCCAAGGGCGGGGGCGTGCCTCCTTCCCCTGGGCCCCATGAACACCCTGCACACAGTGGGTGCTCAGGGGAATCGCTGAAGCAAGGGAAAGCCAGAGGAAGCAGCACAGAGGGACGTATGGCTCAGACTCAAGCCGAGTGGCCAGGCCCTAAGGCCTGGTCTCTGCCGCATCCTAGTTTGGGGAAATGGCTTAACCTCCTTGGCTTCAGGTTCCTCTGTAAAATGAATATGATAGTAATTCTTACTTCATAGGGTTCTTGTGAGGACTGAATGGGTTAAAATGTGTAAGGCACTTTACGGCTGGCACAAAGTGTGTGCTCTGTGATGGTTGCTAGTATCACTGCTATGGTTATTAGTATGATTATGAGCAGCCCCTCGCACTTGGGTTTCAGCCCGGCTTGCGACATTAGACTCACATTGTGGTGGTAGTCAAACCGTCTGACAGCTCTGGGCCTCAGTTTATCCTTCTGTGAAATGGAAAGGAAGACTCTATCTTGCTGTCACTTTCTAGAATCCAACAGGAGGATGAATGAAAATCTGAAATGATTTTCAGTCCCCATGGAGAAGTCCCTTGTAGGACTAAAAGCCTACCTACCCTCCTGCCACCACCATCTCTCGCCCCTTCGTCTAGCTTTGCCTCCCGGAGGTCATCTTACTGTGCACACAGCTGGTGTGAGGAAGAGCCAGCAATATTTGATAAGAGGCCGTGGTCTGTACCCAATCATGTCTTCAATGTTGTCATAGAAGCGCCCGGCTCCTACCATGAGAGAAGGAAGGAAGAGGGAGAGAGGACATCCTTTAGCATCCAAAGCACTGGATGGGAAGCACATGGCCCAGGATGGACAAGAACCAATGAACAGTGGATATCACTGCTGCCTTCAAATCACTGCTGGGAGAGATCTTCACTGGAACTCACAGACATGAAGGGCAGTGGGCAGAACTTGGCTTAGACGAGGGCAACAACTTTCTGATTATCAGAGTGGTAAAGGCTTGGCTAGGAGAGGATATGGGCCCTCCTGGCATGGTCTGGGTGCAGCCATAACCAGGAGGGTGGACAAGGCCATCTCTGGAGGGCCCTTCCATTGGTAGCAATTTAGGATTCTCGAGATTTGTGTGGTTGTGTTGGGGAGGAGCCCCAGCAAAGGTGGGTGTGAGAAACAGATCTCTCTTTTGTCTGAAGGTGGAGGTGAGTACTGATGTTAAGAGCAGGAGAAGAGCCACTCACCGTAGACCCAAGCCACACACAGGGACTCAAAGATGGCCACGAACAGGAGGCACATGCCGCTGGCTGCGTAGTAGTCAAAGAGCTGAAACACATACATACCACCCTTCCCCAGGGGGAGATAAAGACAGAACTTTATTCAGAGGAAGAGACAGATTTACCCCCATGCCCTCCAGCCTTCCCCCTTGGAGCACAGAGCGAGCTGGGGAGGGTCGCAGGAGACAGATATTAAAATAGAATGCAGTTTGTAAGCTGTAAGGCACGAGGCAGATGTAAACAATAATTTTTTGTTTTTGTTTTTGGAAGGAAGATAGATGAAACAGACAACAATTGTTGGCCTATCCTTGAGAACGTTTAGGGTTGACCCAGAAGTCCAAGGTGAGTGTGTACTTCCGGCTCAGGATCCGGATGGGGGCTGTCATTGGTATTATCAAGCCGACAAGTTCCGTGTCCTTCACACGGAACAGCACCATCCCCAGGGCTCCTTTCGAGCTTTGAAGTTTGTCCCTGGAACTCGGTTCAGCTGCCTGAGAAATTTTGCTGGAGATCTTGCGAGAGGCACTTTTTCCTCATCTGAGACTTCCTGACCGAGTTTCCATACTTGTAGCTTACCATGGAGCCGTGCCATCCCTCACCCATCCCCAGAGGGAGGGGTCAGTGCCCGTGGCCAGAGGGAGGCCTGTCTCCTCTCTGCATCCTGTGTGCTTGGGGAAGGAGGGAATCTCGGTGCCCTGATGCCTGGAAGGCCTGTCCTGCGACCTAAAACCACGGCTGCCAGCACTGCCTCACAGGTGGCAGCTGCCCCTCGGCTCCTCCTCACCTGGCCCCCACCTGTAAGCTGCCCAGACCCTCACCTCTGTGAGCATGACCAGCCCAAGAAGGAAGGAGACGGCTGACACTCCAAGGATGAGGACCTCCCTCCGGTTCTTCTTGCGGAACACGCGGGGGTACATGTCCACTAGTGCCGTCACCAGGCTCTCTACGCACACAAACTGATGAGAGGGCAGAAGATGGGAGGGACAGAGCTCCCCAGTAAGCTCCATCAGCCAGCTCCGGTTTATTGTCCCAGGGCAGCCCTGCAGCCTCCCCATCTCAGGGTCCCAGAACTGTCCTTGCCTGGCCAGGTCGGGGCCACCCTCAAACTTCCTCTGGGGCCCAGGAGGGCATCCGCTTCTGACTTCGCCCTGTCCCCAGCTGTTCTAAGGTCTGTCTGGGCATCAAGCCCAGACTCGGGCCCGCTGTTCTGCTCCCGCAGCCCCCACACCCTTCAGGCTCATCTCTCATGCCCTGAGCGGCCTCCTTGCGTTACCTGGCTGTCCAGTCCCAGGAGGACCACCATGAGGAAGAAGCAGCAGGCCCACAGGGGGGAGAAGGGCAGCATCACCACAGCCCGCGGGTAGGCAATGAAAGCCAGGCCAGGGCCTGCAGCAGGGACAGAGGAGCACAGCCAGCTGCCTGGCCGCTCCCAGCTACCTGCACTCCCCCGCTTCCCAGGGTGGGGCTGCCGAGCAACAGGAGCCACCAGGGATGTCGCCCCAAAGTCACCATCACCACCACCGTCCTCTGATGGGAGAAGTCACCCAAACCTCTACCAGGGCCCCAAATTCCCAAGCCCCCCTCCCCCACTGCATTCCCATGGGCAGGAACAGAACCTGGAAGCTGTAGGTGTAAAGCGCTTGGGAACTAGAAAGGGGGTATCTCACCTGCATTTATGTGAGCTCTACCCCAAATCCTCAGGCCTTACTCTCTAGATCTTGCCCCAAATCAGAGGTTTCAAACTTAAAAAGAGGTCAAGCCAGGCAGGCCATGTACGTGTGTAAAGCAGATCCAGTGAGAAAGGAGGTGGGGCCTGATGAGATCCACCACTGTCACATGCCCCTGGTAAGTCCGTTCCTGCGCTGTGTCTACACATCGGACGGTTCCAAAGACAATCTCTCCAAGATGAGACTGGGCCTGCGGCCATCAGTGTACCACCTCGGCACCCACAGCCTTTTCTGTCACCCTATAGTGGGTGCTGGCATTAATTTCAGGGTACCATTGACATACATCCTCTCAAATAAATTAATGTTCCTGTCAGCTGGCTCAAATGGCAGGAGCAGATTCACATGCCAGCACCTGGGTTTGTCCACAGGGTGCTTCCTTTGGGAAAAAAGGGAGTGCCTGCATGACCCTGTTGGGCATTTATCTCTTCGTGCCCACCTCCTGCACAGGAGAGGTGGGGGTGCACTCCCCCAGCCTCACAGCTCCCCAGTGCCTGCCCAGGCAAAGCACTTCACACACTGTCTGGCACACTGTGAGTGCTTAGTAACAGTGAGACGGCACCCTTTCTCATAAGAATCAGTGATGTCAGCAGCCTGATGTGTGCGTAACAGGGGTGGGCTTGTGAATGCTATGGGAAAAAGTTGTCTTGTTACAAAGAGTGCAAGTGGGTAGTCAGCAAGAATAGGGGAGGGGCAAGAGAAGCAATTTCACTTACGCGGATGGGGTCCCACCCATATTTAAAACCAACAATAATACTACATGGTGGAAAGGCAGTCACTTAAAACTGGAGAAAACTCTATGTGCCGATATAAACTTATGGCTGAGATACAATTTAAAGTGAAGCAGACAAAGCAAGGTATAGAACAGTATATATAGTATGTTATCTGTTGAATCCTTAAAATGAGATAATAAAGAGAAATAGTAATATGTACATTTTACTATTGTGTTTATGTACATACAGGCGGTGAGATTATCTTATATGCTTAAACTGTTCCTGAAAGGATAAACAGGACCCTGATCACATTGGTTGGAGGCCAGTGGGAAACGTTCACCATCACCCTCTGAAGCCAGAATTCCTGCTCCAGTCCCCCCAGGGCTCCCCTGACAGGCGCCCATTCATCTCCCATAGTGCAGGGGACAGGAGAAATGCCTCTGGATCCCAGGGACGGAAGGTTTGAACGAAACTCCCAGAACCCACGGCCGGGACCCTCCCCCGCACACCCACCTGACTCGGCCACCTCGGAGATGGGCACGCCCTGCTCCTGAGACATGAAGCCCAGGATGGAGAAGATGGCAAAGCCGGCCATGAAGCTGGTGCCGCTGTTGAGGAAGCAGAGAGCGATGCAGTCCCTGTAGGAAGGGTGGGGCAGGTGGAAGCAGGCAGGGTCAGAAAGGGGTGGCAGTGCTCAGCCTCCTGTCCAGAGCCCACAGGAACCCCGGGGGAGCACTGCCCCTCACACAAACAGGAAGCTGCCTGTCCCCGCCCTTCACTGAGGCGGGAGGGGCTGCCCAGCAGAATTAAGACGAGCATTCACGGGCTTGGTTTTGCTCCCCCCAACTCCACTGCTTGGAATACACCAAGGTACCCTGAAAGAATATGGCTCTAAAGAAGTACAATATTAATCTGAAAAATGCCACATGGCCTCCCCTTCCCACTGAATCCCACCACACTGCCTGGGACACTATCACCCTGACACAGTTTAGTTGGCATCCCACGCGCCAGAGAATTCTTAGTCACCAGAATTTGATTTGAAATTCATGATATGCTTTGTTTTAACTAATGATAAAATTGGCTAAAATTCTCTGATATGAACAAGGTAGGCCAGAGGGAACCACTGGAAGGGCAGAATATAAGTGGGCAACAATTCAGCGTTTGCTAGGGAAATGGCTAAAGCAGGCCAGACTGAGGCTCCTCCACACGACGCCGTCCATGACTCCTCGGGCTTGCTGACCCCACAGAGCCCACCAACCCTGAATTAGGCAGCGGGCTGGGCCCTGCTAGGCTTCCCAGCCAACCACAGTCTGCCGTGCCCAGGAAGCAATCCCCCAGCTCTTGCTGCAGTTGGCTCCTCCTAGCACCTGGTAGCCCAGGGGCACTGGGATGTGTGGTGCAGATGGATGGGGACAGGCAGATCCACGACCTGGCACCCTCCACAGCACCCCTGATCTAGCCAGCTTGGGGGCAGTAGTGATGCTGGTCCGTGGCCTGGCTCCCCGCCCAGCCCCCATCACCTGTAGCAGTTGTTGTGGTACTCGTTGTAGCTGCCCAGGGCAGTCAGGCACCCTAGACAGATGGCGAAGGAGAAGAAGATCTGGGTGCCTGCGTCCATCCACACCTACACAGGGAAAAGGTGAGAGAGCTGCAGCCCCAGCTACCAGGCCTGCTGGGCCCCCTGGGGGCACACAGCCCACGGCTGGGCCAGGCACAGGCCAAGGGTGGCAAAGCCCTGCTCTCAGCCTGCTCAGGCAGCCCTGCACCAGTATCCCAGTAGGCTCTACTTCCTGGGCCACTAGGTGGGCTTCTCAGGCACTCTCAGGATGGCGTAGGTGTTAGACATTCCAAGAGGACTGCAGGGCCCATGGTGGCGGAGGGTGGGGTGAGAGGTGCTCCAAGTTCTCACAGCGGAGACATACCCTGGGTCCTGCCTCCCCTTTCTCCCGTCCTCGGCTCTGCTGGCCGTGTGACCAGCTGGGAAGGAATTCAGGGGCAGGGTCTCTAGGCTAGGGTCCTTAATATCAGTGCCATCTCAAGCGTGCAGCTTTGCCCCTTGTGTCTCAGAACCCTCTGTCCGAAAAACAGAGAGAGCGCTCCCCAGCGGGTGACCAGAATGCATCTGAAAAGAGCTTTGTACTCCTTGTGGGGAAAACAGCTCTCCAGCTAAACGGAGGGCACGGTTGTTAATGTTATTATCTCAGCTGGCCAGCCCAGCCTGTGTGTGCTGTAATTTAGACTTAACAGCTAGAATAACATCCCAGAGAGAAAGAACATCAAGGCAAACAGGACTAGGCGACCCTGAAGATCTGCAGGAGGTGGGGTCATGGGGCTCCAGACCATTCCCCCCCTACCCCCACACCCTCTGCCTTCAGAGGATGTGAGCACAAGGGAGCACCAAGCTACAGATGAGGACAGCGCCAGGCGGTCCTCCACTTCTTGTCTTTTGCCTACACTGCCCCCCATACCCCGCAAACAGGCCCCTGCTTTCTGCCCATAATACTGAGCTCCCAGGGCCCACACATCAAAGATGCAGCTTCTTTCTGTCCAGAACTCCTAAGTCCCTTGCCTTCTCTCCCTGCCTCCTTAACCATTGCCACCCTCAGCCTCCCTTCTCTCTCTCCCATCACCCCCACCCCCACCAAAGCTCCCATTTCCTGAGCATTGTAGTGGGTCTGAGAGGCCCACTGGCAAGCTGGCAAGACCAGAGTCAGAGTGACTTCTCAGCCAGCGTCCTCAGGTGGGACACTGCATCTCCAAGCCTGAAGAAGAACCCAGAAATCTGTATTGCTTTCAGAGCTCCCTGAGTGGTCCTAATGAGCAGGCAGGAGCCACTGCCCCAGAGCCCCTGAGAACAGGCATCAGGATCCACTAAGACGTGCACTCCTCTTGTGGTACTCGCATGCCTACCAGAATGGGTTCAGAGTGGGGAGAGACGGTGCCCGAGAGGCGGAACCCCTTCTGCTCACTGCGAATCCCGTCCGCAGGGGGTTCTGGGAGGCAGGAGCCACCACCAGGAGAAAGGGGTCACAGCCAGAAGCGCAGGGGACGTTCCAGAAGGGCCGGGGCTGGCAAGGAAATAGCAGGCAGGAATGGAGACACTCGGGACAAGTCTTTGACTTGAGGGGAAATTACAGTGAGGAAGGGAAAAGGGCTTTCAGGATTTATTTCAGAAGCTAGAGAAGGAAAGGGGCATAATGGAAGCGAGAACTGAGGGCTAGAAGGGGTGCCTCACAGTGTGGCGCCTCGGCTGTTTGAGGAGATGCTCCTTCAAGACATCTCAGATGCTTTTTAAACCCTGTCCCCCAGATGCTGTGAGGATAGTCATCTCAGGAAAACTCAGCCACTCGGGTCTGCAGGTCCTTCCTGCCTCGCTCAGCAGGTTATGAACAGCTGAAGCAGGGCGTTGTAGCAGGAGGCCCTGAGCTCGCACAGAAAGGGTTACCCAGGGTAGGAGGTGCAAAAGCTGCAAAGACAGGCTCATCTGCCTGAAGGCCGGGTTACTTCTCAGTCTTGAGATCAGGTGATCCCTCCCAAACAGGTCGCCTCGGGCCTGGGATGTTTGCCCCCAGTGCCTGGCAATGCACAGGGGGCGTTCTGACCCACAGGTTTCCAGGACACCCTCTAGTGCCCTCACAGACCTTCGGCACCTGCCCACACGCAGGCAGGGGGCGCAAATCCCGCGGTCGTGCAGTTCTGAGAGCTGGGACTTGGGAATTAAAAATAAGGTAAACTGTGACTTGGCAGTTACCTCGCCCTGAGGGGGACAGACTAAGGCTGAGTTGGGAGGAGAAGTTAATGAGAACAGAGGAAAACGCAGCAGGAGGGCTGTGAGTGCAAAGTGCAAGGGTCAGCTGGGGACCTCGGAGCAAAGCCCCCTCGCTGGGAGCGGGGCAAACTCCTCCCTCTGAGCAGCTGCTGCGTGACAGGCCTGCTGCGCTGGGGCAGGAACGGGTCTGAAGAAGACCTGAAGACACCGCGGAGCAAGCTGAGCTGCTCTGTTCCCACCGCCGGCGCCCAGCTCCCTGCCCATGCAGGAACCCGGGCGTCTTTGGCTGGGGCAGGGGACTGATCAAGAAGAAAACAAGTGTGAAGTACACTTGGAGTGTGAGCAAAAAAAGAGTTTTTGGCGGGGGACAGAGGAAGAGACCTCTAAAGATCCAGGAAAGATGTTTTCAACTTTTGGTCCAACCCCAAGGATTATTATATTTACTATTTTTAGGAGGGCAATAGTGTGTAATGGAAAAAGCCTGGATTTTAGAGCCAAACTGAACTGGGTTCAATTCCTAACTCCTTTAAATACTAGCTGTGTGATCTTAGGCAAGCCGCTTAAACTCTCTGAACCTCACTTTTCTTGAAAGGAAAATGGGTATAGTAACAAATAAAATAATGTATGTAGAATGCCTAATGTAAAAAATACTAGTCCCCTATCCTTCCTTCTGGAATGATAAAAGGCAGCCCTTGACACTCCCAAAAAACTCATATTCTTTGGAAAGTGTGTATCATGCTGATTAAGACCACAGACTTCAGAAGACTACGTGGGATGAAACTCGAGCTCCCCCTACGTGCTTGGTTTGTGATTTAGGGCCAATTTCTTAAGTTTTCTAAGCTTCAGTTTCTTCGTCTGCAACCCCTAACTCATGGGGTTGTTGTGGAGACTGTGTCAGGCCCTACGTGAGGGGCCTGGCAGAAAAATAGCGCACAGCAAATATGGTGGTTCTCCCTGCTCTTGGTTGCTGCTATGATTTTTAAAAAGCAGCTCACTTTTCAGGGAGAAGGAGGTCTCACAGATCTCAATGCACCATTTCTACATAAAAAGGCTCAGCCTAATCAATGGTTCCAACTTCCTCCCTAAACAAACCCTTCATTAGAATAGTTTAACACAGAGATTTAAGGGTTCAACGAGAGCTCCTTGGACACCCTGCCCTCAGCCCCATGCCCTTATCAATCCACCAAAGAGCAGCAGAACAGACAAAAGGTCAGGCAGGGCAAGGGAAGGAAGCCAGTGCCCAAGTGCGACAGGGCACCAGTGCAGTCCTGAGCCTCCAGGGGCCCTGCCCCAGTGAGGAAGGGGCAAGTCCCAGGGAAGGCCAGGAGTGGCAGCAAGCCAGCAAGAGATGAGACAGATAGACCCACCCTGTGCCTGCCTGACTTCCCGCTCCCTGACATAGTGCTTGGCAGAAAGAGATGTCTTTGGGTTCATGTTGCTTAGCAGGAATTCTGCCCCTTTCTCAAGTGCCAGGCAAATGTCAGTTGGAATTACCGCAGTTCCTGGGGAATGCCAATGACGTTCAAGGAGGGTTCTGGCAGAGGCATCCCCCCAAGCTGGTGCTGCTCTGTTCACTGACGACAAAGGCCTGGTTTCTGCATGAGACCAGGACCAGGCAGCCAGTTAGTCTGCTTGGAAGCTCTTGGGAACAGCTCCCTCCCACGGCCTCAGAAGGCACAGGTTGCCTGCGCAGCCTGCAGCTGGCTAGGTTAGGAAGGGTGGTCTCCTGGAGAGCAGATTAAAAGGTTTTATTCCCTGCAGTCATGCAGACACAGAATTATTACTTTCTCTACTCTCAGAGCTGAAGGCTCTCTGGTCCACCTTCTTCATATTGGCTGGAACCATTATTATATAACAAGCACTATACCTAGAATTGGCCAGGCACATAATAGGTGCTCAACCAATCTTTGCTGACTGAATGGGTTGTGAACAAAGATAAGCAGAGAGGGACTTTGCCTTGAAGAGATCATAAAGTATGAGGGATTTGTCATCATTCAGACCTGGATTCCAGCTGCAGGGATGAGGATGGATTATTTAAGCTCTCTAGGCTTTAATTTTCAGTCTATAAAATGGAGATACTCATTGATCTGCTATGAGGACTGACTAAAACAATGCATGTGAACCTCTTCACAATGCCAGGGACACAATAAGGACTCAATGGTTATTAGCAATAAACAGTAGTTCAGGACAAATAAGGCCTTGATCACAGACGCCATGAATCAATTCCAGAAATACAGGACCCCTCTTTCCTTTTCCTTGTTCAACCCACCTGCCTGCCTCCCTGCCTGGACATGTCCCCCGCTTCCCAGCCTGACCTCCACCTGAGCGGTGGGCTTTGGAGCCGGGCCGCTGGGCCCACACCTCTGCTGCTCCAGAGCACAAAGGCCCCCTCTTGCCCAGGGGATCCAAGCCAAACTCGAGGTCTAGCCTTCAAGGCTTTCCCTCGACTCTGCTGCCCCAACAGCCTCCTGCTTGCTACCTGCTCTTCACCACAACCCATCGATGCCAGATAAGTCAAAGGCTGTGATTTACAAAATAAAAACACACTTTGCTTGGCTCACCAGTAAGTGCTGTGTGACTCTGGGTCTCCTTTGCTCATCTGTGCAATGACGGGTTTGCACTAGATGATCTCTGGGGCCCTTTTAGCTTCAAAAATTATGGTTCTACAGTTTGGCTCCAAAACCTGACTGTAACCCTTGTGTCCCACATGGGGCAACAGCAATCTGTATTTCCAATATGGCTACCAAACGGGAGGGGGGAAGGATAGGCTCTTGTCCTCCCAGAAGATCACTGAGAAATACCGAGGATGTAGGGCTACGTGACTTGAGGGGGTTGTTTCTGCGTCCAGCCGCCCGGCTGCTTCTGGAGCCACAGTGGTCCCAGCAGAGCTCAGGATGGAGAGCCCCCAACTCTGTCGGGGTGGGGGGGGCTGTGAGAACCTTGAGCTGGTGGATCACCCCCAGCTCTGCACAAGGGGGCGCTACTGCCTCTGTGTACTGAAGCCGGCCCAGAGGGACCCGAGGGACTGTGTGCGCTCCCGCTTCTCTGCTCCACTCAGCAGTTTCAGGAAATGTGGGGACGCCTCCCCTGTACAGTGTTGAAGAGCCATCAAGTGTGTCCTCAGTGCGAGGGTCCCCCGCCCTGCCTCTCACAGGGCCCCTCGCAGACACAGGGCCCTGGGCATGCATGGAGGGCTGTCTGCCTGGTGCTCCGGGGAGGTGGCCTCCAGGCTGGCAGTGGCATTGCAGGCCCTAGGCGGTGCTGCCTGACTCCCCTTGGCCCTCTGGGGCCTGCTCTGCCAGCTTTCAGAATGGTGGCCAAGCAGAAGAAGAGGGCCTGTCAGAGGCTGTGGCTTCTTATCTAGGACCTGCTCACAAGTCCCCAGCCAGCCAGCGAGCCTCCACAGAGGCAAACCCCAGAGGCTCGGGGGGTGCAGGCCAGAGGGGAGGTCTGGGCGGTAGGAGGCCAGGCCTCTAGACAACGATGGAGACACACCAGCAGCCCAGCTGGAGCCGATGGGGCTGCGCCGGGATGGGCCTGTGGGCTCAGGGAGTGAACCCGAGTCAGCTGGTGGACAGTTATGAAGCAGGGAAGAAGCTCAATGTGAAGAGACTGTCAAGAGAAATCATGGCAAGGGGGATGGGTTGATGAGGGGGAAAGGGTACCTGCCGCCTGTGAGCAAGGGCTCTTAGTGACACATTTGCAGCCCCTAGGAAGTATTACTAGGGCCTCAGGTACCCCTGGGCCACCTGGCGCTGTGAACCGAGGAGGGGCACCACAGACAGCTGATAACAGACGCCTGGAGACCCCCACCTCACCAGGGGTGCCTAAGGTCAGGCCAGGAACAGGGTTCCAGACCATAGCACAGGGGAGGCCAGTGGCCGAGCGCCTCTGGAGCCACATGATGGCACTTGTCTGTGGTTGCTTACCTGGGGATCCCACAGACGGGTGAGGTTTGGGTACAGGTAAAACTGAATTCCTTGGGCTGCCCCTGGTAGTGTCACCCCTCGAATTAACAGGACCACCAGCATGAGGTAAGGGAATGTGGCTGTGAAGTACACCACCTGGTCAAAGGGCAGATGAGAGACAGGAGCTTGTGAGTTAGGAAGGAGGGGCTGGAGATCCAGCCCAGGCAGGAGACAGGAGTGCCCCAAGGCAGAGGAGGCCCAGGGAGCCCCTCTTCTGCCCGTCCCTCCCACCCCTGCAGCTGGTGGGCTCCGTCTGCCCTCTGCCTTGAGCCGTAACACACCTCTCCCTTCCTCCTGCCTGCTTAAAGTACTCTCCCTCCCCCAACACATACCCAGTAAATATTTGTTGAATGACTGAATGAACTCAGGCATTCTCCCAGTGAGTGTGCTAGGAATTATGGCAAGTGTTGTATGAAAAGATCTGTAACACATGATCCCTGTCCTCACAGTTTACAAGCTTAGCATAATCAGATTCGGAAGGAAGCCTTGTCAGAGGCCTCCGGCGCAAGGGTCCAGAAGAGCTCAGAATGCCCTCTAACACCCCATGTACTCTAGGGCAAAGAGCCCCTCAAGTTCTCAGGTTGGTTGGGAATCACTTTGAGATTAATAGTCTCAGTGGAATCCAAAACAAAAGAACTTTGTATGAACTAGAGAGCCAGGAACCGTGTTCAGTTTGCAGTGGGAATACACGTGGTATATTCCAAGATCAAATGCCTCTGGAAGTGTCCTTCCTGTCTTTCTCTCTCCCTCTCTCCCATTTCATTTCCCCAAATACTGGAAGGGCATGGGATTGAATCAAGGAGAGACACAGAACCAGGGAAGGGAGCCACAGAAAGTCTTTGTGGGGCCATTCCTTCCCATTTAGGGGACTCCTGGGTGACTGAGCTGGGGGCGCAAGCAGGGGAATACCAGGATGGGAGGGGCCAGGATCTCTCCAGCACACACCTTGCCCGTGGACTTGACCCCCTTCCAGATGCAGAAGTAGCAGATGACCCAGGCGAGCAGGAGGCACAGCGCCAGCTCCCAGCGCAGGGCCCCAGGGTGCTGGATGCCGTCGGAGAGCTTCAAGACCCGCCTCCTGCGGAGAGAGGGCTGAGCTGGGCGGGCTCCACCTTTGCCAGCACTTCAGTTTGCAGCCTGCACGTAAGGCGGCGGAACCGTGCTTTTGTCTAAAGGCTTGTCAGCCCATTTTTCTTGGATCCATGAGGCTCTACTTTACCCAGAGATGGGGGTAGATATAAAGGGAGGCAAATATAAACTATTTCCAGGGAAGTGTGCTCTGGGAGGCTGAGTACCACCTTAGAGGGAGAGGCAAACACGTATCTGCTCACCAGTTTTAGGATGTTTTGATATTGGGAGTTGTGTCCTGGGTGAATATCAATATTAGAGGGAGAGGCAGGTGAGAGGCAATGCAGCTGAAGAAGAGGGAGGTTAGGGGTGTGCAGATATGCTTGAGCATCATCCAGTAATGGGGGAGTGGGTAGGCATGTGGGGAGGACAGGCAGGCACAGCCCAGGCCACTGAGACCAGTTCTGCATGAATCACAAATACAGGCACAACAGAAAAAAGCCACTTAGGTGACAGGGCCACCACAGAAGGAAATGGAAGCTCTTCCCACTGAGCATCCCTACTGAGGGAACCTGTTCCCATGGCCTTCTTTCCAAGACTGCAGCCCACATGGGGATGGGGGAAGGCCCCGCTTACTCCCAGAACTCGATGACAGGAGAGGTGGCGTTCTCAGAGGTCACATTCAGGGAGCCTTCGGTCCTCTGGAACTCCACACAGTGTTCTACCCGTGGCCCCAGGGAAGGAAGCGAGAGAAAATCATTAACCAATATTTGACATGACTGGAGAGAGTGGGGTGAAATTCTAGGTGCATTTGCCCCCTGCTGCCGCACAGCTCACTCGCCCTCCTCCTTCAGAGTGTCCCCCAAGTGTCACCTTCTCAGTAAGGCCTCCGGAATGGCTCTCTTCAGAATCGCACTCCCACCCCAAAACTCCCAGTCCCTCCTCCTGTTTTATTTTCCCCCATAGCACTTCTGACACAACATATATAACTCTTTATTTTTTTATGGTCTGTCTCCCACCACTAGAATGAAAACTCATGACGGCAGGATTTCATTTTGATACATTACCACATCCCCCTGCTGTGAACAGGGCCTGGCATATCAGAAAGCTCGATAAATATCTGCTGAGGGATCGAGTGCCCATCGAGGGCTCTGGCCAGGGATCTTGTCACCTCCCTCAGAGCTTCAGCACACCCCGAAAAGCACTGTTTCATCTTGACAGGACAAGCTGTCCTGTACTCTTCAAGGTGCTCTGAGTAAAACCAGACTCACTAGGAGAAATGTCAAAAATGTCATTTTTTTTGTACAAAAAAGCCCCAAAGCCTTGGGTATTGAACTTGCCTCGGAATCATCTCAGAGGCCCCTCGGTCAGCCCCAGGGTAGGCAGGCCTGATAATGCCTTGAAGCAAAAGCCCTAGGCTACCAAAAATCCACAAAATTTTTACAAGAGAAACTCCACTGAGAACTGGGTAAAATGACCATCTGAGGAAGAAAAGGAAGAAGGGAGTGAGGGAAGAAAGATAAAACACGTAATGACAATGTCAGAAAACCACAGATTCTGAGCACTTGACTCATTCAACAGAATCCGCTCTGAGCACTCGGGGTGTGGCCAGCTCTGGGGGGCACAAAGGCTGGAGAAGCAGCCGTCTTTTCTGCCCCCTCATCCTGCCGCTTGGTGGGAAAGCTGTCCCGACAGACTAACGGTGAAGTGAGGGCAGCAGGAGGGCCCGGGGTCTGCGCAGGCACCACTGGATACATTTGGGACACACCTAATGAATCTCGGGGTGTCACAGGAGGTACCTCCAAGATTTGACTTTTCACTTGAAGAATGGTGGCATGGAGGTGGTGGCAGAGATGGGCAAAGGAATGACTGAAAAGGGACCCAAAGTGTGCAGGAAGGGGGGCCTTGAACTCCACGCTAGCTACAGCAAAAACATGCTTCCTTGGCAAGCAAGGATCCAATCTCCAGTTCAGAAACTGAGTAACTCCTCTGGACAAGAAAGACGAATCACGGCACAGGTGGGGCCTCAGTGCCAGGCCCTGGGAGATGGAACAAGGGGAGCAAGAGGCAGTGCTGCGGGTCCAAGCAGGACACTGCCCAATAAGCTTTCCACCTGCCCCGTCTGATAGGGCAGCCACTAGCCATATGTGGCTATTTGCATTTTAATTAATTAGAAATGGTATAAAACCTTAAAAATTCACTTCCTTATATGCATAGTATATACACATATATATATATACTCATTTCAAGTACTCAAGAGCCCCCTGTAGCTAGTGGCTGCCATATCAGAGAGTACAGAGAACATTTTAAGTGTCATAGAATGTTCTTATGGACCACACTACCCCAGGTGTTTTTTATTTTTGCCACTTTCAATTCATCAGACTCAGTTCTATTGCCATGTGGTTTCTTACAAGAAAGTCACACATAGTCTTACAAGCACAGGAGAAAATTGATTGCTATTAAAAATTATATTGAAGACATATAAAACAGTTTATTCTCTAAGTCGAGATGAATTATGAGTTGAAAGGACCTAAACAGTATGAGAAAAAGGACATGAAAAACAAATAAATGAGCAAATACTATATACATATATCAAAGTAACCGTATTTCAAATTGAAATAGATGGCTTAACTACACAAAGAGAAGTCAGTTCTATTTGCATAATACATGAATTCATAATATGTGAATTGAATACATTAAATTTTCTTAAAAGTCTGTGACATTTTACGTATGATGCTGGTGAATTTTCACTCTGATCTTTGATATAAGATCTCCATGATCCACTTGGCAGATTTCTAGTGTGTCCCAAGTTAAGGTTGGGGATTGGGTGCCCAGGCTACAGGGACCATCCGGCTCACGATTAACGTGGCAGAGCAGCAGGAGGAAACAGTCGACTTTACCTGTGTTCCACTCATGGCGGCAGCTTCCCCAGGGAAGGTCGATGCTGAAGCTGCTGAAGAGGTAGAAGAGGGCCCAGGCCAGGACGATGATGTAGTAGATGTTGAGGAGGATGACAATCATCTGGGAGGCATAGCCGATGCCTGGTAGGAGGAACTGCAGAATTGGGCCAGGGACAGTGGACAGATTCCTCACACACCACCCACCCCTGCTTAGGAGACAGTGTGGCTGCAAGTGCCTGGCCCTCTCCTCTCCCTCCCTAGCAGGCGGAAGGCAGCCCTTCCCAGGGCAGCAGGAGACGTCTCTCCCTGCCTTAGCCCACTACCCCAGCTTCCTGGGCACTTTCACCCTGATCTGTTCTGAAAGGTCACTGATTCAAAGTTACTGTTAAAATGTGCAAGACTAACGCCAAGATTGCAGGAGTTAATGTTCCCTGGAATTAATCTGATATATTTCTGAAATATAAAAACACATGTTAAGAGGGGGAACAGACAATTCACGTAGGAGAAAATACAAATAGATCCTCCCTAAGAACAGCAGGTGTGCAAAATGAAACAATAAGAGGTACCATTCTGCATCTACAGCCCTAGAGACATTTTTTTCACAAATGATATAACTGATTTCCAAACTTAGCCACATAGTACAATTACCTGGGATATTAAAAAAAAAAATCCCAGACCAATTAAATCACAATCTCTGGAATGGGGTACAGGCTTCAGGATGCTTTGAAGGTTCCTGGGTGATTCCAATGTACAGACAAATTTGGGAACCACTGACAACTCAGGGTTGTTAAAGATATGGAGGAAAGCAGCTTCCTCCTGTCTAGTACATGGGAAGTCAGGGTAACACTTCCACAGGTAAATTTAATAAGCTGGACCAGGAGGCATCAGCTTGATTGTTCATTTGATCCAATGATCCTAATCCTTGGAATTTATGCCAAAGTAATAATTCCAGAAAAGTTGGGAGGGGGGGAGCCATCTCAACAAATGTACAAAATAGCAGAATATAACAATTGTGTAAGTGGTTGAACAGAAGCAAAAAGCCCAAAACAGAAAGCTATTAAGTAAATTATGATATACCCATTTAATGGAAGTTTATGCAATCATTAAATTACTATTGTATAGACTGTGGGAAATAAAACTAACTGAAAAAAGAGACATAAACTGTGCATATTTCATATTAAATAGAATTATATAAATTCTATAGAGAAAGAAAGAAAGGATGAAAAAAAAACTGCCAAAACTGGAAACACCACATATCTTCACTGGGAGTGGTTAACAAACTGTAGCAATCCAAACTGTGGAATACTACTCAGCAATAAAAAGGAGTGAAAGATTGGTACAAGAACTACCTGGTTGGATATCAAGGGCATCAGACCGAGTGAAAAGGCCAGTCTCAAAAGATTATGTACCGTAGGAGTCCATTTATACAACATTCTCAAAACAACAAAATTATAGAGATAGAGAACAAAGTGGTGACCCCCAGTGACTGGGGGGTAGAGGGCAGGGATGAGTGTGACTATAATGGGTGTGGCATGATGGGCATCTCTGCGGTAACAGAGCAGTTCTATATCATGATTGTGATGGTGGTTACACAAATCCACTCATGTGACAAAATTACACAGAATTAAACACACACACACACACACACAAAGTACGTGGTAAACTGGTGAAATCTGAAAATAAGGTCTGTGGACAGTTACCAGTGTCAATTTCCAGGTTTTGATATTGTTCTGTAGTTATACAGGATGTTAGCATTGAGGTGAAGTGTACATGTGATCTCTGTACTATTTTTGCAACATGCTGTGAATATGTAATTATTTCAAATAGAAACTTAAAGAAAATCCTACAGAGAGAAATATTGAAATAAAATACCCTAAATTTTGAGCAGTTTTTGGGTCAAGATGGTAGAATTATTAATGATATTTTTTCTCATTTAAAATTCTCTTGTAAAATGTTTTATAATTAATTAGACATGTCTTAAAAAATATAAAATCATTGCTATTTATTTTTAAAATATAGCTAAAGTATCTCTGCCCTCTACTTATGTAGCCTAAAGCCTTCTCCTGCACACTGCCATGGACTGGGTGATGAGTCGGTATTGGGCCCACAACTGGAGGCTCTAACATAAAGACACAGAGCCATACCTCAGTCAGCACTGTTGCCAAACTACCCAGTCATTCCAGATAAAGCTTACAATCACTAGTGCAAGCACCCTGGAATTAGGTACAAAGCAACTCACCCTCGAAAATGGGGCAGATCTTCCTCCAGGCTGTGATGCCTCCCTGGCTGGTGTACTGGCCCAGCGCTGTCTCCAAGAGGAAGACAGGAATGCCACAGGTAAACAGAAAGATGAGGTAGGGGATGAAAAAGGCACCTGTGGATGGGAAACAGGTTGTCCATTGCCTGGCACTAACCTCCTCATGGGCCACATTCATCTCCCATTGCCACCCCATACTGGCAGGCAGAATCTCAGGGGTGGGGGACACATGCAAGACTGCAGGGCACATCTGTCCATGTGTCTGAAACCATAGCAGAGATCAAGAATCACCAAACTGGCTAACTAATCCCTTTTTTCACTCTGAGTTTCAATCTATACTTACTAAGGTTTGCTCCCCATCAAACATCAGTTACTGTGTAAACAGCACATAACTTGTATCAACAGCAAGAAGCTCACTGAATAACGGATATCTGGGAGCATTAACACAACCCACAGACTACAATTTTTTCAAGGAGATGATTGCTTTTAATGTTAGATAGGGACTTTCAGCAGGCTAAAATCATATTTCCCTTTACTAATCCTTTCTGCCTCTGTGTTCAAGATCGTTGGCTGAGACAAGTCTACTGATGCCAGAAATACTGGCATTTTCTCCACCATGGACCTCTATCTGCTGGCAAGGTGAAACAGGGGAGTTCACAGAATATGAGAAGAGAGAACTGCACAGAGAGGGAGGTCCAAACACCTGCAGAGGGATCCTTTCTAGCCATCAGCCGAGTGCTGGTCAGCATGCAGATGTGAGGAAACCACCCAAGGGAAGGGAATGAACCATTCAAAATGATTGAGAATAATGGTATTTACACAGGGATGGGAAGAGTGCCTGTTCCCACCAGCCAGACTGGAAAATCTCAGGATTCACAGGGCACTGGGAAGAGAAGGCATTTCCTCAGAAGTGGAGAATAATTAGCCCTAGGTTGAGCACAATTCTTGTTCTGCCTAACAAATCTTAAAAGGAAAACCTAAGAGGATCAAATAACTTCACTGGTCCCAGAGAAAAGCTCAAGAATATTTACAGAAATAAAAATATTAAACAACCAATCAGGCAAAAATCATCAGGTCTAGCATCTGATCAAAAATTACCAGGAAAAAGAAGCAGGAAAATTTTCTCATCATGTGTAGATAAATCAATCAAACTCAACCCATAACTTTACAGATGTTAGAACAAGCAGATGGGGATATTAAAATGGTTGTTATAACTATATTCTATATGTTCAAAAAGTTAGAGAGATGAAAGATATTGAAAAACACCCAAATCAAACTTTTTGAGTGAAATAAGCCAGACAAAGAAAAACAAATACCATATGATCTTACTTATATGTGGAATCTAAAAAAAGCCAAATTCATGAAAAAAGAGTAGAATGGCAGTTGTCAGAAAACAGGAAGATGGAGGAAATGGGAGATGTTGGTCAAACAGTACAACCTTCCAGCTATAAAATGAATAAGTTCTGGGGATTTAATGTACAACATGGTGACTATAGTGAACAATGCTGTATTATATACTTGCAAGTTGTTAAGAGAATAGATTTTAAATGCTACTACCTCTGCCCTCAAATAAGACAATTACATGAGAGAATGAAGGTGTTACCTTATTGCAGTTACATTTCACAGTATATTTGTGTATCAAATCATCACATTGTATGCATTAAACCTACATATTTGTCAATAATATCTCAGTAAAGCAGGAAAAAAATATTTTTAAAAATAGATCTGTGGTTGCACGGGGACCAGGCAGCAGAGGTCAGAGGAGGAAATTTGGGAGAGTAATTAATTTGTTCATTATCTTAGTGTTGGCAATGGTTTCAGGGGTGTACACATACATCAGAACTTATCAAATGGTACACTTTAACTATGTATGATTTACTATAAGTCAATTATGCCTTAGTAAAATTGTTGATAACAGAAATTAATGGGGAATAGAGCTCTCCAGATCTTAGTCTACATATGGATTGTAGTCTACATATCTATTATTCAGGCACCGAGGGAAGCCCTTGATTATCACAAGGGCAAAGAAATAAAGATCATAAACAAACAATTCAGCCTAATATGTCCATAAATTAATCCAGGACTTGTTGGGCAGGAGGGGGAAATTAGGGAAGGAGCAGTAGCTGATAAGTCACCGCTGAGTGCTGGTACAGTGCAGACAGAAAGGACAGGGAGACAAACACAGAGAATTTTCAGCCAAGCTCAAGCCCCAGCTCCCCATCTTTGTGCTACCTGCTCTTTCCCGATAAACTAAGCCAATTATTAACTGCGGTGAGTCCCTGGTCAGCTGTGCTCCCCTCCTCTTCTGCCTCTTTGAGCACCTGGGCAGCCTGCCACAACGGACAAGGTCCACGCTCACCAGGCAGAGCCTCTGGCCCTATAGGTGGGGAGAGGGTGAGGGGTAGGATGGAGCCCAGTAGGGACCCCGGTGTGTGGGGAGTCCTGTGGGGTGCTCTGCCTCTTTCACCACCCAAGTCACCACTACTGACAGAAAGGATGGGTCCAGGAGATGGCGGAGGCGGTTCACAGTTCCCCGCACCACCCCGCACACCCCCATGTTAGTCTCCTTCCCCGGGTTCTAAAACATCCTGGCATTTTCCCCATGTGTAGTCTCCCACTCCCCGCAGTCTGGGCTGAGCTCTGCGCTGCTGCCCTTCCCCCACAGCCCTGCTCCTCTAAGACGCCTATTTCCGGAGGTCTGGCTGAAACACTGCCTGTGTCACCTCACATGGGGTCTCCAGTCCCAGGGATTCTGGGCGTTGAGAAAGTCAGTCTGCCAGAAACCAGGATCCATGCCCATCCTAGAGAGGAATCATTCTGCTGGCCACCCTCCTCAAAAGGAACATACTCTTTGGTGGCAATCATAATGTTCCAACTACTATTTTAAGACATAAACTGGTGATAATCCACATGAGCAGCAAGCAGTGAGCACACGTGAACCATTCTACGCTGTGATCAATACCAACCAGGCCAATAGTGGGCATTGATTAAGTCAGTTACTAAAAATGGTAGCAAACTTTCAGGTATTAGTAAAATAACTATTACTCTTACATGAAGAAAAGAGAAGTGCCTCCTCATCCCTCTGTTCTGATGCTGATCTGCAAACAGCATCAAGGCAAAGCTTCCCTGAGGCCGGACACATTCGCTCCTGTCCACACCGAAGCCCCTGCACCCACTACCCGCAGTCTGGGCTGAGCTCTGCGCTGCTGCCCTTCCCCCACAGCCCTGCCTCTCTAAGACGCCTGTTTCCGGAGGTCTGGCTGAAACACTGCCTGTGTCACCTCACATGGGGTCTCCAGTTCCAGGGATTCTGGGCGTTGAGAAAGTCAGTCTGCCAGAAACCAGGATCCAGGGAGCTGGAGGGCTTCAGACGGGGCCGTGTTCTGAAGGGCACGGAATGCAGGCCTTCTGGGGCTGAAGAGCCCCGGGGAGGGGAGCTTGGAAGGGCCGGGACAGACGGAAGCAGCTGTCCTCACACAGTGGGTCTCCAGCTGGTGCTTGGTGGCTGCAAAAGCTACAGATTCTTAGCACAGGTGGCCTCTGCCCTCATTTTCAGCAACCTGGACTTAGAAATTAAGTATAAAATAGTTGGTAGATGGTTTCTTTCTGTCTGGGCTAAGATTGGCAGGCAAGTAATTTGAATCCCCTCTTGGTGGAGTTGAAGCCTAATGCCAAGCCCTCTCCTGCCACTCTGCCCGGGTCATGCCTCTTGAGCCATGCCATCGAAACACCTCACTCTCAGATTTGTTTCTTTAGTCCAGAGCTTCCTCCCAAACTCCAGACTCACGTGTTCTACTGTCTAGTTGACATCTCCATCAGGATACCCAATGTATATCTCAACTCAACATTCCCCAAACTCAACTCCTTAGTTTCCTCTTAAAAACCGGATCCTCTCCTGGCCTTCTAAGCTCAGTAGACAGCAACTCCTGCCTTCCAGTTGCTCAGGATTGCTAAGACCAGGTGGCAGCAGTGGAGGTGACAAGTGTCGGATTCTGCAAATCTCATCTGGGATCTCCAGTCCCAGGGATTCTAGGTACTGAGGGGCTCAGTCTGTGGGCAGCAATGGCCGTGGTTGCTGGAGGGCTTGCAGCTGAAGACCCCTGCTCTGAAGTGCCCAGGATCTAGGTAGTTGGGTAGAACCAACAGTTCTGAGAAAAAGAAAGGAATCAAGGATAATTCCAGAAATGTTTGCCTTATAACTGGTCTGTTTCTGCCCTGACTCCCCGACAATCAGTTCTCAACATAGCAGCCAGAGAGATTATTTTAAAATATAAAGTCATGTCAATCCTGTTCAATGCCCCGCCATAACTCTCCATGTCACCAAAGTAAAAGCCAAAGCCTTACAATAGCGGCAAGGACTGTGACCTGCCAGCCCATCCTGCTTACTTCTGTGCGTCCCTCCCTGCGGCTCCTCCTTCAGGACCATCAGGTCTCCCGTGGCCTTTCCTCGAAGCCCTTCCACATGGCTGACTCACTCCTGCTAAGCCTTTGCTCACACGTTCTCAATGTGGCCGCCTCCACCCACACTCCTGATCTTGGTTCTCCACAGCACTGGTTAACTTGTGATGTGCTATGTAGTTTTCTTATTTACTATGTTTATTGCTTATTGCCCATCTCTCTCTAGATCGTGGTGTTCACAGGGACAGGGAATTGGCCTGTTTTGTTCATACATATGTCCCAGCAGTTGACAGGTTGGCAGGTGGTTGGTACCCAGGAAGTAACTGCAGTCGAATGACACAGCCAGGGCCGGGGCCTGTGGGCCCTGTGCTGGGGGAGCTGACTGAGATGGGGACTCTAGGGAGCCATCAGGGTGAGGCCGGTACTCGCAGTGGATTGACCTCAGGTCCTGGACAGCAGGGAGGGTGTTTACCGAGGAGGTGATGGATGCCCGCCTCCTCCCACTCGTGTGCCCAAACAGCCTACAAGTTGCTTCCGAGCTGGGTGGCTTCTGTACACCACTGTCTCAGCTTCTCTGGGTTTCGGCCACAGTGTGTAACTGTCCGCCTGTTCTTCTACCATATTCCTGCCTCAGTCCTTTCGCTGCTCTGGAACTCACTTCAAATTAGTTCTACCTAATGTCAAAGCTTGAAAGAACCAAAGAAGACTTCAGCTATATTTCTAGTTTGGAACTAAAATTATGCTTTGTGGACTTTCTCATCACTGAACAAGTCCTCCCCTGCCCCAAGCAGAGAAGTGGCTGCGTGACGCTCTGAAGTGGGAGGAAGGGCCGGGAGCAGGCCGACGGTGCCCTCCCTGGGCACGGCGCCGCCCCAGACCACCCAGGACCCTTCTCCAGGACTTGCTCAGAACGTTCCTCTCACCCCTGGGGGTCCAGACCCCAAGCTGAGAGCCACAGGTCTGAATGAAACCACTGAACCAGGAGAAAAGGGGCCAAACCAGTCTAAACGGCCCCCAGGCCCCTCCCTCCTCCACCACAGGGGCAGCCGAGGGCCCTGTCACAGAGGCAAGTGTCTCCTTTGATGAAGAGACGAGGAGGTGACAAGGTGAAGGATCATTCTCTGTAGGAGCTCATTTTGCTTGGGCGTCAGGCAAGTTAAATGAGGAGTAAACTGCTGGGACAGCAAAAGCAGAGCAGCAGGCCTCTCCGGGTCCCTCCAGTGGCCGTACATACCATCGGATAGGCCCTGCTGCCTTAGCAAAGAAGCCTTTTGTTTTCACCCGGTGGCCCTGGATGCCTCAGGCCCCTCAGGGCAAACCTGGGCTTCAGTCTCTGGCTCCAAAGCCCCAGAACACTGCCCTCCAGCTGCTGTCTACATCAAGGAAAAGAGGAACCCCCAGGCCCACGCTCTGTCCAGGGAAGAGCTCGTGGGTGGTGGTGTCAAGGACTCCATGAAGAGGACTGCGTCCAGGACCCCTAAGAAGTCTCCACGGTGAATGGGATGCACTTGCAGGAAGGCAGACCCTATACAAGGGCCTCCTCCTCTCCCACCAGCACTCATGTGGGAACCAAGGGCCCCAGGCACTCTCCTCCAGCCTGCTTTCTGCCCAAGACACCGCAGGCACCTGCGGCAGCTCAGCCCCAACCCCTGCCCGACAAGCCCAAGCCCGCAGGGCGAGCTCACCCTGTCGCTGCCCCCTTCATCCCCCTCCCCAGCCCGGTTCTGCCCTAGACCTGGAAATCACTCTCCACCTCTCCGTGCCATTCCTGCTAATTCCCAGGCCAACCTTTACCCAATTCCACAGAGGCTTGCGGAAAGCTGCTCACCTCCTAATCTTTCTGCCACGTGAGGAGCTAAGCTGGTTACTAGGTTCCAGATACAGGGTCCCAGGGCCCAGCTTAGCCACCAGACCCCTCCTCCCCGCTGGACCAGCGCATCCCTCCACCCACTCTCTGAAGGGAGCCTGCTCAGGCCTGAATTCCTACACCAGCATGTGGAGTCCAGGACCAGGTCAGAGAGAAAGACCTCTTTCCCTCAGTGCAGACTGAGCAAAGTCCTGTGATTTCAGGCTGCCGGCCAGAAATTCCTGAGAGAAAGGACATCCCAGCCCATTCCCACCCCTCTGGAAAAACACAAGTTGACTTCCAACCCCAGGGCCAATCCCCAGTCGCCACCATCCTGAGCCTAAGGCTCCCGGAGCTCTGAGCATCTCTGGGCTGCCCTGAGCCTCCGTCCTCCACTCCCTGCTGTGTGCTTTCCCTCCAAAACCACTGTGAGCCTGAACTGGATGAACATGGAGGCCCCTGCCCCTCTTACAAAGGGAGGTGTGACACCAGGACACCGCCCGGCCTTGTAGCCCAGGAAATCACCATCCTCTTCACCATTTCTGCCCATGACCTGTCTTTGAATTTCCCCCCTCCAGCCAGCTGCACCTCACTGCAGACTGGGAGCCCCCACCCCTCCCAGCTTTCCCCATAAACAAGGAGATGCTCCTGGTGCTCTGGCCCGAACCGTCAGGCCCTGGGAAGTCCCTCTGAGGCTTCCCGCAGAGCTCCGGGCTCCCTGAGAGTGAGTTAGTGCTGTCGGGGTGGCAGAGTCACCCAGGGGCTGGCAGGGGGGCACGGAGAAGCCAGGAAGACCTAGTCAAGACTTAAGAGTCACTGCGTCCCCCACACGGTCTCAGTGGGCAATTTTTAAAGGAAAAGCCACTGGTTATGTGTCGAAGCGTATGACGCCGGCAGGGTTAGGGTAACGCCGTGGTGCCAGCAGAGTCGGGGAAAGACACAGAGATGCAGCTAAGGAGTCTCCAGACCAGAGGATGGTTTGGCCTCAGTGTCATTTTCAGTATAGCTACCATTTATTAAGCATTTTACATACATTATCTCTAACCCTTACAACAACCTCGAAAGGCAGGTACTGCATTCTCAATTTACAGAACAGTCAGTAGAAGCTCTGAAAGCTTAAGTAACTTGGCCAAGATTACACAGAGAAGAAGTGGCAGAGGCAGAATACAGCTCTTGACCCACTGGTTCCAAGGCTACACTCACATTTCCGTGAAGCCACCCCATCACCGATGCCACACTGTCACAGCCGGTATAATGTATAGTAGGGCATATGGTGCCACGCTACCCTAGAAGGACCCCTGGGGAAGCCACGCACTGCCGAGACCTCCGTCTCCTGCTGTGCCCCTAACGACTTCCCAGCTCCAGGACCCTGTGCATCTCTGGGGCTGCCCAGAGGGGCAGCAAGTGCAGGACATGGAGACATCCCCCTTCCAGGGAGGGGTGGGTGGCGCTCACCTCCCCCATTTTTGTAGCAGAGATAGGGAAACCTCCAGACGTTGCCCAGGCCGATGATCTCCCCGGCCACTGACAGCACAAACTCCATCTTGTTGTTCCAGTGTCCCCGTTCCAGGGTGCCATCTTCCTCCACCTTTTCCGTGACTGGGAACACTGGTTTTGTCTCTCTGTTACTGGTTGTGCCCGAGACCCTGCTATCCATCCCACCTGGAAAACAAGCAGGGTGCTCTGTTAACTGCTGGGAGCCCTGGGAGGAAAGCCTCTCCTTCCTTCCCCTATGAGCAAATCCCCAAGGGAATCAGCGCAGTGGAAGCAGGGGAATCTCTTCTCCGTGTCTGAAGAACCACGTCCCTGCTTCGCATCCCTTCCTGGAAAGGCAGGTGACAGCTGCTGGGATACACATTTCACTCCTCTTCAGGAAGGCAGCTCTGATGCAGAAGCACGGATGATGCTTCCACGGCACAGGTTCTCTTGGGTTGGGGCTTGTGGACACAGAAGAACTCACAAGGCCCCTGGGTCGTCCAAATTCTCCCTGCCACCCTGAAACCAGCCTTGTTGGTATCAGCATGCTCTCCAGTTTCTTTATTCTGGGAACAGTTGAAAGGATGGGATTTTTACAGATCCTCAAAGCCACCAATTTCCTTCGAAGGAACTGACTCTTAAGAAATCATCGTGACTGGGGGTAAAGATTTGGTATTGAAAATGTTCATTGTTTCCAGCAGCAAAAAGTGAGAGTCTATGAATGTTCAAAAGTGGTATCTAGGTTAATAAATTTGGCCACACACATGCAATGGACTACCATGTAGTCATTAGATGTCATGTTGCAGAAGCATAATGAAGTGAAAGTTGTTCACAGTGTGTGAAATGAAAACAGAAATAGCACATAACAAAAGGGTCATGATGGAAAAAATATTTTATAAAGTATATATATGCATTGAAAGATTAGGATATCCACCAAATGTTTCTTCAGTGGTTGGATTATGGGGGTATTTTCCTAATCTATATTTTCTACATTTTCATCAAAGAATATGTTTTCTTTTGTAATGTGAAAATAAAAGCCAGTTTTTAACATAATCCTTCCAAAGGAATGAGTGAAATTGAGTGGGACCAGGAATGTGAATAACATGAGCTGTTCTTCCTGGCTGTTCCCTCCACCTCCCTGGAATCAGCATGAGAGAAGGATGAAAATTATTCTCCTCTTCTCTTTCTCTTTACTGGTGATGACAAATGTAGGAACCTCTGACTGTGGAGAAGGCAACATAAAATGAATAAACCCTCCACTGCCCTATTTTAGAGGCTCATTGAGATTGAGGAAAAGATTGGACATGGCTCACAATTAGCAGCAATCACTATCAACCCTGAGATGCAAGTGGGATCAGCTCCGCAGCTCAGCAAGGTTAAATAACATGTCTGCTGCCACACAGCTAGTGAATTTCACAGCCAGGATTTGACCCCCTCGGTCCCTCCTCTTTCAATTACATCCCTTGATTACACTGGTTGCCTAGGTTTATCAGCACATCTAATGTGAGCATTGCCTAACGACTCTCCCTTGATTTTGTACAGGGGCCCCTTTTCTGGAGAAGTAGGCAAATGGACTTTTTTCTACACCTCAAGAAAAATCCACATTAGCAGGCCTTTCTCAGTGGAAACCACATCTGGCTATAGACTCTCCTGCGGCTCTGCCTGCCCAGTGAGGCTGTCCAAGGGATTCAGAGAGCCAGAGAGAAAGCCAGGGAACAGGAGCGCCTTTGCTTACTTGATAAATTCTAGAGTGGTCTGCAAAGATGATGAGCGAAGAAGGGGAAAGCCAAGCAGCTGGTCCCAGGAAGGTTCCTCATCTTTTGAGAAGGTTGGCTGACATCCTGTGCTGGCCCCGGCCTCCCTCTACCACCTGATGATGTCTTCCAGTGATGGAACGGCCTCCCTCCACTTCTTCATCCTCCCAGACCCTAGAAGAAACAGTAGCCCTCTCCTGGACCCCTTAGCTCCTGAGGGTACCATTTCCCAGAGAGGGCATGCTGCAGTGGGAAGGGCACGAGCCTGGAGCCAGGCAAGCCTGCCTTCTGGGTTCCAGTCTCAGCTTTGTGCCGTACCACTTGCCACCTGACCTCGGGGAAGTTAATCAATCAATCTGAGCCCAAGTTTGCTCATCTGCAAAAGTGAGAGCAATAGGCCTTGCTTAGCTCTAAGGACTGAACGAGGAGATGTATGCACACATATGAACACCCTTCGTGAAATAACAGGCACTTGAAGTTTTATTTTACTACAGTCCCAGCAAAGGATTGTTCATTGTTTCATCTCACAGAGGAGAAAACCTTTGTTTTCTTGGAATTAAATCGAAGGTTCTTTTTCTCTAAATCACGCTGTCCCTTAAGTCGACAACCACTGAAGTTTCAGAAAGTCAAGAACACAGCATATAGTCTTTGCACACGCACAGATGAATGTCAGAAACGTATTTTCTAGGAAAGGATCAAAAACTCCTTTGGTTGTAAGTCCTGTGCTTCCCAACAACCTGTAGTGTGAGACTGAGGGGAAAAAAAAGAAGAAAATGTTACCAACCTTGGTGCAGCTGTTACCAGAGGTCCCGTCGGGGAAGAAGGATTAGCCAGGGGAAGGGGAAGGTGCTGGCTATTTAAAGTGTGGCTCCAGCTCCTACTGCACTTGTAATTCTAAACTTGGCCCAGCCCACATTCTGCCCTCGGCCTCCCCCTCCTGTTTCCCTCATGCTCACACTCAAGTGACTTCACAGTCTGGAGTGTGAGCTCCACTTGGAAGGCCCGCCAGTTGTGTGTGCTCTGATGGGCAGCAGGCTGTCCTCCTTGGAGCTCACGCTCCTCCCTCCTGGTGACCTGGGGGTCTCTGGAGAGGGATCCTGCCTTCCACCCCTTCTCCGCCTCCCATGCTCCTCTGAGTCCATCAGGAGCAGGTGTTTTTTTGGTCAGGTGCTGTGTAGATTAATTTAAAAGTATATCTTTTTGCAGCTTACGATTGGGCATGGGTGATGATTTAGAGTAAAGATACATAGTTTTCAGAACTCTGAGAAGTCAGAAAAACTTTGTAAACACAGATGTGCACACACACACACACTCAGAAGTCTAGAAAATTAGCCACTAAACAATTAATAGCTTTATTTGGAGAGTAATGCTGGAGTCTGGAGATGAAGTCAGGGATATTTTTCACTTCTGCCTTTGAAGCTTCAGTTTTCATTGAATTTTTTAATAGTGTGCTAGAATTGTGGGTTTTGGGTTTTTTTATGGGTATTTCAGTATTTATTTTATTTATTTTAAAGTGAAATGATCAGCATTTTTAAAAGCAAAATTTATTAATACCTTTGAAAGACATATATACACATACACACAAGTAAATGTAAAAATGTAAGTTTAAAAACATGAATATTAAAAACACACAATTGGAGTTTTTGGGTATCATTAATATACAATTACATTAGCAACACTGTGGTTTCTAGATTCTCCCCATTATCAAGTCCCCACCACATACCCCATTACAGTCACTGTCCATCAGTGTAGTAAGATGCTATAGAGTCACTACTTGTCTTCTCTGTGCTATACTGCCTTCCCCGTGTCCCCCTCTGCATTATGTGTGCTAATCGTAATGCCCCCTATTTCCCTTCTCCATCCCTTTCCAACCCCCCCACCCCCACCCAGGCCCTTTCCCTTTGGCAACTGTTAGTCCATTCTTGGGTTCTGTGAGTCTGCTGCTGTTTTGTTCCTTCAGTTTTTGCTTTGTTCTTATACTCCACAGATGAGTGAAATCATTTGGTACTTGTCTTTCTCTGCCTGGCTCATTTCACTGAGTATAATATCCTCTAGCTCCATCCATGTTGTTGCAAATGGTAGGATTTGTTTTCTTCTTATGGCTGAATAATATTCCATTGTGCATATGTACCACATCTTCTTTATCCATTCATCTACTGATGGACACTTAGGTTGCTTCCATTTCTTGGCTATTGTAAATAGTGCTTCAATAAACATAGGGGTGCATATGTCTTTTTCAAACTGGGCTCCTGCATTCTTATATTCCTAGGAATCTTAAATTCCTAAAATTATTTGAATTGTGGGGTTTTTTTAAAATATTTTTTTAAACCAATAAGGAAAAGGAAGTGTCAAGGTTTAAAACTAAGCCAACCCCTAACTGCGTCCTAAGGGACAGATCCGGCTGTGAAGAAGAGGTGGAGGTGGTCAGGAGAGCTTTGCCTGGAGGCTGGAACAGCTGACAGAGGCCGCTGTGGTGAGCGGAGGGTCCTCTGTTCAGCTGGGAGTGGGGTAGGAGGCCCCGGCGCCCAGGAGCTGAGCCCAGCCCCCCAACAGGTGAAGCGCAGCCCAAAGCTGCCTAGGCTTTGAAGCCAAATGGTCCAGGGTCGGAGCCCTGCTTCCCTCACTTTCCAGTCTGTGGCCTTGAGCAAGGTATTCAACCTCAGAGAGTCTTGTTTTCTCATTTATAGAAAGAGCAAATATTCCTTACCTTGCAAGGTGTGAGGTTTCAGGAGATAATGAGCCTCATACAGAGCAAGTTCTCAAAAAGTAGTTCTTATTTATCCTTAATAAATTGTTCACGGTGAGCAGGGACGTTTTCTTGGAAGGGATGGGCTTGAAAGAGGTCCCTGAGCAAAGCTCAGCTCCGTCTAGACAATAAGAATGCGCAGGAGTGAGGGGTGGGCCTGTGGGAAGGGGTGGATGACAGGATGGGATAATAAAAATGCTTGAAAGGGTCAAGAAGGGTGAAAGGGATGGTAAATCAGAGACTCTAAGGCGGTTGCTATTCCCCCATCCTCATCTGCCTGCAGGGGATGGAAGGGAGCAGGGGCAGAGAAGCATGGCAGGCGATGCCAGCGAGCACAGCAAGATGAGTGTTCCTGTGTTTCAGGGGCCCCTTTGCTTCTCCCCCTACTAACCATCCATTGATCCGATTTAACTGTATGAAGCAATAGACCAAAACAGTCCTCTGAGAGCAGCTGCAAACTCATGCAAAAATTCCATATTCAAAAGCAGCATTATTAACTTCCATTTTACTTATCATTGAGTGGTAGTCGCTAATGACCTATTAACTGAGCTTAGTAAAGCACCGGCAACTCTAGCATTTGTCATCTACAATTACAAGGTAACTAGGGTTGACTGAGGACTCACACTCAGTATTGTAAGAAGTGGGGACACTACACAGAATCCGGCAAGGTTGCGCAGCCCCTCCTATGTCCTCACACTTGCGAACAGCTGGGATTGCCTGTTTTCTTCCAGAAAGACTCTCAGTGATCCAGGCATCAACAGGGTCAGCCTGGGGTGGTTTTGAGTTACTGTTCTTGTATTAAGGAGTGCTTCGTTTTACTTGTCAATCCTATTGTTTTTATATAACTACTGCCATATTACCATTTGGATTGACATTTTATTCCTTTTCCAAATCCTTATCCCCAGTTTCTTTTTCTCTATAATGTAGGAATTGATGCCATTAGATCTTTTGCCCTACCTATATTGATCCAAAATTTTAAAAAGTGTTGAGAACCACTGGTAGATGAATTTCAGTGACAGCTCTGCACGACAGATCAGTAGGACTGGCCTGCCATTAACCTCAATGGCATTATCATCCTTTGTCTCCTGGGTGCAGGGCCAGGAAACCTGGAAACAGGTAACACTAGAATCAGTATTCAAGAGTCTTACTCAAGAGGTTGCAAATGTTTAAAAACTCCCTTGAGATTGTTAGGGAGGATAACTTAAGCCTGTGCTCCCCAAAAGGTTGCATGAAATACAGTGAACCATGAGAAAGCAGGCTTAGAGATTTGGTTTCTACCAGATTGACCCTGGGCATATGTAAATGCCAATATGCCAGGACATACTCTCCCAGCAATTTTTTGTCTCTACTAGGAGTGGAAAAGAGCAACTACATCTTAGAAGGAGGGTGATTCATTTCAAAAAGACTATTTCTGAGCAATATTAGTTTCAACACTGGGATGGTTGGTAAAGGAAGTGTGGGTTCCTCTCCTCTGGAGATTTTTAAGTTAATAGCCATAGTTCTGTTTCACCACAGGGGTGAGGAACCTGTTGGCCATTTTTAATCTGTTTGGGAAAACACACTGAAAGGGAGAGGAGCAAATGGAATAAAGTAAACAACAAATTATGGTTTGCTAAAACTGAGAACAATTTGAGCAAAATGAATGATAGTACTGGATTGTAAGCCAAAGAATAAAATACATTCACAAGTCCATAGTAATATAATCAACTAAATAAATAAAAGTGGAGAAAGAACAGCCTTTACAGGCATTAGAAGTCCAACTAATAAAAGTAGAAGGAAAGAGAGAAATAGAAAATCGCTGTTAGACAAACACTATTGTAGTAATTGTTGTAGGCAAGATCCACCAAAGAATGCTAAAATTAGTGGGTAAAAGTTTAAAGAGGAGCAGTTGACAAAGTCTCAAAGTTTCTCTGCCATGGTATTTATTAACTACAAAGAGAAAGCTGGTAACTGCACAGTAGAGAGACCAGGCAGGAACTGCCTCCTCCAAGTGACCGAGGCAACTGTCACCAGTAATGAGACCTATTGAATCCACGTCATGAACCATGCAAAATGAGGTACAAGGAAGGACACGACATTTCTGTGGTATTCTTGTCAAAAATTCTGTTCCTTTATGAGAAAACATAAGAGAAACCCAAATGAGGGCCATTGGACAAAATAACTATTCTTCAAAAGCATCAAAGGCATGAAGGACAAGGAGCTGAGAACTGTTTTAGGCTGCAGGAGACCAAGCGGAAATGCAACTTTCATGCGGGAAGGGGTGTGGGAGGGGATGCGGATAGGATAGTGGAGGGAATGCAGGAGGGGATGGTGGAGGGGGTGTGGGAGGGGGTGCTAGAACAGAAAAGGGACATTACTGTTAAGATGTGAAGTTTGAATAAGGTCTTTAGTTTAATAGTACTCCGCTGCTGAATTTAATTCCCTGGTTCTGACAATTAGACACTAAGTTTCTATGAGATGTTAACTTCAGGGGAATCTGGTTGAATGATATTATGGGAACTCCATTTTTGCAATGTTTCTGTAAGTCTAAAATTAATTTAAAATAAAATGTGTTTTTAAAGATCATGGTTTGCTCCCTGTTTCAGTAAGTACTTGGCCCTGCTGTGAAAAGCACTGGATATTGTACTCAGAGGTCCCAATGGGTTTCAGCCCCTGGCAAGTTCACTAAGGATTCAATGTGACCAAAGAAATGACTATAAAACGTTCTTGGGGTAAAAGCGTTTATACCCAACTTTATTTCCACGGTGGCAGGTCAATCACTAAAATCTCATTCACTCAGAGCGAGTCTGCATGCAGCAAGCTGGTCTCTGCCTCTGGGCCTCTCTGTCCGCACAGTCGTCCCGCACAGCTGTCTGTCTCTATCTTCGGCGCCGCCACCACTCCAGTCTCGTCTCTGCTCTCCTGCAGCCTTGCAGCCCTGCCACCGTGTCGCCCAGTGCATTGGGTGCTCTTATATAGAGTCAATAGTGACACATTGCCCACACGTGTGTAGTGAGCTAGCCAACAAGGACCAGGTGAGACTCCTGGCCACAGGAACCTTCACTTTACCACACATAACTTTTTTAGGAAAGAGGTGAGTAATAAAATGACAAGGAATATGTTTCTTTCTTGAAAAATGTCATCAGATCTGAGGACTATCTTAAAGATCTAATTAGAAGTCTCTCTTTCCTATCCTGACATGTTCTACAATCTTCCCCATTACTCACTCTGTCTTTCCTACCAAAGGAGGAAAATCATATCTTCTCCCTCTTACTCCAGAAAATTAGCTGTAGTTCTGGTCCAGTTGTATTCAGTTTCTTCTGATCTCTGTCCCTGATTTCTTGTCTGATTCTCAGAGAAAGTTTGCAACATTTATATAACTAGTCTCAGCTGGAAACTCTTGGCTGATGAGCAGTTAGTGATCAGGGGCTGTGAGCAAGTGGGGTAATTCTCAACACAGCTCCCAGACCGTGATGCCATTGCACAGAGCTACAGGGAGAGAGTAGGGCAAAGTGACAACACGTAAAAAGAGCAGTTTTAATCTTTGGATAGTCTTTTAACCTAAACATGTTTAAACACTGCCACGGGAGTACTGGGCAAGAAAATATATCAATGCACTGACCACTGAGCTGACTGGTGTGGAAACTGGGGCACTGCCTGAATCTCCTCACTCACCGCTGATGACTGTTCTCCAAGTCAGAGAGGGAGAAGGGACCCGAAATGGAGCATGACTATCTAGCTCCCCTCCACCCTGGCTTCCCCAGACAAGAGAAAAGCAGACCTGCCCATTTAAGCTGTGTTGTGTCCACACCTGCCAGCCAAGACCAGCAGGAACACACCTGCAGCTGAACAAGCTGGGTTTAATTTTCACTGCCATGAGGGAGAGTCCACGATGGGAACTGCAAGCAAATCAGTAAGGGGCGTTAGAAAGGCTTTAGGGTTCAGTGGACGATGGGTTTGTGTTAGGTGATTTTGAGGAAGGCTCTGCTTCAGAGCTTTGCTCTGGGCTGGATGCTCTTAGGAAGCTGGGATAATTTTATGACTGGATTTCTTAATGAATATGATCTTGAAAGCAGGAAGAATGAAGCTACATCCTGGATTTGGTAAGGAAGCAGCAGCGGTTCATGTTAGCCAGCACCGGGCATGTTGGGCTGTGGATAAAATGAGAGTTTCTGTGGCCAGGAATCTCACCTGGCTGTGGTTGACTAGCTCACTGCACACCTGTGGGCAATACATGGCTGTTGACTCTCTTTAAAGAGCTTGGGCTGGTGCTCTGGGCGGAGGCAGAGACAGTAGTGTTTGACCTACCACTGGAGAACAAGCTGGGTAATAACCCTTTCATCCCAAAGAACATTCTGCTGTCAATTTCTTTGGTCACACTGAATCCATAGCGAACTTGCCCGGGGTTGAAACCCATTGGCAAGACATGGGCCATTCTCATGGTTTGGACAGTGCTCATGTTTCTGTCTTGTTTCAGATCGCAGGGTGGTCTCACTTGTGTCTTGTGCCATCGTGGCCAGAGTAGACTTATGTGATGTTAACGTGTGGTTGGTTTATAGTGAGCAGAACAGCAGGCCCAGCAGGGAGCATCCGGCCAGCTTCTGGAGACACCTGGGCCTGACCGACTGTGGCCGCCCAGCTTCTGGCCACTGCAGCTTCTGTTCCCTTCCTCGGCCTTGGGAACCACACACTTGGAGCTGAACTGAGATCCTGGAAGGCAGTGACTCTGGGAGAGGACGGGGCCCACAGGCTCTCACTGGCCACTGCCTACATGCTCTGTCCCTCAAACTAAGCCCCATCCCAACTTCCTTCCCTTTGTTACATCTGACTCCTCCCTCAATTAAAATAAACTTTTTTCCAGAATAGATTGACAGCATTTGGCCATTTTCTTCTCAAATATTCTATAAGATTAAAATGCAAACTTTTCTGAATCAGAAATGACAGAGTGCCTGGAAGAACCTTAGTTTTGTTGGATCTTGTATGGACTGTAAGAGGGTGACCCCTTAGGGTGCTGCTAACCCTTCTTCTGCATGACATCTCATCTGTTCTGGGCAGTTGCCTGCTTTCTTAAGAATTTTAATGGTGGCCATGCCCATGGGCATCTAGCCCCACCTAGCCCTGCCAACTTCTCTCCATCTGTTCCTCCTCTCTGGGCAGACTCATCCTCAAGGTCCCGAAAGACATCCCATCTCACCCAGCGCGCCCTCTTCACTCTTTCAAATCCAACCTGTTCTTCAAGACCCAGCTCAGATCCCACACTGTCTGTGAAGTTATCACCAGTAATTCCAGCCCTTGCTGACCTTCCTCTCAGCTGACCTTCTGCGGCAGTCTGAGCCATTCGGTTCAACAGCTGCTCTTGTCTTGTTTCTTACTAGTTCCGATGCAGGAGTTTGTGAACACTTTAAGGGAGAAAAATAGTTTTCTCTATACCCAAGGAATGCAATAGAATAGAACTATTAGGCACTTAATGCCTATCTGCTGATTGATGGGAGCCAGGTTCCCCCTCAGGTTAACACATGGCATGTTTCCTGGGAAAGGAGAGAAATAGAGGTGAATATACATTTCTCCCCAGGGATACAGCTCATGGTGTTTTTCAGTGCAAAGTCATTGCTGTCAAATCTGCAGTGCCCTTCACAGACTGGATGGTAATGAGAGGTGCCACTGAAATAAGAGATCAGTACATGATCCCGCCCTAGAAAGTGATTCCCAACACTGCATCACCTATAGAGCTACCTACATTTACAGAGCACTATATGTAACCACACTGATATATATCAATCTAGCTGGTTTATATATTATAAATTATTGTATTCAATATATGCAGAAATTTATACTTTGCACCCTGCCTAAGAGATTTTGATTCAGAGTCTCTGGGAAGGAGTCTGGACTTCTATGCATTCTTAAAGCTCTCCAGGGTGACCCTCTGCACTGACTGCGCTCAGAATCAGAGACCCTGATTCTCACAAAGATGAAGCGATGAAGCACCTGTGCTGAGAACCTCTGCCTCTGGAGAAGCTAGGGCCATGGAAGCTATTCTGTATGAGACTCTATCCTAAACGTCCCCAAGAAGCTGAGTCTCTTATAGACTTTAATCATATCCAAGTAGGAAGATTGTGCTTCCTGCTCAGCATCTGCTCCCGGTCACATAATCCTTAGTGTTAAGGAGATTTATCTTCCCCTTAGCCTAGGTTCTCAACCTTGGCTTCCCACTGAAATCACTTGGGAAATATTTTCAAAAGTACTGATGCTTGGTTCCCAACGCTAAAGATTCTGATTTAATTGTTCTAAAGTGCAGCCTGGCAGTGACTTATTTTTTAAAAGCTCCCTGGATGACTTTAATGAGCAGCAAAAGTTGAAAATCTCTGTAGCCTCAATCATTTTGCTGCTGTTATCTTGTTTCTTGTTCTACCCTCAGGGAAGATGTACTGCAGCTGTTCTTATATTTGAAAACTGACAGCCACCCTCAGCCTTTTCCTCTCCAAGATAAATAATTACAAGTCCTTTTATCTTTCCTAAGGGTTCTTATTTCTTACCCCACCCACTGTTCTCACTGCTCTTCTCTGGATGTGCTCCAGGTTCTTAACATCCCTGTCAAGCTGGAGTGTCTGTGTGGATGAAATGAAGGTTCCTGTGGCCGGGATTCTCATCTGGCCCTGGCTGTCTAGCTCACTACACACGTGTGGGCAATACGTTGCTATTGACTCTATATAAAGAGCTCCACCCAGTGCTCTGGCTGACATGGTGGCAGGGCTGCAAGGCTGCAGGAAAGCAGGGCAGCGGCTGGAGAGGTGGCAGTGCTGAGCACAGAGGCACAGAGGATGGCTGTGCAGGCAGAGAGGCCCAGAGGCAGAGACCAGTTTGCTGCACGCAGAGCCGCTCTGAGTGAATGGGATTCTAGTGACTGACCTGCCACTGTGGGAACAAAGTTGGGTATAACCCTTTCACCCCAAGAACGTTTTACTGTCATTTTCTTTGGTCACATTGAATCCATAGCAAACTTGCCCGGGGCTGAAACCCATTGGCAAGACAGTCTGAAACTTCCTCCTGATTCCTCCAGATCACATTCCTCCTGACATGCAAGTGTGTTTGCTTCAATGATGGCTCTGTATTGCTGATTCAATTCTTGGTTTTCAAAGATCAAGAAATTCAGCAACTGAGGGACTCTCACACAGACTGAAAAAGTGACTGTTGAAGAGGGTGGTGGGTTCTGCAAAGGACCAGTGGAGGGGGAGAAAGGTAAAAAGAAAAGGCACAAATGGAGAATGAATGAGGCAAGAACAAATTTCAGTGTGATGGAAAAATGGATGTCTTGCCAATGGTTTCAGCCCTGGGCAAGTTCGCTATGGATTCCATGTGACCAAAGAAATGACAGTGGAACGTTTCTTTGGGGTGAAAGGGTTCATTACCCGGCTTGTTCTCCCCGCAGTATAGGTCGAGCACTAGTGTCTCTGCCTCCACCCAGAGCACTGGGCCAAGCTCTCTATATAGAGCAATAATAGCTTATTGCCTAAAGGTGTGGAAGCAGTAGCCTAGCAACAGGCCAGTTACATCATCAAGTGGTTTAAGGATCCTGGCCATAGGAACCCCAACTTCCCCACAGTGGATAATCTGGAAGGCAGAACTCACAAACTCTAATACTGGAACTGACCCTAATCAGCCACATTACCTTGGGCAATCCACTGCACTTCCTAGACCTCAGTTTTCAAATAAAAAATACAAAAAAGGGTAGACTGGACCATCTCCAGGTGTCCGTCCCTTCAGCTCTGGTCCTCCTGCCCGCAGCTGATAGGAAAATGAGCCGATCTTATCCTTCCCCATCTGCTTGATCTACCCACAGTTCTTTCTCCTGGCATTTCTAGTCCAATGAGTTATTAATTCCCCAATTCTGATTGTCAATAATTATAAGCCAGACCTAGCACTACCAGGATGGGCATTCAGTGCCATCTCCTGAATGCAGAAGAAGTCTCAGAGCACTTAGTCCACTGAGCAGATATTTGAAACATTGAAATAAGGATATTTTCCTCAATCCTCAAGAATTCAAGCTCTAAACAACAATGCCCAGAATAATTAGGTGTCTTGCCTGAGGGTTTCAGTCTTGGGCAAGTTCACTATGGATTCAATGAGACCGAGAAATGACAATAGAATGTTCTTGGGGTAAAAGGGTTCATACCCAGCTTTATTCTCTTGGCAGTAGATTGAGCTCTAGGATCAGGTCTGTATCCAGCAGTCTGAAGGTCCCTGCTTTCGTCTCCTCTCTGCCTTTGCCCAGAGCACTGGGCAGAGCTCTTATATAGTGACTCAGTCAATAATAGCTTGTCGGCTATGTGTGTGGAAGCCTTAGCCTAGGAGGAGGCCATTATATCATCAAGTAGATTAGGGTCAGGTGAGGATCCTGGCCATAGGCACTTCCATTTTCCCCACATTAGGGTTCACCTCTTCATCAACAACTATACCCACCAAAACTCAGTGGCACATAGAGCTGTTGGCATCAGCGGTTATAACCCTGTGCTGGTGCATCAACACACAACTTCATACTTCACTGACAACCCAGAAAGAGTGGCCTTATCCTTATTTTATAAGTAAGAAACTGAGCTTCAGAAAAGGGTAAATTGCCCCAAATTCCAAAGCTGTTAAGTAACAGGGGTAACATTTGGATTCAGGTCTCCCCTGATTCTTCTGCTTCACTTGGAAGAGACAGACATACCATAAAGTTAACAGAGCTGTGGTTTCAGAGCTCCTCACTTGTATGGGTGCCCTCCAGTCCCCTGTGAATTGCTCTGAACTCTTGCTTTTGCATGTTTTTCAAAACGACCCTCACGATTGTCTAAACTTCAGGTCCTACAAAACCTAAACTCACTGCTGAACACAGCTTCCCAAGTTAACATGAACACTGGATAAAATGAGAGTTCCTGTGGCCAGGATTCTCACCTGGCTGTGGTTGACTAGCTCACTGCACACCTGTGGGCAATACATGGCTGTTGACTACAAAAAGAGCTCCGCCCAGTGCTCTGGGCATGACACAATGGCAGGGCTGCAAGGCTGCAGGAGAGCAGAGCAGAGGCTGGAGTGGTGGCAGCACCGAGGACAGAGGCCCAGAGGACAGCTGTGTGGGACGACTGTGTGGGATGGCTGTGTGGACAGAAGTGCCCAGAGGACGGCTGTGCAGGCAGAGAGGCCCAGAGGCGGAGACCGGCTTGCTGCATGCAGACTCGCTCTGAGTGAACGGGATTCTAGTGACTGACCTGCCACCTGGAAATGAAGTTGGATATAACTCTTTCACCCCAAGAATGTTTTGCTGTCATTTTCTTTGGTCACATTGAATCCTTAGCAAACTTGCCTGGGGCTGAAACTCATTGGCAAGACAAACACTATCATATTCAGTAATCTCAGCCTGAGGATGCTTCTAAAACATTGGATTCAAGAGGTATCCTTGCTGGCTTCCTGCTCTGGGAGCCGATGTTGCTACTTGAAGTAACAGAGCATTGGCTTCACCTGGGGCTGAGTGCTCACAGCCCGTGCTGTTTGCTCCCACCCACCTTCACTTCACACGGAGGTGTTCAGCCCCAGGGCCCAGCTGCAGCAGGCCTGCCTGTGTGAGTACCAGCCTGCCGCATGCCCTCTGCTCGGGCCTTCGCAGACTGTGGTGGTGACTTCCGTCTGCCCTCCTGCTGCCTCTTCCACAGTCCACTCTTTGGACCAGAGCCTGCAGCTGCTTCTTGTAGCCATCAAAGCTATGCTTGCTGATGACTTGCAAAGGAAGGATGTGAAATGAGGCAAAAGAGGGACCATATTATAGCTTAATTTCCACTAGATAGGCCCCAATAGCAGAATTTTCCACATTTCTGTTCAGCATCTTCTATAAGCCCATCATAATTCCTTCCCTCTCTGCAAACCAGAGAGGGTGCAGAGAAACACAGCCTAGCAGAGAAATACCTTGGGAACTGGGGATTTCATGTGACCTCAGCACATCTCCCTCTGCCAGTTCACACAGCAGTTCCCGCAGTCTCACACAGCTGCAGCCACCTCCAAATCAGTATCATCTTTGCTTGGTAAACAGTATTTATTGTGCAGTCGTAGCTGAATTAGTTACATTGGAAAATAACACGATGGAATTAGGCTCTTTATGCATAATATTTCCCAGACACGTTTTTCATGTGGGCATTAACCATCTTTTAGGAATGGTTTAGATACTGCCCTACTGGCAGCAGCAATGTGGAAAAAGTGACATTAGGATGCCTGGACATCTTAGGGCTATGTAATTCTAAGAGATGATGTAGAAGATATATATATCCATAATTCAATTCCTGTATGTAGCTCCATAGAACCCAAAGCAGTAAGTATTAAATACACCCCAGAAAAGAACTGAGAACACACACACAGAGCCAGAACTGACTCAAGCCTTTGCCAAGGTAAATGACTGTAGACCAGTGGTTATATAGGACTTGCCTGTCAGCAGCAGAGATGGTAACCTTATAGCCTTGGAAAGGAATTACTATCAGTTAGCAAATATGAGGTGAGATACTTTAAGACTCTGAACTCTGCTTCCAGTTTCTTCTCTTGCTGCCTGCTCTTTCTACCACCTACCAAGAAATCAGTTTCCAAAACCCCCAAGTTACCCATCCCTAGGAACAAAATAGAGACTCTCAGGATTTGTGGGAAAAATGAGAGAGTAACTTCAGTGATGAGGAAATCCGCACGTCTCCGTATCTGTGAATGCAAACTGGGACTGGGAAGTGCAGCCTTTTTTGCTGACAGCCTCCGAAAGCCTGAGGCTACAGAACGGCATAAAAATGTACAGGGAGGAAACAAATTTGCAAAACTCTGAACTAAGTATATTGTGAATCTTATGTATTAAAAAGTTCAAGGAGATCTGATTCCTTTAGCCAGAATTATAGCTTAAAGATTTAAAGAATGCTTTGCACAGACATAAAAAAGGATATGAGCAATTTGGAGTGTGTTCAGAAGAGAACTTACAGTAGGGTCAAGGAGGCCAGAACACCTAGAAGTAGACATGATGAGATCTGGAGACTTCTATTTATGTAAGAAGCAGAAAAGTGATCCATTGAATGCAGGAGGGGACTGGCCAAAGGACAGTTGTAATTGCTCCAAATTGCAGTTTTATAAAAACTTAGTACCAGTGAAGAAAGTTACTGTGTTTCTTCTCATGAACATTAGAAAAACAAAGCCATTACACATTTCTTTTCCAGTCGAACTTGAATAGGAAAGTATGGATAAAGCGAATTTGTTAAACCTAAGGTAGGCACATTAGTCTTAATGTGATATCCCTCACAGTGTGACCACTCTAAGGTGGCCCCATGGTCCCTGCCTTCTGCGACCTCCCCTTGAGTGTGAGCAGGACCTGTGCCTGACTTTGAGCTAAGAGAATATGGCAAAGGTGGCAGGATGTGTGATTACATGTACACGACTGCACTGTATGAGACTGTAACATGTCTTCCTAGGAGACTCCCCCTCTTGCCGACCATGCTGGGAAAGCTCATGAGCCAAGGAACGGCAGGTGGCCAGTCGCCAACAAAAAACAGGCCCTCAGTCTGACAACTGACAAGGAACTAAATGTAACAGGCACATGAGCTTGGAAGGGACTCTTCCCCAGCCAAGCTTCAAGAGAGGCCTCAGCCTGGAACACTGATCACAGCCTGTCAAGACCCTGAAAGCAGAGGACCCAGCAAAGCTGTGCCCCAACCCCTGGCCACCTGGCCCAACAGAAACTGGGGTGAGAACCATGTTGTTTTAAGCTGTTAGTTAAGTCTGTGGTGCTATTGTTACATAGCAAATAACTAATGCAGTGAGCATGTTGAATGTATACACATGTAAAACTGTGTATATTAGAGGTTTTGAATGACTATATTTGCAAAGGCATAGAAACACAAGGCTGATTGATGCTCAGATACTTTGAAGAGTGAATGAATATGCTGTTAATAAGATGCTTAAGAACCAGTTTGGGGAGGAAAAAAAAAAATCTTGGCATTACTTGGACCAATTAATTCAAGATGGAACAAATGATTTAGAATAGAGAGTAAAACTATAAAAGTGTTAAGCAACATCATAGAGATATTTTTATTATTTTGTAGAGGAGAAGGTCATACTAAGTGTGTCAGGAAAACCAGAAATTATATTAAAAGAGGTGAAGTTTACATCATAAAATTTAATAACTTATATAAAGAAAAAAGGGAAGGTTAAAAGACTAATAACAAGGTGGTCAAAAATTTGCAACACAATATTAATGTCCTCAATATACATAGCTCTTAAAAATCATTAAGATTCCACTTAATGCAAAACAACATAGCCATTAAAAACAGTACAAATCTATATTCATTCTTACACAAATGGTCTCCTTAGTAAGGAATAGAAGCGAGTTACAAAGCAGTACAGAGTGTGACCTCATTTATGTAAAGGTGCACATATTTGCATATATGCATACATAAATATGCACAGATAGCTATCTGAAAGTAACTTCATTATATCTTAACAGTGGTCACTTTTTGGTAGGGGATGATTTCCCGTTTCTTTCTTTTTATTAGTATTTTTTTTTTTTTTTTTTTTTTTTTTTAATTATTATTTTTTATTGAAGGGTAGTTGACACACAGTATTACATTACATGAGTTTCAAGTGTACAACACAGTGGTAGAACATTTATATACATAATTCTAGGTTCCAGCTATCACCCTACCAGGCTGTTACAATATCTTGACTATATTCCTTATGCTATACCTTACATCCCGGTTACTAATTTATTTTACCATTGGAAGTCTGTCCTTTTTTTTTTTTTTTTTTGTGAGGGCATCTCTCATATTTATTGATCAAATGGTTGTTAACGACAATAAAATTCTGTATAGGGGAGTCAATGCTCAATGCACAATCATTATTCCACCCCAAGCCTAATTTTTGTCAGTCTCCAATCTTCTGAGGCATAACAAACAAGTTTTTACATGTAGAACAAATTCTTACATAATGAATAAGTTACATAGTGAACAGTACAAGGGCAGTCATCACAGAAACTTTCGGTTTTGCTCATGCATTATGAACTATAAACAGTCAGTTCAAATATGAATACTCATTTGGTTTTTATACTTGATTTATATGTGGATACCACATTTCTCTCTTTATTATTATTATTTTTAATAAATTGCTGAAGTGGTAGGTAGATACAAGATAAAGGTAGAAAACATAGTTTAGTGTTGTAAGAGAGCAAATGTAGATGATCAGGTGTGTGCCTGTAGACTATGTGTTAATCCAAGCTAGGCCAGGGCAATAAAACATCCACGTATGCAGAAGATTTCTCTCAGAACGGGGGGGTGAGGTTCTAAGCCTCACCTCTGTTGATCCCCAATTTCTCACCTGATGGCCCCCCTGCGACTGTGCCTGTCTTAGGTTGTTCCTCCCTTGAGGAATCTTACCCGTCTCTGGCTAACCAGTCATCTTCCGGGGCCATACAGGGAAATGTGAAGTTGGTAAGTGAGAGAGAAGCCTTATTGTTTGAAAAAGTTAGCTTTTTACTTCTTTGCATATTTATGCCCTGTGGCTTCTATGCCCAGCATTTGTCTTGAGGTATCTTTACCACTTGGAAGAATTATGATACTCGGTAAATTTGATATGAGGCACGAATTCTATTTAAGGGTTGTAATTAGGAAGGAAGAAGAAAAGCTATAGAAGTAGCAGGCGGAAGAAAACATGGGAAGATTGATTATTTCTTTGATATATCTTCTTGTAGAGTAACTTCAGCATGTATAGGTTTTAAGCTACTACTTAAATTGCACACACACATTAACATAATAGGAGTATAGTTACATAACCAAAGCATATCTGTAATTACCAGCCATCTGCAGTGAAACCAAGAAAACCAGTTAGGCACCTTAGGCATTTGTGAAAACTTATCTATGATATGGTGGATATTGTCCAACTGAACTTGAACAGTCTGAGAGAAATCAGACAAATTAAAACAACCCATTCCTGGGGACTGTTCACATGCCATATGTTCTTTTAACAATAAATAGTTTGTAGTTGTAAGACTTTGGAGCGCTACAATTTGCACTTCTCCAAATTCTTGGTTGAGTTCCAACAGTATAGATCCAGTCCAATTTTGTTGTTTTACTGTATGCACAGGCCAGCTTAGATATCTCCTTCCTCATTCCCATGGCAGGTCCAGGAACTGGTGGGATGAGTGCATCTACAGCTGTAGCAGTGCGTGGATCTTTGTTGGGGTTTTTTGATGATCATCTTCTGGCATGAGTCTTCCAGAGGGTGCAGATGTTGGAAGTTCTTTTTCATATCGTATCTTAGTTCATTTTCGGGGTAGCCCAATTAGGCTTTGATCCTCTGTATAAACACAAACAGACCCTTTGCCTACACTTTTATATGCCCTTTATACCCTTGTGTAGAACTCGTTGGAGGTTACCACACAGGAACTGCCCTTTTTTTTTTTTTTTTTTTTTTTTTTTTTTGCTATCACTAATCTACACTTACATGACGAATATTATGTTTACTAGGCTCTCCCCTATACCAGGTCTCCCCTATAAACCCCTTTACAGTCACTGTCCATCAGCATAGCAAAATGTTGTAGAATCACTACTTGCCTTCTCTGTGTTGTACAGCCCTCCCTTTTCTCCTACCCCCCCATGCATGTTAATCTTAATACCCCCCTACTTCTCCCCCCCTTATCCCTCCCTACCCACCCATCCTCCCCAGTCCCTTTCCCTTTGGTACCTGTTAGTCCATTCTTGAGTTCTGTGATTCTGCTGCTGTTTTGTTCCTTCAGTTTTTCCTTTGTTCTTATATTCCACAGATAAGTGAAATCATTTGGTATTTCTCTTTCTCCGCTTGGCTTGTTTCACTGAGCATAATACCCTCCAGCTCCATCCATGTTGCTGCAAATGATTGGATTTGCCCTTTTCTTATAGCTGAGTAGTATTCCATTGTGTATATGTACCACATCTTCTTTATCCATTCATCTATTGATGGACATTTAGGTTGCTTCCAATTCTTGGCTATTGTAAATAGTGCTGCAATAAACATAGGGGTGCATCTGTCTTTCTCAAACTTGATTGCTGCATTCTTAGGGTAAATTCCTAGGAGTGGAATTCCTGGGTCAAATGGTAAGTCTGTTTTGAGCATTTTGATGTACCTCCATACTGCTTTCCACAATGGTTGAACTAACTTACATTCCCACCAGCAGTGTAGGAGGGTTCCCCTTTCTCCACAGCCTCGCCAACATTTGTTGTTGTTTGTCTTTTGGATGGCAGCCATCCTTACTGGTGTGAGGTGATACCTCATTGTAGTTTTAATTTGCATTTCTCTGATAATTAGCGATGTGGAGCATCTTTTCATGTGTCTGTTGGCCATCTGTATTTCTTTTTTGGAGAACTGTCTGTTCAGTTCCTCTGCCCATTTTTTAATTGGGTTATTTGTTTTTTGTTTGTTGAGGCGTGAGAGCTCCTTATATATTCTGGACGTCAAGCCTTTATCGGATGTGTCATTTTCAAATATATTCTCCCATACTGTAGGGATCCTTCTTGTTCTATTGATGGTGTCTTTTGCTGTACAGAAGCTTTTCAGCTTAATATAGTCCCACTTACTCATTTTTGCTGTTGTTTTCCTTGCCCGGGGAGATATGTTCAAGAAGAGGTCACTCATGTTTATGTCTAAGAGGTTTTCGCCTATGTTTTCTTCCAAGAGTTTAATGGTTATTAGTATTTTTAAACAAATGTGCATGTACTATTTTTTAAAAAAGCAAGTAATATATTTTCCCAAAAATGTTTTGGAAGTAGTGCATTTAAAAAGCAAAAATCTCTATATGGCAGAGAAGTCAGACAGCAAAACACCTAGAGAAGAAACACCAAAGTAAAAAAATAAAGAAAAAAACTATGGATGGGATCAACACCAGTATGTTGCAATCACGTCCGAAGACATTACCTCAGGGAGAATGCTCCTGAGATGACTTCCATCGCTGATAATATATGAGCGAATGGGAAAAAGGCAGACTAGAGATGATTTAAAATTGCGTAGGGAGATGTGCTGATGGACAGTGACTGTAATAGGGTATGTGGGGGGGACTCGATGATGGGGGAAGTCTAGTAAACATAATATTGCTTATGTAATTGAAGATTAATGATATCAAAATAAAAATTAAAAAAAAGCTTGGGGAGAAAATGGGAGGCTATTTTGAATATACTAAAAGGCAAAGAGGGAAATTAATAAAGTGGTCTATTAAGTCCACTATCAAATTAATGATCTTATCTTACTAATAATGGTGGCCTAGGTCGGGGTCACTGATATGAAAATATGTGAAATATCCTTATACATAGCTCTTAATAATCACTAAGATTCCTTAGAACAAATTCAGAACTGTGGTTCTCAATCCTGGCTGCATTATTAAAACCACCTGGAAGCTTTTTTAAAACCCCAGTGCCTGGGTTTAGAAAAGGCATATCTAGAGAGACATCAAAGAAGTAGATTCATGGCTGCCTGAGGGTGGGAGTGCAAGCAGGGAGTGATAATGAATAGGCATGAAGTTTCCTTCGGGAGTGATGGGAACATTCTAAAATCAGATTGTGGTGATGGTTATACAATTCTGTAAATATACTAAAAATAACTGACTCGTACACTAAAAAGGGTGAATTTTATGGTACTGTACCTCAATAAAGCTATTCAAAAAAATACTGGTGATCGGGCTCAGCTCCAAGTTACCCTGATTCATTCGGTCTGGGGTGGGAGTGGTGGGGATGGTTTTTTAAAGCTCTCCAGATGATGACAAAGTGCGGCCAGGGCTGAGAACCACCAATTCGGTTATATGAAACCATTTCACTGAAGTTCTTTCATGTCGCCAAGGTCAGGTTCTTTGAAATAGAAAACACACAGAACTTTGGGCCTTGGTCTCCCCCGCGCATCCGCTCCTACACAAATGGAATGCTCGTCATCTTCACGGTGAACTCCCTTCTGGTGGGGTGGCGCTATACATAGTTTCACCTTCAGAATTGCAGCTTGAAAGCTAAAAGGATGCTTGGGATATATGTTTAGGACACATACGAAGTTGGAGTTTGACCAGATAAACCCAATGAGTTTGAAGAAACTCAAGTCATAGCATATGAAAAAGAATTAGTATTAAACCAGAATACTGATGAGGAGGGGTGAGAAGCTAGAATAACGGCTATCATCCAATATTGAAAGGCTGCCAAATACACACATTGAACTAGTTTTTCATATCAAAAGAATCAGGATTGATGCATGAGTCTATAGGAAGATGGATTTCAGTTCTTTGTAAGGAGTATCTTTACAGTAATATTGTTCTAGGCATTGTGCTAGATCTTTTGGGGGTGAACTGAATTCCGAAGACTGAAGAGGTAGTAAGGAGAAGGGTAGGTGAGGGTGTGGCAGTCCAAACAGAGTGTAATCAATTGAGAAGGACAATATACAAGAACAAAGGCATGAAACAGCATTCACTTGTTATTTCCTGCATGTTTACTATGCGCAGGGCATTGTTCCAGTTGCTGGATATACTGAGATAAAGGAAACAAAGCCCTTGCCTTCATAGAACTTATAAAGAAACATATCACATAATGTAGTCCCACAAGGGAGCAGACAAGCTGTGTGAGATAAAAGAGGGCCTCTGAAGAGGGATCAGGTAAGCTGACATCTCAAGAATGAGCAAGTTAGAAGAGCATTCCAGAAAGAGCCTAGCATGTGTGAGTAAATGAAACTGTATCTGAAGCACGATGACTGAGGGTGCGAATAGAAAAAAGACAAGCTTAGATGAACAGGACAGATTCCATTAGAATAATGTAATTAATAGATTGACTCTTTAGACAGTTCATTCTGAAAGAAATTTGGAAGATAAAGTAGAAATTGACCAGACTAAAGGCTAGTACAGAAATCCAGGTGAAAAGGAATGAGAGCTGGCACCAGATTTCACACTGGGAGCAGAGATGGAGTAGGAGAGGTGACCCTAAAGGGTTTAGTGACCATCTGATTGCATCCGGGAAGTGAATGGTCACAAAGAATACATAAGTTTGGTGTGGGCAACTAGCCATTGTTCTAGGGCTAGGGAATAAAGAGAAACTTGTTTTGGGGTAGAAAGAGGTTAAGTTTGGTTTTTGACAGTGAGTTTGGAGTAATTAAAACAATACAAGTGGAAATGTTTACCAGATGTTGATTAAAGAGCAAAAGAAAAGCATGAGCAGGTGATACCAATTTAGGAAACATCTGAATACAAATGGTTGACTAGGGTATCCAAAGAGAGGTCATAGAGAAGACTCTGGGGACACCACTTTAAGGGGGTTAGCAGGAAAGACTGATTTAAAAGCACCTACAAAGAAATTAGGAAAAAGTAGTGGCCAAGAAGCTAATGGAGTTTTTAAAAGGGAGTGGACAACAGTATCAAATGCTGAAGAGAGGTCAAGCAACAACTGGTGTCCCCTGGACTTAGCAACATGTAGTTAGCTAATGACTTTATGAGTAATTTCAGTGGAAGTTGGTGGGTAGAATCCAGACTACAATTGACTGAGGAGTGATTTCAAAGTGAAGCAGAGAGAACGGATGGGGCTTGGCAACACAGGACAGAAAGGGCAGGGGCAGGGAGCCCAGATCAAGAACACAGGAGAGACGCGAGCATGTTTACATGCTAAATGAACAAGGCAGGAAACATGACCATGAGCGCGAGCACGGCTGACTGCTGGGACAAGGTCTCCGGGCAGTAGAGGTGGGAAGGGATTCAGTGACTAGCTCACTTGTCCGTGTGATCAGTGGTGGCCAGAGGATGACACCTCCTCTGAGCTAAAGGAAGATGGTGCAGGTGACTAGGGAAGCTTAGAGATCTGTTAGCTTCATTTCCACAGTTAGGGAGGGTAGGCCTCTGCTGAGGGTGGGAGGACAGGGACTTGGTAACAGATGGCAGTCTAAAATGCTGGACCACTGGTTTGAGAGACTGCCTATTTGAGCTGACTGGTGGGATCAATCAACGAGTGTGCCCAGCAGCCGGTGAGAGTGGAAATGGTCCAGGGACATGGTTCTGCAGAGTGAGGGATGGGGAAACAGAGTGAGTGAGGCCACACCATCCATGGTAAATGGAGAAGAAAGGGAGTGAAGCTAGAGTGAACTGACAGATTTGAAGAAAGGGGTGATGGAGGAATGGGAGGTTTCTTGAAGTCAAAGAGTAAATATACTGACAGGAAGAGATCAAAGGACATTAAGAACCACAGTAGTAGTAGAAGGGTCCTAGAATTTCACATTTCAGAAGTAAGTTTTTAAGAGTCCAAGGTATGGAATTGAATTGGTTTGCTAAATGGTGTGAAAATGATTATTGGAGGTGGAGGTCTAGGAATTGTTAAGGTCAGCCATGATCAATGACATCGCCCGTATGACAGCAGGGCTGGGGCAGGGATGCCCGTGAACCACCAGTCCTCAATGAATGTAAGAGAGTACACTGAGCAGACAGTGATGAGGGCAGATGGTGCAGCTGAGCAGCAGAGGCCGCCAAGCCTAGCAATGGGAATCGGGACGCAGAGGGCAACAGCTCCTTAACCCACTCACATCTTGTAGGTTAAGAAAGTAAGACCCTCCACTTCAATAGCACTAAGGTAAGCATGGCTGATGGGGAGAGCTGGGTTCAGTTAATGAAAAGGCAGGAAAATTTGTAAGTAGGAAAGTGAGGGTCTCTGTATTGTGAAAAGGATTGGAAGAAAGGGCAGCATTGGGCAAATGAATTGATAGCAGGTAACTGGACAGAGAGAGAGGACTGATGAGACAGCACCAGTGAATTACAGGGACCAGCAGCAAAGGAAACCAAAGCAGCCTCAATGTTCACCTGGGCCTCCGGTGTGCTGTGTCTACAAGAGAACAAACAGAAGCACTGAGCATTTACCAAGACTAGACGTGCTTTAATTGTTCTGGGTTCCAAAAGGAGTATTAGTGATAATCTGTTTTGCATCTCAATTAAGTGTAGCCCCAGGTAGAAACAATGGCAGGTTTAAGGCCTGAAAGACTAACGCTGCCAGTGCCCAGGTGACCCAGGGGTTTCAGCGGAGTGCAGCCTGGTATGCAGATAAGGTGCCTCTCTGCTTTGAGTGGGTGAAAACAGTTACTCAGGCCAGTGACGAGTGGCATAGTTAGGTCTCTCATGAGTCTGATACTCTTGCTTTATTGCCAGAGTTTGGCACCAAGTAGAAAGGCAAGATGTCAGTCTGCGGGCTACATGAAGTGCTTAAACTCTGCACACTCAGACCCAAGGGAAGGGAAGACTGTTGGTGTGTGCCAATATGGACATACCCAATACTTGTTTTTTTTAAAAAAATAGGATATTCAATATAGGCTGTATATTCCCTCCTCAGGAGTATTGAATAGATTTTTCTATCATTAAATGAGGACTTAGACACATGCAAAATTCCTCTATCTCTCTTATTAAATTCAAGTTTTAGAGACATCCCTAAAAATCACATCTTACCCTCTCTGAAGCTGAGGGGCTGTATCCACACAAATGTCTTTGCATCCACATAAACTAACCCACACATGGCAGGAAACCGAGACTCAAAGAAGCTGACATAGGTCATGAAGCTAAAACTCGTTGATTTGCTGAATCCAGTGTTCTTTACCTTATGTAATCCTAAAGTTCTCATCTGGGTTTTTGAGGTTTCAATTTGTTGGTTCGCTTTTGTAAACTACAGAAAATTCTGATTTCACCCCTAAATACCCTGGGCAACTCATCAAAGTTCCTTAACACAAGGTTCACCAGCCATTTTAAGGCTTCTTGTGGTGACTTTTTTTCAATTAGCAAGAAACACAACCCAGTTCCAAAGACAAGGTTAGAGAAGATCCTTGCTTAGTAAAGAAATTTCATGGAATTTTACTATATAAGTGGAGATATGTATTAAATCTTTTCCACTAAAAATAAGTATAAGTACATTTTAAAGAGCAAGTAGGTGAAGAGTCAAGGAATTCCAAAATCACTTTAAGTTTATTTACATAATACAGTATTTGACTCTTTTTTGGCATTATTTTCTACTTGTATCATGTATGAGTTCCTAATTAATGGCTAAGCTCTCCATGAAGATATTCTGGATCTCCAATTTATTGGTATCAACCACTATGCCAAGGATGCAAAAAGTAGTTGATCTAAAAACTGGGAGGACCCCACACTATTTTTTAAAGAAGAATCTGTTACCTTCTGAAATTTCAGGTGTCTTTTTTTTTTTGCTGGCAAGAAAACTCATTTCCAAGTTAAGAGGTATTCAGATTTCCCTTACTCTTCCCACCAATTCTCCCCCCAACATGTTAACAGTCACATCACGTCTGAGGCCAATTTCACTGCAAGTAAAACCTTAGTATTTTCAGCAATGCCTGTATGACCTGGTAACCTTAGCAATGAGTAAGAAGTGCTATTTATTTGAAGTTGCAATTTGAACTGAAGTTTTAAGTTAATTATATCCTAATTTTCCCTATTACTGGTGTATTGTAAAGGAATAAATTACTTCTGAATCAAAGATGGGTTGATGACTGTTGGTCAACACTGGATTCTTGCTGAAAAGAGAGGACAGGTGAAATCTTCAGGACACTTCTTCCACTCCACACTTTCTGAAAACACTGTTCTCAGCAATGTAAGAGGCTAATCACAACACTAATCAAATTACTTGAGACCAGTTCTCTACAGAGAGCAAATGCAGTATTAGAAAATGCTTTGGTACAGGTTAAGAATGGCTCTCCTCTACTTGGTAGTTTGCCTCAGGATCACTGCTATCATTAACAAATTTACCTTTACTCGGTTACCATTTAGATTGCCACCAATGTAAATAAAGGGGAACCTGAACACACAATTTTTAAAAAATGCAATGCAAATAACCGTATCTAGTATTCTTTCAGAAAACAAATGTAAAACATGCTAAAAAAAAATCAAGAAACCAAATTATACTTTTTATAAGACACCACCAAAAACCCTGGCAGATTACAGAGTCCGTATTATATTTAAGTGGGTAAATAAATATGTAAGGGAATAATAATCAATAGAGGGTTTGTTTAGATATCATGGAGTATTACAAAAGGAAGAATAAGCAGGATACATCTTTAAAACCTCATATCCTTTCCCAGTGCATGACTCGTTGCATAGTGGTGACTGGCAAGAAGAAACCGCAATTGCAAAATATTCATTCTTCCTTCTCATGCTGTAAATATCACTTGGCACGTCCATATCCAAAAAAGCAATGATATGCTTTAATTAAGAAAAAAAAGTTGGGGGGAGTGGGTATTTCAAAAGGTAAAGGCAAACCAACTGCCTGCTTTTAAACATTTACACTTCAGGACCTTCTGCAAAACCAGCTATCTACAAACACAAGAAGAAAGTTTCTATGTAAACCTTTACTCAAACTGGGTATATATGGGACCTGAAAAGCTTAACTTTCCCAACAATGTACAATTTTTCAAATCCCACTCCAACTTGTCACTTTCTCCTTTAAAAGCTGGATAATCCCACCTTTTGAAAGAAGGGTTTTCTTAATTGTTTCTTTCATCCTCGAATTTTAAGTACTGGCTGATATCCACACAAATGTACTAGAGTTGACATACTGACAAGCAGGGAGTTTCTTTTACATGCAAAAAATTGCATCGAGAATCTAAAAACTAAGAAAAACAGATGACATTTCTTGGACACTTGTTGAAGTCAAAAGCAAAGAACAGAAGTGAAGCACAGTAAAACCGTTCTAATTCTCATCATACAGGTCTGTTAGCCTTTCCTAGGGCTCTGATTACTGAGGTGCCTCGTGGGCAATTACAGATTTAATGTTTGCCTTTCCAATCACTCAAAGTAGGACACACGGTAATTTGTAATTTAACTGAGGCATATATTTGAATCATGCAGTGCAAAGTTGGTTTGCAGCAACTAAGTAAGGGTGCCTAGCATCTACATCTTCACAGGCTTTGTCGCAGTAATTTATCAGGAAGTGAAATAAACATTTGTGGGAGGAAACTGTCCCCTTTTCCCTCAAGAAGAGAGCTAACTGACAATGCTATAGTTGTAAACTTCGGAGTTTGCATAGTTCCAATGACTTTGAAAATATTAAAGACCTAACTATGTTTTCAACTTTTCTTTCTATAAACTTTGCCAATAGTTTATAATGAAGGTAGTAAAAAATGTCTTTGAAAGAATTTAACATATAAGTAAAATACCCATGATGAAAATCCAAATTTTGAGGAGATAGAAAGGGTAAATATTTTAAATCATTTTAACATAAAAGGTAACAATATTGAAGAACAGAGTTAAGTTGTAAATAAGTTGTTTCCTAACTGAAAACAATGTTTTATATTAGAACATTAAGCATTTCTTTGAACAGATGAATCTTAGTTCATTAATTCCCAAACTGTAGAGTTGTATATGTTTATTTTTTTCCCTTCTCCTCTTCCTCCTTTTTCTTTACTAATTTCTTTCATGTTTTCTTAACCTTGGTCTAAATCTACAGTCCAGAGTTAGACAAAATCCTTTGTGACATTCAAATAAACACAGAAAATCCCAGAGTATCAAGTAAATGATACATTTAAGTTTCAAAATGACCTAAGATAAACCAGGAGATAATTCACGGATGGAGATTGACTTGCATTTTTCTCAGATTTCTAGCAGGGAAATACCATATTAAGGACATAAATTACTCCCTAAACCTATGTCCATCCACATACTCCAAGAGGCAAAGCACCTTAGCCATCTTTCTCAGATCCTCACACCCCTCCACTGATGGTCTGAGTAGTTAAATGGGTGACTAAGAAGAAAAAATGTTTTTGAATGTACACCAGACAGCCATCACTTAAAATTGTTCAATTTTTTAACCTACAAGTATTTGAAGATTTTTACAGAAAAAACCAAAAGTCAAGAAGTATTGTGCTTTTAAAACAGTAACCAGATGAAATTCTTAGTATCTTTATATAATTTGGCAGTTTATAAAATTGTTTTATTAGTTACCTTGCAATATCCACTGAAATCCTAAATCATACACATACTTGAAATGAAACCTTAGGACACATGCACAGCAATGCTTATGAACCTCCTCACAGGTCAAAACATATAATAGTAAGGGTAGAGTTCATTTAAAAATAGGTAGTATGAACTATAGAGAAAACATTTACAGAAACTGTATTTTATAGGAAAGCTTTTTTTTTTTAATAAGATGCCTTTTGAGTTAAATCTCATACCCACTCACACTGTAACTGGACAGTACATTTCACTTCTAGGTACTAGAAGACATTTCTTTAAGAGATTGGGGCAAAAAGGCAAGAGGAGACTATACACTGTTCTCTAGGCCCACCCTGCTCCCCACTTTAAAGGAAAACTGATGAATATAAGTCAAACCACAGATTTCTAAACCAAAATAAAGGGAGACAGAATAGTGAAGACAAAACACTATTTTTTGTTTTTTTTGTCTTTTAAAAACAATTAGTCCCCTTCTAGTAAGAGTCTCCATACAGCTTACCTACACTTCACCAAGAACAGAGAGCACAACAGAAGAGGACACAGCACCATAGTTTTAAACATTTACATACAAAACCAAAACCAAACAGAACAGCCATCACAGAGTAAGACCACGTTTCCCAGGAGACAGGGACAAGTCCTGGTACACAAAAGAAATACAGTATTTGTTTGAACTAAAACAAAATGGAACATCTGGTCAGACTTGGATGGAGAAGGAAGTGCTAACTCCTTGTACCACAAGGAAGGAATGGGATTTCTTTATTAAAAAGCAAGAAAGAGAAAGCAAGCCCCCAAAAGGATTTTGATGCTGAAACTGTCATATGCTGCTGGTAACAGTATATATATATATATTTATATATTCATATATGTATATTAAAAAAGGAAAAATAATCTATTTATAGAACAATCAGTAGTCAGAGACATTTAGAAAAAAGTAAAAACAAGTCCTTTTTTTCTTTTTTTTAAAAATGGATTTACTAAAACAACTTCATCACTCTGAGGTACTACAACCCCACACCATGAAGCCATGGTGTTATTCAACAGCATCTGCTGTGGGCCACAATCAGGTATCACCAGTACTGGAAACAGCAAACACTGGGGTCAGGGCTGCAAGGCAAAATGCTGGTATTTGCCGGCCTTGCTCATGGCCATGCCTGAAGCCTGGTGCTATCTGGTATACTTGTGAATGGAAGGTTTCCCCCAAAACACATGCATCGCTGTTCCAGTAAAAGATTCTGACTTGTCTTCTCTTCTTTTGCAGAAGCCTGGATCATGCACCTGCTCTTCTCTGAAATGGAGGCCCAAGACAGCAAGACTTCTCAAAGCCAAAAAAGGCTCCTTGCCTTGAAATGAGGAGGTTCTTCTTCCCAGATCCACTCTAGTCAGACTTCCGAACTAGATGACATCCTCCTCCTCAAGAATATTAGGTGATCTGCTTCTCATCTGGGGTTTTCTTCTTGGTACAAACACAAGAAGCTGAGGTCTACAGACTGTTTCACTAACATGACTTTTAATAGGAGTAACTCTGGCCCTGTACCTCTTCTGTTTCTGCAGGGCATTAAATGCCAGGCTATAGCAGAAGGAGAGTGGTACTCTGACTCGTCTCCGACTATCCTAACTAAGCAGATCCAGTAATCAGCACCTCCAGGTGTGCTGCCCACAGGCCGTAAACCTCTAACTAGTATCAGCTGGCCCTGAGCCACAACCTACACGCCCTGCTAGCACACCAATGTGTTTAATGCCAACCAACCATTCTAGAGCTCAACTGAATGTCTGGTCTTCCAACAAACCATATTCAGAGGAGACATGAATTGAAAGATTGGCTGTTGTACCAAAGAAGACACCCTCTGCACAGATGTATTGACAAAAGAATGTTGATCACAGTCTATGCAAAGAGGAAGCCAGCTAAGAGGACTTTCTCTGAAGGCCATTTGTCTTTGGAAGCAACATTCCGAGTGGATTTAAACCACTCTACTTGATGACTAAGGTCTCAGTGTGGTCTGTTTGCCCCCGTGTCCCAAACAAGCCCAGCTTCTGCTAACTGGTCTCCTTAAGATCCTCCACTGGTAGTTTATAGCTCATGAGGAAGGAAGGAGGTGGTGCTTGACCTGGGCTGTCTGGCCCCTGCTTCTTTGCACAGTTTATACAGATGTAATCTTCATTTTCAGCCATTTCTGGAGAGACACCCACACAAACTTGATGAAACCACTCATCACAGCCACCATCACATTGTACCCAGTCTACCTGCAGGAGACAAGATTGGGGAAGGTTAGGTTACATAAACAGTAAGCCTAGAATAAAAGCAAACCAAAGAAGAGCTTCCTTGGCTTAAATGGTAGCAGACAACTGCGATGTCCAGTAATAGACAATGATTGCTTATGGGGTTATTTTTAAACTAAGAAACTGGGAAGTTAATACCCCCAAATTATATTTTACCATAGTATGTCCACAAAATTAGGCCTCTTAGGTATTTCATTACCTCATAAATACCTGGGGCTCCTTGTGAGGTAAAAACATGTTTGAGAAAGACTTGACAAAAAAGGAACTTACAATAGAGCAGCCAAGTAGTTTTAGCTAATATTAACAATTTCTAGGCTCTAAGACAATGCAATTATCATTCAAGAAAGGAAGAGTAAAACAATGTGAAGGCAATCTTGTGTATTACCTTTATTTCAAAGAGATAAGCCAAAATACTGAGAGCATTAAATACCTTTTCAGAAAAGCAGTCACATAGGCCACTTTTAAAACTAATATTTTTTATTCTTCTCTTCTTCCATTACAAATACAACTCCCTATAAAAAGTTAGCAAATATCAAGAGGTCAAATCTTACAAATTAACCAATTAAAACAATCAAAGACACAGGTCAGATTACTGTGGGGTTTTGAATTAAAGACTGGAAAACTGATAGGTCAGCAGAGGATGCCAGGCACATTTTGACCCTTCAGAGAACATTGTGACTACAGGAGGCTGGTAAGGGACTGTAGTTTGGTGACTTTAAGCTTTGGGCCTAGAATTGACAGTAAGGGATTTTTGGCTTTTATATTTAGAGGGTAACTGTGGTAGTTTTTATAGTTGAGGTCAGGACAGAAGAGAATCTTTAAAATTAGAAGAGCTACTCTTCACTGGCAGTTCAGGAAGCTGCTTCTGAAAACAACGAGCTTTGTCAGAGATCAAAGCCAAGTAAGGAGCATGAAGGGTCAAGTAAGCACCTCAGTACAGCTGAGGTGAAAGCAGGACAAAGTTTTCGCTGAGTGGATACATGTAGCTTTCAAAATTAGTTTCTATGTATGACAAAAATTATCAAAACTATGATAGTCATGCAAGTAGTTTTAGGGCTGTTACAAAGGCTGGAAGAAATCATTTGTCCAAATAATCTGCTTTCACTGTTCCTATCCTAGAGGTCTAGATCTTATGAAACAATGCAGTGCGGTAGAGTACTGAGTTCAGTCACAAATTCTGAGTTCTAATGTGTATAATCTAAGACACATCATTTAATCTCATTAAGGCTCAATTTCCTCATTTGTAAAATGGAGATAATATACTATTTGTAAGATTATTTAGAGGATCAAATGAAATAATTTTTGACAAAACACCTAGTTCACTGCCTGGGCACTTCGAGGCACTTTTTAAGGTCAGTCTCATGGCTCTACTGATTATCCTACTTTATATGTAACATTCTGCACCTTGAAATAACTGCCAGAAGTACTGCTTCTCAGTGAGTAGCCTGCTTGCATCAAAATCACCTGCTATGTCTGTTCAACGTGCAGCTGAGGCCCATCCCAAACCCAGACTCAGAGTATCCTGGAGGTACAGACCAGAAGCCTACCTCATTTTTAATAAGCTTTCAGGTAATTCTTATATATTCTAAATTTGATCATCCACTAGCATTTTGTGATAGTGTTTTCGGTAAATTCAGAGCAATTTAACAATTCCTTCCTAAAACTGTTTCTGTTCTGTAATCATGTAATTTTAGCCTGTGAAATCTGCACAGTAAGGAAAGTGACTAAACATTCCTTTGTGGCAAATTATATCAGAGATAGAAAAGGGATAACTTCTGTACAAAACCAAGAAAATGAAGGTACTGGGAGCAGGTGAAGACTGACAAAGTGCTAATTCAACAGTAAGTGAATTCAGGTTAAAGTGTTTTGGCTATTCAGAGCTGGCGAAGGTCCGAAGACGAGCTGTGTTTCTTTGAGCTGCCTGGATTTGGAATATTACCTTGTTTATGATCCATCCCTGAACCAACAATACCTGTGCTCCCCTCTAAGCCTCTCAATCCAGTGCAGTACTCATTCATACTAATCCAGGGTAAAGAAGTTACCAATTTATCAGTCTGCTGACAGGAAAAGTGGGCCCATGTCTTTTAAAATCTAATTCTGCACTATACTCACTGGCTTCTAGTTTCCTAAAATTAAATCTATCACTCTTTTTCAAATAAAAAAGACAAGATTTTCCCCTCTGTGATTTTGGCTAGACATCCATTCCTAAGTCTGTTAAGTCTAGTTCTCCCACCATTCCAAAAGAACACATAACGTTTCTTGAGATACTCATCGGTACACAGATTCTATCCCAACCTTCAGGTTATATAACAATTTACCCCAACAATCTTGCAGAGAAAAAACAGTCGTTCTCTTACCAATGTATTTGTCATGTTCATTTACTAACAACCAATTCCAGTTCTACTTTCTTTTGAAAAGGCCCATGGGATCATACAGCAATCCAGTATGGAATGTCAACTGAAATCACAGATGATTTTGACACAGAAGCAACAGACTACATAGTAGCCTGAAAACTCAAGAGCACAGAATTTGGCTGACTGCATATTAAGCTCTGACAGACATTTCCCCTTTATTTCTGGGAGAGTACTTTTCAAATCACAAAAACAATTATTAAAAAATTTCACAGCTATGAGCTGCTCAGATATTAACTGATTAAGAGACAACATGATACAAACATGTTACCGGATTTGGATTTGGGGAAATTTTAAAACAAATATATTAACTAAATGAAATTATTTAATACATTAAATAGATGAAATTGTGTTAATTTGACATTTTGTTTTACTCTGTAGTTTCATATTTATACTAAAAAAATTACTGTATTATTTTCATTTCTTAGAGCATGTTACTCCACAAGGAAAAAAAGAAAGCCTGGTGATTTAGTGATAGTCTTACTTTAGATATTACCCAATTGAGCTTTTGTATTCAATCTCTTTCGTATCAAGGTTCTAAGCAAAAACCAGATCTGAAAAATTTTTAAATTCCCTTAATGAAGTACAACATATATTCAGAAACCTTGTGTATATTTTTTTGTTGCTCTCAACAGGAAATAACCAACCCTTTCAGTATGCCCAAGACCAATGGGTTTCCATTAGGAATTTCAGTGCCAGAACTAGGAGTGAGTGAGTGAGTGAGTGAGTGAGTGTGTGTGTGTGTGTGTGTGTGTGTGTGTGTCTGTGGTGTGTGTGTGACTCATTTCGCTAATTCTATCATTAGACACGAACTGATAAAGACACTGATAATGCAAACACTTTGAGACAACACCCCACAAAAATCTTAAAATCAGAGTGGCTAACAAATTATGAAAGTGAAAGAAAGAAGTTTACAAAATTAATCTCTTTATTTACCATGCTAAACTCCTTATGGAAGTAGTAATGGGCAAGGAAAAGGCCCACACTAAGAGGATAAAAAAGGTAAAGGGGAAAAAGTCTGTTTTCATAAGTAAGATGATTAATAGTTATTCTAATGCAGAAAATAAATGTTATTTAAATACTAGCTTGAAAGAATTTGTTCCTTCAAGTTAACTTATTTTATTCCTCATACCAATAAGACTGATGGAGGAGCAGAGTTCAGGGAGAAAAATAAATTCTGGACTTTAAAATTAATTTTTTGCAAACTGCAATTTTGCAAGTAATAAGGAAACTAAGTGTTTCATTATTTTTAAACTTCAGCTTGAAGTTAATTTAATGATGACTGCAAGAAATTGTTTTTTAAAAACCAATTACATTATTCTGATAACATTTTTTTCTTTTTTTCTTTCTAACAGATTTTGCAATGAGGCTAGGTACATTTAGGTAATCTTTCAAGGTTTTCTCAATCTGCACATTTTTTGGGAAAAAGTGATTAGTAATTCCTGGTTATCAAAGTGGTAAAGGCACATTTACCTGAATATGAAGGAGCCCCAGAGTAATTTTTTGCTGCATATTTTCAGGACATAAACTTCCCTAAAAAATATTCTTTTCTTGTCATAATTTTGTTCTGAAGATGTGTGCCAAGCATTAATTTACTTTTCTCAGAGAAACACTTCACTTCAAATTAAGAAAACTGTAGAATTCTTTACAAAGCTTTTAAAGAAATATACCTGTTGTTCAGAAAACTGGCCCTGGGAACAAACTTGGAGAATGATAAATATTACAAAACAGCAATGAGTGGCAAAATGTTTGCAATCTGAATTAATTTATTTAAAATTAAAAATGTACCTCCCCATTTTTATTCAATATAGCACTGGAGGTCCTTGCCACAGCAATCAAACACAAAGATATAAAATGCATCCAGATTGGTAAGGAAGAAGTTGAACTGTCCCTGTTTGCAGATGACATGATATATTGTACATAAAATACCCTGAAGAATCCACTTCAAAACTAATAGAAGTAATATCTGAACTCAGCAAAGTTGCAGGATACAAAATCAATACATAGAAATCTGTTGCATTCCTATATACTAACCATGTCCTAGCACAAAGAGAAATCAGGAAAATAATTCCATTCACAATTGCATCAAAAAAAGTAAAATACCTAGGAATAAACCTAACCAAGGAAGTGAAAGACCTATACACTAAAAACTACAAGACACTCTTAAGAGAAATTAAAGAGGACACTAATAAATTGAAATTCATCCCATGCTCTTAGCTAGGAAGAAGTAATATTGTCAAAATGGCCATCCTACCTAAAGCAATCTACAGATTCAGTGCAATCCCTATTAAAATACCAACAGCATTCTTCAACAAACTGGAACTGTTCTAAAATTCATATGGAATTGCAAAAGACCCCAAATAGCCAAAGCAATCCTGAGAAGGAAGAATATAGCAGGGGGGATTACATTTCCCAACTTCAACCTCTACTACAAAGCTACAGTAATCAAGACAATTTGGTACTGGCATAAGAACAGACCCATAGATTAATGGAACAGAATAGAGAGTCCAGATATTAACCCAAGTATATATGGTCAATATATATACTATTATATATAATATATATACATATATATAAATATATGGTCAATTAATATACTATTAATATCTTCAACAGCTGGTGTTGGCAAAACTGGACAGCTACATGTAAAAAAGAATGTAACTGGATTACTGTCTAGCTCCATATACAAAGTAAACTCGAAATGGATCAAAGACCTGAATGTAAGTCATGAAACCAGTACACTCTTAGAAGAAAACATAGGCAAAACTCTCTTGAATATAAACACAAGCAACTTTTTCATGAACATATCTCCCCAGGCAAGGGAAACAAAAGCAAAAATGAACAAGTGGGACTATATCAAGCTAAAAAGCTTCTGTACAGCAAAGGACACCATCACTAGAACAAAAAGGCAACCTACAGTATGGGAGAATATATTCATAAATGACATATCCGGTAAGGGGCTGACATCCAAAATATGTAAAGAACTCACGTGCCTCAACAAACAAAAAGCAAGTAATCTGATTAAAAAATGGGCAGAGGATCTGAACAGACACTTCTCCAAAGAAGAAATACAGATGGTGATGGCCAACAGGCACATGAAAAGATGCTCCACATCGCTAATCATCAGAGAAATGCAAATTAAAACCACAATGAGATATCACCTCACACCAGTTAGGATGGCCAACATCCAAAAGACAAACAACAACAAATGTTGGCGAGGATGTGGAGAAAGGGGAACCCTACTACACTGCTGGTGGGAATTAGTTCAACCATTGTGGAAAGCAGTATGGAGGTTCCTCAAAAAACTCAAAATAGAAATACAATTTGACCCAGGAATTCCACTCCTAGGAATTTACCCTAAGAATGCAGGAGCCCAGTTTGCAAAAGACATATGCACCCCTATGTTTATTGCAGCACTGTTCACAATAGCCAAGAAATGGAAGCAACCTAAGTGTCCATCAGTAGATGAATGGATAAAGAAGATGTGGTACCTATACACAATGGAATATTATTCAGCCACAAGAAGAAAACAAATCCTACTATTTGCAACAACATGGATGGAGCTAGAGGGTATTATGCTAAGTGAAATAAGCCAGGCGGAGAAAGACAAGAACCAAATGATTTCACTCATCTGTGGAGTATAAGAACAAAGGAAAAACTGAAGGAACAAAATAGCAGCAGACTCACAGAACCCAAGAATGGACTAACAGTTACCAAAGGGAAAGGGACTGGGGAGGGTGGGTGGGAAGGGAGGGATAAGGGAATTCAGGGGCATTATGATTAGCACACATAATGTCTGTGTGGGAGGCACTGCAAAGGCAGTATAGCACAGAGAAGACAAGTAGGGACTCTATAGCATCTTACTATGCTGATGGACAGTGACTGTAATGGGTATGTGGTGGGGACTTGATAATGGGGGAATCTAGTAACCACAATGTTGCTCATGTGATTGTGTATTAATTATATCATAATAAAAATACATAAACAGATTAATAAACAAATAAATAATAAACTTAGACACGTAGAAATACATTTACTTAGTTTCTTCCACTGTAAACCAATGACAGGTTAAGGTACATATTGCTCACCTTTATATGTGTTTGAACAGTTTAAAATAGACATTTTCCCTGATTATTCAACTATATCTCCTTTTGCTACATCAAAATGTAGATGATAACTTCCTAGGTTTTTAAAAAATACCTATAATGTTAGGAGTAATTTCAAGACTCATTAAAAAATAATGATCACATCTTAAAACTTATATTGCATTTTTGGTTAGTACGTGCTTTCATATAGATCATCTCAACTTATTCTCATAACCCTGAGTAAGCAGGGCTTGTGTTAACAATTTTAGAGCAGATGAGATGGTGTTTACATGCTACAGTAAGATAATAGGGATAAAACATGACCTGGACCATATTTAAAATGCTGAGCAGAGAGATTAAGTGAAAAGGAAAAAAAATAGAAAGTAAAAGGTTCAAGATGGATATAAACAAACACTGTAGGCAGGACGATAGGAAAACTTGAAAAAGAAACACTATATCTTGCCGCCAGTTCTGAAACTGCCATAAAATTAGTTGAAGGAGAAAGAAAAGGAAAAGGTTCTGCCAACACTGAGCTGCTCATACTTCAGCACCCAAAGAGAGACAGTTAACCTTTCATCAGTCTCTTAATAAACAAATTCAGAGGAGACTAAATTCAAAATGAAAGACAAAATATAATATACACATATATATCTACTAAAATGTTTTAAAGTTTTATAATTTAGAAAAAAGGCTCATGAAATTAATAAAGATTCAAAAGGGAATAAATAGTATGACATGATATAAAATTATATAGAAAAGTGCCTTCTTACAGCACTAAATTATGTTTTCTACCTTTATCTTGCATCTACCTACTTCAGCATTTTATTTTAAAAAAAGGGAGAAATGTGGGATTCACATATATATCAAGTAAAAAAATCAAATGAATAATAATATCTGACTTGATTGTTTATAGTTCATGATGCGTGATCAAAACCGAAAGTTTCTGTGATATGACTGCCCTTGCACTGTTCACCATGTAAGAACTTATTCACCATGTAAGAACTTGTTCACCATGTAAGAACTTGTTCACCATGTAAGAACTTGTTCGTTATGCTTCAGAAGATTGGAGACTGTTGAGAATTAGGCTTGGGGTTGATTAATGATTGTGCATTGAGTCCCCTATACAGAATTTTATTGTTGTTAACAACCATTTGATCAATAAATATGAGAGATGCCCTCTCAAAAAAAAAAAATTATATAGAAAAGGAATTAGAAGGGAACACACTAAAATATTTATAGCTGTTGCCATTGGAGGTTTAGACTATGGTACATATTTATTTTATTATATATTCATTTTCCTTTAATAAGTGTAATTTAAATATAAGAAGTATTTAGTTTTGGAATGTGTTTTTGTATTTATATCTCAGTTATTTGGTGGGTGGGGATACTAGTGGAGAGAACCTGGTCTGGGAGCCAGGGAATCAAGGCTCTACTCTTAGTTTTGCTGCTAATTGGCTCTGTGACTTTGGTCACACCATTTATCTTCACTGTGTCCTACATTTATCATTTGTAAAATGAGGAGCCTGGACAACGTGATCTCTTCAGGCTCTAACAAGTATGTGACTAAGGAGGGAAGTAAGGGAGTAATGATGCAGTTTTATTTATTCTGTTCTTATATTCAAACTGAGGAGCTATTAAAATTCAACTGTCTGTCAAGAGGTATAATGAAGCATAATAAAACTAAAACTATGAATTTACTAGTGTCATGATGGGAACCATTACAGATGCCTCCAGTCATTTAATGAATTGAAATTATTTCATAAAGTCCATCCATCTTTCTCAGAAGTTCGTAACACCATTACCTAAAGAATGGTTATCATATAATTACTACACTTAAAATTTAGGGCTGAAATTTTAAAAATAATACTTTTAAAGGTAGTAATTGTTTTTTGCACAAAATAATTAAGTACTGAACAAAAACACATTCCATTTAGGAGACTGCACATAGGCCTGCATGGAGCTGACAGACCAAAAGGGAACATTTAACCCCTTAGGTTTTAGGTCTTTAGAATCAATCCCAAAGCAATTTGCTAGAGCTCTGAGAACACTGCCCAGGAATTTTTCAGACCACCGTGGCCGACAAGGTGTATGGTTCTGAAAGTCATCCTGGAGGGAAGACACAGACTGTTGTGTGACGTGTGGTGCCAGCTACACACGATAGCCCTGGCTATCACACAGCTTCTCTCAGCTCCTGTCTCATTATGTTCACTAAGTATACGATTTTTAAAACACAGCATTTCTTCTATTAAGCACAGTGACCTAAGAGCTCATAATTCAAAACAGTTCACAGAAATTATAGAAAACACATTATGCTAGAAGCTCCAATCCCAGAACCAGGCCCAGGCCCCCATCGTGACAAGCATCATGTCTCCGCCCCTGTCTCCGCTCACAAGGGACCATGCAGCAAGGACTCACCTTGTCCTTGCAGGGCCTTTGGCAGTTCTGCGCTGCACACACAGCATTCTCGTCGTCAGACTCCTCCGCCCCTGACCAGTCATACTTTGAGGGGATGTCCAGCACTTTCCTCTCCCTCTTCGTCTCAGTATTCTCCTTCACAAGCTCGGCTTTGGCTGCAGCAGCCTTCTCCTTCTTTTTCTTTCTCTCTTCTTCTTTTGCAAGTTTCTTAGCCAGTTTGTTCAGTTCCTTTGATTTTTCTGTACTTAATTTTAATTTCTTCTTTTTAGGTTTATCCATTTTCTTTAACTCCTTGGACTTCTGTTTTCCTTCTCCAAAAAGCTGCTCTTTTTCAAGCTTCCGTTTCCGTTTCTTCTCTGAAGAGTCTTTTCCTTTTATTTTTAATGGTTTCTCTTCCATGCTGTCATCCTTCAAAAATATATAATTAGGAAACAATCTTAAAACAAACGACATTTAAAAACAGTTTTATTCTCTTATATAAAGTATCTTGAATAGACAAATCCATAAGAGACAGAAAGCAGAAAAGAGGTTACCAGGGACTGGAGAGAGGAGTAAATAACATTATTGTTTAATGGACACAGAGTTTGTTTTGAATGAGTAAAATTCTGGAAATGGATAGTGGTGACAGCTGTATAACACTGTGAATGTAAATGTAATTAATACAACTGAATTGTGTACTTTAAAAGTGTCAAAATATTAAATTTTACGTTGTGTACATTACATCACAATAAATATTCTAAAAATACTTAAGACATTTTAAGGCAGAGTAGTCAACGAAAATAACTCAAGAGTAAAATATACTGACAAGCCCTAAATACCTATTTTTAGCTTACTAGGGTGCAAAGGTGCAAAAAGGTTATTGCTAGCATATTTACCATAGTCTATAGCACCTCTGTGAGATAATGAGTCCTAAGAAATACCTATTTGCTCATTCAGATGACAAAATATATATTTCCCAAGTATATTTGGTCTTCACTCACAGTTCCTAAAGACACTCAAAGAGTCTTAAAGATGAAGTGGGTGTCCCATCATGTTAATGTGAGACTTTGGACCCCACCCAAGGGCAGGGGCTGGAGGCTGAATCAGTCAATGGCCAATAATTTAATCAATCACGACTATGCAATGAAGCCCTCACAAAAACCCCTGAGAACTTATAGCTTTCTTGGATCCTGTTTCTCTGTTGGAAACAGCTTCTATACTTGTGTAACCAGGATGCCTCGACGTGCCACCATGCCAGTCCCCAAGCTCCACCAGGACAAAAGCTCCTTTATTTGTGACCGTGCCTTATATACCTCTTTATTTGGCTGTTAACCTGTATTCTTTATGGTCCTTTATTAAACTGGTAAACATCAAGTGTTTTCCTGAGTTTTGAGAGCTGCTGTAGCAAATTAATAGAACCTAGGGGGGAGGTCGTGGGAACCTCCAATCTGTAGCTGGTAGTCAGAAGTACAGGTAACTGCCTGGGGCCTGTGACTGGCACCTGGAGTTGGGGGTGGAGGGCAGTCTTGTAGGATCCAGCCCTTAACCTGGGAAATCTAGTGCTGTCTCCAAGAGAAACATCTGAATATAGAGTTCTGGACACCCTACTGGTGTTCGAGAACTGCTTGGTGGTGTTTGTGTGGGAAGACCCTCTCTCCTCGCTGCATATACATTGGGATTGGGTCCAGGAACTTGAAAGGAGTAAAGAACATTACACAACATCTGTTTAACTGAGATTAAAACATACACAGAAAGCTAAAGGTACTAAACGTACACTAAATTACACAGTTAACTTTTTTCGGCCTTCATTTACCACTACTAAAGTTCTTTATTAACTCAATTAATAAATGCTTACTGGATAAAAAGTTATAAAAAATGTCAGCAAAACATACAAAAGTGTACCCATAATCTTAGTACAAAAGGTATTCAGTGACTCTGGCAAGGGCTGGAAAATAACTGATGTGACAAACCAAAATAATTTGTTATTTTTCTTTTCAATTTTCTAATATTGTTGCTATTATGTACCCACTTAATAAACATTCAGTACTTTAATAGTAAAAGGTGTCTAGTAACCAAAAGAACAAGGGGATAGGTGGAAAAAGAAATACTGAAAAACAGAAGCTTAATAATTACTTAAGAAGTAACTCTTGAGAACTCGTTTTTCCACAGATTGAGACTGGAAAATCTTGGAAAGGAACCTAAGACTCTGCAGGACCCAAAAGAATGCTGCACTAAAGTCTGAGAGAGGATTAAAGATGGTGGAGTGAGCTCTGAGAAAGAGAACTCCTCCTAAAACCACATACAATACAAAAATATAATTAATACAACTAATCCTGAAAAAGCAACAGGAAAGAAGGCTGCGCTAGATTGCATACACCTGGAGAAAAGAACAGACCTCATGGAACAGGGTAACCTACCAAAGCCATGGTCCAGTGGGACCCAAGCCCTTCCCCCACCGCAGCTCACTTGCGGGAGGAAGAGAAACAGGGTGGGAAGGGAGTGGAGGCCTGGGACTGCTGAACACCTAGCCCTGGAGATCTGGTCTGGGAGCATGAACCTACAATGCATGGTGCTCTGGTGATTAGTGGGGTTGGAAAGCTAAGACAATTTTCTAATATTGTTGCTATTATGAATGAGATTCCAGCTGCTTGTGGAAAACTGGGATCCCCATATCTGGGTGCTCTGGGTGGGTAGCCTGAGAGACTTCCTAACAGCGAGAGAGCTGCTAAAGGGGCAAGGATTGCACAGAGCTTACTGCTGAGGAGAAAGGACAGGTAGACAAGATTGTCTGGGCGCACTCTACCTAGCAAGTTGGGAAATTTCATGATCTTCAGGCACTCCATTCCCCAGGCTGGCTATGCAGCTCCAAGGCTCCCCACCTTGATACACAGCCTGCTGTGCTTTCCTCCCGGCCAGCCCACACCTGGCTTGCAAACTGGCAAACCCTGCCCTGGTGTCAGGCTAGCCATAGGGAAGCCCTGTTTATAGCAGCTACAAACGCAAAGCACACAGGCTTATACTTGTGTGTTCAGGCCACTGGTTCTGACAGTGGAGACAGGTATAGCAGCTGGGCAGCAGGAAAACAGCTCTTTCCTCCCCCCAGGCACCAGTACCGCTCCCCTGTGACCCAGACATCACTCCAGGGGCTGAGGCAACTCCAGAGAGTAGAGCTTCTGGGCACTAGAGGGCGCCACATACAAATATGAAACATCAAAGGAACCTGGTTCAAACAAAAATACCACAAACCCAGAAAATACAGTCAAATGAAACCAATCTCATCAATCTTCCTGAAAGAGAGTTCAAAATAAAAATCATAAACATGCTCCTGGAGGTACAGAAAAATATTCAAGAACTCAGGAACAAATTTAGGGCAGAGATCCAATCGTTCAGGAACACAATGGAGGGTTTTAAAAGCAGCTTAGATATGGTGGAGGAGATGATAAATGAAATAGAAATTAGAGAAGAGGAATACAAAGAAGATGAGGCACAGAGAGAAAAAAGGATCTCTACAAAATGAAAGAATATTGAGAGAACTGTGTGACCAATCCAAATGGAACAATATTTGTATTGTAGGGATACCAGAAGAAGAAGAAGAGAGAGAAAGGGATCGAAAGTGTCTGAGTAGGCAACTGCTGAAAATTTCCCCAATCTGGGGAAGGAGATAGTCTCTCAGGCCATGGAGGTACACAGATCTCCCAACACAAGGGACCCAAGGTAGAAAAAACAAAGATATATAATGATTAAAATGGCAAAAATCAAGGATAAGGACAGACTATTAAAAGCAGCCAGAGAGAGAAAAAAGATCACATACAAAGGAAAACCTATCAGGCTTTCATCAGAGTTCTCTGCAGAAACGTTACAGGCCAAAAGGGAGTAGCATGATATATTTAATGCAATGAAACAGAAGGGCCATGAACTAAGAATACTCTATCCAGCAAGATTATCATTTAAATTTGAAGGAGGGATTAAACAATTTCCAGATAAGCAAAAGCTGAGAGAATTTACCTCTCACAAACTGTCTCTACAGTGTATTTTGGAGGGACTTCTATAGATGGAAGTGTTCCAAAGGTTAAATGGCTGTCACCAGAGGTAATAAAAACACAGTAAAGAAAGTAGAACAGTTAATTACTAAGCAAGTGCAAAAGTAAATCAACTACCCCCAAAGTCAGTCAAGGAATAGACAAAAAGTACAGAATATGATACCTGATATATAAAGAATGGAAGAGGAAGACAAAGGAGGAGGAAAAAAAAAGAACCTTTAGATTGTGCTTGTAATAGTATACTAAGTGAGTTAACTTAGACTCTTAGATAGTAAGGAAGTTACCCTTGAACCTTTGGAAACCACAAATCTAAAGCCTGCACAATAAGTACACCCCTATCAATAATCACCCTACATGTAAATGGTCTGAATGCACTGATTAAAAGACATAGAGTCACTGAATGCATAAAAAAACAAGACCCAACTATATGCTGCCTACAAGGGACTCACTCCAAACCCAAAGACATGCACAGACTAAAAGTGAAGGGATGGAAAAAGATATTTCATGCAACTAATAGGGAGAAAAAAGTAGGAGTTGCAGTATTTGCATCAGACAAAATAGACTTCAAAACAAAGTCACAAGAGACAAAGAAGGACATTACAGAATGATAAAGGGGTCAATCCAACAGGAGATAATAACCATTATAAGTATCTATGCACCCAACACAGGAGCACCTACATATGTGAAACAAATACTAGAAGAATTAAAAGGGGAAATAGAATGCAATGCATTCATTCTAGGAGACTTCAACACTCCACTCACTCCAAAGAACAGATCAACCAGACAGAAAATAAGTAAGGAGACAGAGGCACTGAACAACACACTAGAACAGATGGACCTAAAAGACATCTACAGAACTCTACACCCAAAAGCAGCAGAATACACATTCTTTTCAAGTGCACATGGAACGTTTTCAAGAACAGATCATATACTAGGCCACAAAAAGAGCCTGAGTAAATTCAAAGATTGAAATTGTACTAACCAGCTTCTCAGACCACAAAGGCATGAAACTAGAAATTACTTACTTAAAGAAAACAAAAAAACCCCACAAACACATGGAGGCTTAACAACATGCTCCTAAATAACCAATGTATCAATGACCAAGTAAAAACAGAGATTAAGCAATACATGGAGACAAATGACAACAATAATTCAACACTGCAAAATCTGTGGGATGCAGAGAAGGCTGTGCTAAGAGGGAAGTATATTACACTACAGGTCTACCTCACGAAAGAACAATTCCATATGAACAGTCTAAACTCAAAATTAATGAAACCAGAAAAAGAAGAAAGAATGAGGCCCAAAGTCAGTAGAAGGAGGGACATAATAAAGATTAGAGCAGAAATAAATAAAATTGAGAAGAATAAAACAACAGAAAGAATCACTGAAAGCAGGAGCTGGTTCTTCAAAAAATTAACAAAAGAGATAAACCTCCTAGCCACTTATCAAGAAAAAAAGAGAGTCTACACACATAAACAGAATCAGAAACAAGAATGGAAAAATCACTATGGACACCACAGAAATACAAAGAATTATTAGAGAATACTATGAACAATTATATGCTAGGATAACCTAGAAGAAATGAACAACTTTCTAGAAAAATACAACCTTCCAAGGCTGACCCAGAAAGAAACAGAAAATCTGAATAGACCAATTACCAGCAACGAAACTGAATTGGTAATCAAAAAACTACCTAAGAACAAAAGGCCTGGACCAGATGGCTTCACCACTGAATTTCATCAAACATTTAGTGAAGACCTACTATTCATCCTCCTTAAAGTTTTCCAAAAAGTAGGAGAGGAGGGAATACTTCCGAACTCATTTTATGAGGTCAGCATCACCCTAATGCCAAACCAGGCAAAGACACCACAAAAAAAGAAAACTACAGACCAATATCCCTGATGAACTTACATGCAAAAATACTCAACAAAATCTGAGCAAACCGAATTAAAAAATACATCAAAAAGATCATGCATCATGATCAAGTAGGATTTAGTCCAGGGATGCAAGGATGGTGCAATATTAGAAAATCCATCAACACCATCCACCACATCAACAAAAAGGACAAAAACGAAATGACCATCTCCATAGACGCTGAAAAGGCATTTGACAAAATTCAACATTCATTCATGATAAAGACTCTCAACAAAATGGGGATAGAGGGCAAGTACTTCAACATAATAAAGTCCACAGATGACAAACAGCCAACATCATACTTAACAGCAAGAAGCTGAAAGCCTTTCCTTTAAGATCGGAAACAAGACAAAGATGCCACTATCTCCACTTTTATTTAACATAGTTCTGGAGGTCCTTGCCAAGGCAATCAGACAACACAAAGAAACAGAATGCATCCAGATTGGTAAAGAAGAATTAAAACTGTCACTGTTTGCAGATGACACGATATTGTACATAAAAACCACTAAATATCCACTTCAAAACTAGATTTAATACCTGTATTCAGCAAAGTTGCAGGATACAAAATTAATACACAGAAATCTTTTGCATTCCTATATACTAATGATGAACTACCAGAAAGAGAAATCAGAAAAATAATTCTATTCACAATTCCATCAAAAAGAATAAAATACCTAGGAATAAATCTAACCAAAGAAGTGAAAGACCTATACTCTGAAAACTATAAGACAATCATGAGAAAAATTTAAGAAGATACCAATAAATGGAAACACATCCTGTGCTCATGGATAAGAAGAATTTATATTGTCAAAATGGCCATCCTGACTAAATCAATCTACAGATTCAATGCAATTCCTATCAAAATACCAACAGCATTCTTCAACAAACTAGAGCAAATAGTTCTAAAATCCATATGGAACCACAACAGCTGAATAGCCAAAGCAATCCTGAGAAGGAAGAATAAAGCTGGGGGGATTATGCTCCCTGACTTCAGGCTCTACTACAAAGCCACAGTAATCAAGACAATCTGGTACTGGCACAAGAACACACCCATAGACCAATGGAAGAGAATAGAGAGCCCAGATACAAACCCAAGCACATATGGTCAATTAATATATGATAAAGCAGCCATGGATATTCAGTGGGGAAATGACAGCCTCTTCAACTGGTGTTGGCAAAACTGGACAGCTACATGCAAGAGAATGAAACTGGATTATTGTCTATCCCCATACACAAAAGTAAACTCGAAATGGATCAAAGACCTGAATGTAAGTGATGAAACCATAAAACACTTTGAAGACAACATAGGCAAAAATCTACTGAATATAAACATGAGCAAATTTTTCCTGAACTCATCTTCTCAAGCAAGGGAAACAAAAGCAAAAATGAAGTACATTAAACTAAAAAGCTTCTGTAGAGCAAAGGAAACCAAGAACAGAACAAAAAGGCACCCTATAGTATGGGAGAATATACTTGTAAACAACATATCCAACAGGGGGTTAACCAACAGTTAGGATGGCTAGTATCAAAAAGACTAAGGTAAGAATAATAAATGTTGGCGAGGATGCAGAGAAAGGGGAACCCTCTTATACTGCTGGTGGGAATGTAAATTGGTGCAACCAATGTGGAAAGCAGTATGGAGGTTCCTCAAAAAACTCAAAATAGAAATACCATTTGACCCAGGAATTCCACTCCTAGGAATTTGACAAAAGAAAACAACTTTTCAGATTCAAAAAGACATATGCACCCCTATGTTTACTGCAGCACAATTTATAACAGCCAAGATGTGGAAGCAACCTAAGTGTCCATCAGTAGATGAATGGATAAAGAAGATGTGGTACATATACACAATGGAATACTATTCAGCCATAAGAAACAAATCCTACCATTTGCAACAACATGGATGGAGCTGGAGGATATTATGCTCAGTGATATAAGCCAGGTGGAGAAAGACAATTACCTAATGATTTCCCTCATTTGTGCAGTATAACAACGAAGCAAAACTGAAGCAACAAAACAGCAACAGACTCACTGACTCCAAGAAGGGACTAGCGGTTACCAAAAGAGGAGGGGTGGGGGAGGACAGGTGGGGAGGGAGGGAGATGAGGATTGAGAGGTATTATGCTTGGTACACATAGTGTGGGGGGATCACAGGGAAGACAGTGTAGCACAGAGAAGGCAAATAGTGACTCTGTAGCATCTTACTACTGATGGGCAGTTACTGCAATGGGGTATGGGGAGACACGATAATGTGGGTGAATGTAATAACCATATTTTTTCATGTGAAACCTTCATAAGAGTGTATATGAATAATACCATAATAAAAAAAATTGTCAGGATGTAAGTAGGGGCACACATTGAGGCAGTTCTTAAGATGAGGGTTTTCGATGAGGATAATGTGTTAAGTTTAGGAAAGATTTAGGACGTACATTAGCTTATTAAAAGCTTAGCAAAGTCGAGAGACCAGGAGCCAAGATGGCGGCGTGAGTAGAGCAGCGGAAATCTCCTCCCAAAACCACATATATCTTTGAAAATATAACAAAGACAACTCTTCCTAGAATAAAGACCAGAGGACACAGGACAACATCCAGACCACATCCACACCTGTGAGAACCCAGTGCCTCGTAAAGGGGGTAAGATACAAGCCCCGGCCCGGCGGGACCCGAGCGCCCCTCCCCCCAGCTCCCAGCGGGAGAAGAGTAGGCAGAGCGGGAGGGAGACGGAGCCCAGGACTGCTGAACACCCAGCCCCAGCCATCCGGGCCAGAGTGCAGGGCGCTCGATACTAGGAAAACAGGGCAGCAAGAACAGTGAGCGGGCACTGGAGGCTGGGCGCCGGAGGACATAAGAAAAGCGAGCGGCCATTTTTTTTGTTTTGTTTTGTTTTGGCGAGCGCTTTTTGGAAGTCTTAAAGGGATAGGGACCCCAATACTAGGGAAACAGGGCAGCAAGACCAGTGTGCAGATGCCTGAGGCTATCGCCAGAGAATAAAGAAAAACGAGTGGTTATTTTTTTATTTTATTTTTTTATTTTTTTAATTCAAAAAAAAAATTTTTTTTTTTTTTTTTTTGTGGTCGTTTCCTTTTGGTGGGTACTTTTTGGAAGTCTTAAAGGGGCAGGGCGGGACACTTAATCCAGAGGGAGAGAATCTGGGGATCTCTGGGCACCCTAATCCCCTGGGCTGCAGGGAGCTCGGAGGCCCCTTACGAAGATAAATAGCCTCCAGGCCGCTCCCTGTCCAACGCGACTCCATCATTTTGGAGCAGAAGCCGAGCCAGGCCACGCCCAAAGCAACAGCAGAGATAAACTCCATAGCAGCTGGGCAGGAAGCAGAAGCCCTGTCTGCGCACAGCTACCCAGCACAAGCCACAAGACGTCGCTGTTCTCCCAGGAGAGGAGGGCCACAAACCAAAAAGAAGGGAAGTTCTTCCAGCCATCACTCGTCCAGCTCTGGAAACTATTCCAATCACCATGAAAAGGCAAAACTACAGGCAGACAAAGATCACAGAGACAACACCAGAGAAGGAGACAGACCTAACCAGTCTTCCTGACAAAGAATTCAAAATAAGAATCATAAACATGCTGACAGAGATGCAGAGAAATACGCAAGAGAAATGGGATGAAGTCCGGAGGGAGATCACAGATGCCAGAAAGGAGATTACAGAAATGAAACAAACTCTGGAAGGGTTTATAAGCAGAATGGATAGAATGCAAGAGGCCATTGGTGGAATTGAAATCAGAGAACAGGAATGCATAGAAGCTGACATAGAGAGAGACAAAAGGATCTCCAGGAATGAAACAATATTAAGAGAACTGTGTGACCAATCCAAAAGGAACAATATCCGTATTATAGGGGTTCCAGAAGAAGAAGAGAGAGGAAAAGGGCTGGAAAGTATCTTGGAAGAAATAATTGCTGAAAACTTCCCCAAACTGGGGGAGGAAATAATCGAACAGACCACAGAAATACACAGAACCCCCAACAGAAAGGATCCAAGGAGGACAACACCAAGACACATAATAATTAAAATGGCAAAGATCAAGGACAAGGAAAGAGTTTTAAAGGCAGCTAGAGAGAAAAAGGTCACCTATAAAGGAAAACCCATCAGGCTAACATCAGACTTCTCGACAGAAACCCTACAGGCCAGAAGAGAATGGCATGATATATTAAATGCAATGAAACAGAAGGGCCTTGAACCAAGGATACTGTATCTAGCACGACTGTCATTCAAATATGATGGTGGGATTAAACAATTCCCAGACAAACAAAAGCTGAGGGAATTTGCTTCCCACAAACCACCTCAACAGGACATCTTACAGGGACTGCTTTAGATGGGAGCACTCCTAGAAAGAGCAGAGCACAAAACACCCAACATATGAAGAATCGAGGAGGAGGAATAAGAAGGGAGAGAAGAAAAGAATCTCAAGACAGTGTATATAACAGCTCAATAAGCAAACTAAGTTAGGCAGTAAGATACTAAAGAGGCTAACCTTGAACCCTTGGTAACCATTAATTTAAAGCCTGCAATGGCAATAAGTACATATCTTTCAATAGTCACCCTAAATGTTAATGGACTGAATGCACCAATCAAAAGACACAGAGTAATAGAATGGATAAAAAAGCAAGACCCATCTATATGCTGCTTACAAGAAACTCACCTCAAACGCAAAGACATGTACAGACTAAAAGTCAAGGGACGGAAAAACATATTTAAGGCAAACAACAGCGAGAAGAAAGGAGGGGTTGCAGTACTAATATCAGACAAAATAGACTTCAAAACAAAGAAAGTAAAAAGAGGTAAAGAAGGACACTACATAATGATAATGGGCTCAGTGCAACAAGAGGATATAACCATTCTAAATATATATGCACCCAACACAGGAGCACCAGCATATGTGAAACAAATACTAACAGAACTAAAGGGGGAAATAGACTGCAATGCATTCATTCTAGGAGACTTCAACACACCACTCACCCCAAAGGATAGATCCACCGGGCAGAAAATAAGTAAGGACATGGAAGCACTGAACAACACAGTAGAGCAGATGTACCTAATAGACATCTACAGAACACTACATCCAAAAGCAACAGGATACACATTCTTCTCAAGTGCACATGGAACATTCTCCAGAATAGACCAAATACTAGGCCACAAAAAGAGCCCCAGTAAATAACAAAAGACTGAAATCCTACCAACCAACTTTTCAGACCACAAAGGCATAAAACTAGAAATAAACTGTACAAAGAAAGCAAAAAGGCTCACAAACACATGGAGGCTTAACAACATGCTCCTAAATAATCAATGGATCAATGACCAAATCAAAATGGAGATCCAGCAACATATGGAAACAAATGACAACAACAACACTAAGCCCCAACTTCTGTGGGACACAGCAAAAGCAGTCTTAAGAGGAAAGTATATAGCAATCCAAGCATATTTAAAAAAGGAAGAACAAGCCCAAATGAATGGTCTAATGTCACAATTATCGAAATTGGAAAAAGAAGAACAGATGAGGCCTAAGGTCAGCAGAAGGAGGGACATAATAAAGATCAGAGAAGAAATAAATAAAATTGAGAGGAACAAAACAATAGCAAAAATCAATGAAACCAAGAGCTGGTTCTTCGAGAAAATAAACAAAATAGATAAGCCTCTAGCCAGACTTATTAAGAGGAAAAGAGAGTCAACACACATCAACAGAATCAGAAACGAGAAAGGAAAAATCACGACGGAACCCACAGAAATACAAAGAATTACTAGAGAGTACTACAAAAACCTATATGCTAACAAGCTGGGAAACCTAGGAGAAATGGACAACTTCCTAGAAAAATACAACCTTCCAAGACTGACCCAGAAAGAAACAGAAAATCTAAACAGACCAATTACCAGCAACGAAATTGAAGCGGTAATCAAAAAACTACCAAAGAACAAAACCCCCAGGCCAGATGGATTTACCTCGGAATTTTATCAGACATACTGGGAAGACATAATGCCCATTCTCCTTAAAGTTTTCCAAAAAATAGAGGAGAAGGGGATACTCCCAAACTCATCTAACATCACCCTAATACCAAAACCAGGCAAAGACCCCACCAAAAAAGAAAACTACAGACCAATATCCCTGATGAACGTAGATGCAAAAATACTCAACAAAACTTTAGCAAACCGAATTCAAAAATACATCAAAAGGATTGTACACCATGATCAAGTGGGATTCATCCCGGGGATGCAAGGATGGTACAACATTCGAAAGTCCATCAACATCATCCACCACATCAACAAAAAGAAAGACAAAAACCACATGATCATCTCCATAGATGCTGAAAAAGCATTTGACAAAATTCAACATCCATTCATGATAAAAACTCTCAGCAAAATGGGAATAGAGGGCAAGAACCTCAACATAATAAAGGCCATCTATGATAAACCCACAGCCAACATTATACTGAACAGCGAAGCTGAAAGCATTTCCTCTGAGATGGGCAACTAGACAGGGATGCCCACTCTCCCCACTGTTATTTAACATAGTACTGGAGGTCCTAGCCACGGCAATCAGACAAAACAAAAAAATACAAGGAATCCAGATTGGTAAAGAAGAAATCAAACTGTCACTATTTGCAGATGACATGATACTGTACATAAAAAACCCTAAAGACTCCATCCCAAAACTACTAGAACTGATATTGGAATACAGCAAAGTTGCAGGATACAAAATCAACACACAGAAATCTGTGGCTTTCCTATACACTAACAATGAACCAACAGAAAGAGAAATCAGGAAAACAACTCCATTCAAAATTGCATAAAAAAAAAAATACTTAGGAATAAACCTAACCGAAGAAGTAAAAGACTTATACTCTGAAAACTACAAGTCACTCTTAAGAGAAATTAAAGGGGACACTAACAGATGGAAACTCATCCCATGCTCGTGGCTAGGAAGAATTAATATCGTCAAAATGGCCATCCTGCCCAAAGCAATATACAGATTTGATGCAATCCCTATGAAACTACCAGCAACATTCTTCAATGAACTGGAACAAATAATTCAAAAATTCATATGGAAACACGAAAGACCCCGAATAGCCAAACCAATCCTGAGAAAGAAGAATAAAGTAGGGGGGATCTCACTCCCCAACTTCAAGCTCTATTATAAAGCCATAGTAATCAAGACAATTTGGTACTGGCACAAGAACAGAGCCACAGACCAATGGAACAGACTAGACAATCCAGACATTAACCCAGACATATATGGTCAATTAATATTTGATAAAGGAGCCATGGACATACAATGGTGAAATGACAGTCTCTTCAACAGATGGTGCTGGCAAAACTGGACAGCTACATGTAGGAGAATGAAACTGGACCATTGTCTAACCCCATATACAAAAGTAAACTCAAAATGGATCAAAGACCTGAATGTAAGTCATGAAACCGTTAAACTCTTGGAAGAAAACATAGGCAAAAACCTCTTAGACATAAACATGAGTGACCTCTTCATGACCATATCTCCCCGGGCAAGGAAAACATCAGCAAAAATGAACAAGTGGGACTATATTAAGCTGAAAAGCTTCTGTACAGCAAAAGACACCATCAATAGAACAAAAAGGAACCCTACAGTATGGGAGAATATATTTGAAAATGACACATCCGATAAAGGCTTGACGTCCAGAATATATAAAGAGCTCACACGCCTCAACAAACAAAAAAACAAATAACCCAATTAAAAAATGGGCAGAGGAACTAAACAGACGGTTTTCCAAAGAAGAAATACAGATGGCCAGCAGACACATGAAAAGATGCTCCACATCGCTAATTATCAGAGAAATGCAAATTAAAACTACAATGAGGTATCACCTCACACCAGTAAGGATGGCTGCCATCCAAAAGACAGACAACAACAAATGTTGGCGAGGCTGTGGAGAAAGGGGAACCCTCCTACACTGCTTGTGGGAATGTAAATTAGTTCAACCATTGTGGAAAGCAGTATGGAAGTACATCAAAATGCTCAAAACAGACTTACCATTTGACCCAGGAATTGCACTCCTAGGAATTTACCCTAAGAATGCAGCAGTCAAGTATGAGAAAGACCAATGCACCCCTATGTTTATCGCAGAACTATTTACAATAGCTGAGAATTGGAAGCAACCTAAATGTCCATCAATAGATGAATGGATAAAGAAGATGTGGTACATATACACAATGGAATACTACTCAGCCATAAGAAAAAAACAAATCCTACCATTTGCAGCAACATGGATGGAGCTGGAGGGTATTATGCTCAGTGAAACAAGCCAAGCGGAGAAAGAGAAATACCAAATGATTTCACTCATCTGTGGCATATAAGAACAAAGGAAAAACTGAAGGAACAAAAAAGCAGCAGAATCACAGAACTCAAGAATGGACTAACAGGTACCAAAGGGAAAGGGACTGGGGAGGATGGGTGGGTAGGGAGGGATAAGGGGGGAGGAGAAGAAGGGGGGTATTAAGATTAGCATGCATGGGGGTGTGGGAGAAAGGGGAGGGCTGTACAACACAGAGAAAGCAAGTAGTGATTCTACAACATTTGCTATGCTGATGGACAGTGACTGTAAAGGGGTTTATAGGGGGGACCTGGTATAGGGGAGAGCCTAGTAAACATAATATTCGTCATGTAAGTGTAGATTAATGATAACAACAACAACAACAAAAAGGCAGTTCCTGTGTGGAGACCTCCAATGAGTCCTACACAAGGGTATAAAGGGCATATAAAAGTGTAGGCAAAGGGTCTGTTTGTGTTTACACAGAGGATCAAAGCCTAATTTGGGCTACCCCGAAAATGAACTATGATACGATATGAAAAAGAACTTCCAACATCAGCACTCTCAGGAAGACTTATGCCAGAAGATGATCATCAAAAAACCCCAACAAAGATCCATGCACTGCTACAGCTGTAGATGCACTCATCCCACCAGTTCCTGGACTTGCCATGGGAATGAAGAGGGAGATATCTAAGCTGGCCTGTGCATACAGTAAAACAACAAATTTGACTGGATCTATACTATTGGAACTCAACCAAGAATTAGGAGAAGTGCAAATTGTAGCGCTCCAAAATCTTACAACTATAGACTATTTACTGTTAAAAGAACATATGGGATGTGAACAGTCCCCAGGAATGGGTTGTTTTAATTTGTCTGATTTCTCTCAGACTGTTCAAGTTCAGTTGGACAATATCCACCATATCATAGATAAGTTTTCACAAATGCCTAAGGTGCCTAACTGGTTTTCTTGGTTTCACTGGAGATGGCTGGTAATTACAGGTATGCTTTGATTATGTAACTATACTCCCATTATGTTAATGTGTGTGCACAATTTAATTAGTAGTTTAAAACCTATACATGCTGAAGTTACTCTACAAGTAGATATGTCAAAGAAATAATCAATCTTCCCATGTTTTCTTCCGCCTGCTACTTCTATAGCTTTTCTTCTTCCTTCCTAATTACAACCCTTAAATAGAATTCGTGCCTCATATCAAATTTACCAAGTATCATAATTCTTCCAAGTGGTAAAGATACCTCAAGACAAATGCTGGGCATAGAAGCCACAGGGCATAAATATGCAAAGAAGTAAAAAGCTAACCTTTTCAAACAATAAGGCTTCTCTCTCACTTCCCAACTTTACATTTCCCTATATGGCCCCGGAAGATGACTGGTTAGCCAGAGACGGGTAAGATTCCTCAAGGGAGGAACAACCTAAGACAGGCAGAGTCGCAGGGGGGCCATCAGGTGAGAAATTGGGGATCAACAGAGGTGAGGCTTAGAACCTCACCCCCCCTGTTCTGAGAGAAATCTTCTGCATACGTGGATGTTTTATTGCCCTGGTCTAGCTTGGATTAACACATAGTCTACAGGCACACACCTGATCATCTACATTTGCTCTCTTACAATACTAAACTATGTTTTCTACCTTTATCTTGTATCTACCTACCACTTCAGCATTTTATTAAAAATAATAATAATAAAGAGAGAAATGTGGTATCCACAGATAAATCAAGTATAAAAATCAAATGAGTATTCATATTTGAACTGACTGTTTATAGTTCAAAATGCATGAGCAAAACCAAAAGTTTCTGTGATGACTGCCCTTGTACTGTTCACCATGTAACTTATTCACTATGTAAGAATTTATTCACCATGTAAGAACTTGTTTGTTATGCTTCAGAAGATTGGAGACTGACGAAAATTAGGCTTGGGGTGGATTAATGATTGTGCATTGAGCATTGACTCCCCTATACAGAATTTTATTGTTGTTAACAACCATTTGATCAATAAATATGAGAGATGCCCTCACAACAACAACAACAAAAAAAGTACACACTTCCCGGGATATAATGTATAGCATAAGGAATATAGTCAAAATATTGTAACAACTTGGTATGGTGATAGCTGGTACGTAAATTATCATGTATATAAATGTTGAATCACTGTGTTGTACACCTGAAACTAATGTAATGTAATACTGTGTGTCACCTACCCTTCAATAAAAAAAAAAAAAAAAAAAGTTAGCAAAGTCTTGCAATTAAGAACAAATTTTACTTCTCTTTAACTGAGCAAAACACCTTTTCATTGCATTAGTGCAACCAGTAACATCTCCCCAAATTATTTTTTCTTTGTTCTGCAGTTTCCAAAACTTCGATTTGTATATATGATCTTAATAACCACATTATATTGTACAAAAGATACCTATCCTTGAGATTGTACTTAGCTATGAATTATTCTAAACTTTGGAATTCTTACTGCTTTCAGTGTCATGCAAGAAGTCTTAGAACTAATACCAAAGATATATTGGTCATTAAAAGTTCTGGAAACACCATTTTGAAAATATCTCTTTCTGTCTCTTCCCACCCACCCTCTGGTTGTCTGTAGATTTCCTCTGTGAATTGTTAATGAATTTTAGAGGTTTTACACACAAACTTTTGAACCTGAAGAATTGTTCTTTTCTTGGAAGACCAATAAGAAAAAGATACAAATATAGTTATTTGAACTGCTTTAAAACAATGTGATAAATACTGATGGGGTCAGTGAATAAACACACATTTCATATCCCATGTATGAATATAGCTGGATTTAAATACTACTTGTCACAGGGTATTAAAATACTGGGTGTTCTGAGATACCCACTTTGACACACAAAGTAAAACATTCAAATTTTATATCTCAGTAAGGAAGATGGTAATTAACACTATTTTAATGGGAGTTCAAATAGTTTAGAGAAAAAATAAAAAGGGAAGGATTTTAATGAAAAAAACAACTGTTTATTAATTTAATGTAAAGAAGATTCTTAGGAATGTAAAAGAAAATCCATTGTAAAATTTTCTGAATTTCCTTTATAACTCTAAAAATAGAATGGTCAGTAGTATATAGTTATATGGAATCTTTAGTTGAATAGCTTTTAACTCTGATAATACCTATGTGTAGAGTTGTGTGGTAGAAAGGCAAGAATATTCAAATTTTCTGATTGTAGAAGTAATAAATGTACATTTTGAAAGTTTGGAGAAGCATAAAAAAGAAATTACCACTCACTCATAATTACAGTGTTTGACAATATTATCTGTTATATTTGGTAGGTATTTTCTTCCTGTCTTTTTGTGGAATTGAGTTATTGATAAATAAATCTTCCAACTTTTACCTGGGCTATTATTTTATCAATACTTCCATATTTTCCATATTACTTAACTAATTAAAGATTTACTAAAAACTCTTTCTAATGCTCATTTTAAGAGTTACACAATATTCTATTACAATTTATTTAACATGTCTCCTACATTGGTTTATTCAGGTTGATTTCTATTTGAATCAACTTAAAACTTCAGTTTTATCAATAATATTGTGATGTGTATAAATCTTTTTTTCTTTAAAAAATTTTTACTTTGGGATAGATTCTAAAAATGAGATTGAGTCAAATGTTTCAACACTTTAACAATGTGCCATATGTATTACAAATATTTTGTTATAAATCTTTAAAAAATTTACATTCGCTATTGAAATATATTAGAATCTTCATATTACTCATTTGTGAATTTCTTGTTCATATCATCTCATTCACCTCTTGGGCTCTGTGTTTTTATGATTGTCTATGAAGTTTTTCATATTAACACTTTAATTTGCATATTGAATAAAAACATTGGCAAATTTTTAAAAAACCTTAAGTCTATCACATCTTCAACAAGGTATTTAAGCTCCCAGTACTTCCTTACATGTAAAATAAAGAGGATCAGATAAGATAATGGATGTTAAGAAAATGCTTTCAGACTGGAAAACGCTACCTAAAGTAGGCTATCTTCAATCTAACTTCCAAACCAAAAACAAACTGTAGTTTGCTAAGTGTATCTCTCTCAACTGTTGGTAACACTTTACGACATTCCATTATGGACAAGCAAGAACACTGAGTTAAATGCCCAGTTAGAACCCAGGTCTCTATTTTTAGCAGATATGTGACCTCGGGTAAATTTCCACTTCTCTGATCCTTAATTTCTTCATATGCAGAATGGGCTAAATACTGACCCTGTCAATCCTTTCCCCTCTCCCCTTCAGGATTATGGTGAGGATCAAATTAGATCATGGATACAGAAACACTGTACAAATTCCAAACTGCTATCTATGCAAGCACAGAATACCAATGTGGATTCTCCCTCCCACCCATCCGTTCCTATTTAGCCATTACCTTGATTCTTTTTTTAAACCACTGTATTTTCCCCTGCCTAACCTTTTAATAGCGGGAGTCTGGGCTAAGAAAGTTGTTCTAAACAGGTGGCTTTCAGTATCCCCCTTTCTTTTTAGCAGAAATGGTCTTCTTTTATTTACCACCTCCCACCAAATTATGCAATATTTACATAAAGTCTCAGTAAAGACAACAACATAACAGAGTTATGTGAGCTTAACAGAAAAGTAGAACAGGGAGAGTTCTACCCACTCAGCCATCCCCTTGTCAGCATTTGTGGTGGCCCCAAGAAACCTGGGCATTTTTAAGCAGTTTTAAAACCACTGTTTGAGTATGCTTTAAATCCATACATACCTCCATGATATGCAGGAATCTGTCTTCAGAGGGTGGATGTGTGGCCTGCAATATCCGCCATATGTGTTGAGTCTCATCCAGAGATACTTCCAAGAGATCTCCAACCATCATAAGCTCTTCCAGCTGGGCTTTAGCACCAGGAGACAACTCCAGCACCGGAGGTTCCAAACTTCGGGGCACCAAAGGGCTCTTCCGAGGTTGTTTCCTCGGGGTGCTTGAACCTTTCCAAAAATATTAAAACAAAAAAACGGTAACTACAGAAAAAAATTAAATGTTTTATAAGTAAATATTTAGGGGAATAATCCCTCCTACCCAATACTTGAGATATACTTACTGCATCAATACAAAAGTGAAAATTAAATAAAAAAAAAATACAGAACAAAAAGATCTAAGACTGTAATGCCCAGTCTAAAAAATTGGTTTAGAATAAACTCTGATTCCTTATTGATTCTTTATCCTATTCCTTAGAGGGGAAAGAATCTCCTATCCCATTCTCTCTCCATTTTAGAGAGTACCAAAAGATTAAACATGTGGCTGTCCAGTAATAAATAAATGTTATCTTCCCAATGAACAGACAACATACTGTTCCCTAAACTCCTGGATTTTACTACAGAGTAACAACCTACATTTTCCAAACATGTGACCTAAAACAATGTGAACATAAGATAAATCATCTGCCAAGGAAAGGAAGAAGTTTCTAACCTTATTAAAGCTTTATAAAACCAGAATGAATATTCTTAACAACAAACAAGTTCCTCAACAACTCGTAATGAAAACATAGAGGCTACACAACTACCTATCAGGGATTTTACATAACCGAGTGATGGGACCAGGTGGCCTCTAAAGTTCTTCTAATAAGGATTCAGTAATTCTGACAGAAAATGCAAATAGGGACTGGCTTTGCCTAACTTAAATTGTATTTTCAGAATCTATTAGAATCGCATAGCCAGGATTTGTATTTAAGACAAATTAAGTCTTGATTAATACAGTATTTTTTTCTCACTGGTTTCAAGCTTATCTTCTCCACATCATTTTAAAGGGTAATACCTTGAGAACAACTCTTAGAAGCAGAAGAGTAAGCATGTTCTGCACAGAATGAAGGCGCTGTCCACATGTGAGTGACCACCTCCTCAGACTTGATGGGAATCTCTTCATCACAAAAGAGATTGGGTTCCAGACTGCTGGAGGACTTCACACTGGCTGTATCCTGAAGCAGCAGCAAAGAAGGGTGCTCAGAATTAGAACCATTTAAATTATCCTATGACAAGGATCTAAATTAAGGCGGTCAGGTTAAAGCATGTAACGTAACATACTAAAAATAGGACCCTAAAATTAAAAACAGTTGACCCTTGAACAACCTGGGGGTTAGGACTGTCAACCTCCTGACATATTTGAGTCTGGTATCACTTCTGATTACCTAAAGACTTAATTACTAATAGCCTACTGTTGACCAAATACCCTACCAATAACATAAACAGTTGAATGACAAATATTTTGTATGGAATATGTATGTGTGTGTGTGCCTAAGTTTTGATAAATTTTAACTCTTCATAACAGAGTTCTGTATATTTCATGGTAGTAAACTATAAAATAGACTAGTACCTATATATATTTCATGCAGTCATATCATAGCTTTTTAAAAATTTCTTGGATATATCTGGACTACGCTGCTCACCTTAAAGTTCTTCAAACTGTCACAAATAGCCAAAAAATGTTCCAATATATGTACTGAAAAATATCTGTATATAAGTGGATCACAAAGTACAAACCTCTTCTTCAAGGGTAAACTGCCAGGGATAATAAGCCTGTAAGAAAATTACTATTAAGTCTACAACTCATAAAAACTCAAGTTAAGGAATCTTTACCCTTAAAAAAAAATGGACGTAGGAGGAGAAAAAAGGTTTAGATGTGACATCTTAAGGATACAAATCATTTAATCCCCTCTAAAGGTTTTCAAACCTAGAAGCTTACCAATTGCACTCATTTCTCACAATGAAGAGCCTGACTGACAATATGCAAATTATACAATACTGACAGTCTAATTAGGTTTCAGATGATTATCCTGTGTAGTTAGTTTCTGTAAGTTCACATGTACAGCTTTAATGGTCAGATTGCATTAGGAAGAACAGAAATCACAGTAGGTCAACAAGGAGAATTAGGTGAACTGCTTAAATGTGTATTAAAGGCATGAAAAGGCAAAAAGGAAACTCCAAGGTAACACAAAGATAACTGCAAGAAGGAGCTGCCTTCCCTACAGCGTGAGGAGCAGTCAGGTTATTAGGATCTAAAAGTTCGAGGAAGGAGCCCTACAGAGCTGGGGACCCAGATTTCTGATGGGAGACACTGGCCAGTTAGTTCTGCTAATTAGTTTTCTACTGGAACACAATGTGGTTGGATTCAGGGGTGTGAAAGGAACAACTAGAATCTAGAACAAGTTGCTGCAAGGGTTAAAAAAAAAAGCATGCAGGTCAGATGAAGAAGACAGGAATGGAAAATAAGCATTAAGATCAAGCCCCTTTTCACTGTTCACGCCTTTATATTTTCTGTAATGATCTCTATTGGCAGAAGGCAGGCAATAGGAAAAAGACAAATGAGTAGAAAAGGGTTTGGCAAATAACAGCCTATAGAGCCAAACCCAGCTGCCAGCCTGTTTTTCTATGGTATGAAGTAAGAATAGATTTTACATTTTTAAAGAGTTGTTAAAAATATATACATGTGGGGGCGGAGCCAAGATGGCGGTGTGAGTATGACAGTGGGAATCTCCTCCCAAAAACATATATATTTTTGAAAATACAAAATACAACTAATCCTAAAAGAGAGACCAGAAGACACAGGACAACAGCCAGACTACATTCACACCTGCGAGAACCCAGCACCTGGTGAAAGGGGTAAGATACAAGCTGCACCCAGCGGGACCCGAGGCTCCTCACCCCAGCTCCCAGTGGGAGGAGAGGAGTCGGAGCCGGGAGGGAGAGGGAGCCCAGGACTGCTAAACACCCAGCCCCAGCCATCTGCACCAGAGTGCAGACACAGTGCATGCGTGGGGTCCTGGATACCAGGGAAACAGGACAGCAAGACCTTTGAGTGGGTCCCGACAAAGAAAAGCGAGTGCTTTTTGAAAGTCTTAAAGGGACGGGGACCCCACTGCTGGACGGAAGCATCCCGGGTCACAGTCCAGCAGCTGGAAATTCCAGGGAACTCCAGGCACACTAACTCCCTGGGCAACAGCTCTGAGACCCCTCACGGAGGTAAACAGCCAAACAGACCCCGTCCATTACCCCTCCCGGGCCCCGCCATAGCAGAGAAGTGGCCTGAGGCTGGCCACACCCACAGCAAGGGAGCTTCCTCCATACCCGCCGGGCAAGATACAGAGACATAGTCTACACGCAATTGCCTAACACAAGCCACTAGGGGTCGCAGTTGTCCCAGTAAAGAAAGGCCAGGAGGAAGTGGAAAGTCTTGGCTCTCCCAGCTGACAGACGAGTCAATAGCTCACCATTGCACCTATCAACATGAAAAGGCAAAATTTGATCCAGACAAGGCTAAACCAGACAGCTTCAACATCTTCTACATCTACCCCTGATAAGGAACCTGGGGAGACAGATTTAACCAGTCTTCCTGAAAAAAAAGAATTCAAAACAAAAGTCATAACCATGCTGATGGACTTGCAGAGAAATATGGAAGAACTAAGGAGGGAGAATACAGAAATAAAACAAGCTCTGGAAGGACTTCAAAACAGAATGGACGAGATGCAAGAGACCATTAATGGACTAGAAAACAGAGAACAGGAACGCAGAGAAGCTGATGCAGAGAGAGATAAAAGGATCTCCAGGAATGAAAGAATTTTAAGAGAACTGTGTGACCAACAGAAATGGAACAATATCGGCATTATAGAGGTACCAGGAGAAGAAGGGATAGAAAGTGTCTTTGAAGAAATAATTGCTGAAAACTTCCCCAAAGTGGGGGAGGAAATGGCCTCTCACACCACAGAGGTATACAGAACTCCCATGACAAGGGATCCAAGGAGGGCAACACCAAGACACATAATAATTAAAATGGCAAGACCAAAGACAAGGACAAAGTATTAAAGGCAGCCAGAGAGAAAAAAAAGGTCACCTACAAAGGAAAACCCGTCAGGCTATCATCAGACTTCTCAACAGAAACCCTACAGGCCAGAAGAGAATGGCATGACATACTTAATGCAATGAAACAGAAGGGCCTCGAACCAAGACTACTGTATGCAGCATGACTGTCATTAAAATATGAAGGAGGGATTAAACAATTCCCAGACAAGCAAAAGTTGAGGGAATTTGCCTCCCAAAAACCACCTCTACAGGGCATCTTACAGGGACTGCTCTAGATGGGAGCACTCTTAAAAAGAGCACAGAACAAAACAACCAACATATGAAGAAGGGAGGAGGAATAAGGGAGAGAAATAAAGAATCATCAGACCGTGTTTATAATAGCTCAATAAGCGAGTTATGTTAGACAGTAAGGTAGTAAACAAGCTAACCTTGAACCTTTGGTAACCACAAACTTAAAGCCTGCAATGGTAGTAAGTTCATACCTTTCAATAATCACCCTAAATGTAAATGGACTGAATGCACCAATCAAAAGACACAGAGTAATAGAATGGATAAAAAAGCAAGACCCATCCATATGCTGCTTACAATAGACTCACCTCAAACCCAAAGACATGCACAGACTTAAAGTCAAGGGATGGAAAAAGATATTTCATGCAAACAACAGAGACAAAAAAAGCAGGTGTTGCAATACTAGTATCAGACAAAATAGACTTCAAACTAAAGAAAGTAACAAAAGATAAAGAAGGACATTACATAATGATAAAGGGCTTAGTTCAACAAGACGATATAACCATTATAAATATGTATGCACCCAATACAGGAGCACCAAAATATGTGAAACAAATACTAACAGAACTAAAGGGGGAAATAGAATGCAATGCATTCATTTTGGGAGACTTAAACACACCACTCACTCCAAAGGACAGATCCACCAGACAGAAAATAAGAAAGGACACAGAGGCACTGAACAACACACTAGAACAGATGGACCTAATAGACATCTACAGAACTCTACATCCGAAAGCAACAGGATACACATTCTTCTCAAGTGCACATGGAACATTCTCCAGAATAGACAACATATTAGGCCACAAAAAGAACCTCAGAAAATTCCAAAAGATTGAAAAACTACCAACCAACTTTTCAGACCACAAAGGCATAAAACTAGAAATAAATTGTACAAAGAAAGCAAGAAGGCTCACAAACACATGGAGGCTTAACAACATGCTCCTAAATAATCAATGGATCAATGACCAAATCAAAATGGAGATCCAGCAGTATATGGAAACAAACGACAACAACAACACAAAGCCCCAACTACTGTGGGATACAGCAAAAGCAGTCTTAAGAGGAGAGTATATAGCAATACAGGCATATTTAAAGAAGGAAGAACAATCCCAAATGAATGGTCTAATGCCACAATTATCGAAATTAGAAAAAGAACACATGAGGCCTAAGGTCAGCAGGAGGGACATAATAAAGATCAGAGAAGAAATAAATAAAATTGAGAGGAATAAAACAATAGAAAAAGTCAATGTAACCAAGAGCTGGTTCTTCGAGAAAAAAACAAAATAGATAAGCCTCTAACCAGACTTATTAAGAGGAAAAGAGAGTCAACACACATCAACAGAATCAGAAACGAGAAAGGAAAAATCACGACGGACCCCACAGAAATACAAAGAATTACTAGAGAGTACTACGAAAACCTATATGCTAACAAGCTGGGAAACCTAGGAGAAATGGACAACTTCCTAGAAAAATACAACCTTCCAAGACTGACCCAGAAAGAAACAGAAAATCTAAACAGACCAATTACCAGCAACGAAATTGAAGCGGTAATCAAAAAACTACCAAAGAACAAAATCCCTGGGCCAGATGGATTTACCTCAGAATTTTATCAGACATACAGAGAAGACATAATACCCATTCTTCTTAAAGTTTTCCAAAAAATAGAAGAGGAGGGAATACTCCCAAACTCATTCTATGAAGCCAACATCACCCTAATACCAAAACCAGGCAAAAACCCCACCAAAAAAAACTACAGACAAATATCCCTGATAAACGTAGATGCAAAAATACTCAACAAAATATTAGCAAACCAAATTCAAAAATACATCAAAAGGATCATACACCATGACCAAGTGGAATTCATCCCAGGGATGCAAGGATGGTACAACATTTGAAAATCCATCAACATCATCCACCACATCAACAAAAAGAAAGACAAAAACCACATGATCATCTCCATAGATGCTGAAAAAGCATTCGATAAAATTCAACATCCATTCATGATAAATACTCTAAACAAAATGGGTATACAGGGCAAGTACCTCAACATAATAAAGACCATATATGATAAACCCACAGCCAACATCATACTGAACAGTGAGAAGCTGAAAGCTTTTCCTCTGAGATCGGGAACAAGACAGGGATGCCCACTCTCCCGACTGTTATTCAACATAGTACTGGAGGTCCTAGCCACGGCAATTAGACAAAACAAAGAAATACAAGGAATCCAGATTGGTAAAGAAGAAGTTAAACTGTCACTATTTGCAGATGACATGATATTGTACATAAAAAACCCTAAAGACTCCACTCCAAAACTACTAGAGCTAATATCGGAATTCAGCAAAGTTGCAGGATAGAAAATTAACACACAGAAATCTGTGGCTTTCCTATACACTAACAATAAACTAATAAAAAGAGAAATCAGTAAGACAATTCCATTCACAATAGCATCAAAAAGAATAAAATACCTAGGAATAAACCTAACCAAGGAAGTGAAAGACCTATATCCTGAAAACTATAAGACACTCTTAAGAGAAATTAGAGAGGTCACTAACAAATGGAAACTCATCCCATGCTCCTGGCTAGGAAGAATTAATATCGTCAAAATGGTCATCCTGCCCAAAGCAATATACAGATTCGATGCAATCCCTATCAAACTACCAACAGCATTCTTCAATGAACTGGAACAAATAGTTCAAAAATTCATATGGAAACACCAAAGACCCCGAATAGCCAAACCAATCCTGAGAAGGAAGAATAAAGTGGAGGGGGATCTCACTCCCCAACTTAAAGCTCTACTACAAAGTCACAGTAATCAAGACAATTTGGTACTGGCACAAGAACAGAGCCACAGACCAATGGAACAGAATACAGACTCCAAACATTAACCCAAAAATATATGGTCAACTAATATTCAATAAAGAGGCCATGGACATACAATGGGGAAATGACAGTCTCTTCAACAGATGGTGCTGGCAAAACTGGACAGCTACATGTAAGAGAATGAAACTGGATCACTGTCTAACCCCATACACAAAAGTAAATTCAAAATGGATCAAAGACCTGAATGTAAGTCATGAAACCATAAAACTCTTAGAAAAAAACATAGGCAAAAATCTCTTGGACATAAACATGAGTGACCTCTCCTTTAACATATCTCCCCAGGCAAGGGAAACAAAAACAAAAATGAACATATGGGACTATATCAAACTGAAAAGCTTCTGTACAGCAAAGGACACCATCAATAGAGCAAAAAGGTATCCTACAGTATGGGAGAATATATTCGAAAATGACAGATCCGATAAAGGGTTGACATCCAAAATATATAAAGAGCTCACACACCTCAACAAACAAAAAGCAAATAATCCAATTAAAAAATGGGCAGAGGAGCTGAATAGACAGTTCTCTAATAAAGAAGAAATTCAGATGGCAAACAGACACATGAAAAGATGCTCCACATCGCTTGTCATCAGAGAAATGTAAATTAAAACCACAATGAGATATCATCTCACATCAGTAAGGATGGCTACCATCCAAAAGACAAACAACAACAAATGTTGGCGAGGTTGTGGAGAAAGGGGAACCCTCCTACACTGCTGGTGGGAATGTAAATTAGTTCAACCATTGTGGAAAGCAGTATGGAGGTTCCTCAAAATGCTCAAAATAGAAATACCATTTGACCCAGGAACTCCACTCCTAGGAATTTACCCCAAGAATGCAGCACTCCAGTTTGAAAAAAACAGATGCACCCCTATGTTTATCGCAGCACTATCTCCAATAGCCAAGATATGGAAGCAACCTAAATGTCCCATCAGTAGATGAATGGATAAAGAAGAGGTGCTACATATACACAATGGAATATTACTCAGCCGTAAGAAAAAAACAAATCCTACCATTTGCAACAACATGGATGGAGCTAGAGGGTATTATGCTCAGTGAAATAAGCCAGGCGGAGAAAGACAAGTACCAAATGATTTCACTCATATGTGGAGTATAAGAACAAAAGAAAACTGAAGGAACAAAACAGCAGCAGAAGCACAGAACCCAAGAATGGACTAATAGTTACCAAAGGGAAAGGGACTGGGGAGGACGTGTGGGAAGGGTGGGAAAAAAAGAAAGGGGTCAGTATGATTAGCATGCATAGTGGGGGGGGCATGGGGTGGGCTGTGCAACACAGAGAAGACAAGTAGTGATTTTACAGCATCTTACTATGTTGATGGACAGTGACTGTGAACAGGGATGTGGGGGGGACTTGGTGAAGGGGGGAGCCTAGTAAACATAATGTCCTTCATGTAATTGTAGATTAATGATACCAAAATAAAATTTAAAAAATACATATATATATATACATGTACAGTACAGACCATATGTGGCTTGCAAAGCCTAAAATATTTACTGTGCATTAATATTAATACACATTACTATATATTACTTTACAGAAAATGTTTACCAACCCCTGGTGTAGAGTCCCTGTTTGATCATCACCAAGCAGAGTGGGTTGGGAGATGAGAGCTAACAGAGTAATGATTAATCAACTCCTGATTCTCCTTGTAGGGTGCAAGACAGCAAGGCCTACTGCTATCATGAAACTACCCTTAACTAAACAGAGTACTTAAAAGGTGCTCTAAGAGGATTCTGGAAGACAATGCAACTCACTGCAAATTTAGAAATAGCAAGCAGGTCTTCTTCCCTATTCAAGAATTTAAGTCCTAAAAAGCAACACACCCTAGAGGACTTTACCCTCTCCAGCAGCTCCCAGATGCTTCTCTCTGACTGGAATTGTCTTTTCTGCCCTTGACTCTACATATTTCATTCTAACTCACACAGGAAACTTTCTGCTAAGCTTTTTAAAATGAAAAGGACAGTGATAAGTAAAAAAAATATATCTTATAAAATTACTTCCCCAAGGGTAACTATGAAATGTGAGGAGGTATGGAATTGACTTTCATAAGTTAAAGATTCACTGTTAGCTCTAAAGCAGTCATGGAAAAAAATAAAAATAAGAAGAGGTATAGGTAACACACCAATAAAGGAAACAATAACATTTTTTTCAGTTAACCCAAAAGAAGGAAGGGAAAAAGGAACAGAGGAACACAAAACAAAAGGTTAATGAAAAATAGCAAGATAATTACCTTAAACCCACCCATGTCAGCAGTAACATTTAATCGAAATGGTCATTGTTAATATTACTTAAAATAAAAAAACAATACTCAATAACATATTTTACAAGCACGTAAATACATAAAATAGATCAGAAAGGACCCTAATATTATTTTATTAAGGTATCATCGATATGCATTCTTACAAAGGTTTCACAAGAAAAACATTGTGGTTACTACATTAACCCATATTACCAAGTCCGCCCCACACCCATTACAGTCACTGCCCATCAGCATAGTAAGATACCACAGAGTCACTACTGCTCTGTGCTACACTGTCTTATCCCCAAAAACATGTGTATCAATCATAATACCCCTCAATCAACTTCTTTGTCTTTCCTCCCACATTCCGCCACCCCTCCCCTTTGGTAACTGTTAGTCCCTTCTTGGAGTCTGTGAGTCTGCTGCTGTTTTGTTCCTTCAGTTTTTCCTTTGTTGTTATACTCCACAAATGAGGGAAATCATAAGGTACTTGTCTGTCTCTGCCTGGAATATTTCACTGAGCATAATACCCTCTAGCTCCATCCATGTTGTTGCAAATGGTAGGATTTGTTTTCTTCTCATGGCTGAAAAATATTCCATTGTGTATATGTACCACATCTTCTTTATCCATTCATCTACTGATGGACACTCAGGTTGCTTCCATGTCTTGGCTATTGTAAGTAGTGCTGCAATAAACATAAGGGTGCATATGTCTTTTTGAATCTGGGATCTTGCTTTCTTTGGATAAATTCCTAGGAGTGGAATTCCTGGGTCAAATGGTATTTCTATTTTTAGCTTTTTAAAGAACCTTCATATTGTTTTCCACAATGGTTGAACTAATTTTTTTTTTTGGTATCATTAATCTATAATTACATGAAGGACATTATGTTTACTAGGCTCCCCCCTTCACCAAGTCCCCCCCACATCCCCGTTCACAGTCACTGTCCATCAACATAGTAAGATGCTGTAAAATCACTACTTGTCTTCTGTGTTGCACAGCTCTCCCTGTGCCCCCCCCACACTATATGTGCTAATTGTAATGCCCCCTTTCTTTTTTTCCCACCCTTATCCCTCCCTTCCTACCTGTCCTCCCCAGTCCCTTTCCCTTTGGTAACTATTAGTCCATTCTTGGGTTCTGTGCTTCTGCTGCTGTTTTGTTCCTTCAGTTTTCTTTTGTTCTTATACTCCACATATGAGTGAAATCGTTTGGTACTTGTCTTTCTCCACCTGGCTTATTTCACTGAGCATAATACCCTCTAGCTCCATCCATGTTGTTGCGAATGGTAGGATTTGTTTTCTTCTTATGGCTGAGTAATATTCCATTGTGTATATGTAGCACCTCTTCTTTATCCATTCATCTACTGATGGACATTTAGGCTGCTTCCATATCTTGGCTATTGGAAATAGTGCTGCGATAAACATAGGGGTGCATCTGTCTTTTTCAAACTGGAGTGCTGCATTCTTGGGGTAAATTCCTAGAAGTGGAATTCCTGGGTCAAATGGTATTTCTATTTTGAGCATTTTGAGGAACCTCCATACTGCTTTCCATAATGGTTGAACTAATTTACATTCCCACCAGCAGTGTAGGAGGGTTCCCCTTTCTCCACAACCTCGCCAACATTTGTTGTTGTTTGTCTTTTGGATGTTGGCCATCCTAACTGTTGTGAGGTGATTATCTCACTGTGGTTCTAATTTGCATTTCCCTAATTTGTGATGTGGAGCATCTTTTCATGTGCCCATTGGCCATCTGAATTTCTTCTTAGCAGAAGTGTCTGTTAAGATCTTCCACCCATTTTTTAATCAAGTTATTTGCTTTTTGGGTGTTGAGGTGTGTGAGTTCTCTATATAGTTTAGATGTTAACCCCTTGTTGGATATGTTGTTTAAAAATATATTCTTCCATACTGTAGGATGTCTTTTTCATCTGATGGTGTCCTTTGCTGTACATCAGCTTTTTAGCTGGATGTAGTCCCATTTGTTCATTTTTGCTTTTGTTTCCCTTGCCTGAGGAGATGAAAAAGTTGCTCATGTTTATATTCAAAATATTTTTGCCTATGTTTTCTTCTAAGAGTTTTATGGTTTCATAACTTACATTCAGGTCATTGATCCATTTCAAATTTACTATTGTGTATGGGGATAGACAATAATCCAGTTTCATTCTCTTACATGTACCTGGTCTAGTTTTGCCAACACCAGCTGTTGAAGAGGCTATTATTTCCCCATTGTGTATCCATGGGTCCTTTATAGTATATTAATTGACCATGTATGCTTGGGTTTATATCCGGGCTATTTTGTTCCATTGATCTAAGGGTCCATTTTTGTGCCAGTACCAAATTGTTTTGATTATTGTGGCTTTGCAGGAGAGCTTGAAGTTGGGGAGCGTAATCCCCACAGCTTTATTCTTCCTTCTAAGGATTGCTTTGGCTATTCGGGGTCTTTTGTGGTTTCATATGAATTTTAGAACTATTTGCTCTAGTTCACTGAAGAATGCCGTTGGTATTTTGATAGGAACTGAATCTATAGATTACTTTAGGCAGGATGGCTATTTTGACAATATAAATTATTTCTATCCATGAGCACAGGATGCATTTCCACTTATTTCTTTAATTTCTCTGATGAGTGTCTTGTAGTTTTCAGGGTATAGGTCTTTTACTTCCGTGGTTAGGTTTATTCCTAGATATTTTATTCTTGATGCAATTGTGAATGGAATTGTTTTCCTGACTTCTTTCTGCTAGTTCATCATTAGTACACAAGAATGCAACAGATTTCTGTGTATCGATTTGGTATTCTGCAACTTTGCTGAATTCAGTTATTAGTACTAGCAGTTTTTTGGTGGATTCTCTAGGGTTTTTATGTACAGTATCATGCTTTCTGCAAACAGTGACAATTTCACTTCTTCCTTTCCAATCTGAACACCTTTTATTTCTTTGTGTTTTCTGATTGCCATGGCTAGGACCTCCAGAACTATGTTGAACAAAGTGGGGTGAGTGGGCATCCTTGTCTTGTTCCTGATCTTAAAGGAAAGTTTTCACCTTTTTGCTGCTAAGTATGATGTTGGCTGTGGGTTTGTCATATATGGCCTTTATTATGTTGAGGTACTTGCCCTCTATCCCTGTTTTGTTGAGATTTTATCATGAATGGATATTGAATTTTGTCAAATGCCTTTCCAGCATCTGTGGAGATGATCATGTTGTTTTTGTCCTTCTTTTTGTTGATGTGGTGGATAATGATGATGGATTTTCTAATATTGTACCATCCTTGCATCCCTGGAATAAATCCTACTTGATCATGACGGATGATCTTTTTGATGTATTTTTGAATTCAGTTTGCTATTTTTGAGTATTTTTGCATCTATGTTCATCAGGGATATTGGTCTGTAGTTTTCTTTTTTTGTGGTGTCTTAGCCTGGTTTTGGTATTAGGGTGATGCTGACCTCATAGAATGAGTTTGGAAGTATTCCTTCCTCTTCTACTTTTTGGAAAACTTTAAAGAGGATGGATAGTAGGTCTTCACTATGTTTGATGAAATTCAGTGGGAAGCCATTTGGTTTAGGGCTTTTGTTCTTAAGTAGTTTTTTGATTACCGATTCAGTTTTGTTGCTGGCAATTGGTCTGTTCAGATTTTCTGTTTGTTTCTGGATCAGTCTTGGAAGGTTGTATTTTTCTAGAAAGTTGTCCATTTCTTCTAGGTTATCCAGTTTGTTAGCATATAATTTTTCATTGTATTCTCTAGTAATTCTTTGTATTTCTGTGGTGTCTGTAGTGATTTTTCCGTTCTCATTTCTGATTCTGTTTATGTGTGTAGACTCTTTTTTTCCTGGTATGTCTGCCTAGGAGGTTTATCTATTTTGTTAATTTTCTCAAAGAACCAGCTCCTGTTTTCACTGATTCTTTCTATTGTTTTATTCTTCTCGATTTTATTTATTTATGCTTTGCTCTTCATTATGTTCCTCCTTCTACTGACTCTGGGCCTCTTTTGTTCTTCTCTTTCTAGTTTCATCAATTGTGAGTTTAGACTGATCATATGGGATTTTTCTTCTTTCCTGAGTTAAGCCTGTATTGCAATGTACTTCCCTCTTAGTACAGCCTATGCTGTGTACCAGATTTTGTGGTGTTCAGTTATTGTTTTCATTTGCCTCCACACATTGCTTGATCTGTTTTTATTTGGTCATTGATCCATTGATTATTTGGGAGCATGTTGTTAAGCCTCCATGTGTTTTGGGCTTTTTTATTTTCTTTGAGTAAATTGTTTGTAGTTACATACCTTTGTGGTCTGAGAAGCTGGTTGGTACAATTTCAATCCTTCTGAATTTACTGAAGGTCTTTTTGTGGCCTAGTATATGATCTGTTCTTGAAAATGCTCCATGGGCACTTGAGAAGAATGTGTATCCCGTTGCTTTTGGGAGTGTTCTGTAGATGTCTGTTAGGTCCGTCTGCTCTAATGTGTTGTTCAGTGCTTCTGTCTCCTTACTTATTTTCTGTCTGGTGGATCTGTCCTTTATAGTGAATGGTGTGTTGAAGTCTCCTAAAATGAATGCATTGCATTCTATTTCCTCCTTTAGTTCTGTTAGTATTTATTTCACATATGTAAGTGCTCCTGTGTTGGGTGCATAGATATTTATAATGGTTATATCCTCTTGTTGGACTGACCCCTTTATCATTATGTAATGTCTTTCTTTGTCTCTTGTTACTTTATTGTTCTGAAGTCTATTTTGTCTGATACAAATACTGCAACTCCTGCTTTTTTCTCCCTATTAGTTAGTTGCAATGAAATACCTTTTTCCACCCCCTAAACTTTTAGTCCAGGTATGTCTTTAGGTTTGAAGTGAGTTTCATGTAGACCCTCTTGTTTTTTTTATCCATTCAGTGACTCTATGCCTTTTGACTGGTGCATTCAGACCATTTACATATAGGGTGATTATCGGTAGATATGTACTTATTCCCATTGCAGGCTTTCGATTCATGGTTACCAAAGGTTCAAGGGTAGCTTCTTTACTATCTAACAGTCCAACTTAACTCACTCAGTAAGCTATTATCACAACCTAAAGTTTTTTTTTCCTCCTTTTTCTTCCTCCTCCATTCTTTATAAACTAGGTATCATATTCTGTACTCTTGGTCTACCCCTTGACTGACTTCAGGGGTAGGTGATTTAATTTTGCATTTGCTTAGTAATTAATTGGTCTACTTCCTTTACTGTGGTTTTATTTTCTCTGGTGATTGCTATTTAGCCTTAGGAACACTTCCATCTACAGGAGTTCCTCTGAAATACACTGTAGAGACAGTTTGTGGGAGGTAAATTCACTCAATTTTTGCTTATCTGGAAATTGTTTAATCCCTCCCTCAAATTTAAATGATAATCTTGCTGGGTAGAGTATTCTTGGTTCAAGGCCCTTCTGCTTGACTGCATTAAATATATCATGCCACTCCTTTCTGGCCTGTAAGGTTTCTGCTGAGAAGTCTGATGATAGCCTGATGGGTTTTCCTTTGTATGTGATCTTTTTTCTCTCTCTGGCTGCTTTTAATAGTCTGTCCTTATCCTTGATCTTTGCCATTTTAAATATTATATGTCTTGGTGTTGTCTTCCTTGGGTCCCTTGTGTTGGAAGATGTGTGCACTTCCATGGCCTGAGAGACTATCTCCTTCCCCAGACTGGGGAAGTTTTCAGCAATTACCTCCTCAGAGACACTTTGTATCCCTTTTTCTCTCTCTTCTTCTCTTGGTACACCTATAATGTGAATATTGTTCTGTTTGGATTGGTCACACAGTTCTCTTAGTATTCTTCCATTCCTATACATCCTTTTTTCTCTCTGTGCCTCAGCTTCTTTGTATTTCTGTTCTACAGTTTCTAGTTCATTTTTCCTATCCTCTACTTCATCTAATCTGCTTCTAAATCCCTCCATTGTATGTTTCATTTCAGACACTGTATTTTTCAAAGTTTCTATGTTTCTTGAATTACTTCCTGAGGTCTTGAATATTTTTCTGTAGCTCTGTGAGCATGTTTATGATTTTTATTTTGAAATCTTTTTCAGGAAGATTGGTGAGTTCAGTTTCCCTTGGCCTTCTTTCTGGTGTTTGTGGGATTTTGGTTCGTACCAGGTTCTTTTGACATTTCATATTTAACTTGGTGTAGGCAGCACCTTCTAGTGCCCAGCAGCTCTACTCTCTAGAGCTGCTCGGCCCCTATAGTGATAGCAGGAGTCACAGGCTAGTAGTGCTGGTGCCTGCCAGGAGGAAAGAGCTCTTTCCTGCTTTCCCGCTGCACAGAAAGGACCCTATTATATATGCTGTCTATAAAAGACACATCTTAAATATAAAGACAAAGAGCGTTTTAAAAGTCTGTTAAAAAAAAGACCAGTAAATGGCAAGCTTAAACAAACTATTCTCCTTAAGGAGGAAATTACAGTTCAGTACCACTAATAGCAAGAAAGCAGGAAAGGGCAGAACGACTGTTCAGGGAGGAAGGGTTTTATATACAGATGTGTCACTCCATGTTATTTTGTATTAGGTGGGACAAATATCTCAGATAAAATGTCTATTTCCACCAAAGCTCAAGCGACCTAAGTACTAATGGGAGAAGGAAAAAAAAACAAAGAATCTAAGTGCCCAACTTGCCTTTCTGTAAACAATTACAATAGTGCTGCGATAAACATAGAGGTGCATATGTTTTTTGCAAACTGGGCTGCTGCACACTTTTTACAATAGCCAAGATATGGAAGCAACCTAAGTGTCCATCAGTAGATGAATGGACAAAGATGTGGTACATATACACAATGGAATACTATTCGGCCATAAGAAGGAAACAACTCCTACCATTTGCAAAAACATGGATGGAGCTGGAGGACATTATGCTCAGTGAAATAAGCCAGGTGTTGAAAGACAAATGCCAAATGATTTCCCTCATTTGTGGAGTATAACAATGAGGCAAAACTGAAGGAACAAAATAGCAGCAGACTCGGAGACTCCAAGAATGAACTAGTGGTTACCAAAGGGGAGGGGTGTGGGAGGGCGGGTGGGGAGGGAGGGAGAAGGGGATTGAGAGGTATTATGTTTGGCACACATGGTCACGGGGAGAACAGTGTAGCACAGAGAAGGCACATAATTAATTGATCTATGGCATCTTACTACACTGATGGACAGTGAATGCATTGGGGTATGGGTAGGGACTTGAAGATATGGGTGAATGTAGTAACCACATTGTTTTTTCATGTGAAATCTTCATAAGAGTGTATTATCAATCATATCTTAATATAAAAAAAAACAGGGCTGTTGCATTCTTAGGATAAATTCCTAGGAGTGGAATTCCTGGTCAAATGGTATTTCTATTTTGAGTTTTTTGAAGAACCTCCATACTGCTTTCCAAAATGGTTGACTAATTTACATTCCAGCAGTGTAGGAGGGTTGCCCTTTCTCTAAATCCTCACCAACATTTGTTGTTGTTTGTCTTTTGGATGGTGGCCATCCTAACTGGTGTGAGGTGATATCTCATTGTGGTTTTAATTTGTATTTCTCTGATGATTAGCGATGTGGAGCATCTTTTCATCTGCCTGTTGGCCATCTGAATTTCTTCTTTGGAGAACTGTCTGTTCGATCCTCTGCCCATTTTTTAATTGGATCATTTGCTTTTTGTTTGTTGAGGTGCATGAGCTCTTTATTATTTTGGATGTCAACCCTTTATCAGATCTGTCATTTATGAATATATTCCCCATACTGTAGGTAGTTTTTTTGTTCTACTAATGGTGTCCTTTGTTGTACAGAAGCTTTTAAGGTTGATATAGTCCCACTTGTTCATTTTTGCTTTTGTTTCCCTTGCCTGGAGAGAGATGTTCATGAAGAAGTTGCTAATGTTTATGTCCAAGAGATTTTTGACTATATTTTTTCTAAAGGTTTTATGGTTTCATGACTTACATTCAGGTGTTTGATCCATTTTGAATTTACTTTTGTGTATGGGGTTAGATAATTGATCACAGGATATGTGTAAAGTAAACAATACAAAGCACAAACCATTTGTTTTAAATATGTAAATGCTATAACTATGATCAAATGACTGACTTAATTTTTCTATGTAACTACCTACTCTTCTTCCTAAACCAACAGAAACCTCTTCCTCAAGCAAAGATATTAAATGCACTGTTTTAAGGATGGATTAATTAATGGTAATAATCAGAGGACATTATGCAAAGGGAAAAATCACCAAGCCAACTGCAGATAAACTGGCAAAATAAAAATTACACAGTAAGTGGCTCACTCTATTGGAAAATGATCTAGTATAATTTTTAATGCAAAGAAAGATACCTACATCAAGGTAACTTTGACCTTGAATTACCATTAAGTCTTGTCACCATTCTTCTACACTTCTGAGCTCTCAAATATATTACTAAAAAGATAAAATCCTTAATTTTACATTTCTATCCTGCTAATACCTCCTACCAAATACATTTTCCAAAAAGGACTACTCCATACAACCATATTAAACCACATCTGAACCCTAGCCTTGAGATCGTATAATACTTGTGATGCTTTGTTTTCACAGGTTATCAATCTGCTTCCAAGCAAAGTCTATCCTGTTTAGCAAGTTTAGAGTAGTACACTTAATGTACTAGCAATGTAACACAAGAATCAGAGGCCACTATGCTACCGTAAATAGGCAGTTCTAGTATTAGCTAATTTACACGTGGCATAGGCTGCATTCCCTTTCACTGCTCCTAGTCATTCTTCCTATATAACTTTATAAACAAAAGTGATCATTAATTTGGGGGCAACAAGGTGCTCAGAAACCTTATTTTAACAGGCTAATACAAGTTTCAACTTTTCTCCAGTTTAGTTCGTAATAACTAAGAATTCCCTCATTAACACATACCCCAGATCCACTTTTATCTGGAGGAAATTATTTTCCAACAGATAACTTACAAGCATCTATGATGGATGGTTTAAATTTATACCCTGGGAGTTTTAATGCTGATTGTATTCATGCTCTAAAGATGAGCTTCCCTATCTGATCTGTGCATTAAAAAGACAAAAAATAGTTAAGGGATAGGGGAAAAAAACACACTCCCAATTTCTCATACATCAAAATACAAATTTCCTGGTTACAAGCACAGATTCTAAACAAACAAAAAATCAACAAAAAGTAACATAAAACAGAATAACACATAAATGGCTTAACTATAAACTGGCAGTCCCTGCCTAGACCATGATGTTATTACCAGGTGAAAGACAAAGGATTTGGGCCTGACAAGAAATACTAAAAGGCTAACAGGATCCAATGCAAAACAAAGTTGCCAAAACATTCTCTTCATCACCAGTGTAGTGTCAGTATCAAAATAATCATTTTGACGGCAAATAATTGTTCTAACTGCAGCTTTAACTCTGCAAATTCAAACGATGGGCCCAAGTATTATCCATCTCTGAGTATGACATTCTACCAAGCACCACCCAGACGAGAGAGTAGAGCAGAAGACTCAAAGCACAGCTAGAATGGGATTAACACAATTATACAGATTTTAACAACCATAGAAAAAGTTCTGAAAATAGCCATCAAAGCTTTCAGTAACCTAAATGGATATTTCTCCTAGTCCCTCTAAGCCATGAGGAGTTACACTATGGTAAGGAAACTAAAGATTTTTTTTAATTCCATCTTTTAAAATATAATTTTTTTATCCATCTTTTTTTTTGGAGCTTTGAAAAAATGCTGTCACCATAAACGCAGGATATATAGATGACTTCAGGCCTCAAACGTAAGTGTTCAACAGCTTTTTAAACAAACCAAAATAATCAAGTATGTACCCACACAGCCTGTCTGTGTAATCACCTTCATGTCGTAGCCATATGTCTCCCGGATGTCTTCATCAGAATCTGTTTCTTCATCATCATAATCCATTGTTTGTCGAGGAGAAGAAGATACACTGCTTGCCACCCGGTTAAAAGCAGACTGCTGGAAACTAGGTAAGTGTCCCTAAAACAACAAACAATTCCAAGATGAACAGAGACACACTAAATAATATGTGCTTAAGGCCATCAAAATGTAATGAACTTGTAGTGGCTAACAGAGTTCAACAGTTAGTACAGATCAGGTTATTTGATTATGATGTTAAGTCCACCTGAATGATATTTCCAGGTAGTATTTCACTAAAATGATCTATGTATTTATCCAAAGAAAATCCTGTCTGTTTATGAAGATGACATTATGGATAAACAGTTGCTGGAAAGTTATTGCTGTTTTCCTAATCAACTAGTATTAAGATAGATTTGATTTACTATTTATACACTGACAAATATCATCCAATGAAAGAGAAAAAGAAAGAAAATCCTAAACTTGCCTGTAAGTCTGGATTGGCAGCTGCTTTTTGGAGTTCTGCACTGATGATCTTTTCAGTTTTTTCTCGAGCTGCCTGCTCCACCATACGCTGACTCAACACGGACAATTTGGCCAGAGCAGAAGACAGTTCATCTGTGGCTAGTGCCTGCCGTGCTCTATCTTGCCAACTCATAGCACGTTCTGTCAAACACTGTAGGGCTTCTCCTTCAGGCAACCGTACAGGCAACTTCTGAAGGGATACCAGAAGTGACAGAATAGTCTCTAGCCTTGGCCTTCGAGATCGCATGCAAAGAGGGCAAAGGAATTTTACTTCTTTAGCCTGCCAGCTGGACCCTTTTTTCTGGGAACTTGATTTAGGAAGGGGAACACAGCTGTTATGGAACCAGTCTTTGCAGAGCTCACACTGTAGCATAAATCCACTGGCTGTCTTGCGGCAAATGCAAAATTTTACTTCTTCGATGCGGTCCACCATTGTCATCTTGGCCAGGTTGGCTGCTCTGAGGGAATGCATGGCTTCAATCTCTTTGTGCTCCCGTTCTTTGAAAACTGCCACCTATATACAACAAACATTTAATTGAAAGGAGTCACTGAAAAATACTCCAAAAATACCAAATCCCAAAGCCTGACTGTCCATCTGCAAGTGTGGCCTCATGGTGAGAAAGCATTATCTTAAAAACACACACACACACACAGCTGTTAATCATTTCCTAAAATTTGGAAAGCCTGACGGTTTCCATGAAAACATTCCTCATCTATGAAATGGGCTAAGTGCTATCATGCTTAACAATTTACATTTTCAGGGCACTTGGAATTCTTAGGTAAGGTGCAGTAGAAAGAGTATGCACTGAAGTCAAGCAACATGGGTTGAAGCCTGGCTCTTGTACTTATAGACCTTCAATGTGGGGCACAAGTTTTCTGAAAACTCACTTCGTTTTTAGGATTATGTAATACTTGAAAGTGCCTAACTTGGTGCCTGGTGCAAGGTTAACACTCAATAAATATTAGGTCCTCATCCCCTTGTAATTCATTCCCTGGGTAAGTTCTATACAAACCAATTTTTCTCTCTTTCTAGAATGCCTCTCCAATTTGTATAGAAGTAGAGTAATAAAGCCTGATGACCAATTATGACAAGGTTTTATGTAACTCATTCAAAAGTAAATAAAAACAAGCAAAATTTAATTATCATGAATAGTGTTAGTACATTTTCTTTTTAAACTCTGGTAGCTTTGAAATAATTGTGAAATAATTTCCAGGCAAAACTGACTTGTTAGGCAGGCTCTCTAATGAGACATCATTTCCATTTGTCCTCAATTTAAAAGATTATTTGTAGGCAGAAACAGCCAAATCAAGTTACTTAATGTATGCAATTCCATACTACTGCATACTGCCCAAACTCATCTTTATTTTCTCTCTACTTCCTCAGTCAGGATCCTAGTGATCTTAACAAATCTTCAATGCTCCAAATAAAAAACCCATAATTCTCCTTAGCTACAAATATTTTACTGATCACTAACTATACTTTTGAATGCTAGCTACTAAGAAAAGGGAGATATTTTAAATTACAGCTGTTACTAGTAAGCTGATACAATTCCCTTGGAAAAAACAATATTAAGCATCACAAAATGCTACTAAATTGTAACCCAGTTACTGATTCCATTCCTAAAAGTCAAATGTAGGAAAAAACTTTGATAAAAGGAAAAGCCTATGCAAAGAAGTTCAATTCGTCATTATCATCAATAATAGAGAATATTTAGGAACAACTCAAATGTTCAGTATCTCAGAAAAGTGTTCAGCAAATTATGGACAATCTGATGGAATATCAGACAATATTAAAACAATAATAAAGAACAAGAGACATAGAAAAAACAATTTTACATCAAGAGCAGAAAATTACATACTTTAATTAAAATATTTTTTTAAATGTGAAATACATAAAACCACACAGTCAATGATAAAGTATACAAAAAACAAAAAGTTTAGTTAACAATGCAAAAAGTGAATCTGCTGGTATCTTCAAAGAATTTTATATTTGCCAAGCAAATTGAAGACAAATAATTTCTTACCACCATGGCTGTGTCTCTAGTTTCCTCCAATCCTTCCTCCAGATCACTCAGAGGCTCAAGGTCCAGGTCCTTTTCTTTTTCTTTTTCTATTAGTTCTTTTACTTTTTTCCTTCTATTTTTACCACTTCCATATATACCAATGTCAGTCCGGGGACTCAGGACCTACAAAAATAAAACAAAGAAGAGCTCTGGTTTTAAAAAAAACCTTAAAACTGAAAATAGTATAAGAAACATTTATTGATCAACCACCATGTCCTAGGCACTTTCTTACAGACTTTATACACATCATCTAATTTAATCCTCACAAAAAAACCTCTGAAGTAGGTAGTACTATTCATATTTTACAAACAAGGGAAACTGAGGCTCAGAAATTAAACAACTTACCCAAGGACACAGGGTTAGCAACTGGGAAGCCAGTCCTCAAACATGAATCTATCTTATTCCAAAGCCTATGCTTTCAACTACTCAACATAAAATGGGTAATAATAAGTATTTAAATTTGTGCTTCTGAGAAATAGTATCTTTCAGTGACAGAGTCCATTAACAACAGAGATAAGATTCAGGCTGACTGCTTTTTTTGGACACAGCAAAGATGAACCAGAAATATGTCTGCCTAAGGCTCCAGATTTCTGGTCAACACTTGATATTACCCTAGCAATCACATGAATAACTATGACCAAGTAAACTGAAAACAGCCCTCACTAATACTACTACTGCTATCTGTATGTGTTAAATTAGATATTTAATGAGGGTGTGGATGTATGTATATATAAACTACTCTTTACCTGTAACAATGTATGGCTGGAATTCTTCTTAAGAAAGGTCCGCCCAGTTCGCTCTCTCCATGCTCTGGCCGCTGCTACCTGTGATTCCACTTGGGGCAATGCATCAAGACGCACGGGGATAGGGCGCCCTTTAGCAGATAAGCTCTCCAGCTGCTCCAAGTAAGCATAGTTGCTGCCACTCTGAAAAACCAAAGTACTTTCTCACACAATTTGCATTCTCTTACAGAGTTTAACAATCTGTTGTCAGAAGATCTTACAAAGAGTTTAGTGTTAATTTTTAAAATTATTCTTTAAAACTAATTGTATCTTTTGCATTAATAGAGCTTACAGTAGCCTTTAAAAAGAGTTTGTATAAATTCATGTTGTCAAAGATTTTTACTTTATTAATGAGGAACCCAATAAGATGTAAAAACCAGTTCAAAGAACAATCTAAAGAACAGGCATATACAAATGCAATTAGGAATGAGGAGAGGAACTTACTAATAGATGTAAACACATGTTGAGTATCATACAGGACAATGGAATCATCTTTTCTCTAGGGTAAAAATCAATTGTTCCATTACAGAATAATTATTTGCTTTTCTATGGACATAATTCATTTGTATTACTATTTTATTCATTTGAATAAATGAATGAAATCACTCATTCATTATTTTACCCATGAATATTACATTTATCCTTCAATTACTTTAATTGACAGAGTTACAAAATAGCTTAGTCAAAGAAAAGATGGGAATGTAAATTAGTTCTACCACTGTGGAAAGCAGTATGGAGGTTCCTCAAAAAACTCAAAATAGAAGTAACATTTGATCCAGGAATTCCACTTCTAGTAATTTACCCGAAGAAAGCAAGATCCCTGATTCAAAAAGACATATGCACCTCTATGTTTATTGCAGCACTATTTACAGTAGCCAAGATATGGAAGCTAAGTGTCCATCAGAGATGAATGGATAAAGAAGGTATGGTACATATACACAATGGAGTATTATTCAGTCATAAGAAGAAAACAAATCCTACCATTTGCAACAACATGGATGGAACTAGAGGGTATTATGCTCAGTGAAATAAGCCAGTTGGAGAAAGACAAGTACCAAACGATTTCCCTCATTTGTGGAGTATAACAACGAAGGAATACGGAAGGAACACAACAGCAGCAGACTCACAGACTCCAAGAAGGGACTAGCAGTTACCAAAGGGGAGAGGTTGGGGAGGGAGGGAGAAGGGGACTGAGGGGTATTATGATTGATACACATGGTGGAGGGGCAGTCACAGGGAAGACAGGGTAGCACAGAGAAGACAAGTAGTGATTCTGTGGCATCTTACTACACTGATGGACAGTGACTCAATGGGGTATGGGGAGGACTTCATAATATGGGTGAATTTAGTAACCACAATGTTTTTCATGTGCAACCTTCAAAAGAGTATATATCAATGATACCTTAATAAAAAAGAAAAAATAAAATCTAAGGCATACACTCCTTGAATCAGAATATCCTGGAGGGCTTACTAGATAACATGAATTTCATTGAAAGGACATACAATAATCTCTTTTACCTGTTTCAAAGTCTTTCACAATTTTTGCAACTACAAAGCAGTATTTTAGTTGACAACCACCTTCATCTAATGTTATACAAACACTAATGAGAATGCGTATTTTCCTTCTAAGTCACAATGTTTTAGTATCTCTGTGTAATGAAGTCGTTGTTTGGATAACTTATATCTTGCTTTAAATTTACTAAGTAATTCAATCATTACAGGAGGTAAAAGAGTTAACAAGTAATCCATCCAAAATTTGTCAACAACATATGAAGTCGGTTGGCATCCTGTAGACAATAATTCAGAGTGACACCTTAAATAAACCTAGCAGACGGAACACATAACCATTCCTATAAGAAACTATATATATCCACATGACACTGTTATTTAGAGGTTCTGAAGAAAAGGCATAGATAGTGTTCTGGGCTAAATACTGACATTCCAAGACAGGCATATGTCACAGACATTTCAAGTTTAGTTCCAGACCACTGCAATAAAGCAAGTATTGCAATAAAGTTAAGTCAAATGAATTTTTTGGTTTCCCAGTATATATAAAAGTTAAGTTTATACTATACTGTAGTATGTGAAGTGTGCAACAGCATTACATTAAAAAACAATGACCATAAAACTCTTAGAAAAAAACATAGGCAAAAATCTCTTGCACATAAATATGAGCAACTTCTTCATGAACGTTATCTCCCCAGGCAAGGGAAACAAAAGCAAAAATGAACAAGTGGGACTATATCAAGCTGAAAAGCTTCTGTACAGCAAAGGACACCATCAATAGAACAAAAAGGCATCCTACAGTATGGGAGAATATATTCATAAATGACAGATCCGATAAAGGGTTGACATCCAAAATATATAAAGAGCTCACGCACCTCAACAAACAAAAAGCAAATGATCCAATTAAAAAATGGGCAGAGGATATGAACAGACAGTTCTCCAAAGAAGAAATTCAGATGGCCAACAGACACATGAAAAGATGCTCCACATTGCTTGTCATCAGAGAAATGCAAATTAAAACCACAATGAGATATCACCTCACACCAGTTAGGATGGCCACCATCCAAAAGACAAACAACAACAAATGTTGGTGAGGATGTGGAGAAAGGGGAACCCTCCTACACTGCTGGTGAGAATGTAAACTAGTTGTGGAAAGCAATATGGAGGTTCTTCAAAAAACTCAAAATAGAAATACCATTTGACCCAGGAATTCCACTCCTAGGAATTTACCCTAAGAATGCAGGAGCCCAGTTTGCAGAAGACATATGCACCCCTATGTTTATCGCAGCACTATTTACAATAGCCAAGAAATGGAAGCAACCTGAGTGTCCATTAATAGATGAATGGATAAAGAAGAGGTGGTACATATACACAATGGAATACTCTTCAGCCATAAGAAGAAAACCAGTCCTACCATTTGCAACAACATAGATGGAGCTAAAGGGTATTATGCTCAGTGAAAAAAGCCAGGTGGAGAAAGACAAGTATCAAATGATTTCACTCATCTGTGGAGTGTAAGAACAAAGAAAAAAACTGAAGGAACAAAACATCAGCAGAATCACAGAACTCAAGAATGTACTAACAGTTACCAAAGGGAAAGGGACTGGGGAGAAAGGGTGGGAAGGGAGGGATAAGGGGAAAGAAAAAAGGGGCATTACTAATACCAGACATAATGTAGGGTGAGGGGCACGGGGAGGGTTGTATGACACAGAGAAGACAAGTAGTGATTCTATAGCATTACTATGTTGATGGACAGTGACTGTAATGGGGTATGTGGGGGGAATTTCGTGATGGGGAGAGTCTAGTAAACATAATGTTCCTCATGTAATTACAGATTAATGATAACCAAAAAAACCCCACCAATGTACATAACATTTATTATAAAAAATGCTACAATACAGTAAGTCAACATTTACCCATATTATCAAGTTCTCACCCTTTCCAGTGCAGTCACCGTCCATCAGCGTAGTAAGATGTTACAGAATCATTAACTGTATTTTCCATGCTATACTACTTTTCCCATAACCAACCTATATTGTGATTGCTTATTATTGTGCCCCTTTATTCTCTTCCCTGTCCTCCACCACCCTCCCCAAACCCTTCCCTTTGGTAACCACTAGTCCCTTCTCAGTGTCTATTCTGTTACTTCTGTTTTGCTTTGTTTTTTATACTCCACAAATAAGTGAAATCATTAGGTATTTGTCTTTCTCCGCCTAGCTTATTTCACTGAGCATAATATCCTCCAGTTCCATATAGGTTGTTGCAAATGGGAGGATTTCTTTTCTTTTTATGGCTGAATAATAATCCATTGTGTATATGTACCACATCTTCTTTATCCATTCATCTACTGATGAACACTTAGGTTGCTTCCACATCTTGCCTACTGCAAATAGTGCAGTGATAAATATAGGGGTGCATATGTCTTTCTGAATCTGGGATCTTGTTTTCTTTGGGTAAATTCCTAGGAGTGGAATTACTAGGTCAAATGATATTTCTATTTTTGATTTTATGAAGAACCTTCATATTGCTTTCCACAATGGTTGCACCAATTTACATTCCTACCAACAGTGTAGGAGGGTTCCCATTTCTCCACATCCTCGCCAGCATTTATTTCTTGAACTGACTCTTCTTTTCATGAATGATTTCTTGGTAGCATGCAATGCTGTTTGATACCACTTAAGCCAAAGCACTTCTTTCAAAATTGGAATCAATCCTCTCAAACCCTGCCACTGCTTTGTCAACTAAGTTATGTCATATTCTAACTCCTTTCTTGTAAACAATCTTCACAGCATCTTCACCAGTAGCTTCCATCTCAAGAAACTACTTTCTTTGTTCGTCCATAAGAAGCAACTCATCTGTTCAAGATTTATCATGAGATTGCAACAATTAAGTCACATCTCCAGGCTCCACTTCTAATTCTGGTTCTCTTGCTATTTCCATCACATCTGCAGTCACTTCCTCCATGGAAGTCTTGAACCCCTCAAAGTCATCCATGAGGGTTGGAGTCAACTTCTTCTAAAGCTGTTAATGTTAGTATTGTGACATCTTCCCATGAATCACAAATATGTTTCGCAGCATCTACAATGGTGAGTCCTTTCTAGAAAATCTTCAATTGACTTTGCCCAGATTCATCAGGGGAATCACTATCTATAGCAGTTATACCCTTATGAAATGTAGTTCTTAAATAATAAAACTTGAAAGTTGAAATTACTCCTTGATCCATAGCCTAGAAGAACAGATGTAGTGTGAGAAGGCATTAAAACATTAATCTCATTGTACATCTCCATCAGAGCTCTTGGGTGACCAGGTACACTGTTAATGAGAAGTAGCATTTTTAAAGGAATATTTTTTTCTGAGCAATAGACCTCAATAGTGGGTGCTTCAAATATTCAGTAAACCATGTTGTAAACAAATGTGCTGTCATCCAAGCATTGTTTCATTTACAGAGCACAGAGTAGATTTAGCATAATTTTTAAGGGCCCTAGGATTCCCAGAATGACAAACACTGACTTTAACCTAATGTCACCAGCTACATTAGCCCCAAACAAGAGAGTGTGACAGTCCTTTGAAGTCAGTCATTGACGTAGATGGCATCTTCTTCCAATGGAAGTCTGTTTCATCTACACGGAAAATCTGTTGTTCAGTGTAGCCACCTTCATTACTTAACTTAGCTAGATCTTGTAGATGACTTGCTGTGGCTTCTACATCAACTGCTGCTTCATGTACTTCCAGGTTATAAAGATGGTTTCTTTCCTTAAACCTCATCAACCAGCCTCTGCTAGCTTCAAACTTTTTTTCTGCAGCTTCCTCACCTCTCTTGGCCTTCACAGAATTGAATAGAATTAGGGCCTTGCTCCAGATTAGGCTTTGACTGACGGAAATGTTGTAGCTGTTTTCATCCAGACACTAAAACTTTCTATCAGCAGTAAGGCTGATTTGCTTTCTTATCATTCATATGTTCGCTGGAGTAGCACTTTAAATTTCCTTCAAGAACTTTTCCTTTGCATTCACAGGTTGGCTAACTGGAGCAAGAGGCCTAGCTTTAAGCTTCTCTAGGCTTTTGACATGTCTTCCTCACCAAGCTACATCATTTTCGCTTTTGATTTAAAGTGAGAGACATGTGACTCTCCTTTCACCTGAACATTTACAGGCCACTGTAGGGTTATTAATTGGCCTAATTTCAGTATTGTCGTCTCAGAATAGGGAGGCCAAGGGAGAGAGATGGGGGGAACAGCCTGTCAGTGCAGCAGTCAGAACACACACAATATTTATTAATCAAGTTCACTATCTTATATAGGTGCAGTTTGTGGTGCCCCAAAGCAACTGCAATAGTAACATCAGCAATCATAGATCACGGATCACTGTTAACAAATATAGTGAAAAGGTTCAAGAATTACCAAAATGTGACACAGAAACACTAAGTGAGCAAATGCTGTTGGAAAAAGACACCAGGAGACTTTTTCAACGTAGGATCGCCACAGACCTTCCATCTGTAAAAACTACAGTGCAACAACGGGAAGCGCAATAAAAAGAGGTGTGCCCATAAAAGGTTTTTCCCATGTATTCATTCATCCACCTGCCTAGAAATTTATTTTCAAAGTTACACTGAAACATGTGGGAAAATAAATAGGCAAGAAACAAGTGAATTTTTAAAAAGAGTAACAGAAAGACTCTAGCCCTATAAGTATTATAATGGTCTAATTAAATCCCTATGGTACTAGGATAAGAATAGACAGCTAATTGGAAGAGGAAAGAGAACTCAAATACAGATGGAGTCAAGAAATCCCCTATTTACTACTACTCCCTCTTGTGCCCAACTATAGCCATTTAACTACAGAATACTTTCTGGCTAAGCCCAGATGTAGCCTGCCCCAAAGCTATATATCCTAAATAAGAGTTAGCCTGTCCACAGATATTGTCCACTTACTTACAGCCTGCAAGTCAGTCCTCCCACTAAAGGGAAGGGCTTGGTGGAGAAAAAGTCCCTCAAAATTACAGAGAAAACACATGACAACTACCCATACTTGCCAACTTAGTCCTTCAATCATAAATAAATATCCAAATAAAGATTATTAGACATTTGAGGACAACCAACTGCCTGAAATAGGTCATAGATGAAACAAACAGAGGGGTTTCCTGATAAAAACAGAGATAATTTTAAAAAATCCACCATAGATAGATGGCAGTTAAGCAGGTCCCATAAAAAGTCAATTGACAAAAAAGTTAAACAGAAGTCACTAGAACTTGCCATCCAGGATATATTCTTTCTGGGACAGCACTTTAGGAGAGAGTTGGATTTCCTTTTCCTTTGGGGATGGTTCTATAATGAAGAGTATTTATATACTGAATACTATAAAATGCTGCTTAATGGTCTTTATAATTCAGCAGAAGTACTATGTATTTAAGTATACTTAGACTCTATTTAATACTTATTTCAGTCTATTTTGAATTAAATTATTTCAACTACAGAATATGCTATTTTAAGGGCCTGGGCTCTATCTTTACATATTTCCTTTACACTTATGCTCTCAAACAACTAGATAGTACCATGGGTATTGTGGTGTTCAGTAAATGTTCATTTCATTTTCTTTTTCTGCCTCATTTTAAAAGTAATTCATGCACGTGGAAAAGACTCAAGGAATATAGCAGGGGAAAAAAGTTCCTACTACTACTGAGAGTTAAATAAATAGCTAATCCCATCATCTTTCATAGTAAGGAGTCAATAGAAACAAGTAATATTTAAATAGGTAATATTTATTTTGAACTATAAAATCAGATAGAAGAAGTGAATTTTAAGTACTACAATTATTTTACTATGGCTAATATATTCTGAAGAACTAAAGGTTTACAAGATTGATATGTGAGATAGCATTATCTGAATGTCAGGACAATTCAAAAGGCTCCTTCTTACCTGAATAGCTTCCACCTTAGAGGTCCACTCTCGAGCCTTTTGTAAGGCTTCTTTCAGGGCCAACACATTGGGTAGAAAGGCTGGAATGTTCTTAGCTTCGTTCACAATGCTTTCTAAACTTGCCACACTGTGCCGTGGTCTAAAAAAAACAAAAATAGGGCATCTAGATGCATGAGGAAAAATCAAATTGCTACCAACATTTTGGTAACATTTTACAATATGTAGAGAATTTTCATATATATGATTTCACTGAATTCTTAGCACAATCCAATAAGGCAGGCAAAGCAGCTATTTATTTCCATTTTACAGATAAGAAAACTTTAGTTCAAAGATTATTTTCCCCAAAGTGATTTAATGTAGTAAAATGCACACCTAAAATATTGACTCAGCATGAGTCTCAGATCCCATGCTCTTCTCATGCCACTGAACTGCCTCTACTTTGGTGCTTTTCTCACTATTCTACAATGCCTCTGTGCAGTGTCTGAAATTGTCAGAGACACGTTACACAGCAATGTAGAAATTCATTAATCCATTAATGTTGACTATGTACATTTAATCAAACTACATTCATTAACACTGAGATATATAAAGATGAGTAGTACACAGACCTTATCCACAACTAATCAGAATACAAAAATTGTACTGGGGACTAAAAATAATTCTGCCTCAGAGTTGAGAAGGGCTTGAGCTAGGCCTTAACAAAGTGTGATTTTTGTCAAGTGAAAGGTTAAAGAAAAAAATAGGAATATAATGAAAAAAGACATGGAGAAACATTTAAAAAAGACTTGATAATCCAATTTAAGATGGCAGGTGGTATGAGGATGGAAGGTGAGGTAAAGAGTTGTAAGAGCAAGAAGTAAGGGAATTTGTCAGGAAAGAAAGATGCACACAGATCAAGATGTCTTGGGAGCCATGAAATTCACAATGCAAGCAATGGGAAGCTCCTAAGGGTGGGATGGTTTCATCATTCCTGAACCCTACTGTGTGCAGGCACTGTGCTAGGTCCTGGAGATTATTAATGGAAGGAATGATTGAGTCCTTACGTCATGAAACTTTTTAATTTTGGGGTGGAGAGAGGGATTATTACTAATGAGTTATGATGCACCATTAAGTGTAATGATGAAGGAAAGTAAAGATGCTATCAGAGTATCTCGTAGGAGGACCTACTTGACTTAGCAGATTAAGGAAGTCTTCCCAGAGGTAACCTCTAAGCTTTTTTATCCCTTTTGAATAGGACTTAGTCAGGAAAGCTGGGCCCAGAGGAAGGTTAGGGGTGGTAGAGGTGCATCACAGTGGGTGGGCAGAGGGGAAGTGTTCCACAGCTCAACAAATAAACATGTGCAAAGGTCCAGAGACAAGAATGAACACAGCATATCTGAGGAACCAAGAGCAGAAAATCACTATGTCTGGAACATACAATTCAAAAGAAAAATGGCAAGGGATGAGGGCAGATATTTAAACAAGGAGCCAGATTACAGATGGCCCTAAAAATCAGCTTAAGGAACTTCATCCCAAGAGGAATGGAAAAAGCAAAGGGATTTAAACAAGGGAGTCAAACAGTCACACCTGTACTTAGGAAGATACCAGCTGCAGTGTGGAATATGGATTAGAACCTGCTGCTGTGATCTACGGTCAGCTGTAGGTCAACTACGACAGCAGCTCAAGGAAAAGAATCAAAGTAAGAAATATTGAGGAAATATCAGCATGACTTGGTAATTAACTGACTTTGAGGGTAAGGAAATTGATGGGGGGGTCAAAGTTGATTTCCAAAGTACTGGCTTGTTTAGATGAGTGAAAGATGGTAAAAATTAAAGAAAAAAGGAACAAAGGGAGAGATTATAGGAAGGAGTTAATGAATTAAATTTTGGGTATGGAGAATTTAAGGTACTGATGGGATAGCAAACAGAATTATCTAATAGGCAGATGGTATCTACGAAAAAAATCTATGTTATAGATGAGAATTTGGAGTTAGTGTGAAGATGGTAATGGAGCCCAGAAATTAGATAAAAATTCCAGGGAGAGGTACAGAATGAGAAGTAAAGTGATCTAGAGCAGAATCTTAAGAAAAGCATTTACTTAAGAAGCAGAGAAGGCCAAAGGAAGAGGAGATCAAGAAAAGAATGGTCAGTAGTTAACCAATACTTTATCTCTTCTTTATCTAATTCTTTATCTTTTTCTAAGATATTAGAATTAGGATGTGCTAATTCTAAATAGAATAAGAATTAAGGATGTGCTACAGAAAAATAACTTTGGCAAGAATTAGAAAAGGTTACATTCTACTTCCCACTATCCCACCCACCCTATCCTCCTCTATTTTTTTAAATCAATTTTATTTTCTTCATTAAACTAATTATCCAAAATTCATTCATTCATTCATTTATTCACCTATCTCTCCCCACTAGAATCTAGAATGTTGGCTCTATTTTAGAGCAGGAACCTCATGAGTCTTTTTCCCAATTGTCTCCATAGCACCTCAAAATAATGTGTGCTATGTATTAGTACCCTTTAAGTACCGAACTGCAAAGATCAGGGGAAAATACAGGAGTACTGTAACTAGGTCAGTGACAATGGAGATGAGGAAGATAGATGAGGAAGACATTTTTGAGGCAAATCACCAAAACTTGGTGACTGAAACAGGGAAGTGGGGAAAGGAATTTTCAGATAATACTACCAATAAAATTTCATTTGGTAGACTATGGTCAGCTCATCAGATATACCAAATCATAGTTTTGCATTCCACAATTAGTTAGTTTTTTCCCTTTTAATATCCTCCCACGTCCTGGAACTGTCATGACTCTAAAGACACAGAGTAATTTGAATGTTTCAGATAGGAAAAGTTACGATAAATTTTAGTACATATTCTCCAGGGCACCTGAACAGCAAAATACCCAGAATACATGGAGCCTTGGCTCAAGAGGCAGTTGATTAAATCATCTAAGGCTCTTCTAATCAAATGCATCCAAAATAAGTGGCTGGCTAAATATGTAAGTACATGGAGACTTTGGAATGAAGTGGGAAAGGCTTTAGGTTTCAGCTGTTATTTAATAATTATGTGATCTCTTTAATTACCCGTTTCCACATCCTCACAATAGATATTATGTAAATATAAGAAATACTTTCATGAAAAAAAATAGGTGATACATGGTCAAACCACGAATGGTTTACTTAAATCTCACAAATCCAATGGGGCACCAATGCTAAAGAAGCTGCTTAACATACTCATGTCTGATTTTTATCTCCCACTATTTTCCTGTATAATTCCTCCACTCTAAAAGAGCCCATTTAACTTCTGCCACCTGAACACACCCTATGTATTCCTTAAACTTAGCTAATGATATTTCTCTTACCTCCCCTTCCAGTTTAATCCTACTCATTCTTCAAGGATCCACCTAAGTTCTTACTTTTCTCTCAAGTTTCTCTTCTGACCATCTAAGCTAACAATCATCTCTCCTCCTCTTGAATTCCTATAGCATTTTTCTATTCCTCTCAGTTAACAATAACATACTACAATGGGCTTTGTATTTCTTAGCTCCTTAGTTTAGTAATGGAATGCTCTAAACAAAGTACTACTTTCTATCAGTTAGAAACTGCCTAACGAAGTACTCTGCACACAATGTGCACATAGTATGTGATAACTTAAGGATTGGTCAAGGAAGGCACAAGACCTTTAAATATTTAATGAAACAGACCGTTATTCTCTCCCTTTCTACTCCCTGACTTAGTTATTAAAAAGGCAAGTCACCAATATGTATTTACCTTGCCTGTAGGCAGACTTTTGCCTTTTCTTCCCATCGCTCAGAGACTGTAAGGAGCTCCTGTAGTTCAGCCATTGCTTTCTCCACAGCATGGTGGGGTGCCAACCCCACCCCAGAATCTATCAATTTCTTCATCACATCCAAAGTGACTTGTTGTGAATCTGATAGGGTTAGTCTTACTTCATCTAACCATCGAGCCTGCTGTAGCTCTTGCTTCAGTCGGGCTAATTCAGGCAGTTCCACATAGAGACTAGAGCCCATGTCTATCAACACCTGGAGTTTGGAAGAATCTGGGGTTTCATCCATCATGGCCCCTTGAGCACGTTCATGAAACTCTTCCACATCATCCAGCAGATTCTGAAAAGGTCAAAAGAATAAAAGTAAAAACAGAAATTTAGAAGGTACAAAATAAGTAAAGACTAGACACAGTTCAGGGAAACTATCAAATTATAGACCATCTAATAATCTCACCATCATAACATCAAATAAGTATCATTCTTACAGGTATAAATATGCTTCTCTATACTTACTTACCTAATCCTACTTTTAAGATATGATTAATTCATTCAAAGAATATTTAATGACTGCTGACTCAGATGCAGGCGCTGTTCTAGGCTTACAGCATTAAACAAAACATACGAAGTTCTTATATTCAAGAAACATGCAATTTAATATAAGTTGCCAGATACTGAATACATGAGTCAAATGTTTCAGCTATGAAAACAAAATAGGACAACACAACAGAGGTCACAAAGTAAAATACTGCTTTGCAATGGTCATGGAAGATAGATGAACTAAAACTAATATGAGACAGCGATAGGAACCACAAGATCTCAAGAAGAGCAGTTAAGGCAGGGCAAATAATTGCAAAAAATTTTGAGGAGGAATGAGCTTGTTATCTTGCTCTGAGGAGCAAAGTGGATGAGGAAAAAATGTAGTTAAAGAATAAGCAGAGGTCAGATTACATAGTGACTTACAGACGATGAGCTTGCATTTCATTCTAATGGCTCTGGGAAACCACTGGATGATTTTAACAACAGGGAAGTGGTATGATTTGATTTATATTTTACATGATGACTCTGGCTACTAAATGAAAAATAAACTGTCAGGGACAAGAGCAGAACAAGGGAGACCAGTGAAGAGGCTGTTGCAGTAATCTAAGGTCAGATTCTAATGGTTTAGGGCATAGTTTAAGCAATGGAGATGATGACAAATGGTTCACTTTGGGATACACTGTGGAGAGCACTAGTGACTGGATATAAGGTATAAAGGAAATGAACTGAGGATTTTGATTTACTAAAGGGCTTTTAAAATGCCTTTTAGGCTGCCAAAGGGAAATGCAGACTATGCAACTGGATATACAAGTCTGCAAGAAAAGAAGAAAGGCAGTTAGAGGTGGAGATTTGAGAACCAACAGGATATAAGTGATATTGAATGTCACTGAGCAAAAAAGAAGATATCAGGACTTAAGGTAGATAAAGGGCTTAGACTCCTAATATACTCCAACACTTAGAAATCAAGCCAAGGAGAAAACAAACAGCAAAGACGACTAAAGAAAAGGAATTGATTGTGAATGAGCTAAGAAAACTGGAGAGTGGGTTGTCACTGATGTTTAGAGAAGGAAGTCTCTGAGGAAGAAAAGCACAGTCAACTATCAAAACACTCTTATGACAAGGAGTAAGACAAAAATCATGCTAGATTCCACAAGCTGATAACCCTGATTAAAAAAAAAACATTTTAGATACCCTACCCACAGTCAAATCATAAAAACATATCACCAACTATCAAAAAATCATAAACTATGCAGATTAATATATTTGATACATACTTTTGAGATTTCACATATACATTAAACCACCAGGGCCCTGGTAATTTCAGAGGTCTGCATTTTTAAAAGCTCATGAACTAGTAACTCATTGATACATTCAGATTCTTTTAACTGATTTCTTGCATTTCAATTACATCTGTGTTAAATGGGGGTCTGGCCTAAAATTTATATAGAAAAAAATAATTATAAACTAACATTAGTTCCAGAATTGTAAAGGGGGAACTGAAGGCTAAGAATGAAACCAAGACATTCTTCCTGCCAACTAAAATAACCTTAAGTAGAAGCACTTATGTAAGAAAAGAAACAGAACAAAATACTAGTCTATACCACTATTCTGTTTACCCAAAATAGTAGCCCATACTATAAAAGATATTACCCATGAAATGAATGTAATACTCCACCTTTACTTGTCGAGCTTGGCTGATGACACATGGAAGACTAAAAAGTTGTTGAACAAAGGCCTTCAATTCTTCTACTGTCAGTTTGGTCCGAGTCCTCCCACTATCTGGGCTCTGCCTAATGTGAAATAATAATATTGAGATGTAAGTAAGAAAAATTCACAGTCTTTCTGTTATTAAAGGGGCTTCTAGTCTCTAGAATTCTGACCCAAGCAATCCCAGAATCCTAGTGTTCGAGAGATTCCACTCCAATGGTGGTTACTTCCAAATTAGGTTTTTAGCTCTTCAGTTAATGACTCAAAGATTCAACTCTCCAAGTTACACAGTTCCTCCAAACTTAGAACTATTAAACATTTTAAACATTCAATAAATTCCTCACAGTAAAATACTAAGTTCATTGATAAAACTCAATCTCCTACCTCAAGAAGTTTAACAATGTGGAATAATAAGGGCCTTTAATTTGGATCAGGAGACAATAAACCCTTTGAAACCGATTCAAAATTTTTTGTGTATGGGCACTTTTCTGAGAAGAGGGTCCCCAAGCTTTGCCAGCTTCTCCTAGAGGGTCAATGACCCAATGACAGGTGAAGATTTCCTGATCAATGTCTCTAAGAAAGGTTATCTGATAAAATGGTAGATAAAAGTATACAAAGTAATTTAAAACCCAATGTGAACTGCTATAGAAAAAGCCATCCAGATACAAGGAATGTGTTGGAATGAATATGAAACAATACCACATCGAACTTAACACAGGAAATTAAATCACATCAAGGATGTATACTTCACAACACCCTCCCCTGCATCCATCAAGGTCACTCTTTGCTGCCACCTACCTTCAGCCTATAGTATCACTTATTTATTTACAAATACTTACTGTATACCTACTACATGCCAGGCATTGTTCTAAGCACAAGAAATAAACCAATGAAAAAAAGGAAAAAATCCCTGACATTCTATACCTAGCATACATTCTAGTAGGGTTAGAAAGAAAGGAGGAGACAGACAATAATATAAGTAAATTAGTGTATCAGGAGATGACAGGGATGGGAGATAAAGCAGGTAAAAAGAATAAAAAGAATGCAATTTTATAAAGGGATATTAGAGGAGGCCTCTCTGAGAATATGGCATCTGAAAAAAGACTTGAAAGAAGTGGGGAACAAAGCACCAGAATACCAGAGGAAGACAGAACTCCAAGCAAGTACGAAGGCTTAAGCAGGAATGCGCCTAACTGTGTATGAAGAACTGTAAGGGGATGAGGGTTCAGAATAGAGCGAGAAAGGGATAGTAGTAGGAGGTAAGATTAAGGCATTACTGAAGGAGGGAGGGACATGGCCACAAGAGGTCAAAGGTAAAGTAAGGACTCACAGGCCAGTTAAAATTTTGGCTTTTACTCTGAAAAAAAGAGAAAACCACTAGAGAATTCAACTCTTCTTAGTCTTACCTGTGTTTCTGCTTTTTGCTCAGGAGCAGCTGAGCCACAGATGCACAGGTCTCAGCTTCTTTTACAGCATCCCTGAGTTTTCTAAAGAGATCATTCTCTGGGTATTTCCTATCCTCAGCATCTTCCAGCATTACTCGTAATTCAAGCAGATCTGTAAAAATAAATAAAAGCCATATACTATGACCACAGACATAAAAAGCCACTGAAAAATATTCTGCAGCTATGAAAATCTCACTAGTGCAACAAAAGCTTATGACCAGGTGATTATTCCTAATCCTTAGACAACTTCTCTCAGATAAAGCAATTTCTTTGTCAGTTATTACTCCATTGGCAACAATGGCTTCTCAAAGTATCTAGCTACTGCAAGTTAGCTATCTGTCCCACTTTGTATCAACTTTTTCACTGAAAAGATTCTCAAATAGAAAATGAAGTCTATAGTCAACCAACCCGTTAGTTTCAAATCTCATGAAGCCTAAGATTTTCCCTTAATGGAGGAAAAAAACACATAAAAAAAAAACACCAAGGCCTCTTTCAAAATGACAATTACAGCACATGCATACAAGAGGAGGAGACTTAACCTTTTTTGTGATTGAAGTTGGCAGCTAATGCCTCCGTAACACGACTGACCCAAGTATCATAGGACTGTGCCCTGACTTTCACACCATATAGCAGAGAAGGGAGGTCCTCTAATGGGTAGCGGTATCTAAAACAACAAAAACACAGAAATAAAAATTTCAAAAACAACAACTTGAAAATAAATTAAAATTTAAGTACAATCAGCTTAAGAAAAATACAATGGCCAGGTAAATGTGGTCTTGGTAAACATAGAGAGAAAAATCAAATAAGCCCGTAGTGTTTTAACTGAGCGAGAGACAAGGAACATGTTAAATAAACTGATAAAGACTAATTTTTGTTGCTAAGTTTGGGGGCCAACTTAAAAGAACTAGTCCTCAAGAAGGGAGGCAGACACACAAGAAGTTACCAGCCCAGCCACAGAGAAGGGAATTATCCAACACAGTTGGTTTTAAAAGAATATAATGGAAGTTTTACAAGAAACTTTTGGATACCTAAGACATTTCTTCTGCATAGGGCAGGGGCAGAGATCAGTTGGATGGTAAAGACACACAAGACGCTCAGGATTACAGGAGCATGTCAGAGCAGAGAGAAAACATGTGGTTCTGCATGCTGAACACTGTCGCTCATCATCAGGAACAAGTTCAAACACTTCTTCTTCTGACATCATGACACCCTGAAATACAATTTATATCATCAGATCAAGTCTTTCTAGTTTTTCAAGTATCAAAGAACTCAAGTCAATGAATTGTTTTATGGGCAAATCTGACTAAAGATGTGAACACGGAAAGTTACAATGGCATAGCATCAAAATACTTCCTAAAAATAATCATTACCTATTTTTAAAAAATGCACAAGATTAATAAACACTGGTGTGTAAGAATGCATATTTGACTGATAGAACTATTTTTAAAACACAAGGAAGTTATCACTACAAAGGTCAAACAGTCATTTTTTTTTTTAGGGGAGGGAGGGAAACTGTAATTAGGAGGTACTTTTGGGGTGGCTAACAGGAGTTCCAGTTCTTGAGCAGAATCAAAATGACAACAAAGTTTACCATAAGTAATTCATGAAGGTATACTTTTGTTTTTGTGGTTTTTTCCTTTTCCTCAAAACAAGAAAAACATTAATTAAAAAAAGAGATACTGTCCATAAAGATAATACACCCTTGAACCAAATATATTAGCAACTTATGATCTGAAAATAACACTGATAGGTACAGACTTATGCGAAGACAAAGTACAAAATTAAACTACGTCAATATCTACTTCAGCAAGGCATCAAAGACAAAGTTCAGTTCAGTACACCAGTTTAAGAAAATAAAGAGTATTGAAGTCCACTCTACAAAGACTTCTATTTAATTTGCAAGGGCTCCCTTTACAATTTCTCCTTACTTGAGCAAGGTACTTATAAACCTAATTACACTAAGAGCAAACTTTTTTCCCACTTAAAGAAGGCAAGAACCTGATAATTTATTCACTGGCAGACACCAATCCAATTCTTTCAAAACATACTTTGTTTTTGATATTGGCTTAATTTAGATATATCTTGACTATATACTCTTACGTCTTTCCATTTTCTCATATTAGCATTTAATATTTTCTTTAAAAATTATTTTTATGTAAAGAAGGTTCCAAATGTACTGCAGGTATTTCTTGGTTTACAGGAATTTACACAGCTTCAGAACAGCTGGCAGACAGAGGATGCTAATACATCGACTAGCAAAGTCCTGGCTACTTCAAGAAATTTTACACCATTTCCCAAATTGTACTCCAAGGACCATTAGTCCTACAAGATATTCTGCAAAAAAAACAGAGAAATCAATTCTTTTTGGGGAAATGCTATTATATCCCTCCCAACTTAGAGATTAACAATGAACACCAGCATATTCCTAAAGGATCAGAACTTTACAGTAAAGAATCCAAAATTCCTTTTTTCCTTAACACACTATCATTTGCCAAACTTTTCTATCACAGAACAATTTTTCCTTATAATACTTTCTAACATATAGCTTATATTCCTCAAAAAACACTTTGAAAAAGGAAAATCATAAATTATCAAGAGGGAACAGAGAAGAAAAACATCAGAAATGCAAATTAAAAAGCTGTTTGAAATAATCCAGGTGAGAAAATTAAGGAATGGAACAGAACATTGGCAGTCAAGAAAAAAGTGGGGTGGGAGGGCAGTGATGAGACATCAACAAAATAAACAAAAATTTAAAACTAGTTATTGGACATGGATGAGTGAGTCAAGGATCATATTAATGATCCTGGACCTTACTGTAACAGGCAATTAGGAAAGGAAGGGGGTTTGTGAATGGGTAGAGAGAGAGGAGATTATGTTCTGTATTAGATACTGAAACTGAGATGACAGAAATCTAAACAGAAAGGTAAACACATGGAGATGCAGATTACAACGGGCAACTGGACATACCACTTCTTTTCAAAGTGACAATAATTCCTGTATTTGCAAATAAGAGCAGGAAACACCAAGAGGTGAGAAATGTAACCACAAGGTAACAGCTTAGAGAGAATTAAAATCCTAAGCACGGCTAGGATTTCCTTGAAAAATAGCACAAAAGGAAAACAACCAAAGGTCAAAGGCTGAACCCTGCAAACACTAGCAGTTGAGATAGAAGAGGAAAATGAGAGAAAATGAGGACACTGACCACAGAAAAACCACTCAAGAAGTTTTTTAGGAAAAGCTAAAAACTTTTCTCAAGATAAGACAAATGCATAATGCAAAGAAAGGGCAGAGGGAATTATCTAGAAACAGAGGAATTATCTAGAAACCTAAGTTCCTAGAGAAATTTGATCAAAGTATAGATTATCATGAACTGTGATATTCAAATCACTATAAAACACAAAAAATTAATACCCCAAAAATGATGCAGGTTAAATCTGAAATGAGACTATACCACAAAAACTTACATCATGAGTACCTAATGTATTTAAATTTTTACCAATATACTTAAATTTCAAACTTCAGAAGACAAACTCCAGGCAATGGGAAAAAGGAATTCCATTTTAAATAAACATATTTTAAATGAATAATCTAAGTTTCCACTTTAGGAAACTACAAAAAGAGCAAACTAAATCCAAAGTAAGCAGAAGAAATAGTAAGAATTAGAGAGGAAAATAATGAAACTAAAAACAGGAAATCAATACAGAAAAATCAATGAAACCAAAAGCTACTTTTTTTGGAAAAGTTCAACCAAACTGAAATTAGCCAGGCTAAGAAAAAAATTAAGTGGACACAAATGTCAATGATCAGAAATGAAAAAGGGAGACATCACTACAGATCCCATGGACATTGCAAGGATAGTAAGAGAATACTTTAAACAACTCTATACTCACAAATTTCCTATGTAAATGAAATCAACCATTCCTTAAAAACACAAGCTGTCAAAACTCACACAATTAAAGACAGTCTGAATTGAATAGGTCTGTATCAATGAAATTTAATCATTAACTAAAAAACTTCCAAAAAACAGAAAGCACCAGACCCCAGTGGGCTCACTGGCAAATTTTCAACAAACATTTATGGAAGAAATTATACCAATTCTCCACAATCTCTTGGGGATAGAAGCAAAGGGAATACTTCTTAACTCATTCTACAAACCAGCATCACCCTAACCAAAACCAGACAAAGAAATTACAAGGAAAAAAACTATAGGGCAGTATCTCTCAAGAACATAGATGCAAAAAGGTATAAAAAGGTATAAAAAGAATTATACACTATGATTAAATGGGATTCATCCCAGGTATGTAGTTTCAACATTCAAAAATCAATTAATGTAATCCCACCATATCAATAATGTAATCTGTAACATCAAAAATTACATGATCATACCAATAGATACAGAAAAGGCTTCTGACAATATCCAAAACCCATTCCTGATTAAAAAAACTTTCAATAAACTAGCAAGAGGGGGAACTTTTTCAACTTCATAAGGAATGTCTACAAAAAACATATAGTTGACATCACTGTTAACGCTAAGAAACATTCCCACTATGATCAGGTACGAGGCCAAGAATGTCCTCTCCCACCACTCCATTTCAGTATCGTACTGAAAGTCCTAGCTAAAGCATAAGACAAAAGGAAATAAAAAAGGTATACAGATTGAGAAGGAAGAAACAGAAATCTTTGTTCACAGATGACAATATCACCTGTGTAGAAAATCTTAAAGAATCAACAAACACACTCCTAGAACAAGCAATTATGGCAAAGTTATAGGATACAAGGTTAATATATGAAATCAATCTCTTTCCTACATACCAGTAATGAATAAGTAGAATTTTAAATTTACAAACTCATTACCATTAACATTAGCACACCCAAAAATGAAACACTCAGGTATCTAACAAGACATGTACAAGGAGGGAAACTACAAAACTGATGAACAAAATCAAAGAACTAAGTAAATGGAGAGATACTCTATGCTCATGGATAAGAAGACTCAATTTTGTCAAGATATCAGTTTTTTCCAATTTAAAATCTACACTCAATACAATCCAAATCAAAATCCAGCAAATTATTTTATGGATGTCAACAAACTGATTCTAAAGTTTACGTGGAAAGGCAGAAAGACTCCTATAGCCAACTCAGTATTGACAGAGTAAGAATGTTGGAGTACTGATACCCGACTTAAAGACTTACTCTAAAGCTACAGCAGTTAATAAAGAGAGTGTGGTACTGACAAATCAATCAATGGGCCCAGAAACAGACCCACACAAATATAGTCAACTGATTTTTCACAAAGGAGCAAAAGCAATACAATGGACAAAGACAGTATTTTCAACAAATGGTACTGTTAACAATTGGAGATTCACATGCAAAAACATAAATCAACATGGACCTTACCCCTTCACAAAACCAACTCAAAATGAATCATAGACCTAAATGTAAAATGCAAAGCTACAAAAATCATAGAAGATTACAGAGGAGGAAACCTAGATTACATTAGGTATGGCAGCAAATTTTTAGCTACCACACCAAAGGCACAATCCATGAAAGAAAACAGTTGATAAATTAAACTTCATTACAATTAGAAACTGCTCTGCAAAAACTGTACTAAGAGAATGGGAAGACAAGCCATACACTAGAAGAATACATCTGGTCCAGGACTGTTACTCAAAGTATACAAAGAACTCATTAAGATTCAGCCATAAGAGAAGAGTCGGTTACTAATTGGACCAAAGACCTTAACAGACACCTCACCAAAGATTTAACAATGGCAAATAAGCATATGAAAAGATGCTCCACATCATACTTCACCAGGGAAATGCAAATTAAAACATCAATGAGATAGTACTACACAATTAGAACGGCCAAGATCTGGAACACTGACAACACCAAATGCTGGTGAGGACATAGAGCAAAAGAAATTCTCACTCAGTGCTAATGGCAGTACATAATGGTACAGCCACTCTGGAAGGCAGTGGTGACTGCTTACAAAATTAAACATACTCTTACCATACAATCCAGCAATCATGCTCCTTGGGTATTACCCAAAGGAAGTGAAGAATTATGTCCACACAAAAACTTAAATAAACACAGATATTTATAGCAGCTTTATTCATAATTACCACAACTTGGAAGCAACCAAGATGTACTTAGTAGGTGATGTGGCACATAAGCGAACTGGTACATCTAATGGAATATTATTCAGTGACAAAAAGAAATGAGGCATCAAGCCATGAAAAGACATAGAGGAATCTTAAATGCATTATTAGTAAGTGAAAGAAGACAATCTGAAAAGGTTACATACTTTATGATTTCAACTACATGACATTCTGGAAAGCACAAACTATAGAGATAGTAAAAAGATCAGTGTTTGCCAGGAGTATGGCAGGTGGGGGTGAGGAAGGGATGAAGAGATGGAACACAGAGGAATTTCAGAGAAAACTATATTTAAATACTCTATGATTCTGTAATGATAGGCACATGTCAATTATGTATTTGTCCAAACCCACAGAATGAGCAACACCAAAAGTGAACCATATTATAAACTGTAGACTTAGGTAATTGAGTTGTGTCAATGTAGGCAGATCAAGTGTAACAGATGTATGACTACTCTGATAGGGAGGGTGGAAAATGTAGGAGGCTATGCATGTAGGGGGGGGCAGAGATAATGGTAAATCTCCATATCTTCCCCTCATTTTGCTGTGAAACCTTAGACTACTCTAAAAAGTGTCTTATTAAAAAACATATATAAAAGATTACTAAATAGACAAGCAAATATATAACCAAAAGAAGAATTTTAAGAATATAGTTATAAATTGAGAATATTAACAATCATGTCATACACCACATACTTCAAAAAGTTAAAAAAAATTTATGGTATCTTACTCTTTCTTGTTTTTAGTGCAAGTAATTCAAACAACTAGAAAGAGAAATCTGATCATTTCGTAAAAATTTTTACTTCTAAGCTAACTTAAATTCTTAAAAATAACCAGCTTTAAATATTTGGTAACAATATTTATGTAACTTCTAAAACGTACAGCTTTATTTTTTGGTTTATAGATTTTTCCCCCCAATTATACCATTAAAAAGAATAGTTAAATTAGATCAGTTTTACTTTTTGTATCTAAATACCAGGCAACATATTTTTCTTTATTTCAAATTTGTATTCATTCTCTTAAGACTCTTCAAATCTAACCATATATATATAGCCATTACTTGAAATAAATCCTTCAAAATATACAGACTCCTTAATTTTATGGTTATACAAACTTTCCTAACTGAAAGTGTTACTTTCTAGAAAATTCTGTTTTTAGTCAGAGGAAAATAGGCTTCAATTACATTCTACCATTCGCGTTAAGTCAAAAATAAAGTGTCTCAACTTACCAGTTGTTCTTGGTTACCAAGTTACTTGGTTATTCTTAGGTTCTTGGTTATTAAGTTAGCTTAATTAAAATTAAGATAAAGCAGGAGATCTCAAATTAGCATTTTCCTAAGTGGGCTTGAAATTATAAATGACATGTGTAAGAAAATAAACTTTGATCCACACCTCTTTCCATATGCAGAAATTAACTTGAAATGTATCATATACCTAAGTATGAAAACTAAAACTATAAAACCTCTGGTAAACATACAGAAAATCTTTGTGACCTTGGGTTAAGCACAGATTTCTTGATTTAACCAAAAGCAAGATGAATCTGAATTTCATAAAAATTAAGAACTGCTCTTCAGAAACATACTCTTAAGAAAAGAGTAAGACAAGATAGAGACTGGAAAAAAAATAGTTTCAATGAAATATATGATAAAGAATTTGTATCCAGAATATATAAAGAACTCTCAAAATTTAGTAAGAAAACCCAATTCTTAAAAATTGGGCAAAAGATATGAATAGAATCTTCCTCCAAAGATACAGATAGAAAAAAAAGACATTAGATAGTGCTCAATATCATTAGTCATTAAAATTAAAACCTCAATGAAATACTATTACAGACCTATTAGAATATCTAAAATTAGAAAGATTAACCATACCAAATGTCACTAAGAATATAAGACAAGTGGAACTCTCATACACTACTGGTGGAACTGTAAAATGGTACAACCACTCTACAATAGTTTGGCAGTTTTTACAAAAAATGAAACATACACATACCATCTGACCCAGCTATTCCACATCTAGTATTTACCCAAGAGAAATGAAAGCATATGTCAATATGAAAACATGTACACAAACATCAGGAGCAGCTAATTCATAACAGGCAAAATCTTAAAATAATTAAAAATTCTATTCACAAGGACAAAAAAACGATGGAATCCATACAATGGAATGCTACTTGGCAATAAAAAGTAATAGAGTATCAATACATACAATAATTAGTATGAATCTCAAAGTAGTTATGCAAAGCGAAAAAAGTAGACAAAAAAGTATAAAATATGTAATTCAACTTAGATAAACATTTTAAAAAGGCAGGCTAGAGGGGCGGAGCCAACATGGCGGCGTGAGTAGGACAGTAGGAATCTCCTCCCAAAAACATATATATTTTTGAAAATACAACAAATACAACTAATCCTAATAGAGAGACCAGAAGACACAGGACAACAGCCTGACTACATTCACACGTGCGAGAACCCAGAGCCTGGTGAAAGGGGTAAGATACAACCCCCGGTCCGGCGGAACTGGAGCACACCTCCCCCCAGCTCCCGGCGGGAGGGAGAGGGAGCCCAGGACTGCTAAACACCCAGCCCCAGCCACCCGCACCAGAGCACAGACACAGTGCATCAGTGGAGGGCTGGAAACTAGGGAAACAGGGCAGCAAGACCTCTGAGCGGGTCCCGAAGCTGATGCCCCTGGGAAAAAGAACAGCCAGTGCTTTTTGAAAGTCTTAAAGGGACAGGGATTTAACAGCTAGATGGAAACAACACAGGTCACAGCCCAGTGGCTGGAAATTACAGGGAAAACCGGGCGCACAAACCCCCTGGGCAACATCTCTGAGACCCCTCACGGAGTTGAACAGGCAAACAGCACCACCCCCCACCGGGCAATGTGAAAACAGAGAAACAGCCTAAGGTAAAACGCCCACAGAAACTAAAATTCCTACACTTCGGCCGGGCAAGACACAAAGACCCAGCCTACACGTAATTACCCAACACAAGCCACTAGGGGTCGCAGTTGTCCCAGTAAAGAAAGGCCAGTAGCAAGTGAAAAGATTGGCCCTCCCAGCTGACAGTCAATAGCACCTGTCAACATGAAAAGGCAAAAAAACATGATCCAGACAAGACCAACCCAGACAGCTTCGGCATCTGCTACATCTTCCCCAGAAAAGGAACCTGGGGAGATAGACTTAGCCAGTCTTCCTGAAAAAGAATTCAAAACAAAAGTCATAACCATGCTGATGGACTTGCAGAGAAATATGCAAGAACTAAGGAAGGAGAATACAGAAATAAAACAAGCTCTGGAAGGACTTCAAAACAGAATGGACGAGATGCAAGAGACCATTAATGGACTAGAAAACAGAGAACAGGAACGCAGAGAAGCTGATGCAGAGAGAGATAAAAGGATCTCCAGGAATGAAAGAATTTTAAGAGAGCTGAGTGACCAATTAAAAGGAACAATAAACGCATTACAGGGATACCAGAAGAAGTAGAGAGAGAAAAAGGGATAGAAAGTGTCTTTGAAGAAATAATTGCCAAAAACTTCCCCAAACTAGGGGAAGAAATGGCCTCTCAGACCACAGAGGTACACAGAACTCCCATGACAAGGGATCCAAGGAGGGCAACACCAAGACACATAATAATTAAACTGGCAAAGATCAAAGACAAGGACAAAGTATTAAAGGCAGCCAGAGACAAAAAAAAGGTTACCTACAAAGGAAAACCCAAAAGGCTATCATCAGACTTCTCAACAGAAACCCTACAGGCCAGAAGAGAATGGCATGACATACTTAATGCAATGAAACAGAAGGGCCTCGAACCAAGACTACTGTATCCAGCACGAATATCATTTAAATATGAAGTGGGGATTAAACAATTCCCAGACAAGCAAAAGTTGAGAGAATTTGCCTCCCACAAACCACCTCTTCAGGGCATCCTACAGGGACTGCTCTAGATGGGAGCACTCCTAAAAACAGCACAGAACAAAACACCCAACATATAAAGAAGGGAGGAGAAGGAATAAGAAGGGAGAGAAATAAAGAATCATCAAACCGCGTTTATAACAGCTCAACAAGCGAGGTAAGTTAGACAGTAAGATAGTAAAGAAGCTAACACTGAACCTTTGGTAACCACAAACTTAAAGCCTGCAATGGCAATAAGTTCATAACTTTCAATAATCACGCTAAATGTAAAAGGACTGAACGCACCAATCAAAAGACATAGAGTAACAGAATGGATAAAAAAGCAAGATCCACCCATATGCTGCTTACAAGAGACTCACCTCAAACCCAAAGACATGCACAGACTTAAAGTCAACAGATGGAAAAAGATATTTCACGCAAACAACAAACAGAAGAAAGCAGGTGTTGCAATTCTGGTATCAGACAAAACAGACTTCAAAATAAAGAAAGTAACAAAAGACAAAGAAGGACATTACATAATGATAAAGGGCTCAGTCCAACAACAGGATATAACCATTCTAAATATGTATGCACCCAATACAGGAGCACCAACATACCTGAAACAAATATTAACAGAATTAAAGGAGGAAATAGAATGCAATGCATTCATTCTAGGAGACTTCAACACACCACTCACTGCAAAGGACAGATCCACCAGAAAAAATAAGTAAGGACACAGAGGCACTGAACAACACACTAGAACAGATGGACCTAATAGACATCTACAGAACTCTACATCCAAAAGCAACAGGATACACATTCTGCTCAAGTGCACATGGAATTCTCCAGAATAGACCACATACTAGGCCACAAAAAGAGCCTCAGTAAATTCCAAAAGACTGAAATCCTACCAACCAACTTTTCAGACCACAAAGGCATTAAACTAGAAATAAACTGTACAAAGAAAGCAAAAAGGCTCACAAACACATGGAGGCTTAACAACACGCTCCTAAATAATCAATGGATCAATGACCAAATCAAAATGGAGATCCAGCAATATATGGAAACAAACGACAACAACACTAAGCCCCAACTTCTGTGGGACACAGCAAAAGCAGTCTTAAAAGGAAAGTTTATAGCAATCCAAGCATATTTAAAAAAGGAAGAACAATCCGAAATGAATGGTCTAATGTCACAATTATCGAAAATGGAAAAAGAAGAACAGATGAGGCCTAAGGTCAGCAGAAGGAGGGACATAATAAAGATCAGAGAAGAAATAAATAAAATTGAGAAGAATAAAACAATAGCAAAAATCAATGAAACCAAGAGCTAGTTCTTACAGAAAAAAAAACAGAATAGATAAGCCTCTAGCCAGACTTATTAAGAGGAAAAGAGAGTCAACACAAATCAACACTATCAGAAACGAGAAAGGAAAATCATGACGGACCCCACAGAAATACAAAGAATTATTAGAGAATACTATGAAAACCTATATGCTAACAAGCTGGGAAACCTAGGAGAAATGGACAACTTCCTAGAAAAATACAACCTTCCAAGACTGACCCAGAAAGAAACAGAAAATCTAAACAGACCAATTACCAGCAACGAAATTGAAGCGGTAATCAAAAAACTACCAAAGAACAAAACCCCCGGGCCAGATGGATTTACCTCGGAATTTTATCAGACATACAGGGAAGACATAATGCCCATTCTCCATAAAGTTTTCCAAGAAACAGATGTTCTATGAAGCGAACATCACCCTAATACCAAAACCAGGCAAAGACACCACCAAAAAAAAAAACTACAGACCAATATCCCTGATGAACGTAGATGCAAAAATACTCAACAAAATTTTTGGAAACCCAATTCAAAAATATATGAAAAGGATCGTACACCATGACCAAGTGGGATTCATCTCAGGGATGCAAGGATGGCACAACATTCGAAAGTCCATCAACATCATCCACCACATCAACAAAAAGAAAGACAAAAACCACATGATCATCTCCATAGATGCTGAAAAAGCATTTGACAAAGTTCAACATCCATTCATGATAAAAACTCTCAGCAAAATGGGAATAGAGGGCAAGTACCTCAACATAATAAAGGCCATCTATGAAAAACCCACAGCCAACATTATATTGAACAGCGAGAAGCTGAAATCTTTTCCTCTGAGATGGGCAACTAGACAGGGATGCCCACTCTCCCACTGTTATTTAACATAGTACTGGAGGTCCTAGCCATGGCAATCAGACAAAATAAAGAAATACAAGGAATCCAGATTGGTAAAGAAGAAGTTAAACTGTCACTATTTGCAGATGACATGATACTGTACATAAAAAACCCTAAAGACTCCACCCCAAAACTACTAGAACTGATACTGGAATACAGAAAAGTTGCAGGATACAAAATCAACACACAGAAATCTCTGGCTTTCCTATACACTAACAATGAACCAACAAGAAAGAGAAATCAGGAAAACAACTCCATCCACAATTGCATCAAAAAAAATAAAATACCTAGGAATAAACCTAACCAAAGAAGTGAAAGACTTATACTCTGAAAACTACAAGTCACTCTTAAGAGAAAATAAAGGGGACACTAACAGATGGAAACTCATCCCATGCTCGTGGCTAGGAAGAATTAATATCGTCAAAATGGCCATCCTGCCCAAAGCAATATACAGATTTGATGCAATCCCTATGAAACTACCAGCAACATTCTTCAACGAACTGGAACAAATAATTCAAAAATTCATATGGAACCACCAAAGACCCCGAATAGCCAAACCAATCCTGAGAAAGAAGAATAAAGTAGGGGGGATCTCACTCCCCAACTTCAAGCTCTATTATAAAGCCATAGCAACCAAGACAATTTGGTACTGGCACAAGAACAGAGCCACAGACCAATGGAACAGAATAGAGAATCCAGACATTAACCCAGACATATATGGTCAATTAATATTTGATAAAGGAGCCATGGACATACAATGGGGAAATAACAAGTCTCTTCAACAGATGGTGCTGGCAAAACTGGACAGCAACATGTAGGAGAATGAAACTGGACCATTGTCTAACCCCACATACAAAAGTAAACTCAAAATGGATCAAAGACCTGAATGTAAGTCATGAAACCATAAAAATCTTGGAAAAAAACATAGGCAAAAACCTCTTAGACATAAACATGAGTGACCTCTTCTTGAACATATCTCCCTGGGCAAGGAAAACAACAGCAAAAATGAACAAGTGAGACTATATTAAGCTGAAAAGCTTCTGTACAGCAAAAGACACCATCAATAGAACAAAAAAGAACCCTACAGTATGGGAGAATATATTTGAAAATGACACATCCGATAAAGGCTTGACGTCCAGAATATATAAAGAGCTCATACGCCTCAACAAACAAAAAACAAATAACCCAATTAAAAAATGGGCAGAGGAAATGAACAGACGGTTTTCCAAAAAAGAAATACAGATGGCCAACAGACACATGAAAAGATGCTCCACATCGCTAATTATCAGAGAAATGCAAATTAAAACTACAATGAGGTATCACCTCACACCAGTAAGGATGGCTGCCATCCAAAAGACAAACAACAACAAATGTTGGCGAGGCTGTGGAGAAAGGGGAACCCTCCTACACTGCTGGTGGGAATGTAAATTAGTTCAACCATTGTGGAAAGCAGTATGGAGATACAACAAAATGCTCAAAACAGACATACCATTTGACCCAGGAATTGCACTCCTAGGAATTTACCCTAAGAATGCAGCAGTCAAGTATGAGAAAGACCAATGCACCCCTATGTTTATCGCAGAACTATTTACAATAGCCGAGAATTGGAAGCAACCTAAATGTCCATCAATAGATGAATGGATAAAGAAGATGTGGTACATATACACAATGGAATACTACTCAGCCATAAGAAAAGGGCAAATCCTACCATTTGCAGCAACATGGATGGAGCTGGAGGGTATTATGCTCAGTGAAACAAGCCAAGTGGAGAAAGAGAAATACCAAATGATTTCACTCATCTGTGTAGTATAAAAACAAAGGAAAACCTGAAGGAACAAAACAGCAGCAGAATCATAGAACTCAAGAATGGACTAACAGGTACCAAAGGGAAAGGGACTGGGGAGGATGGGTGGGTAGGGAGGGATAAGGGGGGTGGGGGGAGAAAAAGGGGGGTATTAAGATTAGCATGCATGGGGGGTTGGAGAAAGGGGAGGGCTGTACAACACAGAGAAGACAAGTAGTGATTCTACAACATTCTGCTACACTGATGGACAGTGACTGTAAAGGGGTATATAGGGGGGACCTGGTATAGGGGAGAGCCTAGTAAACAAAATATTCGCCAAGTAAGTGTAGATTAATGATAAAAAAAAAAAAAAAAGCAGTTCCTGTGTGGTGACCTCCAATGAGTTCTACACAATGATATAAAGGGCATATGAAAGTGTAGGCAAAGGGTCTGTTTGTGTTCATACAGAGGATCAAAGCCTAATTGGGCTACCCCGAAAATGAACTAAGATATGATATGAAAAAGAACTTCCAACAACAGCACTCTCGGGAAGACTCATGCCAGAAGATGATCATCAAAAAACCCCAACAAAGATCCACGCACTGCTACAGCTGTAGATGCACTCATCCCACCAGTTCCTGGACTTGCCATGGGAATGAAGAGGGAGATATCTAAGCTGGCCTGTGCATACAGTAAAACAACAAATTTGACTGGATCTATACTGTTGGAACTCAACCAAGAATTAGGAGAAGTGCAAATTGTAGCGCTCCAAAATCTTACAACTACAGACTATTTACTGTTAAAAGAACATATGGGATGTGAACAGTCCCCAGGAATGGGTTGTTTTAATTTGTCTGATTTCTCTCAGACTGTTCAAGTTCAGTTGGACAACATCCAACATATCATAGATTAGTTTTCACAAATGCCTAAGGTGCCTAACTGGTTTTCTTGATTTCACTGGAGATGGATGGTAATTACAGGTATGCTTTGGTTATGTAACTATACTCCTATTATGTTAATGTGTGTGCGCAATTTAATTAGTAGTTCAAAACCTATACATGCTGAAGTTACTCTACAAGAAGATATGTCAAAGAAATAATCAATCTTCCCATGTTTTCTTCCGCCTGCTACTTCTATAGCTTTTCTTCTTCCTTCCTAATTACAACCCTTAAATAGAATTCTTGCCTCATATTGAATTTACGGAGTATCATAATTCTTCCAAGTGGTAAAGACACCTCAAGACAAATGCTGGGCATAGAAGCCACAGGGCATAAATATGCAAAGAAGTAAAAAGCTAACCTTTTCAAACAATAAGGCCTCTCTCTCACTTACCAACTTAACGTTTCCCTGTATGGCCCTGGAAGATGACTGGTTAGCCAGAGACGGGCAAGATTCCTCAAGGGAGGAACAACCTAAGACAGGCACAGTCGCAGGGGGGCCATCAGGTGAGAAATTGGGGATCAACAGAGGTGAGGCTTAGAACCTCACCTCCCCCCCCCGTTCTGAGAGAAATCTTCTGCATACGTGGATGTTTTATGGCCCTTGTCTAGCTTGGATTAACACATAGTCTACAGGCACACACCTGATCATCTACATTTGCTCTCTTACAACACTAAACTATGTTTTCTACCTTTATCTTGTATCTACCTACCACTTCAGCATTTTATTAAAAATAATAATAGAGAAATGTGGTATCCACATATAAATCAAGTATAAAAATCAAATGAGTATTCATATTTGAACTGTTTATAGTTCATAATGCATAAGCAAAACCGAAAGCTTCTGTGATGACTGCCCTTGTAATGTTCACCATGTAACTTATTCACCATGTAGGAATTTGTTCTCCATGTAAGAACTTGTTCGTTATGCTTCAGAAGATTGGAGACTGACGAAAATTAGGCTTGGGGTGGATTAATGATTGTGCATTGAGCACTGACCCCCCCATACAGAATTTTATTGTTGTTAACAACCATTTGATCAATAAATATGAGAGATGCCCTCACACACACACACACACACACAATATATATATATATATATATATATATATATATATATATATATATATATATACACACACACTTCCAATTGTAAAATAAATAAGTAACCAGGATGTAATGTATAACATAAGGAATATAGTCAAAATATTGTAACAACTTGGTATGGTGATAGCTGGTACCTAGAATTATCATGTATATAAATGTTGAATCACTGTGTTGTACACCTGAAACTAATGTAATATTGTGTGTCAACTATCCTTCAATAAAAAATAATTATGTAAAAAAAAAAAAAAAAAAAGGCAGGGTAAAGAAAGAATATTAGGGTTTTCCTGGAAGGAGTTGTATCCAGGTGGGATGGAACCAGAGGATCACAAAGAAACTTTAAAGTGATGTGCTCATTATCTTGATTCTGACAAAGGTTTCATGGGTGTATACATAGTCAAACATCAAATATACACTATAAATACATAGTTTATTTTATTGTCAATTATACCTAAATAAAACTGTTTAAAAAACAGGAACAGCATATCTAGGTGGAGAAAGGAAACTCTACAAGGGCAGGAAGGAGCCTGGTAAAAACCAAGTGAGGCTACCTCTGTGGGGAGGGTTAGGAAGAATGGGCCAAGATGAGACTGAGAACTAGATTTTTTCAGGTGTTTCCCATTTTGATGTAACAAATATTTAGTTTATTCTAAGCATTCAAAGTCCTAGCCCTTGGTTATTCACTCCTTCCTAACTCATTAAATTATTTACATAAGGGGAAAAAAAGAGATTGATTCACTCGGACATATCTGCAATCACCAGAAACATAGATTTATTCAATTACACAGCTCAGAGAAAAGAAGGGTTTGAACTTTCTTGTTTAAAGAAATAATACTATTATGTAGGAGATTTATAAAAGTCAATATGTACCTAAGAAATGCTATCTAGTAAGATTTCATTTTTTATTTTTTTGAGAGGGCATCTCTCATATTTATTGATCAAATGGTTGTTAACAACAATAAAATTCTGTATAGGGGACTCAATGCACAATTATTAATCAACCCCAAGCCTAATTCTCAACAGTCTCCAATCTTCTGAAGCATAACGAACAAGTTCTTACATGGTGAACAATTCTTACATAGTGAATAAGTTCTTACATGGTGAACAGTGCAAGGGCAGTCATCACAGAAACTTTCGGTTTTGATCACGCATTATGAATTATAAACAATCAGGTCAAATATGAATATTTGTTTGATTTTTATACTTGATTTATATGTGGATACCACATTTCTCCCTTAATATTATTATTATTATATTATTTTTAATAAAATGCTGAAGTGGTAGGAAGATGCAAGATAAAGGTAGAAAACATAGTTTAGTGCTATAAGAGGGCAAATGTAGATGATCAGGTGTGTGCCTGTAGACTAAGTATTAATCCAAGCTAGACAAGGGCAACAAAACATCCACGGATGCAGAAGATTTCTCTCAAAACAGGGGGGGTGAAGTTCTAAGCCTCCCCTCTGTTGATCCCCAATTTCTCACCTGATGGCCCCCCTGCCACTGTGCCTGTCTTAGGTTGTTGTTCCTCCCTTGAGGAATCTTGCCCGTCTCTGGCTAACCAGTAAGATTTCATTTTTGAAAATCTAGAGATGACATCAAGATCCCTAAAACTTATGAAGTTGGACAAATCAAAATGGCAAGACATGAAAATATGAAACCTTCTCCAAATTAGTGATTTTTCTGTTCAACTTCCAAAATGATCAAAGATGAAAATGGATTATTTCTATAGTTCCATTTTCTATATATTCCATAAGCACTATCAAATACAGGTCATGTGCTCAGCAAACTCACCATCTGTACAACAGACTCCCTTAATCGTGTCTCTTCTTCAGTCATGAGAGTCAGTTCCTTGCACACCATGGCAGCCAGCCCCACATCTAAGCATTCTGGATCTGCTGCCATCTTGAAAATGAGTTCCTCATGTGAAAACACACAGTGGCGCCTAAGCCGTCGGTAATGATTGACACACTGACGTCCAATGGGCAACTGAAAACAAGACCAGATTCTCAAATTAATTTACTTGCTTATTACACATTCTAGAACACTACTTACCCTCCAGATCCTCTCTTTTATTATAAGGAAGACAGAACAACAAACACCATTTGAACACAGTAAGAGGTTAACTGTAAATATTAAACCCTTTATGGCACCGCAGGAAATTATAAAGGCCTTCCTACAGAAAATTCCCATAATTTGAGATGCTGAGGTTCTGGCCTAAACTGTTGATTTTCTACTCATTATATACATCGAGACGCACAAGTTCCTTGATATATAAATGAAGCAGCAAACTTTTTTTAGACTAATATGAGGCTGCCCATACAAAGGAAAAAAAAAACAAAAACTTCAGAGTACAAAGAGTCGTATGGACATATTTAGCATTGAAGTCTCCACAGAACAAAAAGAACAGATGTTATTAGAAGTGTAAGAAGAAAGAAAGGAATGAAATACGGAGGGATTACTACTTAAGCAATTCACATTGTCTAGTATTATAATTTTTTTGAAAGGACCCAAACAAAAGATGATTTAGATTTTAGCATCTACAAGTTCTTTTAAAAACAATCAGTCTAGAGGGGATTCTCAAGATGGCAGCATGAGTAGGGTGGTGGAAACTCCTCCCAAAACCATATATACTTTGAAAATATAGTGAATACAATTATTCCTAAAAGAGCAGCCAGGAGATACAGTACACCAGCCAGGATACATCTACATCTGCGAGAACTCAAGATCTCATGAAAAGAGTAAGACACAAAGCTGTGACCCGGCAGGACCCGAGCACTCCCCCAACCCCAGCTCACTGACAGGAGGAAAAGAATCAGAGTGGGGAGGGAGTGGAAGCACAGGACTGCTAAATAACCAGCCCTAGTAATCTGCACCGGGAGCACAGACACACATTGCATGGTGTACTGAATATTAGAGGAATGGAAAAGCAAAATCCGAGACTAAGACTGCAAAAAGGTTCCCACAGCCAGTTGCCATGGGACAAATGAAAAGCAGGCGCTTTAAAAGCTTTAAAGAGACAAGGGTTTAACAGGTGGACAAAATTGTCCTGGCACACTCAGCCCAGCAGGCTGGGAACTTTAAGGAACTTGAGGCGCCCTAACCTACTGGGTGTCAACGCAGCACCAAAGCCCCTCATGGGAATAAGCAGCATGCTGTTTATTCCCCCACACCAGGATTTGAAGCAAACCAGGTGACCCACCATTGCTGGGGAGCACACAGGAAGTGGCCCTGCCAACAGCAACCACACAGAGGCTTCCCCCAGTGCACAGCTAACCAGGCCAGACCAAGAGGCTGCCCCCTGCCCGCAGTCGACCAACACAGACAGCAGAGACCAGTGCAGAGTCCAGAAGGCAGAAAGGGGCTTTATTTGCGTGGAGAACATGTGCTGCTTGCCTTTAACCCCTGCCACTGCCCTGGGCCATCCCTAGGGCCATGCTGCCCACGGCAGCTTAGAGATTAACCCAGAGGCTGCCCACTGAGTGCGGCCAACCGGCACAGGCAGAGAAAGCTGGCAAGGAGTCCGGAAAGCACATAGGAGCTCTGATCTCAAGGCAAACATGCGCTGATCACCTGCAACCACTGCCAGTGTTGTAGGCCATCCCGAGGACGCCCCACCAACAGTATCTCAGGGAATCAACCCAGATACTGGGTATGCGCGCGGCTCACCGGCACAGGCAGAGGAACCTGGTGAGGAGTCCAGAAAGAATGTAGGAGCTCTGTTCTTGCGGCAAACACGCTGTATGCAACCACCACCAGGGCCCTTAGCCATCCCAAGGGCTGGCACATCCACAGCAACACAGGGGATCAACCCAGAGGTTGCTCCCTGTGTGCAGTTGCCCAGCACAAGCAGCAGAGATGGGTGTGGAGTCCCCAAAACACGAAGGGGCGCCATTCTTGTGGGAGAACACACGCCGCTCGCGTGCAACCCCCACTAGTGCCCTAGGCCATCCTGTGGGCCGCCCAGCCCACGGCAGCTCAGGGGATTAACCCAGAGGCTGCTCCCTGTGTGCAGGTGACCGGCACAGGCAGCGGAGAAGGGCAAGGCAACCAGCAAGCAGAAAGGGACTTTGTTCTCCCAGCAGACACACGTGCCACTCGCCGGCGATCACTTCCATTGCCATGAAGAGGCAGAAAACCTTGTTCAGTCCAAAAATCCCTCAAACACCAGAAAGAGGGCCTGGTGAGACCGAAATCACTAATCTTTCTGAAAAAGAATTCAAAATAAAAGTCATAATTATGCTGATGGAGCTACAGAGAAATATGCAAGAGCTAAGGGATAAATTCCGGAGGGAGATAACAAAAATAAGAGCAGACTGTATGAGGTGCAAGAGACTGTTAATGGAATACAAATCAGAGAACAGGAATACAGAGAAGCTGAGACAGGGAGAGATAAGAAGATATCTAGGAATAAAAGAATATTAAGAGAAATGTGTGACCAAACCAAACAGAACAATATTTGCATTATAGGGGTACCAGAAGAAGAAGAGAGAAAAAGGGATAGAAAGAGTCTTTGAAGAAAGAATTGCTGAAAATGTCCCCAAGTTGGGGACCCAAGGAGGACGACACCAAGACACATAATAATTAAAATGACAAAGATCAAAAACAAGGACAGAGTATTAAAAGCAGCCATTAGAGAAAAAGGATAACCTACAAAGGAAAACTCATCAGGCTATCATCAGACTTCTCAACAGAAACCTTACAGGCCAGAAGAGAATGGCATGATATATTTAATGCAATGAAACAGAAGGGCCTTGAACCAAGAATACTGTATCCAGCACGATTATCATTTAAATTTGAAGGAGGGATTAAACAATTACTAGATAAGCAAAAGTTGAGGGAATGTACCTCACACAAACTATTTCTACAGTGTATTTTTAATGGACTGCTCTAGATGGAAGTGCTCCTAAGGCTAAACAGATGTCAACAGAGAAAATAAAACCACAGCAAAGAAAGTAGACAAACCAAATACTGACTAAATGCAAAACAAAGTCAGCTATCCACAAAGTCAGTTAAGGGAAACACAAAAGAGCACAGAATAAAACACCTAACATATAAAGAGTAGAGGAAGAAGAAAAAGAAGCGAGGCAAATAAAGAATCATCAGACTGTGTTTATAATAGCTTAATAAGTGAGTTAAGTTAGACAGTTAGATAGTGAAGAAGCTACCACTGAACCTTTGGCAACCAAGAATCCAAAGCCCTCAATGGCAATAGTACATGTCTATCGATAATCACCCAAAATGTAAATGGACAGAATGCACCAATCAAAAGACACAGAATAATAGAATGGATAAAAAAGCAAGACCCATCTATATACTGCCTACAAAAGACTCAGTGCAAAACCAAAGACATACACAGATGAAAAGTGAAGGGATAGAAAAAGATATTTCATGCAAACAATAGGGAGAAAAAAGCAGGAGTTGCAGTACTTCTATCAGACAAAATAGACTTCAAAACAAAGAAAGTAACAAGAGATAAAGAAGGATATTACATAATGATAAAGGGGGCAGTCCAACAAGAGGACATAACCATTAAAAATATTTACGTACCCAACACAGGAGCACCGACATAATGTGAAACAAATACTAACAGAATTAAAGCAGGAAATAGAATGCAATACATTTATTTTAGGAGAATTCAACACACCACTCACTCCAAAAGACAGATCCACCAGACAGAAAATAAGTAAGGACACAGAAGCACTGAACAACAAACTAGAAGAGATGGACCTAATAGAAATCTATAGAACTCTACACTCAAAAGCAGCAGGATACACATTCTTCTCAAGTGCACATGGAACATTTTCCAAAATAGACTACATACTAGGCCACAAAAAGAGCCTCAGTAAATTCAAAAAGATTGAAATTGTACCAACCAACTTCTCAGATCACAAAGGTATAAAACTAGAAATAAATTGTAGAAAGAAAACAAAAATGCTCACAAACACATGGAGGCTTAACAACACGCTCCTAAATAATCAACGGAACAATGACCAAATTAAAACAGAGATCAGGCAATATATGGAAACAAATGACAACAACAGCACAAAGCTCCAACTTCTGTGGAACACAGCGAAGGCAGTTCTAAGAGGAAAGTATATAGCAATCCAGGCCTATTTAAAGAAGAAGGAACAATCCCAAATTAATAGTCTAAATTCACAATTATTGAAACTGGAAAAAGAGAAAATGAGGCACAAAGTTAGCAGAAGGAGGGACATAACAAAGATCAGAGAAGAAATAAAACTGAGGGGACTAAAACAACAGAATAAATAAATGAAACCAAGAGCTGATTCTTTGAGAAAATAAACAAAACAGACAAACCCCTAGCCAGACTTATTAAAAGCAAAAAAGAATCCCACATATAAACAGAATCAGAAATGGGAACGGAAAAATCACTACAGACACCACAGAAATACAAAGAATTATTAGAGAATACTATGAAAATCTATATGTTAACAAACTGGATAACCTAGAAGAAATGGACAACTTTCTAGAAAAATACAACCTTCCAAGACTGACCCAGGAAGAAACAGAAAATCTAAGCAGACCAATTACCAGCAAAAATATTCAAATGGTAATCAAAAAACTACCCAAGAACAAATGTCCCGGACCAGACAGATTCACCACTGAATTTTATCAGACATATAAATAAGACATAATACCCATGCTCCTTAAAGTTTTCCAAAAAATAGAAGAGGAGGGAATACTTCCAAATTCATTCTATGAAGCCAGCATCACTCTACTACCAAAACCAGGCAAAGACACCACAAAAAAAGAAAATTACAAAACAATATCCTTGACGAACATAGATGCAAAAATACTCAACAAAATATTAGCAAACCAAATTCAAAAATACATCAAGATGGTTAAGGGAAAGATGGTGGCGTGAGAGGAGAGACAGAGGCTTCCTCCTAAAACTGGATACAATTAGAAAATTTAATTGGCGCAACTAATCCTGAGAGAGCAACAGGAAAGAGGACGGCATCAGACTGCACACACCTGGAGAAAAGAGCAGACCTCAGCTAACAGGTTAAGTACCAGAGCTGTGGCTCCGCGGGACACGAGCCCCTCCCCCACCCCAGCTCACCGGCGGGAGGAAGACAAATGGAGCAGGCAGGGAGTGGAAGGCTTGGGGCTGCTGAATACCTAGCTCCGGAGATCTGCTCTGGGAGCACAAACCTACATTTCATGGTGCTTTCATGAGACTCAAATGACTACTGGGTTGGAAAGTTAATACAAGCAGAGTTCCTGGGGAGACTGGGATTCCGGCTGCTTGTGGAAAGCAGGGATCCATATCTGGCTGCTCTGGGACAAAAACTTATACCTGTGTGACCGGCCTACTGGCTCAGGCAGTGGAGACAGGCACAGCAGCCAGGAGGCGGGGAACAGCTCTTTCCAATCCCCGGGCACCAGTACTGCTCCCCTGTGACCCCCCGACATTGCTTCAGGGGCTCAGCAGCTCCAGAATAGAATTTCTGGACACTAGAGGGCGCTATATACAAACATGAAACGCCAAAGGAACCTTGTCCAGAGTAAAATTAATACAACTCCCAAGAAAGATTTAAATGATATGGACCTCGTGACTCTTCCTGAAAAATACATCAAGAGGACCATACACCATGATCATGTGGGATTCATCTCAGGGATGCAAGGATGATACAACATTCAAAAATCCATCAACATCATCCACCACATCAACAAAAAGGACAAAAACCACATGACCATCTCCATACATGCTGAAAAAGCATTCAACAAAATTCAACACCCATTCATGATAAAAAGTCTCAACAAAATGGGTACAGAGGGCAAGTACCTCAACATAATTAAAGGCCACATATGACAAACCCACAGCCAACATTATTACACTTAACAGCAAGAAGCTGAAAGCTTCTCACCTGAGATCAGGAACAAGAGAAGGATACCTACTCTCTTCACTCTCATTCAACATAGTACTGAAGGTGTAGCCAAGACAATAAGGCAACACAAAGAAATAAAAGTCATCCAGATTGGTAAGGAAGAAGTCAAACTGTCACTGTTTGCAGATGACATGATATTGTACATAACAAACCCTATAGAATCCACTCCAAAACTACTAGATCTAATATCTGAATTCAGCAAAGTTGTGGGATACAAAATTAAAATACGGAAATCTGTTGCATTCCTATACACTAATGATGAAATCGCAGAAAGAGAAATCAGGAAAATAATTCCATTCACAACTGCATCAAAAAGAAAAAAAATACCTAGGAATAAACCTAACCAAGGAAGTGAAAGACCTATACCCTGAAAACTACAAGACACTCTTAAGAGAAATTAAATAGGACATTAATAAATGGAAATTCATCCCATGCTCTTAGCTAGGAAGAATTAATAATGTCAAAATGGCCATCCTGCCTAAAGCAATCTACAGATTCAATGCAATCCCTATCAAAATACCTACAGCATTCTTCAACAGAACTGGAACAAATAGTTCTAAAATTCATATGGAACCAGAAAAGACCCCAAATAGCCAAAGCAATCTGGAGAAGGAAGAATAAAGAAGGGGGGATCTTACTTCCCAACTTCAAGCTCTACTACAAAGCCACAGTAATCAAGACAATTTGGTACTGGCACAAGAACAGACCCATAGATTAATGGAACAGAATAGAGAGTCCAGCTATTAACCTAAGCATATATGGTCAATTAATAAAGGATAAAGGAGCCATGGATATACAATGGGGAAATGACAGCCTCTTCAACAGCTGGTGTTGGCAAAACTGGACAGCTTCATGTAAGAGAACATAACTGGATTACTGTCTAACTCCATACACAAAAGTAAACTCAAAATGGATCAAAGACCTGAATGTAAGTCATGAAACCAAACAACTCTTAGAAAAAAATACAGGCAAAAATCTCTTGGACATAAACATGAGCAACTTCTTTATGATCATATCTCCCCAGGCAAGGGAAACAAAAGCAAAAATGAACAAGTGGGACTATATCAAACTAAAAAGCTTCCATACAGCAAAGGACACCATCACTAGAACAAAAAGACATCCTATTGTATGGGAGAATATATTCATAAATGACATATCCGATAAGGGGCTAATATCCAAAATATATAAAGAGCTCACGCACCTCAACAAACAAAAAGCAAATAAGCTAATTAAAAAATGGGCAAAGGATCTGAGCAGACACTTCTCCAAAGATATTCAGATGGCCAACAGGCACATGAAAAGATACTCCACATCGCTAATCATCAGAGAAATGCAAATTAAAACCATAATGAGATATCACCTCACACCAGTTAGGATGGCCAACATCCAAAAGACAAACAACAGCAATTGTTGGCCAGGATGTGGAGAAAGGGGAACCCTCCTACACTGCTGGTGGGAATGTAAACTAGTTCAACCATTGTGGAAAGCAGTATGGAGGTTCCTCAAAAAACTCAAAATAGAAATACCATTTGACCCAGGAATTCCACTCTAGGAATTCAGCCTAAGAATGCAGCAGCCCAGGTTGAAAAAGACATATGCACCCCTATGTTTATTGCAGCACTATTTACAATAGCCAAAACATGGAAGCAACCTAAGTGTCCATCAGTAGATGTATGGATAAAGAAGATGTGGTGCATATACACAATGGAATATTATTCAGCCAGAAGAAGAAAACAAATCCTACCATCTGCAACAACATGGATGGAGTTAGAGGGTATTATGCTCAGTGAAATAAGTCAGGTGGAGAAAGACAGATACCAAATGATTTCACTCATCTGTGGAGTATAAGAACAAAGCAAAAGCTGAAGGAACAAACCAGCAGCAGACTCAAAAAACCCAAGAATGGACTAACAGATACCAAAGGGAAAGGGACTGGGGAGGATGGGTGGGAAGGGAGGGATGGGGGAAAAGGGGGCATTATGATTAACACACATAATGTAGGTGGAGGGGCATGGGGAAGGCAATATAACACAGAGAAGCAAGTAGGGACTCTATAGCATCTTACTATGCTGCTGGACAGTGACTGTAAGGGGGTATGTGGTGGGGACTTCATAATGGGGGGAGTCCAGTAACCATAATGTTGCTTATGTAATTGTACAGTAATGGTACCAAAATAAAAATATAAATATAAATATAAATAAATAAATAGAAATGAGCATCAAAGAACAGAAATCAAACAATTCCAAAAAAGTCTAGCCTGAAGAATTCAAAGTTAAATCTTGAGATTATATACTTTATTTTCCCTAAGTGATAATTCACTAAATGACCACTTTTCATAACAAAGATACACTCTTTAAGATACATTCTGAAAACTTCTTTAACTATAAAGCTTTAAACCAAATTATGATACTAGCTATAATACACACACACACACACACACACACACACACACACACACACACACACACACACACACACACACACACACACACACACACACACACACACCTCTGCTTTCCTGCACTCCAGTGGAAAACTTGTGTGGCTAAAGGAGCTTTTGTTTGTATTCTGAAAACTGTAATACAAAGGATAGAAAAGAAATGCTATCTTTAAGAACCTTTTAGAATTCACTTCCATCTTAAGAAAGGCTAAATGGGTTCAAAGGAATCACCGTTCGAGAATCAAGCAGTATTTCCATGCCCTCCAAAGAAACAATCCCTCCCAAGAAAACACATACAGTTGACCCTTGAACAACATGGGTGTTAGGGCACCGAACCCCTCGTGAAGTCGAAAATCCACACGTAACTTTTTTGACTCCCCCAAAACTTAAGTAATAGTCTGCTCTTGACCGGAAGCCTTATTCATAACATAAACAACTGATTAACATATATTTTGTATGTTGTATCTTCACATACTGTACTCTTAGACAATAAAGTAAGCGAGAAGGAAAACTTCCTATCAAATTATTGCAAATCTCCAATACGTTTTTCCAATATATTTATTGCAAAAAAATCCATGTATAAGTGGACCCACACCATTCAAACCCATGTTGTTGAAGGGTCAAACGTATAGTGAATTTATGATTAGCGATTATTTTGTTTATTAACAATATACAACTATTTCATTTCTTATTACTTAAATATTTACTCTTTAAACATTTCTCTTACAGCCTTAATACAAGGGTAAGAAGAAGAAAAACAAAACTGGGTTGTAACATGTAAGGAAGCCACATAAAATAGATCTCATTTATCCATTGTAACTTATAAAAACTCAGTACCATCACTCTACTCCAGATATAAAACTGCCATAACTTTTCATTTATATCACACCCTTCTTCTAAAGAATATCAAGGGCATTCACATTTATCATCTCACTTGTTTGAGCTTATTAAATGAATCTTATGTATATAAATGTTCTACCACTGTGTTGTACACTTGAAACTAACGTAATGTAATACTGTGCGTCAACTACCCTTCAATAAAAAAAATAAATAAATAAATAAATAAATAAATGAATCTTAGCATCTTTACATACCTGGTAAAGAACTTAAGCCCAGTGAAATTAAAAGAGTTGCCAAAGGTGAGATATAATAGTGAGCATATTAAAGGAAGAAACCATCGGTAACTCATCTCTGAACCATATCCATTTCCCAACCTATATTTAGCCATAAAACAAGCTAAATCATAAACACTTCATAGTGTTAGCTGAATTTTAAAAACTAGAACTCAAGGCAAAATCCTAAGCTTGATCTTCCTCTTGTTGCTTCCTAAGTAATAAGAAAGAAGTTTAAAATGCATAGATCAGATTGTTGACTGTATCATTTCATTCATTAGCCAATTAAACAAAATGGTTAATAATGAAATTTAGTAAATTTATGCCCACAAAAAACATATGGTCCAATATTTTTATTAAAGAATACTCCTCAAAATGTTGAAGTGACCAAAAAAACAGCATCACCAAAGGAAACATAAAATCAAGTGTATTATAAATTTTAGTTTTTTTCCAACCAACATAATATAATCATAACTAATTTACTTTCTTAATCTACCTCATACAAAAACAAAATAACAATCACTGGTGTTATCATTTACACAAAAGTATGGCCCCTAAGGATTTCAATATTACAGTTTCTCTTTAAAATAAAAAATTTTTAAAGGAATATAGAAAACATAAAATGCCAGGAAGAATAAGGTCAACTAATTATCTACCAGAAGGAAAATAATAAAGAGATATTTTACAATAAAATCAGAGCTAGGTACTTGAAAATATGGTAGGATTATTTCTTGAAAAGATCCGGTAACTTTTATAAAATCCAAAAGTGCCAGAAATACCAGACTGAAGGAAGCCTATTTTCTCGGATAAGATTTAGAAAATATCAACCGCCCATTTGCAATTCAAAGAGAATGAGGAAAATGATGAACAGATGAGAAGAACCGTAAGGGAAACTCTAACTAAAAGTTCTATATTCCAACAGCCACTCCAGTCTCTACTGGAATATTCACAAACCCTCCCATCCCCAGCTAAGCAAACATGCAAATATGGCCACTAAGCTGCATTTTCCAGGGACATTAGTAGACGTACAACAGCTACTTGCTATACAACAGACCCAGTCAGCAGTACAGAAGTTCACGGCTTCAGCGAAGTTGTATCCCTGATTAAATCCAGAATGATAGGCCCGAGGAAATGTCACAACAAACTCGCCAGCACACTGATTGGTCCTGTATACCTAAATGCAAATTAGGAACAGGGATACAAAACAAAATAAAAAATAAAAAAAAAAAAGGAGATAGACTTTATCAATTTCAGAAGCATTTTCTAAAATGGAAAACAATAAAGCATTAACCTACCCAATACCAGAAAATAGTGTCAGAGTTTTTAAGAAGCAGCCAGCATTCTACCTGCTTAAAATAGTCACTGATAACAAATTTTAACAACTCTGAACAAAATAGTGGCCGAAAAAATTTTCAGAGAAAATGTTACTGTCACCGAGCTACTAGTGTCCTAATCTGACAAAATTTTTACAAGAGAATTTTTCTTTTATTCCTTTTATTCTTGTGTTGTAAAAGAGTGGTAAAGGATGCAATTTCCTCCTACTTTTTTGGTAAACTAGTTGATTAGCTCTTATGTAATATGGAGATATCCCAAAACTCAGTTTTCTTGAATCTTATTTTGCTTTATGATAATAGTAATGTCTTTTGAAGAGTCACAGATTCTAGTATAAATTTATTCTTTGAAGATAAAGTAACTCTACTATTTATTACTCAACCTATTTAAGGTTGCGATGAATATTTGACTACATGTAGCAAATGTTGTCACTTATTAAATTTATACTTTATCAGGTATGAGGGGAGCTTACATTTAATATCATTTTCAAAACTAAGTTGGAAAGTAGAAGAGGTATTCATAGTAGTTTTACTTCATTATTTCAAGTGAGAAAAAAAGCTGTGAAATCTTGTATGAAGTATGATCTCCAAAAGTATAAGTGTTATTACAACTACCACTTCAAATAATTATACTTTGGTTAAATAGGGATAATAAACAATATAAGGTTTGTTAAAACCAGGATATAATGGCTTACTAAAAACAGAAAGCTATTTTACTAGATAGCCATACATATAGTATGATTCATACTTTAAAACACCCCTTTCTTAAATGAATGTTGTTCCATCCTGATTCTAAGTTCTAACTTGCTAGAAGATGACACGATCTTTTACTTCCAGTTACAAAACAAAACTTATGTTGTGACTCTACCTACTCAAAAGCCAACATAACTTTAAAAATACCGAAGGGAGACACAAAAAGACTCACAGGCACACCATGCTCCATTAGAACATTGGGGTTCATGATGGTGACTAACTGATGTAGGAGATCAGGCTGGGATTCAAATAATTCAGGGGCCAGCTCCCTCATCACCTCCTCCAGTTGTTCGGCAGCATGAGATGGCACACCATACCATGTCTTCGGCTCCCCCCTAGCAAATGAAATAACTGTTTAGCTAGGCAGAGAGCATGGTGTCAATGAGTCCAGGGCCTTTGATTCAAATCCACTAAATTGTATTAACAACTGTCTTCTTACATGGCCACAGATTATATGCCCTGAATCCTGGCTATCCCATAAATCTGTGCTGTTGTTCGTAATAGGAGACAAGGAAAGAGTATATGGATAGGCACATTTATACTTACCACTAGTGTTAGAAAAGCAATTCAAAGCACATAAACTTCTTAATGTTTTATGGTGGATCAGTAAATAGTATCTTCAAAAAGGAAAGATACTATATGAAAAGAAAGCACTGTTCATGGATACTGACACACTACTTTGATTCACAGGTCCACTGGACATTCCAATTATCCCCACAATGATGAAAAGTAAAAGTCAATGCTCTCTAGAGTACCTTTCTATAACTTCATTAAGTTCAATTTTGCTATCCTAAGAAATAAGCCAAGGCTAGGAATGTTGAAACCTTGAATAGAGTTCTACCTATAAATTTTAAGTAGTAAAATTTTAGCATCATAAATGCACTAGGCTTTAGTGGACTAGAACTCAACTATAATACTAAGCTGTACTCCTGGGAAATAGATTTAATTATTCATGCTATTTATAGAATTGCTGAATTTCTTAATTCTAATATAATTCACAGTGCTATATCTAATAGAACTTACTGTGATAATAAAAATATTCTGTACCTATGATGGCCAATAAAGAGGGGCCCTAGTCACATGTGACTATAAAGTACTTGAAATGTGGTAAGTGAAACTCAAAAAGTACCTTTAATTTTACTTCATCTTAACTGATTTAAATAGCCACATGTGGCTAGCAGCTTTAGTATTACACAGCACAGAGATGAAGCAGAGAAAGAAAAGCGCTTGAGTTTTCTACTGCACAGTATGAACTGAATAACAGTTTCCAAATGTAGACAGAAGTATCATTTAGTTAAGATTATACTTAACTTACAAGAAATTGGGTAAATAAAAGTTGTGAGATACAAAAAAATTTTAGCAAAAGAATTTAATCAACACACATGTATCTTAGGCATTTTTAGGGACTATGTTATTAAATAGGAAAAAGTTATTTGAAAATTTCAAATTCTGAAGGTTTGGTTACATCTTAATTATATAAACTTTAAACATCCAACCTTGTATATCAGGAGATAAATCAAAATAACTTTCATGTATACCAAGTAAGTATCATTTGGTCTAAAACTCAAGGCTCTGCTGCATGCTATGTTTTAAAAAGGAAGTTATCTAAGATGTTGCATCCTAAGGCCTCTGCACTTCTCTCCTCAATATATTTTCCTACTTTGGGGTAGGAAATCAACTTTTAAAGTCAATTTTCCCTAATTTTTCACCTCATATTATTACACCCTCAAAAAGGTTACAAAGTATGTATGCTATTAAAGATGGCACATACCAGTGCAAGTAGTTGATGGAATAACTCCAGTGGTCTTCAATATGCCAGCAAAAAGAAGAGAAACACATTCCCACATAAAGCCAGGGCACCTTCATACCAGAGATGTCTACATTAATATGTGCAAGAACAGACTGCTCTAGGACAGGCATGTTATTCAAGTTCCAACCAGAAAGTGCATATTCCTATAAAAAAAATGTAAATGAGATATCAGAAATAACAAGTACCTAAATGAAATCTCAGAGGAGTCTTCAAAAAGAAAAGTTAAAATTTTATAGTATTTACAATAATCTAGCCCACAAAACCTGTGTTCTTTGCTCTCTATTACCTGTAACTCATATACCTAAATATTTAATCTTTTTACCTAAGTGGTATTTAGACATCCCTTTAATTGTTTCAGATACTCTTGCTTTATTCCAATGCAAATAAGCAACACTTTTTACTACTCTCCCCACCTCCACAGCTCATCAGTAAAATCATGGTAGACTCATATTAAAAGGTTGCTATTATATTTCTACTTTATCCCCAATAGTGTCTTCCCAAAATGTTTATCACTGTATTTGTAGAATGATGCCAGATACTGTGAAAACAAAACATAGCAAGAAACATAATTGCAAATTTGTGGCAGCACTCCAGACTGACATGTAGAAAGTCACTACTACAACCTCTCCCTACAAGCACATCTAGAAATAATAAATTATAATAAAAAAGACAATTTCACAGATGTTTCCAAAAGAAAGAAGAATTCCCAGTTTCCAGAAACAAAGCTAGGATGAAAAAGGAAAACTGTTGTCTGATTTTTCATAGACGTTTCTAACTGGATATAATCAGTCTGCAAGTTTCAAACATCCACCCCTGAAGCCTTACAAGGCAAAGACTTAAAAGTGCTTAACATTCTTGTGGAAAGCAGTTCCCAAAGTGGGGTCTAGAGAGCCCAAGACTATTTCAGGGGCTCTGCAGAGTCAAACTATTTTCATAGTAATTCTAAGATGTCATTTGCCTTTTATTCTCATTCTTTTAAGAATGCAGTTAGTTTTCCAGAGGATAAATGAGATATGACATGGCAACAGACTGAATGCAGAAAGAGACAAGAGAATCTACCTGCCTTCTACTAGAAGGGTGATAAATGCTGCACCTGGATGCCAGGTATTGATGGAAGGAGGGAAGTTCATTATTATGTTAATTTTTATACATTTGAAATTTTCTATAATATGGAGTTTAAAAATTACACCTCAAAGTAAAATGTTAAACAGCTGATGACAAATTTGTAGAGAGAAGCTCTGAGCTAAAAGATTTGAGGATATGATCCATAATACAGCACAGAAAAATGGAAACGGTATTTGCAGGCAAGGAAAACAAAAGCAAAAATAAACAAGTGGGACTAAATCAAATTAAGCAGCCCTGAGCAGCAAAGGAAACCCTCAACAAAATGAAAAGGCAATCTACTAAATAGGAGAAGATACTCACAAGTATGTCTGATAAAGGGTTACTATACAAAATACAAGACATTAACACAATTTAACACCCAAAACCACCCCCCTGCTGCAAATAATCTGATTAAGAAATGGACAGAGGAACAAAATAGACATCTTTCCCAAGAACACATACAGATGGCTAACAGACCCATGAAAAAGAAACTCAACAGCATCAGGGAAATGCAAATCAAAACCACAAGGAGTATCACCACATACATGTCCGAATGGTATCAAAAAGACAAGAAATAAAAAGAGTTGGTGAAGAAGTAAAGGAAACCTTTCTCGCCTATGGTTGGAATGCAAATTGGCACAGCTACTACAGAAAACAGTACAGAGGTTTAAAAAACTAAAAAAGGAAATACCATACAATCCAGTAGTTCCACTTCTGGATATTTACACAAAGAAAACAAAAACACTAAATTAAAGTGATACACACACAACTATGTTTACTGCAGCATTATATACAATAGCCAAGATATGTAGGCAACCCAGGTTTCCATCAATAGGTGAATGGATAAAGAAAATGTGGTATATACACACAGTGGAGTACTACTCAGCTATAAAAATGAACGAAATCTTGCCATTTGCAAAAACATGGATAGTCCTAGAAGGTATTCTGCTAAATGAAATAAGTTAGACAAATAAAGATAAATACCATATAAATCTTATTTATATATGGAAACTAAAAACAAAACAAACAAAAACACAGAAATACTATACAAAAAACCCTAAAGAATCCACACCAAAACTACTAGATCTAATATCTGAATTCAGCAAAGTTGTGGGATACAAAATTAAAATACAGAAGTCTGTTGCATTCCTATACACTAATGATGAAATTGCAGAAAGAGAAATCAGGAAAATAATTCCATTCACAACTGCATCAAAAAGAATTAAATACCTAGGAATAAACCTAACCAAGGAAGTGAAAGACCTATACCTTCAAAATTATAAGACACTCTTAAGAGAAATTAAAGAGGACACTAATAAATGGAAATTCATCCCATGCTCTTGGCTAAGAAGAATTAATATTGTCAAAATGGCCATCCTGCTTGAAGCAATCTACAGATTCAATGCAATGACTATCAAAATACCTACAGCATTCTTCAATGAACTAGAGCAAATAGTTCTAAAATTCATATGGAACCACAGAAGACCCTGAATAGCCAAAGCAATCCTGAGAAGGAAGAATAAAGAAGGGGAATTATGCTCCCTGACTTCAAGCTCTACTACAAAGCCACAGTAATCAAGACAATTTGGTACTGGAACAAGAACAGACCTACAGACCAGTGGAACAAAACAGAGAGTGCAGATATTAACCCAAGCATATATGGTCAATTAATAAACGATGAAGGAGCCACGGATATACAATAGGGAAACGATAGCCTCTTCAACAGCTGGTGTTGGCAAAACTGGACAGCTACATGTAAGAGAATGAAACTGGATTATTGTCGAACTCCATTCACAAAAGTAAACTCAAAATGGATCAAAGACCTGAATGTAAGTCATGAAACCAAACAACTCTTAGAAAAAAATACAGGCAAAAATCTCTTGAACATAAACATGAGCAACTTCTTCATGAACATATCTCCCCAGGCAAGGGAAACAAAAGCAAAAATGAACAAGTGGGACTATGTCAAACTAAAAAGCTTCCGTACAGCAAAGGACACCATCACTACAACAAAAAGACATCCTACCATATGGGAGAGTATATTCATAAATGACATATCCAATTAGGGTTGACATTCAAATTATATAAGGAGCTCACAAACCTCAACAAACAAAAGCAAATAAGCCAATTAAAAAATGGGCAGAGGAGCTGAACAGACACTTCTCCAAAGAAGAAATTCAGATGGTCAACAGGCACATGAAAAGGTGCTCCACATCGCTAATTATCAGGGAAATGCAAATTAAAACCACAATGAGATATCACCTCACACCAGTTAGGATGGCCAACATCCAAAAGACAGACAACAACAAATGTTGGCCAGGATGTGGAGAAAGGGGAACCCTCCTACACTGCTGGTGGGAATGTAAACTAGTTCAACCATTGTGGAAAGCAGTATGGAGGTTCCTCAAAAAACTCAAAATAGAAATACCATTTGACCCAGGAATTCCACTCCTAGGAATTCAGCTTAAGAATGCAGCAGCCCAGGTTGAAAAAGACATATGCACCCCTATGTTTATTGCAGCACTATTTACAATAGCCAAAACATGGAAGCAACCTAACTGTTCATCAGTAGATGAATGGATAAAGAAGAAGTGGTACATATACACAATGGAATATTATTCAGCTGTAAGTAGAAAACAAATCCTACCATTTGCAACAACATGGATGGAGCTAGAGGGTATTATGCTCAGTGAAATAAGCCAGGTGGAGAAAGACGAGTACCAAATTATTTCACTCATCTGTGGAGTATAACAACAAAGAAAAAAAATGAAGGAACAAAACAGCAGCAGACTCACAGAACCCAAGAATGGACTAACAGTTACCAAAGGGAAAGGGACTGGGGAGGATGGGTGGGAAGGGAGAGATAAGGGGAAAAAGGGGCATTATGATTAGCATACATAATGTAGCGGGGGGACACGGGAAAGGCAGTATATACAGAGAAGACAAGTAATGATTCTATAGCATCTTACTACATTAATGGACAATGACTATAATGGGGTATGTTGGGGGGACTTGATAATAGGGGGAGTCTAGTAACCATAAAGCTGTTCAAGTAATTGTACATTAAAGATATAATAAAAAAACAGAAATACAGAGAACTAGTGGTTGTCAGTGCAAATATGTGGGTAGGTGAAGGGTTATTAAGAAAGACAAAATTCCAATTAAAAATAAGTCATGAAGATGATAGGTACAGCATAGGGATTATAGTTGATAATACTGTAGTAACTTTGGTGACAGATGGTAACTGTATTTGTCATAGTATAATGTCAAATTGCTATGTTGTACATTAAAGTAGTATTATGTCAACTATGTTTCTATTAAAATTGAAGTCACAGAGCACAGAATTACAAAGTCCAAAATAGGTTTATCTAGGGATTCTAAAAATAAATAAAGAGACATGATTCCTACCCTCAAGGCTTTAAAAAAATACTACTCAGTAACAATTTTCTGTTGGTTGGTCAGCTGACTGACTGAAAAAATAATAATAAATCTTGGAGAAGAGACAAAGCCTACATATAAAAACTTTCAAGATAAGGCAATATATGTTACACTCCAAACACAGATAAAGGAGTAAATTCTATAGTTCTTCAGAGGACAACAAAATAGCAATCATCATGGGTTTGGATCATTTTAAGAAATATTTATGGAAAACAAAGAACCTGAGTAGAGCTTGGAAGAATAGAAATATTTGAAGAGTTAATGATAGACAGGTCTGGCTGGTAAAGGGGAAAAGTGGAACAGTCATAGTCAAATAAGGAAATAAGACTAGAAAAGAAGATTGGATCTTTACTCTTAAGTTTGAAACTGAGAAGCTTAGATTTTATCCTATATTCAAAAGGGGAAATAAAACAAATTTTGAAAAATAAAACAATATGACAAATGTAGTACCCTATATATCTTTAAATATTTGATTATGGAAAATTTCAAACAAATAAAAGTGGACAGATCTACATAATGAACTCCCAAAGATCCATCAATCTTAAAAATTTAAGTGAAACAATGTATATGAGCAAGACTATAGAGAAAAGCAAGCAAAAAACAACATAGTAGGCCTAAAAACTGCTATCCTTCAAAAGACCTGCTTAAAAAAAGTCTTGGCATCAGAAAACCAGCATGTTAAACAAGTCCCTACACTGATATAGGGTGGCTCAAGTGCCTAAAATGCTGCACAATGTGGTTTATACATACTTGACTTTTCTTTTGAGAGACTGGAATTTTGGTTATGTTAGGCACAGAGTACCTATGTCATCAGCCCCCAATAGCAACCATGGGTACTGAGTCTAATGCACTTTCGTAACAGGCCACACCTCTCATATGCTGACAATTCAATACTGGAGTAACTAAGTGCATACTATGAGACTCTGCTGGGAGAGGATTCTTGGAAGCCTGCACCTTGTTTTCTCTGGACTTCAACCATTCATCTTTTCGCTTTGCTAATTTTGCTTAGTATCTTCTCACTGCAATAAATCAAAGCCATGAGTCCTAGAATACCACTGAGCCTAGAGATGATCTTGGGGACCTCCAACATGAGTGGTCATTATGTGAGATGGAATCATCCCAATATGATGTGATAGGACCTAGGCAAGGAAGACAGAAGTAGGAATGAAGAGTCCAATCCTCTAAAAAATAATGAAAAACAAATTAACACGATTTAGTCAATGATTTAATACAGAGCAAGGACAGAAGTAAAAAGTTTCCAAGACACCACATTCTATGCCTATCTTTATTTATCAGAAGCCCTGTTTGTAGAGCATATTGTATTCATAAAGCCAATATAACTTTGAAAAGCACTTTTCCACTAAATTATGATACCAGAGAAATGTGCTATCAGATGTAAATCATACACAAGTTCAATATAAATGTATAAGCTCTGGTGAAAAGCTAGTAGTTATCTACTATTCTAACAAAGTAGCTTTCAAAGAGGAGTAACAAACATATATGGAGTCTGAAGGTTTTATACACATTGTCTAATAGGCCTTAAAATCTTTCTGTGATAAATGCATTCTCTTATTCCATTTTGTTACACAAAAACAGAATCCTGAATAAAATATTATTGCTCAGAAAATAAATAGCAAATCCATGATCCAGTCTAGCAAAAAAAGGTTGTATCACCTGTCTCTTCATACTATGGTTGGTGTCTTTAAAGCCTGCATTTCCAATCCTGAGAAGGAAGTATAAAGTAGGGGGGATCTCGCTCCCCAACTTCAAGCTCTACTACAAAGCCACAGTAATCAAGACAATTTGGTACTGGCACAAGAACAGAGCCACAGACCAGTGGAACAGAATAGAGACTCCAGACATTAACCCAAACATATATGGTCAATTAATATATGATAAAGGAGCCATGGACATACAATGGGGAAATGACAGCCTCTTCAACAGTTGGTGTTGGCAAAACTGGACAGCTACATGTAAGAGAATGAAACTGGATCATTGTCTAACCCATACACAAAAGTAAATTTGAAATGGATCAAAGACCTGAATATAAGTCATGAAACCATAAAACTCAGAAAAAAACATAGGCAAAAATCTCTTGGACATAAACATGACCCACTTCTTCATGAACATAAAGCCTGCATTTCTCCACATTCTTAGAAGATGAATAGAGAAAAGGTAGAAATAAATGGATATTCATGTAAAATTCAATAATTGAGCATTTACATTATATTACTTACTCAGGGTTCACACTTAAAACAATCTTTAAAAATGCCTTAGAGGTAAGTGACGTTACCTCTAAGATTCGAAGATATAAATATCTGTTCAAGAACAACTTGAAAACTCATAATGGAATCAAATTCAGAAAAAGAAAGGCGATTTAAAGTGAGGTCTTTTCCTAATAATCAGGTAACTGCCTACCATTTGCCAATGGAATGGTATGGTTTATACAAAAGCAGGTTTAATTCAGTGATACTGAACACATATTCATTCCAGCATAGAAAAAAAATCCATAAATAATCTAGGTTCTCCATCCACTGCAATCATTTCTCCTTTGGTAAAGTCCAATGTCTACTCTCTAATCAGTATTATCCTAATCTGAATATGCTAACCTGTGCTCTACAATCACTGGAGGAAAAAAACAGTAAGAAGACTAAAATAAGAAGAAAGCCAAAAGACACTTACATCCTTTGGAGAGGGGAAAAAGATGGAGGCGTGAGATGTGAGGCAGAAACCTCCTCTGGAAAACACTTATAACATGAAAATACAGCAAATACAACTAATCCTGAGACAGCGATCAGAAGAAAGAATACAACAGATGGCCTACATATGCTGAAAAGAGAAGTCACGGAAAAGGATAAAGTAGTAAAGCCACAATCCAGGGGAACCTAAGCCCTCCCCGAACGCAAGCTAGAAACACAGTAGGGATGGAGTGGAAGCCCAGGACTGCTAAACACTGGAGATCTGCTCTGGGAGCACGAACCCACATTACATGGTGCTCCGGAGATTGAAGGTTGGAAAGAAAAGACAGGCAGAATACTCGGAGACAGATTCCAGTGGCATGTGGAGAACAGGTACCCACAGCGGGCTTATGCAGAACAAAAGAAAGACAGGCACTTTGAAAGACTTCCCAACTGTGAGACGGTTGCTAAAGGGGCAAGGATTACACAGAGATTGCTGCTCAGGAGAAAGGACAGGTGGACAAATCATCTGACAAACTCAGCCCACCAGGTTGGGAACTTTCAGGACACCCCTGACTTGCAACACAGCACAAAGGCCCCCCACTGTGATACGCAGCATGCCGGTCATTCATCCTGGGACAGCACTAGTTCAAAAACCTGCAGCTCCCAACATTGAACCAAGCCAGCCAGAGGGCAGCTACACCTACAATAGCTAAAAGGACTTAATGCAGAAAGTTGTCCCTGCCCACTCGGCCCACTGGCCCTGACAGTGGAGGCGGGCAGGGAGCAGGACAGAGCTCTTTCCTCCTGGCAGGCACCTGTGCCGCTTGCCTGCAACCCCGCTATAACTCACGGTGCTGGACAGATCCAGAGAGTAGAGCTTCTGGGCATTAGAGGGTGCCGCCTAAACAGTTATTATTCATATTATTCATTTTAAATATGAAATGGCAAAAGAACTTTGTGCAAATCAAAATCCCTCAAACACAAGAAAGAGGGCCAAGTGAAACTGAAATCACCAATCTTCTTGAAAAATACAGTATCTGAAATGAAACATACAATGGAGGGATGTAAAAGCAGATTAGAAGGGATAGAGGACATGGTAAATGGAATAGAAAATTAGAGAACAGGAACACAAAGAAGCTGAGGCCAAGAGAGAAAAAAGGATCTTTAGAAATGAAAGAACAATAAGTCAACTCTGCAACCAATCCAAACAGAACAATATTTGCATTATAAGGATATCAGAAGAAGAAAACAGAAAAAATGATAGAAAGTCTCTGAGAAAATAATTGCTGAAAACTTCCCAAATCTGGGGAAGGAGATAGTTTCACAGGGCAGGGAAGTGAACAGATCTCCCAACACAAGGGACCTAAGAAAGACAACACCAAGATATATAATTAAAATGGCAAAGATCAAGGATAAGGATAGACTATTAAAAGCAGCCAGAGATCACATACAAAGGAAAACCTATTAGGCTATCATCAGACTTCTCAATAGAAACCTTACAGACCAGAAGGGAGTGGCATGATATATTTAATGCAATGAAACAGAAGGGCCTCAAACCAAGAATACTCTACCCAGGAAGATTATCATTTAAAATGGAAGGAGAGATTAAACTATTTTCAGATAAGCAGAAGTTGAGATAATTTACCTCCCACAAACCGTCTCTACAGTGTATTTCAGAGGGACTACTGTAGATGGAAGTGTTTCTAAGGCTAAATAGCTATCACCAGAGAAAATAAAACAACAGTTAAGGAAGTAGGCCAATTACTTACTAAGCAAATGCAAAATTAAATCAACTATCCCTGAAGTCAGTCAAGGGATAGACAAAGAGTACAGTATATGATACCTAGTATATAAAGAATGGAGGAGGAAGAAAAAGGAGGAAAAAAGAAAACCAACCTTAAGATTATGCCAATAGTATACTAAGTGGGTAAGTTAGACTGTTAGTAAAAAAATGGTCCTTGAACATTTGGTAACCATGAATCACAAGCCTGCAATGGCAATAAGTATGTTTCTATTGATTATCAACCTAAATGTAAATGGACTGAATGAATGCACCAATTGTAAGACACAGAGTAACAGAATGGATAAAAAAACAAGACCCATCTATATGCTGCCTATAAGAGACTCACTTTAAACCCAAAGACATACACAGACTAAAAGTGAAGGGATAGAAAAGGATATTTCATGCAACTAATGGGGATAAAAAAGCAGTAGTTGCAGTGCTTGTATCAGACAAAATGCACTTCAGAACAAAGAAAGCAACAAGAGACAGACAAGGACATTACATAATGATTAAGGGGTCAGTCCAACAAGAGGATATAACTATCATAAATATGCACCCAACACAGAAGCACCTACATATGAGAAACAAATACTAACAGAATAAAAGGGGGAAATTGAAAGCAATGCATTCATTTTAGGAGACTTCAACATACCACTCACTACAAAGGACAGATCAACCAGACACAAAATAAGAAGAGGCACTGTACAACACATCAGAACAGATGGACCTAACAGAAATCTACAGAACACTCCACCCAAATGCAGCAGGATACACATTCTTCTCAAGTGCCCATGGAACATTTTCCAGAATAAACCACATACTAGTCCACAAAACAAGCCTCAGCAAATTCAAAAAGAGTGAAATTGTACCAACCAACTTCTCAGATCACAAAGGTATAAAACTAGAAATAAATTGTAGAAAGAAAACAAAAATGCTCACAAACACATGGAGGCTTAACAACATGCTCCTAAATAATCAATGGATCAATGACCAACTTAAAACAGAGATCAAGCAATATATGGAAACAAATGAAAACAACAGCTCAATTTCGCAACTTCTATGGGACACAGCGAAGGCAGTTCTAAGAGGAAAGTATATAGCAATCCAGGCCTATTTAAAGAAGGAAGAACAATCCCAAATGAATAGTTTAAATTCATAATTACTGAACCTGGAAAAACAAGAACAAATGAGGCTCAAAGTCAGCAGAAGGAGGGACATAATAAAGAGCAAAGCAGAAATAAATAAAACTGAGAAGAATAAAACAATAGAAAAAATTAATGAAATCAACATCTGGTTCTTTGAGAAAATAAACAAAATAGATAAACCCCTAGCCAGAATTATCAAGAAAAAAAGAGAGTCTACACACATAAACAGAATCAGAAATGAGAACGGAAAAATCACTATGGACACCACAGAAATACAAAGAATTATTAGAGAATACTATGAACAATTATATGCTAGGATAACCTAGAAGAAATGAACAACTTTCTAAGAAAAATACAACCTCCCAAGGCTGACCCAGAAAGAAACAGAAAATCTGAATAGACCAATTACCAGCAACGAAACTCAATTGGTAATCAAAAAACTACCTAAGAACATAATCCCTGGTCCAGATGGCTTCACCGCTGAATTTCATCAAACATTTAGTGAAGACCTAATACCCATTCTCTCTTAAAGTTTTCCAAAAGCAGAAGAGGAGGGAATACTTCCAAACTCATTATATGAGGCCAGCATCATGCTAATACCAAAACCAGGCAAAGACACTACAAAAAAAGAAAATTACAGACCAATATCCCAGATGAACATAGATGCAAAAATACTCAACAAAATCTTAGCAAACCGAATTAAAAAATACATCAAAAAGATCATGCATCATGATCAGGTAGGATTTATTCCAGGGATGCAAGGATAGTGCAATATTAGAAAATGCATCATCATTATGATCCCCACATCAACAAAAAGAAGGACAAAAACCACATGATCATCTCCATAGATGATGAAAAAGCATTTGACAAAATTCAACATCCATTCATGATAAAAAACTCTCAACAAAAATGGGTTAAGAGGGCAAGTACCTCAACAGAATAAAGGCCATATATGACAAACCCATACCAACATCATACCTATCAGTGAAAAGCTGAAAAATTTTCCTTTAAGATTGGGAACAAGACAAGGAAGGCACACTCTCCCCACTTTTATTCAACATAGTACTGGAGGTTCTAGCCATGGCAATCAGACAACACACTGAAATAAAAGGCATCTGGATCAGCAAGGAACAAGTTAAACTATCACTGTTTATATATGACATGATATTGTAAATAGAAAACCCTAATGAATCCATCCCCAAACTACTAGAACTAATATCTGAATTCAGCAAAGGTGCTGGATACAAAATTAATACACAGAAATATTTGGCATTCCTATATACTAACGATGTACTAGCAGAAAAAGAAACCAGGAAAACAATTCATTCACAATTGCATCAAAAAGAATAAAATACCTAGGAATAAACCTAACCAAGGAACTGAAGAACTATACCCTGAAAACTACAAGGCAATCTTGAGAGAAATCAAAGAGAACACCAATAAATGGAAATACATCCTATGCTCATGGGTAAGAAAAATGAATAATGCCAAAATGGCCATCCTGCCTAAAGCAATCTACAGATTCAATGTAATCCCTATCAAAATACCAAGAGCATTCTTCAACTGAACTGGAACAAATAGTTCTAAAATTCATATGGAACCACAAAAGACCCCAAAGAGCCAAAGCAGTCCTGGGAAGGAAGAATAAAGCTGGAAGGATTACACTCCCCAACTTCAAGCTCTACTACGAAGCCACAGTAATCAAGATAATTTGGTACTGGCACAAGAACAGATCCATAGATCAATGGAATAGAATAGAGAACACCCACACATATATGGCCAATTAATATATGATAAAGGAGCCATAGATATACAATGGAGAAAGGACAGCCTCTTCAACAAATGTTGTCAGGAAAACTGGACAGGTACATGTAAGAGAATGAAATTGGATTACTGTCTAACTCCATACACCAAAGTAAACTCGAAATGCTCAAAGACCTGAATGTAAGTCATGAAACCATAAAACTCAAGGAAGAAAATATAGGCAAACATCTCTTGAATAAAAGCATGAGCAAATTTCTCCTCAACACTTCTCCTCAGGAAAGGGAAACAAAAACAAAAATGAACAAATGGGACTACATCAAACCAAAAAGCTTCTGTACAGCAAAGGACGCCATCAGTAAAACAAAAACGCATCCTACAGTATGGGAGAATATATTCATAAATGACATGTCAGATAAGGGGTTAACATCCAAAATATATAAAGAACTCACATGCCTTAACACCCAAAAAGCAAATAAACTGATTAAAAGTGCATGGAGGATCTGAACAGACACTTCTTCAAAGAAATACAGATGGCCAACAGATGCTCCACATCGCTAATCATCAGGGTAATGCAAATTAAAACCACAATGAGATACCACCTCACACCAGTTAGGATGGCCAACATCCCAAAGACAAACAACAACAAATCTGGCGAGGACTTGGAGAAAGGGGAACCCTCCTACACTGCTGGTGGGAATGTAAATTAGTTCAACCGTTGTGGAAAGCAATATAGAGGTTCCTCAAAAAATTAAAAACAGAAATACTATTTGACCCAAGAATTCACCCAAAGAAAACAACTTCTCAGATTCAAAGACATATGCACCCCTATGTTTATTGCAGCACTATTTACAGTAGCCCAGAATGGAAGCAACCTAAGTGTCCATCAGTAGATGAATGGATAAAGATGCGGTACATATACACAATGGAGTATTATTCAGCCATAAGAAGAAAACGAATCCTACCACTTGCAACAACATAGATAGAGCTAGAGGGTATTATGCTCAGTGAAATAAGCCAGGCAGAGAAAGACAAGTCCCACATGATTTCACTCCTTTGTGGAGTATAACAACAAAGCAAAGCTGAAGTAACAAAAGAGCAGCAGACTCACAGACACCTAGAAGGAACTAGCAGTTACCAAAGGGAAGCAGGTAGAGAAGGTGGTTGATGAGGGAGGGAAAGGGGGATTAAGGGGTATTATGATTAGCACACAAAATGTAGGGCGATCACAGGGAAGGCAGTATAGCACAGAGAAGATAAGTAGTGAATCTATAGCCTCTTACTACACTGATGGACAGTGAATGCAATGGGGTGTGTGGCAGGGGGGACTTGATAATATGGGTGAATAGTAACCACAATGTTGCTCATGTGAAACCTTCATAAGATTGTATATCAGTGATACCTTAATAATAATAAAAAAAGGCACTTACAATCTTTGATCATAAAGAAAACAAAATGAAAACTTCATTCAGCATATATTAAGCACTCGGATATTTCTGAATGGATGGTTGGCATAACAAAGATATGGAACCATGAATCAACTGGGTAGATAATGCTGTAAGAATTAATGGTGGACTGGACAGGGCATGAAGGAACAAAAAGTGTCAGGTATAGAGCTGTGTTAGTAGATAAAAAAGAACATGTAATTCTGTATGCATGATGTATCATAGCTGATTGTATAGATACATGACATCTGGAAGGATAAACTAAAGGATGAAATATGGTCTTGCTTTGTCAGACTGGACATAGGAGGGAGACATTTAATTATAAAGGGCTCCCATTGGTGATAATGTGAAAATTGGGTGATTCCCCTCCACAAAAAACAAAGACAAATCTGGACCAAACTATCAACCCTTTCAAGGCGCTAGAAATCAACTAAAGGCAGAAAAATAACTTTGGAGAACATTCACTCTTGCAAAACTGAAAAGCTAAATAAAGACGTTCCCAGATAAGCAAAGACTGAAAGAATTCATTGCTAACAGACCAGCATAACAAATAAGAAAATGACACCAATGGTAACTTGGATCCACAGGAATGAATGAAAGCACCAGGAACGATTAAAAAAAATGGTAAAAGAAAGTCTATGTGTACTTTCTTCTCTTAAATTAAAACGTTATATGCACAAGACAGTTTAAATCAATAATTATTACTGCCATTACTGTACTTACACAATATGTAGATATACAAAAGAGAGAAAAGGAAATGAAGAGACACTATTTCAAAGTTGCTATATTTACCAGAATTAAATCACTATTAACAAGAAGTAGACTGTGCTAAGTTAAGGATGTACACTGCCAACAAGGCTATTTTTTAAAAGAAACAAAGATATGTAACTTTTAGAACCACTAAGTAACTCAAAAATATATAGACCCCCCAAAAAAAATCCAGAGGAATTAAAATGGTAATATGAACAATATCTGTTTAACACCAAGGAAGGCCAAAAAAGAGATACAGAGTGACAAAAGACATGAGATATAGAAAACAGCAAAATGGCAGGCATAAAGCAACCATATCAATAATTACATTAATGCACACGGACTAAACACTGCAATCAAAAGGCAACCCAACCATAAGACTAAATAAAAAAGCAAGATCCAATCATATGTTGCCTATAAGAGAGACACTCGATTCTAAGATACAAACAGCTTCAAAATAAAGGAACAGAAAAAGATGTATCATGCAAATAGTAATCTTGAGAGAGCAGGAGTGACTATAATTTTAATTTTACATTCTTCTGCACTATGTAACCTCTTTTTTTTTTAACCATACATAACTCTTTAAATGAGAGATAAAACTCTTAATCACTGACAATTGTAGAGGGAACAATGTGACAAGGACCAAAGTAAAGAGAAAAAGAACTGATCATCTTAATTCAGCTTTATACACAGAAGTCATCTCCTATGTGACACAACTTCACTGTATGTTACAGTTTAAATGCATATTTTAAAACTGCTCAGGTGTTGAAGGAAACTTAATTCTGGACATATCAGTGAAATGCAACTTTTAAAAAAAACTTGTATCATCATCTAGACTTTCAAAGAGAAAGAGCTAGGTAAAGTTTTTCAACTGGTGTTAAACTTTTAAATTAAAGTGGTTTTAAAATACAATGGTAAATACTTTTTAAAGGTATTCTGAATGTCTTTAAAACTGAAGATTTATATTGTCCAAATCCTACATACTTAATATTTTAAATAAATTAGAGAAGGTGGTTTTCTACTATACAAAGGTCAAGTCAGCTTGGGGGTAAGCAGAAATCTGGATACTACTATCTGCTCTGTACCTCTTCTTCTGGGAGCATCTTTCTACGACCATCCTTTACAGGAAATCCACTTCCGAAGTCTTTTGAGGAGATATCAGCTCCATACTCTACAATAACGTCTTCTTCAATGCTGCTCACCAGCCGCCAGAATTCCTTTTCTACTAGTTCTGTGGGAACCATCTACGCAGGGAACACAAAGATTATAGGTTACCAACGCACTATAACAATACCCCACTAAAACATAATACACAGAGCAAATGAACACAAACCCATGAGAAAATAGAAAACCTTCTCATTTCCCAAAGCTGAAAAGACTGGGGTCCTAGCTTTTTCCACTGAGTATAAAGAAAAGCTAAAGGCAACTCAGATGTTCAGAAAAAAACATAATGAACTTGAACTGCCTTTTTCTGCAAACTGCCTCCCAACTAAGAAGGATAAACCATGACCCAGAGACCACCAAAGAGGAAAAGGGAAATACAAAAATCAAGGCTGAATTTTAGTTGCTTTGGCAAATTTTTTTTAGTAAGAATATTTAAAAAACCAAGATCCCTGAGGAAAATAAGCAAACCTCTTATTAGAATTAACTAAACAAAGCAACAACTACTACATACTCAAGCTTTTCTGAAAAGGATTATTCAGAGAGGGCTAACAAACAATTTGAGGATCAAAGCAGATTCCTCAACAGAGAAGTGTACACTGTCACATTAGAGAGTAAAATAAAAGAAACACATGTCGGAGCCCCAATCATTACATTTAGTGTTGTATTATCTCTTCATGCTGTCTTATTTTCTATAAACTAATGAAAGTAAAAAGTACGCTAAAGGCTTTGGACTCAAGATAACTCCTCATGCTTCCCCAAACTGACCTAAAGGACACATACTCACATGGACTGGCATATTGAAATAATCAGACTTAAAATTATCTGCCATCTCTCCAAAGCTCTGAAGTGTATACTCCCGTACAGCTTGTTCAAATCCAAAGGCTTCTCGAGGTTTATTACATTCCTTAGGAAGAAAAAACAGATCTAATATTAACTCACTGAAACTGTACTGAACAAAAGTCCTAAGGCTCTCAGGTACTGACTTCTTTGATAATTTCCCTAGGTGAAGCAAATCCAAACCTAAACAGCAGAATAAGCACGGATTACTTGCAATATGGAACCAGGAAATAATGTTCTAGAACATCAACTGCATTTTCACAGCCTTTCAATAGGAAGGTGCTAGTATGACTTTCCAAAGCTTTAGACTCTGGAGTAGGCACTGAGGCCTGGTACCAAGACAAACACTGACTTGGAAGTGTTTGGAAGTGACCTGGAAGACCACTGACTTGGAATCTAGCCCAGGACACCTATCATTCTTCGCTGTGGAGAAAGAGTTCATGGAGGAAGGAAAAGTAAGGGATATCCACTGGAGTGCTAAGATATCTAGCTAAAAGAACAAGTTTTTTTTCTATCAATCACCATGACCAATATCTTAACAAAAATACTTGGAGTAGAAGTGCTTCTGAATCATCTAACCTTTAGAATAAATAATAATTCAAAGGCCATAAGACCTTTGAATATATCTATCTAGATACACCCAGCCAACCCCTTCTTTTTAATGTCCTATCACATTGTTAAAAAAAATAAACAGGGTAGGCATTTCATAACAATGACATCATTATAATCCTTCAATAATAATTTAGTACATACAGTCAAGTCAAAATTTAAACAAGCTGATACCATCGGTTTATTTGGCAGCATAAAAACTCAATGCACAAATCCTAAGTTGGAAAGCTTCATGTCTGATTTTTACTTCTTTTCAATTAAAAAGGGAAAAACAGCCTACAGTCTTTCTTCATTTGTATTGTTTTCCAGGAATATGAATATTCCAACCAAAAGTCTCACTCATCCCCAGAAATAAACAGAAATACCTAACCAACTTGTCCAAAAAACACCCCTTAAAAGGCAAGCTGCCACAATACAATTGTTACATTCCATTCAATATGATCTTTAACATTTGAAGAACAAAGAAGCTTTTGGGAATGTTTACTATACGAGTATATGTGTGCGTTACTGTTGTTAGTTAAAAAAAGGATCCATAAAGGCTAGGCTTGTACCTCAGCAACACATTTAGGACACCTCCAGTCTCCTTTGGGGACATCAGGTAGTGGAGGAATCAAACAAAATGTATGATAGCTGTCATCACATCCATCACATAGAAGCAATTTATCTTCATTATTTCCCCGACCACAAAACATACAAACATAGAGATCAACCTGTTAGAAAACAAATAAAACAAAAGTCTACTTTCTGTAATAAGTTATGTTAAATGTTTGGCAGAACTCCTTAAATGAAACAAAGTATGTACACTAAAAAGCAAATATAACTTAAATCATTTTTATTTTAAACAATTGTACATAAATAGCTTTTTATAAAACTTGCTAATTTCCTCAGAGCTTCTATGAGCCAGTTAATAAAAGCATATCAAGTTATTAGAATAAAGAAAGACTACAAATCTAGGGCACTTGAAAGTCAGTTTCTATAAATAAAATATACCACATTATCCTTCCTAAGTACAAATATTCTTTGGTAAAGAATGAATAATGAGCAGTGCAAGGATTTACAGATTCATATTCATCGTCTCACTTAGTTACTTACGAGGTAGATAACTTAGGAAAACAATCTATGTATATGGGACAAGGCAAGGTTAACATTACATAAACCAAAGCTGGAACTGTAGATTCACCACCAAGTCTTGTAATCAAATGAACTCACTAAAAGGCATACTAAGATACAGCAAGATTAAAAAAAAAACAACCCTTTCCCTTCTGACACATCTCAGAACACTTACAAAGTTAACAGAGAGAGTTCCTTTCCGTTGTCTCATTTGCATGTTAAATGCGTCTGACCTGTTGGTAACTTTTCGTCTTCGGGAGACCTCATCTTGAAATAAAAAGTTATATCATAATAGTAAAAACTAACGTTGAGAGCTTACTATGGACCAGACACTATTTAATATTATTTATGTTATTTAAAATCTCATAATACTATTTTTAGTCCCCATTGAAGACAATGAATGTGAAGTATACAGAAGTTAGATAACTTGCCCAAAAGTGCTTAGCCAGTCAATAGCAGATCTGGGATAATGTGGGCAAATCAAGCTCCAGAGAGCTGAACTCCTTGTCTGTAGTACTCATCAGGGACTAACTTGAGACTAGTCTTAAGATCCAATAATTACAAGAATTAAAAAGATAAAGTGTTTAAAAGGACAATAGTAAACATTATAATGTATTTACAGCTGACCCTTGAACAACACGAGGGGTAGGGGCACCAACCCCCATGCAGTCAACAATCCATGTTTAACTTTTGACTCCCAAAAATGTAACTACTAGTAGCCTACTGCTGGCCAGAAGCCTTACTAATAACATATACAGTCCATTAACATGTATTTTGTGTGTTTTATGTATTATATACTGTAGTCTTACAATAAAGAAAACTTTTCAAATTGGCGTAAATCTCAAAAATTTTTTCTAACATATTTATTGAGAAGATCTGTGTATAAGTGGACCCACACAGTTCAAGCTGTGTTGTTCAAGGGTCAAGTGCCGACAGATCCTATCACACTGAATGTTTTGAGTGATGGAACAATATTATCTGATCCTCTGGAATTCAGTCCACAGTCTGAATTATGACTTAATTACTCATATCATAAAATGCAATAATAATTAATATGACCTGAGATTATGGCATTTCATTAAATTATGTAGTAAAAACATACCCAACACAATCTTTGTTAAACTGAGTTTTAAAACTGACATATATACAGACCAAAGAATAAAACTTTCAACTTTGCATTAGCAATTTTACTCACAGAAAGTCTCAAACAACATGAGAGTACTAGGCTGTCCTCGGAGTTTATTTAAATCAAGTGTCATAATAACAAGGAAATTATAGAAAAATATCAAAATTAGAATTAGAATTTAAATCATAAGCTCTGCCCAGTATATTTTGATACTAAAGGCTACAGAATCTTGTATTTCTCTTTGAATTTAAAAGCTATAGACTTAGATCACCAGGTGACAATATTAATCTCACCATTCTTTCATAAACCAACCTTTAGAAACTATAATAATTTGTGTCACATATTAGATATGGAAGAAGAAAATTTCTCTTCCAAAGTGTTATAAAAACTCGACAAAATACAGTACCCCACACCTTAAATTTAAGATTATCTGCCATAAAACAGGCAATTTGTCTAGGAACCATGTTGAAAGTTTATAACTCTTAAGCAGATTCCAAGGCAGACTGCAATTCAAATAGTATTTGAATCTTGTTACAACTTGCTGTACCTTATTTCTTTTCATGACCAAATAACAGATTTTTACCTTCTTTATCTTTGGCTCCCATTGTCAGGCCAACAACCTTAGGCCCAGCCCCAAAAATTCTAAGTTTCTTCAGTTCTGTATTTCTGTTCACTTCTCCAGATTCTGACTAAAAGAGAAGTAAACAGAACTCACATTAGTCTAATTATTTTGATTCATACATTTACTTTCTTACCCAAGAAAAGTTTTAAGATCTTCTCTAAAATGAAGAAAAAAATTATTTCATTTCTTCTAACTCTACTTGCTGCCTCTTTAGAACAGATGAACATAGTCATCAAAGCACTATGCAACATTCAGATTGCTTTCCACAAGAGAAAACCTATCCTTCATAAAAGCACAGTTGTCAATTAAGTTCTGTCCAGAGACAGACCTTATTTCTAACAGCTGGTATTACACTGATAATTACTCCATAGAACCCCACTTCCAACTTTCTAATGGACACCATCTTTGATTAGAAGGCAATATGCTTCTCCCAGGAGATGAATAATGATTGTCTTAAGTCAACCATGCCAAGGCCTCTTTGTTGGTGATGACCTAGATAGAGGTGGGAATGTTACTTTGGTCTAGCCAATGAGACATAGCAAAGGTCTACTAAAAGCCTCTTAAAAAGATTTTCATATTCTAATAAAAGAGAAAGCTTCTTAAGAGTAAGCCACTTTGCCCCAACTTCTTTCCCTGTGACTAGGAGAACCGGTCTAGAAGAGCACAGCACTGGACTCTGCAGCAGCCACACTGCAACTAGGAGACTGACCACCCACACACTGAAGGAAACAAGGCAGAATGATGAGCATGGGCCCTTGATGAAAATACAGAGCTGTTGTATGAATCCTGCAACTACCTAACTCTGAAAATCTTGTATGAAAACTGTGTCCTTATGTGAAAACTGCACTGTTAATGTTTAAGCTACTGTCCTTTGGCATTCTAGTCTTTGAAAACAGACCCATCCTGACAAGACACCAGTGTTACATTTGAATTTAAATGGACCATAATCTCTGAACGTCAACAAATTAAATAAACAAACTTATTTAAAATGCATTTATATACATATACTAAGTCAAAACTCACTTAAAATTTAGTCAGTCATACTTAGTAAATAGAATAAAAATAAACCAGGATAGAATACTGACTATAGCTTAAGGCTACATTAACAGCTGGCCTATGTAGCCTGGACTAATAAAATATCATATAAGAACCAAACCAACCAAAATGGCATTTCAAAATTTATCTTTCGGCTTTAGTACACTAATTTGATTATACTCATCAAATTCTATAGTCCAATGATTAATATAACACTACACATTCTTTACGACTATTAAAGCAAGGTACATAATAGTAAACGCTAACATATGTTAAGCATATAGTATGTTCCATATTAAAGCACTTTAATCAATTAACCCTTAGAGCAACCTTTTCAGATAGGCAATAAAGTTCCAAAAAGTAGAAATAAAAAATTTCATCTGATTTCTCTGATCTTATTGGAATAAAACTAGAAATTACAAAAACTTTTTTAAAAGGCCCTTCCACCTGGAAATTTCTAACTCTCTATTAAAAAATTGACTAAAAAAAAACTACACATCAGAATCTCTCTAACAAATTAATTTGAAGTGATCCCAGGAAATTTTATAGTCTTAAATGTATCAAAACAAAAGAATAAAAATAAATGAAGTAAGTTCCCAACTCAAAATGCTAGAAAAAGAACTATAATATAAACCAGAGGAACTTTGTGATGCTGCATTAGAACTGGAATTGTCAGTATGAACTGAAAATATAAATTAATAACGTTTTTAAAATTTATATCCCAGTCCTAACCACTAGAAGTGCCTATACACAATGATATTCCAGTACGAACAAGCACACTATGTGTTCAGATCTTGTTTTCTGAACAAATACCATTTCCCACTAAAATGAACCAGGATTCCTTGGAGAAATGGCTGATTTCAGGTCCAATGCAGGACAAGACAATGATCATCAGCCTTTTTGTGCAAGAAAGTTTTGTGCAAGGAGTAGGATAAATTTCATGATTTCTCTTTCTCATCTGACAGATTATGGATGGCTATGCTTGTCACTGATACCAAGCTAGAAAATATTAAAGCAAAAACAGATTTAGAAAAGGTGGTAATGTTTGAGATGTAGTGAATTTGGTATACCCGTGCCCAGCCACCAAGGAATACACATACACATGAATACATACACAAACACCACTAGTGAACAGAAAAGAAGCATGCAAGTCAAGACATAGTTAGAAGTCCTGACTGTATAGGAAGTAATTTCAATCACAGGGTGGATCAGATAGCTAGGGAGAGGGAAGACAGGGAAGAACTGAAGATAACGTGTAAAGGGCAGAGAGAAGAGATAACAAATATGACTGAGGAGTGGTCAGAGAGTGTAGAAGAAATCCAGAAGGGAGATGTCACAGAAGCTAAAGAAAAAAACAATAAAATTTTGAGGAGAGGAGTCAATAACCATATTAAATGTATACATGGCCAGAGATGAAGTAGGGTAAGAAGTGAAAAGGGGTCCTCAGCATTTGACAGTTACTAACTCAGTGGTAACTGGGATAGTATAGTTTCAATGAAATTATTTGGCTCTGAAAACTAAACAGACATTGAGGAAAGTAGTACAATATAGACTATTCTTCAAAAAACTTCTCTGTGAAGAGGAAAGGAGTAATGCATTATCTAGGAAGAGGGCCTTTGTTTTTAAGATGATAGAGACTTGGGGCAGGGTGGGGGTGTGGGAGGGTAAGGCAAGAGGGACAGATCTAGCAGGGGAGGTAGAAGACTTCACAACTGATATACTGAAATAACTAAATAAGCCAGAAAGGATGGAAGTGGAAGGACTATCCTTGGAGACAAAGGAACACTTTGCCCACAGAGATAGCCAGAGATTAAGAATGAGTAACAACAGTTTTGTGTATGGGACAAAAAGGTGAAGGAGTGCTACCAGAAAGCCTATACTCTGTTTCTGAAATAGAAAACTAGAAATGAAGCAGATTGGCAATATAGTAATTATGGACAAATTATGAGTTGAAAAACTTCTTAAATGCAAAACCTGAAATGGTTCTAATTTCTACCTATTATCAACCAATCTGACTACAGTGGGAATTATTACAATGGGTAAAAAGTATTCTACGTTGTCCCTGTTCTTATATAAAGAGAGACAATTAGAAATAAGCAGGACTTTTTCAAGAGGTCAGAAGGAACATCAAAAGGGATTTTCATCATAAGCTGGTAATTGATTAGATGGGCAGGGGTACCTGGGACAACTCTTCAATACTTGAGTCACCAAGTCAAAAAAAAAAACTAGTCTACAAGTGTTTCAGGTCTTGAAATAGAATGATCAGAATTTCCAAGATAAACTATAGTAATAAAAATCACTTACTAAGCAAGCCAGAGTTTATAATTTATAATGGGGCTATCCCTTTCCAATGATTTTCCATTAAATTCACATTCCCCATCCAAGACACCTACTTTTCTGCTATCAAAGTACCTAAAAAGTTAAATTATTACTCAGGAGGTTATTTAATGAGCACAGAGTCAGAACAAGAAAAGCAGACATGACGTGAAAGAGATATGCCCTGAGGCCTAGAAAAGCAAGATTAAGTATCACTAGCCTGCCTCTCCAGTCAGGACTCCTCACAACCCCAGCTCTAATGTCTCTTTTTAATTAGTGGACTTATCTTCCTTCTCTCATCCTCACTTTCAATGTGAACTATTTCCATCCTTAATCACAAAGTGTTTCTTTAAATATGTTAAAGTCAATGATTTAGGATCCAGTTGTTATTTTGGCCCACCCATATGTCAATTTAAATGCAACATATCTCAGAGATCTCAGGGTATCTCACTGTCCCAGCTTACAGACTGTCTTTACCAAAAAACATTAAAAAATACAACTTTCAGGACCATAAAGAAATGGGAATAGGAAGAGGAGGGAGGGGCAGACTAAAATAAATTAGAGCATTTTTCTTCTGATGCATTTGTTAGCCTCTGAAATTATTTTAGGTTACAAGAACATTATAGAAGCTACATTGGAATGGTTCAGAAACTAAGAAACTCAGAATGATGAGTTAAAAATAAAACCACTCTTCTCTACTGCTCTCACTTCTGCCATCCATGAAAATAAAATGTACCAAAATTTATCAGCATGTCCATGAAACTGGCCCCAGTATCCAGAGTTACCCTGATTTGTCATCCTATCAGAAACTTCAAAATTAACAAAGAACTTTGTAAATCAAATTAAGACTGAATTTTACAATTTCTTCTCCATTCATCTAAAAGGTAAATGAAATATAGGTCTCCTTAAGTTTTACAGAACAGTATGTAAATGACCTCCCGAACCTAGATAATTATTCTGCCCAGTCAACACAGTCAAAACTCATGTTAAAAATGGCCCATGGAAATTGATACCTGAGACTTGACACGTCTCGTTCTCTTTGGCAGAATATTCATTCTTGTACCTGGCTCTGGAGAAGTTGGGACATCAGTGCCAAGAACCTCAGGCTCCACTTTTTCCTTAAGATCTAGATTAGGCATGTGTACACCCTAAAGAATTAAAGCACAGAAAAAGGGCAGATTCACTAATAATAAATCAAATTTGAGAATCAGGGAAAAATAATAAATTTCCAATCAATCCCTAAAATTAAATGAAACCAGATGGTAATTCTCCACCAAACTGATCTACAGATTCAAGATAATCCCTATAAAAATCCTAGCAGGACTTTGTTGTAAAAAATTGAGATGCTGACTCTAAAATTTATGTAGAAATGCAAACTGTTTGGAAATCTTGAAAAAAGAAGAAAAAGTTGGAGGACTTATACTACTAGATATCAAAACTTACTACATAATGACAGTACTCAAAGACAGTATAGTATTGGTGTTAGGATAAATAACAGATCCAGAACAAAACAGAGACCAGAAATAAACCCACATATTTGTAGTCAACTGATTTTCAACAAAGGCACCAAGGCAAATCAATGGGAAAAGAGTAAGTCTTTTAAACAAATGGTACTGATACAACTGGATATTCATTCCCCCCACCACCAAAAATGGAACTTATACCTTTACCTCATACTATGCACAAAACCAAATTCAAAATATTAAAACAAACTTCTAGAGGAAAACAAAGAAGAAAGTCTGTGGCCTTGAGTTAGGAAAAGATTTCTTAGATATGACAACAGAAGCACAATTAATAAAAGGGGGGAAAAAAACTGAAAGATTAGTCTTCAAATAGACACCACTATAAAAATGAAAAGATAAACCACAGACTAAGAGAAAACATTTGTAAAATCATGTATCTGATAAAGGACTTGTATTCAGAATACAGAGCAAATTCGTTTAAAACAAGTATAAGATGACGACCCAATAAAAAAAAGATTTGAACAGACACTTCATCAATTAAAATGTACAAATGGCTAATATGCACATGAAAAGCCGCATAACACCATTAGTCATTAGAGAAATTAAAATTAAAACCACAATGAGATACCACTAACACACCCACCACAATGGCTATAAGCAAAAAAACTGACAATACCAAGTGTTGGCAGAGACGTGGAGAAACTGGAAGCCTGTACATTATTGGTGGGAATGTAAAATGGTTCAGCCACTTTGGAAAACAGTTTGGCAGTTTCTTAGAAAGTTAAACATAAACTTACCATATAACCCAGCAATTCCACTCCTAGGTATCTACCCAAGAGAAATGAAAACATATGTCCACACAAAGACTTGTACATGAATATTTATAGCATTATTTATAATAGTCATAAACTGGAAATAACCCAGCTGTCCATCAACTGATAAAAGAACAAATATGATATAACCATACAGTGTAATATTATTCAGCCATAAAAAAGAACAAAGGCACAACAGGGATGAACCTTGAAGACACTGTAAGTACGCTAAGTGAAAAGTAGCCAGACACAAAATTATATTGTATGATTTCATCTATGTGAAGTTTCTAAAAAACGCAAACTATAGAGCCAGAAAGCAAATCAGGAGTTGTCTGGGTTTGGGGGTAGGAGAAGAAACCAATACAAACAACACAAAGGAGCTTTTTGGACTAATGGGAGTGTTCTAAAACTGGATTGTGGTGATTGTCGCACAAATGTAAAATTCATTAAAGCTTATTGACTGTGACTGTGTACCTACAGTAGCTGAATTCTATGGTATGTAAATTACACCTCAATAAAGCTGCTAAATAAAAAATATGAAATCATGAGGAGAAATTTTTCAAAGAACTTAAGTAATGAGGATTTCTTTTAAATAGGAAAACAGGCTCATTCCCATTAGATTTTAACTTGTAAATTACCAAAAATAGCTATGATTTTTAAACTTCACCCCCCGCCACCCCAAAATTTTGGTACCTAGATGAACTGTTTTCAACTTGCTATGTACAGCCAACTGCTAACTTGTTATGGTGAATATGATCTAAAGTTTATACTTGGCATACTAGATTTTTCCACCCCTATATAAAATGATGCATCTCACCATAAGGCTGACACCAGACTGGAAAAGCTCATATGGGTAGAGAATTCTTTCATAGTGTGACTTCAAAAGAGACCCAGTTCCTTTTCCTGGCAGATATCCCAAGCGGCTACCCACTTTAGACCATTTCTTTTCTTTGGTAACCATTTCAAAACCTCCTTTGCTGGCAACAACCTGAAAGGAAAGTAAAAATTACTTAGAAAAAGAAGGTAGATTCATGTATTCTGACTCTACACACCTTGCCTGCTTTCAAATTTCAACAAACACCTGACAAAATTGAAACTTTTCAACATTTAAAGTATGGAACAGAGAGAATGATTTTTGTATGTTCTCAACTCTATAATTTAATTAATATTGTGCCTACCCTAAATGAATCAGGCATTCAAAAACATTTAACGAACTTAAACTATGTACATTAAGCACCTTGAAAAAACTAACCACATATATGTATTCTATATCCTCAAGGAACTCAAACTAAAAGAAAAACAGACCAAAAATAGACATGAAAATAAACGGTAACATAGTACAAAATGAACATGAACCCTGAAATTAGACAACATACCAAATAATGTACAGAATTAAACAAAAATGTTAAGCAAACAATGGATTCAGAGGGTATTTTGAAAGAGAGGCTGTAATTTTTCATAAGGAGGAAAGTTTTATATGGCAGATTATGAAGGAATTGTGATGGAGAAAGATAAGAGTACAGGAGATTTACTAAAATGCAGGAAGTGAGGAGATAATTGGTCAATTTGGCCAAATGCTCACATCAAACTAGGTACTGTACAAAAGATACAGTATCAAAGTCCCCTCTTCCAGAAACAAGTATTGCCCATCTCACACACTCTAAAATATAGGCAGTTTTCAGTTTCACTGACAACAGAGTAAGAGGACTATGACATATTCATTTGAACCAAAAAAATTTTTCCTCTTGGAGTATACTATTGTATTTTTCTATATCAAAAACATTAAAGAGAAAAATTAAACATAGAATTACTCTATGATTCAGCAATTCCACCTGTAGTATATACCCAAAAGAACTGAAAGCGGGATTTAAACAGATGCTTGTATACTGATCTTCACATGAGCACTACTCACAACAGCCAAAAGGTGGAAACAACTCAAATGTCCATCAAAAGATGAACAGATAAACAAAATGTGATATATACTACAATGGAGTATTATTCAGCCTTTAAAATGAATGAAATTCTGATATATGTGACAAGAATGAACCTAACATGGTAAGATAAAGAAGAAACAAAAGGATGAATACTGTATGATTCCACTTCTATTAGATAGCTTGAACAAGCAAATTCATATCTTAAAATTAATTTAAAAACAAGATACATTTTACCAGGAGCCAGAGGGATGGGGAAGTTCTGGAAGTACTTGGTTAGTAGTGATGGTCGCACACATTTTGAATATACTTAAAGCTATTAAATTGTACACTTAAAAATAATAAATTTTATGTTATGCATATTTCACCACAATTTTCTTAAAAAAGGCTAAGAGCATTCACTGACTCCGGAGCCAGAGTGTCAGAGTTCAAACCCCAGCTGAACTACTTAATAGTTGTAGGACCTTGGGTAAATTACACAATTAGTATCTCAGATTTCTCACTATTATTAAACAGTGCCTACACCTCATTATAAGGCTGTTTGTGAAGACAAAGGAAATAAAACATGAAAAGCACCAGGAAAAGTAAGCACTCTTATCAATGTTAACTGTTTTATAAATGTCTATGCATGTGGGCAACAGGCAGGTAGAACACTGTAAGTAAGTGAAGGAAACATCTTCAACTCTAGTGCTCTACAATGCTATTATAGACAAAGATGAACCTACAGCCAAAAGCAATTCTCCTCCAGTGAAACAGCTGAAAGCTTGGGAAAAACAGGTAAGTTCATGTGCACAAGAGATGAAGAAACCTCATTCTTGAACTTCTATTATTACACCCTCAGAGAAGCTTCCTCTGTTAGTGAGAGCTAACCAGGGGGAAATTACAAAAAGAGAAAAATTTATATTTCAAATTTGCAGTGTAGAGGAAAATACAGTGAGGTTTAGACAGAGGGCTATCTGGAAGAAATCAATGAATTAGAACACCTTTCATTAGTAACTCTCCAGTGCTTCCACATTGTCAGCTACTGTTCTAGATGCTTAAGATGCATCTGTGAAAAACGAAGATCTCTGTTCTTACAGAGCTTACGTTCTAGTGGGAGAAGACAGGCAATAAACATATTATGTAAATTTTGAAGTGATGAATCCTGTGGAAAAAAATTTAAAAAGCAGTTAAACGGACTCACAAGTAACAGAAGAAAAGAAAAGCCTCATGAAAAAGGTAAAATTTGAGCAAAGCCTTCAAGGAGCTGGAGCGGTTATCCGAGCAGATCCCAGGGAAGCGCCAGAACAAAGGGCCCAAGTGAGAAGCATGCCTAGACTGACTGAGGAACAGTAAGGAAGCCAAGGTGTCTGAAGCGAGTAGGGAGCAACAGTCCAGAAGTCAGAGAGAACAGAAGCCCTTGCAGCAGTCTTTGTTATCCTCTACAATTATTACCATTACATAATCATCTGCTTTGTATCCAAGCATTTCAAGATAAATTTCCACTCGTAATGATATATCCACACAGGTCCAGTCAAGCTTCCCCACACAGTTCTGATGACTACTGGCAAAGAGATGTAAAAACGATAGCCATCATAGTCAGGGTATGGCCACGAAATGAGGCAAAACTACCTCACAAAGAAACCAAAACCACAACTTTGGCTTTATGCACACAATACTCTAATAATATAAATGGGCCTAATACTATAAAAACACACACAACCTTACACTTGCTTTTTTCTTCAGCTGAGAGATTCAAGGATTATCAAGTCATAATTTCAAAATATAAAACATGTATTCCAAACATCTGCCATGCAATGTATCATACAACATTGTCACTAGAAAAATATCATTTATGAACCATGCCCTATAAAAAGATACATGGCATACACTTAAACTAAGCACAAAGAAGACAAGCCCTTAATCAAAACTTGACCAAAGAGTAAGGTCAATTAGAGCCAAAACTCCAGTCCAATGAAAAACTAGGTCTGGCTAGCAAGAGTAAATTTTAACAGACAGAAGGTAGTACAGTCTGCTACGTATTAAGAGCTCCCCCTCAAATCTCCACCAAAAGCAAAGAACAAAAAGGCATACTCCCAAGGGGACAAATAGACCAAGAGAAAGCAGGTGTCAGTGATAACCCAGCAACCGAAAACAAACTCACTACCTGCAATAGAAGAAAGCCAAGGAGAAGACTTGACTTTACACCACAGAATGTGGAAAGGCGTAAGAAATGAAAGCAGCAGTACCTTTCAACTTAGGGATGGCAGTGATCAGAGAATATGATTGGCTGAAAACCTGTGAAAAGCAAGTAGACCTCCTCCAGACAGCACAGCCAGCAACTGTGCTCCAACCCCTGCATGAGATTTGGTCTCAGGAGAGTTTGAAAAGAAGGGATCTAATCTAAGAAACAAGTAAGTAAACAAGAGGGTTAAAATGGTCTTAATAGTCTAGTATTAAGCTACTAGTAGGTTTTGGACTTTCATTTTGAGCATGACAGATGAACAAAAATAAAATATCACAAGTACAAATGTCCATATGTTAAGTGTTTAAAAATGTGATTAAAGGCAAAACAATGAAAAGAAAGTGTATACTTACACACACACATACACACACGTGCACGTGCACATGATGAAAACAAAAGCTTACCAATGTAAAGTACTGTGCCCCAAGAATAAAGATTAGGTCCTATGTCTTCAAGAAAAAGTCACATACAAAGGAGCAAGGATTAATACAGCATGGTTCTTCCCAACAGCAACACTGAAAGCTGGAGTATTATGGAGCAAAGCTTTCAACATACTTAATGTAAAATGATTTACAATTTTAGACTTCCAAACTCCACTAAATCACCATTTGTAGAACATTTGTAGACAAGCAAAACATTTACATTCCATTTATCTTCTTGCTCATTAAACTGGCAGAAAAAATGTTTCACCAAAATAGTAAACCGAACTAGGAAGACTTGAAACAAGGAAAGAGACAAGGGAATTCCCAGAATAATAGTGAAAGAAGTTCCAGGCTGACAGCTGAACTTAAAAAACTACCAGTTTGGATTGGAGCAGTAAAGAGAACTCCAGCAGAATGGCTCCAAGAAGAAAATGAAACTGACAGATTACTTAATGGGTAAAAGCATACTGAGCAATTTATACTTCTGGAAAATCTGAAAAATAAATTTTTGATAGTTACAAAGAAAACTTACAAAATGAAAAAAGGGTAAGTGACTATTAACTTGAAGGAAAATTAAAAACTGGTACAAGGAAACAACCGTAGCACACAAGAAGGCTCAGATACAAATAATGTTTGTATTTAGAGTCACAGTAGTAACTTTTGATCAATTAAAAAATTGATGTAACTACACTAGAAGGAGCTGGGACCTGAAGTATGTAAGGATTTAGATTTCTTACACCCATTCCCCATCTCTAATTGTAGAAAAATCAGTAATATTTAAAACTGAAAATGAAGAAATAGCATAATGAACGTATCTGGAAACATGGGAGATCAAAATCAGGAACAGCTAAAAGAACTGAAAGGGATTAGCTCTAAGGATTGGGAATGGAAGTGGAGAGGTAGAGAAGGGAGAATGTTGTTTTTTATTTTAAGCCTTATTTTTATTTTGACAAAAAAACTTTTTAAAGCCTAGAATGAATATTCTTTATTACAATAATAATAAACAGTAATTGTTAATGTAAAACTCCATTAAATTTATAGATATTCTAAGTAATATATTTTATTGTCAAAAATAACGAGGAAGACAATGTGATTCAATCAAAACAGGATGACATTTAATGACTCAAAAGACTGAAAATTTGCTTCCCTTTAAAAAAACTAGTGGGAGTCAAAAGTGTTTTAAAACCATATTTAAACTCAAGAGATGTTCTTTTTTTTTCTTAGTGAAGGGTATACCTAACAACCTAAAAATATCAGAACTCTCAGTATTTTCTGCAGTTTTCAGCCTGAGGCTCTTGCTACCAAGTTAAAAATATCATGCCAATAAAATACTTAAGAGAACGTATTGCAAATACTCTGGGATTAACATAATTCACCCAATGACAGAGGTCAGAACAGTGGTTGCCTTTGTAGAGAAATACTGACTGAGGGAGATGAAGGAGCCTGCTGGAGTGGTCTAAATGCTCTCTACTTTGATCTGGATGGTGGTTACATAAGTGTATATATTTATAAAGAATTATCCACCTGAACATTTAAGATTTGTACATTGCTAAGTCACACTTAAGTGTAAAGAAAAAAAATTCATATGGTGAGGAGAAGCAATCTTACTATGACATTTAGGCAACAAAATATTATAAAGTATAAAAAAATAACTACAAATCAAAATTTATAAGACTTTTAGCTTTAAATCTCAGTTTTTTAGTAAACATTCTCAAAGGTTAGGGGAAGATGTCCATGGGTACTTAAAGACAAGACTCTAATAAACCCCAGGACAAACAAACTTAACCTTTAATTAAAACATACTTGCAATTAAGTTCTCTAAGTTTTTAAACACATATACTTTATTAGTAGTATTCCCCCTTTTCACAAAAAGGAATCGGGTTTCTCAACATCAAGTTCAACAGGCTAGATAGCAAACTGTTATACAGAATTGTGAACAACCAGGTATTCAGATTATGTTACTGCTAAAGTCCTTCCTAACTCTGAAACCCTACAACTCTGTAAAGTCAAGAATGCAATATGATTTGCCATCAGATTAAACCTAATGTTTACCTTTTCATTGGAGAATTAGCCATATGGAACATATTCAACTCAAAAGATTATCTGTTAATATACAAGAATTCCAGAAAATTCCTTGGGTATTTTAAAAAAAAATCCTGAGGTATGTGGAATGACTTGGTTAATTCCACAATACTATTGTTATTAATAATTAAGTAAGTAAAAAATACTTAAGACATATTTTTCTATTTTATTTAAACTACATAAATCAAACCAACATATTAAGAACTGCAAACAGCATTACTAGATAAAACCTAGTAAGCTTTAACTGAATAAAAATGTCAAAAAGAGAATTCTTAAGACAAAATTTTTATGCTAATGGTTCCTTAAAGAACACATATCCACCCTTAAATTCACTGTATTTTGCCCTTTGATCTCATAGGTTTTCATACAACTGCACTATATAATTCTAAGCACAGAGCTTAATTATTGACACCATTACCAGACTGATAAAAAAAGTCAAGCTCTATAATGCTACATTTCCAAGAATTTTTAGTATAAAAAATATAAAACAAAATTTTTAGAGAATTATGACCCAACACTAATTTAAAAATGTATCATAAAAAATGTTTTCAGCCATAGTAATCAAGACAATTTGGTACTGGCACAAGAACAGAGCCACAGACCAGTGGAACAGACTAGAGACTCCAGACATTAACCCAGACATATATGGTCAATTAATATTTGATAAAGGAGACATGGACATACAATGGCGAAATGACAGTCTCTTCAACAGATGGTGCTGGCAAAACTGGACAGCTACATGTAGGAGTATGAAACTGGACCATTGTCTAACCCCATACACAAAAGTAAATTCAAAATGGATCAAAGACCTGAATGTAAGTCATGAAACCATAAAACTCTTAGAAAAAAACAGACAAAAACCTTTTAGACATAAACATGAGTGACCTCTTCTTGAACATATCTCCCCGGGCAAGGAAAACAACAGCAAAAATGAACAAGTGGGACTATATTAAGCTGAAAAGCTTCTGTACAGCAAAAGACACCACCAATAGAACAAAAAGGAACCCTACAGTATGGGAGAATATATTTGAAAATGACAGATCCAATAAAGGCTTGACGTCCAAAATATATAAAGAGCTCACCCACTTCAACAAACAAAAAACAAACAATCCACTTAAAAACTGGACAGAGGAACTGAACAGACAGTTCTCCAAAAGAGAAATACAGATGGCCAACAGACACATGAAAAGATGTTCCACATCGCTAATTATCAGAGAAATGCAAATTAAAACTACAATGAGATATCACCTCACACCAGTAAGGATGGCTACCATCCAAAAGACAAACAACAACAAATATTGACCAGGCTGTGGAGAAAGGGGAACCCTCCTACACTGCTGGTGCAAATGTAAGTTAGTTCAACCATTGTGGAAAGCAGTATTGAGGTTCCTCAAAATGCTCAAAATAAACTTACCATTTGACCCAGGAATTCCACTCCTAGGAATTTACCCTATGAACGCAGCACTCAAGTTTGAAAAAGACAGATGCACCCCTATGTTTATCGCAGCACTATTTACAATAGCCAAGAATTAGAAGCAACCTAAGTGTCCATCAGTAGATGATTGGATAAAGAAAATGTGGTACATATACACAATGGAATATTACTCAGCCGTAAGAAGAAAACAAATCCTACCATTTGCAGCAACATGGATGGAGCTAGAGGGTATTATGCTCAGTGAAATAAGCCAAGCGGAGAAAGAGAAATACCAAATGATTTCACTCATCTGTGGAGTATAAGAACAAAGGAAAAACTGAAAGAAGAAAACAGCAGCAGAATCACAGAACCCAAGAATGGACTAACAGGTACCAAAGGGAAAGGGACTGGGGAGGATGGGTGGGGAGGGAAGGATAAGGGGGGGCAGAAGACGAAGGGGGGTATTAAGATTAGCATGCATAAAGGGGGGGGTGGGAGAAAGGGGAGGGCTGTACAACACAGAGAAGACAAGTAGTGATTCTACAGCATTTTGCTATGCTGCTGGACAGTGACTGTAAAGGGGTTTATAGGGGGACCTGGTATAGGGGAGAGCCTAGTAAACATAATATTCTTCATGTAATTTTAGATCAATAACAAAAAAAAAAAAAAAAAAGAAAGGGGGATTACTCCCTGATAGGATAAAACTAACTGTAAATCAATGATTAATGCATGCTTTAAATATCCTTAATTTTGATCATTTAAAGGGTGTCAGATGATCAGCTATGGAAGTACATTTTTCTGATAATATTCCTTTCTCTTAAAAAAAAAAAAAAAAAGGCAGTTCCTGTGTGGTGACCTCCAATAAGTTCTTCACAATGGTATAAAGAGCATATCAAAGTGTGGGCAAAGGGTCTGTTTGTGTTTATACAGAGGATCAAAGCCCAATTAGGCTACCCAGAAAACAAAATAAGATACGATATGAAGAAGTTCCAACATCAACATACTCTGGAAGAGTCATTCCAGAAGATGATCATCAAAAAATGTCAACAAAGATCCTGGCGCTGTTGCAGTTGTAGCTGCATTCATCCCACTGGTTCCTGGAATTGCCACTGGAATGAAGGGGGAGATATCTAAGCTGGCCTGTGCATACAGTAAGATAACAAATTTGACTGGATCTATACCATTGGAACTCAACCAAGAATTAGGAGAAGTGCAAGTTGCAGCGCTCCAAAATCTTGAGACTACAGACTATCTACTGTTAAAAGAACATATGGGATATGAACAGTTCCCAGGAATGTGTTGTTTTAAATTGTCTGATTTTTCTCAAACTATTCAAATTCAGTTAGACAATATCCATCGTATCATAGATAAGTTTTCACAAATGCTTAGGGTGCCTAACTGGATTTCTTGGTTTCACTGGAGATGGCTGGTAATTGTAGGTCTGCTTTGGTTATGTAACTGTATTCCAATTATGTTAATGTGTGTGCGCAATTTAATTAGTAGTTTAAAACCTATCCATGCTTAAGTTACTCTACAAGAAGATATGTCAAAGAAATAACCAATCTTCCCATGTTTTCTTCCATCTGCTACTTCTATAGCTTTTCTTCTTCCTTCTTAATTACAACCCTTATATAGAATTCGTGCCTCATATCGAATTTACTGAGTATCATAATTCTTCCAAGTGGTAAAGATACCTCAAGACAAATGCTGGGCATAAAACCCACAGGGCATAAATCTGCAAAGAAGTAAAAAGCTAACCTTTTCAAACAATATTGCATCTCTCTCACTTACCAACTTTACATTTCCCTGTATGGCCCCGGATGACGACTGGTTAGCCAGAGACGGGTAAGATTCCTCAAGGGAGTAACAACCTAAGACAGGCACAGTCGCAGGGGGGCCATCAGGTGAGAAATTGGGGATCAACAGAGGTGAGGCTTAGAACCTCACCCCCCGTTTTGAGAGAAATCTTCTGCATCCGTGGATGTTTTGTTGCCCTTGTCTAGCTTGGATTAATACTTAGCCTATAGGCACACACCTGATCATCTACATTTGCTTTCTTACAGCACTAAACTATGTTTTCTCCCTTTATCTTGCATCTACCTACCACTTCAGCATTTTATTAAAAAATAAAAATAATAATAATAATAAGGGAGAAATGTGGGATTCACCTATAAATCAAGTATAAAAATCAAACGAATATTCATATCTGACCTGATTGTTTGTAGTTCATAATGCATGATCAAAACTGAAAGTTTCTGTGATGACTGCCCTTGTACTGTTCACCATGTAAGAACTTATTCACTATGTAAGAATTTGTTCACCATGTAAGAACTTGTTCGTTGTGCTTCAGACGATCGGAGACTGATGAGGATTAGGCTTGGGGTGGATTAATGATTGTGCATTGAGTCCCCTGTACAGAATTTTATTGTTGTTAACTGTTAACAACCATTTGATCAATAAATATATGAGATGCCCTCTCAAAAAAAAAAGAATGAGGGAGAAGGTCATAAATTATAGATTAAATGGTCAGCTCACAAAAGCTGACTATAGTGTTGCTGAACTATATGACAGGACCATGAATACAGAATAGACCCATGTATTTGTTGAACTGACTAATGTTTTTCAAAAGTTGATGCATCTGAAACAGGAGGTGGCAAACTTTTCCTGTAAAAAGCTGGGTAGTAAATGTCTTAGATTTTGTGAGATATACTGTCTCTATTGCAATGACTCAACCCTGTCTTTGTAGTAGAGAAGCAGCCATAGACAATATAAAAGCATCTGGACATAGCTGTGTTCCAATAAAATGTTTTAACAGAAACAGACTCTCGGTGTGGCCTATGGGCCACAGTCTGCCATCTTCCGATCTAGAATGTTGACTGGAGGAGAGGAATAAATGTATTCTAGTGCTTAAAAAAAAAAAAAAAATTCTAGTAAGTGAAAGAGATAATAAAAATATATAGAAGTTAAATATAATTTAAAGCCTCAGGATTCAGGAAAGATTTAATTACCACTCAAAACTTCAATATTGATACTATGTGGGAATTTTAGCATTTTTTTCAATACTGATGAAAGCATGTTCTGTCCTCCCCCCTATATTCATATTTCAAAGTAGATAGTGGTTGAAGTGCAATATTTATGCCTCACTACGTGAGGACCAACATGACCTAGTTGGATATATAAGAATGGATGAAAAATAGTCCCCAGGCTGGAGCACATTGCACAAACACACACACAAGTACATACTCAGATATGAGATGCAGTAGGATAAGTTCATTCAACTAACAGATTGCAAATGTGAGGAAAGAAACATCATTTGTAGGTACTCATTATTGAATGGAAGTGGTTTGCTAGGGATACAAAGGTGAGAAAGATACAGCTCTGACCTTGAGAAGGAGAATCTCAAGTGAGTTGAGTGACAGACAGGCATACAAATAAAGACAGCATTGAAACAAAAATGCTCCAATGGAATTTTGTGCAATTGCTCTGGTAGGACAGAGAAAGTGCTATTTGAGCTACCATAAGTGAAATGAAGAAAAACAACCAGAGGATTCCGAGTAAATGATGATGACCTCTAAAGGAGAAATCAGGAAAGACATCATGAAGGAGAAGGTATGTGAGTTGAATATTGAGGGCGATTATATCAAAGAAATCCCCAAATGGGAGAGATTTGTTCGTATCTGACATGTACAAGGTCATATTTGTATAGGAAATTCTGGACAAAATATTCCATGCATATAGTCAGCCCCTAGCACTGACACATATTGACATATATTGGCTGAATAAATAAATATAGCTTTTACGTTGCGCATAACAGAAGTTGGGGTTAGAAAAATGCTGAACAACACTCTTATTCCTTATTTATCTTTGTTTCCCCTACAATGTGTTATACAGTGTTTTACCTATTGTAGGTACTCAAATATTTGTTAAATTTATGACTCTTATGTGAGAGATGTTGATAATTAGGCTTATGTGGTAAGAACACATGTCAGAGTTTTCTCACGGCTGATGTGCCAGAATGTGTGGTACATTTCAGAATGTGTCACTGTGGTACTGGCACAGATGAGATATAGGTCAATAAAAAAATTAAGTAAATAGGAAAAAAAAAAAAATGTTTTCACATCAAGAAAGAGTCTACGCACAAAAACAGAAATGAGAAAAATCACTACAGATACCACCAAAACACAATTATTACAGAATACTATGAAAAATTATATGCTAATAAATTGGATAATATAGAAGAAATGGACAACTTTCTAGAAAAATACAACCTTCCCAGATTGACTCAGGAAGAAACAGAAAATCTGAACAGACCAATTACCAGCAATGAAATTGAATCAGTAATCAAAAAACTACCCAAGAAAAAAGCAACTAAACCAGATAGTTTCACTGCTGAATTTTATCAGACATTTAGAAAAGACCTAATACCCATCCTCCTTAAAGTTTTCCAGAAAATAGAAGAGGAGGGAATATTTCCAACCTCATTCTATGAGGCCAGCATCACTCTAATACCAAAACCAGGCAAAGACACCACAAAAAAAGAAAACTACAGACCAATATCCCTGATGAACACAGATGCAAAATTACTCAACAAAATATTAGAAAACCTAATTCAAAATACAAAAGATCATCCATTATGATCAAGTAGGATTTATTCCAGGGATGCAAGAATGGTACAATATTAGAAACTCCATCAACATCATCCACCCAATCAACAAAAAGAACAAAAAATCACATGATCATCTCCATAGATGCTGAAAAAGCATGTGACAAAATTCAACATCCATTCATGATAATAACTCTCGACAAAATTGGTACAGAGGGCAAGAGCATCAACATAATAAAGGCCATATATGACAAACCCACAGCCAACATCATAGTTAACAGCGAGAAGCTGAAAGCCTTTCCCCTTTAAGATTGGAAACAAGACAAAGATGCCCACTCTCCCCACTTTTATTCAACATAGCACTGGAGGTCCTAGCCACAGCAATCAAACAACACAAAGAAATAAAAGGCATCCAGATTGGCAATGTTTGCAGATGACCTGATATTGTACATAAAAAACCATAAAGAATCCACTCCAAAACTAGAATTTCTGAATTCAGCAAAGTTGCAGGATACAAATTTAATACACAGAAATCTGTTACATTCCTCTGTTATAACAATGAACTAGCAGAAAGAGAAATCAGGAAAACAATTCCATTAACAATAGCATCAAAAAGAATAAAATACCTAGAAATAAGCCTAACCAAGGGACTGAAAGACCAATACCCTGAAAACTCCAAGACAATCTTGGGAGAAATCAAAGAAGACACCAATAAGTGGAAATACATCCCATGCTCACAAGTAGGAAGAATATTATCAAATTGGGCATCCTGCCTAAAGCCATCTATAGATTCAATGCAATCCCTATCAAAATACCAACAACATTCTTCAATGGACTAGGACAAATAGTTCTAAAATTCGTATGGAACCACAAAAGACCCCAAATAGCCAAAGCAATCCTTAGGAGGAAGAATAAAGCAGGGGGGATTATGCTCCCCAACTTCAAGCTCTACTACAAAGCCACAGTAATCAAGGTAATTTGGTACTGGCACAAGAACAGACACATAGATCAATGGACTAGAATAGACAGGCCAGATATAAAACCACACACATATGGCCAATTAATGTATGATAAAGGAGCCATGGACATACAGTGGAGAAAGCACAGCCTCTTCAACAACTGGTGTTAGAAAACTGGACAGCTACATGTAAGAGAATGAAACTAGATTACTAATTCCATACACAAAAGTAAACTTGAACTGGATAGAAGACCTGAACATTAAGTCATGAAACCATAAAACTCAAGGAAGAAAACATAGGCAAAACTCTCAATATAAACATGAGGAACATTCATGAACTTATCTCCTTGGGCAAGGGAAACAAAAGCAAAAATGAACAAGTGGGACTACATCAAACTAAAAAGCTTCTGTACAGCAAGGGACACCATCAGAACAAAAAGGTATCCTACAGTATGGGAGAACATATTCATGAAAAACATTCGATAAGAGGTTAAATCCAAAATATATAAAAAGCACACACCTCAACACCTAAAAAGCAAATAACCCAACTAAAAAATGGGCAGAGGATCTGAACAGACAATTCTCCAAAGAAGAAATTCCGTTGGCCAACAGGCACATGGAAAGATGTTCCACATCGCTAAACATCAGGGAAATGCAAGTTAAAACCACAATGAGGTATCAACTCATACCAATTAGGATGGCCACCATCCAAAAAACAAACAAGTGCTGACGAGGATGTGGAGAAAGGGGAACCCTCCTACACTGCTGGTGGGAATGTAAATTAGTTCAACCTCTGTGGAAAGCAATTTAGAGGTGCCTCAAAACACTCAAACTTGAAATACCTTTGACCCAGGAATTCCACTCCTAGGAATTTACCCTAAGAATGCAGCAGCCCAGTTTGAAAAAGACATGTGCACCCCTATGTTTATTGCAGCACTGTTCACAATAGCCAAGAAATGGAAGCAACCTAAGTGTCCATCAGTAGATGAATGGATAAAGAAGATGTGGTACATATACACAATGGAATATTATTCAGCCATAAGAAGAAAACAAATCCTACCATATGCAACAACATGGATGGAGCTAGAGGGTATTATGCTAGGTGAAATAAGCCAAGCGAAGAAAGACAAGTACCAAATGATTTCCCTCACTTGTGGAGTATAACAAAGAAGCAAAACTGAAGGAACAAAAGAGCAACAGACTCACAGATGCCAAGAAGGGACTAGCAGTTACCAAAGGGGAGGGGTGGGAGAGGGCAGGTGGGGAGGGAGAAGGGGATTCAGGGGTATTATGATTGGCACACATGGTGTGGGGGTGATCGGGGGTAGACAGTATTGCACAGAGAAGGCAAATAGTGACTCTGTGGTGTCTTACTACACTGATGGGCAGTGACTGCAATGGGGTGGCGGGGGACATGATAACAGAGGTAAATATAATAACCACATTGTTTTTTCATGTGAAACCTTCATAAGAGTGTATATCAATAATACCTTAAAAAAAAAAAAGAAGATATGGTACATACACACAATGGAATATTATTCAGCCATAAGAAAACAAATCCTACCATTTGCAACAACATGGATGGACCTAGAGGGTATTATGCTCAGTGAAATAAGCCAGGCGGAGAAAGACAGTGCCAAATGATTTCACTCATTTGTGGAGTATAACAAAGCAAAACTGAAGGAACAAAACAGCAGCAGACTTACAGAACCCAAGAATGGACTAGTGGTTACCAAAGGGAAAGGGGTTAGGGAGGGGGGTGGGGAGAGAGGGATAAGAGGATTTTCTTGAAAATGAAATCTTCAAAATGTAACTCTACTATTTAAATAAAAATAAATTTTTATTTCAAAATAGTATGTCACAGAATATGAAAGGCCACAAAAATAAGTCATTCTGCAAAAATCTTCAGAATATGAAGCTGTCTTCCCTCACAAGTCAGAGGAATCACAGATTTTTACTATTAACAAAACATGCTCTCAATTACAAACCCTGTTGCAAGTCAGTCTTTTTCACATTAGATGTAATATTACAAAATTAATTTAAGTTCAGGCAAAAATAAGTCTAAGCCCTTCTCTTCCTTAAGTTTTCAAGCACTTATTCATTCTACTGGATAATGCTGGCCTCAATTAACTAGTAACACTTTTACAGGTATTAATAAAACTGATATGTCTCACATATGAGAATGCTCAGCAACATGAATCTTTTTAATGTATCAAATTTTCAATCAGTAAATAGAAAAAAACTGACAAGCTCAAAATATGATATACTCAGCACAAGATAATATTAGTAGGTTGGTGTCATTTCTGTTACATATTACGTATAACAAAGCCTACCAATTTGAGCCTTTAAATATGAACCCTATAAAAAATTATAAAAGATTTAAAAAATAACTAAGATCTGTCATTTTCATTTATTCATGCTTACATTTCATTACCAAACAAATCCTGCATAGGATGTGGCATTTTCCATTAAGATAATTTGAAATTCCTAATTTCATAAATTCACTAGCCTCTGCTCCAATTTCCAAACCAAGTTCAAGCCTCACCTTGCTCAAAGCATACAGATCCAGGATTTTTCTCTCCACCACAGGGATCTTCAAAGTAGATCCCTGAAGTTCCCAAAATTTTGCTAGTTGATCCAAGAAGTCCAGTCTCACTCTGGTCATTGCCTAAGATTATTAAAACAGAAATCAGAAATAGGAATTAAGCTATGGCTGAAAATAAGTGAATTTTCTTAACATAATACTCATCCCTCTAAAGAAATTCAAAGACTTTTCATTATTATTAAGTCTAACCCTATAAAATAAGCCTATGATAAAGAGGCAAAAATATTTCCAATAAACTTTACTCATTAAGGCAAAAAAGACACTCTAATTTTGTAAAAGTTGACTTAACTTTAAGCTAATGAGAAAATTTAGTAAATCAAATTAGTCTGTCTCTAAGCGTTCCAAGTCTGTCACTTCATCTGTAGATTATATGCATACCCCAGGTACACCAACTCTCTACCTCACTGATATTAAGATCCTTCATCTAGTATTTAATTACATGAGATTAAAGGAAAAATATTTATTAAAATCTCAGAAAATTAGTGTTTTAGAAACATGAAAGAAAAAAAACTCAGCATGACTTACTAAGCCTTGGCTATCTAAAATTTCTCTTTTGTACTCAGGAACAGTTGTCTGCTACATGGAAGAATCTTCTAAAAATCCACCAGACATAAACAACAATATTTAAACAGACTTCAAGTTCGGAAATTTGAGAGAGATCAATACTATTTAAAGGAGATCTTAATAAATCACATTAACAGTCCTGGAAAAGCTCTGTTAAAGCCAAAAAAACTACTTTGAAAACTAGGTTTTTTGATAGAATTTTTAAAACTATTTTCCAAACACCACAAGGAGTCAGAATCTTCCAACATTAACAAAAATTTCAGAATAATAATATGTGCTGATAAAAGCAGAACTTAATTGCAGATCTCTGAAGCTAAACACTGGATTATCTCCACTCCAATGAACATGGCTAGAGACAGTTTCCCATAATCCCGTTAAGTGAGAAACCCACAATGACTACTTTACTTTAAACAATTTTTTTTTAAAAAAACCAGAAACTTCCTTTTATTCAATCCTAATTTAAATTAACTTTGAGCCCTGGTACATTAGTTTCTCAAAATTCTCTACCTGGAGTCCTGATATAAACGATGAATCAGGCAGCAGAAATGGTGATAAGACAACACTCACCTCAAGTTCATTCAGGCGCTGGACTCTGGGAGTAAAACGAAAGCTTTTTACTTCACATGCAAATGGAGGTTGCCAATCCTAAATAGAAAGAATTGTTTTTAAAACATAATGGTACATAAGCAAGGAGTGCATTATTAATTTGCTAAAGGGATGACAACAGATCAATTTATAAGTCTGAATAGAGAAAAGCCAATATTTTTTACACAAGATGATTTTAACATTACTTACCTCTGATAGTCTATTAAAATTTTTTTATCTATAAATCCTCCCCCAATCTCAGCAGTCCCATTATTTACATCTCAGTTACGTTTTGCCCCATTACTCTCAAGTGGAATGCAATGAACTCATATCACAATAGAGATTAATAAACATCCAAGTTCACCAAATAAAAACACAGAATCTGAAACTAAAAAGGGTAAATTAAAGATCGAAAAAATTTTAAAGTACTTATATATTCGGAAATGTTTTTCATTCATGTGTAATATGACACAGCACTTTAGAGTCTATGTTACATAAATGTTTTGTTCAAAGCCCAGCTTCTGGGCACCCAAACACTTAAAAAAAAAAAAAAAAAAGGTAAGCAAGCCTACAGAACAAGGACGATTTCCAGATTGGAGTTGTGGTATAACTGAAATTAGCATTATTCCAAATAGGGTTCTAGAAAACATAGTTTGATTTGACCTTAATAATGGCACATCTATTTAAAAACATAAGAAACAGTGAAAATTTTTCATCTTACTGAAGGTATATCATCTCAGCCTTTTTTTAAATAATAAAAAAGTTTTAATTTTTTTCCCCAAATAAACATTGAATACAATCTCTAATTTATAAAGGCAACAGAGTGGATTAAAATTGGGTTTAGGGAAAAACTTCAAAGGTTTTATCAATACTACTTAATTTTGATAGAGAAAGTGTTAAGTGCGGCTTCTGGAGGATGGCAATGCATATAATCATCATTCATCATAGCAATTACAAGTTAATCTTTGCTTACAATTGATAAATCCATAATCTTAATCAAATTCTTTAAACCCGATGGGAGTAGCATGTCTGGGTTTTAGAATCAAACGGATTGGTCTAGATTCAAACTCTGCTTTGTCACACTTGCCCAAGATCATAATAAGTTTGGTAAATTACTTAACTTATCCATACCTGGCTCATCTGTAAAATGAGACTTAATTTACCTACTAGGACTTGAATGGCTATTAAATGAAATAATCCGCGGGTAGTAGTGAACAGAACATAAAGCAAGGGGTCCGCTTAAGAAAAACTAAGGCAATGGTTCCCAAACTCTAAAGTACATTAAGCATCATCTGAGAGAACTGCTAGAAAAATGGATTCTAGAACTTCCACATTCTGAAATTGATTCAAGTCTAGACATGAAGTGTAGAGATCTGCATTTTAACGAGCATCTGGTGCAGGTGGACCGGGAACACGATTTGGAGAACCACTGGCAAAGAAAAAAAACCTTTTGACCTTGAGCAGATCAGTCAACCTCTTGGGGCACTAATTCTCCCAAACAAGTAGTAGTATCTGCTTTCCTTACCTTAAAAATTTTGGATAATTAACCTATAGACAAACTCAATTATTTGCAATAAATTGCAATTCGTAAACCTTTGATCCCCGATTCCCTGTACCAGATATTTTTTTCCACCTCCGTTGAGAATTCTTCCCGAACCTCTGAATTTTAGAATGCTCTTTCTCTTCGCCAGGGAAGACTTTTCATTGCACTGCAGCAGTAATCAGTCTACGGTTCTTGTTTGGTGACACCACCGTAGGGAACTAGAGCTCAGATTACGGTTTAAGAAAGATTGGCCCTGAGACGAGGCCTGCAAATATTTAATAAATTAAGCATTAATAGGGCTTGCATAAATAAACAGCCGACGGAAGGACAGTTTTAACTATCGCACGGTACTGAGGATTGATTGTACGTGAAGGCAGGACATGCCAGGTCATACTTCTTCAAACATCTCACAGGCCAACGAAAGGCCTGAAGTCTTTCGTCACCCTTGCTCGCAAAGGAGAAATGCAGTACCAGTTCCCAGGTTCTAGGCAGAAGGCCCCAGGGACACCACTCTTTCGCGTTCTTAAAGGGCCTACATTAAGACCGCAAAAAACAAAAGCAAAAAACATCCAGAAACTTAGCTGCTTCTAGTTCTTGCGAAATGAGGAAGGGTAAATACGAAAAGACAGAAGGGTCGGAAAAGTAAAGCTAACCTCCTCCACATCCCTTCCCCTCTCCTCAGTCTGGTACCTTGGGTGGTCGGATTTTGCAGATGCCGGTCTTCTCTGCCAGAGGTCGGATGCGGCCGATGAAGCTGAGCGGGTCTGTGAACTCCTCCCAGCTGGGCTCAAACACTGGGCACTCCGGCGGGGGCACGAACTCCGCCGCGTAGCCCCCCGGCCCCACACCCGCCATGGCAACTCCCAGCGGCCCCGAGGCGGGCAGGTGGAGAAAGTCTGGCAGAAGCCCACCGAACCTCTTCACGTCCCCGGACGGGATCCGAAGCGCATCTTCTCAAGCAAGAACTGCTCGCCACACGAACCCCAGAGCCGCTTCCTCCTCTCGTTTGTTATTGTTTCCTTCGGGGCTTTTCCTCTCAGGGCCAGGACTTTTCCGGAAGTTCACGTACTGTCAGATCCCTCCGCCAAGCCAGAAACAGAATCCCTCCGCAGCAACGCGACGCCTCGCTGTATGACCTTCCTTCTTTCGTCCTTTCCCGGCAACCCAGTGACGTTCCTTATCTCTTCCGGGAAAGTTCCGCGCTGCCCCACGACTTCGGGGTATACCCTGCAGTCCCACGACCCCTCCTCTCGGAGACGGCGGGGACCGTGTACGCAACAGGGCCGAGGCGGCCGCGCGCTTCCGGCGCGGAGGAATGTGTAACGTGCCGCAGAGCAGGAGTTCTGCTTCCGGTGAGGAGGCTCCCCTTCCCCTTTGTGTCTAGCGGATGCCGAAAACAAGCCGGGCCTAACCTGGGCGGACGCACCTCGCGGCCACTGCGGAGCGGCTGCTTTTAACCTACTTGTCTGCCTTTTGGCACGTAACCAACTATTTCAGCGTCTCTCTCGTTTTAGTCTTTTGAAAGGGTTTCTTCCGAACGCACTTACTCGGACACTTCATATCCGCCCCGTCTCCATGACAAGTTGGGGTAGAACCCATCCCCCAAATCCTGCCGGCCGGCCTTCGCCATCGTCCGGGAATTGCTTTTCGTCCCCATAGGAGCAACGGCTCTTGACCTTGCTTTCCAACAGTTGGCAACTCGCAAGTCCGGCATCACATGCTCCGTAAGCCTTTCTCAATTTACTGTAAACGCTATGGCACCTGTTCTGACCCTACCAGTCAAAAATCTATATGCCAGAGGCCCATCTCCATTTCCTCCAAATTGTGGAAATTAACGTAGAAAGGACTAAAGAAGAAATCGTGAAGAGTGGTTCTTAATATTAAACGTTTATTATTGGAAAGACTTCTTTTCCAGAACTTAGTTCTCGTACTTCCTGTGCAATCTCAGCTACCACCGCCCCAGAACCTAAATTGCCATCTCCGGCTAATGATTCCCAAATCTGTATTTCCAGGCTAGGCGTCTCTCCTGAGTTACAAACCAGTACACCTAGCTAGACAACTGCACTTGGTTAATTCAAAGTACCTTGAACTCATAGTTCCCCACTGTTTTTTCAGTGTTTTCAGTTTCCATGAATGATTTTGTCCATCTACTCAGTTGCCTGGGCCAGAAATCTAGAGATAATCTTTAACTCCTACCTTACCACCCATGTGCATTCACGTAAGCCTGGAGATGATATCACCGAAAAGTCTTAAATTTATCCTGTCTGTCCATTGGCATTACCACTCTTCTAATTTAAGTTCCCTCTCACCTGAACTGTGATAACAGCTCAGTTCTTGCCTCCTTTCAGATCACTCTCCACTCAGTTGTCAGATTGCCTTGTCTAAAATCCAGAATTCATCTTGCCACTTTTCATCTCCAAGATCAACAACTCCAAACTCCTTTATTATCTGCTGCCTTACTGCCAAGCTTTATCTCTTATTCTCCATATACTACACAAAGTTTTGTGGTGGCTTTAATGCACTGTGCTCTCACCTCTGAGCCTTCATAGATAATGTTCCTCTTTCTGGAACATCTTGTACACTCTTGACCCCACCCCACAGTTTCATATATCCCCTTTCTGACTAAAGTCCTATTCATCCTTCAACTATCAGCTTTAATATCACTTCCTCTGGAAAGCCTTAGCTAACTCTAAATTTGCTTACTCATCAGCAACCTATACTTTCTTATCAAACTTTTAGAAATTCCTTAATAGCATATTTTCCCTCAGACTATAAGCTATAGGGAGGCAGGGGCAGTATCTGTCTTATTGGCCACTGTAGACCCAGCTCCCAGAACATAGAAGATGTGCAATAAATACCTGTTGAATGAATGGATTCACCAAATAAATTCTTGTGTTTCATTCCCTCATCCTACATTTACATAAAACAAATTTTGAAATTCTTCTAGGATGTAATATATATGTCCCTCCATTTCATTATAGCATCCATAAAAGTTAATGCCTATCATCTTACTACACTGATAGTGACCTTCAATGGGATATGGGGGGCACTTGATAATATGGGTGAATGTAGTAACCACACTGTTTTTCACATGAAACCTTCATAAAAGTTTATATCAGTGATAATTTTAAAAAAGTTAATGCCCGGTTACTTATACCCACCAAGCCTAATACCCATACACAAACACTTTGAGAGGATAGTTCTGTTTCATTTAACCTTTGTTGTGTAACAAACCACCTCAGAACTTAGTGTCTGGAAATGAAAGTTTATTTATTACTATAATTCTGTGGGTTGGCCATCTGGTGTTCTCATGGTTTCACCTGGGATCAATCTTGCAGCTACAGTCATCTAAGCTTAACTGGAATTGGAGGATCAAAAATGGCCTCATCACATGTCTGGCAGTTGGTGCTGGCTGTTGGCTGGGAAACCTCAGTTCTCCACATGACCTTAGTACTGTAGATTATGATTTTTCATAGCATGATGGTCTTAACATTCTGAGAGCGTGAGAGTAGACATTTCCACTCTCCAAAATGTACAAGAGCACTTCTGTAACATTGTTTGTCAAAGGAAGTCACAGCCAGGTTCAAAAGAGTAGCGAAATACACTCAATTTCTTGATGGGAAGAGCAACAATATCACATTGCAAAGGGGTGTAAAATATAAGAAAGGCATGATTCATTGCATATAATTACCATTGGTCCTTGAATAACATGGGGGTTGGGGCTGTGACCCCCCCACGCAGTTGAAAATTCACATATAACTTTTGACTTCCCCAAAACTTAACCATTAATAACCTACTGTTGACCAAAAACCTTACTGAAAATATAAAGTCGATTAACACATATTTTGTATATGTATTATATACTGTATTCTCACAATAAAGTAACCTAGAAAAAAAAATTTTCAAATTGTCACAAATTTCCAAAAATTTTTCAATAACTTACTGAACAAAATCCACATATAAGTGGACCTGTACAGTTCAAACCTGTGTTGTTCAAGGGTCAACTGTATAATGATTTCTACTAAAAATCTCAGATTTTTTTACTATTTAAACTTGGAAAACCATATTATTCACAAAAGGAGAGAAATAATGAGATTCTAAATAAAACAAATAACACTGAAATAATTCATTAACTAATTAAAATATAATGGTTTTGCTGTAACATTATTAATAGAGCAGCAAGGCCCTGATAGACTATGATAGATAAGCACAAACTCCTCAAAGCTTTGATTGTTTATTTCCTTTTATCTTTTCAAGTTATATTTACTGTTATTTAAAGCATCTCCCGAGTAGAATACAAAACCATAGAGTAATGATTCTTGATCATTTTACTTGCCTCAATACTCCTGAGAAATGTGTAGCAGTTACTTGCTCCAGCAGTAAGTCTATAAGAGAAGGGCAGTGAATACTTCTGCCGGGGATGGAAAAAACTCCAGTATCACTAACCTCAGGTTCTCATGATTCTTTCAGGGAGGGTAGGTGAACCCCATGCTCAAACTCCATGCCTACACCTTTGAGAATCACTGTTGTAAAGACTTGAGTTTTATCGGCTTCTATGAGGGGAGTCTAAATACATAATGTTAACTTGACTGTCAATAGCATCTGGGCCTCTGGGCAGAACAGTTGAGTACACCGGTAATTTAAAGGCATTCTCATTATTTAAACAGTTCTTGAAAACTTTTCAGATAATAAATAATATTAGAGTATTATATATTTATCCAAAATTTACTATCCTTAGTGCTAGGATAGAATGAAATAAATAGCGAACTCTGATAATCATTTGGCTGTATTGTGATCTCTGAATTTTTAAAAAATGCAATAAAACGTCATAATTCAGATTGAAAAAATGAAATGAGGAAACAGTTAAAATACTTATTCATTTAAAATAATAATAAGCCCATTACATGTTGTTTAGTCAGAGTTAGAGTTCTCCAGAGAAACAGAACTAATGGGATGTGTATAGAGATAGAAAGAAATATAGGAATTGGCTCACAGGGTTATGGAGGCTGGTAAGTCTAAAATCTGCAGTGTGGGCTGGCAGCCTGGAGGCCCAGAAAAGCTAATGTTCCAGTTCCAATCCAAAGCCCAGTGGGCTGGAGACCCAGGAGAGCTGCTGGTGCAGATGCAGTCTGAAGGCAGTCTGCAGGATTCCATCTTGCTTACAGAGACTGGCTTTTTTGTTCTATCTAAGCCTTCAACTGATTAGATGAGGGCCCACCCACATTATGAAAGGCAATCTGCTGTACTCAAAGTTCCTTGATTAAACACTGATCTCCAAAAACATGCTCCAAGTTGGCATGTAAAATTAACCATCACACTTGTTAATGTGAATGTATTTTATGACTAATAACAATATTTTCCAAAAGCAATTTAGTGAGAAAAGCAGCTTGGGTTTACATTTTTTGAAAAATTTTTAATGTTAAGTGGGATCAAGTTGGATTCTTGTACCTGTTGTGATAGGTTGTTTTGGTTGAAATATATGAAGAAAATCCAGCAATATGTAATTGGAAAAGGGAGAAGTACTTTTTTTAATTTAGCCTTTTTCAGATAATTATACTTTCTTAAAAACTAGCAATGTAGAATCTAAAAGTTTATCAATGAACTTTTTGTGATCTGTTACATTAAAATGGCAGTCAACATTGTTCTTGAATGGATTTTTTACTCAGTCATGATTTTGTAACATCATGCATTGGTCACTGGTCATTTGGAAAAGTATGGGCTCATTATATAATATCAAAACAATCACAAAAATATCACCATTGATCTCAGAAATTTGGAAGGCTATCAAATTCATAGTAATAGAAACAGGTTTTTCAAAATTACAATTTTCACTTGAAAGCTCAATTTTTCATTGTCAACAAATTTTGTCTGTTGTTTCCACTGGATAAATGGCTCACCTTGCTCATTTTCAAGAACATGTCTGTCAAGTACCTGGGTCTGAATGACCACGAGTTGTCTGTTAGGCCTCTGGTGTTCCATGAAGAGTGGCTAATTTGCCTTACAGGGGCCTTGGAGAGAATCCTCCCACTTCTGTGCGCAGCAGGAGTGCTTTACATGTACTTGCGACTCTAATACGCAGTGATTAAAAAGACATAGATTAAAGAATCAAGGTTTACTAAAACTAATAATTTTTACTGCTTCATCATAAGCATTTTTAAGTGAAATTGGCTTTTTTTCACCACATTCATGTGTAACGAGGATGATGACTACTAATACAGTTTACTGCCTTTGCCTTGATTCACGCTGGAGAACCACCAGTTCTACCCACCCATTGCTTTTACACTATCAGTGCAAACACCAATGGTGAGAAAAGCAAATCGCATCCTAGTATTAATATGAAAATAATTTTGACTTAAAGACATTCAGAAAGTATTTCAGGGACCATCATGGGTATGGGGACAAAGAGGGATCTGTTTCCAACACATTGAGGACTGCTGGCTTATCCTATAATTTGAATTCACATAATAGATGAGGGAAGGGCTGCAAGAGAACTGCTTTAAGAAGAGGAAAGAAATGTAGATAACCCATTAGAGCAACAATCTCATTAGCAAGTCTTTGCTTATTAAATAAATAAAGCATTAAAATTTTTACACTGAATATGTTGCTGGTACTCCTAAAATATAATAAGTTCTCTTAATATACTTTAACATTACAAAAAATAAAGTATAGTTAATAAACCCTTAAATTCACTTAAGCCGAAAGAATGACAGTTTATTCTGTATGTGATGATCTGTGACTGAATTCAATTAAGTTCAACAATTCAATAAATATTTCTATGTCTATTTAGTTCCCATCATCTATTTAGTTTGAAATCACTTTTAGCCAGTGTTTTTATCATGTATCAGAATGGGGTTGAAGAAGTCATGTATAGTCATAAAAACCAGATACAGTGTTTCAAAAAAAAATTGTTATTTTTACTATGAAATAGAGAAAAGTAAAAGTCAGCAAAATTAATAGGAATACATATATGATATCTTAGACACATTTTTAAGTGGGGTTTGGAAAGAAAAACTCCAAATACTTCATAGGATAGGGGGGCAAATGAGAATGGAAGGGAAATTTTCAATTTTTATGAAGTATAAAAGTTGAAAAGCTATGGTTTAAAATATGCTTTCTTCCTTTGTCATGATATTAATAAGAAAATAATCATTTTTTTTAATATTGCATTTAAAAATCTTTAGATCACTTTACTTACAAGAGCCATTGAATGTTATGTAGGCCTGAGCCATACCTCCAGTTCTTACAAAACGCTGCCATGCATTATTGAATTAATCCCTTCCTTTATAATTTTATTTTATATATTTTAATGTTTAAATGAAAGATCTGTTTATATATTTTAATGATTAAATGAAATATGTTCAAGATCCTGGTATAAATATAGTCTCTTAACCAAAGCTCTTCAATATGTGCCTTCTTTTTCTTCTCCTGGAATACTATCCTGTACTAACTAAACTTTGTTACTGGCTTCACCCTTGCCTTCAAGTTCCACAATTTTTGAGAAAAGCTTAAACCTCGACATATTCCTTGTATGTAATTGACAGTTTTATTTGTTCTCTTCTTCAAGATAATTAATGAAAATATTTGTATAAAAAAAAAATTGAAGTCTACAGAAACTACTTGTAAATTATCACTACTGTTCTCCCTTAAAGTATCAGGAACTCCTTGCCAATCAGATTACTTGAACACTCGTATTTAGTTCTATGTCTACCTTCCCTCAAAGTACCCACAGCTTGTTTTACACAAGATGTTAGTATTATTTATTTGAATGTAATTTACATGACCTTCAATGGGTTCCTAATCACTTATACTTTTCTACTGAGCAGATGAAGGGTTATTATAAGGCAAAGCACAAGATTTATCCACGAATTTGGGTACCATGTGCACTGTTCTGTTCAGCAGTAAGACCATGGATATGTATCAAAGAACATCTTGTCGTTGCTTCTAGGGAAATAGCATGTATTTTTCAGTTTACAAGGTCCTTTGCTGTCTTTCCTGGATTATGATTAGTTCTGGAATTAATTTGATATTCTCTATTCCAAATGGGGGTAAATGACAAATTTCATTTATTCCCTAGAAACTAGTAGAATCTTTCAAAATATACTGGAAAAAAATTTTAGCCAAGAAAACATGTCATTAGAATCTCTAAATCTGTGTTTACCAAAAAATTTGTGTAATTTGTAAAGTAATATTTTACATTGTGTAAATTTGTAAAGAAACAAGAGCTTCTTCATTTAAAACTGGGTGAATAATTCTCTCATAATTGGTTTGGATTAACCCAAATTTATATCAAGGATTTTATCAGTAATTTTCTATACCACAGATGTCTTCATAGAGGACAGATAAAGACCTTATTCTCTCTTATGTACCAATCTAAACATGACAATAAAAATACAAATGAACAATAATACAAAGGAGATGATAAATAGCAGTCTTCTATTTTCTCTGTGCCCTATAGTTTTTCAAAGATGAAGTATGGGTACTGCTTATTTCTTTGTATTTCTTTGTTTTCTTGGTTCCCTGGACAGGTATTTACTTTTTGAGTATTCCTATTTCTTTTTATGTGTTTGTATGCATATTATCCATTTTTCTGTGTTATCTCAGAGGGCAAGAGCTGACATTTCTTAAATTTAGCATTAAATAAAGATACGGAGCATCTTAAATACATTCTCCTTCAATTATATTGATTCTTAGTCCAAGAGTATTACTACTGTGAATCCTGTGATTTCTCCTGCATGAGTAAGAGAAGCCAGAAGTTTACTTTTCAGTTATTTGTACTGAGCTAATTAAAAGTTCATTTTTCCAGGAGGGTAACATGAGCTTTATGGATTATTTATTAGAAAAAGAAAAGCCAGCGCATGATGCTAAGAATGAATGGAGAGATTTGAGAGGGTTTTCACCGTTATCAAGTGAGTTAAACTTGGGGAAAAGGTGAAAATGGGCAACAGTATAAAAAGGCATAAAGAGATTGTGTGAGATAAGAAGATCAATGATTATTAAATTTAGCAATTGGTATGTCATAGAGCAAGTTCAGTAAAGTTACAGAGTCAAAACCCAGTTTCTAGTGAGTTGGGAAATAAGTGGGGGTGTGCTGAAGAAAAGGAGCCAAGCACAGGCTCAAGGTTCTTGGTTATGGAGGAAAGGTTGATTACAAAAAGATGGAAGTTACTAAAGGAGAACCAAAGAAAGTTTTAACGAGCCAGGAGAGATGAGTGTGTCTAAGTGCTGAGAAGTAAGAACTAATGGAGAACTGGAGGTTGAAGATAGAAGAGAAAAAGTGAAGTCCCTAGATAAACTGGAAAATGATGAGAAGAGGAAGACCAACCTTTGAAGCCGAGGGAGGGAGGGAGAGAGGTACATGTACAGAGATAAGGGGGAGAAAGCTAAGAAGTTGAGGCAGTTGGTGCTCTTGAGAAATGAAGAAGGTAGTGAGAGGTACTGATCCAAAGGGTAAGTGTCCAAAATGGTCACTGTGGAAATTAGCAGAAGGAGCAGACATTTCCTGAGAAGTGTTCTTCTTCATTCTGACGGCTTAACTCAGGTTGGAGACCATAAATATATGGTGATCTCGTTTCCCGTAGGTCTGAACATTCTCCAGCAGCATACATAGAAGGCAGATGGGTAAGAAAAACCTAAAGTGCAGGGATTATCATCACAGTTACAACAGGAAGACAAAGAAAAGGAGGTGAGAATATTCAAGAGCAATGTTATATGACTGGCTAAAGCTATTGCAACCTAGGTTTAGTTATAAGTAATTGGTTGCTAATTCAACTAGGCAACAAGTCCACTTCGTTACAGGCAGCAGATAGTTGTCCAGGATGTTTAGGGATTGACAGAATATTAAGTTTGACATTCTCCCAAGAATGGATTCAAAGAAAAGGATGGCATAGACCCTAATTTCTTAGAAACCCCCTGACTCTATTTTTGTTTACTCTTATTGTCAATGTTAATTCCATCTTGTCTACATTTTCACTAGATGTAGAATGGAAGATGAAGAGCAGTCTAACAGGAGAGGCAACATACAGTGTAGGGAGAACTGTTACATGCATTCTACCCATTCAACAATAATTATTGAGCATCTGCTATGTGCCAGGCACTTTTTTAGATGCTGAATATGTGACAATGAGTAACAACAACAAAAAGGCAAAGCATCTCCTCTCATAGAGCTTATATTCTAGTAATGAGGGGAGATAAAATAATGAGCACAAGGAAATAAAGATACATTATTTTATGTGTTGATAAAGTATTTTAAAAACTAGAGAAGGGAGGGAGTTGGGAGTGTTCAGTCTGGATAGGGTAATCAGAGAAGGGCCCAAGATAGGTGACATTTGACTAGAAGCTATACTATAAAAATATAATTTTAAGCTGTTAAATGAATATCAAAGCAGAAAGAATTACTTTAAATTAAGGAGATGGTATTTGTGTTGGCCTTGGTAGCAATTTCGTGGATGAAGTTTCATGGAAAGAGTTGTGACCAGGTAGTTAGGTAGAAAAGGGGTTAATGGGGGACTGAGAGTGAAAGTTAACATTCTCTACTAAGTTGTTTTGCAGAACAAGATGTTCCTGGAAGAGTAGACCTCAGGAGGGTGTGACTGTTGCTCTTTACAACTGTAATTTGTAAGAGCTCACCTGACTGCTGCCAGGAGGCCCCCTCCCTGTTACCAAGGACTAAGGGCTCTGATCAATTGCTACCCCTCTTCTGTACCCAAATCAGAGTTGCACTGAGTTTTCACCTTATTTACATAATTCATTTACCAATCAAAATTGTTACAAGTTTTCACCCTATTTGCATGGTGGACCTAATTTGAGAAGAATCCCACCTTTTCTTGGAGTTTGTGCCTAGTAAAAGAGAATCCCTGTGCATTGCTCAGGGACATACTGCCTTCAGAAACTATCCAGAGTTCTTGCCACAAGTAACTCTTTTCTTTCAAACCAACCTGTCTGGGCCTTATGGACAGTCACCAAGAGACAAACCCCTTGTGTTCTGTTACAGAGTCAACCCAGGTAAAAGGAAGAGTGTGAGCCAAAACTGGAAAGCACTGTGCTATGTTCAGTTATTTATATGGTTATTTATATAACCAGTTATTTATTATAATACAGATAAGTGGGATCAGACTGTGGCAATGTTTGAATGTCATATTACTATCTGGACATCATTCTCTACTCTGGGGAGTCACCAAAAGTTTATGACTGGGGATGTCACATGTAAAGAAGTGTGCTTAAAAAAAAAATCACCTCTTACAGAATGGATTGGAGAAAGAAAAAACTGGAGACAAAAATACCAGGTAGAAACCTATTCTAGTAGTTCAAGTGAAAGGTAATGAGACTGAGAGTGGAAACAAATGGGAAGGTTTTTATTTGACAACCCGTGTGAAGGTAAGATCACCATGACTTGGTTTAAAGAAAGAAAAAAAGTAGGAGCCAAAAGAGACAAAAATATTGAGGCAGTATGTCTGGAAAGATATTGCTGTAACTAACAGAAAATCAGGGAAAAAGCAGACCTAGGAAAAGATGGCAAGTTCACTTTAGACATCTTTAGGTCTTACACCAGTGAAAAGCCCCAGCTTTTCTGTAGCAGTAGCTGCAGCTCTGAGACTAAGTGCCTCTCCCACTATCCCTACACCTTGCTCTTTTGGAAAGACGAGGCCACAACTGGGTTCTAAGGTAGCTTACTTATGTGATTAAAGCCAGTTTCTCACACCTCTTCAGAAAAGGAAGTAGCTTCTGCTATCTGACAAAAATAATAGCATTTATATACAATAATCCCGATTCCACAAATTGAACCACAAGTCATCTTCTTGGCTCTAAGGCCGCCAGATCATCGAAGGAGAAACTGCATTAAAACCTTCACTTTCCTGAGAGAAGTTTACAAATTACAAACCATAACAAACCAGATCCATCTTATGATTACGCATCGTGTTTCTGCATTGTTTTCATGACAACAAAGTAGTTGGGCAAGTTCAAACTGGGGGTGCCTAGAACTAGTGAGTTCTCACCCCAAACATTATACCACTAGTACCGGGAGGGGCTGGGCTGTGGTCGAGCGCCAGTGCCCGCCCACATTGCCGGGTGCAGAAACAAAACTACATTTCCCGGCGACCTCTGCGAGCAAAGCCCGCACAGAGGGCTGGCGGGAAGGGGGCGTGTTCCCTTATGAACAGCCTTTCTATTGGTGCGCTGACCAAGGGCCGTGGAAGCTTGTGGGCGATTGGGTGGATTCGTGCACCCTCAGTGGCGCGGCGACGCTCCCTGATTTAACTTTGTTTTTCTGTTGGGTGCCCTGACTCCGGTGCTTAGTGTGGCGTGAGTATAGAGTTTTGCGTTTCGGGGGAGGGGGTTAGGGACCGAAAGCTTGGGAGAGAAAAAACCTGGTGGCGCAGAAAAGAAGTACCTGCGGGAGAGAGGGTGTGAGCCCGAAATTTGGGGGTCGTTTGGGGAGGGGGGCCGGAAGAGGAAAGGTAGAATCTACGAAGGGAGAGTTAGCGGGTGCTGGAGGGTGAGGGAGCTGTAGCAGTAAGGGAATCAAGAACGGGATGAAATGGAAAAAAGCACAGAATTTGGGCGTCCTGAAGATGGGTTCCGGGGTCCCCTCACCTCCCGCTAAACTAAGCTTCAGTTTCCTCATTTGTAAAATTAAGGGAGAGTTGGTAGTTGGGGGGCAGGCGGGTAACTAAAATAATAAACGTGAAAGTGCTCAACAAATGTTAATTTAAGTAGACAAGCTATAAACAAATATACCTAACTTAGAATATCATGGAGTTGGAGGAGTAGAAGCTTTCGGAAACCCATTAGTTTATCTATAAACGAGGGCCTTGTTGTTTTGGAAGTTAAAATGGTCAGAAAGACAGTTTCTGTCTGCAAGGTAGAAACTCGTAGATAAACGATCATGGGAGAATGATAGCAACAAAGAACTCTAATGTTACCGTTTAGAGAATTACAAATGTGGTTCTTTGGCAGTTAGGTAATTTTGATACATCGTTCTGCATGGAGAGACATAGGGAAAGAGGAAGGAGGTAGTTTTTGAGTTTTAAGGTACAGGCTGGATTCTATTAAGTGAAAGTGGGAGTGCAGGGACCTATGTTACAGCTGGACGGAAACTCATGAACAGGACATGGAGGCAAGAAAGATGTCTGGGAACCTAGGGTACATTTGGAGATAGGCTTGGTCCTTAGATAGAAAACCGTGACATCTAGGCTGAGTTTGATTTAATGCATTAAGCTATAAGAAGCCTCTGGTCAATTTTAGGGTTTTTAAGAAGGTGATCCAGAGGAGCCAAGGTGTGGATAGAACAGTTCAGCTGTTGCAGAATTAGAAGATACAAAGATCCTGAACAAACATGGACATTGTCAAGACAGAATATACGGGATTTTCATATGGTTGGATGAGAGGGTCAAGAGAAGGAGTAGTGAAATGATGAATTTAAGTTTTTAGGTCTAGGTTTTTTGGAACATGCTGAGCTAGGAACTAAAATAGGATAATTAGAAGGAGCATGTGTGCGTGAAAATTCAAATCAAGAGATTGAAAGAGATGTCATTTGTTCATTCAACAAATAGGTAGTTACTTTATTCCAGGTAGTGTTTTTAGTTGATAGAAGTAATCATAAAAGCGGTGCAAATAATGACGTTCCCAAAGAAATGAATAGAGGAAGTAATAGTGTTGAAGCAGAATCGTTTGAACCAAAAGGACATTTTTCAGTAAAAATGATAGTAATTTTCACTTATTGAGTGTGCATATATGTCAGACACTTTGCTGGCCCATTTATTCATTATTTCACTGGATCCTTACACCAGCCTATGACATACATGCCATTATTCTAATCAGTAACTGAACTTTAGGGAGGTTAAATAACTCGCCTGAGGAAATAAAAATTAAAACCGCAATGAGATATCACCTCACACCAGTTAGGATGGCCAACATCCAAAAGACAAACAACATCATGCTGGCCAGGATTCCTACTGCTGGTGGGAATGTAAGCTAGTTCAACCGTTGTGGAAAGCAGTATGGAGGTTCCTCAAAAAACTCAAAATAGAAATACCATTTTACTCAGGAATTCCACTCCTAGGAATTTACCTGAAGAAAACAAGGTCCCAGATTCAAAAAGACATATGCAGCCCTATGTGTACTGAACCACTATTTACAATAGACAAGGAAGCAACCTAAGTGTCCTTCAATAGATAAATGGATAAGTGGTACATATACACAGTGGAATATTATTATTTCATCCATAAAAAGAAAATAAATCCTGCCATTTGGAACAACATGGATAGAGCTAGAGGGTTTTATGCTCGGTGAAATAAGCCAGGCAGAGAAAGACAAGTACCAAATGATTTCACTCATCTGTGGAGTATTAACAGTGAAGCAAAACTGAAGGAATGAAACAGCAGCAGGCTCCCAGATTTGGGACTAGCAGTTACCAAAGGGAAGTGGGTGGGGAAGGTGGGTGGGGAGGGAGGGAGCACGGGATAAAGGGGCATTATGATTAGCACACATAATATAGGGGACTAATGGGGAAGGCAGTATAGCAGAGAAGTAGTGACTCTAGCATCTTACCATACTGATGGGCAGTGACTCCAGTGGGGTGTGGGGGCGGGGCTTGATAATATGAGTGAATGTAATAACCACAATGTTGCTCATGTGAAACATTCATAAGATTGTATATCAATGATACCTTAATAAAAAAAAAAAGTACCAGAAAGGAAAAGTGAGTCTTCATACTTAGTTCAGCAAGAGTAGTTTGTATGTAAAAATAGTAATAAAGACTGAATAGTCATCTAACAGTATGGCTAGATGAGTGGATAGAGGTAGGTGGGGAGGATAAGTATACATGTGACTATGAATGTGGGCATGGTAAATAGCAGCAAAGTTATATTTAAAACTGAAATGCTAAGAAATAACAGTATCAGCATGTTATTGAGAAATATGAGTGCAAATACCAGAGCAGCAGGGAAAATATTTGAAAATCGACTCTCAGGGAACTGAGTGAGAGAGCAGTTGGCCGGGGAGAGACCAGACTAGGGACTGCATTTTTCATTACAAGCCCTTTATTGCCATTTGGCTTTTTAAACTATGTACATGCATTAATGTGATAAAAATTTAAATTAAGTAAAAATTAAAGCAAAACAGAACAAAAAAATAACTCACCTGAGGTCACAGAGCTGATAAGGGACAGACCTTTGACTCAAACCCAAGTCTGTTTGATTTCAGAGCCCATGTTTTCAAGAACCAAGCGATATATTTGCTTTTAAGTATCAAAAGTATTTTTAAAAAGTATTTTCTTTATTAAAGTATCATTGATATACAATCTTATATGTTCGTTTCAGTTATACAATGCAGTGATTCAGCAGTTAACCATATTATTAAATCCTCACCCCTTCTAGTGCAGTCACTATCTATCAACATAGTAAGAGGTTACAGAATCATGAACTATTCTCTGTGCTGTACTACCATTCCTGTGACCAATTTATATTGTGATTGTGAATTATTGTGCCCCTTTATCCCCTTCCTCCTACCCCCTCAACCCCAAGCCCTCCTGCTTGGTAACCACTAGTCTCTTCTTGGTGTCTTTAAGTCTATTCCTATTTTGTTCCTTCTGTTTTGCTTTGTTTTTATACTCCACAAATAAGTGAGATCATTTGGTATTTGTCTTTCTCCACTTGGCTTATTTCACTGAGCATAATACTTTCTAGCTCCATCCATGTTATTGCAAATGGTAGGATTTCTTTTCTTTTTATGGCTGAATAATATTCCATTGTGTATATGTAACACATCTTTATCTGTTCATACATTGATGGACACTTAGGTTTACAAAGTGATATTTTTTTAAAAATGTGGTCAACACAGTCCAATTAAACATACAGATCAAGGAATGATTGGTGGATGGAGGATGGGAACCTACGAGAGAAACTGAATATGTTAATTTGGACATCTGCTGATGAAGAAGAGCAACTTCAGATGTAGTAAATGTCAAGATTGTCAGAGGTTAAAAAAACTAAATGAACTGTGAGTGTAGACAACTTTTTGTAGATGTGCGAGAGTCATAAGAAGGAAGGGGGAGTGAGGACAGTCCCTAACTATGAAGAAGAAGAGGGGTTGTTAGAAGGCTCCTTTAAAGTTCCAAGGTATCATTAAGTAGTTTTAGAACAGTGACATTTATCTTTATTATGTCACCATATTCGTACAATGGAATGTTTGGCCATAAAAGGGAATGAAGTATTGGTGCATGCTACAACTTGGATAAACCTTGAAAACATTATGCTTAGTGAAGGAAGCCAGTCACAAAAGACCATATACTATGTGAATCCACTCCCATGAAAGTCCAGAATAGGGAGATGTATTGAAACAGAAAGTAGATGAGTGGTTGCTTAAGGCTGGGGTGGAGCTCAGGGGTGACAGCCAAAGGATGTAAGATTTCTTCTTGAAGTGATGAAAATGCTCCACATTTGTCTAGTGAAGGTTGCACTATCTAGGAATATACTAAAATCATTGAGTTATACACTTTAAATGGGAATGATATCCCAATAAAGCTGTTAAAGAAAATGTCGCCCATAACCCTACCGTATCAACCCAGTTACCATTTTTATTTTCTCGGTTATTTTTTACTAGAGGTAAATTGGTCCAATTTGGAGAAGTTCTTGTGTAAAGAGGTGAGTTTGAAGGAGGAGCATTGTCATTTTAAAAGAGAATTAGAAGAAGAGAGATGGTGTATTTGAAGGGTTGGTGGTAGAACAAAGCAAATAGAGTGACTGAAGCAGAGACAGGTTTCCTAGCTGTGGATGGATTGACCAGTAGAAGTAAACGATATTGAACAGAGACTTGTAAGTTCATATTGAGGATTTAAAAAATTTTTCTTACTGTGCATCTACTATAAACCATGACACTATTTCTATCTTTGGGGATACATTAGTGGACACAGTAGATTAAAAAATACCTTCACTTAGTGAGCCTCCACATTCCAGTGTGGGAATAATAATTAAAAGATGGTGGTAAGTGTTGCAGAGAAAGTGGGTTAAGGGAGTGCCAGAGTGGTCCAAGAAGGTGACTGAGAGCCCTGAGGAGAGGGAGCAGGCCAGGGAGATGAATGTGGGAAGGGCATTACAGCAAAGAGATACCGGAGCAGTGGCTCTGAAGGAGGGGTTTGTCTGGCGTGTTTGAAGAGCGCCACAGAGGCCAGTGACGCTGGAGCAATGAGCAGGGGGAGAGCAGCAGGTGACGTCCTGGAGGTGACGGGGTAGGCAGGTCAGGTAGGACCTTGAAGGCCATTTTAAAGACCTTGGTTCTCTGAGTAAAATGAAAAAACACTGGAAGCTTTTGAGCAGAGGAGCTTTGTGTTTTGACTTATATTTTAAATAACCATGTGTGCCAGCACTGTGTTGAGACTGGACTGCAGGGGGTGGAGTTGCGAATGGCAGTTGGGAGACTGGTCAAGAGGCTCTCGTCGCCATCTGGCAGAGACGGGGTTGGACCAGGGCGGTATTGGCACGAGGGCTTATTAGATTCTAGGCACTTGGGTGGTAGAGCCAGTAGGATTTGCTGATGGATCATGTGTAGTATGTAAGACAGAAAGGAGTAAAATTTCTCCAAACAAATTTTTTGTTATAAGCAACTGCCAGGATAGAGTTACTAATTATTGGGATGTAAAATTCTGAGAGAAGAGCAGGTTTGGTGATAGGGGGTAAATAACAGGAACTCAATTTGGGGCTTAGTAAGCTTGAGAAACCTGTTAGGCATCCAGGTGGAGATACACAGTAGGCCGTGGGATATGTATGGGTCAGTGCTGGAGGGTAGTGTCAGGACTGGAGGTATGAATTTGCAAACCATTAGAGTGTACAGGTATTTACAGCCATGAGCCTTCATGAAGTCATCATGGCAATAAATAGAGATAAAGATGAGGAAGAACTAGCAGTGACTGAAAATTAATGACCTGTGAGAAAGGGGAAAACCTAATCTTGTGGAAGCCAGATGAAGAAAGGCTTCAAGGAGGAGGCAGTAAGCCTTCTGGGGTTAAGAGCAGGAAAATGGCATGTAGAACAAACAATTGTGATTACCTTTTCACTCTTTTTTTTTTTTAAATAATTATTTTTTATTGAAGGGTAGTTGACGCACAGTATTACATTACATTAGTTTCAAGTGTACAACACAGTGATAAAACATTTATATACATAATTCTAGGTTCCAGCTATCACCCTACCAAGCTGTTACAATATCTTGACTATATTCCTTATGCTATACATTACATCCCGGTTACTTATTTATTTTACCATTGGAAGTCTGTCCTTTTTTATTTATTTATTTTTATTTATTTATTTATTTTTTTTGTGAGGGCATCTCTCATATTTATTGATCAAATGGTTGTTAATGACAATAAAATTCTGTATAGGGGAGTCAATGCTCACTGCACAATCATTAATACACCCCAAGCCTAATTTTCGTCAGTCTCCAATCTTCTGAGGCATAACAAACAGGTTCTTACATGTAGAACAAATTCTTACATAATGAATAAGTTACATAGTGAACAGTACAAGGGCAGTCATCACAGAAACTTTCGGTTTTGCTCATGCATTATGAACTATAAACAGTCAGTTCAAATATGAATACTCATTTGGTTTTTATACTTGATTTATATGTGGATACCACATTTCTCTCTTTATTATTATTTTTAATAAAATGCTGAAGTGGTAGGTAGATGCAAGATAAAGGTAGAAAACATAGTTTAGTGTTGTAAGAGAGCAAATGTAGATGATCAGGTGTGTGCCTGTAGACTATGTGTTAATCCAAGCTAGACAAGGGCAATAAAACATCCACGTATGCAGAAGATTTCTCTCAGAACAGGGGGGGTGAGGTTCTAAGCCTCACCTCTGTTGATCCCCAATTTCTCACCTGATGGCCCCCCTGCGACTGTGCCTGTCTTAGGTTGTTCCTCCCTTGAGGAATCTTACCCGTCTCTGGCTAACCAGTCATCTTCCGGGGCCATACAGGGAAATGTAAAGTTGGTAAGTGAGAGAGAAGCCTTACTGTTTGAAAAGGTTAGCTTTTTACTTATTTGCATATTTATGCCCTGTGGCTTCTATGCCCAGCATTTGTCTTGAGGTATCTTTACCACTTGGAAGAATTATGATACTCGGTAAATTTGATATGAGGCACGAATTCTATTTAAGGGTTGTAATTAGGAAGGAAGAAGAAAAGCTATAGAAGTAGCAGGCGGAAGAAAACATGGGAAGATTGATTATTTCTTTGACATATCTTCTTGTAGAGTAACTTCAGCATGTATAGGTTTTAAACTACTAATTAAATTGCGCACACACATTAACATAATAGGAGTATAGTTACATAACCAAAGCATACCTGTAATAACCAGCCATCTCCAGTGAAACCAAGAAAACCAGTTAGGCACCTTAGGCATTTGTGAAAACTTATCTATGATATGGTGGATATTGTCCAGCTGAACTTGAACAGTCTGAGAGAAATCAGACAAATTAAAACAACCCATTCCTGGGGAATGTTCACATCCCTTATGTTCTTTTAACAGTAAATAGTCTGTAGTTGTAAGATTTTGGAGCGCTACAATTTGCACTTCTCCTAATTCTTGGTTGAGTTCCAACAGTATAGATCCAGTCAAATTTGTTGTTTTACTCTATGCACAGGCCAGCTTAGATATCTCCTTCCTCATTCCCATGGCAAGTCCAGGAGCTGGTGGGATGAGTGCATCTACAGCTGTAGCAGTGCGTGGATTGTTGTTGGGGTTTTTTGATGATCATCTTCTGGCATGAGTCTTCCAGAGAGTGCTGATGTTGGAAGTTCTCTTTCATATCGTATCTTAGTTCATTTTCGGGGTAGCCCAATTAGGCTTTGATCTTCTGTATAGAAGCAAACAGACCCTTTGCCTACACTTTTATATGCCCTTTATACCCTTGTGTAGAACTCATTGGAGGTTACCACACAGGAACTGCCCCTTTTTTTTTTTTTTTTTTTTGGTATCACTAATCTACACTTACATGACGAATATTATGTTTACTAGGCTCTCCCCTATACCAGGTCTCCCCTATAAACCCCTTTACAGTCACTGTCCATCAGCATAGCAAAATGTTGTAGAATCACTACTTGCCTTCTCTGTGTTGTACAGCCCTCCCTTTTCTCCTACCCCCCCATGCATGTTAATCTTAATACCCCCCTACTCCTCCCCCCCTTATCCCTCCCTACCCACCCATCCTCCCCAGTCCCTTTCCCTTTGGTACCTGTTAGTCCATTCTTGAGTTCTGTGATTCTGGTGCTGTTTTGTTCCTTCAGTTTTTCCTTTGTTCTTATATTCCACAGATAAGTGAAATCATTTGGTATTTCTCTTTCTCCGCTTGGCTTGTTTCACTGAGCATAATACCCTCCAGCTCCATCCATGTTGCTGCAAATGATTGGATTTGCCCTTTTCTTATGGCTGAGTAGTATTCCATTGTGTATATGTACCACATCTTCTTTATCCATTCATCTATCGATGGACATTTAGGTTGCTTCCAATTCTTGGCTATTGTAAATAGTGCTGCGATAAACATAGGGGTGCATCTGTCTTTCTCAAACTTGATTGCTGTGTTCTTAGGGTAAATTCCTAGGAGTGGAATTCCTGGGTCAAATGGTAAGTCTGTTTTGAGCATTTTGACGTACATCCATACTGCTTTCCACAATGGTTGAACTAACTTACATTCCCACCAGCAGTGTAGGAGGGTTCCCCTTTCTCCACAGCCTCGCCAACATTTGTTGTTGTTTGTCTTTTGGATGGCAGCCATCCTTACTGGTGTGAGGTGATACCTCATTGTAGTTTTAATTTGCATTTCTCTGATAGTTAGCGATGTGGAGCATCTTTTCATGTGTCTGTTGACCTTTTCACTCTTTTTACAAGATTCTTCCCCAAAGAACTGAAGACTATAAGCAGATAGATACCAGGAAGAAGAACACAGGAGTAGGTCATTATGTCATCTCTTGACTTGCTCAGAGTCAGAGTGGATTGACAAAGTGTGCTTGATAAGAAAGCAGCTTTCCCCAAAGCTGATAAAACTCTCCCCCCGATGCCCGCTCCGTCCCCGCTACTGCTCTTGCTCTTTACCTCTTCCCTGCTCCCTGTCACCTTCCCTTATATGACATGGTATTCACCCCCCTCTACCCCACCCCACTGTGAGGTTTATATTCTTGAAAATTTCTGTGATAAGATTGTTCAGAATAAAGGAACTCCAGGTCTTTGTTATCAGTTGGAATGGAGATTGTGAATAAACCTTGTAAGTAATTTTTATTTCTTCTCTAAGGTAAAGCAATAAAGCAAAGCACAGTGAATAAAGATAATATCAATTGCTTTGTATTTATCTCTGTTTCCCACAGTGGGTCCTTGACTTAATTTCTACTTTCAGTCTCTTGCTCATTAGAGACTTTTCTGCATCTCCCAATTCTATAATTTCAGCAAAAGAATTGTGAATTTATTTTGCATTGTTGCAGATAACCGTTATACTAAGGAGGCTTTTTAAAATGTGCTTATCCATCCAAATAGTAAATGTTTCTGATTTTATTTGAAAATAATGAGGAAGAATGCCTTGTGAAAAATCAGAAGTCAGAATCTAAGGGTTCGGAGCTACTTTAAAGAATACTACACTTCAGAAGATCACATTCTCACCACAAGGGAACCAGTATGTACATCCTATACTGTTTTTTCCCTTTCCTAGCCCTTCATTCTGAATTTTTGTCTATTTGACAGGTGTGAGAAAGACAGCATGAACTTTACTCCGACACATACCCCTGTCTCCAGAAAGTAAGACATTTGCTTATTCTTGAGTTGTTAAAATGAAGAATCAAGACTTCTGTAGCCTTAGCTGTAAGTTACCTTGTGGAAAGTGAGCTTAGGAACTAGAATTGGGGAACTCCCAGATTCCCAAGGGTGCTTCCAAACTCTACATTAAACCTAATTTTTCTATTCTTCTTACATGGAATTTTAATTAAAAACCAGGGTATATTAAATGTTAATACTAGAATCTGGGTGGTTTGAATGGGCCTCATACAAAGCCAGTGGGTCCTGGATTACAGAGAAAGTAACCAGTGTACAAACACAGGGGACTTTGAATTTTGGTTCTGCCATCAACTGGCTGCATGACACATCATCGTTATCCTCTGCAAAATTCAGAATGACCTCTTAGTTCATCTCTTAACCTATTTCCCAGGGCTGTCGTAAGGCAACCCCCTTCGAAAACATGAAACATTAACTAAGATAGTATTTCTGTCAATCTTTTGACGATCGAGAAAATAGTAAATTTTCTTTCATTCATGCTAGCTGAAAGTGAATTTAAATATCTCTTCTTACAGGCTTACTTATTAAAAGTGCAGACAATAACCTTCACTAACTACAACTCTGGGCTTCTGGTATTGTTTCTTCACTCGGCTGTTTTGTTATGTTGTAAATTGCAGTTAGTTAACCAAAGTGGATTGATTTTCATGTGAAGGTTTTCTGCATCATCTGTTTTCTAACTTTCATTGTTTTAGTTTAAATCTGTTTGCTAAAAGCAAATAAATGAAAGCACTTCCTTGTCCAGCCTTTGATTAGCCTTTGATCTCATCTACTCTTGGTCTGTTTAATTTAAATGTCTCCCCATGCTAGAGATTGGGATCTGGTGTAGTTGTGTGGTACTAACTAGGCTGTATTTTCTAATCCTGAATCTTGTATTTGTCATTGCCTTCCTTACTAACTTTGCCACTTAGATACCTATCCCTAAAAATAAACTTTCATTTTGCAAGTTCCAATCTTAAATAAATGCTAATATCTTCTATTTATGCACCTACCTTCATTTTTCCATTTAATATTGTTTAGATGATCCATTCATATTCATACATGTATTTCTAATTGATAGTTTCTAATAACTTCAGATAATAGTCCATTGTATAATCATACAATATATACCAATTTGTTATCCCATTAAGTGGACATTTGGACGGTTTACTGTTTTTGTTATTACAAATAATGTTACTATAAATATTTTCATTGTGTCAGTCACCTTGTACATATATGATGAGTTTCTTACAAGAAAAATTGCCATTTTACTAGATTTTGCCAATTTACTCTCTGTACTTATACTCCACCAGCAGTTGTATAAGTGTTCCTGTTAGTGTGTCTTAAAGTATTACATTTTATGTTACTCTTTGGTCTTACTTAGTTTACTTTTTTAAAAAAATTATCTTTTTACTCTTTAACATGTATTTTTCCTTTTTTGAGTTGATTTTTAAAAAATTAAAGTATCATTGATATACAATCTTATGAAGGTTTCACATGAGCAACATTGTGGTTTCAGCATTCACCTATATTATCAAGTCCTCACCTCCCCAATGCAGTCACTGTCCATCAGCATAGTAAGATGCTATAGAGTCATTGTCTTCTCCATGCCATACTGCCTTCCCCATGACCTACCTTTATTGTGATTGCAAATTATAATGCCCCTTAGTCCCCTCCTCCCTCCTTCCCCATCCACCCTCCCCAACCCCTTCCCTTTGGTAACAACTAGTCCCTTCTTGGAGTCAGTGAGTCTGCTGCTATTTTGTTCTTTAAGTTTTGCTTTGCTGTTTTACTCCACAAATGAGTGAAGTCATTTGGTACTTGTCCTTCTCCACCTGACTTATTTCACTAAGCGTAATACCCTCTAGCTCTGTCCATGTTGTTAGAAATGGTAGGATTTGTTTTCTTCTTATGGCTGAAATTATTCCATTGTGTATATGTACCACCTCTTCTTTATCCATTCATCTACTGATGGACACTTAGGTTGCTTCCATATCTTGTGTATTGTAAATAGTGGTGCAGTACACATAGGGGTGTGTATGTCTTTTTGAATCTGGGATCTTGTTTTCTTCAGGTAAATTCCTAGGAGTGGAATTCCTGGGTCAAATGGTATTTCTATTTAAGTTTTTTGAGGAACCTCCATATTACTTTCCACAATGGCTGAACTAGTTTACATTCCCACCAGCAGTGTAGGAGGGGTTCCCCTTTCTCCTCAGCCTTGCCAGCATTTGTTGTCTCTTGCGGATATTGGCCATCCTAACTGGTGTGAGGTAATATCTCATTGTGGTTTGAATTTGCATTTCCCTGATGATTAGTGGTGTGGAGCATCTTTTAATATGCCTGTTGGCCATTCAAATTTGTTTAATCAGTTTGTTTGCTCTTTGGGTGTTAAGGCATGTGAGTTCTTTACATATTTTGGATGTTAACCTCTTATCAGATATGTCATTTACAAATATATTCTCCTATACTGTAGGATGCCTTTTTATTCTGCTGATGGTATCCTTTGCTGTACAGAAACTTTTTAGTTTGATGTAGTCCCATTTGTTCATTTTGTATTTTGTTTCCCTTGCCTGAGGAGAAGTGTTCAGGAAAAACTTGCTCATGTTTATATTCAAGAGATTTTTGCCTATATTGTCTTCTAAGAGTTTTATGGTTTCATAACTTATGTTCAGGTCTTTGATCCATTTTGAGTTTACTTTTGTGTATAGGGTTAAACAATAATCCAGTTTCATTCTCTTGCATGTAGCTTTGCCAACACCAGTTGTTGAAGAGGCTGTCATTTCCCCATTGTATATACATGGCTCCTTTATCGTATATTAAGTGACCATATATATACTTGGGTTAATATCTGGACTCTATATTCTGTTCCATTGATCTATGGGTCTGTTCTTGTGCCAGTACCAAATCATCTTAATTACTGTGGCTTTGTAGTAGAGCTTGAAGTTGGGAAACATAATCTCCCCTGCTTTATTCTTCCTTCTCAGGATTGCTTTGGCTATTCGGGGTCTTTTGTGGTTCCATATGAATTTTAGAACTATTCGTTCCAGTTCGTTGAAGAATGCTGTTGGTATTTTGATAGGGATTGCATTGAATCTGTAGATTGCTTTAGGTAGGATGGCCATTTTGACAATATTAATTCTTCCTAGCCAAGAGCATGGGATGAATTTCCATTTATTAGTGTCCTCTTTAATTTCTCTTAAGAGTGTCTTGTAGTTTTCAGGGTATAGGTCTTTCACTTCCTTGGTTAGGTTTATTCCTAGGTATTTTATTCTTTTTGATGCAATTGTGAATGGAGTTGTTTTCCTGATTTCTCGTTCCATTGGTTCATTGTTACTGTATAGGAAAGCCACAGATTTCTGTGTGTTAATTTTGTATCCTGCAACTTTGCTGAATTCCGATTAGTTCTAGTAGTTTTGGAATGGAGTCTTTAGGGTTTTTTATGTACAATATCATGTCATCGGCAAATAGTGACAGTTTGATTTCTTCTTTACCAATCTGGATTCCTTGTATTTCTTTGTTTTGTCTAATTGCCGTGGCTAGGACCTCCAGTACTATGTTGAATAACAGTGGAGAGAGTGGGCATCCCTGTCTTGTTCCTGATCTCAGAGGAAAAGCTTTCAGCCTCTCGCTGTTCAGTATGATGTTAGCTGTGGGTTTATCATATATGGCCTTTATTATGTTGAGGTACTTGCCCTCTATGTCCATTTTGTTGAGAGTTTTTATCATGAATGGATGTTGAATTTTGTCGAATGCTTTTTCAGCATCTATGGAGATGTTCATGTGGTTTTTGTTGTTCTTTTTGTTGATGTGGTGGATGATGTTGATGGATTTTTTAATGTTGTACCATCCTTGCATCCCTGAGATGAATCCCACTTGGTCATGGTGTATGATCCTCTTGATGTATTTTTGAATTCGGTTTGCTAATATTTTGTTGAGTATTTTTGTATCTATGTTCATCAGGGATATTGGTCTGTAATTTTCTTTTTTGGTTGAGTGTTTGCCTGGTTTTGGTATTAGGGTGATGTTGGCTCCATAGAATGAGTCTGGAAGTATTCCCTCCTCTTCTATTTTTTGGAAAACTTTAAGGAGAATGGGTATTATGTCTTCTCTGTATGTCTGATAAAACTCCGTGGTAAATCCATCTGGCCTGGGAGTTTTGCTCTTGGGTAGTTTTTTGATTACCGATTGAATTTTGTTGCTGGTAATTGGTCTGTTTAGATTTTCTGTTTCTTCCTTGGTCAGTCTTGGAAGGTTGTATTTTTCTAGGAAGTTGTCCATTTCTTCTAGGTTTTCCAGCTTGCTAGCATATAGTTTTTTGTAGTATTCTCTAATAATTCTTTGTGTTTCTGTCGGGTCCGTCATGATTTTTCCTTTCTTGTTTCTGATTCTGTTGATGTATGTTGATTCTTGTTTTCTCTTAATAAGTCTGGCTAGAGGCTTATCTATTTTGCTTTTTTCTCGAAGAACCAGCTCTTGGTTTCATTGATTTTTCTATTGTTTTATTCCTCTCAATTTTATTTATTTCTTCTCTGATCTTTATTATGTCCCTCCTTCTGCTGACCTTAGGCCTCATTTGTTCTTCTTTTTCCAATTTCGATAATTGTGACGTTAGACTATTCATTTGGGATTGTTCTTCCATCTTTAAATATGCCTGGATTTCTATATACTTTCTTCTTAAGACTGCTTTTGCTGCATCCCACAAAGTTTGGGCTTTGTGTTGTTGTTGTCATTTTTTTTCCATATATTGCTTGATCTCTATTTGGATTTGGTCATTGATCCAGTGATTATTTAGGAGCATGTTGTTAAGCCTCCATGTGTTTGTGAGCCTTTTTGCTTTCTTTGTAGAATTTATTTCTAGTTGTATACCTTTGTGGTTTTAGAAGTTGGTTGGTAGGATTTCAATCTTTTTGAATTTACTGAGGCTCTTTTTGTGGCCCAGTATGTGGTCTATTTTGGAGAATGTTCCATGTGCACTTGAGAAGAATGTTTATCCTGTTGCTTTTGGGTGTAGAGTTCTATAGATGTCTATTAGGTCCATCTGTTCTAGTGTGTTGTTCAGTGCCTCTGTGTCCTTACTTACTTTCTGTCTGGTGGGTCTGTCCTTTGGAGTGAATGGTGTGTTGAAGTCTCCTAAAATAAATGCATTGCATTCTTTTTCCTCCTTTAGTTCTGTTAGTATTTGTTTTACATAGGTTGGTGCTCCTGTATTGGGTGCATATATTATTTAAATGGTTATATCCTCTTGTTGGATTGAACCCTTTATCATTATGTAATGTCCTTCTTTATCTCCTTTTAATTCCTTTGTTTTGAAGTCTATTTTGTGTGATACTAGTACTGCAACACCTGCTTTTTTCTCCCTGTTGTTTGCATGAAATATCTTTTTCCATCCCTTGACTTTTAGTCTGTGCATGTGTTTGGGTTTGAGGTGAGTCTCTTGTAAGCAGCATGTAGATGGGTCTTGTTTTTTTATCCATTCTATTACTCTGTGTCTTATGATTGGTGCATTCAGTCCATTTACATTTATGTTGATTATTGAAAGATATGTACTTATTGCCATTGTAGGCTTTAGGTTCGTGGTTACCAAAGGTTCAAGGTTATCTTCTTTACTACCTTACTGTCTAACTTAACTCGCTTATTGAGCTATTATAAACGCAGTCTGATGATTCTTTATTTCTCTCCCTTCTTATTCCTCCTCCTCCATTCTTTATATGTTAGGTGTTTTATTTTGTGCTCTTTTGTGTTTCCTTTGACTGCTTTTGTGGGTAGTTGATTTTATTTTTTGCCTTAGTTAGTATTTGATTGTTCTGCTTTCTTTGTTTAAGTTTGTTTTTTCTGGTGACATCTGTTTGGCCTTAGGAGTGCTTCCATCTAGAGCAGTCCCTCTAAAATACCCTGTAGGGGTGGTTTGTGGGAGGTAAATTCCCTCAACTTTTGCTTGTCTTGGAATTGTTTAATCCCCCCTTCATATTTAAATGATAATCATGCTGGATACAGTATTCTTGGTTCAAGGCCCTTCTGTTTCATTTTATTAAATATATCATGCCATTCTCTTCTGGCCTGTAGGGTTTCTGTTGAGAAGTCTGATGATAGCCTGATGGGTTTTCCTTTGTAGGTGACTGTTTTTCTCTTTCTGGCTGCCTTTAATACTCTGTCCTTGTCCTTAATCTTTGCCATTTTAATTATTATGTGTCTTGGTGTTGTGTTTCTTGGGTCCCTTTGTGTTGGGAGTTCTGTGTGCTTCTGTGGTTTGAGCGACTATTTCCTCCCCCAGTTTGGGGAAGTTTTCAGCAATTATTTCTTCAAAGACACTTTCTATTCCTTTTTCTCTCTTCATCTGGTACCCCTATAATGCAAATATTGTTCCATTTGGATTGGTCACACAGTTCTCTTAATATTCTTTAAATCCCGGAGATCCTTTTATCTCTCTCTGCATCAGCTTCTCTGCATTCCTGTTCTCTGATTTCTATTCCATTAATGGCCTCTTGCACCTTATCCATTCTGCTTTAAAGTCTTTCCAGAGATTGTTTTATTTCTGTATTCTCCCTCCTTAGATCTTGCATATTTCTCTGCAAGTACATCAGCATGGTTATGACCTTTATTTGAATTCTTTTTCAGGAAGGTTGGTTAAGTCTGTCTTCCCAGGTTCCCTCTCAGGGGAGGATGTCTGTGTGATTCTGATCTGGATCAAATTCTTCTGCCTTTTCATGGCGATAGAGGTAGTCGTGGGCAGTTGGTGCATGTGTCAGCTGGGAGAACAGAGTCCCTTCCCGCTTGCTCCTCGCCTTCCTCTTCTCTGAGAATGGCAACCCCTAGCGGCTTGTCTTGGGCAGCTGCGCTCAGACTGGGTCTCTGATTCTTTCCCGGGCTGCTGTGGAGGAAGCTCTGCATGGCTGCTGTGGGCGTGGCTGGTCTCAGGCTGCTCCTCCACTATTGCGGGGCCACACTGGAGGGGGAACAGGCGGGAGGCTGTTTATCACCGTGAGAGGCCTCAGAGCTGTGCTGCCACCCAGGGGGTTAGGGCACCCGGAGTTCCCCGGGATTCCCAGCTGTTGGGCTGAGTGTGCCGGGATACTTCCGTCCAGCTGTGAGGCTCCTGTCCCTTTAACACTTTCAAAAAGCACTCGCTTTTCTTTTGTCCCAGGGGTGCTGGCTGTGGGAACCAGCTCGCAGATTTTACTGTTCCGTTTCCCTAATATCCAGCACCCCACGCACTGTGTGTCTGTGCTCCGGTGCAGATGGCTAGAGCTGGGTATTTAGCAGTCCTGGGCTTCCCCTCCCTCCCTGCTTTGACTCCTCTACTCCCGCTGGAAGCTGGGGTAGGGGTGGCACTCGGGTCCCGCTGGGCCGCGGCTTTTATCTTACCCCCTTTGTGAGGTGCTGGGTTCTCGCAGATGTAGATGTAGGCTGGCTGTTGTCCTGAATCTTCTGTTCTCTTTTTTAAGAGTAGTTGTATTTGTTGTATTTTCAAAAATATATATGGTTTTGGGAGGAGATTTCCGCTGCCCTACTCACGCCGCTATCTTGATCTAATCTACTTTTAAATCCCTCCATTGTATGTTTCATTTTGGATACTTTATTTTTCAAAGTTTCTGTCTGTTTCTAGAAATTGCCCCTGAGATCTTGAATATTTTTCTGTAGCTCTGTGACTATGTTTATGATTTTATTTTGATGTCTTTATCACAAAGTTTGTTGATTTCAGTTTCACTAAGCCCTGTTTCTGGTGTTTTTTTCGTATAATTTTGTTTTGGACCAAATTCCTTTGCCACTTCAATTTTAATGTTTCCTGTAGAATAAAAACTTTGTGTAGGCAGTGCTCTCTAGTACCCAAAAGCTCTACTCTCTGGAGCTGCTGTGCACCTGCAGCAGTGATAGGGGTCACAGGTGAGCGGAAGAGGCACCTGCTGGGAGGAAGGAGCTTGGTTGGGAGGGTTTCCTGCCTTCTTGGCTGCACTGCCTGCGTCCACTGCCAGTTCCAGTGGGCCAAGTGAAGGAAGGAGCCTTTTTAGCTGTTGTGAGGTGGCGCAGCAGGTGTGTTGATCAGTGCCTGCGGAGGGGAGAAGGAGCAGCAGGCTGTATATTACAGTGGAATGGGGTGGGTGGAGGTCCTTGTGGCTGCACTGCCAGCCACGGAGGTGGAGCGTCTGAAGCTTCTGAGAGTTCCCAACCTGCTAGGCTGAGCGTGCCGGGACAATTTTGTCCACCTGTCCTTTCTCCTGAACTGCGATTTCTGTGTAATCCTTGCCCCTTTAGCACCCCCTGCCCTGCTGGGACGTCTTTCAAAGTGCCCACCTTTCTTTTGTTCCAGGGGTGCTGGTTGTGCATACCTTTTCTTCACAAGTTGCTCAAATCTAAGTCTTTCAGAGTATTTTGTCTGTCTTTGCTTTCCAACACCTCTGATCTCCAGAGCACCATGTAATGTGGGTTTGTGCTCCTGGAGCAAATCTCCAGGGCTGGGTGTTAAGCAGTCCCGGGCTTCTACTCCCTCCCTGCTCCATTTTTATTCCTCCTGCCTGTGGGTGGGGAGAGAGGGCTTGGTCACACTGGATTGTGGCTTTGCTACTTTTCCCTTTTCTGTGAGGTCTTCTCTTTTCCCCAGATGTGGGCAGTCTGTTCTACAGTCTTCAGGTTGGCTTTTCAGGATTAGTTATGTTTGCTGTATTTTTGTGTTTTATGTAATTTGGGGAGGAGGTTTCTCTCTGTCTTCTCACACCACCATCTTTTTGTGGATTCTCTATTTTTTAATTTTATCAAATGTATATCAGAGTGGTAAAACAGTCCCCCCCCCACCCTACTCCTCTCCCCCTTGTTAACCACTAGTCACTTCTCAGTGTCTGAGTCTAATGCTGTCTAACAGGTATTTTGAATCCAGCTTTAAGCATTTAATAATTGGAAAGCCATTCATAATATTATACCCTAACTTGTGGCATCATTTTCAAGGTTAATTGTAAGCACTTTAAGAATGTAAACCTGTTTTTTATTTAAGAAATTGCAGTGTTTCATAAATGTTCAGAGTTAATGAATGTCTTACCTAATTTCATATAGGCTGACCACTGTCCCCAAACATGGTGCTGCCTGTGGCGTCAGTGGTTCCACCAGGTGGAAGGGAGTGTCTTTCCCAGATTCAGTGGAGTCAACTCCCTTGCCTTCCATCAAAGATCGTCTGGCTATCCTCTGCCCTTCTCAGGAGCTTCTGGAATATTATCAGAAGAAAATGGCTGAGTGTGAGGTAGAAAATGAGGACCTATTGAAGAAACTAGAATTATACAAAGAAGCCTTTGGGGAACAGGTAAAGAAGAGATGATGCAGGAATTTTAACAACTCCTGCTGGGATAAAAGCATGGGCCCGGAGGCATGGGTGGGCTCACGCTCCTTGGAATGGGGTCTGGAGCCACCGAGGGCCCTATGCCTTTGCCCCAGTGTCGGCTGAGAAACAGCCTTCCTCCCCTGCTGGAGCCAGACCGTGGCTGGAGGGCCGCAGTGGGTGAGGTGTGTGGTCCTTGGAAACTCAGACCAAAGAGTGATGGCAAGAAAGAAATTGGTCCCACAGACCTCCCAAAGTCAAAGTTATGAATAAGTCATTATCAAGGAAACTTAAGAACAGCTGCGGTTCATTGCAAACATACCACCCATGGATCGAAAGGCCTGGGTTTGAATACTCACAAATTATCCATCCTTAGTGACCTTATTAAAAAAAGAGAGGAAGTATTAATTCTGGATGAAGTAAAGCACCAGCCTAAGAAGAGATGCCTATTTTTTTTTTTTTTTAAAGTTTAAGAAACCCATTTATTGCCTACAAGCAGTCATCCACTTCTGCTTGACTGTGTCTCTCACATCTGGGCTGTAAAGAGGGATCCCACCTAACCTTTCTGGTCCAGTTATGCCCTCACTCTCCCTTGTTATTATCTATTGATATGGAGATGGACTACTTCTCTCCACCCTTTGGAAACCCCTATTGATATACAGATGCACTAAAGCCAGGCAAGAGATTCTGGAAATACTACAATTTTACCCAGTTTGCTAAGTTCTTTTTTTTTTTTTTTTTTTTTGAGAGGGCATCTCTCATATTTATTGATCAAATGGTTGTTAACAGTTAACAACAATAAAATTCTGTACAGGGGACTCAATGCACAATCATTAATCCACCCCAAGCCTTATTCTCATCAGTCTCCGATCTTCTGAAGCACAACAAACAAGTTCTTACATGGTGAACAAATTCTTACATAGTGAATAAGTTCTTACATGGTGAACAGTACAAGGGCAGTCATCACAGAAACTTTTGGTTTTGATCACACATTATGAACTACAAACAATCAGGTCAGGTATGGATATTCGTTTGATTTTTTTTTTTTTTTTTAAATAATTATTTTTTATTGAAGGGTAGTTGACGCACAGTATTACATTACATTAGTTTCGAGTGTACAACACAGTGGTAGAACATTTATATACATAATTCTAGGTTCCAGCTATCACCCTACCAAGCTGTTACAATATCTTGACTATATTCCTTATGCTATACATTATATCCCGGCTACTTATTTATTTTACCATTGGAAGTCTGTCCTTTTTTTTTTTTTTTTTTTTTTTGTGAGGGCATCTCTCATATTTATTGATCAAATGGTTCTTAACGACAATAAAATTCTGTATAGGGGAGTCAATGCTCAATGCACAATCATTAATCCACCCCAAGCCTAATTTTCGTCAGTCTCCAATCTTCTGAGGCATAACAAACAAGTTCTTACATGTAGAACAAATTCTTACATAATGAATAAGTTACATAGTGAACAGTACAAGGGGAGTCATCACAGAAACTTTCGGTTTTGCTCATGCATTATGAACTCTAAACAGTTCAAATATGAATACTCATTTGGTTTTTATACTTGATTTATATGTGGATACCACATTTCTCTCTTTATTATTATTTTTAATAAAATGCTGAAGTGGTAGGTAGATGCAAGATAAAGGTAGAAAACATAGTTTAGTGTTGTAAGAGAGCAAATGTAGATGATCAGGTGTGTGCCTGTAGACTATGTGTTAATCCAAGCTAGACAAGGGCAATAAAACATCCACGTATGCAGAAGATTTCTCTCAGAACAGGGGGGGTGAGGTTCTAAGCCTCACCTCTGTTGATCCCCAATTTCTCACCTGATGGCCCCCCTGCGACTGTGCCTGTCTTAGGTTGTTCCTCCCTTGAGGAATCTTACCCGTCTCTGGCTAACCAGTCATCTTCCGGGGCCATACAGGGAAATGTAAAGTTGGTAAGTGAGAGAGAAGCCTTACTGTTTGAAAAGGTTAGCTTTTTACTTATTTGCATATTTATGCCCTGTGGCTTCTATGCCCAGCATTTGTCTTGAGGTATCTTTACCACTTGGAAGAATTATGATACTCGGTAAATTTGATATGAGGCACGAATTCTATTTAAGGGTTGTAATTAGGAAGGAAGAAGAAAAGCTATAGAAGTAGCAGGCGGAAGAAAACATGGGAAGATTGATTATTTCTTTGACATATCTTCTTGTAGAGTAACTTAAGCATGGATAGGTTTTAAACTACTAATTAAATTGCGCACACACATTAACATAATAGGAGTATAGTTACATAACCAAAGCATACCTGTAATAACCAGCCATCTCCAGTGAAACCAAGAAAACCAGTTAGGCACCCTAAGCATTTGTGAAAACTTATCTATGATATGATGGATATTGTCTAACTGAATTTGAATAGTTTGAGAAAATTCAGATAATTTAAAACAACACATTCCTGGGAACTGTTCATATCCCATATGTTCTTTTAACAGTAGATAGTCTGTAGTCTCAAGATTTTGGAGCGCTGCAACTTGCACTTCTCCTAATTCTTGGTTGAGTTCCAACAGTAGAGATCCAGTCAAATTTGTTATTTTACTGTATGCACAGGCCAGCTTAGATATCTCCCCCTTCATTCCAATGACAATTCCAGGAACCAGTGGGATGAATGCAGCTACAACTGCAACAGTGCCAGGATCTTTGTTGACATTTTTTGATGATCATCTTCTGGAATGACTCTTCCAGAGTATGTTGATGTTGGAACTTCTTCATATCGTATCTTATTTCGTTTTCTGGGTAGCCAAATTGGGCTTTGATCCTCTGTATAAACACAAACAGACCCTTTGCCCACACTTTGATATGCCCTTTATACCATTGTGAAGAACTTATTGGAGGTCACCACACAGGAACTGCATTTTTTTTTTTTAAGAGAAAGGAATATTATCAGAAAAATGTACTTCCATAGCTGATCATCTGACACCCTTTAAATGATCAAAATTAAGGATATTTAAAGCATGCATTAATCGTTGATTTACAGTTAGTTTTATCCTATCAGGGAGTAATCCCCCTTTTTTTTTTTTTTTTTGTTATCATTGATCTAAAATTACATGAAGAATATTATGTTTACTAGGCTCTCCCCTATACCAGGTCCCCCCTATAAATCCCTTTACAGACACTGTCCATCAGCATAGCAAAATGCTGTAGAATCACTTTTCTTCTCTGTGTTGTACAGCCCTCCCCTTTCTCCCACCCCCCCTTTATGCATGCTAATCTTAATACCCCCCTTCGTCTTCCGCCCCCCTTATCCCTCCCTACCCACCCATCCTCCCCAGTCCCTTTCCCTTTGGTACCTGTTAGTCCATTCTTGGGCTCTGTGATTCTGCTGCTGTTTTCTTCTTTCAGTTTTTCCTTTGTTCTTATACTCCACAGATGAGTGAAATCATTTGGTATTTCTCTTTCTCCACTTGGCTTATTTCACTGAGCATAATACCCTCTAGCTCCATCCATGTTGCTGCAAATGGTAGGATTTGTTTTCTTCTTACGGCTGAGTAATATTCCATTGTGTATATGTACCACATTTTCTTTATCCAATCATCTACTGATGGACACTTAGGTTGCTTCTAATTCTTGGCTATTGTAAATAGTGCTGCGATAAACATAGGGGTGCATCTGTCTTTTTCAAACTTGAGTGCTGCGTTCGTAGGGTAAATTCCTAGGAGTGGAATTCCTGGGTCAAATGGTAAGTCTATTTTGAGCATTTTGAGGAACCTCCATACTGCTTTCCACAATGGTTGAACTAACTTACATTTGCACCAGCAGTGTAGGAGGGTTCCCCTTTCTCCACAGCCTCGCCAACCTTTGTTGTTGTTTGTCTTTTGGATGGTAGCCATCCTTACTGGTGTGAGGTGATATCTCATTGTAGTTTTAATTTGCATTTCTCTGATAATTAGCGATGTGGAACATCTTTTCATGTGTCTGTTGGCCATCTGTATTTCTCTTTTGGAGAACTGTCTGTTCAGTTCCTCTGCCCAGTTTTTAAGTGGATTGTTTGTTTTTTGTTTGTTGAGGTGGGTGAGCTCTTTATATATTTTGGACGTCAAGCCTTTATTGAATCTGTCATTTTCAAATATATTCTCCCATACTGTAGGGTTCCTTTTTGTTCTATTGGTGGTGTCTTTTGCTGTACAGAAGCTTTTCAGCTTAATATAGTCCCACTTGTTCATTTTTGCTGTTGTTTTCCTTGCCCAGGGAGATATGTTCAAGAAGAGGTCACTCATGTTTATGTCTAAAAGGTTTTTGTCTATGTTTTTTTCTAAGAGTTTTATGGTTTCATGACTTACATTCAGGTCTTTGATCCATTTTGAATTTACTTTCGTGTATGGGGTTAGACAATGGTCCAGTTTCATTCTCCTACATGTAGCTGTCCAGTTTTGCCAGCACCATCTGTTGAAGAGACTGTCATTTCCCCATTGTATGTCCATGGCTCCTTTATCAAATATTAATTGACCATATATGTTTGGGTTAATGTCTGGAGTCTCTAGTCTGTTCCACTGGTCTGTGGCTCTGTTCTTATGCCAGTACCAAATTGTCTTGATTACTATGGCTTTGTAGTAGAGCTTGAAGTTGGGGAGTGAGATCCCCCCTACTTTATTCTTCTTTCTCAGGATTGCTTTGGCTATTCGGGGTCTTTGGTGTTTCCATATGAATTTTTGAATTATTTGTTCCAGTTCGTTGAAGAATGTTGCTGGTAATTTCATAGGGATTGCATCAAATCTGTATATTGCTTTGGGCAGGATGGCCATTTTGATGATATTAATTCTTCCTAGCCATGAGCATGGGGTGAGTTTCCATTTGTTAGTGTCCCCTTAATTTCTCTTAAGAGTGTCTTGTAGTTTTCAGGGTATAGGTCTTTCACTTCTTTGGTTAGGTTTATTCCTAGGTATTTTATTCTTTTTGATGCAATTGTGAATGGAATTGTTTTCCTGATTTATCTTTCTATTGGTTCATTGTTAGTGTATAGGAAAGCTATAGATTTCTGTGTGTTAATTTTGTATCCTTCAAGTTTGCTGTATTCCGATATCAGTTCTAGTAGTTTTTGAGTGGAGTCTTTAGGGTTTTTTATGTACAGTATCATGTCATCTGCAAATAGTGACAGTTTAACTTCTTCTTTACCAATCTGGATTCCTTGTATTTCTTTATTTTGTCTGATTGCCGTGGCTAGGACCTCCAGTACTATGTTAAATAACAGTGGAGAGAGTGGGCATCCCTGTCTAGTTCCCGATCTCAGAGGAAATGCTTTCAGCTTCTCGCTGTTCAATATAATGTTGGCTGTGGGTTTATCATAGATGGCCTTTATTATGTTGAGATACTTGCCCTGTATTCCCATTTTGTTGAGAGTTTTTATCATGAATGGATGTTGAATTTTGTCAAATGCTTTTTCAGCATCTATGGAGATGATCATGTGGTTTTTGTCTTTCTTTTTGTTGATATGGTGGATGATGTTGATGGATAGATTGAGGTATTCTTAAATGTGAAACTGAATGACCTATGCAGGAGCTATGGAATAATAATGATCACAGAAGGAAGAATAAAGTTGCTTTACAGAAGGAAGAAAAAAACAAATGTTGTAGGTACTTTTAGGTTCTGATTAAGGCTTTTCATCATCTGAGAGAAGATCAAGAAGTGCCAGCTTGTTTCACAAGCAGATAATTTATAAAAAGTATTTTTAAAAAAATTTCCTTCCTCTCCAGCCTAGCTTCATACCCACTTTTGGGTCCTTGATTGAGTCCTAACTGCCTCTACCATGCAAACTGCTCCACCTCTAAAGTCTTAAAACTTTTACATCGTGGTCTCTTATACTTGTAGTTCTTCCGCTCCTTAAACCTATCATTTAGCTTCACTGTTACGTAGCTCCTTGATTTTTCAGCTTTCTAAGCATATCCACCTCTGACATCCTGTCCTTTCCTTCTAAACTGAAGCCCATCAGGTTTCGCTGCAGTAGTAAGTGCATGTAAACCTCCCCACCCCCACTTATTCTTCTGCTCCGTTTGCATGGTAAAAACCCTAGTTATGATTTAATCAATTCTCTCCCCTGTTCTGGAGCAGGATTCCTCAACCTTGGCATTGTTGACATTTGGGGCCTGGTAATTCTTTACTGTATATTGTCGGACATTTAGCGGCATCCTTGGGCTCTATTCACTAGATCCCAGTAGCACACCTCCCTTGCCTCCCACCCCACCCTCAGTTGTAACATCAAACATGCCTGCAGACATTGCCAGATTTCTCCTGGGGCAAAGGCAGAATCTCTGCAGTTGAGAGCCACTGTTCCTAGAAAGGTCCCAAGTCATTACATGGTAAACAAATACTTCTGTATTTCAGTCACTACACAGCTGTTTTCTCATCTACCCATAGTTGGTTGCCTCTCTCTCTGCCTCTGTGCCATACCTTCCCTACTCTCCAGCGTGCAACCCCTTCTTAGCTCTCCTCTCTCACCAGGCAATCTTGCTTCCTAGTGCACAGAGGAAATACCAGCTAGTGTGTAGGGACTCCCTTCCTGCCCACTGGCACACAGTTACCTACGTCCATGTCCATATCTCTTCTTACTGCTTCAGGAGCAAGATGTCTCTGCCTGTCCAAGCTGAACTGATCCAGCATTCTCCATGGCCCCCACCCCTTTTTCCTCCTAAGAAACCCTGCATCATCATCTTTCTTCGCCTCATTTTCTATTTTAACCTCTTGCTTGACGTTGGCTTTTTCTCCTCAGTATATAAACACACTTAAGTCTTTCCCAGCTTAAAAGAAAAACATCCTCTTCAGTTGTGCTCCCCCTCTAGCTACTCTCAAATAGATAGCATTTCACTTTCTCAGCCACACTCCTAGACTTTGTTGGGCACTCAGGGACTTCTTGCCTGCAGTATGTCTCCGTCCTTGTTGCTGCACTAAAACTGCTCCTCCTGTGCTCTGCAGTTCTGTTTGCCAAATCATCTCTTCTCTCGGTGACCTTTGGGGTGTTGGTCGCTACTGACCTCTCTCCTTTCTGAAAACTCTTCCTTCTTGGTTTCTGTGTGGTTTTCTTTTCCAGTTTCTGTCTCACTCTGACCAGTTCTTCTGTCTCCATTAGCAGCTCCCCTTCCTTAGTCTTCTATGTCAGCAGTTTTTCCAGAGCCACCATAAAGGACCTCATTTTATCCGTGTGTTATCCTACTACATACGGGATGATGACATCTAAATAACTAATGCTGACTCACTCTTCTCTGAGCTCCATGCTAATGTGTCCACATCTGATCTGATCTTCCTCTTTCTACCCTACCTGTACATACACACATAGCACTACCATCTCCCCTCCCTCCATTCCTTATCTCTCAACTTCTTCCTTCTTCACTGTCTCAGTAAATGGTATCATTGCCTACATTCTGCCCAGTCCCTCCATCCAATTCTAGGCGAATCCTATTGATTCTCCTTCCTGAATATTGCCTGATCCATTCCAACAGCCTCCTCACTCCTGCTGCAACCCTGGTTCAAACTCCTCACCAGCATCCGGCCTCCACTTCACACAGTTCCAGTCAGCCTCTCACTTGCAGTTGCCCAGACACGCGTGGCTCTTTGATGGTTCTCTTGTTTACTTCTTTCCTGAGAGTGCCTACCCTCTGCTTGTCCCTAGCAATCTTCAACGTTTTGAATGTCCCAAAAAGGCTTCAGATCTTTTTCACCAGCCCAAAAAGGCTTCAGGAATCTTACTCCTGCTGTACCTCCCCCTTTACTATTTTACATGCATGCTCCTCCATTAAATAATTATTTTATCTGAATTGTTTACATGTCTGTCTCCCCACAGAATTCCTGAGCTTGGCAGGCAGGAATCATACCTTTTCATGTTTGTTTTTCAAAATTTCGTAATGCTTATACATAGAAAGTATTTTTTAAAAAGTTGAATAATACTTACCTGGCAGGGGAAATACCATGATCATGAAGGTGGTTTTCCCAGGGCGAGGCTTATCAACTGTACTCCGGATGTGCTGACCCCTGCGATTTCCCCAAATGTGGGAAACTCGGCTGCATCATTTCTGGTAGTGGAGGACTGCATGCTTTCCCCTGTAAAAAAAAAAAAAAAAAAAATAGCTGAATACAACAGCTGAGTCATGTGCATTCTGGATTGTATAGTCTGGAAAAGGAAGATAGGAGAGCTTTGACGTTATATGGGAACATCACATTAACCTATAGTTTTAAAACTCAAGTCATTTGAATTCTGTATTGGTGAAGCCATTCACTTTGTAATATTTTACACAAAGTGACTCCACCATATACAATAAGAGATATTCAACTTGCTCTTTTTTCCAGCATAAACTAGAAAGAGATTTGCAGCAGAGGGAGGAAGAGGTTGCTGAATTGCAGAAAGCACTAAGCGATATGCAGGTCTGCCTCTTCCAGGAACGGGAACACGTTCTACGCCTCTACTCGGAAAATGACCGACTGAGGATCAGGTACCAAGTAGAAGAGAAATGCTGGGGTTACATTTCTTAATTGCACTAAACAAGATAAATTTCCTCTGGTCATTCTCTTAAATTGTATTCCCCAGAAAGCAGACTCTGAGATGGAGGTTTGCCTGCAGGCTGGTTAGTATGGGGGCTCTTAGGAATAACATCGAAGAGCAAATTTGGGCAGAGGGAGAATTTGCACTGTTGTTCAGTGGTAATAGAGGCTTTAGCCAGCTTGAGTCCACAGCGGGCTTGGAGGCTAGGACAGCCTTTCAGAGACAAAGGAGTTGGACTTTGGTGCACCCCACAGTGACCAGTCATTTGATGTCAGCTGCCACCAGGGCTGGGGTGTAAACTTGGGAGAGGCAGCGCCTTCAGCCAAAGGGCAGGTCTTGGAGGGCTCCGCTCCTGGAGGATGGGTGTCTTGGTCCTGAAGGCAGCATCTGGGCAGCATTCCACAGCATCTGCTGCATTACACTTTCTTCCTCTTCAATTGTGGTAAAACATGTGTAACATGAAATTTACCACTGTAATCATTTTTAAGTGTATTGTTCATTGGCATTAAGTACATTCACATTATTGTGCAGTTATCACCACCATTCATCTTCAGAACTTTTTCATCATCCCGTATAGCAACTGTGTACCCATTAAATGATAACTCCCCGTTCCCCCTCCTCTAGCCTCTGACAACTACGATTCTACTTTCTATGAATTTGCCTATTCTGGGCACCTCATACAAGTGGAATTATGCAGTATTGTCCTTTTGTGTGTGAGCTATTTCACTTAGCATAATGGTTTTAAGGTTCATCCATGTTGTAGCATGTATCAGAATTTCATTCCTTTTTAAGGGCAAGTAATATTCCATTATATGGACATACTACTATTGTTTATCCCTTCGTCTGTCAATGGACATCAAATTGTATCCACCTTCTAGCTATTGTGAATAGCACTGCTGTGAACATTGGTGAATAAATACCTGTTTGAGTCCCTACTTTCAATTTTGTGTGTATATCCAGAAGTGGAATTGCTGGATCATATGCTAATTCTATGTTTAATTTTTTTGAAGAACCACCATACTGTTTTTCACAGTGGCTGCATTTTACATTCCTATCAGCAGTGCACAGAGTTTCAGTTTCTTCGTATGAATATCAGCCCTTGTTTTCTATTTTTTTAATATTAGCCATGCTAATGGGTGTGAAATAGTATCTCGTTGTTTTGATGTATATTGCCCTAAAGATTAGTGATGTTGAACATTTTTTCACATGCTTATTGATCATTTGTATATCTTTAGAGAAATGCCTGTTTAAGTCCTTTGCCCATTTTTTAATTGGGCTGCTTGTTTTTTGTTACTTACTTTTAGGAGTTTTTAAAATATATTCCAGATTTTAATCCCTAATTAGATAAGTGATTTGAAAATGTTTTCTCCTATTCTCAGGGTTGCCATTTTACTCTGTGGATAGTGTCCTTTGAAGCACAAAGGTTTTTAATTCTCGTAAGATCCAGTTTGCATATTTTTCCTTCTATTGTTTGTGCTTTTGGTGTCATATTCAAGAAATCATTGCCAAATCCAATATCACTATGTTTTCTTCTAAGAGTTCATAGTTTTAAGCTCTTAAATTTAGGTCTTTGACCCATTTTGAGTAAATTTTTGTATATGGTGTCAGATAAGTGTCCAACTCCATTCTTTTGCATGTGGCTATGTAGTTTTCTCAGCACCATTTGTTAAAAAGACTGTCTTTTCCTCCATTGACAGTTGACAGTCATTTGACTAAATCTGTAGGACTTATTTCTGGTCTTTCTGTTCTATTCCATTGGTCTGTATCTCTGTCATTATGCTTCTTTCTTGGTTGTGGTAGGTATAAGATGCAAATGATTTATCCTTACTTTGAAGGGAATGTCCTGGACCCCTAAAACCTCACTGATGTGCTTTATAATGTTTACATCCAACCCTCAGGAACACAGGGATCTTACCAAAGCTTCTAATGCACTTGCCATTTCTTGTCTGACCAGTCTGATTTAATATGATATCATCAATAGTGAGCTAATGTGATCTCTGGAATGCCCAGATCTAGGTCCTACTGGGCTGATTTGATAGAGAGCAGAAGAGTTAATGTGGGCCTAGGGAAGGATTATAGAAATATACTGCTGTTCATCCCACATGAATGGGAACTGCTTCTGGTCCTGTTAGGAGTGGAGAGGAAAACATTTGCATAATCAGCAGCCAATACCATGTACCTAAGACCAAGTTAATCTGCTCCAGCAGAAACACTACATCTGACCCAGTGAAACTGGGACTATTTGGTGGTTGTGCAGTGTTACCTGTCCAACTTGCATAAGTCAGACTTACCAATTAAGTGGGGATTTGATGGAGACCTCCACCCCTGCGTCCTTCAGGTCTTTATATACTATCATGGCTGGGGTAAGGAGGGGCAGTTTCAGAAGCCTCTACTTGCCTCAATCCAGAAGCCAAGAAACCAATTGGGAGGTTTTGCCACTACTAAATATGTCCATTCCAGTTACACATTTGTAGATGGGGGAAATGATCGCTGATTGGGTCAGGCTCCAGTGGGTCCATGGTGAGCTGAACCGGGACCAAAATTCCTTTTATTATATGGTTCCCATATGCTCCAGTGCCATAATAATACTTCAGACCACCAGGTGTCAGTGTCAATTCAGACCCTGCATCCAGAAGGCCTTGAAGTGCCTGGGTATTTCCTTTTCCCCAGTGTGCAGTTACCCGAATAAATGGCTATAGGCCCTCTGAGGATGGACTGGGGAAATCACTACCATGTACACTCTGTGGTATTAATACTGGGGGGATGAACCTGTCAGTCCTGAAGGGAAGAACGTGGGCAGGGGACCCTAGCATCCACAACAGTTCTCTTCTAGAACCATCTAAAAAGTTATTTTCTGGCCCCTTTTTTCTGAATTCTTGAATATAAACACCTGATGTTTTAAAAATTAGAGCTAATGTCTAGATAAATCCTATTCAGTTTTAATCTTAGGTTACCATTGTTTTCAAAACATGTAAGTCAGAAGGGAGATCCTTTAGCCAGAAAAAATTACTTACTCTGGACATACTATGTGCTTACTCTCTGAGAACTGCAGGGAGCTAGAAGACAAGAAAAAGATTCAGAATCTCTTGGCGCTTGTGGGAACAGACACTGGGGAAGTGACCTATTTTTATAAGGAGCCGCCCAACAAAGTGAGTAATCTTTTGGTATAGTATGGTAAGCACAGCCTCTATAAGAAGCAAAATTATTATTTACAAAATAATTAGAGCATTTTGGTACTTGTAAGAAGATAGAAGAATAATTAGCTATCATAGTTCTATATTTAGGTTTTCAAAGTGTTTTCTGTAATTACAAAGAGCTTTGTGATTTTATTCTTTTTCTTCAAAAACTTTGGAAAGTAGCATTGTTTACCTCATTTCGACATTTGGAAACCTAAAGCACAGAGAGGGAAGAGATTAGAGAGGAAGACGGGAGCAGACTTCGTGTGGGAGCAAGTTTCAATACTCAGATTTCTTTGTTAATCTTTCTATATGCTGATTACAAAAGTAATGCGTATGGTCTTTATTGAAAACAAACATGCAGATTTCAGAACTCTGTCATGTAAAAGTGGCAGTCTTCCTTAGTTCTATACCCGAGATAAAGCTCTTTTCCATTCATTAGGAATATTTATGTGTAAGTATACTCTTCCCATTTTCTCACTTCTGTAAATGTTGCCTCAATGAGCATCTTTATACAAATGTGCATATACATATTTCTGTGTTTCTATTACTTTCCTAATGGCCTCTGTTAAAGACAATTACTTTTTTTAAGTATATATTCCTGGTAACCCTGATGTTATATTTTTTTAGTTTATATCACATTTTATTCAGTTTGTTACTTTGTCTACTTTGGTTTCTCACATGCATGACATCTTTGTATGATTATATCAATTTTGACCAATTTGATTTATGAATAGTGTTGATCCATGGAACTAAAGCTAAAAAATCTATAGGAAGACTACTTCTATACCTTTTTTTTTTGCTCCTTCAGGTCAGCATTCTCCAAAAGACTGTCCAGGCTGTTGGTGTATGTGAACAGAATGAATCTTCAGTTTTCAGAGCAGGTACCAACCATATTATTATAAATTTCTCATTAATGCAAAATTCAAAAGCACAATGCAAATAATTATTTCTTACTATACAGTAATAATGAACGTACTTATGATGCCTATGGAGGTCTAAGATCTTATTGAGTTTCTTTTTCTTTTTTTAACCTTTCCATAATGTTTTAATGAAGTAGAATAAAAGACATATAATTAACATGTTTTCGGTGATAAGTCACAAAACAGATTTGGACAACTGGAATCACAGACTATTAATTAGCTTCTCTAAAAACCTCAGTCTTATCTCTCTCTTTTTTTTATGGAAATCCCAAATTTCTTTCTTTGTCTTTTTTTTAATTGAGATATAACTGACATATAACATTATATCACTTTCCAGCATACAACATGACTTGATATTTGTATAGGTTATGAAAAGACCACTACATTAAATCTAGCTAATACCCATTACCACACTTAGTTACAAATTGTTTTTCTTGTGATTTTTTAAATAAATTTGTCTTTCGAAAATTGCATGATACATCATGACCAAAATGTTTAGATTGAGTTTTTCTTATTCCTTACCCTTCTGGTTAAATAAAGTTTTACAAAGAAAATAGACATAGCTCCAAAGGAAAACTTAGTGGTTTATTTTTCAGAAAGGTGACTATTATTATGAAGGTGATATCCTAGCAGAATTCCCTTATAGAGATTCCTACTTGAAAAATTAAGCACTATAGTTATAGTATCTTTTCCTTTCCTTCCTTACAAATAAATGAAACCAAACACCTCTGCAGAGATAATGCTGAATAGCAGAATAAGCTAAGGAAAAGTCTTGAAGAGCAGAAAAGCTAAGGAAAGGTCTTTGTTGATTTTTGTTTTCTTCTTTAGATGATTCTAAAGTAAGTCAAAGAAAATCAGCAATGAGAAAGATGGAAGAAAATTCTGAGCAGCACCAAAGAGACATACAAACACTCATCCTACAGGTAAAGAATTTATTTTGGCAGACCAAAACAGTCTCCTACATGAGTTTAGCTTTGTGTATCATACCTTCATTATCATATGGTAAGTGCCTTCTTGTACATGTGTTATATCTGGGCCTCATGATTGAGAAAATTGAGGTTGTTCCTAATTTCTGAGAACTTATGTTTTTGAAAACATTATACTGTACTCAACCATTCTTGAAGTGTTTTTCTGAACCTTCAGTTGCTTCAGCTTATATGCTAAGCCCTACCTAACAAAACCATAATACAGTAAGAATTCCCTTTGTGGTTGGCCTACGGGATAAACAGAGAATTATCTGTGCTGACAGATCAACCTTTGGGAGTATATCCATTTATTTAGTGTGTGTTCTAAAGTCTAGGAAAGTAATGAGTCATCTTTTACCACTTGGTAACTGTTTATCATTTGCAACCATGATTTTTCATCTACTTGCACTCAAGTTCCTATCCTTATGATAGAGGGGGGAATGTCTATTGATTTAAGTGGCAGTTTCTACCAGTGTCTCCATTTGGAGTCATGATAGCCAGACTCAGAGAAGAAGATTATATTAGGCTTATTTTGCTTGAGTTTTATAATTAAAAAATGCAACAGTCATCCTATTTCTATGCAACCGGAACTTAAAAGGCAAATAGTTCTAAAATTTCAAAAAGCCCAAATAGTATCTAAAAGATAGTGAAAAGGCAAGAATCTTAGGGTAGAGAAACTGGATTTTCCAGCCTTCTGTGTGTATTGATGCTAAGTTTAGTGTGGACTGTCTTCACTTGTATAGCCTGGCCTTATTTACTAGGGAGGAGTACAGGTAAGATTTTTCTTTTATTTGTTTTGCTGATTTGCTTTTGTTTTTTTTTTTTGTTTGTGAGGTTTCTTTTCTTTAAATTTTTCTGGAGAAAGGCTCTCTTTTAGAGATAAGAGGTAAGGGGAAGTACGGCAGGAGTGGGAGGCTCACCCCTTTTGGCCTATTTAGGTGGAAGCCCTGCAGGCTCAGCTAGAAGAACAGACCAAGCTTTCTAGAGAGCAAGTTGAAGGGCTCATGGAAGATAGACGGATTCGCATTGAGGAAATCCAAGTTCGCCACCAGAGAAATCAGGACAAAATCAAAGAGCTTACCAAAAAGTGAGTGTTTAAGAAAGCTGTACCTAACAGAGTTTTATATTTTTCTGAATGGCTTAAAAGTTAACTGTCCTATAATTTAGCAACAAAGAATCATGGAACTGAAAGGGGCCTTGAAAAAACTGTCTTCATCAGACACCCTGCCTCTGTGTCAGTGGGTGTCCAGGCTTTGTCAGGAATACTGTTGTCTTTTCTTGGAGTTGCTGGGTAAGCTGCAAGTCTGCTTAACCCCTTTCTGTTTTGGCTTAATCTTAGCAGATAAGAAATATTCTTTTATCCACTGATATGTTATCTGACCCAGAATAGAAAGGCCTTTCCTTCTATTCAGTCCTTCATGAATATGGAAAAATATGACTTTGCATACCTGTACAAAAATCCACAAACTCTCTCTACTCACTGTTTTTGTTCCTTCCCTGCCTGTTTCCTCCCCTTTCTGCAGTCTGATTTCATCCCCACCGTGTTATAGGCATGCCCTTCCCGAGGTCCTCATTGACTCTTAATTTCTAGGATCAGTTGTGTCTCTGAAGACCTCCTTGTAATTCGGATCTTTCTGTGGATTTGGCACCATTGATTACCCTTTCTTTGAAATTAATTTCCCTTGATTTCTGTGGCCCCTGGTTCTTTACCTGTCTAACCCTTCTCAGCCTTTGGTCTGATGGCAGAGGCCAGACCTGTGCTGTAAAGGCATTTTCAGTTGAACATGTACACCTCAAATGTACCCTGACTGAAACCAAACTATCTTTCTCAACAAGTAACCCCCCATCACAGACCTGTGACATCATTAAACTAAATGGGAAATGACATCCATCCGGTTTCCCAAGATTGAAACCTCAGGATTATCTTCAACTCCTCATTCTCTTATTCCCTAATTGCAAACCCTATAGAGTAAGCCTGAGAGCCTCTCAAATTCCATTCTCTGCCCTCTTGGTCTTACTATATTGGTTCAAGCAATATTCTTGTTGAAATTGTTGCAACAATCTCCCTGTTCTTCCCATTACTGGTCCCTTTGTGTTGTATGGTGTGCTTCACTGTTATGAGTTAGCTCCCACATTAGGAGTTGTCAGTAGCTTAAAAACATTTGCTAACTCACCCTTTGTCTTATAATAAAGTCCTGCTACTTTAGCATGAATTATTAGGGCCATTGTCATCTGGCATCAAGTTAACCTTTTCGGTCTGAGCTGTCACCTTGTCCTTCAGCCAGACTAATATCTGTTATTTAGGGAACCCTTGCTCTGTGGCAGGCACCTTGCTTTGCAGTGTCATCCCTTATCTTCAGACTTCCCTGGGCAGAACTCGGTTTTTCCTCCTCCACATCCCATAATGATGAGCATGCCTCTCTGGTGCCATTTATCACCACGTATTGTAATTATGTCTGTTCCCCGGGGTCTTGCTGTAGCCTCTGTCCTGCCCTGTGTGCACAATAGGCATACAAAACCTTTGTTGAATACTTAATGATCCTTACCCAGTTGCATCTTACTGCCACTTTTCTGCATTAAACATCCCACATTTTAGAATATTTTTTCACGTTAGATTCTTCATCCCTTTATCACTTTTTTATTGTCTCCTATATTGTCTTTTCTAGTGTCTTCCACCATTTTAAAGTGTAGTGATTAAAACTGGACATGATACTCAAATTAAGATCTCTGACCATTCAAGGGCAGAGCATGCCTTCTGACTTTGCAGGCTCTGTTTCTCTTAACATATTGCAATATGTTTGCCTCTGGCTAGTGCCTCCTCATCTTCATTAATGTTTTCGGTATTTTTTCCTTAAGCATAACATCTTCACTTTTCATTGGATTTTAACTGTTTTTATGGAAACAATATTTTTAGATTGTCACAGTAATTTGTGGTTTTATATCTGTCTTACAGAATATTAGGAACCATCCTAGTTTCTCATTGTCTGCATATCTGAACATGTGATCAGTTCCTTCCATTAGGCAGATCATCCTAAGGATACTGAATGGCATGAAATCCAAGGCCATTTAAGGGCTGCCCTTTGGGTGTCACTTTCAAACTGTTTGTGCATTAACAAGACCATACTTCCCCGGCTTGTAACTGAGAACATAAGTGTAAGAAAGAATAAAATAACTCATTGAAAGCAAGAGAGATCCTGTGGTAACTGAATCAGTCTGTCCCTTAGTGCACATACACATAGACCTGAATAAACAAATACATATGTACGCATTTTCATCTGGTGACAGTTACTTTACTTTGTGCCTGGCTTTATGCTGTCATTCTCCCTGTGCATCCTGTTACTCATGAAAAGAACTGAGTGGATCTGGCATTATTTGTTCATGGAAAACTACATTGATCGCCTCGCAGTGTTTAGTATTCTTTATAAGCAGTTTGGTCCTCAGATACAGTATTCTTCTGGATGTTGGTGTTAAACTGATAAGTTGTTAACTTCTAGGGATATTCTCTTTTAAGATAGAAACATCATTTGTTTATTCCTGAATCTCAGTATGCAGCAGAAGCCTACTTAGTACCTTGTGTATGTTCAGTAGGTGGTATAGGCCGTGGCAGTCTGGTGGTAATCAGACAAAAATAAATGGTTATATGCTTTCATTCAGGTTGGAAAACATACATGTTGATGATTAAAACATGACACAGTATATTAGCAAGTATTGAATTATAACACAGAAGTATATATTTAAACTGATACAGAATTTCTGAGAATGGAGAAATTAAATCAGCTAAAATTGTCAGGATGACTTCATAGAAGAAGTTGATTGAAAAAAGTAAAGACTGATACTGGGAAGTTTACAAGTAGACCACAGCATAAGCCAAACTGAAGGTGTTTTGGACATTTTAGAGCTGTGTTAGCCCTTAGAACACCATGATTTAGTTCTTTATGGTAAAGTCTAGTGCCTGGACATAGTCCATATTTGTGCAGGCTCTATGTAAATATTTCTGTAGGTCTTTTAATTATGTAACCTGAAATTGACACTTGGGAAAATATCTGTAAAAACCAGCTTGTGAGCCAGTGAGCATGGGCAGACACATTAAACTTTATCCAGTAAAATATGTAAGATTGCAAGTGCTCAAATGAAGCATATTTTTTAAACTGCTAATATTTTACAGAATTTATATATTGTCCAATTTTAAAAGAACCTCTGTCTTCCTGTTGTTTGGAATGACTATGTGTCGTATGTGCTGCGTAAGCATCTTCATGTCCATGTTTGTACTTGGTTTCATAGTCTCCACCATACCCAGGATCTGCTCTATGAGAGCACCAAAGATTTTTTGCAACTCAGATTTGAAAACCAAAGTAAAGAGAAGTCATGGATGCTCGAAAAGGATCATTTGATGTCAAAGATTAAGCAATACAGAGTGCAGTGTAAGAAGAAAGAAGAAAAAATTGGAAAAGTTTGGCCAGTTGTTCATGAGAGTCATCATAACCAAAATGAATATATTAAGGTAGTTTTCTTATATCTTACAATAATTGTTTATTTTGGGGGGAGAGTTGAAAGGAGTCAGGAAATTCCAGAGAACTTAAGAATTGTCATGTAAGATCCATTCAGTCCAAGAAGCTGTTGGAGCAGCAACCTCAAGAAATAGATTTCAAAGAATAGCTCGTTGTTAGGGTGTTTTGGGATTTGGAAAAGTAAGCGATTGATTGATTGACTGATTGATTCATTGTATTTATTGCACTCCTGCTGGTTGGGCTTGGAGTATAGTGGTAAATCAGCGAGACCAGGTCTGCCTTCATGGCATTTACATCTTAACGGGTAAGAAAGGACAGAAACATTACAAATAACCCAGAAAGCAATAGATTATTAAAAGTAGGAAATTAAAAAGGAATTAAAAAGATAATGTGAAGATTACATAGAGTTTCTGGAAATCTACCTCCATAGGGAAGCACAGGTGCTCTCTCAGGTCTGGTGTCCTTGCTGAGACCTGAAAAAGGGGACTGAGCTTATCATACAGACCTCAGTGAAGAGCATTCCGGGCAGAGGGAAGAGCAGGTTTAAAGTTCCAGGAGACCATTCAAGGAAAAGGAAAAGATGTTATTGTGGTTGTAGAGGAATAAGCAAGGAGAAAAGGTACACAAGGAAGTTGGAGGGGTAGGCAGTGGCCAATGCCAGAGGCCTCTTGTGCCTTCACATTCTTGGTAAGTTGAACCTTGAACAACATGAGGTTAGGAGCACCAACTGCCCTCGCAGTCAGAATCCACATATGACATTTGACTTCCCCAAAACATAACTGCAAATGGCCTACTGTTGACTGGAAGCCTTACGGATAACAAATAGTTGATTAACACGTATTTTGTTTATGTATTGTATGCTGTATTCTTGCAATAAAGTAAGCTAGAATAAAGAAAATATTTTTTCAAACTGCCTCCAATGTCCAAAGATATTTCCAATATATTTTTGAAAAAAGTAAGTGGACCTGTACAAATCAAAGCCATGTTCAAGGGTCAGTTATTCAGCTCTAACGTTGCTATGCCTTTGAAGGATTGTGTGTAAGGAAGTGCCATCTGATTTAGGTTTTTAAAAGATCATTCTGTTCAATGGAACATGTATAATAAATGTTGCTTATGTTTCTTTATTTTTCAGGAAGAACTTTAGGAGTGTGTCCCAAAACATGTAATGTCTTATTGGAACAGTTTTGAGCTCCATTTTCTGATTCCTACATGAGCCCAAAATATCTGTTTCAAAGATTTTCTACTATGAACACCTTAGAAAAAGGCTAAGAGAATCCTCTAGAAATAGTTTCTGAAACATTCTCCAAAGTTGCTTGCTGTCTTGTTCCTTAACTCATTTTGTACTTTTGAAAATCCTTTCTTTCTTTCTTTACCTAAGTGCAATTTGAATTACCTAAATTGTAGAACTGAGTATTCCTTTCCTTTGACCTGCAGTCCCTAAAGGATAAGTTAGTACAAGAGAAAAAATTGTCCAACATGTACCACGAGCAGTGCATTTCCTTAGAAGAAGAACTTGCCCAAATTCGTGAGGAAGAGGTAGTGAGGAGAGAGATCTTCAAGGTACAAAATTCCCTGCCACTTCTGGTGGAGCGGGACATGCAGATGGCTTGGGGAATGCTTCCCTCATCTTCATAACCGCCCTCCCCTTTCCCTGTGTTTAGGATCGCACTAACAAGATGGGGAAGCGTTTACAGATAATGACAAAACGCTATGAGGCATTGGAGAATCGGCGTGTGTTGGAAGTAGAGGGCTTTAATACAGATATTAAGGCTGTCCGGCAGAAACTGAAAGACTTAGAGCAAATGCTCTGTAAGGTAATTGCTGATCCTGAATCACCGAAGGGGAGAGAAAGGGTGCAAGTGAGGAGACCAGCCCTGAGGGCTCCTCTGAAGAAAGGCGTGCTGTTGCTCTGCAGAGGGCATTGACCAATCACCACCCTTCATGCCTCACTCAGGGCAGTGTAACAGGTACACACTAAAGGGAAGACAGAGCAGACTGAAGTAAGTGAGCGACTGCCTTGTTATACTTCCTTAAGCGAAAGTTAACAGGAATTTTCATCCCTCCCGATTCAAGAAGTAGATTAAGTGAACTTTATCCATTTTGCAAATGGAGAAAGTGAGTAATTGAGTAATAAAGTAATTTCTCCCCTTCAGACAGAGCTTTATTTAGAATCCAAGTTGCCTCAAGATCCTTCTTAAAGAGATTTAACCGGTGCTTCAGATATCCTAAATGGTTAGTTACTATTTCCAAACATGGTTAATTATAGAAAAGATGACATGTTTTCTTTCATTCTTTGGCAAATTTATCAATAATGTTTATATTGTCTCTTCTTTTAGTCATTTATTGATCTCCATCCCAGGGCTCCTTTAGTATCATATGGGAAAGCAGAGTCTTGAGCCTTTTTTGCTTTAGTTCTACTCTACATCTTCTTTCAGTTGTCACTAAACAAACAAAGAAGTGGATTTATCCTATGTACTGAAAATCTCATGACAAGGAGCCAGCATAGCCTGGTCCTGACAACTGATTTCCCTGCCCTGGCATGTGCCATGATCTTTTCTTCTCCTTTTTTCCAAATCCCTAGGCAACACTTAATGCCCGGGCACACCAGGATCTTGCCCTTCTGTGTGAGGTCCGAGACAGCAATAGACGAGCACGTAAGATACAAGGAGAACTGAAGAACATCAAGTCCAAAGTGTTTGGTCTGGAGAATGAACTTAGACTCTGCTGATGTTTATGTGTAGAAACGGCCCTTGTCTGGAATAGGTCTGCTTTCTGAAATCTGAGAAAAAGGTCATCTCCCAGAAACTGTAGGTATAGAATTGGCTAAAGTGTGATTTACATTATTTAAAAAGACAGAATGAAGAATCAGGGACCACTAAAAACGCTCTTCCTGCATGGTAAGCTTTATCTGTAATTTTTGCTGTCCTGTTGACCTACTTTGTTTTTTTGGCCTGGATTATAACCCGAACTACTTAGAGACTTTCCCACATTGTTTCTCCCTTTTATGAGGACAGGTGTTTGTCTTTTTAAGAAGATGATGATGAAAACTTAGGAAGAAAATATTTTCTCTGTGAGCTTGGCTGAGCTTGGCAGAGGAGAAGGTGGCATCACTGAGGTGGCCTTTCTGCTAGGGAGAGGGCAGGGACAGCCCATCCCAATTTACCAAATGTGAATACTTCTGCTGTTTAACTTCTTCAGTTGTGAGTTGTGGCGCCTGAATTATTTTTTTGGACACCCAATCTCATGAAGTTCCACCAGAGGGCACTAAAGACCCTGCTCTTAAGCAAAACGATCATCTAGGAGAATTAGTGTTACTTTGTAAGAGTGAGTGAAACTTAAATGATCCTTGTATGAAAGGTTCAGTATTTTACCAATAACATGATTTAAAAAAATAATGTATATATTTCAAATTAATTATTTTTCAATAAAATAATTAAAATGTTCTATTCGAGCTTTCTATAATTTGTTAAAATGGTGTTTACACTTTGTTAATAACTCAGTTGACTTACTTGTCCCATGGTCTCCACGGTTCTGTACAGATGTGTCCCTTGAGATCGTCGGGTGCTGGAGGTAGTGCAGGTGGTACAAAACGATGATGGCGCCAAACTGTTTTTTCCATCTGTATCCTTTCTTAGGCAAATTGTTCTGCCTTCAGAGCAAAATAATTGTGTACTTAGCCTCTGGGAAGTCAGTTGCCCTTGCTTAGTTATAGCATCCTTCTGATTCACCAAGGACAGAGGAAAGAACTCATGTTTTCATATTTGTGTTAAGGAAAGTGGTGATTGAACTGCCAGGAGGTGATGCTACCTTTTTTCAAAAAGCGTATGATAGCAGATCAGGTTCTTTTCACCAATAAATTAGGATGGAAATTCCCTGAGGGCTTTAGAGGGACATTTGTAAATGGATGGTTCTTCCTGTTGTCCTAACACTTAAGGAGCTGGTTTTTCATGACTCTCTATTTTGATGCTGGGCAAAACAGAAAGGCTTGTTAAATCATATAAATTCAGAGTAAGGAGGAATCTTAGAGATCATATAATCCAACTTTTTTATTTTGCAAATTACTGTGAGTTCTACCATCATTGACTTCAGCAATCTGATGATGTTTCTAGCACCCTGGCCTCAATTCTGATGATATTCATCTTCGTATTACTCACCCACTGGCATAGCCACTTCTAAACCTCATCATCAGCTAAAACTGCTCTGTCAGCAGGAAGCAGTATAGAGTAGTGGGAAGAGCATGGGCTTTGGGGAATCACAGATGTAGATTCAGTCATATGTCTTACTAAAACTCTACAGGCTCGAGACTATTCCTCTATAAAATAGACATAGATCTACCTGCTTCAGTAGGGTGATGGTAAGGATTAAGAATAAAGAAATCTAGTACCCAGAATATATAAAGAACTCTTAAAATTGAACAATAAAAGACAGTACAGGAGATGGCCAAGAGATCTTAATAGACATTTGCCAAAGAAAATATGCAAATGGCCAATAAACACATGAAGAGATGCTCAACATCATTATTAGGGAAATGGAAATCAACAATGAGATACCACTTCCCACCCACTAGGATGGCTGTAATAGAAAAGTAAGGGATGCTAAGGGTGCAGAGAAACTGGGAGTCTCAAATATTGCTGGTGAGAACATAAAATGGTGCTGCCACTGAGGAAAACAGCCTGGAAGTTCCTCAGTAGAGTAGCAGTTCCACTCCTTAGGTATATCTCAAAATAAGTGAAAATACACATCCATAAAAGCTTGTACACAGCTGATAGTTGCATTATTCAAAATAGCAAGAAAGTGGAGACAACCCAAATGTTCATCAACTGTGAATAGGTAAACAAAATGTGGTATATCCATACCATGGAATATTATTCAGCCTTAAAAGGAAAAAATTACTAATACATAAAACAATGTGGGTGAGCTTTGAAAGCATTATGCTAAGTGAAAGAAGCCAGACCCAAAAGGCCACATCCTGTATAATCCCATATACAGAAAGTGTCGCAACAGGCAGATCCATGTAGACAAGATCAGTGGTTGCCAAGTGCTGAGGAGAGGAGGGGATGAGGAGTGACTTCTTGGGGTGATGAAAATGTTCTAGAACTAGTGGTGATGGTTATAAAACCAAATACTAAAAAAAACACTGAATTGTACACTTCAAAAGCATGAATTTTATGTTACGTGAGTTACATATCAATTCTTAAAAAGTTCATGAAATGATTTCTGTTCCTAGCACACAGTGGGCATTCAATCACCATTAATTGTTATCTATATTTTGGCTTCAGCTGACTTTCTATCAATTGCCCACCATTGTCAGTCAGGTTCCAAAATGTATTTAATACCCTTCATTTTTTCATTCAGCATGTTATTGTTAGGTGCTTTGTGTGTAGTAGAAATTGTGCTAGATCTTAAACTCTGAGGGGACTGGAAAACAGTCTTTGTTCTCCAAAGTTGGTGAGAAGATAAGTGCTGTGAGCGCATAGGGTTAGAAAGCCCCAGAAGAGATGACGGAAATGAGGTAAAATACGAGCTGCCTCTTACAAGGGAATCTGGAGTTAGACCGGAGTCTGGGCATTCTCAGTAGAGAGATGTGCGTGAAGGCAGGAAGAACAGAATGTTTGAGAAGTGCAAGTACAGGAGAAAAGTCATGTAACATAAGACAAAAGAAATGGCATGAAATTTATGTGTTTGGAAAGATGGGAGGAGCTGATGAGGGGCAAGTGGTACGATTGTTAGGAGTAGGTCTTGGTGAAGGATTTATTGAGTAGCTTTGACTGCCAATGAAAAAATGTCTAGGACTGTGGCAAGTCACAGTCTGCTCTTTGTGCCCTCCTATCTTCCCAAGTAGGTGAGGTCACAGAGCCAAAATGGATCTAGACTAGGCAGATGAGCAGGAGAAAGGCAGGGGGCCGATGGGGCTGGGGGGGGTTGGCTGCCAAGGGCAGGGCGGCACTGCAAAGGAAATGGTTCCAAAGGGTTTTTTAAAGTCTCTACATGAGAATGTTGCTTAATGGGTCTAAGCTATGGAGTCTTCCACTCCTGGCCTGACTGGTAGTCTAGTTTCAAGTTAGCCCTGCATGAAGCAAGTGTGAACACAGCCTGAACTTCTGGAGCAGTGACCTGAGACCCTTGCATCAAGGTGACTTCACAGTATACCCGTGTTATGTGGGTAGGATATCCCTCATTTTGGAAATGATGTACTTTTCTTTTTGGAACTAGCAGACAATAATCATATCTTAAGTGGTATGTAAGCAATGTGGAGTAAGATTGTTGCTGAGAAATGCACCTCGCTTGCCAGCCCAGCCTTCGGGGTAGCTTGACTGTCAGTAGCAGCTAGTACTGCTTTTGTTTGCAGATCTTGGCATCTCTTCCTCTTTGGCCTCTTTTTAAGAACTGAGCCAGCCGCTCTTTTTTTTTTTTTAATTAACTGTGTTTCACTGACATGAACAGACTAACCAATGGCAAAGAGAGTGAAGGTGAGAAGTAGACCCAATTAATGTTGGAAGTTAGGTTATTGTAATAGAGGCATTTCAAATTGGTGTGCTAAATGTGTATTTCTTTTAGTTTGAACAAATATTTATTATAAAACAATATGCATGGTAAGTCAGCCCACCTCTGTCTATCACCTATTTATATAGAGAATCGTAGGTTCACATGTGGTTGTAAGAAATAACACATGGTCCTATGTACATTTTGCCCAGTTTCCCCCAAGTCAAGTACTCCATTTGGACATGGTTAATCTGCTGTTTTCGTATCCCAACAACTCCAGATTGGACCACAATGTTTCTGATGGGCCTTGTGTTGGTTTTATGACATTTTCCTCCCCTTTTGGCTCACAGCTGTCATATCCACCAACCACCTTTCTCTTTAACAATGTCAGTGCTAATTTTAAATTAGTTCAATTGCAATATTGCTATGCACTGACTGTTCCAGAGCCTCTTAATTGGCAACCTTGCCCTGCCATTTGGAAAGGGATAATTAAATATTAACTGGAGGGACCTAGAATCTGAAGGAGCCTAGTGTAGTACTGGCATGCAGATTTTTATAAGATTTCACTGCCCTCAAGCTCAAGAATGAGTCAAGATTGAACTCATCTGTCTGTGGTTCTTTTACTTAAATTAGAGTGATTCCCTGCTCCCCCTACAGGTCTTGCATCATTCCCCAGGCCGGTTAGCACCTGATAAGCTCCTGCAGAAAATAGCTATATTCTCTGTGTGCCAAAAGCTATGTTCTTTTTCTTGCATCACATCAAAGCAATGAACTCCTTCCCCCAAAAATGACTTTATAAAACTTCTTTATATGTTCTGTGCCTAAATCTTAGACTCGGTCTGACAGGACTCCTCCGGAATCCACCCTGCCCCCCCAACACTTGTGCCTCACACCTGGTCTCCAGCCTCCGAGCACCAGCACTGAGGTTGCCACCCTGTGTACACCTGCTCACTCTGCCCCCTGGGTCCCTGTCCTCCTCGGACTCCTGTGTCTGCTGGGCTTGCTGCTCTTCCGGCTCCTCTTCCATGTGTCCTGAGGTGTCAGGGTTCCCAGGATTCCAATTTACCTCTCCCCACCAACACCCATATCCTCTCCCTAGGTGACCTTATGTTTTTCCATGACTTGCGCTGCTAGTGGTGAGAATGTTGCAGGGGTTTCTTTTAATGGAGGTCTCTAAAAGGAGTAATCTCCCTTGATAATAATATGAAATTTAAGGGAAAATTTACCTGAAAGCAAAATATTCAACCGACAAAGCCGAGATAACACTGGGATTGGAAAATACATAGCAAAGGGTAGCTGACCTAGATGAGAAAAATCATTCAGAAATTGAAGTCTTAGTTCACTTTATAAATACTCTGCAGAAAAAGTGAAAAATTAATATCTCTAAAAAGATCTGTGATGACAGAATGCAAGGTTTTACCGTGCTGGCTCCCACCGACCTGCACTGACAGCCCTCTTGGAGGGTAAGACTCCTGGTTGAAGAGCAGTGTCTTTGTCAAGGCAGACGAATTTTTTAGAGGCTCCAGGCAATATAGAAGTATAGGAAGAGCTCAGCATTGCATTTTCTCCACAAGTGTCTTTCTTATGCCCAACACATGGCCCCGTCCACTCTCCACCACTAGCTCATATGCCCTGAGATGTGGTGAAAATATAGGGGGCAGAGAGACAAAACAAAACCCCCATCACATGACTACTCCCGCCACTGTCCTGGTCCCAAATAATTTAACTGGGTTCATCTCCTTCCTTAGTAGCTTAGACACGTGAGAATGTTGTGTTTCATCTGGTTCTTACAAACGGACTTAAAGCCAGACTGCCCTACTCGGCTCCTTAGCGATGACCTTTGAAGGAGAGGGGTCTCTCCCACTGTTGGTAGTGTCAGAAGTCCTGTGTCCTCAGCCTCGCTCCTTCCAGTCTTGGCCGACCTCGGCGTCAATGGCGGTTGCTGCCTGCAGAGGGCGCTGAGGGCAGACGCGCTCTGCTGCTCTTTAATGTTCTCTCTCCAGAGCCAAGTGAAATTCCGGAGAACCAAACACACTGGGGATTTTTGTTTTCTTTCTTCCATCCCCAGTCCGGGTGGCGGCAGAGCTCAAAGAGTAGTCTGTTCTGGGGAAAAGACGGGCGTCTGCCTCTCTCCCGAACCAGCCCTGATAAAATCCCAAGCAGCCGGTCCTTCGATAACACGCTGAGAAACCCGAAACCAACAGCCCAGACTCTCATCAGCGCCCAGCATCGCTGTCTGGAAACCGAGACACGCTGTTGAGATGCCACAGTGATTGAGTGTTAAGTGGCATGGCTGGGGTTCCCTCACCAGAGTTTATAGCTTGGACCTATGAACTTAGACAAAGAAGGTTTTCAGAAAGTCCGTCTGGGGCTTGAGCACTTGAGCTGTTCTGTGGCACTCTGCATATGTACTGGCCTTTGGGACCATTGTTCTTCCTAGCAAAGCCATACGGTAGGTTAATGCAGCCGTGCTGTCCACTTGCCTGGGTTGCCTGCAGCATTCCCAGTAGGTGAGTGGATTCAGCGGTGTTTGAGGCAAGGGAAAGAACATGCATGCTCCCATTTCTGCTTTAATAGGAAAAGTCATCCTTAAGTGGGTAGGCTTTAGAGGAGGCAGAGCCGCATTTAGTGGGAAATAAGAACATTTTCCACTATTTCAGAGTGTTTATTGAATGGTTTCTGGGCTGGATGCTACAGGAGTATAGATTCTAGAGTGTGAACAGATGTGGTCACTGACAAGCCCTGTTAGGAATTGGGGAAGCTGTGATCAGGAGTGGGAGGTGGAGATGAAAGAGTTTCTTTCTCAGGGTGAAAGAACAGAGGTTGGAAATCCAGCTTCACTCAAAAGCTCAGAGCAGAGACATTACGCTTATTCTGAAAAGGCTGAGCACACCCTCCACGCTGCAGAAGGTGGTGCCAGAGAGCTAAGACACAAGGAAGCTGCCCCTGAGTTTACCCACTGTGCAACCTCCCAAAAAAGAGTGTATACACCTGTGTGTGTTAGTATTTCTGGGGACCAAGCCTGTGGAATGTGTCCTTGAGAGACAAGGATGCACCAATAGCTCACTCAGAGGTATGGGTACAATGGACCATGGGCCTGGAGCCACAGTGAGCCACCCAGCTTCTAAACATTCTTCCATGGAGAAAGCATTCAGCTGTTCCCCAGTCTAGTATGCAAAATTATTTAGGACTACAGATGGAGAAACTAAGGTTCAGAACACATACAATTATTTCCATCATCCAGACAGAAGGGTCCAGCTGCATTAAAAATTTTACCAAATATTACCAAATTTTTACCAAATATTACCAGGGCGTGAGGGCTTCAGATTTGTGGTCATCATGCCTTAGCTTCAGCTACAAAGCCCCTCACCATTATCTGTAGTAGCAGACAGCAGGACGCAGACAGGAGAGTGTCTCTCTGGAGAAGGGTGAGAGAATTTCCTTCTAGGGAGGGTTACTGATCAGAGAGATAGGAGGTGGAGTTTCAGGGAAGGCCCATTTAGCTTCTGTTTTAGCACCAACTAATGAGCAATCAAGAGTGCTGTTCACTCTTTTTCTTGTGGGTTTCCCAGCAACAAGGCAAATCTGAGTGCAGAGAAATGACTGGTAATACTCAGTTGAAAAGCCTGAACAAGTCAAAGTTAATTTTTTGACTTGGATCACTGTTGACTTGCTGGGGAATCCTTTTTCTTGGGGAGGAAGGTAGGAAGAGAGGTGGAAAATTGGCATTCACACTGCAGATTGGAAAGAGAAGCAAGACCCAGCAATCGATGCCAAATGTGAGCTTTGTAGCATATAGTTCTGGTTTGGGTCATGTCTTGCATTTGCTGAGCCCCATATCAATAACGTTTGCATGGGAGGAAGGTGAAGTCATAAGCTCTCAGTATGTGCATTGCCAGGGAGCTTTCCTAACCAAGCAGCTTTGTTCAGACACTTCAGCCTAACATCTCTGCCTCTGTTAACCTTTTCTCTGACTCTTCTTCTGCTTCCCTTGGCACTCCATGATGCAGTGTTACACATATTCTTCCATGGAGAAAGCATTCAGCTGTTCCCCAGTCTAGTATGCAAAATTATTTAGGACTACAGATGGAGAAACTAAGGTTCAGAACACATACAATTATTTCCATCATCCAGACAGAAGGGTCCAGCTGCATTAAAAATCAAGAGAAGTAGCCAATAAGAAGCATTCTATAAGAGTTTCCACCTTCTCTTGGGATTAGCTTTCATAGTAGCAAACTGCATAAAGATTTGTGAAAGATGAACTCATGGAAGGTAGGGAGAGAAAAAAGTGATCTCTTCAGTGAACAGCAGAGCAGGCAGCATTGATGAGGCTGGAAAGGGGAAGAACGAGAAGAACTATCATGTGGTGGCTGAGTTATGGATGTGCTGAGAGTGAGCTCAGAGTTTCCAGGGTGAATATATTCCTCCAGGGGAACTTCCAAGGAAACAACATGTGCAAAGGGAAAAAAAAAAGCATTGGAGCTGAAGGTAGAAAGCCTGAGTTTGAGTCTCCTCTAAGATATATGGGTCACCTACATCATCCTGAGCAAAGTATTTAACATCTCTGAGTGCATTTCCTTATCTGTAAAAGGGCATTGGTGAGCCCACCAGCTTCTGGTTTGGATGATTTACATGAACTGAAAGAGATTTAAAAAAATGCTTGCCAAGATGGCCATGGCACTAGGGGATGGCTTCAGCACTGTTCTTATCTCTCTTAGGAATTCTCTAAGTAAAGGAAGTCAGTCCACCCATGCCTAAGACATTGGCTTAGTGATGGCCCTTGGAGCCCTGCTGATTTATCATCAGAGTGTCCACTGCCAAGATACCTCCATGAAATCCATCTGGACAGCAGAGAAGCTCCTGGAGTAGAAGATGAGAGTGAGGGTCTCCATGGGTGTAAGGGGATATGGAAGGTCTGACCAGAGAAGTTATACAGAGCAAATGGGATGGGCTGAAGGTCTGCTGCCAATCCTGAATCATTCACTTGCTAGTCGTGTGAGCTTGGTGCTGGTCACCTTGAAGAAATTGAGGCTTGCAAACAGAGGAAAATACCTCCCTGCTATTCTCATCTGGTTCTGAGAAATAGAGCCCAAATGATATAGATGGAAAAAGTTCTATAAGCTCAAAGGTGCCATGCTATAAAGTAGACATCAAGTGTTAGGAAATGGGAAGGGTGGCAATGGGTTCATGGGAGTGATTCAGTGTTTTCTGACATCCCTAAAGACTAGAATAGGAATTGCTCTGGATACATGTGTTGTGCTCTCATACCCACTGGGCACCTTTTCCTTTTGCATTCTCTACAAACCAGAATTTTCTGGTCCCTAAGCTAGCCTTGATGCATTTAAGAAAGCTTAGATTGACCTCTTTTACAAAGCCTCTGTCATTTGGGAGAACTTTTGTGGTTTGACCCTCCATCTTTGTGGTGGACAGCCTAGCCAAGCCAAAGACCAGAGCCTGTCCCATCAATATTACAGTTGACATGACAGAAATGATTTTTCCTTTCAGGCACAGTTGGGCAATGCGACCCTGGGCACAGTGAGTATCCAGTTAATTGACATGACAGTGAACATTGGTGGCAATATTATGCCACCAAAATCTGTCACCATGAATACCTCAACCCATATACTTAGTTCCAGAACTGAGGAAGAATGACAGCTAGCTCAATTTATTAGGAAAGGAATTTGTATTTCAAAGACTGGCTCCTTTTCTGATGGGATAGCTTTGGGAGTCAAGGAGGGATAGGGAGCAAGGTCTGAGTGTCCGGGACATCTCAGTGTGGAGGAGGACCACAACAGGGAAGAGAACAGAATCTGAGGGTGGGAGAGCCGCAAGGGGTCCCTGTCTCCTTATCCTGCTCACCCCAGCACCTTCTCACTGTGAGCAGGGGATAACAGTCTGTTTAAGATCTAAGCACACAGCAGAAGTTAGTAGAGGCAGGCACAGAACTGAGAAATGCTGAGTGTTCTCTTTCCTTTTTTTTTTTCCTTCAAATTTTCTATTTGAACCAGAAACTTGGAGTTCAAAGTCTCAGATTTCTTCTCTGGTAGCATATCTCAACTAAATGGCACGCTGCCTGTTTTCTCTCTCCCAGTCCCCATGTCATAGGCACTTTGAGGGTCTGGTTGTTTCAAGTGGTTGCATATGAACTTGGAAGGGCTGTGGTGGGGCTGCCATCTGCTCCCATGGCAAAGTCTAGAAAGTGACTCAGCCTAACTTCTGGACTGATTGTCCCCAAGGAGTGAGAGACTGTCTTTACAGAAACCCTGGTCACCTCCCTCCTGCCTCAGCCATGCTTGTAAGAGCTGGCTGCTCCTGTCTCAGGCTTTTGGAAGTGCACACATCTGTGGTTTGGAACTTCACAGGCAGTTTCCCCTAGGGCTATTATTAGAGAATTGCCCTTCGGGCTCACCTTTTGCTAAAGAACTACGCTGGAAGTTCTGGGTGATGTTTGGTCCAACTGATACTTTGTTCTCAAACATCACTGAATGCCGGATGGACAGTGTGCTACATGCTGAGCTCCCATGTTTGAAGGCTTACAGTAATGTTGGGGAAACAAGACTTAGACTCAGAGTGAGTCTGCACATGTAGGTGCAGGGGACTGTCAGTTCTCATAAAGATTCAAAGAGGATGGGGTTGCTCAGGACTGGGTTGGCCCCCTAAAGCTTCATAGAACCTGAAATGAACCTTGAAGGAAGGGTCAGACTTGGCCAGCTAAAAAAGAGCATATATAGGAGGGCCGTAAATAAACTCATTTTAGCTGGAGATTTCATATGGTCACATAACGTTGGAAAAGGTTTTAGAAGGCTTTGAAGTCCAGATTTACAGTTTGCATTTTAATCAGTAAGCACTGGGAACCCATTCCACAATTTTGAGCAGGTGTGAGGATGTGTAAAAGAATGTGATATGCTCCCTGGCAATAGTGAAGAGGATCCAGTGGGTGGGAGGGCTGGAGTCCTAGAGGCTAGGGACGGAAAGTCACAACAGCCCAGGATAACTAATTGGATCACCGAACATCCACCTGTAGACAGAAGAGGAAGCAGCACTCAGTTCTCTGACATTCTGTCTTGGAACAGTATTTGCATATTATTTGTTTGATTTAAAAATGTCTGGGACTGTTTTTGTTCCTATACTTTCTCTAGTCTGCTGACCAGTTTCCCCCAGCAGAGTGAAAATGAAAAGTCCCCTGACCAATGACCTCTGGACCATAATTATCTCATTTTAGTCAGATAGTACCATTTTACCTGCCTGAAGGCAGAGACCTGGAATACAGAATATCTTGATGATCTTTTCAACTCTAGTAGTGAGGTTTTTAAAAAATTATTCTTCAGAATTCGCTGACAACTCCTCCCGCAAGAGCAATTCATCCTAGTCTGGGAAAAACTACCTGGGGTTCAATGTGTCTCTTGGAGATATGGTTCGGGCTTCGAATCTAACCTGGCCCAGGAAACTATGGCTGGCTGGACTAGGTGGCCATTGCCTCCCAACTATTATCACCTCTTCTCTTGTTACCTAAGGAGGGAGTAGGCCTATGAAAGGCCCCGAAGCCAAAGCCTTGCGCGTCACCTCCCAACTCTCCCCAAATGAACCCTCGCCTAACCGCTTCTCTTCTGCTTGGGGAGCAGCACAGCCAACTGCTTGCGCGGTACCTCAGTTTCCCCCAGGCACAGAGTCCGGATCGTAACTCCCCCCTCCTGCACCCCACCCACCCCTGGTCAGCGGAGGCGCAGGTTTCTATCCCCCGGCCCCATCAGAGAACTCTCCGCAGCCCTAGGGCTCCACGGGGGCGGGGCCCACCTGTGCTGGGGGCGGGGCCGGGGCGGAGGCGGGACAGGTGGGTGTGCCGTGGCGCCGGAACGGGCGACTGCGCGGGGAGCAGCGGGCGGCGCGCACCTGGGGACGCGTCCTTGTGAGCAGAGTGCGCGGGCGGGAAGGGAGGTGGGCAGGCGGGCCGGAGAGAGCCTGCGACGAGGAGAGGCGCGGAGAGCGGAGCCGGGCTCTGCCCAGTGGGGAAACCTGAGCGCCGCCGGCCGCCTCGCGGGCCGAGCATGAGCCCGCGCCCTGCCCGAGAGCGGCCGGGGGCCACGGCCTGGGCGCAGCCCTGAGGCGCTGGCCTGGGGCCGGGACGCCGTGCGCCCGGGGCGCGGGGCCGACAGGGGGCTGGGCGGGGAGCGGCCCGCGCCGGCGGCGGCCGCCTGGGCGCAGAGCCATGGGGAGCCCCCGGGCCGCGCTGCTCCTGCTCCTCCTGCGCCCGGTCAAGCTGCTGCGGAGGCGCTTCCGGCTGATGCTGGCGCTCGCCGTGGTGTCCGTGGGACTATGGACGATCTATCTAGAGCTGGTGGCATCGGCCCGGGTCGGCGGGAACCCCCTGAACCAGAGTAAGTAGCGCCGGGGCGCGGGGAGGGGGCGAGGTGGGCGGGGGCAGCATCGGTGGCTCCCGCGCTGCGGAGACCCGCCTCCCCGCTCAGACCCGATTTCCACCTCGCTTGGCGTCCAGGTGCCTGGCGCCGCCCCGCCGCCTGCTCCAGGAAAGAAGGGGTGCGGGGACCGAGCCCCGCGCCAGGCCTGCCTCCGGGCCATGTGGGGCCGGGGCATCCTCGGGGCTGCTCCTTCTCCCCTCAGAGGGGGCCCCCCGTCCGTTCCGTGGAAACGCGGCCGCCGGCCCAGACCTGGGGCGCCTCCAGCCGTGCCAGGCTTGCAGTCCCCGTGGAAGAGGAGCACGCCGTGCACTCACGGGCTGGGGCTTGTGTCTGGGATGCCCTGGGCCGCCTCCACCAAGGCCGGCGCTCCAGGCAGCGCGGCCCAAACTTTGCTCACCGTCTTCGTTTTGGCTCGCTCGGATTCCTCTTCTGCTGAGTTTCCTGGGGTTCTTTACCCACACCTCTGAGAGCCGCCTCCCTCCCCTTTCCGTGCGCCTCTCCCCTTCCTCCAAGTGTCCCACTACCTCTCTGAGCCGTCCCGCCGAGTCCTGGGCACCCAACCAGCTAGTGATCGGAAACGCTCCTTGGGCACCGTGTAGAATCTGCCCGACTCTCCAGACCCTGCTCGAGGAGACAGTAGTGTGGGCCAGACCGTGGATAGCTTCCTTCTCTTTTTAACTTCGCCAAAGCCACTTAACTGTTTTGTGCCTCAGTTTCTTCCTAGTAAAATGGGCGGGAATGGTCTCTTTTTTAATTTTAACAGGCATGGCCATCCGGGATGATTTTCAATTTACCATGGATGGAGCTAGCAAAATAAAACTCTGAAAGTGTCAGGGACAGTAAAAGTTCAGTGTAATAGCCGGAAAAAACTGTGGAGAAACTTCTAGAACACCCAGGCCCCTTTCCCAGGCCCAGTGGTGAGTGTCATAGTTCCAGCATATTGTCTCCTGTGCCTTCATTCCCCCTTTCAGGAAACTGAAGGAATGGCTGATGAAATCGCTAGTGAGAAGATGCTCTGACATGTACTTGTGTCAACCAGCTCTGCCTAGAGATGGGTGTGGTGTTTTGCCTCCTCCTGTGGCCAAAGAGAGGGAAGTACTAGGGTCAGTAACTGAACTGGTTCAGGGTGTGGGTGTATATATATATATATATATATATTTATGGCACAACCTCTCTGTAACAGCTGAAATAATTCTGGCTCTGAGTTGAGAGCTGGGCTTGCAGTCGGTTCTGCCTCTAACTGGTTGGGGGAATCCAGGGGAAAATGGCAGCCTCTCAGGTAGGAGAAAGTTGGACTAAATGATCTTCAAGGCCTCTTTCAGTCTGGATGTAAGATCATGTGACATCCCCGGCTTGAGCGTTTCCCAGGCCAGAGAGCCCCACACACCATGAGGAGGGCTGTGCTTGGCTGTAGTTCCACAGCTCTGAGTGGGGGAGTTCTGCCTTCTGATGACCACACTTTGCCCTTCCTCCCTGGAGCCGTCTTCTCTTCGAAAGACGCAGTGAATCTCCTCTCCCATCGTCCCAGGTGCATGAGCTCAGTTGGATGGTGTACAGGTGGCGAGCTCTGGGAGGAGTGTCTCTTGGGGAGGTGGCATTCTCTTGGGGCACCTTTCTGCAGTGTGGCCACCATTTCTTTCATGTGGAAGCCAGAAGGATCCTCTGCACAGATTAAAAAGAGATGAAAGTAGTTGCTTTGTGATCCTGAAATTAATGACCTCCTTTCTTCCTTCCCCCAGCCCCAACACATACTTTTCCTTTACCTCAGTTGTGTTTTCGAAATCCTCAGACTGAAATCAGTTTGCCATAATCATAATCTCACACTTGGACTCCCACCCTCGTTGGCTGTCTCATCCTTAGCCGTCAATTCTTGGTTCTGTTTGGTTTGCCTTCTAGATGAATCTTAACTCTCTGAGTGGGTTTCTTTATTCTTTGTTTCCTTTTCCAGCCTGACTCCTCACCAGAAAAATGTTCCAGTTTCCTATTCCAGAAATGGCTTTTTTCCCTAACCACCATTTTAAATGAGAGTCTAGCCTAGGCCCTGATGGGTCACTGGTTTCCTCTTCCTGCGTCCTTGAACCCTGACCTCATCTGCTCTGCAGGGTGGCTTTTCATGCTGCGCTGTTCCATTGTATTCTACTGTTCCCTTGATTTCCTTTTGGAATGAGGTTTAGGCTCTTTGTCTCCCTTCTTTGTTTTAAAGAAGGCCAGACATCTTGCATCAAAGTCCTCTCTTGTCCTTGTAGTTCTTACTTCCGGCTCAGAGAGAGTCCTCTGAAGGGAAAGCAGGGGAGGGGATTAGGAAATAGGTAGGAAGGAGGTCGCTAGCATGTCCTGCTCTGCCCCCAAGCATGCCAACAGCAACAACCCTAGTAAAACATACCCCCCCCCCCCCCCCCCCCCCGCACCGGGACTGTATCCATGGCCTTGACCACAGGAACCAGTGCCCTGTCTTGGCTCCACTTCCCAACAAGCCACCGTGCCTCCTCTCTGCAGCATTCCCTGCCAACTCACTCCACCCGCAGCTTTCCTGTCATCTGTAAGACCAGCTTCCGTTACCAAGAACCTTTCATTTACTTGTCCCTGTGTGACTGGCACATTGATTGGGTGCTGGAAGAAGTGTATAGAGAAATGGCAGTCACAAACTCTAGGGTGGTAAAGTAATGACAGGGGACATGCTCCTTGCTTCATCTTCATGGAATAACCCAGTAGTTTAAGATACAGATGATGTGCAATTTGGGCTCCATATGTAGAAAAGGATACAACCACAATGCGAGCACAGAGAAAAGCAACCCAAATCATTAACAAATACAAAATGGGTCCCTTGGACAGAAGAAGGAGAGCTGTTCACTCGCTCATTTAAACAAATGTTTAGCACATGGCTGGAGCAAGCAAGGCATTGTGCTAGGTTGTTTAGGTAGAATGATGACTAGGTCATGGTTTTGCCCTCTCAACAGCTTTCTCTCTAGGAAGGGAGTTCAGGGGTATATATAAAAATAAGCATAATATGAAGCTATCATTAAGTTTGCAAGTGTAGAAGCTAGGTACTACTGTGAAACTTCTGGAAATGTGATTTGGCTTTTTCAAATAACATTTCATAGAAATGGTGACATTTCAAGAGATAGTGAGAAGTTGGTAAGATTTTAGTGCATACAGAAAGAGAAGGCTATTCCAGGCAGAAAGCGTGGCATAAACAAGGAATGTTAAACATCTGGGTTTGGTGAAGCAGAGGGTATGAAGGAGCATTTAGGATGGTGCTATGCTATGAAAGACTTTGAAAAACAACCTTAAAGAGAGGCATTTATTCAGGAGATAACAAAGCATTGGATATTTTGGATTAGGGTAGCATTGTAGAGAAGGACAGGCAGGGGGATACTAAACCAGTTACCATACTTGGGTGTGATCTGGTGCCTGAACAGGTACTGAGAAGGTCCCTTGCTGTGGCTGGCAGTTGCCCCTTAGCTGCTGGGTCATGAAGCTCTCTTGCGGAGAGCTCAGGGTGTTAGGAGGCATCCAGAAGGCTTGGGGCAGTCACTCTATCCCAACAAGTTCATAAGTATTTCAGTATTTTAATAACTGGTGCAGCTGTACCAGTATATACTGGCTGCTGTTCCCAGCAGGCCTGGGAACAGACTGTTACTGGAAGTTAAAGACTCTCCATTCTGGCAGGTTGTAGCAAGTTATACCCATCTGTTCAGATTGGATTAGCTAAGTCCTGCCTGAGGGCAGAGGTCTCCACAGAATGATTTCTAGGTTCTTTGCTCTCTAATTGACCCTGCTGCTGAGACCAACTTGGTGCTGGGGCCAAGAGGTGGCATTTGGGCATGAGCCAGGGCTGAAAGACAGCCTGTACCAGCCTCTTCTAGATCACGCGAGGCTGGGTCTGGTATGGCCCCATCTAAGTGCCAGGGTTACCTGCTGAGCCCCACAGTGTTCTCCAGCTCAGGAATCAACCAGCTTTTGCTGCCTTAAATCTATACCACACCTCTGGTTGGGCCCTTGTGATTTCTCATTGACTCTGAATGGGCTGAGGCTGGTGTACCCACAGATGTCAGGCAGGCACTTCAGCCCAGGGTCACCGCAACCATTCCGATTTGGAAAGGCAACAAACCCTCCAGTAACAGAGGTAACTCGGGGCAGTGTAGTAATCTGAGACACAGGCAGGAAGAGAGGGAGAAACAAATGAGACAGACATGCAGGCAGAGCAGCTCAGAGTGGAAGCTCGAAGCAGAGGACAGGGCTGAAGGGAAGCTCGACTACTTCTGTGCCCAGGACCTTGGGGCTGGGTGTGTGCTGCCCTGTCTGGGCTGCCACTCTTTCCAGATAAGCGCTCTTGTGGCCTACTGAGCTCTCTTCACCTTGTCATCCTGGCCACCCTGCTGCTGCCTGTATCTTCAAATCAGCTTTCAAATCTGCACGTTCTGGGCACTCAAATAAATACCTTCTGGTTATGGATAGTAAGCTATGAATGTCCAAGCATCTGATATCTTCCATTGGCAGTCACTCTGTTTATCGTGACCGACCCAAGAATAGAGCCTGGGAATTCTTCTTCCTTGTACATAATATATATAAACAACAATAGCCTTAAACACAAATGCAATGGTTAAGCGTTAAGCCATCAATGCTTTTATATTTTAAGTGTGTTTTCTTTGGACCTCACGCTGTCTGTACTAGGAACTCAGTGTGCGACACCAGGAGACCTTACCTAGACTCGGTGTCTCCCTTGCCTGGTCTCTCCAGGCCCCGTTCTGACGCGGCCAGCCCCAGTGCAGCCACGCAGCCCAGCAGGCCTCCGTGTGAGCTGAGGCCTCCTTCGCTTGCTTGGTGGGGCTGGGGCTGCTTCCGACTCCCTGTCTTGGGAGTTGTGGATACCCTGCATGGCTCAGACTGCATTACAGCACTTGGTCTTCTGAAGCAACCACTTCTGTGCTGGGTTTTGGAGCGACTGGTAGTTGCACTGCAGTAATTTTCCAGGCTGTGGAGCCTGGGCTTGCCCTCTAGTGCCGAGCTTTATGGAACAGAGCAGAGCAGCCGCCACAGCAGTTTGCTTTGGAAGAGGGCCTAGAAGCTGTTCTGGGAGCTGCTGTTCACTGTCTCGTTCTCCACCAAGTTGTACCAGTCTCAGAATCTACCCTTACATATTCCATGAGCACTTTTCTTTATATTCAAGGATGATGAGGTCTAAACTAGGCCAACCATACATTTTGAGCTTCCAGACGATCCTTCTTTGACCTTGTGATCCACAATGAATTGATTTGTATGTTATCTGATATTAAAAAATACTACTGGAGAGTTGAGAATAGTTTGGATGATGTATTAAAGGGTGTTGGGCTGAATATGTCACATATTCTGAACAAAGCATGATGAATAGGCCTTTTAAAAATTTTTTTTGAGGTGCAGTTGACATTATATTAGTTTCAGGTATACAACATTGTGATTTGACATTTATATGTATTATGAAATGTTCACCACGATAGGTATAGTTACCATCTGTCGCCATACAAAGTTAATACATTATTGACTGTAGTCTCCATTCTGTACTTTTCATCCCCGTGACTTATTTATTTTACAGTGGAACTTTGGACCTCTTTATCCTCTTCTCCCTAGTTCACCCATCCTCTCACCCCTAGATCTTAACATTTTTACAGACTCGAGGTTCTAACTCTTGCTGCTTTCAGTGTTAGAAGTAGCCACAGGACAAGCAAAAATGAATATTCTTTTTAAGTTTGTGAAATTTCAGTGTGTAATTTATTTCCTGTGCTGCAGTTTTATTTCTTAACTACTAGCCAACTTTTTAAGAAAATAAGGATGCAAACTGCCCTCGTGGTGCCTGGCTGTGTTGTTTTTTTACTTTTCATTGAAGTATGTTATATATACAGAAAAGTGCACATGTAAGTGTACAGCTTGATGAATGTCGGCAAACTGAACATGCCTATGTGACAAGCACCCTGATGAAGGAGCGGAATGTCGCCTGCACCCCAGCAGCCCACCTTGGGCTTCCTTTCAATCACTAGCATTCACACAGATTAATTTAGCCTATTTTTTACTCTATGTATAAAAACGTGGTTTATCTGAAAAATGATATTTTTGAGTATTAAAAATAACGCATGTGCAGTATACCAGATGATAACGGTGTATCTGGACCATATTGACCCCTGTAAAATGACTTTTTTATGCTTTAGGCACCCTAATACAACTGATAGAATAACTTAAGGAGTGGCCAAGGAATACTAAGGACCAAAATGTCCTGGGACACAACCCTATGAAGCTCTCCATTGGGGCTGCTGCAAGGACTGAGTGACCAACATCGCTTATCCTGTGTATGAGAACCCTCCAGAAATTTTTCTTCTAGTCTTGATATTAGAAATAGTTGTGTTTCTTTTGAGCAATCAATTTGTTTTAATTTTCACTGGTCATGTAAATTGTATAACCCCTCAGGTTACTCCCTTTGTATTGGTTACTAGAAATATTGACAATTCAATTTTTGGTTCATCTTGGGAAAAGTGTAAAAGATTTTATGGTCTGCACTTTGGTATCAATTTTACGTGTATTCCCTCCTCCCTCCCTCCCACCCCATGACTTCTAGTTTGTGTCATCTTACATCCTTGTAAGATGGTCCTTGTAAGTCACTCAAACTTTTTCTGGACCAAATCAAGGCATAAGAGAATATATGTGTGTGTGCTGTGATATACATAAAAGTATGAGAAGAAATTAGCAGTCAGCTGTAATCCCACTAGGCTGGTCTAGAGATTGGTAAGAAAAAAAAACAGTATAATAAGCTGTGATAACCAGATGATGGATTCTGGAATACCATAAATAAGAATTCTAAATTAAAAATAAAAAAGCTGAAAATTATTTTTCTGATCTTCTATTTTGGTCTTTATTTAGGTATTGAAAAATGGAATGACATTTAAAATTAAATTTCCACCTCCTTATGTATGAAAAGAGTATCAAAAGCTTAGATTTACACAGAATGTTGGGGCCTGAGCTATTGTTATTGGAAACAATGACATAAATTCAAAAAAGCTTGGGGAGAATTCAGTAAAGCTTGGGGGCAGTTCAATAAAGCTTATCCCGACATGACTAATTAAACAGCTGAGGGGACTGGCCAGGAGGGAGAAGAACTTCCAGCTTGGCATGTGGGCGCCTACCCTCCAGGCCAGTGGGGAGACTGTGGATGTGCAGACCTCTGGCCACTGCCCAGCCTGCGGCTTATGGATGCACAAAGTCATAAACCTCAGAGTTCCAGCCCCTTTACGAACCGATGGACAAACTGGCCCAGGACAGAAATGTCATCTGTATCTTCTGCTCATTCCTTCTTCCCAGCTGTGTTGCTGTGGTGCCTGGCAGAGGCCATGTTTGCATTTATACTCTGTAGCAGGTAGAATTGTGCTTTGTGGTATCAGCACCTGGGAAGAAGGCCCAAGGATGGGAAAATGAGAAAAAAAAGGTGAGAGTGAGAATAGAGAAATGACATTCCAGACAGACCAAGGATTTTATATATATATATATATATAGCAAATTGTATTTTCCAATTTTTATTTATTGTGCAAATTTTGAGTAGCTGCAGAGGTGATTTCATTTTTAAACTTGAAGTAAAATGCTTATGGGACATTTACATTTTTGTGGGGGACTGACTGAGAAAAAGGCATTGATGGTTCCTGGAAAAAATTTTGGAATTTCAAGACAGGGCGGGGTTCAAAAATCCATGCTCTGTTACTCACTAGGTGACCTTGCGTGAGGTATTTGCTCCTTTTCAAGCCTCAGGTGCTTCATCTGGGTAATGGGGTTTCTGAGGCCCTCCCTGGAGAGCTTTCCTTATAACTAACGAAGGCTTAGTGAGCCTTGCACGTATTAGGAGTTTAATGAATGTTAGTTCCTATGCCTTTCCCCTCAGCGCTCACAGTCTGGTAGGAGTTAGATTGGCTGGGCAGGTGGGAGTGGACAGATGCGTTCCTCAGTTAGCTCCCTGCCAGTACTTCGTCGTCTTCTCACGGGCCGTGACACAGCTGTGCCCAGTCCCTCGGCCATGCTCATCCAGCACCTACCAGGAAATAAGCACTTGTTAACCACTATTTTATCATCATGATGTCTGGCGCTGCCTTCATCTTTCCATCACCATCCCAGGAAACATTTGCATTGGCGGAGAGGGGTAGGTTAGGATTTTGCTGAGAATGAGAGATTTTGGGGATGTACCAGGGCACACAACTCAGCCATGGGGAAATGGCAGCCTGTCCCTCACCTGCATGCCTCTGAGCACTACTGTCTGAGGATTTCTAGGTTGCAAGGTGGGAACATTGGGCAGTTATCTCTGTTTAAATCTTAGCTTTGTAACTGACTTTTCGAGTCCTTAGACAAGCCCCTTTTCTTTTGAAAGCTTCAGTTTCATAATCTTTGGAATGGGATGCCTCTTTCAGAGGTAGGTTTGCAACCTCTCCAGTGTCACTCAGGGGCCAAGGGACAGACGACCTTGGCCATTCTGGCACTGGTCTTTCAAGACTCAGTTGTCTGAACTGAGAGGTGGCAGCTGTCCTCCTGCTCTGGCTCCTTGGTCTCCATACAGGCAGTTGGCCTCCAAGATTAAAAGCCTTTCTGCTGAGATCCTCTTACAAATTCTGATCCACTCCCTTCCATCCTGGCTGCCAGCCCTGGGGTTCAAATGGATGCAAGCAGGCATGTGCACACACACCGTCCCCTCACCAACCAGCTGGTCTCAGACTCTGCTCACTGCCACCTCTGAGTCAAAGAGTGACCAGGAGAGTTAGCATGCTGAGGATTTCCTCAGGAACCAGGGACAAGGTGTTAATGTATACAGCTCTCATTTCTCTTTCTTCTTTCAGCTGACTTGAGGGTGTGGGAAAAAGGAGAGGACAAGGGGGGCACATGCCCAGTGATCAACTCCCAGCAGCAGAAAGCAGGGAGGTTGCACAGGCACAAAGAAGGGGTAAAAGTTAGGGAGAGAAACTGAGGGAGAGACATCAACTCCATTTTTTCATTTGATATATTGACTGCATTTTTCAAATCTATAATTTTATTTGGTTCTATTTCAAATTTGGTTCCTTTTGCAGTACTATATTGTGCTTCTGTTTTTAATAATTTAAATTCATTTTACCTAATCTATCATCTGAAGTTGTTGGCTGCCCCAAACTAAGAAGGTTGCCAAAGTGTTAGCATCTGCTTGCTGCTCTGATGTTCATGTCTTCATCTTTTGGCCCTTGGAAATGTCCTTACTTTATGGAGAGCTTAACTATGTAAACAAAAAGAAGCTTGTCATAGTTTATCCTACATTTCTTAGTATTTTGCTGTATTTCCCAAAAGGAAGTCCTTCAGCTTGAATTTTTGAGACTCTAGCTCCAGTAGTCTGTGATTATTGGTGTATGTGTGTGTGTGTGTGTGCGTGTGCATGTGCATGTGACTAAGCAAAGGTGAATATTTCCATTTGAGGAATATAGCATAAGCTAAGTAGAGGTTTAGGGAACACAAGTCCTGTAGTGCAGAGGCTCCCGCTGTATGAAGCAGACTAGGTGAGAAGGTGGGTGTGACATGATTGTGGTGTCTTGAATGCCAGGCTGCTGAGTGTGGACTTGTAGGAGCAACATAAATTTGTTAAAGCAGGGATTTGATAAGATGAAGGCAGTGTTTCCTTCTTTGCACCCACTGATTAATACTTTAATTCTTCAGACATGTATTGAACACCTTTTATGTCCTGGGAACAGTGATTACAGGGAGATTAAACTGTTGGAAGTTTGCAGGTTGTCTTGGAGATAGAGAGGCCACTCAGCTGGTTATTGCAGTGACCTCAAGTGTGGGCGATGAGTACCTGGCTGAGAAGGGGGTCAGAAGAAAGCTGAGACCCGTTAAAGAAAGAACCGACAGAATTTGGCAGCAGAGTTGAGGCAGAAGGCAGCAGAAGACTGAAGTTCTGGGTCTCACACAGTTCTCTGGCTATGCTCTGCCTTAATCACTTTAATTAAAGGCTGCCTCGCACACCCAGCATTTCAAAAATGTTCTCATGAGAAGAGAACTCTTACATCTCACGCTTTCCTCTCTGGGACTTGCATACTGGGCTGGTTCTGCAGAAGAACACAGAAGGACAGGACACAGACATTCATTCAGCAAACATTTTGTGCATTCATTATGTGCCCAGCAATGATCTAGGTGTCAGGGATGTGGATGGGAGTCGGCTGTCATGAGTTTACATTTCAAAGGCCGATATTAAACACGTAAACAAATAGGTAAGAATTTCAGGTGGTGACAAGTTCTTGGAAGAAAATGAAACATGGTAATGGCACAAGTTTCTGGATGGAGGGCTGAGAGAAAAGAATAGCTCAGAGGGCCAGGGGCTCTCTGAGAAGCGGCCCCCTCAAAAAATAGGTAACTTGGGGGTAGAGGACGTGGTTAAGCACCAAACAAGTGTGAGGATTACAAAAGCCTCAGGAATTCAGAGAATGGGAGCTGGGTATAACAGCAGAAGGATGTAGAACAGGATCAGGATGAGCACCTCCTTCCTATGCCCCCCTTGTCCCAGAAACAATGTCCTCCTTCCCCTCCCCCGCAGGAACAGAGTCGGCCTCAGACTCAGTTTCCTACTGGGAGGACCAGAGAAAGAGGTGCTGGCCAAAAGCTGTGTCTGGGCCTGGGGAAAAGTAATAGTGGTGGTTCTTTCCTCATTACAAATTGGATTCCCAAACCAGGATGGCAAGGGAGGATGTCTACGAACAGCCCAGCTGGAATTAACCTCTGCTCGCTGTTCGCACTCAGCATTTTTTTCATACCTCCATTAGTGCACTTATCAAAGTCTGCCTTGCATCAGAGTTATTTATGTCGGTGTTTGTCTTCCGCCACAGATTGTGAATTTCTAGAGTGCTGGACCAGGGCATTTCCCCCCCTTTGCTGCCTTAACACAGAGATTTTTCTTTTTATTAAGATATCGTTGATACACAATCTTATGAAGGTTTCACATGAGCAACATTGTGGTTACAACATTAACCCATATTATCAAGTCCCGCCCACACCCCATTGCAGTCACTGTCCATCAGCATAGTAAGATGCTATAGAGTCACTATTTGTCTTCTCTGTAACACAGAGATTTTTAACCTTTTGTGACTCGCATACACTTATAGAACCTGATGAGGAAACTGTGGTCCCTCCCCCCAGAAATCACCTGCCCCCTCACACCTTCTGCATGCTATTTTGGGGAGGTATGCAGTCCTCTGACACCTGTCTATGGGTCTCTAGTTAAGAACTCTACTGAGTGTTTTGCCCAGTACCTGGTAGGTGGTAAATTCCTAGAGCTTGATGACTTGGGGCGACCCTCCTGATCAAATCCCTTTACTCTAGTTGCCAGGCACAGGTGTCAGGTGGGAGGGAGAGCCAGGCAGCATCTCAGTGGAAGAGATGTGGAAGAGCATGCACGAACCCTGGAAGTGACCATCCAGGCTGCAGTAGCTTCCCCATTGCTTCTTGTCCCTGGAGAAGCCAAGCTGGTATCTCCTCCCCATGTATCTCCTCCCTGGTATCTCAGACTCTTAAATGCTGCTCTCCAGTCTCATGATATTCCTTCTGCTTACCTTTCTGAACTGTGCCCTTCCTTTTAATCCTCTCTCTTCCCGGAAGCCTTCCTCAGGTATTTCAGTCCAGCTGACTTTACTCTTTTGGGAACTTTTGTCACAGTTAAGTTGTTTGATACTCACAGTTGGTATTTTCTTTTATGTTATCTTTTAAATATTTTCTTTTATTCCTGTGCCATCTGGGTTGGTCTTGGATACTACAGCTAGGTTGTTAGAGAAACCAAAGATGGTCCAGAGTATCTCGTCATGCAGTCGAGTCACTGTCCCCATAGGCATTGAAGGTGTGCTTGGAAGAGGCAGGTGGTTAACTCAGAATTGAGTTGGCACAGCTTTCATTGTGCCCATGTTTCCTTCATATGGACACAGCCATCCTTTCTGCCTTAACTTCTGAGGATGCTGTTGTGTCCTCCACACCATCTGCCAGTGTCTTTACTCCTTTTCTTCCTTCCTTCTTCATAACATAGTAATCAGGAGCACATCTCTGGAGTCAGACTCCCTGAGTTAGAGTCCTAGCACCAGTGCTTGGTAAGCTATGCTCAGTGAGCAGATTACTGAGCCTTGATATGCCCCAGGTCTTCATCTGTAAAATGGGAATATTAGTTATACCTCCTTCATTGAATTTTTATTGTGACAATTAAGTGAAATAACACACAGAAAGTACTTAGAACAGTTCCTGTACATAATGTTTAATAAATGTTAGCTGCTGTTATTATTATTATTATCATTTAGTCAGCTTTTATAGTCCCTTTGTTTCTCTTTTGATTGATTTTGGGGTAATAGCTGTCCTTCATATATCATAAAGAATCCTAGGACAGGAATGGATCTCAGAGATTTTAAAATTGTGAGATGGCATTTCTTATTCCAAGCCAAAAGCAGACATCTCCAACCAAACAGGAAATCCCCTTACTGAGCCCAGCCACAGTCTAAAAATCTCAACACAGCTTGCCAAGCAGTCACTAGAAATTGATTTGAGTTGCCTCTTAAAGTGTAGTCTGCTTGTCCAAACTCCTGATTTTACCAGTGAAGAGTTTAAGGCCCAGAGAGTTTTAAGCAGGCTGCCTAGAGAGCAGTGCTGGGCACAGAACTCCTGGTGCTTGGGTAGTGCTCTTTACAGCACGTGTACCACTCACCATTCTGCCATGAGACGTTCCCTTTTGGTTTGCTAAGAATAATTCCTTTTAAGGCCTGAGTTTGATGAGGCCCTTTTGTTCTATCCATCCAAGTGATCTGACAGTGTACTAAGCATGTGTATGACCCATTCTCAAGTCTATTTGTTTATATATTCCTGCCAGTGAACTATCTGAAGTTAATGCCAACTCTCTGGGGGTGGATCATGTGCCCAGCACACCTGCTATTGGGGGTGATCTGTGGGTTTCCTGAAATTCCTCCAGTGACCCCCTGCCTTGATATTGATGGCTGAGGGTAACCTGCAGGAAAGTTCTTGTTGGTAGTGAATTCTGTGTTGTGGAAAGCGGGCCAAGACTCGATGTTCTTCGTCCAGTAGATCCCCATGTTCACCTCAGTCTCCCATCCTCAGAACAGCCCGTTCTACTACAGAAGTGTAGGGCCACTTAAAAAAAGCAGGTGGCATTACGATTTCCTATCTCACCTACTTGGGTTGAGGGGGGATAGGGGATAGAAATAAATTAAGTTGATTTTAAATCAAAAGAACCTTAGAATGCAAGAATCATGAAACCCTTTGGTAGAAAAGTAACACCTTTTTAAAACCTGTTGTCTTCTTTATTCTGTTCTCTGGAGAAAGATACAAGCTGATGAGGGCGATATTTAGTCAGAATCCTTGTGCTGGTTAGCAAATGGAAGTCCATTACTGGCAATTCTATGTGGGAATAAAAGGTGAAATGGGAGAAAAGTTGCAGAAAAATTGCAGAGAGATGGCAATAGTGGGTTCAGATCACATGTTTGGCAGAGTACAGAAAGGAGGTGAAAAAAATAATATATTCAAGCTTGATTTAACATGTTGAATAAGAATTCAGTTTTGCTCTGATATGTGAAGACTGGAAAAATATTTGCATAAGGAACATTCTACAGTAGTGAAGCCTTAGTTGTATTTCTCAGGAAATACCACCTGGCTGTCATGGGGAACCACTGAAGCAAAAGCTGTTAAATTGGAAGTTGGTATTTACTACTTTGAGAAAAAGAAGAAAAAGAAATGGGCATAAACTGCCTAAGGTGCCTGTTGATACAGAAATTAGGGAGGTTCTGTTTCTGGGAAATCATATATTGTAATTTTTTTTTTCTTTTTTCTTTTTTCTTTTTTTTAAATTTAAATATACATGTTTAATGTGTACAACTTATATAGAGATATACATATGAATTATATATATACTTACACAAAGGTTGTGAAATAATGACCACAGATAAGATAATTAGTACATCCTTTAGCACAGCTGGTACTGTTTTCCTTTATCCCTATGATTTTTTTTTTCCCTTTCTTTTTCCCTGCCCTTATCCCCCCCTTCCCACCCATCCTCCCCAGTCCCTTTCCCTTTGGTAACTATTAGTCCATTCTTGGGTTCTGTGATTCTGCTGCTGTTTTGTCCCTTCAGTTTTCCTTTGTTCTTATACTTCACATATGAGTGAGATCATTTGGTGCTTGTCTTTCTCGGCTTGGCTTATTTCACTGAGCATAATACCCTCTAGCTCCATCCATGTTGTTGCAAATGGTAGGATCTGTTTTTTTCTTATGGCTGAGTAATATTCCATTGTGTGTATGTACCACATCTTCTTTATCCATTCATCTACTGATGGACATTTAGGTTGCTTCCATATCTTGGCTATTGTAAATAGTGCAGCGATAAACATAGGGCTGCATCTGTCTTTTTCAGCCTGGAGTGCTGCATTCTTAGGGTAAATTCCTAGAAGTGGAATTCCTGGGTCAAATGGTAAGTCTATTTTGAGCATTTTGAGAAACCTCCATACTGCTTTCCACAACGGTTGAACTAATTTACATTCCCGCCAACAGTGTAGGAGGGTTCCCCTTTCTCCACAACCTCGCCAACATTTGTTGTTGCTTGTCTTTTCCATGATGGCGATCCTTACTGGTGTGAGGTGATATCTCATTGTGGTTTTAATTTGCATTTCTCTGCTGACAAGCAATGTGGAGCATCTTTTCATGTGTCTGTTGGCCATCTGAATTTCTTCTTTAGAAAACTGTCTTTTCAGCTCCTCTGCCCATTTTTTAATTGGATTATTTGCTTTTTGTTTGTTGAGGTGTGTGAGCTCTTTATATATTTTGGATGTCAACCCTTTATCGGATCTGTCATTTATGAATATATCTTCCCATACTGTAGGATACCTTTTTGTTCTATTGATGGTGTCCTTTGCTGTACAGAAGCTTTTTAGCTTGATATAGTCCCACTTGTTCATTTTTGCCTTTGTTTCCCTTGCCCAGGGAGATACGTTCATGAAGAAGTCACTCATGTTTATGTCCATGAGATTTTTGCCTATGTTTTTTTCTAAGAGTTTTATGGTTTCATGACTTACATTCAGGTCTTTGATCCATTTCGAATTTACTTTTGTGTATGGGGTTAGACAGTGATCCAGTTTCATTCTCTTACATGTAGCTGTCCAGTTTTGCCAGCACCATCTGTTGAAGAGACTGTCATTTCCCCATTGTATGTCCATGGCCCCTTTATTGTATATTAATTGGCCATATATGTTTGGGTTAATGTTTGGAGTCTCTATTCTGTTCCACTGGTCTGTGGCTCTGTTCTTGTACCAATACCAAATTGTCTTGATTACTGTGGCTTTGTAGTAGAGCTTGAAGTTGGGGAGTGAGATCTCCCCCACTTTATTCTTCCTCTCAGGATTGCTTTGGCTATTCGGGGTCTTTGGTGGTTCCATATGAATTTTTGAACTATTTGTTCCAGTTCATTGAAGAATGCTGTTGGTAATTTGATAGGGATTGCATTGAATCTGTATATTGCTTTGGGCAGGATGGCCATTTTGACGATATTAATTCTTCCTAGCCAGGAACATGGGATGAGTTTCCATTTGTTAGTGTCCTCTTTAATTTCTCTTAAGAGTGTCTTGTAGTTTTCAGGGTATAGGTCTTTCACTTCCTTGGTTAGGTTTATTCCTAGGTATTTTATTCTTTTTGATGCAATTGTGAATGGAGTTGTTTTCCTGATTTCTCGTTCTATTGGTTCATTGTTACTGTATAGGAAAGCCACAGATTTCTGTGTGTTAATTTTGTATCCTGCAACTTTGCTGAATTCCGATATTAGTTCTAGTAGTTTTGGAATGGAGTCTTTAGGGTTTTTTATGTACAATATCATGTCATCGGCAAATAGTGACAGTTTGATTTCTTCTTTACCAATCTGGATTCCTTGTATTTCTTTGTTTTGTCTAATTGCCGTGGCTAGGACCTCCAGTACTATGTTGAATAACAGTGGGGAGAGTGGGCATCCCTGTCTTGTTCCCGATCTCAGAGGAAAAGCTTTCAGCCTCTCGCTGTTCAGTATGATGTTAGCTGTGGGTTTATCATATATGGCCTTTATTATGTTGAGGTACTTGCCCTCTATGTCCATTTTGTTGAGAGTATTTATCATGAATGGATGTTGAATTTTGTTGAATGCTTTTTCAGCATCTATGGAGATGATCATGTGGTTTTTGTTGTTCTTTTTGTTGATGTGGTGGATGATGTTGATGGATTTTTTAATGTTGTACCATCCTTGCATCCCTGAGATGAATCCCACTTGGTCATGGTGTATGATCCTCTTGATGTATTTTTGAGTTCGGTTTGCTAATATTTTGTTGAGTATTTTTGCATCTACGTTCATCAGGGATATTGGTCTGTAGTTTTCTTTTTTGGTGGGGTCTTTGCCTGGTTTTGGTATTAGGGTGATCTTGGCTTCATAGAACGAGTTTGGGAGTATTTCCTCCTCTTCTGTTTTTTTGGAAAACTTTAAGGAGAATGGGTATTATGTCTTCTCTGTATGTCTGATAAAATTCTGAAGTAAATCCATCTGGCCCGGGGGTTTTGTTCTTGGGTAGTTTTTTGATTACTGCTTCAATTTTGTTGCTGGTAATTGGTCTGTTTAGATTTTCTGTTTCTTTCTAGGTCAGTTTTGGAAGGTTGTATTTTTCTAGGAAGTTGTCCATTTCTCCTAGGTTTCCCAGCTTGTTAGCATATAGGTTTTCATAGTATTCTCTAATAATTCTTTGTATTTCTGTGGGGTCCGTCGTGATTTTTCCTTTCTTGTTTCTGATTCTGTTGATGTGTGTCAACTCTGTTTTACTCTTAATAAGACTGGCTAGAGGCTTATCTATTTTGTTTATTTTCTCGAGGAACCAGCTCCTGGTTTCACTGATTTTTTTCTATTGTTTTATTCTTCTCGATTTTATTTATTTCTTCTCTGATCTTTATTATGTCCCTCCATATATACTGTAATATTTTTAGGGAAACAATTATGAAGTACTTTAAGGCCCCTTACAAATCTAAAGTAGTTTTCTTTTGGTTAGCAAGATAAACATATATCACATATAACTTAGTTTGCTCACAGTGATTACATTTGGTATATTTAGAAGCTGGAGTGCCTGGGAGTCAAAAAAAAATAACTCCAGAGTTCTTTCTTCTAAAAGCAAGCAAAAAAAAAAAAAAATCCCCAAGAAAGGGTTGTTTTCCTATATTTTTCTGCTCCTTTATATATCTGGGAGGGTTTAGAAAGTTCCAGGGTATGAACACTTTCCCCAGCTGGCAGGGCTTTTGTGAGCCAGCGGTGTGAAGGAAGGACTGAAGGCGAGGAGAACAATAGTACCTTGTTTTCATGTGGAATCTTCCTCCTGGGATCCTGGAGCAACTCAGGCTGCAGTCAGGTTTTTGGATCAGAGTTGCCACTTCTCCTCCTGAAGGAGATTGTTCCTTCCCTCTTGTCTGCCCCTGCCTTTGGATGCGTGTGGAGCAGTGAGGGTGGGAGATGACACCCATGTGGCGTGAATACTGCCTGCGTCCCGCATGGAGAGGAGCCAAAGGCGAGAGGTGGCTGGCGCAGATGAACCCACCAGCCCACCGCAGGGGAGGCTCCCTCAAGTGTGCTGTCAGCAGTAGGTAAGGACCGGGGTGGTGCAGAAGCTCTGCAGGCCACGTGATACATTCTAGAATCTCCCTTGAGGAACTTACCTCTTGCTGAGGGTATTCTGTTTCATGGCTCTGGCTTGGAGGGTGTCACTGCCCTCCCCTGCCCAGAGCCTTCCACTAGACTCTGTACTGATGTTCCTCGGATTGCCAAAGCTAGGGTAGGGGCAACAGGATTGGAATCTGGTAATCAGCAGTAGAAAGGGAGAACTTTGGAGCCTCCAACTGGCCAAGGAGGGAGAAGAAATAAACAGTTAGGGAAATATGGAGGAGGGAGCATACTTTAAGGAGTCTTGGAAAGGAAAAACATGAGCAAGTATCAGGTGCAGATGAAAGGTCCAGAAGGATGAGACCTGAGAAGGAAGCCAGCATCTTTGGCCAAGGAGCAGGGAGTTGGTGGTGATTGTATAATCAGTTGAGACTGTCAAAGCAGAAGAGGGAAGCAGAAGCTAGGTTATAGATCATAAAGTATTTGGGCTGGAGGAGAAGTTGAAGGTCTTTTTTCTTTTAAGTACATGGTTGAGGCTCAGAACCCTGGACCGGGAGTCAGAGACCTGAGTTCCAATTTGTTTTTTCCTGATACGAATTGGCTCTAGGACTTAACAGCAAGTTGGTTCTGCCCTCTGGGACTCCGTTTTCTTATTTGTCAACGGAGAAGACTTGGCCACTGGGTCTTTGAGGTCCCCCCTGGCTCCATTATTCCCAAAGTAAGTGTATGTGCATCAGCACTGAGGATTCCAGGCTGGCAGTGGCTAGAGAGATTGGAAAAAGGAGACTCTGACAAGATGTCTGCATTCAAATCCTGGTTCCACTCATTAGCTGTGTGAGCTTGCCTTGCCACTCAAGCAGGATGGGGAGTTGGCCCTCGGCCCAGATCTTATCCCTGAGACAGCCGCTGTCCTCCTGCCCCTCTCCTCCCCTGGGAATAGGACCGGTTCCACAGGTGGGGCGGTGAGCGTGTGGCTGTGGTCAGCTGGGTAATGGCCCTTATGCAACGGATCTCTGGGAAGCCCTTGCCTGGAGAGGCTCAGGGACTTTGGGGCTGTTTCCACAAGCCCTGCTGACCGTGGTCATCTTTCTCATAGCCCTCCTACTCCTTCTGCATGTTTCCGAGCTGCAGACCAGTCTGCTCTTCAGAGCCTCGCGGCACCCCCGCCTCCTGGGCAGCCACCACGTAAACACCTCTGTGTGCTCAGCCCAGGGGTGGGAGTGACTTCTGCCCAGGGTTGACCAGGGTTGGCTGCCCATTTTGGCAGCTCCAGCCACAGGCTTCCCAATCAGACGTCAGAAGCTAAGGGAACTGGAGGCAGGCAGCTCTCCCTAGATGTGCCCTTCCAGGAAGCAGGCTTCCCCTCTGAAAGAAGGGGGCTGGCATTTCTGGATTCTTCCTCGCAGCATCACTGACTTAGGTCAACTCATTTGATGCGCGGTCCCATGATGTTCTCTACAATGGGATAACTCCCCCGAGCTCACCAGGTTGTGGTGGCCATCTGAAAACCTGGCACATCTTACACTTCAGAAAAAATAGCTTGTTTTCCTCTCCTTGACATGCCAGGAGTTAAGACAAGGACGGGTGTACTGCATAGGTGCAGACATGGAGGAAAAGCAGAAGGAAAGCGCACATCAGCTTGCACACATACAGATGCTCTCATGTCCCTGCCGGGTCCCCAGCCCAGGACTGGCTGGTATGGTGAGCAGAGGTCCTCTGCTTGGGCTGCCTTCTAAGCCCTTGTCCTGAGGTAGACAGGCCCCCAGTCATTACCTCACCACAGGGCCCATCTGCCAGAGCGAGTGGTGGAGCTGCCTGGGTGGAGAGCTGGAGGCTAATTTTAGACCTGGAGACTCCCTGCCAACAGCTGTGGCTGGGCTGCCTGGGGGGAGTTCTAAGGCTTTTTACAGGGAGCCCTCCTCAAGGCCTTCCAAGTCTGCTTGCAGGGACGCATTCCTGCCTCTGCCTCAGCTGCTGGGAAGGCCTGGGGCAAGGGTTCCTGTGCATGAGGGTGGGACCTTGAAGCCACCACTTTCTCCAAGGTTTCCTTTCTCCTTCCAGCATTAAGATATTTCTATCCTACCTCTCTTTCTGGGTGGCTCTGTAGGCCAGAAACTACTGATACCTCCGTAGTGGGCCCGTTGGGCCTCTGGAAAAGGGCAGCTGGGGGCAACAGGGAAAGAGCATATCCCCACGCTGTCCTGGGGTAGAGGCTAAATCCAACCCCCCACATATCACCAAGCTAATAATCTACTTTAGTGTTTCTCAACCTATTTCCTATTGGCAAGCACAGTAAGTGATGGGAGAAGCTGTTATTTGTTTCCCACGTTGGGTAAAGAGATAAGGGCTTTTGTGGCTGGATGCAACCAGCCCTGAGGTTCTCCTGCCCCAGAACCCAAGGAGTTGCTATGTGGCACCTCTGTTACCCGGCTGAACAGCACCAGAGGCCCTGGTACACCATCTGGAAAGCCCTGGCGCTCTCCAGCAGCTTGCTGTCCTCTTTATGAACGCCAAGACCAGCCCCAGGACACTCTCCTTAGTCGTATACTCTGCTGGAAGGGAACCCAGAGAGCGTGGAACTTATGCTTTCTTTTTATAGATGAAGAAACTGGGGCCTGGAGAAGCTGGCCCACAGTAAAACGCTAAGAAGTCAAGCACCCACTTCTGATTCTATGCTAGGACCATCATTCCTTCATGTATCCAACATTTATTGAATGCCTGTGAAGTTCAATATTCTGGGGATACAAAGGTGAAAGATAGTTGCTAGGACTCATCTATTTTTGACAGAAAGAAAATAAAGGAAACAAAATTCAGGAAAGTGGTTATTTTGTGGGGAGAGGAGGGACATGCTTGGAGAGGCAGAAAGGGTTTCAAAAGAACTGCCAGTCTAAGTAGAATGATGCACACACAGGGGTTACCATCTAAACCACTCATAAATATTCCTTCATATGTATAGATAATTCTTTCAAAAAGTAATTGAAAAATATAGGACATTCAGAGACTAGAGAAACATGGCCTGGGGGTGAGGTGAAGAGAGAGATGAGTCAGCAATTCCATGACAGAGTTAAATGCTATCGAAGAGCGATAATACTACCAGTCCAGCCATGCCCTGGACACATGATCTCATTTAATCTTCACAGTGGCCCTGTAAGAGACGGGATCCTTTGTATTGCTTCCATTTTACAGGCGAGAACACCTGAAGCTTACTTACCTTGTTCATGGTTCTGTGGTGAGTGATCCCGGTCAGGTTTGGGTGCTCACATCTTGGCCTTGGTGGTGAGGGGCAAGGGAGGTGACTTGCACAGCGGGCTGGCCCGTGGGGTTGGAGTAGGGGACAAAAAGGCAGGAACTCTCTGTTCCCCAATATATAATGGAACTAATTTTACTTTTTACTTCTTTTTGTGCAAATAATTTGGAAATAAAAGCACTATATTAGTGTAAAAGCTGACATTTATTGAGAACAAATGCTGTGCCAGCTGCTTTTCAGGTGTTACCTCCTCTGATCTTCCCTTGACCCCATCAGGACCACACAAGTCCTACTGTATAGGGCAGTCTGCCTTCTTGATCTCACCATTCCTCTATTAACAAATCTCTTCTCCCTGCCTTTGCTGGGGTGCTGGCTTTAACTTTGTCAGTGACAGTCATTCCCCAACTTAGATGCTAGAGGTACGAGGCACCTGTTCTCACCCCACCCCAGTGCAAGATTCTGTTGGCATATGCCAGGTTCCTTGGTTATCTCTGGCACCATCATCCTCAGCTGAGAAGGTGTGGCTTTGAAATCCTTGGCCTTTCTCAGTGGTTCTCAGTCTAACAGCATGTCTGAATCCCGTGGGGAGCATTCAGTACTCTCCACGCCAAGAGCTCGCCTCAAGTCAATCAATTAGATTTGAGGGAGCTAAGCATTAGCTCTCCAGGTGATTCTAAAGGGTAGGAAGGTAGAAAACCGTGGTCTCCACTTTTTCTCCAGATGGAATGAGCTAAGAAAGGGCAATGAAGAGATAGGGGAGTATACAACTGAGCAAGGACCAGGATGCCCATCAGCTGGCTAGCTTGGGATTAGATCAGGGAAGACTGGAAATGGGACAGGGAACAGAGAAGGAAGGAGACAATGAATTTGAAAGGAAAGAGGAGAAAGTGAAAAAAAACTTGATGTTGGAGGATGCTAATTGCCCCCTATAATGACCCCATACTTTTCCAGTGGTACCATTCTGTGAGCTCAGGTTCAACCAATAAACATTTGATCAAATGGTGTATGTGAGTTGCAGGAGATACAAAGAACTGTGAACTCCATCAGGTTGGTATTCCAAGAGCTGTGGTGTTCTTGCATCAGATGCATGTATCAGAAATAATGTATTTCCTCACCAACTCCCAGCACCCAAAAATCTTCCCACTTTGGGTAAAGCTTATTACATTTGTTTAGAGTCTGTCATGGAAGGGCAGGAACCATGTCTGCTTTGTGTCTTAGTCACCATCCTATTGGCCTACAACCTAGCATTATGCCTGAGAGCTTAGAAAGATGGAGGTGAGGGAGGATGAAGACAGAGGGAACAAGCAGAGATGTGCTGGGGCATGATGAAGAGCTGGCCTGGTGGGGAAGGAGGCCACTCGCGAGGGTGGGCAGGGAGAGGAAAGAGGTCCTTACAGTCCCAGGGCAGCTAAGGCTGAGAGAAGGAGAGGGTGGAACCAGCTATGGGAAATGGGTGCAAGCTCAATAGATATGTAAAGGATAGGTGTGTTATTTGGCCATTTAAATAAAATTTTTATCAACACTCTGAGGCTGATTCTATTAGGATTCAGCAAATTGGGACCCCTCTTGTGGGGTAGTATTTACAGATATTCTACCTAGGAACAAGAGATAAAAAGAAACCAAATCCCAGAAATAAGTGAATAACCTCAGAAATTGGCAGTACCAGGGCCTCAGCTGGCAACTCAGGAGGAGAGAGCAGTGGATCTCAACCGTGGCTGCATACTAGATCATGTAGAAAGCTCAAAAATTGCTGAGATAAAGGAGTCATGGTAATACATGTGTATACATTTTTCAACACTCATGGAACTGTTCACTTAAAATGGATGCATTATATTGTATGTAAGTTATACTTATAGCTAATTTTAAAGCAAAATATTCTGGGGCAGAAAATTCCATGAGAACCACTGATAGGGTAGGAAGCCTAAACTGTAATTGACAAATTGCTAGAGGCTCAGCGTGGACAAGTCTGAGGGCCAAAAACCTCAGGAGGGAGCTCTGAATCAGTGTAATGATGATAGTCAACAACACTGTTATAAACTTCAAAGTTGCTAAGAGACTAGATCTTAATTGTTCTCACCACAAAAAAGAAATGATAGTTATGTGACATGATAGAAGTATTAGCTAATGCTATGGTGGTAACCATATTGCAGTATATAAATGTATCAAATCAACACATTGTACATTTTAAACCTACACAACATTATATGTCAATTATATCTCAATAATATAAAATAAAACAAAAAGCCAAAAACTTCAGGGGGACCCAGTCCTAGAGGAGCACTCACATTTTGTGGGTTTTACCTCTAGGAGCTCGAGTAGGTCCTCACACTGAATGCTGGAGAAAAAACAAGGGAAAGGAACCACTTTGAAATACACCAGAGTACTCTGTTTTTCTTAACAAGGTCTATCCTAAGGAGAAACTATTTTTCCAGAGACTAATCTACCTGGGGAAAGTGAAATACTCAACTCCTCTTTTGCCCTGCTGTCTCACCTAAGGGCAGGGAGTAGGAACTGAGAAGCACTGGTGACTTCACAGTCCGGGGCACAGGCTTAGCAAAAGATTGAGACCTAATTGTGGGACAGAGAACACTTCCCCTCCTGCCACACCTCCCTGTCACATTTCCAAAGCCTACTCTGCAGTTCCTTTTGTGCAGAGGTATGTCATGCATACCTTTCAATAAAAAATTACAACGCATACTAGAAGGCAAAAACACAGTCTGAAAAGACTAAATAAGCTTCAGAACCAGAATTAGATTTGGTGGAAATGTTGGAATTATCAGACCAGGAATTTAAACAAATCTATGGTTAATATGCCAAATTTTAATAGGAAAAAAGTAGACAACCTTCATAAACAGATGGATAATGTAATCAGGAAGATGGAAATCCTAAGAAAAAAATTTTTTAGAAGTACAGAGATCACAAACAGTGTAAGAAAAATGAAGAGTACCTTTGAAGGGCTCATTAGCTGACATGGCTGGGGAAAGAATCTCTGAGCTTGAGGATATGATAATAGATACTTTCAAAACAGAAAAACAAAGAGGAAAAAGACTCAAAAATTTAACAGACTATCCAAGAACTGGGGGACAACTACAGACAGTGTAATATATGTGTAATGAAAATACCAGAGGAGTAGAGAGAGAGAAAGGAACAGAAAAAATGGTTGAGGCAACAATGACTGAGAATCTCCCCAAATTAATGTCAGACATCAAACTACAGATCCAGGGGGCTCAGAGAACACCAAGCAGGATAAATGTCCCACCCCCCACCCCCCACTTAAATTATATTCAAACTTCAGAAAATCAAAGATAAAGAAAAAAGTCCTAAAAGAAGCCAGGGGGAAAAACACCTCACCTATAGAGGAGCAAAGGTAAGTCTTGTATCAGACATCTGAGAAACCAGGCAGGCAAGAAGAGAGTGAAGTATTTAAAGTGTTGAGAGAAAAAAAAACCCACCAACCTAAAATTCTTTACCCTCTGTAATTATCCTTCAAAAGTGAAGGAGTCATACTTTCTCAGACAAACAAAAATTGAGAAATTTTATTACCAGTGTGGGCCTACCTGGCAGGAAATATTAAAAGTTCTTCTGAGAGGAGGAAAATAATACAGGTTAGAAACTCAGATCTGCATAAAGAAAGGAAGAGCATTCAAAAATGAATACATGGTGGTAAAAAAAACCTAATTTTTCTTATTCTTAATTTAACAGATAATTGTTCAAAATAACAATAGCAATAATATATTTGATTATGTATGCTTATATATATGCTTATGTATACTTTAAATGTCAGTGGTCTAAAGACAGTTAAAAGACAGAGATTGTCAGATGTATCCCAAAACAATGATGTGTTGTCTACAGGAAACACACTTTAAATATAAAGATACATATAGATTAAAAGTAAAGTAATGGGGAAACATATGCTTGCTAACATTAATCAACAAAAAGCAGGAGTAGCTATATTAATTTCAGACAGCAGATTTCAGAGCAAATAAAGCTATCAAGGATAAAGAGGGGCCTTATATAGTGATAAAACACAATAGGAAGACATAATAGTCCTCAATGTGTATGTGACTAACAACAGAGCATCAAAATATGTGGGGCAAAAAATTATGGAATTGCAGAGAAATAGATGCATCCTCTATGATAATTGGAGATTGTAATACTCCTCTATCAGAAATCGACAGATCCAGCAGGAAAATGAGTAAAGACAGGTGAACTCAACAGCACCATCAATCAACTGGATATAATTGACATTTATAGACTACTTCACTACTTCCATGTGAGCTTGAGAAGAATGAAGCATATTGCACATTCTTCTCAAGCTCACATGGAAGATTCATCAAGATAGACCACATTCTGAGCCATAAAGCACACTTAACACATTTAAAATAATAGAAATCGTATGTTTGCTGTCAGACCAGAATGGGATTTAACTAGAAATTAATAACAGAAAGATAGCTGGAGAATCTCAAATACTTGGAGAATAAACAGCATACTTCTAAATAACACATGAGTCAAAGAAGAAATTTTAAGAAATTCAAAATTATTTTGAACTACATGGAAATGAAAATACAACGTATTAAAATTTGTGTGATACAGTGAAAGCAGTACTTAGAGGAAGATTTATGGTATTGATTGAATGCATATATTAGAAAAGAAGAAAAATCTAAAATAAAAAATCTAAGCCTCCACCTTAGGGAACTAGAAGAAGAGCAAATTAAATAAAAAATCAGCAAGAAAATAAATAATGAAAATTACAACAGAAATCAATGAAATTGAAAATAGAAAATCAATAGAGAAAATGCATGATAACACGAACCTGGAAGGTATGCTAAGTGAAATAAATTAGATAGAGAAAGACAAATACTGTATGATTTCACTCGTGTGATCTAAAAAATGAAAGACAAAACAAACACATATAAATATGGTAAACAAACTGGTACTTGCCATCAGGGAGGAGATGGGGAAGATGGGAGAAATAGGTGATGGGGATAAAGAGTGACAAACTTCCGATTATAAAATAAGTCACAGGGATGAAAAATACAGCATAGGGAATATAGCCAATATTGTAATTTCCTAATGGTGTCAGTTGGTAACTACAGATACAATGGTGAGCACTTTATAATGTATTTACAAAATTGTTGAATTACTGTGTTGTACATCAAACCAACATAATATTGTATAATAACTATAATTTAAAAAATGCACAAAACCAAAAGTTGGTAGTTCTTTAGAAAGATAAAGTTGATAAGCCTCTAGCCAGGCTAACTAAAAAAAGAAGACACGATTCAATAGTGTCAGAAATGAATGTGGGAACATCACTACAGATTCCATGCACATTAAGAGGATAATAAAGCACTATTATAAAAACTCTCTTCTACAAATTTGTTAACCTAGGTGAAATGAACCAATTCCTTGAGAGATATAATCTGCTAAAACGTACTCAAAAAGAAAATACAACCCCAATAAGCCTATATCTATTAAAGAAATTGTATCAATAATTAACAACCCTTCAAACAGAAAGTACCAGACCCAGATGGATTTTCTGATGAATTCTAAACATTTAAGGAAGAATGTGTACCAATTCTCAACAGTGTCTTTCAGAGGATAGAAGCAGAGGGAATACTTTCAATTCATTCTAGGATGCCAGCATTATTTTAATACAAAAACCAGACAAAAAAATAGCAAGAAAAGAAAACTACAGACCATTATCTCTCATTAATATAGCTGTAAAAATTCTTAACAAAATATTAGTAAATCACATCCAACAATGCATAAAAATAATTGTACACACCATGGTCAACTGGGATTTATCCCAGGTATGCAAGACTGGTTGAACATTAAAAAATCAATTAATATAATCCATCACATCGACTGGAAAGAAGAAAAATCACACGAACATATCAATACGTACAGGAAAAAACATTTGACAAAATCCAATGTCTATTTGTGATAAAATCTCTCAGCAAACTAGGAATAGTTGAAAAACTTTCTCAACTTGATAAAGAACATCTGCAAAACATCTACCGCTAACATAGTACTTAATGGAGAAGCTTGAACTTTTTTGTCCAGTTCAAGAAGAAGGCAGAGATGTGTCTCTCACTATTGCTTTTCATCATTATACTGGAAGTTAATGCAAAAAGACAAGAAAAGCAAATAATATATAGATTGAGAAGGAATCAATATATAGATTGAGAATAATTATACAGATTGAGAAGGAAGAAATAAAACCATCTTTGTTCACAGATGACAAGATCATCTTTGTAAAAAAATCTGAAAGAATTGAAAAAAAAACTCTCCTGGAATTAATAAGCAATTATAGTGAGGTTGTAGGATACAAAATTAATAAGAAAAAGTCAATATCTTTCCTATATACCAGTAATGAACAAGTGGAATATGAAATTAAAAATCCATTACCATTTACATTAGTACCCCCCAAAAGGATAATACCCTAGAAAAAGATATTTTTTTAAATGTGTACAAGATCCCTATGAGAAAAGCTACAAAATTCTGATGAAAGGCATCAAAGTAGAGCCAAATAAATGGAAAGATAGTCTATGTTCATGGATAGGAAGGCTTAATATTGTTGAAATGTCAGTTCTTCCCGACTTGATCTATAGATTCAATGCAATCACAGTCAAAATCCTACCAAGTTATTTTATGGATATTGACTAAGTTGGTTCTAAAGTTTATATGCAGAGGCAAAAGACCTATAGTAGCTGAAAGGAAAGGAGCAACACACAGCAGCAATTCACCGGAGAATTCCGCTTTATTAGGGAAAGGTGCTGGGTTATATAGGAAGGGGCATGGGGTGATTGTGGTGTTACTTCTACCGGGCTGGTGGCTATTGGCCAGGTGCTGGGATTGGGAGGGGGGAGAGAGGTGATTGGGCTTCAGGTGGCGCCAGCGGGAACCGAGGACCCGGAAGAGAAGCAGGAAGTTCGCCATCTTACGGGTGGGGGCCCTTCATTCCCCCTTTTCTCCTCTATGGGGTTGTGGACGTTGCTTTCTCTCTGACTGCTTCCTGCTGAACTGGGGCAGAGAAGGGAGTGAGGGCTTGAGGACTGGGAGGAAAGGGTTGATAGGACTCCCCACAGTAAGGACGAGTAGATGTGGACTTCTTCAGTAGCCAACTCAATATTGAAGGAGAAGAATAAAGTTGGAGGACTGACATTATTTGACTTCAAGATTTACTATAAAGCTACTAGTAATTGTAGTAGTGGTACTACAATGTGGTAACAAAAGGCAACCTACTGTGTGGGAAAATATATTCACAAATGATGTATCTGATAAGGGGCTAATATCCAAAACATAAAGAACTCATATGACTCAATACTAAAGAAAAACCCAAATTAAAAAATGGGTAGAGGACCTGAATAGACATTTTTCCAAAGAAGACGTACAGATGGCCAACAGGCACCTAAAAAGATAATTCGCATCACTAACCATCAGGGAGACGCAAATTAAAACCACAGTGAGATATCACCTCACACCAGTCAGAATGGCTACTATCCAAAAGACAAGAGATAATAAGTGTTGGCAAGGATGTGGAGAAAAGGGAACCCTTCTACACTGTTGGTGGGCATATAAATTGGTTCAGCTACTACAGAAAACAGTATAAAAAAACTAAAAATAGAAATACAATACAACCTAGTAATTCCACTTCTAGGAATTTATCTGAAGAAAACAAAACTACTGATTCAAAAAGATACATGCACTTATGTATTTATTGCCTCATTCTTTACAATGGCCAAAAGAAGCAAGAAGCCAAAGTGTCCTTCAATAGATGAATGGATAAAGATGTGGTACATATATACAATAGAATATTATTCAGAAACCTTGTCATTTGCAGCAACCAGGATGGACCTAGAGGGTATTATGTAATTTCATTAAGTGAAATAAGCCACACAGAGAAAGACAAATACCATATGATTTCACTTATATGTGCAATCTAAACAAAAAATAAAATGAATGAAAAAATAGTAATAGACTCATAGACACTGGGAAGTGACTGATAGTTACCACGGAGGGGTTGGGGTGGGTGGGTGAAGCAGGTGAAGGGGATAGAAGCACAAAACCTCCATCACATTGTAAGTTAGTTATAGGTTTATATAAAAAAAGGACCAAAAAAAAAAAAAAAGACCTATGTGGTGCTGACAAAAAAAAAAAAAAAAAAAAAAAATACAAATAGATTAATGAAACAGAGTAAAGAGCCCAGAAACAGACCTGTATAGTCAACTGATCTTTAACAAATAGGCATAGGCGATACAATTGAGCAAAGACAGTCTTTTCAACAAATGGTACTGGATTAATGAGCCATTCACACACACAAAAATAAATCTAGACACAGACCTTACACCCCTCAGAAAAATCAACTCAAAATGGATCATAGCCTAAATCTAAAATGCAAAACAATAAAACTCTTAGAAGATAACAAAGGAGAAAACCTAGGTGACCTTGAGTATAGCAGTGACTTTTTAGAAACAACACCAAAGGTGAAATCCATGAAAGAAACAATTAATAAGAGGACTTGGTTATAATTAAAAACTTATGTTCTGCAAAGATAAGTCAAAAAAATGGGAAGGCAAGCCACAGACTAGGAGAAAATGTTTGCAAAAGACATCTGATATTGGGCTGTTACCCAGAATTTACAAAGACCTCTTAAAACTCAACAGTAAGAGAAAGAAGAGCCAAATTTAAAAAAATGGACAGAAGTCTGAACACATACCTTACCAAAAAAGATATCCAGGTGACAATCAAGCATATGAAAACTATGTTCAACATTATATGTTAGGGAATCGCAAGTTAAAACAACAGTGAGATGTCACTACACATTTTAGCCAAAGTCTGAAACACAGAAAATGCCTAATGATGCTGAAGATGTAGAGCAACAGAAACTCTATTTCATTGCTGGTGGGAATGCAAAATGGTACAGTCACTGTGGAAGGAGGTTTGGTGGTTTTGTACAAAACTAAACCTACTCTTGCTGTGTATTCTAGTAACCATGCTCCTTGGTATTTACCCAAAGGAGTTAAAAAATTACATCCACTCAAAAACCTGCACACGGATGTTTGTAGCAGCTTCATTATCAACTCTTGGGAGCCACCAAGATGTCCTTCCATAGGTGAATGGTTGAATAAACAGACAATGTACTGAAAAGAAATGAGCTATCAAACTGTGAAAAGACATGGAAGAACCTTAAGTGCATATTACTAAGTGAAAGAAGACAATGTGGAAGACCACATGCTGTATGATTCCACCTGTTTGACATTCTGTAAATGACAAAACTATGGAGACAGTAAAAGAAAAACAAACAATCAGCGATTACCAGGGGTTAGGGAGAAAGGAGGCAGGAAGAGGCACAGTGCAGAGAATTTTTAGGCAGTGCAGCTAATACTGCAATGGTAGATGCTGCAGCGGTGGGTGCATGTCATTGTACATTTGTCAAAATCCGTGGAATGTACACCACCAAGGGGAACATCAGTGACGTTGATGCAAACCGTGGGCTCTGGGTGACAATCATTTATTATAATTATAACAAATGTACCATTCTGGTGAGGGATGTTGATAGCTAGGAAGGCTGTGGGTATTCTGGGACAGGAATATATAGAAATTCTGTACTTTTCACTCAATTTTGCTGTAAACCTAAAACTGACCCCCAAAATAAAGCTTATTAATTAAAAAAAGAAAAGATGTGGGAAGGGTCTGTGGAGCCTGTGCCTGTGGGCCCAGAGTTATAAAGAAACAAATGAAAAATTGATGCTCACTGTCCTCCCTCCAGACACCTTGACTTAATTGGTCAGCACCTGGGCATCAGCATTTTCTGCCAATTTCCAGGGTGATTGTTATATGGATTTTGACCCACAAGTCAAAAAATTTGGAGCAGAAGGAATATTAAGGATACTCTAGTCAAGCCTACTCATTTTACAAATGTGTAAACAGAACTGGTAATGGAGCCTCCTAGTAGCCAGATCTGATGGGCAGTTTTTGCAGCCATTATCTTCAGCCTCCATAACCTGTTTTTCCAATAAGCCTCTTACACTGCAACACGCCCCAGTTCTCAGATTCTCAGGCTAATCTCATCCAAATCCCATTCACTAAATATGGTAGCTCTTTCTGAAAAAAATGAGAGAAGTTTAAGAGGCAAGGAATTCCAGTCCTGTAATGATTTGAGGATTCATGGCACCCTGGTCTGATCTACATATATCTTACATCCTAATTCTCCACAAGGGCTCCACAAAGGCTACGTAGGTGTTTGTGTCTTGTTTTCCCAACAAATTCCTACCCATCCAAACACCTGTTTGTCTCTGAGTATTCTTGTATACGTTGCAATACACATGTATTTGTTGAGTAATTCACGTACTGCAGTATGCCTGGTCTTAGTTGCACACATTGCTCAGCATATACACCCATGCTTCCATACCCAAATCAAGGCATGAAGATTTTCAACCTCACAGAATATTCCTGAAAGCTCTTTTTCAATCATTTTCTCCCAGGGGCAACTAGTGCTCTGATATCTATAATAGATTCTTTTTGTCTGTTCTTGAATTTCAAGATATGAATGGATTCATATGTATGTAATGTTCTGTGTCTGGTACTTTTCACTAGAAATGGTTTTGTGATTTACCCATACTGTTGCTTATATCAGTAGTTTTTTTTTTAGTTGATGAGTGGTAGTCCATATTTTGGCTAAACCACCATTTGTTTATCCATTCTTCTCCTGATGGCAATTTGAGTTCTTACCAGTTTGGGCTATTATGAATAAAACTTCTGTAGGCTTTCCTGTAAAGACTTTGTGTAGACATATGCTTTTTTTTTCTTCTTTGTTTTTCTTTTGGTATCATTAATATAAAATCACATGAGCAACATTGTGGTTACTAGACTCCCCCCATTATCAAGTCCTCACCACATATCCCATTACAGTCACTGTCCATCAGCAAAGTAAGATGCTATAGAGTCACTACTTGTCTTCTCTGTGCTATACTGCCTTCCCCGTGCCCCCCTCCCCACGTTATGTGTGCTAATCCTAATGCATCTTATTTCCCTTCTCCCTTCCCACCCATCCTCCCCAGTCCCTTTCCCCTTGGTAACTGTTAGTCCATTCTTGGGTTCTGTGAGTTTGCTGCTGTTTTGTTCCTTCAGTTTTTGCTTTGTTCTTATACTCCACAGATGAGTGAAATCATTTGGTTCTTGTCTTTCTCCGCCTGGCTTATTTCATTGAGCATAATACTCTCTAGCTCCATCCATGTTGTTGGAAATGGTAGGATTTGTTTTCTTCTTATGGCTGAATAATATTCCATTGTGTATATGTACCACCTCTTTTTTATCCATTCATCTACTGATGGACACTTAGGTTGCTTCCATTTCTTGGCTATTGTAAATAGTGCTGTGATAAACATATGGGTGCATATAGACATGCTTTTTTTAATAGCTTGTTTTAATTTATTAACATTTATCATAAATACAGAGAATTTATAAAATATGTACACTTCAAGGAACAGTAATAATTGCCAATACTCACTCCCCAACCAGGTTAAGAACTACATCATTAATAGACTTTAGAAGCTATCTGTGGGTCACTTTCTGATTTATAATCTCCCTTGGCCCCACAGATAATCATTATTAATAGTGTTAATTACACCCTTGTCTTTATATATTGTGTTATTATTTATAGATGCATCCATCTATATATATGGCTTGGTTGTGCCTGATTTTTTAGTTTACTATGATGGAATATTGTATGCTTCCTTGTATGACTTATCTCATTCCTTAATATGCTTTTGAGATTCATTCATGTTGAAGTCTTCAGCTGTAGTTCATTTTCTGTGCATATAAGTATATACACATGGTATATTCTTGTGTGGGTATACCAGTTTATCCATTTGATTGTCATTTCCAGTTTTTAAAAAACTACATATAATTCTTGCTATGAACATATTTTTAGTATGTCTCCTGGTGCATGTATGTAAGAGTTTCTCTGTTAAATATAGGGATGTGGAATTGCTGGATCCTAGGTATATACACAGTCAACTTTATATGTGTCCTAAAGGAGTTGTGTCAACTTAGATTCTCACCAGCAGTTCACATGAAATAACTTTGCACTGCAAACTGCCTGTTTTTGTTTGTTTGTTTTTATCTGCTAATAGGCATATGCTTTTATGTCTCTTGGATATAGAACTGCCAGGTCATAGGGTAGGTATGTTTAATTTTTCTAAGAAACTGTCAAGTGGTTTTTCATAGTATTTGTATTATTTTATAGTTTCACTATCAAGTGAAAGTTTGGTATTAGAGTTGGTCCACATCCTTGGCAACATATAACGTTATCAGTTTTTTTAATTTTAGTAATTCAAATGGGTGTGAAGTGGTATCTCACTCTAGTTTTTCTACATTTCTTAGACAGCCAATGAACTTGAGGACCTTGCCATTTGCTTGTTGGGGATTCCTATATCTCTCATGAAGTAGTTAAATCCTTAGCTCATTTTAAAAATTAGATTGTCTTCTTATTGATTTTTAGATTTTCTTAGTATTCTGGATGTGAGTCCTTTGTCAGATATGTTGTACACATTTTTTTCCCACTTTCAAGCCTTTTCGTTTTCTTTGTCTTTTTTTTATTAAAATGTCTTTAATATACAATCTTATGTTGGTTTCAAATGTATATCACAGTGGTTTGACAGTCCCCATGATCAACTTATATTGTGATCGCAAATTATTGTGCCCTTTTATCCCCCTCCCCCTCCCTCCTTCCAGCACCCTCTCCCCCTCCCTCCTTCCAGCACCCTCTCCCCCTTCCCTCCCCCTTGGTAACTACTCATCACTTCTCTGTATCAATGAGTCTTATGCTGTTTTGTTCCTTCGGTTTTGCTTTGTTTTTATACTCCACAAATAAGTGAAATCATATGGTACTTGTCTTTCTCCACCTGGCTTATTTCACTGAGCATGATACACTCTAGATCCGTCCATGTTGTTGCAAACAGCAGGATTTCTTTTCTTTTTATGGCTGAATCATATTCCATTGTGTATATGTACCACGTCTTCTTTATCCATTCATCTATTGATGGACATTCATTTTCTCTGTCTTTTAACAAGCAGTTTTAGTTTTGATGAAGTCCAACTAATTTTTTCATCTTTTATCATCAGTGCCTTTAATATCCCATCTTATTGGATATCTTTGCCTTCCTCAAGGTTATTAAGATATTGTCTTCTAGAAACTTTATAATTTTAGCTTTCAAGTTAGGTCTGTGATCTGTTTTGAATTACTTTTTTATGTAAGATATGAGATATAGATTAAGGTTAATTTTTTCCATTCAAATATTTCTATGTTCCAATTCTTGCGAAGATTTTCCTATTTTCTTTTCCCTGTTGAATTACATTAGAAATCGTTACTGAAAATCAATTATGTGTGTGTGTGTGTGTGTGTGTGTGTGTGTGTGTGTGTGTGTACTTCTGGACTTTCTCTTGGGCTATTCAAACAGTCCAAATTTGACACCAATAGCACACTGTCTTAAATGCTGTTGCTTTAAGTTTATAAGATCTTGTAGTGTGAGACGTCCAACTTTGGTCTTTTTCTTTAAGACTGTCATGGCTATTTATGGTCCTTTAGCCATCCTTAACATTTTAGAATCAGCTGATTAGGTTCTAGAAAAAGTCTGCTTTCAAGAATGACTTATATTTTAAAGTATACATTTATTATACTTAACTGATAACATATATTTTGTGCTTATATATGTATCTGTAAATGTAAAGGCCCTTCACATCTTTCTCCCTCACGTCCAGTACGTTTTCTTGAGGGGTAGAGAAAAGGTTGGAATTTGCTAATTCCTTGCAAGTTGTGAAGAACCCTAAGTACGCCCTTCGATGTGTCACACCACATCGCCCATCAGGGCTCGTGGCAGGAAAGACAGGGTGCGGTGGAACCAGAGAGCAAATGGCAGGAGCTCTGCCCCTTGCCATCCTTAGCCCTCCCTCGTCTATTCTGGCATCTCTCAGGCCTGTTCCTTAGACTCCTTGCTGCCTCCATTCATTCTTCTTTTTTTTAAATGAGGTGAAATTTGTGTAACATTGACCTTTTAAAACATGCAGTTGAGTGGCCATTTAGTACATCCACACTTTTGTGTAGTTGTCACTACTGCCTAGTTCCAAACATTTCCATCACCCCCAAAGGAGACTCTGTACCCACTAAGCAGTCACTCTCTGTTCCTCTCACCCCAGCCCCTGCCAACCTCTAATGTGACTATGGATTAACCTATTCTGGATATTTTATGTAAATGGATTCATATGTGATCTTTTGCATCTGGCTGCTTTTGCTTAGCATAATGATGTCAAGATTCATCTACATTGCAGCACCTCATTCCTTTCTATTGCAGAATAATAGTCCATTGTATGGGGTGTGTCACATTTTGTTTATTCATTCATCCGTGGATGGACATTTGGATTGGTCTCATCTTTGGCTATTGTGAAAAGTGCTGCTATGAACATTGATGTACAAGTACTTGTTTGAGTACCCATTTTCAGCTCTTTGGGGCTGATTCCTAGGATTAGAATTGCTGGGCTACATGATAACTCCATTCAACTTTCCGAAGAACCACTTTCATTTATGCTGGGTGAGCAATGAGCCAGGTGGCTGCTTCTTCCCTGCCATGCTCGCCTCCCCATCTCCATTCTTACACTTCACCTCATCTCCAAGCTGGGACGCAGACATTTTATTTTTGCTGCTTTTGTCACCAGCATTCCCAAACCCAGTGTCCTCCTGAGCCACTCTTGGTGAGGCCTGCTTGCCATCTTCTTTTGGCAGCTATCTTGTTCAGCAGCACAGCCGTCCTCTACAGTGTTTTGGTTTCCTACCGTAAGTACTTCCTAGCCTGTTACCAGTCACTCTGATCCTCAAGTCCCCTCCTGGATACCACGCACTTGGGGTTTCTTCATCTCTTCCCACGCTCACCCTCTGCATCCATTCCCACCCCAGATTTCTTGTGCAATGGCTAAACAGTAAACAGACCTGCCTCTACTCTCCTAGTTTTAAGCCCGGGCCACTTGCCAAGTCCTCTGTGCTTTCTCCTGGGCTTATTAATATGTTAGCAGTGCCCTACAGTTGACCTGAAGAGAGATTGTTTTCCCTCTTGCTGCCTGATGCTGCTTCTGCTTGGGTATCATGAAGCCAGCCTTAAGGCTTCTAACTATGGAGAGGTGGCTTTGAACAAGATGCTACCCAATTCAGATCCTTCCCCACCGTTTCCACCCAAGTCAGTTGCCATCCAAAGACGAGGCCCTTCAGATTGTAGGTCACTGCATGGCTGCACTCTGATGGCCTCGGATGCCCCCAGCCAGTGCCACCATGCACTACAACGATGCTCTCTGACCTGTGATGAATTTAAATAGCTGTATCTGTGGCCCCATTTAACGGTGACTTCCTGATTTTATTTTGTTCGCAATATTTTCCTTGTATGTTTGTACACACCCATGTTGTTGGTTTCCAATTAGCTCTCAGGAAACAAGGATTCCTGCACGTGTGAGATAACAGGTGTGGGGTAAGAGGGAGAGGCAGATATGGCTGGGATGTGGCACCTGTGGAAAAAGAAAATTTCCAGATTGGAATAACAAGCTGAGGAAGGCAGGTATGAGGGGCTGGATTAGAAGACCCAGAACACCAAAGATGAGGAATTTTTTTGATGAGGCAGCATTTATAACTATGTCTTCTTGGATATTCCCAAGCCCCTCCTTCAAGAGGCTCCTTCTAGCAAGCTAGACAATGAAGGAGACATTGTCCTTCCCTGAAAAGAATCTTGATGATGGTGCCACCTGAATAGTGGAATTGGAATCCAATGGCAGTTGGCAAATGGGTGGATCTTGAGACACAACAACGGAGCTTTGGTGTGGACAGAAAGCACGAAATCTGGAGGGTTCTGGGTTAGAGACCAAAGACCCCAACAATGTAAAATCTGATGACAGGATTCTTTTAGGAGGTAGGGAAGACTTCTAGGGACTGACTGATAGCCGCCTTTCAGGGAGCTTGAGCTGGTGGGAGATGGCATTGTGAGAGCTGCATACCTGGCTGTGGCCATTCTGACCCTTGTACATTTAGTTCAGGGGGGTCAAAAACTTAAGGTCCAAGCAGTGACTTGAGTAAATGAGCAGGCCACATGTAAGCATGGGCACCCGCTCTGTGTGAGTCACAAGGACCGTGGTGCACTGGAGCCCGTGCCCCCAGCACCTACAGTAGCGCCTGACTCGTGGGAGATACTCAAAAAATACTTGTTAAGTGAACAAAGGTGTGGTTGCTACTTGGCTCCTACCCTGTATTCCCATATGGTTATGAGCCCTGTTTTGCCAGTTTGCCTGAATTTTCAAGAGAAAGTGGAAATTGGGAGTTTTATGTGAAATCTCCCAAGTTTATATTGGCTCAAATTTCTCTAAAGAGTTTGCAACTCCAAACGTAACAGCTTTGATCTCTAGCAAATGCACAGGTTTTAGGAGAACTCTTTAAAATGTTATCATGCCCCTGTCACGGTGATAAAGGCCCTGAGAGCAAGTTTAAGCGAGGAGATTCATGGGAGGAGGCGCATCTCAGATTCTGACGACTTGAATTGTACTTGTGGCTCGGTTCCTGCCATGTCTTTCTGGGTGAATCAAGTTCTCCTTGTAAAAGAGCTCTGGTGGCGGGGGAGGGGGCCAGGGTAACCGAGCCGGGCAGAGTGGTGTGGTGGGAGGTGCCGGGGATTCGCAGTGAGGATGTTTGGCTAGTGTGTGCCCATCCTGTCATTCCACTTGTGCTGAAATACTGAAATATTTCTGTACTGGGAGGTCTCTAGCTACTGCCCTGACTCCCCGGGGGCCCCACCGCAGGCCCCTCCAGACTGCCATACAGCCCAGCAGCCAGAGAGGCCGGGCCTGGCCGTGACAGGGTCTCCAGGACTGTGCGCCATTGCTGGGCCTCCGTTCTCCATAGTCCGTAGAGCCGGGGACATAGTGCTGGTCTCGTATTTTGAACTCACCCCTGGGCAAACCTGAGTTTGAATCCTGGCTCCACTTCTTCCTTAGCTGAGTGTTCCTTGACAGATCACTTAATCTCTTTCAGCTTGACTTTTTTCATTCATGAAATGCAGATACTGCTCCTAATACCACTCTGCTTACAGGGTTGTTGTGAAGAGGAACTGAGATCAGGCTTCTGTTCTTATTGTTTTCCATACTCTTAGCAGGAACCAACATCCTTTCTCACCTTATTTTTGTACAAAGGCTTGGAGAAATAGAGAACTAGAGCAGTGACATGACCTACTGGGTCCCCAAAGTTGGTGGTGCCCAGTTGGCTGCTAATGGGACACCTAGAGAGGTTACTGAATATAGATCCCTGAAGAAATTCTAATTCCGTGGATCTGGGTGGGCTCCAGAAATCATTCTCTTTCTCAAGTGCCCTTAGATGATCTTGACTGACAGCTGAATCTGGGACTTGTCCTGTTCTCTGGTCAAGGCCAGGGACGGCGGCATCTCCAGCGGCTGCCTCTTCACACAGAACCTGGTGTAGCACCCTACCTTCCACAAGTGCTCAATGTACAGGACTGGCAGGCCAGTGTGAACCAATGCGTGCCCTTAGCCAGTTGGGGTGGTGTATTCCCCCACCCCTTTGTTGCTGCCTCTGTCACAGAAACCTTGTCCCATCCCCCAGGTGAGCTCTAGGCTTCCCATAAGCCTGAGAGCAAAGGACAAGGGGAGAAGATGCCTGAGCATCTCATTGGGCTCAGGATCAGACACACAGGGTGAGGACTGGGTTTCCTTCCCAGGAGGGGAGGTCTAGTCAAGGCAGATTAGCTTGTTTATGAGGGTTTTCTCCATCATATCCCTTAGGGCACAGACCCAGTTGGCTGACCTTGTGCCAGCCACCTGTTCTCCCTGTGTGCTTAGCTGGGTTCCAGCACCCTCCTGCCCTCTCTCATCTGGTGGGCTTGCGGCAACTGTCCCGCCTCCTCTGTCAGCAGCTGCGCTCAGTGCTTCAAGGTTACACCCTCAGAGGCCATCCCTGGAGGTAGACTCTTAGAGGGTGCAGCCTTGGGGGCTCTGCCTGTAGCCTTGGGGGCTCTACCTGCAGCCTTGGGGGCTCTGCCTGCAGCCTTGGGGGCTCTGCATGCAGCCTTGAGGGGCTCTGCATGCAGCCTTGGGGTCTCTGCCTGCAGTCTTAGGGGCTCTGCCTGCAGCCTTGGGGGCTCTGTGTGCAGCCTTGGAGGCTCTACCTGCAGCCTTGGGGGCTCTGCGTGCAGTCTTGGGGGCTCTGCCTGCATCCTCGGGGGCTCTGCCTGCAGCCTTGGGGGCTCTGTGTGCAGCGGTGCCTCCGGTGCTGCATTAGTTCCACATGGCAAGGACATGGAAGGTGGAGTAGGGGTGCAGGGTTGCAAGACAGATGCCAAGGGAGGAGAAGGAGAAGGGAGCCAATGGCAGGAAAAAGAGGAAGTGGCAGAAAAAGACTCAGGAAGCGAGGCCAAAAAAGACCTAAGAAGAGAGAAGTTAAAATCTGGGAAGGCAATGTGGAGGTGAGTGGTATGCATAGCACAGGCGTGGAGAGTGTGATTGCCAGTATTTGAGGAGGAGTGATATCCATGAGCACGTTTTCTTTTTTGTTTAAACATGTTCCTGGGTAGGAACTCCTACAGTGACTCAACAGAGGCAATAGGTAAGAGTTTCTGGGTTTGCCACCGCTGACCGAGGTTTCCCAGCAGTGAGATCCTGGGAATCTCTGGGAGTGTGTGCGGTGACTCAGATGACCACAAGCCTCCCTGCTCTCTCACTTGCACACCTGTTTATGGACCAGCCCGTGCTCTCAGAGGTCCTCAACTCGGTTTCTCTAAGTCTGCTTTCCTCAAAGCCTGCGTTTCCTGGGAGCCGTGACTCTGCGATTGCTGTCCAATCCTTTGCAGGCTCTTGCACAAAGCATTTTTCCCATCTGTGTCTCAGATTTCTGACCCATAAAATGAACCTCAGGCTTGCTGCTAACTCCTTGCCACGTGGAGCAGTGAATTAATGTCTTTAAGGAACTTGGAGCTTGTCAGAGGGAAGATGCTACAGTCGGCTTTGATTCTTCTCTCCACCCTCACCCCCCTGCACTCCTGGTAGCCGAATCCTGCTCTTTCCTTCCTTACTGTTCACTGCGTAAGCGAGCCCTGGATTGCCAGAGCAAGGCACCTGGGGTCTGGGGTCTCGGTAGGCCCCAAGTCTTCAGTCCTCATCCCAAGCACCTCTGCAGCATTTGACACTGTTGACCACCTGCTTCCTTCTTTTTAAAATTAGGGAACTAATGCATGTTCATTGGTAAAAGGAGGAAAGAAAAGAAGGGAGGGGGAAGGGAGGGAGGGAGGAAGGGAGGAAGGAAGAAAGGAAGGAAGGAAGGAGGAAATCCAGCAGTGTAAACTTGAATTTAAGTGAAATATGAAAGCCAGTAGTCCTTGCACCTCCTCCATGTAATCATGAGGTCTGCATCAAGCCCCGCGCCCTCTCCCACCCCCTTTTCTGAGCACTTGCCAAGTGTCTGTTATCTCTTATTTGAGGTCAGTGACTGTTCACCTCTATCTATGCCTTTGTCACTGGGCGCAATGCCTAGCATATAGTAGGCATTCATTAAGGATCTGTAGAAAGAATGAATGAATAAGTTAATAGTAAGAAAATTGGACTAACATTCAAATCTTTGCTGCTTCCTTGTTGGGTGAACTCGTTTACTTTGCTCTTAAAATTGGGGCACCTTGTGCCCTCCCTGCTGCTCCGCGGAGTTCTTTTGAAATTTAATGTGATGCCAGTAATAGAACCATCACAGTGCCTGGCACTGTGTGAGCCTTCAATTAATGTGCATTTAATCAGACTCTACAGGGACCCAGTTGCCCTTCTCTCTCGGCAGACCTGGCCCCCTGCTGCTGACTGCTCCCACCGTGAAGAGCCTGTGCTGCCAGCTGTGGAGAAAGGGCTGAGAAGTTGCCAGCCTGCTTACAGGGAACTTATGGTTTGCCTGGGGAGACGTAGTCAAGCCCCACCCAGTGGAGCTGCAACACAGATGCTGAGCCAAAGACCTAGTGTTTGGGGAAGCGAAGGGGAAAGACACAGGAAGAGAGTTTCGAAGCAAACGTGTGGTGATGGGTTATTCCTCTGAGAAGAATGAATACATTAATTTTAGGCCAACTTTCATATTAAAGGTTTGGACAGGATATCCATGTGGGAGTCATCACCTGCTACCTCTTAGCCAGATCTCAGCTGATCCTTCCGTGTCAGGGACTCAAACTTTTATGCCATGATCCAATAAAAAGGTCCACTTCACATTGCCAGTACGCACACACACTCACACATCATGGATGTAACCAGAGCAAAAGCTTCACAATGCAACACTTAATTCCAGCTAGGGGGTGACTGTGGTGCCTTTGTTTAATCCTGTTAAAGGTGCTGTTGGCACCCACTAAACTGGTCTCCTGGACCACGGATGGGGTGGTCCCCCGCTGGCCCAGTCTGTCTGGCTCAGTGATGGCACTTGAGGTTTTCTTTCAGTTCCACTCTGCTATTGTTCTTTGGCTCTGGTTCCCAGTTGAGAAAAGCAGAGCTCAGTGACAGTAAGACTTTGTCCAAGGATGTAGACCTGGTAAGTGGCAAAGCCGAGGGCCCAGCACAGGTCTGAATGACTCCAGAGCCCGTGCTCTGAGTCATGTCCCTCTCTATACTTTGTCTAGGGACTCTGCCAGCCCCTCACTGGGCTGCTAAGCAAGAATCATTAAGGGTGGCCTGTTTCTTTGTACCCCAAGATGTTTGGCCAAGGTGACAGCTAAGCTGGCCCTGTATGATCGATCAAGTGCCACATAGCCAAGAGCTGAGTGGGCATCCCTTAGTCAGTGAGATTTTCTTGTCCCCTGCCTCCCAAATGCAAAGTTGGGTGTAGAGAAAAGGTGCAGAGCAGCAGAAGATGGAGCTGTGTCTCCACCGCCACCTTGTCATCCTCACGCCTTTCCCTCCTCCTTCGGGCCCCTTAGAAACGAGGAGAGGCAGTCTCCTGTGCCACCCCAGGAAAGAAGGAAAGCTGAAGAAAGGCCATTAGAGAGACAAGAGCAGAGAATATCCAGAGTACAGACAGAAGGAAGTACTTCCAGAGAAGGCTGTGCCTCTAACATCTCTGAGATCCAAAAGCTGCTGGAAGGCAGTGAGCTCATGGGGAGGTGGAGGCAGTTAAAGTGTTTGACTGGTCACGGTTATGAAACCATCAGCAGTGAGAGGTGAGAGGAAGGGGGTTCTGGGCGCCCTGTCGAGATAAGGGGGAGCTCGCTGAGGCGGCGGGCAGAGCTAGTGTCCTGCCAAGCTGGTCTTTCCCCCTCTTTGTGATAAGCAGTGGGTCACTGATACAATGACTATACACGCTGACATACCACAGGCTACAAGGAAGCACAGACTGCACAACAAAGACCACTCTGACAGCCAGTTTGTTTTTGCAGTCTCTTATTTAGTACTGGAAACTAGCAAGCGGAACTGGTTTGAACTGATCTTAGTACTTTTTTCCTCCATGGACCTTAGAGCACAAATTAGATATATATAAAATGGCTTTGGGTTTTGTTTTGTTTTTTCACTGATCCTTGCAACATCCTGGAAAGGGCAGTAATTATTCTATGACACGAAACTAATATAGAAAATGGCTCACCCCTCACTGAAGGTGGCGGTGTGGGTGAGTGGCAGAATTAGAATGAAAGTCTGGATGTGATTTCTAGAACCTTGAATGTTGGGGTTGGTGCACTCACTGCAGGGAGACCTGGGCTGGGCACCTAGGAACGCTTACCACTCCCAAGAATCTTTAGATTACGTTGAGCGCTAATCATTTCTTTAGCCCATGCCCACTGTTTACTTAATAGTTTGTACCATATATTAACTTGTTATTGTTGGTGTTTTTGTAAAAAACTAATTTTTTCCCTTTTGTATTAGTTTACTCTTCTCAAATTTGAGGATAAACTCCTGCAAGTTAGGATAAACTTCTACATTTCCTATTTCTTTCTTAACCCTCTGCCTTCAGTCCCCACCTGACCCTCCAAAACCTGAATGTGTATACAGACCCCACAGTCCTATAAAGAATTCACCGAGGGTATGACACATATTCTACACTATGTACCCAGTGAATTAGCTAGTGATGTGGTAGCTCTGTTTTCAGACAGCTTAGGGTTTGACACTTCCTAGAGTAAGTGAACATCAGTGAAGGAATAAAGAGTGGGTGGTGACCACCGTGCTGACCACCAGGAGAGACGGCACAGCACAGTGGCTCCTACAATGGCCTCTCCCTGTTTTTCCTGGCCACAGCCTCCAATCTTGGACTCCCAAGAGCTGAGCCAGGGAGAGGAAGGCACATCTACACTGCCTCCCTTCCTTCTTGGATTTAAGGATTGCTTTGCTCAATCAAGAACTGGCTCTTGAAAATCAGGAAAACAACTCCATTTATAGTTGCATCAAAAAGAATAAAATACCTAGGAATAAACCTAACCAAGGAGGTGAAAAACTTTTACTCTAAAAACTATAAGACACTCATGATAGAAATTAAAGAAGACACCAATAAATGGAAACACAACCTGTGCTCATGGTTAGGAAGAATTAATATTGTCAAAGTGGCCATCCTGCCTAAAACAATTTACAGATTCAATCCCTATCAAAATACCAGCAGCATTCTTCAATGAACTAGAACAAATAGTTCTAAAATTCATATGGAACCACAAAAGACTCCAAATAGCCAAAGCAATCCTGAGAAAGAAGTACAAAGCTGGGGGGATTATGCTCCTTGACTTCAAGCTCTACTACAGAGCTATAGTAATCAAAATAATTTGGTACTGGCACAAGAACAGACCCACGGCGCAATGGAACAGAATAGAGGGCCCAGATATAAATCCATGCAGATATGGTCAATTAATATACGATAAAGGAGCCATGAATATACAAAGGGGAAATGACAGCCTGTTCAACAACTGGTGTTGGCAAAACTGGACAGCTACATGTAAGAGAATGAAACTGGATTATTGTCTAACTCCATACAGAAAAGTAAACTTGAAGTGGATCCAAGACCTGAATGTAAGTTATGAAATCATAAAACTCTTAGAAGAAAACATAGGCAAAAATCTCTTGAATATAAGCATGAGCAACTTTTTCCTGGACATATCTCCTTGGACAAGGGAAACAAAATAAAAAACGAACGAACTAAAAATCGAAAAAATGTCAAACTAAAAAAATTATGTCAACTGTACATAAAAAGCTGTACAGTAAAGGTCACCACCAGTAGAACAAAAAGGCAAATATATATGGGAAAATATATTCATAAATGATTCATCTGATAAAGGGTTAACATCCAAATAGAACTCATACATGTCAACACCCAAAAATCAAATAACCCAATTAAGAAATGCGTGGAGGACTCGAATAGACACTTCTCTAAAGAAGACATACAAATGGCCAACAGGCACACTAAAAGGTGCTCCACTTCACTTTCATCAGGAAATGCAAATTAAAACCACTATGAGATATTACTTCACAATAGTTAGGATGGCCACTATCCAAAAGATAAGAAACAACAAATGCTGGCGAGGATGCGGAGAAATGGGAACCTTCCTGCACTGTTGGTGGGAATGTAAATTGTTGCAACCCCTGTGGAAAGCAATATAGAGGCTCCTCAAAAAACTAAAAATAGAAATGCCATTTGACCCAGTAATCCCACTCCTAGGAATTTACCCAATGAAAACAAAATCCCTGATTCTAAAAGACATATGCACCCCTATGTTTATCACAGCACTATTTACAATAGCAAAGATATGGAGGCAACCTAAGTGTCTATCAGTAGATGAATGGATAAAGAAGATGTGGCACATATACACAATGGAATATTATTAAGGCATACGAAGAAAACAAATCTTACCATTTGCAACAACATGAATAGATCTAGAGGATATTATACTCAGTGAAATAAGCCAGGCGAAGAAAGACAAATACCAAATGATCTCACTTATTTTGGAGAGTATAAAAACCAAACAGAAGAACCAAAATTGCAGTACTCATAGACAGCAGGAAGGGACTAGTGGTTACCAAGGGGGAGGGGTTGGAGCAGGTGAGTGAGGAGGGGGAAGGGGATAATGGGCCACAATAATTTGCAATCACCATATAAGTTGGTCACAGGGATGGTAGTACGGCATGAAGAATATAGTTAATGATTCTGTAACATCTTACATTGATAGATAGTGACCACATTAAAGGGGGTGAGGATTTAATAATATGGGTAACTGTTGAACCACTCACTGTATTGTATATTTGAAACCAACATAACATTGTCTATCAATGATACTTTAAAAAAGAGAAAAAAAAGAATTGGCTCTTGAAATTTGCCTGGGGTGCGGGGATGCGCCCCGATCCTTGGGTTTGGCTTTTGTGATTTCTGGCCTTTCTCATGCTTTCTCGTCCCATTTTCTGAATGTTCCCGCTGGATGAGAGATTGTCATCCTGCCACACTTCATTGTCCTGGGGGAGAGTGTCCTGAAGACCCTTGTTTCACATTACCAGGTCCAGGATTGCTATCTTTGGAGAGATAGGGGTCTGAATAGGTCTGCCTCTCAAATTGTTCTGCATCTGGAGTTGATAGGAGTTGGGGGAGGTGAATGGGGAGCTGGAAACAAAGGTTTGTGGAGCCCGCCCAGGATTTTCAACCCTCTCCCATGAAGAGCCCTAGATCAATGACAAGTGGGAGAACAGCCATTGCAACTCCATCCATCTTTTTTTGTCTTTTTTCATTTGCATAGATTTGAGCCAGTTAAGCATCAGCCAACACTCTTATACATCAGCCTGTAACCCAATTTGTCTCTCCCATATTTTTTAACCTCTAAGAGTGCATAGGTACATTGTGCATAGGTATATAGGTATGTAGGTATATAGATATGTCCTGAAATGCAATTCAGATTTGTTTTTAGGGACTGAAATACTTAGAATGCATTTGGGGGGCTTTATTATTTAAGGGAACTTGTGATGTATCTGCCAGCAACATTAAGTTTTCATTTGTGTGTGTTTATCATCAAGTCACAGATGATAACATTTGGATCATCCCTAAATCTTTGTGTTATAGATAAGAAACTGACGGTCAGAGGGTGTCCCTGAGACAATGAAGCTAGTGGGCGAATGAGGACCAAAACGTGGGCTGCCAGACACCTGCCCAGTGCTCTTCCTCTCACAGGGACAACGAGATGTGGCAGAACTTTTGATTCTACTGTGTATTTCATTCCCATCTCTTCTTGTCTACTTAAAACATTTTTTTGAATTTGAAACCATGTAATGCATGTCTTCCCAGAGGAAACTACCATAAGTTTAATATGCCTTCGTTTCTTATATGCCTGTAGGACACATATGTGCTTATAAATCTTATACTTGTAGACATCAGTACATTTTTACATAAACCTTTTATTTTAGAATAGTTTAAAATTGCAAGGATAGTGCAGGGAGCTCTGTTCACCTCACTCCCAGTTTCCTCTTTTTAAAAAAATTTTTTATTAAGGCATTATTGATATACTCTCTTATGAAGGTTCCACATTAAAAAAAATTTTAGTTACTACATTTACCCATATTATCAAGTCCCCCCACTTACCCCAATGTAGTCACTGTCCATCACTGTAGTAAGATGCCACAGATTCACTGTTTGTCTTCTCTGTGCTACACTGTTCTCCCCATGACTCCCCACACCATGAGTACTAAACATAATAACCCTCAATCCCCTTCTCCCTACCTCCCCACCCGCCCTCCCACACCCCTCCCCTTTGGTAACCACTAGTCCCTTCTTGGGGTCTGTGAGTCTGCTGCTATTTTGTTTCTTACAGTTTTGCTTCATTGTTATACTCCACAAATGAGGGAAATCATTTGGTACTTGTCTTTCTCCACCTGGCTTATTTCACTGAGCATAATATCCTCCAGCTCCATCCATGTTGTTGCAAATGGTAGGATTTGTTTCTTTCTTATGGCTGAATAGTATTCCATTGTGTATATGTACCACATCTTCTTTACCCATTCATCAACTGATGGATACTTAGGTAGCTTCCATATCTTGGCTATTGTAAATAGTGCTGCAATAAACATAGGGGTGCACATGTCTTTTTGAGTCTGAGAAGTTGTATTCTTTGGGTAAATTCCAAGGAGTGGGATTCCCGGGTCAAATGGTATTTCTATTTTTAGTTGTGAACGGATGGCTCACAACCCATCCATCAAGGAGGGTTCCCCTTTCTCTGCATCCTCACCAGCATTTGTTGTCCTTAGTCTTTTTGATGCTGGCCATCCTAACTGGTGTGAAGTGATATCTCATTGTGGTTTTACTTTGTGTCAACCTGATGATTAGTGATGTGGAGCATCTTTTCATGCGTCTGTTGGCCATCTGAATTTCTTCGTTGGAGAATTGTCTCTTCATATCCCCTGCCCATTTTTAATTGGGTCATTTGCTTTTTGAGTGTTGAGGTTTGTGAGTGCTTTATGTATTTTGGATGTTAACCCCTTGTCGGATATGTCATTTACAAATATATTCTCCCATAGTGTAGGATGCCTTTTTGTTCTGTTGATGGTGTCCTTTGCCATACAGAAACCTTTTAGTTTGATGTAGTCCCAGTTTCCTCTTATTAATGCCTTATATTAGTGCCACACACTTGTCACAGTTAATATACCAATGTCGATACGTTACGATGAGCGAAACTTTGTACTTTATTCTCATGTCCTTTCTCTGCCCCAGGGTCCTGCCCATATGACCACATCACATTTAGGCATCGTGTCTCCTTCGGCTCCTCTTTTTTTTGTTTTTTTTGATAGATTCACTTTTGTAATATATATGGCAACTTTTTTTCACATAACTGAAATCTTTCTGGGTTAGTGAGTGAGGGCTTCCACGCCTTTTAAACCACCATTGGATGGCCCTGCCCTGTCATTTGACTCAGCCCTTGGCAGCGAGCCCTGTTGGAGAGTGTCCTGGGCCGAGGTGCCATCCAGTGAGCTGGACGAGATGCTTCCTGTTGCCTCAAGAGTTTTGACATGATCAGAGTCGGGAGCTCAGAAGTAACTGAACAGACAGAGCTCAGAGAAAAGGAGCCAGCGGCCTTGCACTGAGCCTACCCCATAGCTCTCCCCTCTCCCCACACAGGTCTGGGTATGACGTTTACACCTGTGCTTGAAGTACTTTTCCATAAAAGGGCTGGGCTTGTTCTGGGAGGCCGTGCTGAAGAAAAGAATCCAGCAGCAATGTGAGCCATCCGACTGTGGGGCCACTGCTCGGGTATGTGGACCGTCCCTGTCCCTGGGTATTTCCAGCAGGGCTTGGCGGCTACCTGTCAGGAGTGCATGAGTAGCAGCTTGGTATTAACCTGTGAAAGCAGTTTCTGATGATTATCAACTCTTAAGTGGAAAAAAATCTGAAAAATGCCCTAGGGGCAGTGGGGCAGAATGGCCTCTTTCCTTCTCCAGCCTGGCTGGACTCTGGTGAGCAGCTCATTGGTATTAGTTGATGAGGAGAAACCTTCCAGATCCTTCATGCTGTCTCTGCCTCCTCAGAAGGGCCAGTCATGTTTTGAGACAGCTCTTATTTTTAAATTTTGCCTTTTTCACTCAGGTTTGCTCCTCTGCAGCGGTCCCTCTGATCTACCTTAAACCCCCACTTAAACTTACTCACCCACCTGCAAGCCCCAAGCTCACCTCTTCAGCCTGGCCGTTTATCTCTGACCTCAGTCACACAGGCCCCGTAGCTGTGCTCCAGGGCGGTGTCCTCCGCTGCCCACCAGGGATTACAAACACACTCCTTTAGGACTGACGTTCTCTGACTTGAGATTTGACACATCAGAGGAGGGGAAGAGACAGACAACCTTCTTTGTCTCATTCCACAGAGGCCCCCAGTAGGCTTCCCACACTGCAAAACAGAATAAATCATTTCTCAGAAAGGAGGCGGGAAGCCAAAGTCCTTTCCTCCCCAGCAGCCTGGTGAGGCTGCCAGGACCGTGGGTCGCCCAAGCTGGGCAGAGGCGCCAAGCTCCCAACGTCTTGTGAGGGAGTCCCTCCACTTGGGGAAGGGGGAGACACGACACACAGCTGGTTTTTCTCACTGCACACAGAGTCTCTGATGCCAGGTCTCAGCAGGTATTGAGGCAGACATATCCCCCTGACCCTGCTTCCTCACCTCTGCCCTCTTCCCATCAATTCAGAGATGACAATTTGTCCTGAGGTGGAGTGGGGGACGAGGGCACCTGCAGCCACTGACCCCTGCTGTACCCTTGCTTCATTCCCTTCTGGGGCTCAGACCCCACTGAACACTGGGGGATGGTTTTTTTGAGTAAAAAAGCTGAGAAGTACTTTGCAAAATGCAATTGCTTAATAATGAATATTAGGAGGTAGCCTGGGGCCACCGTTTTAGCAAACTCATCTATGCTGAGAGGACAGGAGAGAGGGAGGTTTCCCAGGCAGGAGAAACCCGGAAGCGACACTGGGTGGGGGTTGGGGTGGAGGCTTCCTGGGGTATTTGGAGGATACTGAGACCTGGACATGGAATAGCAGAAAAAATAGCAACTTTGCTCTCAGGGAATCTTTACTCTCCCAAATGCTGATTTCATCAACCCAAATCAGGTCTCTGCTCATGTTTGCTGGGACCTATTTTAGGAGAGCCTTATAAATACACAAAGGCGGAAATGCCTGGGTGGGGTGGGTGGCAGGAGGATGTGGTTCCACTCCAGGACAGGATCTGACTCAAATCACACCTCCCTCCTGGATTCCAAGCTGTCAGGAGGGATGCCTCTGAGGAGGTGTTTGGAAGGAGGTGCTGAGAGTAGAACTGGACTCTGTGGCCTAGTGCAGTTCCTCCTGATGGCCTTGGTGGCCTGCATCCCCAACGGGAGCCCTAGGCACAGGGCAGAGAAGTGTGCCAGGCTGGGGCAGTGGGAGCAGGGAGGAAAGGAGAGCCGGGCGCCTCTTCTCCAACTCCCTGCAGTGCCTCTGTGCTCCACCCGCCTCATCCTGGCTGCGTTACATGGATCTGATCCCCAATGTATGTGTCAGTCCTTCCCTGGCTAGACCCACCTCCCTGCATATGGACACCTTGTTCGACATACCTTTGTTCCCCTCTAGGACCTAGTGACTTCAGTCAGTGTTTATTGAACTGAAAATTCACACGTCTTAGAGTGTATCAAATTTATCTAGACCCTTACCCTTATTTTTCAGGTAAGATGAGCGATGGGCCCAAGTAGCTTCTGCTATTTAGCTGCATGTCATCTCCAAGTCATTCAGCTCAAGCAAGCTGTGCCAGAGAGGGAGCACCCAGAGTGGGATACTGCTGTGTAGGGCTCAGCTGTGGCAGCAAAGGGCAGGCAGGAGGGCTCCAGATACCCGCCTGGCCATTTTGCATGTGACAGGTCTTTGAAGAACCAGGATTCTAAGAGCATTTCCCCAGATGCTCAGCTGGTTGCCAGCTGGCTTTGAGAGCCCTGGAAAGGAGAAGACTATTGTGTCGACTGCTTGGGGGGTTGGTGTGGGCTCCCTTGGGGGTGAGAGCACAGAGGGTAGAGGTGGCAGCTCCCCCCACCCACCCTCAGCTTTCTCCTACGATCTGAGAGGCGGGCAGTGGAAGGGGTGTGTGTGGGGAGGGGCTGAGAGGGAAGCAGGCCCTTTCAAATGCCAGTCAGACTCCTTTGTGAGCTGTTTATCCCACTTGGTGCCCAAGGGTGCAACGTGAGTCATTTAATCTAATTGGTTTAATAAGTAAATGGTTCGGGTACAAAGATGAGGGGTTGTGTCTGAGAGGGAGTGGCTGCTATCTACAAGACCTACCTGGGTAGCTTTGAAAAGGGGCCTGTTGCCTGCTCTCTAGGGATCCTGATAATTAAACTGGGGTGGAGATACATGGGGCAGGAGGTGGAAGGGGGGCCCCTGATGTTGAGGTGGAGAGAGAAGTAGAGGCCATGGGCGCTTTTTGTTCCTTAGCGTGTACAGTACTGTTCGGGAGTTTCAGCACATTCACAAGGTCATGCAACCATTGCCACCATCTGCTTCTAGAACATTTTAATCATTCCCAAAAGAAACCCAGCGCCCAGCAGCCGTGACTCCTCATTCCCTTCCCTCCAGCACTGACAAAACCTCTAATCTACTTTCTGTCTCTGGATGTGCCTGTTGTGACCATTTCATATAAATGGGGTCATACAACATGTGGCCTTTTGTGTCTGGCTTCTTTCTCTTAGTATAATGTTTTCAAGGCTCATCCTTGTTATATTAGGCATCAGAACCTTATTCCTTTTTATTGATGAATAATATTCCATTGTATGGATAGACTGCATTTTGTTTATCCATTCATCATTGATGGATGCTAAGGTTGTTTCTACTTTCTGGCTATTAAGAATAATGCTGCTGTAGGGAAAGGGACTGGGGAGGATGGGTGGGAAGGGAGGGATAAGGGTGGGAAAAAAGAAAGGGGGCATTATGATTAACATGTATAGTGGGGGGGGCACGGGGAGGGCTGTGCAACACAGAGAAGACAAGTGGTGATTTTACAGCATCTTACTACGCTGATGGACAGTGACTGTGAACGGGTATGTGGGGGGGACTTGGTGAAGGGGGGAGCCTAGTAAACATAATGTCCTTCATGTAATTGTAGATTAATGATACCAAAATAAAACTAATAAAAAAAAAAGAATAATGCTGCTGTGACGCTTCATTCCTCTTGGGTATACACCAGTGAGTAGAATTGTGGTGACTCTAAGTTCAGCCTTCTGAGTCACTGCCAGACTGTTTTCCAAGGTGGTCACACCATTTTACATCCCCACCAGCCGTGTAAAGGATTCTGGTTTCTTCCACATCCTCACCAACACCTGTCTTTTTGGTGACAGCTATCCTAGTGGGTGTGAAGTGATTCTGTACTTGTTTTGAAATAATTTCTACCTTCTCCTGCCAGTTAGGTTAAGTCCAACATTGTCATCTCCATTCCACACAGAAATCAGCTGTCCCGGGGGAAGGAATGTACACCAGGTCACAGAGGTGAATTGTTGGACAGAAACAGCAAATGTTTTAAAGATGTCTGTGATATTACTGTTGAAGGGGAAAAAATAATGATACATATAGTAGAAGCCCATTGATGTTTTAAAAATATACATTCCCATCATATGGGCAAAAATTCTGAAGGCTGATACATGGTGCTGATGACGTTGCCTAGAAACACTTTAAAATAATGCTAGTGATAGTGTGAATTGTTTTCAAATCTTTTTGGAAAGTAATATGTCAATTACTAAAATTTTAAAAATACACTTTACCTCAAAATCTCACTTTGGAACTTGGTCTGTAGAAATCATAGCCTTCCTTGTTTGAAGCATTGTTTGGAAATAGTTCAATGTCTTTCAATAGGAAAATAGTTTGTTAAATTGTACAATTGCCATACCATGGAATATTATTGCAGCTATTTTAAGAAGATGAATTATGCTTTGACCTAGAGAAGTACCTGGGATGTGAGTAAGAAAAGCAATTCCAGAGTCATATATATGTAATATGACTCTATTTTTTAAAACAAAAAACTAGTAAATTCTTTCAGTGTGTAAACAAGTGAAAAGGTATGGAAATTTGTGGTGGGGAGAGAGAGAGGAGATCCTTTCTCAAAAATGTGTCTCTGTAGTTTACTGCTTGTGGTGAACAACTGGAACCATGTATAGGAATAGCAGAATAATGGATAAGAACAGACCCTGGAAAGGGAGATCCTGTGTTCAAATCCTGACTCCGCCATGTACCAGCTATAAGACTTTGGGCAAGTTAGTTAACCTCTCTGAATTTCAATTTCAATTTCCATAGAATGGAGATAATAATAGTACCTATCTCAAAGGATTTTTATGAGAAATAAATGAGATAATATCTGTAAAATGTTTAGCACACTGCCTGGCACATAGTTAATACTGAATGTGTTAACTCAGATTTTTCTTACTATCTCCAGCATTTATTGTGCACTTACTTACATTCTGTTCTTGTTTGATCCTTACAGATACTTATAGTGATCCTGATAAGGTAAATCTGACAAACATCACCATTTTAGAGAAGGAAACCAAGGTTTAGAGATTAAGATTACATAGCTAGATGTATCTGACTCTAGAGTTCTGCCTCTTTACCATTGTGTGAAACTATTAACAGTGATGTCATTCATTCAACAAGTGCCTACTGTGTGCTAGGCATAATGAACAAATTATGTGTGGGAGAAGGCAAATAAAAAAGAGAAAGTCCACAGACTGGGTAAGTTATCTGGTGTGAGAAGGTAAGAAACGTGAGGAGCAGCCCATAGGGAGGGGAGTGGACATGACAGGGATGGTAGGTTTCTCCTTGATGAACTTCTGTATTCTGTGATATTGGGGGAGGATGGTGTTCATATGCTCCCTTTATTTTAGCAAAAAGCTTCTGGGCTCCAGTCAGAGAGCCATGGCAGGTGCCTGGGTGGGACTTGGGGAGGGCAGATGGAAACAATCAGGTTGCTCTATAAAATCCAGGTCTCCTTAGGGGCAGTGACTTACTTCCATTCCCAGACCCAGCAAACTCCACCTACTCTGAGAACACCTACTGTAGACCTGCGTCACCATGCTGTCTTCCCTGACCACCAGGATCCTCCTCTCTGAATTCTGGAAGTCTTCCTCACTCTGCATGTGTGAAGCAGAATCATGTCATGGAAAAAGCACAGGAGGGATACAGACATGGGTGTGAGATCCAGCCCACCATTTGCAGCCAGGCGGAACCATAAACATCCGCAGTGACTTCTTACTCCTGACCTGACCTGAGTCTCCATTTCCTTACTGTAAATGGGACTGCATAATATTGGCTTCCTAGGGTTGTTGTGAGGATTAATTGGTCAGCAATGGGAAGACTGGACTTTGGAACTAAACAGAAGTGGTTTGAATTCCAGTTATGGGATCTTGAGCGAATCATGTAAACTCTTTAAACCTCAGCTTTGTTTTTACAATGGGGAGAGTGATAACATTAGCTTGCACCCTTATTGTGCTTTGGAAATCAATGTGAAATGCCTGCCCAAGTGTAAACAACCAGTACATAGTAGCTAGGACCGTGATACTAAAGGAGTTGCCTGTTAACCCTCTGCGTGGAGCAAATGTTGATTTAATTCATTCATGACCTAATTCATCCTTTTTTTTTAATTGAAGAGTTTATTTATAAACTTTTATCCCACTTAGATTTGCTTTTTTTTTTTATTAAGGTATCATTGATATACAATCTTATGAAGGTTTCACATGAGCAACATTGTGGTTACTACATTCACCCATATTATCAAGTCCCCCCCACCCCATTGCAGTCACTGTCCATTAGCGTAGTAAGATGCTATAGAGTCATTACTTGTCTTCTCTGTGCTATACTGCCTTCCCTGTGACCCCCCTACATTATGTGTGCTAATCCCCTTCTCCCTCCCTACCCCAACTCCCTTTGGTAACCGCTAGTCCCTTCTTGGGTTCTGTGATTCTGCTGCTGTTTTCTTCCTTCAGTTTTGCTTTGTTCTTATACTCCACAGATGAGTGAAATCATTTGGTACCTGTTTTTCCCCACTTGGCTTATTTCACTGAGCATAACTAGCTCCATCCATGTTGTGGCAAATGGTAGGATTTGTCTTCTTATGGCTGAATAATATTCCATTGTGTATATGTACCATATCTTCTTTATCCATTCATCTACTGATGGACACTTAGGTCGTGTCCATGTTTTGGCTATTGTAAATAGTGCTGTGCTAAACATAGGGGTGCACCTGATTCATCCTTTTAACTGAATGCTAGAGGGGTGGGGAGATGAGACAACTGAGTTTCAGTGAAGTTCAGGAGCTTGCTGAAGGTCACACAGATAGAAAGTGGCAGGGCTGGGATTCAATTCTAGGTCTTTCTGGCTCCAAAACTTGTTCTTAATGCAATAGTTAATGCTTGATCCCCTATCCAGAGCCAAGCAATGCAGCTATGTGTACACAAGATGCTCAGTAAATCTAGTTAATTGGCTGCTCACACAGCTTCCTCTATAATTTTACAGGTTTCTTTTTTAAAGCTTTTTTTCCTCTTATGAGCTATTTAGTTCAACCATCATAACTCGAATAACTGATCCAAGAAGCCAATTTAAAATAAATAACATGCAGTCTTTGTGAGAGACCATATCTGTTTGTGTGTGGTGGTGAACTCCAGGGAAACCTAGCTTGGTGCCTCAGCCCACACAAGGGAATATTTGCATCTTACTCTACAAATTGCCTACAACAGGCTCTTTGAAAGATGGAAAACATAGTCCCCTAAGACCTAGGAGTGCTGAACAGTTAATAGATTCCCAAGGGTTTTATGTGTTACTGGGATACCAACCTTCAGCACAGGTCATTAAATATCAAAGATTATGCTCAAGGAGCCAAAAAATAATCTAAGTTCTCTGTGTCTCACTTCTCTTCACAAGTACTCCAAGTAGGGGAAAGTTCCAGAAACCATTTAGGTATCACACAGGTAAAATGAGAGTCTCACAGATTCAAAAGGTTGAAATAATAAACCATCAGCAGCACGTGGCTCAGTGATAAGTTTCCCTCCTGCTTTTCATCCCGGGGCTTCCTTGCAGCATCAGCTCTTCTGAAGCGCTCTGCCCTTTATTTCCTCCTTTTCTGGGGCCAGGATCAGAGTGGCCCACCCAGCGGCCGAGCAGTCCTGGGCAGGTCCTTTCCTGAGCTCCCCTTGAGTTCCTCTTCGGTTCCCACCAGACCCTGTCGATCTGTTCACTGAGGTTCTCTGAACTGAATCGGGCACACACGCTGCTCCTTAGTTCTGTCTCCTCAGCAAAAATAGAGTTGAACCACTTGCTCAACTTTGAATAGTGCTTGTGACAAATCTAGGGAATGTTTACCCTGAAAATTTTCTTTGTTTGCCAAGTTAGCCACTTTCATATTCTTGGCTTCCCGTCCCCTCCAAGTGTCCTCCATGTGGAGGATTTCACAATGTGTCCGAGCAGCAGTGCTGTGCCGTCCCCGCTTCCATACATGGTTCTGTGCAGCTGTCGCTTCTGTCCAGGTATGGTGGCAGACCTGGGTCAGCCACTGGCCCAGGGGAAAGAGAGGGTGGAAGAAATTCTGAGGCTGGGGGCAGAGGGCAGGGCGTGGAAGAGAGGGTCTTGGAACGAGCTTTGATTCTCCTGAACTATTTGTGCGTCTGTAGCCAGCATTCCTGTTAATCTGGCTGTAAAGGGTCTAGATGGACTTGTGTAAATCAGTTCTATCTGGTCATTGCAGCGGAGGTTTTAGCAAATAGTGAGTCTACGGACAATAGAGATCTGTGAAACTGATAATTTAGTGTCAGATAAGCAATGTGACCACTTGGCCTGGGTTTCCAGGAAAGATAGTGTTTCAGACATTCTCTGGCCTTAGACCACATGTCCTGGTGTGGGGCTCAGAAATATGGTCACTGACAGGTCAAATACTAGGTGACTTAATCAGATTTTCACTTTTCTATTTTTGCACTTTTATGTATAAACACAAAGCTGGTGCTTTGACTGTATGGGATATAAAACGCCTGTGTAAACAGTCTCATCAACTTCCTGAGTCAGTGTTCGGTTGTGTTTGTGAGGGTACGTGCACCCTGGTGGAGACTATCTTACAGTACTTTACCATCAGTATCTGAGCTCTTGAGTAGATTAACGATTACACTGCAGTCCAACGGCAGATTATTAGTTGTGAAGGTAGAAAATAAATAATATCAAACATAAATATCAATTATTGGGGCTTCTAGTTAGTTGGCTTCTGTCCCACTGGGTCTAAGTACCTTCCTATTCTCAAACATACTTACATTTGTTCATCTATTTTAAGAAGTGGTTGTTAATGTAGAGAAAAGGGTATTTTCCCTTCTGTGTAGAATGCTAATAGATAGCGTGACAAAGTAGTATTTAATGAGCTTGTGGATATTTCTATGCATGTAGGCTAAATATTTTTTAATAAGGGTGTTTAGAGGACAAAATATAGTAAAAACAATAAAAGGTATGTCAGTAAATCCATCAATCATTTACTGAACATCTTGTATATTTAAAGCGGTGGCTAAAGGGGGTCAACGGTAAGACATGGTCTCTGCTCCTGTAGAACTCAAAAGCCTGCCTGTACACAATGATAGGCTCTAGATTTAGAATCCGTCGGGAGCCAAAGTAGCAGACTCTCAATGCTCAGGGGAACTTGCTCTCAGGCTGTGTCTTTAGACCATGACCCTGTTTTCAGAGAGGGGCTGTGCTCAGTCCTAGGATCCAAAAGGTACGTGACCACTCCTGAGACTGCTGTGGGTCCATCATCAGACTCACAGCCTGGGGAACAACCTCAAAATATCAGCAGGTCAGTCAAGCGATCTGATCTGAAGCCTCCCGATCCAGAAGAGAAGAGACCTGGGTTCTAGTCCGGCTTTGTGACCTCACACAGTGACCCTAGTCTTCAAGCCTCCAGTTTTCTAACATGTAGAGTTCTGGGGCTTGCATGATTTCTAAGGTCCCCTAGATCACAACAACTCTTACACTTTATTTTTTTTCCAAATCAAATTTAAATTGAACTGATGGAGTATCATTTTCAAAGGCTCTGACAGCTTATTGTTTTCCTCTTACTAAGAAATGTGTTTTGAACATTGTTTATCTACAGAGACTGGAACTTTCTCTTCCTGAGGATATTATAAATAATCAAATATCTTCCATGTATTCTGTAAAGTCTCTTGAGTATTGTAGAACTAACTCCATGTGTCTGTGTCTTCAACACTTGTAGCTACATCTGCATTTTATGTGCCCCTGCTTAACAAATATAATGACTCTCAGACAAGTCCCACTTTTGTTGTAAGAATAACAGCCAGTTACTCAGTTAAGCTATTTTCACATGGAGGATGCGGAAAATCCCCCTGGTAAGGCTGCCCACCTGCTCCACCTGTTCATCTAATGGAGCCATGGGGATCTCACTGGCATCCATCCCTCCACACAGTGGGCCCTGTCCTTCCACCACACAGGGATGCCCGACCCAAGACAGGGCCCCGCAGACTCTCTTTCCTGGGAATTTGAATTCTGAGACACACAGCGGTGTTTGGAGTAGTCACTGGCCAGCTGCTGAGATTCCAATCGCTGCCCTGCTTCTTGGCCTTTCTGAGACCCAGCTGTGTGGTTGATTCTCTCTTCAATTCTGTGAGCTACTCTGCAGTCTTTCCCAAAGTTACCTTGTGCCTGTTAAGAACAGAGGGAAGGAACGCAGGCACGCCAGCCCATGATGGTAACTGGAAAAGAGATCTATAGTGTGGGACTGGTTTTTCCAGTTTTTGTTTTAAGCTCCCAATCTGTCACTGACTGATGTGACCATCCTACACATTACCACGATGCACTGTGCACTGCGTGCCACTCACCATGGGGGTTCCAAACGTCCCGGACGGTCTATACCATGTTCAGTGAGATGACTGCAGGACCCCACATGGGTGTTGTAGCAATGGCAGACTGCACTAAGGTCCTAAGTCCTTACTCTAAGTTTCTGTACCTGTCTCATTGTGGATGGGCAGCCAGTTTGTGGATTGGCATGGGCAATGGGCTGGGGTTTCTAGGAGGCTAGGTAACTTAACTTTTCTCTGAAGCTGGGTTGGGTTGAAATTACTAATTTCCACTTAGGCTAGTGGGCGCAGACATCGCTGTTGGGAAAACCCTCCGCTGGGCCCACTCTGAAGTTCTGTTTGTCCGCCTCATCGCTGTCTGGGACTGCCCCAGCCTGATGCCATGCCCACCCCCCTGACTCCCCCAGACCCCCCCAGACTCCCTCATTCTCAATTAGGACATTTACCACCATATCCTTTGTCATGGGAATAGCAGGCTGTGTCTGGAAGAAGGGACAATGTTTTTAGCAGTTTAAAAGAGAGTGTCCTTCTAAAAGAAAAGAATGCAGGGGTGCGGACAGATGCTTTGTACACCCATGTTCATTGCAGTGTTATTCACTATAGCCAAAAAGTGGAAACAACCCAGATGTCCAATGACAGGAGAATGGAAAAAGCAAATGTGGTGTCTCCATACAATGGAATATGGTTCAGCCTTAAAAAGGAAGGAGGTTCTGACACATGCCACTGTATGCATCAACCTTGAAAACATTATCCTAAGTGAAATAAGCCAGACACAAAAGGCCAAATATTTTTTTATTGTACTAATAGGAGATATCTAGCAGAGTCAAATTCATAGAGACAGAAAGTAGGTGGGATTCGTGGTCAGGGATTCAGGGGAGAGAGGGGCAGGGAGTTATTATTTAATGGGAAAGGGGTTCAATTTGGTAAGATGAAAAGTTCTGGAGATTGGGGGTGGTGACAGTCATACAACAGTGTGCATGTGCTTAAAACCACTGGACTGCACACTTAGAAATGGTTAAGATGGTAAGTTTTATGTTAGGTATATTTTACCACACACACCTACAGAAATTTAATTTTTGAAACAAGAGAGCATATCACAGAGAAGGAGCTTGCTCCGGGTGCCTTGGGCTGCGTGTGGTGAGTGCCCACAGGGTGCCCAGGCAGGCTGCCCTGGCTGTAACTCCTCAGCCTCAGGGCCCGTGTCTGTCAGCTCATTCAGTCCCGCAGTGGCTGAAGACACCTACTCAGTTCTGTGGTGGTAAGCATGCTGGGCCCCTCACGGAAACCTCCACTGTGTTATTCATTCACTCCACACACATCAAATGCCTGGTTTATACAATGGCAATATAAAATCAGGCCTGTACTTTAACCCCTCTCTGAAGCTGGAATGTGTTAGAGTGGCTCATTTTGGCTGATTTATGCAGTGAGAATAGAATCATGAGTAATACCTAGTTCCTATTAATACTTATTTTCAAGCCTTTCTGGGGCTGGGCTCTGAGTCCTCCCACAGACAACGCCTCCAAAACTCACGGAGGGGCACCGCGCAGTGCTGCGCTCAGCCTGGGCTGAGGACCAAAGGCCTGGCCTGGGCACTGGCTTTCCTCCGATGTTAGACAAATCCATCAATATATCGGTAGGTCTCTGTGTCCCCGCAGCAAAATGGAAATGACTCATGGAACTGGGATAGAAACAAGGATGAGACCAAGGTGTGGAATATATGTTGATCCACCCACTGATATAAAGCAGGTGGATTAACAGCAGTGGGGTGGAGTCTAACACACAGCTCAGGCTCTGCCCTCTGTGTGGTCTGATCCTTGAGGTTCTGTTAAAATGGTGTTTTGTGGGGAGGAGGAGAGCAGAGTCCCCAGATGCCCCTCAAAGAGCAAAGTTACGGTCATGCCTGCTTTCCCTGTCCCACTTACAGCCTCTCCTTCCCCAAAACAGGTTCCAACAACCTCAGCTCGGATTTGGCAAGTCACCCTCATCAGACCTCACAGAGCTAGCAGCTGGCAGCCCTCAGATCAGATAACGTGTCTTACTTGTTTTCAGTCCCGATGCAGAAAAGAGAAGGGGCACAACACAATGCTTGGAGGTGTGTGGGTCTGAGAGGAGGCCTCAGGTGGAGAGGGCTGGGGGCTGTGCTCCTGGCCCCAAACCTAGTCCCTGTGGGTCCCGAGAAAATGGTCTTGGCCTCAGGGCCCTACTCTTTGCCTGCTTTCTTTGGATTCCATTGCTTTTTCACACAACAAACAAAAGGGTCTGTGTAAGTTACTAAGAAAAAATAAGAATCAGATGACATGGGTTTGGAAATCTCAGTTCTATCATGAGGTTGTGAGGTCTTGGGCAGATACGGACCCTCCTAACTGCTCAGGGCCTCGGTTTCCTCATCTGTGAAATGAGAATAATACCATACCTTCCAGAAGATAATTATGAAGATTAAATGAGATGGTGCCTGTCAAGTGCTTAGCAAACAGGCTGGCCTGGGCACATGCCCTGTTAGACGTACATGGTCCTAACTCATTTGTGGCTAGGTGGGTTACTGCATGGAGGACGGCTTTGTGAACAGTGCCATTCCCCTCCCCACGTGTTCTCTTGGCATGTTACTATAGTCACCTCACAGTCTCGTAATTAACATAGTTATTATTAAATATTCTCTGCTCCTCACCTTTTGTATCTCTAGCTGCCTAGAGGATGCTTCCTCTCCTCTTTTTCAAAGCCACATCCCCAGACTGCACTCTTCTCCCTTCCTAGTCTTTTATCCAGGCTGTGTTTTTTTTCCTTCTAGTTTTATTCTTTCTTTCTGTGACACGTTCTGTCCCTGAAGGTTCTCCAAGAACTCTAACTATGGAAACCCATGCCCCTCAAGTCAAACCCCCCTGGAGTCACCCATTCAGAAAAGAGAGTTCTTGGGATCTGGGCCTCCACTGCTCCCTCCTTCCTAAAAGGAAGGGAAGGAAGAGCATGCTTCTGACTAGCTGCTCGGCTATTGCCCGGGTGGCTGCAAAGCCTTGGAGCTTCCATGGCTGTGGCCAGGTCTCCGGGTGGTCCTGGTGATTCCCTTCTGAAACGACTCCATTGCCATGTCACAGAACCAAGGTTTTCCTGTATCTGTGTCACTTCTCCTGAACTTGTTGGGACCTTAAGGCCAATTCCCTTATCCCAGAAAATGTTTGTAGAGCATTTTGTCTGAGATTCCTGCAAGCCTGCAAACTTACTGAGCCACAGCACATTAGTAGCATACAGTTAACCTGGCTGTCCAGTATGCGTCTGTCTGCATAAAGCAGAACTGGCTCATGCGTGCCCTGCGTGTAGGCATGGGAGCCAGTGCCAGGGCACACACATGAGTCCACAGAGATGTTGGTCCATACAATTGGCCATGATGTCTGCCTTAAGTGGGACTGGATCGAGCTGAGCATCTCAGTTTGCACCTTTCTGTCTATTGCAGCAGTTAGCAGAGTTCTAGGTATACAACCAGTGCTCAGTAAATGCCCAGTGATGGGTTGGTTCATTGCTTCATTTATTCAGTCTCCCAACATGCTCATTGCTTACTCTTGCCCACCGTGGAACTTCCTCTGAAAGACTCCAGGAAGGGAAAGGACCTCCCACATCTCCCTCCACGATCAGAAGCTTGTGTCCTGGTCCAGCAAGAAGCCTGGAAAAGACAAGCCTAGAGGGTTCAGAAAAGTCAGTTCGGATCTGAGAGATCCCAGAAACCCCCAGGTGGTCCTGTCTCACTCCACCGGAGGATTAAAGCACCTCTTCAGTGGGCTCGGGCCAGTTGGAGAAATCCTGGCCCTGGTGACCTCTAGATTTTCCTGAGACCGTTTCATCAAGGGTCTTCAGTCAGAATTCCCCTTGGACAGAACAGCGCGTGTGGCTGTAATTGTCCAGGGATAACACTAACTAGTAAATGGGACCTTAAGTGTTGCAGGTTTCTTTTGTTTTTTGTGGTGATGACTATATCCTAGAGGTGCCTTTGGGAACTGGCCAAACCTTCTGCGGCCTCCACTGATGAAACCCAAGGCTTGGGGAAGAGGGAGTTACCAGCTGGGCTGTGTGCAGACAGACCCCACTTTCCCAGAGCAGCAGCAGTGGAGGTGAGAGCTGCCTTGCCCTCTCCTTTCTCCCCCACATCTGTCCCCTCGCAGTCTCCTGCTTGAATCCAGACATCTGGACGAGCAGGAGCACACTGACTGCAGGCTGAAATATGCAAGCCCAGCACAGCCCTGAGGGGCTTCTGGGCCTCTAGGCGGCACCCAGCAAGGCAGCAGGCACAGTCCCCTGCGTCTCGCTGGCAAGCCTGGGCCTGCAGGCAGCCACGGCTGGCAAAGCTGCGCAGGTGCTCGCTTGGCAGGTCACTCAGGGAGCAGCTGGCTGATCTGGATCCTGAGGCCCGCGCTGAGCAGCAGCAGCTTGAGGGTGGGGGCGGAGGCCGTCAGGGCCCATCTCTACCTGCTGAACGTGCTCCTCATTCCCCTGCTCACGGCCACCCGCGGGCCTGTTCACTTTAGCACTGAGAGGAGAGGGGGAAAGCCAGGAAGAGGGTGGCAGGCGAACGTGCGCATGTTTTCCTGTCCAGTGTTTCAGCTGTTGCAGGATATTTGGGTCTCCACACTCCCTCTTGCTTTTCTTTGGCCTATGTGGAGAGGTGTTAGTAACCAAATCACAGAGAGCAAGGAAAGAGTCTGGCGGGGAGCCGGTGGCAGATGTGGGGGGCCAAGTGGGAGGTCACTGGGAAGGCTGGGGTGGGGACAGGCTGTGAGCATCTGACACCAGGCGGTAACCATGGTGATGGTAGAGGTGGATGGAAATTCTCAAATGTTCTGTAGCGGGTAATGGAGCTGAGGACACAGGCTTGTCCTGGGTTCAAGTACTGGCCTCTGTCGCTTACCACCTCTGTGACTTTCAGCAAGATTGTTAACCTCTAATGCTTATTTTCCTGAAGGGTTGTTGTATTAAATAAAATACGTATTATTTCATTTAATGTGCATATAAATAAGTAAGTAAGTAAGTAAGTAAATAAATAAATAAACAAGTGCCTGACACAGAAATGTTAACTGTTAAGGTCACATTGATAATAATTCCTCTTGCATCAAGTTCCCTGGGGTGCCCCGGGGTAGAAAGGAAAGGTTAAGCCAATCAACCTTGTTTTTGCCACTGGAGCTCTGGGTTGGCCCTAGAGACTTCCCCCCAGGTGGAGTCCCTGGCTTCAACCCTGACTGTGCCACCTCAGGTCTCTAGTGGGGTCCAGGCCCACAGGCTGCCAGTCACAGCAGCTCTGTTCAGCTGAGGACATGTGACTAGCCCCCAAGTACACACCAAGGTCAGAGCCACAGCCTTGCCTTTCGTCCCAGAACTCTGTGCTGGCTCCTGTCACTTGTGAACCTGTGTGCTGAGGCCATGACCTTCTGCTCCCTGGACAACTTCCTGTGGGGTGAGGGCTCCATCTCTGCTCAGCTCCTCTGGATTTCATCACCTTTTCTCTGCACAGGGCTGGGCTTCCTTAGCAAATTGTCTGCATTCACCCAGGGTCTTTGCTTCCTTCCCATCTGGTGGCACCTATGGGACCAGCCCTCCTAGGTGCCCCTTTCAGCCCTGTCTTCCTGTGGCCCTGGAGGGGTCAGTCCTTCCCCTCATGCAAAGTGTTTCAGTTCAGGGAAGGTGCTAGCCCTTTCCAGGGGAGCCCAGCCCCAGGACTGGAGACAGAGCTTCAGAAATGCTATTTCCATGGCCTCTGCCTGCTGGAAGTGACCCCCCAGCTTGTCTCTCAGTGTTTCCACTTCTCTCTCAGGCATGACTCTCAGAAACACCTCTCCTGTTGACACCACATCTTAGTGAATGGCATCTCCAGGCTTCAACTGCCCAGGTCAGAAGTCTTCAAATCATAGATTCCTGTCCCCATATCCAGTCCATCAGCAAGTCCTTCAGCAAGTCAGCTGTACCTTCAAAATCTATCCAAAATCTGCCTGAGCACTGAGTGACTTCCTTTCTCCTGTGAGTTCTCCCTGTTGACCACATGACATATCAGCAAGAGAATCAAACCGGAGGCCAGGAGAAGTGAATTCAAGTTTCAGACCTGCAACATTGTGACTAATAGTTAAATAATAGGCTGCAGTGTGATAATTGCTTATTATGTTCCTGGCACTACATCCTTTCCATGGATTATCTTATTCACTGTGTGACCTTGGGTTGGTGGCTTCACCTCTCTGTATCTGTTTCTCCATCTCTAAAATGGAGACGACAGTAGTCCACAGGGAGGTTGCAAGGATACAGTGAAATAATACATGTAAGAGTCTTTGAAGAAAAGCACCAAGGGATGTACAGATGCCACATTTTCACCGAAGAGCCAGCATATTCATCTCCGGGCCTTTGCAGAGCCTGCATTGCCCACAGGCGGGGTGTTGGCAACATTCCTGTCCGTGAACCTGATAGCCCAGCTTTGTGAGGGCAATATATGAGACCCATGGTGGTGCTTTATCTGTCACCTAAGATTGCAGTGTCTGTCTCCTGGCACAAATATGACACCTGTTGCAGGAGAAACAGCCCTGGCAGCTGGCAGCCTGGGAGGAGAGGTCTGGCCAGGAGCAGGGGGAGTTCCCAAGCAGAGGGCAAGTGACAGGTGTCAGTAGTCACGTCAGCACATTCTTTAGCTGAGCACCCAGGGGGCTAAGCAATGCCTGGGCATCCGCTGGCAGGGTCAATGCAGAGGCTAAGGCAGGGGAAGAGGACGGGCCAAGTGCCCAGCACGGTGTCTGACACCTGTTGTGCACTCAGTGACTATTAATGGGGAGATGGGTGGGGGAGCAGGAAGCAGTTCCCGTGAGATGGAGAGGAAAAGTGTGGTTCTAGGGCTTTGCCACTATGGAGTCAGCACTGGCCTACGGTCTGCTCACATCTCTGGTCCACGAGCACAGCGAGAAGAGAGCTCCTGGCCATTTGGCAGTGCTCAAAATTCTAAAGTGGTTGGAACTCACATCTTCCGACTTCTGAATCCAAAACCCCCTACCCACTGAGGATGGAATGCTTACTGAGGACTTACTGTGTGAAGATGCCACGCTCGGTCTGACACACACCATTCACTCCTCATAGTAGTCTTAAGAGGCAGCTGTTTTTGACCCCACCATCCGGGTGGAGAAAGCAAGGCTAAAGAGGTCACTTGCTCGAGCAGGCGCCGTGTATAAACTGTGCACACAGTTAGGCCTTTCTGGCTCCAAAGCCTTGCTGGTCCCTTGACTATGTTGCTAAGTCTGCAGAGGGCATTTCCTGCTCCATAATAAGCCTGGGTATTTCATGTCCTGGCTCCAGGCATCTCAAAGCCATCCAGACTCACCTATGACCCAGGGGCAGGGCCTGGTCAGATTGAACCTCCCTGAGTCCCCCTCCCCTACAGTGATTTGTTCTTGTTTGCTGAGAGAACCACCACTTACCTTCTTTTAAAGAGAAATAGAACCAGACACTAGATAAAGGTGATAAAGGCAGATTTCATTCAGTATGTCCCAGTGTGGGAAAGAAACTTCGTACTGGAATTGAGCTCAGTTCCGAATACAGCAGAGACAGCTGGGGATTTAGAGGCAGCAAGCAGGTGGGGGGTTAGTGAATGGAAAATTACTAAGAGGAGACATCAAGGGTAGGGGGAATTTGTGCTCTACTGGCCTGGCAGAAATCTTGCTGAAGGCAGACCATCAAGGGTGGTAGATGAGGATGATCGGTGTCAAGGGTGATCAGATATTAAGGGTGGGGTGGTTCTGGCTAAACAGACTTAGGATTTTTCCTAAAGACTGGGCCGGATGTGGCACTAGGGCGAAGCCTAGTTGACAGGAGGAGGGCTGGGAGGAACCTGTGGCCAAGGAAGGAGTCTGTCACTTCCCTGCAAATGCCAGGACAAGGCCCGCTGGAAAGCCACGGGGATGGCTCACTGACCCCGAGTATGTGGTCTCACCTGCCGAGTGACGTCCAGGAGTCAACGGATTTGGCTGGAGCTGAAAGCAACTCTCTGAGGCAGAATGTGTCCCGGGCCACACTGTAAGCCCCACTGACAGGGGAGACGTGTGTTTATTATTTCCTCACAACTTGGTCTAGAAGTAGATTTTTAATCAAGGAAGAGATGACCCATCAGTCACTCAGAGGCAGAAGCAAGACAGGGCCTGTCCTCCCCCTCCCCACAGTGTGACTCACCTGTCAGCCAGGCACCCGAGGCCCCCACCCAGCTCCCTGGCCACTAGTCAACAGCAACTCAGGCTTGGGAGGGGCGGGGCTCTGGCATTAGTTGTGTCTGCTTTGGGATTAGTAGGTGAACAAACAAGCTTTCCTCTGAGCTCATCCAGAAGTGCAGCGTATGGGCCTGGGAACATTGCTTCTCTTTCTCCCTCTGCCGTGTCCTCACCTCACGTCACTGGTCCAGCATCCTCCTTCCTAGAACATCCCTCCACCCCGAACTAGCCTGACCTGTTCGTGACTGCCCACTGGCCAACCATGGAAACAGGAGAGGCCTTGATGGCAGGGGACGACCTGCAGAGGTCCCTACAAGCATAACCCGAGCCAAGGCTTGATGTCTGTGCAGAGCCCAAAGGCACAGATCCCCAGCGGAGCCCTCATGCCCGGCACCCCTCAAAATCCATGCCAGAAAGTGCCTGCAGGAGGGAATATGGGCCGAATGAGAAAACGCTCAGCTTGCACATGCAAGGGACTCTCTGCTCTGATTCCAGCTTCAAAACAACTAACTCAGTGACCTCAAACTTTGAGCTTCTCTATCCCCATTTGTAAAATGGGGGTAATCAGACCTGGGCTCTCGCACATGATTATTAAAAGGCTCCGAAGAGATCGTGCCTGTGAGGTGCTCAGTAGATGCTGAAGGGCCAACAAAACAACTATGTAAGAAAAGCCCCCCAGTCCTGCCGCCCCTTCGAGGGTCAGCTGCGTAAACACTCGTGGAAGATGTTGGCGTCCACCTTCCACGGGCCCACATCTGTGGCTGTGCTCTTCCCTCTGTGTCTGGTGGGCTGTATGTGTCTCCACCAGTGCTTACGGAGGTGGCCCTAGGACACCTGTGTCTGTGGCCTCCCAGGGTCAGTGGCTGTCAGTCTCACTCCTGTTATGCAGTGTCCACCCAGTGCCTGGGAGCACCAGATGAAGCCGCAGGAGAGGAGGAAGCAGCGCAGTGGACGTCTCTCGGACGCTTGGTTCTAGTCTTAGCTCTGCACTGCCAGCTAGGGGAGCCCCAGTAGGCCATTGACCAGCTGGGGTCCCATTTTCCTCATCTGAGAGGAGGACTAGATGATCTTGAAAGCCCCTTCTGACTCTTGATAATCTCTGACTCAGGCTTATGGCCACAGCAATTTGTTCCACATATTCAAAGTCTGACAGTCAGGCCTGCGTGGTCTCCTTGACATGGGTCTCTGGGCCCCCAGTGACTAGTGGTGCTGACTGCAGAACCCTGATCCTCCTCCCCACACCCTCAGCACAGCTCCTGGCCCCTTGGTTATGGATGCATCTGTATACCCCTGAAGTTTCCCACCCCCCTATATTCTCACTATGGTTTGGCTTATATAGCCCTCCCATATGTGGGCAGGCCAGCTAGTTCCAGAACCTTCAGAGTGCAGAGATCAGCTGTTACTCACACCCTGCAGATCAATCCAGGAACAGCTAGGCCACTAAACTCACATCTCCAGCAGTTTCTGAATTTGCTTGACACACACACCAAGTCCTGGCCCACCCTTCCTGCCTCTCCCAGCTCTGGTTCCATCCAGCGACCCAGCCATAATGGTGGGCAGTGGGGAGGGCCTCCCCTCCAGCTAGACAGCCCTACTGTCTCCCTGGGCTCCAGGGAGAGGTGCTGAGCTGGAAAGGGACATTGGGCCAGAGAAGGCTGAGTTCCACGGCCTTTCACAACCATTTTCCCATAGTGGCTTCTGGGAGAAATCGACTCTGAGAGGCAACCAGGGAAGGTCAGCTCATGGGGGGTTACCTGTCGGGGGTTACCTGTGGAAGGGCAGTGCTCCAGTTTCACCTGGCCTGTGATGAGGGAAGAGCTCCTTCCCTGTCTGCCCTGGTGACCTTGGCCGAGGTGGTAACTATCTCCCAATCCAACCCCGACCCCATTTCATGTCCACCCTATGAAGAAGGATGGCAGACACGAAAATAATTACTTCTATTATTCCCCCTAACTCCTACAGATGGATGAGGCCTTCAGGTCATGCTGACCTTGTTCCTCCCCTTCCCTTCCACAGGGTATGGCAGCTGGAGAGAACTGGCCAAGGCTTTGGCCAACAGGAATATTCCAGCTGTGGGTCCACATCTCCAATTCTACCGTCCCCAGAGACTGGGCCTCAAGGTACGTGGCAGCGCAGCCCATTCTCCCTGCTAGGATGTCAGCCGGGGTCCCCAACGGCCTCTGCCCCTCGAGCCTTCAGGGACTCCTCTCTTGTGGTGAGAGAGGCAGAGGGGAAAGAGTCTCTGAAGGGCAGTGTGGCGTCACAGGATTTCCTAGCTGGGTGGGCAGGAGGTCCGTGCCACTCTCCTCAAAGCCTTCGTCACATAGATCGACATGCCCATGTCTGAAAGGCTCTGGGCCTGGGGCCTCCATCTCCAATGGTAGCAGGGGGCTTGAGGCAGGACCAGCATGTTCCACCTCTTGCTGGCATGAGGACTTGGCTAGTACCTTAGTGACAATCTCAGATGCTCGCTCCTGAGGGTCAGAGGTGACAAGGTAGACACCCCTCCCTGCAGACAGCTGGGGGACAGATTTATAATAGAGCATTTTTCCTATAGTGTTTCTTGGGCCAACAGTTCCTGGGGAGGCCAGAGCAGCCCTTGGTGGGGACCAGGAGTATTGGGGCCCAATTCACTCTGGAGCCCTAAAGTTCAGCCTCTTAGCCTAGAACAGGCGTGGATTCCCCAAGGCTGGACTGAAACCATACTGAGCCCATGGACCTGCAGGGTAGGGAAGGGTTGGGGTATCCCCAAGGGGCTTCTACTTGTTAGGACAAATAAGTGACAGATCTGGGCAGAGCCCTGGGAGATGTAGAGGAAGAGGGAGGCAAGGTCCCAGCCCTCAGGAGAGCCTGATCTCATTAGAAAAACATTTTTTTTCCACATGGGAAGACTGAGAAAAGTCAGGAAAGTAAAAGAACATCAGAAGTATACATTGTTGAAACTGTAAGGAGGTATATTCCTGCAGGATTCTGTGTGAATAATAAATGGGAATGCCCCTTAAGCTGGTAAGCGTCCAGGAGCTAGGGCTATGTCTTGTGACCTACTACTTCCCCACAGGCACCTTCAAAGAGCCCCGAATCCTATTCTCACCCTAATATCCCCACCAAGTTCATTCTTTACTCTTCTGCCAGGACCAAGACTTTGAGCAAGGTGGGCGCGGGAACAGCAGCTACCTGAAGTGGAATAAGCCTGTTCCCTGGCTCTCAGAGGTAAGTGACTCTCTGCTGTCCCTCTTTTGAGATGGTTACCAAATAGCTTCTACAGATAATTCCAGAGACCACAGAAAATTTTGTTCTAGTAGTTATGATTACTTTTTTTTTGACTAGTTTGAAAAAAAAAAAAAGGTTCCAGGCTCATTCAAACTTTTTCCATTAGAGGAGAACTAACATTTGCTGTGGGCCTACTGAGGTCCAGGCCTCGTGTATTGTCTCATATCAGCTTTATGAGCCTGTAAGATGTAAGATGGTATCATTGTCCATTTTATAGGTGAGAAGAAAAAGGCTCAGGAGGGCTGCCCGACTTTCATGTCCATGCGGATTCCTGAGCTTAAAGACAAGCTTCCCAAACTGTCTTTCTTGGACCATGAAGCCCCATAAGATATTCTAGGAAGGGAGGATTCCATTGTTAAATAAGGTTTAAAAACTATGTACTACACCCACTTCTTGAAAATACATATTAGCACATGAAGGGTTCTGAGGAGTTCTGCAGCAATCTGTTTAACTTGGTTTTGTTCAGCATGTACCAAACTTATTTGCCTCCAGAATTGCTTTTTTTCCGTGAAACACCTATTAATATTCTAGGAAACTGATGTTCTAAGGAACATACACTAGGAAACTCTGCTTTAGAAAATTTTTATACAATGTGATTAAACATGTGAATAAAAATTGTCATGGCTATCATATATTTTATTTACATAATAGGATTTGACAGTCTTTTTCTTTTGGTGAAGAAGCTAAGGAAGATCAGTTAACATGCATGAGATTACCTTGAGTAAATACTTATGCCAAGACTCCATAGGAGCACGGTGCTTTGGGGTGAGAATTTTACATTTGGGTTTTGTATTTTACAACTTGTCCACAACCCAGTGTCTTTTCATCCCAAGGCCTGTGGACACGGGTTACTTTTCTTGGCTGGGTGGCCAGCCTATTGTCTTCAGCCATCACAGTCTGATCTCTTCAGCCTGTGTGATCTTACTTCTGATCTTCCCTCTCACTTTGGGGCAGGGGTGAAGGAAACAGCTTCATGCTGGTTGTGGTGCTGGTTCCCCACCCTGAGAAACTGCCTCTGTTCAAAGCCCTGTGAGAGGATGCCTGGCCACATCGGTACACCTGTGCTTATTGACATCCCACCTGGAGATAGTATTTTGAAAAGAAGGCTGCTTACAGACCATTTTGCGCAGTGATTTAGCCTTTGAAGACAGTTTGGATCATTTTTCTTAATGAACCCATTATTTTGAAAGATTGTTACTACATGATCTACATAATAAATAGATTGCATTGATCAGTCATTAATTTCTCCACTGTTTTTGGTCAATCAAGGATGGATAAATATATATATGTGAAATGAAAACATGAACAAGTAGTAAATAGTGATTAAAGTAGGATTAACTTTTTAAAGAAATAGATCTTTTAGAAAGTACTTATGGCATCTTGGTGGTTAATGCCTGATTTCCATTGACTTTGATTTTTTAATATTAAAAGTAACTTATAAAATCCTCATTCTAATCTTTGAGGTTCTTCAGGGAATCACCGATCCAATCTTCTTGTTTTACCAACAAGGAAAGTAAGGCCCTGAAAGATTAAATAACAGATAAGACAGTCACCCAGCTGCACAGTGGTTCCAACTCTCTCCCAGCCCACCAGGGGGCACTCTCTGTTCCCGGCGCTTTACCTGTCTGCTGCAACTTGCTGTATGATTTCAGCAGGAAATGCTCAGGTTGAGAGATACAGTCACTGAACAGCTACTAGCTGTCAGGAGATGTCGGGTTGCGCTGTCTCCCCTCTGTCATCAGGTAATGAATGGCCCAGAGAGGGGTTAGCTCACTCGCTCACTCAGGGTGGCATAGTCAGTTTGCAGCCCTGAGCCAAAGGTGAGCCAGGGCAGGATAGGAGGCAGCTGACAGAGGTCCTTCTTGGACTGTCTTCCTTCCCCCGCCTTTGGCCGGCAGCTCAGCATCTCGGAGGCCAGAAGTCACTCTTGAAAGCGAAGCAGGGTTATTCATTCTACTGGTGTGTCACAGAGATCATCAGAGTGGATGGCTGGGGACTGGGCTTCTTGGGGTAACTGCCCTTAAAAATTTATTTATGTCAACCCAAGTCATAAGACGCTAATTAGCAGACCCCACTAACTGACAAACCTCAATGCTAATTTAGTCATTTACCAATCGATATATGGGTCCGTAGACCAAACAAGTGTGCTATTCAGCACCCTCTCCCTGGAAAACTAAAATAGTTTCAAGAAAGAAATTTGGTGACTACAAAATCAGATCAAAGCAGGTCAGAGTCTTTATTGGGCTATGCCATGTGGGCTTTGGGGAGGTGGTGACCCTCTCTTGAGGGGCTGGGGCACAGACTCCTCCCCAGGCTTACCTCTTTTTTTGGTAATAGTTTTATTGGGTTGTAATTCATATACCATGTGATCCTCTCATGTAAAGTGTGTAATTTGGTAGCCGTTAGTATCTTCATAGATCATGTAATCTTCATACATACTCCATCACTATCAATTTAGAACATTTTTAACACCACAGAAAGAACCCCTGGACCCGTTAGCCATCACCCCTACCTCCCTTCATCACCCCCCAGCCCTAGGTAAACAGTAATCTGCCTTCTGCCTCTCTGTTTGTGCCTGTTCTGGACATTTCATATAAATGGAGTCATACAGTCTGTGGCCTTTTGTGACTAACTTCTTCCACTTAGCATATCATTTTCAAGGCTCATCCATGTTGCAGTGTGCAGTGGCTCTTCACTTTTTTAAATTGTTGAATAATATTCCACCTTTTCTTTATCCATGCCCTGAAAGATGGATATCTAGGTTGTTTCTGCCTTTTGGATGTTATGAGTAACACTGCTCTGAACATTCGTGTTCAAGTTTTTGTGTGGATCAGACTTTCCTTTTGTCAGAGCCTTAAATCACCAGGTCACCTGGTGAGATATAAGGGGCATCTCAGTTCATTTACAAACCATCTATTCAAACGGGGATAATTTCATCCATTAGGATTTTACCTAAGGGGCATCAGGCCCTTTCCTCAAAATCTAGAGCTACCTGTTATTTTCATGATTCTAAGGGGCAGCACCCTCAAAGGACAGGTGAGAACAGAGAATCAAGGTAGCTCAAGTATCTAGAAGCTCTGAACGGGAGTCTGGTGCGGAGGAACTGGTGACCTCATCGGCCTGCGGCACTGAAGCCCCGTGGTCCAGCCTTCTGTGCTTCCCTCCTGGCAAGGCCTCACTGCCCCAGGAGTTGACCCCTACCCGGTGGGATGGTCTGCGAGTGGGAATCTGACTGGGAAATAGCATGGTACAGAGCAGGGTCAGTGAAGCTCACATCCCGTGATGGTCTGACTGCCCCTGGAGGTGGAGCTGATTGCTGCCTCTGTGCCCTCTGCGTCTCACACCTCTGCAGTTGCCGGGCACAGGTGACACCCATTTGTTCACGTCTCTCTCCTTTGAGGACCACATTCCTTTTCATCTGTAGCTGGTACAAAGCAGACATTCAGTGCCTAAAGGATAAATGGGGGAACACATGGTTCCAGGCTTAGCTTCTCCAAGCATTTATTCATTCAAATAACCTAGATGTGCAGGGAACATAGAGGAGGTGGCTCTTAATTCTACCTGGGAGTCAGAGACCTTAGAGAGGAAGACTTGGGAAGAAGACTGAAGGATGAGCCAGAGTTTGTCGGGTGGGGAAAAAAGGAAAGGGCCTTCCAACCAGGAACAAGGGTCAGTGAAGGCACAGGGAGGGGAAGGAGGTGAGGGAGTGGGGTTTGGAATGGGTGGAGTGTAGGTGTGTGGCAGGGAGTGGCAGGAGGCGAGGCTGGGAAGGTAGGTCAGTCCGAAAGACTTGGTGTGGCAGCCTGAGGCCAGGCAGAGGTAGTGCGTGGGAGTGGGAGACAGGGGCTTCCCAGGCAAGGACCACCAGGCTGGCCTCAGCCTCCTGCCGCTATACTCCTGGACACCCTCTCCACCTCCACAGGCTTATTGCTATGTGTCCTGGATTTCCTCTCTAGGCTTCAGTATTCTCACCTCTAGACAGGGTTCCAGCATGGATGTGCTGTGGTGTTGGGAGTAACCAGTGCCCTTCCCCAGCCTTAGCCCCTGCTGGACAGTGGAGAGGGTGGGCAGCGGGTGGTGCTCGTGAGCTGGAGTCCCAAGTTCCTGCCAGACACAGTTCCCCCAACTTGGAGGGACACAAATCCCAGCTGGGGTGGACTCACCAGGTTGGGCCTAGGGAGGAAGATGGTGCCCACTGGTCACCCAGAGACCACCTAGTCTGAGGGTGGGAAGCATAGCTTGGGGGCCAGCTTAGTGCTGGCAAGGGCCTAGTCCTCAGAGGAGATGGATGGTCCTCTTCCTGCACGCCCACCTCCCCCTGCCTGGCATTTGCTGCGTCTCTGGCTCCGGGTGCAAAGCAAGCCCATGAGAGGTTGGTGGGAGGCGGCCAGCCTGGAGCCTTCCCCCTCCCCACCTCTCCCTGCCCCATCCACTGTGACCTGGCCTCCTGGCTGAACACAGCAGACCTCTCTGGTGGCATGCCATCCCTGCAGTTGCTGTGAATCTGAGCCCACTGCCCTGAAAGTTGCCCAGGGAGGGGCTGAGAGGCTGCCATTTGGAGGAGACAACTGAGGCTTGTAAACTGGACTTAAGGAATTTCCCCAGAAGTGCACAATGTCCCCATTCTTTCCTTCCAAGAAGCCTTAACCCGCCCCCCACCTATTCAACCCACATTCTCTCCCACCCATTCCAGCCCCCCCCTCATATGCCCGGGAGTTGTGGCTGCCTCCCAAGGCCCACATTCCTAGCGATGACCAGGCCCGTGCAGGAACCAAGTTGCTGGTGGGGTGGAGCAATAGGCTTTCCCTGTCCTTCTGGGTCCAGGGGTGGGAGGCCAGTGCTTCCCCAGGGGCTGGGGCCCTGTGCCCGCCCCACCCTGCAGGCCTCGTCACCCACACCCAGCTGCTCTTCTCTCCATGGCCCTCCCTCCAGATCTCCTATGAAGACCCCAGCGCATTCTCTTTTCTGGATTCCCAGCTTGGGTGCCCGTCCTCCTCTGCTCTCCTAAAGGCAGCTCAGTTTGAAATCTGGTGGGCCTTGGCGGGGAGGGCAGGGCAGGGCCTGGCTTGTTTGTATGGAGTAATTGAGGCCCCACCTCCTGCAACCTGGAGATTCAGTTGTGGGGTTAGGGGAGGAACTTGCTGAGGTGGGGTAATCTGAAACTCTTTGTCAAGACAGATTGGGACAGTGTCCCCATGCGTCCCCTCCCCGCTCCAGTCCCAGCCCTTCCACCTGCTGAGAACACTGGTCCCCCCCTTAGCCCTCCTGAGAGCCCCCACCCCCCCACCAGCTCAGTGCTCGCCCCGCTAACACCACAGCCCATGGAGAGAGGTTGGCCCTCTGGTCCTGGCCCCTGTGCAGCTATCCCAGGGGAAGCCTGGGCCGGCGGGCCTCCCGGAGGGCTTTCCCAGCTGCTTCCCGAGGGGGGCAGAAGCCCGAGGCCGAGGTGGATGCGGTTTCACTAGCAAACAGCTGTGTGGCTCTTCACTTATTAGGCAAGAGGGGGAGGAAGAGAGTCTTCAGCTGAAACCCAGCCTAGCACCTCCCTCCCGCTCCCTCCATCATCTCTGCCCTTCTGCCACGGCTGTGACTCCATCCAACCCCCTTCCTGTAGTAGTGAGCCCGGGAAGTGTGTGTGTGTGTGTGTGTGTGTGTGTGTGTGCATGTGTGTGTGCTCGTGTGCACACATGCATGGTCAGAAAAACAGACCCAGGCCTCAGGGCTGGGTCACAGGGACGAAGTTCTAAAAAGAAGCCTTGGATGCCAAGGGTGGGGATGGGACTGAAGTGGACGGTGATCCTCCGCAGTGAGAGGGACACGCAGCTGGGGTGGCGGCAGCCCGTACATGGCTCCCCACCTAGCCTCCTCGAGCTGCGGGCGCAGGGGCGGTTTGCCGTGCTCACACTCACCCCTTGCTTCTCTGTCTGTGTAGTTCCGGGGCCGCGCCAACCTGCATGTGTTTGAGGACTGGTGCGGCGGTTCCATCCAGCAGCTCAGGAGGAACCTCCACTTCCCACTGTACCCACACGTGAGTGCCCGCCAGCCGCCCCTCCCGCTGCCCACCCCTGCCTCTCATCTCCCTCCATCTTCTGTCTTCCTTGGCTTTCCTGGCTGTGCTTCTGGTCCTTTCGCTTTCCTGTATCTCTTGGGCTCTGTCTTCTTCTGCCTACAGTATCTCCTTTCCATTTCAGCTTTAGGCTCCCACTGTGGCCTGTGTGTGATTCACCCAGGTCACCACAAACAGTTGCACTGGCTGTACACTGTACAAGGTCAACTGGGCACATCAAGTGGAAGTGGACATCCTGCCTGCGCTCCATTCCCCAAGGCCCCCGTCCCGTCTCACTCCCGCCTGGTGTCCCACCAGCCTGAGGTGGCCAGTGTCTCTGGTTTCCTCTTCCCTCTTCTGGTAACAGGTTCCCTCCCCGTTCTCGGCACAGATCCGCACAAGCCTGAGGAAGCTGGCTGTGTCCCCCAAGTGGACCAACTACGGCCTGCGCATTTTTGGCTACCTGCACCCCTTCACCGACGGTGAGCCCCAAAGCCCCATTCAATTGCCTGCGCCCGGGTGCTTCAAGGTCCCCAGAGAACAGCGTGGAGCTGAGAAATAAGTCTGGGCTGGGCAGCTGGGCCCTGTTGGTGGCCCAGCCCCCGCCGCCATGGCTGGCCATCTGGGGCTGGCTGGTCTCCATAAGCCTCTTCATCTTCATGTGGGTCCTCGGATGTAGAGAGCCCCTCTTTACAAGTGGGAAGCAGGCCCCAGCCTTCTGTGCTAATGCCCTTCTTGCCCTCATCTAACTCTCCCCGCGGCCCAGGGAGCGTCCAGTTCGCCATCGCTGCAGACGACAATGCGGAGTTCTGGCTGAGCCACGACGACCAGGTGTCCGGCCTTCGGTTGTTGGCCAGCGTGGGCAAGGTAGTCTCAGCTCAGCCCCTGGGGCTCCCCCACCTGTCTCAGAGCCAGGCCGCCGGAGAGGCACCTGCGCTGGCAGGCATCTCTCAGGGCCTGGAGTAGCCCTGCTGAGACGGCAGGAAAGGAGCGTGAGGAAGAAGCCTCCCCACTCCACAGGGGGACCAGCTGAGGTGTGGGAGGCCAAAGGCGTTCAGGGGACCCAGCCCTGAGCCAGGACCCAGCACGTCCGTGTGGGTTCCACAGGCCCAGCGCCATGGGGCCCTTCTAGGAGGTGGGGTGCTTCTTGCAGGCCCTTGGGGAACCCCCTCCTTTCTCTCCCTCACCTACTTCTTTCCTCTTTTTCTCTCTTTTCTCCTTTCTTCCTTCCATCCTTGTCTCCTCACCTCTAGACTGGAAAAGAGTGGACTGCCCCTGGAGAGTTTGGGAAATTCCAGAGTCAAATTTCCAAGCCAGTGAGGTGAGTGGGGTGTCATGGAGTCCTGTGAGCAGTCAGCTGGCCTAGTCCACCTCAGCTGTCAAGACGGAGGCCTCAGGGCCCAGCTGTGTCCCCCCGTTCCCCAGGCGCCCTTACTCTCGAGCTCCCACATTGCAGTCTCAACATAGAAACCATCCGGGCCCATCCTTCCTCGTTTTACACATCAGGAAACTGAGGCCCAGAGAGGGATGTGACTTAATGAAGACCACACAGCTATTTAGTGACACCCAGGACAGGAAAACAAAGTAGGTCTCCTTTATCCCCATCCTTGGCCTTCCCATTTTCTCCATCCCTGGAAATAATGTCCACAACCCTACAGCCAGGTCACCGGCTGCTCTGCCCTGTCGCAGGAAGCTCCCAATCGCGGTGATCTCTCGGTAGGCAGGGAAGCGAAGGCCTTTGCTAGCCAGAGGGGCTGGAATTGCTCTAACTGGGGAGGTGGGAACTCAGCCCGGCTTCAGAGCGCCACCTGGTGGCAAGACTGTGTATTGGCTTCATGGTAGTAATAGTGACGCTGGTAACAAGACAGTCTAGTTTGCAAAGAGCACTTGCTATGTTTCAGCCTCTGTGGTGAGCACTTTACATGTAATACAGCACAGCAGCTAACCACATGGGCTGGAAACAACTCTGCCTGGGTCCAAATCCCGGCTCCACCACTTAGCATCTTGGGGACTTGGGGTAAGTTTCCCTAGATCTCAGTGTCGAGGGTTCCCATCTATAAACAAGGGTTGTGAGTCAGTGTATATAAAGTACTTAGAACAGTGCCTAGCATGTAGTGACAACTCCTCAGGGTTAATTATTATTACAGACAGTCCCCGCTCAGCTTATAATTTTTTGACTTCATGACGGTACAAAAGCAATACGCATTCAGTTTTGACTGGCTACTTTTCCTGGGGTAGTGATATATGGGCTAATGCTCTCGTGATGCTGGGCCGGGCGTGAGCGCAGCTCCTGGTCAGTCCCGTGATCACAAGGGCCAACAGCCTAAGCGCTGACACCCGCTCTATGTCTCTCTTTCAGTACAGTATTCAGCACATTACATGGGATAGCTAACACGTTATTACAGAGTAGCTTCCCGGATGATCTGCCCTACTGTAGGCCCATGTAAGTGCTGTGCACGTGTTTAAGGCAGGCTAGGCTAAGCTAAGATGTTGTGCAGGGTAGGTGTATTAAGTATATTTCCAACCTACAATATTTTCACCTTATGATGGGTTTCTTAGGACATCACCCCCTAGGTAAGTCGAGGAAGACTCATATTTCATTTGATTCTCCCAATTATCCTCTGAAGTAAGTACTATTATTATCCCTATCTTACACAACAGAAAAGTAGGGCATACTGTCAGTCAGTAGTGAGTGTGGACTCCAACCCAGTTACACGGCGAGTCCCTGGGACTCCCAAGAGGAGAGAGGGCAGGAGGAGGCCGTGGGCCATGGGAGCGGGTGGAAGCTGACGTGGCACTATGGAAGAGGGGGCCAGACGGGCACCACAGGCAGGGAAGACAGCCTCCTGTTTCTCTGTTCTCCCCCGCCAGCCTGTCTGCCTCCCAAAGGTACTACTTCGAGGTGCTGCACAAGCAGAATGATGAGGGCACCGACCACGTGGAAGTCGCGGTGGGTGACCTGCCCCTCCTGCTCGCTGCTACCCACTCCTCTTCCCTCCCCCTGCAACCTTTTGAACCCAGCCAGCTCCAACCTTCCACACCTTCTCTCTTCTTCCAGTGGCGACGGAATGAACCTGGAGCCCAGTTCACCATTATTGACTCCCCTTCCCTGTCCCTCTTCACAAGTGAGTAGGCTGTGTGCGTGCGGGACACGCAGGCGGGCGGTGCGGCCGCGTGGGAGAGTGTGGTCAGGAGAGCAGTGGGTGGGGGTGCTTCAGCTCAGGATGCTTAGAACATGGGGCCAAAGGGGGTCCAGAACAAGGGAAGGCACCTAAAGGGACCCCAAGGTCAGAGCTCCTTAATTCTAGGGGGTCGGTGACCCCTTGGAGAACTTGCTGGAAGCTCTCTGAGCCCTCACCTCAGAAAATGCCTGTGTCACCCACACACAATATTTTATTTACAGTTTCAAGGGGATCCAGAGACCATAATGTTCACTCCAGAATAAAAACCTGGGAGTGAGCTCAATCTCCTGTTTCGCAGATGAGACAACCATGGTCCTTGCAAAGCCATGGCCAAAGGAGAGGAAATCTCACCTACTTTATATTAGCAGTAACTGAACTCTTCAACTGTGCCTCAAAATGCACTATTCATTGCTTAGAATTTCCTCAGCAAGGCTCCTGTCCAGAGGCCCCTTGAGAAATATCCACCTGACAGGTGGGGCGCTGGGCCTGGAGGCAGGAAGACAGGCAGGGCTGGGACCCCAGGGAGGAGGGAAAGGTGGGTGCTGGGGGACTAGGAGGTGTAGTTCTCAGGAGAGGGTGTGGGATGGAGTGAGCAGGAGGTTGCTGGTGACCAGAGCAGGCTGCCACAAGGTCGGGGCAGAAGGGGCCACTCGTGAGCAGCTGGATGCCAGAGGAAGGTGGGAGGGTTGGAATCCATGGGTGCGTGTGAGCCAAGAAGAGAGCGTCCCAGCAAAGGGCAGGTAGCAAACCAGTAGATGGAAGGAGAGCTCTGTTAGGGTCGAGGACAGGTGAACCCAGGAGGTGGAGGGCAAAGACAAGCAGCCTGCCCCCAGGGCCGCTGAGAAAGGGCAGATGGTGAGGCAGGCTTGACCATAAGAATTCCAGGCTGGGAACGCTGGGGAGCACCCTCCTCGGGTGCCCTGCTCCAGGCTGGTGTCACTGATCTGTCTGGGAGGTCGTGTGACTCAAGGCAGAGACCAGAATGGGTCGCACTCAGCTTCACCACTTATTCTGATCTTAGGCAGTGACTTAGGTTCTCTTTGCCAAAGCTCCTGTCGGGACACAATAGGAGTGGTAATAACAGTACATAAGTCATGAAGTAGTTAGGAAGTTTAAATGGGCTGATGTTGGTAAGATATTTAGAATAGTGCCTGGCTTGTTACTTAGTAGGCGCTGTATACATGTTTGTTCAATAAATTAAACATACTTATAATGAGAAATCTCTAGCAGAAGTAAAACATTTTGAGGAAGAGGTATATTTTTCCAGTTCACACCAAACCGTGACGTGTGCTCACTGTGGGGCTGGTGGGGCAGCCAAGGGGGGATAAATAGCAAAAGCTACAAGTCCTGGGGGGCACTGAGCTCACCCTATGCCACCTGTGGGAGAATGGCAGCCTCCATGCAGCCTCGTCCTGCCCCGCAGAGGCGGGGCCTGGTCCTGGGTGGGTTGGCTGGGGGCTCACAGTCATGCTGCATTCTTCCCTGCTGGGGCCCAGATGAGACAGTCCTGAGGATGGACGAGGTGGGCCACATCCCACAGACAGCAGCCAGCCATGCGGGCTCCCCTGACTCTCTCCCTGGAGATGAGCAGCCCCCCGCTGACATGCTACGGCCTGACCCCCGGGACAGCCTCTATCGAGGTAAGGCCTCACGCCATCCTTGCTTCCAGTCTGGGGATGACACACTGCCAAGCCAGATTAAGGAGGCTTGTCAGTTCTACTGCAGTATCCCAAAAGGCAGAGAATCTTCTTTTCCCCTTGTAGTGTAAAATATAACATGTGTGCAGAAAAGTACAAAAATATATGTGTATAATTTTACAATTATACAAACCCTTACAGAGCAAACACTTGTGTAACCACCAGCCAGGATAAGAACTAGAGCCAGAAGTCAGGAGTCCCCTGTGCCCTCTGCAGTCACGTAGACCATGCTTTCTTGTTGGGTTCCAATTCCTGTCATCGGAGAGAGAAATAGTTGCCACTGAGGTATCAGACTCCTGGGAGGGTTCACGTGTTAAAGGGTGACAAAGGCCCAGCCATGACAACTGGAGGGAAATCCTGGTGTCACATCACACTAGGGTGGGGTTTAGTGGCCTTTTGGAAGTCTGTGAGCCTTCACAGAGGCTGGAGCCAGGGACCGTGTCCGGGCCCTCCGCCTCCCGGTGCACCTGGAGAGTGGGGCCAGCCTGGGATTGGCAGCCTCCGCCGGTGGACGTGGACTCTGAACGCGGCTGCCAGAGTGAAGGCAAAAAGCTGCCTGTTCATTGCAGGGCTTCAGCCCTCTGCCCGGGGCCAGCTCCCAGCCCCTCCCTCACCTCTTCCCTTACTGTCCCCAGTGCCTCTGGTCCCCAAGTCTCATCTCCGCCACATCCTGCCTGATTGTCCCTACAAACCCAGCTACCTGGTGGACGGGCTCCCTCTGCAACGCTACCAGGGCCTCCGGTTTGTAAGTCTTGGGCCTGGCAGTGGGGACCAAGAGTCAGGGAGGGCTTGCTGCCTGTGGTAGAGGGGGTGCTGAGGCTGACTCCCCATCTCCACACCCCATACCCACCCACAGAATGGCCTCACAGATCCTGGGGCTGGCAGGGGTTTCATCCCAGTTGTCTCTGGCCTGGTGGGCTGCCCTGCAGCCTGGGAAGGAGGCCCTACCTTAGGAAGACCCCCTGACACCAAACCTGCCTGGTGATGACATAAGGTGGGCCAGCCCATAGCTCCTACTCTCTGCTCTGTGGGCTGCATAGCCCTGTGCTGCCTGGGTTGGCCCCACTGGCCGGGCAGCCAGTGTTTACCAAACTCACAGACAAGGCTCTGGGGAAGACAGCTGTGCAGGGGAGGTTAGCTGCAGAGAATCCACAGCACACGCAGCATGCACGCTGTCTGCGCTAGTCTGGAGATGGTTATGGGAATGTGCTGGAGGCAGGAGGAGGGCGGCCAGGAGTCACCCGCCAGCTCACAGGATGGGTGGGGGACAATGGAGAAGGTTTGGGTGGCAGTTGCTTTGGGTTGTGTTTAAGGGGGTAAAAGGCAGTGTAGTAAATCACAAAAGGGGCTGTTCGGGGGCTGTGGGAGGTTGCAGGGGACGGTGAGATGGCAGGAGGAGGGAATGGTCTGGGTGGCAGCTGGAGAGGAGGGACATGTGCACCAGGGAGCTGGGCCAGGTCAGGGCTGCACAGAGTGCCCAGGAGAGGAGCCGGTAGGAGCCCGGTCTGCATAACCCAGCGTTTCACTCAGGGCACAAAGCATCCGCCCTCCTCCCCACCAGCAGGCCCTGGGAAGCCCTTGGGACCCTGGCCAGGTGCAGGTTGAGCCCTGTTTGGCTGATTTCTTACCCAGATGCTACCCTCTTACCCCTGCTGCTGCTTCCTCTGCCTCCAGGTCCACCTGTCCTTTGTTTACCCCAATGATTATACCCGCCTGAGCCACATGGAGACCCAGAATAAGTGCTTCTACCAGGAAAATGCGTACTCCCAGGACAGGTGAGTGAATGGGGCGAGCAGGTGGCCTTGCTGAGGGCCTGCAGGAGCAGGGTGCTGTGGGGCTGGGGGCTGCAAATGCCCCTCAGCTTGAGGAGGCCTCCCACGCTCTCACTTAGCCTCCTTCCTTCCCTCCATCCCAGGCCCTGACGGCAGACTGCTGCCAGGGCTTCCAGCAGAGCTCCTGTGCTGGCCCCAGGGCCCTGGGTGCCCACCTCTCCATTCCTCCTGCAGGTTCAGCTTCCAGGAATACATCAAGATTGACCAGCCTGAGGAGCAGGGGCCAGAGCAGCCAGGTACAGAGTGACAGCTGAGCTTCCAGGTCAGGCTGGGAGGGGTGGCCGTGGTCTATTTCTAGGGGAAGTTCAGACCGTGCCAGCCCTGCCCCCAGGAGCTTCAAATCCAAACCACACAGCCTCTCCCCGCACTCCTGGGAGTGGAGAGCTTCCCTTCAGCCTTTCCCACATCCAGGCCCAGTGTTTAACAGCATGCTGGGCAGCTGGGGAACTTTAGCGTCCTGGAGTTGATGAGGGGGCGGCTTGAGGGCATGTCCGACCCTGGCATGTCCTTCAGGAAGCTCTGCTGTAGAGGCGCCATCTGCTTGTGGCCTTTCTTCTTGAGGGATTAGGGTGTGGTGGGGGCCATTTGTTGGGTCCCTGCATATGCCAGGTACATGCCAGGCACTTTGTGTACTCCACCTTCCCAGCAAGCGGATGGGAGGTGGATGGAGAACCCAGGTTAGCTGGGCTTGAGCATCTTGCTCGAGGTCCCACAGTACGTGGCAGAGCCCAGGTGCAGTCCCAGTCTGAAACCCCTTGGTGTGTCACTCTTACAATCATCAGCTGTCTTGTGTACCATGTTTGGGAAAGGTTGAAAACTGACATGTTGAGGACTGGTTGTTATGAACAACAGGTTTTGAGGAAGGCCTTCTGGAAGAATCTCAGTATGGAGAAGTGGCAGAGGAGAGCCCTGACTCCAATGACTGGACTACCAGGATGCTAGAGGAGAAGCAAGTGCCTACCTCTACCCCAGGGCAGCATGTCACTGATGACCGCCTCCGAAGCCTGCGGAAACTCCTGGCTCAGCCCCAGGAGGGTCTGCTGGTGCCCTTTTCCAAGCAGAACTCCACAAGTCCCTTCCCAGTGAGGACCAGCAGCATCCCAGTCCAGCAGCCAGAGAAAAGGAAGAGGAAACCCAGCTCAGATCCTCCTCGTTCCGACAAGTGGCCACCTGGGCACCTGGCAGGGAACCTGCCCCGGGTCAGAAGGCCCAGGCCCACAGGGGATGGCCCCAGGAAGACTCCAGGGCAGTCCCAGTGGCTGAATCAAGTAGAGACATACATTGCAGAGCAGAGGAGGGGGGACAGGATGCAACCTTTGGCTCCTGGAAAGGCTTGGACTGGGGAGGAGGAGGAAGGGGTAGCAGCTGCAGGCCAGGAAGGACAAGTGGAGGGAGAGGAAGAGGGGGAGGAAGAGGAAGAGGAAGAGGACGTGAGTGAGGTGTTCGAATATGTGCCCATGTTTGACCCGGTGGTGAACTGGGACCAGACCTTCAGTGCCCGGCACCTTGACTTCCAAGCCCTGCGGACCGACTGGATTGATCTGAACTGTAACACATCAGGCAACCTGCTGCTTCCGGAGCAGGAGGCTCTAGAGGTCACACGGGTCTTCCTGAGGAAGCTCAACCAGAGGAGCCGGGGGTAAGGTAAAGGGCTCTCCTGGGCCTGGCTGGGCATGTGGCAGCCCCCACCTGGGACAGGGAACAGGGCTGTAGCAGGTGCCCCGCCTCAGTCTCTGGGAAGGACAGTGCTGGGCCTTGCAGAGATGGTTGGGGCCAGCCAGGCCTTTGTCGCACCCTCAGCAAGGTTCTGGAATCCCTGGGTGCCCAGCCCAGGACGTGTGGTGAGCACTGGGAGGGCTTGGCATATGTGGTCTCCTCTCAGGGAAGGAGCTTTAGAGACAGAGTGGGCAAAACTGAGGCTGAAACGGCAAAATAAGACCCCCAGTGTCGGGGAGACTGGCCAGGGCACAAGGCATGGCCTGCAGACTTTGTTTTTTCATTCACTCATGTAACCAATCAACATTTTTAAAATTGAGATAAAATTCACATACCATTTAGTTCACTATTTTAGAGTGCACAATTCAGTGGTTTTTAAGTATATTCTGTGCAACCAACACCACTATCTGATTCCAGACATTTTCATCATTTTTAAAAGAAGCCCTGCGCCTGTTGGCAGTGACTTCCCATCCCTCTTCCCAGTCCCTGGCAAGCACTGCTCTACTTTCCATCTCCGTAGATTTGCCTACTCTAGGTATCAGTGGAATTATATACTATGTGGCCTTTGAGTCTGGCTTCTCTCAGCGAAACATGTTTGAGGCTCATCCTTGTGGGATGTATCAAGCCACTGAGCCCTCCACCACTTTGTACCGCTGCATAATATTCTATCTTGTGGATATACCACTGATTGTGTATCTGTTCATCAGTTGACTGACATTTGGGTTGTTTCCACTTTTTGACTATTATGAATACATTGCTTCTTTGAACATGGATATACAAGTTTTGTGTAAACATGTTTTCAGCTCTCTAGGGTATATACCTAGAAGGAGAATTGCTGGGTCATATGGAACTCTATGATTAGTATTTTGAGTAATTGCCAACCTTTTTTCCAAATCAGCTGCACCATTTTACATTCTCATCAGCAGTTTATGAAGTTCCAGTTTCTCTACATTTTTGGCAACACTTGTGTTTTGTTTTTGTTTTTGTTATGTAGCCATCCTAGTGGGTATGAAGTGGTATCACATTGTGGTTTTGTTTGAATTTCCCTAGTGGCTAATGATGTTGAACCAACCAATCAACATTTATCTGATAAACCGCTGTGTCACGTGCACTGTTGACTGACCAGAGCATTTTATGAATGAGGGTCAGTTTCTGGAGGAAGCTCATTCCCTTATATACTCAAGATCTTAGAGCTATAAAGGACCTTAGAGGTCATCCCAGCTCAGTAGGTGGTGCTTTAAAGATGAACACTAGAGAGGTAAGCATCTTGCATAAACAGCCTAGCTAACGGCAAAGGAAGGACAAATACTAGGGTCTCCCAACAATTGGCCTTGCAGGCTTCCACTGCACCATGCTCCCCTGACCCTTTCTGCCCTAGGAGGTACCAGCTGCAGCGCATTGTGAACGTGGAGAAGCGTCAGGACCAGCTGCGCGGGGGGCGCTACCTCCTGGAGCTTGAGCTGCTGGAGCATGGCCAGCGCCTGGTGCGGCTCTCTGAGTATGTGTCTACGCGGGGCTGGCAGGGCATTGACCCAGCTGGTGGGCACGAAGCCGAGGCCCGGAACCTGCAGGGCCTGGTCTGGGGCCCACACAACCGCCGGAGACATATCCTGAGTGTCCGGGCCCCAGAGCCCAAGCTGTGCTGGCCCCAGGGCTTCTCCTGGAATCACCGCGCCGTGGTGCACTTCGTGGTGCCGGGTGAGCCTCCCGCCGAGCCTGGGCATCAGCAGCAGAGTTGGGGGGGCTGAAGTAATCGCTGCCACCCAGATCTCTGCTCACTGACTTGATCTCAAGAATTTGTGAGAGAGGCCACTTTACAGTTGAGGTGACGTGGCTTGTAAGCTGGGAGCTACACACAGATACAGATTCATAGGCCAGGTTTCAGTGATCCATGTGATAGTCAGCAGGGATTGTGTGTGAGGTTTACAACTGGCCTGGGGAAATAACAGGGAGGGTACTTAGTAGAGGGGGTCAGGGGCTTCTATAATGAGATCGGGAGCCCGTGACAGACAGGAGTGTAACCAGACAGTGGGGCAGGACATAAAGGAGGAGAGTGAGGTGGCCAGGGGATGGGGTTTGAGCTTTGGGGCACAGTGGGGTCACAACAGGACGGAGACCAGCCCCATCCAAGGCATTGCCACTGGCCTGCCTGGTGGCCTTGTGGGAACAGATGGAGAGGCCCCTGCCCCTGGCTCTGCCTTTGCCTCCCTACTGCATGGCCGACAGCTTCCCATAGTTTCACTTCCCCTAAGTAGAGTTCTGAGGGGACTCCAGGTGGCCGGACCCAGGCGTGGACATGCCTATGTGCCTTACCTCTGCTGCTTTCTCCCTGTCTGCCTGGCTGCGGCAGTAAAGAACCAGGCACGCTGGGTGCAGCAATTCATCAGAGACATGGAAGAGCTGTTCCAGGTCACCAGTGACCCACACTTCAACATCATCATCACTGACTATAGCAGTGAGGACATGGATGTCGAGATGGCCCTGAAGAGGTCCAAGCTGCGGAGGTGAGGAGGCTCCTGGCCGAGGTGCAGCTGAACCACCTGCCCCCTAAAGGCCCAGGACCATTGGGTCCTGGCAGAGGCAGAAGTCCCACCTGGCTTGCCTGATTCTCAGCTTTTTCCAGAGGCCTCGCTTGCCCCTAATCCCACCCCAGAAGCACATGTCATGGCTCCTCTGTGCCTGCTGCCGTCCTCCAGGGGACCAGCACAGCCAGGTCCTAATACCGAGTCCCTCTCTCCCCTCTCTTCCCCTCCCTCCCTGCAGCTACCAGTACCTGAAGCTGAGTGGAAACTTCGAGCGCTCAGCTGGTCTTCAGGCTGGCATAGACCTGGTGAAGGTAAATGGTCTGGGAGGGGCTCGGGAGATGCAATTAAAGACAGTGAAAGGGTAGCGAGACATTCGGGATGAGTCAGGAGGCCAGCTCCTTGGGAAGGGGGATGAGGACGTGGGGGCTGGCTCTGCAGCAGGGTCAGTGTGCGGGGCGCACTGGACAGACACTGGCAGAGTGCTGTCCAGAGTCCTCGGAGCCCACAGAGTGCAGGGGAGGAGTCAGGAGCCGCTCTGACAGTAAGAACTGCATTCTGCGGCCCAGCCCTCTGGAAGTTGCCCAGCTGTTTGGTGGAAGTCTGTCAGTCACTCAAATGGGAAAGAGCTTGAGGACTGTCCTGTACAGTGGCTCAGCCTCCTGGCCGCAGCCTGTGGCCCGCTGACCCTCCCACCTCTGCCCGCAGGACCCTCACAGCATCGTCTTCCTCTGTGACCTCCACATCCACTTCCCAGCTGGGGTCATCGATACTGTCCGGAAGCACTGTGTGGAGGGCAAGATGACTTTTGCGCCCATGGTGATGAGGCTGCATTGCGGGGCCACCCCCCAGTGGCCTGAGGGTGAGCCCTGCCATGGGCTAGGGAGGGTAGGAAAGAGCCCTGTGGCCTTGGTTCCTAACCCCAGGGCTGGAAACTGTCCCATCAAAGGGCTGCCCACCAGCCCCTCCCTCCTGCCTCTGTGCATGCGGAGAGGCACCAGGGCTGCAGCGACTGCGAGCTTCCCCACTCCCCTCTGCCTTCTTCATCATCAGGCCCTCACTGTGTGCCAGACTCTGTGCCCTGTGTGGGTGCAAAGGTGGAGAGACAGGATCTCTGCCCTGGAGAGGGAAATGGGACAGGGGCACCAGCACTCGGCTGGCCTTCAGTGCCTACTGCTCTCAGATCCTCCGTGGGGCTGATGTCAGCCCGTGGCCACACCCTGGTAGGACTGTGACTTCCGTGTGCCTTAGCCTAGGCAGCTTGACCCCAAAACAGGCAAGGCCTTGTTCAGATGAAGGACTTTCCAGCCTCAGCTGCCCCCATACTCCGGCTTTCAGAAAAGGCTCTGGTAAGGCGGCCCACATTCTTCATTCTTCCCTCCTGGCACCCACTGTTCTCACCCAGAGCTTCTTGTCTGTCCACAGGCTACTGGGAGGTGAATGGATTTGGGCTGCTTGGCATCTACAAGTCAGACCTGGACAGGATCGGGGGCATGAACACCAAGGAATTCCGAGACCGCTGGGGTGGGGAAGACTGGGAGCTGCTGGACAGGTGACTGGGAAGGAGGCATGTGCTGGGGTTCCATCCATCAGGTGCTCTGGGGAGGCAACAGGGCTGGATCAACTGAGGCCCAGCCCCCTGGGCTGCAGACACGCAGGTAGAGAGCACGGACTCTGAGGAAACTACATTACTTAGGGTCAAACCACTTCCCTTGCTGAGACTCAGTTCTGTGTCTGAAGCACAGAGGGGGACAGTGCTGCCTCTGCTCATGTCACAGGGCTGGTATGGAAATGAAAATGCTTGGTAAACTGTGAGGGAGAAGGCAAAACTGAGCTGCATAAATATAAACAGTACCATTCTCAGCAGCAATGGGAGCTGTGGGTGAGTATGATTGCATTCTCCCTGAACCCGGCTCTGGGAATGGACAAGAGAGACAGGCAAAGGGTCAGAGGAAATTCTGGGGTCAGCCAAAGAGACAGCATAGACCATTGAGGGGCAACAAAATAGTGCAGTTCTGTGTCCCCAGAAGCCCAGGGAGAGGGGAGTTTCAGGCAGCAGGAAATGGCCAGGGGTCTGAAAAGCCTCAGAGGAGAACACAGGACAAGCTGCCGGGCTTGGAAGGTGGGTGGCAAGAGGGTGTTGAGCTGGGCAGCCTAGGCTGCACCTCAGGGTGTGGGGGCCTGCGGAACACATGTGGGCGGTGAGCGAATGGAGGCTGTGTTGCTATGCGGTTCCTCTTCCAAGAAATTTGCTGCCAAGGCAAGGGGAGGGGGTAAAGGCGAGAGGGGGGAATCAAAGAAAGGGTAGAATTTCTGGAACAGTATCCACAGGGGGTGACAGGGAAAGGTCAGGAGCCCTGGGGAACTGGTGGCCCTGACAAGGAAGAAGTAGAGGCTTCTTCCGGAGGGAGTGCCATGTGGCCGCCCATCTTGGTGCCTCTGCTCTGCAGGGCACCTCATGCATGCTGCGTTTGCTCCTCCCAAACCTCGGTGCCCTGGCGCCCCCGTCCCGGGGAGAGAACTGAGTCTCAGGAGAAGTTAACCACCGGCCCCAATCTCACAGCTACTGAGCATCAGAGGCTTAAAACCCAGATCCGTTTTTATCCTTAGAGGGAAGAAGGGAAAGTACCTAGGGGACCTCAGGTGTCGAGGAGGGAGGCTGGGGTGCCCAGACCAGAGGACCCAGCTCTGATCCTGGCAGACCCTGAGCGAGGGGAACCTGCCCGGTCACTTCACCCTTGATCCTCTGGCCAGGCTGGGGAGGTGCAGATCTTCCTGGCGGTTCTCTCCATGCTGCCTCCTCTGAGGCCCAAGAGAAACTGCTTCGAGCAGGAAGCCTCCCCACAACGTGAGGGGCCTTCCAGTGGGCTGTGCCTGTAGAGAAGATGCTGGGGCAGGTGTGGGGATGAGGGCTGCGGCCGCCTGTGCGCTGCGTGCCAGGAGCTGTGTGCAAACTAATTCCCCTCGTCTCTACTACCATCCTCCAACATCTACGTCATGATGGAGATTTGGGAAACTGAGGCTCGGAAACTTCCTGAGTTTGACACGCCTTACCCAGCATGGAGCTCCCGGCTTGGGGCCCACACTCCGCACAGTGCCCTCCACCCCTGCCCCGTGGGGAGGACGCGAAGGGGAGCAAGGCCCGCTGGCCGTGCAGGAGGGGTCCGGGGCCCGCTCTCCCCGGGGCCTCTGTCCCCTGCTCACCCTGCCCTCCCCCGCCCCAGGATCCTCCAGGCGGGTCTGGAAGTGGAGCGGCTCTCACTGAGGAACTTCTTCCATCACTTCCACTCCAAGCGCGGCATGTGGAACCGCCGGCAGATGAAGGTGCTGTAACCCGAGGGTGCCCACGGGGCTGCCGCTTCCTGCTCCCTGACTTGGGGTTGTCCCCCCAGAGCCCCGCTCACCGCTGGAGGAGAGCAGGGCGGCGACGCCGTGACTGGCCCCGAGAGGCCTCCGAGCTAGTGCCCGGGCCCCCGGCGCTGCGCCTGCACCCACCGTGCCTCCACAGGCAGGCTTCGGGCCGGGCCAGGAGGGGCTGCTCGCTCACTGTCCGTGGAGGTGGACCAGCAGCTCCGGGAAGGCTGGCTGCACAGTGAGGTTGAGCAGGGAAGGAGGGTCTGCTGGAGTGGCCCCATCCCGATGTCCACCCAGGCCCCTCACAGGAGTAGTGACTAGCAACCGGAAACTCTAGGGGACAAACTTTATTGGCGTTTTTATTTTTTTAACAGCAAAACAAACCTGTAACTGTCCGGACCCAGCATTGACTATGGAGGGGATGGAGCCACGCGTGTAGGGCGAGTGTGTATCCCAGAGTAGCAATACCTGCATACCTCAGACCCCCTCCTGTGTAGAGGCGTGTCCCCCGTCCTCCAACGGGCAGCTAATGTAGGTCCAGAGGCGCTGGCCCCGCGTGGGCATTCTCAGCAATACCGGAGGCTTGTGCCTTCCTGCGACGCACATCTCACCCAGGTGGCCACTGAGCAGCTGGCCACCAAGTAGGGCATTTCCCTTACCCTCCAGGCGGCACTAACTTCACCTGACCAAAAGCACAGAGCTGGCGTCTTCCTGCTGCCACAGGAGGTAGGGAGACAGAGAACTGCTGGGTAGTGAGGCCAGGCAAGGTGGAGGGGGCAGGGAAGCGAAGCCCCTTTCCGGCCCCAGGTCCCAGCCCGCCTGCGAACCACAGGCTTGAGAAGTACACAAAGCAGCGGGGAAAGACGATGTGGACGGAAGGAAGCCCGCAACTTCGCGGGGGGTGTGGGAGGACTTCCAGCAGGAAGGGACGGAAAGGGAAGTGGGAAGCTTGAGTCCCGGCAGACCCGCCCCCACCCCCGGGCTGCAGGGAGAAGCCAGCCCCCGCCTCAGGTGAAGAAGAAGAGGAAGGACTGTGGGTGAAGCTCCGCCCAGGCCAGGGTGGGGCAGGGAGCAGGTTTGGGGAGGTGGGGGCAACACCCTGGGATTCCTTCCCCAAGGAGAAGGAAGCAGGGCTAGGAGGAACTGAGAAATGAAGCCATTTCAGGGAGAAGAGCCCTGGCCTCACAGCCCAGGGCCACCCTTTGTGTCAGGAGATGCCACATTTTATTTTGCACTAAATTCCTGGGTGCCTTTGTGGCCGTGGTTTTGCTCCCCCTGCTGCTGAATTCACCAGTGGTGCACTGGACACTGGATGGTGAACTCCAGTGTTCAGGGAGGTGACGCCTGGGCTCCCTGCTGTGAGGCAGGGCCCAGGAGCCAGGCAGCTCGCCCTGCCGCGCTCCGCGCTGCGACGGATCCCAGCAACAGCGCTGGGAGCTGCATTCACCAAGAGTGTACGCTTGGCACATGGGAGAATGGAGGCCGTGGAGAACCCTCTGCTGGTTGAAGAGAATCTCTGAGTCCCTCTAAGAAACCAGGAAGGAAAAGACTTTTAAATTAATAGGCTGTGGCTGATGCTGCCATCCTGCTCTGCCGCTGCGATCTGGCTTTTTATTGCCCTGCTCAGGCTCTCCCCTAAGCGCTGTGGGACAGAGGGGAGAGGAGCAGTGGGCCACTGGGGTTCCAAGTTCTTTCTGGGGCCACTCATCGTGGGCATGCAGTGGGAGGCCTGAGCCAGCCTCCCCTTCCTGCCCGCCACCCCGTGCCTCAGCCAGTGCCTTTTGTTCAATGTTTGTTACCTCCACACCATCTGCCTTAAGGGAGGGGCCTGTGTAGGGTGGGGGGAGGGGTGGCAGTGGGGAGGAAATGGTTAAATACAGCATCTTCATAGAAAACAACATGGCTCTTGTGTTTACCTGTTGCCCATTGTGGAGGAAGAGGGCTGGGCAGAGGGGCCCAGGGCTCATGTCTCCCTCCCTCAGCTGTCAGGCCTCTCATGGACATGCCAAGGGCCTCCTTCCCTCCTCTGCCCGCCGACCGACGCGCACCCTTTAACCATTAGTTTGGTGCCTGCGTTGTCGACGACAGCCTTCTCTGTGCTGGAGTTTACTCCCCAAGCGGCTGACATTGTTTCCAGTCTGAGGAACTCACAACCCGACAGCAGACCAGGCTCTTCTGTTCAGCAGATGTGGAGATTGAGAACGGCTGGTGGACAGCCTGGGTGAAGAAGGCTAGCCACTGGGCCGGGATGGTTTGGTCAACAGTGGAGAGGAGTGACTTATTCTAAAACAGACAATCTAAAGATAGTTTCTGCTGACCTGAGAATGCCCTGTGGATGTTTAGGGGTGCAGATTTACTTTCCTAGTTGTATTTGGCTTAGAAAAAGATCAAAACTAATTTGTACACATGCCCAAAGAGCAGGTGCTAATATGAAAGCTAGAATAGATTTTTAGTAGGCTCTAAAGGATTGTGCATACTTACAACTATCCAGAATTGACTAATTTGCCATTGATGTAACAGATGGTAATTAGCCCAAGGCATGTGAGGCCAGGGAAGTTGACTCAGAGCAGGACCCAGGAGAGGGAGTGATATTAAAGCCTTTTCTCCCTCTGGGCTTGGGGTTTGCCTCTTTGGGCCCTTTCCGGGTCGCAGGTGGAGAGGGCGTCAGAGACCAGCCTGGATGTATTAACATTGGCTCAGTGGATTTGCAGAAAACTTTATCGATAGAAGCCATTCCATTTTACAGAAAGGGAAAACTGAGTCCTGGAGGAAAGGGAATGGATGGGGAAGAGGGAAGGAATGGGGTGGTGGCAGGACCCCAGTTTGAGCTCAGGACTCCAGACCAAGATGGAATTCACCCAGATGGGCAAATATCACATTCTAATTCAGACACTATGGGTAGAGAGTGAGGACATCTACACAGCCCTTTTAGGGGCTCTCCTGGTGACTGGAAAGTGCCCATCAGCCCAGCAGAGCAGGGAGGAAAGAGGCAGACACAATCTCAGGCGGGGTCCCTGCAGGGGAAGCAGAGAAGAGGCAAGGAGCAGGTGCTGCTTCAGTAGGTCTGGACTGGAGCCCAAGCTCCTCCATTTCCAGGAAGCTTCCTGGTGGGCTTGCTGTTGGTCCAAGGCTATCCCAGAGTAGCAAGGACTGCTGGGCAGCATCAAGGAGGAGCCCCACACTCCACCCTGCCTCCTGCCAACCAGTGATGTGCTTTCCCATCCCAGATTATGGCTCATAGGGAACCCCGCCTAAGAATTGAGGCAAGTCCCCTTCACAGAGCCAGGGGCCCTTCCTGAGTCAGTCCAGGCTCTCCTCCCAGACCGCCTCCTTGCCCCGGAGCTATAGGTCTCTTACCCTAACCCCCTAGTGGATGAGAGATGGGCCCTTGGGGAGCCTGTGGACCTGGGGGCTTCCCATCTTCCCCCACCTGGGGCCAGGGCTGTGCTCAGAGAGGATTCCTTGAGGTCCTGGCAGCCAAAAACCCCGTTTTACACACCCCAAAGGCTGTAATGAAGGTGCTGATGGCAAGGGTGATGAAGACCAGGGTGCCGGCAGCATTGCTGAGCTGGTTAAGTCGCCACTGCTTTTCTGCCCCATTGAGGTTCAGTCGTGCTGTAGAGGAGCGGGGAGGGGGCGCGGCTTGCAGCTTTCCTCACGACATCCTCTAGAGTCCAGACACAGGCTGGCCCCTGAAACATCTGAGTGGCAGAATCAAGGGAGTTGTAGTCATTGCACTGACATGCCTTTTCCCTCACTGACAGGGCCTGGGGCAGCCACAAGGCAATTGATAGACTTGGGATTTGGGAATTTAGGCTGGGTCTTTTCAGAGTCGGGATGAATGCTCACTAAGGGCTGTTAGGAACTCTGCTAAAGTTAGTGAGGACAGTCATTCATCAGGTACTAGGAGTGGCCACTGTATGGGAGACCAGCAGGTAGGATGGGGCACCTTTCACTCTGAAAGCCATGTGTAGGTGCAGAGACCTAACACCAGGTCAGGGTATGGTTAAGAAGCTAACGTGTGCAAATGCAGGGTGGGACAGGGAGGCACTTGGAGCTTCCCCTCCACCGTGGGGGCACTGGGGCTGACTCCAGGCCCGAGCTCCTCACCAATGAGCACAAGGAGGATGCCAGTGGCCACCTGCAGGGGCAGAGAGATGCTGATTGTAAGATAAATTCTAGCCAGAATAAGCAGGCAAAGAGAGGCAACAAAGGGCCAGGTAATTTATTTAAATACCCCTGGGTGAGGTTCTGTGACCTTCTTGCCAGAGGCCAGAGAAGTCACACCTGGTTAGGGAGGTGGGGGCTTATAAAGGATTAGGAGGGGGAGGAGTGGGCAAGCTGTCCTAGGGGGTGTTGAGAGGTATGATTGGCTAAAGGTGACATAATAGTCAACTAGAAACTTTTTTTCTTTCCAAGAGGGAGGATCCTGGCTGACATCTGGGTCTTGGCACATCAGGATGGAATTCAGGGAGAGCTGTCCCCTTTCCATATACGGCTCGGACTTTGGGGTCTGGTCTGTTCTCCCCCTATGGCATCTCTCTGTTCTGTTTGCATGTCCTTGTTTTTCCTTTCTCCAGCCTAACACTGATGAGGGTGACCAGCGTGCTGTAATACTGAGAGGATGGCTCCTGCTCCAGAACCGCTCTCAGCTGCTTGGTGTTGGACAGGAAGAGAGCCATGCCCAGCATGCCCTCCGGCACACTCTTCTTGGTGGCATAATGGTTCAGATTGACGGGCTGGCTCCTGCTGGGGCTCCCAGGCTGTGAGGGAGAAACACAGGCTTGCCTAGGAGGCCTCAGAAGGGAAGCAGTTGAGAGAGACTGGAAAGAGAGGTTTTGAAACTCTCCCCTGACTAGGTGGGTGTAGGGAAAATAGAAGTTCCATGGCCAGGATCCTCACCTGACAGCCATTGTATACGTGTGATGAGGTAAGACTTAGCCTACTACGTGCTTGCATACCCATTGGCAATAAGCTGTTAGGTGGTGTTGCTGTAGGAGTTCTGCCGGACGCTAAGCACAGAGGGACGCAGGAGAGCAGAGCCTAGAGTAGAACTCAAGAGAGCAGGAGAGAGGAGGGCAGAGGCCAAGCGGGGGGCAGAGACGGAGGAGGACGGGGCTTCAGTGCTCAGCCTTCTGCCCTGAGAATAAAGCTTGGTACGACCTCCTTTTACCTCCGACATTCTGTTGTCATTATTTGGTCTCACTGAATCTATAGTGAACTTGCCCAGAGCTGGGAACCGCCCCGCCCAGAGCTACAGTGGGAAACCAGGGGTAAGAAACAGCCTTCTCAGCTTTAAGGCCTGAAAGAATAGGGTTGGACTAGAAACTCTTAAGGACCTTTGAACTCTGAAATGCTGTGATGCTGTAGTTTATATTTCGGGTCACTCTTCCCTCACACCTGAACACATCCATCCGAAGAAAGGGGGAGCATTCTCAGCTGCTCGTAAGATGTGCCTTCCTCGTTTTATTCACTATTTTACCTGGGCCTGGCCTGGCCTTGGACTGCTCTTTTCCTCCAAGAGGAAGCTTGTCAGAAAATAGTAAGACAAGCTCTGAGGCTTAGGTAGACTAGCAAATGCACAGCTCCTCACAGAATGATGCGGCCCCAAGGCAGGGTGCACAGTTTAGCAAACCGACTGTGAGCTGTTTGATCCCACGCAGCCCCTTGGCCTCGAGCACTGGAGCGGCAGGCTCAGACACACTCATGCCATCTGCAAACACAAGCCCTGGCGACATGACTGTGTGCGTGAATGTATGCACACAATACGCACTAGTTAAAAGCTCTTGATTTAATTTTTATTGTTTTTTTTTGGCTAGGATTTATTTACAATCTATGTTTGATTTGATTTTGAAATATAAAACAAAGCTCTTATTCTCAGAAGTGACTAACTAAAAGCTGGAGTCACGATGCAGGGCATATGGTGGGGGCCTCTGGGCTGAGCCCAGAAATTCAGGCCGGATGCTGCAAGCAATCTGCAGTCACTCGGGAGAGCTTGAGTATGTTTTAGGGAGAGTAATTAAGGAGTGGTGCATGGGTGGATTATCCCATGAGGGCTCAGAAGCAGAGAGACCCCCTGAAAGGTTATGGTCTTGATTTAGGATCTAAATCAGAGCAGGGGTGAGAAGCGAGAGGAAGGGGGAACTGGGAAAGATGTTACAGCCTGGAGGAAGGGTAGCTGACCCAGCAGATTACCACAGAGGATCTGTTGTGTAGCTAGCTGGCTGGCTGGCTTGATAGACGATGGGTGGAGGGGTGGATGGGTGGAGGTGTGGGTGGGTGGGTGGGTTGATGGGGGAACAAGTAGATGGATGAATGGGTGGATAGATGGGTGGATGGATGGATGGATAGGTAGTTGAGTGAATGGGTGAATGGGTGGAAGGATGAGGCATGTCTCATAGGGTTATGAATGCCCCTTCTAGACATGGGGCTTGTCTGTGGCCAGTTGGCCTGGCTGGCCAATACTGCAGAAAGGCCCCAAGGCTACACCTGCAGTCCTAGCACATTGGTAAAGGTTAGTCCTGGGTGCAAAATACACTCGTTAGGTGAGAGAGTCTGTGGAGCAGCCTCAGGCCTATCCACAATTCAAAGTGCTTCTTCCCTGGCGCATCTGTGAGCCAGGGCTTCCCTGCCCGCTGATTCTCCCACCTTGGCTGCAGCCACCCCTCACCTGCCTATCCCACCTGCTAGGAGCTTCAAGTTCTGCACCTTCTCTTCCTTCCAAACTCAGCTCTCCAGTCAAGATCTGATAAACTGTGAAATTACTATGAAAGTTTCCCTGGAGACCCTTTCTCTGAAAATTTACATATTAACAGTGGACTAAACCTTGAACCCAAACTTCTACTGGTGTGTTTTTAGCATCAACCAAATAGTGTTTGAGGAGCTGGGAGGTGGCTGGGACAGATGCCTGGGGACAGGGAACTTCCAAATTCTCAACAAAAAATGTTGTCTGTAGAATTTATTAGCGCTGATAGACTTTGTTGTTAAATCTAAGAGCCATTTTTTCACAGAGGATGTGTGATTCATAGTGAGCATAGGAGAGTGCAGACCTTACCTTACCTCTCTAATGTAGGGCCTGCATTTGCTTTGATTTGTGCCATTCAGCCCTCTTTTATAGCTGAGGATGCCTGCTCAGGGTCCACTGTGGCTGTGGGCGTCTCGGCAGGGCGCCCCCCTGGGCTCCTGAAGGCACCAGCTCACCGGTGTCCACATGGTGGCGCACAGGGCCCAGGGAAGGGTTTTGGGCAGCTCGGCTGTGTCAGCACCAGAACCATGTTTCTCCCCCGATGAATCCACTGACTAGATAGGATCTGCATGAAAACCAGACCTTTTGGGGCCCAGGACAGGGTGCCTGGGTTACAGGTCTGAATAGGGCAAACCTAAAACCCACCAAAAGTGTGTGTCAAACAAGAGTTCAAGCACAAACTAATATGGACCCGACCTGGGGTGGGGTAGAGTGGTCATGAGATGGGTGCGGGTACTCTGGAGGGCCTCCAGTACAACCTGAATTGTGGGGGTTTGTGGCCAGGATAGGGATGGTTGTGAAACCCTAGAAAAAGTTATTTTGAAAGGGGTCCCCTTGAAGTAGCATTTTTTAAAAGCACAGAAAAAGTTTTCTTAGTCCTTGTGGGTCAGTCCCTGAGGCAGAGGGATGGACAAAATGACCCGACAGCCCCAATTATATCTTGATTCCACTGGATGAATCCTTATATCTGGCAGGACCCCACCCTTTTTACCCATAGCTCAGAGACAAGGAGCACCCCAACAAGGAGTTAGGTTAAAAGAGGAGGGGGCCCCTGCCTCAGGGAGCTGGTCCTTTAAGGCCAGGCCCTGGCAGGCTGGGAACAAAGGCCCAAGAATGTGGGCCGGGAAGGCGTCTGCTGAGCCACCCAGCATGAGTCATTTGTATTTCAAGGGACTGGGGAATCACAGGCTCTCCTGCTCTCTCCCCTGGCCCAGGCCCCAGGCCCCAGCCCCAGGCCCCAGCACCCTCCCAGCACTGACCGGGAGCATCTTAGGCTGCAGCTTGCAGGGCCAGGGCACCTCAAACCCACAGGCCCTCGCCCAGCTCCTGGCCCCTTCCGTCCTCAGAACAGGGGCTGGTGGCTCACCCTCCTGGCTTCCGGGCACAGTGCTGCCTCAGCTGGCACCTTGGGCCTCAGTTTCCACATCTACAAGCCTAGTTAGTTCCTCCCTCTCCCTCGCTGTTCCTTCTTGTTCCAGTTCAGACTTCCCTGCCACCCAGGCTGGCTTGCCAAGCCCCAGCTCCCAGGGCTGGTGTGGATTCCATCCCTGGAAGTCATGGTTGCCCCATTGTTCTGCCAGACAATTATTTATCCTTTAATCTTTTTGGTCTGTAGTTTTCTTTACAAAACTTGAGTTGGATAGGAAAGGAATGCTTCATGTAACAGAAAAGGAAACAAAGTTTTACATTGTTAATTGACATTATGGTCTGTGGGGACCACAGCCACGGAGAGATCACGCTGCCCTTTCTCGGAAACAAGAGTCCAAAGGAGGAAGTAACTGTCTTACCAAAAAGCCATAGAATCTGCTACTCAGAGTGTTTGGGACCTGGAGCCCATGCGAAAGGAGCATGCCAAGAGGCAGGAATTTGTGGCAGCCAGGGAAGTCTCCCAAGGAGGCATTGTGGACTCAGGTTCAAATCCTGCTTCTGCTTCAAGCTAGATGTGTGAGCAAGCCTGCTCCCATCACTGGGCTCTTTACTTGTGAAGTTAGGGGTGTTAGGTCCTTTTCAACACAGAGTGGTCTTGGAGTGGGGAAGCTCCCTCCTCTGAGTGGAGAGCCCCAGCGTCTAAGGACATTCCCTCAGGAGAGGCAGAGGCCAGGCAGCTGAGAGCCAGGCCCAGGGACAGACCCGGTGAGTCATTGTGCCCTAGGCAGCTCAAGGGCACCAGTGGCCCTCCGATGAGTCACTCCTGTGGCCCTGAGGAAAGCTGTATGGCAGTCTCCTTGCCACTCAAACTTAAGGCTACAGACAAAATAGGCCCAGAGAAGCAGTTGTCTGTTGTCCCTTCTATTGGTCTCAAAATGACTGACTGTCCAGAAAAGCCAGGCCCCATCTGAAAAGGAGATAGCCATGAGCCACGCCTTTGGAAGCCTGGTTTCCCACAAAGGGAAAGGGTGGATCCCAGCCCAGGAACAGTGATTCGTTCAAATGTATGAAGTTGGGTGACCTACTGTGCCAACTGGCTTTAATTATGTGCCTGAGATCCCTAATCCTCGGTCAGATCCCAGAATCCTCTGTGCACATACACAGTAGGCTCTCAGCACACTGAGGGTGACAAGTTTGCACTTAGGGAGTACATACCTGTGCCTGGCACAGAGTTAAATATGGGACGTGGGTCATCTTACCTAGTCCTCACAACAGCCTTGTGAAGTTGGTGAGGGCACAATTATCATAGTTGAAAAAGCAGGGGCTCAGAGAACCTAAGTAATTTGTCTGAGGTCACACAGCAGTTTTTAATCCCCATTTTTTATCTACTAAACCTATAATTTTCACCCCTGTTCTACTACCTCCAGAAGTTGAAGGCACACTCTCTGCCTCCAAGCAGTTTAGGATCTAAAGATAAAAGAGATGAAAGAAGACAGTTAAACAGTCCCATAGGGAACATTTGTATCCTTGCTAAGAGGTGGTAGGTGTGCACACCTCTCCAGCCCAGTGTCTTGCGCCGCCTCATCCCTCCAGGGGAGCAGGCAGAGCGCTGGCCCTGCCGGTGCCACTGGGCCACACCAGATTGATTACTCACTGTTCCCTGGGCATGCCCCACCCTTCCTGGCACTCCGGCTCTGCTGTTTGTTTAGACCTCCCTGCGTGGCTCAGCAGGCTGCCCACTTCACTGCAGGGACACCATCTTCCATATTCCTGGGTTCCCAAGGGGTCTTCCTGTCAAAACGACTTGCCCACATCAAATGCACAAAAATAGTGATACTACCAATTTTTTATCTGAAAGAGTTTTTCAAAAAAGGCAAAAGAAAGGATATTTGAGGGTGGGATTTCAGACACAAAGACTTCAGGGTGAGGGGAGTAGTGTTTGGACAGTGCATCTTTGCCTTTAAAATAAAAGCCCCAGGTCCAGGGATAGCCCTTTCTCCCCTGTAGCCGCTGCAGGGAAGAATGACTCAGGCTGGAAGCTGCCACTGGTCTTCAGGCCAAAACCTGTGAAGGCCCAGGCCCCAAGCCTCCGTCTGGGGCGCGCACTCTGACTGGAGCCTCCCTGCGCCAAGAGCCCTGGATCTTGCCCTTCAAAATCGTCACTCTCTAATCCACTCTGGGAGGGGCCTTTTTTTTTTTTTCCAACTCCCGGGTGGGGTGTCTTTTGCGTGCTATTCCAGTAATATTACCCAACTAGGCCAGATATCTCCTCTGAGTCCTGGGCACAGTCTTGGCAAAGCTCCAGCCTCCAAACTGGAGCCTCACAGCGGCTACACTCACGGCCAGTGGGGAGAGGCCACACCTGGAAGGTCTGCGGTGCCTCTGCTGGCCACCAGGGGGCCCCAGAAACAGCTCTGGGACGGCCGGAGCCCACCTGTTTTTGACCCCTTGGTGGTTATACCGAGGTCGAAAATGCTTCTAACAAAGGGGGACATACATAAACGGAAGCAGAGAGCGCAGGGAGGGACGCGGAGGCACAGGGGTTGGGATGGGAACCCCGTGGGACCAGCTTGCTCTTAGGAAGCATTTTCCATCTCCGGTGTGAGAGGTCACTGTTTCCAGGAAACGGTGCCTCTCAGTTAGGGTCCAAAGTTAATCAAGGATTTGCCACATAGAAATTTCCAAAGAATTTTTCTGCTCTAATATTTAGCCTCAACAAGAGCACTTTCTGAATTAGCCCCTGGCTCTGGGGCTTCCAGACCCATCTGGCATTTGCTGTAGGCCCCACTCGGCTTTGGGATTCTCAGCAGCGTTCCCCAAGCCCTCCCAGCCCATCTGTGCTCATCATAATCCCACTCATCTTTCAAGGGCCAAAAAATTGAGCTACAGCTTGAATAATTAAATAATGATAATGCTCTCTGCATGCCACGCACAACTCTCATGAAGTGGGTATCAGTCGTCCCATTTTACAAATAAAGACCTCGAGGCTCAAAGAGATTACCTGCCCAGAGTCACCAGATACTAAGGAATGGTCCCATTGTCAAAATCCTAAACCTATATTCTTTCTTCCTTATACCAGTGGTACTTGCAGCGGGGTTCCCCACGCGGTAACAGCAGCTGCAGGACCTGGGAACTTGTTAGAAATGCAGATTCTCAGGTCCTACCCTAGACCTACTGAATCAGAAACTCGGGGTGTGACCCAGCCATCTGTGTTTTAACAAGCCCTCCAGGTGATCCTGAGGCAGGCTCCAGCCGGAGGGCCGTTGGCCACCCTGCCACCTCGCTGCCATAGCCGTGGGTGCTGTGAGCCCAGCACTGGACACTCTCCTAGCAACTTTGGCATTCAGTTCTCTTAACAACACCTATTTGACAGATGAGATAACCGAGGTGCAGAACAATTCAGTAATTTTGCCCAGCATCACCCAGCTGTTAAGTATTAGAGCTGGGATTTGAGCCCAGGCAGGCCCTGAAGGTGTGTCCTTAACCAAAGCACCACAAAGTCCCTGGAGATAGGCCATGAAACCCCTCGAAGGTGCACGCTAAAGTATGGATAAGTCATGTCTCTAGATCTTTCCCCTAATAGTGAAGAAATCCAGACCTGTATTTCTCTCCAGCAGTCCTTGTCTCCCCAGCTGCCCAGCTGCTGCCCACTGGTGCCTGTTCGAGAAGGACTGATAATGTTTATCCTTAGATTCTTTTAATGTCTTCACTCAGAAACATTTGCTGAACCTTTCTTGGTTTTGTAGAACTTCAGGTTTTGTGGTGGCAACTAAATCCAGATAGGCGGCCTAAGCACTGGTGAATGAAAGTGACTTTCAGAGCAATGAATCATAAAGCAAATATCAACATTCCCCGTGACCATGTAGATGAGCTTCGTGTGTCCCCACCAGGTTATGTTTCCAAAAGGTGAGAATTATTTCCTTCGCATTTCAGGCAATTAGACTAAGAAGCAGTAAGACGTGAGCCTACAGTCTCTGGCTACACTACAAGTAAGGAGACCTCATGAAGTAGATCATAACTGACATGGAGATGGCAAAAAGGGAAGGTGTGAATTTCCCACCCCGCCCAGTCCTGGGGAGAGTTTGCTGGCATTCCTACTCCTTTCTGTTCAACAAACATGTTTTCAGCTCCTACCATGCGCTAGGCCTCTAGGACACAATGAAGAGCCCACCTTCCCTATAGTCCTGTTCCCCTAATCCCCTCAAATGATAAGGTTTAACAGAGAATAAAGAGTATATAAAGGGGGGAAGCCAGGAGAGAAAAAGACTTTTTAAATCCCACCCCAGTAGATACAGTTCATGGGAACAGGACTTTATCTCTCTTGTTCACTGCTGTCTCCGAGAGCCTGGCACCCAGCCCAGCATGCTGAATGAGTGATGTATTTGTCACCCCTTTACTCATTCCCGAGGGGCTTAAAAGGCAGGACCCTGGCATGCTGTGCTCCTTGGGACTCTTATCTGGAGCCCTCTGGGGTCTCCAAGAAATGGCTGTCTTACCCAGCATGTCTGCTGTGACTGGTCCCCCCACCCCCACCCCCGTGCTCCGCCACCACTGCTCCATGCATGCTGGGTGCATGGCTACTGTCCCTGTGGTCGGTAGTGTCGGGTCCTGGCGGGGATGAGACAGGCTGCAGGCGAGGAAGAGATACTGTCACACTCCCTGGGAGAAACCCCACTGCAGCTCAGGGAGGGGAGGGGCGGGGGCAGGTGAGACAGAGAGTCCCCCGGATCAAAGCCAGGGTGGAAACAGTGCTCAAGGGTCACCGCACTGAGTCACCTGCCTCTTCTGGCTTCCTCCAATCCAAAGAAGCCTTGCCCAGAACCAGCCTGCAGGTTCGTGCAGCAATCCCAGCCCTAGGGGTCATGGGCTCCCCCCTTGGCCCAGCAGGTCCCGCCTGGGTTGTCACGCCAGCTCTCCCTTAGCCCCTGAGGATTTGAATGCAGCAGTGGGATGCAAAATCACACACTCTCCAGCCCAACTTCGGCATTCTGAGTAGCAACTCCTGTGTCAGGGGCCAGGTCTGGGGAAAATGAAGGCTGCGTGAATGGACGGCATTGTGCTCAGAGACAAGGCATCTGAACGGAGCCCGGGTGCTATTTTTTTCTTGCGGTGAGCACAAGGGGGTCATGCGACCTCACTGCTTCTCAGCTTCCTCTTGTAAAATGACAGGCGGCTCCTCTACTCTCATTGTGAGGAGCTAGCGTGTCATCCAGTCTACACAGATGAGGGACAAACCGTTGGCAGCCTTAACCAACCCTCAGCAAAAATGGTGTGCACGTCCCAGACCAGTTCTACTCAACCTGAGGCAGTCCCCAGTACTAGGTTCCCCATGGGTGCTGGGCATGCTCAACAACCTATCTCCAGATTTCCTCCGAATTTACAGCTTCTCTTTTAATAACTGAATTTACCCAGCACCTACCATGTTCCAGGTACCCTTCTAAATGTTTGTATGCATTATCACACTTCTTATCAAAACCTGGAAGATGTGCAGGATCAGAGACATTAAGTAACTTGCCTGAGGTCATACAGCTAGAGATAGGTTGTTAAGATTTGAACACAAGTCTGTCTGAGGCCAGAGCTCAAACTCTTAACTGCTATGTTATTCTGCAAGACCTTATTTAGCTCTTGTTTTTTGCCACCTTCCTGCGGGGCCAGAGCCCTGAAGAAATGCTAGTGCCCAGCACAGTATCTGACCAGCAGTATGTGCTCAGGAAGGAAGGAAGGAGGGAAGACAGACAGGCAGGCAGGCTAGCCCTGCCCTAGCTGCTGGCCCAGACCCAGTCTGGAAGCACCCTTTCGACAGTGCAGGGCTATGTGTGGGGCAATGCCCCAGGGCCAAAGGCAGTTGTTGGAACACTGTTATGCCTCACTCCCTTTCTAAAAATATAAAGAGCGTGAGCCTTCCAAGGCCACCAAACAGATATCTAGTTGCTCTCTGGGGTCAGTCCTACACAGCCTGATCCTGCCACCTGGCACATGCTCCCTCTGGGCCCCCTGCCTGACAGCTGACCCCTGTCATGCCTCTGAGTACTTTTGCAAGTCAAAGTCCAGTTTTGCAAAGGTGGCAGATGCTGAGCAGCCTGGCCCAGCCTACTCATGCTCAGCTGTGGGGCACAAGGACAGCTTTGGGGTCTTTTCCCCTGAGCCCAATCAGAGCATATGCTTTTCTGCTGGGCTCTGTTCCTACAGCCATAAAATGGAGGCAATCTCTCCAGCTCCTTTTGGAGTTTGAGCAGCAGCCTGGTTCCGGGATATGGACATTGGCCTTAGAACATCTGGAGTCAAGCCCCAGCTGTGTGACATGGGATCTCTGTGAGCCCCCTATTAAAAATGGATAAATAAGATTATAAAACAGGGATATTACTCTTAATTTTAAAGATTTATATTGCTATACATAGATAAATCTGATAAGGCAGGGACTAAAATATTAATGGTGTCGTTTCTGAGTGCTAGGATCTGAGCTATTCTTTCCCTTTCTTGCTTTTTCTGTTTTCTTAATTTTTCATCAGTGACAGATGTGGTAAAAGAAAAAAACGACCACCACATTAACTGGTTTTTAAGTATTTGTCTTGACTTACAGGACAGTTTGAGAATAATGCCTATTAAAGTGGCTTGCAAACTTTAAAGTGCTTTGCTCCAGGGGCATTTTAGAACTGCAGGTTGGTAGGGAATAATTTCCTTGGAACTCAGCACCAGGAACCCAAGTAATTCAGCAGCAGCGCACTGGACCTCTTTGCTTCTATCCTCACTGTGCAGAAGGCGGAGGCTGACTGTGGGATGCCTTGGCTGAGGCAGGGCACAGCCATACGGTGTACAGACCTGGCCTGTCTGTGGATGAATCAGCAGCATTCATTGAACACCCACTGTGTGTAGAGCCCTGTACTCTGTTCTGAGAAAATAGCTCTGTTTGCTTTCCAGGCAGTCAACAAACATTTATTGAGCATCTGTCTATTTTGGGGAAGTCAGAGCACAGAGGGCATGGCTGGAGATGAATAATTCAGACAGGGTGTTCGTGATGAATTACAGGAAGGGAGAGGTGCCCTGTGACAGACACCAATGGAGTGGGAAAGCAGGGAGGTCCATGGGGAGGTCAGAGGAGACCTCGTGGGCTTCAGCACCATCTCAGCTGCATCTTGAAGAACAAGAAGAGCCCTTCAGAATGTTCTTCCTCTGTAATAACGGAGTCTCTGCAGTGGGAACCAACACAAACCTGGAGGGACTGATACACTCACTGGCTGGCAAAAGGTTTCTAAATGGGTATTGATGTAACCCTGGTAATTTGCAAGGCCCAGTACAAAATGAACACGTGGGGCCCCAAGTTCAAAATTACTAAGAATTTCAAGATGGCAACAGCAGAGCATTAAACCCAGCAGGGGCCCTTCTCAGTGCTGACCCTTCTGAGCAGGGCCTGTTAAGCCAGCCTAGCCTACTAGGAAGCACAGGAGAAATGGATTCAGGATTTCTTGTTGCCGTGAGGACCGCAGGCCTTGAGGACTGCTTCACTGTTTGCATCTGGGGTCCAGATTGCTCTCCAGAAGGGGAAATAATCCAACTAGACCTGCTTCTGTACTTAACTCCTCCCCTTGGTGGCCTTTCAAATGGTGGAGTGCTCTGCCTTTTAATAGTGGTGCCAAAAGGCCAGAGGCTGTTGGTCCCTTTCGCAAGGGCCAGGGGCTGGCGAGAAGCAAAGGGCACAACTTGAGGCCATCCGTGACGGCTGTGGGGGACCTGTGGGCCCCGCCGAGCGGCACGGCCTCCACCCCATGCAGCTTCAGCCTCCCAGCAGGGCATCAGTTTCAGCCATGAGGGCAACCCTCTCGTTTTACAAATGGGGAACCTGAGAAGCAGTGTGGGCCAGGGATCTGCCCAAGGTCACACAACCAGACTGTGCAGAAACCCAGCAGAGGTTTCCATGGTGCCCATCAAGCTCCCGGTTCCTCGCAGCAGGGGGCCTTTTGGTGTCTTTGTCCTGGTGTGAGGCCCAGGGTGCGGGGCTGCCTTCTGCGGCAGTCTTCAGCCCTCCAGGACCCTGCTCACATGAGAACCTGTGGCGGACGCTGCCCGCTGGGCTCTAACGGTGTGCAGACAGGTGAGGTCTGGCTGGAAGATGCTCCCCTGCCCACCCACGAGCAGGTGGTAGAAGTGCCAGGGCCGGAGAGGGGCCCGATGCGTGGGAGAAGCTAGGCCAACAGGACGCAGAAGGTGCTGGGGGTCATTTCTCATCCTGGTACTGACAACCTGTCAGGGACGCAGCGTATTTATCCAGGTTAAAGGATATTGGCATAGAGTCCTGATCTGGGTCAACCAAAAGGCTAGGGGGAGTCCGCGGCAGGATAGCAGGAGGGGCTGCGAGCATGGGGTTGGGACCCAGCGCAGCTGCCCTCTCGGCGGGAGCGGCTCAGCAGCTCTGGGGAAGGCGGACAGGTGGGACCCACAGTGTAGCCCCCTAGGTAGGAACAACTCCAGTTACCAATTAGCAGCACGAAGTGCCCTGAGGGTGTCAAATATTTACATTGTTCAGGACAGAATGTTTGCACATGTGTAATCTTACAGGATTTGCACAGCTGCCAAAGGGCAGGAGCTGAAGCTGCATATTAAGATGAGCAAAGCAAGCCCCAGAGGAGGGAAGCCACATTCTTAAGGCTCTCGGACTAATTCAGTTTTGGAACCAGGACAAGATGTCTTTATCAGCCTCTGTGATCTCCACCTCACCACCCCTTTCTGACCCTATGCCCTGGGCTTCAAGCCAGCAGGAGAGTCTGATGCCAGAGCTTATTTGTAGGGTAGTGACCGGGTGTTCCGTCCCCACTGTTTGGAGTGGCCTCTGTGCCCCTCCTTGCCCTCCACCCAGTAAGTTCCTCCTCCCATCAAGGATGTTATCTCCCCATGAGGCCCTAGTTCCTCCTCCCATCAAGGATGTTATCTCCCCATGAGGCCTTCGCTGACACCTGCCAGCCGATGACTGTGGTCCTCTCACTGGACTGTGAACGCCTTCAGGGCGGGATCCTTGGCGTGAGGTTGGCACTTGCTGCCAAGTGGAAGCTGTCTAGTCTATGACGGGAGGGATGACTTTCCCAGGCCCACTCTTTGGACATAAAACTACAGCTAGCACAGCCCATTTCCCAAACCAGTGTGCCGTCAAGGCAGCCTTACCTAGTCCTTGCACGCGATGTAGCCCAGGTGTTCCCCCCTTTAGAAACCCTCAGGAATGAAGTCACCCAGGTGGCGACAGGTTGTTCCTGACTTCGCTCCCCTGAGAAGAACAGCTAGCAGCTGTGCAAGAACAAGGCCCCACTGAGAGGACCCTGGACACGGGGTGAGGCTGACACATCCCTGTGCCTCAGAGACCAGACAGCCCTCCTTGGAAGGGCGGTGTTAGCTGAGCCTATTGCAATCGCTTTACAGTATGTGTGAACGGAACCACCTTGCTGTACGCCTTAAATGGACACAGTGCTCTATGTCAGTATTTCTGAGTAAAACTGGGGGAAAAAAAGGAGCTCGCAAGGACTTATTCACGCAGAGGAAGACGGCCGTGCGGAGACAGGCAGAGCCTGGAGTCGGGGCCAGGAGCCGAGGAGCGCTAAGGGCCACAGCCCCCGTGGGAAGCTGGAGGGAACGCGGAGGATTCCTCCCCGGAGTCCTTAGAGGGGAGCCCGGCCCTACGGATGCCTTGATTATGGAATTTTATCCCCCAGAACTGTGAGAGAATAAATTTCTGTTGTTTTAAACCACAAAACAAATAAGTAAATAAATAAAACAAGATTTTTCTGGAAAAAACTCCTGGTATGTAAAAGTCAAATTAATTCACAGGGCAGCAAAATGGAGGAGGGCAAGAGATAGCAGGGAATCCATATTGCAAATGGATTCCCCACAGGCTCCTTTAAGTAGCACTCTGGATGGGTATTTTTCTAATCTCAGATGGAGGAAAGCCTTTATAACATGACATGAAATCCAGAGGCCATAAAAGGTCAGTAAAGTTGACTGCATAAAAATGAAAACTATTTGAAGGCATAACAATATTAGCATATGCCCCTAGAGCACTTCATGCCAAGCACTACTGAGCTCTTCATGTGCATTAACTCATTTCATTCTTATAAGAATCCCTGAAGCTAAGTGCTGATCCTATTCTGAAGTTTATAGCTGAGGAACCAGAGGTTAAGTTCACTAAACCATGGTCGTTCAACTAGTTAGAGACAAAACCAGGATTATCAAGTCACCTTCTTTGCATTCTGTGCTCCAGCCACTCCTGACATAGCAACAGGCCACAAAATATCAGTAGACAAAGACAAATGAGGAAAAGATGGCAAACATAGGACAAAGTACTGATTTCCCTGCTGTACACAGAGGTCTTTAAAGTGAGCCCAATAGAAAAATGGAGACTCGGGAAAAAAGCATCACAAATTGCTGTATCGTGTGTGTGTGTGTGTGTGTGTGCATCCTATTAGATTAGCAAAGAGCTAATTGACTGATAATACTCAATGTTGGTGAAGATGTGGGTAAACAAGCATTTTCACACCCTTGGTGGGAATGTAAATGTAAATGACTATCAAATGTACTAAGATTTCCACAATCTTTTTTGAAGGACAATTTGGCAATTATCTATTAAAATTTAAAGTATGCTTATCCATTTAACTAATAAGTCCCCTTCAGAGAGTTTCTCCCACAAAAAGTGCTCCCCTAAGTGCATTTCATCTACACAATGAAATACTACAAATGTCTTTAAAAAAATGAGGTAGATCCCTATGTGCAGATATGGGAAGCTACATAGCTTGTATTTAGTGGGGCAAAAGTCGTTGTGAATATGGTATGATCCTACACTAGTAAAAACTAAACAATATATAGAGGACTATCTATTTTGTACCACTATGTGTAAAATTAAGCATAGGAGAAAATACAGAAGGAATTTATATTACAATGAGCACTTTCCCTTTCTAAGTTATACATTTTCCCAATTCAAGTTTCTGACAGCTGACACATCCTTTTATAATCAGGAAAAACATAATGAAGATAAAATTATATGCTAAATAAATAAAAGCAAAACCACAACTTCCCCTGTTCACTTATCCTATAGGGACTAGGTTTGCCTACTGAATCCCAGGCTCTGATGGTGGATGTTGGGGTACAGAAACTGGTAACCACGGCTCCTGCTCTCAAGGAGCCTCTCTAAGGGGCAAACCCCTGGCAAATCCAGCAGGAGCCAGGTGCGGAAGGAGCTAGGGGAGAAGGGGTTCTGGGCTCAGTCCTGAGGTGGGGGAGGGACCCCAGGGGGCAGACCCTTGAAAGGTAGGCAGATAAAGCAGCAGCAACCTCAGAGAGGGTGCAGGGGACTCACAACTCAGTACTGAGGGGTCTTTCAATATGGATGGAAAGTAGAAGGTTGGAAATGAGCTGGCAAAGGTTGGAGATGATGGGCACAGAGTGGTCTGATAAGGTCATGGACTTTCCCAGGAGAGCAACTGGGACTGTAAGCAGGTGTCCCTCCAAGAAGTGACATCTTATGGCAGCCTTTGGAAGGATCTCCAGGGAGGCAGCAGGAAGGATGGATTGGAGCGGAGAGAGCCTAGGGTCTGGGGAGACACCTGGAGTCTGGCACACAGTGGAGCACGTGGGTGTGGGAGTAGGACTGCCCAGAGAGGCTGAGGAAGGAGAATGTCAGGACTTGGCGAATGGCTGGTCATGGCAAGTGTGGGAAAAGTTGCTGTAGAGGCTGGCACCTGTGTTGCTGACTGGGGGCAGCTCCACTGAGCATTCATAGCCTGGAATCTCACCCTTGGCATTTGTGGTCCAGCAGGGTACTATTTGTGAACAACTTTCCAGGAACAGGGATCTTGCATAAAGCAAGGGGCACCGTTGGCAATCTTCTGCATGTATCTATTTGCCTGGTGCCGATTACAGCAGTCTCCTGGGGCCACTGCCACAGGGCATTTGGAAGGCTATCAGGGGCAAGAGTCCTCTCGTGTGCTCTCTGCTGAGCATAGCTGGGCAATCCCACTTCCAGCAGGCCAGGGAGGAGTGCATTACGATCAAGAGATGGATGGGGGGGCCCTTGTCCCTGGATGTCAGAGTCCGTAGGGTGCCTCTGGTCTTTGTGAACCAAGAGTGAGGCAGTTTTAGATCCCAACTGCTGGCGGGGCCCAGCCCTGGGCAAGCTTCGAGTTGCACTGCCCAGATTTCATCAGCCCTTGGTCCCACTTGCGAACAGCCCTCTGCTAGGGCACAAAAGTCCGGCCACTGAGGGCCCAGCTGCACACTTTGACGGGCTGGGGTTGCCAATTCCCTCCACCAAGGTCCTTCCTTCTGCCAGCCATCCTGCTAAGACCCACTGCCAGGCCTGGATGCTGGGTCGTGTGTACCGTAGTCAGAGGGCTGGGGGGCAATTCTGACTGCAGAAGCCTCTGGAAGGGCAGTGTTATCTGAGCTCCCTTAACCAGATACTCATGGCTGAGCCCCAGGTCCCTGGAGGAACGGTGTCTGCTGTGGACAGACATCACTGAGGGGGCAGCTGGGCGTCACCCAGCTGGCTCCTTCCTCAGGTCTTATCTTATCAAGCAGCTGGGCTGGGAGAGCTGCCTCTGAAGGGTGTTTCTCTTGAGGTGTTTCTCAGGGATGAGTGGGTGGGGGCTGGGCCTCGTTTTAACGGGAAAGCCCTCTGAGTGAGCGAGTTGGGTAGCGGCAGGTGTGCTCTATGGGGTGACTTGCCAGCATTGAGTGAAGAGACCCCCTGTTTTTACCAAGTCATCCCCTTGTCCAACTGTACCTTAAACCTAAAGGCCAGGCTGGGCCAAATACATATCTCATTTGTGTTCTTGGTGATACGTCCATTAATCTATAACGGACAAATATGTGGACTTTGAAGTCAGAATGAGGTGGAACCCGGCTTTACTTCTTTCTAGTTAATTCTCTGAGCCTTAATTTCCTCAAGTGCCATATGGAAACAAATGGTTGTCCCTGTCTCACTGGGCTGCTGTGAGGATGAAGAAATAACCTATATAAAAAATATAAAATAGCACAGTGTCCTCTAAATTCTGCAGGGGGGTTACCATCACTGCTGCAGGAATTCAAAGGGAAGTTTTTAATGTTTCCCCCCCATTTCTAGAAACTCTGCTTTGTCATTTTTGTTAATCTTTAAAGTTTATTTTAATAGTCCCTGTTCCTTCTTCATTCTTCCAATCTTCTACTTTATTTCTTTAAGTATATTTTTAATTCTAAGTCTTTAGAATTCAGTGGTGTACTTATGGGTGCATCCTATCTCAACTCATATACTAAATTTTCAAAAGTTAAAGAGAAATGTGGTCCTACTGATGCAATAAAGTTGTGCTTAAAGAAAAAATATTTTACCTGCTTCAGTATTTAAATTTAAATTTATTAAGATTAAATAAAATTGACAGAATCCAAATCCTATTCAGTCAAAAAAATAAACAATATGCTGCAACAATGGATGAACTTCAAAAATACTACGTTGCATGAAAGAAGCCAGATGCAAAAGACTGCAAACTGTATGAGTCTTTTTATATGAAATGTCCAGAACAGGAAAATCTATTAAGACAGAACTGTGACTGCCTGGGATAGGGATGGAAATGGATATTGTTGGCAATGGGCATGAAGAATATTTTGGAGGGTGATGAAAATGTTAAATAGAATTTAAAAATTCAGTTTCTCAGTCACTTTAGCCACATTTTGAGTTGTTCAATAGTCACATGTGGCTAGTGGTTACACTGTATTGCACAAGGCAGCTCTAAATAGTATAATTCATAAGCCTACATGAGCATATATTGGCCTCTGTACCTTATGAAATTCTTACCTTTGTTTTCAACCACAATGCAATATGATGGAATATTAAAGTGTAAGTTCCTAAAAACTTGAAAATTTAAAAATGTCCTCTTAATACACTGTTATATTCCAAAGAATAAATTGAGAATTCAATTACCCAACATTCAAGACTACATAGTACTGGCATAAGGATAGATATATAGATCAATGGAAAGGAAATGAGAGTCTAGAAGTAAATGTTCAAATTTATGGTCAACTGATTTTTAACAAGGGTGCCAAGATGGAGAAAGAATAATCTTCAAAAAGATTTTTGAAGCAAATGACATAGGGACAACTGGATATTTATATGTAAAAGGATAAAGTTTGACTCTGATCTCACACAATACACAAAAAATAAAACACAATGGATCATAGATCTAAATTAAAGAACTAAAACTAAAATAAAACACTTAGAAGACACCATCAGTAGAAAAAGAATACATCCTACACTATGGGAGAATATATTCATAAATGACATATCTGATAAGGGGTTGACTTCTAAAATACATAAAGAGCTCATGCACCTCAACACACAAAAAGCAAATAATCCAATTAAAAAATGGGCACAGGAGCTGAACAGACAATTCTCCAAAGTAGAAGTTCAGATGGCCAACAGGCACATGAAACGATGCTCCACATTGCTAATCATCAGAGAAATGCAAATTAAAACCACAATGAGATATCACCTCACACCAGTTAGGATCACCACCATCCAAAAGACAAACAACAACAAATGGTGGCGAGGATGTGGAGAAAGGGGAACCCTCCTACACTGCTGGTGGGAATGTAAACTAGTTCAACCATTGTGGGAAGCAGTATGGGGGTTCCTCAAAAAACTCAAAATAGAAATATCATTTGACCCAGGAATTCCACTCCTAGGAATTTACCCTAAGAATGCAGGAGCCCAGTTTGAAAAAGACACATGCACCCCTACGTTTATTGCTGCACTATTTACAATAGCCAAGAAATGCAAGCAACCTAAGTGTCCATCAGTAGAGGAATGAATAAAGAAGATGTGCTACATATACACAATGGAATATTATTCAGTCATAAGAAGAAAACAAATCCTATTATTTGCAACAACATGGATGGAGTTAGAGGGTATTATGCTCAGTGAAATAAGCCAGGCGTAGAAGGACAAGTATCAAACGATTTCCCTCATCTGTGGAGTATAAGAACAAAGAAAAAACTGAAGTAACAAAACAGCAGCAGACACAGAACCCAAGAATGGACTAACAGTTACCAAAGGGAAAGGGACTGGGGAGGATGGGTGGGAAGGGAGGGATAAGGGGGAAAAGGGGGCATTACGATTAGCACACATAATGTAGCTCGGGGAGAAACGGGGAAGGCTGTATAACACAGAGAAGACAAGTAGTGATTCTACAGCATCTTACTACGCTGATGGACAGTAACTGTAATGGGTTATGTGGGGGGGACTTGATAATAGGGGAATCTAGTAACCATAATGTTGTTCAAGTAATTGTACATTAATAATATCAACAATAATAATAATAATAATAATAACAAAAACACTTAGAAGAAAATATAGGAGTATACCTTTGGGGCCTTGGATTAAACAATGGTTTTTTAGGTACAGCACCAAAAATATAAGTGACCAAAGAAAAATAAATTGGACTTCATAAAAATTAAAAGCTTTTGTGTTTCAAATGACACCATCAAGAAAGCAAAAAAAGAACCCACAGCATGGCAGAATATTTGCAAATCATGTATCCAGTAAAGGATTAATATCAAGAATATATGAAAAACTCTTTCAACTCAAAAAATAAGAAGTCAACCCAATTAAAATTGGCCATTTTCTAAAAGAGCTACATGAACAGTCAATAAACACATGAGAAGATGATAATTAGTCATCATTAGTTATTATTGCGAATCAATAAGATAGTACTTCACACCTATTAGAACTTCACACCTATTACAGTAAAAAGGACTGATACACCAACTGTTGATGAGGACATGAAGAAACTAGAAGTCTCATTGCTGGTGGGCATGTGAAATGGTGCAGCCACTTTGGAAAACAGCCTGGCAGTTATTCAAAAGCTTAAGCACAAGAGTTACCATGCGACCCAACAATTCTACTCCTGGATATTTATCCAAGAGAAATGGAGGCATAATCCACACAAAGACTTGCACATGAATGTTTATAGCACCATTGTATTGCTAATACCCATGGTAGAGGAAACCCGGACGTCCATCAGCCAAAGAATTGGTAAATCAAATGTGGTCTGTCTATATAATGAAGTGTTATTCAGCCATAAAAAGGAATGAAATACTGATACATGCTAAAGTGTAGTGATCCTTGGAAACATGGTTCTAATTAAGAGAAGCCAGATGCAAAAGACCATGTCTTACATAATTCCATTTCTATGAAATGTCTAGCATAGGTAAATCTGTTGTCAGAAAGCCAAGTAGCGGCTGACAGGGAGGGAGGAAGGAGGAACGGGAAGTAACTGATAATAGGTACAGGGTTTCTTTAGGGGTGCCAAAATATTCCAAAAGTAGATTATGGTTGTGGTGGCACAACTATTTAAATATATTAAAACTCATTGAATTTTGCACTTCAGACAGGTGAATTTGATGGAATGTAAATTATATTCCAAAAAAGCTCTCTTAAAAAAATCAAATACAGACTCTTTAGTTGATTGCGGGAATCAGAACATAGTATGGAATGTAGTCAAAGCTATGTTAAAGGTAAATGCTGCCATTATAAAGCGTCAAGCAAATAAACTAAAATTCATCTCAGAAAAGTTATAAAAAGAACAATGAAATACACCTAAGGAAAGTAGAAAAGAAAAACAAATTTAAGATGATTCCAGAAATCTGTTGAGTTACAAAGCAAAATATCAATAGATTTAGTGAATAAACATAATCTCCTCTGGGACTGACTTTTTTTTTTTTTTTAAGAAAGGCACAATAAACCATTCCCTGTAAATGTAATCAAGAAGATGCAAAAAGGAAATATGAATAGACAAAAGTAGAATTGATAAAGATGTTTCAACTATAGTGGGAGAGGAGATTTTTTAAATGGAACAAATTAGAAATCTGAATATAATTAAATAGATCAATTCTTCTCAAATTAATTTATAGGTTTATTGCCAAACCAACTTGGTACAATAATTCTTTGTGTATCTGGCAAATATTAAGGCACAATTGCTAAGGAAGATTAAAGAGGTCAGACTTGCCCTACAAATAGCATCTATTAATCACACAGATTGGCCAGCTTTGAAACAGATTTTAGTAGAAATAAGTTAATTATTTAAACTTAATTATCTAAAGGGAAAGGGGTACATTAGTCATCAAATAAATTTCAAATAGCTTAAGTAGTTAAAGGTAAAAAAAAAGCAATAAAGATGGAAGACATGCTAGTGGTCCTATATTGTGGAAGGATTTTCCAAACATAAAAGAAAGTGGAGGGAGGGAGCCAAGATGGTGACGTGAATAGTTCAATGGAAATATCCTCCCCAAAACATATATATTTTTGAAAATACAACAAATACAACTATTCCTAAGAGAGACCCCAGTGGATATAGTACAACAGCCAGGCTACATCTACATCTGTGAGAACTCAGCAGCACACGAAGGGGGTAAGATACAAGCCGCGGGCCAGTGGGACCCAAACGCTCCCCCACCCCAGACCCCAGTGGGAAGAAAGGAGTCAGAGTGGGGAGGGAGTGAAAGCCAAGGACTGCTAAACAACCAGCTATAGAAATCTTCACTGGGAACGCAGACACACGGTGCACAGAGTGCTGGATATTAGAGAAACGGAAAACCAAAATCTGTGAGCAGGTCCCCGCAACCGGTGCCCCTGAGACAAAAGAAAAGAGAGTGCTTTTTGCAAGTCTTAAAGGGACAGGGACCCCACAGCTGGACGAAGTCATCCCGGCACACTCAGCCCAGCACCTGGGAATCCCGGAGAACTAGGTGACCTAACCCCCTGGGCAGCAGTGCAGCTCTGAAGCCCCTCATGGCGATAAGCAGCCTGCCAGTCGTTTCCCCAATTGGCGTGGACCCTGACACACCGGCCCAGCAGTGGGGGAGCGGCAGTGCGCACCAGGGGTGGCAGCACGAGAGGGGCCTGGGAGCAGCCCGTGAGAGCCTGTGGTAGCGGCGGCCAAGCGGCTCAGGGCCGCACGCGTGAGCCAGCAGTGGTGGCGACAGAGCAGCTCGTGTGAGCCCACGGTGGCAGCACCAGAGGGAACCGGCAGCAGCCTGCGTGAGCCCGTGGTGGTGACTGACTGGCCAGGGAGAGGCCCACGCACGCCAGTGGTGGCGGCACCAGAGGGGCCCAGGAGCGACCCATGGGAGCCGGTGGCAGAGGAGCAGCCCAGGAGCAGCCGCGCCCCTAGCAGCCGCCCAGAATCTCGGCCCGGCACACAACCACCTGGGCCAGACCCGAAGGCAGCTGCTGGCACACAGCTGCCTGGCAGGGGTGCCACTTTCACAGGAGAGCACACCTGGCATGCCTGCCACTCCCTGCAGGGCTCTGCGCTACTCTAACAGAGACCCCGTCCACAGCAGCTTAGGGGATTAATCCGGAGGCTGCTCCAGGAGTGCGGGTAACCGACACAGACAGCAGAGAAGGGCAAGGCGACCAGCAAGCAGGAAGGGATGTTGTTCTCCCAACTGACACATGCACAACTGGCCTACAGCCACCGCTATCACCATGAAAAGGCAAAAGAATTTAGTCCAGTCCAAAATAGTCCAGACAACCCCTGAGAGAGGGCTTGGGGAGATAGACCTAACCAATATCCCCAAAAAAGAATTCAAAATAAAGGTCATAACCATGCTGATGGATCTGCAGAGAAATATGCAAGAGCTAAAGGAGCAAGTACAGAGGGAGAATACAGAAATAAAACAATCTCTGGAAGGACTTAAGAGCAGACTGGATGAGGTGCAAGAGGCCATTAATGGAATATAAATCAGAGAACAGGAACACAGAGAAGCTGAGGCAGAGAGAGATAAAAGGATCTCCAGGAATGAAAGAATATTAAAAGAACTGTGTGACCAATCCAAACGGAAAAATATTCACATTATAGGGGTACCAGAAGAAGAAGAGAGTGAAAAAGAGATAGAAAGTGTATTTGAAGAAATAATTGCTGAAAACTTCCCCAAACTGGGGGAGGATATAGTTGCTCAAACCATGGAAGCACACAGAACTCCCAACAGAAGGGACCCAAAGAGGACAACACCAAGACACATAATAATTAAAATGGCAAAGATCAAGGACAAGGACAGAGTATTACAGGCAGCCAGAGAGAGAAAAAAGGTCACCTACAAAGGAAAACCCATCAGGCTATCATCAGACTTCCCAACAGAAACCTTATGGACCATAAGAAAATGGCACAATATATTTAATGCAATGAAACAGAATGGCCTTGAACCAAGAATACTATATCCAGCACAATTATCATTTAAATATGAAGGAGGGATTAAACAATTCCCAGACAAGCAAAAGTTGAGGGAATTTGCCTCCCACAAACCACCTCTACAGGGTATTTTATAGGGACTACTCTAGATGGGAGCACTCCTAAGGCTAAACAGATGTCACCAGAGAAAATAAAATCACAACAAAGAAAGCAGACGAACCAAATACTAACTAAAGGCAAAAAATAAAATCAACTACCCAAAAAGCAGTCAAAGGAAACACAGAAGAGCACAGAACAAAACACCCAACATATGAAGAATGGAGGAGGAGGAATAAGAAAGGAGAGAAATAAAGAATCATCAGACAGTGTTTATAATAGCTCAATAAGTGAGTTAAGTTAGACAGTAAGATAGTAAAGAAGCTAACCTTGAACCTTTGGTAACCATGAATCTAAAGCCTGCAATGGCAATAAGTACATATCTTTCAATAATCACCCTAAATGTTAATGGACTGAATGCACCAATCAAAAGACCCAGAGTAATAGAATGGATCAAAAAGCAAGATCCATCTATATTCTGCTTAAAAGAGACTCACCTCAAACCCAAAGACATGTACAGACTAAAAGTCAAGGGATGGAAAAAGATATTTCATGCAAACAACAGGGAGAAAAAAGCAGGTGTTGCAGTATTAGTATCACACAAAATAGACTTCAAAACAAAGAAAGTAACAAGAGATAAAGAAGGACATTACATAATGGTAAAGGGGTCAGTCCAACAAGAGGATATAACCATTATAAATATATATGCACCCAATACAGGAGCACCAATATATGTGAAACAGATACTAACAGAATTAAAGGAGGAAATAGAATGCAATGCATTCATTTTGGGAGACTTCAACACACCACTCACTCGAAAGGACAGATCCACCAGACAGGAAGTAAGTAAGGACACAGAGGCACTGAACAGGCACTAGAACAGATGGACCTAATAGACATCTACCAAACTCTACATCCAAAAGCAACAGGATACACATTCTTCTCAAGTGCACATGGAACATTCTCCAGAATAGACCACATACTAGCCCACAAAAAGAGCCTCAGTAAATTCCAAAAGATTGAAATCCTACCAACCAATTTTTCAGACCACAGAGGTATAAAACTAGAAATAAATAGTACAAAGAAAGCAAAAAGGCTCACAAACACATGGAGGCTTAACAACATGCTCCTAAATAATCAATGGATCAATGACCAAATCAAAATAGAGACCAAGAATTATATGGAAACAAATGAAAACAACAACACAAAGCCCCAACTTCTGTGGGACACAGCAAAAACAGTCTTAAAAGGAAAGTATATAGCAATCCAGGCATATTTAAAGAAGAAAGAACATTCCCAAATAAATAGTCTAACATCACAATTATCGAAATTGGAAAAAGAAGAACAAATGAGGCCTAAGGTCAGCAGAAGGAGGGACATAATAAAGATCAGAGAAGAAATAAATAAAATTGAGAAGAATAAAACAATAGAAAAAATCAATGAAACCAAGAGTTGGTTCTTTGAGAAAATAAACAAAATAGATAAGCCTCTAGCCAGACTTACTAAGAGAAAAAGAGAATCAACACACATCAACAGAATCAGAAATGAGAAAGGAAAAATCATGACGGACCCCACAGAAATACAAAAAATTATTAGAGAACACCATGAAAAACTATATGCTAACAAGCTGGAAAACCTAGAAGAAATGAACAACTTCCTTGAAAAATACAACCTTCCAAAACTGAAGAAACAGAAAATCTAAACAAACCAATTACCAGCAATGAAATTGAAGCAGTAATCAAAAAGCCACCCAAGAACAAAACCTCCAGGCCAGATGGATTTACCACAGAATTTTATCAGACATACAGAGAACACATAATACCCATTCTCCTTAAAGTTTTCCAAAAAATAGAAGAGGAGGGAACACTCCCAAACTCATTCTATGAAGCCAACATCACCCTAATACCAAAACCAGGCAAAGACCCCACCAAAAAAGAAAACTACAGACCAATATCCCTGATGAACGTAGATGCAAAAATACTCAACAAAATATTAGCAAACCAAATTCAAAAATACATCAAAAGGATCATACACCATGACCAAGTGGGATTGATCCCAGGGAAGCAAGGATGGTACAACATTCGAAAATCCATCAACATCATCCACCACATCAACAAAAAGAAGGACAAAAACCACACGATCATCTCCATACATGCTGAAAAAGCATTCGACAAAATTCAACATCCATTCATGATAAATACTCTCAACAAATAGAGGGCAGGTACCTCAACATAATAAAGGCCATATATGATAAAACCACAGCCAACATCATACTTAACAGTGAGAAGCTTAAAGCTTTTGCTCTGAGATTGGGAACAAGACAGGGATGCCCACTCTCCCCACTGTTATTCAACATAGTACTGGAGGTCCTAGCCACGGCAATTAGACAAAACAAAGAAATACAAGACATCCAGATTGGTAAAGAAGAAGTTAAACTGTCACTATTTGCAGATGACGTGATATTGTACATAAAAAACCCTAAAGACTCCACTCCAAAACGACTAGAACTGATATCGGAATTCAGCAAAGTTGCAGGATACAAAATTAACACACAGAAATCTGTGGCTTTCCTATACACTAACAATGAACTAATAGAAAGAGAAATCAGGAAAACAATTCCATTCACAATAGCATCAAAAAGAATAAAATACCTAGGAATAAACCTACCCAAGGAAGTGAAAGACCTATACCCTGAAAACTCTAAGACACTCTTAAGAGAAATTAAAGAGGACACTAACAAATGGAAACTCATCCCATGCTCCTGACTAGGAAGAATTAATATCATCAAAATGGCCATCCTGCCCAAAGCAATCTACAGATTTGATACAATCCCTATAAAATTACCAACAACATTCTTCAACGAACTGGAACAAATAGTTCAAAAATTCATATGGAAACACCAAAGACCCCGAATAGCCAAAGCAATCCTGAGAAAGAAGAATAAAGTGGGGGTGATCTCACTCCCCAACTTCAAGCTCTACTACAAAGCCATAGTAATCAAGACAATTTGGTACTGGCACAAGAACAGAGCCACAGACCAGTGGAACAGAATAAAGACTCCAAACATTAACCCAAACATATATGGTCAATTAATATTTGATAAAGGAGCCGTGGACATACAATGGGGAAATGACAGTCTCTTCAACAGATGGTGCTGGCAAAACTGGACAGCTACATGTAAGAGAATGAAACTGGATCACTGTCTAACCCCATATACAAAAGTAAATTCGAAATGGATCAAAGACCTGAATGTAAGTCATGAAACCATAATACTCCTAGAAGAAAACATAGGCAAAAATCTCTTAGACATAAACATGAGCAACTTCTTCATGAACATATCTCCCCGGGCAAGGGAAACAAAAGCAAAAATGAACAAGTGGGACTATATCAAGCTGAAAAGCTTCTGTACAGCAAAGGACACCATCAATAGAACAAAAAGGTATCCTACAGTGTGGGAGAATATATTCATAAATGACAGATCTGATAAAGGGTTGACATCCAAAATATATAAAGAGCTCATGCACCTCAACAAACAAAAAGCAAATAATCCAATTAAAAAATGGGCAGAGTAGCTGAATAGACAGTTCTCTAAAGAAGAAACTCAGATGGCCAACAGACACATGAAAAGATGCTCCCCATCGCTAATCATCAGAGAAATGCAAATTAAAACCACAAGGAAATATCACCTCTACACCAGTAAGGATCACCACCATCCAAAACACAAACAACAACAAATGTTGGCGAGGTTGTGGAGAAAGGGGAACCCTCCTACACTGCTGGTGGGAATGTAAATTAGTTCAACCATTGTGGAAAGCAGTATGGAGGTTCCTCAGAATGCTCAAAATAGAAATACCATTTGACCCAGGAATTCCACCTCTAGGAATTTACCCTAAGAATGCAGCAGCCCAGTTTGAAAAAGACAGATGCACCCCTATTTACAATAGCCAATAAATGGAAGCAACCTAAGTGTCCATCAGTAGATGAATGGATAAAGAAGATGTGGTACATATAGACAATGAAATACTATTCAGCCATAAGAAGAAAACAAATCCTACCATTTGCAACAACATGGATGGAGCTAGAGGGTATTATGCTCAGTGAAATAAGCCAGGCGGAGAAAGACAAGTACCAAATGATTTCACTCATATGTGGAGTATAAGAACAAAGAAAAACTGAAGGAACAAAAACAGCAGCAGAATCACAGAACCCAAGAATGGACTAAGAGTTACCAAAGGGAAAGGGACTGGGGAGGATGGGTGGGAAGGGAGGGAGAATGGGGGGGAGAAAAAAGGGGGCCTTACGATTACGATTACTATGTATAATGTGTGTGTGTGGGTCACGGGGAGGGCTGTGCAACACAGAGAAGACAAGTAGTGATTCTACAGCATCTTATGATGCTGATGGACAGTGACTGTAATGGGGTTTGTTGGGGGGACTTGGTGAAGGGGGGAGCCTAGTAAACATAATGTTCTTCATGTAACTGTAGATTAATGATACCAAAAAAAAAGTGGCAGAAATCATAAAAGGAAAGAAGAATAGACATAAAAAATATTAAACTTTTGCCACATGAAAAATCTCTTACAATTAAAAGACTTGTCACAGATATTACAAATTTATATTCTGAACAAAGAAACACACTTAATACCTATTAAGTATATTTATGATCCCAATTTTCTAAAATAAAACAAAATGCCTTTATATACACAGGGGCAAAAGTACAGCATGGAGAATACAGTTAATGATCCTGTGACATCTTTCTATGTTGACAGATAGTAACTGTACTAGTGGGGTGAGGATTTAATCGTATGAGTAACTGTTGAACCATTGTATTATATATCTGAAACTAATATAAGATTGTGTATCAATACTTTAAAAAAAAACACCAGAATGCTAAACACTAAAATGTTAGCAGGTATAGGTTGTGAGCTTCTGAGTACTGTCTGGTCCTACTACCTGTGTGACCTTGGGTAAGTCAGTTAACCTCTCTGTGTCTCAATATCCTTACAAGTGAAATGAAAGTAACAGTGGTGCCTTCCTGATAGGGTGCTTATAACAGTGTCTGACACCTACTAAGCAATCAATCAACAAATCAATTGATCTTAGTATTGCTATTATCGTCATATGTTCTCTTACAGATTGAGCATCCATTTTACTGACCCAGGATAGGAAGGGTTGTACTAAGAACAGGGTAACATAAGAGAACATTGTCTGACACTGAGAAACTAAAGGTTGTAAGGGATGGACAAGTGAAAATAGGCCAGACAAGTAAAAGAATAAAGGCAGTGCATATTATTCACATTACTTAAAGCCAAGGAAGTATTACCTAGAGATGATGAATTGAAGAAGTCTCAAAAGAATTGTACCTCGAGGTGAAATAGGGCCAAGTCAAATTCTTACTTCACTTGCCGTTGGCCAAGTTTTCATAGAGGAGATAGTGTCTTAGAGCCAAAGCAGGGGAGAATTTATTAGTTGGAATTACCATTAACAATTAGCATTGAGAAATGTTGTGGGAACCTGTATCTCTGGAAATAGACCTAACTCTGCATGGACGGCATGGGCAGACAGATAGTTGGTTTGGGACAGTGCTGGACAGTAAGAGCCAGAGCGCTGCATGGATGGCATGGGCGGACCGGCAGATAGTTGGTTTGGGACAGTGCTGGACAGGAAGGGCCAGAGTGCCCACGGCCTTCGCTTTGTTGCCCCCGTCTCGTGTGAGGTTGAAACCTTTCAGAAGAAGAGAACTTCTATTATTCCCAATAGGATTTTTCTCCGGAATTCTGGGCTCTTTTGTGTAGGCGGGAGGTCCCCTCCAGAGATAAATTAATCTCTCATCTATAAACGCATTTCACAAACATCTGCAGATAAGTTTTCTGTGGAGAAACGAGCTTATGAATTCCTGGGGAGCTAAAGAGCTTCTGGCACGCAGAATCTATGCACTGACGTGTGTGAGCCCATAGCTGTCAATTATGTGTGTGTGTAGATACATACAGATAATACTTGGCCAATGACCTGTTTCTAATGTGCCCACTGATGATTCCAGACTTGGCTACAGCACAGATGCTTTCTCTCACTTTCCCCTGGGCATCAAGAGGGTGAGTGCCAGAACCTGCATATGCCAGACAATGCCTCCAAGTGCCATTCTGGTGCCCCCTCCTGCTCTGCCTCTGCCCAGGGAGAGGACACCAGTGTGGATTCCAGAGTGGACTGAGATGGCTGCCTGAGCTTGCCCGTGTTACCAGGTTGGGCTGAGGGTGTGCACGGCATAGACCTGGCCCCCTGCCACCTTCACAGGAATTCATTCATGGCTCAGCCTGGGCTTGTGAGGAATGAGCAGAAAGGTAGGGAGACGTTTAAAATGTGGTCATCAACTGGTTAGCCAGAGATGGGTAAGATTCCTCAAGGGAGGAACAACCTAAGACAGGCACAGTCGCAGGGGGGCCATCAGGTGAGAAATTGGGGATCAACAGAGGTGAGGCTTAGAACCTCACCCCCCCTGTTTTTGAGAGAAATCTTCTGCATCCGTGGATGTTTTGTTGCCCTTGTCTAGCTTGGATTAACACTTAGTCTACAGGCACACACCTGATCATCTACATTTGCCCTCTTACAGCACTAAACTATGTTTTCTACCTTTATCTTGCATCTACCTACCACTTCAGCATTTTATTTAAAATAATAATAATAATAATAATAAGGGAGAAATGTGGGATTCACATATAAATCAAGTATAAAAATCAAACGAATATTCATATTTGACCTGATTGTTTATAGTTCATAATGCGTGATCAAAACCGAAAGTTTCTGTGATGACTGCCTTGTACTGTTCACCATGTAAGAACTTATTCATTATGTAAGAATTTGTTCACCATGTAAGAACTTGTTCATTATGCTTCAGAAGATTGGAGACTGACGAGAATTAGGCTTGGGGTGGATTAATGATTGTGCATTGAGCATTGAGTCCCCTATACAGAATTTTATTGTCGTTAACAACCATTTGATCAATAAATATGAGAGATGCCCTCTCAAAAAAAAAAAAATGTGGTCATCAGGTGAATCTAAGTATCTCATCGGAATCATTTGAGGTACTCCTACTGTAGTCCAAACTGTTCAAAGTAATTGGCTCTGGACAATAGAGTTAAGGCAAGTTTTAAACCCTCTTTGATATATATTTCTTCAATGTTTGATTTTTTGGGGGACAAGAATGTATTTCTTTTATAAGCAGAAAAAGGGAGAAATATTAAAATAAAGAGATACACAAATTTAAAAAGTATTTCCTGCCAGTTCATTTGCCCGTGGCTCTCAAAAGCCTTAAAAATATGCCGACTATTTGAGGAAATAGCTCCATTTTAGAAATTTATCCTAGGAAAAGAATCCAAAATGTGTGCAAAGATTTAGCATTGAGGATGTTCATGATGGTACTATTTATAATAGTGAAAACCAGACATAACTAATCTGCAGAGGGTGGGTTAACTCTTTGGGGTATAATCATACTATGGGATATTAGTATTTTAAATAGTAGTTATTTTAAATGCTATTATGTAAGATGTATGATGACATGGGTAATGTTCGAATAATTTCATTAGGATACGAACCAGGCAGGACACAAAACATGTGCGCTTTATGGTATTAATGTACATGGAACGAAAGGCTAGGGAACTTTACATGAAAATGTTAACTAGTTATTTCTGAGGGGTCAGATTATAAATTTTTATTTTATGATGTTTTTCTGAAAATTTTAAGAAGTAATACACTGAACATGTGTCATTTTGTCACCAAATTGTAAAATAAGCCTTTTAAGATTAAAACAAATTCTACTCACTGAGATAAGGGTAACAAAGCTAAATCCTAGAAATTTAGGGGGGATGGTCTTCCTGAGAATAAGGTAGGTGCCACTGCTGCTGAGAAGCAGAGGCTGTGCCGGACTCTACAGCATGCTCTCTGACCTCACAGCATCCTGCAAGGTGGGGATTATTAGCCTCGTTTACGGATGAATAAACGGGCTCAGGGAGGCGGCAAGGGTCCTCACCCTCTCACCGAATGTTCTGAGCAGAGCTGGGCAGCCTGGAGGCCCCCAAGCCCATGGCTGCTGCCCCTCTATGACTAGACCGGACTTGTGCCTCAGCACCCAAGCACAGGGCTCACAGTCCTCCCCACTGACTGGCTGGCACCAGTGTTCACACTGTCCCTGTCGGAACAGAGGAACCTCCAATGCCAAGGTTTGCACACCCAAGTGTCGGCCTCTTCTGTCAGACTGGCAGAGCCCTGACGTTACCCTCCCGTCTGCTTTTGGAGTCTTGGGAAATGTGCCCTGAAACAAATTGGCACTGGGACTCATATTTACTCCTTCCCTCCCCCAAGCTCCCAAGTAACTGGGGCGTCTTGGCTGCCACCGAGTGTCAGCCCCTCAGGTCTGTGTTTCTGAAAGCGAGTCTAGGGAGGTCCTTTGACTTGGTGGGTCCTCTCAGAGACATGCAGGGAAGGAGGTCAAAACTACCTGGGAAATGGAGCTAGAAGTTTAAAAAAATGGGTGGAGTGGAAAACAGTTACACATCAGATTGGTGGTGGGGTGGGGCAGATGTAGAATTGCCATTAAACTTAAAACATTTTTTAGTGTTATTGGAATACTTACACTACGTATGTAATTTTTAAAATTTAAAAAAAGATGTGTAGGCATTTCGCTGAATTCCTCAAAAGTTAAAACACTGCCAATTCCTCTAGTAGGGATATCTCTGTCCTTTGAAAGATGTGTCCATATTAACCTAAAGGCTCATTTATTCAGCTCTCTCCTTTCTGTAATTTGTTCACCATTCACTGCATTTGCAGAATCTGGCAGAGTAGAAGGCATATAGTGATTGCTCAATAAATATTTGTTGAATAAATGAGTGAACTGGTTTTTCATCCTCATTTAGAATGTATTCCCAGGCTTGCTGGTAGGGAGGTGTTTTTTGTATTATTTGCTAATAACTGAAGGAGATACCTTTTAAAAACTCAAAGAAACCATTTTCTATGGAATAAGAGAGTAAAGTCTGGCACAATTTATTGATTTTTCTGACTCAATAAACACTGTTTTAAGGTACATCCCCTGGTGAAACCAGTAGCAATCCTTTGAATAACCATTAGATTAAGGACAAACATATCACTTAAGGTTTGACCACCTACTGTGGTGATAACTGGGGACTGTGCATGAGACATATTGGAGACCCACATTCAAGGGTGATCATCTGGGAGACCTGCATTTTGATGTGGTGGATTGACTTCAGAAACTCCACTGTAATAGGTTAACTGAGATATATCCACATACCATACAACTCACCTACTTAAAATGTACAATTCAGTGGCTTTTAGTATATTCACAGAGTTGTGTGACCATTGCCACAATAAATTTTAGAACATTTGTATCATCTCTGAAAGAAACCCCAAACCCATTTTTTCCCTGCCTCCATCCCTCCTATGGCCTCATCCTAGGTAACCACTAATCTACTTTCTTTTTATAGATTGCTCTGGACATTTTATATAAATGGAATCATACGAAAGGGATCCTTTGTGACTCTCACTTAGCATGCTTGTGAAATCCATTTATGTTGTAACATTTATCAATACTCCATTTCTTTTTATCATTGAATAATATTCCATTGTATGGATGTACCACTTTTTATTTATCCATTCTTCAGTTGATGAACATGTTTCAGCTCTTAGGAGTAATGTTGCTTTGAACCTTCATTCATTGTGTGAATGTATACATCTAAGAGTGGAATTGCTAGGTCATATGGTCTATGCTTAACTTTTAGAGGAACTGCCAAACTGTTTCAAAGTGGCTGCACCATTTTACATTCCCACCAGCAGTACAAGGTTTCCAATTTCTTCACAACCTGGACAGCATTTGTTATTATCTGTCTTTTTGATAATAACTTCCTAGTGTGTGAGATGATATCTCATTATGGTTTTGAATTTGTATTTCCCTGGTGGTTAATGATGTTGAGCATCTTTTCATGGGCTTATTGGCCATTTCTATATCTCCTTTGGAAAAATGTCTATTTAGATCCTTTGTCTATTTAAAAATTGTATTATTTGTCTTTTTTTTATAGATTGTAGAAGTTCTTTAAATTTTCTAAGACCCCTATCTGTACTTATCCCCTATAAGTACAGAATAATAAATGACTTGACTGACCAAGTCTCCTTCTATTTTATAGATTCTCTTTTCATTTTCTTGATGGTGTCATTTGAAATAAAAGTTTTTAATTTTCATGAGTCAAATTAATTTTTTTCCTTTCTTACTTGTGACTTTGGTGTTTTATCTAAGAAGGCTTTGTCTCATGAAATTAATTCCCACATTTTCTTTTAAGAATTAAAAAATTTTAGCTCTTACATTTAGGACTATGATTTGTTTTGAGTTATTTTTGTGTATGGTGTGAGGTAGGGGTTCAACTTTGTTCTTTTGCATTTGGATATCTGGTTGTCTGAGCATCACTTGCTGAAAAGACTATTCTCTCCCTCATTGAATTATTTTGGTACCCTTATCAAAGAGCAGTTGATCATAAATCTGAGGGTTTATTTCTAGAGTCTTAATTCTATCCCATTGATCTATATGCCTATCCTTATGCCAGTATCATGTTTGATTACTCGACTACTGTAGCTTTGTAGTAAATTTTGAAATTGGGAGACGTGAGACCTTCAGACTTCTTCTTTTTCATGGTCATTTTGGCCATTCTGGGTCCCTTGAAATTCTCTATTTTTAGGAACAACTGCAAGAAGTCAGCTGGGATTTTGATAGGTCTAAATCTGTAGACCATTTTGGGGAGTATTGCCATCTTAACAATAGTAACGGGATTTCTAAAAGTATAAAGTGCAAAGGCAAAGAGAATGGATGAAGGAACAAGTAGAACAAGGAAGGATAAATGACTTGGCTGACCAGCAGAAGCTGCGGCCTGGTGCCTGCAGAAAAGGACCAATAATGGGGTGTGAGCAGAAAGCACTGATCTGGAAACACAGGGCACCAAGGCGTACGGGAGAGAGGGGTCCAGCTGGGTTGGGGGATGGGCTGAAGGTCTAGTCACAGAGCACTTCAACCCCCCAGATTTCCTCCACTGTCCCTGAAAGCCTGGTGAGAGCTCCTCCTCAGGGCAAGAGACTAGAGATTGGTTCTTTCCTAGGACAGTATTCTTAAAGTGAGATTTGTGAACTGTTTTAGGTCCACACACTCGATTACTAGCCCTAATAAGATAAGTACAGAAAGTAAGAATAAGTGTTTAGGATTTTTGTAGAAATTTGAGATTGCCTCAACATCCAAGTGTGCTCAGTGAATTTGTCTGGCTGAACTGGATATAGGCCTGTTGGATGTTTGAATTCCCATTGTGAGTCGCGTGTGGTGGGAGATGGTCCTAGTCATCTGCAATAGAACACAGGTAGGTCCCTGACAGACTGGACATTTAAAACTGGTCCTTTACCACAGACAGTTGGAAAAATGTGCTCTAGAGGCTGACAGGCTCAGTTGTATGTGTTGCTGGGAGAGGGCTGCATTATCTGGCTGGAAATCTGCATTCTGAGCAGTGGGATAGCCAGCCTTTCTCACACTCTTATTCAAGAAAAATAGCAGTTAGGCTTACACCCTCTCCTAACACCTATCCCAGGCAGGAGTCTAGAAGATTCTTATCAGAAAAAACTTCATGGGCCAAAGAGAAGACTTTCAAATGCTGATATTTAGAAGTTCCCTCAGAGAAAAAGCTGCCTGACACCCTCCCCTGTATCTCTGCAATGAAGTTCTCCAGTGGACAAGATATGCCCAGGCACGGCAAGCTGAAAATAAACTTTAAAAAGTTTTGTTTTGTTTTGTTCTGTTTTTTTGAGTAGGCTTTATACTAATAGGGCTCAGAATTCAAAAGATTCAAAAGGGTCCACTGAAGAGGTCTTCTTCCTATCCCAACTTAACTCCCCATGCAGTCAACTGTTCAAAGAGTGCCTCGATCTTTACTGTACATAGTGAGACTACATAAAAGACAGAGACCAAAATAAAGAACTTAGAAACACAGGGAAAAGAAAAAAGAATGTAGAGAGAAGAAAAGTTCAAAACAGGAATAGCATGATTGTACCCACTGGAGAGAGAAGAGACACGATTCTGTCAGTGAAATAAGAACAGTATTTGATTAAAAAAAGAACACACTGAGAACAAAAAGAGGACTCTGGGAAACTGAAAATATGAAATAAAAATATACATATTTCAAATTAACTTGTAAAGTTAGAAAAATAAGTTTATGAAATCTTATAGACAGTAAAACAAAGAGATGAAGAGATGGGAAATCAAATCCAGGAGATAAGAAGATGAAAAAATCAGGTCAGGAGATCCAACATCCAAAGAACAGGAGCTCCAGAGAGACTGAACAAAGAAAAGAGAGGGGAGGAAAGAAATATTCAAAAATTTTCTCTGGAGCTGAAGGACATTCATTTCCAAGTCAAAGGAATCCTCAGGTGCCCAGGACAGTGAGTGAGGAAAGACACCTCACTGTGAAGTTCCAGAGCAAGGGAGGCCAGAGGGAAGAATCTAAAAATGTTCAGACATGAGATACAAGATACAGAGAACTGAAATGGCCTAAGATATTAGAACAGCCACTGTGGAAGCTAGAATTCTTTGCTTGGGCAAACTTTCAATCGAGCATAAAGACATTTTCAGTTAAGACATATTCACGTCTTTTGCTCAATTTCTTAGGAAGTTACTGGAAGATATGTACCACCAAACAAGGGAGTAAATCAAGGAAAAAGACATGGAACCTACAGGGCTGTGGGTAGAGTTGCCTTGGCACTAACCAGACAGAGGGGAGGGGAAGAAAGGAAGGGCTGGAGGAAGGTGGAGCAATGAGGTGCAAGGAGAAAGCAGAGTCGGAGACAAAGAAGGTCCTCCCTGACTTCAGCCCTTCCTAGGGCCCATTTTTAATCCTGCACTTGGCTTTCTGAGACACCAAATATCGTTGTAATAAATTCCTCATCTTGCTTAGCTAGTTTACATTGGATTCCAGACACTTGCAACCAAAAGTTTCCTCCTGATACCTTTGCTACTCAAGGAGTTAGAACTGGCGGCATCCATGTCACCAGGGAGCTTGTTAGAAATGCAGGATCTCCAGCCTCCCCCCAGAATCTGCATTTTAGCAAGATTCCCAGGTGATTTACATGCACCTTAAAGTTTGAGAAACACTGTCCTAATAGATCTACTTTGCAAGGGTGGGTATTGGGCATATTAAAGATACGATGTAAAACACCAACCCCATCGTAGGTACTCTGTAAGGTGTTCTGTAGATGATGATGTTGATGGTGGTAATGACGGAACTAGGAACACTCTGGGATAACAATCTCAGGAAGGGGTCCTGGGGCCATGGCAAATGGTGGCTCTACACCCAATTACAAAAAGAGGCACACACAGAAAAGGCAGAAAGCACATTTATACCAGGAAACAGATTTTTAGCTACTCCAGGAACCTGTCTGGTTAGTCCAAGAGTCGACATGGGAGACCATTAAGAAAAACCACCTCTCAGGTGTGGCAATCAGCGGTGAGCGAATGACAGACAGCATCCAGGATGATGCTGAGTTACCTTTCTCGGCAACTTGAGCATTCCGCCCCAGCGCTCAGGGAGCAGGCCAGGAGGAAGCGACCTGAGTGAGCAGCTCCCGATTGCTTTTTCAGGCAGAAACCTGTGGCGCTAGGACTGGGGGTGGCAGGGACTGGGGATGAGAGGGGCTTGGGGGCCCGCTGCGGGGGCAGGGAGAGGAAATTGCATCCCATACTTGGCAGGAGGGAAGTTGCCTCTCGCATAGTCTTCCTGGTTCCTGTCCTTTGGCATTCAGCCACCTTCTTTGTTCTGGGGGTTCCGCTGACTTTCCAATGCTGAGCAAATTTGAACAGAAGCTGGGGTTTGAAAGATTTTAAAGGAAGAAGGAGATATGCTTGGAGAAAGCCAGAGTCCCATCTCAGGCTTCCGTGTGCTGTGTATAGAGGCCGATTAGCCCAGGTCCATGCCTCCCCAGGAGTCACTGGCCTTTGCTTTCTAATTGTCCACCAGTTGTATGGCATTGTAACCAGTGCTTGAGAATCTTTACTGAGGAAGAACCCAGCCTTCTAAGAATTTACACAACAGAGTCCCCAGGTCTTTCAAACACCTGAGGACTCTTACCCTATTCAGGAACAGCAAACCCCACCAGTACTGAATGGCTGTCCTTGCAAAAGCCAATTGTTGTCACCAACTCTGTGGCTACCACTACAAAGGAAAAGCCCACCATTAACCGTGAACAGCAGCAAACACCTAATAACATGCTCACCACCTGCCAGGCACTTTTCCACTCACTTTACGTATTTTAACTCATTTAATCCTCATAACAACCTTGTGAGGTTAAATACAACTCAACTCCCTTTTAACTGATGAGGAAGCTGAGGTATGAGATGAAATGAGGTCGTATAGTTAGTAAATGGCAGACTGGGACCCACACCCAGGCAGTCTGGTGGCAGAGCTGCTGTTCTTTACACCATGGGCACATGCCCTGGTGAACAAGGTGTCAACAAAGCTCTTCGGCAAATTAATCCCATGTCAGCCTTAACCAGCCATCTGATTTTAGCTAAGTAACTTGGGGGTAGCATCAGGGGCAGTGAAAGGAGATGCGTCAGAGTTAAAAGATCTGGACTCTACTCCTGGTGCTGCCACTTAGATAGGAAGGACACTACAGTCGACTGAATGCAGAACATAGGTCAGGTACTGGGCGCCTCCCATGTGCCCATGTGACCTTAGGCAAGTCACTATTCCTCACTGGCTTTCAATTTCCTTAGTGGGATGTGGGCCAAGGTGATTCCAGTGACTCAGGGAGCCACGCCTACTGAAGGGTTCCTACGTGCACAAAGGGCTATGCTAGGTGCTGATGGCAAAAAAGGAACAAAATACAGACCTTGTCCTTGCAGGACCCACAGTCCAGTTCTCGTTCATGCTGTAAGCCCTTTGGAGATGAGCAAGGCAGCTCTTATCCCTGTTTTCTTAAATGGGGGATATGATGTTTGAACATGGCTGGTCACTCGGTTCAGTTGTGGCCAAATGGAGTATGACCCCAGGTTGGCTCCTAGCTCGGGTCTTTCAGCTCCCAACTCTCCTACCTCATCTTGACATCGCTGCGACTAAAAGTGCAGAGTCTACTTTGAGTTGCTAACTTCCCATGGTCATTTTGTACTCCCCACCTGCCAGGCACACGCACACACACCCATGGTGCGGGATGCCCAAAAGACAGAATCAATGCCATTGAGTGACTGCCAGTCAGCCCCCCTCCCTCTGGCAGCCCTCCTTTCTTGCCCGAAGTCAGTTATGGTGAGCACACTGTCAGCAAAGCCACAGCTACCATATGCACCATGATTCATCACCCCATCCGCTGACGTGGAACTGAAGCTTCTTGCCCTGTCAAGTTGTTACTGGTGAACAGGAAGCCCTCAGCTCAAGATAAGGTCAGTCTGGTGGCTGAGAGGAAGGGGTCAGAAAACACAACCTTCTGTTAGGCACCATCTACTGCCATGGGCTCCTCTGCAGCAGCCAGCACAGTGCCCTGCACGCAGTAGGTGCTCAGCACTGTTTTACTGGTGGCTTAGCTGCTCTGAACCATGCTGCCCAGCATAGCTGCGGGAGGTGGTTGCTAGGCAGGAACATAACATTGTGGGTCTCGCACCCAAAGGAAATGACTTCAACTCCCTCTTGTTCAGCACTGCTGAGCTATGCTGAAGAGAACCGCAACACTGCAGACCTACTTGTTAAAGAACTCTGTGTTATAAAGATCACTTCTGCAATCTGTCCCAGGAACTTCCTGTTCTGTACCCTAAGTTAGGAGACGGCAAGAGGCACATCATCCCCATGCCATTCTTGAAGTGCTGTAAGAGCACAGAAGGACTTTAGAAATCAAGTCTAAACTCCTAGGCACAGCTTTAAAGCATTTCCATGTTCATGTTCTTCCCATGCTTGCCATATCTTTTCTTTGGCAATAACCTCCTCCCAAGGCTAGACTCAGGAGAGACAAAAACTTCTGTGAGTTTCCAGGAGCAAGGTCACTATTGCTCATGATAGGAGGTCGTCCGCCCCCAGCGTGTATTTGTCCTTCTTGCAGGGTAGTAGGATTTTTGACTGGGAGCATGACCACCTTGCTAAAGTCAACCTTTCCCAGTCTCTCTTGCAGTATATCCACATGTCCAAGTTCTGGCTAATAAGTTAGGAGGAATGGCTGTGCCCTTAAAAGGAAGCCCCAAGCCTCCTGTATCCCATCTTTCCTCAGCTGGAATGTGGATGTTGTGGTGAGCCATCTTCAACCAGGTGTTTAAGGCAAATGTCCTAAGAGCCAAGCAGTAAGCTGGAAGGAGCCTGGCCCCCTAATACTGCAGAGACACCATTTCATTCTGGGATTGTGCACTCAGACTGTTACACAAGGGAGAAAAAGAAACTTCCATTTTGTCTAAACCTTTATTGTTCGAGGTCTTGTTATTGCAACCAAACTTATATCCTACCTGACCCAGCTGCCTTTGGGATGTCGGGGTACTCACAAGCTCCCCTTCTCTGAGATTCCCCATGTACTCACCCAGGAGGGTATCCTAGTGGCCTCTGAAGGCCTGGTTCATCTGGCCTGGCTGAGTGGAGTAGGGGTAGTGTCCCATCCAAGCACGGCCAGCCAGGTTCTTTCTCCCACGACCTTGCAAATGAGATTCACAATTGCTATCCAAGCTGTGCTGACGACATGATCCAAGACGCACAGGGAGAAGCAGAAACGAGAGGCCGGGCATCCCCAGAGGGGTAGAGCAAGCTGCCTGGGATGATACAGGCTTCGTGGTTTCTGGTCCTAGCCCCTTGTGTGGCCTCCCTGACTCTACCCACGGCTCCTGGAAGAGGCGCTGACACCTTACAATAAATTCCCCCTTTTGGTTTTAGATGCTTTTAGGTTCACTTCTGCTACCTGTAACGAAGAGTTCTAAGTCTCTTCTGATCCTGTGGAGATCTGTGCATCCTTGCAAACCGGGACGCATGCCTCTGCAGCCTACCCCCCAAGTGCCCCTGTACCCTGGACCTCTCTCAGTTGCAGTGGGAGAAGGATCTGAGTTGAGCTTAGTGGATGGATGGATTGATCACCTGATTGATTGGCAAGTAGACCAATTCATGGATTTTCCAAGGAAAGCTAAGCAGGCCTCCTAGAGTCACAATATCAGGGGTGATAGGGACAACAAGCACCAGGCCAAGTGTGCCATGGACGTTTACAGTTCAGTGGCAGAGTCTGGATGGGAACCCTGGCCCTGGACCCTCTGGCTCACCCCTCCTCCCCTGCATCAGGCTGGACTGATCTGGGGGGCTCTCTGACACACAGGAAGAATTCCCACGTGCTGATGAGCAAGCTCCCAATGACAGCCATGACAAACGTGTCACTTCTGTGGATCTTAGGAAAAGTGCAAAATGATCCTTTTCTCTTCTTTCTGGGTTGTTCTCTCTAATTCTAAATCTCCCCACACATTTTTAAGAATAAATGGCTTTTCTTCCACGGAAGGAGTAACTGTGCCAGGCATTTCATGTGGCACTTCCAGCTACTAATTCATTTAAATCCTCTAAGAACCCCTTTTCCAGGATGGAAAAGTGAGGTTGAAAAAGAATTAGCAAAATGCCCAAGACACACAGCTGGGAGGAATGGTATGTGGACAGGAATCCAGGCTGGCCTGGCTTTAACACCTGGGTCTTTTACATGGTATCATCCTGCCTCCCGAAGACCCACCTTTCCCAAACCTTTTTGCCTTATTTTCCAGCCTTCTCCATGGGCACCCAGGGCTCATCTGGGTCAGTCAGGGCTCAGCAGGGGGCCTAGCATGCCCTCCCTCTCGCCGGCCTCCCTCCCTCTCCTCGGCCTGTGCTTTCCACCTGCCTCAGGCCAGGCCGCCCTCTCCATCCCGGAGCTGTCTGCAGTGCCTGGGCCCTCACACAGTCCCGCCTTCCTCTCATCCTCAACAAGGGAGTCTCAGCCCTCCTCCAGAGCGCTACGTCCTCAGAGGGGGCATCTAGTTAGCTCATTTGGGGCGCAGCTGCCTGCTTGTCCTGCTGCGTTTGCACCCAGAGCCAAGGATCTCTCTGGCTCAGGTTCCCAGAGGCCTGAGGTCAGGACTGTGTCTTCACACGCTTGGAGGCATGTATTGTCAACGCCCAAGAAAAACTAATAGTTGTCATGCAAAGCTCAGGCTGCTGGGCTTGAGGAGGCTGTGGTCCTGAGCCACAAAGACGTCAGTCTGAGGTTTCAGCCTCTGTGTGAGCACTGGAGCTCGGGTCCCTGACACTGCCCGCGGAGGCCACGCAGGGAGACTCTGCACTCACAGTCTCTCTGGAGAATCAAGGGTGAGTGGTTATGTGAATGTGTAAGAGGTGTGTGGGGGGAGCAATCCTCCCTGATTTCATTGTGGATTATAGAAATAATAATCTCTAGCTATCTCTCACTCCTGATAAATGAGGTATTCTCAAAGAAGAAATGAGGCCCCACTAGGAAGGCAGGCACATTGGGATCTCAGAAGCCAGAGTGATAAATGGGAACAGTCTATACATATCCAAAGGAGCATGATTTGTTAACAGGACTGACACTGTCCATGCAAAAGCTATACCTGTTTCCCATTCTGTTCTCTCCTGGGAAAAACTCTACTTACCCTTCAAAACCCAGGTAACTGGGAAGCCTCCCTCACCCTGAAGGCTGAATTTATTCATCTTTCTCTGTTCTCCCAAAGCATTTGGTCCACCCCACTAGGACGGTACATCCCAGGGGGAGTTACAGAGAGCTCTGTGTGAGGCTGTCATCCCATGGACTGCATGCTCCCGGAGCACCAGGAGCTCACGTGACTTCCAGCACCTATTTCTGGGTCACCTGACAGGCAAGGGAAGATCCTGTTGACTGGCAGAGAGGTGGTGCTGATGTAGGAAGGGGAAGGAAAGGACTAAAGGGGACACTGAGGAATATTCTCCCAGAGATAGGGCACATGCTGCAGGGGGTTTTAGCCAGAGTGAAAGATTGCTTTCAATGCACGAAGCTAAACTGGCTGGAGGAAGCTAATGAGAATTTGTGGGGGCAGACAATTCTCAGCAAGGTGAAGGACTGGTTCAAGGAAATCTCTGAGCATGGAAAACCAGGCACACATGACTACTCTGAATGGTTCCTGGCCTACTTTGAAGACAACATCTTACAGACAGAAAGACAGGAGGAAGAGACCTGGGCTTTAGGAACAGAAGCTACAGGAGGCAGAAGGACACAGAGGGAGCAATAATAAATAACCTTGTCGTTGGGATTGACTGTGTCAACCTGCACCGTGTGACCAGATTGTGTACCTATAAATTACTCATCTCTCTGTGGTTTGTACCTCAAGGTGTCTTGCATTCTGATGATTAAGTATACATTGCATTTGCATTAAAGAGAAAAGGACTGTATGTGGGTTCAGGGGCTTGACCTTGGGAGGGTGTGGTTCCTCTGGTGTGGCAGCACAGACCTCTCAGGGAGGGAATGCCAGGATGTCATCTGTGTGGGTGCTCCGGTCCCAGGGACAATGACAGTCGCAGCATTACAGGTTTCACCAGGAAACCCGCCCCACCCCATCTCCGAATAGGAAGGAGGCCAAGATACCAAGAACAAGGGCTTCTGGACTGTGAAACTGGCCTATCTACCACCTTATAAATTAGAAGCAAGCCTTCTGAATGGTGTAAGGCAACTTGGCAGGGCTCTCCTTTCCCATAGGTTTAAGATTTGTCCAAAATGGAATGGAACATTCTTCCATTCAGCAGCTTCTTATGCAACCTAATTCTGGAGACAAGAATCCCTAGATATGAAGAATTACAAATCCCAGGACACTTACTTCCAAAGTAAATGCCACAAGTCTCTGGCACTTGCCATGATAAAACTGCCTGCATTTTAGTTAGTGTGGCCACCCCTGCTGTGGTCCCCTAACCTGAGCAGGACTGTAGTGAAGCCTGGTACCCGCTGAGAGGACATCAGAGGAAAGACACCAGAGAGCACACACAGCAGCAGAGCAGGGTCTGGACCAGCCTTCTGAGGCTCCCCCCTCACAGCAAAAGCCTGGACCCTGCACTGAGAAACCTCTTTCTAGTGCCTGCCTCTCTGTGCCCTTTGCCCCGGCGTTCTTCCTGCCCCCCAGACCTGTCCTCACATCAGCTGGTGAGGCAAGCGTGCTGCCAGAGCCCCCGTCACCTCCCCAGTGAATCCCTTCCTGGGCTTATGATTCAGGGGTGCCTGTGAGGCTGTCAGGCTCCTTGCAATGCAGGGACTAGCGTGGCCGCCCAGGTGCTCGTTCTCATGGGTGGCTCCCTGAGCAGCCCTCGGCCAGGCTGTAAGGGCGCCCTCGCCCCTGGGCTGCGGGCCTCATGGGAACAGCATGTTCTCTGTGCTCTGCTCCTTCCCCAGGATGTTCGGATTTCCTCACCCTGGTCTCCGCGTTTAGCTGCAGAGGTGGGGCAAGACCTGTGGGGCGGTGGGGTCAGGACCCTGCTTCCTCACAGGTCGACCTGCAGTCATGCGTCTTGCAGAGGCCTCTGTCACCCTGCAGCCTGGCCTTCACCCCAGCGTGCTGGGCGCTCTTCTGGGCACTGCGTTCTAAGATCTCATGAGCCTCCGCCCACACCCAACTCCCAGTGAGGAAACGCTGAGCTCTGCTCTGAAGTGCTGACCTTGGGGTCCCCTCCCTGAGTGTGAATCCCTCACCCTCACCCTAACCCTAACCTAGCTGTGTGACCTTGACCTTTACTGCCCTGTAAAATGAGGTTCAGAAAAGTTCTCCTCTTACAGAGATGTTGTAAGGATTGAATGGGAGATTTGTTTAAAGTTCTTGGCATTGGTAAGTGTGGATAAGTTGGTTTTCTTTCCCAAGACACATTGTTGACTAGAGCCCCGTGGTCCCCTGTGGATTCAGATCAGCATGTCTTCCTAGGAAAGCCAAACAAACCCAGTGCCTTTCCTGCCACACAGGAGTCACCCTTTCTGGTGAGCCTGGGAGGCAGTATACAAAGTCACAGATGTGGTGCCCGGCCTTGCTTGATTTACCTCTGCAGACAGGTCTGTGTGCTGTGCGGAGGTCTTGCTTCTTCCCTGCTGAGGATCACCTTGCCCCTTTCATCAGTTTTATAGGGTGCTGGGTGGTGGCAACCCTGTCCTGTCAATAGGACTACCCCGACCTATGATAACTACTAGCTGGACAATGCCAAGCTTCATCCTGGACTGCAGTGTGGCTAAAAAACTAGGGGGATAGAAGGGAGAGGGAGAGGAAGTGCTGAGAAGGCAGTGCTGTTTAGGACTCCCAGTGAGTGTGGGAAGGAATTCAGTGATCAATGCCCAACCTCCCTATTTGACAGATGAAGAAACTGAAGTTCAGAGAGGTACACAGCTTGCTCAAGACTCCCAGCAGGCTTCAGTTAGCAGCCTAGGCTGACCTAGCGGAGGTCACTTGAAGGTCATGTGGTCTGGGGCCTGCTTACAATGCCAGAGTAGTGGACTCTGGGAAGACAGCAGTGTTGGGTCAGGAGCTGAATTACACTTACCCCAGACAGTCTGTCTCAGTCTGGAAGGAAAAAGAGGCTCTCAGCCTCCCAGGATAGCAAAGGCAAACACTCTTGGTTAACAAGAGCCCTTGAGAAAGTGGCAGGAATGGAGAGGAACCATGTGCACCCCTTCCTCTGTATCTTGCCTTTAACCCACTGCCTGGATGCAGGTGGTTTTAAAAGTTCGAGCTGCCAAAGCCTTGAATGGCCTCTTAGAACTTGAAGAGAGCCCTGCACAGGTGTAGAAAAACTGGTCTCACATCCCCTGGGCACAGCATGGGCCCCACAGACAAAAGACTCTCAGAAAGGTCAGGCTTCTGAAAAGGCAGCAAAAACAAATCTCAGCTCTTTCAAAGGTTATGAGCCTCAGGAGGAATTGGGAAGGGTGTGGGGACCAGCAGTTTCTTTGGAGGGGAGCAGTAGTTAGAATGAATGGTCCAAGAGAGAGGAAATTTGTTCTCAGAACTATTTTATTTAATTCAGCAAGCACATGTTAGCAGATGATGGCGTGCTGGGGACTGGGGGGCAGGGGATGCAGTATCTGTTTGCTCCTGGCTCTCAGGGAGCTTGCTGGGGGTCTGAGCTCTCCCACATGAGTCAAAAGGGACAAAAGGCAGGAGCTGTTTTTTAAGTTCAAGGAGAAAATGCTGCAGAAGGAATGAGAAAATCCATGTGGATTCATATAGTTTTCAAGGCTTCCTGGAGTAGGGAAATCTTCACGGAAACCTACACCTTTTAGTCAGTGAGTGGATCAGGGAGGAAGCGTTTTAGGATGGAGCACAGCCTGAACAGAGGTGGGAGGGAGCACAGGAATGCACCCTCTCCCACCACCTTTGTACACAGGCTGTGAGCTACAATCAGAATTTTAGAGTAAGTAACTGCTCCCAGGAGTTGAGTTTTATCCACTGAGTCCCGGGAAGATGTGGCAGAGATGCTCCCAGCCTGCCGGAAGAGAGGGTTTATGCACTACTGGTAAGCTGGGGCTGGGTTTAGAATGATTCTTTGTGTAAAGGGGTAGCAACACAATTTAGTCCTAAAGAGAACCTGAGAATCCCGAGCTGGGTCAGCCTCACAGAACATGGTGGTCACTGTTGCAGGGTCTATTTAGACTTGGCTTTGAGTCCCATTTCTGAAGCCTTTAGTAACCATGTCACATTGCTGTTAACTTTTCCAAGCATCAGGCTCCTCATCTGTAAAATGAAGATGAGAATGATAATGTTTAACTTCCAGGGTTGTTGTAGCAATGAAATAAGGATGGGCTGACCCTTGGCTTGCACCTCAGCCACGGCCGCCGTCGTTTCAGCTCTGGGGTCCAGTTTGTTCCAAGGCCTGGTGTCGCAGGATTTGCTCTCTTGTCTGATTGTTTCCCAGACCTGGAAAACCCTAAAGAGTCATTTCTTCCTTTGGGGGCCTTTTGGAGACCTCTCAGTGAGGCAAGGTGGGGAGGAGGCAGTTCCAGGGCAGACAGGAGAGTGGGTGCCCTGTGAGCATTCTGCCACTGCACGGACATCCCACAAAGAGCAGGAGATGGCGAGGAGCCCCACGGTGGGCACGGGCTCCATGCCACCTCACTGGAAGCTTCATTTCTCATCCTTAAAGTGAAGAACTTAAATTGGGCCTTTGACTGCCAGTTCGTGGGAAGGAGAGAGCATCCTCAGTAACAAGATGGGGTCCTTGAATCCAGATGAACACCAAAATTGCCTAAATACCAAATAAATAGTTCATCTCCCATGTAGGTGCTGTGCCTTTTTTCAAGCACATAGAGATGCTGCTGTAATTTTTAAAACACATTTAAAAAGGTTATTGGACTTACTGTTGCTTTTTAATGGCATGTAGTTGTTCATCTGTGGTTATTAAAAGTACAGTTACAATGACTTGGAAGAACTCAGAAGTGTTTTTGAAGTTTAAAGAGGCACAAGCTTGAAAAGTCTGGCTCCTACTGGATCAGATGAAGAACATACTCAGTTGGCCTCATTCCGGCCTGACAAGGCCTCCCATCTAACTTCAACCTGCTTCTGGAACACACAGCAGCTACTAGATTCAGTTCTCCCGTGGCCAGTGGGACCAAAGGAAGGAGGGGGGCAGGTAAGAAAGAGGAGCATTACTTGAGGAAAGGAAGAACAACTCTCATGGGAAAACCTGGGACACTGTCAGGAGCCTGTCAGCTTGGAGGTCTTTTTAAGCAGTGACCTGTCACTTCCCTGTGTGGGCTGCTGTTTCCCACAGCACACATCACAGCCCATGGGAAGTGGGAGGCATTGGCATGTCCTCCAAATTCCCCTGACGCCAAGTTTCCACCTTTATCCTCTAGAAAAATGTGTTGTTTTGTTTTGTGTAACTTTTCAGGAGGTCACAGGCTCTGTTAGAATCTGTAAAGGTTACAGACCCTTGTTCCAGAAAAAAATGCAGCCACATCTATATATACATGTGTAAGGTTTACACAGAGGCTGGGCAACACCTGTGGGCAACAACAGGGTGAGGGGGTCACTGCCACCGGAATTCACTGCAGACCTCCTTGGGGATTTGGGCAGCCCAGGGGGGGAATTCCTGCATTCGCATGTTGCTTTCAGTAAGTTTAAAGTGATCTTTTTACAGTCTCCCATAGAGCTAAGGGGACCTCTGTGTTTAGACTTCCCCCAAGGCTAGTCCCACCAGTGACAGCTGGTGTCACGTGAGTGGAACCCAGAGGGGCTTAGGAACCGAATCCACCTGAGAGTCCAGACTCCCTTTTGACAGAGCTATTGTTATCAGTTTCTATCCTAGCAGCTGTGGGCCTGCGGTCCGTGGGTGGAAAGCTGTCCTCATCTCTGGGAAGGATCCTCCAGCATCCAGTCCTCCTCCCACTCCCCCACCAACGCAGCAACTTCTGCCTTCTGACCCTGTGTGCAGATAACTTAGGGCTCATCCTGCTCAGTGCTGTGAGTCCCTGAACCAATGAGCCAAAAAAGGCTTTTTCCCATCCACACCCAACATTGCCCTGGATCTAAAAGCCCAGTGGTTACTTACGAATGTAAGCCCAAGCTCACTGGGCCAAGAGCACCCATCCTAAATTTGGTTCACATCCGACATGTGCTCTGATGAGTGAAAAGACAGTAAGTCTGCAGGGGCTCAGGAGAAAACCAGCAGGTCCACCAGTGAGAGGCCAGGCTGTCAAGGCTGTCAGGCTTGCTAAGGGCACCACAGTTTGCACCAGAAAATTCCTCACATACCAGGATGTTGGGCAACAGTTCAAAGAATGAAACTCATTGCTATTACAGACCTTCCTCTACTGCCACCCTGAATTCTAGGTCCCATCCTTTTCCTCTACAAAGTACTATGCAAATGATCCATTGTTCTCTAAAATCATACCCTGCTGGGTTCAAGTTTACCTCAGCTTTCTGGGACCCTAAACCTATAGTTGTCTAGATATCTCTACAGCTTGTGTTGGGTAGGAACTCTTCAAAGGACGATTGGCAGAGGAGGGCCCTACATATTCAAATCCCTCCAATTCATTATTTCATTCTTTGCTTTAAGAAATTAATTTATCCAATAAATTTTTTGTGGAGCTCTAGTTAGGTTAGGATACTAGGACATAGGAAAATATAAGAATGAATGAAGAAATCCCTGGGATTAAAGATGGCATGAGAGGTGAGACAGAGGCTTCCTCTTAAAACTGCATAGAATATAAAAATATAATTAATACAACTAATCCTTAAAGAGCAACAGGAAAGAAGGCTGTGCCAGACTGCATACACCTGGAGAAAAGAATAAACCTCATGGAACAGGGTAACATACCAAAGCCATGGCCCAGCGGGAACCAAGCCCTTCCCATGCCCCGGCTCACCAGCAGGAGGAAGAGAAATGGAGCAGGAAGGGAATGGAGGCCTGGGACTGCTGAACACATAGCTCTGGAAATCTGCTCTGGTAGCACAAACCTACATTTTATGGTGCTCTTGTGATTAGAGGGGTTGAAAAGCTAAGACAGGCAGAATAACTGGAGATACTGAGATTCTAGCCACTTGTGGAAAACAGGGATCCATATCTGGCTGCCTCTGGGACAAAAGAAAGGCAGGCAGTCTGAGAGACTTCCTAACAGTGAGAGGGCTGCTAAAGGGGCAAGGATTGCACAGAGCTTACTGCTCAGGAGAAAGGACAGGTAGACAAAATTGTCCAGGTGCACTCTGCCCAGCAGGTTGGGAACTTTCATGATCTTCAGGCACTTCAACCCCTTGGCTGGTTATGCAGCTCCATGGCCACCCTCCATGATATGCAGCCTGCTGTGCCTTCCTCCCGGCCAGCCCCACCTGGCTCACAAACTGGCAAACCCTACTCAGATGTTAGGCCAACCAGAGGGAAGCCCTGCCTACAGCAGCTACAAAGCATAGAGGCTTGGCCCACTGGATCTGGCAGTGAAGGCAGGCATAGCAGCCAGGAAGCAGGAAACACCTCTTTCCTCCACCCAGGCACCAACACCGCTCCCCTGTGACCCCCAACATTGCTCCAGGGGCTGAGCAACTCCAGAGAGTAGAGCTTCTGGGCACTAGAGGGTGCCACATACAAATATGAAATGCCAAAGGAGCCTGGTTCAAACAAAAATCTCAGGAACACCAGAAAAAAGGCCAAATGAAACTGAACTCACCAATCTTCCTGAAAGAGAGTTCAAAATAAAAATCATAAACATGCTCATGGAAGTACAGAAAAAATATTCAAGAACTCAGGGACGAATTTTGGATGGAGATTCAATCATTAAGAAATTCTATATCTGAAATGAAACATACAATGGAGGGATTTAAAAGCAGATTAGATGTAGTAGAAGAGATGTTACATGGAATAGAAATGAGTGAAGAGGAATACAAAAAAGCTGAGGCACAGAGAGAAAAAAGGAACTCTAAGAATGAAAAAATATTGAGAGAACTGTGTGACCAATCCAAATGGAACAATGTTCTCATTATAGGGGTACCAGAAGAAGAAGAGAGAGGAAAAGGGATAGAAAGTGTCTTTGAGGAGGAAATTGCTCAAAACTTCCCCAATCTGGGGAAGGAGATAGTCTCTCAGGCCATGGAGGTGCACAGATCTCCCAACACAAGAGACCCAAGGAACACAACACCAATACATGTAATAATTAAAATGGCAAAGATCAAGGATAAAGACAGACTTTTAAAAGCAGCCAGAGAGAGAAATAAGATCACATACAAAGGAAAGCCCATCAGTCTATCATCAGACTTCTCAGCAGAAACCTTACAGGCCAGAAGGGAGTGGCATGATGTATTTAATGCCATGAAGCAGAAGGGCCTCTAACCAAGAATACTTTATCCAGCAAGATTACCATTTAAATTTGAAGGAGGGATTAAACAATTTTCAGATAAGCAAAAACTGAGAGAATTTAGCTCCCACAAACCATCTCTACAGTGTGTTTTGGAGGGACTGCCTTAGGTGGAAGTGTTTCCTAAGGTTTAATAGCTGTCACCAGAGGTAATAAAACCACAGTAAAGAAAGTAGAACAGTTAATTACTAAGCAAATGCAAAAATTAAATCAACTACTCCCAAAGTTGATCAAGGGACAGAGAAAGAGTACAGAATATGATACCTAATATATAAAGAATGGAGGAGGAAGAAAAAGGAGGAGAAAAAAAGAACCTTTAGATTGCATTTGTAATAGCATACTAAGTGAGTTAAGATAGACTCTTAGATAGTAAGAAAGTAAACCTTGAACCTTTGGTAACCACCAATCTAAAGCCTGCAATGGCAATAAGTACATGCCTATGGATAATCACCCTAAATGTAAATGGAATGAATGCACCAATCAAAAGACATAGAGGCACTGAATAGATAAAAAGCAAGACCCATCTGTATGTTGCCTACAAGAGACTCACTTTAAACCCAAAGGCATACACAAACTAAAAGTGAAGGGATGGAAAAAGATATTTCATGCAACTAATAGGGAGAAAAAAGCAGGAGTTACAGTACTTGTATCAGACAAAATAGACTTCAAAACAAACAAAGTCACAAGAGACATAGAAGGACATTACATAATGATAAAGAGGTCAATCCAACAAGAAGATACAACCATTATAAATATCTATGCACCCAACACAGGAGCACCTACATATGTGAAATAAATACTAACAGAATTAAAAGGGGAAATAGAATGCAGTGCATTAATTCTAGGAGACTTCAACACTCCATTCACTCTGGAGGACAGATCAACCAGACAGACAATAAGTAAGGACACAGAGGTACTGAACAACAGTTTAGAACAGATGGACCTAACAGACATCTACAGAACTCTATCCCCAAATGCAGCAGAATACACATTCTTCTCAAGGGCATATGGATCATTTTCAAGAATAGATCATATACTAGGCCACAAGAAGAGCCTCAGTAAATGCAAAAATATTGAAATTGTACCAACCAGTTTCTCAGACCACAAAGGTATGAAACTAGAAATAAATTACACAAAGAAAATGAAAAATTCCACAAACACATGGAGGCTTCACAACATGCTCCTAAATAACCAATGGATCAATGACCAAATAAAAACAGAGATCAAGCAATATATGGAGACAAATGACAACTATAATTCAACATGGCAAAATTTGTGAGACGCAGTGAAGGCCATGCTAAGAGGAAAGTATATTGCAGTATAGGCCTACCTCAGGAAAGAAGAACAATCCCATATGAGCAGTCTAAACTCACAATTAATGAGACTAGAAAAAGAAGAACAAATGAGGCCCAAAGTCAGTAGAAGGAGGGACATAATAAAGATTAGAGAAGAAATAAACAAAATTGAGAAGAATAAAACAATAGACAGAATAAATGAAAGCAAGAGCTGGTTCTTTGAGAAAATAAACAAAATAGATAAACCCCTAGCCAGACTTATCAAGAAAAAAAGAGAGTCTACACACATAAACAGAATCAGATATGAGAAAGGAAAAGTCACTATGGACAACACATAAATACAAAGAATTATTAGAGAATACTATGAAAAATTATACGCTAACAAACTGGATAACCTAGAAGAAATGGACAACTTTCTAAAAAAATACAACTTTCCAAGGCTGACCCAGAAAGAAACAGAAAATCTGAACAAACCAATTATCAGGAACAAAATTGAATTGGTAATCAAAAACCTACCTAAGAACAAAACGCCTGGACAGATGGCTTCACCACTGAATTTTATCAAACATTTAGTGAAGACTTGATACCTAACCTCCTTAAAGTTTTCCAAAAAGTAGGAGAAGAACGAATACTTCCAAACTCATTCTATGAGGCCAACATCACTCTAATACCAAAACCAGGCAAAGATATCACAAAAAACAAAAATTACAGACCAATATCCCTGATGAACACAGATGCAAAAATACTCAACAAAATACTAGCAAACCCAATTCAAAAATACATCAAAAAGATCATTCATCATGATCAAGTAGGATTTATTCCAGGGATGCAAGGATGGTACAACATTCGAAGTTCCATCAACATCATCCACCACATCAAAAAAAGGACAAAAACCACATGATCATCTCCATAGATGCTGAAAAAGCGTTTAACAAAATTCAACATCCATTCATGATAAAAACTCTCAACAGAATGGGTATAGAGGGCAAGTACTTCAACATAGCAAAGGCCATATACGACAAACCCACAGCCAACATCATACTTAACAAAAAAAAACTAAAAGCTTTTCCTCTAATATTGGAAATAAGAGAAGGATGTCCACTCTCCCCACTTATATTCAACATAGTACTGGAGGCCCTAGTCACAGCAATTAACAACACAAAGAAATAAAAGGTATCAAGATCGGCAAGGAAGAAGTTAAACTGCCCCTGTTTGCAGATGACATGATATTGTACATAAAAAACCCTAAAGAATCCACTCCAAAACTACTAGATCTAATATCTGAATTCAGCAACGTTGCAGGATACAAAATTAATACACAGAAATATGTTGCATTCCTATACACTAACGATGAACTAGCAGAAAGTAATCAGGAGAACAATTCCATTCATAATTGCTTCAAAAAGAACAAAATACCTAGGAATAAACCTAACCAAGGAGTGAAAAACCTATACTCTGAAAGCTACATGACACTCATGAGAGAAATTAAAGAAGATACAACTAAATGGAAACACATCCTGTGCTCATGGATAGGAAGAATTAATATTGTCAAAATGGTCATCCTGCCTAAAGCAATCTACAGATTCAATTCAATCCCTATCAAAATACCAATAGCATTCTTCAATGAACTAGAGAAAATTGTTCTAAAATTCATATGGAAGCACAAAGGACCCCAAATAGCCAAAGCAATCCTGAGAAGGAAGAATAAAGCTGGGGAGATTACACTCCCCAACTACAAGCTCTACTACAAAGCCACAGTAATCAAGACAATTTGGTACTGGCACAAAAACAGAACCATAGACAAATGGAATAGACTACAGAGCCCTGATATAAACCCAACCATATATAGTCAATTAATATACAATAAAGGAGCCGTGGACATACAATGGGGAAATGACATCCTCTTCAACAACTGGTGTTGGCAAAACTGGACAGCTACATGCAAGAGAATGAAACTGGATTATTTTTTAACCCCATACACAAAAGTAAACTCGAAATGGATCAAAGACCTGAATGTAACTCATGAAACCATAAAACTCTTAGAAGACAGCATAGGCAAAAATCTCCTGAATATAAACACGAGCAACTTCTTCCTGAATGCATCTCCTCAAGCAAGGAAACAAAAGCAAAAATGAACACATGGGACTACATCAAACTAAAAAGCTTCTGTATGGCAACACCAGCAACAGAACAAAAGGCATCTTACAGTATGGGAGAATATATTTGTAAATGACATATCTGACAAAGGGTTAACATCCAAAATATATAAAGAACTCACATGCCTCAACACCCAAAAAACAAATAACCCAAGTAAAAAAATGGGCGGAGGATATGAAGAGACAGTTCTCCAAAGAAGAAATTCAGATGGCCAACAGACACATGAAAAGATGCTCCACATCACTGATCATCAGGGAGATGCAAATTAAAACCACAATGAGACATCACCTCACACCAATAAGAATGGCCAGCATCGAAAAGACTAAGAACAACAAATGCTGGTGAGGATGCAGAGAAAGGGGAACCCTCCTACACTGCTGGTGGGAATGTAAGCTAGTTCAGCCACTGTGGAAAGCAATATGGAGGTTCCTCAAAAAACTAAAGATAGAAATACCATTTGACCTGGGAATCCCACTCCTTGGAATTTACCCAAAGAATACAAGTTCTCAGATTCAAAGGACATGCACCCCTATGTTTATTGCAGTACTATTTACAATAGCTAAGATATGGAAGCAACCTCAGTGTCCATCAGTAGATGAATGGATAAAGAAGAGGTGGTACATATACACAATGGAATACTATTCAGCCATAAGAAAGAAACAAATTCTACCATTTGCAACAACATGAATGGAGCTGGAGGATATTATGCTCAGTGAAATTAGCCAGATGGAGAAAGACAAGTGCCAAGTGATTCCCCTCATTTGTGGAGTGTAACAAGGAAGGAAAACTGAAGGAACAAAAGAGCAGCAGACTCACAGACTCTAAGAAAGGACTAGCATTTACCAAAAGGGAGGGATGGAGGAGGGCGGGTTGGGTGGAGGGAGATGGGGATTGAGGGGTATTATGTTTAGTACACATGGTGTGGGGTCACGGGGAAGACAGTGTAGCACAGAGAAGGCAAATAGTGAATCTGTGGCATCTTATTACACTGATGGACAGTGACTGCAATGGAATATGGGTGGGGACTTGATAATATGGGTAAAAGTAGTAACCACATTGTTTTTTCATGTGAAACCTTCATAAGAGTGTATATCAATAATACCGTAATAAAAATTTTTTAACAAATGAATGAGATTTGGGTTCTGCTTCAAAGAATGTACTGTCTAGTGGAGGAAATAAGACTCATAAATAAACCACAATACATGGGAGGAAAAATGTATGTATTTGCCCTCACTTAGTAACTTGTCTGTGGCATATAAGTGACATTTAAGCTGGACACTGAAGGGTGGGCAGGAGCTGGAGAGGTGAAGTTGAGGAAAACATTCTAGTTGGAAGGAATAGCACACAAGGAAACTTGGAGGCAGTAGTGGTGGGTGGGCTCACCTGCAGAAGAACAAGTAGTTCCACTTGGCAGGAACACAGGGAAGGGGAGTAGAGAGAGAGAAGGCTGGAAAGCCAGGGTGGACTTGGCCGGTAGAGGACCTGGCATGTCAGGCTTAAAAACAGTTTGGGATTTTAGGGGATCACTGCAGGTTTCTGATCAGAGAAGTTCATCATGAGCTGAGCTGTATCTCAAAAGTATTAATTCAGAAGTTCTGAGGATTCTAGATTGGAGAAGGAGTAAAGAAAGAAAACTGGATGGTGGCAGTGAGAAGGGTCATTTAGCGGAAGCCGCTGGAGGGCAGGAGGCCAGGTCGTGTGTATGCTCTCACTCAGTGCATGCACAGCTTCTCATGCTAGGCAGGTGATCAGCGAACAGGAAAGAAACATGACACGTTAGGTGGGTAACTAGAATGTAAGATTTTTCATTAAACTTTGGAGAATCTATCTCCTTGAACGGGGATGGAGATTTTGTCGCTCGAAGCAACTCTCTGTTCTCAGATGTGCAATCAGTCTAACTTGGAAGATACGGTGAGGAGTCCTAAGGGGTGCTGGAGGCTGGTAGACTGGGGATGGGAGGAATCTGTCCTCAAGATGGGACACTGCTATTTCCAGACAATGTTTGAGCCTTGCTGGTCCTGGTAAGCATTCACCTGAAGCCACTAAGTGTTCTGGGTCTGTTCCTAATGGGCTTCCATCCATGATCTGATATATAAAGCCCTCCTAATGCCTACCTGGATGCCTCCATGGTAAACCTGGTCTAGGCCTCAACAAAGAGCTGTGCCAGCAAGGAGGCAGTGTGAGCCAGGAGTTAGTCCACAGCAGTCTTTGGGCCCAGGACTCCTGGTCTCTTTTCCCCATTCTATCGCCCCAGAACCAAGAAACCTTGGACAATCCCTTCCCCTCTCTGCTGCAGCGCCTGTTAACCAAGGTTCCTGAACACTGAGTAGTTACTCCCTAGGCAGCCTCCTACCAACACAGGTAACCAGGAGCTAGGTGCTGCAGGAGCGTGAGGAAGGCTGCGACAAGGCACCTGCCGCCAGAGCTTCACTCCAGTTGAACAGGAAAGGTGAAATGCAGGAGGAGAAATGTGGCACAGCGGTTAAGAGTATAGACAATAGAGTCAGAGTCAGGCTGCCTGGGTCAAACAGCTGACACTGGACAATTGCTTAACCTTCCAGCATCTTTGTTTCCTTGTCTGTAAAGTAGGAATAATAATAGCATTTACCTTATAGGAGCACTTACAAAAGGATCAGATAGTTCGTGTAAAGTTCTTAGTGCTCACTGGCACACAACAAGTACCCCCAAATTGTTTATCTATTATTGTTGAGTTAAATAATAACATCAAACAAAAAGACAACATATGGCAATAGGGAGTTTCCCAGGGCATCCCCTTAGAGTTCGACCTTCTTGTTAGAAGACCCTGTCCCATACATTTATAGATTCCCCCAACACCCATCCCAGTGACTTGCAATCAAACCAATGCTCAGATATTTTGGGGGAATATAATCAAGTACACTTCTAATTTCCAAATGAACGGAATAGGTAACCAGGAAACTTAGGACAGTGAGACTGGTGCTGTGAGCTGGTCAGTCTGGGTAGGGCTTCATGGAGGAAGTGAGAGTGAAGTGGACCTTGACAGATTTGGGTAGGATTTAGATGGACAAAACAAGGCAAGGAGGACTGATTATAAAAGCCTAGAATGGACTGGGAGTTCAAGAGAGGCAGGGGCAGACTTGGTGGACACAGCCAGGGCCACATGCATGCTAAGGATGGCACCAGTGTGCCCGGGGCCTGGGCTCTGGATGTGGGGCCAGGCCCAGAGGTGGGGCAGATTTGGGGCCCAGTGTCAGGAGCCCATCAGAGGCTTGAGGGACCTTGCCAAAATTCCAGCCAGCAAGGCCAAGTCTGGTCTGTCCTCTTGGGTCCTCTTTCACACCCCATGCCAGACAGCAGGCCTAGGGTGTGAGTACTGACCTCAGCGACAGGCCAACCTCTACCGCAGGGAGCCGCAGTCCAAAGGCCAAGGCCGAGAAGGTCAGAGCCCTGTGTGATCCCTCTGCAGCTGTAGTGATGCCCAGGCCGGGCTGACAAACTGCTCTGGGTGAAGAGGCAACCACGGGTCCCTGAGTCTCTGACAGGCCTCTATGTCATGACACTTTCCACCAGGGAGTTGGTGGGGGCATGGAGGGGAGGGCAGAGCTTTTTCGCTTCTGGCATATTCTCTGAGAGTCTCTCTGAGGAGTCTCTCTTGCCTCCCAGAGGGCAGGAGCCAGGTCTTTCCTTTCCCCCTAACATCACATAACAGTGAGTGTGCTGTGTGTGGTGGATGCACCTCTTGCACATAGTGCAGAATGGCCCACGTGACAGTTAAGGGCGTAGCGTCATTTTACAGATGAGGAAAGAAACATGTAATCACAGTAGTGTCCATATAATCTATGCCAGTCCCTGTCCTACCCACTTGGCAGGTATTAACTCAGTTAATCCTCACAACGATCTTATCAGGTAGCTACTGTTATTAAGGAACTTGCTCAAGTTCACACAATAGTAATGGGGGATTCAAACCTCAGCAGTCTGGCTCCATGGGCCACCATGCTGTGCTCCCAGATAGAGGCTAATGGGTCTGCAAAGGGGGCAAGTGGGAACACCACCCAGGAATCCTGTCTTCCAGGTCCGTCCAGGCAGTGAACCCACTTAGGGCTTCACTGACTGTGCAGTAGATAAAAGTGAGAAGCTTCGGTCCCTGTGTCCCTAAGACCCCACCTCGGTTCCTGTCAGTAACTCCAAGACAGCAGCATGAAATTTTTCCAAATTGCTCCCAGGTGCCTTCCCTAGGAGACTGAGAATGCTCTGGGGACCACCTGCCTGTAAGGCAACATTTTTCTTTTCCATTTTAAAGAAAATGGTAAACACCTGAAAATAGCATATTTGAGAGAAAGTGACTCTCCAGTCATAATTATAGCCAGAGTGGGCCACTGCTTTCTTTAAACAGAAAAGCTGCTTGTAAGTATAGCCTGCAAAATGCAAATCCCCAAGGAGCCCAGCCCTCCAGTCCCCTAGTTCCCTCACTCAAAGGCTGGTGTGCACACCTTGGGCTGCAGACACCCTTCTGAGGGGCCCTAGCTTGGCCCTGTTCCCCGCTGGCAGGCAGGGCGGCCCCACCTCTGCCGAGTGAGTGAGGGCCAAGGAAGGGGGTCCACTCTACGCTGGAAGTTCTGGAGGGGAAAGAGCTGCTCTTCAAGTATGTGCAAGGCTCAAGGGTACGTTTGCCTTCAACTGTTGTGTGAACAAGGGTTTGAGCCCTCCAGATCTAGAGGGGAAGGAGAGGCAAAGTGCAGAAGGAACAGTGGGGCGGACTCGGCATCAGCCCATCATAGGCTTGGCACCAGGTCTCGCCAGTTCATTTTCTATTTCTAACTCAATGCCAGGCACCTGAGTATTTTTTAACTCAACCTAGCAATTGGGAGCCGGCAGAGGGTATGTGAATAACAGAACAGGAAGCTCTCTGGACAGAAGTTCTGAAAGAAAACCAGAACGGTATCCTGGCCCCCACACCTCTGCAGGACCCTTAGGGAGTGTTCCGGACATTCATGGGCTTCTGCAGACTTACTCACCCGAGTGTGGCCTCTACACCCTGCTCCCTAGGACCGGAAATGGGAAATGCAAAGCTTCTCCCTGTGGTGTACATGCATGTTGTGTTTTGATCATCTTCATTCACAATCCCTTTTCTTGCTACTCACCCCCTTTTCAGTTAGGGGAGAAAGACAGTGAAAAAAAACTCCAAAGTACAAAGGTTTCTAGAAAATCTTATCTGAAGCTTCTGGAAGCCTGGAATTAGGTATGGATAGGGTAGAACTCCAGATTTCTGCATCACGCAATGAAGGGACTAAGCTTACTTTGCCCTATAAAATGAGACTTTCCACTACTTCAGAATTATACCAGAAAGGCATGCAGATGGGAAGATAACTAGATTTGTCGGGAAGCCCAAAATACTTGGTAAGGATGTGCAAGTTGGGGAAGTTCAGCTGAAATAGTAATTTGTGGGTGGAATATTAGCTGGGAATTGGCTTCAATCTCTTATCCATAAATTGAAGGGACCTTGGGGGTGAGGGGGAGGATGAAGTTTATCCTCAGGCTCAGGATATGGAAAAGGATTCAATAAAACCAGGAGTCCTGTGTGCTCAGGGATTAAAGTCCTAAGCAGCCTTAGGGTGTCTAAGGCAGGACCAGTAAGCAGAATCAGAGATTCCATTCAGCAAAAGCCGACAGGAAAAAAAATCTCTTTTTTTTGTTTGTCCTGGTTGAAAACCAAACACAGTAGCCACCTGAAGAAATTCCAGCATCGGGAGTGTTCAGGCAGAGAAGGGAGAGTAAAAATGCATTTGGCTTCTGACTACAGGGGCAATCAGCCCAATGGCTCCTCACAGGCAGTGTCCGGCACTGCATGCTGGAATGCTCACAGGGCGTCCTGGCATCTCCCCTGTTTCCACCCACAGGACACGTACTGCTTATCCTCTCTTTTCCTGTGACCGCCCCAGATGTCAGCTGGCAAGGCTTAACATTCCTTTGTGGGACCGAGACCGAGCAGTGTGTCATAGGTAGCCTCCGCTGTTGTGGAAAGGCACTGAGCAAAGAGACAGGGCTAGGTCCTGATGAGGGCTAGCATCTGGCGGGTGGAAGTGGGCAGAGGCCTGGAGAAGTGGGGCAAAGGCTCTAGAGGTCAAATGCAATGTCCTCCAGTTTTCATGTATGTTCTCAACATAGACAAATTCCTGTTGATCCACTAATAGCTTTAGAAACTTGACCTTTTATAAAAATGAGGAAACTAAAATTACAACCCTGCCCATAGCTTTGGAAACATGGCACCACAGTGAGGCAATCTGGGGACAGTGCCAAACCAAACCAGAACCAAGAGTGGAAATTTTATGCCATTAACACAAAGGGCTAGTGGGCTGGGTTGAACATGGGCAAGTCTCATAGGATCTTAAATCTAGTGCATTTTCCTGCAGTGTATTTCAATGAGAAAGGTATGAAATATGCCTCAGTCTGGTATTGATCTACTACTTTTCTCTCCAGGTAGTCCTATGAGAACTGAAGCAATTCCTCCTTAATGATCTACTCCATATGGCCCCCTGAATCTACCACCTAAAGCAGTATCCAACTCCTCTACTAAAAAAAATTAACCATGCCATTTAAGAACTTTAAAGGGAATCCTACTGTCTACTAAATCAAGGGTATATTCCTTGGCTTGGTTATTAAAAATCCTACATGATTTAGCTCCACCCCACCTCCCCACCGGTGCTCTCCCACACATCCTCTGACCCAGTTGACCCTAGCCCCTAGCCCCCCACAGCTTACTCATTCCTGTCTTTGCATTTTAATACCCAGTATTCTTCACCTTCAACTCTGAATCCTATTGTACTCTTCCTCTTTAACAATCCCCCAAAGACCCCACCTTTGGAGATTTTGCTGAAGATTTCAGTTTTCATCTCTCCCATCTCCAAATAATTGTCAATTTATATGCATACTTTGCGTCCCCAACTACACTGTAAGCCACCCATGAATATGAATTTTATCCCAGTGCCCCACATAAATTGTGCTCAATAAATAACTGTTAATTAATAATAATCCTTCTTCTATGAATTAAAGACTAAACATACACACAAAATCAATCTCATTCCCATCATATGGAATTTCAAAACAACATGATCTGTAAGCATATTTGGGTTCCCTAAGTTGGTAACACAGGGGGAAAAAAATGTAGAGAATCGTTGTGCCTAAGAAAGGGGATGGGTTCAAATGCCAAAATCCAAAAAATAATAAAATGCTTGCTCAACACTGATAATTTGAACACTTATCTGAAAATTGGGCTTCTCCAGAATGTTGTATTCTTTCTAGCATTTAAATCCAGGGCAAGGTAACATTAAACTTTTTGTTTTTGACTTTTCCTCCTCATTCTCCTTCCCTTTGAGGAAGTGAGTACAAGTATAAGAAAGAGGTTGGGAGAAACTACATACTTCTTAAAAAAGGAAGCAGACATATAGCCCAATGGAATAGATAGCCCAGAAATAATTTATTTTTGACAAGGGTGCCAAGACTGTTCAGTGGGGAAAGGGCAGTCTTTCCAACAAATGATGCTGAAGAAACCGATGTTCCCACACGCAAAAGAATGAAATAGGACCCTTACCTTACACCAGATACAAAAAATAACTCGAATGGATCAAAAACCTAAACTTAAGAGCTAAAACTATAAAACTGTTAGAAGAAAAAACAGGAGAAAAATCTTCATGATGTGGGACTTGGCAATGATTTCTAGGATATGACACCAAAAGCACATTCATTATACTAGTCTTTCTACTTTTCTGTACTGGAAAATAAAAAGAGGAAAGAAGGGACATTTTAGTTTCAAAATTACCAGGAAAACACTGGATTTCTATGACTCTGTGAGCAAAATGTTGATGTATTTGCCATACTGGATCATCCTGTTTCACTGAACTTATTCCCCAGAGTTGCCAGAAGCTGCTGACACGGAGTATTTAGGAGGTGAGAACAGATGCTCCTGGCAACGACTCCTCCCTGGACTCTCCATCCCCTTCCTGGTGTGCTTCTCCACTCCTCCACAGTGCATATTGTCTATGGCACCTACCTTGACCACTTCAGGATCTACCGTGTTGTTTTTGTGTATATCAAGGCTTTAAAGCCCAGAAGGCAGGGCCATCTCTCACTTTTCTTGTGACCCTCCCTCCCCAAACACCCCAACCCCATTCTTTGTACAGAGCTCAATACATAGTAAGTGCCTAGAAAATAATTTTCTATTAATTGATTATTAACTATTCCATCAGTATATAGAGAAAGGCATGCATAGAAGTATAAATGGTCAAGAATGGGGTCAAAGGTTTACCCCAACTTAGGTATTAAAATGCTGCTGGGTAGGGCCTTGCAGAAGGAATGCCAAGTGTGGGCTTTGACACAGTCTAGTTCTGTGGCAACCAGATGTTACTGATAGAGCAGTGATTAGCACTTAGGGGTTGGGTAAAGGAAATACAGCCTTGGCAAAAGCTTATGAATACCTAGGCACAGAATATCCCCAGCTTGGCCCTATGGGGCAACTGCTCTCACAACCTTGTGAATTCTTCCCAAGGAAGCAGAGACAGAAAAAGCACCTTGGACCTCGGAAAAGGGGGTTCTCATTCTGGCTCCTTGGGCAGAGTCCCTGTGCTTTAAGAAAACTGCACTACCCAGGATTCCAGGGGAGAAACACGAACCCCCATCAGACTGTGGCCGTGAGACCAGTCCCCTGCACTGTGTTAGAAGGAAGGTGCTGCCCACATGCCCAGCAAGCTGCAGGAGAAACCTAGGCCTGCTGCATTCCACCTCCAGCTGGGACACCAGCCTGCTGCTGTGGTGCGGCTTGTTAAGGGAGCATAGACTTCTTCTTGTCTTGAGTAATTCTCAGTGAGGCTGGAAGAACTAATGGGTCAATTTCCTCTCTATCTCAGCCCACCCTTCCAGGAGGCTGACCTTTAGCTCCATTGTTATATCCAATGTGCTGCTATTTCCTATGAAATCACTAGCATTGACACTTAGTTTTAAATTCAGTTTAATATATTTGATTACATACATTCTTGTATTGGTGTCTTGATTATTTCATCTAAGTCCCGAATTCCCCCACAAAATTCAAGTTTCTTGGGGAACCATGCCCTGTGCTGCTTTGCTACCTATGCTTCCTTCCACATCCTGAACTGTACACAGATACACAATAAATACATGGGAATGTGTAAATAACCTGTTGTATATCCATTTTATGTAGTATTATGCAGCAGTTAAAAAGAATGAGGTGGACTACATATTGTGACATGGAGAGATTTCCATTTCATATTATTGTATAAAAAATAGCTATTAGGCACTGTGCAAAACCCTTTATGTAGAAGGAACTGTAGAAGAAACAAGGACTTGGTCCATATATCTGTTATTTCCTTCCTCATATATATCCCTTAGTCCCAGACATTGTTATAACTAGTGTAGCAGAACTCAGTGATTTCCTGTATTTCCCTTTTCAAGAGGAATTGTTTTTGGTAATGTTAGGTAAATATGTGTAAGGCAGTTAGCATAGGCCCTGTCACAATAATGGTCTGGTCACACTTACATAGCACTTACATGGGGCAGGCATTGTTCTTAGTGCTTTACATGAATTAATTCATTTCACCCTTATACTAGTCATATAAGAAACTGAGGCTCAGAGAGGTGAAGTAATTTGCCTTAGGTTAGACAGCACAGTAAGGAAATGGAAGATCCAAGAATCAAGCTCAAGGAGTCTGGCTCCAGAGCCTTAATCACTGTGGTGAAGGTGATCAATAAATGTGCCCCTTTCCACTCCCCTTTCCTCCCTTCTCTGCATTTCTACAATTTTTGTATGCCTTAATGATGGCACTCAGAACACTGTGTCAATTAACTGGGAAAAAAAAACCCAACCCCCCCTATCCTATGGCTTCATCTATGGATTTGAAGTTTGAGGTACCTATAAGGGGCTCCTGATGCCTTCCAGAAACTGTGTGGGTTGTCACTGAGAGATAAAACCGTTTGCCATGACTGTATTTAGTCATTTGGAATACACAGATTTCCCCAGCAAGTGCTTCCTGGCGACAGTTTTGGCACAAATTGTGGATCATATCAAGTAGAAGATCAGCTTAATAGACAAGGCTAGCGATAGTCCAGGTGTAATGAATCCCATCTGGTTGAAGACAGTGGTAACTTTTTGAGGGCCTGATAACTTTTTGAGAATTCACAGGTAGTTGCAAGGTTTCCAGGACTGTCACTCTTAGCTCCTCGAAGCCCAAAGCCGTTAAGATTGATGCTACCTAAAAGTGAATCAGGAGGCTTTGCCCCAGGCCCAGCCCCCTAGAGTTTTGGAGACTGAACCGTGTTTAGGGCTATTTCAGATTAAATCAGCTTGCTTCAAATTTGCCAGGCCTATTGCCACAACATTGTGCATCCCTGGTTCTCACATGGGATGCTTGCTCTGGCATCCAAATGCATTTGAAACTGGCCGTGATGATCTCATTAAGGCAGGAAAGCTGAGCAGTCAGATGATTAACACATTATTAAGATAGAGGAGTTGAGCATCACCTAATGAAAATGTCTTGGCGTGGCAGAATCAGGACTTTCCAGACTTGGGAGCAGCTTAGGAACCATCGCATCCAAAGTTGTTTTACAAATGTGGAAACGGAAGCTTTGTAAAAGGGCAAGATATCAGGGCTTCTGGTCTGAGAAAAGTTAAAGTGTACTTCTAATCCAATATACCTGGAGGAACAGCAGTGTGTGTTGGCTGCTGAGACCGGCAGTGCTCAGCTACAGTTATTAATTCATCCTCCCCTTTTACCTGTATTTTTCACTTTTAAATATCCTGTTTGTATTGTTTACTTATGTGTGAAAAAAAAAACATCCCACACCACCACCCCACTGTGTGGCTCCAATGCAGTAGATATCCCCAACCCAGTTCTCCCAGTACCCCCAGCTCTACCAGTACTCCCAGGGGTAAGAAGTCATCTTCAAAGATTGTACACTCTGTGTCTAGGGAGCTTAAGATGTGGTCTTCCAGGTGGTTTTCCAGCTTTTGTCATGTAATTATGTTACCAAGTGGAATTACTTGACAGTTTACTTGTACTATTTTTTAAATAATTAAAACCAGCCATTGCCTTACTGATGTCTCATCAAAACAAAAACCCTGTCTTCTTTGTATATAATGCTCTTTGGTTTTCAAAGCCTCTCAAACAGTCCCACCCTCTCACTGCAAAGGGGTTGTTCTGGGGCTCTGAGATGGTTCTACTGTGTGGGGACAAGTAGGATAGGTCCTGGGGGAATGTTGTCCTTCTCAAGCCCTCTGAGCACCAGAAAGGCACCGTGCTGAGTTGCTCCTCTTGCCTCACTTTACCATTCTCTGGATGTTTATGCCTGATATGCCGGTGAGTTCCAACTGGACAGGCTTTGGACAAATGCCTGTGGTTCTTTCTCTGCAGGGTGAAGGAAAGGGTGGGGAAGGAGGATGGGGATGGGAGGAAGAATGTGCCCTAAGACAGGATATTTCTAACAGAAGTCAAGAATTCAGATCATTAGCTTCGATTAGATCCCTCCGCTAAAAAAACAGGCTCTAGGAGAAATCTTTTCTAATACCGCCCCAGAGCTAGTGTATTTCCTAGTCTGACCCCAAGAATGTCTTTGAAGACAATGCGGCCTTGGGAAAGAATTTAGCTGAACACCACCCTTCTCCATCCAGCAGGGTCCTGGCAAAGGCCCACCCCCTCCCCGAGATGTGAACCCAGGGAACCACCTACTAGCTGAAGGTCAGCAAATTAACTTTCTGAACTTTAAGTTTTCTCGTCTGTAAATTGAGTTTAATGATACCAGCACACTCGAAAAATCAAGAAAATAAATAAAGGGCTCGCTTGATATAAAGTAAGTGCTCCGAAAGTGGCAGCTCTCATTTATCAGTAACAAAAGGGAAACCTAGGGGAAATGGAGCAGGAAACCACGGACTCCTCGAGAAGGAATCGAAATGGCCTCGACCCGGCTCCACTCTGCGGACGCGGCGGCGAAGCCGGAGGCGGCGTCTCAGCCCAGGCGGGGCCGAAGCCGGCGGACTGTCTGCGCAGACTGGGCCGAGCCGGGGGTAGGTGGGAGCGGGTAGTTTTGCTTTACAAAAGGGCGAGGACTGCGGCCTTCTGCGGGGGAAGGAAGAGGTACGGTCGTGGAACAAAAGCTCAAGGCCAAGGCCCAGCAGGCCCCGGGCCGCCGCAGGGCACAGCGTGCCCGCGGGCGAGCGCCCCTCCTCCGCGCGCCCGGCGGAGTCAGCCGGCCCGCCTCTCGCCGCGCCCCGGCCCCGCCCTGGGGAGGGCCCTCGCTTCCCCCAGCCAATCGGCGACGGCCTGACCCAAGGCCTCTTCCGCCCGCGCCTGCCAGCTTCTCCGGGCGGAGTGGGCCGGGAAGGTCGGCTTCCCGGGCCGGCCTGCGGAGGAAGTGCTCTCATCCCGGTGACAACAACATGCACGTCTCCGTGAAGGCCTCTGCCAGGGAACTCACGGCAGGCCGGCCGCCCAGGCTCGTGGCCGCACTGTGGCCAGTCTATTCTCAAGCTTGCAGAGCATCCGTCCAGGGCTGCCTAGCGCCCGGGAGAAGAGTGGGAAAACAGTGCGCCCCTTCTTCCATCCCAAACCGCCCCACCGGTGACCCTGACTGCCCTCTCCCTGCCTGCTGCCCCAGGGACCGCGCGGTTGCGTATCCCAGCCCCCCCAACCGCCGGGTTGGGGAGGGGAGGGCGGTATTTGTAAGTACTCGGAAGTTCCTGCCTCCCAGCCTGGGCTGCTTACACAGGTCACAAACTAGGTAAAGGGAGGTGAGAAGGCACGCTTGGTTCTGCCGCTACTTGTGTGCCTGTGTCCCTATTTAAGTTCTCTCAATCTTCACAAGAATCTTGTAAGTGGTGTATTCAAGTCCTGGAAATGAGGAAACCAAAGTTCTGAGAGATTAAGGATTTTTACAACTACTGAGGGCCTGGTTTGCAATGAACCAAAATTTTTTCTCAGCGACTAGGCTTAATACCAGGAGGACATCAGGTAGTGTCTGCATAGCCCCATGGGTCCCCTTGTTTGCTTGGGGGTGGGGATGTGGGCAAACAGCAAGGGCAGCAGGTATTTGCTAGAGCAAAGTTAAAGACCTTCCCAGGCCCTCTCACACCGTAGGAGCAGGCCAGACCACTGTTTGAGAGACTTTTGCCACGTTTGGAGGGGATCTTGAGTTACCAACTGCAAGGTCTTAGATTAAATAGCACGTCCCTTGGCCCCACAAGCCTGGGTCAGCTGCCTCTTGCAGCACGTCTGCGCCCCCTTTCTGGTAACCTTCGCACACCCCTGCTGCAATGCCGCCTGCCTTATCTATCTCCCTCTGTAGGTGGAGCGAAGCTACATCAGTGCCGGGAAGTCCTGCCTGTAACCCCAGCATTTAGTTGAAATGCCATGGTTCATCCCCCAGGATACCCCAGAACTCCATTGGAATACCACTGAAGTAGAGTTTGTGAAAAAAAAGCAAGAGGGAAAGAACTATAAAAACCTGATTGTTTAAATCATGACAGTATGAGTAATAATAGCTGTAATTTATTAAGTGTTTACAGGAGTCATTCTAGAGGCTTTAGTTCAGTGCTCCTCAGACTTCAATGTGCATTTGAATCACCTGGGGATATTGTTCACTAGCAGATTCTGATTCAGAACATCTGGGTTAGAGCCTAAGATTCTGCATTTCTAAAAAGCTCCATGAATCATACTTTAGCAAGGCTTTGGTGTATTAACCTACTTTATCCTAAAAGCCTAAGGAAGTAGGTACCACTATTACTCCTACTTTACACACAAGGAAACAGAGGTTAGGTATTTATGAACTTAGATCAAAATAAATAAACTGTAGGACAACAAGGGAGGGGAGAATGGGGTGAGAAAGTACAGTTGTAGAAGGAGAAATGAAAGTCTAGGCAAAGGAAACAGATTTGCAAAGCTTGGCATGTAGGGGAAGTGGATGAGCTACATAGGCATTATGTGCGTAGGACTTAGGAACTATCCAAAGGCCCCACATATTTGATACCTGAAAAAAATTTATGGGCACTTACATATGAAGACTGAACATTCAAATTAATCATTTCAAAATTTGAAAAATCAAAAATCCTTTAAAAATTTTTACATGAAAAAATTCATATTTGATGAGTGATATGGGTATATACATTTGATTCAAAAAATGGGGTAGGGCCTACTAAGGGCAGGACAGGCCCAGGCCACACTGGGTTTGGATTTAATGCTGAGGGCAGCTAGGAGCCACTGAGAGAAGCCAGAGATGTTCTCTGTGGCTACAGTTGAGGCCAGACTAGAGACCAAATAGGTGTTTATAGTCCTCCAGACTGCAAGACAATCTCTCCTTACTGCCAAGATTAAGCATAAAAAGATAGCATTATACAACCCAATTATTCTTTGATTCCTCCAACCCAATCTGACTCAGCATTATATATTCACTTAAGACTTGGGGACAAGGGTTTTGCCAAATCCTTTCTCATTGAGGCCAGTGATGTTGTTGGCTAGGGGAGGTGTTTAAGAGACATACTGAATCAGACAGCCCTGAGTGTGAACCTCAGCTCTGCTACTTGCTAGCTGTGTGACTTTGCATAAGTGATTTGACTTCTCTGAACCTTGCATTCCTTATTGGGCATAATACATTCCTCACATAATTAAGTGAGATAAACTATATACTCAGTGCCTCCCACAGAGTAGGTATATATAAAGGAATGGTAGCTGTTGTCATATATATGCCATTGTTCTGGAACCTAGTCAAGTTTTCTCTAGGAGGGAACAGAGGGTGTGGTAAATAATCTTTTTGTCAGTTTTCTAAGGTTAGAAATTTTCATCCTCATTTTGAAGATAAGGAAAATGAGGCTCAGACATTAGATAGCTCAGGGAACTAAGGGCAGAAAATGGGAAACCTGTAGAGCTAGAATTTTGTTTAATTTTTACTCCGGTTTGTGCAGTTCTCTAGCAGTGGGCATCTGCCGCTTCCACCACTCTGTTGGGTCCAAAACCTGTTTCCCGGTCATGGTGTGAACCAGTCTTGATGGCCAATGGCAACCACGGAACACTCTCCGGGGTCCCCACCGACCTCCATTTCCCTTTTCCCCCAACCTTGCCAAACCTCCCTACTGCCTTGCCCGCCCCCACTCCTCCATTTCACAGCTGGGTTTCCTTTATTAAAGGGCTTGTCTCTTTGAGACTCAGAAAGAAGCACCCTAGAGTGGGATGCCTTCCAAGGTACCTCCCTTTAAAGGGAGTAGATAAGTAGGTCACATCAGGGTGGGGGGGGGGAGACTGACTTCTAATGGGTGGAGGAAAAATACTGCAGATCACATGGAGAATGGGAAAACAAAGAAACAGGGCTCCTCTGTGTTTCTCTGTTCTCATTCTCTCTCACAATCTCAGTGACAGCCCCCTGCTGGCTGCTGGTACTGTGAAAAGCGTGTGGAGACAGCATAGGTGACAGTGAACTTGGGGGTTTGGGACACCAGTGGACACTGTATGGGGCAGACAGCTTGTCTGCACTTTGCTCCCCTCTGTCTTACCCTACCTTCCTCTTCAGGCTCCCTCACAATTGCCAGGATATGTGTTTTGCCTATATACAGAGGAGAAATACCAGCTTTTACAGAGGATTTAGAGCTTCTGTCCCGTTGGCCAGTGATTGCTGGGATGGGCTGCATAGAGATCCTGTTGTACCAACCAGGACAGATCCCAGCCTCTTTGCAGGATTTCTGTTCCCCATTCCCAGTCCTACCCCCGTGGAAGGGAGTGCACAGTCAGGGATGTGGAGGAGCCTTAAATCACGTAGATAGCTGTGAAAACCAGACACAGGGCAGGGCGCGGCATTAAAGGCCCAACACTGCCAACCCCACCCCGCCCAGCTAGCCCTAGGGACTGAGCCTGGCCTGAATCTTAACACCGGTCACATTTCTAGGAAACTGCAGCTGAAGGGGAAAGGTCCTGGCCGCATGAATGACACCATCCCAGCTGTGTACAGATTAGGTCCCAAAATGTGTGTTCAGGCAGATGATGGATGGTCTCTGGACTCTGTGCTGAGGGCACAAGGCAAGCACACAAAAAGAGAAAGAGACCAAAGCTTGACCCTTGCACCTGGGTTTAAACAGCATTGGTTCCCTAGATGGGGGTTGTGGAAACGGGGCTCACCTCTGGAGAGGCCAAGGGTTTTCGTGCCCTCTGCATGGGGCCTGGTGAGCTGCCAGCTCCCAGGCCTGCAGTTTCAGGACGCTCTTTTTGCAGAGACGTTCCAGCATACAGGATGCAACTCTCCTACCTGGCTGGTGTTTCAGAGCAGCCCCTGGCCCTCTTTCCTCTTTCCTCTAGGTCCTGGGCAGACTCTTTGGGAATAGCATGCCCTGTGCTCCTTCCTATAGAAAAGGAGTGCCCCAGCTCCTGAGTGTGTGCCCAGACGTCAGTGGGAAGGCCTCACCCCTGCCTGCCATCACTCTCCCGCCTCTGTGACAGGCAGGGCTGGGCCACAGGAGAGAGACCTCCACCTTCACCTGCACACTTCACTACGCCTAATCTCCCAGGTGGGACAGGCCTGCCTAACACACCTCTTTCCCAGGCTGGCGAAATCCCAGTGTCTCTCAGAGTGGGTGTAAATCCCCACAAATATGTGACAGGCAAGTCGCAGCAGTGACAACATCTGGTGCCCCTGTCGAAATAAGCAGTTTGGACTTGTGAGGCTCAGATCCTTTGTGCTCTCCAAAAGTGACTGGCGTTGGCTCCAGCGTGGGCCCCTTGCTTTGCCAACATCCCTGCCTGATCCTGGGTTGGCTGCCTTACTCCAGGTCTGCTGCAAGCACTACCCCTTGGTTTATCTAGGATTCCCTGTGAGAAAGGAGGCCAGTCTTGCAGGGCTGGTTCCCAGGGTATCTGATTCAGAGGGTCTGGAGTGGAGACCCAGAAGTTGCATTTTGAATAAGCTCCCTGGTGATGGGATACTGCTGTTCCAGGGGCACATTTGAAAACCAGTGAGCTAGAGTATAGCAGAAAGAAAAGCTCGGTCTCAGTCCTAGCCCTGCTACTTCCCTTCTCTGTGATCTTGTATTTGATCTTTCTGAGCTTCATTTCCTCTTCCATTAAAGGTGGTTCGATGCCCACTGGGTGGTTGGGAGACTTAGATTCCATCATGTATTTGAAAGAGCCTTTCACTGTGCATGACAAATTTAACATACAAATTAGTCAATGAATACAGTATGTATTAAATAGTCTGTTGTCCATTGGATATCTGCCCAATGTCATGGCTGACTGGGCAGATCCTATGTGAGGACCCAATTAAACACCCCACATCTCTGCACCTCCGTTCTCCCCTCTTAAAAACAAGGCCTTTGGTCTAGTAGACTGATGGCCCCTCCAGATCACATTTAGAAGTCCAACTCTGGAAGAGGGTCAGGTCTTGGGAAGCACAGCACATTTTTTGTTCCTTGCCCTTTCCCTTCCAGGCTCTCTACCTGAGAGCCCAGGTGCTTCTGCAGAGCAAAGATCAGGCACCAGGGTCACTGGTCAGTTCCTCCCCAAGGAGAGTGACTTGGCCTTCAAGGTCCAGCATGACCTGGTTCCAATCCACCTTTATAATCATATTTCCCACTGTTTCTCCTCCACTCACTTAATAGCCTAGACTACTTGACCTTCCCCAGATATGCCCTATGATTTCCTGCTTCCGGCCTTTGTTCACACCATTCTCACCATTGGAATATCCTCCGGCCAAAGTCCTATCCATCCTTCAAAGCCTATTCAATGACTGTCTCCTGCAAGAAGTCATCCAAATCCTTCTGTCACTTGCCTAGTTAGCTAGCTATCATCTATGACTTACCCACCTATCTATGTTTAATACAAGTGATTTTTAAATCTTTCTTTAGGTTGTAGCAGGACACGTTACTGAAGTTGTCAGGTTTAAGATCTAACTAAATCAGGGGTGCAGCTGCCCCACCCATCCTGGAGTCTGATATTGTCTGTCTGAAGGGGCTGTTGAGAAACTCAGTGGTCTCCAGGTTTGTCTCTGGATTTCATATTTCTAAGCTCTGTTCTTAGAGCATACTCAGACATTAAAAACAAGAGTTGATATACTATGTAAAACTTGTAAAAAGTGGGACAATCATTTAACAGGAGATGCTTACTTAACGCAAGATTAGTCAGCTATTTGTTTTCTATGGTAATCAGAGAGGGGGAATAAATATATATGTGTGTGTGTATATTCACAAACCTACTCATTTGCATGTAGACACATCTGCTTCCTAATTTTCTTTTTTAAACTACAGGGTTTTTTTTTCTGTTCTAAATATAATATATGGGTTGATAAAAAATGTGTAAAGGAAATAAGCAAAAATAAAAGTAAAGTAAAGAAGAAAATCAGTAATTCATAATGCAGAGATAAACAGAATGAACATTTTGGTATTTCTTCTGAGTAGTTTTCCTGCACATATTTACTCTATATGATTATTATAGGAAATTGGGATAAAATGTTTATATACTTCTGAATTCTGATTTTTTGACTTAACACATAATTAGCATTTTGGTATTCCTTTAGATATTCTTCCCAAACATTGAAAAAAATTATTCCATGATATCCATTCACAGATGTTGCAAGATTTATTTATCCATTCCTTCATTGCTGGACACTCCATTTTTTGCTATAAATAATATTTCAATGAACATCCTTGCATATCTGAACACATGTCTGATGATTTTCTTAGGCTGATTCTAGAGATGGAATTACTGGGTCATTTTAGAATCTCTCAATAAGTACTGCCAAATTGTTTTCTGGAACTCCATTTGAAAGTACTTCCAGAGTACTTTGTCTCTAGCCCCCTTCTATTCATAAGTAATTTTGCCTCCACTCCCATTGCACTCTATCCATCTCCTGCTGTGTGCAACCCTTTCTGCATTAAATTTGCATTCAGTATGTATAAGTCTTAGTTCCCCTACTCGGAGACCATCTTTGAGCACCTTCACATCTCCCCCAACATCCAGAACACGTGGAATAAAGGGAGCAGAGGGCTGGATCTACTTAGGGGAATCTGTGGGCGGTAGAGGAGCTCCTTTGAGGGAAGGAGAAAGGAGAGTGGTTGAACTCCATACTTAGGGGTGGGGTTGCAACGTCGGTTGAAGGGGAGAAAGGATTGTCCTCAGCCTGTCACATGTCCAGATTTGGGGATCCAGGAAAACTAGTCTAAAGCCTAAAAAAGGAGCAGCTTTTAGCTTCCTGGCAGGGCCTCCACTAAGGGCAGGGAGAGGACAGCCTCAGTCTCAGACTGGAAGGAGGGATGGTTCCAGTCATTCTCCAGCAGAGGCACAGTACTGTGGGTGCTGCGTGTCACTCTTTTTTTTTTTTTTTTTTTTATTATTTTTTATTGAAGGGTAGTTGATGCACAGTATTACATTACATTAGTTTCAAGTGTACAACACAGTGGTAGAACATTTATATACATAATTCTAGGTTCCAGCTATCACCCTACCAAGCTGTTACAATATCTTGACTATATTCCTTATGCTATACATTACATCCCGGTTATTTATTTATTTTACCATTGGAAGTCTGTCCTTTTTTTTTTTTTTTTTTTTTTTTTGTGAGGGCATCTCTCATATTTATTGATCAAATGGTTGTTAACGACTATAAAATTCTGTATAGGGGAGTCAATGCTCAATGTACAATCATTAATCCACCCCAAGCCTAATTTTCGTCAGTCTCCAATCTTCTGAGGCACAACAAACAAGTTCTTACACGTAGAACAAATTCTTACATAATGAATAAGTTACATGGTGAACAGTACAAGGGCAGTCATCACAGAAACTTTTGGTTTTGCTCATGCATTATGAACTCTAAACAGTCAGTTCAAATATGAATACTCATTTGGTTTTTATACTTGATTTATATGTGGATACCACATTTCTCTCTTTATTATTATTTTTAATAAAATGCTGAAGTGGTAGGTAGATACAAGATAAAGGTAGAAAACATAGTTTAGTGTTGTAAGAGAGCAAATGTAGATGATCAGGTGTGTGCCTGTAGACTATGTGTTAATCCAAGCTAGACCAGGGCAATAAAACATCCACGTATGCAGAAGATTTCTCTCAGAACAGGGGGGGTGAGGGTGTCACTCTTTTTCACACCCAACGGCACACTACTAGCCATCCAGCCTCACAGGTTTTGGCCTCGGGAAACACTGACTTAGAGGCTTTATTAATCTTTTTTAGGTTGGATTTTCCCACACTTCAGTTGTACCTTGTTCATTTCAATGTTTTAGTGAAAAGAAAGCAGCAACCCCCACACAACTGTGATTTTCAGCATCCCAACAGGCCCCACTGCTGAGCAGATACAGTTACCAGCGTGCAGAGCATGCCCATGTCATTCTCAAGGTCTGGATAAAGTGTTATGACATATCATGTGCCGTTTACTTTAGCCTCATCCTAAGCAAGAACAATTTTGCCATCATAGGTTTGATGGGTCAGTTGCATTTTTTATAATACATGCTAAAGCTGTGAAGATAACATTATAATAAAAAATCGTCAGTTTACCACCTATTGGTGGTAATTGTACCACATTTTTGAGAAACACTAAACAGTTTCTTTACATTATAGTTAATCGTGTATATTTCTTCCACTTAAAGCTTTCTAAGGTGAGGTACAATGATTTATTTGGGGCTAAGTAATGTTGAGGCTCAATAAATATTTATTCTTCCTTTGGTTGGGTTTGTTTTGGTGATGGGACAGTGATGAATAGGAGTCAATCTATGTACTGAATATAAATGAAGTCTCCAAGGTCAGGATTTTAAAGGGAAGAGCAATATTTATATGGTAAAGAAAGTTGCCCTGGTTTAAATACTGTGTCATCATTACTTGAATTTGGGCTTTAAGGTGTTTGGGATAGAAAACAGTAAATCATTCACATACTTTCTAGCTGTCCTTGGGTAAACAAAGAATTTGCAGGTTTAAGAACTAATCTTGCTCATACAGAAATTCAACCCTCTATAATGACCTCATGAAATCAGGTAACTTTTCCAAACCTAGCAAGCACAAAATGAAATAAACAGTCATTGCTCAGTAAATAATAGTTGAATAAATGGATGAAATGAAACTTACAATCAATAGATCTTTTTTTTTTTTGAGTCTATAAGTGATATTTATTTTCTTCTACATTATTGAATATTCTTTAAAGAACACAAACTAATTTTATATTAAAATGAGATCACATATTAATTTTTTTTTTAAATAATTATTTTTTATTGAAGGGTAGTTGATGCACAGTATTACATTACATTAGTTTCAAGTGTACAACACAGTGGTAGAACATTTATATACATAATTCTAGGTTCCAGCTATCACCCTACCAAGCTGTTACAATATCTTGACTATATTCCTTATGCTATACATTACGTCCCGGTTACTTATTTATTTTACCATTGGAAGTCTGTCCTTTTTTTTTTTTTTTTTTGTGAGGGCATCTCTCATATTTATTGATCAAATGGTTGTTAACGACAATAAAATTCTGTATAGGGGAGTCAATGCTCAATGCACAATCATTAATCCACCCCAAGCCTAATTTTCGTCAGTCTCCAATCTTCTGAGGCATAACAAACAAGTTCTTACATGTAGGACAAATTCTTACATAATGAATAAGTTACATAGTGAACAGTACAAGGGGAGTCATCACAGAAACTTTCGGTTTTGCTCATGCATTATGAACTCTAAACAGTCAGTTCAAATATGAATACTCATTTGGTTTTTATACTTGATTTATATGTGGATATCACATTTCTCTCTTTATTATTATTATTTTTAATAAAATGCTGAAGTGGTAGGTAGATACAAGATAAAGGTAGAAAACATAGTTTAGTGTTGTAAGAGAGCAAATGTAGATGATCAGGTGTGTGCCTGTAGACTATGTGTTAATCCAAGCTAGACCAGGGCAATAAAACATCCACATATGCAGAAGATTTCTCTCAGAACAAGGGGGGTGAGGTTCTAAGACTCACCTCTGTTGATCCCCAATTTCTCACCTGATGGCCCCCCTGCGACTCTGCCTGTCTTAGGTTGTTCCTCCCTTGAGGAATCTTACCCGTCTCTGGCTAACCAGTCATCTTCCGGGGCCATACAGGGAAATGTGAAGTTGGTAAGTGAGAGAGAAGCCTTATTGTTTGAAAAGGTTAGCTTTTTACTTCTTTGCATATTTATGCCCTGTGGCTTCTATGCCCAGCATTTGTCTTGAGGTATCTTTACCACTTGGAAGATTTATGATACTCGGTAAATTTGATATGAGGCACGAATTCTATTTAAGGGTTGTAATTAGGAAGGAAGAAGAAAAGCTATAGAAGTAGCAGGCGGCAGAAAACATGGGAAGATTGATTATTTCTTTGACATATCTTCTTGTAGAGTAACTTCAGCATGTATAGGTTTTAAGCTACTACTTAAATTGCACACACACATTAACATAATAGGAGTATAGTTACATAACCAAAGCATATCTGTAATTACCAGCCATCTCCAGTTAAACCAAGAAAACCATTAAGGCACCTTAGGCATTTGTGAAAACTTATCTATGATATGGTGGATATTGTCCAACTGAACTTGAACAGTCTGAGAGAAATCAGACAAATTAAAACAACCCATTCCTGGGGACTGTTCACATGCCATATGTTCTTTTAACAGTAAATAGTCTGTAGTTGTAAGACTTTGGAGCGCTACAATTTGCACTTCTCCAAATTCTTGGTTGAGTTCCAACAGTATAGATCCAGTCAAATTTGTTGTTTTACTGTATGCACAGGCCAGCTTAGATATCTCCTTCCTCATTCCAATGGCAAGTCCAGGAACTGGTGGGATGGGTGCATCTACAGCTGTAGCAGTGTGTGGATCTTTGTTGGGGTTTTTTGATGATCATCTTCTGGCATGAGTTTTCCAGAGAGTGCAGATGTTGGAAGTTCTTTTTCATATCATATCTTAGTTCATTTTCGGGGTAGCCCAATTAGGCTTTGATCCTCTGTATAAACACAAACAGACCCTTTGCCTACACTTTTATATGCCCTTTATACCCTTGTGTAGAACTCGTTGGAGGTTACCACACAGGAACTGCCCTTTTTTTTTTTTTTTTTTTGCTTTGTTTTTGGTATCACTAATCTACACTTACATGACGAATATTATGCTTACTAGGCTCTCCCTTATACCAGGTCTCCCCTATAAACCCCTTTACAGTCACTGTCCATCAGCATAGCAAAATGTTGTAGAATCACTACTTCCCTTCTCTGTGTTGTACAGCCCTCCCTTTTCTCCTACCCCCCCATGCATGTTAATCTTAATACCCCCCTACATCTCCCACCCTTATCCCTCCCTACCCACCCATCCTCCCCAGTCCCTTTCCCTTTGGTACCTGTTAGTCCATTGTTGAGTTCTGTGATTCTGCTGCTGTTTTGTTCCTTCAGTTTTTCCTTTGTTCTTATATTCCACAGATAAGTGAAATCATTTGGTATTTCTCTTTCTCCGCTTGGCTTGTTTCACTGAGCATAATACCCTCCAGCTCCATCCATGTTGCTGCAAATGATTGGATTTGCCCTTTTCTTATGGCTGAGTAGTATTCCATTGTGTATATGTACCACATCTTCTTTATCCATTCATCTATTGATGGACATTTAGGTTGCTTCCAATTCTTGGCTATTGTAAATAGTGCTGCAATAAACATAGGGGTGCATCTGTCTTTCTCAAACTTGATTGCTGCGTTCTTAGGGTAAATTCCTAGGAGTGGAATTCCTGGGTCAAATGGTAAGTCTGTTTTCAGCATTTTGATGTACCTCCATACTGCTTTCCACAATGGTTGAACTAACTTACATTCCCACCAGCAGTGTAGGAGGGTTCCCCTTTCTCCACAGCCTCGCCAACATTTGTTGTTGTTTGTCTTTTGGATGGCAGCCATCCTTACTGTTGTGAGGTGATACCTCATTGTAGTTTTAATTTGCATTTCTCTGATAATTAGCGATGTGGAGCATCTTTTCATGTGTCTGTTGGCCATCTGTATTTCTTTTTTGGAGAACTGTCTGTTCAGTTCCTCTGCCCATTTTTTAATTGGGTTATTTGTTTTTTGTTTGTTGAGGCGTGTGAGCTCCTTATATATTCTGGACGTCAAGCCTTTATCGGATGTGTCATTTTCAAATATATTCTCCCATACTGTAGGGATCCTTCTTGTTCTATTGATGGTGTCTTTTGCTGTACAGAAGCTTTTCAGCTTAATATAGTCCCACTTACTCATTTTTGCTGTTGTTTTCCTTGCCCGGGGAGATATGTTCAAGAAGAGGTCACTCATGTTTATGTCTAAGAGGTTTTTGCCTATGTTTTCTTCCAAGAGTTTAATGGTTTCATGACTTATATTCAGGTCTTTGATCCATTTTGAGTTTACTTTTGTATATGGGGTTAGACAATGGTCCAGTTTCATTCTCCTACATGTAGCTGTCCAGTTTTGCCAGCACCACCTGTTGAAGAGACTGTCATTTCGCCATTGTATGTCCATGGCTCCTTTATCAAATATTAATTGACCATATATGTCTGGGTTAATGTCTGGATTCTCTAGTCTGTTCCATTGGTCTGTGGCTCTGCTCTTGTGCCAGTACCAAATTGTCTTGATTACTATGGCTTTATAGTAGAGCTTGAAGTTGGGGAGTGAGATGCCCCCTACTTTATTCTTCTTTCTCAGGATTGCTTTGGCTATTCGGGGTCTTTGGTGTTTCCATATGAATTTTTGAATTATTTGTTCCAGTTCATTGAAGAATGTTGCTGGTAGTTTCATAGGGATTGCATCAAATCTGTATATTGCTTTGGGCAGGATGGCCATTTTGACGATATTAATTCTTCCTAGCCACGAGCATGGGATGAGTTTCCATCTGTTAGTGTCCCCTTTAATTTCTCTTAAGAGTGACTTGTAGTTTTCAGAGTATAAGTCTTTCACTTCTTTGGTTAGGTTTATTCCTAGGTATTTTATTTTTTTTGATGCAATTGTGAATGGAGTTGTTTTCCTGATTTCTCTTTCTGTTGGTTCATTGTCAGTGTATTGGAAAGCCACAGATTACTGTGTGTTGATTTTGTATCCTGCAACTTTGCTGTATTCCGATATCAGTTCTAGTAGTTTTGGGGTGGAGTCTTTAGGGTTTTTTATGTACAGTATCATGTCATCTGCAAATAGTGACAGTTTAACTTCTTCTTTACCAATCTGGATTCCTTGTATTTCTTTATTTTGTCTGATTGCCGTGGCTAGGACCTCCAGTACTATGTTAAATAACAGTGGAGAGAGTGGGCATCCCTGTCTAGTTCCCGATCTCAGAGGAAATGCTTTCAGCTTCTCGCTGTTCAATATAATGTTGGCTGTGGGTTTATCATAGATGGCCTTTATTATGTTGAGGTACTTGCCCTCTATTCCCATTTTGCTGAGAGTTTTTAACATGAATGGATGTTGAACTTTGTCAAATGCTTTTTCAGCATCTATGGAGATGATCATGTGGTTTTTGTCTTTCTTTTTGTTGATGTGGTGGATGATGTTGATGGACTTTCGAATGTTGTACCATCCTTGCATCCCTGGGATGAATCCCACTTGGTCATGGTGTATGATCCTTTTGATGTATTTTTGAATTCGGTTTGCTAATATTTTGTTGAGTATTTTTGCATCTACGTTCATCAGGGATATTGGTCTGTAGTTTTCTTTTTTGGTGGGGTCTTTGCCTGGTTTTGGTATTAGGGTGATGTTAGCTTCATAGAATGAGTTTGGGAGTATATCCTCCTCCTCTATTTTTTGGAAAACTTTAAGGAGAATGGGTATTATGTCTTCCCTGTATGTCTGATAAAATTCCGAGGTAAATCCATCTGGCCCGGGGGTTTTGTTCTTTGGTAGTTTCTTGATTACCGCTTCAATTTCGTTGCTGGTAATTGGTCTGTTTAGATTTTCTGTTTCTTCCTGGGTCAATCTTGGAAGGTTATATTTTTCTAGGAAGTTGTCCATTTCTCCTAGGTTTCCCAGCTTGTTAGCATATAGGTTTTCATAGTAGTCTCCAATAATTCTTTGCATTTCCGTGGGGTCCGTCGTGATTTTTCCTTTCTCGTTTCTGATACTGTTGATTTGTGTTGACTCTCTTTTCTTCTTAATAAGTCTGGCTAGAGGCTTATCTATTTTGTTTATTTTCTCGAAGAACCAGCTCTTGGTTTCATTGATTTTTGCTATTGTTTTATTCTTCTCAATTTTATTTATTTCTTCTCTGATCTTTATTATGTCCCTCCTTCTGCTGACCTTAGGCCTCATCTGTTCTTCTTTTTCCAATTTCGATAATTGTGACATTAGACCATTCATTTGGGATTGCTCTTCCTTTTTTAAATATGCTTGGATTGCTATATACTTTCCTCTTAAGACTGCTTTTGCTGTGTCCCACAGAAGTTGGGGCTTAGTGTTGTTGTTGTCATTTGTTTCCATATATTGCTGGATCTCCATTTTGATTTGGTCATTGATCCATTGATTATTTAGGAGCGTGTTCTTAAGCCTCCATGTGTTTGTGAGCCTCTTTGCTTTCTTTGTACAGTTTATTTCTAGTTTTGTGCCTTTGTGGTCTGAAAAGTTCGTTGGTAGGATTTCAATCTTTTGGAATTTTCTGAGGCTCTTTTTGTGGTCTAGTATGTGGTCTAGTCTGGAGAATGTTCCATGTGCACTTGAGAAGAATGTATATCCCTCTGCTTTTGGATGTAGAGTTCTATAGATGTCTATTGGTCCATTTGCTCTACTGTGTTGTTCAGTGCTTCCGTGTCCTTACTTATTTTCTGCCCGGTGGATCTATCCTTTGGGGTGAGTGGTGTGTTGAAGTCTCCTAGAATGAATGCATTGCAGTCTATATCCCCCTTTAGTTCTGTTAGTATTTGTTTCACATATGCTGGTGCTCCTGTGTTGGGTGCATATATATTTAGAATGGTTATATCCTCTTGTTTGACTGAGCCCTTTATCATTATGTAGTGACCTTCTTTATCTCTTGTTACTTTCTTTGTTTTGAAGTCTATTTTGTCTGATATTAGTACTGCAACCCCTGCTTTCTTCTCACTGTTGTTTGCTTGAAATATGTTTTTCCATCCCTTGACTTTTAGTCTGTACATGTCTTTGGGTTTGAGGTGAGTTTCTTGTAAGCAGCATATAGATGGGTCTTGCTTTTTTATCCATTCTGTTACTCTGTGTCTTTTGATTGGTGCATTCAACCCATTAACATTTAGGGTGACTATTGAAAGATATGTACTTATTGCCATTGCAGGCTTTAAATTCGTGGTTACCAAAGGTTCAAGGTTAGCCTCTTTAGTATCTTACTGCCTAACTTAGCTCACTTATTGAGCTTTTATATCCACTGTCTGGAGATTCTTTTCTTCTCTCCCTTCTTGTTCCTCCTCCTCGATTCTTCATATGTTGGGTGTTTTGTGCTGTGCTCTTTCTAGGAGTGCTCCCATCTAGAGCAGTCCCTGTAAGATGTTCTGTAGAGGTGGTTTGTGGAAAGCAAATTCCCTCAGCTTTTGTTTGTCTGGGAATTGTTTAATCCCACCGTCATATTTGAATGATAGTCGTGCTGGATACAGTATCCTTGGTTCAAGGCCCTTCTGTTTCATTGTATTAAATATATCATGCCATTCTCTTCTGGCCTGTAGGGTTTCTGTTGAGAAATCTGACGTTAGCCTGATGGGTTTCCCTTTATAGGTGACCTTTTTCTCTCTAGCTGCCTTTAACACTCTTTCCTTGTCCTTGATCTTTGCCATTTTAATTATTATGTGTCTTGGTGTTGCCCTTCTTGGATCCTTTCTGTTGGGGGTTCTGTGTATTTCCGTGGTCTGTTCGATTACTTCCTCCCCCAGTGTGGGGAAGTTTTCAGCAATTATTTCTTCTAAGATACTTTCCATCTCTTTTCCTCTCTCTTCTTCTTCTGGGACCCCTATAATACGGATATTGTTCCTTTTGGATTGGTCACACAGTTCTCTTAATATTGTTTCATTCCTGGAGATCCTTTTGTCTCTCTCTATGTCAGCTTCTATGCGTTCCTGTTCTCTGATTTCAATTCCATCAATGGCCTCTTGCATTCTATCCATTCTGCTTATAAACCCTTCCAGAGTTTGTTTCATTTCTGCGATCTCCTTTCTGGCATCTGTGATCTCCCTCTGGACTTCATCCCATTTTTCTTGCGTATTTCTCTGCATCTCTGTCAGCATGTTTATGATTCTTATTTTGAATTCTTTTTCAGGAAGACTGGTTAGGTCTGTCTCCTTCTCTGGTGTTGTCTCTGTGATCTTTGTCTGCCTGTAGCTTTGCCTTTTCACGGTGATAGGAATAGTCTGCAGAACTAGGAAGAGTGACGGCTGGAAGGACTTCCTTTCTTGTTGGTTTGTGGCCCTCCTCTCCTGGGAGAACAGCGACCTCTAGTGGCTTGTGCTGCACAGCTGCGTGCAGACAGGGTTTCTGCTTCCTGCCCGGCTGCTATGGAGTTAATCTCCGCTGTTGCTGTGGGCGTGGCCTGGCTCGGGCAGCTACTCCAAAATGGTGGAGTCGCGTTGGAGCAGGAGCTGCTGTGAGGCTATTTATCTCTGTAAGGGGCCTCCCTGCAGCCCAGGGGTTAGGGTGCCCAGAGATCCCGGATTCCCTACCTCTGGATTAAGTGACCCGCCCTGCCCCTTTAAGACTTCCAAAAAGCACCCGCCAAAACAAAACAACGCCCACCAAAAAAAAAAAGAAAAAAAAATTTTTTTAATTAAAAAAAAAAAAAAAGGTCGTCGTTCGTTTTTCTTTATTCTCCGGTGCCAGCCTCAGGTCTCTGCTCACCGGTCTTTCTGCCCTGTTTCCCTAGTATTGGGGTCCCTATCCCTTTAAGACTTCCAAAAAGCGCTCGCCAAAACAAAACAGCAAAAAAGCAAAAAAAAAAATGGTCGCGCGCTTTTCTTATGTCCTCTGTCGCCCGGCCTCCAGTGCCTGCTCACTGTTCTTGCTGCCCTGTTTTCCTAGTATCGAGGGCCCTGCACTCTGGCCCGGGTGGCTGGGGCTGGGTGTTCGGCAGTCCTGGGCTCCGTCTCCCTCCCGCTCTGCCTGCTCTTCTCCCCGCCGGGAGCTGGGGGGAGGGGCGCTCGGCTCCCGCGGGGCCGGGGCTTGTATCTTACCCCCTTCGCGAGGCGCTGGGTTCTCTCAGGTGTGGATGTGGTCTGGATATTGTCCTGTGTCCTCTGGTCTTTATTCTAGGAAGGGTTGTCTTTGTTATATTTTCATAGATATATGTTGTTTTGGGAGGAGATTTCCGCTGCTCTACTCACGCCGCCTTCTTCCGCCCCTCCCAATCAATAGATCTTTACCATCCCCGGAAAACTATCCCCCAAAAGCAGGAGGAACTTTTATTCCATACATGATATTCTAGGTTCTTTATATATCCTCTGGATTTCATATGGCAGCTGCCACATGAGGAGAGGGAAAAATCATGCTACTGGGGGGCAGACGTCTCCACCTCTCCGTAACCAAAGCTCGCCTTCTTCTTGTAAGACCATGGTAACTCAGTTTCCAAAGAGTCCTAATTTGATCCAGAAACTGGTCAAGAAGTAGTGGAAACTCATGGGTAACTTTCTCAACCAACCAAATAAATAAATGACCCAAAGAAGGTATAAATAAGTACAGAATAAAAGAGCATATTAGGAGGCAGAATAGCTAACAAAGAAGAGAAGGGTACCCACCCAAATGCTTGAGTTACCTGCCAGAGACCGAGACATTCACCACAGCCTGGCCAATAATTTCCTCCTCCCTCAGTCCTACCTCCCTCCCTTTCTTTCAAATGCAGAGTCTTTAGTTTATTACTCAGGATTGTTTCACCCATCAGCATATAAGAAACTTGCTCTTCAGACACTGAAAATGAGTGATACTGTTTCCTTAACTGCAAAGGAGCCAATGAAACCAAGAACTAGATGGAGCAGAGAGAGAGTGCACCCCAGGTCAGAAGGCCTGAGGGGCTCCTGACCCTGCTCTGGTCTGGTTGGGTGACCTCTCCCTATGACTGATTCCCTCTTACTCATGGTTTCCTTAACTCATTCATTTAACAATTATTTTCTGAACTACTGCTCTGTACCAAGCACTGACTGCCCTGGACACCAGGGATACAGCAATAAATAAAACTCAGGAGGTCCTCCTCTAGTGGAGTTCATGTTCTAATAAGATTGGTTAGATTGAATAAGTAAGTAATAAATAATGTAACTTTAAATAGTGAGCAGTGCTATGGGAGAAATAAAAGAAATGATAAAGACAAATCAAATGGAGGGATCCTCTATGGAGGCTCAAGGGAAGGTCTTCCTGAGTATCATGTGAGTCAACTCCTGAGCGTCCCGGAAGGAGCCAGCCAAGGGAAAGAGTGTGCCAGGCAGGGGGGCTGCCAAGCCCTGAGGTGGGGCCACATCTGGGGCTGAATGATGATCAAGAAAAAAGGCACTTGTGTGGGTTGTACTACATGGATGGTTTTGACACAGTACTCAAGTAATCCTTCTCTGGCTGTGTCTCAGGGGTGGAGGGGCCGGGTGGGGCTTCTGCCAGGCTCCCACTGCCCTGCCCCACACGTGCAGCAGCAGCTCTTCAATCTGAAGCACGTACAGGGGTGCTGCTTAAGATTTTGCTTGAAGAACGGATTCTGTGGTGGAGAGTTCTTGATCTCCGAAGTCCTTCTCTACTCCTTAATTGTCTGACTGTGAAAATGTATGATACCATCTCTGTGATCCCTGACTCTATTTATAGCCAGTTGGGGAGTGCTCATTCCAGAGATCTGCCTCTCCTCTCGCCAGAATGTCCCATTCCCTCCCCGGCAGTCCCGGGTTGGCACCTCTAATGCCTCCAGGCCTGTCCCAGGTAGGAAGAGACATGTCCTTGCCTTCTCCTGGTAGACCACACTGATATCCTTTTCTCGCTTAGTCCAAATGCGACCCTCTGTTCTACACAGGACAGCTCTGTGGAGAGAGCCACGGAATGGCTCTAGTTTTTTCCAACCTGTAAAATGCAAAGTGGGCTAGCTGCCTCTCTTCCCAGCCCCCAAACTTATATCTTCCCCAGTCTCCAGTGAACTGCCAGCAGTGCTCAGATAAGGCTCTACTGTCCCGGGGTTTTGGGAAAAGCGCTGTGCGGAATGTCAAATCATTTTCTGGTAACACGAATTTAATTAGTTCTTGACTGACAAGAGGAAGCAGAGGCCAAGAGGGATTTAAAGAATCCATTTCTCACGAATTTCAGAACAAGTGAGGACCCAGACAGGGAAATAGAGAGAAAGAGAATAGGGAAAACCTAGGGACTCTTGGAGAAGGGTGTGTGTGAGAAAGGGAGCCAGGGGCAGAATATCAAGTGGCTGAAATATTAGCCCTTTCTGCCCCCAACACCTCTGCTCCCCATCTCCCCTCCCCTCTTCCCGGAGAGAACTTACTTGAAGGTCGATGTTTTCTCTTCCTGATTCCATCTTGTGCCCTTGAGTGCCTTCTCGCGCTGGTAGTAGACTGTGTGGGCCACTCCAAGCTTCACCGTCTGAATCTCTGCTGCTTTCTTTGGGTGGGAGAGAGCACACAGCTGGCAAGACAGACCTGCTATTCATCCATCTGATGTGGGATGCCATCTTGACCTCAGCCCCTGGAGGAAGTGTGCACATGCATGCATGTGCAAGAATGTGAGTGTGCACACGTGTGTGTGTGAGCTCCAGGGGGTGGCACATAGCACATTGATAGGTGGCCTTTTGAATTGATAGTGATGGTATCATTTTCTCCAGTGGCTCCAATGCCCCTCCAGCCTCAGAGGAGCCATCCAAGGTCACCCAGTCTGCTGTGAGCTAGTAGTTTTATTACTGGCATAGCAACCCTGTGGATTTATCAAGGAAATTAAAAAACAGCCAGGGGCTGCCATCTGGCTTCACATTGCTGGAGCTGAGTAGGGTCCCCAGTCACCAAGGTGGGGCAGCCTCCAGCATATATGTAGGACTGAGGTTTAGGGACTACTGTTCTTTCTCTTATTCCCTTAATCCCTAAAAGTTGAACAAAAGATACTGTAGTTTACCTAACAGGCCTTGAAGCATAAGCCTTATTCTACAAAAAGTGGGGAAACAATAAATTTTCATTGTTTTCCTTTTCTTCTTTGATTACCCAGAAAGGGAGCAGGAAGAAGTTGAACCTTCAAATTCTGTTTATGCAAGTAGTTGTGTTTTCCCTACTTTAAAAATAAAGCTACCAAAGTGAGTCTTTCTTTGGAAAGGTTTTCTTTCTCTTATTTACTTTAGAGCCTACAGCTCTTCTGGCTTATTCCTGAAGCTGGTTTTAGATGCCAGCTTGTGCATGTGTGGGCGTGGGCTTGTCTGTGAATGTGCCTGACGGGGGCATGTTAAAGGGGAGGGCAATGACTCAGAGTTTAAAGGGGGAAGGGTAGCAGTGTCACACATGTACCCTCCCCACACTCGAACATACAAAAAAATGGCAATTTCTTCATTTCTGTTAAATGATCTAACGTCTTCATAAGTCCCCACACTGCTGAAGGAGTGAGAGGGAAGGCCGGGCAATGGATGAGGACTGCATCTCAGTCCAATCTAATAAGCATGATTGGATTTAATTTAGATGGTAAACACTCCAGTTCAGATAGAGCGCTCCGTCTTTCAAGATGTCCACCCCTCTCCCCCAAACAAGGCGCCTAAGTGCACAGGAGAGGATGTGGTTTACGGGTGCTTGTGGGAGGCTGATGGCTTCTCTGTGTGGGAGCCTGTCCACCCCCGCCAGCTTCTGCTATGTAGCTGCTGAGCTGCCCCCCAACTGGTGAGGAGAGACTGAGCCTGGGCAACTCATGGTCCATTCTCCCTACGCTCTTAAGGGCCCAGTGGGCTTCCTGTTGACTGGCCCTGTCTCTGCTTTTCTGGAGATATGGACCCTTCTGAGATCTGCCCTTGATGCTTTTGGGCTCCCATCCCTGTGGTACCAGCTTGGTGGTCCACCCCTCTAAAGTGATGCCCTCTGGAAACTCTCCTACCAGACACTTGGCTCATGCTCCCGTTCCCCTTTGGGTACTGAGAGCTGCTGGCAGTCACTGGAGAAAGGCAAGCTCAGTCCACTTCTGGCAAAGAAGTTGCTTTGATGTGGCTGCTCCAGGTTGGTGCACGGGCAGCCTTTAAGATGATCTCCTTCCAGATCCAAAATGGGAGCATTCTTCCAAAAATCTACTTGTAATATCTAGCACTCCACCACCCCCGCCTCCCCCACCAACCGTGCTGCTATGTGAAGCACCTTGCTAAGCGCTTTAACGTGTATTTGCTTACTCAGTTCTAGTAACAATTCTGCAAGGTAGGTAATGTTACTACCCTGCTTTTATAGAAAAGGAAACACCTGCACAAAGAGGTTAAGTTGTCCAAGGTTAAGCTGAGATTCGAAGCCAGGCAATCTGAGTCCATGCTCGGATCCAGAGAGCTCAGAGAGGAGATTAAGACGCATGTCTGAATACCTGCTTTCTCTTCTCTGCTTTACTTCTTCCCATAGTCTCCATAATGTAGTATCAGAAAAGGTGGGATTTATCTTCTTTCTCTTCCTGTTTGGTCGGGATGTGCCTGAAATGGCACTCTATGATAATAATTCATAGAGGAAATACAGAAATTTAGAAAATCCTCATTTTCTCAACAAAACCTGGTTATCAAAAATATCATCATGCTGGAAAACCTTATTTTGGATGTCAGAAGCAAACTACCAATTATTTCTTCTCCCTTTGCATTACTGTTGTGACAGTCATGATCACCCTTCAGATAATATCGATGCATCTGGCTAACTAGAGGGGAAATCAGAACAACAACAAAAAATGCAAAACAGAAAAACACCTGAATATATTTCCAAAAAAATAAAACCCTATTGGTTTTAAGAGGAAACAGGTGTAGTTGGCTATAATAATAGTTTGGTTGGGCGAGATCTTTCTGGATTTGGATGTTTCCCCACCTCATAAGTATCATTGGGAAGTAAATAACAAGCAGGGTTTGGAAAGTGGTTTATCTACTGGATAAACTTGGATTGGGGGTCAGCAAACTTTTCCTGTAAAGGGCCAGAGAGCAAATACTTTTTGGCTTTGTAGGGTATATGGTTTCTGTCACAACTACTCAACTCTGCCATTATAGTAGGAAACATGACAACATGTAAAAGAATGAGTGTGGCTGTGTTCCAATAAAACTTTATTTACAGAAACAGTTAGTGGACCAGATTTGGCACCACAGGGCATAGTCTGCTGACTTCTGTTCCAGAACATGAACAGAAAGAGAATCTGGAGTCCTTATTATCACACCATGTGAGATGTTCCAGACCGTGTCTTTCAAGTCTAATTCCCACCTGAGAAGGAACAGCTGAGTCCCTACTACAAAGATAATAGGTTAAACACTGTGGGGATATACAGCCACAAAATACATGCTCTTGTGAGATTCATGCAGGGGAAGGTAAGAGACAGTGAAGAGTACTCCTGACATTTGGCTGTGCCACTGAAACTGTACCTACGCAGAGGCTATGCAGTCTCAGTGGGAAAGGTTTCAATTTCTCTTTCCTGCTAGGGTGACTTTTGCAGTGTGAAGCCCAAGGGACATTTTTAGGGAAACTGCCTCTTGGGAAGTACATTTTAAAAAATATTCTTGAACTTATAGGTAAGTAAACCCTTAGAACAACTCAGAATGTGGTCACAAAAAAAGATGTTGTAGTTTACTTAATAGGTCACAAAAACGGGGCCTTTGATGAGCCCCTAAGGGTGTCTGGTTATGCAGAAGGGGCAGAGTTGTGGGGGTACTGAAGAAGCCAGAGATAAGAAGATTCCTTAATGTTGGATGGTGAGAAAAGCCTGGGGCGAAAACCAGGTGATGGGTCCTGCTGTGTGGACTCGCTGTGTGTTTTTAGGTGAGTCACTGAGCTTCTCTGGGTCTTAATAGTTCTTTGTGAGAAGTGAAGCTGTCAAAAAGGTGGTTCCTAAATTCCTTCAGCTTAAATTCTGTTTCGAATATAGGTTTATATCAAACACTTTATGTTTAACGGTGTAAGATCTCAGGTCCAGATCTGCATTTTAGTCTGTGAAAGTTAAGGATCCCTAATGGAATAATTATGTAATTAGAAAAATTTCAGAAAAAATTTACCCCCATCCATTTGCTCTCCTAGCAGAGACTGGGCAGGGCAGACACATGACAAATTAGACACAGAAATGAGCATATATAGCATGCTTGGGACATGCTCACAAATTCACTTATGATCCTTTACACAGTAATTCAGCCACTTCCAAGGTCACTGCTCCAGGAATCCTAGGGCCAGGACACATTGGAAAGAGAAATTTTGGGGGCTTTCAGAGGGAGCCCAGTGCAGAGACTGATGAGGGGCCCATGTTGGATTACCCTTAATGGATAGTTACAAATTCAACTGACCACTATGATTTTCTGCATCACAACTTTCCTCAATGATGGCAGTGTCAAAGAGCATCTCTGTCTTTGCTGCTCAAGATAGCAGCCATTAGCCAAGATGTAGGTACGGAGCAGAGAAATGTGGCTAGTGTGACTGGGATCTGAATTTTAAATTTCAATTCTTTTTAGTAGATTTACATTTAAATAGCTAGTAGCTACCATACTGGAAGGTGGAGTTCTGGACCAAAATTCGGGATACTCAAAACATTGCTTAGCAGTTAACACTCCCATTCTGGCCACTCATCTCTTGATAGATGTTCATTAGGCAAAAGCCTGATTTGATATATATGGAAACTGAGGCACACAGCTCTCATGGGAATGCCCCCCAAGCCCGGGGATGCTCTTGGTTGTGGTGAGTAAAATTCCCCTACATTCGTCTGCATTCAGAGTAGGGGATTTTATCTGTGACTCACTGTTCAGTGAATGATTAATAACAGAGCCTCCTTGCATTGCTATGGCACGTGTCTCCTCTCTACCTCTGTGATGAAGTTAAACGGTGCTTGGCACTCATTTTCATGGCTGCAGGGAGAGTAAGAGCTGATCTCTTCTTAGTGATAGGAGAGACACATCAGTGGTTTTCAAACTTTTTAAAGCAAGGGAAATCTTTCCTTAAATGAAATCTTACACAGAAGTTAATCTAAAGTAGGGTTTCCTGTAGCCACAGGCCCTCCTGTCCCACCCTCTGTTTCCCAAGTCAGTCCTTTAGGAACCTCTTGGGAGCCACTCAAATCCTGGCCAGGTGGCCTCTAAAGGCCTGTGGGTATGTTAGAGCTGGACAGTCACGGGTCACACTGAACTGTGTGGGAGTTTTCAAGCCTTGAAATGACATGTTAAGAAAGAATAGGAAGAAGATGGTTTAAAAATCACAGTCAAAATTAGAGCTGTTTATCCCTACAGCAAACGGGATGCTAGCCTGCCGGGCTTTTTTAGTTGGCAAAGGGTTCCTCAGACAGTGACATCTGAGGGTCACTGTGGCGCCATTTCCCAAAGAGTGCTGGGCACTCTGGTCTGAGCCTGGGGGAGGATGAAAGCCTGAGGTGCCTCAGGGGAGGGTAAAGGGCGTAAGGGCCACGCACTCCAAGGCTGCAGGAAGGGGCGAGTAGGTGGACCCGCACACTGAACTCTCAGCGGTGAGGAAACCAGCTCAGAGACGGAAAATCCCTTGAGGTAGAGGTGCCGGTCCAACACTTCATCCTACAGATGAGAGAGGCAGCTTAGTGGTGAAGATGGAATGAGAGAATTAGAAGCTGAATTTCCTGGTTACCCCCTTATCACATGGGTGTGTCCATGTGAGTGTGGGTGCATGACAACTAATACAGGATAGTTGCTTATGATTTCAGAACCCTCTGTACATATTTTACTTCGTTTGACCCTTACACTGACCCAGTTGCAATTTGCAGACGAGGAAACTAAACCCAAAGTGATTTGCCCAAGATCACACAGCTACCGGATGGCAGAGCCACTACTCAATTCAAGATTTCTTCTTTCCAATTCTTTTTCTTTTCTTAACACCTCCCCCCCAACCCCTGCCACACACAGAGAAAACCAGTGTGATCTACAATAGCATGTCACACGTGTGTGAGTGTGCACACATGCCCTGTCATTATTGCTACCCGTGCATCAACCAGTTGCTGATCACAGTAACTCACTGGCACCTGAGGAGACAGACCTAGTTTTGACTCCTGGGCTTGCTATTTACTGGTTGTGTATGTGTGTTTTAAAAATAGACTTTATTTTTAAGGGCAGTTTTAGGTTCACAGCAAAACTGAGCACACAGTACAGAGAGTTCCCACATACCCCTGGCCCTGCACACCCATAGCCTCCCCCCATCAATCCGTGCAGCAGACGGTACGTTTTGCTACAATCCATCAGCCAAAGCCCCTCATACACAGTAGGGTTCCTCTGCTGCTGTGCATTCTATAGGATTTTGAACAGGTTACTTTGCCTCCTTTCCCCTGTGAACATGGGGATCATAGTACCTAATTTATAAAGATTCTTATGAGGGTTAAACTCAATCAGATTGTGGATGTAAAGCAAATTACCTGCCGGGCACAGAGAAGTCATTACAGGGAGCCAACATTAAATTTCCTGAGTGTCATCAGTAGAAGCTTGGCTGTTACCCCCACCGTGTCTTCCCCTCGCTCTCCATTTCTCCTGCCAAAACCCCCAGGCTGGGCTAGATAATTCTGGCGGAGATGAGTTCCAGGGATTCCTCATGTATATTAGTCTGTGAAACTTTTCTGTGCTGCTGGGAGAAACCTGAATTGTAAGTTTGGCACTTGGAAGAGGAAAGGTTAGGTAAAGTGGGGGTAAAATGTGTGGCCCTTCCCTGGGCCCTCACGGTGGGCCACATGATAAAAAGGTGCTTATTTGGGCTACTTGCCAAGAGAAACAGAAGAGGAAGAGAAAGTGCAGAAGGGAAAAATCAAAGTGGAGAGGGGTGAGCTTGAGCTACTGTGTGTGTGAAATAAAGAAACCTTTATTTCAGTGGGAGTCGGTCAAAGAGCCCTTTAGTACTGCGAACTAGGCAAAGTGGATGATCCTGTGCCTTTACGTCCCCTTCTCCTGTGCACTGTCTCCCTTCACACACCTTTGCAGAAGTAGCTGGCTGCTACTTCAGACCCTCCCACTGCAGTCAGCCCATGCCAGGGAGCACAGAGTTGCTGAGGGGGCCCCTTCCGCTCAGCATGGTGCTGGGTCTCCAAACCTGCCCAGAGATTCTTATTAGAAAAACTGTGGGTAACTCAGACCCAAGTGGGGTGCAGAACTGGAAGTGTAATTTCCTGAGCACTTGTCATAATGTGACATCAATTGTTGTGTGATCTTAGGTGAGTCATTTCCTGTTACCTTGGTTTGACTCATCTGCAAAATGGGAAGAACAATTTTATAAAGGAATGCGCATTTGCTTTTTTTTCCTGATTAAAAAAAGGAATATGTGTTCATTATGGAAAATGTAGAATATATGGAAGAAGAAGGAATAAGATAAAAATTACCCTACAGTACATGTTTACACTGCTAACATTTGGGTTATTGCTTTCCAATCTTTTCCGTGTGTGTGTGTGTGTGTGTGTGTGTGTGTGTGTATTACCAGAACAAGTTATATAATTTGCAGGGCCTAGTGAAAAATGAAAATACAGAGCCCCTTGCTCAAAAATTATTATGAATTTTAAGATGGTAACAGCAGAACATTAAAACAAGTACAGAGCCCTTCCAAGTACCAGGCCATGTACAGTCATATGCCCATGAAACTGGCTCTTCCCTCCCCAAAATAATAATAAAATCATTTCTTGTGTGTCAGATATTTTACTTAAATTATCTCTAATGTAATTCAACTTCCCTATAATCAACTTAATTCTTTCCTTTCCCAGTCCATTTTGTAGTTAAGACAACTGAGGATCAATTGGTGCTGGTGTTTAAGCAACTTGCCAAGTTTATATGCTGGTAAGAAGCAGAGACCATATACACCTTAGTCTTCCTGACTCCCAGTCCATGCTTTCTCCAACTACAGCACACTGTCTCCTGTACTAACTTATCAATTAGTAAAACAAATTTAGTAAAATGGAAATTATACTATGTGTAAAATCTTACGTTGTATTTTTTTCCATTTTATTATGAATGGCTTCCCCCTTGTGTGTCTTAATCTTTTCAGGCTGCTGTAAAAACGCTACAGACTGTTGGCTGATGAACCACAGAAATTTATTGCTCACAGTTCAGAAAGTCAGCATGACTGGATGGGGGCCCTCTTCCCAGTCACAGACTCCTTTGTGGGCTCATGTAGTGGAAGGAGTGAGGGAGTTCTGTGCTTTTATAAGTGAGCTAACCCCCTTCCCAAAGGCTCCATCCTCCTGAACTATCACCTCCTCACCTCCCAAAGGCTTCCCTCCTAATTCCATCACCTTGGGGGGTTAGGATTTCAACATAAGAATTTGGTGGGGGTCACAAACCTTCATACCAGAAACTGTGTCATTAATACAGGAGAAAATCTGTGGCTATTTGTGAGAAATAGTGGAGTTCCAGGTACCAAAGCATTGAGAATAATCCATTGCAAGATTACATTATATACAAAGAATCAATGAGCCAAAGCAGGAATGTGTGGCCTATGGAGACTTAGCCCATATTTTGCATTTGATATACAGACCAAAACATCTCGCTCCCCAGCTCTGAAGGTCCTCCACATGAGAGAAGGTATCTTGGCCAAAGCCCAACAGCCAGGAAGATTTTTGTCAAATTTTACTTTCAGCAATTTGCAGAATGAAAGTAACAGGATTTGCTTTCCAAGCATAAATAATATTATTAAATTGAATATAATTTTGACTTTCACCTTAGATACACCCATATGCTCAAATACTCCTGTTGGAGGTGTGCAGTCACGTTTCCCCTTTGACAATCACTGAGCTGCATGTAAAAGAAGGCAATTCTGAAGCTAATATTACAAACCTTGCTGTACACCACTCCAGGTTCTGGTGAATTTACTTCATCTGTCTCAGTGGACACAACTGTAACGTGGAGCTTGTAAAAAGCTACTTCAATGGTATAATGAGGATAGGGTTTCATATATAGACCTTTCCCCAAAGTAGGGATTGCTAAGCCAAGAGCCAAGCTTACATCACTGCAAATTAGAACTTCTTTGGAGGCCTTAATTCCTCAATGAAAACTGTGCAGGTATTTGTGGACCTGGAGTCAGGAACTGGGGAAGGAGTAAGGCCTATCACTGTGCACACTACCTCCTCCTGTCTTGATGTTTTGTTTGTTTTTTTCTGGTGAACTGTGATTAAAAGGAAGATAATACATAGCTATCTTGTAAGAAATATTACAAAATACAACACACAGCCTTAGGGGTGTAAGAGGGAAACACTCAGGTAGCTGTGGTTGTTTGTCCATGAAGTCAGCTGAATCTTGGGGAGCTGAAGCAGCTGAGTTAGGGGCACCCGCCTGAGGCCAGTTTCTTCTTGAATAATGGCTGGGGATGATCACTCCTCCTCACAGAAGGTGAAGGCTGCTGGGGCAGGAAAATCCCTTCTTATTTGGTATTAAGTTTCCACCTATAGGAATGCATCTTTCTAGATGAATTGGCGCCCTTTGCTGGCAAGCACTCTTAACCCAATGTTGTATGAAGAGATTTAATAAGAAATAACATCACTAGACTTTAGAATATATACAATGCATATACAAAGTGTTTTCCCCCAAGACCCTGTGTCTTCAGAATCCCCACCAGGAATGTCACCCCAGGTCAATCACAACAAATCTACAAGAGATGGAATGGTTTGGGTCTTGGCGGAGCACACACTCACACTGTCCTCTGTCACGTGCATCCTGCCCCCCAGCCCTAGCCTGGAGCTTTTCCTCTCTTTGCTCTTTGCTAGCACACCTCTGGTGCCATTTCCTCGCTAATAATAACTAACCTGAGTACCAAGTACTTTCACACATATTATCGCATTTGGGGCTCTTGAGAACCCCAGGCATCAACCTTCATTTCACAGCTGAGGTTGAGCAACGTGCCCACAGCCAAACACTGGTCAGCTGCCGAGACAAGGCTTACACTCGTATCTGTTTCTGCCGGATCTGGCTTCTTTCCTTTGTCCCCTGCTGCCTGGTTCAGCGAGGCATTGAAACCTGCTCCAGGACGCCCGTGAACTTGGCTGAGCCACCTTTGCCCTGCGTCGCTCCATTCTGTTCCGCGCCCTCTGGCACCAGCACTTTTTTCCACATTTCTCAGTCACAGCATTTGGCCATTTCCTGCCCCCTCCTAGGTAAGCCTGCAGTGTTCTGGTGCTTTCAGATTTACTTTGGAAAGCTTACAAATGGGAAAGACCCTTGTACTTTTCTGACTTTGATTTCTGCCCCCCACCAACTTGAAGTAAATGCCTACTTGAGAAACTGAGATTCTTGTAATTACAGCGGGTTACATATTTCTTTTAGTTCTCCTTATGATTTTTAAATTACTACCATAGTATAAGTCTATTACAGAATATTTAGAGACTAGAGAAAAGGGGGAAAATACCATAAATAATTTCATGCTCCTAGCACACTCTTGCACATAGTCTATTTTAATAAAGATGATGTTTTAGGAAAAACTTGACTCTCCATTGACTCCTATAATTACCACACTATTTTGCACATAGAATGTCTTTTAAGCTAATGTCCCTGTCGTGCCAATGGGTTTCAGCCCCTGGCAAGTTCACTATGGATTCAATGTGACCAAAGAAATTAACAGCAAAATGTTCTTTGGGGTGAAATGGTTTATTACCCAGCTTGTTCTCCCGGTGGTAGGTTGAGCACTAGCGTCTCTGCCTCCACCCAGAGCACTGGGCCAGGCTCTCTATATGGTTCAATAATAGCTTATTGCCTAAAGGCATGGAATCAGTAGCCTAGCAACAGGCCAGTTACAGCATCAGATGGTTTAAGTTCAGTGAGGATCCTGGCCATAGGAACCCCAGCTTCCCCACACTCCACCCCTCCAGGATTCTTGCCTTACAATTTACATGCTTTAAGTCTTCTGCAATGGTCTCTGTGCAAGAAAGCTGGAGCATTGTAACCACATTCCACAACAGCAACAGAGGATAACAACAACTTAGAGATAATAATAAAAATTAAGATACAACAAGATTTTGATACAGGTAACAAAAATCATAAAATTCTCAGGCCAGAGGAGGTTCCTAATAACAAAAATTATAATAATCCTCAAGCCAGAAGAAGTTCCCAATCCACAAAGACCTTAGGGGAGATAAGACACATGTTTTAATGCCACCAACATAGGCAAATCTTGTCTATCAGGTAGGTTGCATGCAAGAGAACAGTCCTGTGATAGGACTGTAGCAGGAAGGGGGTCCCTTCCAGGTCTAGTATGCCATATTTTTACTCCTTTTCCCATGGGGGTTACTGAAGGGCCCATATATAGTGCTACTAGAGGTGCATGCGCTGGCCATAATGATAAAACAAACCTCCCAGGTAAGATGCTCCTACCTTCTGGCTGTTCAGGATACACTACTGTGACCTTTGATGGCCACTCTGCTGTTATTCCAGGAATACACAGTAGGTCAGCTTCCAGACCTTGTCCCCAAGGTGCCAGAGAGCCAGTCATCGTTGGTCCATGTGTCAAAAGGTCCAAAGCTACATCCACTCAATGGAGTCTCCAGGGTTCAGGGCAGTTTGTGCTGGCAGCAGGATATTCTGGTGGCAGAACCTCGACTTCAGTGATTGTTTCTTGGTTTGTACTTGCAGTTGTATAGGGGAGGCAGCCGTATGTGTTAACATGTCCACTGGGCTCAGGGCTCCCTTTCGGGGTCTCTCATTCAAATGCCTTAGTATGGTCCATAAGCAGACTGGCCATCTCCGCAGACTATTGGTATCTGACTTTAGTCCAGATTTTAACAAGCCATTGTGCCTCTCTACCATGCCTGCTGCGGTAGGATTGTATGGCACTTGAAACTTCCATTTGATTCCCAGCTGTCACATCCATTCTTGCAGTGTATGTCCAGTAAAATGGGTGCCCTGATCACTCTCAATTACCGGTGGTTGGCTATAGGTGGCAAAAGGACGCACCAGGCCTCTTTTGATCGTCTGCTGGTCTACATAACAAGTAGGAAAAGCAACCAGAAGTCCAGTAGCTGTGTCCACACAAGTCATGGCATACTGATATCCTTCTGACACAGGTAGAGGCTCAATATAGTATATCTGCCACCTGATGAGGCGTATAGGCCCGTTAGCTATTGTCCCATGTTGCTGTCTGTGTAAGTCCCTTTTGGAGCACATGACACACTCCTGCCAGGCTCTACTAACTTCTTCAAAGGTCAAAGGCAAGCCCCACTGACAGGCTACAGCCCACATTGTCTTTTGCCCCTCATGCAACAAACGCTGATGTAATCATTGGGCTACTTCAGGGGCAGGCTTTCCTTCTAACCAACGTAACTGGGCCAATTTATCTGCTTCATCATTTCCTGGGGATGCCAGTGGCAAATGACCTATCACATGGTATACTGTAATTATTTTGGTCTGACCACAGGCCCATAAGTTTTGCCACAATTCTTACCCCCAAAGGGGTTGTTGACCAACCAGCCAGTTCACATGGTACCAAGTTGGTAGCCACAGGGTCAAGCCCCGATAGACAGCCCAGCTGTCAGTGCAGACAACTACAGGGGAGGGCTCCTGGCTGATCACAAGCCACACAGCCTGTGACTCTGCCCATTGGCTGCTCTTCCCCTCACCATTTTCTATCCATATTGTCTCAGTCTTAGGATGGAAAGCTATGGCCCTCCATTTTGGGGGCTGCCCATGTCTGGAGTTGTCTGTGTACCATGCATCTTCGGGTATAGGGGCTCTTCCCTCCTGATAGGGACTCTCTGCTACTAATGGTTCAAAAGCAAGTTCTTCCTTTTCACCAGTATATGTCACCAGCCCCAATAAGTATTGGAGTTCTTCACTCAAGGGGCTACTAGAGAGAGCACTACGCTGTTGTAGGTAAGCACCCCACTTGGCCAGTATGGGTGTTTGTGCCACACCACTCCTTGGCTTTTCTGTCCAGTCTCGTACCCACCCCAAGATGGGATAGGTGGTTATTATCTTTATCGGGGCCATTCAAATGATGGGTTCTGTAGCCAGCAAGGCATGATACACAGCAGCCAGTTGTTTTTCTATCAAAGTGTATTGTACCTCTGCCCCTTTCCAGAGTTGTGACCAGAATCCAACAGGTTGGCGAGTTTGTTCAAGCCTCTGCCATAGACCCCAGCCATAACCGTCTTCAGTCACATGAACATCCACCTCACAGGGCCTTGATGGGTGTATCACACTAAAGGCCTGCACAGCCTTGACTGCCTGTTTTGCTATAGTAAAGACAGATGCACATGTCTCATCCCAGTCCCACCTGACGCCCTTTCATAACAACTGGTATAAAGGCTTCAGAATTTGTGCCAAGTGCGGGTAAAAACTCTCCAGCAGCCTAGAAGACCCAGAAACTCCTGTAGCAATGCTATAGTTGTAGGGGTAGGAAAAGCCTGGACTTTATCTATAACTGCTTCTGGTATAACTTTGGTCTTACCTGACCAGACGACCCCTAAGAATTTGACTGACAAACCAGGTCTCTGAAGCTTGGTACTGTTCACAGCCCATCCTTTCTCCTGTAGATGTTGCAGCAGTCTAGTTGCTGCGTCTTCTAGATCTGAAAGAGAATTAAACGTGAGCATGACATCATCAATATAATGGTACAGCTGCACTGTTGGCAGTTTCTCCCATGTAGCCAAGTCCTGGACTACAAGTCCATGACAGATGGTGGGGCTGTGGAGGTATCACTGTGGAAGGATGGTGAAAGTCCATTGCTGTCCTTACCATGTGAAGGCAAACTATTCCTGACTTTCCTGCTCAATGTCAACGGAAAAGAAGGCATTAAGAAGATCTACAACATAATGGTATGTTCCTAGTTCATGGCTGAGGGTATCCATCAGGCCTGCAATAGAGGGGACAGTAGCATGCATAGGGGGTATGACTTTATTCAGTTCTCTGTAATTCACAGTCATACGCCAGGAGCCATCTGGCTTTTTTACTGGCCATACTGGGGAATTGAAAGGACTATGGGTGGACTTTATAATACCCACCATTCCAGTTCCTGGAGAGTTTCTCTAATCTCTTTATGCCCTCCAGGCTGTTTGTATTGTTTGGTATTTGTCACCTGCCCAGGCACAGGCAAAGCTATGGGTGAGTGCCTAGCATGTCCCCTCAGAACTGCCTTCACCACACGTACTCTCAGTCTGAACTCACCTGCAGTATTCTGCAACCATAGACCCTGCAGGATATCAATCCCCAAAATGTACTCAGGGACAGGAGACAAATACACAGTATATCCTTTTTGGGGTAGATGCCCTGTTCCCAAAGGGATCTGGGCTTGTTTCACTCTGATAGCCTTACCCCTGTATCCTATGATAGTGGGGGTCCTGGTTAACCATGAATCAGTGAACATTCAGCCTCTGTGCCAGTGCCAGACATGCATGTTCACTTGGGACCAATGGATAGCTATTTCAACATGTGGCCTCTGGTTTCCCCATGGTCCCTCAGAGCAGGTACCTCAACCTTCCCCACAGTCGAATTGTGTTCCCCAATCACCTTCCTGTGTGGGCTCGAGTGAGGTTGGCTCACTCTCCAGCTGGAAGTCTTGCAAACACACAGGCCAGACTTGTGGCTCTGTGTCTGACTTCTGCCTCTTTGGTCTTAATGGCTGAAACTGCTGCTCTGGTTTCAGCTGTTGCCATAGCTCTAGTAAGATCCTATTCTACTTCCCATCTAATTTCCTTCTATGTGCTCCTGCCTGTATTAAATCAACCCACATCTGGGTCGTTGTAACCTTCATGGGGCCCTTTAAATTCTTCCTCTGAGTCACATACCTTATTTCTTTCCATATTCTCATTGCTTCAGCCTCTCTTTAGTCTACTACTGTATGTGTCACCTCGCTTATGGGATGCTGTAAGTGAGGGGAAAGAATGGCACTAGAGACCCAAAGAGGGATGTGGGAGCCATCTGAAGCAAAATATTTCTCATCCCAGTAGTGAAAATCTCTTCATCGGGGCCATAATTCTCTGGACTATAGACAGCATTTCTTATCCCTAGCTCTCGTAACATCTGTTGGAGATCAGCATACATCTGCCATCTAACAGGAGAGGATGGTAGATCACCCTGATTGGGCCACACAGCACAAAGTGCAGCCATAAGCCAATCAAGGAGGCAGTGACTCCCTGGGTTCTGATGTGCATTTTGTAATTGCTGCCTCAAGGCAGGCTGCACAGTCAGGGAAGACAGCTTTCCCATCTCTGATCCCAACAGAACAATTCCATCCACCCCTAAGTCCCACAGACGCAGGATCAAAGCTGATACTGCCTCCGAGGTCTTCTGCCTAAACCGGGAGCCCAAATCCACCAGCTCAGCCTGAGTATAGGAGTGGAACGTAGAGTACTCCATGACCTGGGGAGGGGTCTGCTCCTCTCCTTGGGGAACTTTCAGCTGCTGGGTGTTTATTTTCTTTACAACCACTGGACATGCTTTCAATACAGGAGGGGTCAGTGCCCCTGGTACCACCCCTTCATCCTTCCCCAGCTCCTCCATTTCTCAGGCTGATGGCACCTTTCTCTCCCCTCCCCCAAGTGCCTCTTCTGCTACAACCTTTACCTTTTCTACCATGCCTCGCAGCAATGCTAGCTCAGTCTTCAGCAGCTCTCTTACCTTCACATCAATGCTTCGCAGTTGGCATTCTCGTGCCAGCTCCACCTGTGGTTCCCTCAGAAGTTTGTCTTTTTCCTTGCTGGCCTTTTCCTCCTTCAGAGCACCTGGCAGCACTGCCTTCTCATTCTGTAAGGAATCTTTTACCTCTTCAATGGCACCTTGCTGCTGGCGTTCTCATGCTGCCTCCTCTCGCATCAATGCCATTTCCTTCTTCAGGGAATCCACAGAAGTTTGCAGCTCGTGGTTTTGTGCCCCCATTTCTTGGGTCTTTTTCAAGAGCATGTCCTTCTCTTCTGTGGACTATTTTAATACTGTGAGAAGCAGCCAACCCACAGTTCCCGCTGCCTCATGGGCACTCTGTCTCTCTTAAGACCTACTTACTATACCAAGGGCTACCCCACTGCCTCAGGTATCACCTCTACTTGCCTCCAGTCCTGGGTTGGGGCCCAGTCCTCTAGGAGACAAACCATCTCAGACCACATACCCATTGGGGGACAATCCACTGTCTTCTCATTCACAGGGGCAGTCCACTGAAGCACCCCTCCCATAAGGGCAGCCTGTCTTTTTCCTTGGTCAACAATGAACCCTGCCGACTTTGGCAATTGTCTTGCCAATGGGTTTCAGCCCCAGGATTCACTATGGATTCAATGTGTCCAAAGAAATTGACAGCAAAATGTTCTTTGGGGTGCAAGGGTTTATTACCCAGCTTGTTCTCCCAGCGGTAGGTCGAGCACTAGCATCTCTGCTTCTGCCCAGAGCACTGGGCCGAGCTCTCTATATAGTGCAATAATAGCTTATTGCCTTAAGGTGTGGATGCGGTAGCCTAGCAACAGTCCAGTTACATCATCAGGTGGTTTCAGTTCAGTGAGGATCCTGGCTATAGGAACCCCAACCTCCTCACAGTCCCCTTTTTAAGACAGTACTACCAATTCATGAGTATAGAGTGCCATTGACTGCACTGCCTTGGCCTATTAGAGGGTAACCCCAAACCCAGTCTCATTTAAAGGACTGGTCCACTTATTTTAAATAGTTCTGTTTCCCACTAGATCCAAGACCTCTATGAAGAGAGTATTTGGACTGGCTGATCTTTGGGTAACAATAACTGTGCTTAACTAAACACAGCCTTGTCCAGATCTGGCCATTCAAATGTTCTTTGCAATTTAGGTAAATTCAGAATACATCATCTGTGCAGGGAAGAAGTTACTTAGGGGTAGAAGACACATATAAAATGCATCTATATATTTAGTAGAACTCTTTGTAACTTGGTTAAAAATTTCCTAGGTTTGGGTGTGTATGTATACTTGTGTCGAGTCATGAATTGGACATGAAATGTTAGAGATAAAATTGAGTTTAGTGGTGATGGTAGCTGATGTGGGTGGAAGATATACCAGAATCACCTGGAGATGGTCACAGATATGATAGACAAATCATTAGATTCAAATGCATAAAGAACTACTATAAGTCAACAGGAAAAACAAACAACTCAGAATATAAATGGGTAAGTAATTTGAACAGGTGATGCACAGAAAAAAGATATTTGATTGCTAAGTGTGAATAACTGCTACACTTCATTGATAATCAGGGACCTGTGACTTAAAATGAAAATGAGATACAATTTCACACCCATGGGGTTAGCGAAGAGTAAAATGCCTGACAATAGCAAGTGTTGATAAAGCTGTGGGTAAAAGATAATTCTCACATATTTGATGGAAATTACAAGGTACACTTTGGAGAATAATTTGGCAATATCTGGAAAATTTGAAAATGTCCATATTTTAACACCTTACAACCCAAGCAGATTATACTCCAAGCAGTCTTTCTTAAATGCAATTCTTCATAGAATTCAGAACCATAGAACACAGCCATATATTTGAGTGATTATTTTCTCAACTCTCCCAAGGATGGTACATAACTAACACCATTCTAGCTACATAGGGGAGAAGTTAATTCATTACATACAGAGGTTGTATTAAGACGTTAGGATAGTCTGTGAAAGACTGCCAGGTAATCTCCTGAACACATTTATAACACCATGCTACCAGTAATAATAAAATATTAGAAAGTTTGCTCATGTGTGTGATTTTTAAAAATGGATAAATCAATCAGTCTATTTATAGTATGGAATTCTATGCAGCAGTTTAAATAAGATCTAGAGATTCAGCATGGATAATCTGGAAACAACATGTTGATTTAAAAAATTGTAGGACATTATAAAGATATGATATCATTAACAAATATTTTATAAGATATACAAATTAATGTATGTACTATTTATAAATGCTTATTTTGTAGTAAAAACATAAAATAGGGTCTAAATATGTACCAAATTCATAATAGTGGCTGCCTCTGAGTGGAGAGGGGACTTGTATATGCAGATGAGGCTCAGGGCACTACTGCAGCCATTAGGCCTGTTCATGAATGTTCTGCCTTTCTTTCTCGGCACATAGTAGGATTGTACTTCTGTGCATTCTTTGAGGCAGACATGGCCATGTAACCTACCTTGGCCAGTCATATGTGAGTCAAAGTGTTACTTTAGGGTGGAAGATGGAAGAACCATATGTACAATTGACCATGTTCTTTTTCCTTTTGCTCTAGTGACTAGCAGCATTTGAGAATTCATTGTTTTAGATTATTTCATTGTTTTCAGCCACTCAAACTGTGGGATTGTGTGTTTGTTACTGCAGTATAGCCTAGCCCATCCTAACTGATACAGGGACTTCATCTTTATCTGTGAAGTTTTATTCCTTCATTTTACTTTTCAGGTCTAGAGAACATGTGACTTAATGCTAGCAGTTGTTCATTTTGAGAGGAGAGTACATGAGTGTTATATTACCCTCATCATTTTATGGTATTAAGAAAAGTTATCTGGAATGAGTTTTCACAAAACATTTGACATGCAGGGGTTAGAGATAATATAGAATGCACGTGTAATTGGAAAAAAACTCCCCAGATGAGTTTGATAGCCTCCTCTACCTCTTCTCTAAATCTAAAAGGCAATTCTTTCATTTTATAGGAAAGGAAACTGAGGCCTAGAATAATAAGTATCTTACTCTTTATCAAAGACCAATCTAATGCCATAGCCACTAGCCCTTCCCATAACAATTTCTTTTAATTAAAGTGCAGTGGATGTACATTATATTGACTTCAGGTATACAATATAGTAATTTGACAGTTACATACATCATGAAATGCTCACCACAATGACTGAAGGTACTGTACAAAGATATTGCAATATTATTGACTATATTCCATATGTTGTATTTTCATCCCTGTGACTTATTTTATAATTGGAAGTTTGTACCTCTTTAACCCCATCACCTATTTCACCCATTCTTCCACCCCTTCCCTATAGTAACCACCATTTTGTTCTCTGTATTTATGAGTCTATTTCTGTTTTGTTTGTTTTTTATATTTTTATATTTTATATATATAAGTGAAATCATATGGCATTTGTCTTTCTCTGTCTTATTTCACTTAGCATAAGATCTTCTAGGTCGTCAAATGTTGCAAATGGCAATATTTCATTCTTTTTTATGGCTCAATAAGATTCCATTGTATATATGTGCCACATCTTTTTCCATTCATCTCTCAGTGGACACTTAGGTTGCTTCCATGTCTCAGCTATTGTAAGAAATGCAACAATAAACATAGGAGTGCATATATCTTTTTGAATTGGTGATTTTGTTTTCTTTGGGTAAATACACAGAAGTAGAATTACTAGATTGTGTGGAATTTCTTTTTTTCGTTGTTTTACTTACTTATTTTCTTAGTTGAAGTATAGTTTATATACAATATTACATTGGTTTCAAGTATATAGCATAGTGATTCAACAGTTATCTACATTATTAAATGCTCACCCAAACTAGTGTAGTTACTATCTGTCAACATAGAAAGATGTTACAGATTTGACTATATTCTCTATGATGTACTTTCATTCCCATGACTAATTTCTATTATTGAGATTTTGCACCTCTTTATCCCCTTCACCTCTTTCACTGACCCACCCCACTCCCTCCCCCATGATAACCACCAGTCATCAGTGTCTATGAGTCTATTGCTATTTTGTTCATTGTGTTTTGTTGTATTTTGTTTTTAGATTCCACACAAAAGTGAAACCATATGGTACTGGTCTTTCTCTGCCTGGCTTATTTCACTGAGCATAATTACCCTCTAGGTTGTATAATGTTTCTATTTTTAATTTTTTGAGTAACCTCCATACTGTCTTCCATAGAGGCTGTACCAATTTACATTCTTACCAACAGTGCACAAGGGTTCCCTTTTATCCACATTCTTGCAAATACTTGTTATTTCTTGTTTTTTCGACAATAGCCATTCTAACTGCTGGGAAGTGATATCTCATTGTGGTTTTGATTTGCATTTCCCTGATGATTAGTGACATGGAGCATCTTTTCATGTGCCTGTTGGCCATCTATATGTCTTCTTTGGAAAAGTGTCTGTTCAGGTCCTCTGCCCATTTTTTGATCAGATTATTTGTTTTTTTTTGATATTAAATTATATGAGTTCTTTATGTATTTTGGATAATAACTCCTTATTGGATATAGCATTTGCAAATATATTTTCTCATACACCAGGTTGCCTTTTCATTTTGTTGATGGCTTCCTTTGCTGTGCAGAAGCTTTTTAGTTTGATGTAGTCTCACTTGTTTATTTTTGCTTTTGTTTCCCTTTCCTGAGGAAACATATCCAGAAAGAAACTACTAATACTGATATTCAAAAGTTTACTGCCTACATTTTCTATGACTAGTTTTATGATTTTAGGTCTTATATTTAGGTCTTTAATCCATGTTGAGTTTACTTTTATGTATGGTGTAAGACAGTGATCAATTTCATTCTTTTGCATGTGGCCGTCCAGTTTTCCCAACACCATTTATTGAAAAGACTCTTTTCTCCATTGTATATTCTTACCTCCTTTGTCATAAATTAATTGACCATATAAGCGTGGGTTTATTTCTGGGCTCTCTATTCTGTTCTGTTGATCTATGTCTATCTTTGTTGCAGTACCATATTGTTTTGATCACTATAACTGTGTAGTATAATTTGAAATAAAGGAGCACAATAATGCCAGCTTTATTTTTCTTTCTCAAGATTGCTCTGGTTATTTGGGTTTCTTTCTGGTTCTCTACAAATTTTAAGATTATTTGCTCTAGTTCTGTGAAAATGCTATTGGTATTTTCATAGGGATTACATTGAATCTATAGACTGCTTTGGGTAGTATGGACATTTTAACAATGCTAATTCTCCCAGTCCACGTAGCCTTAATAATAATCTTGAGTCCAGTCTGAGCTTGTTACAGGAAACAGTCTCATGAAGATTTCTGCATTAATTGTAAAGCTACTGTCCAGGACACTGTCGATTATACTGTACAATAACCCTAAAATAAGGCCCTATGTGAGAAAAATTTTTTTAAAGAATTTAATTCCAGGAAAATATTTTTCTGTTGTGGACAACTCATATGCATCCACCTTTCTTTATAACTTATTTCTCTTTTTGTTATGGTTGCCAGGGAACTCAGAGACAAACGTATACTCAGTATGTATGGTAGCCTTTCTGGTTTGCTTCTTTTTACTTTAAACACTGATACTAACTTCATTGTATGTATGTCCTTTATCCAGGCTATATCAAGCCTCTTCAGAAAACAAAAGTGAATAAAGCATGAATTCTCTCTATCACACTACCTCCTTTTCAGCCTGTCTGTTGACCATGCTTCATTTCTACTGCAGCAAAAGAACCCAAATTGCAGGAGAGGCCTGATCACCAAACCTTAGCATGGCAGCTATGGTAGGTAAAAGCTTGATATGACCAACGTGAGTCTACAACCTGATCCCCTACACTGGTGTAGTAAGGGGGTTCTCCCTGTGGATATATATTTTGGGGTCTACTTCATATTTCTTTTTTTTTTTTTTTTTTTTTTTAGATAATTATTTTTTATTGAAGGGTAGTTGACACACAGTATTACATTACATTAGTTTCAGGTGTACAACACAGTGATTCAACATTTATATACATGATAATTCTAAGTACCAGCTATCACCATACCAAGTTGTTACAATATTTTGACTATATTCCTTATGCTATACATTACATCCCGGTTGCTTATTTATTTTACAATTGGAAGTGTGTACTTTTTCTTGGTTGTTGTTGTTAGGGCATCTCTCATATTTATTGATCAAATGGTTGTTAACAACAATAAAATTCTGTATAGGGGAGTCAATGCTCAATGCACAATCATTAATCCACCCCAAGCCTAATTTTCGTCAGTCTCCAATCTTCTGAAGCATAACGAACAAGTTCTTACATGGAGAACAAATTCTTACATAGTGAATAAGTTACATGGTGAACAGTACAAGGGCAGTCATCACAGAAACTTTTGGTTTTGCTCATGCATTATGAACTATAAACAGTCAGTTCAAATATGAATACACATTTGATTTTTATACTTGATTTATATGTGGATACCACATTTCTCTCTTTATTATTTTTAATAAGATGCTGAAGTGGTAGGTAGATACAACATAAAGGTAGAAAACATAGTTTAGTGTTGTAAGAGAGCAAATGTAGATGATCAGGTGTGTGCCTGTAGACTATGTGTTAATCCAAGCTAGACAAGGGCAATAAAACATCCACGTATGCAGAAGATTTCTCTCAGAACAGGGGGGGTGAGGTTCTAAGCCTCACCTCTGTTGATCCCCATACTTCATATTTCTAAAGCAGGTATTTCCAAGTCTATCTTTTCCTCTCCTTCCCATACAGTAGTTTATACTAAACATCCTAATGGGAAACATGGAGTCAAGATAATTCAGATAGCTCAGTTATACACCTCACCTATAAATGTAAGCAAATCACTTTAGTAGTGACAAACAGCTTTTGCCAAGCGACGTTACTTCACTTCTATTTCTAGGAGTGCTATTGTTTTGCTGTGTGACTCAGTTTCAGTAGAATTTGGCTTCATTTCTGTATAATGTGACATATCTTCTAACTTTCCATCAATATTTTATTTTTAAAAACTAGAAATAATTACCTGTATTATTTTAAGTTCTCAAAAAAGAAAATATATATCAACTGTATATATGTTAATGTAAGCATTTCACTATATACACAATAAATTTTAAAAAGAACCAAATAAAGAGTTGAAATGTTGCACATCAGCATGCATGTTATCAAAGACAGGCTGTGGAAGGGATCAGTTCCCCAGGCATGTACTGGCTTGTGATAAAGGAATGGAATCTTAGTCTCTAGGGTGGGACTAGGGTGATGTGGGGGCAGAATAATTGCAGACATGGTTATTTTTCAGCATTCCAAGAGCAGCTTGATTTTATAATGGAAAGGAGTTGCAAGAGTAGAATTCATGCCAATACAATCAACTAAAGCCCTGTTTCCTGACTAGTAGTTGGAGGAAAACCATCTTGAGAATTGCTCAGTAGGTATACCTAGTGGCCAGATCTGGAAAACTAAGTATTCTCAATCTCTCTGCTGAATACTTCTAATGCACATTAGCACACAGAAGATTGAGAAGTCCTACAGAAAGGAAACCTTTGTTTAATCCAGTGTTCAATTTGTTTATCTGAGCATAGAAGACTTTTCCTGCTCACTTCTATTAACACCTTCCCAGTCAGCACAGGGAATGTTGCACTAAGGCGCTACCTTGGCCTCTGAATCAGGAGTCAAAGACTCCTTTGGGTGGTTCTGCTACAGTGTTGCTGAGTAACTGGGTCAGGGCCTATTAGGGTCTGGATTACCCCACCTGAAAATTGAGGGAGATAGCACTTGCCCACATTTACTAGGAATGAGTTAGGTAATGTCCATGAGGGCCTTGAACACCTTGGAAATAGGTTCTGTAGAAACAATGTCATTATCTCAGCCACATCGGCATGATAAGATAATAAGCTACATCAGTAGACGCAACAAATCTGGACCTAGCAGATGCTCCACACTTAGCTTTCTGCCCTGGTCCTGAAAGGATTTATATAAACTCCATACACTTCAGTAAGCAAACCCATGTCATGCTGGTGCCTGAAGAGAAGAAAGGAAATAAAGAGGAATAGACAAAGTAAGGGCGTGGAGGACACAGTGGCAACAACAATCGTAGTTAACACCTATTGAGTGCTTACTATGTGTTACGCATTGTGCTAAGCAGTTGAAACACAGTATGTTTTAACTTATTCCATTTTATCTTCACCAAAATCCTGAGGGAGACACATTCATTATGACAAAATTGAAGTTTAGAGAGATTAAATGACTTGTCCAAGGTCATACAAGTACTAAGTGTCAGAGCTAAGACAGGAACCAGCCCACACTACACTAGTGTTCCCTAAGGTACTACACTGAGATGATCTTAGAAGGTAAAACAATTTTTTATTGTAATAGTTTTGCATTTTAATGTATATTAGAAAAATATGCATAACAAGCCTGTGGTTTCACTAATGAATAGTATAGGTGAGGATAAGCAAAAACATTTTTAATATTTTTTTTAAATAGTAAGAAAATTATAGTGTGGGGGTACGTGGAAATGTCAAAAGTCATAAAGGTAGCATGCGAGTGACTGAAGTTGGAGAATCTCTGCAATATACCTTCTACCTCCCAACAGAGAGATTAGAGGCAAAAAGCCAAAGACCAGTTGGATTCACTTTAACAAGGCTTTGAGCTTGTTTCTGTCCCCAACCAAACAAAAGTGTCCTCCAGGTTCTTCAACAGCGCACTAGAGGAAGTTCTGTGAATGCTGAAGGCTGGCAGTGCCTGCTGTGTGTACCTGGATGGGGGTGGGGGTGGGGATGGGGCAGAGGACAATGTCTGTCACTGTGAGACCTGGATGGCAGACAATCACAGACCGACAAGCACTACCACCCACAGAGAAGGGAACAATGCCTTGGGACCTTTGGCATCCCTCTCCCTGACCTCCTAACTGCACAGTGGCCTGGTTCACCGTTCAGCTCTGTGAAGAAGGGGAGGGTCTTAGTTAAGACTTCTTGGTTGCAAAAGAAACCCATTCAACTGGCTCAAGCCAAGGGGAAAAGGGGAAAGAAGCACAGGTAGAGGGGTTTTGGTGAACTGGGTTTCTTAGAGATCACAAAGAGGTGGAACCAGGAGTGGGAATCAGGACCCAAGATTGCTATCTATTTCTTTGAGAGTCTCTTGCCTGGTTCTCTGAGGTTCTGCTTCATTCTGTCTCTTGCACAGCTTCATCAGGCATGACCATCTGGGCCTGAGCTTTAATTTACATCATTTCACAATTCTAGCCTCCAAAGGACAAATACCAGTGTTTCTAGGCCTCAGTTCTAAATTGCCTTGAGAGAGTCAGGCTGGCCAGGCTTGAGTCAGGAGCTCATTGTTAGTCAGGGCATCAGAACCAGGGTTTTTTTGAAAGGTCTTTTTCTTTGAAATTGCATTTTTCACTTCCTCCCTAAGATTGTAGTTCATCTTCTTTAGCTGCCTCAGAACAGGGTGTAACGGGCTGTTCTGAAATCCAGCCTCTTCATGCTAGTTGGTTTGGGTTCTGTGAATTTAGATTAAGACTTGTGTCAACGTCCACAAAATTATGTTTGCTATGGTCTCTATCTTTCCTACTCTTTTAGTTCAGCAAGTTCTATTTTGATGTTTGGTGTTTCAGAGAAAGGAGTAGAATTCATGCATCAGTAACAATGTTTCTTTCATGTACCAATGCTGGTCTCCCTGTGGCTTGAGGATGATGGACACTCACAGGGTGGTAAAGCTGCAATCATTTGGGAAAAATAGTCAAGAAAGCTGGGCACTCGGGAGTGGTCTGGTGCATACACGGACACTGTGACAGGTGCTCTGGGGACCTGCTGAGTGGTGAGGTCGATTATGGTGATGGTGATGATAATGGTGACAAAAGAAATGAGAAGGAAGGATGGACCTCATGAAAAACATGCAGATATGAACAGAGAAAGGAAGCACAAATGGATATATTTATGCAGTAGAAAAGAATCTTGAACTAAGGACTCAGATACTTGAGTTCCAGACTTGGTTTTGTTCCTAAACTAGCCCAGTGATCTCAGACTAGTGATTCAGTGAGTTGGGGTCTTTTTCAATGAAAATTGGGATGATCCTCTAAGTCAGAAATTTCTATGACTGTAAGTCAATAATTCCATGCCTAGAAGAGAAAGATCTTCGAGTAAATGGGTGATTAGAACCAGATGAAGAGCAGAAAGCTCTGATTTCCTTAAAGGAGATGAATTTTCAAGACAGATTTGAAAGGTCTGAAGACAGGTTTTGGTAGAAAGGAAAAAGCAAGGTTTGGGGTAATGGAGAAGGCCTGAAGTAATAGCTTAGGAGTAGGAATGAGAAGGATGACACTGGTTCAAGAGCCCTGGTCCAAAATATGGTCTGGATAAATCATTTCTCCTTTCTGGGTCTCAGCTTCCTCCAGCTCTGTTTTTCAGAGAAGGAAATTGCATAGGGAAGTACATGGCTGTCACACTCATCTCGCTGAAACAGAGACTGAGTTGAAGTATGAAAAAAATTAAGGTGGTTTGGACTAAGGAAGGCTATGAGATATCTGGAAACCTGTAATAAGGCATTTCCCTGGCTTAGGATAGGGCAGTTGATTTTTACCACCAAATTCCCTTTTTTTTTCCCCATTAAAATTCTCAGATTGTAACCCCCTGTTTCTCATTGTAAGTGTGGGTAAACCTATTGAACATTACCAATGTTCAGGGAGAGGGAATCAAGATTGGGACAAACTATTTTATACACTGGCAGCAATAGCTGGTCTACAAGATGACTCCCACAGTTTAAAAACAGGAAGATAGTGTCATTGAGGCAGCTAAAGAAGATGAACTACAGTCCTAGGGAGGAAGCGAAAAATGCAATTTCAAAGAAAAAAACCCTTCAATATGCAAAATTATAATCTCTGAACACTACTTGCTGGGCTCTATTTTGATTTTAATGATTACATGACTCAGAATGAGGGGCCGGCAAGTCAAGACCCAAATTGTCCTTCAGCTGTGTCTTGGGGGAGATGGAGGGGTGGTTGGCACTAGCCTGCGCTCACCCATTTTTCAAGTAAAGTCTTTAAGGATCCTAGCAAATCAGCTGAAAGGAATTCTTAGTTCCTTAGGCTAAAAGAAAAGCAGAACTAGAAGTTGCTTGATGGAGACAGAAGATAGAAGGGAAATAGGAAGAATGCATGAGTCCAGAGTACTTACTTTTTATTTGTATATTAAGGTAAAGGAACTCAGTGAAATAGGCTGAGTACTCTTGAAGGACTTTGGCATGTTTTTCCCCCTATAGCTACACTGAAACTAGAGTACCAGCTTTCCTTACAGAGAGAGAGAGAGAGAGAGAAGGGGAAAAGAGAGAGACTGAGAAAAAGAATAATGAAAATGATCCTTGTTTTCCCTGGAAAGTTTTCCTTCACCTTTTATGTCTTATTCAAGAATGAATGGTGAAAGGCACAGCATTAGGAGAACATTTACATTTATGGAGGGTCTTTTGTGTGCTAAGCACTTTCTCATCTACTATTTCTTTTAATCTCCACAATTTTACAGTTAAGGGAACTGGAGGGTCAGAGTATTTAAGCAACTTAAGGTCTCCCCATTATTAGAGGCAGAAGTGGGATTTGACCCCAGTTCTTCTATCAAGCCCTGGCTTTTTTCACACTGAACGACAATGAATCAGGCCTGCTGTAGACCATTAGCCACCAGGGGGCCAGATGTGTTGCATGGCTAAGAGCAGTGTCCTTAAGCTTGAGGGCCCTGCAGAGTCTCCTGGAGGGCTCTTTAAAATCCAGATTGCTGGGCCTCATTCCCAGAGATGCTGATCCTGAAGCCCTGGAGTGCAATTTAAGAATTTGCATTTCTAACAAGTTCCCAGTGGATGTTGACGCTGCCAGTCCATCCAGGGCCATACTTTGAGGATCACTGGCTTAGAGCTAATACATATCCAGTAGTGGAAAATCATCTCCCAGCACATGTTCTAATGACAGCAGAGTGAGGGAATGCGGCAATGCCACTTTTGTAGGTGAAGGCTAGCACATCCCAGTGTCCTTAGAATAGAATTCTCTATGTTTTAAAAGCTGATAGAATGATGTTTTCTTGATTTCACTAACAAAACATGCTCGTTTGCTAATGTGTACACTAATGAGATTCTGTATTTGTGAATTTGTCTACTCGCTAAAATTTGTAACTTGAAAGCCAATCTTAGCAGTGCTCTTGAAGTCATACACAGACATGTGCAAAGCTGCGAGAAATCTGAGTTGCCCAAAGCATGTGCCCATTCTCAGCTGATATCCCACAAGGTGATGTTCCACCACTTGTTTCAGCTGTCATTCTGTCAACAAGTGTCCTATTCAAGATCTGTGTAGTGCCATGTTTTTAACAGTGCTGTATTTTTTGTTGGTGATATTGCTGTTTAAAAAGTCCTCCAAGCATAGTCTTGAAGTGTCTTCGATTGTTCTTATGAGCAAGAAGGCTATGATGTGTCTTACAAAGAAAATGTGTGTGTAAGTAAGCTTTATTCAGGCATGAGTTAGAGTGCTGTTGCCATGAATTCAATGTTAATTAATCAACAATATATATTAAATAAGATGTCTTTAAACAGAAATGCACAGAAATGATGGAAGTGTGGCCAGAGACTTGTAGGAACCTAACCCTGTATTTCCCCTAGGAGCCATGCTTCAGTATTCCCTAATTCAGTGTTCCCAGTGACTTCACAGAACAGAACTACCCTGAAAAATGAGATTTGGCTATATAATGTAAGGAATATGGGTAAGGTGGAGGAAAGAGCCACAAAAATAAGGTTAAGAAAAAAAAGGAGAAAAACTTGAAAATGGACTCAATGACTATATAAAGGCTTGGCAAATATAAATATATGTATGTAAATTATATACAAAACTATGTTTCTCTAGTTATTTCATATGCAGAGTATAGGAAAATACTAGTGATAGCTGTTATTGTAACATCTCAGTCTTCTCCTACTGCCTCCTTGCAGATAAAAGTTTGTGTTTAAAGAGTGAATCTGATGCCCCTATCTTCACCAACTCTATCTTTCCAGAACAGTCAGAACCCTCTGCACTAATGCCAGGCTTCCCACATGCAGTACCCAGGCCAGGGAGGAGGAAGGGCAGGGGCCTCACAACTGCTGCTTATCTCACTCCAGTTATAAGCAGAGAACAATGGGTCCTGATGCACGGATGAAAAGAATGCTCCCATTGTGGGCAGGCAGCTGCAGATGAGCTCTGCGCTTGGGGATCCGTTCCTGCTTCTCTCCTTTGGGTCTCCTCTGAGTTTTCTCAGGAGCTTAGCCACTTCTCAGAGATGTGCTATTATGCCTGGAAACTAGGAGAGAAATCTCACATCCAATACAGTGCAAAACCACACACACACTATGAATGCAAATAAATGGCCCAGCTCACAGACCATGCTTAACAAAAAGAATTCCTTTCTAGCAAGTTTGGGAGGGGTCAGCCCTACGGAATCCCACTGTCCTCAGCATAAGCATTGCAAGACTAAAATGTCTGAGGAGGAGAGGTCCAGCTCACATGGATGGGATAGTGGCCGGGCTCTCATTTAAATTAAACAATTAAAGGTCATTGTCAATTAAGTATACAAAGGTACTGTCTCCCTCTCTGTTTCTCTCTCTGTTCTATCTTGAAAAGTGTGTGATTTTCACACATATATGAAAGTCACAGTCTTCAGTCTGTTCCAGAATCAAGACTGGTACTGTGTGCTATGAGCCAGTCTATCACACTCCTACAGTTACAAGTTTTTCCTCTGGGACATGTGAAGGGCTGAGCGCATGGTGCTCCTGGGTTTTGGCTTTGATGTCTTCTCTGACAGCACCTTTGCTTTGCTTTTAGTCACCACTGATGGAATGATGTGCTTATACTTGTCTTCTGTGTCCTGATTCTGTCTCGTCTTTTGCTTCAACTGCTTTATGGCAACATTCACGTTTCATTAATAGAGCACATGGTATTTGTATGTGTAGTGTAATTTATAGTAATTGGTCAGTAGGGGGTTGGGACTCAAAAAGTGAGTAGGAGGAAGGAGGGATGGCTTGAAAGAAGAGGAAGTGGGGATCAGAAGCAATGTTGCTACAAGAAGGATCCTTTAAATATTCAGAGAACCAACTCCCCAGTTACTTCTTCAAATTGTTCAATTTGTTACCCTTTGATTTTAATGTTCAGTTGGACGCCTTTTCCCCCATTTTTATGATTTTCTCTCTGTATCTCATTTCTCACCCCCTAGTGCTTTCTTGTTCATTTTCATTTTTCATTTTATACCCAGCTCTCTGAATTCTTCATCTTCCTTCCAGGTTCCCACTATTTCCATAAGTTCTAAAATCCCTATTTTCATTCAAAGCCTTTATAAAACTATAACAACACATACACATAAAGCACTTGCTCTGGGCATGACATTTTCTGAAGCACTTTATATAGACTAACTCACTTAATTCTTTTTTTTTTAATTTTAATTTTTTATTAAGGTATGATTGATATACACTCTTATGAAGGTTTCACATGAAAAAACAATGTGGTTACTACATTTACCCATATTATCAAGTCCCCACCCAGACCCCAATGCAGTCACTGTCCATCAGTGCAGCAAGTTGCCAGAGATCCACTATGTCCCTTCTCTGTGATACACTGTTCTCCCCCTCACTTAATTCTTATAACATTTCTATAAGATAGATTCTAGTATGACCTCTAGTCTAAGAGGAAACTGAAGCACAAGGCAGTCAAATAACCTGACCGAGGCCACCGAGCTGGGAATTACAAAACCAGGTAGTCTGACTCTAGAGTCTGGGCTTTTAATCACCACATACAGACATTTCTTCTCACAGTGAATAATAAATAAACCTTGTACTAGCACTACCACATTCTTGCTGGTGCCCATGTTCCATGATCTTCTGTGCTTCTAGAAGCTTCCCTCAGCAGGCTTTCACAAAAACTACTGTGGTAGACATGGTGTAAGCCACCCATACCTCCCTTCGAGGATGGCTGTGTGGCTCCAGCTTTTGGGAATGCGGCTGACAGCTGCAGGCTTCAGAATTTGCTCAGCTGCAGAGAGCCCTCTAGCTCAAGGTCATGTCTTCCCAAGGCCAATGACCAAGGAGGGTATGAAGACTCTACTGTTTCAGCCAACGGCAGATTACCTGGAGAACCATTTTAGTTCTAGAGCTTCCTGTGGGTTGGACGAGGCTGTCTTCAGGCCTGCAAGGCAGCGCAACTTCTCCTACTCAATTCTGCTTCCTCTCCTGTTGATTTCAAAGGCACTCGCTCATAAACAGAGACTATTACCACAGGCCTCAGACACTCAAAATAGAGTATAATCTTCATTCTGTAGACTAAACTGAAAGGAAAGAGGTGTATGGAAAAGCCATGAACAAAGAAAATACTGAAGATAAATTTCAAAGATGCCAGACTTATATCACCTTGCATCACTTTAATCCAGTTTCTTCCATGGGTTATTTAGTCATGCTCTATGGTTTTTATGTAACAGTGTGGAAATTCCTCAAAAAGTTGAAAATAGAGTTACCATATGATCCCTCAATCCTGCTTCTGGGCACACATCCAAAAGAAGTGAAAACAGGGTCTTTAAGAGATATTTGTACACACATGTTCATAGCAACATTATTCACAATAGCCGAAAGGTGGAAGCAACTCAAATGTCCATTGACAGGTGAATAGATAAGCAAAATGTGGTCCTATATGCACAATGGAATATTATTATTCAGTCTTCAAAGGGAAAGGGAATTCTGGCCCATGCTACAACATGGGTGAACCTTGAAAATGTGCTCAGTGAAGTAAGCCAATCACAAAAAGACAAATATTGTATGATTTCACTTATATGAGGTTCCTAGAGGAGTCAAATTCATTGAGATGGAAAGCAGAATGGTGGTTGCTAGGGTCTGGGAGGGGGAAAGAGAAGTTAAATGGGTGTAGAGTTTCAGTTTTACAAGATGGAAAGGGTTCTGGAGATGAGTTGTGCAACACTGTGAATGTACTCAACACCACTGAACTACGCACTTAAAAATGATAAGGTGGCAAGTTTATGTTTTGTGCACTATACCACAATTTTAAAAAACTTGTGTGGCAAGATGTCAAAATTAAAATTTAGCAAGGGAACGTTTAAGAGAACATTTCTCAACCTTTTTCCTGTGTACGCAATTCTCTGAAAATGGTCGTAGATCTGAGATCCTGCCCAGTGGAAGCCTTCGCAGGAGGGAGGTAAACCTCTCCCCACAGGATGCAACCAGAGAAAAGACAAAGCCTTGAAGAACCATGGAAAAGAACAAGCAGGAAGTTCTCGGGAAATAGTGCCAAATGCAGGAGTGCCCGCCACAAGCCTTGACGTATGGTGGCTGTGGGGACAGGCACTTCTTGTGTCCTCCAAAGATAGTCTGAAGGCAGAATGAGGAAGAGAGTGGAGAGAGCTCATAGGCTGGAGCTGGTTGTATGCCACAGCCAAAAGAAACTGGAAGAAAAACCCATCTGTTGTGACTCTCAGAAGGCAATCACAATAGCAGGTGCTGAACAGGAAGAACAAGAAAGACAGTTCCAGAAGTCCCCCTCAGCAGTTCTGGGGGAAATCCCGAGAGAAGCTTGAAGACTGACATTTTAAAAGCAAGGATGATATAGCAGGACCAATAGTCAGGGATCAGAGGATTTGAGCAGCCCGTGGCACAAGCTGAAGAGACAACGTGACTGTGCTTCAGGCTCTCTTGAGCCTTTGGGTGCCAGTTGGTGATCTGGCCTTGGACTTAGCTTACGACAATTGTCAGAGGAGCCAAACAAACAAGTCAGGGGGAAGCTAAATCTTGCAGGGATTCGATTTCATAGTAACCCTAGCCAACTGCCCAACCTGAAACTACATTTCTCAAAGCACTGTCACTAGCAGGCTGCAGCTAGAGATGCCCCATTTGACACTCAGGTGAGAAGTACCTGTCTTGCTATAATTTCAGCTGGTTCCCTTTTTCAGAGGCCCCTGAAAATTGCTTTGTTAATTTAAGATGGTAGAGGTTTGCCCTGGATGTTGCTGATGCCCTTTGAAGAAATCTCAGCATTTTTTTCTTCCTTCCTTCCTTCTTTTTGGTACTTTTAAAATTAGGGTAAAACACACATAACATAAAATTTACCATTTTAATCATTTTTAGGTGTACAATTCTGTGACATTAATTACATTCACAGTGTTGTGCTACATCACCAATATCTATATCCAAAACTTTTTTTGTGACTCTGCACAGAAACTCTGTACCCATAACTCCATATTCATCTCTCCCCAGACCTTGGTAATCTTGATCTACTATCTCTCTCCATGAATTTGCCTATTCCAAGTATCTCAAAAAGTGGAACCATTTGTCCTTTTGTGTCTGGTTTAATTCATATAGTATATTGTCTGCAAGACTCATTTTTGTGTATCATGTATCAGAATTTCCTTCCTTTTTAAGACTAATCATTATTTTATTGTATGTATATACTACATCTTGTTTATCCATTCATCTGGTGAATGCATGGTTGTTTCTACCTTTTGGTCATTGCAAATAATTCTGCTGTGAACTTAGGTGTAAAAGATCTGTTTGAGTTTCTGCTCTCAATTCCTTTGGGTGTATACCCAGAAGCGGAATTGCTGGATCATATGGTACTTCTATGTTTAGCTTTTGGGGAACCACCAAACTATTTTCTGTAATGGCTGTACCATTGTACATTTCCCATCAGCAATGCACAAGGCTTCCGATTTATTCATATCCTTATCAACATTTTTCCTTTCTTCTTTTTTCACATCCTAATGGATTTGATGTCATTTTGATCTCATTGTGGTTTTGATTTGCATTTTGCTAATTAATAGTGATGTTGATCTTTTCATGAGTTTATTGGCCATCTGAATATCTACTTTGAAGAAAAATCGATTCAAGTCTTTTTCTCATTTTTTATTGGATAGTGTACTTTTTTGTTGTTGAATTAGAGGAGTTCTTTATATATTCTGGATAGTAATCCTTTATTAGGTATATGATTTGCAACTATTTTCTCCCATTCTATGGGCTTTTTACTCTCTTGATGGTGTTCTTTGATGCACAAATGTTTTTAATTTTGATGAAGTCCAATGTATTTACTTTTTCTTTTGTTGCTTATACTAATGATATGCAAGAAATCACTGCCAAGTACAATGTCATGAAAATTTCCCCTATGTTTTATTTTAAGAGTTCTATAGTTTCTGCACTTATGTTTATGTCTTTCATTCATTTTGAGTTAGTTTTTACATAAGGAGTAAGACAAGGGTCCAACTTCATTCTTTTGCTGTGTCTATCTAGTTTTCCCAGCACCATTGTTGAAAGACTGTGCTTTCCCAGTCTTATTTTATGTTTACATATTTTTAAGTTCCCTCCTAAGGTACGAAGAATGGGAATTACTTAAATTATAAGCAATATATAAGCAAAATATATTATATTTAAGTAAATATGGTGACAAAACCAGATAACTATTATGTAGAGCTATGTTAATACTACAAATCTAAGTTTTGCCTCTTTAATGATGCCCTACCCCCACAGCCTGAAATGATTCCTTCTTTTATTGTTCTTTTAGCACTCATTGACTACAATGTTTTTTAACTTTGCATGAATTTTTATTGAAATATATTTGACATTAATATTGTATAAATTTAAGGTGTTATAATGTTTTTAAAATTATTAATTGGCCCATCTTTTACTCCAGCCAATTTTTGTTTTGTTTTGTTTTAGCTTACAAGGAACAGAAATTTATTTTTCACAGTTCTGAAAGTTGGGAAGTCCAGGATCATGGTGCTGGCATATTCGGTGTTTGTTGAGGGCCCACTTCCTAGACTGCACCTTCTCCATAGCGACCAGTTGGTGCTGGCTATTAGCAGGAAGCCTCGGCTCTTCTCTCTAAGGTGGTCTTTATAGGGCTGTTTGAGCATCCTCACAGCATAGTAGCTGGTTGTCCCCAGAAGAGGCAATCTAAGAAACCAAGGATGAAGCTCCAATGATCTCTCAATAGCTTGACAGATTGTTACTCTCCTAACTTCATGTGAAGGATCCATGTCAGGCTTGATTTTACATGTACTCGATGTCTTGTAGTACAGTGCCACCAAAGAGAGTATATGATGATGGTGGCTGAGAAGCCTCTTGATGCGCTGTGAGATGGAGGCCCAGGGAAGCTGGTAGTATAGTTCCAGTCCAAGTCTTAAGGCCTGAGAACCAGGGGGCCCAATGGGGTAATCCCATGGAGAAGTGAGCAACTTCTCTTGGGCATAGTTCTTGTACCCAGAACTCAGACAGAGGGGAGAGATACCCAAAAATTCCCTTCAGCACTTATGCACATGAGGAGGAAAACCTTGACCAGCAGTCAGGATCCAGTCTTTCCTGATCTCAGTGAGATAATTCTGAGGCCACTCGACATGGCTCCTCTAACGAGGCAGAGACTCAATTTCCCACAAGGACCGTTTTGCACTGGTTTTCCCTCCTTTCCTACTCTACTCAGTTGCATGAGATTGTTGCCCCTCACTCTTGACCCCAAATACATTTACTAAGCCTTGGTCTCAATCCTTGCTTTCCAAGGAGAACACAGACTAATACAGCAACCTTAGTCTTTTGATATCTGTTGTTTTTGTTTTGTTTTGTTTTGTGTCAAAAATAAGAAATGATTTCTTAAGAGTAAGAGGAAAGTAAATGCTGGGAGTCAGCAAGGATTTGGCTATGTAATTAAGATAGAACATGGTTTCTGTATTAGTCTACGCTAAGACAATAGCCTGAAAATAGCCACTATCATGGAACCAGTGATTCTGAAGTACTGTCAGCTGACTGGAAGCTGTCATTTCTCCTGTCTGTCAGCATAGTGCCTGCTTCAAAGAGCTCTGTGCAGGGAGAACCGGTGTGGTAATCTCTCATATATAACTGTGCCATGTTCCTTCTCCTTGCTTTTTTAAACAAAATGTTTATTTATTTATTTTTAAAGTGTACAGTTCACTGGTTTTTAGGATCTTCACAAAGCTGTGCAGTCATCCCCACTGCCTAATTGTCAGACACTCTCATCACTCCAAACAGAGACCCATGGTCATTAATGGTCATTCCCAGCTCTCCCCTTCTCCAAGTCCTGCCAACCACTGACCTATTTCTCTGTCTCTATAAATTGGTCTATTCTGGGCATTTACTATTAATGGAATCATACAATACATGGCCTTTTGTGTCTGGATCCTTTCACTTAGCATAATATTTTCAAGGTTCATCCATATTGTAGCATGTAGCATGTATCAATACTTGGGAGATTCTTTCTTCCTGACAAGGACCAATTATTTGCTACCACTGGGTGTCCTACAATTTAACTCAATTTTGACAATATTCACCTGGAGATAATGTTGGACCCCCACAGGTTAAGTGCTCAGTCCCATGAAATTGTCCCTACTTCAGACACCAGCCACAAATGGGGTGCCCAGGCTACTCACACTTCTGCCCAACCAACTATAAATAGATTCACAGGTGCCCATGAACACTCTAGGTTTGATAATTCACTAAATGACTCCAACTCATAGAACTCAGGAAAGCACTTTTCTTACTGCCAGTTTATTATAAAGAATACAACTCAGAAACAGCCAAATGGAAGAGCTGCATGGGGTTAAAATTTGGTGAAGGGAGGCATGAGTTTCTATGCCCTCATGGCACACCACCCTCCCAGCACTTTGATGTACCTTATGTTGGAAGTTCTCTGAACACTGTTGTTTAGGGGATTTTATTGAGGTTTCATTATATAGCCATGTTTGAACAAATCACTAGCCTTTGGCAATTGAACTCAATCTCCTTCCCCTCTTCCCTCCCAGAATGTGGGGAGTGGGGCTGATAGTTCTGTCTTAACATAACTCCCAACCTGAAGCTATTGGAGAGGCCACAAAGAGTCACCTCTTTACCATAAACTCAGGTGTGGTTGAAAGGGACTTGTTATGAATAACAAAAGACTCTCCTATCACTCTTTCACTTAGGAGTTCCAAGGGTTTTAGGAGCTCTGTGCCAGCGACCAGGGACAAAGACCAAATATATATTTCTTATTATCTTAATACTTCATTCCTTCTTTGAGAGAAATAATATTCCATTACATGGAAATACCACATTATGTTTATCCATTCCTCAATTTATGGACACGGGTTGTTTTCACCTTTTGGCTATTTTGAATTGTACTGCTGTGAACATTCATGCACAATTTTTGCGTGGACATACATTTTCTTTTCTCTTAGGTAGATAACCTAGTGTTATAGTAGGCAGATAACCAAACAGGATCAGGGAAGGAGGTAGAGACTTTGGCTAGTGTTTACATTCGGTTAGATGATTGTTTATATCCTAAACATTCCGTGTAAACTGTTCTTGGAAGACGGGGAGAGAGGGTATAGATACCAGACCTGCCAAAACTGACTGGTTCAGACATGGAGGAGAAATTGACCCTGACTTCACCTCAAAATACATTATATGCTCATTAGCAAACTAAAATTCATACCCTTTGGGTCATGACGGTTCTGAGGAAGAGCATCTAAGGGCAAAAAGAGGGTGACCCAGAAATCCCTTTCCTATATTGAGAAAACCCCACGTAACCTGATGAATATTCCACCTCTGCTTAAACTCCAGTTATAAGACCACCCAAACCGAACCCTCCTGAGCGAGCCTCCTCTCTGAGGTCGCCCACACTCGCATCTGAGTGTGTACTGTCTTATCAAATAAACTCTCTTGTTGCATAGGCCTATTGCACCTTGTCTCTGAACTCTTTTTCATAAACAGACAAGAACTCACTAGCCTCTGCCTCTGGTGGTTGTTATGTCTTTGTCACTTTGCTATTTCACTGAATTTTCTAGTATTAAGCACAAGTCTTCGCTTTCTCTGTTCTATTTCAGACAAACAGGGAAGGGTTACTGAGATCTCTGATGTGGGCTTACAAGTTCCCATCAACTGGGTGACCTGGACAGAACTGAGGCTGTACAATCATGCTCTTTAGTAGCCTGCTCCAAAATCTCCTTTCTTTGCTTTGGGAAGTTCTCCGAACATAATCTCGCTCCATCCAGTGCATTACGGCTCCCCTAAATCCTGGGGTAGCAGTGTCTTAGCCCCCACACCATGCAGATTCAAGCAGACACTGGATGCCATGTGACCCTGGCTTCAGGAGTTGGCAGGGGATTTGCCCTATGCCAAGCAGGAGTTCAATGAGCTTCCCTTTCCTCCCTCTGTTCATCCTTGCCCTCTACTTCTTGCACAGCTGTTGCCATTCATTAATACTCTCGCTTTAATGAATTCCTTTCTTACCTGCACTTGATCAACCTGTTTGTGAATTCTTACTTGATCAGAGTCAAGAATCCTCTCCCGGCTTGAGGTCTCACCAAGTGCATGGGGAGATCTCCCCCAGTTGGATTGCCTGACAACACTAGGAGTGGAAATGCTGAAATCAAATGGTTAACTCCATGAATAATTTTTTGAGGAACTGCCCGTTTTCCAAACATATTTATATTTTTAATATTCTATATGCACTATTTAGGTTTTATTCCCCAGTTAACTTTATAAACTCAGGAAGACAGTGTGAGCAAGTTAAACTTCCCAGTTAACTTTATAAACCAGTATTTTCTACTTCCATGCTTCTGTCACAGGATTTATCCTAATGCCCTACACCTGGTAGGAACTCAGTATTTGTGTGTGATCATGTAATTAAGGCAGTATGCCCTTTTTCCTGGGAGTCAATAGCAAAACCAGTCTTACTGTCAGCTGGTTGGTGGGCATATATATGGCTTTCTTTGCTCTCTTACTTTCCACACTGGAGAGGTTTAGGCAACCTACCCATATATCATGGGGAATGGACAGTGTGGTGATGGTGGTTGGTGGGTCACAGTGTAAAATAGTGGGATTAGGAATAATGGCTGACCCAATCCTTCTGGTCAAATGCTTCTGGTCCACCTGAATAAGATTCCCAGAGAATGTTCATCAGTTCTTATTCAAACAGATGTATCCAATTGACACCATACTCACAGACTGGTAGTCATTTGGAAGTATCTTCTCTGTACTGTTCAACTCACCTCCACATTCCACTCATGCATATGGAGTCTTACATCTGGGGTTAGTCAGGACTCTTTCAGTTATAAGTGATAGGAAACCAACTTAAACTAACTCATGAAAAAAAAAAGTGGTGGAGTAGGTATTTATTGGCTGTAAGTGTTAGAGTTCCTGAGCTTGGAGCGAGGCTGGGTCCATGGTCGTCACTTTGCTTGCTCACACTGTCTTCCTGAGTCTATCGGCTTTCTTCTATTCTGTCTTGACTTAATATTCAGAAAGATTCTTTCCACCTGGCAGATGTGTCCCCTGGCAGCTCCCTTTGCCTCTCATTGTCTCTCTGACATAAATACTAGAAAGCAAGGCAACTCTCAGGAGCTTGGCTAAGGTCTGTTTCCCATCCTACTGGTAGCCTAACATCAGGCTGAAGCTTATTCTTATGAGGGTGGAGACTCTGGCACACTCATCCATCACAATAGTCTAGACACTCATCCATCACAATAATGTCCACTACTTCCTCTTCCCCACAATGTCCTCCGGAAATTCTTAGCTCACCAACCTGCACCTTATGCTCTGATAGCAAAAGCACCTAGTCCTGTTCTTGTAAATGGACACAAACCGATATCTGCTGCAGAATGATTGGAAAATAGAGTGTCTTGGGACACAGTCTTCAAAACATCCTGCCATGTTTTTCCCTCTCTACTCACTCCTTTGCTCTGGTCTTGGCAAGCCCAGGAGAGGAGCCTGGTACTGCCAGGCAGCGTTCCTGGGAGAGGACCTCGAGTGGCAGGCGAGGCTGAACCTTACAGCATCCAGGGCAGAGGCTAGGGCATGAACCTGACTCTTAATTCAGCTGACTCCAGCATTCCTGCATCTTATCCAATATGGAGAAACAAATCTCTGCAATGATAATAAAACTAAGAGGCACTCACAAGCCCAGCTTAGCTCCAGGGTGAAATTTGTCAACTTTCTATCCCCTCTGCCTTCAGTCCTTCCATGACCACTGTTCTATCATCCCCCAAAACTTCTTGAGCCAGAAATAGGAAGACACATGGACAGGACTGGAAGGTGGACTGTCTCACACAATCACTTTCCAGCCAGAACTCTCAGGAGCCCCCACATTCTAAATTTAAACCTGGTCAACATTATGAAAATACACTTGTCAAGGTAGAAGGATATACTATTTTAACAGTATAAATTATAAATTTTAAATACTACATCTATAGTTAATTTTTTTGTATCTGCATTGGGCCCTGCAAATGTCAGAAACAGAACTACCTCTCTTTTACCCTTTTCTCTATATCTCTGCTAATCTGTTGCCTTGGGCACCCTCATAAGAAGGGGACCAGAAGCACTTTCTCTGCCCAGTCAAGTCTTGCATTTGTATCTGTTAATACCTTCCATATAGGAGAGACCCTGAGAGACCCAAGCCCTACCAAGCACAGACAGCCTGGGAGACAGGATGATGTGATCAGTGTATTTAAATCTTATTTGGAGTTGTTGGTATAAAAAGGAAGAAAACATCATAAGGGTGTGGGCTAAGAAGAGAGCACCTCAGCAGCAGCTACAAGTGACTGAGACATGGTGGGGGTACTGTGCACAAGAATGAGGCCTCCCAGATGGGAAGCCCCATCAGAGGGGCTCCCAGAACTTTGCATTCATTGTCACACCACCTATCTGAGAGGGGAGATATACTGTGGTTACTTGAAGAGGAGGAAACAAAGGCACAAATAAGTCAAGTATTTATGGTATGTGGATTACATCTCAGTGTTTTTTTTTTAAAAGTCAGATATCAACATTTGGCTAGGACCAGTCACATAATTTGCACAGCCCAGTACAAAATGCAAACAACCCCTTGTTCAAATATTATAAGGAATTTCAAGATGGTGACAGCAGAGCATCACACCAAGTACGAGGTCCTTCTAAATATGGATTTAGACTGTATATGTTGCACCCCATGAAGCCAATCCTGTACATGGTGCAGGAAAAGCCAGACTCTGATCTCATGCTCCTGTTTCCAATTCAGGCATATGCAAGTCTCAAGCAGATCAGTGATTCTCAAACTGGGGACACAAATTCTTGGGGTTCCTCTGATAAATATTTTATGTCTTGAGACTCCATCAGCTGTACATACATCTTCCTCTCCCTGCTCCGGGTCCCAGATCTTACCTCCTCCAAGCTACTCCAGGATGTGGTTTCCAAGGCTGTCCCTTCCCTGTGTCATAAATCCACCCCACCTGGGGTCGTTCCTGTGCTCTGACTCCATTCTCGCGAGGTGCCACCACTGTCTCTGCTCTCTTCAGAGCCAAATTTCTTGAAAGAGTTGTCTTCCCCTGGTACTACTTCACTTTTCCAGTCCTCCCTTGCTTTCCTTCCTACCCCTCCACTGAAAATGACTTTTGTCATGTTTATTACCATTATTGGGCCCCTTGTTGCTTGAACCTGAGAATCCTGTTCTGGGCTTATCTGTGGCCTCTCAGCAGGGCTTCCCGGTTCAGAGCTGGAAACCCTCCCTCCCTCCAAGCTCCTCTCAGTTCATCAGCACTGCAGTTTCTTTGTTGTCCTCTTAGGCCTCTCTTCCTTTTTCTCTCCTTTACAGGCTCCTTGTCTCTGCTCACACTCCAGCAGTCACCACAGGAATGACACACCCACAGGGCTCAGTCCTCAGGCCTGCTTCTCTTCTCTACCTTCCTAAATCCACGTGCCACTTAGGTGCTGAGAACTCAAAGTTTTCTCTCGCTAGTCTAGTCCAAACCTCTCCTCTGAGCTCAGAGCTCTGGAGTCCCTGATCTCCATCTGCCAGTGTGGCTGCTCCACTGGGATGTCTCACAGGCACCTCAAACTTAATATGTCCAAAGCTGGGCTGGGATTCCTTTACCACCAAAAAGCCAAATCCCTCTGTATTTTTACTCATTTCACTAAACAGCACCATCATATAACTTGTTGCTCAAATAAAAAATGTGGGGCTCATCCTTGACTCATCAGTAGATCCTGTAGAACCGCCCACCAAAACCATATCTCAGTCTGTATTCACTTCTCTCCATTCCCCACACTAACCCTTAAACCAAACAGCCCATCATCTCTAATGCCCAGAAACTGCCTCTTCGCTGCTCTTCTCACTTCCTCTGTTTTTCTCCCTCAAATCTGCTTTTTGTGAACAACCAGAGCAGCACTGTCCCAGAGAAACACAATGTGGCCACATACGTCATTTAAAGTTTCCTAGTAAGCACATTAAACAAACAAAAAAAACAGGTGAAATGAATTTTAACAGTATATTTTATTAACTTAACATTCAAAGCATTATCAACATAAAATACAAAAATTATTAATGATATAGTTTACATTTTTTAATGTGATTTTGAGTGTACAGTTTTAAATATATGAATTTTAACAGTATATTTTATTAACTTAACATTCAAAGCATTATCAACATAAAATACAAAAATTATTAATGATATAGTTTACATTTTTTAATGTGATTTTGAGTGTACAGTTTTAAATATACCAAATAATGTATATTTCACACTCATAGTGCATCTCATTTCTGACTTGCCAGATTTCAAGTGCTCAATAGCCGCAGGTAGCGAGTGGCTGCCAGACTCCAAAGAGCCAGACTGATCTTGTCAAAGGTAAGTTGGATTAGGCCCTCACCTGCTTAATGATTCCTCGGCGGCTTCATGGTGCTATCGGAACAAAACCTAAGCTCCTTACCAAGACCTACCAGGGGATACCAGGGGATCCATGATCTAGCCTTCTCTTTGCGACATCTTCAACACCCTTGAGCCCTTTTACTTTTTTTCACTCTGTCCCAGACACCCTGGGAGCCCTCCAGGCCTGTCTCCATATATGTCTTGCCTGGCTCTTCTTATGCTCAAATTTGTGTTTAAATATTATCTCCTTAGACAAGGTTTCCCTGGCCATATCTAAAAGGGTCCATCTATGTAATCATTTATTGAAATACTCTGTTATCTCCACAGTGCTTTTTTTGGTCTGTAATTACATATTTACTAATCAGCTTATTGTCTATTAAACTCTACGTAAGTTTCATGAAGGCAAGAATGACCTCCAGTACTGTGTACCAGTTCTGGCTCTGGATGGCACACAACAACAAATAAACCTTTGTTGACTAAATGAATACCTGAACGCTCTCCCACCCACCAAGGGAACTAAGAACAGATAGATTTCAGTAACTCTATGTATCAAATGACAATGGATGCATGATGAATAAATATATCATGGCTAGAAGAGATTCTTTCCCATTAGCCAAGGAAAGGTTTGAATATAGGAAAGCTAGATTTGGGCTGTCATCTTTCTTTCTGAAGAGATCTTAATTATTCATCTGCAATTTCCTTGAAGAATGTTCCATTAAAGAGGGACGGTGCTTCTGGGAATCTCCATATCTTAATATGACAACTTCATGACAGCTAAGCTCTTATTCTATGAAACAGAACCAGAGACTGTGAGGCATCTGTGGCTTTAGGGGAAGGTAGCTGGAAGATGAATGGACATCCCGATGCCAAACTGGAGGGATTACTAGCTTGCTCATTCATTCAGCAAATATTTGTGAATGCCTTTATAGTGGTCACAGATCTGGGCTGTGAGATAAGACAGTGGGCCAAACAGACAACCATCCTGCCCTCACGGAGCTTACATCCTAATAAGGGGTGTAGATGTAAATAGGAAACTAAGTATACAGTATGTTCAATGGTGGTTATCTCCAGAAAAAAAACAGAGCCTGAATAGGGGTAGGGAGCATAAGGCTTACGATTTGAGGTTGGGTGATCAGAAAATGCCTCAGGAGATGGTGACATTTACATAAAGAACTGAAGGAGGTGAGGGAGTGACCCATGTGGCTCTCTGAGGGATGAGGCTTCCTGGCCTCGTGGGGCCTCCACGTGGCAATAGGGACAGGGACAGCAAGGAGTCCAGTGTGGCTGGGTAGAGTGAACGATAGGGAGAAGAGTTGGAAATCGGTGGGCGGATCGTGTAGAGCCCGAGCAGGCCGTCGTACAGACTTGGGTTTCCACTCCAGGTGAGGCGACAAGTCAGTGGAGGGCTAGAAGCAGAGGAGTGGCACGGTTCTGACTTACATTTTAGGATGATTACTCACGTATGTACTGCGTGTGAGTGAATGAATGAAAGAAAAAGGGGCAAGAAAGGAAACAGGAGAACTAGTAGGCCTTCATTTAACCTGAGGACCAAGAAACATTAGAAATGACCTCTTGACAAGAAGTGTGACCCCTAATTCACTTTCTCACCCCGTTAAAGACAGAGACTCAACAAGGCGCCTGAATCTCAGCTGCCGGCCTCTCCTCGGACTTGCATTGCCTCAGAGGGGCGGGGAAGACACTTGAACTCTGAGAGAAAAGCAGCTGGTTGCTAGTGAGACAGGAGGAGACATGAGGCAGTTCCTTTGTCACTAGAAACCTGACCCTTTGGGTTTAGTCAGACAATGACAGCCTTGGCTGGGGAACATTAGGGAAACCTGCCAACTTTACAGTCTGCATCTCTCAGCCTCGACAACCTTTGAGAGAGGAGCCTATCTTTTGAATTTGCAGAAATGAGAGCGGAGGGAAAAACTAACATTTCTCATCAGTATAACATGCAGACTGTGTCCAAATGTGTTGCCGAATCTGTTTTGTTCTAACTATAAGAAACAAGGCTTATCCTTGAACAGAAGGGAAGATATAATTGTGGGGTTTAGAATTTAAGGAGTTCCAAATGGCTCCTAGAGATAAATTTATCTCTGCTCATCACTGTTTACCCTTGCTATATTCTTTTAATTTTGTTTTTTGAATGGAAATGAATTTTTTCATCATAAAAACTAGTACATATACATGGTTAAAAATTCAAGCAGTTTGAAAGGGTGAATAATGCTAAGAAATATAGACATTTAAGTCTCAATAATAGAAACTTGTAAAGTCTTCTTAAATTCATCTCTGTACCTGAACCTATCCCAAGAAAAATGGCATTAGAATTTTTTTAGAACTAGACCAGGCAAAGTAAACACTGTAATGTAAATGTGCAAACATAGTGATGAAAATTCTGAAAACGAAAAATAACAAAATAATATTAGCCCTAGAAGATTAAAATATAAAATTGCCATAATTAAACTTTTGATAGTAGCACAGAAATAGATCAGTTATATGAAATAGTAACCAGAAAGAGACCCAAATATACTTGGAAATTGAGTATAAGATGAATGTAGAATTTCAAGATTGAGGTGGGAGGAAGATTATTAACACAGGCAGCTGCATTTGCTCACCATGCAGAAAAAGAGTAAAATTGGATCCCTACCTCATATCTTATGCCAAAGCAAATTCTCAAATTCTGGATGGATCAAATATTTAGATCTTAAAAAACAAAACCACAAACCTACTGGAATAAAACATGGGAAAAACTTTAAAAAATAATCTTGGATGTGTTATGGGCTAAATTGAGTTGCTTCAAAATTCGTTGAAGTCTTAACCACCTGTCTCAAAACGTGACTGCATTTGGACAGAGGATCTTTAAAAAGGTAATTAAGTTAAAATAAGGCCATTGCAGTGGGTCCTAATCTAATATGACTGGTGTTCACATAAGAAGAAGATGTTAGGACATAGATACACACATAAACAAGACAGCATGAAGATACAGGGGGAAGGCAGCCAGCCATCTACAAGCCAAGGAGGGAAGCCTCAGAAGAACCAGCCCTGCTAACTCCACCTTGGACTTCTAGCCTCCAGAGGCTTGAGGAAATAAATTTCTGTTGTTTAAGCCACCAAGTCTGCGATTCTTTGCAACGGCAGCCCTCGCAAACTAACACAGGTGACTAAAATCTTTCTAAGCAAGGTAGGAAATTCAGAAGCCATAAGAGAAATGATTGACAAATTTGACTACACAAATTTGATAAATTTGACTACATGATTGATAAATTTGACTAATTTAAGATTTCTACACAGAAATAAAAACTAACAATGGAAAGGCCCCCAAATTAAAAAAAAGAAAAACAAGGAAAAAAAATGACACCCAAAGGGCTAATGCGGGGAAGTTGGGATTCCTATGGCCAGGATCCTCACTGAACTGAAACCAGCTGATGATGTAACTGGCCTGTTGCTAGGCTGCCGCTTCCACACCTTTAGGCAATAAGCTATTACTGCGCTATATAGAGAGCTCGGCCCAGTGCTCTGGGTGGAGGCAGAGATGCTAGTGCTCGACCTGCCCCCAGGAGAACCAGCCGGGTAATAAACCCTTTCACCCCAAAGAACATTTTGCTGTCAATTTCTTTGGTCACATTGAATCCATAGTGAACTTGCCCAGGGTTGAAACCCATTGGCAAGACAGCTAATTTCCTTGATTTAAAAAAAAAAAGAGGAGCCCAGGATTACCAGATCTTTCTTTTTCATTTCAATAAAAGCTGAAAATCGACAATCTTATGTGGTATCTCCTGATAGTTTCACATCAAATACTAATTTAAACTTTAAACATTGTGTAGACCAACACTGTATAGGACTCCTTGGTTAGATCTCTAGTCTAGACTACCACCACAGGGGACCTCCCCTTCAGCAGATCAGGCCAAAGTGAGCTGAGTCTTTTTTAATTCTCAGTCACGGAGAGATGGAGAATGAGGATTTCTTCTTCATCTCTCTCTCTCTCTCTCTCTCTCTCTCTCTCTCTCTCACACACACACACACACACACACACACACACACACACAAACCAACTAATATTAACTCTCAGATACAGTGCAATTTGGAGCTACTATTATTGAAGAAAACTATTTCCCCAAATACAACATAAAATTTACTGACCTTTCCCTGCTCAGACGGGAACAGCTTTACATTTCTGGTGTAGAGCTGCGTCTGTCACTTCCTTTTCCCCTTACCTTAAATAGCAACACAAGACCCCGCAGCCTGCCTGGGCGAGAAGCCTGCCACTTTACAGAGCTGGTGGTTGATTGATGGCTACACTGAGAACCTGAAGTCACTTTAAAGAAACACCCTTCTCTGTACATTAAGCCAAATCACATTCCCAGGCAGACATCTCCAGAAGGGAAAGAGGAAATGGGATAATCCATAAGCCACTTGCACAAGACCTTCCTCCCATGAGAAATGTGAGGTGAGGGTGGGGGTGGTATGCCTGTCTGTGGAGGGAGGGTGGCAATGAAAAATTTATAATTTAAAAATTTAAATCTGGTTAAGCTGGGTAGGGGTGATTTTGCTTCTCTTCTATTTAATTTTCTATAGTGAATTAGTATTGCTTTTACAAATATAAGAAAAAACAATAAATGATATAAAAATAATTTTGAATGTTAATCTTATCTTCCTAAATAGACTATATATACCCTTTGAAAGAGGGGTCACACCTCTTTCTTTCTTTCTTTTTTTATTCAGTCCCATACCTATAGATTAGGACTCATGGTGCACACTTAATAAAATCTTGCTGACACTCATTAATTTGGAGTCTTTCCCAGAGCTAATCTTGATTAAAGTCACCTAGGCAGAAGAAGTCTTGCCTGGGTCAGAATGACCCTTATGGAACCAACTGGAAAGCAGAATCTGTAGGCTGGACATATATTACTCTCCACTGATCTCATAGGCACATCATCATGCCCAGCAGGCACCCGGCCCCATAATGCTATATTCCAGGACTGTGCACCAGGATTCTGTCTTTTATTGTTTTAAACTTGGATAGTACTTACTAGTTTTTAAGAGAGTTGCCATTCACAGGGTTAATACTGGATAGTATGAGTACTATCCATCAACTTGAATGTTATTTTATCCAAGAAGCCTTCTCTGATTTCCTCTCCTAGAAGTGATCTTTCCTTCCTCTAAATTTCATTACATATGATTTCTACCTCCATATCATCCCTTGTTTCTAAATTTGTATTATAGTTATTTATGTACACATCTTATCTCCCCTCCTAGACTCTGTGTTTCCTGAATCAGGATCCATTCTTCAGTCACTTTGCTTCTCCCATAACAGAACAGCTACCATTGATCAAGCAGTTATTTGTATGCCAATCTGTTTACATGGACGATCCTATATAAATCCTATAAAAACCTACCAACTGCCCTCCGTCCCCACCTGAAGTGTTCTTATCTCTACAAGTGAAAAAACAGAGTATCAAAATGATTAATATCTAGTACCTAGTATAGTGGATTAGTATCTCATATATATTAGATATCTCATAGGTCATGCAGCTACTAAGTGATGGAGCCTGAATTCAAACTTAAGTAGTCCTCCTCAAAGTCTATTCTATTTATTATTGGGCTATGGTGTCCCCCACGAATGTGTCCTGAATATTGTAGGCAGTAAAGCTGTAGTAAATACTTGTTAAATGGATTCATTAATCAGTTAGTCAGTCAGTGATACAAGAATGTTGGTCGGCTGTCAGGAGACACTGCCATTTTCAAATAGCAATTCTGACCGACAGCCTTAGGACAGCTAAGATTGTAAAGGATATAGGAGTAAAATCAGGGGATATTCAAGGGTTTGATCTGCCTCCAGACCACTATTAAACCAAGTGCTACAAATACTAATGTTAGTAACATTAGAATTAACCTAGGACACTGCTTTACAACTCAATGCAGGCCTAGTTGAGTCTGCTAACGTCACAAGAACAAGAGGTTACACATCCCAAAGAAGTAAATTACTTAACTGTGGTGTTGTGTGTATTAGGGAGACAGGGCAGATATCTATGTCATCTATATCATCTAATCTATATCTACATATCTGTACCTATCTGTATATCTATATCTATCTATGTATCTATGTCTATATCCATATATCTGTATATCTTTCTTCTAGGGTTATTGTGAAGGTTAATGAGATAATGTGAAATACAAAGTACAGTGGTTGGTACATAGCAGAAACTCAGCACATATAAGTACTACCCTCCACTCTACCCTCGTTTCTCACTTTGCAGCTATGTTGAAAGAAGGCACAAAGTCAAAGAAGAGATGAATGGATGACAGCTGGCAATAAGAGATGTTAGTCAAATTCCACAGGATTAAGTGGTTGTGAATTAGAGGTGTCAAGGTCCACTCCCAAAATTCCAAGAAGCAGCTTTTAGTCCTGTAAGAAAAGTTTATCAGGAGAAGGATGAGAAGCCTACTATAAGAAAGAGGAGCTAGTTATTCCTTGCAGGGGGTGAAATTAGTTCTTGGAATTCCTCCATTGTAATGAGTGGCTATTTTGTTGGCTAGGATTGGATTAGCCCAGGGGTATTCAGAGATCTATGTACCTCACTGGGTCACCTACATTTTACTAAGGAATAGGAAGGTTAACTAGAGGCACCTGCCAATCTGATCATCACACTTAATGTTACCAACCCAGGAAGTTCCTCTCATATGCATGACACTGATCAGTCTCCTACCTCTATGAAGTTTGCCCATCTGTCTGGAGAAAGCAGTGTCTTGCCAATGAGTTTCAGCCCCAGACAAGTTCACTATGGACTCAATGAGACCAAAGAAATGACAGCAGGATGTTCTTGGGGTGAAAGGGTTTATATCCAACTTTATTCCCATGGTGGCAGGTCCAGGTCAGTCATTAAAGTACTGTCCACTCAGAGCAAGTCTGCATGCAGCAAGCGGTCTCTGTCTCTGGGCTTATCTGTCCTCAGCGCTGCCACCACTCCAGCCTCTGCTCTGCTCTCCTGCAGCCTTGCAGCCATAACACTGTGTCACCCAGAGCACTGGGGGAGTCCTTTATATAGAGTCAATAACAACACATTGCCCACAAGTGTGTAGTGAGCTAGCCAACCAGGGCCAGGTGAGAATCCTGGCCATAGGAATCTTTACTTTATCCACAGGCAGTTTAGGCAATTTTTTTCCCAAGCAGTAGAAAAAGCCAACCTCAACAAAGCTAAAGGTTTGTCCTAAGAATCTGGAAGGTTACTTGAGAGATATTTCAACAACTTTTGTCTTCAATAATGGTCCCCAGAAAGACTCCTAGATGGAGATATACATGCAGGGTGTTTTGGTTTTTTGGTTTTTGGGGTCTGTCTTGCCTGAGGGTTTCAGTACCAGGCAAGTGCACTATGGATTCAGTAAGACTGAGGAATGACAACGTTCTTGGAGTAAAAGGTTTATACCTGGCTTTATTCTCTCAGCAGCAGGTCAGGCACTAGAATCACATCTGCATTCACCAGTCTGCAGGTCCATAATCCACCTCTGTCTCTGCCTCCTCCCAGAGCACTGGGAAGATCTCTTCATATAGTGATTCATCAATAACAGCTCATGCCTACAGGTGTTCAAGTAGTAGCCTAGCAGTAGGCCAATTACATCATCTAGTAGTTTAAGGGCAGGTGAGGATCCTGGCCATAGGAACTTCCATTTTCCCCACAACTGCTCACTAGTAAGGAGATTGAATCAGTAATCAAAAACTCCCAACAACAAAAGTCTAGGATGAGCTGGCTTCACTGGTGAATTCTCCCATTCAAAGAATACTGAATACCTATCTGTCTTGCCAATGGGTTTCAGCCCCTGGCAAGTTCACTATGGATTCAATGTGACCAGAGAAAACTGACAGCAGAACGCTCTTGGGGGTGAAAGGGTTATACCCAACTTTATTTCCAGGTGTCAGGTCAGTCACTAGAATCCTGTTCATTCAGAGTGAGTCTGCATGCAGCAAGCTGGTCTCTGCCTCTGGGCCCCTCTGTCCGCACAGCCGTCCTCTGGGCCTCTCTGCCTGTACAGCCGTCCCACACAGTCATCCTCTGGGCCTCTCTGCACAGTCATCCCTCACAGCTGTCCTCTGGGCCTCTGTCCTCTGCTCTGCTCTCCTGCAGCCCTGCAGCCCTGCCACCATGTTGCACCCAGAGCACTGGGCTGAGCTCTTTATATAGAGTCAACAGCCATGTATTGCCCACAGGTATGCAGTGAGCTAGTCAACCAGGTCCAGGTGAGAATCCTGGCCACAGGAACTGTCATTTATCCATACTATCCTTCTCAAACTCTTTCAAAAAACTGAAGAGGAGAGAATGCTCCCAAATTTATTTTATGAGGCCAGCATTACCCTGATACCAAAACCAGACAAGGGTGCCACAAAAAAAGAAAATTACAGGCCAACATCCCTGATGAATATAGATGCAAAAATCCTCAATAAAATATTAGCAAACCAAATTCGACAATACACTAAAAGGATTATACACCATGATCAAGTGGTATTTATTCCAGGGATGCAAGGATGGCTCAACAACCACAAATCAATCAATCAATATACCACATTAATATATTAATGTGATACACCATATTAACAAAATAAAGGATGAAGTCAATAGATGCAGAAAAAGCATCTGACAAAATTCAACATCTACTTATGATAAAAACTCTCAATGAAGTGGGTACAGACAGAATGTACTTCACATAATAGAGGCCATTATATATATGACAAGCCCAGAGCAAACACCTGACTCAATAGCAAAAAGGTGAAAGTTTTTTCCTTAAGATCAGGAACAAGACAAGGATGCCCACTCTCACCATTTTTATTCAACATAGTATTGGAAATCCTGGCTAATGGCAGGAAAAAGAATAAAAGGCATCCAATTCAGAAAGGAGGAAGTAAAACTATCACTGTTTGTGGATGACATGCTTTTATATATAGAAAACCCTAAAGACTCCACACACACACAAAAAAAAAACCTCTTAGAAATAACAAATTGATTTAGTAAAGTTGTAGGGTACAAAACCAATATACTAGAATCTGTTGTGTTTTTATTCACTAACAATGAACTATCAGAAAGAGAAATTAAGAACTCAATCCCATTTACAATTGCATCAGAAAGAATAAAATACCTAGGAATAAATTTAACCAAGGATATAAAAGACCTGTATATTGAAAATTGTAAGACATTGATTAAAGAAAATGAAGAAGACACAAGTAAAAAGATAATCCATTGTGGGGAAAATGGAAGTTCTTATGGACAGGATCCTCATCTGACCCTTAACTACTTGATGATATAACTGGTCTCCTGCTAGGCTACTGCTTCCACACCCATAGGCAATAATCTATTATTGACTGAGTCACTATATAAAGAGCTCTGCCCAGTGCTCTGGCCACAGACAGAGATGAAGGACTACAGACCTGCAGACTGCTGGATGCAGACGTAACTCTGGAGCTCAACCTATTACAGGCAGAACAAGCTGGGTAATAAACCTCTTTAACCCAAGAATGTTCTATTCTCATTTCTTGGTCTCACTGAATCCATAGTGAACTTGCCTTGGGCTGAAACGCATTGGCAAGACATCCATTCTCACGGATTGGAAGAATTAATATTGTTAGAATGTCCATATTACCCAAAGCAGTCTATGTAATCTCTAGCAAAATTCCAATGGCGTTTTTCACAGAAATAGAACAAATAATCCTAATATTTGCGTGGGACTGCAAAAGATCCTGAATAGCCAAAGCAATCTTGAGAAAGAAGAACAAAACTGGAGGCATCATGTTCCCTGGTTTCAAACTATAGTAACCAAAACTATATGGTACTGGCACAATAGACACATAGATCAATGAAACAGGATATACAGCCCAGAAATAAACTCAGGCCTATATGGTCAATTAATTTATGACATGGAGGCAAGAATATACAATGGGGAAAGCAGTCTCTTCAATAAACAGTGTTAGGAAAACTGGACATTCACATGCAAAAGAATGAAGCTGTTCATAATGCATGAGCAAAACCGAAAGTTTCTGTGATGACTGCCCTTGTACTGTTCACTATGTAACTTATTCATTATGTAAGAATTTGTTCTCCATGTAAGAACTTGTTTGTTATGCCTCAGAAGATTGGAGACTGACGAAAATTAGGCTTGGGGTGGATTAATGATTGTGCATTGAGCATTGACTCCCCTATACAGAATTTTATTGTCGTTAACAACCATTTGATCAATAAATATGAGAGATGCCCTCACAAAAAAAAAAAAAAAAGGACAGACTTCCAATGGTAAAATAAATAAGTAACCGGGATGTAATGTATAGCATAAGGAATATAGTCAAGATATTGTAACAGCCTGGTAGGGTGATAGCTGGAACCTAGAATTATGTATATGAATGTTTTATCACTGTGTTGTACACTTGAAACTAATGTAATGTAATACTGTGCGTCAACTACCCTTCAATAAAAAATAATTATCTAAAAAAAAAAAAAAAAAGAATGAAGCTGGACTACTATCTTACACCATAAACAAAAATTAACTCCAAATGGATTAAAGACTTGAATATAAGACCATAACCATAAAACACCCAGAAGAAAACATAGGCAGTAAACTATTTGACATCGTTTTGGAAGATACACTTCCTTGGATCTGACTCCCAGGGCAATGGCAAAAAAAGCAAAAATAAACAAATTGATCTACATCAAACTATAAAGCTTCTGCCCGGCAAGGGAAACCACTGACAAAATATAAAGGCAACCTACTGAATGGGAGAATGTACTTTCAATTCATATACCCAGTAAGAGGTTAACATCCAAAATATGTAAAGAACTCATACAGCTCAATAACAAAAAAAATTAACAATTAAAAAAATGGGCAGGGGATCTGAATAGACATTTTTCCAAAGAATCATACAGATGGCCAGCAGAACCTTGAAAAGATGCTATAGATTAAGTGAAGGGTCCTATGGCGAGGATTCTCACCTGGCCCTGGTTGACTAGCGTCTTTCCAATGGGTTTCAGACCCAGCCAAGATCACTATAGATTCAATGTGACCAAACAAATTGACAGCAAAACGTTCTTTGAGCTGAATGGCTTTATTACCTGACTTGCTCTCCTGACGTAGTTGGAGCACTAGCGTCTCTCCCTCCACCCAGTGCACTGGGCCGAGCTCTCTATATAGTGCAATAATAGCTTACTGCCTAAAGTTGTGGAAGCCAGTTACATCATTAGGTGGTTTAAGTTCAGTGAGGATCCTGGCCATAGGAACCCCAACTTCCCACACTTCACCCCTCCAGGATTCTCGCCTTACAATCTGCATGCTTTCAATCTTCTGCAACGGTCCCTGTGTGAGAAAGCTGGAGCACTGTAACCAGATTCCACAACAGCAACCGAGGATAACAACTATTTAGAGATAATAACAAAAATTAAGATACAACAAGATTTTGATACAGGTAACAAAAATCATAATAATCCTCAAGCCAGAGGAAGTTCCCAATCCACAAAGACCTTAGGGATGATAAGACACATGTTTTAATGCCACCAACAGAGGCAAATCTTGTCCATCAGGTAGGATGCATGCAAGACAGCGGTCCTGTAATAGAACTGTAGCAGGAAGGGGGTCCCTTTCAGGTCTAGTATACCATAGTTTTACTCCTTTCCTCGTGGGGATTACCTAAGGGCCTATATACAGTGCTATGGAGGTGCATGCACTGGCCATAATGATAAAACAAATCTCCCTGGTAAGATGCTCCTACCTTCTGGCCATTCAGGATATACTACTGTGAACTTTGGGGGCTACTCTGCTGTTATTCTAAGACTACACAGGAGGTCAGCTTCCAGGCCTTGTCCCCAAGGTGCCAGGAGAGCCAGCCATCAGTCTACCTGTTGAAAGGTCCAAAGCCATGTCCACTCAATGGAGTCTCTGGGGTTCAGCTGGCAGCAAGATATTATTCTGGTGGCCGAACCTTGGCTTCAGTGATTGTTGCTTGGTTTGTACTTGCAGTTGTATAGGGGAGGCAGCCATATGTGTTAACATGTCTATGGGACTCAGGGCTCCCTTTCAGGCTCTCTCGTTCAAATGCCTTAGCATGGTCCATAAGCAGACTGGCCATCCCCACAGACTATTGGTATCTGACTTTAGTCCAGGTATCAACAAGCCATTGTGCCTCTCTATCATGCTTGCTGTGGTAGGATTGTATGGCACATGAAACTTCCATTTGATTCCCAGCTGTCACACCCATTCTTGCATGTATGTGCAGTAAAATGGGTGCCTTGATCACGTTCAATTACCTGTGGTTGGCCATAGGCGGCAAAGAGATGCACCAGGCCTCTTTTGGTCATCTGCTGGTCTGCACAATGGGTAGGAAAAGCAACCAGAAGTCCAGTAGCTGTGTCCACACAACTAATGGCATACCGATATCCTTCTTACACAGGTAGAGGCCCAATATAGTCTATCTGCCACCTGACGAGGGGTATAGGCCCCTTAGGTATTGTTCCATGTTGCTGTGGAACTTGGTGTAAGTCCCTTTTGGAGCACACAACACACCCCTGCCAGACTCTACTAACTTCTTCAAAGGTCAAAGGCAAGCCCCACCAATGGGCTACACCCCACATTGTCTTTTGCCCCGCATGCAACAAACGCTGATGTAACCATTGGGCTACATCAGAGGCAGGCTTTCCTTCTAACCAATGTATCTGGGCCAATTTATCTGCTTCATCATTTTCTGGGGATGCCAGTGGCAAATTACCTGTCACATGGTGTACTGTAATTATTTTAGTCTCACCACAGTCCCATAAGTCTTGCCACAGTTCTCATCCCCAAAGGGGTTGTTGACCAACCAGTCAGTTGACATGGTATGAGGTTGGTAGCCACAGGGTCAAGCCCTGACAGACAGCCCAGCTGTCAGTGCAGACAACTATAGGGAAGGGCTCCTGGCTGATCACAAGCTATATGATCTGCAACTCTGCCCATTGGCTGTGTTACCTCTCACCATCTTCTACCCATATTGTCTCAGTCTTAGCATGGGAAGCTATTGTCCTCTATTTTTGGGGATGCCCATGGCTGGAGCTGTCTGTGTACCATGCATTCTTCAGTTATAGGGGCTCTTCCCTCCTGATAGGGACTCTCTGCTACTAATGGTTCAAAAGCAAGTTCTTCCTGCTTTTCACCAGTATATGTCACCGGCCTCAATAAGCATTGGAGTTCTTCACTTAAGGGACTACTAGAGAGGGCACTGTGCTGCTGTAGGTAAGCACCCCATTTGGCCAGTGTGGGTGTTTGTGTCACACCACTCCTTGGCTTTTGGATCCAGTCTTGTACCCACCCCAAGATGGGATAGGTGGTTATTACCTTTATTAGGGCAATTCCAGTGATGGGTTCTGTAGCCAGCAAGGTGTGATACATGGCACCAGTTGTTTTTCTATCAAAGTATATTGTACCTCTGCCCCTTTCCAGAGTTGTGACCAGAATCCAATAGATTGGTGAGTTCATTCAAGCCACTGCCATAGACCCCAGCCATAACTGTCTTCAGTCACAAGAACATCCATCTCACAGGGCCTTAATGGGTGTATCGCACTCAAGGCCTGCATGGCCTTGACTGCCCGTTTTGCTGTAGTAAAGACAGATGTAGTAAAGACATGTCTCATCCCAGTCCCACCTGACACCCATTCGTAGCAACCAGTATAACAGCCCCAGAATTTGTGCCAAATGTGGGATAAACACTCTCCAGTAGCCTAGAAGACCCAGAAACTCCTGTAGCAATGCTACAGTTGTAGGGGTAGAAAAGACCTGGACTTTATTTATAACTGCTTCTGGTATAACTTTGGTCTTACCTGACCAGACGACCCCCAAGAATTTGACTGACAGACCAGGTCCCTGGACCTACTGTTCACAGCCCATCCTTTCTCCTGTAGATGTTGCAGCAGTCTATGTGCTATGCCTTCTAGATCTGAAAGAGAATTAAACGTGAGCATGACATCATCAATATAATGGTACAGCCGCACCATTGGAGGTTTCTCCTAGGTAGCCAAGTCCTGGGCTACAAGTCCGTGACAGATGGTGGGGCTGTGGAAGGATGGTGAAAGTCTATTGCCATCCTTCCCATGTGAAGGAAAACTGTTCCTGACTTTCCTGTTCAATGTCAATGGAAAAGAAAGTATTACCAAGATCCACCACATACTGGTATGTTCCTAGTTCATGGCTGAGGGTATCCATCAGGCCTGCCATAGAGGGGACAGCAGCATGCCTAGGGGGTATGACTTTATTCAGTTCTCTGTAATTCACAGTCATATGCCAGGAGCCATCTGGCTTTTTTACTGGCCATACTGGGAATTGAAAGAACTATGGATGGGCTTTATAATACCCACTTTTTCCAGCTCCTGGAGAGTTTCTGCAATCTCTTTACGCCCTCCAGGCAGTTTATATTGTTTGGTATTAGTCACCCATTGAGGCACAGGCAAAGCTATGGACGGGTGCCTAGCATGTCCCCTCAGAACTGCCTTTACCACACGTACTCTCAGTCTGAACTCACCTGCAGTGTTCTGCAACCATAGACCCTGCAGGATATCAATCCCCAAAATACACTCGGTGATAGGAGATATATTCACATTATACTCTTTTGGGGCTAGATGTTCTATTCCCAAAGGGATATGGGCTTTTTTCCCTCTGCTAGCCTTACCCCCATATCCATCTATGATAGTGGGCATCCCAGGGAACCATTCAGGGTTACCATGAATCAGTGAATATTCAGTCCCTGTGTCCACCAGAGCCAGGACATGTTGTATGTTCACTGGGGACCAATGAATAGCTATTTCAACATGTGCCCTCTGGCCCCCCCGTTCCCTCAGGGCAGATACCTCAACCTTCCCCTCTGTCAAACCTTGTTCCCCAATCACCTTCCTGTGTGGGCTCAAGTGAGGTTGGCTCGCTCTCCAGCAGGAAGTCTTGCAAACACACAGGCCAGACTTGTGGCTCTGTGTCTGACCTCTGCCTCTTTGGTCTTAATGGCTGGAACTGCTGCTCTGGTTTCAGTTGTTGCCATAGCTCTAGTAATATCCAATTTGAATTCTCATCTAATTTCCTTTTTTCTGCTCCTGCCCATATTAAATCAACCCACATCTGGGTCCTTATAACCTTCATGGGGCCCTTTAAATTCTTCTTGGGAGTAGCAGACCTTATTTGTTTCTGTGTTCTCATTGCTTCACCCTCTCCTAAGTCTGCTACTCTTCATGTCACCTCGCTTATGGGCTGCCATAAGTCAGGGGAAAGAATGGCCACTAGAGACCCAAAGAGGGATGTGGGAGCTGTGTGAAGCACAATATTTCTCATCCCAGTAGTGAAAATCTCTTTATCTGGGCCATAATTCTCTGGACTATAGGTGGCATTTCTTATGCCTAGCTCTCAGAGCTCATCATATGTCTGCTATCTAACAGGATAGGATGGTAGATCACCCAGATTGGGCCACACAGCACAACATGCAGCCATAAGCCAATCAATGAGGGAGTGACTCCCTGGAGTCTGATGTGCATTTTGTAATTGCTACCTCAAGGCGGGCTGCACTGTCAGGGAAACCAGCTTTCCCATCTCTGATCCCAGCAGAACAATTCCATCCGCCCTTAAGTCACATAGATGCAGGATCCAAGCTGTTATTGACTCTGAGGACTTCTGCCTAAACTGGGAGCCCAAATCTACCAGCTCAGCCTGAGTATAGGGGCGGAGCATAGAATGCTCCACGACCTGGGGAGGGGGCTGCTCTTCTCGTTGGGGAACTTTCAGCTGCTGGATCTTTATTTTCTTTACAACCACTGGGTGTGCTTTCCATACAGGAGGGGTCAGTGCCTCCAGCACCACCCCTTCATCCTTCCCCAGCTCCTCCATTTCCGAGGCCGATGGCGCCTTTCTCTCCTCTCCCCCGAGTGCTTCTTCTGCTACAACCTTTACCTTTTCTACCATGCCTCGCAGCAATGCTAGCTCAGTCTTCAGCAGCTCTCTTACCTTCACCTCAATGCTTCACAGCTGGCATTCTTGTGCCACCTCTGCCTGTGCTTCCCTCAGGAGTTTGTCTTTTTCCTTAATGGCCTTTTCCTCCTTCAGAGCACCTGGCAGTGCTGCATTCTCATTCTGTAAGGAATCTTTTACCTCTTCAATGGCACCTTGATGCCAGCATGCTCATGCTGCCTCCTCTTGCATCAATGCCATTTCTTTCTTCAGGGAATCCACAGAAATTTGCAGCTTGCCTTCTCATGCCACCATTTCTTGGGACTTTTTCAGGAGCATGTCCTTCTCTTCTGCAGACTTTTTAAATATTGTGAGAAGCAGCTAACCCACAGTTCCCACTGCCTCATGGGCACTCTGTCTCTCAAAAGACCTACTTAATATACCAAGAGCTATCACTACTGCCCCAGGTATCATCTCCACTTGCCTCCAGTCCTGAGGTGGGGCCCAGTCCTCTAGGAGGCAAGCCACCTCAGACCACATACCCATTGGGGACAATCCACTGTCTCCCCAGTCACAGGGGCAGTCCACTGAAGCACCCCTCCCATAAGGGCAGCCTGTCTTTTTCCTTGGTCAACAATCAACCCTGCTGACTTTGCCAATTGTCTTGCCAATGGATTTCAGCCCCAGACAAGTTTGCTACGGATGCAATGTGTCCAAAGAAACTGACAGCAAAACGTTCTCTGGGGTGAAAGGGTTTATTACCTGGCTTGTTCTCCTGGTGGTAGAATGAGCACTAGCATCTCTGCCTGTGCACAGAAAACTGGGCCAAGTTCTCTATATAGTGCAATAATAGCTTATTGCCTTAAGGTGTGGAAGTGGTAGCCTAGCAACAGGTCAGTTACATCATCAGATGGTTTAAGTTCAGTGAGGATCCTGGTGATAGGAACCCCAACTTCCCCACTGCTAGCTTACTACACATGTGTGGGCAATACATCATTATCGACTCTATATGAAGAGCCTTGTCCAGTGCTCTGGGTGACATGGTACAGCTGCAAGTCTGCAGGAGATCAGAGCAGAGACTGAAGGGGTGGTAGTGCCAATGACGGAGAGTGAGACGGCTGTGGGTGTAGGGGAGGCCCAGAGGCAGAGACCGGCTTGCTGCATGCAGACTCACTCAGAGTAGCTGTGATTCTAGTGATTGACCTGTCACCGTGGAAATAAAGTTGGGTGTAACCCTTTCACCCCAAGAACATTCTGCTGTCATTTCTTTGGTCACATTGAATCCATAATGAACTTTTCCGGGGCTGAAACCCATTGGCAAAACAGACACTCAGCATCTCTAATCATCAGGGAAATGCAAATCAAAACCACAATGAGATATCACCACTCCGTATTGCTATTATCAAAAGGACAAGAAATAATAAGTGTTTGCAAGGATGTGGAGAAAAGGGAATCTTTGTGCACTGTTAATGGGAATGTAAATTGGTGCAGCTAGTATGGAAAGCATTATGGAGATTACTCAAAAATGAAAAACAGAACTACCATAGGATTTAGGAATTCTACTCCTGGATATTTAGCTAAAGAAATGAGAACACTAACTCAAAAAGATATCTGTACTCCATATTCATTGCAGCATTATTTACAACAACCAAGATACAGAAATAAACATAAGTGTCCTTTAACAGATGAATGGATAAAGAAGTGGTACATATGTGCAATGGAATATTACTCAGTCATAAAAAAATTGAACTCTTGCCATTTGTGACAACATGGATGAACCTAGAGAGTATTAGACTAAATGAAATAAGTCAGACAGAGAAAGAAAAATACTGTATGATTTCACTTATATGTGGACTCTAAGCAAGCAAAACAAAACAGAAACAGATTCATAGATACACAGAACAAACTGATGGTCACCAGATGGAAGTGGGTAGGGTGGTGGACGAAATAGGTGAAGGGTATGGAGAGGTATACAATCTTTCAGTTATAAAATAAATAAGACACAGAAATGTAATGTACAGCATAGAGAATGTTGTGAATAATTTATACTTCAAATAAAAAAAAGAAATCAGGCAGTTTTTCATGCCAAAATATGATCATAACCATTTTCCTCACTGATTTAATCCTAAAGGAGTCTTTCAGTGAGTCTGAAGATCATTGCAAGAAACAGGACAATCCATCCCTACCTGCATTTTCCAGTATGGTGGCCACCAGTCACCTGTATAAGGTTGCTAGAAAAAATAAAGGATGCCTGCTTAAGTTTGAATTTCAGACAAATAAGGAATAATTTTGTAGAATAAGTCAATCTCAGTCCTATCTGCCATATTTCAAGAAATAAATGACAAGTATGGTGCCCACACATGGGCTTGTGTTGACCATTTGAGCAGCATAATCATAGAATATTTCCATCATTTCAGAAAGTTCTATTTGACATCACTTCTGCCAAGCAAAAGATAGAAGGAAAATTTTGTGTATTTTACAGGTTATAAAAAAGTGTATTTGGGCCTGGGAAGCTGCCAGCAAATGCTTAGGAGGCCCCTTCTAACATAACCAAGAAGCCGTAGTCTTCATGTTCCAGACTGTTACTACTGAATATGCAGGATATTTGATTAAAAGGTAGAAGGCACCTTTGTTGCAGATAAATGAGTTTGTATGTGAGAAGCAGCTCTTGCACATCTACATTTGTGGATACAGTTGCTCTTTTTCTCTCCTGAGATGACCAGGAAGTAAGTTAGCTATCAGATTAGAGCAAACCAAATTTAAAAGATCCTAAAAAATGTATGTGCTATTATGTGATTTTTTAGTATTATTCTTCTTAGATTTTCTTTAATTAATAATCAGAGAACATCATCAACAAGGATATTTGTTTATAACCCAAATCTGTGATGAACTTGTTAAACACAGCAGAAATACTCTGTCTCCTAATTAGCCTTTTGGGAGAAACCATGTTTTGAATTTGCTGCCTGCAGCCCTGGGGTTCCTAGAGATGCAGGAGTAGAGTAAGCTGTAGAAGAGATATGTGCCAGAAGCTGATTTTTACAAATGACTTGGTGAATCTTAACAGAAACTGGCCAACATGCCAGATATGACCAGCTGAAAAGTGAGAAAATTATATCAACATCAAAGGCAGAAACCATAAAGGATTTGACATGAACATTTTTAAAAGTTGCACACCAAAAAGTTATTAAAACAAAATCAAAGACAGATGACCTTAATTTAAAAATATTGATATAATATGTGACAGTTGATAACATTTGTATATAAGAAATTCTTATAAATCAATAAGAAAAAGACAAATGCCTTAGTAGAAAAATGACCACATGATAGGTAAGTCACAAAACAAAAAATACAAAAGGCTAATAATCACTTAGTGTCTACGTTAGTGCCTGTCACATAATTGGTACTCCGTAAATGTCCATTACATGAATGCATATGAATGAATGTCTATGAAAAAATGTTTCATTTCAGGACTAATCAAAGAACTGCAAATTAAAATAACAAGGAAATAATATTTTTTCCTGTCAGCTTTGGAACAGTGAAAAAAAATAATACCCAGCATTGGTAATGGTTAGGGGAAATGTGTCTTATATATGCACTGTTGATGGGAGGGTACAGTGATATGAACTTTTTGGTAAGAATGTTGACAATATAAAAAAAGCTTTGTCTAAAACCTTTGATGCAGCAATTTCTAGGGAGTTACCCCAAGGCAATACTCAAAAATGCCCAAAGGTATGTGTACAATGGTGAGGTTTTTTTGTTGTTATTATTTGTTGGGTTATTCTTTATAATCCATATATTTCCAGGGTTCAGTGATGGTATGTAGACATAGGATATATCCAAGTCAGGCCAGTCTTTCCACAGAATTATCAAAGTTGGAGATGGAAAAGGAATTCTTTCTTCGTCTATGGCATGCTTGTTGTCAGGGTGGATTCAAGAGCTGGCAGTGGCCATGTCTTCCACTAGAAGGTGGCCAAGATATGGAAGTAGAAATAAGATGGAGGGATAGGGAGAAAGAAAGAGAAACCATTCTGGTGTAACCAAAGTCACTACATCCAGTCAACCCTAAAGCCAGTATATACTCTCCCTTTCTGTGACTGGATTAAGTGAGCCAATTAATCCTACTTTTTTGCCATACTTAGCATGAACTTGGACTTCTACTTCTTGTCATCATGGAACACTGGGGACAAATTTTACCCCTGCCTGAACAACTAAAAATGTAGACAAAATATTTTTAAAAAGAAAATAACCATTTTTAAGATTAGACTATTAATAACAATGATCCCTGAGAGATGCAAAAAAAATGGGGCTAAGCCCCATGATTGCTCAGCTTACTGCTTTGAATTTATAGATGGTGGCCCAGAAAGGTGGAATCTAGGTAAAGCCTGGCAGATTCCCTGAGGTGAGAAGATGGAGCTGAGAGTCCAGAGAGACCAAGTATCTTGCCTAAGGGTATGAGCCCCGGGCAAGTTCACTGTGGATTCAGTGAGACCAAGGAATGAAAAGGGAACGATTCTTGGGATAAAAGGTAATCAAAAAACTACCTAAGAACAAAACCGCTGGACCAGATGGTTTCACTGCTGAATTTTATCAAACATTTAGTGAAGACCTAATACCCATCCTCCTTAAAGTTTTCCAAAAGGTAGAAGAGGGAATACTCATTTACAAGGCTAGCATCACTCTAATACTAAAATCAGGCAAAGACACCACAAAAAAAGAAAATTACAGACCAATATCCCTGATGAACATAGATGCAAAAATGCCCAACAAAATATTAGCAAACCGAATTCAAAAATACATTAAAAAGATCATTCATCATGATCAAGTAGGATTTATTCCAGGGATGCAAGGATGGTACAACACTCGAAAATACATCAACATCATCCACCACATCAACAAAAAGAAGGACAAAAGGGTGTAGAGGGCAAATACCTCAAGATAATAAAGGCCATATATGACAAACCCACAGCCAACATTATACTTAACAGTGAGAAGCTGAAAGCTTTTCCTTTAAGATTGGGAACAAGACAAGGATGCCCACTCTCCCCACTTTTATTCAACATAATAGTGGAGGTACTAGCCATGGCAATCAGACAACACAAAGAAATAAAAGGCATCCAGATTGGCAAGGAAGAAGTTAAACTGTCCCTGTTTGCAGATGACATGATATTGTACATGAAAACCCTAAAGAATCGACTCCAAAATTATTAAATATAATATCTGAATTCAGCAAAGTTGCAGGATGCAAAATTAATGCACAGAAATCCATTGCATTCCTACACACTAATGATGAACTGGCAGAAAGAGAAATCAGGAAAACAACTCCATTCACAGTTACATCAAAAAGAATAAAATACCTAGGAATAAACCTAACCAAGGAAGTGAAAGACCTATACTCTGCAAAATACAAGACACTCATGGGAGAAATTAAAGAAGATATCAATCAATGGAAACACATCCCGTGCTCATGGATAGGAAGAATTAATATTGTCAAAATGGCCATCCTGCCTAAAGCAATCTACAGATTCAATGCAATCCCTATCAAAATACTGACAGCATACTTCAACGAACTGGAACAAATAGTTCTACAATTCATATGGAGCCACGAAACACCCCAAATAGCCAAAGCAATCCTGAGAAGGAAGAATGAAGTGGGGGGATTATGCACCCCGACTTCAAGCTCTACTACAAAGCCACAGTAATCAAGACAATTTGGTACTGGCACAAGAACAGACCCAAAGACCAATGGAACAGAATAGAGAGCCCAGATATAAACCCAAGCATATATGGTCAACTAATATATGATAATGGAGCCATGGACATACAATGGGGAAATGACAGCCTCTTCAACAACTGGTGTTGGCAAAACTGGACAGCTACATGTAAGAGAATGAAACTGGATTATTGTTTAACCCCATACACAAAAGTAAACTCAAAATGGATCAAAGACCTGAATGTAAGTCATGAAACAATAAAACTTGTAGAAGAAAACATAGGCAAAAATCTCTTCAATATAAACATGAGCAGCTATTTCATGAATGCATCTCCTCAGGCAAGGGAAACAAAATAAAAAATGAACAAATGGGACTACATCATATTAAAAACCTTCTGTACAGCAAAGGACACCATCAGCAGAACAAAAAGGCATCCTACAGTATGGGAGAATATACTTGTACAGGACATATCTGACAAGGGGTTAACATCCAAAATATATAAAGAACTCACATGCCTCAACACTCAAAAAGCAAATAACCCTAAAAAAAATGGGCAGAGGATCTGAACAGACACTTCTTCAAAGAAGAAATTCAGATGGCCAACAGGCACATGAAAAGATGCTCCACATCACTAATTACTATGGAAATGCAAATTAAAACCACAATGAGATATCACCTCACACCATTTAGGATGGCCAACATAGAAAAGACTAGGTACAACAAATGCTGGCGAGGATGTGGAGAAAGGGGAACCCTCCTACGCTGTTGGTGGAAATGTAAATTAGTTCAACCATTGTGGAAAGCAATATGGAGGTTCCTCAAAAAACTCAAAATAGAAATACCATTTGACCCAGGAATTCCACTCCTAAGAATTTAACCAAAGAAAACAAATTCTCAGATTCAAAAAGACATATGTACCCCTATGTTTATTGCACTATTTACAATAGCCAAGAAATGGAAGCAACCTAAGTGCCCATCAGTAGATGAATGGATAAAGAAGATGTGGTACATATACACAATGGAATATTATTCAGCCATAAGAAGAAAACCAGTCCTACCATTTGCAACAACATGTATGGAGCTAGAGGGTATTATGCTCAGTGAAATAAGCCAGATGGAGAAAGACAACTATCAAATGATTTCATTCATCTGTGGAATATAAGAACAAAGAAAAAACTGAAGGAACAAAACAGCAGCAGTCACAGAACCCAAGAATGGCCCAACACTTACCAAAGTGAAAGGGACTGGGGAGGATGGGTGGGAAGGAATGGATAAAGAATAAAAGGGGCATTACGATGAGCACACATAACGTAGCATGGGCGGGGCATGGGGAAGGCAGTATAACAGAGAGAAGACAAGTAGGGATTCTAAAACATCTTAGTATGTGGATAGACAGTGACTGTAATGGGGTATGTGGTGGGGACTTGATAATGGGGGGAGTCTAGTAACCACAATGTTGCTCATGTAATTGTATATAAATGATACCAAAAGAAAAAGAAAAAGAAAAGAAAAGAAACCATTGCCTCAAAGTAGTAACCATCAGTCCTGTTTTCTTATAAATGTTTTATAGGTTAGCTCTTATATTTGGGTCTATGATCCATTTTGAGTTCATATTTGTGTGTTAAGTAGTGTGAAGCAGTTACTCAGTTTCATTCTTTTGCCTTTGGCTATCCAGTTGTCCCATGGTGGCCATTTGTTGAAAAGACTGTTGTACTCCATTAAGTGGTCTTGGCATTCTTGTTGAACATCAACTGATCATTTTAAATGCAAGGAATTATTTCTGGACTCTCAACTCTTTTCCATTGATCTATATGCTTATCTGTACGCCAATATCACCCTATCTTGATTACTGTAATTTTGTGGTATGTTTTTGAAATCAGGAATTATGAGTGCTTTAAATTTGCTCTTCTTTTTCAAGATTGTGTTTGCTATTCTTGTGAAATTTCATACAAATTCTACGATTAGCTTGTCAATGTTTTTAAAGAATCCACCTGGAATTTTGATAAGGATTGTGGTTTGAATCTGTAGTTTAATTGGTGATTATTGCTTTCTTAACAATATTAAATCTTCCAATTATAATTATAGGATGTCTTCCTTTTTATTTAGATCTTCCTTAATTTCTTTTCACAATATTTTGTAATTTTTAGAGTATAGGTTTTATACTTCTTTGGCTAAGTTCATTGCTAATTATTTTTTTGATTCTATTGAAAATGGAATTTTTTTTCTGAATTTTATTTTTATTTTGTTCTTTGCTACTGTATAGAAATAAAATTGATTTTTGTATATTGATTGTATCCTGTAAACTTGCTGAATTCAGTATTAGTTCAAATAGTTTTTCAGTAGATTCCTTGAGTTTTTCTATCTACAAGATATTATCTGCAAACAGACATAATTTTACTTCCTTTCCAATCCATTCTTGCCTTAGCTTGAACTTCAAGTACAATATTGAATGGAATTAGACATTTTTGTCTTGTTATAGATCCTAAAGAAACACATTCATTCTCTCATCATTAAATATGATGTTAGCTGTGGATCTGCATTATGCTTTTTTTAAAATTAAGCATTTTGATAAATTTATCCAGGTCCTTCACCACTGTTTTACACATAGTTATGAAACTTACTAATCTTTCAATCACCTGTTGTGGTCTCAGAGAGCACAGAGCTAATTCTGTCCTCTGAATGTGGTGAACGAGCATCTGAGACTAATTATTAAGTCTGTTTCCATTTTGTGCCAATAGTAACAAGGAAAAAAGATATTTTGGTCAAAGCATCAACCTTCTTCAAGTGTATATTAAACTTAATGCAAATTTGGTTGAGACCCAGCATAATTTTTATAATTCCTTTGATGGTTATTTGGATGATCATAGTTGACTTGCACAAAAGCAGTTTATCAATAAATATGTGATATATTGTTGTGGATTAATTGACAATGGGAGAGGATAACAAGGAAAAATAAAATCTGAATATTATCCAAAATTCAAATATTGCCCAGTAATTTTTATCCTGCTGTCCATCTCCTGCATTTTTGCCCTAAGCTTCTTTATCCCTTTGAATTCATTATCAACTACATAACTAGCCTAAGAGGGAGAAAGGCTGAGAAGAAAGGAGAAAGGCCTGAATAATCCACCGTCTAATTGGACCTGAATTATGAAAAGGAGTTGGTATATAATACAATGGCCTTATCATCAGGAAATACAATCCTTATCATCAGGAAATACAATCCTTATCAACAGGAAAATTAATTCCATATTGGGACTGGGGAGTCTTTTTTTTCTCAACAAACACTTGCCAGTTTAAAAAGTAGTATTGTAGATTTAACATGCCTGGCTAATAAAGAAATGTCAGAATCTTAGGAATAATTTAATTTCATTAGGCCACAAGTTTCCTTCTTTATTTTTAAAAGGAGTATGGAGCAGGGAATAGGACTAGATTATTTTTAAGGGCTCCTTTAAGCTTCTTCTAAGACCCTGTATTGCGATTCTATTTAAGAATTTTTTTCCTCTAGGATGGTACTGTTTTTTTATTGGAATATAGTTGATATACAATATTATATTGGTTTCAGGTGTGCAACATAGTGACTTGATAATTATATGCATTGCTAAATGATCACCATATTAAATGTAGTTATCCCCTGTTACCATACCAATGTATTACAATATTATTGGTTGTATTCTCTCTGTTGTACTTTCATTCCCATGACTAATTTAATTTATAATTTGAAGTTTATAACTCTTTATCCATTTACCTTTTTAACCCACCCTCTCACCCCCACTCTATGGTAACCTAGTCTGTTGTCCATATTAATGGCTCTGTCTTTGTTGTTTTGTTTATTTAAGATTCCACATATAAGTGATATCATATGCTATGTGTCTTTATCTGACCTATTTCACTTAGCATGATACCCATGCTCAGGTCCACTCATTTTCACAAATGGCAAGATTTCCTTCTTTTTATGACCAAGTAATATTCCACTGTATAAATATACCACATGTTTATCCATTCATCTATTTTTTTTGGTATCATTAATCTACAATTACATGAGCAGTATTATGGTTACTAGACTCCTCCCATTGTCAAGTCTCCACCACATACTCCATTACAGTCACTGTCCGTAAGTGTAGAAGATGCTATAGAATCACTACTTGTCTTCTCTGCGTTGTACAGCCATCTCCGTGCCCCACCCCTACAATATGTATGCTAATTGTAATGCCCCTTTCCCCCCCTTATCCCTCCCTTTCCACCCATCCTCCCCAGTCCCTTTCCCTTTGGTAACTGTTAGTCCATTCTTGGGTTCTGTGAGTCTGCTGCTGTTTGGTTCCTTCAGTTTCTTCTTTGTTCTTATACCCCACAGATGAGTGAAATCATTTGGTTCTTGTCTTTCTCCACCGGGCTTATTTCACTGAGCATAATACCCTCTAGCTCCAACCATGTTGCTGCAAATGGTAGGACTGGTTTTCTTCTTATGGCTGAATAATATTCCATTGTGTATATGTACCACATCTTCTTTATCCATTCATCTACTGATGGGCACTTAGGTTGCTTCCATTTCTTGGCTATTGTAAATAGTGCTGCGATAAACATAGGGATGCATATGTCTTTTTCAAACTGGGCTGCTGCATTCTTAGGGTAAATTCCTAGAAGTGGAATTCCTGGGTCAAATGGTATTTCTTTTTCATTTATTTATTATTATTTTTTTTAGATAACTATTTTTTATTGAAGGGTAGTTGACGCACAGTATTACATTACATTAGTTTCAAGTGTACAACACAGTGATAAAACATTTATATACATAATTCTAGGTTCCAGCTATCACCCCACCAAGCTGTTACAATATCTTGACTATATTCCTTATGCTATACATTACATCCCGGTTACTTATTTATTTTACCATTGGAAGTCTGTCCTTTTTTTTTTTTTTTCTTTTGTGAGGGCATCTCTCATATTTATTGATCAAATGGTTGTTAACGACTATAAAATTCTGTATAGGGGAGTCAATGCTCAATGCACAATCATTAATCCACCCCAAGCCTAATTTTCATCAGTCTCCAATCTTCTGAGGCATGACAAACAAGTTCTTACATGTAGAACAAATTCTTACATAATGAATAAGTTACATAGTGAACAGTACAAGGGCAGTCATCACAGAAACTTTCGGTTTTGCTCATGCATTATGAACTCTAAACAGTCAGTTCAAATATGAATATTCATTTGGTTTTTATACTTGATTTATATGTGGATACCACATTTCTCTCTTTATTATTATTTTTAATAAAATGCTGAAGTGGTAGGTAGATACAAGATAAAGGTAGAAAACATAGTTTAGTGTTGTAAGAGAGCAAATGTAGATGATCAGGTGTGTGCCTGTAGACTATGTGTTAATCCAAGCTAGACCAGGGCAATAAAACATCCACATATGCAGAAGATTTCTCTCAGAACAGGGGGGGTGAGGTTCTAAGCCTCACCTCTGTTGATCCCCAATTTCTCACCTGATGGCCCCCCTGCGACTGTGCCTGTCTTAGGTTGTTCCTCCCTTGAGGAATCTTACCCGTCTCTGGCTAACCAGTCATCTTCCGGGGCCATACAGGGAAATGTAAAGTTGGTAAGTGAGAGGGAAGCCTTATTGTTTGAAAAGGTTAGCTTTTTACTTCTTTGCATATTTATGCCCTGTGGCTTCTATGCCCAGCATTTGTCTTGAGGTATCTTTACCACTTGGAGGAGTTATGATACTCGGTAAATTTGATATGAGGCACGAATTCTATTTAAGGGTTGTAATTAGGAAGGAAGAAGAAAAGCTATAGAAGTAGCAGGCGGCAGAAAACATGGGAAGATTGATTATTTCTTTGACAAATCTTCTTGTAGAGTAACTTCAGCATATATAGGTTTTAAGCTACTACTTAAATTGCGCACACACATTAACATAATAGGAGTATAGTTACATAACCAAAGCATATCTGTAATTACCAGCCATCTCCAGTGAAACCAAGAAAACCATTAAGGCACCTTAGGCATTTGTGAAAACTTATCTATGATATGGTGGATATTGTCCAACTGAACTTGAACAGTCTGAGAGAAATCAGACAAATTAAAACAACCCATTCCTGGGGACAGTTCACATGCCATATGTTCTTTTAACAGTAAATAGTCTGTAGTTGTAAGAGTTTGGAGCGCTACAATTTGCACTTCTCAAAATTCTTGGTTGAGTTCCAATAGTATAGATCCAGTCAAATTTGTTGTTTTACTGTATGCACAGGCCAGCTTAGATATCTCCTTCTTCATTCCCATGGCAAGTCCAGGAACTGGTGGGATGAGTGCATCTACAGCTATAGCAGTACGTGGATCTTTGCTGGGGTTTTTGATGATCATCTTCTGGCATGAGTCTTCCCGAGAGTGCTGATGTTGGAAGTTGTTTTTCATATCGTATCTTAGTTCATTTTCGGGGTAGCCCAATTAGGCTTTGATCCTCTGTATAAACACAAACAGACCCTTTGCCTACACTTTTATATGCCCTTTATACCCTTGTGTAGAACTCGTTGGAGGTTACCACACAGGAACTGCCCTTTTTTTTTTTTTTTGCTTTGTTTTTGGTATCACTAATCTACTCTTACATGACGAATATTATGTTTACTAGGCTCTCCCCTATACCAGGTCCCCCCTATAAACCCCTTTACAGTCACTGTCCATCAGCATAGCAAAATGTTGTAGAATCACTACTTGCCTTCTCTGTGTTGTACAGCTCTCCCTTTTCTCCTACCCCCCCATGCATGTTAATCTTAATACCCCCCTACTTCTCCCCCCCTTATCCCTCCCTACCCACCCATCCTCCCCAGTCCCTTTCCCTTTGGTACCTGTTAGTCCATTGTTGAGTTCTGTGATTCTGCTGCTGTTTTGTTCCTTCAGTTTTTCCTTTGTTCTTATATTCCACAGATAAGTGAAATCATTTGGTATTTCTCTTTCTCCGCTTGGCTTGTTTCACTGAGCATAATACCCTCCAGCTCCATCCATGTTGCTGCAAATGATTGGATTTGCCCTTTTCTTATGGCTGAGTAGTATTCCATTGTGTATATGTACCACATCTTCTTTATCCATTCATCTATTGATGGACATTTAGGTTGCTTCCAATTCTTGGCTATTGTAAATAGTGCTGCAATAAACATAGGGGTGCATCTGTCTTTCTCAAACTTGATTGCTGCGTTCTTAGGGTAAATTCCTAGGAGTGGAATTCCTGGGTCAAATGGTAAGTCTGTTTTCAGCATTTTGATGTACCTCCATACTGCTTTCCACAATGGTTGAACTAACTTACATTCCCACCAGCAGTGTAGGAGGGTTCCCCTTTCTCCACAGCCTCGCCAACATTTGTTGTTGTTTGTCTTTTGGATGGCAGCCATCCTTACTGTTGTGAGGTGATACCTCATTGTAGTTTTAATTTGCATTTCTCTGATAATTAGCGATGTGGAGCATCTTTTCATGTGTCTGTTGGCCATCTGTATTTCTTTTTTGGAGAACTGTCTGTTCAGTTCCTCTGCCCATTTTTTAATTGGGTTATTTGTTTTTTGTTTGTTGAGGCGTGAGAGCTCCTTATATATTCTGGACGTCAAGCCTTTATCGGATGTGTCATTTTCAAATATATTCTCCCATACTGTAGGGATCCTTCTTGTTCTATTGATGGTGTGTTTTGCTGTACAGAAGCTTTTCAGCTTAATATAGTCCCACTTACTCATTTTTGCTGTTGTTTTCCTTGCCTGGGGAGATATATTCAAGAAGAGGTCACTCATGTTTATGTCTAAGAGGTTTTTGCCTATGTTTTCTTCCAAGAGTTTAATGGTTTCATGGCTTACATTCAGGTCTTTGATCCATTTTGAGTTTACTTTTGTATATGGGGTTAGACAATGGTCCAGTTTCATTCTCCTACATGTAGCTGTCCAGTTTTGCCAGCACCACCTGTTGAAGAGACTGTCATTTCGCCATTGTATGTCCATGGCTCCTTTATCAAATATTAATTGACCATATATGTCTGGATTAATGTCTGGATTCTCTAGTCTGTTCCATTGTTCTGTGGCTCTGTTCTTGTGCCAGTACCAAATTGTCTTGATTACTATGGCTTTATAGTAGAGCTTGAAGTTGGGGAGTGAGATCCCACCTACTTTATTCTTCTTTCTCAGGATTGCTTTGGCTATTCGGGGTCTTTGGTGTTTCCATATGAATTTTTGAATTATTTGTTCCAGTTCATTGAAGAATGTTGCTGGTAGTTTCATAGGGATTGCATCAAATCTGTATATAGCTTTGGGCAGGATGGCCATTTTGACGATATTAATTCTTCCTAGCCACGAGCATGGGATGTGTTTCCATCTGTTAGTGTCCCCTTTAATTTCTTTCAAGAGTGACTTGTAGTTTTCAGAGTATAAGTCTTCCACTTCTTTGGTTAGGTTTATTCCTACATATTTTATCTTTTTTGATGCAATTGTGAATGGAGTTGTTTTCCTGATTTCTCTTTCTGTTGGTTCATTGTTAGTATATAGGAAAGCCACAGATTTCTGTGTGTTGGTTTTGTATCCTGCAACTTTGCTGTATTCCGATATCAGTTCTAGTAGTTTTGGGGTGGAGTCTTTAGGGTTTTTTATGTACAGTATCATGTCATCTGCAAATAGTGACAGTTTAACTTCTTCTTTACCAATCTGGATTCCTTGTATTTCTTTATTTTGTCTGATTGCCATGGCTAGGGCCTCCAGTACTATGTTAAATAACAGTGGAGAGAGTGGGCATCCCTGTCTAGTTCCCGATCTCAGAGGAAATGCTTTCAGCTTCTCGCTGTTCAATATAATGTTGGCTGTGGGTTTATCATAGATGGCCTTTATTATGTTGAGGTACTTGCCCTCTATTCCCATTTTGCTGAGAGTTTTTAACATGAATGGATGTTGAACTTTGTCAAATGCTTTTTCAGCATCTATGGAGATGATCATGTGGTTTTTGTCTTTCTTTTTGTTGATGTGGTGGATGATGTTGATGGACTTTCGAATGTTGTACCATCCTTGCATCCCTGGGATGAATCCCACTTGGTCATGGTGTATGATCCTTTTGATGTATTTTTGAATTCGGTTTGCTAATATTTTGTTGAGTATTTTTGCATCTACGTTCATCAGGGATATTGGTCTGTAGTTTTCTTTTTTGTTGGGGTCTTTGCCTGGTTTTGGTATTAGAGTGATGTTAGCTTCACAGAATGAGTTTGGGAGTATATCCTCCACCTCTATTTTTTGGAAAACTTTAAGGAGAATGGGTATTATGTCTTCCCTGTATGTCTGATAAAATTCCGAGGTAAATCCATCTGGCCCGGGGGGGTTTGTTCTTTGGTAGTTTTTTGATTACCGCTTCAATTTCGTTGCTGGTAATTGGTCTGTTTAGATTTTCTGTTTCTTCCTGGGTCAATCTTGGAAGGTTGTATTTTTCTAGGAAGTTGTCCATTTCTCCTAGGTTTCCCAGCTTGTTAGCATATAGGTTTTCATAGTAGTCTCCAATAATTCTTTGCATTTCCGTGGGGTCCGTCGTGATTTTTCCTTTCTCGTTTCTGATACTGTTGATTTGTGTTGACTCTCTTTTCTTCTTAATAAGTCTGGCTAGAGGCTTATCTATTTTGTTTATTTTCTCGAAGAACCAGCTCTTGGTTTCATTGATTTTTGCTATTGTTTTATTCTTCTCAATTTTATTTATTTCTTCTCTGATCTTTATTATGTCCCTCCTTCTGCTGACCTTAGGCCTCATCTGTTCTTCTTTTTCCAATTTCGATAATTGTGACATTAGACCATTCATTTGGGATTGCTCTTCCTTTTTTAAATATGCTTGGATTGCTGTATACTTTCCTCTTAAGACTGCTTTTGCTGTGTCCCACAGAAGTTGGGGCTTAGTGTTGTTGTTGTCATTTGTTTCCATATATTGCTGGATCTCCATTTTGATTTGGTCATTGATCCATTGATTGTTTAGGAGCGTGTTGTTAAGCCTCCATGTGTTTGTGAGCCTCTTTGCTTTCTTTGTACAGTTTATTTCTAGTTTTATGCCTTTGTGGTCTGAAAAGTTGGTTGGTAGGATTTCAATCTTTTGGAATTTTCTGAGGCTCTTTTTGTGGCCTAGTATGTGGTCTATTCTGGAGAATGTTCCATGTGCACTTGAGAAGAATGTGTATCCTGTTGCTTTTGGATGTAGAGTTCTATAGATGTCTATTAGGTCCATCTGCTCTACTGTGTTGTTCAGTGCTTCCATGTCCTTACTTATTTTCTGCCCAGTGGATCTATCCTTTGGGGTGAGTGTTGTGTTGAAGTCTCCTAGAATGAATGCATTGCAGTCTATATCCCCCTTTAGTTCTGTTAGTATTTGTTTCACATATGCTGGTGCTCCTGTGTTGGGTGCATATATATTTAGAATGGTTATATCCTCGTTTGACTGAGCCCTTTATCATTATGTCGTGTCCTTCTTTATCTCTTGTTACTTTCTTTGTTTTGAAGTCTATTTTGTCTGATATTAGTACTGCAACCCCTGCTTTCTTCTCACTGTTGTTTGCTTGAAATATGTTTTTCCATCCCTTGACTTTTAGTCTGTGCATGTCTTTGGGTTTGAGGTGAGTTTCTTGTAAGCAGCATATAGATGGGTCTTGCTTTTTTATCCATTCTGTTACTCTGTGTCTTTTGATTGGTGCATTCAACCCATTAACATTTAGGGTGACTATTGAAAGATATGTACTTATTGCCATTGCAGGCTTTAAATTCGTGGTTACCAAAGGTTCAAGGTTAGCCTCTTTAGTATCTTACTGCCTTACTTAGCTCGCTTATTGAGCTGTTATATACACTGTCTGGAGATTCTTTTCTTCTCTCCCTTCTTGTTCCTCCTCCTCGATTCTTCATATGTTGGGTGTTTTGTGCTGTGATCTTTCTAGGAGTGCTCCCATCTAGAGCAGTCCCTGTAAGATGTTCTGTAGAGGTGGTTTGTGGAAAGCAAATTCCCTCAGCTTTTGTTTGTCTGGCAATTGTTTAATCCCACCATCATATTTGAATGATAGTCGTGCTGGATACAGTATCCTTGGTTCAAGGCCCTTCTGTTTCATTGTATTAAATATATCATTCCATTCTCTTCTGGCCTGTAGGGTTTCTGTTGAGAAATCTGATGTTAGCCTGATGGGTTTCCCTTTAAAGGTGACCTTTTTCTCTCTAGCTGCCTTTAACACTCTTTCCTTGTCCTTGATCTTTGCCATTTAAATTATTATGTGTCTTTGTGTTGTCCTTCTTGGATCCTTTCTGTTAGGGTTTCTGTGTATTTCCGTGGTCTGTTCGATTATTTCCTCCCCCAGTTTGGGGAAGTTTTCAGCAATTATTTCTTCTAAGATACTTTCCATCTCTTTTCCACTCTCTTCTTCTTCTGGGACCCCTATAATACAGATATTGTTCCTTTTGGATTGGTCACACAGTTCTCTTAATATTGTTTCATTCCTGGAGATCCTTTTGTCTCTCTCTATGTCAGCTTCTATGCGTTCCTGTTCTCTGATTTCAATTCCATCAATGGCCTCTTGCATCCTATCCATTCTGCTTATAAACCCTTCCAGAGTTTGTTTCATTTCTGCGATCTCCTTTCTGGCATCTGTGATCTCCCTCCGGACTTCATCCCATTTCTCTTGCGTATTTCTCTGCATCTCTGTCAGCATGTTTATGATTCTTATTTTGAATTCTTTTTCAGGAAGACTGGTTAGGTCTGTCTCCTTCTCTGGTGTTGTCTCTGTGATCTTTGTCTGCCTGTAGCTTTGCCTTTTCATGGTGATAGGAATAGTTTGCAGAGCTGGGACGAGTGATGGTTGCAAGGACTTCAGGTCCTTTCTTGTTGGTTTGTGGCCCTCCTCTCCTGGGAGAACAGCGACCTCTAGTGGCTTGTGCTGCACAGCTGCGCGCAGACAGGGTTTCTGCTTTCTGCCCGGCTGCTATGGAGTTAATCTCCGCTGTTGCTGTGGGCGTGGCCTGGCTCGGGCAGCTACTCCAAAATGGTGGAGTCGCGTTGGAGCAGGAGCTGCTCGGATGCTATTTATCTCCGTAAGGGGCCTCCCTGCTCCCTGCAGCCCAGGGGTTAGGGTGCCCAGAGATCCCCGGATTCCCTATGTCTGGATTAAGTGACCCGCCCTGCCCCTTTAAGACTTCCAAAAAGCACCCGCCAAAACAAAACAACGACCACCAAAAAAAAAGAAAAAAAATTTTAAATTAAAAAAAAGAAAATTTTTTTTAAATTAAAATAAAAGGTGGTCGCTCGTTTTTCTTTATTCTCTGGTGCCAGCCTCAGGCCTCTGCTCACCGGTCTTGCTGCCCTGTTTCCCTAGTATTGGGGTCCCTATCCCTTTAAGACTTCCAAAAAGCGCTCGCCAAAACAAAACAGCAAAAAAGCAGAAAAAAAAAAAATGGTCGCGCGCTTTTCTTATGTCCTCCGACACCCGGCCTCCGGTGCCCACTCACTGTTCTTGCTGCCCTGTTGCCCTAGCATCCAGGGCCCCCTGGGCACGTACTGTGTCTGTGCTCTGGCCCGGATGGCGGGGGCTGGGTGTTCGGCAGTCCTGGGCTCCGTCTCCCTCCCGCTCTGCCTATTCTTCTCCCGCCGGGAGCTGGGGGGATGGGCGCTCGGCTCCCGCCGGGCCGGGGCTTGTATCTTACCCCCTTCGCGAGGCGCTGGGTTCTCTTAGGTGCGGATGTGGTCTGGATATTGTCCTGTGTCCTCTGGTCTTTATTCTAGGAAGGGTTGTCTTTGTTATATTTTTATAGATATATGTGGTTTTGGGAGGAGATTTCCGCTGCTCTACTCACGCCGCCATCTTCCGCCAGAAGAAAAAATGGTATTTCTATTTTGAGTTTTTTGAGGAACCTCCATACTGCTTTCCATAATGGTTGAACTAATTTACATTCCCACCAGCAGTATAGGAAGGTTCCCCTTTCTACACATCCGTGCCAGCATTTGTTGTTGTTTGTCTTTTGGATGTTGGCCATACTAACTGGTGTGAGGTGATGCCTCATTGTGGTTTTAATTTACATTTCTCTGATGATTAGTGATGTGGAGCATCTTTTCACATGCCTATTGGCCATATGAATTTATTTGGAGAAGTGTCTTCAGATCCTCTGCCCATTTTTTCATTGTATTATTTACTTTTTATTTGTTAAGCTGTGTGAGCTCTTTATATATTTTGGATGTCAACTCTTTATCGGATGTCATTTATGAATATATTCTCCCATACTGTAGAATGCCTTTTTATTCTTTTGATGGTGTCCTTTGCTGTACAGAAGATTTTCAGCTTGATATAGTCCCACTTGCTCATTTTTGCTTTTGTTTCCCTTTCCTGGGGAGATATGTTCATGAAGAAGTTGCTCATGTTTATGTCCAAGAGATTTTTGCCTATGTTTTTTTCTAAGAGTTTTATAGTTTCATGACTTACATTCGGGTTTTTGATCCATTTCAAGTTTACTTTTGTGTATGGGGTTAGACAATGATCCAGTTTTATTCTCTTACATGCAGCTGTCCAGTTTTGCCAACACCAGGTGTTGAAGAGGCTGTCATTGTATGTCCATGTCTCCTTTATCATATATTAATTGACCATATATGCTTGGGTTAATATCTGGACTCTCTATTCTGTTCCACTGGTCTGTGGCTCTGTTCTTGTGCCAGTACCAAATTGTCTTGATTACTGTGGCTTTGTAGTAGAGTTGAAGTTAGGAAGCAAGTTCACCCCTGCTTTATTCCTTCTCAGGATTGCTTTGGCTTTTTGGGGTCTTTTGTGGTTCCATATGAATTTTAGAACTATTTGTTCCAGTTTGTTGAAGAATGCTGTTGGTATTTTGATAGGGATTGCATTGAATTTGTAGATTGCTTTAGGCAGGATGACCATTTTGACAATACTAGTTATTCCTACCCAAGAGCATGGGATGAATTTCCATTTCTTAGTGTCCCCTTTAATTTCTCTTAAGAGTGTCTTGTAGTTTTCAGGGTATAGGTCTTTCACTTCCTTGGTTAGGTTTATTCCTAGATATTTTATTCTTTTTGATGCAATTGTGAATGGACTGTTTTCCTGATTTCTTTTTCTGCTAGTTCATCATTAGGGTATAGGAAAGCAACAGATTTCTGTGTATTAATTTTTTATCCTGCAACTTGCTGAATTCTGATATTAGTTCTAGTAGTTTTGGAGTGGGGTCTGTAGTGGAGTTTTTTATGTACAATATCATGTCATCTGCAAATAGTGATAGTTTTGACTTTTCCTTTACCAATCTGAATGCCTTGTATTTCTTTGTCTGATTGCTATGGCTAGGAACTCCATTACTATATTGAATAAAAGTGGGGAGAGTGGGCATCCCTGTCTTGTTCCTGATCTTAGGTAAAAAGCTTTCAGCTTCTTGCTGTTAAGTATGATGTTGGCTGTCTGTTTGTCATATATGGCCTTTATTATGTTGAGGTACTTGCCCTCTATACCCATGCTGAGAATTTTTAGTATGAATGGATGTTGAATTTTGTCAAGTGCTTTTTTTCAGCATCTATAGAGATGATCATGTGGTTTTTGTCCTTTTTGTTGATGTGGTGGATAATGTTGATGGATTTTCTGATATTGTACCATCCTTGCATCCCTGGGATGAATCCCACTTGGTCATGGTGTATGATCCTTTTGATGTATTTTTGAATTTGGTTTGCTAATATTTTGTTGAGTAATTTTGCATCTATGTTCATCAGGGATATTGGTCTGTAATTTTCTTTTTTTTTGTGGGGTCTTTGCCTAGTTTTGGTATTAGATTGATGCTGGCTTCATAGAATGAGTTTGGAAATATTCCCTTCTCTTCTACTTTGGAAAACTTTAAGGAGAATGGGTATTATGTCGTCTCTATATGTCTCATAAAATTCAGCTGTGAATCCATCTGGCCTGAGTGTTTTGTTCTTGGGTAATTTTTTTATTACTGATTCAATTTCATTGCTGTTAATTGGTCTGTCTAGATTTTCTGTTTCTTCCTTGGTCAATCTTGGAAAGTTGTATTTTTCTAGAAAGTTATCCATTTCTTCTAGGTTATCCAGCTTGTTACCATATAGATTTTCATAGTATTCTCTAATACTTCTTTGTATTTTTGTGGTGTCTTTCATGATTTTTCCTTTCTGTTTCTGGTTCTGTTTATGTGTGTAGATTCTCCTTTTCTCTTACTAAGTCTGGCTAGGGGTTTCTCTATTTTGTTTATTTTCTCAAAGAACCAGCTCTTGGTTTCATTAATTTTTTCTATTGTTTTATTCTCCTCAATTTTATTTATTTCTTCTCTGATCTTTATTATGTCCATCCTTCTGCTGACTTTAGGCCTCATTTGTTCTTTTTTTTCCAGTTTCAATAATTGTGATTTTAGGCTATTCATTTGGGATTGTTCTTCCTTCTTTAAACAAGCCTGGATTGCTATATACGTTCCTCTTAGAACTGCCTTCGTTGCGTCCCACAGAAGTTGGGATATTGTGCTATTGTTTTCATTTGTCTCTCTGTATTGCTGTATCTCTGTTTTAATTTGGTCATTCATCCATTGATTATTTAGGAGCATGTTGTTAAGTGTCCATGTGTTTGTGAGCATTTTTGTTTTCTTTCTGCAATTTATTTCTAGTTTTATACCTTTGTGATCTGAGAAGTTGGTTGGTACAATTTCAATCTTTTTGAATTTACTGAGGCTCTTTTTGTGGCCTAGTATGTAGTCTATTTTGGAAAATGTTCCATGTGCACTTGAGAAGAATGTGTATCCTGCTGCTTTTGGGTGTAGAGTTCTGTAGATATCTTTTAGGTCCATCTGCTCTAATGTGTTGTTCAGTGCCTTTGTGTCCTTACTTATTTTGTGTCTGGTTGATCTGTCCTTTGGAGTGAGTGGTGTGTTGAAGTCTCCTAAAATGAATGCATTGCATTTTATTTCCTCCTTTAATGCTGTTAGTATTCATTTCACATATATAGGTGCTCCTGTGTTGGGTGCATAGATATTTAAAATAGATATATCCTCTTGTTGGACTGATCCCTTTATCATTCTGTAATGTCCTTCTTTATATCTTGTTACCTTCTTTGTTTTGAAGTGTATTTTGTCTGATAGGAGTACTGCAACACCTGCTTTTCCTCCCTATTGTTTGTATGAAATATCTTTTTCCATCCCTTCATTTTTAGTCTGTGTATGTCTTTGGGTTTGAGGTGAGTCTCTTGTAAGCAGCATATAGGAAGGTCTTCCTTTTTTATCTATTCTATGACTCTGTGTCTTTTGATTGGTGCATTCAGTCCATTTACATTTAGGGTGATTATCAATAGATATGTACTTATTGCCATTGCAGGCTTTGGATTCATGGTTACCAAATGTTCAAGGGTATCTTCTTCACTATTTAACCATCTAACTTATTATGCTATTATAAACACAGTCTGATGATTCTTTATTTCTCTCCCTTCTTACTCTTCCTCCTTCATTCTTTATATGTTAGGGGTTTTATTCTGTACTCTTTTGTGTTTCCTTTGACTGCTTTTGTGGATAGTTGATTTTATTTTTTGCCTTTAGTTAGTATTTGGTTGGTCTGCTTTCTTTGCTGTGATTTTATTTTCTCTGGTGACATCTATTTAGCCTTTGGAGTACTCTATATAGAGCAGTCCCTTTAAAATATCCTGTAGAGGTGGTTTGTGGGAGGCAAATTCCCTCAACTTTTGCTTATCTGGAAGTTGTTTAATTCCTCTTTCTAATTTAAATGGTAATGTTTCTGGATACAGTATTCTTGGTTCAAGGCCCTTCTGTTTCATTGTGTTAAATATATCATGCCATGCTTTTCTGGCCTGTAAGGTTTCTGTTGAGAAGTCTGATGATAGCCTGATTGGTTTTCCTTTGTAGGTGATCTTTTTTCTCTCTCTGGCTGACTTTAATACTCTGATCTTTGCCATTTTAATTATTATATGTGTCGGTGTTGTCCTCCTTGGGTCCCTTGTGTTGGGAGATCTGTGGACTTCCATGGTCTAAGAGCCTATCTCCTTCCCCAGCTTGGGGAAGTTTTCAGCAATTATTCCTTCAAAGATACTTTCTATCCCTTTCTCTCTTCTTCTTCTTCTGGTACCCCTATAATGTGAATATTGTTCTATTTGGGTTGGTCACACAGTTCTCTTAGTATTCTTTCATTTCTAGGGATCCTTTTATCTTCCTCTGTCTCAGTTTCTCTGTATTTCTGTTCCGTTAACAGTCTCTTGCATCTCATCCAGTCTGCTCTTAAGTCCTTCTATTGATTGTTTCATTTCTGTTATCTCCCTCTGGACTTCATCCCTTAGCTCTTGCATATTTCTCTGCAGGTCCATCAGCATGGTTATGAGTTTTATTTTGAATTCTTTTTCAGGAAGATTGATTATAACTATCTCAGCTGGCCCTCTCTCTGGGGTTGTTTGAATTATTTTTGACTGGGCCAGGTTCTTCTGCCTTTTTGTGGTGATAGAAGTCATCGCTGGCAGGTGGCATGTGTGCCAGCTGTGAGAACAGAGTCCCTTCCTGCTTCTTGGTCACCTTGCCCTTCTCCTCTACCTGTGCCATTTACCCGCACACAGGGAGCAGTCTCTGGGTTAATCCTCTGAGTTGCTGCGGGCTGGGCAGCCCTTGGGATAGCCTAAGGCACTGTGGGGGTCACAGACACACCGGGTGTGTTCTCCTGTGAGAATGGCGCCCCTTCATGCCTTCCAGACTGTGCGCCAGCTTCCTCTGCCTGTGCTGGGCAGCTGCATGCTGGTGGCATCCTCTGGGTTTGTCCCGGATAGGTGCATGCTGGGAGAAGACTCTGTGTGGTTGCTGTGGGCGGGGCTGCTCCCTGGATGGTCCACAGCAGTGGCAGGTCAGCCAGTTTGCTTGCAGTGCCAGCCGGGGGGAATGAATGGCAGGCTGCTTATCTCCGTGAGGGGCTTTGAAGCTGCATTGCCACCCTGGGGGTTAGGGCACCTGAAGTTCCTTGAGATTCCCAACCTGCTGGGCTGAGAGTGCCAGGAGATTTTGTCCACCTGTTAAACCCTTGTCCCTTTAAGACTTTTAAAGTGCCAGATTTTCTTTTGTCCCAGCGGAGCTCATAGTCTCCATCTTGGATTTTACTTTTCTGTTCCTCTAATATCCAGTACACCATGCAATGTGTGTCTGTGCTACTGGTGCAGATTACTAGGGCTGGTTATTTAGCAGTCCTGTGCTTCCACTCCCTCCCCACTCTGACTTTTTTCCTTCTGCTGGTGAGTTGGGGTGGGGGTAGTGCTTGGGTCCCCCTGGGTCATGGCTTTGTATCTTACCTTTTTTGTGAGAGGCTGAGTTCTCACAGATGCACATGTAGCCTGGCTGGTGTACTGTAGCTTCTGGTCTCTCTTTTAGGAATAGTTGTATTTGCTGTATTTTCAAAAATATATATGGTTTTGGGAGGAGATTCCTGATACCCTACTCATGCTGCCATCTTGAGCGCCTCCTATCCATTCATATTTTAATGGGCATTTGGGTTGCTTCCATATCTTGGCTCTTGTAAATAATGCTGCAATGAACATAAGTGTGCATAAGGATGGTACAATTTTATATGTTCCATTAAATGTAACCAAAAACTACAAAGTAGATAAGAACACTTTTCATTCTTATTTGCGGATGGTGGGAAGGGGTGTTAAGGGATCTGCTTAACATTGACAAGGATCAGGGAATAAAGGAATCTTAGAGTTGAAAGAGTACTTAGTGGTCATCCACACCAACCCACTATCCCTTCAAGATCACTAGCTAAATATTGGTCATCCAGCTTCTGCTTGGACACTTTCTGTAATAAGGAGTTCACTGGGTCACAGCACAGTTGATTCCAATTTAGGACAGTTTGAATCATTAGCAAATCCTGGCTTATATTAAGCTGAAATCTGTCTCCTAGTAACTTCTAGCCTTCTGCCTTTGGAGCCACACAGAATAAATCTAATCTATTATACACATTCAAGTCCTTCAGACATTTGAAGAATGTTATCATATCCCCAACAAAAATTCTCTTATGCATGCTGTATTTCCCAGGTTTCTTGAACTGTTTTCATAGGACATGGCTTCCAAGCCTTTGCCATCCTTGGCTCTATTCACTGGCACTGATTTATCAATTTCTTTAAACACAGTGCTCACAACTGAACACTATATTATAGATTAGTGGTCCTCAGGCTTTTTTCTGTGATGTGAGAGAAGTCAAAGACACCTTTGGGAATGTAATGAAAACTAGGTGAACTCTCCCCTAAAGAATGTAGACAAAAAATTCTTCATTAACAAAGGTCCATTCAGGGAGTTTGAGAACTGGCTCAAATATAGAAACTGACAAGAATCTATCAATAGATCCTAACTATTAAATGGTGTTTATGGATTATAATTGATCTATTATCTTTCTTAATTGAATATTTGAGTATCTGAGGTTTCTTTTATCCCAGGTTTATTCATTTGAGTATTTAGCTTGTTAATTTTGGTAAATGGTGGACTGCCTCCCTTCTTTCCTTCCCCCCTCCCTCCAGTCCCCCTCCCTCTCTCCCTCCCTCCTTCAGTCCGTCCTTCCTCCTTCCTCTTGTTAATGAGATATCTTCAAAGCTTAGTGATTATTTAAATGTAAGTTTAGAACTTTTATATTTATCTTGTACAATTTTATTTTGATCATTTTGGCTCATTATCCAAGGCTGTTAAAATCTTTTAAAACCTTGGTTTGATACTTGTAGTATTAATCTGCAATCTGTCTAAGCATCACCACATCTGAAAATTTAGTTGGTATTTCTTTTAGTGTTTGTTGAAGACATTGATTAAAATGTTAAATAGTACAGGTCAGGGACAAAGTGCCCGAGGACCTCTCTCCAATATAATAGCTGTATCCTGTTAATATCTTCAAGCTCACATCTCTCTATCTTGCCCATGATAACAGCCTAAGGGACTTTGTAATAAGCCCTGATAAAAATAAAAAGACACTAAATCTTATGGCATTTCCTTGGCATTTACCAGGTTAGTACTCTAATTAGGAAAGGAAATGAGGATTATTAAAAGGAATTTGTTTTAACGTTGATATATTTATTGTTTTATGTAATAGTTGTACTCCTATGAAGATTTATCTAAATCATATCATATTAATAATAACTAATACATAGATCTTGTTAACAGGGACTGTTCTAAATTTTTAATATCCACTTACATATTTAACCTGACAACCCTATTAGGTAGGTACTATCATTATCCCCATTTTACAGATAAGGGAAAAGTCTGAGGGAGTTTAAAGTACCTGTGTGAGTTAAATAGCTGTTAAGGAACAGTAAGATTTGAACCCAGATAGTTTGTCTAGACAATTCATGTGCTTGCATAGACTTGTATTTAAAAATTCCAAATTCAGTGTAAGGAAAACTCCTGTATATCAACTGCAAATTTAGTTTCCTCTCTCAGGATTTCTACCCTGGTTCTTCATAGCATATCAGTCCAAGAGAATGAATAGAGCACACTTAGCACTTGACCTTAGCCCAGGAAAGAATGCTTTAAGATAGACAAGTTTCTTTCTAACCAGTAAATACAAGGGGGAAAAAAATCCTAAAATTTACTAAGATCCAATGCCTTGGTCTAGATGGAGATTATAATTTGGATATAAAGAACCTACTAGTCAAGTTCAGTCACTGCTGGGTGACTGGGGCCCAACTCCTCCCCTTTCTGTGTTGCAGTTTCTCCTGTTTTGTCCCAATCTCCTCCCTTCCTCCTAGGAATTATGGGAAAATGAAAATAAATGAAGACTATGTGAAGAGTGTAGAGTTTGAAAAATACTAGGAAAATATTAGACGCTATTAACATTGATCTGTCCTGAACAATAACCCATTAAAGACCAGTGAACACATTTTTAAGAATGAAAATAGTCAAATAACCAGCTTAAGTATGCAATTGCATCACCTTTTGAAAACACAGACATGCAAACCCAGCTAGAAAACTGTGCAGTTCTAAATTAAATGTGCGGATTAGGACTGCTGGCCTCATTTAAATTAAGAGTCACATAAATTGCCAGCTGCAAGTTCAGGGACTATTGTTGATAAGGGATTTTAACTATGGAGTGAATTCTTTTCAGGTTTTAGGTCAGACTTTATTTGACACATTGTCCCTGGTACTTTATTTTTCCTGAAAATGTATTTTATAAACTAACTGGGAAGGCCCTTAAATAACCCCAGTTAATATTAAATAAATACTAAAAGCTCATAGTATTTTAGAAACTGACAAGGTATCATAATATCTAAATGGATTTGTTGACCTTTAAAATGGAGCTTGGCTCTCATGTCTATTTGTCACAATTTCCTACTCATTTCCTTCCCCACCTTTTCCCCATTGTCAACTCTTGTTATTCTCAGTGGTCACGGCAAAAAATATATATTAGTTTGAGGTGCTTAATATGACCAAAACAACACAGATTGGCTGGTCATCTCTCTTCCTTACTGAATTATTTCTTTTTTTAAAGTATAACTGACATACAGCATTATGTTAGTATCAGATGTACAACATAATGATTTGATATTTGTATGTATTGTGAAATGATCTCATTAACATCTATTTACTAGGTTGACATCTTTTTCTAATTGGGCTCATTACAGACTCTCTAACAGAATAAAAATCTTTAATACAAAACTTGTACCAACAAACAAAATCTTGTTAAGAAGTTCATTTTTATCTTTGCCCTAACTCCTCAAGAGAATGCTCTAGTGATAATATCCAGTCCAACTGTATATTTTCTACATGTGATTAAAATGCAACAGGATTATCTGATTGCATAAGCTTAAAAGTGGTCTTTTATGAAGTAAACGGGCATTAGTGTTAATGTCAAGAGAGAAACTAATTTTTGGAAGGGAGGAATGAATACAAAGATGAGTTAGGGTAAACTGGATGACTGAGTAAGTCAAGCTAGGATGGAGAAGTAAGGAAAGCTGTATCTTATATTTAGTATTAAATAATAATTCTAAAAATCTTTCTTAAAGTGTTGAAGTGCCAGGCCTGAGAGAGAGGAAGAAGATCTCTGAAATAGTGGAGTCAGTTTACATTTCTATCCTGTTTGTACTCCCCACTGCACGTAACTTCCACATACAGACGTGGGGATGGAGAGAGATCTTCCAAAAGCATCTGATATATAATAGTGAAATATTAGTAAAGACTTAAAAGTCCCAAACTGAGGCTGTGTTTAAAGAACTTTTGGTTTAGTTATGTGATGAAAGACTTGCTGTCATTTAAAATATTGTGAATTTAAAACTTAGTGATAACTTTGATTATAAATATGATTATATTGTTAGGTTAAAATATTAAACAGTATATAAAAATCAAAACAATAAAAACAAAGGAAAATTATTGGAAGGAAATATATCAAAATGTTAATGTGGTCATCTCTCTGTGGTAGAATTATGAGGGTTGCTACTTTTTTTTTGCTTATCTTTATTTTCTAAATTTTCTAAAAAGTACACTGCTGGAATAATAAAAATGAAAGTTAGTTTTTAAAGAATTGTCTTGCCAATGGGTTTCAGCCCTGCACCAGTTAACAATGGAGTCAATGAGATGGAAAAAAATGACAGCGGAACGTTCTTGGGGTAAAAGGGTTTATACTCAACTTTATTCACACAGTGGCAGGTCTCAGTCTCTGTCCTCAGCACTGCCACCTCTCCAGTCTCTTCTCTCCTGCAGTCATGCAGCTGTGCAACCATGCCAACATGTTGCCCAGAGCACTGGGCAGAGCTCTTTATATAGAGTCAATAACAATGTATTGTCCATACGTGTGTAGTAAGGGAGCCCACCAGGGACAGGTGAGAATCCTGACCATAGGAACCTTCAGTTTCTCCACAAGAATACAATGAATGAAAACGTTTTCTCACCTTTAAAGAGATAAAATGTTGTAACTTTTTAATGCATGTCTTTCACTGTTATGATGAACAGAATTTATTAAAAACCTAGTTTGTTGTATGTGTGAGTATATATGAATGTGTTGGGGGATGGTCTTGGATACACAAAGTTAAACTTAACATTTTAAATTAATCATATTGTTAATGTCTGTTACACTAGGACCTCCTTATAGATCATGCAGAGGACAAAATCATTATGAGGTATCGTCCTTGTTTACGGAAGGCTCACATCTGATTGTAGAAATAAGGCATGAACATGTGGAAATGTCAATAATCATCTCCATGGCTAGTGGAGGTATTTTTCCTCAAGTCATTACATAGTGTTCCGTTCATATAACTTCATGATCAGGAGATGCTTCTTGAGAGGACCTGTGCACTTGAAAACATCTTAGTCAATCTTTCTGGAATTTTATCTCGGTAATAACCATGCATCACAGGAATCTGAAGAGGTAAGGCATTTTTTCCATTAAAAAAAATCAAATCAAAACTGATTCAACAATAAGATAGGGGCTAAATCTTTACAGGGTTTATTTTTTATTTTGTTATCATTAATCTACAATTACATGAAGAACATTATGTTTACTAGGCTCTCCCCTACCCCAAGTCCCCCTGACAAACCCCATTACAGTCACTGTCCATCAGCATAGTAAGACGTTGTAGAATCACTACTTGTTTTCTCTGTGTTGCACAGCCCTCCCCTTTCCCCCACCCCCCACATTATACATGCTAATCATAATACCGCCTTTCTTCTTCCCCACCCTTATCCCTCCCTACCCTCCCATTTGCCCCAGTCTCTTTCCCTTTGGTAACTGTTAGTTCATTCTTGGGTTCTGTGATTCTGCTGCTGTTTTGTTCCTTCAGTTTTTCTTTTGTTCTTATACCCCACAGATGAGTGAAATCATTTGGTATTTGTCTTTCTCCGCTTGGCTTATTTCACTGAGCATAATACTCTCTAGCCCCATCCATGTTGTTGCAAATTGTAGGATTTGTTTTCTTCTTATGCCTGAATAATATTCCATTGTGTATATGTACCACATCTTCTTTATCCATTCATCTACTGATGGACACTTAGGTTGCTTCCATTTCTTGGCTATTGTAAATAGTGCTGCAATAAACATAGGGGTGCATCTGTCTTTCTCAAACTGGAGTGCTGCATCCTTATGATAAATTCCTAGAAGTGGAATTCCTGGGTCAAATGGTAAGTCTATTTTGAGCATTTTGAGGAACCTCCATGTTGCTTTCCACAATGGTTGAACTAATTTACATTCTCACCAGCAGTGTAGGAGGGTTCCCCTTTCTCCACAACCTCCCCAACATTTGTTGTTGTTTGTCTTTTGGATGGTAGCCATCCTTACTGGTGTGAGGTGATACCTCATTGTGGTTTTAATTTGGATTTCTCTGATAATTAGCAATGTGGAGCATCTTTTCATGAGTCTGTTGGCCATCTGTATTTCTTTTTTGGAGAACTGTTTGTTCAGTTCCTCTGCCCATTTTTTAATTGGATTATTTGTTTTTTGTTTGTTGAGGTGGGTGAGCTCTTTATATATTTTGGACTTCAAGCCTTTATCGGATCTGTCATTTACAAATATATTCTCCCATACTGTAGGGTACCTTTTTGTTCTATTGATGGTGTCCTTTGCTTTACAGAAGCTTTTCAGCTTGATGTAGTCCCACTTGTTCATTTTTGCTTTTGTTTTCCTTGCCTGGGGAAATATGTTCATGAAGAAGTCACTAATGTTTATGTTCAAGAGATTTTTGCCTATGTTTTTTTCTAAGAGTTTTATGGTTTCATGACTTACATTCAGGTCTTTGATCCATTTTGAATTTACTTTTGTGTATGGGGTTAGACAGTGATCCAGTTTCATTCTCTTACATGTAGCTGTCCAGTTTTGCCAGCACCATCTGTTGAAGAGACTGTCATTTCCCCATTGTATGTCTATGGCTCTTTTATCATATATTAATTGACCATATATGTTTGGGTTAATGTCTGGAGTCTCTAATCTGTTCCGCTGGTCTGTGGCTCTGTTCTTGTGCCAGTACCAAATTGTCTAGATTACTATGGCTTGGTAGTAGAGCATCAAGTTGGGGAGTGTGATCCCCCCACATTATTCTTCTTTCTCGGTGTTGCTTTGGCTATTCAGGGTCTTTGGTGGTTCCATATGAATTTTTGAACTATTTGTTCCAATTCGTTGAAGAATGTTGTTGGTAATTTGATAGGGATTGCATCAAATCTGTAGATTGCTTTGGGCAGGATGGCCATTTTGACGATATTAATTCTTCCTAGCCAAGAGCATGGAATGAGTTTCCATTTGTTAGTGTCCTCTTTAATTTGTCTTAAGAGTGTCTTATAGTTTTCAGGGTATAGGTCTTTCACTTTTTTGGTTAGGTTTATTCCTAGCTATTTTATTCTTTTTGATGCAATTGTGAATGGAATTGTTTTCCTGATTTCTCTTTCTATTGGTTCATTGTTAGTGTGTTAATTTTGTATCCTGCAACTTTGCTGAATTCCGATATCAGTTCTAGTAGTTTTGGAGTGGAGTCTTTAGGGTTTTTTATGTACAATATCATGTCATCTGCAGATAGTGACAGTTTAACTTCCTCTATACCAATCTGGGTTCCTTGTATTTCTTTGTTTTGTCTAATTGCCATGGCTAGGACCTCCAGTACTATGTTAAATAACAGTGGGGAGAGTGGGCATCCCTTTACAGCGGTTTTTAATTTCTCTTTGGGCCAGCTCAGCTTTTTGGACCTCCTTCTACTAACCAGCTCTGACTTTGTTTTTTCTAATTAAGGCCTAGCACTTGTGTCCTGATTCTTTTTGGTAGCTAATCCAACACTTCAACCTGTCCTGGCTTGTTACAGGCAGAGATGAGTGAAAAGATGCCCCCGCCCTGGTCTGTCATAACTTAATACATCTTATCAGAGCACTGGGATAAGAGCTGTAAAGATGTCCAGATAGAGAGCTAAAATCAGCCTGGTATTTGAAAAGGTCTATTTTGAGAAGCTACTCCTAACATGTACTAAGCTATGAAGGCAACATTATGTTGTCTTTCTCGAGAAATGTCCCACATTTCAAATTTAGATTCCACAAGCAAATCTCTAACCTGGCTCCTTATTATAATCATGACTGTTATTACTGCTTAGACCCATACTGAAGAATTAAAATTACATGGCATACAAATTTTGGAATGAAACTTGTTTCCTTTCTAGTGGGAACCTAACCTAGATACTCACATAAAAGAAATTTAGAAGTATTTTGGGAGAGGATGAGGGAGGGAAAACAGTAGAGGGGGAGAGAAAGAACATTTTAGGATTTTCCTAGAGAAACTGTGAAGAAACTTCACGGAAAGTCCCATATGGAGTACGCTGAGGTGAGTGCCACTCTGACAATGGAATGCCAACTTAACATTAATTCAATTCAATGAAGGGTCCAACCCTACAAAGGTGCATCTGCTAAGGTCTCATCCACTACTGACCTAGATGGCCTGGGTTCCTTTTTCTTCATCTTCTTCCCCTATTGTTTCTTCGTATTGTGTATAAATTTAAGAGCTTTGTGATTAAGCTGGAAAAAAATGAGACTTCTTTTTAAGGACTGTTATTACTGTCTTAAAAGAACGTGTATGGTTGTGTTTCCTGTACAGTACTACCCAGCGTAGAACTTGCAGCTCTTTTTCTAATTCTTGGCCATTCTAAGAGGCAAATTTACAACAATATCTTTAATTGGTCCAAACACATACAGACATTTGGAAAATAATAATATGACTATTGTTGTTATTGAATTTGCCAAATACTCTTCCTCATTGCAGAGTGAACCTGACTGAGGAGGTTAATTAAGCAAAATATGTTCAGTAAAATCATTACCTTAAGATTCAGAAAATTGTCAGTGAATATTAAATTACAAATATTGAAGTAATGCACAGAAATTTTCTTGATCATAAATGACTAAATTATAAGGCAAACTCTTAAGAGAGACTGTAAGCAGTTGGAAAGCTCACTTATTTATTGGTAAGAAGGTACTCACTAATTACGTTCATAATTCTTTTCAGTACTTTTCTTCATAGTTCTCCCTATCCCTCCAAACCATAGAAATGGGTGAAATTGACTACTGCTCAGGGGTTTATTGAACTGAAATAGTAATTTCATTTTTCTTTTTCATTTTCACCCAAAAAGTTTATGTAGACTTTTTAAGTATCATGTTTCAATCTCTTGGGTATCAAGAGAAGTAATTGTAAACAGAATAGCATGTTTTGTAGACTATATGATGCTTCAATAGTTTGGCAGAATTTTATGCCGTTTAAAAAATCTATTTTATTGAGGCATAACTACATACAATTTTAAAAATTGCCATTTAAAATGCACTGTTCAATAAATTTTGAATGAATAGAGTCAGGTAGCCACCACCAAAATCAAGATGAAAAACATGTCCATCATTCAAAAAGTCCCCTTGTGCTCCTGGACAGTCTCCTCCAATCAGCCCCTGACTCTGGAAGTGACCTTTCTGTTACTATAGTTTTGCCCTGTCTAGATTGACGTATAATGGAAATCAGTAGCTTTTTGTGTGTCTGGCTTCTTTCTCTTAGCATAATGCTTTTGAGAGTCATTCATATTACTGAATCAGTAGTTTGTTTCTTTATATTGTTGAGTAGCATTCCATTTTATGGAAGTATCAGTTTACTTACCCACTCACCTTGTTGGTAGATCGCTGGTTTGTTTCCAGTCTGGGACTATCATGAATAAAATTGCTATGAAACTTTCCATGTAAGTTTTTGTGTGGACAAATGTTTCCATTTCTCATAGGTAAATGCTTAGCAGAGAATTTTCTGGATCATATGTGAAGTACATGTTCAACTTTATTAAAAAGTCGAATTATTTTCCAAACTGGTTATACCACTGTATTCCCACCAGCAATGTGTGAGAGAACCGGGTACTCCACATCCTCACCAAACCTTGGCATATTCTCTGTCTTTTTAATTTTCATCATTCTAGTGAGTATGTGGCAATATTTCATTCTGGTTTTAGTTTTCACTTCCTTAGTGGCTAATGCTGTACATCTTTTCATGTACTTATTTGCCATTCATTTATCTTCCTTGGTAAAGTATATGTTCAAATCTTTTGCACACTTTTTTATTATACTGCTTAGCTTAATGTTGTATGGTAAGAATTCTACATATTCTGTTTACAAATGTCTTTCCAGATATTGTTTTGCACTATTTACTCCCAATCTAATTAGTGCTCCCAGTGAAATGATTAGTACAGTCAAGCTAATTGACAACTCACCTCCTGAAATAATTAGCATTTTTGTGTGTGTGTGATGAGTACCCTTGAAATCTACTCTTTTAGCATACTTCCAGCATTCAGCACAGTGTTGTTAAGTATGGTTATCACGTCTGCATTAGACATATCTCTAGACTTATTCACCCTATGTATCTGCAACTCTGTACCCTTTAACCACCTTTTCATTTCCTCACTGTCACCTCCCCAACCAACCCTGGTAACCACCATTCTCCTCTCTGATTCTATGAGTCCAGCCTTTTCTTTTTCTTTTTTTAATTCTATATATGAGTGAGATCATACAGTATTTGTCTTTCTCTGTCTGGCTTATGTCACTTAACATGATTTTTTCAAGGTTCATCCATGCAATGGCAGGATTTCCTTTTATCTCATGACTTAATAATATTCCATTGTGTATATGTACCACATCTTCTTTATCCATTCATTTGCTAATGGACACTTAGGTTGCTTCCATATTTTGGTGATTATAAATGTCTCAATGAACATGGGAGGGCAGACATCTCTTCAAGACCCTGTTTTCACTTCCTTTGGATTTCATTTCTTTGCTAGAAGTGGGATTGCTGGATCATATGATTTTTCTATTTTTAATTTTTTGAGAAATCTCCATACTGTTTTCCATAATGGTGGTACCAATTTACATTCCCACCAATACTGTACCCTTTTCTCTGTATCCTCATCAACACGTTTTATCTTTTTTATAATAGCCATCCTAATAGTTGTGAGGTGTTGTCTCACTGAGGTTGTGATTTTCATTTCTCTGATGATTAGTGATGTGGAACACCTTTTCATATACATGTTGTCCATTTGGATGTCTTCTTTCAAAAAATATCTATTCAAGCCCTTTGCCTATTTTTTAATGGGTTATTTGGATTTTTTTGCTATTGAATTGTATGATTTGCATATCGTATGAGGAAAGGATCTTATTGGCTGCTATAAGGCCCACCTTATATATTTTGGGTATTGATCCCTTATCGGCTAGTCTACAAATATTTTCTCCTATTCTGTAGGTTTTTTTCATTTTGCTGATTGTTTTCTTTGTTGTGCAGAGCTTTTTGGTTCGATGTGGTCCCATTCATTTATTTCTGCTTTTTTTTTAGCTTTTGCTTTTTGTGTTATATTGAGAAGTTGCTAATTTTGCTTAGTTGTCTATCTATTTGTGTTTTCTTGTAAGTCACTGAACTTTAAGAGGACTAGTCTCAGTCGCTTCTCAGACAATTCATAGATCTCTATTTCTTTAGGATCAGTTATTGGAGTTTTATTAGTTTACTTTGGCCGTACCCTGTTCCCTTGATTATTCATGATCCTTGTGACCTTTTATTGGTGTATGTGCATTTAAAGTATGTGCATTTGAAGAAGTACAGACCGGTTTCAGCAGGGAAAGCCAGCCAGCCCATCCAGAGATTCTGGTAATGTCCGTGGGCCGGCTTGCTGCTGGGTGCCTCATGCAGGCAGATCTGGTGCCTGAGTTAGCAGGTGGGAGGGCCTGCTGCCTGAGTCCACCGGAGGGTGGGCCTGCAGCCTGGGTCCCCTGGGTTGGGCCTCTCAATTGGATCCACAGAGTAGGCAGCATGGTACTTAAGTCCAAGGTGGTAGGTTTAGGACCTGAGTTCACAGAGGCAGGCTTGGTGTCTTTGACTGCAGTGCTGGGCCCGAAGCTTGGGTCTTTGCAGGGCCAGCCTGGTGCTGGGGTGGGTCTAGAGCTTGATTCCAAAGGAGCAGTCCAAGAGCCAGTCCATGGAGGCTGGTCCAGAACCATGTCTAACGAGGCAGGTCTAGACCCTGGATCCAGTGGAGCCTGGGGCTAATGGGTTAGTCTGACACTGGGGTGGGCCTGAAGCCAGAGAACCTGGCCTGTCTTTGGTGGGGGCCTGGTCCTGGGTCTGCAGTGAAATTGTGTTTACTTAATTCTCCTTCTTCCACTGGCAGTGTCTCTCTCTCTGCACTGAGCTGCCCAGGATTGGGGAAGCGGTGATGGGGTAAAATGAAACTGTCTTTCCTCCCCTCTTGAATGTACCTTTTCTTATTTCTGTGCTCTACCTAGGTGCTATAAGCCAAATCTGGAATCCTTATCTTTTCTTGAAGGTGTTATTGTGTGTGGATATTTGTTCAAATTGATGTTTCCATGAAGGGATGACCACTGGAAACTTGTTGACATCTGAAAGTCAAACGATAAGTTTTAAAATTTTTAATTTTTTCAATTGTCTGTTGCTTCTACATAGAAATGCAATTGGTTTTTGTATATTGACCTTGTATCCAGTGTCCTTGTTAAATCACTTGTTAGTTCTAGTTGGGTTTGTTTATAGATTCCTTAGGATATTATATATGTATCATCATGATGTCTGTGAATAAAGGCAGTTTTACTTCTTTCTTTATGGTCTACATGACTCTTACCTATTTTCTTTTCTTACTGCACTTGGTGGCACTACCAAGTACCATGTTATATATAAAGTGGCAGAGTGAATATTCTTACCTTATCTGACATCTTAGAAAGCATTTGTTAGCTCTAGGTTTTTTTGTAGATGTACTTCATCATATAGAGAAAGTTCCCTTATATTTACAGTCAGCTGAAGGGCTTTTTCTTAATCATGAATATTTGTTGAGTTTGTCAACTGAATTTTTGCATCTATTGAGATGATCATATGATTTTTCTTTTGTTTGTTGATATGACAAATTACACTGATTGCTTTTTGTATTACACCGATTGTTATATCTTGTGATAAACCCTACTTAGACATGATGTATTATCCTTTTTAAAAAGTATTGCTGGATTTGATGTATGAAAATTTTGTTCAAGATTTTTGCATCATGCTCATGATAGATACTGGTCTGTAGTTTTCTTTTTGCATAATATCTTTGTCTGGTTTTGGTCACTGGGTAATGCTGGCCTTGTAGTGTAAGCTGGTAATTACTTCCTGCTCTCCTGTTTCCTGAAAAGTTTGTGTAGCATTGGTATGATTTCTTCTCAGTATGTTTATATGTTTGGTATATTTCATCAATGAAGGCACCTGGACCTGAAATTTTGTTAGAAGATTAACTATAAATTCAATTTCTTTGATTTAGGGCCACTAGATTTTCTGTTTTCTTTTTCTTGAGTGAACTTTGATAGTTTGTGTTTCAAGATATTTGTTAATTTCATCTTAGTTGTCAAATATATTGACATAAAGTTATTCATCATATTCTCCAATTATCATTTTAATGTCTGTAGGATCTTTTTCCTCTCTTATTCCTGATATTGGTAAATTGAATCTTCTGTAGAGGTGAATTTCATTTATTTTTTCAAAGAAACAGTTTGTGGTTTTATTGATTTAATTGATCATTTTTTCACTTTCTATTTCACTGATTTCTACTTTTGATTTACCATTTTCTTCTTTCATCTTACTTTGGGTTAGTTTCCCATTCTTTTTCTAATTTTTTAGGGTAGAATCATGAATAATTGATTTTAGATCTTTCTTTTTTTCCAATGTCAGTATTTAATGTTATATATTTTCCCTGTAAATACTGTTTTAGCTTCATACTGCAAATTTTGATATATTCTTAATGAATTTGTCTTTATCCAATAATGAATGAAGATTTTGAAATATTGAATTATAACTGTGGACTTTGTCTAATTTTTCTTCTCAGGGTTTTCACTTCATGTATTTTGAAGCTCTCTCATTACGTACATATATATTTAGGGTTGAAATGTTATTGATGAAAGACTCCTATATCATTATGAGATAACCCTCTCTATCGCTGATAATAGTACTTCTTTGTATTAATATAGCCACTCCTGTTTTCTTTAGATTGGTATTAGCATGGTGTCTTTATCATCTATTTAACTTGTGTCTTAATATTTAAAGTTTTCTTTTTAATGAACAGTATGTAGTAGAATGTTGCCTTTTTATCCAATCTGTCAATATCTTCCTTTATAAAAAAAATTGAAGTACAGTTGACATACGCTATTATATTAGCTTCAGGTGTAGACATAGTGATTTGACAATTATATACATTTTGAAATGTTCACTATGATGAGTGTAGTTGTCATCTGTCACCATACAAAGTTATTGCAATATTATTGACTACATTCCCTATACTTCAGTTTTCATCCCTGGTTTATTTTATAACTAGAAGTTTGTGCCTGTTAATGCCCTTCATCTATTTTGCCCAACCACTCAACCCTTTCCCCTCTTGCAACTACCAGTTTGTTCTCTGTATTTATGTTTGTTTCTGTGTTTTATGTTTCTTTGCTCATTTGTTTTGTATTCTTTGTTTCATAGATTCCCCTATAAGTGAAATTATATGGTATTTGTCTTTATCTGACTTATTTCACTTAGCATAATACCCTCTAGGTTCTTCCATGTTGTCACAAATGGCAAGATTTCATTCCTGTCATGTATGTGTGTGTATATATATATATATATATATATCCACCACGTCTTTATCCATATTGATGGACACTTAGGTTGCTTCCATATCTTTGCTATTGTAAATAAAACTGCAATAAACAGGAATGCATATATCTTTTCAAGGCAGTGTCTCTTATTCTATGGGTAAGTTCCAAGAAATAGAATTAGTGGATTATATGGTATTTGTATTTTTGATTTTTTGAGGAACCTCCATACTGTTTTCTGCTTTCCATAGTGGCTGCACCAATTTACATTCCCAAGAACAGCGGACATAGTTTCCCCTTTCTCCACACCCTCATCAACACTTGTTATTTCTCATCTTTTTGATACTAGCCATTCTGACTTGTATTAGGTAATATCTCTTTGTGGTTTTGATTTACATTTCCCTGATGATTATTGATAGTGAGTATCCTTTCATGTGTCTGTTGGCCAACTGTATGTCTTCTTTGGAAAAATGTCTGTTCTGGTCCTCTGTCCATTTTTAAATTGGATTGTTTGTTTTTTTGGTATTTAGTTGTATGAGTTCCTTATGTATTTTGGATGTTTGCCCTTAACAAATATATGATTTGTATTTATATTCTCTTATACAGTAGGTTGCCTTTTCATTTTGTTGATGGTTTCTTTTGGTATGCAGAAACTTGTTAGTTTGATGTGGTCATGCTTGTTCATTTTTGCTTTTGTTTCCCTCACCTGAGGAGACAGATCCAGAAAAACACTGCTAAAGTCAATGTGCAGGAGTTCACTGTCTGTGTTTTCTTCTAGGGGTTTTATGGTTTCAGGACTTACATTAAGGTCTTCAATCCATTTTGAGTAGATATTTTTTGTATTGTGTTAAGAAATTGGTCTAGTTTTATTCTTTTTTATGTGGCTGTCCTGTTTTCCCAACACCAATTATTAAAAAGATTATCCTTTCCCTATTGTATATTCTTGCCTCCTTTGTCAACTGAATGTGGCTGTCCAGTTTTCCCAACACCAATTATTTAAAGGATTATCCTTTCCCTATTATATATTCTTTCCTCCTTGATTAATTGAATGTCTTCCTTTTAATTGGAGAGTTTGAAGGGTTTAAACCATTTACATTCAGTGTAACTGTCAGTATGGTTGAATGCAAATCTTCCTGTTACTATTTGTTTTCCAGTTGCCCCATGTTTTTTCTTTTTCTGCCTCCTTTTGAATAATTTAAGTATTTTCAGTGGTTTAATTTTATCTTTACTATTGGCTTGTTAATTACTCCTCTTTTATTTTTTAATTTTAGTGATTGCTTTAGTGTTTACTACATATCTTTAACTTATAATCATTTATTTTTTTTGCACTTTTTATTGAAGTATAGTTGATATATAATCTATATTGGTTTCAAGTATACAACACAGTGATTCACCTGTTACCCACATTATTAAATCCTCACCCCCTCTAGTGCAGTTACTGTCTGTCAACATAGGAGGAGATGTTACAGAATCATTGCCTATATTTTCCATGCTGTATTACCATCCCCCTGACCAACATATATTATGTGCAATATATTACTTTTACAAAATAAAATAAGTTTATTATTTGCTCCATCTTTAGAAACACATCAACATTTTTTCTACTGTATACACTTAAACTTAAGTAAATATTCTATGATCTCTAAGAAGGTGAAGTCTTTTCATTCATCTCTGATGTGGGCTATGATCATTTATTTTCAAATAATATTTCATATGTAGTGTTAAGAACCTTATATGGTATTCCTCCATTTCCCTCTTATGCCTGTTGTGCTGTAACTGTTATCAATTTACTTCTACATATATATTATTGTGTACGTAATACATTATCATTATGTTTGCTTTAAATTGATGTTTATCTTTTAAGTGAGGGAAAAAATGCATAATCTATTTCCCAACATAATCAGTTATTTTTCCAATGTTTTTTATGCCTTGTTTATATCCTAACTTACTAATTCATGTACTAATATTTTCTTTTCTGTAAGAAATTTAAAAAAATTCTTTTCTTGTAGAGCAGGTATGGTTCCATTGAATTCTCTCACCAAAAATACACCTTAGCTGGGTGGGGCAGTGGTGGTGAAACAGTCTAGAAAGTGTATTTTATAATAGCTTCTTAAGTGATTCTGATAGATCTCTTCCTATGAGAGCTTGTTAAGGCCTGGAACATGATACGGATTCCCATTTTAAAAATTTTCCCTGATGTTCTTTCTAGATGATATAATAAATTTATACTTGGAATTGTCCTATGATGGAATACCATGCAACCGTTAAAAGTAGTGTTTCCAGAGAATATTTGTGGACATTGGAAATGTTTATAATTATAAATGTTTTTATCAGTCAGAAATACTGAAGGCTGATATTTCTGGCTGGTAGATTCCAGGAGATTTTTACTTTCATATTCTATTCTCCATTTTTCAAATTGTCTGCCATAAGTGAGGTTGTATTAAGAAATTCACACAATATAGATATGAGGTTGCTTCCCCAGAAGTAACCCCCTCACTTTTCATTTTGGTGTATACTACCCAGATTTTTCTCTGTGCATTTAAATACATATAGAAACATAAATTTTAATACAACATACAATCTAGTGCATATTACTCTGCAACTTGAGGTTTTCACTGACTACTTTTATGTCTATATATATTTATATATATGCATTATATATATATTTATATATATATTTACGTCCTTCTCTTCTGTTGTTGCATGGTGTTGCCAAAATTAGATATACTATGGTTTCACTATTTTCTTATAGATGTACATGCATATTGTTTCAATTTTTTGGTATAGACAAAGTTGTAGTGGATCTTCATATAGACATTTTTTAGTGCACTTTAAGGTAGTTACCAAGAAGGGGAATTTCTGAGTCAAAGGCAAGGCACAGTTTACATTTTAATAAGTACCAACATATTGCCCTCAAAAGAGGTTGTATTAATTTATGCTCTCATTAATAGCACATGACTTTCTGCACATATTTGCCAACACTTGAAATTATAAATCCTTAAAATTTTGCCAATTTTGTGAGGGAAAAATATGCATGTTATTTTAATTTGCACTTCTCTAGTTCTTGAGTTTCTGCCTTTTATCAGCCTTACTTTTGTCATTTGCATTTCCTTCTGTCTCATTTGTCTCTTCATCTCCTCTCCCCCTATTCTATAGGGTTGTATTTTCTTAGTGATTTAAGGTGTTATTTATATATTTTGGATATTTTTTATGTAATACAGGTTCCAAAGTTTTTCTGACAGCTTATCATTTGTAGTTTATGGAACAGAATTGTCAATTTGATATATTCAAATATTTTTTCTTTATGACTCTTGAGTTACTTGCATTTCTTTCTGTGTTTTCCTGTATTTTAAAAATTCTTAGAGCTCTTTTTTAAATTTGCTTTTTAAACTATGTGAAAATTAACTTTGTAAATGATATGATGTAGACATCTAACATAATGTCTTTCAAATGACTAAGTAGTTGTCCAAACACTGTTTATTAACCTTTCCCCACTGACCTCAAATGCCATCTTCCTCATATATGAAATTCCCGTATATACATGACACTGTTTCTGTATTCTCTCTCCTGTCCCATTATCTATGTTTATCTCAGTACTATGTAGATTTAACCTATAATTTTACAATATGCTTTGATATAGGGTAAGTCCCAACCCTTATTTCATTTATAATAAGAAAGGTTAAAAAATATATTCTTTCATTGATTAACTGCCTACTCTCCTTTCTTCTTTGAGTCCACATGATAGGGAGGTAAAATTAAAAATATCCATAGGCAAGATAAAAGAGCACGGGGAATGAGGGAAAGGACACACAAAAAAGAGAAATGCTCTCGACATGGTATTTTTCCCCCTGCACTTCAAGAAGCTACCCTACAAATTATGCCACATACAAAATAAGATAGCTTTTGTATGTTCAACCACTGTCTAAATCAAAGCTATCTCTGGCTTTCATTGCTAGCCAGTTAGCATTGATAGGAGTCATGTAAACATAAAATAGGAATGGATGGGAAATAAAAATATGAATCAATGGCGAGTGAACAATGACAAAGTGAACAAAGAACACAGAGAAAATAAAATACTTGTATTCTTATGGACCCACCTGGCAGGAAATCAAATTGCTTGAGTTTAGTGCATCTGTTGTATCCTTGTTTCTTTCTGGTATCTCTACTTACATAACTTGGTGTTTTATATGGATTATGGAGGGGTCAATTCCTTACTTAATTGAAATTACAGAGAAACAAAAAGTACTATTAGGGATATTACAATAATGAGTAACAGAAAACATATTAATTGGAAATTGGTAAGTATTAAAAGAGAACTGAGCAAATAAGTGTCTGTAGTGAAATATTCACACTACAGTTCAACCTTTATATCTAACCATTGTACACAGTGTGGTTATACTCAGCTTAAAATTGTACCTGTTTTCATAATAAAGCTAATGTTACACAAGTAGGAAAAGCTGTCATGTGGGCAAGGGTGGCTTAAGTCAACAGTTTATTGTTGACAATGAATTTAGTTGTTCCGGGTTGAAAAACGTGTTGTAGGACATGGTGATTGTCAAGGGGCTTGTGTCCAATGCAGTGTGTACTCTAGTTGCCCCTGCTGAATTTGTATTTTAAAACGTTCATAATCTGCTAGCTTCATGATATCTACCAATCTCTGTTTTTAAAACCAACTTTTTGTAAACCTGAAAGTGTAGAGAAACACAAAATTGAAAAATAGTAACTACGTATCAGATGATTTAATATGAATTGTGTAGCAAAACCCGTCTAAGTGGAGTTCATCCAGATAAACTGTGGGTATTGCCTAGCAAACTAGCTCTTACGAATCTTGCATCCGGTAGCTTCCAAACCACTCACGCTGAGCGTGGTCCTCAGCTAGGCAACGCGCTTCGGAGCTCGTTCCTCAGCGGGCGCCGACCAGAGGCCGGAGCCTGCGGGCGCTCTGATGCGGTTGCTTACGTTTAAGGGCTTCCCGCTTTTACCCGTTGGGCTGAGACTTTAACTGCCATCTGATTTTCCGGTCGGACTTCCTGCTCTGGCTAGTGCCCCCTGGTGCTCATCACCTGTACAATCGAGTAGTTTTGAGGAGCAAAGGGGTCCAAGGAGCCCACGGATGCTTCCAAGAAAAGCATCTCATTACTGAGCACTGGATGATGCAGACTTCCTCTGCGCCCCAAGCCACGGTATAAATTACATGTGTACACTCATGTTCTTCTAGAGAAAGGGGATCTTTCACTAAATTATCAAGATGGAAATTAAGTTTCAGTCACTACGAGCGCAAAAGTCAGCTCAGCTCTCTTAAGTTTGTGACAAAAGATGCAACAATATGTGGACCTTCTCTTTTCTCGAATCGCCCCGCACCGTCTTTTTCTGGCAAAGCAGAGTTCCCTAGGATCCTGGATTTCAGGAGGGCAGCCCGTCTTTGACAGCCAGAATTTCTATCTTGGGGAATGGAGCTCGGAAACTGGCTTTAATTGTTCTGGGAGGGAGGAGGATGCAAGGTAATTCGGCCTCCTTCCCCAATTCATTTAGGCAATATAAATCTTATGCGCAATGTTAGCAAAGTTTTTTTTTTTTTTTACTCTAACGGAAGGCGTGTTCAGCCCTCGGGCTCTCGCTTGGGCTCCGGTTCCCGGCTCCGCCTTTCCCCTCCAGCCCCGCGCCCCTAGTCACTCGACACTACTGCGGCTCTCCGTTAAAGATGGACAACAGATCATTTTTCATTGCCTGGCTACCCTAAGAGCGCTCTCGCCCCGGCAGAGCATGATGGGAGTCTCTCCTCTCGTCCTGCCTCCCTCTTCTTTTTTTTTTTTCCTTCTCTTCTTCCACAATTAATCCATAGATAATGATTCGGCTAGCTAGCACAGACTTGAGGATGGGGTTTAGCAAACCACGGTGACGCTCCCATCAACCTTCCAGACGGGGCGGTTTCCAGAGGAAACTACAGCTCCCATGAGCCATCAAATTAAGCCACCGCAGGGCATCATGGAAGTCATAGGCGCCTTCCTCCTGAGTCCCTTGTGCCCCTCAAATGTACGAACTATAAATCCCAGAGAGCCTCGGTCCTGGCACGCGTGCGCGGGAACCCCGCGAGCGGGGTGGGGGCAGGACTGCCCCAGGCGGCAGGGGGCGGGGTCGGAGCGGGCTGTGTGGAGGCTTCAGACTCCCGGCGCCATTTAGCGCGGAGCGTTTCCTCAGCGGACGCGGCTGTTCTACCTCGGCCACTCTGCACCCCCATCTTCTGTGACAGAAGGCGCCTGGTGGGGGTGACTGCTCTTTCCTCTCCCCAGCCCCTTCACCCAGTCCTCCCGGTCTCCTCTACTCTCGGCCCCGAGAAGCAGCGGAGCTCGGGCCCCGCGGTGAGCGGCCCTCCCCTCCCCACTGTTCCCTCCCTCCGTCAGCCCCCGGCACCGGCCCGGGAGGAGACGGCGTCTGCCAGGCCCGGGGCGGGCGGGAGGCCTCGGGGAAGGGAGGGCCGCTCCTCAGGTGCCGAGGCTTCGTGGCTTCGGCCCTTCGCATCCGGGCCATGGGCGCCCTGTGAGATTGGTGCCCCGGCCGGGGGCGCGTGTGGGAGGCGACCGCCTGCCTGACTGACCCGGAGCCTGGCCGCCCGCCCTCGCCTTCCTCGGCCCCTCCCACTCGCTCTGGCCCGGGAGCTGCCACCGTTCGGGAGCCCGTGCTCGTGCCTGCCGCGCGTCGTCGCCGCCTTCGGGGCCTAGCCCGCCCAGCCCGGGCAGCGGCGGCGGCGCTGCCGCCGCATCCGCTTCGCCTCAGTGCCGGCTCCGCGCCCTGCCCCTCATGACTGCGGCGCCCCCGCTGCCCCAGCCTTCCCGGCCGTTCGCCGCAGGATGGATGCGGACCGCGAGGCGCTAACTCCCGTGGCTCAGCTCCTCGATCGCCCGCCGACGAGCCCGTCCTGGGAGCTGCAGCAGCCGACGCAGCTGGGTCCCGTGTCCCGCCTCTCGTTCGGGGCGGCTAGTCAGTGTTGAGTGAGGAGCCGTCCCGGCTGCGGTAGCGGGACCTGCAGGCCTCCACCGCTTCTCGCGGGCGGCCCCGCACTCTCTCTTAATTCACAAATCTTAGCCAGCTCGCCCCGCTCCCGCCGACGACCATGTCCGGGGGTGCCGCAGAGAAGCAGAGCAGCACTCCGAGCTCCCTGTTCCTCTCGCCGCCGGCGCCTTCCCCCAAGAACGGCTCCAGCTCCGATTCCTCTGTGGGGGAGAAGCTGGGCGCCGCGGGCACCGACGCTGGAACAGGCCGGACTGAGGAGTACCGGCGTCGCCGCCACACTATGGACAAAGACAGCCGTGGGGCAGCCGCGACCACCACCACCACCGAGCATCGGTTCTTCCGCCGCAGCGTCATCTGCGACTCCAACGCCACTGCGCTGGAACTGCCCGGCCTCCCGCTCGCCCTGCCGCAGCCTGGCGTCCCCTCGGTTGTTCCGCAGAGTGCTCCGCCGGAGCCCCACCGCGAGGACACCTTGACCGCCGCCGCCGCGGCCCGGGTAGCCCAGCAGCCGCCCGCCGCGGCTGCCCCTGGGGAAGCACCCCCCGCGGGCCCTGCCGCCGCGACTGCCCGCAGCAGTACCAGCCGAGACCGCCAAGTTTCCCAGCCTAACCATGTGGGGAGCAGGGAGGATCCTCCGTCGGCGAGAAGTGGCAGCGGCGGGGGCAGCTCCAGGGAGCCACAGGAGGAACGGAGCCAGCAACAGGATGATATCGAAGAACTGGAGACCAAGGCTGTGGGAATGTCCAATGATGGCCGCTTTCTCAAGTTTGACATCGAAATTGGCAGAGGCTCCTTTAAGACAGTCTACAAAGGTCTGGACACTGAAACCACTGTAGAGGTCGCCTGGTGTGAACTGCAGGTATAGCCCCACTAACTTCTTTACTTTACAGTGGTTTGCATCCAGATTTGGCTCGGTTAAGCCAGTTTACTGAGTTCACCCTTTATATATCATTCTCACACTGTTCTGAGTTGGGGGGTGGCAACTCGTGGAGAATATTGAAACTAGAATTTGGGGCATGTCGCTGGATAGAGTAAGAATTCTTGGTAGCCTGAGAGATTTGCTACTAGGGGAGGAGTGATGAAAATCGCCTTAGAACAAACACATTGCCTGTTGGTATTGTTTTAGTGTCTGGCAGGAAATTTAGGATTAGTGGGGGAAGTTTTTAAGTTGGGAAAGTAGGGCCATTCTTGCCTTGTGCCTTTCAGTCTCATCAGAGGCTCTGCAGTGATTAGCCACTAGTGTGTTACATGCGGGCTTCCATCCCTGTGATCAGGCTATTCTTTTTAAATACGAATATATCTTCCTTTGGCTATATTTTAGTTGGAGGTTGCACAGGCATTCAATATAAAGTATAAAAATACTTTTCTTCTCTGGGTAAATGTCTTGGGACCACAGTAAAGTACAGTAAGTGTTATTATTTTTCCCCCTAATAATGTTTAAGCCTTATGGTAGCTAGCGGTTGGTCTGCTATTAAATAAAACTGGTATGTCTTCAGCCCATCCACTAAACAGTGAATAGTACAAGAGCCCATGTAAATTTATGTAAGTGCTTGGAGAGTTGTACTGCCTTTATCGTTGTGTTAATCTTGTTATGAAAGGTTTTTAAACCAAACTTTTCCACGAGTCCAAAGGAGTCACAGTGCTTCGCTTTTAATCTTTCCGGGAGGGAGAATTTTCAGGTGTAGATAATGGTGTCATTCTGGTTGACAGGTACATTCTAGGTTTAAATAGCTGGATTTGGGCTACTGGTTGCTTGACCTGAGGCAGCTTGATTGAATGTTGCCCTTACTAGGAAATGAACATAGGTTATTGGAAGGAGCAGCATTTCCCTCACTGAAAAAGTCAGCTACCTTATACATGAAAAATATCATAATCTGTATTCTTCTTGCCAAGAATGGGAACAGGGTGAAATAGAATATGAAAGTAACTGAGTGACTTACGAATTTACGTTAGCCATGAGCTAAAAGGTTGACACTTAACCCTTTGAATGTCAACTTAAAATGACCAAAGGCCATATCAAATGTGAAGGGAAATTAACTCAACATGTGGAAGGAATTAAACTTGAAAACTGACAATTTCTTTAGGAACATAATTTCTTTAGTTTTACAGTTAACGATGTAGAACTAATAAGGCATTGTGAAATAAAAACTCGATTTTTATGGTGGTTTATAGTTGGAGAGGTGGCAGACCTTTGGGAAAAAAAACAAACTTAAACTATTTTTCCTATTGGTCAGTCATAACTCAAAAAATTTAGGTGTGATTCCTTTTGGTTTTGGTTTACAGGCAAAAATTTAGTTTACAGGCAGACCCCTGTTCTTTTTTGTGCCAAGGGTGTCTGTTGCTACTGAGCCTGGATTTTATTCTTCTGTTTTAGTTTTAAATTTGAATTGGTGCTTTTAACAATTTTTTGTTCTTAATTGCTTACTGTACTCTCAAGACTGGACCCAAGTAAATGGTTATATAGATTAATTTTCTTAGTTACAGTAACTTTGCAGACTTCTCAGAATGTAATGTGTTTACCTTTACTACTACCTGGAGTTTTCTGATAGTTTATTATCTTTTTATTGAAGTATTGCTATGCAGTGTTAATGATGGTTTCAAATATGCAACAGTGGTTCAGCATTCACCCATATTATCAAGTCCTCACTCCCATAGTTTATCTTTGAACTAATGATAGAGTAGAAAAAACTCAATTTATCTAATATCACAAGAATTTTGCCTACGCTTCTCGTTTTTTCTTAGAACTCATGACTTCTTGGATTCTTGTACTCTGGGTAGACATGGGCAAGGTCAGGCTGAAGACTGGTATCCTTATATATAATATTGCCATATTATTTTTAACTTAAGGATTTGGCTGCAGAACCAAATGAATCCTAGCTCATTGAGTGGTACCCTGGTTTAGAAACTTCATATGTTGTTTGACCCTCCTACAGTTTTTCTTTTTTTTATTAAGGTATGATTGATATACACTCTTATGAAGGTTTCACATGAAAAAACAATGTGGTTACTACATTTACCCATATTATCAAGTCCCACCCATACCCCAATGCAGTCACTGTCCGTCAGTGCAGCAAGTTGCCAGAGATCCACTATGTCCCTTCTCTGTGATACATTGTTCTCCCCGTGATCCCCCACACCATGTGTACTAAACATAATACTCCTCAGTCCCCTTCTCCCTCCCTCCCTACCCACTCTCCCACACCCCTCCCCTTTGGTAACCACTAGTTCGTTCTTGGAGTTTGTGAGTCTGCTGCCATTTTGTTCCTTCATATTTGCTTCATTGTTATACTCCACAAATGAGGGAAATCATTTGGCACTTGTCTTTCTCTGCCTGGCTTATTTCACTGAGCGTAATGTCCTCCAGCTCCATCCATGTTGTTGCAAATGGTAGGATTTGCTTCTTTCTTATGGCTGAATAGTATTCCATTGTATGTATCTACCACATCTTTATCCATTTATGTGCTGATGGACACTTAGGTTGCTTCCATATCTTGGCTATTGTAAAAAGTGCTGCGATAAACATAGGGGTACATATGTCTTTTTGAATCTGAGAGGTTGTATTCTTTGGGTATATTCCAAGGAGTGGGATTCCAGGGTCAAATGGTATTTCTATTTTTAGTTTTTTGAGGAACCTCCACATTGCTTTCTACAATGGTTGAACTAGCTTTCATTCCCACCAGCAGTGTAGGAGGGTTCCCCCTTTCTCCGCATTCTCGCAAGCATTTGTTGTTCATAGTCTTTTTGATGCTGGCCATCCTTATTGGTGTGAGGTGATATCTCATTGTGGTTTTAATTTGCATTTCCCTGATGATTAGTGATGTGGAGCATCTTCTCATGTGCCCGTTGGCCATCTGAATTTCTTCTTTGTAGAACTGTCTCTTCATATCCTCTGCCCATTTGTTAATCGGGTTATTTGCTTTTTGGGTGTTGAGGTGTGTAAGTTCTTTATATATTTTGGATGTTAACCCCTTGTCGGATATGTCATTTATAAACATATTCTCCCATACTGTAGGATGCCTTTTTGTTTTGTTGATGATGTCCTTTGCTGTACAAAAACTTTTTAGTTTGATGTAGTCCCATGAGTTCATTTTTGCTTTTGTTTCCCTTGCTCTAGGAGATGGGTTCAGGAAGAAGTTGCTCATGCTTTTACTCAGGAGATGTTTGCCTATGTTGTCTTCTAAGAGTTTTATGGTTTCATGACTACATTCAAGTCTTTAATTCATTTTGAGTTTACTTTTGTGTGTGGGGTTAAACAATAATCCAGTTTCATTCTCTTGCATGTAGCTATCCAGTTTTGCTAACATCAGCTGTTGAAGAGGATGTCATTTCCCCATTGTATGTCCATGGTTCCTATATCATATATTAATTGATCATATATGGTTGGGTTTATATCAAGGTGCTCTAGTCTGTTCCATTGGTCTATGGGTCTGTTCTTGTGCCAGTACCAAGTTGTCTTGATTACTGTGGCTTTGTAGTAGAGCTTGAAGTTGGGGAGTGTAATTCCCCCTGCTTTATTCTTCCTTCTCAGGATTGCTTTGACTGTTTGAGGTCTTTTGTGGTTCCATATGAATTTTAGGACGATTTTCTCTAGTTCATTGAATGCTGTTGGTATTTTGATAGGCATTGCATTGAATCTATAGATTGCTTTAGGCAGGATGGTCATTTTGACAATATTAATTCTTCTTATCCATGAGCACAGGATGTGTTTCCATTTATTGATATCTTCTTTAATTTCTCTCATGAGTGTCTTGTAGTTTTCAGAGTATAGGTCTTTCACTTCCTTGGTTAGGTTTATTCCTAGGTATTTTATTCTTTTTGATGCAATTGTGAATGGAATTGTTTTCCTGATTTCTCTTTCTGCTAGTTCATTGTTAGTGTATAGCACTGCCACAGATTTCAGTGTGTTAATTTTGTATCCTGCAACTCTGCTGAATTCAGATATTAGATCTAGTAGTTTGGAATGGATTCTTTAGGTTTTTTTATTGTACAATATCTTATCATCTGCAAATAGTGACAGTTTGATTTCTTCTTTACCAATCTGGATTCCTTGTATTTTTTTGTTTTGTCTAATTGCCATGGCTAGGACCTCCAGTACTATGTTGAGTAACAGTGGAGAGAGTGGGCATCCCTGTCTTGTTCCCGATCTCAGAGGAAAAGCTTTCAGCCTCTCACTGTTCAGTATGATGTTGGCTGTGGGTTTATCATAGATGGCCTTTATTATGTTGAGGTACTTGCCCTCTATGCCCATTTTGTTGAGAGTTTTTATCATGAATGGATGTTGAATTTTGTCAAATGCTTTTTCAGCATCTATGGAGATGATCATGTGGTTTTTGTCCTTTTTGTTGATGTGGTGGATGATGTTGATGGATTTTCAAATGTTGTACCGTCCTTGTATCCCTGGAATAAATCTTATTTGATCATGATGAATGATCTTTTTGATGTATTTTTGAATTCGGTTTGCTAATATTTTGTTGAGTATTTTTGCATGTAAGTTCATCAGGGATATTGGTATGTAATTTTCTTTTTTTGTGGTGTCTTTGCCTGGTTTTGGTATTCGAGTGATGTTTGGAAGTATTCCCTCCTCTGACCCTCCTACAGTTTTTCATTTTGATTTTTAAAATGTGATTATCCTAGCCCCAGCATCCTTTATTACAGTGCTTGTCCAGTATTTTTTTGTTTTTGACTAGGACACTTGCCTAATAAACACATATATGGTAGGTTAGTGCTTGAGTTTTTGTCTGGGTGCAAACTAAAGGACAAGCCAAGGAATTACTAAAGTATTGGGAAAAAGGAAAATATATATACTTCTTACATATTTTTCACTGAATGTATACTCTAACATATATTTTTCTGTAGGAAAACAGGAGAAATACTGTGTTCAGTTGTCGAGTTAAGCATCTTAATGGATTTAAAGTGAAAAAAATCTTAGGTTATTCTGCCTGCTTGCTTTTTAAAAAACCTGAAGTTATAGAGCAGGTAAATCACTTACTTAAATTGGTGAAGAACAAAAATTAAAATGGTTAAGATACAATAATTCGGGAAATGTTAAAGAATTTTTGGTCTAGTAGATGGCTAATTAGTAAATCTCAAATGAAGCAATTCAGTTTTGGTGTGAAAGTCACTGTCAGATTTCTGGAGAAATATGATCCTGTAACCATGGCAGATCCTAGCCTTCTGGTTCAGGTATTATTTTATCACTTCAAATGGAGAAATAGGCTTTTTGGGTTGGAGAGTGGGGGAGTGTAGTAAACAAATAAAACTTGTTTGCCTTGAACTTGTTTTTAGAGCCACAGTATATATAGCTGTCTATTAAAACAGTTTGATACCATAGGATCTTAAGTGATAACTGACATCCTTTAAGACAGATTTTTTTATCTGGTTTTATTAAGCAAATTACATGCCTTAACACTAACTTGGCTTGGTCAGAAAATGTTACTGCTAGACTTTGCAGAGTTTACTTTGCTTTTCTGTGGGTGTTGGGGTTTGGGAGGCATCTTGTTTTATTAAGAAATGTAGCATAATTTGCTTTAAGAAAACAGTTATACACAGATTTAGGAGTGACTGACTTACTTTTCTCCCCAAGTTGCTAAATACTAAGTTCACCTTATACATTCACTTTATATATTGATTAGATTGTTTACAGATCTACTTGAAAGGGGAGGTCAAATAATAAATTTTGTTTTCTGGCTTTTAGTAAATTAAGGCTCATGTCTCATAACTATATGATAATCATGTTTTATAAGAAGTTTAGCAATGCTGCAGAAATGGGATGTGGTTCTGTGATTAAGAAACCATAACATTACTTTGCTGTAGTTCTTAAAATAACTCCATGAACTGAACCTTCCAGTTTGAATATTGAGGATTTCTTTATCTTTGCTTTTAAAATTTGTGCCATGTTCCTTTTCTTAAGGTGACAATCTGCAGTAATTTTCGGTGCTAGGAACTAGATTTCAGGGAGAAGTCTTTGGAGTTTGTTTTTTAATTCTCAAAGTCTGATGAGTGTAGGCAAAATTGTGATAACTCAAGGAGCTGCTTTGCAAATTAAAGAATGATTGGTGACTTGTTTGAAAAAATTACTTTTCCATTCTAAACAGAACAGAATAAAATTAAAGACAGGATGATTTTGGTTAGATAAGATTCGATTTAAAATATATGTAGATTTAATGCTGTAGGAAATAAACTTTGTGGTAAAGGAACTGAAAATTATATTTAGGCCGATTTTTAATGATGTATTTAGTTCTTACTTAGTGTTTCTGAGAAGGTTAAATGTTTTCCTTTTCTCTCAATCTTTTCCCTCACTTTTAGTATCACAGGTGTTTTTCCAGTGTAAGAACTGGCAGAGAGGTTTTTTTTAAAATTTTTCATTAAGGTATGTATCATTGATACGAAGGTTTCACATGAAAAATATGTGGTTAGTACATCCATATTATCAAGCCCTCCCCATACCCCATTGAAGTCACTATTCATCAGTGTAGTAAAATGCCACAGAGTCACTACTTGTCTTCAAGAGAGGTTGTTTTTGTATAAAACAAATTGGCAATCTGTTGTTGTCTGGTGACTTGAGTTCATATCTTGACTTCATATTGAAGTGCAAGAGCCTGCTGATTTTGAGGCTACCTATGAAGATTTGTTTGATTTGTTTACATTTATGCTTGAAAAATCATGTAGTAACTCTTCTATTGCTTCCGCTCATATAGGAGGAAGTTTGGGGTTGAACATGGTGTCATCAGTGCTTTCAAATTTAGTTTTACTTTTCCTCTGTCTGACTTATTAATTTCATGACCTGTCACTGTCCCAGATATTTCCAGAATTTAAGATCTTTTTCCTTTTGTGACCTTTCTTACAGTGTTCAAATTTGTTTGAAATTGTTTGTATTGTCTATTACACTAGCCTTCAAGCTCTTTGAAGATATAAGTAGACACTCAATATACTTTAATAAATAAGTTTTTTTCTCTAGATCTCAGGGTTGTTTCATCCATATTCCTTGCCTTTCTTTGGTCCACAGCAGATTCTCTAATGTTGAATTCAGAGAGTTCACTGTGGCATTATACAATACTGCACAATAGAAAAAAGCCCTAAGGCAATACACTTGGGTTCTGTGTAACCCGATTATCTCACCCTGAGTGAGTCTGTAGTGCTGATTTTATTAGTAGTAACATGTCTTACCAACTTAACAGGACTGAGGATCAATTGAACACTACGTGAAGATACTTTGAAAATGTGAAGTGTTATATACAATATAATAAAAGGATGGTGGTGCTAAAAAAAAATCCATTTTGAAGGTCATAGTTGTCACTTGTTACAAACTGGGCGTTTTAAACTTTTGGTTAAAGTTGGATTTTAGGAACTTTTTTGCATTGTCAACTTAGGAATTTTTTCAAATCTTAAAAGCGGAGCAGCTTTTCAGACTGAAATGAAGTTTCCAGAAGTTCTTAAGAGTGTGTTTATTTAGAAGAGGATGGTGCCCTTGACAGTTGGCACACTAAATTTTGTAAACAGTTGTACAATAATTGGTTTATTTGTACATTCTACCAATATGAGAGGAAAAATGTCAGTAATTTGCTTAGTTTTGTGATTGACTTAATTTAGATTTTTTAGATGGGCTTTCATGAAGAATTATTTTTTGATGTTGTAACTTGAATATTAGCATTGCAAGCCTGAGCTATTAAATGTGCTTGGCAAATGAATGTGCTTAGTGATTTTTAGAAAAGACTCTTCTGATAAACTGTTGTCATCACAAGCAAATACAGTTTTCTCAGAAATTTAAGAATTCTTAAGAAATTTAAGAATTAAAGAATAAGAAAGAGTGTTTGGAAATCTCTTTGGTATACCTATCATACTCAGGTTAGTTAAAAGAAATCACACTAATTATTACTATAGATGCCTTTTGTGTGGCCAAGGTTCAGCTTCTCAACAATAGATGAACTGGTTTTTGTCAGAACGTGCGTGGCGGATGGTCTTGTGTTAATCAAACACAAACTAATAGATGGACCCAATGGTGAGAGGTGAAACTACTTTAGTGAATCAAATAATTACTGGTGTGCACATTTTCTCTGTAAGTAGATAGAAGTAAACAGAGGGCATGGGATAATGGTAAGATCATCTTCATGGCTAATAGTTTTGAGCTAAATAACCTGAAGTATCCATCTCCAGGTGAATACTCTTCTTACTTGGGACTAGTACAGATCATTGTGGATTAAGGTAAATTTGGGAAATGCAACAGATCATCTCTAACATGGCTGAAGTATTCCTAGACATTAATATTTACATATTCTTTGAACTCTCCACACATCTCTCCCACATAATACTCAGCTATAGGCAGTGGAGTGTAACTAAGGGATTGTAAGCAAAAAATTAATTGGTTAGATTTGCAGAGTGGTAATTGTTGAGAATTGATTTATGGAGGATTTCAAGGGTCCTCCTTATACAATTAGTTAGGGTCTGAGTATGAGATTTCTGGGCCTGAATGAGAGCTGTAATAGAGGAGTAGAATCTTAAAATACTTAGGAGATTATATATGCAGGATTTAGTGATTCATTGACATTTGGAGGAAAAATGGAGCATGGATAGAGGGCGGGGATAGATGGTGGAACTGTCACCTGAGGGAGGGAATAAGAAAGAATAGGGTTTTTTTTTAAGAGGAGAAGAGGGGTATGGAGATGAATTTAATTTGACAGGTTGAGTTTGAGGTATTTGTGAAACCTCCAGGAAGAAGTTCAATAGGTAGTTGGATATATTACTGAAGCTCAAAGAATAGGTCTGAGGGAGAGATAGAGGCTGTTGATTCTCGTGTCTATTTTAGTCATGACTGAAATAATGGAAGTAAATGAAATCATCTAGGGAGAGGAGAGATATACACACACACGCACAGAGAGAGAGAGAGAGAGAAACAGAGGAAGAGACAGGGGAGAATAATGGTCCTAGGGCAAAATAGGAATAATTAATGGGTGGGCAAAGGGAAAATGAGCCCAGGGGTTAGACTAAATAGAACTCTAGCAAGAATGGTAATATCAAGGGAATAAAATTTCGAGAAAACAATATAGCAGAGAAGTTCGAATTTGCATAGTAGTAATTGTGGAGAATGGATTTTAGAAGGATTAAAAAGCAATAGAGAAATTAGTTAGGCTGTTGAAATTGTTTATCGTTTGGCAGTTAACAAGTCATTAATAACAAAACTCAGGATTGCCTAAGAGGATAGTTGAATAAGGCAGCATAATGTAAGTAGATGTAAGTCACTGGTAATTTGCTATATTTCTGCCCTGTTCATTAGCCTCATGTGGCAATTAAAATTGATAAAAATGAAATAAAATTTAAAAACTCAGTCCTTCAGATGCACTAGCCACATGTTAAGTGTTCAAAAGCCATGTGTGGCTGCCATATTGGATGGCACAGATATAGAACATTTCCGTCATTGCAGAAAGTTCTTTTAGAACATGTGTCTAGATCTTGTGTTCAGTTGTGCTTTTTTTAAGAAATAGCTTTATTGAGATAGAATTCACAAACTATAAAGAATATACAGTGGTGTCTTTATAACTTGTTACCCATTTAAAAAATGCATCCTCTATTAGCAGTACAAAACAGTCTTTCCTTTTTTAGAATAAGAATAAAAAATGTTACCACTTTGAAGAATTACATGTAGAATTAACAAAGATTAACATGTTACATTATATTTGGTGATCTTACAGAAGAGTGGAAAGTTTGCAGTGGGTTAAGGAAGTGGCTGAGGAAGGTTAGGTGGAGATACTAAGAGTACGCCATTTCTTTAGACAAGTTTGAATGAATTATGGGGCAAGAAAAATTGGGTAAGTAGAGAGCAGGATTGAGGATAAGATGGATAGATAAGCAAGGAAAGGTCTTGAGAGGTTACAGCATCAAAATACAGTATTTTATGTGCTTTCTCTGCCTCAGCATCCATCAAAAGTCTCTTCTAAGCCAATTAATGTTTTATTTTTGTTTATTCTTTGAAGATAAATTCAATGCAAATAAGTTTTCACATGTCACACCATTTATCCACTGTTTACTGATACTCAGTTGAGCATTGGGAGTAATGTGTTGAATCTTTTTTTTTTTTTTGGTATCGTTAATATACAATCACATGAGCAACATTGTGGTTACTAGATTCCCCCCATTATCAAGTCCCCACCACATACCCCATTACAGTCTCTGTCCGTCAGTGTAGTAAGATGCTATAGAGCCACTACTTGTGTTCCCTGTGCTATACTTCCTTCCTTGTGTGTGTGCTAATCGTAATGCCCCTTATTCCCCTTATCCCTCCCTTCCCATCCATCCTCCCCAGTCCCCTCCCCACTTTGGCAACTGTTAGTCCATTCTTGGGTTCTGTGAGTCTGCTGCTGTTTGGTTCCTTCAGTTTCTTCTTTGTTCTTATACTCCACAGATGAGTGAAATCATTTGGTTCTTGTCTTTCTCCACCTGGCTTATTTCACTGAGCATAATACCCTCTACTAGCTCCATCCATGTTGTTGCAAATGGTAGGATTGGTTTTCTTCTTATGGCTGAATAATATTCCATTGTATATATTTACCACCTCTCCTTTATCCATTCATCTACTGATGGACACTTAAGGTTGCTTCCATTTCTTGATCATTGTAAATAGTGCTGCAGTAAACATAAGGGTGCATATGTCTTTTTGAAACTGGGATCCTGCATTCTTAGGATAAATTCCTAGGAGTGGAATTCCTGGGTCAAATGTTATATCTATTTTTAGTTTTTTGAGGTACTTCTATACTGCTTTCCACAATGGTTGAACTATTTTACATTCCCACCAGCAGTGTAGGAGGGTTCCCCTTTCTGCACATCCTCACCAACATTTGTTGTCCCTAGTCTTTTCTATGTTGGCCATCCTAACTGCTGTGAGGTGATATCTCGTTGTGGTTTTAATTTGCATTTCCGTGATAATTAGCGATGTGGAGCATCTTCTCATGTGCCTGTTGGCCATCTGAATTTCTTCTTTGGAGGAGTGTCTGTTCATATCCTCTGCCCATTTTTTAATAAGGTTATTTGCTTTTTGGGTGTTAAGGCATGTGAGTTCTTTATATATTTTGGATGTTAACCCCTTGTCAGATATGTTATTTACAAATATATTTTTCCATACTGTAGGATGCCTTTTTGTTCTGCTGATGGTGTCCTTTGCTGTACAGAAGGTTTTTAGCACAATGTAGTCCCATTTGTTCATTTTTTATTTTGTTTCCCTTGCCCAAGGAGATATGTTCAGGAAAAAGTTGCTAATGTTTATATTCAAGGGAGTTTTGCCTATGTTTTCTTCCAAGAGTTTTATGGTTTCATGACCTAACAATCAGGTCTTTGATCCATTTTGAGTTTTTCTTTTGTGTATGGGGTTAGACAATAATCCTGTTTCATTCTCTTGCATGTAGCTGTCCAGTTTTGCCAATACCAGTTGTTGAAGAGGCTGTCATTTCCTCAAATATGTTGATTCTTTTAAACAGTTTTTTTCTCCTATAAATTCTGGCATTCGTACCACACTTGCATATTAATATGATGTGGTGATATATACTTTATATATTTTTTAAGTGGAGCATCTCTCTGAAATGATCATATTTGTATGTCACTTGAGGAAATGATTTGAAATAAATTCCACTGTAAGAAAAGTTCTGAATTACTTAAACACTGTTTCTAGGATGTGGCCAAAGTGGACTTTTCTACAACAGAAAGTCGAAATACTGCATATACTTCTTCAGGCTTTGTCTTTCTGTAGAGTGTTCCTTGCTAATTAATCTGGCAAGGTATTAATAATTACTAATATTATAAGAGCCCTTCTTTTGTGACAGGCACAGTGCTATGCCCAGAGCATATTATTTGTAATTGTAATTCTCAAAACAATGTAAAGCATATGTTTTCTTAATTTTGTATTTGAAGAAACTAACTCAGGTTTCATAACTTAAGATCACATGGCATTTTCTGAGTCCTTGTTCTTTATACTACAGAATACTTCAGTTAAGCCAAGAAGATGAGTTTGAATTCTAGTGGAATTCTAAGTCCTTTTGCTCTGTTATAGCAATTATAATTTGTTGTTGAGCATCTTACACCTTTTATACTTTAACTTTATGAAATACATCTGCACATAAAAGGCCTTTTAGTCTCTGTACACTGTGGATTCTGTAAGGAGGAAGCTAACAGGTTTATTTTGGTAACTTCTTGCTGTGTTCAGAGTTTTTTAGATGCTATTTACAATGGTCATCACAGAGACTTCTGTTTAGACTTAGTATTGGAGAAGGAATGTTATTTCTAGTGGTCTGTGTGTATCAAATTTCCATCTAATAGAGACAGATTGAATGGCTTTATAGTGTTAGGATTTTTGACATGATTGTTCATTTTCAAGTTTTACATTGTTAGTAAGAAATAATTGGACATCTAAATTCCTAAAATTATTAGGTACCAGTGCCGTATGTTTATTCATTGGGGAAGCAGAGTTAAGGATATCACAGTATGAACATACAGATCAACATGTTATTGTATAATTTTCATAGGATTTAGTTTTATTTACTTTGCAGATTGAGGTTATATAGTTGGTTAGCTTAGATCTTAATACTGACAGTATAAATTGACTTTTTTCCCTTGATTTTTTTTCTTTAATCTTGTTACCTCTTTCCTCTCCACTGTTTACTTTGACATTATATATGCTATTGAGAAGGATTTGGCCTTTTTACTTGTATAATCTCCAAATAAAAATCTCATTTAAATTACATAATTATGTTTTGAAATCCTCTGGAATGTTTAGTTTATTCAGCATTGTTAAGGAAACAAGATGTTACATCAGTCTAGTAAGATTTTCAGGGATAAAGTGCTTTCTTTTTGAAGTATCAAGACTTAAACAATTTGATAAAACTCTTAAAAGTGTATCAGTTGATACTGTTTGCCTACATACCCACCAGCACAGACTGATCAGCATATCATCCCAGATGCTTGGATTACTGGATGTTCTTTAGACTAAAACAGCCCTTTGAAATCAGACAGTCCCTTTTATACTAGGGTAATCCATACTTGAGCACCTCAAAATATGGCAGTTTTTTCAAAATAGTCCTATGGTGGTTAGAGTAGCTGAGTTCAGTAGAGGTTTTCAGCTTCAGCTACACATAGTATAAGTCACCCCTTGCTCTTTCATCCCCAAGCATAGGTTTAGACTTTCATTCTCCCTTCTTTAAGCTAAGTGATGTTATTGTGTGTGGTCAGGATGGTAGAAACTTTCCTGCCAGTGGACCTCATTCAGGGCCATCTCAATCTGTAAGAGAATTTCTAATAAAAGTAAACTTAAAAGGGAAGGCCTCAGTCTCAGTTGCTTACCAGAGCCGTCTTGGCCCATACTTCTGCACACTTTCTGTTAGCTCAGTACTATTTAGTATTATTGGTAGAGACAGCTTTTCTCAAGTCAAAAACAGCCTGTTATGTACCCTTTCTCTATGGTAAGAGATACCTGTTTGTTTCAATTACATAACTGAGAAGGGCCACTCAAGTGATTCTTCCCAGAACAAAGAAGGTGACTGCTAAATGCATTGCTCTTTTCTCTCCAGACCAAATAAAAAAATCATCAGCAATTTTTAAATGATAGATTCTCAAGTTAAATATTTGTTCTGCCTTATCAGGCACCTACATAGGGGTTCTAGTTTAGGTTTACTTTGGGTGGATAAATTGTCTCTGTTACATTTACACCAGTTTATTTATCTACATAGAGGTACTAGTTTAGATTTTACTTTTGGTGGGCGATTGTCTGTGTTACATTTATGCCAGTTTATTTATCTCTGTAGATTTTTTTTACTTGTACATAAGGTGGGTGACCATAGTGAAATTTTGCTGGTGAGCATCCTATGGCTAAAGCACAACTTTGATTTCTGTAATAAGAATCTTGACCATTTTCTGTCCCTCTTACAAGGAAAGAAAGAAATTGCCACACTTCCCGTAAATATCACTATTACAGGCTTTCACAGATTTACTGAGTATGTACTCAGTACTCAGTGTGAATACCTGATTAGTTTATGTTTTAAAAATCTGTCACCCTTACCATCTTAATGGGTAAAAAGATGACTGACTTTTTTAACAATCAGTACTTAGCTAAATGGTACATAGTATTTTTTCCTTCTAAATGTGGTGGATACAGCAATACTTTCTTAAAAAACTTTTTACTGTGAAATATTTTCAAACACAGGTTATACCAGATTTAGCCAGAAGCTGCCTTCTCTGTCCTTTTTATTAATATGTCTTTATCATTTTTTTATGTTACTCTAACTTCCTGCATAAAATATTCCAGGTGCGTTTTTAGTATTTCCCTACCCCAGCGCTGGACCAGCTGTTTCTCCAAGGAGCCTGGTTCATTATAGCATAGAATGGAATTCAGAAAACTAGATCTGAATGTCATTCAGGTATGCTCATTGCCACTTGGAGTGGGGGGGAGTATCGCTGTTTCTAGGTTCATAGTAAGGAGCTCAAATAACTGTATGCATGTGTGTTTATACCTCTCTCTCTCTCTGTGTATGTACATTTATCTATCTGTATGTGTATATTGAAAGCCATGAATTCACATTGCTATCTCTAATTCCAGTTCAATATAGAGTTAATTCTAGCTCTCTTCTTTTCCATATATATGCCTCCCTACTCCAGGAGTGAGAAACTTGGTTCTCATAAGTATATGTATGACTACATAATCCCCCTGTACGTAGCTGTGGCATAATGAGAAATACATGTTTCATTTTTGGCCCCAGTTCCTGACACAGAGCTGCTAACTCCCTTTGAATTTCCAGAGTGATGGGAGCACATTTCTAAAAAGGTGACTCTTGGCTGGCTCCTAGGTATTAAAGACTGGTCCTAGAAAGGCCCCAGACCCTAGGCATAATGAGAGGGTTGTAACTTTCAGCCTACCTCGCATGCTCACCTCTGGGGAGATGAGCTGCGAATTTAGTCGATCACTAATGGCTGATGATTATGTAATGAAACCTCCATAAAAACCTCTAAACAATGGAGTTCAGAGAGCATCCAGGTTGCTGGGAAGGTGGTACACTGGAGAAGGCATGGAAGCTGTGCAGCCCTCCCATACATTGCCCCATTCATCTCTTCCATGTGACTGTTCCTGGATTGTATCCAAACTGTTCTGAATTTTGTGAGCCACTCTAGCAAATTATCAAACCTGAGGGAGTTGTTGGAGGTCATGGGAGCCCCAGTTTATAGCTTGTTAGAGATATTGGTGGCAACTTTACTGGGACTGAAGCTAGCATCTGAAGTGGGGGGTGTCTTGTGGACCTGAGCCCTTACCTGTGGGGTTTGCCCTTACTCCAGGTAATTAGTATCAGAAATGACTTGAATCGTAGGATATCTGCTTGGTGTACAGAGAGTTGAAAGATTTGTTGGTGGTGTGAATAACACACACATTTGGTATCAGTGTTGAGAGTAAAACTGGGAATACAATCTTTAAGCTCCTCTGGGCAGTTGTCCTCTCAGGTATCCTCACTGCAGCAGGGCTGCTATCTCTTCATCCTCAAGTATCTTCCTTTCTGATAGCAGTACTCTTTTAAAATGAATTTACTACCTGTCCTTTTATATTCTTTCTACTGCTGTTTTTGGGGATATGATGCAGTGTTTAACTTGAGAGGAAAACAGGTGGTTTGAACTGTGCTGAATTTTCTTCGTAATTGTGGAAGGTTGAAATAAGGGAGGAGAGTTTTTTCCTCACATTCACAATCATTCCCTAGGAACATAGGTAACTTTTGGGAGTGTTAGTATAAAATTCAATTTATAATTGTTCTCTAAGGTCTTTTCTGATGAAAATTTAGCATCCAAATGGAGATGTGCTGTTTGTACAATATATACTGGGTTTTGAAGACTTACTATTAAAAAATATATTTAAAAGATTCCCATATAAAAAATAAGATTACATGTTGAAATGACATTTGGGTATATTAGGTATAGTAAAATACTATAATGTCATCTGTTTCTGTTTACTTGTTTAAATGTGGCTATTTGAAAATTTTAAATTGCATGTATAGCTGTTGGCTGTAAATTGCATCATATTTCTGTTGGCCATCACTGATGTAGACTGTTCTGTTAAAATAAAATGCTGTAAAAGAGCTGATGCTGCCCTAAATTAAGTTTACTATTTCCTTTTTAAAAATATCTTAGCACCTTCCTTTTGTGGTTTCTTTCATTAGTACCCTTTACAAGCCATAATATTTTGCTGTTGCTGAAAACAGAAATTTGGGCTTTTTAATCTTTTTAGTTTGTGGTGCTTTAAGTATCTGATTATTATGAAAATTGGCACTTAGTTTTTTAAAGTTTTATTTTGTCTTTTGTTATTTGCCAACATATTTGTATTAGAAATGATATTTCTTATGGTCTTGTTTTGAGTACTTCAGTTGTTGCTAAGAGAATATTAGAAGTCAGTTTTTAGTGCAAATATCTTGAAATGTATGGTAGATTTATTTCAGATAAACTGCTGATGCATGTTTGGGTACATCATGAATATGTAAACATGCTGCTTTCTTTATATTATTCAATAATTTCTAGCCATTGTGGCTCCTTAAAATTGTCAGTCAGTTTAGTGCCCATACTCATATTTTAATGATACTGAGAATTCAGATAAATTGATTTTTTGTATCTTTTGCTTAAAAAAGAGACATTATAGTTCAGCTATTTGCTTGCACTAAGTTTTTCCAAAATAGTTGAGTCTTTAATTGTTCCTATAAAATAAAAAGGATAAAAAGTTTACTGAATATATAGCTAATAAAGTTGAAATACACTGAAGATGCCAAGACAGTGCTTTTCATGCTTTAAATGGTAATTTAGTGAGCACAGAAATCTATTTTCCTTTTGTATAAGGGCCTTTTGATAGTCATTGTTTAGAGCTACTGCTAATTTGATTTTGACTCAGTTATCTGAATTACAAACTTCATTTATTTCCACTTTGGTTTTTATAATCATCCTTAAGTGACACACAAAAAAAGTTTTTAAGGAAAAAACTTTATAGAAGTAATGTATTCTCATTATAGAAATTAAGGAATTACAGGAAAAAAGGAAATACAAACCACCTGCAATTAGTCAGTCCCTTCTTCATCCAAAAGATAAGCATTTGTAATAGTTTAATTGCTTTGTGTTTGATTTTTGTCTGTGTAGTTGTGATTATACTGTATGTACAGTTGGCTTGTTTTACCATTTCAAACTTTGAGGTTTTTAAAACAACAAATACTGTAATTGTAATTGGTGTGTTGTGTTTACATAGTTGTGATCATGCTGTTTGGCAGCTTAATTTGCGTGATTTACTTCATAGAAAAAAAATTCTATGTTAACGTTTAGAAATTTTAGATAAACTGGTGTTGTTTGTACACAGCTATAATTGTTTTGTTCCTTTATACTACTGCACATGCAGTTGGACATAACAGTTTCAGAACATTCTGATCTTAGGTTAGAATGTACAACAACCCTTGAATTCCTACTTGAGTATTACATCTTTTTAATTCTCAAGAAAATCTGTTGAATATTTGGCCCACAAATGCCAACATTTAATTACAGTTGGCTCTAGAAGATTGATGGACTGATGCCGTAGATCACTCTGAATAGAAGTTTAAAGTCATGCTTGGTATATTACAAAGCTGATTATTTTTTTACTTTAAGCCTTTGTTCAGAGATTTGCATAAAGTTCATTCACTGCCTTTCATGATTTTGGACATGGTCCAACTATTTTAAATCTTTAGTTTGCTTTTAGAGCAGTGTTACTGTGGTTGACAAGTTTATAAGAGCCAAGTGTTAGGGACGTTAATAACAGTACATTGAAAGTCCTTTGAGGAAGTTTAGTTTCGTATATTGACTAAACTACAGGGGGAAAAAACCTTAGTGTTTTTCCTACTTCCTACCCATTTAAGATAACTTCAGTCTGCTTCCTTCATTTAAATTTTCAGTTAAATCTACATTAGAGCACACCAAAGATGTTTAGAAAGTACATGAAATTCTTAATGCATTTAAAGAGAACTACTTCCTAATTGTTTTATTTTACAGAAGTAATCTATACTTGAGACGCCTTAGAAAAGACAGGGAAAAATAGACAAAATAACCTAACTAAAATTCCATCACTAAAAGACCATGCTGATGTATCAGTTCGAAATATTTTCTTTTGTCTCTCTCTCTCTCCCTCTCTCTCAAGATGGGTTTTATATTTATTCAACAAATATTTATAGAACTCATGTGTGCCAGGTACTCTCTTAGTTGGCAAATAGAGGAAAAACCCTGCCCTCTGAACTATATACTGCTGGAATCATAGTGTGTGTGTGTGTGTGTGTGTGTGTGTGTGTAATTTTATGCTATGATAATTTTGTAATTTACTGTAACATAAGAGTTCGTATTAGTATTTTTAGCAGCTGTGTGATAATTACTTACATGGAAACACCACAATTTACCCCAGTGTTTTTAGGTATTTTTTTATTTTATAAACATGGTAGGCATAAGTGTTCCTCTATAAGGTTGTAACTATGAAATATCATATTCCTGTTCTACTAAAACTTAGTCTGTGTTGTGTCTTCACCTAATTTAGTTGGTCATTAATCTCTGCACAGCTCCTCCTCCCGCCAGTCCTTACATACAGGCTTCATACAGGCCAGAACTTTACTAGGAAAGTGCTTTCCAGTATTCCACCTACAGTGCTTGTCAATGGCATGCTGATTTATGTAATCCTGGAAGGTTTTTTTGAAGGCCAGGTTACAGAGAATCTTGGATAATAGGATTTTTTGCAGAATTTTCTAAAATAAAGTTCTAACCATCATCTCTCTTATTGCCACCCCATCCTCACACCCCACCCCACCCCACCCCACCCTACCCATGCAGTTCTCGTTGCAGGTGAGGGTACTGATTTTGGTCTGGGAGAATCTTTCTATCCCCCTTTTTCATCCAGTTTCTACTTTGAATTCCCTTCATTCCTCCCATCCTCTCCCTCTCTGGTACAGTCCAGCTGAACTCTCTTTAGGCCTAGGCTGTCGCACACAGAAGCCAGGTGAGGGGATTGTCTTTTAATTGCTGGTTCTAGAATAACACAAAAGACCCCAAGGCTAGGGACTACATAGGCTTTGCAATAGAGAAAAGGAATTTACCTGTTGCCTTGAGAACAAAACATGAAATAATACCTCAGACTTCACTGTTTATTTTCTTAGGATTAAATTTCAGAAATGCAATTACTGGTTCTAAGGATATGAACATTTAAATACTTACTTCTACATATTGTCAGAATATTTTCTAGAATAAATATGCTTATGTATATTTTCAGTGACCCCAGAGTGCTTATTTCACTGCCCATTTATCAACAGTTACCTTGAAAATTTCTCATTGCTTTATATATTTTTTATTTCTTTAGAATCTTCCCCCATATACTTGATAATGAATTGCATATCCTCTTTTGTCTTTTGATCTACTTGGCTTAGTGTCAGGTGCTTTTCTTAACAATTTCTATAAATTCTTAAAATCAAAATTAATAATTTGTTCCATTTTCAGCAAATATTTTTCAGTATTAGGAATTGTCAACAATACAATTTTTTTCTTCATAAGAATTAAATTTTTTTAAAAGTAGTTTTAGGTTTACCACCTAAAATTGAGTGGGTAGGTACAAAGATTTCCCATTATATCCCTGCTTCTTTCTCTAGTAATATGCACTTAGGATTTTTCATGTCTTTTCATGGCTTCATAGCCCATTTCTTTTATTGCTGAGTAATATTCCATTATCTGGATATACCAGGTTATTTATCCATTCACTTACTAAAGGACATCTTGGTTGCTTTCAAGTATGAATAAAACAGCTGTAAACATTTGTATGTAGGTTTTGTGTGGACATAAGTTTTCAACTTCTTTGGGTAAGTTATCAAGGAGCATAACTGCTGGATTGAATTATAAGAGTAGGTTTAGTTTTGTGAGCCCAACTATTTTCCAGAGTGGCTCCCTACTAGCAACGAATGTTAGAGTTTCTGTTGCTCCACATCCTCCGCACCAGCATTTGGTGGTGTTGGTGATCCAGATTTTGATCACTCTGATAGATAGGTAGTGGTGTCTCACTGTTTTAATTTGCATTTCCCTGATGATGTCTGTGGAGAATCTTTTTATATGTTTATTTGCCATATGAATATCTTCTTTGGTGAGGTGTCATGTCTTTGGCCCATTTTTTAACCAGTTTGAAAACAGAGTTCTTTGTATATTTTGGATCACAGTCCTTTATCAGATACATCTTTTATAAATATTTTCTCTTAATCTGTTGTTTGTCTTCTAATGGTTTTGTATTGTCATTGTCTGATTCTTTTGTATTATCTTAGATTTTGTTTCCTCATTACTTGTATTACAGTGAGTCTACCCTGTAAAAGTTGATAAATGAAATTTCTAATTTCTTACCTTCCTGATCTTGGTATTTAAAAACTGCTTTGTCTTTATGGGCATATTTATCCTATACTATTAAGATGCAAATTTTATTTTTATATGCACAAATATATTTTTAGAAATGTGCTAGTTCCTCATCAGTGTTTAAAATTTTACTTTTACAATTAGTAGATATTCCCTCATTTCTGTATTCTTTATTAGTATTTAGGAAGTAAATTAAGACATAATGCGATAACCTAAATGGCACATCAAGTAATACTGTTTCTTGTGACAGAAATCATTTCTAATTCAATTGTCTTTAAATTTCTGTCTTATTATGACAAGTTGTGTTTTTGTTAGCAACTCTGTAGCATCAGTGTGAAGTTTGATCAAGTCTGAAGTGTGTATGTCTTTGTATTTAAAGGACTTGGGGAAGTGGTGAGGATTTGAGACTATTTATGGATCAGACACAGTTTTATGTATTTTTTCATTTAATTCTTGTGGCAAATAGATATCAATCACCATTTTACAGGTGAAGAGACTGAACTTGAATAATTTGCCAACATCATGACTAGCAAATGGTAGAAGTGGGAGTTTGAGCCTACATCATTCTTGTTTCTTTCTTTCTTTTTCCCTTTTCATTTTTGTTTTAAAAGTTAGCATGCTTCTCTTCAGTCTTTGTAATTAACTACCTTGTAGTGAGCACTAAAATGAATAGGTCAAGTTGTGTGTATGATCCAAAGACTGAATTGATAATTTCTCAATTTTCAATCTAATCTTTGGTGGTGTTAAGTATGTGAAGTTCAGATTGAATCTCAGTATGTTCTTGTTCTGTATGGCACTTGTATCTGGGCTGGTGCTTTGAGAGAGAAATTGTGTGGGTTCCAAGGACTTCCAAGAGGCAGTAGAAAAAACGGGGACCTAGGTAAGAATATGAACTACAGGAAATTAACCAGTAATCCTGTGTTCGAGTCAGAGTTGTTGACAAGAATATTTAAAAACCCTATTCACACATAGTAGATGCTCATTCAGAAGTGTTGAAGATAAAGGGTTGGACTAAGTGACCTTGGTCCCTTTTATTACTATTCTGGGATTTATTGAGAATTAGGTGCATATGTTAAATTTATTCCACGATGTGCAGCAATACTTTTTGTTACTGTTCCCATTTGGTAAAGTCAGTTAGCATCTGTCTTTTCATTTGATTTTTAAATAGATAGATCTGTTTCTGTGTGAAAGACTAGAGTTTTTTTTTAAATTTTATTTTGGTATCATTAATCTACAATTACATGAAGGACATTATGTTTACTAGGCTCCCCCCTTCACCAAGCCCCCCCCACATCCCCGTTCACAGTCACTGTCCATCAGCGTAGTAAGATGCTGTAAAATCACTACTTGTCTCCTCTGTGTTGCACAGCTCTCACCATGCCCCCCCCCGACACTATACATGCTAATCGTAATGCCCCCTTTCTTTTTTTCCCGCCCTTATCCCTCCCTTCCCACCCATCCTCCCCAGTCCCTTTCCCTTTGGTAACTATTAGTCCATTCTTGGGTTCTGTGCTTCTGCTGCTGTTTTGTTCCTTCAGTTTTCTTTTGTTCTTATACTCCACATATGAGTGAAATCATTTGGTACTTGTCTTTCTCCGCCTGGCTTATTTCACTGAGCATAATACCCTCTAGCTTCATCCATGTTGTTGTGAATGGTAGGATTTGTTTTTTTCTTATGGCTGAATAATATTCCATTGTGTATATGTACCACATCTTCTTTATCCATTCATCTACTGATGGACATTTAGGTTGCTTCCATATCTTGGCTATCATAAATAGTGCAGCGATAAACATAGGGGTGCGTCTGTCTTTTTCAAACTGGAATGCTGCATTCTTGGGGTAAATTCTTACAAGTGGAATTCCTGGGTCAAATGGTATTTCTATTTTGAGCATTTTGAGGAACCTCCATACTGCTTTCCACAATGGTTGAACTAATTTACATTCCCACCAGCAGTGTAGGAGGGTTCCCCTTTCTCCACAGCCTCGTCAACATTTGTTGTTGTTTGTGAAAGACTAGATTTTATCAGTGTAGTTAGATGCTTTATATTACTTTGGGCCAAACATAGTCTGCTCAAATTTTGAGATAGAACTAGATATAGTCTTTTGTGGAACTATTACCCAGCTGTGTAATTTCTCAAATATTACTATGATTTGTGAGCTGGGAAGCATTTGAAGAGAAAGGGTGACAGCAAAGCTTGCGATAATATGGTACTTATTTAAAAATAACAAATGATATTTAGTGTTCTATTTCACTGTAATTGCTCATTGAAACAAATATTAATACTACGTGGTAGCTATTTTAAAAATGAATTTACTGCAGACCCATGAAACTTTAGAATGTTTGGCTTCCAGAAATGTGCAGTATTTTTCATCTGTCTTTGTGTCCTGTTTAGATACGGTAGAATTGTACTATTAAGCTTTTGAGGTATTTACTTCTGAGTTGTAGTCACAGGTAAGTATGACCCAAACATAGTTAAAAACTTTTGGCAATGGATACTTTGTTAGTTGTTTTAGAAGGACTTCAAGCTTAGTGCCCTAGCTAGAAATCTGTAAATAGTAGCTGGTTTTGGGTTTCCTAATGATTTAAATTATATTTTCATCTAAGAAGAACTATCTTACAGCCTAAGTGAGTTGAAGTCTTGGCTTCTGATAAGGATTAAATTTTGTTTAAACTGTTTGAGCTGTGGGAAACCAGAAGAGGGCTGTTGTCTTACAGTATTTAATATTTAGATGTTTTTCATACTTGTGACTATGATTGGTGCCTGAGTTTTTAAAAAATCTTATAAAGATGTTAAAATTTGTGTAGATATGCTAATGGTAAGATATTTTGATGAGATATTAAATGTAACAAATCTAGAAAAGAGTTAACATAAAGTGATTCTGTAAATTGGAGACATGCATCGTGCTAACATGCACTGTGATTAGGGCTTGAGATTATGAATGAAAATAAAATAATATGGGTCAGGACATGTCCACTTCTTAAAGAGATTAACATAATTAAGCTATGGGAAAAATGAAAGGTTTTAGGGAAAAAACCATGAGGCACATATTTTTAAAACTCTAAACAATGGATGAAGTCTGATTTTTTCCCCCCTCCTTAAAATCAGGACAGCATTCTCTTCTGTTAAAACCACCACTGATTATGTATTTCTTCTAACAGTGATGATTATATTGTCTACTCTCTTTCAAAGAGTTCAGTAATAAATTTCGTATTTTCATCAATTTTGGAAAAATTGGTGTATTTTGGCACATCCTATATTTGGCGTGTGAGTGGTGCTTGCTTTCATATTTAGAATTCCCTGTTGGGAAAAGAATCTAGGTTGTGAGAATTACTTAAAAATATAAACATACACATATTTTTATTTAAAAATTTCCTTTCCCTTAATCTTCTAAGAGAAAAATGCATATGCAGTTTTGTGAATTAACTGGACTGTGGAATAAAAATACTGGATTTTTAAATGTCCCTATGACCATACTGCAGGTTTGAGAAATAAACTATAAGATATTTACTTGAGTCTGTGTGGATGTGAAAGACACTGTACCTCATCAGTCAGTGTCTATTTCCTCTTCCCTCCGTTTGTTTGACATTTCTATGTACTTCACTGGCTTGACTAGTCATTAAGTGTCAGAAGTCATAAGAAGTCAGAAAAGAAATAACTTTATATCTTGCCAGTCCTAATGTTGAGCAGTTTTTAAAGTCTGGAATTTGTTGCTAATCATTAACAGAATTGTTTAAGGATGAACAATTAATGGTCCTTAAAGAAATAATTTGAATCATGTTTTTAGGGTTCTGTGCAAATAATGTTATGACTTTATTATGGATATTAGGAGAGAGGATATAGAATAAATCTTTGCTTGTAGTATGAAACGGTGACAGTCTGCCCCCCACCTGAAATGTTTAATGGTTTTAGTGCTTTGTGGAGAGATCAACTTTGTTTAGACTTCAATCCTTACATATTTCTTCTCTTTTCTTACTGATTTAGTTGTTGATGAAGATTTATTTGTCATGAGATGAGAATCAAATCTTTTGTTTTACTTGTTTTACAAGGTTTTACTATTCTGAATGAAACCTCTTAAAACATTTATAATATTTTATTCTAAGTGAGGTACACAAATAAAAAAATATGGTCTGATATAATTGTTAGATTTTGTAGTGCTTTGCTTCTAAAATTTGGACAGAATATAGAAATAAAGGAAAACTTCAGTTCTGTTATGGCCCTGGCCATGCATTTTCAAAAGCGGTGTGCTGTATTCCTAAACACACTATTGCATGCACTGCTGAGCATAATGAGAAAAGAAAAGTGCCATAAAAAGCTAAGTACCAAATAACTAGCTGGAAAAACACTTTTAATGGGAGAGCTGGTGTGGTCATTAAACTGGTAGAATAGTACTTGAGGAAAATGACTGCATGTGCTAAACTTCAATTTGTTTTGGTTATTAGAAACCAACATAGGAAATTCAGAATTAGCACTTACATGCTGGTAACTTTTTTTGTTTAAAAAGCCTTTCTGCAGCCTAATTCAGTGCAAAGAGATTTAGAATGGGAGACTTGCTTTTAATGCTAAGTACTGTATAGAAAAATGATCTTTGGTTAAGTATGTGTCTTTAGTTAGTAAAGTGAGTGGTAGAATTAAGGATCCTTCCAGCTTTAGGCTGTGTTACTTAAATATGATTCTTATCCTCTTGAACAATCAAAAGGGAGGATTTTTTACTTTGATTCAGTCTGATTTCCCCAACGCTCCTCCAGTTACTAAATGTGTAATTGCTGTAGTAGACTACTTTGCAATGGCTTTCAAAAGTTTTTGGCTGAGACCCATTCTATGAAATATATTTTGCATTATGACCCAGCACATATACACATAAAAAGCCAAGTTTCACAAAATACTTACCTAATTAGTGATGAGTTACGTCTTCTGTTGTATTTCTTCTTTTTTTTAAAGGGCTGTTTACAAACCACTCTATGAAATCAAACACTTCATTTAGAGTATAAACTTGAAAGCTTTTTTTTACTACTTAACTGTTAAGTCAAACAGTAAATTGTTGATAAATATTTGCCACAAAATGGAAATATTCTGTTTATATGAATGTTAGCTCCTACTATTGTCTCTTAATATAACACAGACTCTGAACATTCTTGGGAAGCAGCAAATGATCATTTTGCCTAACAGCTGGAGTTAGGCATGTGGAAAGTTTTACAGTTGTTAATTTTCAGTGTAGACAATTTAATAATCTTCATTTTATTTCTACTTTTTATCTAGTCCCTTATTAATTGGCACAATACTGGCGTTAACTGTTAACTGTTAACTGTAACACACACCAGTAGCACCATCTTCAGCACCTTTTTGGATTTGAGTATTTGAAAGACAGTTTGTGCAGAACACAGATTCAATTTGAAGACATAAGTATGTTGTTATTTAAATGAGTTGTTTGTTTTTGTGTTCTAATCATCAAGATCCTTTTTTCTTTTTTAACTTGCCAATCTTCTAATTCTGTCAGATTCCTATATCTTCTCCCCACCCTCAACCCCTCCATGACTGAGTTCTTCTGGGAATACTACTTAATATTTGTGTGACCTGAACATCCCACTCCCTTAAATTCTGAACCTTTTTCCTCACTTGAAAATGATAATTTTGTGTACTTGGCTGGGTTATTTTAAATAACAAAGAACCAAAAATACAGTACACTCACATTAATTTAAATTTTTTATAATAGTATATGTATATATTACATATTGCAAGTTTTATATAATTGTAAATCATAGACTTTGAAAATTAAATTTGAGGTTTTTGGCCTAAATGACCCTGATAAAGTTCATACCTAATCATCAGTTCATTGAGGCTTGAATTCAAATCCTGATATCTGAGAAACTAGTGTAGAAGCAGTTACATAGCTATTTATTTACTTCAGCAAGTCTGTAACTGTGACACTTAGTGGTTCTGTTCTATATCATCTCATTCACTTCTCTTAGTAACACCATATATAATACCTTGTCATCTCTATTTTATACAGTAAAAAACTGAGGGAACTTTGATGGAATAATGTTTCTAAAACTAGGGATCATCCTGTGGGGCTTAACTATGTACTATTGAATATACCACTTTGGGGTTCCTAAGTTTGTGAAATTAACTAGGATTAAGAAATCTAATTGGAATCTGAGGAAAATATGATGGAAACAAAGTTGCAGTGAGAGACTTTATTTACCTTTGACAAATAAGTAGATTTTTAAAAAATGTCCTAAATCAGCACTGTTCATAGAAATATGTGTACCACATATCTGTAGTTTAAATTCTCTTGTAGCCACATTTAAAAAAATTGGAAGCAGCTGGAATTAATTTTAATAATATGTTTTATGTAACCTAAGATATCTAAGTGTCATTTCAACATAAGATCACTATAAAATTATATTTTTATATTTTATATTTCTTTTTTCTATAAAACCTTCAATATCCAGTGTATGTTTCACACTTAATCACATCAGCAGCATTTCAGTGAAGTCTCAGTAGTTATATCTGGCTGATGACTACCATTACTGGACAACTCAATTCTGAGTTTTCCAATTTTTTTATTTCTGAATACTAAGGACCTCTTGTTAAGCTGTTCTTGAGTAAACTGTTCCTACCAGCTCAACAAGTTGGTGATAAGAGTTTTAAATTAGGTCATATCAATAGTGAGACTATGGTTGCAGGCACAGATGAAATCTGATTCTCTGAATTCTTAGTTTCAAATTGAAGAAAATGTATCTTAAAGGTTTTCATTATTATAATATTAATACTAGTCATTATGCACATTTTGGAAGATCTAGAGATGGAAAGAAGAACAACCTGTGTTTCTTATATGCATATTATTCAGCCATAAAAAGAAGGAAACTTTACCATTTGCCATATCATGGGTGGATCTTGAGAGCATTATGGTAAGTGAAATAAGGCAAACAGAAAAAGACAAATACTATATGATCTCACTTACATGTGGAATCTAAAACAAAACAAAACAAAACAAGCCCTTAGATTCAGAGACCAGATTGGTGGTTGCTGGAGGTGGTGGAGGGGTAAAGGGGTCAAAAGGTAAATTTCCAATTATAAAATAAGTAAGTCATGGGGATGTAATGTTACATTACTATATATATATATATATATATATATTGCTAATATATATATATAGTGATTATTGTTTAAAAACTACATTGTGTCTTTGAGAGCTGCTAAGAGAGTGGATCTTAAAAATCCTTAACACACAAAAAAATTTTTTTAACTATTTATGTTAGCTATGACTTACTGTGGTGATGATTTTGCAGTATATACAAATTTTGATTGAATCATTATATTGTACACCTGAAAGTAACATATTAATGTTATATGTCAGTGATAACCTCAATTAAAAAAAACACCAATCTACTTGTGTTTCCACCAACTTTTAATATTTTAGTGAATACTTTTAATATTTTAGTGAATGAATTTCCATCTGGTATGTTGTTTGTGTATAGGTTTTTCTTATGGTTTTATTTATTTTTGCCTTTTATGTGATTATGAATTGTCCTGTTTCATAATATATAATTTAGCATTTGACATGAATATTTTTGTTACATGAAAAATAGTTTTTTTGAGGTATGACAGACATGCAATAAACTGCATGTACTTAAAGTGTACAATTTAAATTTAATAGGTTTAAATTGTACACATTCAATATAATGAACATATTCATCACTTCCAAAAGTTTCTTTATGCCCTTTATTTGGCATTTTTCACTCAGTATAATTATTTAGAGTATCATCCATATTGTAGCACGTAACAATATGCAGTTCATTCTTTTATGGCTGTGTATTTTATTAAGTGGATGTACCACTGTTTATCCATTCGTTGTTGATGGACATTTGTGTTTTTTTTATGGGTTTTGCTATTTTAAATAAAGCTGATATGAATACTTGTGTACAGGTCTTTGGGTGGATATATGCTTTCAATTCTCTTGGGTAAATAAATAACTATGTGGAAAGTTGGGATCATATGTTAGGTTTATGTTTAATTTTTTGAGGTACTGTATAACAGTTTTCTAAAATGTTATACTATTTTACTAAACTTAGTTTTCTCTGTATTTATTATAATTTTTTCCCTAAAATTTTCCCCCACTTGTTTAAATCATCTGTCAATACATTGAAACTTCTAAATATTCTTGCCTTTTGGAGATTCCTCTTGTAGGGACTTTTGACCATCACCAATCTGTGCTAGTTGCTTTCTGGGTTGATGCCCAGGCTAGGGGTCCCCTTCCATTCGCTTTGGGAATTCCTTTCATCACTAACTGATGATATTAGATCATGTTTCTGGAGTCCCATTTCTTTCTTGGTCTCCTCCTTCATTTTTTAAAGTATTCATTAATAGTTGGTAGTTTAGATCCTGAATTCTAGATTGGAAATAATTTTCCTAAAGTATTTTAAAGGCATTGCTCTATTTTCTTCTAACTTGCAGAGTTGCTGTTTTAAGTTTGATGCTAGTAGGATTCTCTGTGCCGTTAATATATTTTTTCTCTCTGGAAGTTTTTAGGTTTCTCTACTTGCTCTCAGTATTTTGAAACTTCACAGTGATATTCCTGGCTGTGAGTCTCTTTTTTCCATCACAGCTCTTAGTGTCTGGAAATTTATTTGCATCGGTTCAGAGAAGTTCCTTCTGTTTCTTTATTTCTTATTTTCTATTTTCTCTGTTGCTCCTCCTGGAACTCCTGTTACATATATGTTGTTTCTCCTAAACCAACGGTCTAATTTCCTTATCATTTTCCTCCTATTTTTCATATCTTTATTCTATTCCCTGGAGTTTTTTTCTTGGAGAATCATGGCTTGACCATGCTATTGAGGTTCATTTTTGCTAACATTTTTTAGCTTCCAAGAGATTTTTTTTTTGCATCATCTTATGTCATGTGAATGAGATACTCACATTTTAGAGTTTCTCCTTGAAGTTCTTAATTCCTGTCATAGCTTCTGCTTTTTCAATTTGATTACTGGTTTTAGTTACCTTTGATTCTAAGGGCTTTCTTCAAGTATCTGATGAACCTTGTTTGTCTGCTGGTGTTTGAGTTGGCATTGAAAACTGGTAAATTCGATGGCTGGGGTTTGTTTCTGTGAGTCTCACTGTGATCTGACTGGGCTATTGGGGAAATGTTCAGGAATCTATTGGAAAACAAATGCCAGTATCTTTAGATCTTTCATTTTATATGCCTTAGATTCCTAGTTTTATTGCCATATGGCCAGAGAATAGCTTCTGGTTTATGTAATTTCTGCTATAGGGAATTTTTTTTTGATATTGTTAATGTACAATTACTTGAACAACATTATGGTTACTAGACTCCCCCTATTATCAAGTCCCCCTCATGCACCCTGTTACAGTCACTGTACATCAGCATAGTAAGATGCTATAAAATCACTACTTGTCTTCTCTGTATATACTGCCTTCCCCATGTCCTCACCCTCCTACATTATTATGTGTGCTAATCGTAATGCCCCATTTTCCCCCTTATGCCTCCCTTCCCACCTATCCTCCCCAGTCCCTTTCCCATTGGTAACTGTTAGTCCATTCTTGGGTTCTGTGAGTCTGCTGCTGTTTTGTTCCTTCAGTTTTTTCTTTGTTGTTATATTCCACAGATGAGTGAAATCATTTGATACTTGTCTTTCTCCGCCTGGCTTATTTCACTGAGCATAATACCCTCTAGCTCCATCCATGTTATTGCAAATGGTAGGATTTGTTTTCTTCTTATGGCTGAATAATATTCCGTTATGTATATGTACCACATCTTCTTTATCCATTCATCTACTGATGGACACTTAGGTTGCTTCCATTGCTTGGCTATTGTAAATAGTGCTGCGATAAACATAGGAGTGCATATGTCTTTTTCAAACTGGGCTGCTGCATTCTTAGGGTAAATTCCTAGAAGTGGAATTCCTGGGTCAAATGGTATTTCTATTTCGAGTATTTTGAGGAACCTCCGTACTGCTTTCCACAATGGTTGAATTAGTTTACATTCCCACCAGCAGTGTAGGAAGGTACAATCATTGAATTAGTTTACATTCCCACCAGCAGTGTAGGAGGGTTCCCCTTTCTCCACATCCTCGCCAACATTTGTTGTTTGTCTTTTGGATGTTGGCCATCCTTACTGGTGTGAGGTGATATCTCATTGTGGTTTTAATTTGCATTTCCCTGATGATTAGCGATGTGGAGCATCTTCTCATGTGTCTGTTGGCCATCTGAATTTCTTCTTTGGAGAACTGTCTGTTCAGATCCTGTGCCCATGTTTTTATTGGATTATTTGCTTTTTTTTTTGTTGAGGTGTGTGAGCCCTTTATATATTTTGGATGTCAACCCTTTATCGGATCTGTCATTTATGAGTATATTCTCCCATACTGTATGATGTCTTTTTGTTCTACTGATGGTATCCTTTGCTGTACAGAAGGTTTTTAGTTTGATATAGTCCCACTTGTTCATTTTTGCTTTTGTTTCCCTTGCCCGGGGAGATTATGTTCATGAAGAAGTTGCTCATGTTTATGTCCAAGAAATTTTTACCTATATTTTTTTCTAAGAGTTTTATGGTTTCATGACTTACATTCAGGTCTTTGATCCATTTTGAGTTTACTTTTGTGTACGGGGTTAGACAATAATCCAGTTTCATTCTCTTACATGTAACTGTCCAGTTTTACCAATACCAGCTGTTGAAGAGGCTGTCATTTCCCCATTGTATATCCATGGCTCCTTTATCATATATTAATTGACCATATATGCTTGGGTTTATATCTGGACTCTCTAGTCTGTTCCAGTGGTCTATGGGTCTGTTCTTGTGCCAGTACCAAATTGTCTTGATTACTTTGGCTTTGTAGTAGAACTTGAAGTCAGGGAGCATATTCCCCCTGCTTTATCCTTCCTTCTCAGGATTGCTTTGGTTATTTGGGGTCTTTTGTGGTTCCATATGAATTTTAGAACTATTTGCTCTAGTTCATTGAAGAATGCTATCGGTATTTTGATAGGGATTGCATTGAATCTGTAGATTGCCTTAGGCAGGATGGCCATTTTGACAATATTAATTCTTCCTAGCCAAGAGCATGGGATGAATTTCCATTTATTAGTGTCCTCTTTAATTTCTCTCAAGAGTGTCCCGTAGTTTTCAGGGTATAGGTCTTCCACTTCCTTGGTTAGGTTTATTCCTAGGTATTTTACTGTTTTTGATGCTATTGTGAATGGAATTGTTTTCCTGATTTCTCTTTCTGCTAGGACTTTGTTAGCATATAGGACTGCCACAGATTTCTGTGTATTAATTTTGTATCCTGCAACTTTGCTGAATTCAGATATTATATCTAGTAGTTTTGGAGTGGATTCTTTAGGGGTTGTTATGTACAATATCATGTCATCTGCAAACAGGGACATTTGGACTTCTTCCTTGTGAGTCTGGATACCTTTTATTTCTTTGTGTTGTCTGACTGTCGTGGCTAGGACCTCCAGAACTATGTTGAATAAAAGTTGGGAGAGTGGGCATCCTTGTCTTGTTCCCAATCTTAAAGGAAAAGCTTTCAGCTTCTTGCTGTTAGATATAATGTTGCCTGTGGGTTTGTCATATATGGCCTTTATTATGTTGAGGTACTTGCCCTCTATACCCATTTTGTTGAGAGTTTTATTATGAATAGATGTTGAAATTTGTCGAATGCTTTTTCAGCATCTATGGAGATGATCATGTGGTTTTTGTCCTTCTTTCTGTTGATGTAATGGATGATGTTGATGGATTTTCGAATGTTGTACCATCGTTGCATCCCTAGGATGAATCCCACTTGATCATAATGGATGATCTTTTTGATGTATTTTTGAATTCGGTTCGCTAATATTTTGTTGCGTATTTTTGCATCTATGTTCATCAGGGATATTGGTGTGCAGTTTTCTTTTTTTGTGTTGTCTTTGTCTGGTTTTGGTATTAGAGTGATGTTGGCCTTGTAGAATGAGTTTGGGAGTATTCCCTCTTCTACTTTTTGGAAAACTTTAAGGAGGATGGGTATTAGGTCTTCATGAAATGTTTGATAAAATTCAGCAGTGAAACCATGTCTACGGGTTTTGTTTTTAGGTAGTTTTTTTGATTACCAATTCAATTTCTGTGCTGGTTATTGGTCTATTCAGATTTTCTGTTTCTTCCTGGGTCTAGGGATTTTTTTAATACTACTTATAGTATAATATGTGGATGTTTTAAAAATCGAAGTTGAATGATCCTTTGAAAACTGTGTTCAGTTTTTTAGGGGAGAATGTTCTGTGTTTGTTCATTGTAAGTTTAAATTCCAAATATTGCCTTGTTAAGCTACTTGATTTGTTAGTATTTGAGAAACATGTCAGTTCCCTAAAATAATTGTGAATTTATCAGTTTCTCTTTATATTTCTAAGAGTTTTGATGTTATATGCTATATATTTAGTGCTTTATATTCAGACTAGGCTAAATGCATCAATATTATGTAATTGACCATATAATCAATATAAAATATATGTTGTCTCAAAATTGTTTTTGCTTACCAATTACCTTTTTTACATTCTTTTGTTAGCATTTATCTCATTTATTTGTTCATGTATTTCTTCCTTCCTGTTTCATTTTAATTTAAGTATGTTTCTAATAACACAGCTAGAGTTAAAGAAAAAGCCTGTTCTAAGGTCTCTTTTAATAGAAAGCTTTAACCTATTCACATTTATAGTGATAACTTAAATCTCTCTAAATCCTATCCTTTTGGGGTTCTATGGAGGCTTAATTACATATGCAAGATTAAGTTATTGGCTGTTGGTGATTGAGTTCAGTCTCCAGCCCCTCTCCCCTTCCCAGGACATTGGTGGGGGCTGGAGGGGTGGGGCTGCTGGCACCAAAAGTTCCAACCTTTTAATCACAGGGTGATTCCCCCAGCAGTCCTCATCCATCCTCAGTTTACCTTAGAGACTTTACAAAGGTTCCCTTATTAACATAACAAAATGCATATTGTCAGTTCATAAGAAGTCCTGAATTGAAGAAACCTATTTATTTTTACCAACATTTCTGAAATGTATTTGATACTGTAGTTGGTATGTCTTATAACATACCAGAACAGTGTTCTGTGTGACATTGTTTTTTGGAAATCCTGACCTGTTACAAGATAAAGTCTAATGACATAGGTTCATCAGGTTTTTAATGTTCTCCAATCAGCATTTTTAGCTTTATCTCCTTCATACTTTACACACATACAATAGCACAGTTATTCAAGGAACACATATTGTGAAGTACTTACAGCCTAGACACTGAAAAGATAAAAAATCCACTCTTTGCCTTTAAGTTGTGAATAGTGTTTGTGAAAAGTCCTGTGAGAGTATTTTCTGTGGTACTTCTGCTTTGTCTTCTGAAAGCTTCCAGAATGTTTTTGGCTGTAAGCAGCAGAAAATCCAACTTTAATCAATAACAATTTATAGCCTTTCATAAGAGGCAGGGCATTTCCATGTGGGTTAATTCAGTCATTTCATCAAAGATCTCTCTGCCATTCTCAGCGCTGTGTATCACTAATGCCCTTAAGGGTCCCATTCTCAAGCATCACATTCAGCAGCAGAAGACAAGTTTCTTGTGGATTGTCTCATGTTCCACTCCCCAGAGTTGTGGTCACACGCCCATATACTGGAAATGGGACCTCCATGATCAGCTTAAGTCAATCACGACTCATTCGCTTGGACTAGTGTTGGGGCCTACCTTATTTCTAGCACAGATAGATACTTGAACCACATAAGTGATTATGGTTATCAACAAGGGAGGTTTGGGAATGGCTGGGTGACAATCCACAATGCCTGCTACTTAATTTAGTCTTGAGGGATGGAGAGGAAGTAGAAGGAAACAACTATCTGGATGAAGTGGTTTCTAAGCTGAGTTTTGTGGGTAGGGAGAGGTTAGTAAGGAGACTTCCTTATCCTTCTAAGCTATCTTCATTGTTGCCTGTGTTTTCTTAAAAATGGTAAGCATGTTTAACAGATTTATCTGGGAAGCTATCTTGACTTTCTGTGTATGTGTGTATAAAAGCTGTGTCATAGACTTATTTAAAAGGAACATGGAGCAGCTGGTTTCATGGAAAGAAACGTTTTGTGAGGTAAAGGCCTGCTAATTACTTTTTTAAATGACAAAAGTCTTTAGATGTCCATATCTTAGTGTTAATTTTTTTTTTTTAACTTTGGGAGATAGGAGTTTACTGCCTTAGTGTTATATTGTGTAGTATTTATTCTATTTTCCTTCCTTGCTCCCTTCCCTTTTTCCTCTTCCTCATTTTCTTCCTTTCACTTTTTTTGGAATGGAACTTAATACATCTTTTGGTTCTCTCTGCTCAGTCTTAAGTTTTAGAGATGAAGATATAACTCAAAAAGATTACATGATTGGCTTGAAATCATTTGCCTGGTAAAACTGGGTGTAGAAATCACATTATTTAGGGAAATGAATTGTGGCCATTTCCACTAAGGGAAATGTGCTGTGTTAAGATTCTAGAGACAGTTGTCTTAGATCTGTTTAAACCCAGTAAAGCCTGATATTTTAAAATGGGGTCTAAAACTATTTTTGTTAGGATTGGTGGGTTATTGTAAATTTTGTGGATGTTGTAGTATCACAGTTTACAGCAGTGAAGTAGTACACTTGGGAAAGAAATCTAGAAATGTCAGTAATAGAATTTTACTATGAGTTTTAAAAAATGATGAACATATGAAAAGGGTCTTTTAATTAAGAGAAAAAGATAATTATTACATAATAGGGAGGATCATCTGGACATTTCCATGTCTATATACAAAATTTTAGCAGTATCAGAATGCTATTATAATTTTTGGTTCTTTGTAACACTAACGTAACATAACTTTTTGTACAACATGGTTCTAACATATCTGAAACCTAGATCTGTGCTTTTCTGTAATTACTGGTTTAAGCTTATATACTTGATCCAAGAAATAGTACTTTGCTTGAGAGAGTTTCTTTTTTTTAAAGGTTACATTTCATATGTAACTGCCACCCTAACATGGTAAACCATTTCAGTTCATCAGGTATTTATTAATGATTTACTTTGTGAAAGATATTGAGGAGGGCAGATAAAATTGTCTGTTTACAGCTTGCTTAACGACAGGACATTGTACTTTAGGTATATAATATCAAATATTAATATGATTGAGAGGTTCTTTCCTGATAATTTTCTGTCCATTTCTAATCTTAAATTGGAGGAGGCTGTTTACTTCCTTTAGTCTTTTTATACATTTGGTGAGTCAAGAGTCATTTATTAGTCCAGCTTTAAAATACTTCATAATCCTCCCACTCCCACCTCTAGGTTTCAGCTGGGAATAGAAACTTTATTCTACTCAGGACCTGTAGCCAAAGTGTCCATTGCAGAAGAGGGCAATTAGGAGACTTCTTATCATACCAAACTGTCTGCTTGCCTTTTCCCCTACCTAACCTAAGGATAATTATCTTGATAATACCTAAACACTTCTACTTCCCTACCTTCAGGCCCCCAAAAGTGAGAGAGCTTGTCAAGGAAGTTTTCTAGAGGAAGAAATTGGCCACATGAAAGAGGGGGGTAAATAATGTATGTTGTAGGCTGAGGGAAGTACAAAGGTCTAAAGGTAAGAGACCTTGGCACAGAACTACAGTAGTATATGTATTAGTTTTGATTAATGAGTTTTTTCCATCTTTGTAGTATTGTTACTCTTAGAAGAAAAAAACATACACATAGGAATACATTTACATTGTTTAATATTAAAGCCATAAATGTTTATAGCAGAATCTACAAGTCCCTTCTTGTCCCTGCCCTCCTACTTTCACCCCTGTGTTCAGAGGCAACTATATTATTTGCATGTGCTTCCAGTTCTCTGGGCACTTACACAAATATATGTTCACATTTAAACATTGTCCTTTGACTTGCTTTTTTTAATCTTTAATTCATGGAGATCTTATCAGGTCCTGTGGAACTCTAGGGAAATAAGACATGGTTTGCATTCAAGTACAGTTGACCCTTGAACAATAATGGGTTTGAACTCTTGAGGGTTCACTTACACACAGATTATTTTCAATAAATATATTGGAAAAATTTTTGGAAACTTCCAGCAATTTGAAAAACATTGTATTTCCTCTAGCTTTGTTGTAAGAATACAGCATATAATGCATATAGTATTCAAAACATGTTAATTGTTTATGTTATTAGTATGGCTTCTCCTCAACAATAGGCTTTTAGCAGTTTGAGGGAGTCAAAAGTTCTATGTAGATTTTTTAGTTGGTACCCCTAATCTCCCTGCATTGTTAAAAGGTCCTCTATACCACCTAGCCATTAAGCCTCTGTTTTCTTCATTTGTAAAATGAAAATGATAGCATCTACCTTTTAAGGGTATTTCAAATATTAAATGAGTCTATAGATTACCTAGGATGGTAACTAGTTCTGGGTAAACTAACACATGGAGCTACTGTTATTAATAATAAATAAGGTTTAGGACACTTCTATATCATCCTCCTATAACTAAAAGATAAGCTTGTAGCAATAAAGCTCAATCAGCCGACCATCCAAATCTTGAGAATAAAATCTTTGTGGGGCCTAGTAATGGCATTGATAACTGTTACCAAAAGGACTGTTCCATTAAAAACAAATCAGAGCTTTTCTCTCTGGTGTTTGGACCATTGAGATACCAAATTGTTAGCTGTTTATGGAAGAACTTTATAAAGCAGAGCTTACTAAATTTGACCTGAAATGTCTATACAATTACAAAGAATAAAGCTTACTGGGCTTCCTAACTATTATATGTTAAAATAAGTAACACCAACAGAAGAGTCAAGTAGTAAATTTAAGTAAACAGACAAAAATAAGGATATTATTTCTCTATTCAGTGGGTAGTAAACATTGTAACTAATTATTCCAAGTGAAAAGAGAGACTGATAACAGTTTTTAAAAATACTTAGATAATAGAGATTCATATTGAGTAACAGTGTGGTTTTAGGGCTCTCTCCACAATCTTTGCTGAAGGAAACGGACCTTTTCTTATCACTGTGCATGGTTTTTTCTGTCACTGAGACAATACTGGATCAGAGGGACCATATGTTTAACCAAATATAATTCTTAAATCCATTTGATGATGGTTTCTGTTGTTAACTTGCCATTTGCATTTTTTAAAAGAGCTTTATTGAGATAATCTAATATCATTTAATTCACCTATTTAAAGTATACAATTCAGTGGTTATTAATGTATTCACAGACTTGTATAGCTATCATAACAATTGATTTTAGAACATTTTCATCATCCCCAAAATAAATTCCATTTCTCTCCAAACCCTCCAGCTGTGGACAAACACTAGCCTACTTCCTATCTCTCTAGATTTGCCCTTTTGGGTATTTTATATAAATGAAATAACATAATAACGGTCTTTTGTGACTGGTTTCTTTCACTTAACATAATGTTTTTAAGATTCATCCATGTTGTAGCATGCATCAGTACTTCATCCTTTTTGATGGTTGAGTAATACTAAATTGTATGGATATACCACATTTTGTTTATTCATTCATGAGTTGATTGACATTTGTGTTCTTTCCACTTTCTTAGTTATTATAAATAATACTGCTGTGAACATTAATGCACTAGTTTTTATATGGACATATACTTTCACTTCTCTTGGGCATATGCTGAAGATTGAAACTGCTAGGTAAATAGTAACTCAATGTTCAATCTTTTGAAGACCTGACTGTTTTCCAAAGTGACTGCACCATTTTACCAGCAGTGAATTATAAGGGTTCATCCCACCAGCAGTGAACAAGAGTTCCAGTTTCTCTGCATCTTTGTCAGTACTTATTTTTATGAATTTTTTAAATTTTAGCCTTGAATGGGCATGCAGGTGAAGAGGTATCTTATTAGAGTTTTGATTGCATTTCCCTAATAAATTGTGATGTTGAGCATCTTTTATGGCTACTTGTAGATCTATTCAGATTCTTTGCACATTATTTAATTGGGCTATGTGTCTTTTTGTTGTTTTGAGAGTTCTCTATGCTAGATACAAGTCCTTTCTCAGAAATAGGATTTGCAAACATTTTTCTCATTCTGTGTGTTAGCTTTTGACTTTCTTGATAGTGTCCTTTAAGCACAAATATTTTTAATTTTGTTGGAATCCAATTGATTTTTATTTTGTCACTCATGCTTTTGGTTTCGTATCTAAGAAACCATGCCAGACTGAAGGTCACAAAGACCTATTCCTGTTTTCTTCTAACATTTTGATAGTTTTAGCTCATATATTTAGGTCTCTACTCCATTTGAGTTGATTTTTCTATATGGTACAAATGAGGAGTCCAGTTTCATTCTTTTGCAAGTAGGTATCATGTTATCTCAGCAGTTTTTTTCCAAAAGACCTTTTTTCTCCCTTTTGAATTGTCTTGGTATTCTTGTTTAAATCCAATTGATCATAGATACTAAGGCTTACTTCTGGACTGGATGCCATTCTGTTGATCGATCTATATGTCTTTCCTCATGCTAATACCACACTGCTTGATGACTGTAGTAATACTTTGTAGTAAATTCTAAAATCAGGAAGTGTGAGTTCTCCAATTTTGTACTACTTTTTCAAGCTTGGTTTGACTTTGTAGTTGCCTTGTATTTACATATAGCTAGTCAGTTTCTGCTCCACAAGGCAACTTTTTAGGGGGAATTTTGGTAAGGACTGCAGTGAATGTATAGATCAATTTGATGAGTATTGTCATCTTAACAGTATTAAGTTTCTGAACCATGAGCATGGATGTCTTTCCATCTATTTGGGTCTTCTTTATTTTCTCTCAATATTTTGTGACTTCAGCATCGATTCTTAACACTTCTTTTGTTAAGTTTATTCCTAAGTATTACATTATTCATGATGTTATTATGAATAGATATTTTTTAAATTTCAATTTTGAATTGTTAGTGTGTATAAACACTGTAAGTCTAGAAATACAGATGATTTTGTATATTGAATCCTCAACCTTGCTGCATTCATTTACTAGCTCTGGTAGTGTTTTGTGGATTCCTTAGGACTTTTTATATACAAGATGATATTATCTGCAAATAAATACAGTTTCACTTATTCCTTTCTAATTTGGATGTTTTTTAAATTCTTTTTTTTTTATCCTCCCCTAATTTCCCTACGTAGGATCTTCAGAATAATGAATTAGAAGTGATGAGAACAGACATCCTTGTCTTGTTCCAGACCTTGGGGGAAATTACTCAGTCTCCACCATTAAGATTAGGTATGATGTTAGCTGTGGTTTTTTGGTAGATACCCTTTATCAGATTGAGGAAGTTCCCTTCTACTACTCGGTTGTTGAGTGTTTTTATCATGAAAGGGTGTTGAATTTTCTTCAGTGCTTCTGTGTCTACTCAGGTCATGTGGGCTTTATGCTCTGTTAATCTGTGGTGTATTACATTGATTGATTTTTAGATATTAAATCAACCTTGCATTCCTAAGATATATCCCACTTGGTGCATGGGTAGAACCCTTTTTATTTGTTGTGGATTTGGTGTGCTTGTATTTTGGTGAGGATTTTTATGTCCTTATTCATAAAGGATATTGTTCTGTAGTTTTCCTGTGATGTCTTTATCCAGTTTTGGTATTAGGTTGATACTGGCCTCATTGAATTCCTTTTGAAGGGTCTGTGAAGGATTGATGTTCTTTAAACCTTTGATAGCATTTCCCAGCAAATTCCCCTAGACTTTTCATTGTGGAAAGTTTTTAAAAAATACTAATTCACTCTGCCATTATAGGTCTAGTCCGATTCTCAATTTCTTGAGTCAGCTTCCATACTTTGTGGCTATATAGGAATTTTTTCCATTTTGTCTAGATTACCTCATTTGTTGCTATGTAGTTTTTCTGTAGTATTCCCTTATAACACAGGTCCTTTAAATTTAATAGGGCTACTGATACTCTTGCTAAGTGTTTTCTCTTTGTTCCGCTTACTTATTTTTGAATCTTTTTTCCTTTGGGTTACTTGAACATTTCTATTTTATCTCAACCATTCACATACTGTGTATTTTGCTTAAAATTTTTTTTTTAATGGTTGCTCTAGAGTTTATAATGCACTTTTTAAGTTAATCAGAATCTTCAGATAATATTCTGCCCTTCAAGACTAGTGGTAAGCCTCTTAAGTATATTCCTAGTTCTACCATACCCTTCTTGGTGCTATTTTTGTCATGCATTCTTCTGAAGTACAGGAATCAGTGAAAGTATAAGAGAGAAGAGCAGGAAATAATATACTCTCCTGGATTATGCAACAAAGAACTTGATAATTAGAAAGGAAAAGGAACATTTGAGAGATTAAGAAATACTGCCTAAATCTAAGTACCTTTTTCTGGTATGTGTCCCACACCAATGCCACTGTGGTCTTTTGAAGGTGCAAATCTATATGATTACATATTTAAAAATTTTCATTTGTGCTCCATTCTCTGTAATACAAATCTATAATACAAATATTATGAAATATAAATCTCCTTACTGGGGTGTGAAATTCTACAAGATTTTATTGGTGTTTATCCAGCCTCCTCTCTGACCTTTTCCACTCTCAGAGTAAATGTTTAAACAATTCCTAAACTTTTTATTTTGATCTATATACATACTGTGTTTTTCACTTCCATGCTCATGTTGTTCCTTTTGAATTAATAATAAATGAATATTCATTTTAAAACATTTTCCCTAAAGAGTTTACCCAGACATAAATTAATCTTTTTTTCTGTCTTTTCACTATACTGTGTATTCTTCTAATATTGATTATATCATCCTTATTGTGATGGGTTTATATTCCCCCAGTACACACTGAATTCCTTAATACTATGATTTTCCACTTTAGAACTAACAAGGTTGAGCAAAATTTAGCTAGAATTTAACATTTTCCCATTTTTATGTTCACCTTTTATATCAGGCAGGCATCACATTTCACTCAGAGTAGAATATAAAAGTTCCTTTGACCATAAATTTAAGTTTCATAAAAAGATAGATTTTTAAGGGAATATTAGGTTTTAAAAAAAGATATGAAAATACAGCAGCAATCCTAATGGTGATATGGAAATGATTGGTGTTTAACTGGTTTCCATTGCAGCTTTAGATAATTTACCCATGCCATACCTTTATTTATTGTTCCATCAGAGACAGGCAGTTTGTAGGCTCTACTTTGTAAGATGAAGAGAATACCACCCTTACCCTCTTCTCTATCTAACCTCCATTATGTTTTTTTAGATTATCAAGATGATTAATATTAACATTCTGTTTTGTGTTTTAAAGATGTCTAAAAGTGAAAATCAAATGTTTATAACTCATATTTATCTCTGAGCCAAACAGTATAGATACAGCTCCTTTTTGTACTGCCTTGTATTAATTCTGTTTTTCCTGTAGTTTCCAATGCCATAGTGTTTTTCTGACTGCCTTCTCAAAGAATTTTATCTTCGCAGGTTCCCTTCAAGAGTGGTGATTGCTGATACTTAAGAATGAGGCTCACTTTGAGCTCTGAATATGGGTGGGCTTGTTAACTGTTAAACTTCACTGTCTTTTGAATTTTCAGGGAGGGGAATGATAGAATGGTGAGGTGTTTTATTTATTTATTTATTATTTATTTGTTTGTTTTGGTATCATTAATCTACAATTACATGAAGAACATTATGTTTACTAGGCTCCGCCCTTCACCAAGTCCCCCCCACATACCCCTTCACAGTCACTGTCCATCAGCATAGTAAGATGCTGTAGAATCACTACTTGTCTTCTCTGTGTTGCACAGCCCTCCCCGTGCTCCCCCCACACTATACATGCTAATCGTAATGCCCCCTTTCTTTTTTCCCGCCCATATCCCTCCCTTCCCACCCATCATCCCCAGTCCCTTTCCCTTTGGTAATTATTAGTCCATTCTTGGGTTCTGTGATTCTGCTGTTGTTTTGTTCCTTCAGTTTTCCTTTGTTCTTATACTCCACATATGAGTGAAGTCATTTGGTACTTGTCTTCCTCCACCTGGTTTATTTCACTGAGCATAATACCCTCTAGCTCCATCCATGTTTTTGCAAATGGCAGGATCTGTTTTTTTCTTATGGCTGAATAATATTCCATTGTGTATATGTACCACATCTTCTTTATCCATTCATCTACTGATGGACATTTAGGTTTCTTTCATGTCTTGGCTTTTGTAAATAGTGCAGTGACAAACATAGGGCTGCATCTGTCTTTTTGAAACTGGAGTGCTGCATTCTTAGGGTAAATTCCTAGAAGTGGAATTCCTGGGTCAAATGGTATTTCTATTTTGAGCATTTTGAGGAACCTCCATACTGCTTTCCACAATGGTTGAACTAATTTACATTCCCACCAGCAGTGTAGGAGAGTTCCCCTTTCTCCACAACCTCGCCAACATTTGTTGTTGTTTGTCTTTTCGATGATGGCGATCCTTACTGGTGTGAGGTGATATCTCATTGTGGTTTTAATTTGCATTTCTCTGATGATAAGCGATGTGGAGCATCTTTTCATGTGTCTGTTGGCCATCTCAATTTCTTCTTTGGAGAAGTATCTGTTCAGCTCCTCTGCCCATTTTTTAACTGGATTGTTTGCTTTTTGTTTTTTGAGGTGTGTGAGCTCTTTATATATTTTGGATGTCAACCCTTTATCAGATCTGTCATTTATGAATATATTCTCCCATACTGTAGGATACCTTTTTGTTCTATTGATGGTGTTCTTTGCTTTACAGAAGCTTTTCAGCTTGATAGAGTCCCACTTGTTCATTTTTGCTTTTGTTTCCCTTGCCCGGGGAGATATGTTCATGAAGAAGTCACTCATGTTTATGTCCATGAGATTTTTACCTATGTTTTTTTCTAAGAGTTTTATGGTTTCATGACTTACATTCAGGTCTTTGATCCATTTTGAATTTACTTTTGTGTATGGGGTTAGACAGTGATCCAGTTTCATTCTCTTACATGTAGCTGTCCAGTTTTGTCAGCACCATCTGTTGAAGAGACTATCATTTCCCCATTGTATGTCCGTGGCTCCTTTATCGTGTATTCATTGACCATATATGTTTGGGTTAATATTTGGGGTCTCTATTCTGTTCCACTGGTCTGTGGCTTTGTTCCTGTGACAGTACTAAATTGTCTTGATTACTGTGGCTTTGTAGTACAGCTTGAAGTTGGGGAGTGAGATCTCCCCCACTTTCTCTTCCTTCTCAGGATTGCTTTGGCTATTTGGGGTCTTTGGTGGTTTCATATGAATTTTTGAACTATTTGTTCCAGTTCGTTGAAGAATGCTGTTGGTAATTTGATAGGGATTGCATCGAATCTGTATATTGCTTTGGGCAGGATGGCCATTTTGAAGATATTAAGTCTTCCTAGCCAGGAGCATGGGATGAGTTTCCATTTGTTAGTGTCGTCTTTAATTTCTCTTAAGAGTGTCTTATAGTTTTCAGGGTATAGGTCTTCCACTTCCTTGGGTAGGTTTATTCCTAGGTATTTTATGCTTTTTGATGCTATTGTGAATGGAATTGTTTTCCTGATTTCTCTTTCTATTAGTTCATTGTTGGTGTATAGGAAAGCCACAGATTTCTGTGTGTTAATTTTATATCCTGCAACTTTGCTGAATTCCGATATTAGTTCTAGTAGTTTTGGAGTGGAGTCTTTAGGTTTTTTATGTACAATATCATGTCATCTGCAAATAGTGACAGTTTGATTTCTTCTTTACCAATCTGGATTCCTTGTATTTTTTTGTTTTGTCTAATTGCCATGGCTAGGACCTCCAGTACTATGTTGAGTAACAGTGGAGAGAGTGGGCATCCCTGTCTTGTTCCCGATCTCAGAGGAAAAGCTTTCAGCCTCTCACTGTTCAGTATGATGTTGGCTGTGGGTTTATCATAGATGGCCTTTATTATGTTGAGGTACTTGCCCTCTATGCCCATTTTGTTGAGAGTTTTTATCATGAATGGATGTTGAATTTTGTCAAATGCTTTTTCAGCATCTATGGAGATGATCATGTGGTTTTTGTCCTTTTTGTTGATGTGGTAGATGATGATGGATTTTCGAATGTTGTACCATCCTTGCATCCCTGTGATGAATCCCACTTGGTCATGGTGCATGATCCTTTTGATGTATTTTTGAATTCGGTTTGCTAAAATTTTGTTGAGTATTTTTGTGTCTACGTTCATCAGGGATATTGGTCTGTAGTTTTCTTTTTCGGTGGTGTCTTTGCCTGATTTTGGTATTAGGGTGATGTTAGCTTCATAGAATGAGTTTGGGAGTATCCCCTCCTCCTCTATTTTTTGGAAAACTTTAAGGAGAATGGGTATTATGTCTTCCCTGTATGTCTGATAAAATTCCGAGGTAAATCCATCTGGCCCGGGGGTTTTGTTCTTTGGTAGTTTTTTGATTACCGCTTCAATTTTGTTGCTGGTAATTGGTCTGTTTAGATTTTCTGTTTCTTCCTGGGTCAATTTTGGAAGGTTATATTTTTCTAGGAAGTTGTCCATTTCTCCTAGGTTTCCCAGCTTGTTAGCATATAGGTTTTCATAGTATTCTCCAATAATTCTTTGCATTTCCGTGGGGTCCGTCGTGATTTTTCCTTTCTCGTTTCTGATACTGTTGATTTGTGTTGACTCTCTTTTCTTCTTAATAAGTCTGGCTAGAGGCTTATCTATTTTGTTTATTTTCTCGAAGAACCAGCTCTTGGTTTCATTGATTTTTGCAATTGTTTTATTCTTCTCAATTTTATTTATTTCTTCTCTGATCTTTATTATGTCCCTCCTTCTGCTGACCTTAGGCCTCATCTGTTCTTCTTTTTCCAATTTCGATAATTGTGACATTAGACCATTCATTTGGGATTGCTCTTCCTTTTTTAAATATGCTTGGATTGCTATATACTTTCCTCTTAAGACTGCTTTTGCTGTGTCCCACAGAAGTTGGGGCTTAGTGTTGTTGTTGTCATTTGTTTCCATATATTGCTGGATCTCCATTTTGATTTGGTCATTGATCCATTGATTATTTAGGAGCGTGTTGTTAAGCCTCCATGTGTTTGTGAGCCTCTTTGCTTTCTTCGTACAGTTTATTTCTAGTTTTATGCCTTTGTGGCCTGAAAAGTTGGTTGGTAGGATTTCAATCTTTTGGAATTTTCTGAGGCTCTTTTTGTGGCCTAGTATGTGGTCTATTCTGGAGAATGTTCCATGTGCACTTGAGAAGAATGTATATCCCGCTGCTTTTGGATGTAGAGTTCTATAGATGTCTATTAGGTCCATCTGCTCTACTGTGTTGTTCAGTGCTTCCGTGTCCTTACTTATTTTCTGCCCGGTGGATCTATCCTTTGGGGTGTGTGTTGTGTTGAAGTCTCCTAGAATGAATGCATTGCAGTCTATATCCCCCTTTAGTTCTGTTAGTATTTGTTTCACATATGCTGGTGCTCCTGTGTTGGGTGCATATATATTTAGAATGGTTATATCCTCTTGTTTGACTGAGCCCTTTATCATTATGTAGTGTCCTTCTTTATCTCTTGTTACTTTCTTTGTTTTGAAGTCTATTTTGTCTGATATTAGTACTGCAACCCCTGCTTTCTTCTCACTGTTGTTTGCTTGAAATATGTTTTTCCATCTCTTGATTGTTAGTCTGTACATGTCTTTGGGTTTGAGGTGAGTTTCTTGTAAGCAGCATATAGATGGGTCTTGCTTTTTTATCCATTCTGTTACTCTGTGTCTTTTGATTGGTGCATTCAACCCATTAACATTTAGGGTGACTATTGAAAGATATGTACTTATTGCCATTGCAGGCTTTAAATTCGTGGTTACCAAAGGTTCAAGGTTAGCCTCTTTAGTATCTTACTGCCTAACTTAGCTCGCTTATTGAGCTGTTATATACACTGTCTGGAGATTCTTTTCTTCTCTCCCTTCTTGTTCCTCCTCCTCGATTCTTCATATGTTGGGTGTTTTGTGCTGTGCTCTTTCTAGGAGTGCTCCCATCTAGAGCAGTCCCTGTAAGATGTTCTGTAGAGGTGGTTTGTGGAAAGCAAATTCCCTCAGCTTTTGTTTGTCTGGGAATTGTTTAATCCCACCGTCATATTTGATTGATAGTCGTGCTGGATACAATATCCTTGGTTCAAGGCCCTTCTGTTTCATTGTATTAAATATATCATGCCATTCTCTTCTGGCCTTTAGGGTTTCTGTTGAGAAATCTGACGTTAGCCTGATGGGTTTCCCTTTATAGGTGACCTTTTTCTCTCTAGCTGCCTTTAACACTCTTTCCTTGTCCTTGATCTTTGCCATTTTAATTATTATTTGTCTTGGTGTTGCCCTTCTTGGATCCTTTCTGTTGGGGGTTCTGTGTATTTCCGTGGTCTGTTCGATTACTTCCTCCCCCAGTGTGGGGAAGTTTTCAGCAATTATTTCTTCTAAGATACTTTCCATCTCTTTTCTTCTCTCTTCTTCTTCTGGGACCCCTATAATACGGATATTGTTCCTTTTGGATTGGTCACACAGTTCTCTTAATATTGTTTCATTCCTGGAGATCCTTTTGTCTCTCTCTATGTCAGCTTCTATGCGTTCCTGTTCTCTGGTTTCAATTCCATCAATGGCCTCTTGCATCCTATCCATTCTGCTTATAAACCCTTCCAGAGTTTGTTTCATTTCTGCGATCTCCTTTCTGGCATCTGTGATCTCCTTCCGGACTTCATCCCATTTCTCTTGCGTATTTCTCTGCATCTCTGTCAGCATGTTTATGATTCTTATTTTGAATTCTTTTTCAGGGAGACTGGTTAGGTCTGTCTCCTTCTCTGGTGTTGTCTCTGTGATCTTTGTCTGCCTGTAGCTTTGCCTTTTCATGTTGATAGGAATAGTCTGCAGAACTGGGACGAGTGACGGCTGGAAGGACTTCCTTTCTTGTTGGTTTGTGGCCCTCCTCTCCTGGGAGAACAGCGACCTCTAGTGGCTTGTGCTGCGCAGCTGCCCGCAGACAGGGTTTCTGCTTCCTTCCCGGCTGCTATGGAGTTAATCTCCGCTGTTGCTGTGGGCGTGGCCTCGCTCGGGCAGCTACTCCAAAATGGTGGAGTCGCGTTGGAGCAGGAGCTGCTGGGAGGCTATTTATCTCCGTAAGGGGCCTCCCTGCTCCCTGCAGCCCAGGGGTTAGGGTGCCCAGAGATCCCCGGATTCCCTACCTCTGGATTAAGTGACCCGCCCTGCCCCTTTAAGACTTCCAAAAAGCACCCGCCAAAACAAAACAACGCCCACCAAAAAAAAAAAAAGAAAAAAAAATTTTTTTAATTAAAAAAAAAAAAAAAAAGGTGGTCGTTCGTTTTTCTTTATTCTCCTGTGCCAGCCTCAGGCCTCTGCTCACCAGTCTTTCTGCCCTGTTTCCCTAGTATTGGGGTCCCTATCCCTTTAAGACTTCCAAAAAGCGCTCGCCAAAACAAAACAGCAAAAAGCAAAAAAAAATGGTCGCGCGCTTTTCTTATGTCCTCTGTCGCCCAGCCTCCAGTGCCTGCTCACTGTTCTTGCTGCCCTGTTTTCCTAGTATCGAGCGCCCTGCACTCTGGCCCGGATGGCTGGGGCTGGGTGTTCGGCAGTCCTGGGCTCCGTCTCCCTCCCGCTCTGCCTGCTCTTCTCCCGCCAGGAGCTGGGGGGAGGGGCGCTCGGCTCCCGCGGGGCCGGGGCTTGTATCTTACCCCCTTCGCGGGGCGCTGGGTTCTCTCAGGTGCGGATGTGGTCTGAATATTGTCCTGTGTCCTCTGGTCTTTATTCTAGGAAGGGTTGTCTTTGTTATATTTTCATAGATATATGTTGTTTTGGGAGGAGATTTCCGCTGCTCTACTCACGCCGCCATCTTCCGCCCCTCCTCCTTTCAGTGTTTTGAAGGAAAGGATTGGCTACTTTCTTGGGTATCCTCCAACTGTATCCTAGACTTCTTGGGCCAGAATGTTACCAATTTTTAGACATCTTTTATCTGCTGAAAGGTCTTTCCAATTCTCTTTATTGTTTTCCATTTAGTATTTATTTCTCTAACATTTTTGAGTTATCATGTTTTTGGGGTCTGGAGGAAGAGCAGGTAACAGTAAAGTAAGATGTTTTTTTTTGACATCTTAAATGGGAATCCCCTGCAAACTTCTTGAATAATGTTAATGATGTTGAATCACCTTTCTGTATGGAGAGACAGCTTGTTCTTGGTGTCAGTTGCATAGCTCTTTGGTTATTTGCTTATTAACAGAGCTGAAAATTTGGTGTGGGGTGGGGAAAGAAGTTTCAAGGTGGTGGCTGACTAGCAACTCCAAATACCGCCTTTCATATTTTCTTACTAAAGTAATCATGAAATCAGGTATGAATTCAATTTCCTAACATTGCTACAAATGAAAATTCATAGACATAAAGACAGAACTGAGAATAAATGGTACTAATGTCGAGGCAGATTGAGCCAGATAGAAAAAAATTCTACGTAATAGTTAAGCACACAGAATATATATAAACTTTGTTTTTTTGAAACAGAGACTGAGAGTAGGAAAAAAATCCTTATCTATCCCCATTTTTTATGTAAAAGTCAGACTTGGAGCCCATGCTAACCAGAAAATTGAGTGGCCATCAACTTCACCCATGCATATATGAGATGAACCAGGTGTTCTTTTTCCAGTCCTCTACTGTGTGCCCTCACGAATTTTTTGTATGTCAGCATATCAGTAAATGGAGTGGTGGGAGGAGAGGTCTGTGTAGGTGGTAACTAATAATGTGCATGTAGTGTAGATGGGCTTGTTATCCAAAATATGGTACATAGACTTCTAGAGTTAAAAGATAATTTTAGGTCATATGTGAATGAACATTTCAATATTTATAAATTTGTTTTAAAAAACCAACAATACTGACTGGTTAAGAGGATGCTAAAGTAAGCTTTAAGTATACTAGTGTGTTGCAAATAAAAATACCAAGTAAATATCATTATAGCTGGTATTGGGTTTGGCAAAAATTTGTGAAAATGATACGCAAATGGCAAAAGTTTGAGAAATATCTGCACTAGAGTAAAGCTTGCTAGAAACTGGTAATGGCACTACTATTTTTGAATGTTTATTAAAGAAATTTGATTTCCACATGTGTGACACAGTGGTGACCAAAGCACTGTTTGGAAGATCTGTCCTCATTCAAGAAAGAGCCAAAAGAAACAAGTGTGTCTGAGAAGAGAATTCAGAAGACCCATGCATGACCCAAAAGTATAAATTAAAATGCCAACATATTGAGTAAGATGCATGAAAACTCTGCTCATGGTATTGAGAAAGAAAAATGGCATATTTTAAGGAGAGGTGAAGAAGGCAATTCAAGAAAACAATACCAGAATTTAAATCCACATTGTGAACTTAGTAAAAAGGAGAGTTGATGCCATAGGAAATCAAATTAGTGATGAAGATTCTTTCAAGATGCAGATTAAAAAAAAATGATGAGATAAATGAGTTCAGAGAAGAAAGAATATATGGAAATTGATATTTGTAAAGGACCAATAATTGACAGACTAGGAGAAAACTTTTGAGTTAAAAAAAAAAGTTATTTGTATACAGACAGAACTCATTTCATTCTGTTAAAAACCAAGAAAAGAGACCCACATCTTGGCCACATTTTAGCAGAATAATTGACTTTTAAAGATTGGGACAACTTTTTTCCCCCTACCTCGTTCTTTTTTATGTGTGCCTTTGTTCTTTTTCAGTAGAAAATGTTTTTTAGAGGAATTTTAGATTTACAGCCAAATTGAGCAGAAAGTAGAGTTCTCATATGCCCCCTGCCTCTCTCTCCAAAGCCCCCCTTTCTATCATCTGCACCACAGCAGTAAGTTTGTTAAATTCAGTATTTGTACATCTTTAAAAACTTTTTCTTCTGAACTAATACTAGACTTAGAGAAAAGTTGCAAGAATAGTACAGAGATTTTTTTTATATCCTTCACTTTGTTTCCCTTAATTTTAGTATCTATATAAACAAGAATAGGAAGGTAACATTGGTACAGTGTTACTACTTAACCTGCAGACCTTACTTTAATTTAATGAATTTTTCACTAATGTTCTTTTTTGGCTCTAGGATCTCACCCAGGATCCCACATTGCCTTTAGTTGTTATTTCTCCTTAGTCTCTTCAATCTGTAAATCTTTGGAAGAAGGACATCTTATAAATATCCATGTAGAGAAATACCATTATTTACTAAAGATCTAAGATCAGACTCTTTACTCCAGTATTAGGTTCTGGAAGATATGGCATTTACTGTATTTAAAGGCATTTAAGTATTGAAACAAGAATTAAGGCATTCAAAAATTAAAGTCATTTTATAATGACTAACAATGTGTGAAATAGTTAAAATTGTAAATATGGTTATAAAAAGTATGAACATCATGTTATTTGTGACTAACTGTGGCATCAGAAGGAAACAATAATCAGTCTCCAGATTACCTTAACAACTAAAAAGCAGGTAAGGAAGATGGTAAACATGTTTTGAACTCAAATGTAAGACACTCCAAAGATCCTGGTACTAGATACAAGTTAAAGAATGTTGTTGGACAACTTAAAAGGAATCATTGGTACAGTTAAATAAGGTATATTCCAAACCACTGGGAGAAGTGGAAAGAAAAGTAATTCAGTCATGTGTTAGGTTGAAACATGGCATAGCCAGTATTCCCCCATTATGACTGACAAAAATGACAGTTTTATTTGGTTCAGCTTTATAATATGGTTAATTGTATTTCTTCATTTTTTTTTTTTACATTAAAGCCTACATACCCCTACCTCCCTTTGAGTTTCTCAAGTGCAGAAACTTACTTATTGCTTTTGAATTGTTGGTACTTTAGCATGGTACTTAATAAACCTATTATAATTTCAGTAAGAATTTGGTTTTGCAGCGCTGACCTAAGGATGAAAAACATAGTGATTGATAATATAGGGTTCCATAATGATTGTTTTATAGAGATGCCTTTGACTTGTTGGCTGAAGCCATGATACTAAACAAATCTGATTTCATTTCAGTCATTTTCTCTTCTAAAAATAAAAGGCAGTGGACAAAGACCCTTATTAATTTTCAGTTACTTTAGGGAATTATGTTTATTTTCAAATGAAAGGATTATGCTTGTATATAAACTGCAGCCTTAGTGTGAAGAGGGGTAGTAAATAAACAAGATACTTTTGAAGCAGTAACTGATTCTTTGCAGCCAGCCTGAGGCTATATATAAAATGCAGTAAGATCTAATTTTATAAAATTAGGTAGATGTTTAATAAGAGCTTTTCTCTATAGTATCCATATTTTGAAAATGAAAAACAAGATTTAGCTAAAAGAAAATGTGCCCATTCTTTTTTTTCTTGGTTGACAAGTAGTTTCTAAAAATGTACTCATTCAAAGGTTAGTTTTATGTTTTGCAAACTATAGTTTGGTATATAATGGTTACTTTGAAAATCCATAGTTATTGCTGCTGATTTAATAAGGATATGTGTTTTATTTAGTCAGGTACACTCTGAAGATACCTTCTCTACTGAAATGGGAAATGAGTCTATTAAAAAAGATAAGCTACAACGAAAGCAAGATTTGGAGAAAACTAATTTGAGATGGCATTTATATAACAGTATATAAAACAGTACAGTGTATCATTCATGAAAGTGTACATATTTTGTAAAACTATAAAAATACACATTGTCATAAATGCCATCAATATTCCAGATAGTGGGTAACTATGGCGGTGGGGGGAGGTATGGTATTATTTATATTTGATAGAAGATTATCTAAAACAAATATGGCAAAACATTAAAATATAACAAATACAGAAAGTATTTACATAGATATGTGTGTGTGTATTTATATTCTACATTTATAGATGCTTGAAAAAGCTCAAGTAAAGTATTTAAATTTACCATATACTCATTGATCATGTGGTAACAGTGTTTTTTTTAAGAGATACATTAAAACTAATTCATTGGGTGAAATAATGATTGGATTAGGTAATATTAATAATGTCAATGCAGGCTAATCTAGTTTCTAAAGTTATCAAGAAGTCAGTATTGTGCTAGAATTATTTACTTGCTATGAAAATAAGAAAACGTGAAATTTGTAACTTGTTTTTTTTTTTTTTTAGGGAGTTGATAAGATGATCATTATACATTATTTTTCTAAAGTGTAGAAGAATTACATATAGCTTCATATATTTCATCGTGTACGTCAAGAACTTGCCTAGTGTAGGAAGAACATATGTATACCTTTGAAGTCCTCAGTGTGCCTTTCCCTAGTAGCATCCTCCTGCCTCCTCTATCCTGAATTTTGTGTTTCATTTTCTTAAGTGTCAAAACAGGGTTCTTCAAAATCAGGTAATGGTTAGGATTTTTGTGTGGTAAAATGTATACAACATCAGTTTACCAAAGTGTACCATCTTTTAATTGTACAATTAGTGGCATTAAGAACATAAATGGTATTGTACATCCATATACAGAACTTTTTCATCACCCCAAACTGAAACTTTGAACTCATTAACAGCCCATTCTCCCCTTTCACCAACTTCTGGTAAATATACTCTTTTCTTCTTTCTATCTTTATGAATTTGCATATTCTGGGTACCTCATGGAAGTGGAAACATAACGGTATTTGTCCTTTGCATCTGGATTATTGAGACATGGTTCATCCATGTTGTAGCATGTGTCAGAATTTCTTTTTTAAGGGTGAATAATACACCATTGTACATACTTACCACATACTGTTTTCCACTCATGTGTTGCCGGGCAGTTGCACTGTTTCCACCCTTAGGCTATTGTGCAAAGTGCTGCTAGGAACATTGGTGTTTGAGTCCTGTTTGAGTCCCTGTTTTCAATTATTTTGGGTATAAACCAAGGAGTGGAATTGCTGGATCATATGGTAATTCTGTGTTTAGCTTTTTGAGGAAATAACCGTACTGTTTTCCATAGTGGCTGTACCATTTTACATTCCTACCAGTAAGGCACAAGGGTTCCAATTTCTTTGTATCCTTACTAACTCTTGTTAGTGTCTAGGTGTTTTTGTTTTTCCTTTTAATAATAGCAGTCCTAGTGGTTTTGAAGTGATACCTCATTGTTAGAAATGTTTTAAAGGAATATTTTGTGAACCCTTAACATGACTTAAAGTATTAAAATACTACACATGGGAATAGAAAACAAAAATGTACCCCTTGCGCTTTATAGATCTTACATAATTGTAAAACCACAGACTTCCAATTTAAATGCAAATTAAAACCAACTAAAATCAATGTTTTACTTACCTTTCTTAACCAAATTGTTGCAGTCCATCTTCCTTTATACATGACTTAGTCTTATGAAGATGTCTTTTTCAGTTATGAATTATAACTGCAGAAATTTTATTTAACTGGTAAAGGAATTCAGAGTAAATAGTTCACTGGGGAAACTTGCTGAAATTAGGACACGCCAGCCTACCTGCAGCCAAAATTAGTTTATTAACAAAATTAACAATTAACATTGAATTTATAAATTTCCACTTAGGTCATCATTTGTAATTAAAAAAGCAAACTGCCTTGTGAAATCTTTTGGTCAACTAGATGATATGTATAACCAGAATATACATATAAATATATAGTTAATTTTCTGAGTTAGAACACAGAATTCTTTTACCTACCCCTGATAGGTCGGTAGTCCAAAATTAAGAAAATTCCAACTTCTGATGACTTTTTCAGCGATTTGTTTCACTGAAGAGTAAAAATGGCCAAATGGGAATTATTCAGGAATACATACAAGGGAATAAATCACTATAAACTGGAATAGTCACTATAAACACAAAGTTCTTATGTTTTATATAATTATTTTACAGTTTTTAAAGCTTTCATGCAGCATGTTGAATCTTCAAAATAATTCTTAGTCAAGAAAGATTTATATCCATTTTACCAGCAAGGAAACTAAGATTAATGTCAGTTACTTGAAGGGTCGGAATGCATAAGAGGAGATAAGCCTGGCATGTGAGAGTATAGGAAACCCTCCTAACTGTGGTGGATTATTTTGGAAAGTACAAAAAGAAGGTGGATCTGAATGGCTTTGGAATTTGGATTTGATGTAATAAAGAGTATTTCCAAATGTGCTGGTCATAATAAGTCTTTCCCTTGGTGATTGATTTGCATTAATATAGTGGTAAATGTTCTAGAATCCTTGGTTAACAGGTACTCCAGAACATTCTTACACTTAACAGTGGAAATGAGATGTGGACAATGGTAACATTAATAAGGATTGAAAAGGGTCCCATCCTTACTGCCTGGGAAGACAAAGAGGAAAATTGAAGTGGTTAAGCTGATTTGTGGAAGGAACTTGTAGGGTTGGAGAGACATTAAGTCTTTGATCATAAAGTGTCCACTAAACGATTGTAAATACTAATTTGAATTCCAGAATTAGCAAAACATTAAACTTGTCAGATCTTACCAACCATGAAGATGCCAAGTGTTAATTCCTTAATATAAAACTCCATTAAGCAAGACCCATCAATATGCTGCCTAAAAGAGACTCACTTCAAACCCAAAGACATACACAGACTAAAAGTGAAGGAATGGAAAAAAATATTTCATGCAAACAATAGGGAGAAAAAGCAGGTGTTGCAGTTCTTGTATCAGACAAAATGGACTTCAGAACAAAGAAAGAAACGAGACAAAGAAGAACATAACATAATGATAAAGGGGTCAGTCCAACAAGAGGATATAACCATTATAAATATCTGTACACCAAACACAGGAGCACCTACATATGTAAAACAAATACTAACAGAATTAAAGGGTAAATAGAATGCAATGCATTCATTTTAGGAAACTTCAACACTCCATTTACTCCAAAGGACAGATCAACCAGACACAAAATAAGTAAGGAGACAGAGGCACTGAACAACACACTAGAACAGATGGACCTACTACACATCTGTAGAACTCTAGAACCAAAAGCAACAGGATACATATTCTTCTCAAGTGCACATAGAACATTTTCAAGAATAGACCGCATATTAGGCCACAAAAAGAGCCTCAGTAAATTAAAAAAGATTGAAATTGTATCAGCCAACTTCTCAGATCAAAAAGGTGTGAAACTAGAAATAAATTGTACAAAGAAAACAAAAAGGCTCACATACCCATGGAGGCTCAATAACATGCTCCTAAATAATCAACGGATCACTGACCAAATTAAAACAGATCAAGCAATATATGGAGACAAATGAAAACAATAGCACAATGCCCCAACTTCTGTGGGATGCAGTGAAGGCAGTTGTGAGAAGAAAATACATAGCAATCCAGGCCTATTTAAAGAAGGAAGAAAAATCCCAAATGAACAGTCTAAATTCACAATTATTGAAACTGGAAAAAGAAGAAAAAAATGAGGCCCAAAGTTAGTAGGAGGAGGGACATAATAAAGATCAGAGAAGAAATAAATAAAATTGAGAAGAATAAAACAATAGAAAAATTTAATGAAAACAAGAGCTGCTTCTTTGAGAAAATAAACAAAATAGATAAACCCCTAGACAGACTTATGAGGAAAAAAATAGAATCTACACACATAAACAGAATCAGAAGTGAGAAAGGAAAAATCACTATGGACACCACAGAAATAAAAGGAATTGTTAGAGAATACTCTTAAAAATTATATGGTAACAAACTGGATAACCTAGAAGAAATGGACAACTTTCTAGAAAAATACAACCTTCCAAGACTGACCAAGGAAGAAACAGAAAATCTGAACAGACCAATTACCAGCAATGAAATTGAATCAGTAATCAAAAAACTTACAACCAAGAACAAATTCCTGGACCAGGTCGATTTGCTGCTGAATTTTATCAGATACTTAGAGAAGACATAATACCCATTCTCCTTCAAGTTTTCCAAAAAGTAGGAGGGAAAACTTCCAAACTCATTCTGTAAAGCCAGCATCACTCTAATACCAAAACCAGGCAAAGATACCACAAAAAAGAAAACTACTGACTGATATTCCCTGATGAACATAGGTGCAAAAATACTCAACAAAATATTAGCAAACCGAATTCAAAAATACAAGAGAATCATACATCCTGATCAAGTGCATCCCAGGGATGAAAGGATGGTACAGATTTTGAAAATCCATCAGCATCATCCACTATATCAATAAAAAGAGAGATAAATCACATGATCATCTCCATAGATGCTGAAAAAGCATTTGACAAAATTCGACACCCATTCATGATAAAAACTCTCAACAAAATGGGTATAGAGGACAAGTACCTCAACATAATAAAGGCCATATCTGACAAACCGACAGCCAACATCATGCTTAGCAGTGAAAAGCTGAAAGCTTTACCTCTAAGATTGGGAACAAGACAAGGATGCCCACTCTTCCCACTTTTACTCAGCATAGTACTGAAGTTCCTAGTCATGGCAATCAGATAACACAGAAATAAAAGGCATCCAGATTGGTAAGGAAGAAGTCAAACTGTCCTTGTTTGCAGATGATATGATATTGTACATAAAAAACCCTAAAGAATCCACTCCAAAACTATACTAGATCTAATGTCTGAATTCAGCAAATTTGTGGGATACAAAATTAATACACAGAAATCGGTTGCATCCCTATACACTAATGATGACCTAGCAGAAAGAGAAATCAGGAAAACAGTTCCATTCACAATTGTATCAAAAAGAATAAAATACCTAGGAATAAACCTAACCAAGGAAGTGAAAGACCTATTCCCTGAAAACTACAAGATACTCTTAGGAGAAATTAAAGAGGACACTAATCAATGGAAATTCATCCCATGCTCTTGGCTAGTAAGAATTAATATTGTCAAAATGGCCATCCTGCCTAAAGCAATCTACAGATTCAATGTAATCCCTATCAAAATACCAACAGCATTCTTCAATGAACTAGAGCAAATAGTTCTAAAATTCATATGGAACCACAAAAGACCCCGAATAGCCAAAGCAATCCTGAGAAGGAAAAATAAAGCAGGGGGGATTATGCTCCCCAACTTAAAGCTCTTCTACAAAGCTACAGTAATCAAGACAATTTGGTACTGGCACAAGAACAGACCCACAGACCAGTGGAACAGAATAGAGAGTCCAGATATTAACCCAAGCATATACGGTCAAATAATATACAATAAAGCAGCCGTGGATATTCAGTGGGGAAATGACAGCCTCTTCAACAACTACTGTTGGCAAAACTGGACAGTTACATGTAAGAGAATGAAACTGGATTGTCTAACTCCATAGACAAAAGTTCAATCTAAATGGATCAAAGACCTGAATGTAAGTCATGAAACCATAAAACTCTCAGAAGAAAACATAAGCAAAACTCTTCTGAATATAAACATGAACAACTTCTTCATGAACATATCTCCCTGGGCAAGAGAAACAAAAGCAAAAATGAACAAGTGGGACTATATCAAACTAAAAACCTTCTGTACAGCAAAGGACACCATCAGTAGAATAAAAAAGCATCCTACAGTATGGGAGAATATATTCATAAATGACATATCTGATAGGAGGTTGACATCCAAAATATATAAAAACTCACGTGCCTCAGCAACCTAAAAGCAAATAACCTGATTAAAAAATGGGCAGAGGATCTGAACAGACGCTTCTCCAAAGAAGAAATTCAGATGGCCAACAGGCACATGAAAAGATGCTGTACCTCTCTAATCATCAGAGAAATGCAAATGAAAACAACAATGAGATATCACCTCAAACCCATTAGGATGGCCAACATCTAAAAGACAAACAACAATAAATGCTGGCGATGCTGTGGAGAAAGGGGAACCCTCCTACACTGCTGGTAGGAATGTAAACTACTTCAACCATTGTGGAAAGCAATATGGAGGTTTCTCAAATAGAAATGCCATTTGACCCAGGAATTCCCCTCCCAGGAATCTACCCTAAGAATACAGGATCCCTGATTGAAAAAGACATACACACCCCTATGTTTATCAAAGCACTATTTACAATAGCCAAGAAATGGAAACAAACCAAAGTGTCCATGAGTAGATGAATGGATAAAGAAGATGTGGTACATACACACAATGGAATGTTATTCAGCCGTAAAAAGAAAACAAATCCTACCATTTGCAACAACATAGATGGAGCTAGAGGGTATTTTGCTCAGTGAAATAAGCCAGGCAGAGAAAGACAAGTACCAAATGATTTCACTCCTCTGTGGAGTATAACAACAATGCAAAAACTGAAGGAACAAAACAGCAGCAGACTCAAAGAACCCAAGAATGTACTAACAGTTGCCAAAGGGAAAAAGGGACTGGGGATGGTGGTTGTGAAGGGAGGGATAAGGGGATTCAGGGGCATTATGATTAGCACACATAATGTAGGGAGAGCAGAGGGAAGACAGTATTGCACAGGGAAGACAAGTAGTGACACTATAGCATCTTACTATGCTGATAGACAGTGACTGTAATGGGGTATGTGGTGGGGACTTGATAAGGGGAGGAATCTAGTAACCACAGTGTTGCTCATGTGATTGTATATTAATGACACCATAATAAAATAAATGTAAAAGTTCATATAAATGGTCATGTTTTACTTAGAGTCCACCATCTTTTTTTTTTTAGGATCTAAAAAGTTTTTTTAGTTTGGTCTTATTTCCTTAAGTGAATACCTCATCACACACACTGAAAAGCTAATGCATTGTGTTGGGATTACTGGACTTTGATTCTTCCCTGAACAAAATGAAACAAGTTTAGGATATCAAACTCAGTGAATTCTTTGATGAGATTCTTGCTGTCCTCGTGACGTGCACCCACCACATTTGCTTTCTTGTGGTGGCACATTCATAACAGGATGACCTACTAAGTTTCACCACTAATAAGCCATTTGGAGTTTTCAGTTCTGTTTTGTTGATCTCCCCTTTGGCAACCCTTCATTACCAAACTTTGGTAACTGTTTTATCTGCTGCAGAATAACATTAGTCTTTGATGTGTAAAATTTGCTTTCTCTGATGAAGGAGAAGTTTTTGACCTTTATACCTTATCTGCATTCTGCTTCCCTTATTGTCTGCATCTGGGCCTTTTTGCTTTCTTTAGAGTTTTTTAGGATAAGGCCTCCCTACAATAGTGGAGTTTAGCTCTGTCAGTTAAAAGCCTTCATATTCAAGTGAATCTAATCTATCTCATTAAAATCTTTTTAAATTTATATGAATGGCTAGGTTTCCTGTTTTGAGTGTTGCTATACAATGGATTTTGTAGGTCATTTAGTGAAAATAGTTTGCCATTTTCTAATTGGACTAAATATGTTTGTTTCTTTTTTGTTTAAGCTTTTATAAGTATCTGCTACAATTTTAGCATTAACATAAAGTTTCCAGGTTCTGGATGTTTTTAATTCTGTTTGACTTTTGTGTCCCCCAGAAGAGAGGGTTGGAGATAACTGTTAGGCCCTAAAGTGGCATATTTGGCCCAGATTTAGGGATGAAGTGGGAGGATGCTTAGTTGTAGAACTTTGTTAGTACACAACTGGTTTGAGAAAGCGTTCTTGTCTTTACTGTGTAAGTAGGTCATTTTTCCCCACTGTTTTGAAACCAAAGAACCCTTCTGTAAATAAATGAAATGCAAATAAAGATGAACCAGATTGGGTAGAAGGGGCTAACTGGAGAAGGAATTAGGTAGAACAACCAAATTCGTTTTCATTCCTTTGGTGACCTGGTTTTGTCTTTCTGAAACTGGTACCGTTTCAGAAGAACAGTTCTTAGATGACTCCATGAAGATGGAAAGGACACAGTGCTATTTAAAAAATACCCCTTGTTCTCTCCCTTCCCCTGTAATTTCCATATCTATTGACCTGTTGAGGAAAATTCAACTAATGTTGATTCTCTTTGTGCAGTAGACTCAGTTCCTCTCTAAGGGTACCAGATTGGAAGAAGATCATGAAGAAATTTTTAGTACGTGTTTACTCTATGGGTTGGGCCACATGAAATCCTGGCTTAATTTTCATACTGTATTTCAAAACACCTTAAAAGCCCTGTCAATCTTTGTTGTTAACAGTCCAGAGATTTTGCTTAAGAATCATTATTTTGCTTCTCCTAGTTATTTTCCCACTTTTCCCCAGGCCATCAATGTGTAAATATTCTGGAGTTTTCAAGAATAAAAGTTATTATGTAGTTAAAAGGGCAGATGTTGAGTATGTAAAAGTATTTAGAAGTACAAAATGCTTCTCTCATATTTGAATTGTTATTAGACCATGTAGGCCTATGAGAAATAGTTATGCCAAACTTAAGTATCTGTATTATTCTTTTCCTTCAAAATACAGAAAGATTCTTTAAATTATTTTAAATTTAAATGGTAACTGAAATCCATGTTACCTTGGAAAGCAGTGTTTCAAACTGCAGTTCTCTCTGCCTGAAGACAAGTTTTTATTTCTATATCCCAACACCCAACAATTAATATCACTTTAAAGATGGAATGAGATGCCCAGGGCTTTGCTAAGTCAGTGTGTTGCACAAATGATAAGGAGAAAGGACTTCAGTATTGACCTAAAATATTTTAATCAAAGAATTGCAGACACTTCACCCACATTTTGATATGTCTACTTATCATATGTGGTCTTTATTTAGTCATAAAATATTAAATATTACTAAAAATAAAATGCTACGTAAGTTTAAATGTTAATGAGACTTGAAGGCCAGGTATTTCTTGGGCACAAGTGTTAAATAATAAATATTTCCGATTTAATTAATGAAAACATTCGTACTGCTTCAGTCACACAGTTTCTTTGGAAGGTTTGCCTTTGGGGCTAATAAACAATAGGAAGGCATAGGATTGCTGCGTTAGAAAATAATGACATTTAGGGATAACCAGAAAGTGCCTGTAGAGGATGTTTACAATCTTAAAAACATGTAACTAAAGATGTGCAAATTGCTGTAAGAGCATTGTACCAAATACTAGCATTGTCTTTCTCACACCAGCAAATAATGTACTGAGCACTGTTATTTGGATGATACTGAGAAGAAGAGTTGTTTTTGCTGTTGCCCAGCTCCCCACTCCCCATTTCAGCAGCCTGGAACTGTGCACATTACAGGAGGACATGTGACAAGTGATCCTTGGTTTTGCCTGTCAAAACAATTTTATGTAGGTGGAAAGAATTAAATGAATAGAGGAGCCTAGCTGCATCAGCTCTGCTTTACTCTGAAGGTGTAGGGAATGCTGCAATTAGGATAGCGTTACCAAGCCTCCAGGTTTATCCAGATTGATAATGCTGGAGAGAAGGTACTAAAAAGCAACAGTGGCTAACCTGTTCTAAATCTTATCTGATACTTTATTTAAAAATTTTTATCATTGTCTTGATGATAATTTGATTGACAGTGGGTAATATTTAGGCAATATGGATTCCTCTTATTTACCCTCACATATAATTTAGTAATTTACCTAAATTTACCTAAAATACTTTTCAGTGATCTCTAGTTAATAATAGAAATATCGTCCTGGATTTCTGAGAAGAAAATTGTTTTAGAAGTTTACAAAATTTTTAAGATACATTTGTCTAGTGAGTGGAACATGATCTTTAAATCAAATCTTCATTTAATTCTTGCTTCTGCTTTGAATGTGAATTTGAGGAATATACTAATTTTTCTTAGCCTGTTCATCTGTTTAAAAATAAAGTAATATTACCTAATATTCTCTCAGATTTTTCTGAGGATTAATGAGAATAGAAGTAAGATAACCAAGTCGTAAATAGCAAACACTTGAGAACTATTACTTTTAAAGCCACAGCTGTTCTTACTGGTCTGCAGCTTTATGTTAGTTTTGGTCTATTTTACTCTTGTCTTAAGTTAAAATTCTTTTGGGTGCTAAAATAAAGTAGTTCTCCAAGATATTTTATGAAGTGATCCTAGATAAAGAAGTAAGAGATTGAGTTATAAGGCATAGAACAAGTTGACACATTATTGAAAGAAACACCAAATTATTTGGGTTTTCCCCTACTAAGTTGATAGTTTGTGCTCATGCAACCAAGGTTCTCAGACCCTTTAAACTAAATCATCGGTAATTTTCAGGGAGAATAAAAATCTACAATAGATATGTAAAATAGCTCCAATTTGTAGTATAGATGACTTACAGGGAAAATTAGATAAAAGTTAATCTTAATCTTCCCATGGAATTTTAAGATTGCTGTTCAGTGTATTCTCAAGGAAAATTGGTTGTAGATTTTTGGTGAGGAAGAAGTCTGTTTGGTTTGTTTGTTTTTTCCTTTATTTATATTTAATTCCTCTTTATGCATATAAGTACCCAACTGTTTATAAAATAAATAGTTGGCAGCTTTTTTGCCATAGCTATTACACATTATTTTTAAAAATCAAAATGGCAGCAGCTGTGGTCTTTGCAAGTTGGTCATGGTGTTACACTTACTGAGGCACCGAGGCCCACTTCCAGTTAGCACGTTTTAAATCACAGGAATTTCTTTTATCCCTGGGGAAATGCTAACTCCTTGCTAAGGATACACACTTTTTTGGAAGGCACATTCCATGGATTCACTAACACATGGCTATTGGAAGTGTTATGCTAGGTTATCAGATGCTAAAAATAAAATACTGAAAAAGCATTTTATCACTGCATTTAGAATAAACCTCAATATAGTATTATTTGTGATTAAGTGCAAAGAAAGAGGTATATACATAGATCATAAAAACATATATAAGTGTGGAGAGGGGATAATTTAACCAAGAGTATAAGGGGCAGTCAGGGAAGGTGTCCCTAAGTAAATAACTTGAATTGATCTTTGAAGAATTAATGGGCATTATCTAGGTAAAAAAGGTTAATAGAAGAGTGTCCTAGAGGAAACAGTATATATGAAGGACCTCAGTGGGAAGAAGCATGCCATGTTTAAAAATGGAAAAGATTAGAGTGATAAGGAAATTAGGTTTGGAGAGTGGACAAGGACTATAGTATGTGAGGCCTCATAGGTCACAGCAATTCTCACTTTTATCCTAAAGGCTGTGGAAAGTTATTAAAGAATTTTAAACAGTGTTATGGCATATAATACATAATTGAATCTAAAACTTCAGTTGTATGACATAATTTCAGAGATACTAAAAATGTGAAAAATGGCATTTCTAAGAAATAGTTAAGTAGGCATAGAAATTATTAAATTGAGCCAGTTGGCATAAAAATACACTGGCTCAGTGATTCTGTAACATCTTCCTATGTTGATGGATAGTAACTGCACGAGTGGAGGTGAGGACTTAATGTGGGTAACTGTTAAACCACTTATTTGAAACCAACATAAGATAGTATATCAACAATACGTCAAGAAGAAAAAAATACACTGGCTTTATCTGGACAAATCTACAAACAGATTGTATGGGGTTAAGATGAGATGTGTAGAAACGACTTTCAGTAGGTTATGGTAGGACTCCAGAAGAGACTGATGGCTTGAAATAAGATCGTGGTAGTAGAGAAAGACTACTCAAAGTAAATTACTTTAAGTTTTCAGCAGAAAGAATTTACAAGCCTTGTGTACTTTAAAACATTGTTGAAAACTTGGAACTGTAGACACAATAGAAACAATCAATGTAAATTTTAAATTATGATTAAAATTTAAGTAACAATGTAGAATGTTGTGCTACAGGCTTAGTTTACATCTAGTGACAATTTCTGGCTAAAATTATACACCCATTGAGAGAAAACCTTTCACAATTGATTGATCATAGTCTTTTTAAACTGTATAAGAATTTTGTGAAAGCCTTACAGAGAAAAATTATTTGGACTTAGAGTTAACTTCCCATTTGTACAAAAGAGATTATATTATATAATTTATATTTAAGCTATTATTATTAAGCACTATACTTCCTTATCTTTTATAATATACCAAGTTTCAGCTTCAGTGATCTACTGTGATATATTTTCCAACAGTTCAAACAATAGGTGAATAAACAAATTGAAATAGATTAAAATTTTATCGCTCACCCACACCTCACCATAACCCTAAACCTCAATCTCACACTCGCCCTAACATTAAACCCGGACCCTAACTCCCAACTGTAACCCTATCCTGCCCCTACACCTTGCCAAAAACCTTACCCTAACCCTAGCCCTGGCCTTTAGCATTTTAAGAATTATGTGACTAGAACTGTGAGTACTTACATGCCCATGATCTCACTTTAATGCTTAGAGTAACTTGCTGACAAGGCTTCTCTTCCCACGTGGCTAACACTACCTTATGCACATAGAGTTGGGTCTTCTGTGATAGTTCTCAAAGTACCCAATTTTTCTTTTTATCAACTTAATAAGATTAAGGCTTCTGCCTCTTAACGTTGTAAGGTTTAGGATAGCAGGAACCTTGTCCCTGATGTTCATTGTATCCAATTGTCTGAGACAGGGTACCCAAATATTAAAATTTAAGCAAACATTTATGAAGATGTACAATAATTACTAAAACTAAAATGAATTTTGCCTGCTACAGATGAGTACTTCATCAAGATAATCAAGTAGGTAGACTGTATATTAAACTACATATCAAACAGTATATTGAAATAAAATTGAATGTCACTTAATGATAGGTAGAATATCGTAATTCATGTAGCTCATGTGATTATTGTTTTCTAGTTTTGAGGCTGGATTAACTTTTTTTTTTTTTTTTTTTTTTTTATAATAATTATTTTTTATTGAAGGGTAGTTGACACACAGTATTACATTACATGAGTTTCAAGTGTACAACACAGTGGTAGAACATTTATATACATAATTCTAGGTTCCAGCTATCACCCTACCAGGCTGTTACAATATCTTGACTATATTCCTTATGCTATACATTACATCCCGGTTACTAATTTATTTTACCATTGGAAGTCTGTCCTTTTTTTTTTTTTTTTTTTTTTGTGAGGGCATCTCTCATATTTATTGATCAAATGGTTGTTAACGACAATAAAATTCTGTATAGGGGAGTCAATGCTCAATGCACAATCATTATTCCACCCCAAGCCTAATTTTTGTCAGTCTCCAATCTTCTGAGGCATAACAAACAAGTTTTTACATGTAGAACAAATTCTTACATAATGAATAAGTTACATAGTGAACAGTACAAGGGCAGTCATCACAGAAACTTTCGGTTTTGCTCATGCATTATGAACTATAAACAGTCAGTTCAAATATGAATACTCATTTGGTTTTTATACTTGATTTATATGTGGATACCACATTTCTCTCTTTATTATTATTATTATTATTATTATTATTATTTTTTTTTTTTCTGAAACAGTATTTTATTAAACAGCAAAGCAAAATTGCAATACAATCTTAAATGTTTGTGAATTAGGTCACAAAAGGGACACAAAATGTTTGCAGTATTATTATTATATATTCATACAGCTAAAGTCATTCATTGAATCTTACACCAATACAAACATGATTATTCCATGATTAAAAGTAGCCCAAATCTACATTAGTGGATCTTTTTAGCATTACTTCTGATATTAAGTTTCTTACCAAATGGAACCTACAAACTAAAATTTTTTAAATTGTTAAAGAATGATTAAAACTCTGCAAAGTAGTTGGATTTACAGAAAATTCTGGAAGAAGTAGCAAGATAAAATACTGAGGAAGTATCAGTTAGACTACATGTAAAACTCTCCTATTTTATTCAGTATTCAATACTAATACACTCAAGGGATTTTGCAAAAGTTGATCTGCTGGGTATTACAAATAAGCCTTGAGACCGAACTCTTTGTAATCTAGATATGGTTTATATAAAGTTAATCAAACTTCACCCACTTTCACACATATTCTTCAAAAGATCTAATTTGTGCTAAAGATAACACGGATCTGGAGTAAAAACATTTGGAATTGGTCATTGCTGTATATGAAGTACTTTTTCCATCCTATTTCTATTTTTTCTTAAAATTTTCTATTTCAAACACACACACAACCAGAGCTTTTCAGATACCAAATGGCTTATTTTGTGCAAAAAGGTTTTTAACAAATCTTCTCAATTTCACAATTCAGTTTCAAAGAAAAAATTTTTATAGCCTCTGTTTTCAGTTGATTGAAGAGAAACTAACAATCCTATCTTACAACTAAATACAAATAAGCCCTAACTGAGAAAGTATTTCAGTTAAGTTTCAACAATTACGGTTCAGTTGACTCTCATAGATGATTAACTACTGAAATTACTTTTACAATGTGAAATAATTATTTTCCTTAGGAGAAGGGAAATGGGAAGGAAGAAACAAACGGAGAAGAGGCACAAGATGGTGGACAGGGTACATAAAGCTGTGCATTCAGTACATGATTTTGGTCACTTTTTCACAACATGGTGATTATTTTCTTGTATCTCTTACTATGCCTATAAATGACAGTGTTAAACTTTTAATTCAAAGGAAATTCAGTAAAACATTCATTTTCAAGTTTCATAAATATATGCATTTCTAATTATAAAGACTCTACATTTGCACATTTTCATGGACTAACATAATACACAAATTCATGAAGTTTTCTGTTATGCTCTAATTTTGCCTAATCTGACATAATCTTCATAAATACTCAATGAAGCAACAAACAAAAGTACTCTAACTTTTGGAACCTATCCAAATTTTAAAGAAAAAAGCAGCAGTAATTCCATTAAACAAGGGTTATCAATCCCTTACTTTCTTTTGCTTTTTGTGTCAGTTGTTTGAAAAACACTAGAAGCTGACATGAGGTTTTCTATATACTGTCCAAGAACTTGGTTTTCTGATTTTAGCTTCAGATTTTCTTCCTTAACTGCATCTACTCTTGCAGAGAGATCATCCATGTCAGCATTCATCATCTTAGGTAAGAAACTTTTGGGCCTTGGATACAAAATCCTTGATGAATGTTCTGCAGTCCCTGAAGCCGGGAGTGGGAGGGAACGGAAGCTTATTATTTTTAATAAAATGCTGAAGTGGTAGGTAGATACAAGATAAAGGTAGAAAACATAGTTTAGTGTTGTAAGAGAGCACATGTAGATGATCAGGTGTGTGCCTGTAGACTATGTGTTAATCCAAGCTAGACCAGGGCAATAAAACATCCACGTATGCAGAAGATTTCTCTCAGAACGGGGGGGTGAGGTTCTAAGCCTCACCTCTGTTGATCCCCAATTTCTCACCTGATGGCCCCCCTGCGACTGTGCCTGTCTTAGGTTGTTCCTCCCTTGAGGAATCTTACCTGTCTCTGGCTAACCAGTCATCTTCCGGGGCCATACAGGGAAATGTGAAGTTGGTAAGTGAGAGAGAAGCCTTATTGTTTGAAAAAGTTAGCTTTTTACTTCTTTGCATATTTATGCCCTGTGGCTTCTATGCCCAGCATTTGTCTTGAGGTATCTTTACCACTTGGAAGAATTATGATACTCGGTAAATTTGATATGAGGCACGAATTCTATTTAAGGGTTGTAATTAGGAAGGAAGAAGAAAAGCTATAGAAGTAGCAGGCGGAAGAAAACATGGGAAGATTGATTATTTCTTTGATATATCTTCTTGTAGAGTAACTTCAGCATGTATAGGTTTTAAGCTACTACTTAAATTGCACACACACATTAACATAATAGGAGTATAGTTACATAACCAAAGCATATCTGTAATTACCAGCCATCTGCAGTGAAACCAAGAAAACCAGTTAGGCACCTTAGGCATTTGTGAAAACTTATCTATGATATGGTGGATATTGTCCAAATGAACTTGAACAGTCTGAGAGAAATCAGACAAATTAAAACAACCCATTCCTGGGGACTGTTCACATGCCATATGTTCTTTTAACAATAAATAGTTTGTAGTTGTAAGACTTTGGAGCGCTACAATTTGCACTTCTCCAAATTCTTGGTTGAGTTCCAACAGTATAGATCCAGTCCAATTTTGTTGTTTTACTGTATGCACAGGCCAGCTTAGATATCTCCTTCCTCATTCCCATGGCAGGTCCAGGAACTGGTGGGATGAGTGCATCTACAGCTGTAGCAGTGCGTGGATCTTTGTTGGGGTTTTTTGATGATCATCTTCTGGCATGAGTCTTCCAGAGGGTGCAGATGTTGGAAGTTCTTTTTCATATCGTATCTTAGTTCATTTTCGGGGTAGCCCAATTAGGCTTTGATCCTCTGTATAAACACAAACAGACCCTTTGCCTACACTTTTATATGCCCTTTATACCCTTGTGTAGAACTCGTTGGAGGTTACCACACAGGAACTGCCCTTTTTTTTTTTTTTTTTTTTTTTTTTTTGCTATCACTAATCTACACTTACATGACGAATATTATGTTTACTAGGCTCTCCCCTATACCAGGTCTCCCCTATAAACCCCTTTACAGTCACTGTCCATCAGCATAGCAAAATGTTGTAGAATCACTACTTGCCTTCTCTGTGTTGTACAGCCCTCCCTTTTCTCCTACCCCCCCATGCATGTTAATCTTAATACCCCCCTACTTCTCCCCCCCTTATCCCTCCCTACCCACCCATCCTCCCCAGTCCCTTTCCCTTTGGTACCTGTTAGTCCATTCTTGAGTTCTGTGATTCTGCTGCTGTTTTGTTCCTTCAGTTTTTCCTTTGTTCTTATATTCCACAGATAAGTGAAATCATTTGGTATTTCTCTTTCTCCGCTTGGCTTGTTTCACTGAGCATAATACCCTCCAGCTCCATCCATGTTGCTGCAAATGATTGGATTTGCCCTTTTCTTATAGCTGAGTAGTATTCCATTGTGTATATGTACCACATCTTCTTTATCCATTCATCTATTGATGGACATTTAGGTTGCTTCCAATTCTTGGCTATTGTAAATAGTGCTGCAATAAACATAGGGGTGCATCTGTCTTTCTCAAACTTGATTGCTGCATTCTTAGGGTAAATTCCTAGGAGTGCAATTCCTGGGTCAAATGGTAAGTCTGTTTTGAGCATTTTGATGTACCTCCATACTGCTTTCCACAATGGTTGAACTAACTTACATTCCCACCAGCAGTGTAGGAGGGTTCCCCTTTCTCCACAGCCTCGCCAACATTTGTTGTTGTTTGTCTTTTGGATGGCAGCCATCCTTACTGGTGTGAGGTGATACCTCATTGTAGTTTTAATTTGCATTTCTCTGATAATTAGCGATGTGGAGCATCTTTTCATGTGTCTGTTGGCCATCTGTATTTCTTTTTTGGAGAACTGTTCAGTTCCTCTGCCCATTTTTTAATTGGGTTATTTGTTTTTTGTTTGTTGAGGCGTGAGAGCTCCTTATATATTCTGGACGTCAAGCCTTTATCGGATGTGTCATTTTCAAATATATTCTCCCATACTGTAGGGATCCTTCTTGTTCTATTGATGGTGTCTTTTGCTGTACAGAAGCTTTTCAGCTTAATATAGTCCCACTTACTCATTTTTGCTGTTGTTTTCCTTGCCCGGGGAGATATGTTCAAGAAGAGGTCACTCATGTTTATGTCTAAGAGGTTTTCGCCTATGTTTTCTTCAAGGAGTTTAATGGTTTCATGGCTTACATTCAGGTCTTTGATCCATTTTGAGTTTACTTTTGTATATGGGGTTAGACAATGGTCCAGTTTCATTCTCCTACATGTAGCTGTCCAGTTTTGCCAGCACCACCTGTTGAAGAGACTGTCATTTCGCCATTGTATGTCCATGGCTCCTTTATCAAATATTAATTGACCATATATGTCTGGGTTAATGTCTGGATTCTCTAGTCTGTTCCATTGGTCTGTGGCTCTGCTCTTGTGCCAGTACCAAATTGTCTTGATTACTATGGCTTTATAGTAGAGCTTGAAGTTGGGGAGTGAGATCCCCCCTACTTTATTCTTCTTTCTCAGGATTGCTTTGGCTATTCGGGGTCTTTGGTGTTTCCATATGAATTTTTGAATTATTTGTTCCAGTTCATTGAAGAATGTTGCTGGTAGTTTCATAGGGATTGCATCAAATCTGTATATTGCTTTGGGCAGGATGGCCATTTTGACGATATTAATTCTTCCTAGCCACGAGCATGGGATGAGTTTCCATCTGTTAGTGTCCCCTTTAATTTCTCTTAAGAGTGACTTGTAGTTTTCAGAGTATAAGTCTTTCACTTCTTTGGTTAGGTTTATTCCTAGGTATTTTATTTTTTTTGATGCAATTGTGAATGGAGTTGTTTTCCTGATTTCTCTCTCTGTTGGTTCATTGTTAGTATATAGGAAAGCCACAGATTTCTGTGTGTTGATTTTGTATCCTGCAACTTTGCTGTATTCCGATATCAGTTCTAGTAGTTTTGGGGTGGAGTCTTTAGGGTTTTTTATGTACAGTATCATGTCATCTGCAAATAGTGACAGTTTAACTTCTTCTTTACCAATCTGGATTCCTTGTATTTCTTTATTTTGTCTGATTGCCGTGGCTAGGACCTCCAGTACTATGTTAAATAACAGTGGAGAGAGTGGGCATCCCTGTCTAGTTCCCGATCTCAGAGGAAATGCTTTCAGCTTCTCGCTGTTCAATATAATGTTGGCTGTGGGTTTATCATAGATGGCCTTTATTATGTTGAGGTACTTGCCCTCTATTCCCATTTTGCTGAGAGTTTTTAACATGAATGGATGTTGAACTTTGTCAAATGCTTTTTCAGCATCTATTGAGATGATCATGTGGTTTTTGTCTTTCTTTTTGTTGATGTGGTGGATGATGTTGATGGACTTTCGAATGTTGTACCATCCTTGCATCCCTGGAATGAATCCCACTTGGTCATGGTGTATGATCCTTTTGATGTATTTTTGAATTCGGTTTGCTAATATTTTGTTGAGTATTTTTGCATCTACGTTCATCAGGGATATTGGTCTGTAGTTTTCTTTTTTGGTGGGGTCTTTGCCTGGTTTTGGTATTAGGGTGATGTTAGCTTCATAGAATGAGTTTGGGAGTATCCCCTCCTCCTCTATTTTTTGGAAGACTTTAAGGAGAATGGGTATTATGTCTTCCCTGTATGTCTGATAAAATTCCGAGGTAAATCCATCTGGCCCGGGGGTTTTGTTCTTTGGTAGTTTTTTGATTACCTCTTCAATTTCATTGCTGGTAATTGGTCTGTTTAGATTTTCTGTTTCTTCCTGGGTCAATCTTGGAAGGTTATATTTTTCTAGGAAGTTGTCCATTTCTCCTAGGTTTCCCAGCTTGTTAGCATATAGGTTTTCATAGTATTCTCCAATAATTCTTTGCATTTCCGTGGGGTCCGTCGTGATTTTTCCTTTCTCGTTTCTGATACTGTTGATTTGTGTTGACTCTCTTTTCTTCTTAATAAGTCTGGCTAGAGGCTTATCTATTTTGTTTATTTTCTCGAAGAACCAGCTCTTGGTTTCATTGATTTTTGCAATTGTTTTATTCTTCTCAATTTTATTTATTTCTTCTCTGATCTTTATTATGTCCCTCCTTCTGCTGACCTTAGGCCTCATCTGTTCTTCTTTTTCCAATTTCGATAATTGTGACATTAGACCATTCATTTGGGATTGCTCTTCCTTTTTTAAATATGCTTGGATTGCTATATACTTTCCTCTTAAGACTGCTTTTGCTGTGTCCCACAGAAGTTGGGGCTTAGTGTTGTTGTTGTCATTTGTTTCCATATATTGCTGGATCTCCATTTTGATTTGGTCATTGATCCATTGATTATTTAGGAGCGTGTTGTTAAGCCTCCATGTGTTCGTGAGCCTCTTTGCTTTCTTTGTACAGTTTGTTTCTAGTTTTATGCCTTTGTGGTCTGAAAAGTTGGTTGGTAGGATTTCAATCTTTTGGAATTTTCTGAGGCTCTTTTTGTGGCCTAGTATGTGGTCTATTCTGGAGAATGTTCCATCTGCACTTGAGAAGAATGTATATCCCGCTGCTTTTGGATGTAGAGTTTTATAGATGTCTATTAGGTCCATCTGCTCTACTGTGTTGTTCAGTGCTTCCGTGTCCTTACTTATTTTCTGCCCAGTGGATCTATCCTTTGGGGTGAGTGGTGTGTTGAAGTCTCCTAGAATGAATGCATTGCAGTCTATATCCCCCTTTAGTTCTGTTAGTATTTGTTTCACATATGCTGGTGCTCCTGTGTTGGGTGCATATATATTTAGAATGGTTATATCCTCTTGTTTGACTGAGCCCTTTATCATTATGTAGTGTCCTTCTTTATCTCTTGTTACTTTCTTTGTTTTGAAGTCTATTTTGTCTGATATTAGTACTGCAACCCCTGCTTTCTTCTCACTGTTGTTTGCTTGAAATATGTTTTTCCATCCCTTGACTTTTAGTCTGTACATGTCTTTGGGTTTGAGGTGAGTTTCTTGTAAGCAGCATATAGATGGGTCTTGCTTTTTTATCCATTCTGTTACTCTGTGTCTTTTGATTGGTGCATTCAACCCATTAACATTTAGGGTGACTATTGAAAGATATGTACTTATTGCCATTGCAGGCTTTAAATTCGTGGTTACCAAAGGTTCAAGGTTAGCCTCTTTAGTATCTTACTGCCTAACTTAGCTCGCTTATTGAGCTGTTATATACACTGTCTGGAGATTCTTTTCTTCTCTCCCTTCTTGTTCCTCCTCCTCGATTCTTCATATGTTGGGTGTTTTGTGCTGTGCTCTTTCTAGGAGTGCTCCCATCTAGAGCAGTCCCTGTAAGATGTTCTGTAGAGGTGGTTTGTGGAAAGCAAATTCCCTCAGCTTTTGTTTGTCTGGGAATTGTTTAATCCCACCGTCATATTTGAATGATAGTCGTGCTGGATACAGTATCCTTGGTTCAAGGCCCTTCTGTTTCATTGTATTAAATATATCATGCCATTCTCTTCTGGCCTGTAGGGTTTCTGTTGAGAAATCTGACGTTAGCCTGATGGGTTTCCCTTTATAGGTGACCTTTTTCTCTCTAGCTGCCTTTAACACTCTTTCCTTGTCCTTGATCTTTGCCATTTTAATTATTATGTGTCTTGGTGTTGCCCTTCTTGGATCCTTTCTGTTGGGGGTTCTGTGTATTTCCGTGGTCTGTTTGATTACTTCCTCCCCCAGTGTGGGGAAGTTTTCAGCAATTATTTCTTCTAAGATACTTTCCATCTCTTTGCCTCTCTCTTCTTCTTCTGGGACCCCTATAATACGGATATTGCTCCTTTTAGATTGGTCACACAGTTCTCTTAATATTGTTTCATTCCTGGAGATCCTTTTGTCTCTCTCTATGTCAGCTTCCATGCGTTCCTGTTCTCTGATTTCAATTCCATCAATGGCCTCTTGCATTCTATCCATTCTGCTTATAAACCCTTCCAGAGTTTGTTTCATTTCTGCGATCTCCTTTCTGGCATCTGTGATCTCTTTCCGGACTTCATCCCATTTTTCTTGCGTATTTCTCTGCATCTCTGTCAGCATGTTTATGATTCTTATTTTGAATTCTTTGTCAGGAAGACTGGTTAGGTCTGTCTCCTTCTCTGGTGTTGTCTCTGTGATCTTTGTCTGCCTGTAGCTTTGCCTTTTCATGGTGATAGGAATAGTCTGCAGAACTGGGACGAGTGACGGCTGGAAGGACTTCCCTTCTTGTTGGTTTGTGGCCGTCCTCTCCTGGGAGAACAGCGGCCTCTAGTGGCTTGTGCTGCGCAGCTGCGCGCAGACAGGGTTTCTGCTTCCTGCCCGGCTGCTATGGAGTTAATCTCCGCTGTTGCTGTGGGCGTGGCCTGGCTCGGGCAGCTGCTCCAAAATGGTGGAGTCGCGTTGGAGCAGGAGCTGCTGGGAGGCTATTTATCTCCGTAAGGGGCCTCCCTGCTCCCTGCAGCCCAGGGGTTAGGGTGCCCAGAGGTCCCGGATTCCCTACCTCTGGATTAAGTGGCCCGCCCTGCCCCTTTAAGACTTCCAAAAAGCACCCGCCAAAACAAAACAACGACCACAAAAAAAACAAGAAAAAAATTTTTTTTAATTAAAAAAAAAAAAATTTTTTTATTTAAAAAAAAAAAGGTGGTCGTTCGTTTTTCTTTATTCTCCGGTGCCAGCCTCAGGCCTCTGCTCACCGGTCTTTCTGCCCTGTTTCCCTAATATTGGGGTCCCTGTCCCTTTAAGACTTCCAAACAGCGCTCGCCAAAACAATGCAGCAAAAAGGCAAAAAAAAAAAAAATGGTCGCGCGCTTTTCTTATGTCCTCTGTCGCCCAGCCTCCAGTGCCTGCTCACTGTTCTTGCTGCCCTGTTTTCCCAGTATCGAGGGCCCTACACTCTGGCCCGGATGGCTGGGGCTGGGTGTTCGGCAGCCCTGGGCTCCGTCTCCCTCCCGCTCTGCCTGCTCTTCTCCCGCCGGGAGCTGGGGGGAGGGGCGCTCGGCTCCCGCGGGGCCGGGGCTTGTATCTTACCCCCTTCACGAGGCGCTGGGTTCTCTCAGGTGCGGATGTGGTCTGGATGTTGTCCTGTGTCCTCTGGTCTTTATTCTAGGAAGGGTTGTCTTTGTTATATTTTCATAGATATATGTTGTTTTGGGAGGAGATTTCCACTGCTCTACTCACGCCGCCATCTTCCGCCCCACCGTGGATTAACTTTTTGAAGTTTCTGTCAACAAATTAGAGATATATAAACCTTTATTGTACAACTTTGTTGTATTCACTTTCTAGTAAGACATGTACTGGGGACATAGTTCAAAATACTGGGAAAGCTAGATGCCAGGTGTTTTTCTAGGCAGGAGCAAAGATGTTCCTCCATGGCCAGTGTGTTCCTGGGGTTTTCATGCAGCATGAACCAGACACACCAGTATTAGACAAACACAATTTTACTTAGAGCCACCTCCTCTTTTAGGGGCCATTAGTCCTCATTTCATGCCAAATTTTCACAAGAGATTCCCTGTTCTTCCAAATAAGTTCATGACCATAAGTAATATACCGTTTTTCAAAGAAAGCTTCCTTAAGATGTGCTGCATGATCAAAACATTTCCATCCCAGGATCATTCCTATTGTATCCATGGCAATATTAGCTTTTAGGACATTCCCTGCTGTGAACGTGAACATTGGAAGGAAAGTTATAGTGATCCTCCCTTCTGGGATCTTAGTGCAGATGGCAGCAAAGACAGTCATGATTGCGCCTAATGTACCAAGTGATGGTCCATATCTTCCTGTGTCAACTTTACACATATAACTGACACAGTTGAAATTAAAGCCTGCAGATAAGTACATTGCTGTGAACTGCACTTGACCTGGAATGTTCACTATGCTGGAGGAGAAGCTCCACAAAACGTTCATATTTGTGGCCATGTGAAACAAGGAGAAATGATGGAATGTTGACAGCAACTTCAGAGAACAGAGGACCTTTGAGGCTGGGTTGGATGTGAAATGTCTGATCATTATCTGCTATAGAGATGGTAATCTCCAGAAACAGAATAGAAAAACATTTGCAGCTATGATACCTGTCCAAGTCCCCTGGCCATCACTGAGGTTATTCCACCATTTGTTAATGTCATTGCTGAAGTCTCCTTCCTTTTGTGGTCTTATTGCTGTCCAACCAGTCAGCTTTTATACCATCAGAATAACTCTGGACCCTAGGTTTCAGTGATTTGCTTTGCCAGATAGCAACTGACCCAAATGCACAACCTATAAACCCAACAGTAAAAAAAAAAGGCTTTACAAGAGTCTTTAAGGGATAGGGAGAAGGATAGAAGACTGTTTCTTCTACAGGAGGAATCAAAGCTGCCTTTTATCTACTTCACTGTTTGTTCTTGGATACTTTTCTGAATCCACATTTTTGCTGAATAAGAAAGTTAAACCCAGACTGTTAGTTAGTACTATGTTAAATGTCCCTTCATGGTTGCCAAAATATTGTTGGGCAATCCAATCTGGGGAGATCTCCCTGCGTGCTAGGTGAGACCTCAACCCACAGGAGGGTTCTTGATTCTGACTGAGGAAGAATTCGCAAGGAGGTCATGCAGGGAGGTACAAGCAGAGTAGTTTAAAAAGCAAATTACTCACTCAAAAGGAGTGCAGGTGTGCTCCATAGGTGATCAGCCTTTTCACAGTTTCTTCAAAATAATGTTTTCTTAATTCAGCTATACAATAGTAAAGTTTCAGTAACGTATAAGGGAGTTAACAAGTGATCTAGATTTTTGTTCTTTTTTTCTACATAAATTTTCCTTAAATGAGTAACATTTAAGAATGAATAGTAAGCAAGATATTTAAAAAACACTTTTGAGAAACGCTGTTGAAGGTCAATAAATGGAAAACTAAACAAGCTAAAAATTCTTCACACTGTAAAACACCAAATATTTTGAAAATTTAGAGAACAAAAGTCTGTACTTTTAAATGCTTTTAATTTAAAATACTTTTAAATGTCTGAGCTGGTAAGAATGTAAGGATAATCTCCAAGGTCTAAAAACTAAGAAGAAATTAAAAACCAGACTGGGAAAAGTGAATTGACATTTCAGCTTTTGTAGGACAGTTGCCAGTCTTGTTAGTGAAAACACATGGTTTTACCATTTATCTGAGGATAAATGAAATCTCAAGCCCAAGCAGGTATTGGAATTGAGAGACAATAAAGTTGTTCCTAGAGCTACACCTTTAATGAAAAGACAGACTAGAGAACTCCATTTCTGAGGAAAAGACAGGCTTCTCTAGGTCAGCTGAAAAATGTTAACCTGAGAATTCATAATTAAGGATTTGTATTCAAACGTGTGTGAGATTCGAATTTGAATCAATTACATGGAGCCATGTATGGCCAAGCCTGGTAATACCCGTTAGCGCAGTAGGCCTAAACAAATTCGGAGCCTGTCTACAGGGGTACACCCATAACAGGATAATCCAACAGACAAGTCATAGTTTAAGATAACCATATTATCAAATATTGTAAGTCACATGAAGAAACAGGCCACCATGAGTGAAAGAATGCTAGCACCTAAACAATAGGCAAAATTAGATCCCCAGTAACTCAGGTAAAAGTGGTATGAATTGAGCCTCCAAAATAAGTTATTTTAAAAGAGTTAAGGGACTAAAAATCTAAAATAACAAAAACACCAAGATGATGTTGGAGGAGGGTAGTGAATAACTGATTTGATAAAGACCCAAACAGAGCTCCAAGAAATGAAAATGCATTACAGTTTAAAACTAGATGACAAGTATCACCTTGGTCGTCTGGCTCCAGATACTTTGACTTGTCCTTTGGCTTTCTGTTCTCTGGGAAAGGAACATTTTATTTTAGGAGGATAACCCAAGATGATAGAGCTCTGCTGCCAGGGATCTGAGTCTCAGTGGACGGGGCATGTGACTTTGGTTGCAGCCACCTGTTGGAAGTGGAAATGAAAGTGATAAAAGGGCTGTGAAAGGGGGTTTTTTGGGAACTTTGAGAGAGGACAGTCTTGCAGTGGTTATTTTGAGATGGAGCAGGTCCTGAGAGGGAAGAAATTCCAAAGAGAATGCTAGGAAAACTTAACCTGTTCATGAAGCTTGGATGGAGTAGAGGTTGAAGGGGATCATTGCAAATTGAGCTGCCAGTTATGTTTCATTCAAAACCCCATGTGCAGAGTTAACACAGAGTGGGGAGGGGTAATTACAATGCCTCCCCCAGGCATTGGACCTAGAGAAATGGCAAGAGAATTCCTTCCCCACTGAAGCCTTTAATATGAGTACCTAGCTTTTTCTTCTTTTTACCTTCCTAACTTTATGATGCTAGTGGAGAGAGTAGAGACTGGAGTAGTGACCAAGTTCCCTTTATAAAAACCCCCAGTAGGTACTTTTGGTGATAGACAGACTGTCCTTAGGTTTTATTTTCTTTATGGATGGCCAAATAAATGCCCCTCTCACCTGTCTACCCAGCCCTCCAAGACCTGTATGTTCAGTTGGAAGTGTTCATCTGGTTTGTGTTCATTTATTATTTCTGGAGCAGGGACTGAGATCTTGTCACATGTCCTTTACATCCCTGTCTCCTTTAAATTTTGATAGCATTAAAAAATTTTTTCAGAGTTAATAAGCAGGTTAAATATAATAACTCAAGAGAGTTAGTGAGCAAGAAAAGAAGGTAGATCTGAGAACATTATCCAGAAGGTAGTAGAGTAAGAAATGAAAAATGAGAGAGAAGTTAAAAGATATAAAGGATAGAGTAAGTTTTCCCTCCCTCCCCACACACCTTCACATATAACACAAACACACATAAAATATTATAAAGAAGAGAATGGAGAATGGAGGAGGCAATATGCAAAGAAATAATAGTTGAGAATTTTCCTGACTTAAAGACAGATAACTTGAAACTTTTGGCTTAAAAAATAGCCCCATTATATATAAATAAAACTAGATGCCTGGTAGTAATGGTGCAGAGCACAATTTTTTTTTAAGTCTTTTGAGCAACCAGACAGAAAATATTGATGATCTACAAAGGAGTATGTTTATATTGACAGCTTCAATACACACCAGAACACCATGAAACAGTATCTTGAAAGTGCTGGCAGAGGGTGGTGGTGGGTTGTTTGCAACCTAGAATTCCACATCCATCTAAATTGGTATTCAAGAGTGATAATGAAATAAACATTTCAAACAGTCTAACATTATGCCACTAATGGACGAATGTTCACTTAAAGAGTTTGGAAAATGTATTTCAAGAAAGAAGAAAATTGAACCCAGAGATGGGAAGGAGAGCAAAAGGTAATGATGAATAAAGATAATATGGGTAAATGTAAGTTAGGTGATACTGTTTAATTAAAAATTATAATGGTGTCTACTTAGGTAAAGAGTAATAGGATAGTACTAAAATATTTCGGGAAATAAGGTATAAGATGGGGAGTGGTGATTAGTGATTTTTTTGTGGCATACAACTTGTATGTACTTCAATAAAGTTTAAAAAATTTATATATGCTACTTGGGAGAAAGGGTTATTGGAAAACAGATGTACTACCTCAGTGTCATTCCAATTAGTATGCCTTTAATTAAACTTCTTGGCAATATTCTGATAGTTTTAGTTGGCTTATGCTATAATTTGTTATAAAAATGAAAGTATTCTTATAGGAAAAAAAAGTTACCAAGGTAATTTAGAAAATAAATTTGGGGAAGGGTCTGTTGTAGGAAGTGGTACTACCAAGTATGAATTATTAAAACTATAGCATTAAGAAAGTGTGGTATTGGTGCAGAAATAGACGTTTGGAATAGAATAGAGAATCCAGTAATGAAACTACACTTACATGGAAAAGATGTATTGTTCATCAAATGGCACTGTGGTAATTTGTTGATTAAAATAAGGTAACAGGCAGTCTTCCTTTTTCCCAACCAAATAAATTCTTCAACAAATAATTCCCAAATGTGGCAAACAAAACATTTATATTTTAAAAAGGAGGAGAAGAAAAATTATGACCTCAGTGTCTGAACGAATTACTGAAGATGTAAAACCCACCACCCACAAAGTAAAAGATAGATAAATTGAACTATAGTGAAATTAAAACGTCTGTGAAACAAAAGACATAATAAATGAGGTGGAAGTACAAACCACAAATTGAGAAAAGATATTTGTAACTCATAGAATCAGTAAAGGATTAGTATCCAGAATATATTAAGAACTTAAAAAGGTAAAGCAACAAATGATAGGATTGGGCATCTTTTTTGCAGAAGAGGAATCTCAAGTAATCTGAAAAGAAAACAAGAAGTTTCTCAAACTTATTATTGACTCTAGAAATGTAAATTAAGGAAAAGTATATGATTTTACACCCATCAAACTGACAAGAATTGATGTCTGATATTACCAATTGTGAGTGATCATGTGCAGCAATGGGAACCTTGATACAATGCTTTTGGGAGATAAATTATTACAGTAATTTTTTGATACCTGTGAAAATTGAAGGTGCCTATACCTTATGATCCAGTAATTGTTAGCCATGTAACCTAATAGGTCTTTACTGTTTTTTGGTGCCAAAGATCTCTTTTGAAGACTAGTGAAGAAGGCTAAAATAATATTTTAAGTCCATATAATACATAGGATTAAGTGAAAATGAATGATAATGAGTTATCAAAAATGCTTAAGTTTGTGATTTAATATAGTGTGCATTATTAGTGCATACTGATACGATTTACTGCAAGATCTAATAGCTATCATAATGTCAAAGTAATGATTAGTATAAAATGATACTTTGAGATAATCTGCACTGTTACGTGATAAGAAAATATCTAAGTCTGCTTGTGACAAAAATCACTGGTCCTGATGAATGCTATTTGGTAGCATTCATAATGAAGGAAATGCTAAATTTGAATTCAAGGTTAATGAAAAATAAATATTTATTTGTTTTCACACAAGTTCAAAAAATCTGCCTTAAAGGTGTTTGTGGACCCCAAGTTAAGAACCTGTGTCCTAAGACACTCTTAAACATATGTCCAAGGTGATTAACATTACCACACTATTGCAGTATTGTAGTAGCTTAAAATGAAGAGCAGCCTAAAGATTCATCAGTAAGAGATTATATAAATTATGATATATTCAGACAATGGATAACTATGTTAACAGTGATAATAAAGCCAACTTGTAATAATAATATGGTAGATCTCTTGTAATGTCTCCTTGTATGCCATCATTGGTGGTCTCAAATCAGTACTGAGTGTATGATTTCACTTACTTGTGGAGTATAAGAACAAAGCAAAACAGAAGGAACAAAATAGCAGTATACTCATAGACCCTGAGAAGGGAATAGTGGTTACGAAGGGCAAGCGGTTGGGGAGGGTTGGTGGAGGAGGGTGAACGGGATAAAGGGGCCCAATAATTCGCAGTCACAATATAAGTTGGTCACGGGGACAGTAGTACAGCATGGAGAATATAGTCAGTGATTCTGTAGCATCTTACTATATTGACAGATAGTAACTGTGCTAAAGAGGATAAGGATTTAATAATTTGGGTAACTGTTGAACCGCTATATTTGAAACCAAAATAAGATTGTATATCAATGATACTTTAACAGTCTCCAACCAAAGAAAAACCAATACTGAGTCAAAAAAAGCAGTTTCCAAAGAACACATACTCTATAACGTCATTTTATAAAATTTCAACATTTTATATAAAATGTAAAAGCCCATTTGGGAATGGTGTGTCTAAATTTAGGGTGGTGCTTATTCACAGGTAAGTAGTAGTTTTGGAAGTCTAGTTACATAGGGGGCTTTACATTATGTCTGTAATGTTTAATTCTTTTGATGGACACATTGCTTTATTGTATGCCTGGGATATTTTGTTAAAATATTATGTATTACATGCTTTGACAGAATATTAGTATGACAGAGATAGTTTTAGTTTTAATTTACAAAACGATTCAGAGTTCGTGTATGCGGGACCTTGTCAAACTGAACAAGTTAAATGGTTTTTTTTCCCAGTTCATCTCAGGTAAGTAAATTAACCTATGAAGTGCCCGGTGCTTTAAACATGTGACAAAAGCATGCCTAGTAGATTATTTAATTCCTAAAATAGTCCTGTGAGGTGAACATATGTATTCCTAAAGTAAATTCTAATCAAAACAAAAAAAAACAATTGGAATTTATATTAAGGTCTTTCTGCTTCCAAAGCCCTGCTTGTTCCTAGCAATAGATGACTTAATTTAGAAGTGGGAGTTAACTGCACCTACAAAATGAGACTATATATGAGGCACATATTAATGGTAAAAATATGAAAATAATCTCAAGTATGATTTTATATCCGTATTTTTCTTAAATACACTTTAGCCTGTTCTCACACTGACAGGCTGATGAAGTTATTAGTTATTAGTAACATTTGTGTTGTGTTCCTGTTTTAACACTATAGATCATTATATTTAGTATATGTTTACCATCTAAATTTAACTGTGCCTTGGTATTTTATTATTTTAAACCACATTCTCTTTTGGCTTTTGATTTTAGGATCGAAAATTAACAAAGTCTGAGAGGCAGAGATTTAAAGAAGAGGCTGAAATGTTAAAGGGCCTTCAACATCCTAATATTGTTCGATTCTATGATTCTTGGGAATCGACAGTAAAAGGAAAGAAGTGCATTGTTTTGGTGACTGAACTTATGACATCTGGAACGCTTAAAACGTAAGTCCATCAATATTATAAAAGCTGACCAACAAATATGAGAGAACTTGGGTTTTCTTATTTCAGGGCTGAGGAGTCCTACTTTTGTTGCCCAGCATGCTATACTAAGGAGAGACTCCTCCAGTCGTTAGTATATTACCACATTTTCCTGTCTACAAAGTCCTCTGGTGTATAAAGTGGTCTGATATTTATTGCTAAGTATTAAAATAAGAAGTTACTGCAGAATAAAACTAATTATTTTAAGTCAAAGTGATTAGTATTTCTAAAATTGAGTGGCTGAGGGATCAGAAATCAAATGACAAGGTAGCCCTCTAGTGGTTAAAATGAGGTTGAAGCTACTTGTTTTATCACCTTATATTGGGCAATTTTGCTGCATCTATGCAAATATTGTATCAAATGCAAATTGTGTTGTGACAGTTACTAGTAGTTAATTCCACTTTCCATAATATCAGAAATTGAAGCCAAAACAGCTAGACCTAGCTTTTCAGGTCATGGATAGGTCAAGTATAGAACTCTTATAATAAAGAGTTTTAAGGTAAAAGTTGGGAATATATTTTTGGAATCCCAGGTCTCTTAGTATCTATTTACACTCAGAGAGGAAAATAGTGTAAATTTTTTATTATGGCGGAATTGGATTTTTTAAAATTATTATTATTTTTAATAAAATGCTGAAGTGGTAGGTAGATGCAAGATAAAGGTAGAAAACATAGTTTAGTGCTGTAAGAGAGCAAATGTAGATGATCAGGTGTGTGCCTCTAGACTAAGTATTAATCCAAGCTAGACAAGGACAACAAAACATCCACGGATGCAGAAGATTTCTCTCAAAACAGGGGGGGTGAGGTTCTAAGCCTCACCTCTGTTGATCCCCAATTTCTCACCTGATGGCCCCCCTGCGACAGTGCCTGTCTTAGGTTGTTCCTCCCTTGAGGAATCTTACCCGTCTCTGGCTAACCAGTCATCTTATGGGGCCATACAGGGAAATGTAAAGTTGGTAAGAGAGAGAAGCAATATTGTTTGAAAAGGTTAGCTTTTTACTTCTTTGCAGATTTATGCCCTGTGGCTTTTATGCCCGGTATTTGTCTTGAGGTATCTTTACCACTTGGAAGAATTATGATACTCGGTAAATTTGATATGAGGCACGAATTCTATTTAAGGGTTGTAATTAGGAAGAAAGAAGAAAAGCTATAGAAGTAGCAGATGGAAGAAAACATGGGAAGATTGATTATTTCTTTGGCATATCTTCTTGTAGAGTAACTTAAGCATGTATAGGTTTTAAACTACTAATTAAATTGCGCACACACATTAACATAATAGGAGTATAGTTACATAACCAAAGCATACCTACAATTACCAGCCATCTCCAGTGAAACCAAGAAATCCAGTTAGGCACCCTAGGCATTTGTGAAAACTTATCTATGATATGATGAATATTGTCTAGCTGAATTTGAATAGTTTGAGAAAAATCAGACAAATTAAAACAACACATTCCTGGGAACTGTTCACATCCCATATGTTCTTTTAACAGTAAATAGTCTGTAGTTGCAAGATTTTGGAGTGCTGCAACTTGCACTTTTCCTAATTTTTGGTTGAGTTCCAACAGTATAGATCCAGTCAAATTTGTTGTTTTACTGTATGCACAGGCCAGCTTAGATATCTCCTTCTTCATTCCAATGGCAGAGGAATTGGATTTTTAAAATTATCTCTGTAGTATATATTTATTGTGTATTACTTCCTTCAGTTAATGCTACTGAGCTGATTAATTCCAGATCTTTGAAATAGTCTTGTGTTGCCTGCATGTAGTTACTTGCATGTGTTCTTGGATGCTCAGGATTAACATGTTAAAGAGCCAATAGATTATTTCCCCCCTGCAAATTATAATTTCCCAAACAATTTCTCCCAAATTTGTGGTAACACCTTTATTCTAGTCCTTCAGGCTTCTTGTTATTAACATGCCTGTTTTTTCCACTAGCACTCCCTAGCACTATGCCTGAAACTTGATTAATACTTGAATGATTTAAGGAGAATTATAATGGTAGTTGTGTGTATATTTGCATTTTGAGATTATTTTCACTGATTTGGATACTAGGTGGATTGTCAGTAGTTGGTCAGGCATACCCTGCAAGAGTATTTTACAACAGTTTACTTTTTGTAAAAACCGTATTGTGGGGCTTTCGATAACATAGTAGGCTAAGCCTCTGTGGAGTGGCCTACCCCCATCAACAGACTAAAATGTGGAATGTAATAAAAGCTTTTTCAATAAATATCCAAGCTCCAAAGAAAGAAAGAGTAACCTCCAGATGAAAGGCAAAGCAGAGGTGACCCAAAGCCAAAATGGGCCAGTTTTTTGTTTGTTTTTGTGAAATATACATATGGGGCTTGAGGATTGGATATTAACATTTTGGTGTACATGCAAGGACAAAAGGCCTTAGAACTCAGTAGAGAGGGAAACTGAAACTTAGCCTGTGTCAAAAAAACTGAATTACCCATGGAAAGGGAAAACTTGCAGCCAGTGAAAGCTATGAGGAATTTTGTCCCTCTGCCCAGGACTTTGGATGAGAAGGGAGTAAATAAAAATCTCAGGCTAGGTCTTATGTAGATGTCTCTATAGTATAAATATGTATTAACTACTTGATGTAGGAACCCTAAGTCCAGAACTCAATGGAAACTCCCAGGGACATTTTCATTCTTCACTGGTAATAGCATCCATGGACAAAACAGTCCTTAGAGAAGGTGACCTCACAATTAAATTACAGATTACACCAGTAAAAATGATCAGGTACAACTGGAAAATAGCACTGCAGGAATTAAAGATAGTGATAGACAACTCTCAAGGTGGTTACAAAATAAGCATGTAACTGGAAAAAGATACCAGTAAAGATACATGTAAGTCTATATAGTAATGTACAAGCATTTAAAATACTACAAGAAGGAATAGAAACCCTGAAGAAGGAAAATAACTCCATCAGAAAAAGTTCAGACATAATTAGGAAAGATTGAAAGAACTTCTTAGAAATAAAAAAATCATTAAAATTAAAACTTCAGTTGTAAATTAAACAACAAACTAGATTGAATCAAGACTAAATCAGAAAAAGATGGAGAATATGAAAAAGATGAGACATTAGATTTAATTATCGTTCTTGAAGGAAAGACAGTATTTGAGAAGAGGATGGCTTAGAATGAGGATGTGTGTATAGTCCTAAGCAAATAGGTTTAAAACAAATTCGTTTTCTCATATAATTACAGATGACCCTTACATAGCCATTAAAACAAATGCTGTAAACTTGCTTGTTAATACTTCATTAACAGTTTAACTGAGCAGAACATTAAGTTGTTTGACTATAACAAAAAACATCCATATTCGTATCTGGAAGAATACAGAACAATTTAGGAACATTAGTAGCATTTGGAGAGGTGAACAGGATGGGAATTACAGTTGACCCTTAATCAGCAGGGTGGGAGGATAAAGGGATGCTGTCCCCCTTTGTAGTCGAAAACCTGCATATAACACTCGACTCCCCAAAAACTTAATGACTAGTAGTCTACTATTAACCAGAAGCCTTACCAATAACATAAAAAGTTAGCACAAATTTTGTATATGTATGTATGTAATACTGTGTTCTTAACAATAAGCTAGAGGAAAAAAAGTATTTTTTCAAATTGTTACAAATCTCCAAAGAAGTTTCCAATATATGTATAGGGGAAAAAAATCTGCATGTAAGTGGACCCATGCAGTTGAAACCCATGTTCAAAGTTCAACTATATATGCTTTTTGGACTTTTTGAGTTTCTGCCTTTGTTCCACATAGGCATAAATTTGTAAGCTTAAAAACTGAAACAAGTTAACACCCATACCTGAAAAAGTAAGATGGAAAGATATAGCTTAGAAAATTTGATTCAGGAAATGGAAATAAATTTAGATTTCTTTTTAAATTTAGGTGAAATTTCACATAACATAAAATGAACCTTTTTGAAGTGTACAATTCAGTGGCATTTAATATATTCACAATGTTGTAACCACCACATTTATCAAATTCCTAGAATGTTCATCACCTCAAAAGAACACCTGATACCCATTAAGCATTTACTCCCCACTCCCCACTCCCCATCCCACACAGTAAGTTTACTCTTTAATTGCACACTGTCTAAATTCCTAGGCATTTTTTCTTTTTAAATGTAAAGTTCTCTTTTCCCATCATCTGTTTCAATTTCAGAGCCTTAAAGTTAGGGCGGTGAGAGTGTGCAGTAGAAAGACTCTAGACTTAGAGTAGAAACTATGAGTTCTACTCCCAGCTCTGCTTCTTCTGAACAACTATGATTTGGGGCAGCTCCCTGTCTCAAGGCCTCAGCTCTCCATGTGTAAAATTAAGAGGTTGAAACAAGGTGATTTCTAGGATTTATATGGGAATTTTTTTACTGTGGTTAAAAAAGAAAAAAAAATTACCAACTTAATCATTTTAAAGTGTACAATTCAGTAATGTTAAGTACATTCACATCGCTATGTAATCAATCTTCAGAACTCTTCATCTTGCAAAACTAAATTCCATTAAGCAATTTCCCATTTCCCCTTTGCCCCACCCCTTTGTTCTTATTTTCAATATTGCCTTGGCACTTTAGGATCCCTTGCAATTCCCTGTGAATTTGAAGATTAGCTTTACATTTCTGCAAAAGGGCTGATAGAATTTTAATTGTTATCTATAGACAAAGTCAAGTGTATCTGTAAATACATTGAATCTATCCATCATTTTGGGTAGTATTGTCAACTAGCTATATTGTTTTCCAATCCATGATATAAAATGTCTTTCATTTTATTTAGGTCTTCTTTCATTTCTTTGGTTAAATTTATTCCTAGGCATTTTATTCCTTTGAATGCTGTTGCAAATGGAATTGTTTTCTTAATTCCCTTTTCAGGTTGTTGATTGTTGGTGTATAAATACAACTGATTTGGGTTTGTTTTTCTTGCGCTCTTGTAACTTAGTTGAATTATTTTATTAACTCTAGATGTGTGTGTATGTGTGTGTGTATTCTTTGGAATTTTCTATATATATGATCATAGTATTTACAAATAGAGGTAGTTTTACTTCTTCCTTTCCAACTATGATATCTTTATTTCTTTTTCTTGTCCAGATGATCTGGCTAGAACGTCTAGTACAGTGTTGAAGAGTAGTGGCTATCCTTGTCTTATTGCTAATCTTACTGGAAAAGCCTTCAGTGTTTCACCATTGAGTATGACATTAGCTTTGGGTTTTTCACAAATGCTTCTTAATCATGTTGAATGTATTCTCTAATATTCCTAATTTGAGTATTTTTATCATAGAGAGATAGGACTTTATCTAATGCTTTTTGTGCATCAACTGAGGTAATCATGCTTTTTTTTCTCTTTGTTCTATTTAGGTATATTATGTTAATTGATGTTGAGCCACCCTTTCATTTCATGTATAAATCCACTTGGTCATGGTGTTGTATAATTCTTTTACTATGCTGTTGGATTCAGTTAGCTAATACTTTGTTGGGATTGTTGAATCTGTATTCCTAAGAGATATTGATATGTAGTTTTCTTGTGGTATCTTTGATATCAGGGTAATGCAGGCCTCACAGAGTGACTTAGGAAGCATTACTCCTTTTTGGAAGGGTTTGAAAAGGATTGGTGTTAATTCTGCTTTAAATGTTTGGTAAAACTCAGCAGTGAAGCCCATCTGTCCTCAACTCGGTTGGGAGGTTTATTGAAGAAATGTTCTGTGTGCATTTACAAAGAATATTCAGCTGTTGTTGGGTGTTGTGTTCCATATATTTATGTTATTGTCTAGGTAGTGAAAAGAGTTGTTCAAATCCTTTACTACCTTAATGATCCTCTGTCTAGATGTTCTACGCCTTATTAAGTGGGGTATATAAGTCTCCAACTATTACTATAGAACTGTCTATTCCTACCTTCAATTCTGTCAATATTTTCTTCATGTATTTGGGAGCTCTGATAATGTATGTGTGTATGTGTTTATAATTGTTATTTTCTTGATGAATTGATCCTTTTATCAGTATATAATCTTTATCTCTTGTATCAGTTTTTTATTAATCTGTTTATCTGATATTAATATAGCCACCTCACCCTCCTTTGGTTACTATTTCATGGAATATCTTTTTCTATTTCCTATCCTTTCACTTTAAACCTATGTGGGTCTTTGAAGCTAAACTGAGTCTCTTGTAGACAGCATACAGTTGGTTTATATACATATGTCTTTATTCTCCTATCTCTTGTCTTTTGATTAGAGAACTTAATCCATTTATATTTGAAGTAGTTAAATGATAAAGCTTCTGCCATTTGCAATTTGTTTTTTGTATTTCTTAATAACTTCTTGTTCCCCATCCCCTTCATTACTTTCTTTTGTATTTAATTTTTTGTAGTGTTCCATTTTGAAACCCTTGTCATTTCCTTTGTGTATATTTTTTAGATATTTTCTTAAGGGTTACCTTGAGGATTACAATTATTAACATCATAAATTTCTAACACTAGTTTGAATTGATACCAAATCAACTGTAATAACATCTAGACTTTCTGTCCTTACATAGCTTTGCTCCCTCTTTTGTTTTTCTTGTCACAGATTACATCTTTATATATTATGTTCCCATTAACAAATTTATAATTATCATTTTGTGCCTTTGTCTTCTAAATCATGTAGGAAATGAACAGGAAATCATCTATAAAGCAAAAATACATTAATGCTTATTTTATATTTAGCTGTGTAGTTATCTTTACCAGAGATTTTATTTCTTACTATGGTTTAAAGTTACTGTCTAGTGTCCTTTCATTTCAGTCTGAAAGATTTCCTTTAACATTTCTTGTAGGGCAGATGTACTAATAACAAATCCCCCAGCTTTTGTTTATTTGGGGAATTTAAACTGGGAATCAGTTAATTTTGCCTTCATTTTTGAAGGATAATTTTGCTGGATATAAAATTTTTGGTTGGCAGGGTTTTTTCCTTTTAGCACTTTAAATGTGCCATCCCTCTGCCCTCTGGCCTTCATGGTTTCTCCTGAGAAATTGGTTAATAATCTTACTGAGTATCTCTTGGTCATGACAAGTTGCCTTTCTCATATTTTCAAGATTTTCACTTTGACTGTAAGCAATTTAAATAACTATCTCATTGTGGATCTCTTTGCATTTATCCTTCTTGGAGTTTGTTAAATTTCTTGGATCAAACTGGGAAAGGTTTTTGCTGTTATTTGATGAAATATTCTTCTACTACTTTCTCTCCTCTTATTTGGGACTCCTGTTGTGCACATGTTGATTACCTTAGTGGTATCCCACAGGTCTCTTAGGCTCTCTTGATTTTTCTTTATTCTTTTATCTTTCTGCTTCACAGACTGGATAATTTCTATTGCAGCCTCTCTCTTCTTCCTGCTCAAAATCTGCTCTTGACACACTTCAGTGAATTTTTCATTTCAGTTACTGTACTTTTCAGTTTCCAAATTTCTTTGGTTTCTTTTTATAATTTCTGTGTTTTTACTGATACCATCTGTTTGTTGACCTAACATTTCCTATAATCTTCAGCAGTCATTGTTCTCAACATTTAGTCTTCCAGTTTTGTGGGGATGGGTACCATAATTACCCCCATTTAACCATGAGCTGGTTGTTAGTTCACGTTAAATATTTCAGCACTGAAAAACTGATTAGGAGCTATGATTATGAGTGTGGGGCCTTTGAACTACTAAGCTTTTCTTCAAGATGATTGGTCCTGAGTCAGCTGTAATGAAGGACTTGGAAATGCTTTATTAGGTAGAACCTTTTTATTTATTTAAATTTTATATCTTCTGCCCTGATGCTACCTTGTCATTTATCTTGTTTGGTTGTGGTGGTTTTAGGTTATTTTCCTATTTTTAGCATCACTTCTCTCTCACCATATTTAGCCTCTGTGAGTTTGAAAACGTCCCATTTATAGTTGTATGGGACAAAGTGGATCTCTTGTCCCTATTTTCCCCTTAAAAGCAATGTTGCAGTAATCATGCTTATATGTATGTCCTTATTTATTTTTGTGAAATAGATTTCTAAAAATGAAAGGTGAGTCAAAGTATGCGTAACTTAAAGTGTTTTCATTAAAATTTTTTGAAATTATTTTATTGGGGTATAATTATAGAGCATTGTATTAGTCTCAGGTATAGAATATAATGATTTAAAATTTGTATATATTGTGAAGTGATCACCTTAGAAGTCTAGTTAACACCTGTCATGGATCACTACAGATTTTTTTCTAATTTTCTTATGTGAAGAACTTTTTTTTTTTTTAATTTATTTTATTTTGTTATCATTAATCTACAATTACATGAAGAACATTAAGTTTACTAGGCTCTCCCCTACCCCAAGTCCCCCCCACAAACCCAATTACAGTCACTGTCCATTAGCATAGTAAGATGTTGTAGAATCACTACTTGCTTCTCTGTGTTGCACAGCCCTCCCCTTTCCCCCACCCCCCACATTATACATGCTAATCATAATACCCCCTTTCTTCTTCCCCGCCCTTATCCCTCCCTACCCTCCCATTCTCCCCAGTCTCTTTCCTTTGGTAACTGTTAGTCCATTCTTGGGTTCTGTGATTCTGCTGTTGTTTTGTTCCTTCAGTTTTTCTTTTGTTCTTTTACTCCACAAATGAGTGAAATCATTCGGTATTTTTCTTTCTCTGCTTGGCTTATTTCACTGAGCATAATACCCTCTAGCTCCATCCATGTTGTTGACAATTAAAATTGTAGGATTTGTTTTCTTCTTATGCCTGAATAATATTCCGTTGTGTATATGTACCACATCTTCTTTTTTTTTTTAATTTAAAATAAAAAATGTGCAAGACTCTGCTTTATTTATTTATTTATTTTTTGTAGATAATTATTTTTTTATTGAAGGGTAGTTGACACACAGTATTACATTACATTAGTTTCAGGTGTACAACATAGTGATTCAACATTTATATACATGACAATTCTAGGTACCAGCTATCACCATATCAAGCTGTTACAATATCTTGACTATATTCATTACATCCCGGTTACTTATTATTTTACCATTGGAAGTGTATACTTTTATTTTTTTATTTTTTTTTTTGTGAGGGCATCTCTCATATTTATTGATCAAATGGTTGTTAACAACAATAAAATTCTGTATAGGGGAGTCAATGCTCAATGCACAATCATTAATCCACCCCAAGCCCAATTTTCGTCAGTCTCCAATCTTCTGAGGCATAACAAACAAGTTCTTACATGGAGAACAAATTCTTACATAGTGAATAAGTTCTTACATGGTGAACAGTACAAGGGCAGCCATCACAGAAACCTTCGGTTTTGCTCATGCATGTTTATGAACTATAAACAGTCAGTTCAAATATGAATACTCATTTGATTTTTATACTTGATTTATATGTGGATACCACATTTCTCTCTTTATTATTATTATTTTTAATAAAATGCTGAAGTGGTAGGTAGATGCAAGATAAAGGTAGAAAACATAGTTTAGTGTTGTAAGAGAGCAAATGTAGATGATCAGGTGTGTGCCTGTAGACTATGTGTTAATCCAAGCTAGACAAGGGCAATAAAACATCCACGGATGCAGAAGATTTCTCTCAGAACGGTGGGGTGAGGTTCTAAGCCTCACCTCTGTTGATCTCCAATTTCTCACCTGATGACCCCCCTGCGACTGTGCCTGTCTTAGGTTGTTCCTCCCTTGAGGAATCTTACCCGTCTCTGGCTAACCAGTCATCTTCCGGGGCCATACAGGGAAATGTAAAGTTGGTAAGTGAGAGAGAAGCCTTATTGTTTGAAATGGTTAGCTTTTTATTTCTTTGCATATTTATGCCCTGTAGCTTCTATGCCCAGCATTTGTCTTGAGGTATCTTTACCACTTGGAAGAATTATGATACTCGGTAAATTTGATATGAGGCACAAATTCTATTTAAGGGTTGTAATTAGGAAGGAAGAAGAAAAGCTATAGAAGTAGCAGGCGGAAGAAAACCTGGGAAGATTGATTATTTCTTTGACATATCTTCTTGTAGAGTAACTTCAGCATGTATAGGTTTTAAGCTACTACTTAAATTGCACACACACATTAACATAATAGGAGTATAGTTACATAACCAAAGCATACCTGTAATTACCAGCCATCTCCAGTGAAACCAAGAAAACCAGTTAGGCACCTTAGGCATTTGTGAAAACTTAACTATGATATGGTGGGTATTGTCCAACTGAACTTGAACAGTCTGAGAGAAATCAGACAAATTAAAACAACCCATTCCTGGGGAATGTTCACATCCCTTATGTTTTTTTAACAGTAAATAGTCTGTAGTTGTAAGATTTTGGAGCACTACAATTTGCACTTCTCCTAATTCTTGGTTGAGTTCCAACAGTATAGATCCAGTCAAATTTGTTGTTGGTTTACTGTATGCACAGGCCAGCTTAGATATCTCCTTCATTCCCATGGCAAGTCCAGGAGCTGGTGGGATGAGTGCATCTACAACTGTAGCAGTGCGTGGATCTTTGTTGGGGTTTTTTGATGATCATCTTCTGGCATGAGTCTTCCAGAGAGTGCTGATGTTGGAAGTTCTTTTTCATATCGTATCTTAGTTCATTTTCGGTGTAGCCCAATTAGGCTTTGATCCTCTGTATAAACACAAACAGACCCTTTGCCTACACTTTTATATGCCCTTTATACTCTTGTGTAGAACTCATTGGAGTGTACCACATCTTCTTTATCCATTCATCTACTGATGGACACTTAGGTTGCTTCCATTTCTTGGCTATTGTAAATAGTGCTGCGATAAACATAGGGGTGCATCTGTCTTTTTCAAACTGGAGTGCTGCATCCTTAGGGTAAATTCCTAGAAGTGGAATTCCTGGGTTAAATGGTAAGTCTATTTTGAGCATTTTGAGGAACCTCCATATTGCTTTCCACAATGGTTGAACTAATTTACATTCCCACCAGCAGTGTAGGAGAGTTCCCCTTTCTCCACAACCTTGCCAACATTTGTTGTTGTTTGTCTTTTAGATGGTAGCCATCCTTACTTCTGTGAGGTGATATCTCATTGTTGTTTTAATTTGCATTTCTCTGATAACTAGCAATGTGGAGCATCTTTTCATGTGTCTGTTGGCCATCTGAATTTCTTCTTTGGAGAACTGTCTGTTCAGCTCCTCTGCCCATTTTTTAATTGGATTATTTGCTTTTTGTTTGTTGAGGTGCATGAGCTCTTTATAGATTTTGGATGTCAAGCCTTTATTGGATCTGTCATTTACGAATATATTCTCCCATACTGTAGGGCACCTTGTTGTTCTATTGATGGTGTCCTTTGCTGTACAGAAGCTTTTCAGCTTGACATAGTCCCACTTGTTCATTTTTGCTTTTGTTTTCCTTACCCAGGGAGATATGTTCATGAAGAAGTCGCTAATGTTTATGTCCAAGAGATTTTTGCCTATGTTTTTTTCTGAGAGTTTTATGGTTTCATGATTTACATTCAGGTCTTTGATCCATTTTGAATTTACTTTTGTGTATGGGGTTAGACAGTGATCCAGTTTCATTCTCTTACATGTAGCTGTCCAGTTTTGCAGCATCATCTGTTGAACAGACTGTCATTTCCCCATTGTATGTCCATGGCTCCTTTATCAAATATTAATTGACCATATATGTTTGGGTTAATGTCTGGAGTCTCTAATCTGTTCCACTGGTCTGTGGCTCTGTTCTTGTGCCAGTACCAAATTGTCTTGATTACTATGGCTTTGTAGTAGAGCTTGAAGTTGGGGAGTGAGATCACCCCCACTTTATTCTTCTTTCTCAGGATTGCTTTGGCTATTCGGGGTCTTTGGTGTTTCCATATGAAATTTTGAACTATTTGTTCCAGTTCATTGAAGAATGCTGTTGGTAATTTGATAGGGATTGCATCAAATCTGTATATTGCTTTGGGCAGGATGGTCATTTTGACAATATTAATTCTTCCTAGCCAAGAGCATGGGATGAGTTTCCATTAGTTAGTGTCCTCTTTAATTTGTCTTAAGAGTGTCTTATAGTTTTCAGGGTATAGGTCTTTCACTTCTTTGGTTAGGTTTATTCCTAGGTATTTTATTCTTTTTGATGCAATTGTGAATGGAATTTTTTTCTGATTTCTCTTTCTATTAGTTCATTGTTAGTGTATAGGAAAGCCACAGATTTCTGTGTGTTAATTTTGTATCCTGCAACTTTGGTGTATTCCGATATCAGTTCTAGTAGTTTTGGAGTGGAGTCTTTAGGGTTTTTTTATGTACAATATCATGTCATCTGCATATAGTGACAGTTTAACTTCTTCTTTACCAATCTGGATTCCTTGTATTTCTTTGTTTTGTCTAATTGCCGTGGCTAGGACCTCCAGTACTATGTTAAATAACAGTGGGGAGAGTGGGCATCCCTGTCTTGTTCCCGATCTCAGAGGAAAAGCTTCCAGCTTCTCGCTGTTCAGTATGATGTTGGCTGTGGGTTTATCATATATGGCCTTTATTATGTCGAGGTACTTGCCCTCTATACCCATTTTGCTGAGAGTTTTTATCATGAATGGATGTTGAATTTTGTCGAGTGCTTTTTCAGCATCTATGGAGATGATCATGTGGTTTTTGTCTTACTTTTTGTTGATGTGGTGGATGATGTTGATGGATTTTCGAATGTTGTACCATCCTTGCATCCCTGGGATGAATCCCACTTGGTCGTGGTATATGATCGTTTTGATATATTTTTGAATTCGGTTTGTTAATATTTTATTGAGTATTTTTGCATCTATGTTCATCAGGATTATTGGTCTATAATTTTCTTTTTTGGTGGGGTCTTTGCCTGGTTTTGGTATTAGGGTGATGTTGGCCTCATAGAATGAGTTTGGGAGTATTCTGTCCTCTTCTATTTTTTGGAAAACTTTAAGGAGAATGACTATTATATCTTCTCTGTATGTCTGATAAAATTCCAAGGTAAATCCTTCTGGCCCGGGGTTTTTTTTCTTGGGTAGTTTTTGATTACCGTTACAATTTCTTTGCTGGTAATTGGTTTGTTTATATTTTGTGTTTCTTCCTTGGCCAGTTTTGGAAGGTTGTATTTTTCTAGGAAGTTGTCCATTTCTTCCAGGTTTTCCAGCTTTTTCGCATATAGGTTTTCATAGTAGTCCCTAATAGTTCTTTGTATTTCTGTTGGGTCCGTCGTGGTGTTGTTTCCTTTCTCGTTTCTGATTCTGTTGATGTGTGTTGACTCTCTGTTTCCCTTAAGTCTGGCTAGAGGCTTAGCTATTTTGTTTATTTTCTCAAAGAACCAGCTCTTGGTTTCATTGATTTTTTTCTATTGTTTTATTCTTCTTAATTTTGTTTATTTCTTCTCTGATCTTTATTATGTCCCTCCTTCTACTGGCTTTAGGCCTCATTTGTTCTTCTTTTTCCAATTTTGATAATTGTGATGTTAGACTATTCATTTGGGTTTGTTCTTCCTTCTTTAAATATGTCTGGATTGCTATATACTTTCCTCTTAAGAACGCTTGCGCTGCATCCCACATAAGTTGGGGCTTTGTGTTGTTGTTGTCATTTATTTACATATATTTCTGGATCTCCATTTTAATTTGGTCATTGAGTATTTAGAAGCGTGTTGTTAAGCCTCCATGTATTTGTGAGCCTTTTTGCTTTCTTTGTACAATTTATTTCTAGTGTTATACCTTTGTGGTCTGAAAAGTTGGTTGGTAGAATTTCAGTCTTTTTTAATGTACTGAGGTTCTTTTTGTGGCCTAGTATGTGGTCTATTCTGGAGAATGTTCCATGTGCACTTGAGAAAAATGTGTATCCTGTTGCTTTTGGGTGTAGAGTTCTATAGATGTCTATTAGGTCCATCTGTTCTAGTGTGTTGTTCAGTGCCTCTGTGTCCTTACTTATTTTCTTTCTGGTGGATCTGTCCTTTGGAGTGAATGGTGTGTTGAAGTTTCCTAAAATGAATGCATTGCATTCTATTTCCTCCTTTAGTTCTGTTAGTATTTGTTTCACATATGCTGGTGCTCCTGTGTTGGGTGCATATATATTTAGAATGGTTATATCCTCTTGTTGGACTGAGCCCTTTATCATTATGTAATGTCCTTCTTTATCTCTTGTTACTTTCTTTGTTTTGAAGTCTATTTTGTCTGATACTAGTACTGCAACACCTGCTTTTTTCTCCCTTTTGTTTGCTTGAAATATCTTTTTCCATCCCTTGACTTTTAGTCTGTGCATGTCTTTGGGTTTGAGGTGAGTCTCTTGTAAGCAGTATATAGATGGGTCTTGTGTTTTTATCCATTCAGTGACTCTATGTCTTTTGATTGGTGCATTCAGTCCATTTACATTTAGGGTGATTATCGACAGTTATGTAGTTATTGCCCTTTCAGGCTTCAGATTCATGGTTACCAAAGGTTCCAGGTTACTTTCCTTACTATCTAAGAGTCTAACTTAACTCACTTAGTATGCTGTTACAACCACAATCTAAAGGTTCTTTTCTGTTTCTCCTCCTTTTTCTTCCTCCTTCATTCTTTATATTTTAAGTATCAAATTCTGTACTTTTTGTCTATCCCTTGATTGACTTTGGGGATTGTCAATTTAATTTTGCATTTGCCTCACAATCAGCTGCTCCACCTTCCCTTCTGTGGTTTTCCCACCTCTGGTGACAGCTATCCAACCCTAGGAACACTTCCATCTATAGCAGTCCCTCCAGAATAGACTGCAGAGATGGTTTGTGGGAGGTAAACTCTCTCAGCTTTTGCTTATCTGGAAATTGTTGAATCCCTCCTTCAAATTTAAATGATAATCTTGCCAGATAAAGTAATCTTGGTTCCAGGCCCTTCTGCTTCATGGCATTAAATACATCATGCCACTCCCTTCTGGCCTGTAAGGTTTCTGCTGAGAAGTCTGATGTTAGCCTGATGAGCTTTCCTTTGTATGTGATCTTATTTCTGCCTCTGACTGCTTTTAACAGTCTGTCCTTATCCTTGATCTTTCCCATTTTAATTACTATGTGTCTTGCTGTTGTCTTCCTTGTGTCCCTTGTGTTGGGAGATCTATGGATCTCCATGGCCTGAGAGAGTATCTCCTTCCCCAGATTGGGGAAGTTTTCAGCAACTACCTCCTCAAAGACACTTTCTATCCCTTTCTCTCTCTCTTCTTCTTCTGGTATCCCTATAATACGAACATTGTTCTGCTTGGATTGGTCATACAGTTCTCTCAATGTTCTTTCATTTTTAGAGATCCTTTTTTCTCTCTGTGCCTCAGCTTCTTTTTATTTCTCTCTTCTAGTTTCTATTTCATTTATTGTCTCCTCCACCGTATCCAACCTTTTTTTAATACCCTCCATCGTGTTCTTCAACGATTGGATATCTGACCTGAATTCATTCCTGAGTTCTTGGATGTCTTTCTGTACCTCCATTAGAATGTTGATGATTTTTATTTTGAACTCCCTTTCAGGAAGAGCCACAAGGTTCATATCATTTAAATCTTTCTCGGGAGTTGTATTAACAATTTTACTCTGGACAAGGTTCCTTTGGCATTTCGTGTTTGTATATGGTGCCTTCTAGTGTCCAGAAGGTCTATTCTGGAGCTGCTCAGCCCCTGAAGCAATGTCTGGGGTCGCAGGAGAGTGGTCCTGGTGCCTGCGGGGGAAAAGGAGCTGTTCTCCGCCTTCTGGCTGCTGTGCCTGTCTCCACTGCCTGAGCCAGTGGGCCGGTCACACAGGTATGTTTTTGTCCAGAGCAGCCAGATATAGATCCCTGCTTTCCACAAGCAGCCGGAATCCCAGTCTCCCCAGGAACTCTGCCTATATTAACTTTCCAACCCGGTAGTCATGCGAGTCTCGTGAAAGCACCCTGAAATGTACGTTTGTGCTCCCACAGCAGATCTCCGGAGTTAGTTATTCAGCAGTCCCAAGCCTTCCACTCCCTCCCTGCTCCGTTTCTCTTCCTCCCGCCGGTGAGCTGGGATGGGGGAGGGGCTCGGGTCCTGTGGAGCCACAGCTCTGGTTCGTTACCCCGTTTGCTGAGGTCTGCTCTTTTCTCCAGGTGTGTGCAGTCTGACGCCATCCTCTTTTCCTGTTGCTCTCTCAGGATTAGTTGCCCCAATTAAATTTTCTAATTGTATCCAGTTTTAGGAGGAAGCCTCTGCCTCTCCTCTCACCCCGCCATCTTTAATCCTATCTCTTGTGTTAAGAACTTTAAAGATCTACTTTCCTACCAACTTTATCAAATACACAATGCAGTATTGATAACTGTAGTCACCATGCTTTACATTACATCTCATGACTTATTTATAACTGGAAGTTTGTGCCTTTTTATTCCTTTCACCCATTTTGCCCACTCCATCCCCAATCTGTTTTCTGTATCTCTGAGCTTGGTGTTTTGTTTTTTGGGTTTTTTAGATTCTACATATAAGTGATATTATATAGTATTTATCTTTCTTTGACTCATTTCACTTAAAATAATGCTCTCAAGATCCATCCATGTTGCAAATGGCAAAATGTCTTTCCTTTTTATGACTGCATAGTAATTTTTATTTTAATAGCAGTTGAAAAGATGAAATCACTTCCTACTGGCTAGGGTATTCTTAAAGATTTTTATCAAAGTAATAGAGTTAAATTAGGCCTTAAAATCTAGGTAGATTTTTTTTTTAAGTGTTGAGGTACTATGGGAACTGTATAAAAATAGGTATAAAAAGTTAGCTGTAGGCTAGCCCTTCTGATTAAAACAACAGAGTTTATAGGGAGGAATAATGACAGAAAAGGCTCCAGTAGATAGGTTGGGAATATAATGTAGAGAGTTTTGAATGCAGCGTGTAAGATTAATTTCTGCTTTAATTTATGGATAGGATAATGTAGGGAAGCATTGGAAAGGATTTGATCATGATCCAATAGTGATACAATTGAATAATTCAGAAAGCAGGTGAGTGTCTATTATCTGCCTGGGACTATGCTAGCATTCTTCCGAAAGACTTACCTGATGGTAGTATATATAACAGATTAGATAGCTAGCTAGTCAGGTGGTAGCAGTAGTGGAAGCTTAAGAATTCAGTTGCTGTCTCTGTCTTTTAATAGTTGTGTGACCTTGAGCTCACTTTCCTCAACAATTAAAAAGAAAACTTAATACTCTATTAAAGTGGAAATGATATTGGTTATTAGAAATTCCTGAAACGTCAGCCAGATCAAATGTTTTAAAACCAGTGTGTTTAGAATTGTACTTCATGAAAATTAAAAAATTTTGTGCTACAAAGGATAGTATCAACAGAGTAAAAAAGGCAACCTACAGAATGGGAGAAAATATTTACAAATCATATAACTTAAAAGGAATTAATATCTAGAATATATAGAGAACTCCCAAAACTCAACAAGATAAAACAGGCGGATTCAAAAATGGACAAAGAATTGAATAAAGATTTCTCCAAAGAAAATGACAAATAGCAATAAACATGTGAAAAGATGCTCAACGTTACTAGATCTTAGGGAAACACAAATCAAAACCAGTGTTAGAATGGCTAGTATCAAAAAGATAAGAAATAACAAGTGCTGGCAAGAATGTAGAGAAAAGGGTTCCCTTGGGCTAGGGTACTCTGTTGGTGGCAATGTAAATTAGTGCAGCTATTATGGAAAACAGTATGGAGGTTCCTCAAAAAATTTAAAATAGAACTACCGTATGATCCAGCAATTCCACTCTGAGTATTTATCCAAAGGAAACAAAAACACTAACTTGAAAATGTATATGTCCCCCCCATGTTCATAGCAATATTAGTTATCATAGTCAGAACATGGAAGCAACCTAAGTATATCCATTGATGAATGAATGGATAAAGATGTGTTATATATAAAATGGAATATTTTTAGCCATTAAAAAGTCAATCTAGCCACTTGTGACAATGTGGGTAGACTGTGATGGCATTATGCTAAGTAAAATAAGTCAGGCAGAGAAAGCAAATACCATATGATCCCACTTACATGAAAAATGTAAAACAAAAAAATCCCCCAAATCCCCACTGCAACAACAAAACCAAAGTCATAGATACAGAGAACAGATTGGTAGTTGCAGTGGGGGAAATGGCTCAAAAGGTACAAACTTCTAGTTATAAACTAAGTTGTGGGGATATAATGTACAACATGGTGACTACAGATAATAATACTATATTGCATATTTGAAAACTGCTGAGAGTAGATCTTAGAAGTTCTTATCACAAGAAAAGAAGTTGTAACTGTGTAGTGATGGGTGTTAACTAGATTTATTATACTGATCATTTCATAAAATATACAAATTTTGAATCATGGCCATCTGAAATTAATATATGTCAATTATATCTCAATAAAAATTAATAGAATTACCATATGATCCAACAATTCTACTGTGGTTACATACCTAAAAGAATTGAAGGGATATTTGTATACCCGTGTTCATAGCAGCTTTATTCATAATAACTACAAGGTAGAAACAGCCCGAGTATCCATCAGTGGGAGAATGTATAAGCAAAATGTGGTATATATGTACAATGGAATATTTTTTAGCAGATAAGGAAATTATGATACATGCTATGATATGGAAGAACTGTGAGGACATTATGCTAAGTGAAAATCACAAAAAGACATACATTATGTGATTATACTTTCATAAGGTACCTAAAGTAGTCAAATCCAGAGACAGAAAGTAGAATGGTGTCGAATGATGGTTGCCATGAGCCCAAGCAGAGGAGAAAGTGGGAGAAATATTGTTTAATGGGTATGGAGTTTCAGTTTTGCAAGATGAAAAGAGGTCTAGAGATGAATGGTTGTGTTTGCATAATGGTAGGAATGTACTTAATATCATTTAAAAATGGTAAATGTTACATTACATGTATTTTATAATTTTTTAAATGGGGGTAAAATACAGTGTGTTGAATTTTACCAAAAAACAGAAGCAGAAGAATCAGTGTCCATCTCATTTATGAATAACACAATACCAAAACCTAAGATAGTACAGCAAAATAAATTTTAGGGCAATGTCCCTCATAAATATAGATGCGAATATCCTTTACAGAATAATAGAAGATTGGATCCAGCAATCACAATACATCCATACCAAATAGGATTTATCCCAAAACCACAAAGTTGGTTTAACATTGAATGAATCAACACTGTTCACCACATGAGCAGGAAAAGGGAGAAAAACCATATGGTCATTTCAGCATATGTGGAGAAAGTATTTGACAGTTCAACATCTATTTGTGACTAAGTAGTAGGGAACTTCCTCAACTGATAAAGAGCACCCATGAAAAAAGCCTACATCTAACTTCATACATAGCTATTTCCTTGATAGTGGGAACAAAGCAAGGATATTTGTTTTCACCACTTAAATTTAGTATTCTTGAGAGCCCACTCACTACAGTGAGGTGTAAAGATGAGGAAACTAGTAGAAGGTATAAAAATTGGAAAAGAAGAAATAAAACTGCCCGTTTGCAGTTATGTAATTGTTTACCTAGAGAATTCCAGTGATACTAAAAAATTTCATAAGGTCATAAACTGCAAGGTTTAAACAATAATTTATTACCTTTTAAAAATATACTTCATTTTATACATATGAAAGAGATCAAGCCAGCTTCACTAACTTCCCAATATTATAAATATAAAAGTTGGAAGAATCATACAGTGAACACACACATAGTCACTGCCTAGATTCTATATTTTATTATATTTAATTTTTGCCATATTTGCCTTACCATATATACATATACCCATCTGATCCTCTCCCTATCAATCTACCATAGTTTTATTCTTTCCAAAATAAGTTGAAGACATCAGTATGTTTCACTTGAAAACAATTCAGTATTTGGTTCATTAAAGTTCCAATATTTGTATAGTTTTTTGTATGCAATCTTTGTTTTTCCTTACAGCAAAATTTGCATACAGTGAAAACTAAATCATAACTGTATCATTCAGTGATTCACTTATGTAATCAAAACTCTTACTAAGATATAGAACATTTCCATCATCTCAGTAAATGCCCTTAGGCATCCCTTCCCTCAACCTCCAGAGTTAACTATGTTTTGATATTCTTTTAAACCATAAAACCAACTTTCACCACTAGATTTCTTTAATTACCCCAACCAAATGAAGTAGAATTTCATTTTAGTTTCTGTTTTAGCTTTTTAGTTAAATCTGTGTATGTGTGTGTGTTTACAAGTGATTCCTCTAGAAATTGCATTTATATCTTTAACTTTTCACAATTTGCTTAGGGTTGATACTGTACAATTTCATATATTAGTTCAAATGAACTTTGCACTATATAGTTCCGCTTACCCCTAACATTTATTCCTTGTGCTGTAATTTTCATACATATTACATTTATATATTCTATAAACCCTGTAATACATTGTTACAAATTTTCCTCTGGTCATAAGTATTCTAAAGATAGTAAGAAAATGTAATCTCTTAAATTTACATTTTTTAGTTATCTTTGTTTTTTTCCTGAATATTTCCAGGTAAAATATGCATGTGAACTCAGTCCCCAAAGTTTGTCATCCCCGCAGTGGGTAGCATCAGAAATCTCTGTTCTGTTAGCATTAGCTGGGCTGCTTAGAATCTCCCCACATACACATATTTCATAGGTCAACCAGTGATTTGGGCAGAGTAAATATGCAGAATTTGGGGCTCCCTTGATATACTCCCTCTCTGTGATTTATTCCCCTTTTATGCTTTCTAGATCTCTGCTGTCCAGTGGAACTTTCTGTCATACTGAAAATGTCCTATAATCTGTATTGTCAAAAATGTTACTCACTTGCTACATGCCACTATTGACTAGGAAATGAAATTCCTTAGTTTAATTAATTTACATTTAAATATAAATATTCACCTTTTTCTAGTGGATACTGTATTAGTCTGTCATTGTTCTATTGCATGGCACTGTTGCAGATGCTGAGGTCGTCGTAAGCTCTGTCCTCATATTCCTCAGCTAATAAGGCTACAGGTTTCTATCCAGGTTTGAGGTGACCTGCACAGTCAGACTGGAGCCTCCCCTCAGCTGAACAGATAACAGTATGACACTCAAGCAGTGCTTTCCCTTTTTTGTCATGTGAACTCCCCTCCAGTTTATGTCTGATTTTGGCTGCTCTTCTGAGTCTTCAAGTAGTTGTTTCATGTATATATATTTTACTAGAGTTTATAATTAGCTCGGTATCCAATAAGATTTGCTCCACCATTTACCAGAAGTCAAACTCTACCTCTTAACTTTTGAATCATTTTAGTAGTGATCTATTTCTAAAGAATTCATTTTTTTGTGCTTTTTGTTATATGAGAATTCGCTTACCAACCTATTATTAACCTATTCCCTTTAACCTTACTAAAAGTTTCACTAACCTTTAAGGTTACTGAATCTTAATACTCTAAATTTGATATTCCTGTCTCAGATATGCTATAATTTAATGGAATTCCTCAATGCAGTAAACTCATATCATTGATAACCTGTTTGGTATACCTTTCCTTGTCTAGGTACCTGAAAAGGTTTAAGGTGATGAAGATCAAAGTTCTAAGAAGCTGGTGCCGTCAGATCCTTAAAGGACTTCAGTTTCTTCATACTCGAACTCCACCTATTATTCACCGAGATCTTAAGTGTGACAATATCTTTATCACTGGCCCTACAGGCTCAGTCAAGATTGGAGACCTAGGTCTGGCAACCCTGAAGCGGGCTTCCTTTGCCAAGAGTGTGATAGGTATGTTTCAGGTGTTATGTTGTAGCCTAACTGGCTTTCTGACATTCCTTTTATTTGGAAACCTGATTCTGTCAGCTTTTATTACATGAAATAAACCTTCAGAAATTCATAGCTTGAACCCAGAAAGCAATAAGTGCTACTTAGGGGATACAGAGTTCTCTGTATCTATGCTTCTAGAATCATCTTGAAACTATTGATGTTTTGTTAAGTTGTATGAAGAGAAGTAAGATGAACTTTGTTGGCAAAACCTTATGTAATTATCAATCTTATTGGGTCATTTTGTTGATATTTAGTATTACATACTTAATTTTTTAATAGATACAGTATATTGCTTTCATCATAAAATAGAATTTTTATGTAGTTTAGTTTCCAGAAAAGTCTGTTGGATATATATGTATATTCAAAAATACCTGCCTATTAACATTTTATTTTTAAATGTGAAAATATGACGGTTTATTCTGAAAGTTTGTTTTTACCAGCTTTCTTCTTATTCTTTCCCTTCAGAAGATACGATATATCTAAAACAGGGTTTTTCACCCTCAGTGCTACTGACATTTTGGATTGGACAGTTTGTTGTAAGGACAGTCTTGTGCATTGTAAGATTATTGAGCAACATTTCTGGCCCCTAGATGCCGTAGCACATATGCTTTCCATCTCCTCCCCCAGTTGCTATAACCAAAAATGTCTCTGGAAATTGCTCCCTGTTGAGAATCACTGATCTAAAGAACAAGGCTGTCTTTTCCGACTAAACTTAATATGAGAGAGTTAGAGCTGGAAAAATAATATAATGCTTATTATTTTGATAAGCTTTTGCTCTCCAGAGAGGGTGTGACAATTTGAAAATGTGAAATCTTCACACTCTGCTCTCCCCAAAAGGTGACGATGACAGCAACAAAAAAATCATTAATTTTTAAGAGGGCTTGATTCTTACATATTAATTTTAAAAAGCATAGGAGCACCAGTAATTTGCACATTTTTATAAAGTAGTGTTCTTGGAATATTATGTAACTTTGATTTTGAATGCTGTTTTTACATTTTCTCTGATAATAGATTAACAAGAAGAATAGGAAAATAATTTAAAGCTGAATTTCTTTTTTGCCTTCCTTAGAGGAAACATTTCTTTATCTTTGGCATCTTAAAAATCTAGCCCAAGAGAGGTTTTTTCTCTCTCTTTTTGTTTAAATCATAGTGTGCAAGTCTGTTCTTGGAAATGTCCCATAATTTGAGGTACCCAGACTTAATTTCTTTGGAAACATTGAAACACTTGGTCTGTGGGCTCATACCCACTGTGCTCAGAACTCAGGATGTATTTGAGTCCTTTATTTGCATGTATGTATGTGTTTTTTGTCTGCAGGATGTCCCTCATTATATTTCTTGTGTCTGCAGTAGACTTATTTGTGTACTGCAGGTAGGATGGTGTGTGAAGAAAGGGGTGAGTGGTCCTTAAAGACAATTGTACTTTATTATATTTAAAACATTGAACATAACATTTTTCACTGCAAGGCCTCCTTAAAAGTGAAACTGATCAGGTGGAATGTTAATGGCAGGAGACTAGTTATAATGTTAACCTTACAACTACTATACAGTAGGGGGCAGACAAGTATTTTGATCTTTTTAAACCTAGGTCCTATTTTACAGGTAGATGCTAGTATATCTATTCCTTGCTAGTCTCTTACCTTTTCCTTCTATTATTTTCAATATGAGTTATACCAGCTTATTTCTTATCCACAGTTCCACTTTTGACATTGTATAACAGTAATCCATTTGAAAAAAATGAATAGACACTTGACCCGGTTCCAGCTTTTTTAATGAAGGCCTTGCAGTGGAAGATCTGTAAGATACTGGATGAAACAGACTAAGATTTCCTTCCTCTTTATCCCTGTCTCCTCTCTCTCTTTCTTTCTCTATCCCTCTCTTCCCCTCTGCATCCTCCTCTACCTCCCTCCCTTTCTCTCTCTCTTCTCTCCTCCTCTCCCTCCCTCCCTTCTTTTTCTCCCCCTTCCACTTTTTTCTCTCTCACAGGTCAGTACCTCTCCTTATACCCCAGGTGAGTAACATCTGCACCTTCTCACATTGAAACTGAATCGTTCTTTTAATTTAAGGTACCCCAGAGTTCATGGCCCCTGAGATGTATGAGGAGAAATATGATGAATCTGTTGACGTTTATGCTTTTGGCATGTGTATGCTTGAGATGGCCACATCTGAATACCCTTATTCAGAGTGCCAGAATGCTGCTCAGATCTACCGTCGAGTGACCAGTGTAAGTCTTCCCCTAACTGATTGATGAGCTTAGGTCACATCTCAGAAGGAATCCCAAGCTAAATAACAACCTTGCAAAAGGAAACAGTAAGAGAAAGCATACTGGGGTGTTGGGTGAAGAGGGAGTTAAAGATATTTTATTGCTCATGATAAGGTGAGAAAAAACAAAATCAGAGACACACCAGTTTATCCTGGACCCTCCTTGCTTTCATTTAAACCTTCATTAGAAAATATGTTCAAGAATACTCCCATTACCTATTTCTAACCCCCTGTTTATTCATCTAAATTCTCATTCCCTCAAATCATAAAGCTTATTATCTAAGTTAAAAGCAAGGCTCTTAACAAGGTCTGCTTTGTTCATAGACTTTTCCCTGAATGGCTTAAAATTGATTTATCAATTGATGAAAGCATTTATAAACCCACAGTGTTTAAGGTGTAAATTAAAACCTTGTTTAATGTAAATGACACAAGATAGTTAATCTGCCAGAAGAGGTATTTCCTAGTTGTCCAGTTGAAACCTGAAGCATAGTTCTTAGGACTATAATCATAAAGCACTAAAGAAGTTTACTACAAAAATGTGGAGGCTTTACACAAATGACATGAAAGTTAAACCAAGTAATTATACTTAGTAATTTTGTTTTGAAAAGTTCAAACAAGTGAAAGTAGTGAGACTAGTACAATGAATTATCATTTATTAGATGCAACTTGAAATCAGGACCATTTTTGCTGTATTTCATTTGTCATCTTTCTCTGTTTCTTTGTTTTGCTTTCCCATTATATTCTTCATTGTGCTTATCTGACAAATAAAGATCTTTTCTTAGGTAACCATGTCATTCCTGAAAAACTTAACAGTAATTTCCAGATCATCTAATACACTAACCTGTTTGGGTATTTCCCCTGTTGTTTCAGAGGTACCTGTTCATAGTCACTGTTCAAATTAGAGCCCATCAAGGTGCATGGAAGACATTTTATGTTTCTTTGTCTAAAACTATTGCCCCCACTTTCTTTTTCTATGTTCTATTGATTTAATGAAGAAAATCAATGACTTTTTTTTAAAGTATAGTTTGATATACAATATTATATTAGTTTCAAGTATACAACACAATGATTCAACCGTTAGCCACATTATTAAATCCTCACCGCCCACTAGTGCAGTTACTATCTGTCAACATAGAAAGATGTTATAGAACCATTGACTATTTTCTCTGTGCTGTACTTCCATCCCTGGTTAGATTACTTGTTTTAAAGACTGTTTCACATTCTGCAATTATTGATTTGCCTCCTTGTCATTTAACTTGTTACTCTGTCTTCCATATTCCTATAAACACAAATTTACCTTAAAGTAGTTGGAGGGATGCCAGTGATGTAAAAATAGTTTTGTCTTTTTCACTCATTTGTACAAGAACATACAGTGTAGTTTTCCAGAGAACATAAATGATGTATGATATTGCCACAGATTAAATGAAACAGTTATGACAATCCATTTATTTTCTCTTAAGCCATACATTACAAAGGTTGCAAAATATAAAACAATACCAGTAGATCTTCTCACTAAGGTTTTTTTTGTTTTGTAAAATTTTGAGTTTTTTGTTTTAAGGTTATGTATTATTATCATATACTGGGTTTATTATAATTTTTAATGAATTAATATTTTAAGCTTTCTTGGTTTTAATTTCTGACATCATAAGCATCAGTAATTATAGGGCACATAAACAAAAACCCTTTAGGGTCCTCAGTAATTTTCAAAAATGTAAGTGTCCCAAGGGGAACAAGTTTGAGAGCCACTGTTCCAAAGGCTTGATAAAATTTAGGTTAAAAATTTTTTGCAAGAATACTTAATATGTGGTGCTGTGTATTTCATGTATGTCAAGAGGCACATAACATCTAGTTAACCCATTTTTAATGATGCAATTTCATTGAATTTTAATGTATTACACGATGTGTTTATGAAGTGCTTTAGATTTTGACAGTTGGTTAAATGGTAGTTTTGTGTATTTCTAGAAACTGATGGGAAACATTTTGCTTTAGGTAGACGAAATTAGTTTTGCGTCTTCACAAAGGCTTGAGAATCTTTGGTTACCTCATTAATTATAATTACTATGACTATTCCTTAAAATTTTTTTTTGGTATGTTTGTATGTGGTAAGTGCTATTTCAAGTATACAACACAATGATTCAACCGTTAGCCACATCATTAAATCCTCACCCCCCACTAGTGCAGTTACTATCTGTCAACATAGAAAAATGTTATAGAACCATTGACTCTTTTCTCTGTGCTGTACTATCTTTTGCTCTTCTTCATCTAAACACTGTTTTTAGTCAAGCCATTCCTGTTATCTTGCACACATGCCATTTCATTTCCTTTATTCCTATGGTAAATAGCCTACCCTATGCCCAAAGATAAAAGGGAAAATGTAAATTATTATGCAGATTTTGTAATGGGTTGGAGCTTAGTTTGGGCAGTTTATTTTATTCAGCATGAATGGTGAGGACCATTAGGGTCTTTGTAACAAATAAAAATAATAGAGATTGTTTGCATATAAGGGAATATTACTCTCAAGGTACCCCTGGCCTTATAACTGCAATGGTATTTTATCAGTATTGTTACTGTCTCCAGCTCTCTGTCCTTAAGGCCTTACTATTAGTTTATCAGCCTCTTTTCAATGTCCACGTATCCCATTTCATCCCATTTTCTAATCCATGATAGGCCTCTCTAAAGCAGTGATCCTCAATGCAGTCTGGTTGGGAGCTGGAAAAATGTAGTTTGTATAGCCTTCAGATATTCCTGAAGTATCCTAATAATTATTGTACAGTTTTGCCCTTAGAATGCTCATTTGCTTTCCCTCTTAAGAGTTCTCTCTATTCCAAATTCAGGTCTTTTATGAAGATTCCCCTTTCTTCTCCCAATGCATAATAATTTACATTTTCCCTTTTATCTTTGGGCATAGGGTAGGCTATTTACCATATGATTAAATCCTTTATTTTATTTAGAATTCTTGAACTCTTCAAGAAGTTTATTGCTTTTTTTACTCACTACTTCCAGCTTATCAGGTTCTTGCTTTAGAAAAACTCTTAGATCCAAGCCTTCTTCATTGTCATTGTCAGAACTCTTGATTTCATATCTTCCTTACTTCATACCTTATGCTGTCTTCCAGAAGTAGTTACATTATTCATTTGTTTTTCTGCTTCACTTAAACCAGTTGAATCTTTTTGCTACCTCTTCCTAGTGTAAGGAGCTTCTGTGATACCAGATTGCTTATCAAAGCATGTACAAATTTTTAATACTATCTTTTGCTCTTCTTCATCTTCTTCTAAACACTTTTTTTAGTCAAGCCATTCCTGTTATCTTGCACACATGCCATTTCATTTCCTTTATTCCTATCCATTTGTAATAATATTTACCTTCTCTACAAGCTTTTCTGCTGTCCAGTCAGTCCTTATGCTATACTTAGAAGATTTCTTCCACCAAATTTTATCTGATTGGCTTCACTGCATGATCATCTTTGCCTTCTTTGAGCTGAGATTATCAATTGATCTAAGTTAAAGAATTTTATTTGCAATTGATTATTTTACTTATGAGTTTATAAGTTGAATTAATGTATGAAGCATTTAAAAGAGTGCTTGCTGTTTATTATTTTATTGCTTTATATTCTTAAAAATTTGTAAACTTATGTCTATAAAGTATTTATGTTTATCTTTATCCCTAGCACTATCCCAAATAGAAGCCTCAAATGCAAATGTAGACATTATTTGAATTCTCACTATGTGCCAGGTCCAGAGCTTCACACCAGATGATTACAGATAAATAACATACATATTCCCTGTCTTCAGAAAACTAGCTCTAATATAGAACATAAATGTGTAAGTACACAGTTGTAATTATAGTATGATGAGTATTTATTAACAACTCATTGTCTGTATATAATTTTTTTTTCCTTTGGACAAATGCCTATCAGGTCCTTTGCAAAGGAGCTATATAGGTTCTTTGTGTATTCTAAATTTAAGCCCTTTAGAGATATATGATTTCCAGTTATTTTCTCCCATTCTTCAGGTTGTATTAATAGTGTCCTTTGGCATACAGTTTTTCATTTCGATGACGTTCAGTTTATCTGTTCCTTTTTTTTTCTTATGCTTTTTGTGTCATATCTAAGAATCCATTGCTAAATCTGAAGTTACAAACATTTGTCCCAGTGTTTTTTTCTGGAAGTTTTATAATTAGGCCTTTGATTCATTTTGAGTTAATTTTTAGTATGTGGTAAGGGTCCAACTTCATTCTTTTGCTTGTGACTATCCAGTTGTCCCAGCACCATTGAAGGACTGTTCTTTTCCCATTGAATCACAGCCACATGAGTTTATTTCTGAACTCTCGGGGCTGTTCCATGGACCTATATGTCTTAATTACCATTGCTTTGTAGTAAGTTTTGAATTAAGAAGTATGTGTCTTCCTATTTATTCTTCAAGCTTTGGCTATTCTAGGTCCTTTCCATATAAATTTTAGAATCAGCTTGTCAGTTTCTACAGAAGTAACTGGGATCCTGATAAGTATTACAATGAATACATAGATCAGTTTGGGGAGAATTGCCATCTTAACCATACTGAGTCCTCTGGTTCATGAACATGGGATGAACTTTTGATTCACTTTCCATTTAGATTTCTATAATTCCTTTCAGTGATGTTGTGTAATTCTCAGAGTATAAGTTTTGTGCTTTAATTAAGTTTATTCCTAAGTAGTGTATTTTTTGTGATGCTATTATAAGTGGAATTGTTTTCTTACTTCAGTTTTTGATGTTCATAACAAGTACTATTGCTTTTTGTATATTGATCTTGAATCTAAACAACCTTACTGAACTAATTTATTCATTCTGATACTTTTTTAGTAGATTCCTTAGAATTTTCTCTATACAAGGTCATTTCATCTGCAAATAGAGTTCTTTAAAAAGTATAAGACTTGGCCAGAGCAGGTGTATGCTTTACTTGCAAGAAAGAATGGAGAAAAATGGCTGACTCTTTGTTTAATCAGCAAAGGTTGCACCAGAAGATAGGTTAGTGGTTGGTTTCTGGAAATTTTCTAATGAAAAAAAGAAACTTCCATGAATATGTCAGATTCCATCCCCATTATAATTATTCAGTCTATTGTATGTGAGATGAACATATAGTTCTCAACTTTTTTGGTGACATATAGCAGTTTTCTTATTTTTAAAAATTAGCTATAGAAATAATAAATAAAATTTCATATGTAAATTATTTTTATGTCTTTACTTTTCCTAAGGGTAATTTGCCCTTTTTTTTCCTTTAGGTTTGTTGGGATTTTAATTCCTTTCATTAACTCTCCTGATTTTGCTAGAAATGACAGGATGGTTGATAATTAAAACATTGAATCAAAGCACATGTGAACCACCCAATTGTTTTGATAGATCTTGTACAAATCCTTGTTTGAATCCAAATATGTGAATTTAATAATTTATTCTATCCCATTATAATGCATCAAACTTACCTCACTAATATCTGCTCATGTCCATTGATTTTTTTTTTAACCTAACTTCAAGGAAGAGTTGACAGTGAGGGTATGGAGGGACAAACAAGGAAATTGTATATACCTGAAATTTAATTTGGTTCACCAAATATTTGAGCATAAATCCTGTATTAGTTTTCTAGGGCTGCCATAACAAAGTATCACAATCACAAATGGGAGGTCTAAACCAACAGAAATCTATTGTCTCACAGTTCTGAGGCCAAAAGTCCAAAAGTCAAGGTTTCAGCAGGGTCATGTTCCCTGTGAAATATGTAGGGGAGAATCTTTCCTCGCCTCTTATCTTCTGATGGTTTGCCAGCAATCTTTGGCATTCTCGGCTTGCATCTGTAAGACAGTCTCTGTCTTTGTAGTCACATGGCATTCTCCCCTCACCTGAATGTATTTCTGGGTCTCATTTTCTTATAGGGACCCAAGTCATATTGCACCCTATTCCAGGATGACCTCATCTTAGTTAATTAAATATGCAGTGATCCTATTTCCAAATGAGGTCACCTTCTGAGATACTGAGGGTTAGAACTTCAGCATATCTTTTTGGGGGACACAGTTCAACCTGTAGTGACGTATGGGTTCATCCAACAAATATTTAAATTTCTGCAATGTTCCATACTTCTTTCTAGATCATAGGTATTGAATATTATTCAATAAAACACAAATTCCCATCTCTCAGGAACTTAACTAGGGGAAGATGGAACAAACAAGGAAACCAGTTACCATACAGTACAAAAAACAGTTACACTTAATGAAAGCATTAAGTTGAGTTTGGACAAATTAGGAAAATGATATTAAAGAAATAGGGAGAGACTAAGATAGTGTTGCATGTGAGAAATCTGTCATTTGTCTACAGATTGTAGAAGTAGGAAAAGGAAGAGTCAAGGGAAAAGGGAGGAACAGAGGTTTATACTTGAGCACTAGGAGAATCACCACAGCCCTTTAAGACTGGTAGGTATCATAAGATGAAACTTCAACTCTGAAAAATTTTAAAGATTATTCTGGCTACAGGGTGGAGAATGGATTTATGAAGAAAGATTAAAAGCTGAAAACCCAGTTAAGATGCTGTTGCAGTAATTTGAAGAAATGACTGATACTCTGAAATAAGAAGTTGCAGTAGAGATGGCCACATGTTGGATGAGAGATTTATTTTTTTTATGAATTAGAATGCAATTAAGCTAAGTTCTTTTCCACTTAACATTTATGAAAATAGATAATAATACAAACATATATCCATTGTAAGCACATATCTTAAGAAGATAAGGTCAAAACAGCAGACCTGATTATGAGGTATATACAACTTTAAATTTTAGGACTATAAAATTTGCTGGTTTTATATGGAATATTTGTGTGTTTTATTACTAATTTACCATGTACTACTTTTAGCTCCATCATACTCTAAACAATGGATAGCAAGCTATAATCCGTGGGCAAAATCCAGCCTGCTGCCCATTTTTGTACAGCCCATGAGCTAAAAATGGTGTTTATATTTTTAAATAGTTTGGGGAAAAAATCAAAAGAAGAATGTCATGACATGTGATAAATGGCACAAAATTCAAATTTCAGTGTCCATAAATAAAATAATAAAACATAGCCAGCCACATTCATTTGTTTCTATATTATCTATGTGTGTTTTGATACATTACAGTGGTGGAGTTGAGTGATTTCAACAGATTGTATGGTCCAGAAAGCCTAAAATATATAGTCTGGCTCCTAACAGACAATGTTGCTAACTTCTATTCTAAACACATCTCACCAGAACTTCTTTGAAAATTTTTCTCTAAAGAGTTCTGTAAGTAATTACTGATCTGCAAAAGTGGTGGTAATGTTCTTCTGTTATAATACTGTTAGCATCTGTACTCCTAGTAGACACGAGAATCTTGATGCAAGCAAGTAGCTATTTAAATGACTGAAAATTTATGGGCAGTCTTTTCTGTTTAGGAATAGAACTATTACTCTGATTCAGTGATGAAAACATAAGAGTTTTTAATGTAATACATTTTTTACTGGCCATACTTATTGTTGGTATTAGCCTAAGAAATAACATCTTAAAACCAGTATAACTGCTTGAGGTGGTCATTTGGATTTTAAATACAAAGGTTTTTGAATCAGTATCCTTTGTTTACCTTGCAACAGTACTGAATGTTTTGATACCAAACGGACTAGGAGAATGAAGTGTATAAAAGATAACCCTATATTTAAGCATGCTGTACTATTTCTCTCTGCCACCAGCCTTCTTTGCTGGTGTTACAGTATTTCTGATTTGACAGTGGGGTGGATTTCATCATGTATCCACAGGCAATGACCTGCTGCTTTGTGGGCTGTTGTTACAAACACTGACTGGGCACTGACTAGGCTGTCTACATCATTTAGTGATGAGTGTCTGATTAATCTTGTGAATTCACTTCCTGATTCTCTAAAGAAATAAAAGGTTGATACTTAAAATGTCTCAGGAGAGCATACAATTTAGGTTTCTTTATATAAAATTAAGTGTAAAAATAACTGCTATTTAAAGAAATCAAGTTTAAATTATATGCTATATGGTAATTTTTTAATGCAAGTTTTGTGGGTGACCTGTATTAAATTGTGTCCCTGTTTATACCTAACCCAGCAAATATGATTAACTGGTTAAAGATAATGACAGGATGCATAGGTGAAAAATAGAGCTAAACCTTACTGATTAGAAAGTTGTTAACCAGAGACTCAGGTCTAAAAGTAATGTGTTTCATCAGAGTTCTTTTATGTCAGACTGTCAGGTGCACACCACTGCCATAGATCAGATAAAAATTCATATAAGCAATTATTTGATTAAAAGTATGTAAAACAAATCTGATTTTTAAGAAAAGACATTTGAGACACTAATAAACAAGTGCATCTTTATTTGCAAATGCAAACTTGTGCTCCATTGAGAAGAAAATCCCCTTCACAAATGAAAGAAGTCTTTGTCTTTGTGTTAGTTTAATAGAACATAGAAAGACCAATATCACTGTTTCATATTCTTAGCATAGTATTTACCCTGTTTTCAGTTTTACAATAGGCTTTTTTTAAGATAAAATTCATGTGCTATAATATTCACCATTTAAATCATTTTAAGATATATAATTCAGTGGCTTTTTCTTTTATCATATTCACAGTGTTCTGCAGTCATCACCACTAATACCAGAATCCTTCATCACTCTGGAAAACAAACCCCATACCTGTTAGTATTCACTCCCTGTTCCTCTTCCTCACTTGGCCCCCAGAAACCATTAGTCTACTTTTGTCTTTGTGGATTTGATTTGCCTATGTGAACATTTCATACAGGTGGAACTGTAACAGTATATGGCCTTTTGTGTTAGGCTTTTTGTATTGGTTTTGACTTGGCCTAGTATTTTCAGTGTTTATCCATGTTGTATCATAAATCAGTTCCTCATTCCTTCTTATAACTGAATAATATACCATTGTGTGAGTATACCATATTTGTTATTTTCTGACAGGTTTATTTCCCTTTAGTTCTGTAGTCTCTTCCTCCTTTTCTCTTTCTTAAACTATTTAAACCTGTAGTCACCCTTTCCTCTGAAGAGGAATGGGGAACAGGAAGGATGAAATACAGTGTTTTGAAAGTTATTGTCCTGGAGCCTGATTTATGAAATCTTTGTTTATATATACTGTATTCATAGTATAGGATATGGCATGTTGTAGACACTAGGCAATATTTTGAAGAACAAATGATTCAGTAAAAGGAATCCCAAATAAAACTGTATACTGTGTTTGTTTTCGTCTTTTCTTCCTGAAAACAAAAATCTTCAGAATTCTTTCAGTTAATGAAAACAGGCATTAATGTAGGTCTTTCTTAAAAGCGAAGTGGTATGATAGGGAACTTACAAAAAGTGGGGAATACTGGTATTCCTTTTATTTCTTAAGGGAAGGGGCTTATATGAAATTGGAAGAGGGAGTTGCTCAGCAGTTATTTTCTTAACCTAGAAGAGAGAAGAACAGAAAAATCACAATTGAACATAAGAACTTGGCAAGATTATAAGACACACTGCAAAGGCCTATACTGGTAGAGGTTTGCAGTTCTGTCCATTGAGATCTTTTTGTTTGTTTGGGTATCATTAATCTACAATTACATGAGGAACATTATGTTTACTAGACTCCCCCCATCACCAAGTCCCCCCCACAAACCCCATTACAGTCACTGTCCATCAGCGTAGTAAGATGCTGTAGACTCACTACCTGTCTTCTCTGTGTTGCACAGCCCTCCCTGTGCCCCCCCATTATACATGCTAATCATAATGCCCCCTTTCTTTCCCCCCATCCCCTTATCCCCTCCCTTCCCCCCCTTCCCACCCATCCTCCCTAGTCCCTTTCCCTTTGGTAACTGTTAGTCCATTCTTGGGTTCTGTGAGTCTGCTGCTGTTTTGTTCCTTCAGTTTTTTCTTTGTTCTTATACTCCACAGATGAGTGAAATCATTTGATGCTTGTCTTTCTCCACCTGGCTTATTTCACTGAGCATAATACCCTCTAGCTCCATCCATGTTGTTGCAAATGGTAGGATTGGTTTTCTTCTTATGGCTGAATAATATTCCATTGTGTATATGTAATACCACATCTTCTTTATCCATTCATCTACTGATGGACACTTAGGTTGCTTCCATTTCTTGGCTATTGTAAATAGTGCTGTGATAAACAGGGATGCATATGTCTTTTTCAAACTGGGCTGCTGCATTCTTAGGCTAAATATCTAGGAGTGGAATTCCTGGGTCAAATGGTATTTCTATTTTGAGCTTTTTGAGGAACCTCCATACTGATTTCCACAATGGTTAAACTAATTTGCATTCCCATCAGCAGTGTAGGAGGGTTCCCCTTTCTCCACATCCTCGCCAACATTTGTTATTGTTTATCTTTTGGATTGTGGCGATCCTTACTGGTGTGAGGTGATATCTCATTGTGGTTTTAATTTGCATTTATCTGATGACTAGTGATGTGGAGCATCTTTTCATGTGTCTGTTGGCCATCTGAATTTCTTCTTTGGAGAACTGTCTGTTCAGCTCTGCCCATTTTTTAATTGGATTATTTGCTTTTTGTTTGTTGAGGTACATGAGCTCTTTATATATTTTGGATGTCAACCCTTTATCGGATCTGTCATTTATGAATATTTTCTCCCATACTGTAGGATACCTTTTTGTTCTATTGATGGTGTCCTTTGCTGTACAGAAGCTTTTCAGCTTGATATAGTCCTACTTGTTCATTTTTGCTTTTGTTTCCCTTGCCCGGGGAAATATGTTTATGAAGAAGTTGCTCATGTTTATGTCCAAGAGATTTTTGCCTATGTTTTTTTCTAAGAGTTTTGTGGTTTCATGATTTACATTCAGGTCTTTGATCCATTTCGAATTACCTTTGTGTATGGGGTTAGACAATGATCCAGTTTCATTCTCTTACATGTATCTGTCCAGTTTTGCCAACACCAGCTGTTTTGCAGAGGCTGTCATTTCCCCATTGTATATCCATGGCTCCTTTATCATATATTAAGTGACCATATATGTTTGGGTTAATATCTGGAGTCTCTATTCTGTTCCACTGGTCTGTGGCTCTGTTCTTGTGCCCATTGAGATCTTTTGAGAAGGGATCAGGATAGCAGCTTACCAGACTTGAATGATTTACCTTAGTGGCTTTCAAACTCTTTTTATTGAGGACCCCAAAGAGCTTTTGTTTTCTTGTGTTATATCCATTTTACCATATTAGAAGTTAACACAGAATTTCATAATGTATTTATTAATTTTAAAATAACGTGAGCCCAGTATTTCTTGACATCAGTAATTTTTACGCAAAATAACTTTCTGAAACTGATTTTCAAAATTTAGTGAAAAGACCAGCACCAGCATTTTTACATTTTGTAAATCCCTCTAACATCTGATCAGAAAGAAGACAACTGGATTCTCATATCAGCTGCATTCCGTCTGTTGCAATGTATTGCTTTGGTTGATGTGTATGAAGAAAATCTGGCCTCATGCAGATAACGTTGTTAGAAAAGGAAGTACCTTGCAGGCCCCCCTGAAAGGAGATCTTGGGGACCCTCAGGGATCTTCACACTTAGAGAATCACTCTTTAGATCTTTGTTAAATCTCCAGAGTGCAGTCCCCAGACCAGCAGAATTGGCACTAGGCCACTTTTTAAAAATGTAAAATTTTGGCACCATCCTAGATGGATGGAATCAAACCCGCATTTTATAAGCTCCAAAGATGATTCTTATGGGCATGAAAGGTTGAGAAGTATGAGCTGGAACAGTGAATACCTGAGGTCCCTTCCAGTTCTATGTACCTTTTTTTTGGTTAAATAAATAAAAAGTAGGCTAAATAATTCAATACCAAAATGTTATTTGAATAAATTACTTTTCCAGTATTTCATGGCACCTTATTACTTGCATTATAGGTAACCAAGTTGACTTAGAAATTTTTTTGAAGTGTTGTTGATATACAGTCTTATATTGGTTTCAAGTATACAACACAGGTTCAAGTTACCCATATTATTAAATCCTCACCCCCTCTAGTGCAGTTACTATCTGTCAACATAGGAAGATGTTACAGAATCATTGGCTATATTCTCCATGCTGTACTACCATCCCCATGACCGACTTCTGTTATGATTGAGACTTTGTCCCCCTTTATCCCACCAGCTTGCCCATATGCCCACCCCAACCCCTCTCATAGTAACCACCAGTCACTTCTCAGTGTCTATGAGGCTACTGCTGTTTGTGTATTCTGTTTTGTTTTGCTTTTTGATTGCAGACTTAGAAATTTAACTCTATTTAATTGCATTTTTCTGCCTTATTCAGGAGTTGCTTTTTAAAAAGGCATAATAGTCAGGCTATAGAAAAGATGGCATAAAAAGCTTGAGTTCTCTGAGTCAGAACTGTTAGAATCCTTAGTTTTTAAGGGTACTGTAGGCATTTAATTGCACTTAATGCTTCCTCTCAACTGTGAAAATTTAGTTCTGTAGTATCTACAGTCTATTGTTCTGTATTGCCAATTATTGTATTTCTTATCTGAGAAATTCCATATTGATTTTACCAACCTCCATTCTCATTTTGTTTTTCAATGAAGAATAAAAAGGGCTATGTCCTTTTTTTAAAAATTAAGGTATCATTGATATACAATCTTCTTATGAAGGTTTTACATGAGCAACATTGTGGTTTCAACATTCACCTGTATTATCAAGTCCCCCCCACACACTGCAGTCACTATCCATCAGCATAGTAAGATGCTATAGAGTTTTTACCTGTCTTCTCCATGCTATGCTGCTTCCCTATGCCTACACTTATGTGTGCTAATTATAATGCCCCTTAATCCCCTTCTCCCTCCCTCCACACCCACCTTCCCTTCCCCCTTCCCTTTGGTAACCACTAGTCCCTTCTTGGAGTTTGTGAGTCTAATGCTGTTTTGTTCCTTCAGTTTTGCTTTGTTGTTATACACCACAAATGAGTGAAATCATTTGGGACTTGTCTTTCTCTGCCTGGCTTATTTCCCTGAGCATAATACCCTCTGGCTCCATCCATGTTGTTGCAAATGGTAGCATTTGTTTTCTTTTTATGGCTGAAGAGTATTCCATTGTGTATATGTACCACATCTTCTTTATCCATTCATCTACCAATGGACCCTTAGGTTGCTTACATATTTTGGCTATTGTTAATAGTGCTGCACTAAACAGAGGGGTGCATATGTCATTTTGAAGTAGGGATCTTGTTTGTTAGGGTAAATTCCTAGGAGTGGAATTCCTGGATCAAATGATATTTCTGTTTTTAGTTTTTTGAGGAGCCTCCATATTGCTTTTCACAATGGTTGAGCTAATTTACATTTCCACCAGCAGTGTAGGAAAGTTCCCCTTTCTCCACATCCTCGCCAGCATCTGTTGTTACTTGTCTTTTGGATGCTGTCCATCCTAACTAATGTGAGGTGCTATTTCATTGTAGTTTTAATTTGCATTTCCCTGATGATTATGGTGTGGAGTATCTTTTCATGTGCCTGTTGGCCATCTGAATTTCTTCTTTGGAGAAGTGTCTGTTCAGATCCTGTGTGGGGCTATGTCCTTTTTAGTTTTCTGAAGTTTTCCCATGTTTTGGGTGCTGAGATAAACATGGGGGATTTAAGTAAATGCCTAGATTATACAAGGACTTATTTAATTGTATAAGCAATAGTTATTACTGTCAGAATGCACCTTGAAGTATTATTATACCGTCTCTTAAGTCTGCTTTGACTGTAAATATGACTAACTTTTTTATTAAGGTATTATTTATATACACTTTTATAAAGGTTTCACATGAAAAAACGTGGTTACTACATTCACCTATATTATCGAATATCTCCTTGTAGTCACTGTCCATCAGTGTAAGATGCCACAGATCCACTATGTGCCTTCTCTGTGCTACACTGTCTTCCCTGTGACCCCCCCAGTCCATGTGTACTAAACATAATACCCCTCAATCCCCTTTTCCCTCCCTCCCCACCTGCCCTCCCACACCCCTCTCCTTTGGGAACTGCTATAAATATGACTAATTTTTAAAAGTACATCTTACCTTCAGTCTGCCTACCTGTTGCACATTTATTAAGGAAACATGCTTGGTTGTTCACCGAGAGATTGTAGGGCTCTAATACAAACTACCCCCTGCCTCTGTCTTCCACCACTACTCCAGATTTTTTATTTCCATACCAGATCTAGTATGTGTACCTTGTTAGTAATCAGTCAGCTGTCCCCTTCTAAACACACAAGGCCTTCTGTAGGGTTAGCACTAACTTAGAAAAGGGATACAAAGAAGAGTCTGCCTTTAATATCTCAGGATTACTTTTTTAGGTCTTAAGATCACAGAACTCTATAGTCAAACCACAAGCTCTAGTTCTCAATTGCTTTAAAAAATTTTTTTTAACAAATATTCACCTATTTAACAGCTATTAATTAGATACCTCCTGTCAGTTTGGGGATACAGCAGTGAACAAGATAATATGTTTTGTTCTCCCACCTTCTAGTAAGGAAGGTAAACATCGAAGTAATAGTTACAGTAAAGCATAGATTTTACAGACATAGAGAAGTAGCAACAGTGGCTAGTCATTAGCACTCAGTCAGTATTTGTGAAGTGAATACATGAATACAGAGCCATAGGAAGTGAAACACAATTTCATGTTGCCTGTGGAGGAAATGGACTCTGGAGGTGGGTGTGCTTGAGTTGAAATCCCATCAGTGTTGTTTCCTAGCTATGATACCTTGAGCAACTTTACTTAACCTTTCAGAGCCTAAGGTATTTATGAGAGTTACTGAGAAATGTAAATAAAAAATAATAAAGCGCCTTACATGTAGTTATCAATCAGTACTTAATAGGCATTGCCATTATTATCATTAATATCATTATGACATGCTTAGTAGTGAAGTAAGTTCTCTCTTGTTCTATCCAGTGCAGTGATTAAAGTGTGTTTAATGAACTTATAGTAAAGTCAAGTTTTAAATGAGAGTGAATGAGCTAATAATTCATTTGTCTTCTTGCCTCTTGCCAATCACTTTGCAAAGTGCTTTACATACACTATCTTGTTTTAATCTTGTATACTGGTGAGTAGATACTATCTTCATTTCACAGGTAGGAAAATGGATTGAGAGGTTAAGTATTTTGCCAAGGACATGCAGGAGAAATAGTAATAATAGGGTCAGAAATTAAGCATCTCTAATATGACACTGAAACACACCTTAAGTTTTTTTTCCTTTACCTGTTTTTGTTTTTAAACTTTTTTTCTAGACCTCAAGGGGGAAAAAAATATGAGAATAAAAAATATAGGGTATATGAGTATCAAGAGTATAAGACTGGTATCACAGGCCTGAGCCCTTGTGTAGAGGGTTCATGAACCCTGTTCAAAGGAGAAAAAACTTCACTTATTTTGTAAATCTCTGCCACTGGTAATAAGAAGATGTGAATAAGAGTAGTAATGTACTTGGCACAACTTTTGTCTGCTGTTAAAATAATAGAATCAGCAGTAAGCAATGGCATCAATTTTTTCTATGAAGGATAGAGCATTTGAGGTTGGAGAGTACACAAGCATTCATGTATCCAGAGAGTAATGAGCCTTGGGGAATCATGAGGTAAACTAATTTCCTTCGATAGGACTAGCTGAATTTGGTAGGGAGTTTGAAGAGCCTTGTTTTCCAATGGGATCATAAGTATGTTCAAATTCCTGTAAACTAATGGTTCATACCCAGTTAGAATCTGGCTGAATCCAGCCTCATAACAACCAAGCTAGAAAGAATGGGGATTTTTAATTACTTTGTTTGTGCAATTTAACTTTGTCACTGATTCCATTAGCCTTTGGATTGCAAGGTTTGAACATTCTGTCTGGGAAAAACAGAATTAAAGTAGTTAGGGTAAAATTCCTTTTACTTTTTATATACCAGATTGCAGTTCACCCTACTTTTTTACAGAAACAAATGAAACTGATTCCTGATTAGACAGGGTTTGAAAAGTTGAAGAAAACTTTGTATTTTTCTTTCTTTAATAGTTACCTGGAATTTTTTTGGCTATCCCAGAGACCCAAATCCAGAAGAATTAGTTAAAATAAAATTTATAAATTTTATTCCTGTTTTCACCCAAAAATTTGGATTGTACATGCAAAAAAAAAAACCTTTGTGTATCAAGTCTGTTACCTTGGGAACATTTTGCATGATTTTCAGAATCTTTCCATTACCCTACTGCGATTTCATTAAGATTAAAGGTTCTTCATCTTAATCAGCCCATTAATCTTAAACCAAACAGTTCTGGGTATCATTCCCAATGTTTTAGGTGCCAAAGAACAATCATCTAATCCTTATTTCAGAATTCTCAGAAAAGCTGGTTTTATTTATTGAATATTGATCTATAATTCACACAACATTAAACTATAGAATAAACACAGGTGTGATATAAAAAGGTGGTTTCTATGTTTAAATACATTAAATACATTATAACAGTATTGAGTTTCCAGCTATTTTGTAAATAACTTACATGCCAAAAGATTCATATAGATAGTTGCTACTTACTATGATTTAAGGTACACCTTGAAATAAACTCTGTTGGCTAAAAAGGGGGAGAGTGGAAAGAGTATTCTTGTCATTGGAAGTGTGCGTTAAGTATTTGGTGAACAAGTAACCAGTTGAACTGGGCTTGTTTTGGAGGACATAGGAATAGAGAAGTAGATAAAAGTTGGATTGTGAGGACTTTGCACACCAGGTTAAGGAAATTAAAAGTACTCTAACATGGACTAGAAGTGACACTGAACTAGACATTGTGGAATCTGGATTCTAAAATTTGCTTTACCATTGACTAGGCCTTTACTCACTGGAACATAGACTGAGTTTGTTTTATTCTAGGTGTTGAAGAGAATGCATTGTCTGTAGTATGTATCTGAGTACCTGCTAGACTAGACACTCCATAGGTGCCTGTTGTAATTCTGATTTTGATGTGCTGTTAATCTCTTTGGCCCACAGTTGTCTCATTTGAACAAGGAGGGGCTCTCAGATTCTTTCTAGATCTGTGGTCCTCTGCTTGTCTTGTAGATACAGAGAACTATTAGCCATTTTTTATTAGTGTGATGTGAGTTAAATGATGTCAGATGATTGGAAATGTTTAAATGTCAGATGATTAAATAAAGCCAAATGGTTGAGCTGGGCACTGTGTAAAATAAAAATTGGAGATGGAGAGAATGGCAGCAGTGAGGCCCATCTTAAATTTGTCTAAGCTTCAAGAGGTGAGGTGTTGATAATCTGGATTTTGGTGGTCACAGTTGTTACGCAAGAGAAGCACTGATTTGGAGAAGTAAGCCAGTAATTTGCTTAGCCACAGATCTTTACCTATTGGAGGGGCAGTAGGAGTACTAGTAGAGCAGTAGAACTGTTTACCAACTGTTTAAACATTTATCTTTGTCTAAGGAGTTCAGAGAGAATAATAGTACTTAAATATTGTGAGAGAAGCATACAAGAATAACAGGTCCCTATTCTGGATCATAAAACTGATGATGATATCATTGAAAGAAATGGGGAAGTCCAGAGAAAAAGCACTGACTTGAAGAGAAAGAGGAATTGAAGTTTAGACATGTAAACTGTTTTCTGTGTATGAATGGTATTTTTATTGCATATATTGAACTTTTATTTTGATATATAGAAAAGACTGGTCTTTATATATCTGTTTATTTGTACCTACATTATACTTTTGCCCAAAGAAGTGCTACCTCATTTTGGCTTTGTTTGTTGCCCTGTAGAGTTTAAAAACCCACCCACATTTTTATATATGGTAAACCTGTGAAGCAGGGAACAAGGCACCTATTTTCTAGCTGTTGTTTTCATTTAGCCACACGTAGTCCTGAATAGCCTTGCTCAAATACCTAAATAAAAGGTAATGCTGGGCTACACTGCTGTATTTCTGACCAATACCTGATATCCTAGACTACCTACTTAGTAGTGGTGAATATTGTTGAGCCATAGATACGTGGCAACTACTTTGAGATAGCTTGTTAAAATTAATAATCATTTCTAGACTTGACAATAGTATTCCTACCAAACAGCTTCTAAGCTTATGCTCATGTTGTTGAGTAATTGAAGCCTTAGAATGCTCTGTCTTCATGGGGATTCAGGCTTACTAATTATAAGGGATAGGACTCTGTTCTGTTACCTATTATAATAATGAAGTGAACAGTACTTTTTCTACCAGCTTTGTTAATGCCATGAAGAGAAACCTTTCCTTAATCACTCAAATCAAAGTAGCGGATCTTTGGGTGGATGAGGTCTTCCTAGCAAATGGAAATGTCTTCTGGTAGATACACACATTAAGACTTTTAATAAATGGGGAGGGAGACAAATTCCTACCACTTGTGTGTACTAACTATGTACCACACACAGCTTTGTGGTGTGGGGTTTTTTGTTTGTTTTTTATGAACCATGAAAGAGTAGTAAGACAGTTTACCTTAATATCACCACTTTTTAAATTAGGTAAACAGGAACTATTATCTGCACTTTTCAAGTGAGTTTTAGGGATATTGCCCAGATCACGCAGATTTGTTGTATGAGAGGTGGAACTGAGAACCCAGCCTCAGTGCTGTGATTTACTTGTCCAGTGTTCTTTTGACTACATATTCTGAGTATGTATTTCAGTCATTGAACTCAGTCACCATTTTCTTTTAAAAGCATGATTTTAACACTATTAGGAGAAAGGGAGTGTTTAGATAAATAGATTTCCAGTGTAGGTTTTGATGTCAAGGAGGCAGAACTTGTGAACATAATGGGTGGAGCTCTGAGCATGTAAAAAATCTCATTTTGTTTGTCTAGGGATCTGTTGCTGTTGGAGGAGAAGCAGGAGGAAGAGTAGCAGACAGTTTCCCCACCATTCAGCATGTAGTTTTGTTTAAAGAGCCAGTCTAGAAGAAGCAGATTGTTGGTTGAGCAGAGCAAACCCAGGTCTGAAAGTTGGAGAAGCATGGCCAGCATTAAACAAACTGTGCTTCAGTCTGACTTTGATGTTTGCCTTTCTTATGCTGTGGGTTAATTTACTCTGTTAATTTGCAGTTTATCCATCCCCCCCCTCACTTTCCTCTAACTGTAACAAGCCTATTTTGCCTTTTCTGATGGATTTTACAAAGAAGGATTTTTGCTCAGTGTTTGTCATCGTAAATTCTCATTGCTGCTGCTGCCCTCAAAAGGATTGTGTAAATGAGGTGGGTAAGAATTTCCAATAAATACAAAAGGTATATTGTAGCCATTTGGTGATATGTATAGAAAATCTCAGTTAATATATTTAAATTGTTTACTTCAGAATGCTTTTAAAAATATTTCAAGTTTTGTAATTCAGTTAACTTACACTACATTTTGTATGAACACAAAGGAGGTTTTTCTTAATTCTGAGCAGTAAGGAAAAGTTTTACTTCTTTGAAAGGATAGTTAAATGTCACACATCTGAAATTAAAGCTTTTAAAAAGCAAGTGCTGACAGTTTTTAAGAGCTAGAGGAATGAGCCAGAAATTACTATATTATGACTCACTTATTTTTCTGGCAGATTAATTGGCAAGCCATAACTATACAGCATTCAGAGAAAAACTCAGGGACTATAAAGTATGTGTATGTGTTTGTGGTTTTTCATAGTTCAAACAAAGCAACATATTTTATAAACAGTTATCTTAAATCAATTTTTGATATGTCTTTGGGGAGTCTTTTTAATTTTTTTTACTGCATTTAAGGTTGCACAAAAGTGGCCTTTGTTTATTTGTTTAAGAATACATAATTTTATATAGCCCTGAAAGTATCTTAAATGTATGATTGAATGTTCAAGAAGTACTTTTGTTTAATGCAGTGAAACATGCTACTGTCCCATGTAAAAAAAACATAGTATGTCACTACTGCCTGAAGAGACACCCTATAATTTACAAAAGTAAGCAAAAGTATTTCTAGAGCCAGTTGATAGCTCTGCTGAATGAGTAAGAGGGTGTGTGTCTTTAACCTCGTTTTTCTTATGTGTAAAGTGTTAACACAGTTTATCTACCTTAATATTCTTTTCTGTTTTGTGTTTTTGAACCTCATTCAGAAGAAGTAACAAAACAGCTTTTCCTAGTCAAAACATGACTAAATAGAATAGGACTGCATGGGGCTAAATCAGGGAGTAAACAAAAAGGGTGATACTTGGAGGATTTTTTAAGCTGTAAGTTAATCATCTTTGCTGAAGTATGTGAGCTAAAAAAAAGATGAAATCTTTTATCATTAAAACATCTTCTCATCATTACTTTGTTCTGTTTGGTGTTTAAAATCATGTTTTAGAATGTAGAACAACTTTTTTTTAATTAAAAAATTACCAGTTATAAAAAATACATTGAGTTCTCGCATCTCTTAAGAACAGGAAGCCTATGAATATAATGAGTATATCAAAACCTGTACTTGTTTATTTTAAGCAGCTCTCTATTATATGTCCTATATGGCTTTTCTTTTGGTCACTTTCTGGGTCAGTGAGTTTTCATACTCATTTTTACATTTTGAGGAGGTCATTTTTAATATACAGTCCCTCTGTGTTCTTTATTATTCTCAAATGATTCAGAATACCTATGATAGATATTGAATAATCCTGGCTTCCTGATGGTAAGCCAACTGTGAAATTTCTTCTTACCTTTTTCATTGTCTAAGTGGGTAACTACAAGCAGCCTAAATCTTTTATTTAATATAATATCAGTTGCTGAACTGGTAAGGTGTCTCCCAGTTTTATTGGCTACCTTGTTACCTGCAACACATTTTTAAAGCCAGAGTGGTGTCTGAAGATGTTGTAAAGCATTGGTATGGAATTTTCTATACCTGAATCTTGACTGTAGATTCAGAAAGTAGCTTAACCTAGTGGGTTCAAGGTGTTACATGATTTTACAGCTGATAGTTCTGGTATAATGACCTTGTATCTCATTTGTTTAACTGGTATTTCTGTTTATAAATAGGAAACCCTCTCTGTAAAGTCATGAATATATATGTATATGTTTGTATGGGTAGTCCTAACAGGAAGATTAATTGTAAGGATAACCAAGGGTGAAAGTAGGTTCTCTTTGTATCTTGTTTCTCAAGAGAATTCTTCACTTTCTTTTAACCCTAACTAAGCTTTATTATCTTTGGTGATTTCCTTTGAACTCAAAGGTGGCTTTAGGTCAACAAACTTAATAATTCAAAGAGTTTCACCCTAGTATCACTTTTGATTGTAGCTGCCATAAATATATGTAAGTTGCCCAGGTTGTATCCCCATTTACTGGACAGGAACCTGAAGTTCAGAGCTGCTTCTACAACTTGTCTAATTCACACTGAACTCAAGCCTTGTGTTCAATCCTTTCTTTCTTCCAATAGGCCTTTGCTAAATTGAAACAGAAGAGTCTTTTAATATAATCATATATGTGTGCTTTATTAAATTAATATGTAGAGTTTTACTGCCAAATTTAAGGCCAAATTACATTCCCCTAAAATGTGTCTATGGAAGAAGGAACAGTTTTCTTAAGAGCAGCTGTATTCTCTTGCCACATTCCTTAACATTTGGAATGTCTTTTACATGCAAAGGCCAACTATATATTAATGTTCAATTTTACCAAAGAACAGTCTTTCAGATAATTTTCTGCCAATAATAAATGTTCTGCAAACTTAATACACAGTATTTTAGGTTGTTCTTCCCATTATTTTTATAAGAAACATCATAAAAGTTTGCTTTTATACTGTTTTATGTGTTTATTGTAGAAAGTTAAACACAAATATAAAAAAATATCTCCAGTGTTTCTACCAGAAAACTTTTAGTACATCTTTTTTTCTCTCTTAAAACAGTTCCTGTTTTCTTAAATATTTGTTTGAAATACCATATCCGCTTGCTCAATTATATCAGCCTTTTGCTTCAGCAGCAGCATTTTCTTATTTTCCTTAGAATTATGTGAAGACAAAGATAAGTTGGGAAAACAGCTGGATTTACAATAAAAGAAGACTGAGGAATACAAAAGTGATCTTTGTAGTCATTACTCAGAAATAAACCTTTTAAATATATTGATTAAATTTAGGGCAAGCCCTACCAAACAGTTCCTTGCTGGGGAAAGTTAGCCCTAGGGGTAGAATCCTCCAAATCAGGACTTTTGAATAATTCAGTGAGAAAGTTGATGAGAATAGTCCCACCCCAACTCTAGTATTGAAAGACTGTATGAGTGTACACACATGTCAGAATTCATCAAGCTGTACACTAAGGTTTGTGCATTGCACTGTATGTACCTTAATATAAAAAATAAAGGCAAAGCTACATAAAATAATTTTTAGAGCTAACCATCTCTGATGTATTTTTCAACCTGTGAGAGGTTATATGCATTTCTCTGATATATTCAATTATTATCACTAATTGTTTTAATATATCTTGTCACTGAGACTATAGGTGATTTAGAATTTTTATAAATTCTAACTTTCCTAGTCCCTTTCCCTGAATTTCTATTCCTTGTGTTTTATGTATTTATAGACTTACAGTGCCACTTGGACAATATAATATATCAGTGTAGCTACTCCAACTCAATCCATGTGTTTACTTAAATGAGGTGGGAATAGATAATGAGGTGTGTTTTTCCACACCACCTCTCAGGGATATTTTGTTACTCTTGTATCTTATGTATATTTTCCACACAATGCTGAAATTTTTATTTGCGAAGAATTTACACTTCATGAAGATTCCAAATCACCGTGATGCTGTTTAGTATTACATGTAAATCTGGTTTTGAGTTTTCTTATGAAATTAATTGGAAAGCTTATCTTTCATATGAGTCTGGTGTATCACTTTTTATTTTATATTTCAAATGAACAAGACAGGTTGCTCTTCAGTTACCATGCCAAACCAATCCATATCCTTAACTCCTATATTTGTTGAGTTTGTTAAAGAATAGTATAATAAGAGAGTACCTGCCCAACTGAGCTTGTGAATTCATGCCCATGCATGGACTCACTGTTCAAATTAGTTAAATGCTGTGTTGATTGATGTGTTAGGGAACAAGGCTGAACAACAGATCTTCGAACCAATTAGAATATTTGGCCTTCTTTTTAGTCTTTAACTTCCTTTACCTTAAACACAGAGGATTATGTTGACAACAGCTTAAAATTTTTCCTAACCACATACAGAGGCCATGGAGGTAAGTGGCCACAGTATCTAACTGTTCCTTGTTGTTTTCTTTTGAGAGCTAAATTGCCACTACCCAACTCTGGTCCTGCAATGGACCAGCTCCTGCAGGCACATCAGGAAAAAGCCAGGATAGTAAGAAGGCTATCTAATAGAACCTTAAGAGGTAATTAAAAATCAAAGTTCAAAGGGTCTGCCTTCATTAATACGTTTCTATTGCTATTTTTCTGGTTTTCAGGGGGTGAAACCAGCCAGTTTTGACAAAGTAGCAATTCCTGAAGTAAAGGAAATTATTGAAGGATGCATACGGCAAAACAAGGATGAAAGGTATGTTGCCCCTTAGGTATTGCTTAAACAAAAACCTGAACCGTAATACGCTCTCAGTACAACACTCAAGCTAAAATGTATTTAATATTTTACTTATAATTAGTCTCTCCGTTTATGTCATGTAATATTTTTAAAAATAGAGTTCTGCCCATTGAAGTAGTATTCAGATTTTGTATACTAGAATGTTGTGAAAAATGTGGTTGGTAGAGTTTAAGAAAACCAGAACCCCCTTCAATGTTGCTACTGTATTCAATGAGAACTACTTACAGCATCAGCATGATTTATAAAACCCAGTAGGGTTTACTCTCTGTCCAAGGTACCAATCTGTTCCTTAGTTCTTTATCTGTTGAATTCTAAAAGGTGAAATAAAATATTGGCTCTTTAAAATCAACTGAACTATACAGGTCTTGATTTGCTGTCATTATGCCAGAATAGAAGAAGAGAAAAACACCAAAATTCCTTTGAGTAAAAAGATACGACTTTGCCCAAAGCTTAGGAGGAGGTCCAGTTTAGTCATTTGTACCAACAGAAGACTTTTCTCAGAGGAGTGGCAAGTGTCTGATCAGCCATATAGCTGATTCATCACCCATTAGGCATGGCAGAGGTCCAATGTCTGTTTTTGAAATATAATCTACCTTCACGGTCCTCCCTCCCCCTCCAAAAAAGAAAAAGTAGACCAACCAGTACAAATATAAGTTGTAAATTGAGCATAATCAATCTGAAGAATGTGAGTGATCAGGTGTATCAACCAAGTTAAAGAATTCCATATCGTTACTTCTCTAGTCTTATACTCTTTTCATAACTGTTATTTGGAAGAACTTAACATCATGATCTTTAAGGCTTTTTAGTAGAAATTTAGTTTGAGTTTCTATTTTTATATACTGTGGAAGAAGAGTCCTTAATCTGGCTAAGACTTTTTTACTATAAACAAAGGAATGTTTGTTTCCAGTCTTAGAACAAATTACTTTCTCTCTCTTTTGGATGGAACAGTTTATTAGGTTACTGGTATTTTGAGACCATTTATCTTAAGATTGTTCACAATTAAGTTTCTGCTTGCCTAGTACACAAACCGCTGAACAAGGAATTGAGAGAATTTTTGGAGGGTTTACTTAAGTAAAGGTTGCTGTAGTAGAAGGTAATCAAAAGATATTTTCACATTTTGATTCCAACATTTACAACTTTTGTAACCATGAGCAAGATTTGCAACCTGTCTGAGCCTCCATTTCCTAGTAGGAAATGATACCTCATTGGATGTTGATCAAGGATCAGATGAGATAATACATATAAGGAGTATTTTACTAACTATAAATGCTATGTAAATGATGATGTGGTCTTTTGAAGCTAGGATATCTATGTATTGTTTGCTATTATTAGTACACTATTAACTGAGATTAGACTTTTTAAAGTCACTTAGCTGTTATGAGATTGTTCTGAAGTTCTATAACTTAAGAGTAAAACCCTGTAATCACTATGCAGATGGAGCAATGTAAAAATGGGTTATAAAATTTCCTGTCTTTCTTTTCATAGTCCTTTTTTCATTATTCCAAGCATAATAAAAATCAGCCACACTTGAGAGTTATGTTTTCAATCTGATGGTGTTTTGTCTTGTTTTTATTTCTTTTCCCTCTCTTCGGAAGATATTCTATCAAAGATCTTTTGAACCATGCCTTCTTCCAGGAGGAAACAGGGGTACGGGTAGAATTAGCAGAAGAAGATGACGGAGAAAAGATAGCCATTAAATTATGGCTGCGTATTGAGGATATTAAGAAATTAAAGGGAAAATACAAAGACAATGAAGCTATTGAGTTTTCCTTTGACTTGGAGAGAGATGTGCCAGAGGATGTTGCTCAAGAAATGGTAAATTAGTATACTAATAGCCATTTAAAAATTGATGTAAGGGGGATGACAGTGTAGCACAGAGAAGGCAAATAATGACTCTGTGGCATCTTACTACACTGATGGACAGTGACTGCAGTGGGATATGGGGGGGGACATGATAACGGGTGAATGTAGTAATCACATTGTTTTTTCATGTGAAACCTTCATAATAGTGTAATATCAATAATACCTTAATAAAATAAATAAATAAAAATTTAAAAATAATAAAAATTGGTGTAGACTTGTATACATTAATATTGTTGAACAAAAAAGCAATTTATGAAACAGTATGTATGGCATATCCCACTGTTACTAAATTGCATTGATTAATGGCCCCCAAAGTTATTTTTATTTGAGGAAAGCATATACAGACATAGATAGGTATAGGGATGGATGGATGGATGGATGGATGGATGGATGGATGGATGGATGAATGGATGGATAGATTCGGGTAGATGGTTAGATAGGAAAGTAAGTAGGTAGGTAGGTATGGATGGATTAATAGGTAAGTAAGATTAGGTTGGTAAGTAGGTAGGTAGGTAGATAGAGATCAATCTAGAGTGCATTCTGAAGTAATTTTGAAAGTCAAAGGTTGAATGACTCCTAATATGTATAAGCCTGTTTAGTTGGATAACAAGTTATGTTTTCTAAATATTGATAAATTAGCCTTTGATCAGTCATCTGGATAAGGCCTATAAATAGGTCACAAATTATTTTTACTTTTAAGGGAGTTTTCAAAATCAGTTACTAGTAGGCAGCCTTTGATGAGTCATTTTTTAAAGTATATCTAAAAAGTCACTTTTCAAAAAAGAAACACTTCAATTTTAGGCTTGCTGTAGTATCTAAAATAGCTTTTTATTATGTGAAGATACTTATAGAATATCTTTACTAGAACTTGTAGGAATCACTCAATAGTAGTTGCCTCTCAGAAAGGTCAGGTATGACAGAGATAATTATTTTTAATTGTTAGTTTTTATACTGTCTTTGAGTTTTGTTTTTTGTTTTTTTTTAACCTTAATATATATTTACTACAGTAGTTTTCCCTGCAAAAAGAAGTAAAAGCAACACAGGTTAATATTAGTGTTATGTGTGAGCAGGAAATGGAGTGTATAGAATGAGACTTACTTGGTTTAAAAAACTTTAGTTTTAGGTTCTCCACGGTTTTGTTGTAAAGAGTGAAGGTACATCCGCCCTATGGGTTCCTACAGAAGTGATGACATCCACCTTGTAATACATACAAAAGTGGTGGAGAGATACATAACTCAGACCAGTAATTTCACAGTTTGGTTATGACCAGTTCTTAAAAGAGTTCTTTCTTCCCCTTCCTCTCTTCCTTTTTCTCCTGAAAGTGCCTTTTTTGTTTTATATTTGGTTTGTTTTCTTTTGATACCCTACTGTTTCCTAATGCACCCTTTCATCCTGTAGGTAGAGTCTGGGTATGTCTGTGAAGGTGATCACAAGACCATGGCAAAAGCCATCAAAGACAGAGTGTCACTAATTAAGAGAAAACGAGAGCAGCGTCAGTTGGTGCGGGAAGAGCAAGAAAAAAGAAAGCAGGAAGAGAAGAGTCTCAAACAGCAGGTAGAACAACAATCAAGTGCTTCCCAGGCAGGAATCAAGCAGCTCCCTGCTGCTAGCACCGGCATGCCCACTGCCTCCACCACTTCAGCTTCAGTTTCTACACAAGTAGAACCTGAAGAACCTGAGGCAGATCAACATCAACAATTACAGTACCAGCAACCTAGTATGTCTGTGTTATGTAAGTATTTTTGGACATGCACAGTGTGCTAAGGATACTCATAATTGGCTTTTTTCTTCTTGTTCATTATTGTGTACTGGCCTCTTGGTATTGGCCTTTTGGACTAACAAATTTGAAATGGTTGCCATCTACCCATACTTTCTATTCCTATGTCCATGGCTAATAGAATAAAAGGACAGGACAGTGAGGGAATGTGATTCAGATATAAAATAAGTTTACAGATTCTTACATCTTGGAAATTCCAATTTGTAGATTTCTATTTTTCACAGTTACTTAAAATATAATTAATGAAAAACGAATGTTTATTTTCACTACTTATAACTAAATCCATTAATCTCATTCAGCTCTTTTAACAAAGCTTCTTCACTACTTATAACTAAATCCATTAATCTCATTCAGCTCTTTTAACATAAAGACTAGAAACTAATGAGACTGCTAGTTAACTAATCGAACTACCTGCTTAATATAAACCCACTGGTCTCCAAAAAGACTTTGGAAGCTGTATCAAACTTAAGACTGATGAATATTTTCCCTTACTCTTCAAGTAATGAGGTTCTTTGACAGCCAGGGAATATTTTTAAAAAGACTTTTTAGAAAGACATATGGATCCTTCATTTAATATAGAAACCTACTTAGTAAAATAACCAGATTTCATTTTTTAAAAATTTATTTAGTTCAGGTCTATGTAAAGAAAAAACTGATTAACCCCAAAGTCATGAGTTTATGATGGGAAACTATAAAATTCCTTTTTGTGATTCATCTCTGTTGTTTGTGGGTTTTTTTTGCAATTCATTTCTCCTGCAGCTGACGGGACAGTTGACAGTGGTCAAGGATCTTCTGTCTTCACAGAATCTAGAGTGAGCAGCCAACAGACAGTTTCATATGGTTCCCAACATGAACAGGCACATTCTACTGGCACACTCCCAGGGCAAGCACAATCTCAGCCCCATGGGGCATATCCACCCTCAAGTATGGTAAGTAACTGCATAAGGGAGTGGAAGTCTGTGAGAGCCAATAGATAATGCATTCAATTCAAATTCTTTATACTACCCAAGTAACAACAGAAGGCTGAAGTAGGAAATCTAAATGGTGTATTTCTAAAGGAAATAGGTCTATTACAGAGATTGGAGTAGTTTAGGCAAGTGGGATGTATACATTAATATGTGGAAATTATCTGGATTTCCTATGTGAAGAAACTGTACAATCCTTAGACTAACCTGCATTGATTAAAGATAATGCTCTCTTTAGCACTTTAGAGTTGAAACTGTTAAAAACAGCGTAAGTTGGACATAGAAATGGCTTGGGGGTGGGGCATTGAGAGTTTTTTCAAAAACGTACTTATTAAAAGAATTACTAAGTATTTTCTGTAAGATTTCTTATTGTATAAAACACAGGTAAGACCTTCAAACCATTATAGAATGCTGCATGTGAGTACTCTAGAGTGAAGGAATCCTTTATTTGTATGACCATTTGATTTAGCGCTTGTGTTTATTAGTTAATCATCAGTTGCTATGTGTGTTCCTGCCTTAAAGTCTATGTTGAACACAAGTTCCTTCCCCAGTATATGTTCATTTGCTTTTTCCCTTTATTTGGTATCTGTTTTATTACTGATTTATTTTCAGAATCAATTTGTGGAGATTATTTCTTGAAATATCTTATGTGTTTATGTATAAATATATAAAATACACTTATGTACACATTATACCTGTGTTTTACATTAGCCACTCTTGCTTCTTGTGTAGAGACTGTAAGGTAGATCATGAGATAATACCCCTTTTCTCTTGTTCACCCTCCTTAAAGTCTTCAGAGGTAAATAAAATACATCATGTGCCTCAGGAGAGAATTGGAGAGTCATTGGTCACTGTATAGCACTTGTAGTGAGATCTTTTGGCAGATAGACTTTCTCTCTTTCAGAGAAAGCTTTTAATTTGGATTTTGTGAAACTCTTGCTCTGTATTAAACGAAAATCTCTCTGTTAAGAAAATACTTCTGCTTGCCCTGGCCTTTTATCCTACAGCTTGGAATAAAAGACATTTGTTTATTTCAGAGTCTATTCATCAGTCTGGCTTTAGCTAGGTCTCACAGTGAATGGCCACAGAAACACAAAACTACTAATGTACTATTTTAACAGTCTGCTTTTCTGACCTTTAAAATAATAGGTAGGGTAAAAGAACTTTATAAAGACATGAGGACATATTTTTGTGTTCTGACAAATATTTGTCATCATTTCTTGTCAGTTTCTACTCTTGTTCTAAGTGATTTTTTTTTCTGGGTCGTCATAACTAGATTTTTTTCAAAACTATTTTTAAACTCTTGGCTTCCCTCATCACAAGTTTATAAACATTGGGTCTCTATTTTAGAAAAGGAAATGGAATGATCACTTATGATGATTTTAAATATTTGAGCCACAAACATAGCTATATACTGATGGCCTAACAGCAGGCTGTTAATGACAGTCTTGCTTTTTAATGACAATACTCAGTAGAGGTATCATGAACTTATTAAATGTTGAGGGCTTTTAAAATTATTTTATGATTCTGTTCCTTTCTTATTCCAAAAATAATTTATTGTGGCTTATATAAATATATCGATTATAAGTGGAATAAAAAAATTAGAATAAAGGATAAATAGGGTAGAGAAAAATAGAACCAAGAATGAAACTTAAGTAATCATATGATGATACTTCCATACTTGCTCTTTGTGGGCTACAAATTTTGGCCAGAGTATTCTAAGCAGCCAGTTTTGGAAAATAAAATAAAATAACACAATTCACAATCTCTAAAAGGAAATAACAGACTTTCTCAGAACAGCCTTACAGTATTAGACGTACTGCTTTGTAGCCATATTTGTTAAGGAGCTTCAATTTTGTGAACCTGAGTTGAATCTCCAATATGCCTGGAAAATTTTTAAAGTTATTTTTTAGAGATTCACAATTAGGATATTTTTCTGTTAGCTATTTTAGTAAAAATGCAGGATGTTTCCTAGTGAATTACTTCTAGAAAGTTAATTTTTCTAGAAAGTTAATGCTTTTCGTAGTAGAAAATGACTTTTTACCTTTACAAAGATAGACAAGTGTAATAAAACACTGTGAGCCAAAAAGCTTTTTATCTGATGCCTTCTAAAACAGAATAGAGAAGCCTTTTCTGAGGTTTCCAAAGCTCCTGCAAAGTCATCTAGTCTTAAAATATTCTTCATCTTAAAATGTACACTAACAGAATCCATTCTTGTTTAGTCTTCATAAGTTTGTAGAAACTGCAAGTCAGTATTCATTGTTTTCCCTGTCCTGCTATCTCAGTCAGTCATATTCACTCTTATTCATTGACTCATAACGGTTAATGTTTTTGCAGAATATTTAGGAAGATAATTAATCATTATCTTGTGATTATTCATAAAAGAAACAAACCTGTACTTGACCAACAGAGTAGAGAGGATAGTTGTGATCCGCCAGGTGTGCTGTGTGGAATTAATTTCTCCTAAAAAAAATTGGCTTTGTGGAATTGGGGGAGGATGGAACATTTCTTTATGTCTACTATGCCCTGTTACCACTGTACATTTGGTTATTTTGTTTTCAAAGTACTGTGTTTTTCATGTGTGTGTTTGTTTTCTGTTTAGCTTCGTCGTGGCCGTAGCATGTCGGTTTGTGTTCCCCATCTTTCTGCTGTTCCCTCTCTGTCCCGCATCTCTCCCAGTGCTCCTTCCACCCCACCACCAGTGCTGTCTGCACCTCTTTCTCCTTCCCTCCTTCGGACTGCCCCTGAGGAAACTTTTGCCGAAAAGCTTTCTAAAGCATTGGAGAGTGTCCTGCCTATGCACTCTGCCTCTCAGCGCAAGCGCCGACGCTCCAGCCTGCCTTCCCTCTTTGTCAGTACTGTATGTAACCATAAACTTCCTGACAAATGAAAATTTATTACCACTGAATACATCCAGGCATCAACAATTTAAATAAACATTAAAAAATAGGACCCAACTTAGTGATATGTTACTCTTTTAGGATACCAGTTCTTCTGGAGGAAATTTTTTTGTTAGAAGTCTCTAAGGGGGAGAAAAAAGCAAGGAGGTAAAGAGAGAGAATGCTTATAAACACCTTTGGCACATGCCAGTGTGTGTGCAGTAAAATGTAGCTTTTATATTCTCCTATTCCCCACTGACATACAAAACCCTTGCATTTTCATATCGTAATAAAGAATCTGTGTAGTATTTCATTTTAAATTCATTGTTGACTTAATCAAAAGCAAATTTCCTATCAAACATAATCAGCACATTTTCTCCTCATACTTACATACTTGCTCTTTGTGGTTCTAATCAGTTGTTCTAAAGAGACACTAATGAAGCTGGGTGAGTCCATTTTTCCCCCACAGTCCATGAAGAGTTATTAAAGAGTCAAAGTTGGTTTTATTAACTGTTTAAAACAATGTGTCAGCAACCTAAAAAGCCACATAATGTTTCCTCATGGAGACTTTTTTGTTAGATTAAATGAAGTGGAACCTTGACTCTAATAATACATTAGGTACACATATAGTACCTGTGATTTTCTGTGACCCCTTGTGTTAATAAAAGGTCTTTTAAAGTTTGTTTTAAACACTGTGGGACCTTGCTGCTGCTTTTCCAGACAGTAAATATAGTTAATATATTCATTAACTATATTGGCAACCCCAAATTCTTAAGATGTTCACCTAGGAGAATGGTTAACTGTATAGTGTTTTATGGCTTGGGATACTCTGTGAATAAACAACAGTAAAATGCAAAATGCATCATTCTCATTTGAAATAGAAGCCCTCTTTTGGCTATTGTGTACAAATAACAGTTGAGCCATTTTGCTAACTTGATAGGGGTCTTTCCTATTGAAAGAATGAAACTGATCTACTTTTCCAAGACAAGAAACCATGAAAGTGAACTATTACAGTGTGCAGTGTTTGCACTTGGCAACATAGAACTCTTGATTTTAGTCTTAAATCTAGAGCTGCTTCTGTGAACAAAAAATGCTCTTAAATCAAGTTCACTGTTATTTATATTATCCTTTTCACTTAATTCAAACACCAAATTATTCAACTCTTAACTAGGATCAGAAAAGGGGACATTCAGTGATTTAGCATCTGTAACATGCTTCATATAGTAAAATTAATTGCATCTAGTTTGGGTAGACGGGAAAGACGCTGCTATCACTGGTCAAATTGCATATATTTTATTGTTCACCAAAAACCTCATCTGATTTCTAGTTAGAAGACATACTAATATTAGTTGTAAGATAATAACACTGAAGCCTCTAACACAGCACAGGATAATAAGAGTATAAGAGGACTTTATTTAGTAGCTTAAATTGAAGTACATTTCTTGTATCATAAAAATCACTAGGCTAATTGTCTTCCCTTAATCTTATTCTTCCTTTATTTTTCTACTAATATAATTTACAATAAGTCTTAAGAGTAAGCATGATAATTGTGAGTAAAAAACAGAATAATCACATAAAAGCTAAATTCTTCCATTTCCTTTGAGAGAGGAAAGTTGTGGAAAAGCAGCTGTTACCTAATGCAAAGAGTCCCACAGAATAATTTTATTGACCCTGGATGTATTTAATGGATTTTTACAATGCACATAATTTTCAAAAACATTGTTATTTCTTTAATTATAAATTTGGTGTAACCATTTCATAGGGTTACACAGAGCTACCCAGTTGTGCATGTCTAATGTAATTTCACATATGAATGTATGAATTACTTGTCTTATTCATGTTGATACAGCCTCAGTCCATGGCGCATCCGTGTGGGGGGACCCCAACATACCCAGAATCACAGATATTTTTCCCAACTATTCATGAACGTCCAGTTTCTTTTTCACCACCTCCTACCTGTCCACCGAAGGTGGCCATTTCCCAGCGGCGTAAGAGCACCTCCTTCTTGGAAGCCCAAACTCGCCACTTCCAACCCGTGCTGAGGACTGTTGGCCAAAATCTTCTTCCACCTGGTGGCAGCCCAACTAACTGGACACCAGAGGCTGTAGTTATGCTGGGCACTACAGCCAGTAGAGTAACTGGAGAGCCATGTGAGATACAGGTCCATCCTATGTTTGAACCAGCTCAAGTTCACAGTGACTATAGACCTGGACGAATACTTGCAGAAGAAGCTCACTATTTTATTCCTCAGGAAGCAGTTTATCTAGCTGGGGTACATTACCAGGCCCAGGTTGCAGAACAGTACGAGGGTATTCCGTACCACTCAACAGTCCCGTCAAGTCCTGTGAAACAGATACCTGAACAGAAGCCAGTACAAGGGGGACCTACCTCAAGTTCTGTCTTTGAATTTCCATCTGGACAGGCTTTCTTGGTAGGACACCTTCAGAATTTAACATTAGATTCTGGACTGAGTCCAGGATCTCCCCTCTCTAGTATGTCTGCACCAATCAGTACAGATGCTACACGTTTGAAATTTCACCCTGTCTTTGTTCCTCATTCTGCACCCGCTGTGTTAACTCATAACAGTGAGAACAGAAGCAATTGTGTGTTTGAGTTTCATGTTCATACTCCAAGCTCCTCTTCAGGAGAAGGAGGAATTTTACCTCAGCGTGTTTACCGAAATCGACAGGTTACAGTGGACTTGAAACAGGAAGAACCACCTCTTCAATCAGTTGGATTGCATGGCCGCCTGCAGCCTGTGACTGAAGAACAGCAGAATTACCATGCCCCAGAATTGTCCATTTCTGTGGTAGAGCCTATCGGACAGAACTGGCCAATAGGAAGTCCAGAATATTCCAGTGATTCCTCACAAATTACTTCTTCAGACCCCAGTGATTTTCAGTCACCTCCCCCTACAGGGGGAGCAGCTGCACCTTTTGGCTCTGACGTCTCATTACCCTTTATCCGTCTGCCTCAGACAGTGTTACAAGAACCCCCACTTTTCTTCTGTTTTCCCCAAGGAACCACATCTCAGCAGGCTTTATCTGCCTCATTTTCTTCAGGAGGATCTGCACTCCATCCACAGGTTATAGGAAAACTTCCACGATTCTTTTAAACTACCCTGTGTTCCATTACATTTAATCTTCTATCCCTCCTTTCCATTATGAGGAATATTGTTTAATTTTATTAAGAGCTTCTTCATTTGGGGGGGATTATAAGCTACTTGTATTTACAACAAAATATGAGAGAAGCTGCCTACTTATAATATGTGCAAACCCTTGGAAAACACAACAAAAAACCTAGGATTTTAGTCACTTGCGAAGTCAATTCTATCCATATGTAGAATATTTTCAACTACTAGTGCAAATGCAAATGTCTAAAATGTAAAGTTGACACAGCATTATTTACAAATACCAACGTGAATTTTTTCTTTCTCCCTAGAAACAACCATAGCTAGTTTAAAAAAAAAGGATAATGATTTTTTTCCTGTAAAGTGAAAAGAATGGAAAATAGATAATACTTTTTGTAGCAAGAGTAATGAAAGTGCACAGATTTTCATTAGTGTGGAAAGATCTTAAAAGACAGAAAGAAAACATCTTAGGAATTTGAACAAATGGAGATGCCTTTAAAATGGCATTGATTAAACAAGTCGCTGTGTATTACATGTCCAAATAAAATGTTAATCCATAAAAATTGACTGATTCTAATTTTTAGCAATTAAGTTACAATCTAGTGTGGGAGTGGGGTTTTTTCCGATCATTCATTTTGAGAATTTGTGATGTATGTTGCAAGCTAAGGAATGTTAGCTATCTCAGGGCCTTGATTTTTTTCCCTAATATTTAAATTTTGTTTTGTATGTGTATGAGCATATGCACTCTCTTGCAGATACAAAGTAATGGACATAGTAGATTTCAATAAGTAGAGTTAGTATTAACTATTTCGTATATTCCTTTGATATATTTGTCAAATGTGTAAGTCTTATAAAATCTATATAGGAGACTTTGCAGCAATACATCCAAGACATCATTTGGATCTTTTAAATATTCCACTCTCCTATAAAAGTTCTGTATGTGCTTCTTCATACTTTTGTCCTATGTTCTTCCCCAGTCAGGGTCATGAACAGCCCTGAAAGTATTCATGAAGTATCAGTTACTTAGATTGGTACTAAAAAAACAAAAAGATCCAGAACCTTGGAAATTATACTGCCTGAGCATGCAGTATACTCACATTACTGTACTAGTGATTCTTAATGCACTACCAGCCATTCTTCTTCAAACTTTCCAATGCAAAATTCCAAATATCAGGTAGTTAATTTGCAGACATATTGCAGAAGAATAAATATTTACAGTGGTTAGATGCAGTGGGATGTGATGTCATGTCCAAGTCAGCTTCAAAGAAACCCCCCTAAACTGAAGTGGAACAGCCATGGTGGGCCTTTTCATTCTTTAAGTTATCTGTATAAAGTTCTCCATTCATTTCTCACTTTCTCGTTTATTTTAGCTTAAACTTCTACTAGATATGGGTCTCTCAGATCCAACACTATTGATGTTCTAGGTTAGTCAGTTCTCTGTGGGGGGGGGCTTTTCTGTGCAGAGTACGTTTAGTAGCATCTTTGGCCTCTAGTAGTCGCCACCTCCCCCAGTTGTGACAGGCAGAACCACCGCTGGTTGACAGCCATTGCTCTGGGTTCTTGGTAGTTGATGATAACAGATTTTTTACATTTTTGATAAAAGTCACATGGCACTACAAGAAGTAGCAAAAGGAGCCAAGGTATTGTTGAATACTCTTTTTGCTTTAATTGTTCAGGTACATATTTTTTTTCACATTTGTAGTCTTAATATTGTCTGGATTATTATATTTTCAATAAGAGATTTATTATAAATATTTTGGCCAGCTAAAATTAAAGCCTGAGCAGCAGTGGTAGGTTAGGTTTCAACCATCAGTGGTTTTTGCATGGGATGAGAATATCTATGATAAAAACCCTTCTCTAACCTTTCTTACAAAAGATGTCCCAGTGGTTTCTCCCATACATGCTCCATCAAGCTCAGGTTTCATTTTGCTCAAGCAAATTCTCAGTAGCTTAAATATTTATTGCAAAAGCCTGAAGTCTTTATACACTTACTTAGGGCATAACTAATTTGTTGCATCCACTTTTTTCCTTCAGGCACAGGGGCAGAGCCAGAGTCAGCCATCCTCAAGTAGCTTAACAGGGGTTCCATCTTCCCAACCCATACATTCTCAGCAGGTGAGAACAATATTGCTACGTTTTATGAATTAGCAGTAGCCAAAACACTATTTTATGTGTTTTATGAATTAGATTACTGGTATAAATGGTTTGGGAAGTTTTTAAAAGGAAAGTCAAGAGGCATAACCTTTCTTGTGTTCATTGACACTTTACAATGTATTTTTATTAAACGTAATTTTTAATAATCTGCTAGACATACATTGAACTTCATTATTATTGGTATAAATTCTGCCTTCTTAAACAGATGATTCTACACATAATTTACTTATATTTATGACTTGTCCTTTTATGAGCATTTGCCATTACTTTAATTGTGCTTGACTCTAGTAATACTATACTCTTTTTAAATCATTTCTAATATGTGGGATAGGTGCCAGATTTTAAGCTAAGAGGCACTGTGAATGAATTTTGTCCTAAGAACAATTATATTGGGAACTTTGCTTTAAACTTCTAATTTGGGGAGTTTGTTCCCAAACGTTCAAGGAACTGAGGATTAATATAATGCTAATATATAGTTCATTTTAGCTAGAACACAAATAAGTGAAGGTATAGATTAAGAAAATTGTTGATTGATTTCAAATCTTGATGTAAGCATGGTTCTGCATTAATTGGGGTGTGAGAGAGAGGTAATCATATGCCCAAGTATAAGGTGGGGATTTTTCCTCAGATATATCCACTCCCCTTAATAGAGAAGGAAACCACCATGTATTCAAACCTTTATCATACTTTGATATTACAGTGCTCTCTCATTGTCCTTTATTTTGAACAATAACCAAAAAAATTCTAATGGATAAAGTAGAACTTGGTGAGGACAGATATGGTTGTAAGAACCTTAAATAGTATATATAGTCGGAAATGTTTTTAGATAACATCCAACAGAATTGCCTTTAAAATAAAAGCCAAGAAATTGAATATAGATTTGATTCTTGATCCTAGGAGCATTTCAGTATTCCAGGTTCTCTATGTCATTGTAAACAGCTTGTTTAAAAATCACTTTTAGGAGTCCATACAAATATTGCATGAATAATAAACCTATAAGACAAATGCAAAAAAACTTGACTATCATATTACTTAAACAGTTGCTTATCTTCTATAAATTTTACCTCAAGACACAAAGGGAAAGTGTTATGCTACAGAAAACTAGAGCATTTGTAGTGTAGCTCCAGTGAAGATAAAGACACTTGTATATTACATGTGAAGAGTTCGAATGAAGAAGGGGAAGCAATATTTCTAAGTATGTTTATGTAATATACAATCTTATTTGAGTATGTAAATTAATGATTATTAGATAGTTTAGTGTGAATTACTTAAAGTTTAAATATATTCAAGTTGATCAAAAAGATTTTCTAGTTTTTTAGTTCTTTTTTTCCTGGGAAAATAGGGAAATTGTATTATATTCAGAGGTGTCTTCTATAATTAGATACATGATACACCTTAGTTGCTGAAAATAAATTTCATGTAATTCAGCATTTGTTCCTGATTTTTTTTAAGTTAGAATACATTATCAGAAATTAATAAGATTAAAACAAACATGACTGCTGTCACTATTATATATCAGTATTCTTTTGGTGGTTTTAATTAGTATAATAAGAAAGAAGTATAGAATAAATATCAGAAGAGCAAAATATTATTTGCAGATTATCACCCTAAAAAATCTAGGATGCTCAGTGAGGTGGCTAGATACATAATAAATATACAAATAAAAATAGGTCCTGGGATGCAATGTATCTACACATGATGACTGTAGTTTATACTTTTGTATATTTGTATTGTATATTGTATATAGACTATTGTATATTTGAAAGTTACTAAGAATAGATCTTAAAAGTCCTCATCAGCAAGAAAAAAATTGTAACTATGTATGATGATAGGTGTTACCTAGACTTACTGTGATGATTTTACAATACATATATATGTATGTATACCAATAGTTATGTTATATGTCAATTATATCTCCATGTATATGTGCACATGTACAGATACACACTCAAATAGCTTATCTTTATACCGGCAGTAACCAATTAGTTATATGGGCCAGGACATATGTGAAAGGCTGGTGGTTGTAGCATTTCTAAGCAGCAAAAAAAAAAATCAAAACAACCAAAACATTCATCATTAGGCTGTTGATGCCATAGGTAAACGAAATGAAAACAGCATGTTTGAGAACGGTATTCACAGAATGAGTATGTTTTTGTTTTTAACAATGAAAAATATACTTGTGAGTAAATGACCATTTATGCATATGAAAATCCATGAAGTGGAGGCACCATACCAAACTAAAAATGGTTGCTTCTGGAGAAATGGGGTAGGGATATTTTCATTTAACTTTATATTCTTAAATATTGGTTAAAATTTTATTATGAAAAGATGTTTTGTTCTAAAATTAAAAACTTTAAATTAGTCTTAAAAAATCAGCTATAAAGTTCAGCTTTTTGTTAGGCAAAAGGGAGTATTAGTTTATTACAAAATTTAGTATTTGGGTACAATATGCAGCATGCATTATAAGTTGACGTATATTATACTAGAGTGGTTTGCACATGGTTGAGACCCAAATGTTATTCCCTTTGCTCTACTTTAAGTGATAGTGTCTTTGTTTTCAAAAAAGGAAACCTTATTTTGGCAGTAAAATGAGCGGTCTCTAAAATTTTACATTAGCTAGTAAATGATAAAGCTAAAATTCCAAATTCAAAGTTTTTCTCACCATTTTGTAGCTATAATCAGAACTGTTATTCAAGCATATTGATTATGCAGTTGATAAAAAAGATTAAAGGAGGAGATTGGATTCATTTTATATAGGACCAAAGTGAGAGCTAATACCAAGAAATAGGGAAAAAACAGGAGGGGGTTTGGAGGAGGGAAGATGTATTTGGATATGGTATCCAAATGTCTTTGTAAATGACCCACTGTTGGGGCAGGGAGGATGTTGGGTAAAGAACCAGTGGTGACTCAAGTTTTTAAATACTGGTTAATTGTTCTTGGTTGTACCAAAAAGAACACCAGAGGAATAAGAGCAATAAATGTAAAGGGGAATTGATGAATTTGGGTTTGTGTATGTCTCGATTACTAATAAACTGTCATCATTTACAGCCACTGAAGACCTTAGGCAAGCATACTTCCTTAGAAACATGTTTTAATAACTTGAAATAAAACTGAGTAATTATATTTTATTCTCACAGCAGGGGGTACAGCAGACAGCCCCGCCTCAACAGACAGTACAGTATTCACTTCCCCAGACATCAGCCTCCAACGAGGCCACTACTGCACAGCCAGGGAGCCAGCCTCAAGCTCCACAGGTCTTGCCTCAAGTATCAGCTGGGAAACAGGTAAACTCTTAGTTTCTAAAAGGATACGTAAACATTATTTCCATGTAACTTGTCCTTTCATGTGAACAGGCCTCTACCTTCTCTAATGGTAAAATACTGAAATTGGTCATTTTCATTGCAAAAATCAAGTGAAAGTTGTTCCTTCAGTGCATATGCATTGGTTGATATAAATGGGTACATGCTGATAGTGGTGATAGTCCAAAAACTTTCAGGTTTATCAGTCTAAAATTGGTCTGATAGGTATTAGGTATGATGGGTTAAATGGAAGTGCTTTGGTAACTGAACCAATGACATTTTCTAGAATTGTGTCAACCATATTTAATATTCTAGGTTTGCACCTATGCTGTATTTTCATGTAGATTTGTCTGTTGTAAAATGCACTGTTGTTTTATGTAGCACTGAATACTGACATACCATTAAATGTATGTTATATCTGAGTTTCATAAATGTTAAAATGCCCAGGAGTTGGGGGAGGGGTGATTGCATCCTAAAGTCAGTGAAACATGGTAGTTATACCTACTTTCATAGGCCTGTGTTAGATTTAAGAATTGTGGAAGCAGTATGGATAAAATCTGATTCCACTGGGAAGATACTCATTTGAAATTTGTAACTGTTGTAATAGCAGTCATAGATTTAGTGACCGCAAACATACCAGTGGGTTACAGTATGTGAACTGTATCTGAGTAAAACTGTAAATAACAACAACCTTGCCTGTAGAAGGTCCTCTTTTATTGTTAAACAATTAGCATTAGCAAAATTTTCTACAACAAAAGATTTGGCACCATAGCCGATCTATCAGCCTTCTTTTCTGCTCTCCTTTCCCTATTCTTATATGGCATAACTAACACTAGTGTACCCAGGGTTGGTTTGGGGTTTTTTCTGTTGTTTTTTAAATTTTCCTTCTTTTTGGCTAATATTTAAATCCTGCTTTTGGCGGCCTTGCTTTTTTTTTTTTTTTTTTTTTAAAGTCTGTGTGTTTTGTTTTTCTTTACCTTCCCAGCTTCCAGTTTCCCAGGCAGCACCAACTATCCAAGGCGAACCTCAGATCCCAGTTGCAACACAACCCTCAGTTGTTCCAGTGCATTCTGGTGCTCATTTCCTCCCTATGGGACAGCCACTCCCTACTTCCTTACTCCCTCAGTACCCCATCTCTCAAGTTCCCATATCAACTGCTCATGTGTCTGCAGCTCAGACAGGTTTCTCATCCCTTCCCATCACAATGGCAGCTGGCATTAATCAGCCTCTGCTCACCTTGGCTTCGTCTGCTACAGCAACTGTGATCCCAGGGGGACCGACTGTGGTTCCTAGTCAGCTTCCAACCCTCCTGCAGCCTGTGACTCAGCTGCCAAGTCAGGTTCACCCGCAACTCCTGCAGCCAGCAGTTCAGTCCATGGGAATACCTGCTAACCTTGGACAAGCTGCTGAGGTTCCACTTCCCTCTGGAGATGTTCTGTACCAGGTATTGTGTCGACTAATGAAAAAGGGCACCAGAAAGTTTGGTTGTAATAAACCATCAAGGACTTGAAAATCTAATAGTTGAATATTAAAATAACTAGCAATAACAGAGATTGCTGATCCCAACTGGAAAATCTAAAACTAAATAAAATTCTGAGAAAAGATAGGGTGATGATTTGCTTTCATTTTTCTTGGATACCTCTTTAAAGAAAAATGGTCTTAATAAACAGTGAAGGTGATTGAATGATTAGATATGGCTAATAATAGAGTGTCAGGCTCCTTTTTTTTTTGTAGGTAAACAGAGTAGCCAACATGCTATGAATAAAAAGCTTCAGGGTTTGGATTTAGAAGATGAGTATGTCATGATATGCCTAGAATGATACTTTGAGTTTTTGCATTCTCCCATTTAAGATTGGCTAAAAAGATATTTTTATAGAAGGAATTATGTCTGTTCCTCCTATTTAAATAATCTCCATGAATTTAAAAAAAAAAACAATTTAAAGTATAGTTGTAGAGTCCTGTCCCCTAAATTGAAACCAGTCCATCATTTTATTTCAAGAATCATCTTTAAGTCTTTAAATTACTGGAAAGAGAGCAGGTTACTATTCTTCTTTGCTTTGTGCTTGATTTTTTTGGTTTTTCTTTTGCATGTCTTGCTATTTTGCTAATTTGATGAGCCGACCTGCACTAACTCACCTTCCTGATTTCTGTCATAGGGCTTCCCACCTCGACTGCCACCACAATACCCAGGAGATTCAAATATTGCTCCCTCTTCCAGCGTGGCTTCTGTTTGCATCCCTTCTACAGTCTTGTCCCCTCCCATGTCAACAGAAGCATTGGCTGCACCGGGTTACTTTCCTACAGTGGTGCAGCCTTATGTGGAATCAAATATTTTGGTTCCTGTGGGCAGTATAGGAGGACAGATTCAAGTGTCCCAACCAGCTATGAGTTTAGCACAACAAGCCCCTACTACATCCTCCCAGCAAGCAGCTCTGGAGGTAAATGGAAGTACTGCATGTTTATATAGAAAATATATTTAATGTAATTAAAATGACAAAGGAGAAACATAGGTTCCCCTGATAAAGAACTCATTTGGAGACTATTTCAGACTAATTTCTGCATGACTTTTTCTTACAGCAGAATGAAATGCCAATATGGGGGCCTTGTGGCCACTGGCAGTTTTCTTGGGAAGTGATTGTGCCTTGAGGAAGAGTAACCCTATTAGCACCTCACTTCCTTAGCTGGCACTTTGGCCATTATTTTTATCCTCTCACTAATTCTTACATTGGCAGTCATAGGGGTCTCTTAGCCTGCTATGTTCCCAGCTGTCATTTTTGCCCTACTAGGAGAAAGATCTTAGTCATCTTTGCACTTTGCTCTACCTGCCCTATTGCACACTTCTGGTAAGATGTTGGCTGCAGGTCAAATTATAGTTTCTCACTCCATAGCAGCTATGTTGACTGGTGTCCATGCAGTCTATATCAGAGCTATAAATAGCTATAGACACTGCCTTTGGAATTTTAAGAGCACTGTCTCTAGATGCTGAATATTAAGAATTACCTTTAAATTGAGGGCTTCTAGAACTTGGGGGTAAGGGTTTGGTGGGGATGGTCAATAATAAATAACATACATTACTGCCAGGATATGCATTATCCTTTCTGTTCGCAGAGTACTCAGGGAGTCTCCCAGGTTGCTCCTGCAGAGCCAGTTCCAACAGCACAGCCGCAGCCTACCCAGCCTCAGCCTACCACTCTGGTCTCCTCTATAGACAGGTATGTAAAGTCAAATTCCTTCCTTGACTGGAAGGTCAAAATATCAAATCTTTAAATCTCACATTGTAAACTGAACTTTCTTTTTTCAAAGTGCACATTCAGATGTTGCTTCAGGTATGAGTGATGGCAATGAGAATGTCCCATCATCCAGTGGAAGGCATGAAGGGAGAACTACAAAACGGCATTATCGAAAATCTGTAAGAAGTCGCTCTCGTCATGAAAAGACTTCACGACCTAAATTGAGAATTTTGAATGTAAGTATTGCTGATTGTGGGTTGCATATAGTTAGTTAGTATCATTTAAATATTTTTAAGTCTCGGGTGTATTACTAAATCAAGTTTAAAGTCTTCTCCTTACCCACATGATATTGTTAAATTCTTTATTTCTGTGATAAGACATTATTTACCTTTTAGAAAAAGAAGAGTTTTAGTTTGTAGAACAAAGATTTTACATTTTTTCCATATTCTTCAGTGAAAGATGAGTAAGTAACTCAAAGGCTGGTAATCTCTTAAGGCTTTCTTGCTACCAGTTTAAGAGGTAGAGTACTAGGGCTTCATAGAGTAGTGGTACCGTGAGGCTTAAGTGTTAATCTGCATTACTTTCTCAAATTCAGTAACAAAGCTGAATTTGATCTGAGATATGAAGTGCCTTTTGTTTTTTTCTTTTTAGGTTTCAAATAAAGGAGACCGAGTAGTAGAGTGTCAATTAGAGACTCACAATCGGAAAATGGTTACATTTAAGTTTGATTTAGATGGTGACAACCCCGAGGAGATAGCAACCATTATGGTATGTCTGCATTTGGCGTTCCAAACTTTGCCTTAGTCTTGATCTTAATATCCACTGTCCTAGGCAAATACGCGATGTTTTAGAATCTATTTTGACAATGGACATAACGGGCACACCAAATCTGTGATTTAGAGATATTTCTGTCTAGAACATGTCTAACTAGGTACTGAAGAACTTTCATATCAAATAAATAATAATACAGGTAGTGTGCAGATAGGGGAAAAGTCATGAGAGTAGTGCAGATTGTGAGTGACTTAAAGCTTGAGAAACACTGTACTAATCAGACTGATATCACATTTCTTTTACAGGTTAACAATGACTTTATTCTAGCAATAGAAAGAGAGTCATTTGTGGATCAAGTTCGGGAAATTATTGAAAAAGCTGATGAAATGCTCAGTGAGGATGTCAGTGTGGAGCCAGAGGGTGACCAAGGATTGGAGAGTCTACAGGGAAAGGATGACTATGGGTTTTCAGGTTCTCAAGTAGGTTCTCCATTCCCACAATGGAGCTTTGCTTAATCGAGAATATTTCTGTAGTGCTAAATTTACCATGCAAAATGTCCAGTGATACCACATTATACCTCTGACTGAGATTATCAAACATTTATGTTCTCTTTGCTTGTGGCAGTTGGGCTTGCCTAATGAGTCAAGATTGCATTTGAGAACAGATTTAATCACTTTTGTTTGTTGTAGAAATTGGAAGGAGAGTTCAAACAACCAATTCCTGCATCTTCCATGCCCCAGCAAATAGGTGAATTTCTTTTCTTTCCATGTTTGCTTTTAACTCTGACCTAAGAAGTTGTGTGCTACTAATGAACTCTTAAAGCTTCATTTTGGTGACTGTATACATACTAGTAATGTGATTAAGTGGATTGTTTCTTTTTACCCAGGTGTTCCTACCAGTTCTTTAACTCAAGTTGTTCATTCTGCTGGAAGACGGTTTATAGTGAGTCCTGTGCCAGAAAGTCGATTACAAGAATCAAAAATTTTTACCAGTGAAATATCTGACACAGGTAAAGAAAGAATTGTTTCTGCCACACACTTAGATAAATCCTACAGCATCTCTGCTATGTTGGAAGTGTGGTCATCAAGCTGTATTTCAGTGATTACACAGACAATAAAGAAGAGTAAAAATTCGAATTATAACCAACAGATAAACGTTTATCTGTATGGAGGAGGGAAATAGATGATGACTAGAGAGGATTAAAGAGAACAAAAAAGGACAGCCATATTAGATAACAGCCGCATAAATACAGTAGATGTGTTTGTTTCTCTATTTAGGACTATTGTACATACTTTAAGGTTACTCTGTGTTTCTTCAGAAGTAGATACTCATACAAGCTAACTTATGTTGATCACACAACTATTTTATTTTGCTGTTTTAGAGCCTGTTTTTTCTTGGGGAGAGGATTTAAACCCTGTTGGTATATGGTACTATTGGTAATCCAAAAGCAGATTATTAAGACAATCTTTTGAATCCACCCTCTTAAAACAGACTGATTCTGATTTTATATTTTCCTTTGCAGTCGCTGCTTCTACGTCTCATGGCACTGGAGTGAACTTGTCTCACTCTGCTTCATCCCTTAGTCTGCAGCAGGCCTTTTCTGCCCTTAGACATGCCCAAATGACAGAAGGACCCAGTACAGCACCTCCCAACTTCAGTCATATAGGACCAACATTTCCAGTAGTACCTTCTTCCATGAGTAGCATTTCTGGAGTGCCAGCCACAGCAGCAGCCACGCCTGCTGTATCAGGCCCTGCACCTAGCTGCCCTCTTACTGACACTTCCACCCCAGTAATTCAGTCTGAGATTACAGTGCCTGCTGAGAAAGGGGTTGCTGGAGTTGCCACCTGCACAGGTGTAATAACCTCAAGTGGTCTTCCTGTACCATCTGTGTCTGAATCACCAGGACTTACCAGTGAGGTGTCAGGCACCACAGCAGCTACCATTGTCTCAATATCAACAACAAGCCAGCCAGCTCAGGCTCCTGCGCCTGGGAGCATTGTTTCTAGTACAGGCACTTTGACCTCAATACCAGTTTCAACAACTCCAGCCTCTACAGGGGGTGTTGGTGCTGCCCCAGGTGCTAAGCCTCCACCTGTATTACCTCAGCAGGCAGCAAGCAGTACTTCTGGGATAGCCATGGTGTCTTCGGCATCTGCCACCCCCGCCTTCCCAAGCATAGCTTCACAGCCAGCTGTTCAGCTTAGCAGCAGCTCCGCTACCCCCACCCCAGCTGAAACAGTGGTGGTTAGTGCACACTCGCTGGATAACACATCCCATAGCAGTGCAGCTGGGTTGGCTTTGTCCCTCTCTGCATCATCTTCCTCTTCCTCCCCTGGAGCAGGAGTATGTAGTTCTGTTTCTGGGCCTGTTGGGGTCCATCCTTTGGTCATTCCATCAGCTGTAGCTTCTATTCCTGTCCTTCCCCAAGCAGCAGGACCTACTCCTACGCCCTTATTACCCCAGGTACCCAGTATCCCACCAGTGGTACAACCTGTTACCAGTGTGCCTGCTGTACAGCAGACACTAATTCATAGTCAGCCTCAGCCAGCCTTGCTTCCCAACCAGCCCCATACTCACTGTCCTGAAATAGATGCTGATATACAGCCCAAAGCTCCTGGCATTGATGACATAAAGACTCTAGAGGAGAAACTGCGGTCTCTCTTCAGTGAACATGGCTCATCTGGAGCTCCACATGCCTCTGTCTCACTGGAGACATCAATGGCAGTAGAGACCGCCGTCCCACCTGGTGTGCCAACCACTGCTGTTGCACCAGGCAAGCTGGTGACTTCCACAGCAAGCACTTGCTCACCACCAGCCAGTCTGCCATTAGGAACAACTGGCTCATCGGTTACACCAGTGCTCACAGCTGGACAAGTTTCTACCCCGGTCAGCACTGTACCAGGAGGGAAAGCAGGAGGGGCTCCATTAAAGCCACCTTTGACCAAGGCTCCAGTAAGCTTTTTGTTTAGAAATAATTTGATATATATGATCACTCTTTTTCCCTCCAATAAGTGCATTTTTTCAAGTCAGCCTTGCAAATTAGAAATGTTGTTACAGAGATGCCTGGCTTATAGTAGACATTCAGAATTTATTAAGTCAATTGATTGAAGGTGATTTTAGGATGCATGTGTACATTAAACATGAGAGACTTTTTTCTTTTGAAATATGGCAGAATTTTGGGGGTTGATTATACTGCATGCTTTTTTAAGAATGTACTATAGTCAGGTAAAATATAGGCATTTCTTCCTAATTAGTACAAACTGAAGAAATCTGTATCCCAAAAGGGAGCTAGCTACATGCTTCTGCTGGCAATTAAACATAGTAACAGGAGTTCACAGTCTTAGTTTCAGTAAGAATGAGGCACTTTTTCTGCTTTGCTTAGGTTTCACCGATGTACAATTTGGAGTTTATAAAAAATTGGAAATTGATGAATTTGATACAGTGGAGGAGAAAAGACTCTAATCCTAGGAATAAATTAATTAGAATATGTTTTCTAATTCAGCTGTGATGGATTTCCTCTTATTCTACCATCTTCACCCTCTCTGATCTTCTCCAAATAACAAGGCTGTATTTTTTCTACTGTATTGTTTGCTTCACTCATCTTTCTGCATTGCCATTGATGTGGGATTCTTTTTAGTAGGATAATAGGCTGCACTCAGACAAAACACATGTTGCTTCACAGTGTTAGATTTCTGATGCTATTTGATATCACACTTACCCCTTGGTTATTTCTGGACTCTTTTGTTTTCCTAGAAAAGTCTTGTTTTAGGAAAAGCCTAATAATACTATACCAAATAAGTGGCTTAAGAATGTCTGTGTCTCTCCTGTCCATACAGCCTTTGTTCTGTTTTCCCAAGGGAAACCTTTTCCTGAATTTTACTATATATTTTATTTGTATGTTGTAGTAACCCCTATAATAGTATGATGGTTAAATGCCCTTTATTTAAGGTAGATGCCAGAGTATAACCCAGGTGTCAAGTGTGCCTTTTTCTTATGCTGCTGCATTCAAATTAGTTGATTGCTCTTTCCAGTCTGTACTCTGAGTGTCTCATGGACTTGAATTTCCCTTCACTGTCTATAGGTCCTACCAGTGGGTACTGAACTTCCAGCTGGTACTCCACCCAGTGAGCAGCTGCCACCTTTTCCAGGACCTTCACTAACTCAGGTGCCCCAAGATTTGGCAAATTTCTTCTTGTGCCCCTACTTTCTTTCACAGAGCTTACTTAAATTCTCCATTGCATGATCTTGGCTTCTGGCTCCTATTTGGTGTTGGCTTAGAACAGCTTTCTTTTGAAACATTGTAGCTGGTGACCCAGACCCCATTTAAAGTAAGAAGCTTCATGATTCTTTTGTTCATAACATTGCTTCAAGTCATCTAGAAAACTTTTGGTATTAATATCTTTTCATATCCATGAAGGAAGAAAATAGCAAAGTTGACATTTTGCCAGACAAATATAACTCTAATTCACACTTTTGTAAATAGTGACACTGTATCTTAAGTACGAGATTAGTTTCTAGACTACTGTGGAAGTAAACTATTTACATAGTCAAAGTTAATTTTGAAAATTCCTTAGGAAAGGGTACCACACTATAATTGATAATGCCCCTATTCTGAGTTCAGTGCTGCCAGTTTTTTCTTGAAAGTTTGACATTTCTTTCAGGGACCACCTGATAAAATACGGCTTATATACGGTTGGGTGTAAGGGTTACTCTTCATGAAACGTATGTACTGTATCTTTAAGTTTAAAAACCCACACCGTTCAGCTAACCTGTGCTCATGGAAGAACTGAGACCAGTGGCATGAAGAAGAGATTCCCATTTCACACTCAGTTCTGCTCATTGGGTATAGTGGTGGTCAGAATTGCCTGTAATATTTGAATTATTTCCCTTTCCCATGGTACTACACCATCCAACACATTTAATTGAATTCCCGTAAGGGAAGTACTCATTATGAATCCATTGTATAACCAGTTTCTGCCATGGGACAAAGTAATAAATATTGAAACTAAATTAGGAACTCATTTCCGAATTGTATAAAAGAAAAACATGGTAAATTGTTAACTTGAGAAGTCTGAATTTATCCCTACATCTTTAATCCCAGATGTACAGTAGAACATAATTTGAGGAACTTGCCATAATAACATAACTCAGAGAACCCACTTAATCAACTACTAAATTTTGAGAAAATTGCATTGTAAAAGTATGCAAAATGAGGAGTTTTAAACCAGTTTTCTCATTAAAAGCATGTATTCAGATTCCTAAGAGGATTTAAAGAGTGATGAGAAACAGCAAATAAGACATGGAGGAGTGAGGGTAAATTTTATTTGTACCCTCAAATATAGTGCCTGCATATGGAGGAAGAAGCATAAATGAAGGCTGTAGAATAGTTTGATAGAAGCCAAGATAGATGTAGGACGAGAGACTGTGGCAGAGGTAAAAGTCATGGCCTTGGAATGGATGGTAGTAGGCCTGATTAAGAGCATGGAGGGTCCAGACCTCCCGTTCCTTCGTGCTGCCATTTATAGGGTATAAGAAGTATATAGATTGTTAAGACCTGAAGGAAAGAATAGTATCCCTTGATAGTGACAGAATATGTTAATGCCATCTTTTATTCATAAGGTCTCAAAGATTTATCAAACTGAAAAAGAAAATAGGGAACATGCGATACAATTAATCTGCCAAAAGATCTTGAAGCATTTTTCAAAATATATTTTTAAAGAGAAGATAAATAGATAAGAAGATAAAGAAGATTCAAAACTATAAAAACATAAATTAACTGAGTTTAAGAGATTGACAAAATTTTGAGACTGGTAAATCATTCAAGCAATGTAAGTCAAACTTAGTATACCGAGTTTTATATTCATTGAAAAGACAGGTGTTATATTGTATGAATCTAAAGCATAAACCAGTATGCCTTATATAAATTTGCTATCTGTAGTGTCTCTGAATATGTATGCCAAGGACCTATACTTAACTGTGGTTGTTTTTATTCAGTCCCAGCAACCTCTGGAAGATCTTGATGCTCAGTTGAGAAGAACACTTAGTCCAGAGACTGTTGCAGTGACATCTGCAGTTGGTGTAAGTTTTGAAAATCTTGAACTCTAATACATTATAATTCTGGAACTTAACCTAGGTCATTACTAATACCTTTATCACCTATTCAGAGTCTGTTTGTTCCAGCCAACAGAAATAAGACAGATTGATGAAAAATTAACACTCATCCAGCAGTGTAACTATGGGAAAAAATCTGGTTTGAAAGATAGTCTTCTTGCCTCTGGTTAGAAGTGTACATAGGCCGATCCTATCGATTTTGTGTTCATGCTTTGGGGGAGGCTGTACTTCAGAATTTGCCTTCTCCTTTCAGGCTTGTGACACAATAATGTTCTGATTAAAACTACTCTGTGAATATCCTAGTTACACTCTTAAGTACCCCATGAAATTAACAAAGCAACATAGAAGAAGTAAGACACAAAATTTCTTAAAAATCTGTCTTTCTTTACATCAGACTTACTCTTAGGCTATTTTTTAAAAAAAACAAACAGAAAATTCCCTTGGATGTAAGTGTGTCTTTACATACACTATCTTTCTGCCCCTTTTAAAGACCAGAGGAAAGGTAGCAGGACAAACATTTAAGAATGACTGGAGCTAGAGATCTGTGGTGTCTGATTATGTGTTTTGCAGCCTGTGCCCACGGCAGCTCCAGCAACAGTTACAGAAGCAGGAGCACAGCCTCAGAAGGATGGTGAGAAGCATCTTCTTCCTCTCCTATTCCCTCTTGCAGTCCTCGCTGCCATTGATCAGAGACGTTACAGTTTCAAAGATACATTCTTGAGAACATAGATGTATATGAGACTCTTTTAAAGAACATTTTTATGTATTTCATGACTAAGGAGTGTTGATAATAATGTATAGAGCATGTAATAATATGGAAATTAATGACTCTTTTGTGTATCTTTTTTTAAGGGGGCACATAAGGGGTAATAAATTTCTTAGCATAAGACCTTATGTTATTAGGTAGGACACATCCTTGCTAAGAGTTAAGGAAATTCAGTCATATTTATAAAAGTTAGTTTGCTGGTAACCTCTTGGCTTTTGTGACACTGAGTATTTAGAGAGAGAGACAGGCTTCAAATAACATGGATGATAGAAATACAAATGTAAGATTTTGATTAATCAGTTTAAACATTTTTATTTCTGAAATCTTTAGAATTGGTCTGTTCATAAGTATGATGTCTTTATAAGGTCATATTTCCAACTTAATTTTATAAAACATATCAAAACCAAGAACTTAAATATTTTATTAGAATTTTTATCACCTGTGCATAGTCATAAGTTCCTATCAGCTACTGCTGTTCTGAAGTTTTATTGTGAATCTCTTTTCACCACATCAACAGTCCCACAGAACCTAGTAAATTTGAAATTTCTACTTTTTGTTACCTTTCCCTTCAGAATAATTTATATTTAAAAGTGACAAATAATTAAATGTTAGCTGTATTTATTCAATGTGATTTTGTTTCCTTAGCACATGTTTAATACTAATTTTCCCTTTTTATAATATCCATTCTCCTCAGCACCACTTGGCAAAAATGTATTCTTTGTATAACTATTAATGATTACCTGAATGCTCTTACTTCTTTCTGTCTTTCTTAAATGCCAACTTTTACTTAAAACTTATTTAAATTATTTCTAAACCAATTACATTCTGAAATGGCTCCCTCATTTTAAGAGAAGTGACTTGAAAATCAATGAAACAGACTAGAAAGTCTAGAAATGGACAAACCAAAAGAGAATGTAGAATGTGAAAAAGGTCGTCTTTCAAATCAGAAAAGGATGGAGATACTGCAATAAATGGTTTGGGACAAATGGACAGTTATCTGGAAAAAAGCACAGATCGCTAACCTAGACCAAAATAAATTCCAAATGGATCAAAGATGAAAAATGATATCATAAAATAGTACTGAAGAAAACATAACAGAAAAAAAGTTGTAACTGTCTAGGGTCAACAAACTTTTTCTGTCAAAGCCCAGACAGTAAATATTTTAGGCTTTGCTGGCCATGCAGTCTCTGTCACAGTTACTCCAATCTCCTATAGCCCCAAAGCAGCAGTAGACAATACATAAATGAATGAGTTCGGCTGTGTTCCAGTAAACTTATTTACAAAAACAAGCAGTAGTTTGAATTTGGTCCATGATTGTGGTTTGTTGATCCTGATACAGAGAAAAGTGTTTTTATATTTAATACCAAACCCAGACACAGTAATAGATTTAAGTTACTCTGCATGGGAAAAAAAAAAATGCCATTAGGTCCAAAGATAAATGAAAAGCTAGGAAATATGTATGTATGTATGTGTGCATTCATATCATAAAAAGGACTAGTTTTGCTAATATAAAGAGTTCCTATAAATTCAGCATGGACCAAAAAATAAGATACAAAAAAAAGAAACATAGACATGGAAATACTTAAGTTCCTTCATGATAACAGAAATCGAAAGTAAATGACAAGTGCTAGTTAGCATTTCTCATCTCTCATTTGCAAATTCAGAAGTTTAATTAGCTACACGGGTGACTTAGTACAGCCTCTTTGGAGATCAATTTAGTAATATCTACCAAAGTTTTAAATGGAAAAGATTCATCACTTCATTCTTAGGTATTTATTCCACAGAGCTCTAAGAAAATAGTCATTACAGCACTTTTACAATACTGAAATTCTGAATAACTTAAATATCCATCAGTAGAAGCTTGGTAAAAATACATACATTTTTAAATACATATAATGCATACATACTGTACAACACTATGCAACCATTAAAAAGAATGGGACATACGGAATGACAACTAAGATAAATCATTGAGTGCTGGTATACATCTGTGTAATCTCTAGAAAGAAAATGAAGTGACTGTCACTAGAGAGGACCTAGGTGGCTTTAAAGTTGCTCAAAACTGTTCAACAATGATGCCAACGCCTCTACTGTCCTGTTTGGAGATTTGGCCTACCTGTTGCTTAAACCTGTTTGCCAGAGCTGGTTTTCATTTAAAAATGGGTCTTTAATATCTTAAATGTAACCTCATCATCCCCATAAAATATTTATATCTTTGAGTTAAAGAATAAAATTAAGTTTTTAGTGCCTGTTAACCTTAGTTTTTATAGTATCTCTTAATGTTTTAGTTAAGCTGTGAAACTGTTTTGCTTGTATATAACTTTTATTCCTTCAAGTGATGCCATGTCATCTGTACATGTATACAAGGAAATGTAGAGGGTTGATGATAAATCTTGAGCCTTTGACAAGTTTTCAAAAACAATACAGTCTTTCATACTGAAGCTAGCTAGTAAGAGAGCAAAAAGCTGTTTCCCCTTTTTGCACAAAGCCTAAGGGGAAAGGAAGGTAAGCAAATTTTTCCTTGCTTCTAACTTTACTCATCTGATAAGTAGTTTCACTTTGCTGTATTTCTGGCCAGAGGGAAAAAGAGCTAACAAAAAGAGCATATGCTAAGTTATTTTCTTCCTCTCTGTGTTTGTTTCAGTTTCTCAAGCCACAGAAGGTCCTGGCATAGCAACTAGTTCAGGGACTGGTGTTTTTAAGATGGGGCGGTTTCAGGTAAGACCCTCATTTATCCTTGCTTTGACTCCCTTTTTGGAGGGGCATACATAATATAATTGGTACCTACCTTTTAGGACAAAATTGCCTATTTGATGATGTATTTCTTTTATATAGCACTTTATAGATCTTTATCATTTTTCTTTTTAAAATAATACATGCTAATTGAAGAAAATAAAGACTGTTTAAAACAGTAGAGTAGGTAGTCCTACTTTCTACCCATCCTCCCATCACCACACACCCCAGGATTACTTTTTGGGGTATATTTTCTTCCATTCCTATTATGTGTACTTGGGTGTATCTAAAATTGACCCTGCCTTTCCTCTGAATTCTTAATTACAGCCTTTTTCCCATCTAGTAATTGGTTTACCTAACCATTATCCTGTTGTCATTAGGTTGTTTCTAATTTTTACAACATAATAAACATCTTTGTATATAAAAACATTTTCCATATTTAGGATACTTTACTTACCATTAATTTCTGAAGTGAAAATACTGAGTCAGTATCAGGTGATAAATCATTTTGTTTTCTCAGCTTGTCCAACAAGTGAATATATTCTGGCTCTTACTATATTGTGCCAAGCAAGCTTTGAAAAATCATTGTTTTTACTGCTTTCACAGCAATTTTCTGATTATTCTCATGATTATTTCTCATTATTCTTAGGATGGAGATACTGTGTGATATTTTTCTCATTTGTAGAGGTTCTAAGGGTTTGTAGCTGGGCTGAGTTTGTGTTTATAACACATGGACAGACCAGGGCCAGGATCTGGATCCTCCTTTTAGTACCATTTAGTTGTGTTAATTTTTGAAGCTTAGCTGGCGCTTAACATTTATTGGATTTAGTCTTTGTAGTTTTTATTTACAAGCAGCCTTCCAAGATTCTATGACCTGTTGTTATTTATTATATTTTCACTAAGACATAAGTCTTAGTGCATAACTTGAGACGTGAAAATTAATCACTTATTTATTTAGTGTAGTGAGTCACTCAGAATCTACATTTAATCTATACAATCCAACAGACATACATTATTGTTCTATATAATGGTATTCAATTTATTTTCAGTCAAAGAGGGAGGGACTGTGTAAACAGATAATCAGCCTACTCACTGAGTGGGAAATAAGGTAGTTTTCTCTCTCTCTCTCTTTAATGATCCATTTTTTCTAAAAATTTAATACTGGAGATTTTGTTTGAAGTCTCACTGTGGTCTCTTTCCATCAGGTTTCAGTTGCAATGGATGATGTCCAAAAAGAGAGTAAAAGTAAGTCAGAAGATATAAAGTCTGTTCATTTTGAGTCCAGCACTTCAGAGTCCCCAGTGCTGTCAAACAGTAGCCCAGAGAGTACCCTGGTAAAGTCAGAGCCCAGTGGGATGGCCCTCCATGGCGTCTCTCCAGCTAGGCCTGAGAGTGCCCACCAGACTCCTGGCTTAGAAGCTGGGTGTCCCACCAAGGTCGGACGTTTTCATGTGACAACTACAGCAAACAAAGTAGGTCGTTTCTCCGTGTCAAGAACTGAAGACAAGATCAAGGCGAAGACAGAGGGGCCCGTGGCATCTCCTCCTTTTGTGGACTTGGAGCAAGCTGTTTCTCCTGTAATACCAAAGAAAGAAAAGCCTGAACTGTCAGAGCCTTCACCTCTGAACGGGCCATCTTCTGACCTGGAGGCTGCCTTCTTAAGTAGGGATGTGGATGAAGGTTCAGGTAGCCCACACTCCCCCCATCAGCTGAGCTCAAAGAGCCTTCCTATCCAGAACCTAAGTCATAGCCTTAGTAATTCATTCAACTCCTCTTACATGAGTAGTGACAACGAGTCAGATATTGAAGATGAAGACCTAAAGCTAGAGCTGCGACGACTACGGGAAAAGTAAGTATGTTTTCTTCTGTGAAAGAAGGTGGCAGAATTGTATTGAGACCCAGCTCCTGGTGCCTAAATTAGTATTCTTTTCAGTGCAATGTTTACATCTCATTTCTTTTAAAGAGAGGATGATATGCAAAAACTAGTTAAATTCTCATTAGATTTCTGGTATTCATAAGGACCCATAACATTTCTAGTTATAGAATTTCTTCGGCACCTTTGTATTATTGTTACCATATTATTGTTTTTAGTAATAGCACTTTTTACCATTGTTAACCTAATCTTAGCTGCTTACTAATCTACCTAATGAATCCAGTCATGGCACTGGGATGTAGATTATGTTGGCAGGTTTTGTCAGTCATACTCTACAAATTAGATCAGAGGAGCAAATTCAGTATTCTACATGTAACCTCAAAAGTCAGGAAATCTTTTTTTCTTAACACATCATCAGCCATTTGTTGTTAGCTAGGAGCTTGTTGGAATTTGGCTTGGATAATGGTGGCCAGCAAGATGAGATGACAAACTAAAATCTCAGGGTAGTATAAGTTACATTAAGTACATTTGTGAAAAAGATTCATGAGTAAGTAACTACCTGAATGGAGGTTAAAGAATATTGTTGTTAATTCTTGTTTAAACAAAAGTAGTTACAATATTTTTAAATTATGTTTGGTTATCCTTCATAGACATCTTAAAGAGATTCAAGACCTGCAGAGTCGCCAGAAGCACGAAATTGAATCTTTGTACACCAAGCTGGGCAAGGTGCCCCCTGCTGTCATTATCCCCCCAGCCGCCCCTCTTTCAGGGAGGAGAAGGCGGCCCACTAAAAGCAAAGGCAGCAAATCCAGCCGCAGCAGTTCCTTAGGGAATAAAAGCCCTCAGCTTTCAGGTAAAATGCCCTGGACCAGGTCATCATGGCTGTCCCTGTTTTTTTTCCGTCTCCAACTGTATATGTAACCTATTGAAAACTTAATTTTTGTTAAATTTCAAAGGGGTTGGCTTTCCTACTCTCGCTTCCTTGACTACTCCCCATATTTATAGTACCTCTCTTTGAGTTTGTGGGAATAGACTCAGTGAGTACAATGGCTTATCCCATTGTAATCCATATTACTCTCTACTGGTAGTCTTCATTTTTATAGTTCTTAAGGATAAACATTTAGCTCTGCCTGGTAATTCATATAACTCACATTTCACTAACCTTTTGGGCAGTTGGAAGAAAATACATTGTTTTTTCTTTAGTAAAGTTCATATAGGTTCTTCCTTTTTTTTTTTTTTTTTGAGAGGGCATCTCTCATATTTATTGATCAAATGGTTGTTAACAACAATAAAATTCTGTATAGGGGACTCAATGCACAATCGTTAATCAACCCCAAGCCTAATTCTCAACAGTCTCCAATCTTCTGAAGCATAACGAACAAGTTCTTACATGGTGAACAGTGCAAGGGCAGTCATATCACAGAAACTTTCGGTTTTGATCACGCATCATGAACTATAAACAAGTCAGATATGATTATTCATTTGATTTTTATACTTGATTTATATGTGAATCCCACATTTCTCCCTTGTTTTTTTTTTTATAATAAAATGCTGAAGTGGTAGGTAGATGCAAGATAAAGGTAGAAAACATAGTTTAGTGTTGTAAGAGAGCAAATGTAGATGATCAGGTGTGTGCCTGTAGACTATGTGTTAATCCAAGCTAGACAAGGGCAACAAAACATCCACGGATGCAGAAGATTTCTCTCAAAATAGGGGGGGTGAGGTTCTAAGCCTCACCTCTCTTGATCCCCAATTTCTCACCTGATGGCCCCCCTGCAACTGTGCCTGTCTTAGGTTGTTCCTCCCTTGAGGAATCTTACCCGTCTCTGGCTAACAAGTCATCTTCCGGGGCCATACAGGGAAATGTAAAGTTGGTAAGTGAGAGAGAAGCACTATTCTTTGAAAAGGTTAAGTTTTTACTTCTTTGCATATTAATGCCCTGTGGCTTCTATGCCCAGCATTTGTCTTGAGGTGTCTTTACCACTTGGAAGAATTATGTTACTCAGTAATTTTCTGTATGAGGCACGAATTCTACTAAAGGGCTGTAATTAGGAAGGAAGAAGAAAAGCTATAGAAGTAGCAGACGGAAGAAAACATGGGAAGATTGATTATTTCTTTGACATAACTTCTTGTAGAGTAACATAAGCATGTATAGGTTTTAACAAACTACTAATTAAATTGCATACACACATTAACAGAATAGGAATACAGATACATAACAAAAGCAGACCTACAATTACCAGCCATATCCAGTGAAGTAGGTTCTTCCTTTTAATGAATGAATTGGTCAAAATTGAAACTGGGATGAATATAAATTTCATACAGATATTTGGGTATATCTTAAGGAGTAATTTCCTTGATTAAAGTTTTATTTCATTTATCTATATTGGAATAAAAAACTTGCTAGTTGTTGTAACCAAAGAAATAGAAAATCTAAGTCTATACTTCATATTTGCTCTTCAGGTCTAATAGAAATATAGTGGAGATCAGTTGCAGACTTCTTGGCAGCTTTCTGTTATCTGGAAGCTTTCAGAAACGCAGACCTTTTCTCTAGCACATTAAAACCAATTCATTAGTAGAGATGTGATTAAAAAGGATATCAGCTCATTCAGAGTGTTGATCCCAATTTTGACTTACTTTTTTGAGTCGACTTCTGTTTCACTAGTTACTAGGGAACGGAGCCGTTGGCCAGTTTTAAGACACTTGGCTAGCAATGAGAACTACCTACAAACAGTAATTTTAAATGCACATTACTCTGTAGTCATCTACATCCTTTTGACACCTCTTTTGTATTTGATCTGATACATGCTTACAAGACACAGAGAATGCATACCAAGCCAACTTGTATTGTGATCCAACTCATTGTTTTAAAACAGAGTAAAAAGCACTCATAAACTTGTCAAATGAAATTCCTTGTATCTACTACATGTTCTAGTTTTCTTATGCAGCTCAGACTTTAGAACCCTCTAGGTTATCTAAACCTGAAACTCCTTTAGGGTAGTTTCCTATAGCCCTATTGTCTGTTGATTCTCATTCATTCCTCACTTCCCCTCCTGTTAGTGAGGATTATACCTTTCGGCCCATTAATAATAACCCAGTGGGACAAACCAGAGGAATAAGAACAGTGCCTGTTAAGTACATTGGGGAAACTGTACATGTTGCCACATACCACTTTATCTTTTGGCAGGTAATCTGTCTGGACAGAGTTCAGCTTCAGTCTTGCATCCCCAGCAGACCCTTCACCCTCCTGGCAGCATCCCAGAGACTGGGCAGAGTCAGTTGTTACAGCCCCTTAAGCCATCTCCCTCCAGTGACAACCTCTATTCAGCCTTTACCAGTGATGGTGCCATGTCAGTACCAAGCCTTTCTGCTCCAGGTCAAGGTAAGAAATCAAAGCAATCATCATCTTCCAAAAATATTAAGATGGAGACTTTGCCATGTCTGTAACAAAAACCTGATGGTTATCTTCTTGCTAAGGTAGCTTGGAAGATCAGCCAACCAGAAAACAGCCTGTATATTGCCCACTTACGGATGTTTTGGGTAGAAAGGGGAAGGTGGGTGATGATTAGATTAGGCAGGGTCATTACTCCCATCAGGTGGAATAGCTTTTTTCAAGGGATTAGTGCAAAAAGTTATACCTGCGCCTATATAAGGATATAACCAGGTTGATGACTTGTTTGGAATTTGGAACTAAGGCTTTAATACTAGACTGAGATTTCCTGGACCAAATTCTAAGGTGTTGCAGCAGTTTCCGAAGGCTCACTGCATTTACTTAGCCAGTGTGAACTTTTTAGTTTAGAAGTATGGGAATAGCTTGCTAAGGTAAATAGCCCCACACTTCAGTTTTTTATCCATAATCTACTGTCCAAATGCAGTTTTGTTTACTAATGATCATTCAAAACATTCCTGTACAAGAAAGAACTTCTAGTAACATTAGAACAGCAATTGAAAGGACGTGGGTGGGAAAAAATGAGAGGAAGTCCAGATGAGTAGCTCTGGTGCTTTTGGCAAAATGTCAAAGAAACTGAAGATTAGACTGTCTCTTCCCAAGATGAATGCCTGTGCGTGGTAAGCGCACAGACTTGCTAGTATTATTCCCCCTGGAAGAGCTTCAGCGTTTTGCAGATGGAGGAACTTGAGGCCTAGTATTTCCCATCCTGCATATCTGACCTGCCCTAGAAGCTTGTTCTTCTATGTGCCATCTTAGTGCATTTCACCATTCCAGCCTCGAGTTTCTAACATCTTGTAGTTGTGTTCTGTCTCTTCTCTCTCTGTTCTTCCCTGTTTTCCCCCTCTCACAGGCTGTGCGAAGTTTAACTGTGCATCTGAGCAGGTGACATTCAAACCTGGTGGCAGGAGGACCCGATTTCTGAGTACGCCCTGCTTGGCTCTTTGTGTGTAACACCTTTACTCCTTCCTTGTCCTTGTTTTTCTGCTGCTTGGATCTGTTGTTTCATGCAGTCCATTTTCATTTGTCTCTTATCATCTACTCAGTGGCTTTGCTCAACTACTATTACCCTCAGAAGTTTGGGTCTCTGTTAATTGTGATGATGTAGAAATAATAGGTGTCTATACACTTCAAAATAACTTCCTGGTAGAATTGCTTCTTCATTGATCTGGGACAGAGGGTAGATAAAATGTCAAGACAGTATAGACTGCTGGGTCATATTTAGACTAGCAGAAGTTGAACGCCACAGTCCTTTCAGGACAATCCCTTGCTCTGGCACTAGAAGTAACAAAACATCTTGACCATTGATGCACTTAATCCTAGCAGTAAGTAAAAGTTACACCCTATTTCTCTCTTCTTCTCCAGAGTAGGTTGTAATCTTTTTTAATTCTCAATAAAGCCTAACCATCTATCATTTGAAAAGATGTTAGAATCTCTTCATTATATCCTTTCACCACCACTACCCCCCTCATAAAATTAGTAGTTCAAAAGGGGTTTCACTGCAGTTATTCTGATAAAGTATTAATTTTATTAAAGACCGAAGCCCAGTACCTCAAGTGAAAATGGTCTTTTTGACATGATTACTGGGATTTCCCAGCTTTCTTGAAACAAGACACGTTAGCAAGCCACCCAACCTCTCCAGCCCATCTTCCCCACACGTGAAGTGAAGATGATGCCTCTCTCCTAGGGCCATTGTACAAATCAAACAAGGTCATGTGCACAGAAACAGCACCTGGGAAACACACATCATTTCCCTCTGACTAGCCAGTGCCTACCTGCCACACAGTAGGTAGTCAGTAAATGTATATTGAAATGAAAAGTTTAAAAAAGTAAGTCCCGAGTAGAAAGCTTTGGTTAGAGTTTGTATAAAAATCTTCTCTCTTAAGGTCTCAAACTTCTGATGTGGTTATTGAAGTACTTTTTAAATGCATGTGCTAAGGCCATCATTGTTTCGAATGTGGTTCAGAGGTCCTTGTGCCTCATATATCACTGCTAGTCCAGGGCTGTTTTAAAAAGGTGGAGGTGGCAGGCATTACCCAGTTTGGTAGTTTTCCAGGCATGTGTGATTTTTTAAGCACTCAGATCAATGACTTTTCTGTTTAGAGTGGCTGGACCAAGCATATTGGCACCTTGACACTTAGAAAAGCATTTAATTTGTATGTCCAGCTAGAAAGATGAAAAGACATTAATAGTAGGAGACAGATGTTATGAAGTAGACTGACATGTCAGGCCTCTGTTACACAGCTTGAAATGTCTGAGAGGGAAGGAGAGCCAAGGCCTTTTTGTGAAGAATACATAATGTGACAGGTGCCACTTCCAATTAGTTAAATCAACAAATCCCCTTCACATTCTTAAAGGCAGGTAGTATTAAACTGTCGTTCAAATGAAAGTGGTTAGAAATACTAAGTTTTATTACTTCCTTTTGGGTCAACACCCTACATCTGTTGAAGGCATATACTGTACATCATATAAGCCTTGGTGAACAAATCTAGAAAGGCAGATATAAACCAAATATGCAAAGAAAACAGGTACTTATATGTGTAGGGTCTTAACTAGTTTCAGATACATTATTCTGTGCTCTCAAAATAGATAATGGTTTAGAAGCACGGCTTGGCTTTAATGCTTTATTTATGTTCAAAAGTTGCTTGTTTTCCACATAGGTTTAAGGATTTTTCCAGGGGAAAGGGGTTAGTATGTATGGCTAGGATGTGAAATATATTGGCCAATTTAAATTAACTTGAAACTGTAACAATGGTACTACCAACTTACTATGGTAGAATTGTTAATGTATTTAATTGATTGCTTTTTAACAACCCAGCAGGAGAAACAGAAAGTGGGACAGGGTCAGTGGAAAGACTGCTTGGGTATTTGAAATTCAAGCAGTGAGACCTGAGAGATTTCATCCCAGAACCTAAACACAGGGCACAGGATACTCTCAGATACAGAGATTGGATGCGGAAACTCAACTTGTGTCAGCCAGGTACCACAGTCCATCAGATAAAACAGCCAGGAAGATAGAGCCTGTAGAACTGGAGCTGTGGCAAGGGCTCCCAGGTCCTACCGTCTGTCTCCCCTCCTGCTTTCTCTTGCTGGGACTGATGTGCTGTTTGGAGATTCTAAATACTTACACTGATGTTTCTGAATCTTTAACACATTGCTCTCTCTTTGTGCTTCAGGGAAGATGGTGAAAAAAGTCTGTCCTTGCAACCAGCTCTGTAGTAATTATCTTTTCTTTCTGTTAATTTTGGCCCTTGATTGCAAAGCCTGTTTTCCATGAGTTATTTGAACCCTGAAGCCTCACAACTCCCTGATTCCCAGCTTCCATCCGTCCAGACTGTTCCCTTTTCTAATTTATTAGTTAACATGTTTGATTGCTGACCACTGGCTGTCCTTCTGGATTGGAAATCACCTCATAGTTCTCTCAGTGATGACCCCCTGTGAGCCCAGCTCTGTGGCATTTAGGGGTTGATGATGCCCAGTTAGTGTAGCGAGGTCAGAGATCTCCTTTGGAGAGTCCTTAAGTCAGCAGCTGTGTGCCGGCACTGTTCCGCCCACTGGAAAATCAGCAGTCACCAAGCAGACAAAAGTTCACGCCCTCACGTCATAGTGAGGTGTCTGGCAGCACGGTGAGGACAGAAACACTACTTTGTAGAGTTTGGCTTCTTAGACTGGTGATTTCTCATTAAAGTGCAGACAGTTCAACAGCCCAGCAGGCCACCTAGAGGGTCAACCAGAAAACTATACTTGGGATCCTGGGCAGTAAATTGTGGCTCATAGCAGGTTATTGTTCCTAGGATCTGGTGGTGTGGGGAAGTGTGTTATAGCAGCAGAAAATCAGTAAGTGGGCTTTTGGTAGTAAAGCATACACTACTTCTCAGAGCTCTTCAGAACTGGGGAAGGTATAGAGGCCAGTCAGTACATTCTCTGGAAGGTAAGCAGCGTTCTCAGAAATACTTGTATGACAAGTGTTCTTAAACACTTTCCTACTAAAATAGACTAAATGCAACCCATTATCCTAGCTTCTGTGGGCAAGTCAACTTTTCCCAGGAATTAATTACTGATCAGAGGAGGCTGAGTTTGTTTGCTTTTTAATGAGAAAGCCTGTTTTCAGAAGCCAGAAGAAGAAAGTTAACAGTATAGTTGAGTGTCCCCCCGTGGTATAAACCCCATTTTCAGAATCTAATAGTGTGTAATAAAGATGAAAATGAAAAATGAAAGTTGGTTAAAAGGGGTCCTCACAGCACCAAAGGCGATTACGTGAGACTAGGGGGGTGGGACTCCCAGCATGAGCTCCTCGTGAGCGTGAGCAAGCAGCTCCACCTGCGCTGGGCCTGGCGTTTGGCTTGTGGCCGCTCTGCTCACTGTGATTGTCTCACTCATCAGACAGGGTGACAGTCCTCGTGCATGTGACGTGTTTGCTTTCTGGATTTCATTGTCATCTCGGCTGCCACCCTCACTGCCTGTGCTCCCCCCTCCACCACCGCCTCACTCTTACTCTCCTAGGAAGGCTGTTTCCTGTGCTGCTGTCCTGGGCCCCCTGGCCTTCTTGTGCCTCAGGGGTCTCACTCACCCCTACACTGTGTGTGGGTAGCGACCCCTCGTGGCTCCCGCGGGCACTGAGAGCTTCTGCCCACACCGCAGAGTTCTGGGTTTGCCTTAGTGGTGAGAAGCATGTGGCTTTCCTCACTCTGCAGCTGTACCTCAGAGTTAGCTGTTACTGCAGACATGCTTGTGGGTGCCATTCCTTGGGAGGCAGCTGCACGCTTGATACCAGCAGCGGATCACATGGGGTATTTAAATGGCAGAGCTGCTTCAGGCATGCTGCTGTGCTCTGGGGCTGCTTTGACCTTGCAAGCAGTGGGATTTGTGCACTTGTTTAGATCCCAGCAATACTTGGATATCTGAAGGCCTAGTGGCTCACAACCTACTTTGGTAGCTTTTACTTATTCTGCAGCCAATGTGAGATCTGGTAAGAAAGTGGGGGGTGAGGGGAAAAAAACAAGACCATGACTCTTCTTTCCCTCTTCCCCACAACTTGCCGCTCGAATAATCCTCAGTGTGCCCTCCGGCCGAGCCGAAACCAGGCAGGACACAGACTCCTTCCTTCCCTCTCATCAAGCCATAGAAATAGAATTCCTTCATGATGACCTCAAAGCTTCCCGCTCCCCCTTCTTTACACCCGCCTCAGCTGGAATGTTCCTGATGCTTCCACATGAGAGTGCTTGCTCTTTGGGAAGAGGGGGGAAAGAGTAAGAATCCTTGACCCCGTTGGACCTGAAGTCATCTTCAGGAAAATCGTGTCTTCCTGGAGTTGAAGGTTCAGGCTCAACATAGAGAACCTTCCTCATGAGTAGTTTTGGTCTTTACTCAGGAAATTGAGAGAGGTTGAAGACTTAGTTCCACCTCTCCCAAAGTTTATGTTTACAAATTCATGCTTATGGGTCCAGGTGAAAAGTTTTTTGAAAAGAACATGGTCTTTCTCATAACACCTCTTTCTGTTGAAGAAGGGCTAACGACTATGGCAGTGCCACCTGCTTTGGGAACCCCATCTTTCCCTGGGCCAAGCACCTATCTTTGCATTCCTTTAGCTCAACTCAATGCTCAAGAATCCTCTTCTTTTGCCCTACATTCCACAATATTCTAGAGCAACTCACCTCATTGGCCATACCGCAGAGCCCTCAGCAGTGTGCCCTGGGACCGGAGTACTAGCAGGGCTCCAGGGGGGTCTGTGAGGGGCAGAGGGGGCCCCCCCTCCCTTTGCACCTGCCAGTATACCGAGTTGTTGAGCCTCCTCTGCAGCTCCTGAAGAGAATCTGTTTTCATTACCCTGTGATGCCAAATACTTGGCTAAACAGACCTTGGGACTTTCCTGTCTTGCATGGCTTCTCCGTTCATCCCCTCCCCATTCAGTGGCTTGCCATTCATCATCCTGTAAAGTTTTCTCTCTTCCTGAAGTTACAGCCCATGCTCTTTGTCATGGTTACATTCTCTTGCTCCTTCTAACTCTAGGGACCAGCAGCACAAACACCGTGGCGGGAACAGTAAACAGCCAGGCAGCCCAAGCCCAGCCTCCTGCCATGACGTCCAGCAGGAAAGGCACATTCACAGATGACCTGCACAAACTGGTAGACAACTGGGCCCGAGATGCCATGAATCTTTCAGGCAGGAGAGGAAGCAAAGGACACATGAATTATGAGGTAAATGTTCCCTTTTTGCCATTTTTCCCATTTGTTATAGCACCACCTAGCACACATCTGAATCAAGAGATGATGTAAACAACCTAGGCTAGTGAACTTTATACTTAGTAGCTCATGAATTTTAACACTTTTTGAAAAACAAGACAAAAATCATCCAAGTACCCTTTTACTTCTCCCCCCCTGAGTCCCTAGCTCCCTGCTGGTCAGCTCAGTTCTTCTTCCCTTTTTCTTCAACACCCTGGACTGGACACACAGACACAAAGTAGCATGAGCAGACACTGCCACTCCCAACCAGGAGTTCTCACCCTGATTTGATGAGCGTAGAGCCAATAATGGAAGATTCTGTTTTGGCTTTTGTTTCACTGTACCTTCTAAGATACAGTCCCAGTTCTAGAACTGTATTTTAGTACCACCCATTTCACACCCATGTGTGTTCTACCCACACAAAACTTTACATGTAGTTGTTTTGTTTTCAGGGCCCTGGGATGGCAAGGAAGTTCTCTGCACCCGGTCAGCTGTGCGTCTCCATGACCCCAAACCTGGGCAGCTCTGCCCCCATCTCTGCAGCATCAGCTACCTCTCTAGGTCACTTCACCAAGTCTATGTGCCCCCCCCAGCAGTACGGTTTCCCAGCTCCCCCGTTTGGGACTCAGTGGAGTGGGACAGGTGGTCCAGCACCACAGCCGCTTAGCCAGTTCCAACCAGTGGGAACTGCCTCCTTACAGAATTTCAACATGAGCAGTTTGCAGAAATCCATCAGCAACCCCCCAGGTTCCAACCTGCGGACCACTTAGACCTAGAGACATTAACCAAGTAGATTCAGGGGCAGGAGGTAGAATGCTGAGGGGTGGGGGGAGGGGGGAAGTAGCCTACATACTAACTTCTAGTGCTGCATATAACTGGTTATTTCCTGCCAGAAATGAATGTGTTTAATGTTGCTTAGAGAGCCCTCAGAGTGAAGAGTCACCCTCCCCCCATCCCATTTATTGGCGGGGACAAGAAGAAAAGAGCAGCTTTCTCATGATGGGGCAGCTTCAAAATATGGTTTCCTATTTATCTGGCAATGGTGAGGGCTAGGAAGGAACCGTGGCTCAGGCTGCCAGAGAGCTCAGCGGAGAACTAAACCTCATCCGTGTTTTCAAATGGGTGGAGCTCTTAATTTTAAAAGGTACCCACCCCAAATCCCTTATTCCCTCACGAACCTAAGCCTCAAGACAAAAAAATAATGGGCACCTCTTCTACCCTCTCCCCACCACTTTTTTTTTTCTTTTTCTTTTTTTTTTTTGCTCTTTAGAACTCAGTGAAAAACACCAGGGGGCTGAGGTTTCAACTCTTTCTTATGATAGGTCATTAGTGCTTTAAGCAAACATTAGCAGCTCTGACTGCAGCATTAGCGATTAGGAAAAAAAAAAACAAGTTCCCTGTGGACATGTAACTTTGCCATCAGTTTTGATGTGGAAACACTGTGATATATAAATGTTGTTGGACAACAGTAGTTTTAAGAGTAAAATATGAAAGGTTTAAAAGGTTGAAAAAAAGCTCTATCCTTTACTTATTGAGACACTTTAACTTTTTCCTTTGTATTTCCATTGTATTAGATAAATAAATGTGAATGTAAAATTGTATACAATACTGTACTTGAATACTTCTGTCTCCCAGTATTGCTTGCTGGATATCTTAGTGCCTTGGACTTCTATTGCTTCTGCCATTAGCATCAAATTCTCATCAGACCCCAGATCAGTAAAAGGAATGTGGAAGGAACTCTCAGGTCCATGGGACCCCAGCAGGGACTCACACCAAAAGGAAATTGAAAGTATTTTTTCTTAAGTCATTAAATTTTGTCTAGAGCAGGTGTAAGAGAGGCAGGGTGGGAAGTTAAGTTGACATCAGTGGTTGAAAGCAGATAAGCTCTGTTCAGGAACAGTGAGGAGGGTGTTGTCACAGAATTGGGCAGTTTGAAGACGAAGGGTGGTGTTTGATAAAGTGAAAAGAAAAAGACTGTAAAGAAGAGAGCAGACTTGTCTTGAAGATACAAGAAGCCTGGCCAATGGATGCAACAAGCCTTACTTGAGCTGGGCTTGAACAGATGAGACCTAGAAGAAATGGCTGAACGCAAAGGAAGGGGGTGGGGCCTGTTTTTAAGTTGGGGGACGTGATGGTACAGGTGGAAAAGTTGCTCTAAGAAAAACTGGCTTGCTTTCCTCTTATTGCAGATGTACATGCATTCCTCAGCTTGGGGTACCCATTTTGTGGAAAGTGAATCCACATCTGAAGGAATGGTTTGTGGGAGAGAACGCTTTACTCCTGTTCTTCCTTAGGATGTCCATTGGTTGCGGGATCATAATCTATTGTGCCACCTTTGTTTCTAGAATTGGAACTAATCTAATTTTTCATAAAGCAAATATTCCCCTTAAGTGAAAATTGCAACCAGCCAGTATTACTTATTCATGCACCTAGTTGTCCGGCATAGTTCTGCTACTTTGAGGGCTTCGAGTACTCTCCTAATTGGCCACCTGTCGGATCCCTGTTCTTACTGAAGATAAGGAACAAAGCCAGGACTCTAATTCTGGATGCTGCTTCTCTTGACTTGAGTTGGGGAATTGACGTATTTCCAACCTCTCACCCACTCCAGGGGTGCAGCCTGGGAACCCCCGCAAGCAGGATCCCAGGTGGTGTCCTGCTGCTCCTCCAGGGGTCCCGTTCTCTTCACGAAGTTAGCCAAGGCCTTCGAGGTGCAACAGGAGCCAAAGGTTTCAGAAGGTGGAAATGAAAAGAGCGGGGGTTCTGAGCCCTGTTCAGAATTGTTTACTTATTTATTCTCTGCTTATAATTCTTGGGTAGATGGTCAGAGTAAGGATAGAACAAAGAAGGTGCCAAGTGAATGAGAAACAGGCCACCTAGGACAGATCAAACAGTATACTTCTACCAGAGGAATGAGGGAACCAAATGCAGCACGTTACTGTTTGGTGGTTATTTTGGTTTAATAATTTTGGAATCTTTCCCCTCACACACAAAAAATAAGAACTGATTTTATTTACTATTCATTATTTTTCCCTCCTGTGGATGAAATAACTGAAGCCTAGAGAAATGAACTAGTGCTACTGAACTGTTTAAATTATTTTTGTGTTAATAGTACACGTTACTTTTCCACATTAAAAAAACTTTCTGAATTAAATGTTTTCCTTACATTATTTAACAATGTACTGTTTAAAAAAACAAACTGAATCCAAACCCTGGGGGTTTCTCAGCAGCCGTTACTTGTACATTTTGCACTAACTCTGGGTGTTGTGCTTCTTGTGAGATGGCGCTTGTGCTTCTTTGTAACCTTTGTAGACTTATTTAATGAAACCATTCAATAAACCAAACTTGCTTTTGTTGAGCTGTGGGTTTTATTTCCAGCAAATTCCTTTTTCATGATCTTAGCTCGGTTTTGAGTTGTGCATAATTTATAACTGGATTCTTAACTCCACAAAATTTTTCAGTGGCACTTCTGACCTGAACTAAGATTATGCTGCAGAGCGGAAGATAATAGTTTCTCTGAGGAAAATGGTACTGTTATCAAAATCAAAAGATGAATACATAGCTGAGTGTGCAACAAGAGGCAGCGTACGAGGGAAGTCAGGGCTAAGCCGCTGCTCACCGCCTTCCTGGGCTTTGGGACTCCTTGCCTCAGGCTCACAGCTTCCCACAAACAGGTCTGTGACCCCAAAATTGACAAAAGCCACTGCTTCAAGATGATTAGATAAAAATGCGGTCCAAAACATCCCATAAAAAGTAACATGGAAACTCATTTGGGGGGAAAAGCAGCTATGAGAAAACAATTTATGTTGAGGTGGGTTATATTTCACATCTCAAGTGAAGAAATATAAACACTGCTTGAGGATTTATTTTGCGTTCTTAAAATGCCCTTTCCTTGATCTTAGATCATTACTTCCTTGATCAAGAAAAAATGCAAGACATTGTAAATCTATGAACAAGATTATCATAGAAGACAACTGCAACCTGGACTGAAGCAAAGCAGTGAACCACCACAGCGTTTGTTCTTGGCCGGCTGCCCAGAGCTCACATGGCTGGGCTCACATGGAGCCCTAACATGCAGCATGCAGTGATGCAATGGAGACAGTTGTTCAAGTTGTTGCTCAGCAGTAGTACGGCTTCTACTGCTTGAGGGCAAGTAGCCACTGGTGATCCCTAAAATATCTATTACTATAATAGCCTAAGAATAAATAGTGAAGACCCTCAAGAGCCAAGAGAAGGCACCTAAGGTCCCCAGAGCCTCCCCACTGCAGTGTGTGACCAGCTTTTTAAAAGTGCTTGCTTTCCAGCTGCTCAGCTTCCTGTGCAGCAGGCTCCAATTGTCAGCTCTTCTGTTGAAGTTGAGACTGAAGCAAGGTAAATCCTTGGACATAAGGCTTATTCCCTAGAAACAATTTCATGACTAAAAAGTCATTTCCGAACATTCCTTTGTGATAGTCCCATGTGTGACCTGATCCTCAATTAACATGGTCCGCTTTCCTTTTCTTCGTGTCCTGGTTCTTCCTATAGGAATCACAGTTGCCTGTGGAAGAAAAAAAATCATTAAAATACAGCTGCCTTGATTTTAAGATGACTATTTGGGAGGCAGGTGGTAATTTGTGTTAGCCATTCTGAATCAGACTGAAAGCCCAAGATGAACTGTCATGAGAAGGACAGATCCCTGCTAACAACAGTCATGATGGACCTGCTTTTAATAGGAAAAAAGCTCTTTAATGCTTAAGCTTCCCATCACCATCAAGAGCTAAAAAGGAGTTACACCTCTGGACAGGACCCTAAATGAAAAGTTCTGACTCTTAAACCAATTATTTTCTGTTTTCTATTTTCTCACACTGCTATTCCTCTATAATGATTCTATCCGACTTCCTAAAATGCAATAGCTCTCTTCCTTTAAAATTTAACTCAAGTTCTCCAATTTCTGTTTCTAAACATTTTTCTACCTGTTAGGTTCTGGTTAACGTCATCAGTTTGGAGGTGCCAGGGTCCAGGTTTTGCTTGTGGATTCCGGTGGCAAAGGCTCTGTGGGTCCCTGTTCTGGGCGACCATCTGGTTCTCCAGGACTGGTGTGGCAGAGGTCTGGTGTTGCTCTGATTTAGACAAGGGCTTGGCAACAACGTTCCCTGCATCCTGAGCCATATTCCACATTTCAAGATTGGCTAGAAGAACAGAACACAGAAAAATGAAGCCTCACTGAGTGTTCAACACATGGGGCGTGCTGGGAAATCTGTTCCTAAGAAATTCCATGTCACAAACGGACTTTTGACAGTTTTGGGAATGTTTCCCCTAACCTTTAAAAGTACACTGAAACTTCTCTTGATTAGGGCAACAGGGGAGCTGAATGTATGCTATTATCAGTCAGAAATGCCATCAACGCATTTTGGGCCCTCTTTTCTCCTAAAACTCCATGGGACAATAAAAGATGCAAATGCAGACTTTGTCCCTCTTCTCAAAGACACAGGCACCCTCATTTGTTGTGCTCAGCTGTATTGTGTTCTGCAGATACTGAGTTTTTCTACTCATTGAAGGTTTGTGTCCACCCTGCATCAAGCAGGTCCAGCAGCTCCATTTTCCCAACAGCATCTGCTCACTTCATGTCTGTCACGTGGGTAGTCCTAGTGGTGTTTCAAACGTTTTCATCATCGTGTTTGTTACTGTTACGTGGTCAGTGATCCCACTCACTGAATGCTCATCTATGATGGCATTTTTTAGCAATACTGTATTTTTTAAATTAAGGTATGTACTTTATTTAAACATAATGCTATTTGGCACTTGCAGACTGCAGTACAGTGTAAATAGCTTTTATATGCACTAGGAACCAAAGAAAGTTCATTTGACTCACTTGTGATATTCACCACATTGCAATGGTCTAGACCAAGCCCACGACATCGCGCAGGTTTGCCTGTATTTGTGACTGCCAAAAACACGGCACAGTAACTTAGAGGCATTTCGTAGGTATTTACTGATTGATACACAAGTCATCCTTTAGCTTCTGCTGACCTGCAAGGAAGTCTTCCTCCGGGAGCGGTTCTGGAACAGCAGCTACGGGAATGCCGTGCTTCACAGGCACCGGCAGAGCTGCTGTGGTTTACAGAGGGGACAAGGGCACAGAAACACATAACTAACCTGCCGGGGAGCTGCCTGGCGTCACACTGGTTCTCAGCACAGCCAGAACTGAACATGCCTGAGTCCGTCCTACCTTCCCATCTGTATGAAGTTAAAAACACTATATATTTTTCTCCTCACCAAATTGGGGAAAAAAAACAGAAAAGTTTATTCCTCCTTTAGCAGCAAAAACAGAAGGGTTATTAGAAGCCAGTTATTACTTTTTAAAGCTATAACCCTTGTTCAAACAAAATCTTGAGCAGAAATTCACTATGTAAAACCAATATAAATTGTCTGGCTAGGGATAGGGATACTGTGGGCGGGGGGGCACTCCTCCACCCTTCTCTCCAGGAGCTTCTGTGACGGGTGGGAAGCTACAGATCTAGAATATTCTCAAGAACATACCCAGGAAAGCTGGGATTGTTTTTCCTGTTTCAGCCTGTCTATGCTGAGCGAATGAATATTAGCGAGCTAAACATGAAGCAAGTCCTCTATGATGATCTGATAATTCTTAGGGAGAAGCTGGGCAAATACCCTGTCGGCCTACAGTAAGCCCTTTCTGGGAGAGACAAAAATCCTCTGGGAGAGACAAAAAAATCTCTACTACAGCTGCTGAACCTGGACTCAAACTAAAATTCATGGATAAGTAATTGCCAAAAGCTCCCCACACCTTCAGCTCCAATCTTGCCTTATTCAAACAGCTCAGAAAGGCTTTCTCATACAGAGCGCGCCAAAGTAAACGAAGCCAGTCATATACCCTGAGATTCCTAGTTCTGGACTATGTCAATGCCCATTTCCTTCCCCCCAAAAGATGAGTGTCTATAAACAAGGAAGTGCACAGCAGGATTTCACTATCCTAGTGTATTGGGCCCCTCCTGTGTGCTGTTCTAGCCAGGGCTCAGGAGCCCCGCCCGGCCGCCTTCCCCACCACAGTGGCCCCACCACAGTGGCCCCGCCCAGGGCCTTTGCTCCGCCCTCCTCACGCCCTGACCCTTCTCAGCTGAGGGCGCAGGCGGGTGAACTTGCTGCCGTAGCTCCATTTGCTCTCGAAACCGCTGCTGCAGCTGTTTCTGCCGGAGTTTCCGCTGGTAGGTAGAGCAGCTCTGCACCGCGGAGGCTAGGCTTCTGCGGCAGAAGAGCAACAAGGTGGGCGTGAGCTTCCAGTTAACGGGGAAAACGACATGCGGTTTTTGAGGGGGCAAGCACACCAAGCCGCTGGCCGCGCAGGTAGAAACGGAGGTACGCAGAGCATGTGGGAAGGAGCAGAGAGGGAGGGAACGGGGCCCCATACCGGGAGCCGTTGTCCTTGTTCCCCTGCATCACCATGTGGGGGTCATCCGAGTGGCTTGGTCTGCAAGGGGAAGTCACCCCTGGTGCTTTTGGGGGTCCCAGAGTCTCATTCTGTTGGCAGCTGCTGTATCTCGCTCGTTCCACAGATGGTTCAAAATCTTGTCGCTTTGCTTTAGTTAAATCCACTTCCAGCGGCAACTAGTAAGGGATAAAAGGGGAAAATAACTCCCTCCAGTTCTTTCCCCTCCCTTTCCTTCCCCCGCTTTAAAGATCTAGATTCCACAATCCTCTACCCATCAACCCCTCTAAGGTCCTGAGATGCTTACACAAAGGATCCACAACATCAAGAAATATTTTAATTTTTATGAGTAGAACAATCTCACTTTCTGCTTTGTGCCATTCTGTATTGTTTTGCTAAAAAGGAATCTCAGTTATGACTCAGAGCAAATGGTCTTAAACTGTGATTTGAATCTTCACTCGTTTTTTATGGAAATTGTTATAGTCTTCGCAGAGACCTGCACCTTCTCAGCCCTTTCTGCCAGCACTTCCCCTGCAAGGACAACACGCATGGCAGCCTCGGGTTTGCTGAGGCGTGACTGCATCCTTCCAATGACAGGAAGGGGAAGCGCTGAGAGAGGCTGCCGACCAAGGCTGTAGGGGGTCTCCCAGTAGGGGCCGTTCCTGCATCTCTCCAAGTGTGAGAAGTAGTGACTGTGTCCTTCGTGGCACAGGGCAACACATTTTATTTCTAGGCTGCGAACACTACAGAAACCCAGAGCTTTCTCACTTGGGAGAATTTCTCCCTCAAGTCACATTGACAGAATAATTGAACATGAGGGATTGAGATTACTCTATTTTGATAGATACCGGAAAATGAAAAATATACTGATATTTCTTATCTACCCTGGAAAGTAAATGAGTAGGTTAAAAAGAAATGAGCTTACACGTCAACACTGATAAACCTTGAGGACGTTACACTCAAGTAAGTCCATCACACAAAGACAAACCTGTATGATTCCACTTACAGGAGGTACTTAGTCAAAGCATGGAGACAGAAAGCAGAATGGTGGTCACCAGGTGCTGGGGTGGGGAGTGGGGAGTTAGTGTTTAATGGTAAGCAGCTTCAGTTTTATAACATGAAAAGAAAGGAATGGTGGTGATGGTTACACACCACTCTGAATGTATTTCATACCACTGGACTGTACACTTAAATAGTTAAGATGGTAAATTTTGTTATGTATATCTTACCACCAAAACAAAATCGGAAAAAAAGTGAGCTTTGGAAAAAAACAAACAACACTACATGCTGTTGAGGATATGGAACATCAGAACTCTCACATATTGCTCTGTAAGCATGGGAATTAGCACAGCCACACTGGAAAATGAAGCATCTACTAAAACTAAGCATATGCCTATCCTCTGGGCTGACGTCATTATCCCCAAGATAAATGAGTGTGCATATGCCCCAAAAGACACGTACAAGAACGCTAATAGTGGCCCAATTCAAAACAACCAAAGCTACAAAACACTCCAATGTCTATTAAAGTCAGAATGGAAAAATAAGTTGTGACATATTCATGTGACAGAAAAGTACACAGCAATGACAGTGCCACATGCAAACTGAATGAATCTCACAAACAGGGTAGGAGGCCACACGCAAACAATTCACACTGATAACAGACTACAAAACAGTCAAAACTAATCTACGTTGTTAAGTGTGGTTTTCCTTAGTAGTGATGAGAAGGGGAAGGAACGCAACTCAGATTCTGAGGTTATTGCGATTGTTTTGTCTTGATTCAGCTGCTGGTTAAGTTGATGTGTCTGGTTTTAAAATTCATCAAGTTGATGGTATTATGCTAAGTAAAACAAGTCAGACTGAGAAAGGTAAATACCATATGATTTCACTTGTACGTGAAATCTAAAACAGAACAAATGACAGAGAAATAGACTCATAAACTGGTGGTTGTATAGGGGAGGCATGGGGCGATGGGCGAAATAGGGGAAGGGGATAAAGAGGTACGAACTTCCAATTATAAAATAAATTAGTCACAGAGATTAAAGTACAGCACAGGCATACAGTCAGTAACATTGTAATATCTTTATATGGTGATGATGGTAACTAAGCTTCTTCTAGAGAGCATTTTATAATGTATGTAATTACCAAATCACTATGTGGTACACCTGAAACCAAAATACTGTGCATCAACTATATTTCAATTTTTTAAAACATCATCAAGCAAACATTTATGATATGCATACTTTTCTACACATTTATATGTACTTTAATACCTCAGTGATTTTTATTTATTCATTATTTATTTTATTACAGTATTATTGATATACACTCTTATGAAAGTATCACATGAAAAAACTAGGTTACTACATTCACCCGTTATTTTCCCCCCCCATACCCCACTGCAGACACTGCCTATCAGTGTGGTAAGATGCCAGAGTCACTATTTGCCTTCTCTGTGCTACACTGACCTCCCTCTGATCCCCCCCACCATGTGTACCAATCATAATACTCCTCAATATTCTCCCTCCCTCCCCACTCGCCATTCCACACCTCTCCCCTTTGGTAACCACTAGTCCCTTCTTGGAGTCTGTGAGTCTGTTGCTGTTTTGTTCCTTCAGTCTTGCTTTGTTGTTACACTCCACAAATGAGGGAAATCATTTGGCACTTGTCTTTCTCCGCCTGGCTTATTTCACTGAGCATAATACGCTCTGGCTCCATCCATGTTGTTGCAAATGGAAGGATTTGTTTTCTTCTTACGGCTGAATAATATTCCATTGTGTGTATGTACCACATCTTCTTTATCCATTCATCTACTGATAGACACTTAGGTTGCTACCATTTCTTGGCTATTGTAAATAGTACTGCAATAAACATAGGGGTGCATATATCTTTTTGGGTCTGAGAAATTATATTCTCCAATTTCCTAGGAGTGGAATTCCCAGGTCAAATGGTATTTCTATTTTTAGCTTTTTGAGGAACCTCCATAGTGCTTTCCACAATGGTTAACTAGCTTACATTCCCACCAGCAGTGTAGGAGGGTTCCTTTCTCCGCACCCTCGCCAACATTTGTTGTTCTTAGACTTTTCAATGCCAGCCATCCTTACTGGTGTGAGGTGATATCTCATTGTGGTTTTAATTTGCATTTCTCTGATGATTAGTGATGTGGAGCATCTTTTCATGTGCCTGTTGGCCATGTGAATTTCTTCTTTGGAGAACTGTCTGTTCATGTAGTCCCATGTGTTCATTTTTCCTTTGTTTCCCTTGCTCAAGGAGGTAAGTTCAGAAAAAAGTTGCTCATATTTATATTCAGGAGATTTTTCCTATGTTGTCTTCTAAGAGTTTTATGGTTTCATGACTTACATTCATGTCTTTGATCCATTTCAAGTTTACTTTTGTGTATGGGCATAGACAATAATCCAGTTTCATTCTCTTGCATGTAGCTGTCCAGTTTTGCCAACACCAGCTGTTGAAGATGCTGTCATTTCCCCACTGATTTCCATGCCTCCTTTACCGTATATTAATTGACCATATATACTTGTGTTTATATCTGGGCTCTCTAGTCTGTTCCACTGGTCTATGAGTCTATTCTTGTGCCAGTACCAAATTGGCTTGATTATTGTGGATTTGTAGTAGAGCTTGAAGTTGGGGAGCGTAATCCCCACCAGCTTTGATCTTCCTTCTCAGGATTGCTTTGGCTTTTCAAGGTCGTTTGTGGTTCCATATGAATTTTAGAATTATTTTCTCTAGTTTGTTGAAGAATGCTGTTGGTATTTTGATAGGGATTGTATTGAATATGTAGATTGCTTTAGGCAGGATGGCCATTTTGATAATATTAATTGTTCCGATCCTTGAGCACGGGATGTGTTGTACTTTTAATTTCTCTCATGTCTTGTACTTTTCAATGTATAGGTTTTTCACTTCCTGGTTAGGTTTATTCCTAGGTATTTTATTCTTTTTGATGCAATTGTGAATGGAATTGTTTTCCTGATTTCTCTTTCTGTTAGTTCATCATTAGTGTGTAGGAGTGCAACAGATTTCTGTGTATTAATTTTGAATCTTGCAACATTGCTGAATTCAGGTATTAGATCGAGTAGTTTTGGAGTGGAGTCTTTAGGGTTTGTTATGTACAATATCATGTCATCTGCAAACAGTGACAGTTTGACTTCTTTACCAATCTGGATGCCTTGTATTTCTTTGTTTTGCCTGATAGCCATAGCCATGGCTAGGACCTCCAGAACTATGTTGAATAAAAGTGGGGAGAGTGGGCATACTTGTCTTGTTCCTGATCTTAGAGGAAAAGCTTTCAGCTTCTCGCTGTTAGGTATTATGTTGGCTGTGGGTTTGTCATATATGGGCTTTATTATCTCGAGGTATTTGCCCTCTATACCCATTTTGTTGAGAGTTTTTATCATGAATGGATGTTGAGTTTTGTCAAATGCTTTTTCAGCATCTATGGAGATGATCATGTGGTTTTTGCCACGCTTTTTGTTGATGTGGTGGATGATATTAATGGGTTTTCTAATATTGTACCATCCTTGCATCCCTGGAATAAATACTACTTGATCTTGATGGATTATCTTTTTGATGTATTTTTTAATTCAGTTTGCTAGTATTTTGTTGAGTATTTTTGCATCTATGTTCATCTGGGATATTGGTCTGGAATTTTCTTTATTTGTGGTGTCTTTGCCTGGTTTTGGTATTAGGGTGATGATGGCCTCATAGCATGAGTTTGGAAGTATTCCTTCCTCTTCTACTTTTTGGGAAACTTTAAGGAGGATGGTATTAGATCTCCACTAAATGTTTTATAAAATTCACTGGTGAAGCCATCTGGTCCAGGGTTTTTGTTCTTAGGTAGATTACCAATTCAATTACGTTGCTAGTAATTGCCCTGTTCAGACTTTCTGTTCCTTTCTGGGTCAGCCTTGGAAGGTTGTAATTTTCAAGAAAGTTTTCCATTTCTTCTAGGTTATCCAGTTTGTTAGCATATAATTTTTCATGGAATTCTCTAGTATTTCTGTAGTGGTCATAGTGATTTTCCTTTCTCATTTTATTTATTTATTTATATTTTATTTTGCTATCACTAATATAGCATTACATGAGCAACATTATGGTTACTAGGCTCCCCCCATTATCAAGTCCCCACCACATACCCCATTACAGTCACTGTCCATCAGCATAGTAAGATGCTATAGAATCATTACTTGTCTTCTCTGTGCTTTACTGCCTTCCCCATCCCCCGCCTCCCTACGTTACGTCTGCTAGTTGTAATCCCCCTTATCCCTCCCTTCCCACCCATCCTCCCCAGTCTCCTTCCCTTTGGTAACTGTTAGTCCATTCTTGGGTTCTGTGAGTCTGCTGCTGTTTTGTTCCTTCACCTTTTTCTTTGTTCTTATACTCCACAGATGAGTGAAATCATTTGATACTTGTCTTTCTCTGCCTGGTTTATTTCACTGAGCATAATATCCTCTACCTCCATCCATGTTGTTGCAAATGGTAGGGTTTGTTTTCTTATTATGGCTGAATAATATTCCATTGTGTGTATGTACCACATCTTCTTTATCCATTCATCTACTGATGGACACTTAGGTTACTTCCATTTCTTGGCTATTGGAAATAGTGCTGATAAACATAGGGGTGCGTATGTCTTTTTCAAACTGGGATCCTGCATTCTTAGGGTAAATTCCTAGGAGTGGAATTCCTGGGTCAAATGGTATTTCTTTTTTGGGATTTTTGAGGAACCTCCATACTGCTTTCCACAGTGGCTGAACTAATTTACATTCCCACCAGCAGTGTAGGAGGGTTCCCATTTCTCCACAACCTCACCAACATTTGTTGTTGTTTGTCTTTTGGATGGTGGCGGTCCTTATTGGTGTGAGGTGATAATCTCATTGTGGTTTTAATTTGCATTTCTCTGATGATTAGCAACGTGGAGCATCTTTTCATGTGCCTGTTGGCCATCTGAATTTCTTCTTTGGAGAAGTGTCTGTTCAGATCCTCTGCCCATTTTTCAATTGGCTTATTTGCTTTTTGTTTGTTGAGGTGCATGAGCTCTTTATATATTTTGGATATAAACCCCTTATCAGATGTCATTTATGAATATATTCTCCCATATTATAGGATGCCTTTTTGTTCTATGGTGTCTGTTTGTCGATGGTGTCCTTTGCTGTACAGAAGCTTTTTAGTTTGATATAGTCCCTCTTGTTCATTTTTGTTTTTATTTCCCTTGCCTGGGGAGATATGCTCATGAAGAAGTTGCTTATGTTCATGTCCAAGAGATTTTTGCCTATGTTTTTTTCTAAGAGTTTTATGGTTTCATGACTTACATTCAGGTCTTTGATCTATTTTGACTTTACTTTTGTGTATGGGATTTAGACTTCCTTTCTCATTTCTGATTCTGTTTATGTGTGTAGACTCTCTTTTTTTCTTGATAAGTCTGCCCAGGGGTTTGTATATTTTGTTTATTTTCTTGAAGAACCAGCTCCTGCTTTCTTTGATTCTTTCTATTGTTTTATTCTTCTTGGTTTTATTTAGTTTTGCTCTCATCTTTATTATATCCCTCCTTCTACTGACTTTGGGCCTCATTTATTCTTCTTTTTCTAGTTTCATTAGTTGTGAATTTAGACAGTTCATATCTGACTGTTCTTCTTTCCTGAGGTAGGCCTGTATTGCAATATACTTCCCTCTTAGCACTGCCTTCGTTGCATCCCACAGATTTTGCAGTGTTGAATTATTGTTGTCATTTTTTCCATATATTGCTTGATCTGTTTTTATTTGGTCATTGATCCATTGGTTATTTAGAAGCATGTTGTTAAGCCACCATATGTTTGTAGGCTTTTTTGTTTTCTTTGCATAATTTATTTCTAGTTTCATACCTTTGTGGTCTGAGAAGCTGGTTTGTACAATTTCAATTTTTTTAAATTTACTGAGGCTCTTTTTGTGGCCTAGTATGTGATCTATTCTTGAAAATGTTCCATGTGCACTTGAGAAGAATGTGCATCCTGCTGCTTTTGGGTGGAGTGTTCTGTAGATGTCTGTTAGGTCCATATGTTCTAATGTGTTGTCCAATGCCTCTGTCTCATTACTTATTTTCTGTCTGGTTGATCTGTCCTTTGGAGTGAGTGGAGTGTTGAAGTCTCCTAAAATGAATGCACTGCATTCTATTTCCCCTTTTAATTCTGTTAGTATTTGTTTCACATATGTTGGTGCTCCTGCACTGGGTGCATATATATTTATAATGGTTATATCCTCTTGTTGGATTGACCCATTTATCATTATGTAATGTCCATCTTTGTCTCTTGTGACTTTCTTTGTTTTAAAGTCTATTTTGACTGATACTACTACTGCAACACCTGCTTTTTTCTCCCTATTAGTTGCATGAAATATCTTTTTCCTTCCCTTCACGTTTAGTCTGTGTTATGTCTTTCGGTTTGAAGTGAGTCTCTTCTAGGCAGCATATATTTGGGTCTTGTTTTTTTATCCATTCAATGACTCTATGTCTTTTGATTGGTGCATTCAGACCATTTACATTTAGGGGTATTATTGACAGGTATGTACTTACTGCTGTTCAGGCTTTAGATTCGTGGTTACCAAAGGTTCAAGGGTAACATCCTTACTATCTAAGAGTCTAATTTAACTCAGTATGCTATTACAAACACAATATAAAGGTTCTCTTTTTTTTTCCCCTCCTTTTTTTCTTCCTCTATTCTTTATATACTAGGTATCATATTCTGTACTCCTTGTCTATTCCTTTTTATTATCTCTGGTGACAGCTATTTAACCTTAGAAACACTTCCATTTATAGTAGTCCCTCCAAAATACACTATAGAGATGGTTTGTGGGAGCTAAATTCTCTCAACTTTTGCTTATCTGAAAATTGTTTAATTCCTCCTTCAAATTTAAATGATAATTCTTGGCTCGAGGCCCTTCTGCTTCATTGCATTAAGTACATCATGCCACTCCTTTCTGGCCTGTAAGGTTTCTGCTGAGAAGTCTGATGATAGCCTGATGGGTTTTCCTTTGTATGTGATCTTATTTCTCTCTCTGGCTGCTTTTAATAGTCTGTCCTTATCCTTTATCTTTGCCATTTTAATTTTTATGTCTTGGTGTTGTCCTCCTTGGGTCCCTTGTGTTGGGAGATCTGTGCACCTCCATAGCCTGAGAGACTGTCTCTTTCCTCAGATTGGTAAGTTTTCAGCAATTACTTCTTCAAAGATACTTTCTATTCCTTTTTCTCTCTCTTCTTCTTCTGGAACCACTATAATATGAGTATTGTTCTGTTTGGACTGGTTACACAGTTCTCTCAATATTCTTTCATTCCTAGAGATCCTTTTTTCTCTCTCTGCCTCAGCTTCTTTGTATTCCTCATCCCTAGTTTCTGTTTCATTTATTGTCTCCTCCACTGTATCTAATCTGCTTTTAATACCCGCCATTGTGCTCTTCAATGATTGGATCTCTGTCCTAAATTCACTCCTGAGTTCTTGAATATTTTTCTGTACCTCCATGAGCATGTTTATGATTTTTATTTTGAAAACTCTGTCAGGAATATTTATTAATTCAGTCTCACTTGTGCCTTTCTCTGGTGTTGAGATTTTGCTTTGAACCAGGTTCCTTTGACATTTCATATTTGTCTGTGATATGTGATATCCTCTAGTATCCAGAAGCTCTACTCTCTGGGGCTGCTCAGCCCCAGGAGCAATGTCAGGGGTCACAGGGGAGCGGTGTTGGTCCTTGCGGGGAGGAAAGTCATGTTCCCTGCTTCCCGCCTGCTATGCCTGTCTCCACTGCCAGAACCAGTGGGTGAACACACAGGTATAAGCCTCTATGCTTTGTGTTTGTAGCTGCCATAGACGGGGCTTCCCTCTGGCTTGCCTGATGCCAAGGCAGAGGTTGCCAGTTTGCGAGCTAGGTGCAGAGACTAGCTGGGAGGAAGGCGCAGCAAGCTGCATATCACGGTGTGGGGCCTTGGAGCAGCATAGCCAGCCAGGGGGATGGAGCGCCTTAAGATTGTTTAACCTGCTGGGCAGAGTGCACCCGGACAATTTTGTCTCCCTGTCCTTTCTCCTGAGCAGTAAGCTCTGTGCAATCCTTGTCCCTTTAGCAGCCCTCTTGTAGTTAGGAAGTCTCTCAGACTGCCCGCCCTGCTCAGCCAGATATGGATCCCTGTTTTCCACAAGCAGCTGGAATCTCCATCTCTCCAGATATTCTGCCTGTCTTAGCTTTCCATACCCACTAATCACCAGAGTACCATGCAATGTAGGTTTGTGCCCCCAGAGCGTCCCAGGCCTCCACTCCCTCCCCGCTCTGTTTCTCTTCCTCCCACTGGTGAGCTGGGGTGGGGAAAGGGCTTGGGCCCCACCGGCTCACAGCTTTGGTACGTTACCCTGTTTCATGAGGTCTGTTCTTTCCTCCAGGTGCAGCCTTCTTTCCTATTGCTCTTTCAGGATTAGTTGTATTAATTATATTTTTGTATTTTATGTGGTTTTAGGAGGAGGTCTCTGTCTCACCTGTCATGCTGCCATCTTTCATTCCTAGAGATCCTTTTTTCTCTCTCTGCCTGAATGATTTTTTTATAAAGCATAACTATATTTCCACTTATATAAAGTTTAAAACAGGAAAAAATATCTCTGAGGCTGGCAATCAGAATAGAGAAGTCAGGACAGTAATTACTTTTGAAAAGGAAAAGTCAAGGTAGTGTATGGAGGGGGCAAAATGGGGTTCAGGAGTCCTGGTAATGTTGTATTTCCTACCTAGGAGTCAATAGCTGTTAAACATATCTACTTGTAAATAAATTTATTTAAATAAATTCATTTCTAAATATTCATGAGGCTATGCCATTATCATTTATGCAGTTTCCTGTGTATGTGTTGTACTTCATTTTAAAAATTAATTTAAGAAAATAAAGTAAAAAAAGAAATGGAGTATGATGTCAGCAGAATAGTAGACTAAGAAACTCCAGGCTCTCCTTTCCCTACAGACACCAAGTGAACAACAATATACAGAGTAGAATACTTTGTAAGAACTCTAATGACCAGTTGAGAAGCTACAGTTCTCAGGCCAACATAAAACCAAGAAAAACCATGTGCCTGCCCCTACCTGGCACAGAGCAACACAACCGAGAAGAACCTTCCCATACTGAAGCTGCTTCTGCAGGAGGGAAGCACAAGAGTGGACTGTGCGTCCAACGTTCTGGCTCATCGGGCCTGCCCAAGTCATTAGTTTCTGTCTCACCTGACTCAGAACACTGAGACGACGGGCAGCAGAGCTTGAAAGCCACTAAACACAGAGATGAGCACCAAAGCACATCAGAGAAACAGTTCTGCAGTCAGATGCCAGGAAGCAAAGAAAATCATAAAAATGTTGAGAGGTCCTAGAACCCTCCAGTTGGGCTGACAGGTAAAAGTCTTCCCCTGCACAAAGCCCATACTTAGAGACTGGGAGGGATAGTTGTTTTTCGAATGCCCAGATCTCAGCAGAAGATCACAAGACATATAAGGGAAACCTGAAACATGGCCCAAGCAAAGGAACAAAATAAAACAAAAATCGACCCTAAAGAAATGCAGATCTATGAGCTGCCTGACAAAGAATTTAAAATAACTGTAGTAAAGATCTCACTGTGCTAAAAAAGAAGACAAATAGATAGTTAAATGAAATCATGAAAATGATGCATCACCAAATGAGAAGATCAACAAAAACAAACTACAAAAAAACAAATTCTGGAGCTCAAAAATACAAGAGCTGAAAAGCTGATTAGAGGGCTTCTACTGAAGACTTCATCAGGCAGAAGAAAGAATCAGCCAAATTGAAAACAGGTCATTTAAGTATCTAGTCAGAGAAGCAAAAAGAAGAAAGATTGAACAAAAATAAAGACCTTAAGGGATTTATAGAACACTTATACTACTCATTAAAAGAGTGTCAGGAAAAGAGAATGAGGTAGATATTATTTTCAGAAATAATGGCTAAAAACTTCCAAAATCTGAGGTAAGTAGACATAAAATTCAAGAAGCCATACAAAAAAACACATTTAGGATAAATCCAAAGAAGCTCACACCAAGATACATTACAATCAAACTGTCAAAAGTCAAAGACAATACTCTAAAAACAAACTATCAGAAAGAGAAATTAAGACTATCCTATTTGCAATTGCATCAAAAAGAAAAAAATACCCAAGAATAAATTTAACGAGGAAGGTGAACAACCTTTACTCTGAAAATTTTAAAACACTGATAAAAGAAATTTAAGAAGATAAAAATAAATGGAAAGGAAGATTGGAGACTGACGAAAATTAGGCTTGGGGTGGATTAATGATTGTGCATTGAGCATTGACTCCCCTATACAGAATTTTATTGTTGTTAACAACCATTTGATCAATAAATATGAGAGAGGCCCTCACAAACAAACAAACAAACAAAAAAAGTACACACTTCCAATTGTAAAATAAATAAGTAACCGGGATGTAATGTATAGCATAAGGAATATAGTCAAAATATTGTAACAACTTGGTATGGTGATAGCTGGTACCTAGAATTATCATGTATATAAATGTTGAATCACTATGTTGTACACCTGAAACTAATGTAATGTAAGACTGTGTGTCAACTACCCTTCAATAAAAAATAATTATCTACCAAATAAATAAATAAAAAATAAAATAAATAAATAAATAAATAAATAAATGGAAAGATATTTCCTGCTCAAATTAATATTGTTAAAATGTCCATACCACCCAAAGCAATCTATAGACTCAAAACAGTCCTTACCAAAATTCCAATGGCATTCCAATCAAAATTTGTATGGAATCACAAAAGACTCCTAATAGCCAAAGCATTCTTGAGAAAGAAAAACAAAGTTAAAGGCATCATGCACCCCGATTTCAAACTATATTACAAAGCTATAGTAATCAAATCACTACAGTATTGATACCTGAAAACATACAGAACATGAAAATAAACCCACCCACTAATTTATGACAAGGAGGCAAGATTATAGTGAGCAAGGACACTCTTCAATAAATTATGTTGGGGCAGCCACATGCAAAAGAATAAAACTGGATCACTAAGACCATACATAAAAATTAACTCCAAATAGAGTACAGACTTGAACATTAGTCCTGAAACCATAAAACTCCTAGTAGCTCCTTAACAGTGGTCTTGGTGATAATTTTTTGGATTTGACACCAAAGTAAGGGCAAACAAAAGCAAAAACAAACAAGTGGGACAACATCAAACCAAAAAGTTCTGCACAGTGAAGGACACCATAAACACAACCAAAAGGCAACATACCAAATGGGAGAAAATATTTGCAAATGATAAAACTAATACAGGTTAATATCTAAAATATATAAAGAACTGATATGATTCAATAGCAAAAAAACAATCAATCTGATTTAAAAATGGACATAAGAACTGAATGCATATTGTTCCAAAGAAGTCATACAAACAGTTATCTGGTACATAAAAAGGTGCTTGACATCACTAATTATCATGGGAATGCAAACAGCCAAGATGAATGGATAGAGGTGACAACAAACTTAAAAACAGAAATACATGAAGACCTCCTACATGCTGAACAAAAAAAATCAAATAGCCCAATTTAAAAAGCAAGTGACTCAAGACAAATGCTGGGCATAGAAGCCACAGGGCATAAATATGCAAAGAAGTAAAAAGCTAACTTTTTCAAACAATAAGGCTTCTCTCTCACTTACCAACTTCACATTTCCCTGTATGGCCCCGGAAGATGACTGGTTAGCCAGAGACGGGTAAGATTCCTCAAGGGAGGAACAACCTAAGACAGGCACAGTCGCAGGGGGGCCATCAGGTGAGAAATTGGGGATCAACAGAGGTGAGGCTTAGAACCTCACCCCCCCGTTCTGAGAGAAATCTTCTGCATACGTGGATGTCTTATTGCCCTGGTCTGGCTTGGATTAACACATAGTCTACAGGCACACACCTGATCATCTACATTTGCTCTCTTACAACACTAAACTATGTTTTCTACCTTTATCTTGTATCTACCTACCACTTCAGCATTTTATTAAAAATAATAATAATAAAGAGAGAAATGTGGTATCCACATATAAATCAAGTATAAAAACCAAATGAGTATTCATATTTGAACTGACTGTTTAGAGTTCATAATGCATGAGCAAAACCGAAAGTTTCTGTGATGACTGCCCTTGTACTGTTCACTATGTAACTTATTCATTATGTAAGAATTTGTTCTCCATGTAAGAACTTGTTTGTTATGCCTCAGATGATTGGAGACTGACGAAAATTAGGCTTGGGGTGGATTAATGATTGTGCATTGAGCATTGACTCCCCTATACAGAATTTTATTGTTGTTAACAACCATTTGATCAATAAATATGAGAGATGCCCTCACAAAAAAAAAAAAAAAAAGAAAAAAAGGACAGACTTCCAATGGTAAAATAAATAAGTAACCGGGATGTAATGTATAGCATAAGGAATATAGTCAAGATATTGTAACAGCTTGGTAGGGTGATAGCTGGAACCTAGAATTATGTATATAAATGTTCTACCACTGTGTTGTACACTTGAAACTAATGTAATGTAATACTGTGCGTCAACTACCCTTCAATAAAAAATAATTATTTAAAAAAAAAAAATCAAATGAATATTCATATTTGAACTGTTTATAGTTCATAATGCATGAGCAAAACTGAAAGCTTCTGTGATGACTGCCCCTGTAATGTTCACCATGTAACTTATTCACTATGTAAGAATTTGTATCCATGTAAGAACTTGTTCGTTAAGCTTCAAAAGATTGGAGACTGATGAAAATTAGGCTTGGGGTGGATTAATGATTGTGCATTGAGCATTGACCCCCCTATACAGAATTTTATTGTTGTCAACAACCATTTGATCAATAAATATGAGAGATGCCCTCACAAAAAAAAAAAAAATATATATATATATATATATATATATACATGCACTTCCAATTGTAAAATAAATAAGTAATGGGATGTAATGTATAGCATAAGCAATATAGTCAAAATATTGTAACAACTTGGTATGGTGATAGCTGGTACCTAGAATTATCATGTGTATAAATGTTGAATCACTGTGTTGTACACCTGAAACTAATGTAATACTGTGTGTCAACTACCCTTCAATAAAAAAAATAAAAAAATAAAAAAAAATAAAAAATAAAAAATAAAAAAAAAATAAAAAGCAAGTGACTTGAATAGACATTTATCCAAAGATGATATACAAATGGCCAAGAAAAGACTACCTAGATCATTAATCAGCAGAGAAATGTAAATCAAAACCACAATAAGGTGTCACACCCATCAGGATGGCTACTATCAAAAAGATAGAAAATAAAAAATGGTGGCAAGGATGTGGAGAAATTGGAACCCTTGTTCCCTGTTTGTTGACTGAACTGCAAAATGGTGCAGTCATTATAGAAAACAGTATGAACATTCCTCAAAAAGTAAGAAATAGAACTACCGTATGCTGAGCAATCCCACTCCTGACATACATCCGGAAGATCTGCAGGCAGGGGTTTGAAGGGGTATTTGTGCGCCCAGGTTCACATCGGCACTATTCGCAACAGCCAAGGGAGAGAAGCAACCCAAATGTCCTTCAGCGAATGAAGAGATAAAGAAAATGTGATGTATACACACAACGGATGACTCAGCCTTAAAAGGGAAGGAAATTCTGACACATACTAAGCAATACATGAACCTTGAGGACATTATGCTAAGTGCAATAAGCCAGTCACAAAGACAAAATGCATGGTCCCACTTACATGAGGTATCTAAAGTAGTCAAATTCATAGAAACAAAAAGTAGAATGATGGTTACCAAGGGCTGGGAGAAAGGGGAAAGGTGGAGTTGTTTTACAGGTATATAGTTTCAGCACCAGAAGATTTAAAAAATTCTAGAGAGCTATTTCATTGGTGAGCTGTGCACTTGAAAATGGCTAAAATAGCAAATTTGGATTTTTTATCACAATAAAAAAAGGAAAACTACAACTAACATCTCTCATGAACATAGATGTAAAAAATCCTTAACAAGACATTAGCAACCTAACTCCAATAATGTACAAAAAGAATTTTTAAAAAGGGAAGAAATGGAGATTTGACAGATGCCAACTGACACACACCTCTATCAGAGGCTCCACCAAATGCAGAATCCCTCAAGTACAAGACAGGGCATCTTCCCCGGGTGTTGACTGCCGTGACCTCAGAGAACGCCACAGAGAGCAGCCCCACTCCACCAGGCAACAGGACACTCTGTGTCCACCCCAGCACAGGTCGAGTGCAACCCCAGGGGTGCTGAACTGCAGATTCCATTTCCCAAAGGCAAACTGCTCAGTCATGCGAGAGGCACTGGCAGAAGGGAGCCTTAAAGACACCAGGGCTAATATGGAAAAGTGGGCTGAACAGATGAGGTTCTGAGTATTTCTAAGAAAGGACAGAGGTGCTACCAAGAGCCATGTGCTCCTCTTGAGGTTCCACAGACCATTCCCAACCACAGCTCTCTCTACAGAGAGACAGCACAGATTCTCTAGGCTTCAATTTCATCTGTAAAGTAAGTTGGCTGGTTTCTGCTGGCTGTAATATTCAGAGAGGCCAAATACACGTTGCAGACCCTCTAAGTTGCTGTATCTTCCTTTCTCTCTCCATCCCCAAGTACTCAACCCATAACACAAGTGGACTACAGCTTCACTGCACTGCACTCCATTCAGCCATTCCTAACATACCTGGTGTGGCAGCTTACTCAGTGACCTCAGGTAGTCTTTGTCCAGAATACAATTTCCCAGTGCATTCCCAAAACTTCTAAGGTTAAGAAAAAAAGGAGGAGGGGAGACAAGGTTAAGAATTGTTACATGTGAGCATCAGAGAACAGTTACCTTTGTGAAGCTGCTTCTCAACTGCGGCAGAAGAAATGGACCCTCATATACATTCCAAAATATTTACTGAGCATCACCATGTTCCCGCACCATGTTAGGTTCTGAGAATACAGCAGTGGCCATAGCAGCCAAAACCCCTGCCCTCCAGGAGAGGAAGTGAGTATGGAAAGAGCAGGAACCCATTCTCAAAGCCCCATTAGCCACCTCCTAGACATGGGGCTCAAATTCAGAGCAGGGATTTTTTTCCAAGGAGTGCTCCAGTTGCCAAGTAATGGTGGGCTCACACAATCCTCCAGGACTCATGTTCTTTACTTGAGCTATGAAGGCTCCCCAAAGGCTATGGGATTGCAAGTTTTTGGTGCATGTTCATACATGTATTTTTATGATGATTCAATTCATTTCAATTCTAAAAGGCATCTATGGCCTTTGGTTAAAGGTTAAAAACCTTGCTCTATGTACCTAAATTAACTCTGCTGCACACCCCTAATAAAGAACTGTTTGGTTGTATTAAAGAGAATGAGGACGCTATCTATGTGCTCATGTGGACAGATCTCCACGATACATTAATGAGCAGAGGTTGGGTATGAGAAATCAATTACAAAACAGACTAGAATCCTACCACTTGTTCCCCAAAAGGGGAGGCCTAAACCTAAAGGAGCACTGGGAAAATACAAGAGACAAGGGAAGCAGGGCAGCCAGGGACACGGGCAGAAGTGAGACAGATGCTATTTTGATTTTGAACCATGTGAACATGCTACCTTTTCAAAAAAAACAAAACCAAACAGCTCTGAAACAAGAGCTGAAATGAAGCAGGTCAGACTCCAAACCGTGTGCTTACCTCAGTGCTCGCTTCAGCCCATCTGTCACTGCCTCCTTCCTGGCCTTCTCCAAAGACAAGGCTTTTGACCTGAGGCCCTCACTCACACCATAGCCCACATCTTCATGGTAGGAACCATCCTGGTGGAGGAGGAGGTCAAGGTCTCACATGAAAAGCTGCACAGCCTTCCTTCCCCTCAAGCAGTCATGTTCAAACTGGGCACATCCAGCCCAGGGCCATGCGACAGAGCCAGTGGGCATGCAGCTCTAAGAGCATCAATAGCCAGGACTATTTGCTAGACCCGATCTGCCTGGAAATGTGCCTCGAGACAACTGTCTTCCCACTTCCTCTTCTACACAAAAAGGCATATATCTATCCCACTCCAAATCTTACTAAGATGCATCACCCCAAGATATAAAAACCTTTGGGACACCAAACAAAAGGAACACTTGAAATACTGTATTTAAAAGACTCTAATGACTGGAGAGCAAATCCTTTTGCAAGTCAGGTGGTATCCGTTTCTTGGCTTTTGCCAAAAGTGAAGGTGGGCCTAATCAAGTTGTTAGCTGGTAGAGAACTGAATATAATGTTTGATGATAGCACTCTGTGATTTTTGGAATATAACTCAGAAAGCATTCAAAGAAATGAATGGCACTACAACAAAACTGTCTCCATTCCTATTTATCTACGTAAATAAGGCTTTTCAGTACTATTTACAAAAATAAGTCAGAATAGACTTAATGCTGGATATTCTATCTAAGACTAAGTAATATTAAGTTACGGGCATATAAACGGGCTGAAAGAAAAAAACGGTTTTATCCACCTCATTAAAAAATGCACTTTCAAAAAAGGAATTCCTTTTCCATAAATTTTATTTCTATTAAGTATAAAAATCTTGATGTAGTTATGTTGTCAACTGTTTGTTAATACCTGTAATAGTAACTCAAAAGAAATTTTTTAATATTTAGAGCCTTAAGATCACTGGAAATTTACCAAAAAAGTTTATTTTTATACACACACACAAAGAGGCAGAGATAGATAAGGTTATTAATAAAAGATTTCGATCATAAACATATGTTAGGATAAGAGCCAAAGAGTAAACGGAATGGAAATATGAGATCCAGAAGAAACCATGTAAAATTTCTGGTGATTTAAGAAAAGCTTGCTCAAACCAAAGAGCTTGCTCAGGTATTTTTTAAATGGATGACAATATTTAATTATCTTTATTTAGAATGCATTGGTACTTTTAAAAAGAGGTAACAGATTTACTTTAGAATGTCAAATTGTACAATGTGCCAGAAAACACACCTTTGCCACTGCATGCCTTCCCCACCATCCATCCCCAAGTGGAGCTTTCCTACAAACCTTTCATAAACCTTAACAGTGTAAAGCAAAGATGTGGTTACCATTCATTTATACAGAGGTATTTTCGAGTGTTTCCAAGTCTAAAAAATAACCTCTCTGGCTTTTCTGATCCCTTGAGACACACCTTGCTAAGAGAGGCACCAACTAAATCGGGATAAGAGCGCAGATGCTCACAGACCCAGTTCAAAGCTCTGGGTGCCCAATGCTGAGGTGCTGAGTGTGGCTCCCCAGAAAGGAGGCTGGGGCCTCTTCCTACCTGGCCTGCCCACTGTCTTCATGATGACTGCTGACAACAAATGGTGAATGCTATTTTCGCTTTTTGCTTTTGTAGAAGTGAAAATCCTCATCAGATTTCTTTCCCATCAGCAAAAACAGGTACTAATGTGGGCCTTTTGTAAAGCGAATGACATGAGGCAAACTTTTGGAATGTGAGGGATACCTGTATTTATATTTATGTGGGAAGCTTTTAGGTGTTAACTTAAAAATGTGTGAGAGAAAGTTTTTCAAATTTCTTCTAGGGACACACGCCTAGAATGTCTGAGCACCACCATCCTAAGGGAATGAGGCCAGCGCCCCAGCCTGGCTGGGCACAGGCAACAGACATCCCCACCTGCCCACGCTCTCTCACCACCCGCCCAAGCCTTGGAGGCAGCAGACCTCTTACACCCTCACCTTTAACTGGACTCTCACAAATGCACAGACTCCCACGTAGAACTTGCCATTGTTAAAGTCAACAAAATCTAGGAGTGGGAAAGAGAACCAGGTGAAGAGGATGCCTCACCCATCTTTCTCCTTCTGGCAGCCAAGTGTTCCTGCCCTGCAGCCTCATATCAGAAATTAGACAAAGTAGGGAAAGGAAGATGTCACCACTGCCAGGAAACACACTCACCCACATTCTGCTGTGTGACAGAGTGTGCCCAGCCGTTGTAACCAAACATCTCATTGGCCAGATTAATTACCCTGTGACCCTCAATGTAACACACCTGGAAAAATAAGTAAAGAAAAAAAAAAGTCTTGTTAAAACTCCTTATCACACTTAAATGTGGATCCAAATTTACTTAATTCATTCCTTACCACCTTTTTTGGCAAAACTCCCCTTAAATATTCCAGAGAAATTCTCAGTGAACTTATTTCAAAGATCTTCCAGAAGGAGCCAGTTAGAACTAATATTCTGTCTGCGGGGAGAATAGCCATTCACCTCAGTTTCCAAAACTCAGTTTCCAAAAAAGTACAATTCTCAGGTTGACATATTATAGAAAACTAAAAGCATACTCAGACCTTAAAATCAGAAGCAAATGGCAAAAGAAACATTTTGAAAAGAAAGTGCAGAATTCCTAAGACGGCTGGCATGGAAGTCTCAAGACAATGCTTGGGTCACTCAGATGGCAATGAAAGAGGGACCCCTTCCCCTCCCACAGACACTAGCAAACACCCAGGAACAGTGAACAAAAGGCCCTGTGACTCCACAAGGACCCAGAGAAGAAGCTGGCAAGGTCATCCGAGTAGCCAGCCTCCACCTTTCAGGCATAAACTCTCCTACCTTCTGGCCTCCTCCAGCCACGCGGCTACTTATGTATTCCGGGCCCAGCCTCTGCCTCAGAGCACTCTGGATGGCCTGGTACTCTTCTGCTGTGTACCGGTACTACAATCCAGAAAGGAAAACCAAATCCACATTTCTGCCTTTCCTTACATCACCAAGTCTCCAGGTTTTTTGGTCTCCAGAATCCTTTGCACTCTTAAAAAGTATTGAGACACTCAGAGCTTTTGTCCATGTGGGTTATGTCTACCAATATTAGAAATTAAAACTGGCAAACTTCAGGCACATATTCTATTAGCCATCAGAGCAATGACATCATCACATGCCATGCAGTCTCTGGAAAACTCCATCATTCACTCATAAGAGAGAGTGAAAAAGCAGGCAGTACTTTAGTTATTATTATGAAATTAATTTTCACTTCACAGACTCTGAAAAGGTCTTGGGGACCCCCAGGATCACTGGACCACATTTTGAGAACCACTGCCTCAGATGTTACTACCATCCTGACAAAATTTCCTCAAGCCAGAACCAGGGAATAAAGCCTTGCGCCTTCCAGTCTGTGTATGATGTGTACGCAGGCAAAGGGCCAGGGACAGTGCTTGTCCACAGTGTGAGCCCCTCTCCCACTCAACTCCCCCCCAGCCCTGCACACAGATACATCACTACTACTTGCTCTGATGATTTCCCTCCATAGCTTCCCACCTGCCCTATTTAAATGAAATAAGTAACTCAGAAACAGACCTCTGGTAAAAAAGACAGAATTTGGGTGGACAAAGCAAGAACATCTTTTATATATACAGAATATCTCTACAAAGAATATGACAACAAAAACTTTGGATGCCTCCAGAAAGGAGACCTGGGTGAAATGTCACAGTGATAGGAGACAGACTTTTCACACATAGTCTCCATTTTACTTTGAATATTAGAGCATATGAATTTGTAACTGACCCAAACAATACATGAAATTAAAGTCTAAATGTAATCCCCAGTACTATTAGTCTTTTGATGCTAAAGTCCCAAAATGCCCTTATTTTGATGCTAAAGTCCCAAAAGTCCCAAAAAGCATCAAAGACTCCCAAATAATGCTTCTAAGGAAAAATCGTAACAATAAATAGCTTACACACAAGCAGTGCTCTACAGCCCACTTCTTTCTGGATATGAAAACCAGTTACCTGTCCAAAGCACAGCACGGAGTCGCCACCAGCAGCTGAGGGCCGGCTGTTACGGCCTCCAAGAATTGTTTCCTCAGTCGCAAACATGTTCATTCTGGCTGACCTCTACATAAACAGAAGATTAGAAGAAAATCTCAAAGAATGCTAAAGGTAAAAGGCAAGAGACTCTACTGAAACTCTGGTCAAAGCGACCACATGCAACATGCTGCCAGTCACCTTATTCACACACATGTGAACCGCCCCAACGAAGGCCTGTTCCTCAGGGCCGAGCTCCTACCCTACAAGCCCCTGGAAAGCCTTGAGGGCCTGCTTCCACCATTCTGCTAGCAGTTTTGCTAGGGTAATGGGTGCTACTCAAGGATTTTTACAATGAGAATGTATTATAATGTTCATAAATGAAAAAGTCAAAATTACAGAAACATCAAGGGAGAGCAATGAACTTATTGCTGACTTCCACATGAGCGAGAGGACCCTGGCCTTAGGAGTCAAAAAAGCAATGTAAGCCACAGAAACTCAACTGCTTTCCAGGAGCTAACAAGCTAGTTGGAGGGTGAGGACTTACAGACAGAAAACAATTCAAGAGCAAAAGGAAGAAACACAGAGGGCCCCTATCACTCGGGAAGAAGAGAGCATTAGACCAGTGGGTTCCTGGCAGCACTGGCATCTCCTGGGGACTGGTATGCCTCTGTATCCCAGTTAGATGCTGGCCTCTAACAGCATCACCTATTAGAAATGCAAATTCTCAGGCCATGCCCAAAACCTGAGAAATCAGAAACTAGAGGTGAGACCCAGAAATCAGTTGTTGACCAAACCCGCCAGGTGATTCTGACGCAAACTCAAGTCTGAGAGCCAGTGCCGTGGACTGAGACCTTGCAAATTTACAGACCATCAGAGGATCGATGACCCTCACAGAAGCACCGGCCCCGGCTGACCCACAGCCTGACCCCCTCTCCCCGGCCTCAAAGCTGTGCCTCAGCAAACTTACATGTTGTAAGTCTGTTACCTAGTAAGGGCACTACAAATCTATGAATGTCAAGTGGTATGCCTCTCCACAGACCACTGCAACATGATGCTTTAGAGCACAAGTACTATGAGCCAGTTTTGGCTCTGTCACCAGCTACATGCTTCACCAAGGGAAAAAATCATGTCATGTCATTTCTCTAAATGATTTTTCTCATCTAGAAACATGAAGGTAATAATAGTACCTATATTTCCTTGAGGTTCTGAAAAGATTAAATGTGATACAGCATGAAAATTGCATTAGAATAGTGCCTGGCACATAGGAAGTACTAAATAAATGTTAGTTATTGTTAAGTTCATGTTTATTTTCTTATATATATTATGATGAAGATGTAGAGAACTATTTAAATGATCATAAAACATTACATTTCAGCTAAGAGTGATAAATTATTATAATCCAGCACTGAAAAGTAGGATAAGTCAATCATTCGTGTCTAAAATTGTTTAATCAAGAAATTGTGGGATAAGGACATTATTTAGAATGTAAGTGTGAACGCTGGAAAAGATGGTTAAAAGAATGACACACACCTGCCTCTGAGGAGTGGTGCTGGGGTATAGGATAACACAGCAGGGGTCTCCTTTTTCAAAACACAGCTTTTAGCACTATTTCATTTTTCAAGTATGTACATATATTATTTTAATAAAAATAAAAACAAAATGTAAATATCTACCATATAAAAATAAAAACAAAAAAATGTAACTACCTATCTTATAAAGCAGGAGTTGGCAAACTTCTTCTGTAAAGGGCCAGATAGGAAATACTTTAGATTGAGCAGGACATATGGTCTCTCCCTACTCAGCTTCGACATTTACATGAAGCAGCCACAGATATAAACAAACACAGATGTAAGACATTAGCACGCCTGTGTCCCAGTAAAACTTCATTATAGCAGAGGTGGCAGTCTTGGCCCACAGGCCATACTGTGCTGACCACTGCTATAAAATATACTTTGAATTTTAGAGTCATATGTGGCTCAATATTCTGCTCCACAAGGGAAGTTACCTAAATCGGCCAATTACTTAACCCCTCTATGCCCCAATTTCTTTATCTGTAAAAGGGTATATTAATAAGATCAACCTCATAACTTCCAACATCTGCACTCTCAGGAAGACTCATGCCAGAAGATGATCATCAAAAAACCCCAACAAAGATCCACGCACTGCTACAGCTGTAGATGCACTCATCCCACCAGTTCCTGGACTTGCCATGGGAATGAGGAAGGAGATATCTAAGCTGGCCTGTGCATACAGTAAAACAACAAATTTGACTGGATCTATACTGTTGGAACTCAACCAAGAATTTGGAGAAGTGCAAATTGTAGTGCTCCAAACTCTTACAACTACAGACTATTTACTGTTAAAAGAACATATGGCATGTGAACAGTCCCCAGGAATGCGTTGTTTTAATTTGTCTGATTTCTCTCAGACTGTTCAAGTTCAGTTGGACAATATCCACCATATCATAGATAAGTTTTCACAAATGCCTAAGGTGCCTTAATGGTTTTCTTGGTTTCACTGGAGATGGCTGGTAATTACAGATATGCTTTGGTTATGTAACTATACTCCTATTATGTTAATGTGTGTGCGCAATTTAAGTAGTAGCTTAAAACCTATACATGCTGAAGTTACTCTACAAGAAGATATGTCAAAGAAATAATCAATCTTCCCATGTTTTCTTCCGTCTGCTACTTCTATAGCTTTTCTTCTTCCTTCCTAATTACAACCCTTAAATAGAATTCGTGCCTCATATCAAATTTACCGAGTATCATAACTCCTCCAAGTGGTAAAGATACCTCAAGACAAATGCTGGGCATAGAAGCCACAGGGCATAAATATGCAAAGAAGTAAAAAGCTAACCTTTTCAAACAATAAGGCTTCCCTCTCACTTACCAACTTCACATTTCCCTGTATGGCCCCGGAAGATGACTGGTTAGCCAGAGATGGGTAAGATTCCTCAAGGGAGGAACAACCTAAGACAGGCACAGTCGCAGGGGGGCCATCAGGTGAGAAATTGGGGATCAACAGAGGTGAGGCTTAGAACCTCACCCCCCCTATTCTGAGAGAAATCTTCTGCATACATGGATGTTTTATTGCCCTGGTCTAGCTTGGATTAACACATAGTCTAGAGGCACACACCTGATCATCTACATTTGCTCTCTTACAACACTAAACTATGTTTTCTACCTTTATCTTGTATCTACCTACCACTTCAGCATTTTATTAAAAATAATAATAATAAAGAGAGAAATGTGGTATCCACATATAAATCAAGTATAAAAACCAAATGAGTATTCATATTTGAACTGACTGTTTAGAGTTCATAATGCATGAGCAAAACCGAAAGTTTCTGTGATGACTGCCCTTGTACTGTTCACTATGTAACTTATTCATTATGTAAGAATTTGTTCTCCATGTAAGAACTTGTTTGTTATGCCTCAGAAGATTGGAGACTGACGAAAATTAGGCTTGGGGTGGATTAATGATTGTGCATTGAGCATTGACTCCCCTATACAGAATTTTATTGTCGTTAACAACCATTTGATCAATAAATATGAGAGATGCCCTCACAAAAAAAAAAAAAAAAGGACAGACTTCCAATGGTAAAATAAATAAGTAACCGGGATGTAATGTATAGCATAAGGAATAAAGTCAAGATATTGTAACAGCTTGGTAGGGTGATAGCTGGAACCTAGAATTATGTATATAAATGTTCTACCACTGTGTTGTACACTTGAAACTAATGTAATGTAATACTGTGCGTCAACTACCCTTCAATAAAAAATAATTATTAAAAAAAAAAAAAAAAAAAAAGGTCAACCTCATAAGTTTGTCCTACTAAAATGATGTGATAATAGCATCTAGCAAGATTAATCATTGAATACTAAAAAGTTGGGTAACAGGATATTCACAAAGCCTCAAATGAGCACCTGTCCAGTTACTGAATAAAAACAAAGATAATAGAGCTAACTTAATGCCACTGAACTACACACTTAAAAATGGTTAAAATGAAAACTTTTATGTGTATTTCATCATAATAAAAAAAGGGAGGGGGAACCGCTTAACACAATAAAGGTTTACAGCTCATTCAGGCAAGATCCAGTGCACATGGTAGCTGTGTGACCTAGCACATGTGACCTCCAAGGTCATTACTGCAGGGGTAGAAAGAGCCAAAGTGGTCACAGCAGTTCAGAGCAGCTGCAGGCCAGAAGTGATAGTGATCACCTGTGGTCACAGTTCACTGGACAGAACTTATCACATGGCCCCAAACCGAACTGCAATGGAGGCTAGGAAATAGAAGCATTCCAACATTTGGTGATTACTAATGTTCTCCTTTGCACCCCCCAGTGATTACGAGGACACCTTGCACATAGCAGGGGGTCAGGAAGGGAAGTGTTTGTTGAGTAGTTAAATGAATGAATAGATGAGTGAATGAAAGACACTCATAATGCAGGCTATATAAATGAAGTATATTTTTTAATTCTTGAGAAACTAATTTTATGAGGCATGAGCTACACCTCTCACATTTAAAAAGCAACCTGTTGCCACTTTTCTAAACAATTCTTAAAAGATTCAACCTTTTAGTAAAGAAAAGAATAATCCTGTCTCTGCCCATAAAGTGAAACATGGAATCATTTTTTTTTACCAGTTTCTACTTCATAAAAAAAATACTTACTGCTCTGCCTCCCTTTCTAAAACTGTCCACAACAGTTTTTCCATTATAAAATTAAAATATTTTAGAAAGTTTTAGACATATACCATAAAAACAGAGGAAGAACTAAAATTTGGCTGAATCCCCCCCACCAGCAAGATAGCTTTTGTCTGTTTATGTATGTGTATTATGTGCGTGTGTATGTGCATATCTGTTAAGAGTAGGATCCAAATATATCAGGCATATCTTACGTGGCATCTCAAATCTTCTTGGCCTTGCCTGACTCTGAGGCCCTGACCACCTTTTCCACCCTGTCTGCCTTATGTGGTCCCAACATGCATGAGGTCTGACTGCACATGGGCACAACCCATGGCCCCTTACTTCCTGCTCGTGCCTCTTGCCTCCCACCTTGGCTTCCCTCTTGTCTTTTAGGTGAGACCCACGTGATGCCCACACATGCACAATCTGAAAACTTGGAGGAATAACTGGTGCTGCGGGGCAACAAGCTCTACCAGTGGGACACAGAAGTGGAGGGGTGAATCCCTCTCCTTCCTCCCTTCGGGTGGACTGCCCTGGGATGCAGGCCTTGTACATCCTCCCAGGAGACAGCTTTAGGAGGTCAAGCCATCAGCTGTACTTGTTACCAAGGGGTGGCCAATCTGAATATGTACCCTTGAACTGACTTAATGCCCCTTCTCTCCTCAATTCCCATTTCCCTCACTTCTGCTTCCTATAATTCATTTCCTGAAAAAATAATCACAAATAAGTTTTTGTCTGAAGCTGTAGGTTCTGGGGTACTCAGGTCAAACAGACACTACAGATGCTCTGCTAATTATCCCTTCAACTCTTAAAACACAGTGCACTTGGCTGGACTTCCAAATGCCAGCATCTGCATCTCTTCAGCTGAAGGCTTGCTTTGGCAGCCTGGGCCCATTTGTTTCTGTAAAGCCGGACATGCCAGAGAATTGATACCCCTGGAGCAGTCCTCTAACAGTAGGTGAAAAGAGTTGGTGTTTAAGACCCTGGAGTTCTTCCCCCTTCTGTGTGGTAAGGCTGAGCTGTGAGTTGTACATTGGCTCCAGAGGTCCCCAGTGGAATGAGGTTTGGTTTCCTGCCCAGATGGAACTGGCCTGACTTTGCACCCTTTGTTACCTGCCTTTTCTTTCCCATCTCACTTTCCCTCTCCTCTACCAGTATGTCCTGGCGTCATCTCCCAAATAAACTACTTGCACTTGGAGGGAAAATGTAGGGGGCGCAGAGGATACCTTTCCAACGGAGAAATCTGGCAGATAACCACCTTAATGAGGTCAGCAAACATACTGTCACCAATAAGAGTCACATCACGTGCTCCCTGGTGAATGCACTGAGAAGGTCACATCACTGAAGCTGTATTTCTACCAACCTAATCATGACTTTAATAATGGGAAACAATCAGGTAAGTTCAAATCTACAGGGCCTGGACTCAATGGCAATGTCTCAAAAACCGAAACGAAACAAACACAAAGGCAAGTGAAACCTTCTGGGTTGAAGGAACCTAAAGAGACAACTCAATGCTGAGACCCCGAGGTGGCCCTTGCTGGGGTCTGAGAGAAGGAAAAAAAGCCATGAACTGGGGACACCTGACAACGGACTGCATATCAGATGATGGTGGTACATTGCTGCTTAACTTTTGGGGTGTGACTGTGCAGGAGACTAGCTCTTGGTACAAAGCGATACATGACGAAGTAGTGGTTTAAGGGCCATGTTTTCTGCCACTGAAATCATTCAATTAATAAAATGTGTTTGTGTGTATAAAGAGGGAAAGAACTAGACAAAGTAAATTAACAAATTTATGAATCTAGGTGAAGGATATACAGGCACTTATTGTATAACTTTTCTGAAGACTTCAAATTTTTCAAAGTAAAATATTAGGAAAGCCTTCCTACCTAGCCAAGGTTATGGCAGCTACATAAACCCAACTATCCAGTACATCCTCCAAAACTATACAGGCCACAAGAGGAACGAATAAAACAGTATCACATATCTTCCAAAGTAATTAAAAGACTGAAACTACTACAACTTCCCATTGCCTAAAGAAGAAAAAAATTAACATCAAATTCTGGTGGAGATATTTCTCAAAACTCTCATCCCAAATCTTTAAGGAGAGCAAGGCAGGACCCCGAAGAAGAGAAGAGGAGGTGGGGGGCCTAAGGCAGCACTGACTCACTCCCTGGGAAAGGAGGCGGCGGCCCCCACGGAGTAGGAGCCTGACAGAGCTGTGGTCAGTCACAGAGGGCCAGGAAGAGAGACTCAAGCACACTCAGGGTGCGCTGGGCTGCTGAGGCGGCCTGGAAGTCAGTGTTTCTGGGCACGAGAGTGCGCGAAGGAATGACGGATGTCCTCTGAAACAGTGCTGTGCAGGACAAAGAGGAGAAAGTCAGGATCCTGCTAGACAAGAGAAAATTTAAAAGTCAAAGGACATACAACACCACCCACCCCCAAGAAGCCTTCTGATAAACCACACTCACTACACTTATACTTAATTTTGGCCAGTGAATCTCGTAAATCATCTGTCAATCCTGCTCACAAAATACAAAATTAGAGATTAAAGAAAGAATCAGTGAACTTTAAAATAGACCGAGAGAAATTATACAGTCTGAGGAGGAGGAAAAAAACACTGAAAATAATGAAAGCCTTACGGTCTTATAGGATATATAGTTGCTTCACACCCTTGCCAACGAACACATAAAGCTGAATCCCAAAAGAAGAGATTAAAGAGAATGGAACAGAAAAAGACATTTTTTTTAAAGTTGACCAAAATTTCCTAAATTGGGAGACAGACATAAATTTATGGATTTAAGGTCATCAAACCTCAAGTAGAATAATACAAAGTAAATCACACCTAGACACACTGTGGGCAAACTGCTGGAAACCAAAAATGGATAAAATCTTAATAGCAGTTATAGGAAAAATGGCACATCCTATAAGTAGTAACAATAAAAATGATAGCTCCATCTCACAACAGTTAAAGAAACACACTCAGGAATAAATTTAACAAAAGATGCGTAAAACCTCTGCACTGTAAACTACAAACGGTACTAAAAGAAATTAAAAACAAGAAGGGAGCTATACTGGGTTCATATATTTGAAGACTCAATTCTTTAAAATATTAATTTCCCAAACTGATCTACAGATTGAGTGCCATCCCAGTCATAATCCTACCAGACATTTTTGTAGAAACTGATAAGGTGGTTCTAATACTTACATGAAAAGTGCAAAGGACCTAGACTCTCCAAATCAATCTTGAAAGACAACAAAATTGAAGGACCTACACGACGTGACCTCAAGACTTACTATAAAACTACAGTAATTAAAATAGTTTGGTACTGACAAAAGGATTGCTCAATGGAACAGAAAAAAGAGCCCAGAAATCAACCATCATTTTTACACAGTATTCTGAATTGCAAAGGTAATGATGCAGTATACCGGCATTTTCCACAGCTGCTGCTGGAACAACGGGGTATCTATATGAGGAAATATTTTCACTAAGTACTTTTCACAACATTCACAAAAACTAGAGATGGATCATAGGCCTCAATGTAAAGCTACAACAATAAAATCTCCAGAAGAAAACACAGATGTATATCCTAACAACCTGTAGGTGGCCAAGATTTCACAGACAAGACTAGGAAAGCAGCAACTATAAAGGAAAAAAGTGGCAACTCTGCCTACATCAAAATGTAAAGTTTTACTTATCAAAAACAACTCTAATGAACAGGCAATCACAAAGGACTGATATCCAGATATAGAAAGCATATAGAAAGAACTCCTACAACTCAATAATAAAAAGACTAAACCCAATTTGAAATGGGCAAAAGATTTGAGCAGGCACTTAAAAATTAGGAAGATAAACAAATTTCACAGGAAAAAATGTTCACCTTCATTAGTATTCAAGGATTAAAGTTAAAATAATAATGACATACCACTCCATACCCACCAGAATAGCTAAAAATAGGACTAACAACACCAAAAGCTAGCAAGAATGTGAAGCAAGTAGACCTCTCATACACTGTTGGCAGGTAACAGGCTGATAAAACTTATCCGCTGTAAACACAGGCTACCATACCTACCTGAAACAGAAGAATGACTCTAAGGTGGAGACATGTGTCCAGAGGGTAGAGCAGACCACAGAGGATTATTCCCAGGCCTTGAACCCTAATGGTGTTTATATACCTAGGATATCAGTCCTCTGTCAGACAGGTGTCTGTTCCTGCCTACTTGTTTTCTCAGATTTGTCTTTGATGAGAAGTTTTAAACTTTGATGTAATAACATTTTTTTTCTTTTTAGTGGTTATTGCTCTCTGAGTCTTGTCTAAGAAATCTTTGCACAGCCCAAGGCCAGGAAGATGTTCTTCTACATTTTCTAGAAGCTTTACAGTTTTGTAATATTGGAGATTAATCTGATTTCTTTGGAAAATAAGAATGTCATATGACCCAAGAATTCTTCTGATAGGTATTCTCCCAGAAAAATAAAATTCTATGATCAAAAAAAGACTTGTGGGCATAAAGGAAAAGAGCTTGAATTAGAGTAGTGGCTGTGAGCAAGAAATGGTTGAATCCAGCAGGTAAGAAGGTAAGCAAGATTGGCAAAAATGTTTTTCTTCTTATCCATTTCCTTATCACCTAAAAGTATTTCTAATTATATGTGGAGGGAGAAAGGAGGGAGTAAAAGGTAATGAAGCTTGTTATAAAGGAAATTTCCCCCTTTCTCTGACCTCTTATCTTTACTAAAGACAGAAGGCATGCTCATGCAGAGTAATATAAGCCACCTTAAAAAGCTTGAAACTAGTTTGTAAACCATGGCAGAGCAAAGGAAATTTTAAACTGAGAATGATAAGATTATATTTATGCCTCAGAAAGCTTTCTGTCAACAGTGAATGCTGGGAAAGATCAATTAGTCTGTATTACAACAGTCTACAGAAGAAATGATAAAGGCTCAACAAAGATCATGGATATGTAGAGAAAGGATGGACTCTGGATATGTATTACAGGAGGCATGACTGACAGGACTGTGCTGAGTTAAGGTTCTGATAGTGAGAATCTAAAACAGCAGAATGGATATCAAGTTTTTTTCTTTACTTTCATTTATGTCCATGCTGCTATGTTTGTGGGACTTCAAGAAAAATTAGCAAGAGTAGAAAAAAATGTTTTAAGTAAAAAAGAACAGATCTCAAAATGTCATCTCCTCTTTGAAGCCTTAAGCACCTTATTACACTCTGAACAGAATTAATCCTATATTCCCATAGCATTTTAGTCATATGTCAAAACACACATCGTACTATAATCCACATGCAGCCATTCGAGAACAGAGGCCATATACTAATTACTGAATCCCCAGCACTTAACATAGTTCCCACCCAGCAATGATATAAAGAGCATTTAGCTTTATTTTAGCTTCTCTCCACTTTGAAACTGTCAGTACAGTATTAAAAATGAATGCCTTAAGTGTAAGAATGGTAAAAGTTAACAGAGACTGAGAAATATCCACATGAGGCGCTCTGCCATTGAAAATTAAATTGGTTATACAGTCCATTCTCTTTGGTCATGATCGTTCTATAAAGTCACCATGAATAGTGAATTTGCTCCTAGGAGAAATACAGGGTTACGTTCCTGACAGCCTCTGGCCCCAACATTTCTGACCACCAGTCAATACTTAACCGTGTTATGTGTTTTTTTGTGTTGTTTCTTTAAATAAGCCGCATTATTTAATGTAAACTGTTGATTCATTAACAATGAACTCACAGCCAACAGCACTATGGCTGATACCTGAGGGAAGCTTATCTAAAAGCTCGTCTTTTCTGAGGTGCACCACAGTACTTGGAACACTGGACAGCACTATGCTTGGTGGCCATTTCACACAGTGAAATCACCAACACCAAAATAAAAATGAGAAAAACGTGGCACTAAATATACCCACAACTCGCTCAGGGCAGAGTACTGAAACAAGGAGGGGCAACTCCCATTTTCGTCATGCTTCAAAGTGCTGGTACTGGTTTATGGATTACGAAGAATTTTAGCGAGTGAAATTCCCAAATACACACTTCATGAATGAGGATCGCCTGTTCTGGTTTCTTTTTTTAAGGTAAAAATTCTCACCCACTGCTATCTCAGTTGTATTTTTCACCCACTCAACTCCTACACACGACAGAGCAGGGCCTCTGCTGACACTGTGCATACATTTGCCCGCTCAGTGCCCGGTACTCAGCCGTCTGATGTGTGCGGAACTGAGAATTTGAGCCCAATGAAACACTTCACTCAACCCCAGTTAAATGCTGAATTATGGAAAATTCGTTTTAAATTTTGCCTCAGAAAGCCAGGAAGCTAAAAGTGCCAACCCAAATGCCCATCAACTCATGGAGAAACAAAATGTGGTGCATCCCTATAGTGGAATATCATTCATTATTCAGCCATAAAAAGGAGTGGCATTTTGACACAGGCTACAGCGTGGATGAGCCTTGAAAACATGCTCAGTGAAGTAAACCAGACACAAAAGGTCAAATACCGTGAGTCCGCTTACGTGAAGTTACTGGAATTGGCAAAATCATAGAATCAAAAGGCAGACGAGGCGGGCCGGGCAGGGAACGTGGGAAGAAGAGTTTGCTACTGAGCCGTTTCCCTCTGGCGTGAGAAATGCCTCGGAACTAGGTAAGGGCGACGGATGCACAGCCTGTGAACATACTAAAAGCCCCTCAACAGTTCGCTTTAGATGGATTTAATTGCACATGAATTATCTCAATTTTTAAAAAAGATCCAGAAACAGAGCGCCAAGTTCCTTTGAAATAGGTAATCCCTTCCCCCCGGCCCAGGTGCCGACGCCCCGCTCCCACGGCCGCCGGGGTGTCGGCCCCGCGCCCCTCCACAGCAGCCGCTGCAGCCCCGGCCCTCCACCCCGACTGTCCGCTGCGGGCCGGCCTCCGTGCTCGGGACCCGCGAGGCCAGTCCCACTGTCGCCGAGCGCTCCGCTCGGGCTCCGAGGGCCCAGGGCCCAGTGGCCCCGCAGCGGCGCCGCCACCTGGCCGCCCCTCCCCACTTACGCGCCACGGGAAGCGCGCGGTGCACGTAAGGATCTCTGCGCGCTAAACGTCGCAGGGAGGGTTTAGAGAGGGCCACGCAAAGGAGGCTGGGAAGGAAGTGCAAGGTACCCTGGGAAGAAGGTCCAGACCGAAAGAGCCGCAGGGAGGGCCTACGGACAGGACGAGGGGCGTAAACCAAGTCGGAAAGGGAGAAGAGCCGCAAAGCAACCTGTCGAAAGTCGTAAAGCAAGCCAGAATCGCGAGGCAGGCCACGCGGTCTGATCCTCTGTCCTGCGAGGGTTCCTATGTCCTTCCACCGCAGTCCCTGTCTCTGCTGCCCCCTGGCGGGCCCGGAGAGCATGCCCGGGCGAGAGGCTTATCCTGAGGCCTTTTGGGGCCCACTCTTCCCGCGCCTTCTTCCCCGCACAAGCGCGCAAACCCAATCCGCGGTTGGAATGCGGCAACCGGCAGAGGAGGAGCTTCTCAGCACCTATCTGTACACACTAGGCATTTTGCCGGGAAAGAAAACCGTGCTTTTAAGTCTCAAGAATGGTTATGAGAGCCCCTCCTAGCTTCTGCCCCAGACAGGCACAGCCGACCGAGGCAGTGGGGACACATCCGGGTACTGATTCTCGGTCCTCTCCAGCCTCTATCGCGCACACCCACTCATCACCTGACGGCTTCTTAAATTAGCTGGGACCGGAGGGAAATGGGTGTGTGGAGACTTGTGGGAAGGGAGTTCCTTAGACTGCCCTTCGGAGCCAACTCGCAACTGGGTGACGATTGCGCATCCTTTGAGAGGTGCTCAAAAACAAGATTTAAAAAGTTTAGTCATCACAACCCCAAATTAAGGCCAAGCAAGCCAACAAAATCATTCTCTTACGTTTTCAAATTGGTTGTTTTAATAAACCCCTGTTAATCACAGTTTATTATCTGAGCAGTAATACGCCAGGGCAAGCCATTTCCTGGACTCCCAGTAACACTATCGGAAGCTTCGTAAAGAACCTAGAACCAGACCTAATACATAAATAATTTATTTCATAAAGCTGGCATTTGAAATCAACCAAGAAAGGAATGTTTACTTTTAAAATAGTGCTGGGACTTATTAGTTAACTATTTGGATTAGATTCCTTATGAAAATATACATCAAAATAAATTACAACTCAAGGGTGCAATGTTAAACACACGGATACACATAACAGAAAGTAAAAAATACACATGATATCTGACCTCAGAATGGAGAAGGGTATAAACTGAGAAATTAATCGTAAAGTAAAAGAGGGATAAATATAACTATCTACATAAAACTTTCAAGCTCCTGGGGGTAGAAAATAAAATAAAACTTTAGAAGTAAACAAGAAAAGGGGGAAAATATATTCATAGATAAAATGTTCTAACAACTCAAAAATAGGCAAATGAATGGATATTTCACAAAAGGAGAAATACAATAAATAGGAAAAAGGTTTAACTTCAAAGTGAAAGCATACATGTTAAAATAAGTATACCATTCATCCATTTTCATTTTAAAATAGGAAATTACAATATTTCATACAAATATTACACGAGGATATTCTTATTGAAAAAGACAAACAAAAATAAAGCTAACATTTTATTTGACCACTTAGGACTCAAAACCAGTCCTATTCTCAGAGTTAACGATTGTTATCAGTTGACATATATTCTTCCTGACCTTGTATTTATGATCATACATTGAAATAATTTCGTTACACAATATTCAATATAGATGATACTCTCACACTGCAAGTAGGAATATAAAACAATACAACCTTTCAGGAAAGCAATCTGAAAATACATATTCAAAATATATACCCTCTGATCCAGAAATTCTACCTCCAGGACCTTACCAACTAAGGAAAATATCAGGAATGTACATAAAGATTTCTTTATAAGAACATTCTGCACAACATTTCTTATACCCTCAAATATTACTGGAAACAAATTAAAATACCACATTAGGAAATCTGTTAAATAATACAGCCATTAAAATCATATTAGAAAAATGTTGACATGGAAAAATATTCAAGATCATTTTCTGTGGAAAAAGCAGGATCCTTCCTATGTTGACCGTAACTGCGCTGGTGGGGGTGAGGGTTTAATGATATGACAACTGTTGAACCACTGCGTTGTATACTTGAAACCAACATAAGATTGTACATCAATGACACTTCAATAAAAAAAAGAAAGAAAGAAAAAGCAGGGGTCAAAACTATACACAAACATCTTGCCCATACCCATTAGGATGGCTACTATTAAAAAAATAGAGAATACCAAGTGTTGGTGAGAATGCAGAAAAACTGGAACCCTCGTACACTGTTGGTGGGAATATAAAATGGTGCAGATGCTGTAGGCAACAGTATGATTGCTCTTCAAAAAAATTAAAAATAGAATTACCATCTAACCCAGCGATTCCACTTCTGGGTATATACCCAAAAGAACTGAAAGCAGGGTCTTGAAGAGATATTTGTACACCCATCTTCATAGCAGCATTGCTCTCAATAGCCAAAAGGAGAAAAACACCCCACTGTCTACTGACCAATAAATGGATAAACAAAATGTAAATACATATAGTAGAATAAGACTCAGCCTTAAAGGAAGTAAGTTCTTTCGTATGCTACAATATGGATGAACTGTGAGGAATTACGCTAAGTGAATTAAGCCCATCACAAAAGAATAAATATTGTATGATTCGCCTTATAAGGGATACCAAAAGTAGTCAAATTCACAAAGATGGAAGTAGAGGAGTGGTTGCCCCAGGCTGAGTGAGGGGAGATAGGAAGAGCTGTTGTTTAATTGAAACTAAATTTCAATTTTGCAAGAGGAAAAGAGTTCTGGAGATTGGTTGCACAAGAACGTGAATGATCTATACACTTAAGATGGTAAATGTTATACTATGTGTATTTTACCACAATTAAATTTTTTTATGAAAATAAAAATAATTTTTAAAAGCTTACTTAAAACAAAGCAAATCACAGAGCCTCTATACCCTCAGAAAGATTCAAATGAACTGATTAATACCTTATTCTTATTTATGACAAAAAGGATCACAAGGAATATCTTGTATGTAAAAGCTATCAAAACAGATGAAAAGAGACAAGGCAAACAAAAACATTTTTTCAAAAGAAAAAACATATTCTCAGATAAGAAGATACTGCACTCCATGAATAAAGCAGTATGTTCCAAGAAAAAAGAAAAATGTATTAAAGAAAGCTCTTAGAAATGAAAAATATGAGAGCTAACACAATATTTTCACTAATATATTTGGAAGATAAAGTCAAGGAAATCTCCCAGAAAACTAACCAAAAAGATAGATTAATGAAAGAGAAATAACAAGAAAAAGCCTCAATCAAGGAAGTCCAACATACAACAAACAGGTGTTCCTTAAAGAGAGAACAATAAAACACTAGGAATAAATTAATAAAAAGAAAAACAGAGGGGTGGGGGAGGGCGGGTAGGGAGGGAGGAAGAAGAGGATTGGGGGGTATTATGATTGGTACACATGGTAGGGGGGATCATGGTGAAGACAGTGTAGCACAGAGAAGCCAAATAGTGACTCTGTGGGATCATACTATACTGATGGGCAGTGACTGCACTGGGGCATGGGAGGGACTTGATAATATGGGTAAATGTAGTAACCACAATGTTTTTTCATGTGAAACCTTCATAAGAGTGTATATCAATAATACCTTAATTTTTAAAAAAAGAGTGCATTAGCCTCTTGTAGGGAAAATGGAAGTTCCATGGCCAGGATTCTCACCTGACCCTGGTCTTCTTACCCACTGTGCTCATGCAGTGCTTGCAGGTCAGCCTTGCACATGTGTGGGCAATAAGTTTTTATTGACTCTATAAAAAGAGCTCTGCCCAGTGCTCTGGTGCTGTGAAGTGGCAGAGAGATCTGAAGGCAAAGACTGGCTTGCTGCATGCAGACTTGCCCTGAGGTGAACAGGAATCCAGAGCTTGACCTGCTACCATGAGGATAAAGCTAGGTATAGACCCTTCACCCCTACAAAAACAAAAAAAGAAAAAGAAAACACAAAAGAATTTTCAGAACTGAAAGACATAGGTCTTCATATTGAAATGTCCCACTGCAGGGTTCAATGCAATTAATTAAAAAGGACATACACTGAGAAATTTTAGATCATAAGAAGTAGAGGAACCATCTTAAATGAAAATATCCAGAATGAAAACCAAAGAAGTATCATTACATACAAACTGGCAGCTTACATCAAAACTCTCAGGAATCAGAATGGCACTGGGCTCCCCAGGGCCTCCACAGAAGCTTAAAGACACTAACGCAGTGCCTTCAAAATCCAAGGATTACAACTTCCAACCTAGAATTCAATACCAAACTATCAGTAAAGTGAGAGAAAAAGAAATTTTTATACATATACTACCGCGTTCGCCCCTTGTGGCGGTGACGACAGCGATACGTACACAGACCTGGTTCACTTCAGTTCTTTATTGTTGCTCGGAAGGCCGGGAGAAGGTGAGTGAGAAGAAGCAACAGCCGGGGGGAGCGAATGAGAGGAAGAATGAGAGGAGAGACAGAGATTGAGAGAGAATGAGTGAGAGAGTGAGAGAGTGAGAGAGTGAGTGAGTGAGAGAGTGCTTCTCTTTCCTGCTTATGCCTTATATAAAGGAAGCTGGCCTATGGTGATCAAGATCATGCAAGCCTATAGGAGCAACTTCCTTATGCTAATGCCACCAAACCAGGCAGGGTGGCGCCCAGGAAGCGTGCGCCACCTTAGGGCATTGGTCAACTAGAGTGGAAGGGCGGTGTTCAGCCATAGTGGGACTCAGCCTCGGCCGTAGGCCGGCCCCTACATCTCCCCCTTTTTTGTTTTTTAGCACAATGAGGCTCGGGGACCATGCCTGTCTTAGGTTGTCAGGGAGGTGCAGCATCCTTACCCGTCATAAGGCAACAGACAGCTAAGGTCTGCACCCTGTCTTAGGTTGGTATGCGTACCTCCTGATCTTACCCGTCTTTGACTACTGGTCCAACATATTGTGCTACACCCTAGGGGAGATGCCTTCTTCTATAGCTGCCATGGCCTGCACCAGAGCCATCCGCACTTTCCGATGTTGCCGTTGCATGGAACAGAACACCCATGCCTGACCAGGCTTTGGTGGCATTTAGCATGGCTTCAGCAAACTGAGCTACAGACAACGCCTCTAACTTTTGGGGACTAACATTCAATATTTCTTGCCATAGCTGAGTGGTGAGCACATCAAACTCACTGGACCAATTGGTGGATAACATCTTGCCTAATTCCCTGGACAGATTGGCAGCTTTAGAGAGGTTATGAAAGGAATGCCAGTAACACATAGAGCTGTCAAAAGGCAGATATGGGAGATTAAGTGTACTATAGGTAGAGAAAAAGGCAGGAAAGGTATGTGCAGTTTCAGTCACCGGGAGTGGAATAGGCCAAGCCTTCACCAGACCCCATAGTTCTCTGGGTTCCGCTATCGCCTGCTGAAGAATCAGTAGCAGGATGAGCATCAGTGGCATCGGCATCTCGCGCTTCCGGTTCTGGTCTTGCCACTCTCCGTGTCAGGCGTTCAGGCACCCAGATGGGATTGTTTCGGTCCTGTGGGAAAACACAAACAGAGCCTCGGTTCCAGATTAACACTGGATCCGGGCCTTTCCATGATCCTTCCAATACATCTTTCCACATAACTGCGGGCATGTCTTTAGGCCTGGAACGGCGATTATGCTGCTCTGCTGCACTGTGGCCATCTTTGTCCAATGTCAAAAAATTTAAAATGAACAATATGATGTTAAGTTTGTCTCTGGGGGATCTGAAGTCTGCCCCTATTCCCCCTTTTTGTTTATAGAGAGCATTTTTAAGGGTCAGGTTGGCGTGCTCTACCACGCCTTGCGCTTGAGGGTTATAGGGAATGCCCGTGGTGTGGGTGATATCCATTTGTTTTTAAAAAGCCGAGGAGCGATTGGGATGTATATGCTGGCCCATTGTCAGTTTTTAAATGTTTGGGCTTTCCCCAGGCCGAAAATGCCTGGAGGCAGTGAGATATGACATCTCTAGATTTTTCTCCTGTATGGCAAGAGGCAAAAATGATGCCTGAGCAGGTGTCTACAGACACATGGACATATTTCATCTTACCGAATTCTGGAATATGGGTAACATCCATTTGCCAAATGTGATTGGGGAGTAGCCCCTTTGGATTAACTCCTTCTGAGATGGAGGGTAGGAGTGTGACACACCATTTGCAACTGACTACTATGGCTCTTGCTTGGTCTCTAGTAATATTATATTTTAGGCGAAGAGTATGTGCATTGACATGGAATTGTTTGTGAAATTGAGCAGCTTGTTCTACAGGGTCAAATAGAGCTAAGATGTTAAACTCACGGGTCAGGGCATCGGCACGTCTGTTTCCCTCAGCAATGGGTCCTGGGAGGGAAGTGTGGGCTGCTTCTTTTTTCTAAGGGGCCACTGAGGAACCCACACGGGCTCCTCCGATCGCCATAATTTCAGGCAATCTCGCTTTAAATGACCCATCTGCTTGCAATAGAAGCATGCCCCGGAAGGGGTAGCCCTGCTGCACGCGTTTTGCAGACCCTGAGTTATGGCTGCAGCCATTACCTGTCCTTGCACTACAGTGTCATTGATGTCCCTGCAAACTTTGAGGTACACATTTAAATCTTTATTTTTCCAAGGCCTGATAGCCTCCTTGCACCATTTATTTGCTTGCTCATAGGCCAACTGTTTTACTAGGGGAATTGCTGTGTCAAAATCTCCAAATATACGGCCTGCAGTTTGCATCAACGTTGCCAAGAAGTCTGCATAAGGCTCATTTGGTCCTTGGAGTACTTTAGATAATTGACCCTGTAAATCACCAATGCCCTGGAGTGTTTTCCAGGCCTTGACAGCTGCTGTAGCTATTTGCATATACACAGCAGGAGGGTAATTTATCTGATTATGCTGTCCTAGGTAAGGTCCTGTGCCCATTAGCATCTCTAGGTTCTACTGATTGTTCCCCGTGGCAGCGTTGCGCCGGGCAGTGTCTTGAGAAAGCTCTGCCCACGCAGTTTTGAATAGCAGGTACTGACCTCCAGTAAGGCATGCTCTGGCTACATTAGCCCAATCATCTGGTGTTAGATTCTGAGTGGCTAATGACTCCACTATGGCCACAGTGAACGCTGCTTGCACTCCATAGGTGGTGGCAGCTTCCTTTAGGCTTTTAACAAGCTTAAAATCTAGGGCTTGATGGTATCTTTGCTGGGTGTTTGGATCTTCCATTACTGGGAAGGCTGCATTCCCCTCCATGTTTAGCCATTCCCTCCATCTATTCTTGCCCAATTGTTCTTGGCACCCCTGGCCACCACAACATGAGTAACTCTGGTAAAGGGGTGGCTCTGCTCTATAGGTTGGAGAGCAAAATGGATAATTTGGGGCTGTTGGCACAATCTCTTCTACCTTACTGCTCTTATTGGGGAGAGGAGCTGAACTAGTCTCTCCTTCCTCTCTGCTTATTCTCAGTCGGCTCAGTGAGGAGCACAATGTGGGCCGATGTCCTCTCTGAGCAGCCCTAGCCTCTAACTCTTCTCCTGATAATTCTTGGTCCTCTTCCTCATCAGAGGACCCCCCCTGTGTAGATCCTCTTTCAGATGCTCTCGCAGAGTCTCTTTCCTCTTTCACTTCCTCAAGAATCTCCTCTCCCTCCCTTATGGCTTCTCTACAACTAGGTTTATTCTCCTTTAGGCAGCTCTTAACCAGCCCCCATATGGGGAGCGTCCCAGCCGGGAGCGGCTCCCTGCGATCTGCGTTGCGCAGATCCTCGCCTAACTTTTCCCACACGGGGGTAGTGATTCTTCCTGCATCTAGGAACCACGGAGCATGCTTCTCCACTGTGTGGAGGAAAGCCCTTGCGGTTTTTGTTTTTAATGAGGTTCCGTTGGCCCTCAGGAGTGCTCTCAAAGGCTCTTCTACTCTAATTCTAGACTCTTCAGATCCCATGTTAGCGATTAAAGGATAAAAGGCTACTTCTAAGTTTATGGGTAAAGGGTACTCTTATCGCTAACCTGCATTCGTCGCTATCCCGCGAACTTTCCTGGCTTCGTCGCTATCCCGCGAACTTTCCTGGCTTCGTCGCTATCCCGCGAACTTTCCTGGCTTCGTCGCTATCCCGCGAACTTTCACTGGCGCCCTAACTTTTCATAACATTTTAGACAAAACAAAACAGTACAACAAAGAACACTATGACGGACAGACAAAACAGAAATCCCCACCACAGCCGCTTGCTATCTCCTTTCCTACTCCTACATTTGCTTTGCTCGTTGGTCCACTCACCCTTCTCATCTGAGAAGCCTTCCCGAGCAATCCTTCTGAACGGGGTCCACAGGTACTGCTTCAGGGTAAGAAGCTCTATGGCGTCCGCGTCTGGCAGATTCTCCTCTGGGTGGTTGGAGAAAAAAAACTCCCGGGTTTCGGCACCAGATACCGCGTTCGCCCCTTGTGGCGGTGACGACAGCGATACGTACACAGACCTGGTTCACTTCAGTTCTTTATTGTTGCTCGGAAGGCCGGGAGAAGGTGAGTGAGAAGAAGCAACAGCCGGGGGGAGCGAATGAAAGGAAGAATGAGAGGAGAGAAAGACAGAGATTGAGAGAGAATGAGTGAGAGAGTGAGAGAGTGAGAGAGTGAGTGAGTGAGAGAGTGCTTCTCTTTCCTGCTTATGCCTTATATAAAGGAAGCTGGCCTATGGTGATCAAGATCATGCAAGCCTATAGGAGCAACTTCCTTATGCTAATGCCACCAAACCAGGCAGGGTGGCGCCCAGGAAGCGTGCGCCACCTTAGGGCATTGGTCAACTAGAGTGGAAGGGCGGTGTTCAGCCATAGTGGGACTCAGCCTCGGCCGTAGGCCGGCCCCTACATCATACATCCTCAAAAAAATTAACTTGTTGCCCACCTTTTCTCAGAAGGTTAGTGAAGAATGTCTCCATTAAAATGTAAAAGGAAACTAAGGAAGAGGAAGACACAGGCTTCAGGAAACAGGATCCACACAGAAGGAAGGTCATGAAATTCCTGAGATGATGAGAAGTAAAACTCAGTAAGGCAGCTGTGCAGCAGGCCAGACGATGGTCAGTCTGGAGTGGATAGGAGGGTAAAGAGATCCAGGTAGACTGTCTGTAGGGGAAAATGGTGCTAGTAGATCATCTGAGTTTTGGGACATGTGGACAAATTATATTGAGAAGAATTAGCTCGGAGCCAAGATGGCGGCGTGAGTAGAGCAGCGGAAATCTCCTCCCAAAACCACATATATCTATGAAAATATAACAAAGACAACTCTTCCTAGAATAAAGACCAGAGGACACAGGACAAGATCTAGACCATATCCACACCTGCGAAAACCCAGTGCCTCGTAAAGGGGGTAAGATACAAGTCCAGACCCGGCGGGAACCAAGCGCCCCTCCACCCAGCTCCCGGTGGGAGAAGAATAGGCAGAGCGGGAGGGAGACGGAGCCCAGGACTGGTGAACACCCAGCCCCAGCCATCCGGACCAGAGGGCAGACACATTGTGTGCGCGGGGCCCTGGATACTAGGGAAATAGGGCAGCAAGAACGGTGAGCAGGTACTGGAGGCTGGTGCCAGAGGACATAAGAAAAGCAAGCGGCCTTTTTTTTTTCTTTTTTTTTTTTTTTGCTGTTTTGTTTTGGTGAGCGCTTTTTGAAAGTCTTAAAGGGATAGGGACCCCAATACTAGGGAAAGAGGGCAGCAAGACCGGTGAACAGAGGCCTGAGGCTGGCGCTGGAGAATAAAGAAAAATGAGCGGCCATTATTTATTTATTTATTTATTTATTTATTTTTAAATTTTTTTTTTGGGGGGGGTTGTTTTGTTTTGGCGGGTGCTTTTTGGAAGTCTTAAAGGGGCAGGGTGGGACACTTAATCCAGAGGTAGGCAATCTGGGGATCTCTGGGCACCCTAACCCCCTGGGCTGCAGGGAGCAGGGAGGCCCCTTACCGAGATAAATAGCCTCCTGGCTGCTCCCCCTCCAATGTGACTCCCCCACTTTGAAGCAGCTGCCCGAGCCAGGCCACGCCCACAGCAACAGCAGAGATAAACTCCATAGCAGCCCAGGAGGAAGCAGAAACCCTGTCTGTGCGCAGCTGCGCAGCACAAGCCACTAGAGGTCGCTGTTCTCCCAGGAGAGAAGGGCCACAAACCAACAAGAAGGGAAGTTCTTTCAGCCGTTACTCGTCCCAGCTCTGCAAACTATTCCTATCACCATGAAAAGGCAAAACTACAGGCAGACAAAGATCACAGAGACAACACCAGAGAAGGAGACAGACCTAACCAGTCTTCCTGACAAAGAATTCAAAATAAGAATCATAAACATGCTGACAGAGATGCAGAGAAATACTCAAGAGATATGGGATGAAGTCCGGAGGGAGATCACAGATGCCAGAAAGGAGATTACAGAAATGAAACAAACTCTGGAAGGGTTTATAAGAAGAATGGATAGGATGCAGGAGGCCATTGATGGAATTGAAACCAGAGAACAGGAACGCATAGAAGCGGACATAGAGAGAGATAAAAGGATCTACAGGAATGAAACAATATTAAGAGAACTGTGTGACCAATCCAAAAGGAATAATATCCATATTATAGGGGTACCAGAAGAAGAAGAGAGAGAAAAAGGGAAGGAAAGTATCTTAGAAGAAATAATCGCTGAAAACTTCCCCAAACTGGGGGAGGAAATAGTCGAACAGACCACGGAAATACACAGAACCCCCAATAGAAAGGATCCAAGGAGGACAACACCAAGACACATAATAATTAAAATGGCAAAGATCAAGGACAAGGAAAGAGTTTTAAGGCAGCTAGAGAGAAAACGGTCACCTATAAAGAAAAACCCATCAGGCTAACGTCAGACTTCTCAACAGAAACCCTACAGGCCAGAAGAGAATGGCATGATATATTTAATGGAATGAAACAGAAGGGCCTTGAACCAAGGATACTGTATCCAGCACGACTATCATTTAAATATGATGGTGGGATTAAACAATTCCCAGACAAACAAAAGCTGAGGGAATTTGCTTCCCACAAACCACCTCTACAGGACATCTTACAGGGACTGCTCTAGATGGGAGCACTCCTAGAAAGAGCACAGAACAAAACACCCAACATATGAAGAACGGAGGAGGAGGAATAAGAAGGGAGAGAAGAAAATAATCTCCAGACAGTGTATATAACAGCTCAATAAGCGAGCTAAGTAAGGCAGTAAGATACTAAAGAGGCTAACCTTGAACCTTTGGTAACCACGAATTTAAAGCCTGCAATGGCAATAAGTACATATCTTTCAATAGTCACCCTAAATGTTAATGGACTGAATGCACCAATCAAAAGACACAGAGTAATAGAATGGATAAAAAAGCATGACCCATCTATATGCTGCTTACAAGAAACTCACCTCAAACCCAAAGACATGTACAGACTAAAAGTCAAGGGATGGAAAAACATATTTCAGGCAAACAACAGCGAGAAGAAAGCAGGGGTTGCAGTACTAATATCAGACAAAATAGACTTCAAAACAAAGAAAGTAACAAGAGATAAAGAAGGACACTACATAATGATAAAGGGCTCAGTTCAACAAGAGGATATAACCATTCTAAATATATATGCACCCAACACAGGAGCACCAGCATATGTGAAACAAATACTAACAGAACTAAAGGGGGAAATAGACTGCAATGCATTCATTCTAGGAGACTTCAACACACCACTCACCCCAAAGGATAGATCCACCGGGCAGAAAATAAGTAAGGACACGGAAGCATCGAACAACATAGTAGAGCAGATGGACCTAATAGACATCTACAGAACACTACATCCAAAAGCAACAGGATACACATTCTTCTCAAGTGCACATGGAACATTCTCCAGAATAGACCACATACTAGGCCACAAAAAGAGCCTCAGTAAATTCCAAAAGATTGAAATCCTACCAACCAACTTTTCAGACCAAAAAGGCATAAAACTAGAAATAAACTGTACAAAGAAAGCAAAAAGACTCACAAACACATGCAGGCTTAACAACACGCTCCTAAATAATCAATGGATCAATGAAAAAATCAAAATGGAGATCCAGCAATATATGGAAACAAATGACAACAACAACACTAAGCCCCACATTCTGTGGGACACAGCAAAAGCAGTCTTAAGAGGAAAGTATATAGCAATCCAAGCATAGTTAAAAAAGGAAGAGCAATCCCAAATGAATGGTCTAATGTCACAATTATCGAAATTGGAAAAAGAAGAACAAATGAGGCCTAAGGTCAGCAGAAGGAGGGACATAATAAAGATCAGAGAAGAAATAAATAAAATTGAGAAGAACAAAATGATAGCCAAAAATCAATGAAAGCAAGAGCTGGTTCTTCGAGAAAATAAACAAAATAGATAAGCCTCTAGCCAGACTTATTAAGAGAAAAAGAGAATCAACACACATCAACAGAATTAGAAATGAGAATGGAAAAATCACAACAGACTTCACAGAAATACAAAGAATTATTAAAGACTACAATGAAAACCTATATGCTAACAAGCTGGAAAACCTAGAAGAGATGGACAACTTCCTAGAAAAATACAACCCCAAGTCTGACCAAGGATGAAAGACAAAAGTTAAACAAACCAATTACGAGCAAAGAAATTGAAGCAGTAATCAAAACACTACCCAAGAACAAAACCCCCGGGCCAGATGGATTTACCTCAGAATTTTATCAGACATAAAGAGAAGACATAATTCCCATTCTCCTTAAAGTTTTCCAAAAAATAGAAGAGGAGGGAATACTCCCAAACTCATTCTATGAAGTCTAATCTAAATCACCCTAATACTAAATACTAAATACTAAATACTAAATACTAATACTAAAACCAGGCAAAGACCCCACCAAAAAAGAAAATTACAGACCAATATCCCTGATGAACATAGATGCAAAAATACTCAATAAAATATTAGCAAACTGAATTCAAAAATATATCAAAACAATCATACACCACAACCAAGTGGGATTCATTCCAGGGATGCAAGGATGGTACAACATTCGAAAATCCATCAACATCATAGACCACATCAACAAAAAGAGGGACAAAAACCACATGATCATCTCCATACATGCTGAAAAAGCATTTGACAAAATTCAACATCCATTCATGATAAAAACTCTCAGCAAAATGGGTATAGAGGGCAAGTACCTCAACATAATAAAGGCCATATATGATAAACCCACAGCTAACATCATGCTGAACAGCGAGAAGCTGAAAGCTTTTCCTCTGAGATCGGGAAAAAGACAGGGATGCCCACTCTCCCCACTGTTATTTAATATAGTACTGGAGGTCCTATCCATGGCAATTAGACAAAACAAAGAAATACAAAGAATACAGATTAGTAAAGAAGAAGTTAAACTGTCATTATTTCCAGATGACATGATATTGTACATTAAAAACCCTAAAACTCCACTTCCAACTACTAGAACTGATATCGGAATGCAGCAAAGTAGCAGGATACAAAATCAACACACAGAAATCTGTGGCTTTCCTATACACTAACAATGAACCAATAGAAAGAGAAATCAGGAAAACAATTCCATTCACAATTGCATCAAAAAGAATAAAATTCCTAGGAATAAACCTAACCAAAGAAGTGAAAGACCTATACCCTGAAATCTATAAGACACTCTTAAGAGAAATGAAAGAGGACAATAACAAATGGAAACTCATTCCATGCTCTTGGCTAGGAAGAATTAATATCGTCAAAATGGCCAACCTGCCCAAAGCAATATACAGATTTGATGCAATCCCTATCAAATTACCAAGAACATTCTTCAACGAACTGGAACAAATAGTTCAAAAATTCATATGGAAATGCTAAAGACCCCACATAGCCAAAGCAACCCCGAGAAAGAATAATGTGGGGGGGATCACACTCCCCAACTTGATGCTCTACTACCAAGCCATAGTGATCAAGACAATTTGGTACTGGCACAAGAACAGAGCCACAGACCAGCGGAACAGATTAGAGACTCTAGACATTAACCCAAACATATATGGTCAATTAATATATGATAAAAGAGCCATGGACATACAGCGGGGAAATGACAGTCTCTTCAACAAATGGTGCTGGCAAAACTGGACAGCTACATGTAGGAGAATGAAATTGGACCATTGCCTAACCCCATACACAAAAATAAATTTGAAATGGATCAAAGACCTGAATGTAAGTCATGAAACCATAAAACTCTTAGAAGATAATATAGGCAAAACTCTCTTGAATATAAACATGGGTGACTTCTTCACAAACGTATCTCCCCAGGCAAGGAAAACAAAAGCAAAAATGAACAAGCAGGACTACATCAAGCTGAAAAGCTTCTGTACAGCAAAGGACACCATCAACAGAACAAAAAGGTATCCTATGGTATAAGATAATATATTCATGAATGACAGATCCGATAAAGGCTTGACATCCAAAACATATAAAGAGCTCACGCACCTCAACAAACAAAAAGCAAATAATTCAATTTAAAAATGGGCAGAGGAGCTGAATAGACAGTTCTCCAAAGAAGAAATTCAGATGGCCAACAGACACATGAAAAGATGCTCGACATGGCTAGTTATCAGAGAAATGCAAATTAAAACCACAATGTGATATCACCTCACCCCAGTAAGGATAGCTACCACCCAAAAGACAACCAACAACAAATGTTGGCGAGGTTGTGGAGAAAGGGGAACCCTCCTACACTGCTGGTGGGAATGTAAATTAGTTCAACCATTGTGGAAAGCAGTATGGAGGTTCCTCAAAATGCTCAAAATAGACTTACCATTTGACCCAGGAATTCCACTTCTAGGAATTTACCCTAAGAATGCAGCAGCACAGTTTGAAAAAGACAGATGCACCCCTATGTTTATTGCAGCGCTATTTACAATAGCCAAGAAATGGAAGCAACCTAAGTGTCCATTAGTAGATGAATGGATAAAGAAGATGTGGTACATATACACAATGGAATATTATTCAGCCATAAGAAAAAAAGAAATCCTACCATTCGCAATAACATGGATGGAGCTAGAGGATATTATGCTCAGTGAAATAAGCCAAGTGGAGAAAGACAAATACCAAATGATTTCACTTGTATGTGAAGTATAAGAACAAAGAAAAACTAAAGGAACAAAACAGCAGCAGAATCACAGAACCCAAGAAGGGACTAACAGTTACCAAAAGGAAAGGGACTGGGGAGGATGGGTGGGAAGGGAGGGATAAGGGCAGGGAAGAAGAAAGGGGGCATTATGGGGAGGGCATAGGGAGGGCTGTGCAACACAGAGAAGACAAGTAGTGATTCTACAACATCTTACTATGTTGATGGACAGTGACTGTAATGGGGTTTCTGGGGGGGGACTTGGTGAAGGGGAGAGCCTAGTAAACATAATGTTCTTCATGTAATTGTAGATTAATGATAACAAAAAACATGAAGTGAGTCTTTGAAAGTGATTCATCTTCAGAATGGTGGAATATCTGCCAGAATGGAAATGGTCAGCACAGAAACCATTGACAATAAGAGAGGGATAAAGCTGGTGCTGCCACCGTAATCCATATGTTATTATTTCCAAAGTCTTTTCCTTTGCATGCATTTTCATTGAGAAGAGGTTAAAGACTCTGGTTCTACAAGAATTTACTGTATTGTCAGAGGCTTGCCTCCACTTGAATGACATAAATTCCTAATTTCCAAGCTATACTTTCATCTTGAAGAAACCACTCGTTTTCCTTTTGCATCACCCATGACCTTATTGCTTATGACATCCTATTAGAAGCTATATTAGAGGGTGCAACTGTTGAAATTAATGCTGACTAGATATATAAACATAAAATAATAATAATACTTATATGGTGCTAACTTTGTGGCAGGCCCTGTTCTAAGTGGTTTACTTATATTAACTTGTTTAATCCTTACAGTTTTTAAAATAATTTCATGAAATTACCAATAAAATAACCAATTCACTGGATCTAAGATGCTGTCAAGTTTAAGGATTATCATTATTTTATTTACCATTAGGAAAGAGAAAAAAACTTCCAATCAACAATAAATACTTCCTTGCCTTTTTGCATATACAAAATGCTTAGTTTCAGTAGGGATTTATTGTAATCTTTTGAAAGATATTTTAAAAGAAAGTCAAACTCAACACATGTGATATACTATGATTGCACAGAGATCATTTCAAATATGAGCAATACGAACTGACAATTATGTCACAATTGCCATATGGCTGACAGTAATTGTATTAAGCAACCTAATTTCAGAAATGTTAAAATAATAGTATTTTAGAATCAAAGAAATTATCCCCAATTTGCAGATGCAGAAATCATGGCATGAGATTTAACGGTTTGCCAAAAAACACCCAGGTGGTAAGTGGCTCCAGTCAGACTTTGCACTCAGGTGGTCTTGGCCTCAGAGCCAATGCTTTTGCTACTAAGAGCTGAAGAAAATTCTACCCTATGCATTATCGGTAATCACTCCATTTCAGCTCATAGAAACCTTGCAAGATAGAAAACCTCACCTCGCAGCCTGGCAAATCTATTTTTGGAAAACTCCAACTGGAAGAAAGTGCTTCTATATCAAAATTTTGTACTTCTTGATCCAGCCTTTGGGACAACATACAAGTTCATGTGTTAGCATTCTAGTTTTATTTTCCCAAATAATGAGGGCATTGCTTGTATTGCATTCATGCAACAAGTGTTGATTGAGCACTTATGTGCAAAATACTGTGCAGGGAACTATAAAGAATACAAAGAGAGGGACCTATGGAAATAAAACATATACAGAAATCACTACAACACAAATTAAACATAGTAAATGATAAGTCCAGATAATATAATTTAGATGAGTGAGGATGTTACTTCTAAAGAGTCAGCAGGAAGGCTTCATAGGGGAAGCAGCAAGGGAACTGGAATTTAATGTCTGTCTGGACTAATATCAGAACTCAGGCTGTAGAACCATAGATAGTATACCTAATGTAATAACCTACAAACATTACTTTTGAAGTTTATTGAATTTTTTAGAAATTGCTTACTTGTAGTAATTTTAGTAATTTTGGGTTTTTTTTTCTCTCTTGCTTAGCAATGTATAAGTCTCTACCTCTACTTCTCTTATCTATTCTTCCATTCACTACTACTTGAAATAAGCTTAAGATCACCTCACTTAGAATTTTACCAGACATGTAAAGAAGAGTTAAGAACTATACTTTTCAAACAATTCCAGAAAATCAAAGAGGAAGGAAAGCTTCCAATTCATTCTGTACAACCAGTCTCACCTTGACACCAAAATCAGACAAAGACACTAAAAAAAGAAAATACAGACCAATATCCTTCATGAACACAGATGCAAAAATCTTTTAAAATTGAATTTAAAAATATGTCATTGAGATCATTTGTCATGACCAAGTGGTATTTATTCCAGGGATGCAAGGATGGTTCCGTGTCTGCAAATGAATCTATATGATATACCATATTAACAAAAGGAAGGCTAAAAACCATATGATCATCTTAATAGATGCAGAATAAGCATTTAACAAAATTCATCATCCATTCAATTTAAACTCTCAGCAAAGTGGGTGTAAAGGGAACATACTGCAAAATTAAAAAGGCCATATATGACAAGCTCACAGCTAATATTGTACTCAATGGTGAAAACTTTTCCTCTAAAATGAGGAAGAAAATAAGGATGCCCACTCTTACCACTGTTATTCAGCATAGTACTAGAAGTCATAGCCACAGCAATCAGGCAAGAAAAATAAATAAAAGGCATCCAAATAGGTAAAGAAGAAGTAAAATTGTCACTATTTTCAGATGATATGATACTATAAACAGAAAACTCTAAAATCCACTAAATACTATAATAAATGAACTCAGTAAAGTCACAGGATACATAATTAACACAAGGAAAACTGTTGCATTTCTGTATACAAATGATGAACTAGCAGAAAGAGAAATTTAGGAAACAGTCCCATTTATAATTTATTCAAAGGGAATAAAACATCTAGGAATCAACTTAATCAAGGATGTGAAACACCTGTACTCTGAAAACATTGATGAAAAATTGAAGAAGACACAAATATATGGAAAGGTATTCCATGATCATGGATAGGAGAAATGAATATTGCTAAAATGACCATACTACCCAAAGCAATCTACACAGTCAATGCAATCTCTGTCAAAATACCAACGGTATTTATTGCACAACTCAAGAAAATAATCCTAAAATTTGTATGGAACCACAAGACCATGAATAGACAAAGCAATCTTGAGAAAGAACAAAGCTAAGGGTACAATACCCCCTAATTTCAAGCTATACTACAAAGCCACTGTAATCAAAACAATGTGGTACTGGTACAAAAATACACACAAAAATCAGTGAAACAGAATAGAGAGTCCAGAAACAAACCCATGCTTATATGATCAATTAATTTATGACAAAGGAGGCAAGAATATACAATGGGGACAAGGCAGTCTCTTCAACAAATGGCATTGGGAAAAATGGAGAGTTACATGCAAAAAATGAAACTGGATCATTTTTTTACACCATACACAAAAATAAGCTCAAAAGTAGATTAAAGACCTAAGACCTGAAACCATAAGACTCTTAGAAGAAAACATGGGCAGTACCCACTTCAACATCAACATCACTAATTTTTTTCTGGATATGTCTCCCCAGGCAATGGAAACAAAAGCAAAAATAAGCAAGCAGAGGGACCACATCAAATTTCAAAGTTTCTGCACACCAAAGGAAGTCATCAGCAAAACAAAAAGGTAATCCACTGAGTGGGTGAAAATATTTTCAAATGATATATTCAGTAAGGGGCTAATATCCAGCATATATAAAGAACTCATACAACTCAACACCAAAAAAACAAATAATCCAAATAAATCCAAATAATCACAAATAAAATATGGGCAGAAGAACTGAATAGATATTTTCCAAAGAGGACATACAAATGGCCAACAAGCACATGAAAAGATGCTCAACACCACTAATCATTGGGGAAATGGAAATCAAAATCACAATGACATCATCTCACACCACTCAGAATGGCTAGTGTCAAAAAGACAAGAAACAAAAAGTGTTAGTGAGGATATGGACCAAAGGGAACCCTTGTATACTGTTGGTGGGAATGCAAATTGTTGCAGCCACTGTGGAAAACAGTATAAAGATTCCTCAAAAAATTAAGAATAGAAATGCGATACGATGCAGTAATTCCACTTATGGGAATTTACCCAAAGCAAACATAAACACTAATTCAAAAAGATACATGCACTCCTATGTTTATCACAGCATTACTTACAATAGTAAAGATATGGAAGCAACCTGAGTGGCCATCAACAGATGAATGGGTAAAGAAGGTGTGGTACAGATATGTAATGATTATTACTCAGCCATAAAAATAAAATAAATCTAAGTGAAATAAGTTAGACAAAGACAAATACCATATGATTTCATTTATATGTGGAATCCAATAAACAAAACAAAGAAACAAACAAAATGGGAAAAGACTTACAAACACAGAAGAGAGATTGGTGGTTGCCATAGGGGAGGGTTGCAGGATGGGTGAAATAGGTGGAGGGAGAAAAAAATAGTGAGAATGTTTGATATCTCAATCTGGGTGATGCGTACATGAATGTATACATGAGTTGAAATTCACTGAGGTGTACACTAAGATTTGTACATGTTATTGAATGTACCTCAATTTAAAAAAAAGAAAAAGACTTATTTTATGTTTTTCATAATCTTAGAAGCAGTATCCCTTTTTAAAAAATGAAATTGTAAGTGGAACCGCCACAGAGAAAATGCAGTGATCCTGCCTTAGTGAAAGTTGGGCAGTAAATCGAAGCTCTGCCCTCTTGGCCTTTACGCTTCTCTGCAGAATAATCTGAAAAATACTACCTACTCCTCATTCAAAGGGGAAACTTAACTGGCAAAGAGTTAAGCAGCCAATATTTGGGTATCTGTGTTGATAGATTGCTATAATGCATAAAAAGTAATTTATGCTATTACGTATACACGAATTAAGTTATTTTAGAGGCATAGGGGAATTTATTTTGAAGTCAGAAGTCCCAAGTTTCAGCCTTATTGCCTATTTTCAAACTTTGAGTCTCACTTTCCTCACTTAAAAAAATGAAAATAAAACATCAGAAAAACTCATATTGAAGGGTATTCTACAAACAACATGCCTATATTCATCAAAATGCAAGGGCATCAGAGGTAAGAAAAACCTGAGAAACTGCTATAGATTGAAGACTAGGGACATGAAAATAGAATTCAATACCTGATTTGGAATTTACTTTTTCTATAAATGGTAGTATTGAGACAACTGTCAGATTTTAAATAATGTCTGTAAACTTGCTACAACAGTTCTGGTAAAACATTAAGTAAATTAGGTTGGCTTTATTGGCTTCAGTGTGATCTAAGAAATCCTGTAGATTTTAATTGTCCATGAAATATCAGTTCCCTTGTTGCCATGTAAAATCAGGAGTTGGTTGTCTGTAATTTTTCTTAAGCTAATGATATACTAACTATAATAGCATTACATTGATGTTAACTTCCTGTTTTTGAAAATTATGCTATTTAAAATTAAAATTAAAAAATATACTTGTGGTTAGAAAATATATATCGAAGTATTTAGAGGTAAAGCACTCAATGTTCACACAGTTCAGAAAAAGACATTTTACACAGATATAAAGCAAATGTGGTAAAATGTTAACAGAGAATCTCAGCGTAAAGTACATAGAAATTCTTTGTACTATTGCATCTTCTAAGACTGAAATTACGCTATAACGAAATGCTTTTAAAATGGAGATTTTTAATACCTGCTTATGCATTTCATAGAATTCTGGTGAAGATCAAATAAAATATTGTGAGTGAAAGTGCATTGTAAACTTTAAGTGTCCCTGCAAGTGTAAAACATAATTATTAGTATAGAAAAGAGCTTTCCAAACCATAGGGCTTTCTACAAATGTAAAACAATTATTTTTACTGCATTTTTGTAGCTTCAACAGAAAATAAATCTAGTTCTATATCCATTAATTCAATTATTGCTCTTCTGAGAGAGGCTTTTTACAGTCAGAACAGATTGCCTGTTGGTTTCATTGTTTTAGAAGGGTCAGTCATCAATAGTAACTTTATTGCCCATTTACTACAGAGGATCTATATCCTAAAAAATTGTCTCTTGTTCTGTATTTACTGCCTGAGACTAAATGGCCTCCAAATCCCTTTTCAACACTGGAATTTCATGATTTAACAAAAGCAATTCAGAAAAGCTACATGTGGGAAGACTGTATCAGTCCACAACTGAACCATGCTACTGTCTTCTTAGATGCTATGTGCTAATTGACTAAACTGTGGTAACTGGCACTTAGCTGCTCAATAATAGTTACCACATAAATGAACTCTAGAAGGTAGACTGCAGGACTTCAGCAAATTTGATCTAGTCCCTTTTTTCTACCTATTTTTGGTAAGTTCTTTCTTTTGCCTGACATCTTAGTTTGAACATAAGGAAAAGACATTTTTTTTTACAGGTTACAAATGGGTGACTATCAGCAATTTCTTATGTTTGAACCTACAGTTAAACTAATCTATTGCATTTACTAGAAAGTGTTCTTTATTTAAGCACTAATACATAGGTAGTGTTGATTATTCGGACTGCTTGCTTCCCCTTCCCTCTGAATGACTAGTCTGGCTTTTACACAACCCATTAATAGCTCTACCCAAAAATGAGCAAAGAACTGAAACCAAATTTGCTACAACAGTTCTGGTAAAACATTAAGTAAATTAGGTTGGCTTTATTGGCTTCAGTGTGATCTAAGAATTCCTGTAGATTTTAATTGTCCATGAAATATCAGTTCCCTTGTTGCCATGTAAAATCAGGAGTTGGTTGTCTGTAATTGTTCTTAAGCTAATGAAAGGTCATAGAAAATAATTTGCATATCAATGGCAGAAAAATGTAGGCACTATTGTTTAAGTTCTGAAAGAAATCTGAAGAATCTGGGCTCTATGCCTGGTACCATTTCAGTCTTTCTTGTTGACAAATTCCTTATCTATACAAGACTTCCACTGTGTTGTACTGTAATTTACCTGTTTACTTGTATGTACCCTCCTTAAGACTGAGAATTCCGGGTAAGAATGTTGTATGGTGCTAGGCACAGAGTAGGTGGCCCAGAAGTACCTATGGTGTGTGTGTGTGTGTGTGTGTGTGTGTGTGTGTGTAAGGGGTAGGGGCTTGTTTAGAGAACAGATGACTTAATATATTTTATCTCTCAGTCCAGAATCCTAAAGATAGCCCTCATAGATTGTCCCTTTAATGCCTTAGTTTTTATGCTTCATTTAAAAGAATCAACTTCCAAAAGCAAAAGCAATAGAAATGAAAATAAACAAGTGGGACTGCATCAAACTAAAAAGCTTCTGAACAGCAAAAGAAACCATCAAAACAATAGAAAAGCAACCTAAAGAGTGGGAGAAAATATTTGCCTACAGTATATCTGACAAGGGCTTAATATCCAGAAGTAAAAAAACTCATGCCAGTCAATAGTGTTAGGAAAGAGTATAAAACCTAAATGTGATTTATTCCCACTAGGATGTTTAAACATTTTAACAGTAAGGTATTAACAAAGGGCCACGTGGTAGAAGATGCTCCTGCTGAGAGTGGGGGTGGGGAAATTGATAAGGGCCTGGCATACCTGTTTGAGTTTTTGTTTTTTTTTTTCTGTTTGAGTTTTTAAACCTACCAATAAGATTAAGACAAATGTAAAGGAAAGATATAACTGGCTTAGGCGATGTCTGGGGAAGAATGTGAACCCTGTAGTACTCAGCCAGTGAGGAACCAGGACTCATGCACTAGGAGATAAGTTACTGGCGCCAAACTCCCCAGGTGTGCTTGCCCAACAGACACCCGATCTTGCAAGACCATCGTTAAAGCCTCGCTCTGCTGTTCTGTCTCCATGTCCGCTTATTGAATTTGGACCAGTGAGTGTATGTCTCACAATAGCAAAAAAGATATAATAATCCAATTTTAAAATGGGCAGAGGAATGAACAGACATTTACCCCAGAGAAGACATACAAATGGCTAACAGTATATGGAAAGATAATGAATGTCATTCATCATCAGGGACATGCAAATCAAAACCACACATCAAAATCTTCCACCTGTTTGAATGGCCATCACAAAAAGACAAGAAATAACAAGTGTTAGCAAGGATGCAGACAAAGGGAATCCTGTGTCCTATTGGTGGGAATATAAATTGGTGCAGCCACTATGGAAAGCAGTATGGAGATTCCTCAAAATAATAAAAATAGAAATATCATATGACCCAGCAATTCCACTTCTGGATATATATCCAAAGGAAATGAAAACAGGATATAAAGAAAATATCTGCACACCCATGTTTATTGCAGCATTATTCACAATAGCCAAGACATGGGAACAACCTAAGTATCCTTTGAGGGATCAATGGATAAAGAAGATGTGACACATGTATAATACAATTGAATAGTATTCAGCCATTAAAAAAAAAAGGGAAATCCTGCCATTTGTGACAACATGAATGGACCTTGAGGGTATTATGCTAAGTGAGATAATTCAGACAGAGAATGATAAATAGTCTATGATTTCATTTATGTGTGGAATCTAAAAAATCTGAATTCATAGAAACAGAGGGTAGAATGGTGGTTACAGGGAGTTGAGGAAATGAGACAGATGTTGGTGATGGGTACAAATTTATAGTCAGAAGATGAATAAATTCTGAGATCTAGTGCACAGCATTATGATTATGGTTAACAATACTGTATTCTATACTTGAAAGTTGCTAAGAGACTTGATCTTAAATGTTCTCAGGACAAGAAAAAAATGGTAACTATGTGATGTACTGGAGGTGTTAATGACCACTATAGTGGTAATCATGTTGTAATATATGTGTATCAGTGATGTACACCTTAAACTTACATGATGTTATATATCAGTTACATCTCCATTAAAAAAATAAAACCACCAACTTGATTTATGTCATTGAAATGATACAACTGCTACAGCCATTAGGATTACATTCATTTGTGTCTACCAGAAAGCCCACTACAGTGGCTTAACCAAATGGAAGTAAATTTTTCTCACATACTAAAAGTCTAGAGACCCAGTCTAAAGGTGGTATAGAAGCTTCATAAAGTCATCAATGCCTCATCTTCCATTCTTTTGGACTCACATGTTAACATGTGGCTTTCATCAATACATCTTCTTCCTCTGGATCACTATGGCTACTGCACCTCTCAGCCTCACATTCACATTCCAGATAGTAAAAAGACAAAGGAGATTCTCAAGATGGCGGCATGAGTAGGGTGGTGGATATCTCATCCCAAAACCATGTATATTTTGAAAATACAGCAAATACAACTATTCCTAAAAGAGTGACCAGAAGATACAGTACACCAGCCAGGCTACATCTACATCTGTGAGAACTCAAAATCTCATGGAAAAGGGTAAGATACAATGCCATGACCCAGCGGGACCCAAGCACTCCCCCCACCCCAGCTCACCGGCAGGAGGAAAAGAATCAGAGTGGGGAGGGAGTGGAAGCACAGGACTGCTAAATAACCAGCCTTAGTAATCTGCACCAGGAGCACAGACACACATTGCATGGTGTACTGGATATTAGAGGAACTGAAAAGCAAAATCCCAGACTGAGGTGACGAACAGGTTCCCACAGCCAGCTTCCCTGGGACAAAAGGAAAGAGGGTGCTTTAAAAGTCTTAAAGGGACAAGGGTTTAACAGGTGGACAAAATCGTCCTGGCACACTCAGCCCAGCAGGCTGGGAATGTTAAGGAACTTTAGGCAACCTAACCCCCTGGGCGGCAATGCAGCTCTGAAGCCTCTCATGGCAATAAGCAGCCTGCCGTTCACTCCCTCCTGCCAGCACTGCAAGCAAACTGGCTGACCCACTGTTGCTGCAGAACAGTTGGGGAACAGCTATGCACACAGCAACCAGATAGAGGCTTCCCCCTGCATGTGGTTGACTAGCACAGATAGCAGGATCGGTGCAGAGTCCAGAAGGCACAAAGGTGCTATGTTCTCATGGTGAACATGTGCTGCTCACTGGCAACCCCTGCCAGTGCCCTAGGTCATCCTGAGGGCTTCCCTGTCCACAACAGCTCAGGGGATTAACCCAGAGGCTGCTCCCTGTGTGCAGTTGACTGGCACAGGCAGCGGAGAAGGGCAAGGTAACCGGCAAGCAGGAAGGGACTTTGTTCTCCCAGCTGATACACGTGCCCCTTGCCGGCGACAACTCCCATCACCATGAAAAGGCAGAAGAACCTTGTTCAGTCCAAAATCCCTCAAACACTAGAGAAAGGGCCTGGTAAGGCTGAAATCACCAATCTTCCTGAAAAATAATTGAAAATTAAAGTCATAAGCATGCTGACGGAACTACAGAGAAATATTCAAGAACTAAGGGATGAATTCCAGATGTAGATAACAGAAATGAAACAAACAATGGAAGGATTTAAGAGCAGACTGGATGAGGTGATAGAGACTGTTAATGTAATAGAAATCAGAGAACAGGAATACAGAGAAGCTGAGGCATAGAGAGAAAAAAGGATCTTTAAGAAAGAAAGAATATTGAAAGGACTGTGTGACCAATCCAAATGGAACAATATTCACATTATAGGGGTACCAGAAGAGAGAGAAAAAGGGATAGAAAGTGTATTTGAAGAAATAATTGCTGAAAACTTCCCCAAGCTAGGGAAGGAAATAGTCTCTCAGACCATGGAAGTCCACAGATCTCCCAACACAAGGGACCCAAGGAGTACAACACCAGGACATATAACAACTAAAATGGCAAAGATCAAAAACAAGCAGCCAGAGAGAGAAAAAAAGATCACCTACTATGGAAAACCCATCAGGCTACCATCAGACTTCTCAGCAGAAACCTTACAGATCAGAAGGGAATGGCATGATATATTCAATGCAATGAAACAGAAGGGCCTCGAACAAAGAATACTGTATCCAGCAAGATTATCATTTAAATTTGAAGGGAGAATTAAACAATTCACTGATAAGTAAAAGCTGAGGGAATTTACCTCCCACAAACCATCTCTAAAGTGTATTTTAAAGGGACTGCTCTAGATGGATGTATGCCTAAGGCAAAATAGCTGTCACCAGAGAAAATAAAACCACAACAAAGAAAGTAGATAAACCAAATACTAACTAATTAGATAGTATCCAATACCCAACACAGGAGCACCTACATATGTGAAACAAATACTAACAGAATTAAAGGAGTAAATAGAATGTAGCTCATTCATTTTAGGAGACCAAAGGACAAATCAACCAGACAGAACATAAGTAAGGAGCAGAGGCACTAAACAACACATTAGAACAGATGGACCTAACAGACATCTACAGAACTATACACCCAAAAGCAGCAGGATACACATTCATCTCAAGTGCACATGGAACATTTTCCAGAATAGACTATGTACTAGGCCACAAGAAGAGCCCCCATAAATTCAAAAATATTGAAATTCTACCAAGCAACTTCTCAGATCGCAAAGACATAAAACTTGAATTGAATTGTACAAAGAAAACAAAAAGGCTCACAAACACATGGAGGCTTAACAACATGCTCTTAAATGATCAATGAATCAATGAGCAAATAAAAACAGAGATCAAGCAATATATGGAGACAAATGAAAACAATAGCACAATGCCCCAACTTTTGTGGGACTCAGGGAAGGCAGTTCTAAGAGGAAAGTATATAGCAATCCAGGCCTATTTAAAGAAGGAAGAACAATCCTAAATGAATAGTCAAATTCACAATTACTGAAACTGGAAAAAGAAGAACAAATGAGGCCTGAAGTCAGTAGAAGGAGGGGCATAATAAATATCAGAGAATAAATAAATAAAATTGAGAAGAATAAAACAATAGAAAAAAATCAATGAAACCAAGAGCTGGTTCTTTGAGAAAATAAACAAAATAGATAACCCCCTAGCTAGACTTATTAAGAGAAAAAGAGGATCTACACACCTCAACAGAATCAGAAATGAGAAAGGAAAAATCCCTACAGACACCACAGAAATACAAAGAATTATTAGAGAATACTATGAAAATCTACATGCAAACAAACAGGATAATCTAGGAGAAACGGACAACTTTCTAGAAAAATACAACCTTCCAAGACTGACCAAAGAAGAAATAGAAAATCTAAACAGACCAAATACCAGCAACAAATTAAATCAGTAATCAAAAAACTACCCAAGAACAAAACTCCCGGACAGATGGATTCACTGCTGAATTTTATCAGACATTTAGAAAAGACATAATACTCATTCTCCTTAAAATTTTCCAAAAAATAAAAGAGGAGTGAATACTTCCAAACTCTTTCTATGAAGCCAGCATCACTCTAATACCAAAACCAGACAAAGACACCACAAGAAAAGAAAACTACAGACCAATATCCCTGATGAACATAGATGCAAAAATACTCAACAAAATATTAGCAAACTGAATTAAAAAATACATCAAGAGATTATATTGTACATATAAAAGCTTAAAGAATTCACTCCAAAACTACTAAATCTAATATCTGAATTCAGCGAAGTTATGGGATACAAAATGAACACACAGAAATCTGTTGCATTCCTATACACTAATGATGAACTAGCAGGAAGAGAAATCATGAAAACAATTCCATTCACAATTGCATCAAAAAGAATAAAAAACCTAGGAATAAACCTAACCAAGGAAGTGAAATACCTATACCCTGAAAACTACAAGATATTCATGAGAGAAATTAAAGAAGATACCAATAAATGGAAACACATCCCGTGCTAACAACAAATGCTGGTGAGGATGCAGAGAAAGGGGAACCCTCCTACACTGCTGGAGGGAATGTAAACTAGTTCAATCATTGTGGAAAGCAGTATGGAGGTTCCTCAAAAATCTAAAAATAGAAATACCATTTGACCCAGGAATTACACTCCTTTTACCCTAAGAAGGCAGGACTCTTGAGGAGGAGGCGGAAGATGGCGGCGTGAGTAGAGGAGCAGAAATCTCCTCCCAAAACCACATATATCTATGAAAATATAACAAAGACAACCCTTCCTAGAATAAAGACCAGAGGACACAGGACAATATCCAGACCACATCCGCACCTGAGAGAACCCAGCGCCTCGCGAAGGGGGTAAGATACAAGCCCTGGCCCTGCGGGAGCCAAGCGCCCCTCCCCCCAGCTCCCAGTGGGAGAAGAGCAGGCAGAGCGGGAGGGAGACGGAGCCCAGGACTGCCAAACACCCAGCCCCAGCCATCCGGGCCAGAGTGCAGGGCCCTGGATACTAGGAAAACAGGGCAGCCAGAACAGTGAGCGGACACTGGAGGCCGGGAGCTGGAGGACATAAGAAAAGCGAGTGACCAATTTTTTTTTTTGCAGCTTTGTTTTGGCGAGCGGTTTTTGGAAGTCTTAAAGGGATAGGGCCCCCAATACTAGGGAAACAGGGCAGCAAGAACAGTGAGCAGGCACCGGTGGCCTGGCACCAGAGGACGCCGGAAAAGCGAGCGACCTTTTTTTTTTTTTTTGCTGTTTTGTTTTTGCGAGCGCTTATTGGAAGTCTTAAAGGGATAGGGACCCCAATACTAGGGAAACAGGGCAGCAAGACTGGTGAGAAGATGCCTGAGGCTGGCGCTGGAGAATAAAGAAAAACGAGCGGCCACTTTTTTTTTTAATTAAAAAAAAATTTTTTTGGGGGGGTTAATGTCTGGATTCTCTAGTCTGTTCCATTGGTCTGTGGCTCTGCTCTTGTGCCAGTACCAAATTATCTTGATTTCTATGGCGTTATAGTAGAGCTTGAAGTTGGGGAGTGAGATCCCCCCTACTTTATTCTTCTTTCGCAGGATTGCTTTGGCTATTCGGGGTCTTTGGTGTTTCCATATGAATTTTTGAATTATTTGTTCCAGTTCATTGAAGAATGTTGCTGGTAGTTTCATAGGATTTCAATCTTTTGGAAATTTCTGAGGCTCTTTTTGTGTCCTAGTATGTGGTCTATTCTGGAGAATGTTCCATGTGCACTTGAGAAGAATGTATATCCTGTTGCTTTTGGATGTAGAGTTCTATAGATGTCTATTAGGTCCATCTGCTCTACTGTGTTGTTCAGTGCTTCCGTGTCCTTACTTATTTTCTGCCCGGTGGATCTATCCTTTGGGGTGAGTGGTGTGTTGAAGTCTCCTAGAATGAATGCATTGCAGTCTATTTCCCCCTTTAGTTCTGTTAGTATTTGTTTCACATATGCTGGTGCTCCTGTGTTGGGTGCATATATATTTAGAATGGTTATATCCTCTTGTTGGACTGAGCCCTTTATCATTATGTAGTGTCCTTCTTTACCTCTTTTTACTTTCTTTGTTTTGAAGTCTATTTTGTCTGATATTAGTACTGCAACCCCTGCTTTCTTCTCACTGTTGTTTGCTTGAAATATGTTTTTCCATCCCTTGACTTTTAGTCTGTACATATTTTTGGGTTTGAGGTGAGTTTCTTGTAAGCAGCATATAGATGGGTCTTGCTTTTTTATCCATTCTATTACTCTATGTCTTTTGATTGGTGCATTCAGCCCATTAACATTTAGGGTTGACTATTGAAAGATATGTACTTATTGCCATTGCAGGCTTTAAATTCGTGGTTACCAAAGGTTCAAGGTTAGCCTCTTTAGTATCTTACTGCCTTACTTAGCTCGCTTATTGAGCTGTTATATACACTGTCTGGAGATTCTTTTCTTCTCTCCCTTCTTAATCCTCCTCCTCGATTCTTCATTTTTTAATTAAAATTTTTTTTGTTTTGTGGTCGTTGTTTTGTTTTGGCGGGTGCTTTTTGGAAGTCTTAAAGGGGCAGGGCGGGACACTTAATCCAGAGGTAGGGACTCTGGGGATCTCTGGGCACCCTAATCCCTGGGCTGCAGGGAGCAAGGAGGCCCCTTACGGAGATAAATAGCCTCCAGGCTGCTCCCCCTCCAACGCGACTCCACCACTTTGGAGAAGAGGGCTGAACCAGGCCACGCCCACAGCAACAGTGGAGATAAACTCCATAGAAGCTGGGCAGGAAGCAGAAGCCCTGTCTGCGCGCACCTGCCTAGCACAAGCCCCTAGAGGTCGCTGGTCTCCCAGGAGAGGAGGGCCACAAACAAACAAGAAGGGAAGTTCTTCCAGCCATCACTCGTCCCAGCTCTGCAAACTATTCCTATCACCATGAAAAGGCAAATATACAGGCAGACAAAGATCACAGAGACAACACCAGAGGAGACAGACCTAACCAGTCTTCCTGAAAAAGAATTCAAAATAAGAATCATAAACATGCTGACAGAGATGCAGAGAAATAAGCAAGAGAAATGGGATGAAGTCCAGAGGGAGATCACAGATGCCAGAAAGGAGATTGCAGAAATGAAACAAACTCTGGAAGGGTTTATAAGCAGAATGGATAGGATGCAAGAGGCCATTGATGGAATTGAAATCAGAGAACAGGAACGCATAGAAGCTGACATAGAGAGAGACAAAAGGATCTCCAGGAATGAAACAATATTAAGAGAACTGTGTGACCACTCCAAAAGGAACAATATCCGTATTATAGGGGTTCCAGAAGAATAAGAGAGAGGAAAAGAGATGGAAAGTATCTTAGAAGAAATAATTGCTGAAAACTTCCCCAAACTGGGGGAGGAAATAATCAAACAGACCATGGAAATACACAGAACCCCCAATAGAAAGGATCCAAGCAGGACAACACCAAGACACATAATAATTAAAATGGCAAAGATCAAGGACAAGGAAAGAGTTTTAAAGGCAGCTAGAGAGAAAAAGGTCACCTATAAAAGAAAACCCATCAGGCTAACATCAGACTTCTCAACAGAAACCCTACAGCCAGAAGAGAATGGCATGATATATTTAATACAATGAAACAGAAGGGCCTTGAACCAAAGATACTGTATCCAGCACGACTGTCATTCAAATATGACGTTGGGATTAAACAATTCCCAGACAAACAAAGCTGAGGGAATTTCCTTCCCACAAACCACCTCTACAGAACATCTTACAGGGACTGCTCTAGATGGGACCACTCCTAGAAAGAGCACAGCACAAAACACCCAACATACTGCCAACCAACTTTTCAGACCACAAAGGCATAAAACTAGAAATAAACTGTACAAAGAAAGCAATGAGGCTCACAAACACATGGAGGCTTAACAACACGCTCCTAAATAATCAATGGATCAATGATCAAATCAAAATGGAGATCCAGCAATATATGGAAACAAATGACAATAACAACACTAAGCCCCAACTTCTGTGGGACACAGCAAAAGCAGTCTTAAGAGGAAAGTATATAGCAATCCAAGCATATTTGAAAAAGGAAGAACAATCCCAAATGAATGGTCTAATGTCACAATTATCAAAATTGGAAAAAGAAGAACAAATGAGGCCTAAGGTCAGCAGAAGGAGGGACATAATAAAGATCAGAGAAGAAATAAATAAAATTGAGAAGAATAAAATGATAGCAAAAATCAATGAAACCAAGAGCTGGTTCTTTGAGAAAATAAACAAAATAGATAAGCCTCTAGCCAGACTTATTAAGAAGAAAAGAGAGTCAACACAAATCAACAGTATCAGAAATGAGAAAGGAAAAATCATGACGGACCCCACAGAAATACAAAGAATTATTAGAGAATACTATGAAAACCTTTATGCTAACAAGCTGGGAAACCTAGGAGAAATGGACAACTTCCTAGAAAAATACAACCTTCCAAGACTGACCCAGAAAGAAACAGAAAATCTAAACAGACCAATTACCAGCAACGAAATTGAAGCGGTAATCAAAAAACTACCAAAGAACAAAACCCCCGGACCAGATGGATTTACCTCGGAATTTTATCAGACATACAGGGAAGACATAATACCCATTCTCCTGAAAGTTTTCCAAAAATAGAGGAGGAGGTGATACTCCCAAACTCATTCTATGAAGCTAACATCACCCTAATACCAAAACCAGGCAAAGACCCCACCAAAAAAGAAAACTACAGACCAATATCCCTGATGAAAGTAGTTGCAAAAATACTCAACAAAATATTAGCAAACCGAATTCAAAAATACAGCAAAAGGATCATACACCATGACCAAGTGGGATTCATCCCAGGGATGCAAGGATGGTACAACATTCGAAAGTCCATCAACATCATCCACCACATCAACAAAAAGAAAGACAAAAACCACATGATCATCTCCATAGATGCTGAAAAAGCATTTGACATAGTTCAACACCCATTCATGATAAAAACTCTCAGCAAAATGGGAATAGAGGGCAAGTACCTCAACATAATAAAGGCCATCTATGATAAACCCACAGCCAACATTATACTGAACAGTGAGAAGCTGAAAGCATTTCCGCTGAGATCGGGAACTAGACATGGATGACCACTCTCTCCACTGTTATTTAACATAGTACTGGAGGTCCTAGCCATGGCAATCAGACAAAACAAAGAAATACAAGGAATCCAGATTGGTAAAGAAGAAGTTAAACTGTCACTATTTGCAGATGACATGATACTGTACATAAAAAACCCTAAAGACTCCACCCCAAAACTACTAGAACTGATATCGGAATACAGCAAAGTTGCAGGATACAAAATCAACACACAGAAATCTGTGGCTTTCCTATACACTAACAATGAACCAACACAAAGAGAAATCATGAAAACAACTCCATTCACAATTGCATCAAAAAAAAAAAAAACCTAGGAATAAACCTAACCAAAGAAGTGAAAGACTTATACTCTGAAAACTAAAGTCACTCTTAAGAGAAATTAAAGGGGACACTAACAGATGGAAACTCATCCCATGCTCGTGGCTAGGAAGAATTAGTATCATTAAAATGGCCATCCTGCCCAAAGCAATATACAGATTTGATGCAATCCCTATGAAACTACCAGCAACATTCTTCAATGAACTGGAACAAATAATTCAAAAATTCATATGGAAACACCAAAGACCCCGAATAGCCAAAGCAATCCTGAGAAAGAAGAATAAAGTAGGGGGGATCTCACTCCCCAACTTCAAGCTCTATTATAAAGCCATAGTAATCAAGACAATTTGGTACTGGCACAAGAACAGAGCCACAGACCAATGGAACAGACTAGAGAATCCAGACATTAACCCAGACATATATGGTCAATTAATATTTGATAAAGGAGCCATGGACATACAATGGGGAAATGACAGTCTCTTCAACAGATGGTGCTGGCAAAACTGGACAGCTACATGTAGTAGAATGAAACTGGACCATTGTCTAACCCCATATACAAAAGTAAACTCAAAATGGATCAAAGACCTGAATGTAAGTCATGAAACCATTAAACTCTTGGAAGAAAACATAGGCAAAAACCTCTTAGACATAAACATGAGTGACCTCTTCATGACCATATCTCCCCGGGCAAGGAAAACATCAGCAAAAATGAATAAGTGGGACTATATTAAGCTGAAAAGCTTCTGTACAGCAAAAGACACCATCAATAGAACAAGAAGGAACCCTACAGTATGGGAGAATATATTTGAAAATGACACATCCGATAAAGGCTTGACGTCCAGAATATATAAAGAGCTCACACGCCTCAACAAACAAAAAACAAATAACCCAATTAAAAAATGGGCAGAGGAACTGAACAGACAGTTCTCCAAAAAAGAAATACAGATGGCCAATAGACACATGAAAAGATGCTCCACATCGCTATTTATCAGAGAAATGCAAATTGAAACTACAGTGAGGTTTCACCTCACACCAGTAAGGATGACTGCCATCCAAAAGACAAACAACAACAAATGTTGGCGAGGCTGTGGAGAAAGGGGAACCCTCCTACACTGCTGGTGGGAATGTAAGTTAGTTCAACCATTGTGGAAAGCAGTATGGAGGTACATCAAAATGCTCAAAACAGACTTACCATTTGACCCAGGAATTCCACTCCTAGGAATTTACCCTCAGAATGCAGCAATCACGTTTGAGAAAGATCAGTGCACCCCTATGTTTATCACAGCACTATTTACAATAGCCAAGAATTGGAAGCAACCTAAATGTCCATCGATAGATGAATGGATAAAGAAGATGTGGTACATATACACAATGGAATACTACTCAGCCATAAGAAAAGGGCAAATCCAACCATTTGCAGCAACATGGATGGAGCTGGAGGGTATTATGCTCAGTGAAACAAGCCAAGCAGGGAAAGAGAAATACCAAATGATTTCACTTATCTGTGGAATATAAGAACAAAGGAAAAACTGAAGGAGCAAAACAGCAGCAGAATCACAGAACTCAAGAATGGACTAACAGGTACCAAAGGGAAAGGGACTGGGGAGGATGGGTGGGTAGGGAGGGATAAGGGGGGGAGAAGCAGGGGGGTATTAAGATTAGCATGCATGGGGGGGGTAGGAGAAAAGGGAGGGCTGTACAACACAGAGAAGGCAAGTAGTGATTCTACAACATTTTGCTATGCTGATGGACAGTGACTGTAAAGGGGTTTGTGGGGGGGGGGAGAGCCTAGTAAACATAATATTCGTCATGTAAGGGTAGATTAGTGATACCAAAAAAAAAAAGGGCAGTTCCTGTGTGGTAACCTCCAATGAGTTCTACACAAGGGTATAAAGGACATATAAAAGTGTAGGCAAAGGGTCTGTTTGTGTTTATACAGAGGATCAAAGCCTAATTGGGCTACCCCGAAAATGAACTAAGATACGATATGAAAAACAACTTCCAACATCAGCACTCTCAGGAAGACTCATGCCAGAAGATGATCATCAAAAACCCCAGCAAAGATCCACGTACTGCTATAGCTGTAGATGCACTCATCCCACCAGTTCCTGGACTTGCCATGGGAATGAGGAAGGAGATATCTAAGCTGGCCTGTGCATACAGTAAAACAACAAATTTGACTGGATCTGTACTGTTGGAACTCAATCAAGAATTAGGAGAAGTGCAAATTGTAGTGCTCCAAAATCTTACAACTACAGACTATTTACTGTTAAAAGAACATATGGCATGTGAACATTCCCCAGGAATGGGTTGTTTTAATTTGTCTGATTTCTCTCAGACTGTTCAAGTTCAGTTGGACGATATCCACCATATCATAGATAAGTTTTCACAGATGCCTAAGGTGCCTAACTGGTTTTCTTGGTATCACTGGAGATGGCTGGTAATTACAGGTATGCTTTGGTTATGTAACTCTACTCTTATTATGTTAATGTGTGTGCGCAATTTAAGTAGTAGCTTAAAACCTATACATGCTGAAGTTACTCTACAAGAAGATATGTCAAAGAAATAATCAATCCTCCCATCTTTTCTTCCGCCTGCTACTTCTATAGCTTTTCTTCTTCCTTCCTAATTACAACCCTTAAATAGAATTCGTGCCTCATATCAAATTTACCGAGTATCATAATTCTTCCAAGTGGTAAAGATACCTCAAGACAAATGCTGGGCATAGAAGCTACAGGGCATAAATATGCAAAGAAGTAAAAAGCTAACCATTTCAAACAATAAGGCTCCTCTCTCACTTACCAACTTTACATTTCCCTGTATGGCCCCGGAAGATGACTGGTTAGCCAGAGACTGGTTAGCCAGATTCCTCAAGGGAGGAACAACCTAAGACAGGCACAGTCGCAGGGGGTCCATCAGGTGAGAAATTGGGGATCAACAGAGGTGAGGCTTAGAACCTCACCCCCCCGTTCTGAGAGAAATCTTCTGCATACGTGGATGTTTTATTGTCCTTGTCTAGCTTGGATTAACACATAGTCTACAGGCACACACCAGATCATCTACATTTGCTCTCTTACAACACTAAACTATGTTTTCTACCTTTATCTTGTATCTACCTACCACTTCAGCATTTTATTAAAAATAATAATAATAAAGAGAGAATTGTGGTATTCACGTATAAATCAAGGATAAAAATCAAATGAGTATTCATATTTGAACTGACTGTTTATAGTTCATAATGCATGAGCAAAACCGAAAGTTTCTGTGATGACTGCCCTTGTACTGTTCACTATGTAACTTATTCACTATGTAAGAATTTGTTCACCATGTAAGAACTTGTTTGTTATGCCTCAGAAGATTGGAGACTGACGAAAATTAGGCTTGGGGTGGATTAATGATTGTGCATTGAGCATTGAGTCCCCTATACAGAATTTTATTGTTGTTAACAACCATTTGATCAATAAATATGAGAGATGCCCTCACAAAAACAAAAACAAAAACAAACAAAAAAAAAAGTACACAATTCCAATGGTAAAATAATAAGTAACCAGGATGTAATGAATATAGTCAAGATATTGTAACAGCTTGGTATGGTGATAGCTGGTACCTAGAATTGTCATGTATATAAATGTTGAATCACTATGTTGTACACCTGAAACTAATGTAATGTAATACTGTGTGTCAACTACCCTTCAATAAAAAGTAATTATCTACAAAAAAAAAAAAAAAGAAAGCAGGAGCCCGGTTTGAAAAAGACATATGAACCCCTATGTTTATTGCAGCACTCTTTACAATTGCCAAGAAATGGAAGCGACCTAAGTGTCCATCAGTAGATGAATGGATAAAGAAGAAGTGGTACATATACACAATGGAATACTATTCAGCCATAAGAAGAAAACAAATCCTACCATTGCAACAACATGGATGGAGCTAGAGGGCATTATGCTCAGTGAATAAGCCAGGCGGAGAAAGACAAGTACCAAATGATTTCACTCATCTATGGAGTATAAGAACAAAGCAAAAACTGAAAAAACAAAACAGTAGCATACTCACAGAACCCAAGAATGGACTTGCAGTTGCCACAGAAAAAGGGACTGTGGGGGATGGGTGGGAAGGGAGGGAGAAGGGGAATAAGGAGCATTACGATTAGCATGCATAATGTAGTCGGGGGGGCACGGGGAAGGCAGTATGACACAGAGAAGATGAGTAGTGACTCTATAGCATCTTACTACGCTGATGGACAGTGACTGTAATGGGGTATGTGGTGGGGACTTGATTATGGGGGGAGTCTAGTAATCATTATGTTTCTCATATAATAGTATATTAATGATACCAAAATAAAAAAGACAAAGGACATGTTATCCGAGTATGACAATTTTTCAAAGCTTTTGAAGAAACCCCATCAAGCATTACACTTACATCACAGAACCCAAAACAAGGTTACATGGACACCCTTATCTGGGAGTATTTTCTTCAAGCATATTACCAGCCTGAACAAAGTCAGGATTTTGATATTAAGGAACAAAGCCAGATAGATGTGGGGTTATACAGCTAGACGTATCTGTCAAAATTATTTAGTATGTCTCTGTAGAATTTGTCTTTTTTCTTTTCTTCTCTTAACCTCGGAGAAGGTTGAGTTAATCATACCCTATAGTTCTCAACACATTGTCAGTATTGGTCTGTGTAAGGCCCTTCTTTTTTTGTTATCTGATTATTCATTCCCTTTAATTTCCATAAACTATCTTCATTTCCCTCCTCCATCCTAGCAATCATTCTGATGTGTTTAATGTATATCTCTGTCTTGGTAAATTCTTGCAAACCATGTATTTTTAATTTCCTAATTTAATCAGCTTTCATGAGGTGTACTTTGCATACAATAAAATTCACTGATTTTAAACACTAATTTCAATAATTTTGACAAATTTTATGCAGCCATGTAACCACAATCAAAATATAGAAAATTCCTTTCACTGCAAAACTTATATTGTGCCTTTTGCAAGCATCACTCCCAAAAGTTCCCTTACATCCCTCCTCCACTCCCAGACCCATGGAAACTATTTGTGTGCTTTTTTTACTGTAATTTCACTCCTTCTAGAATTTCATATAAATGGAACCATTCAGTCTTTTGTGTCTGGCTTCCTTCACTAGCTTAAGGTTTATGAGATGCAGTCATGCTATTAAATGTATTAGGAGATTGTTCCTTTACATTATTCAGCAATATTCTATTGTATGGAAATATCATAATTTGTTTATCCATTCACCAGTTGATTATGATAAATATGGCTGCCAAAACATTCCAGAACAAGTCTTTGTGTAGACTTGATTTTCATTTATCTTTGATAAGTACCTAGGAATGGAATGGTTATGTTGAAGGGTAACTTTATAAGAAACTGCCAAATTATTTTTCCAGAGTGGCTGTACTATTTTGATTTCCTATCAGCATATGAAGATTACTCGTGCTTCACATTCTCATAAACACTAGGTATTAATCAGTCTTTTTAAGTTTAACCATTCTAGGAAGTATGTAGTTGGTTGTTTCTTAGAATTTTAAATTGTTTTCTCTAGTGACTAATGATGGTGATCATCTTTTTATTTGCCTAGTTGTCATTCTTATATATTATGTGATGAAGTGTCTGTAAAATAATTTGTCCATTAAAAAAAATCAGATTGTCTTCTTATTGAATTGTAAGAGTTCTTAATATATTCTAGATACAATTTCTTTATCAGATATGTTGTATAAATATTTTTGTAGATTTGTTAAATATTTGTTCCTAGACTGATTTGCCTTTTATTTTTTAACAGTGTCTTTTGAAGAACAATAGTTTTAATTTTGATGAAGTCCAACTTATTTTTTTAAATAGTTTGTGCTTTTTATGTCTATTTAAAAATTTTTTAGCTCAGTGTCAGAAAATATTCCTCCTACATATTATTTAAGAACTCTTTTAGTGTTAACTCTTATATTTGGGTATATGCTCCTTTTCAAGTTAATTTTTGTACATAATGTGAAGTAAATGACAAGATTCCATTTTTTGCAACTAGGTATTTAATTGTTCTAGCACTTTTTATTAAATAGATTATCCTTTCCCACTGAATTGCCTTGCCACCTTTGTAAACAAAAGAAAACAACTGACCAAATATATGAGAGTGTATTTCTGGTTCTATTGAACTATATGCTTACCTTTACAATGCCACTGTGCCTTGATTTCTGTAGTTTTATTGAATAGATAGCTTAAGTTCTCCAACTTGGTTCTTTTTCAAAACCCAAAACCTGGGTCTTTTGCATTTTCATATTAATTTTAGGATAACATTGTCAGCTTCTACAAAAATATTCCTGTGGAACTTTTTCTTCAGTTATGTCGAATCTATAGATCAGTTTGAGGGGAATTGATATTTTAATAATATTGAGGCTTCTGGTACATGAATGTGGCCTATCTCTCCATTTACTTAGGTATTCCTTAACTTATTTCAGCAATATTTACAGTCTGTTAAGTTTATCCCAGAGTATTTTATAGTTTTAAGGGTAATGAAATAGTATTTTTAGTTTCCAGTTGTTTGTTACTAGCCTACATATGTGCAATTGAATTTTTTATCCCATACCCTTGTTACACTCACTTATTAGTAGCTTTCTTGTAGCCTCTTTAAGATTTTTACATAGCCAATTATGTCACACCTGTGAATAAAAACAGTTCTGTGTGTTCCTTTCCAGTCAGTATGCTTCTCTGTTCGTTCGTTTGTTTGGCCTCCTTGTACTGGCTAGGATTCCCTGTAGACTGCTGAATAGACATGAGAAGAACAGACCCCTTAAAATTTTCCCAATCATACCATAGAGAGAAAGCATTCAGTCTTTCATCATTAAACATGAAATTAACTGTAAGCTAGTTGCTCTTTTTTTTAGTAAATGTACTCTACCAGATTGAGAAAGTTCCTTTCTATTACTAATTTGTTTAGAGTTTTAATCATGAATTGGTGTTAAATTTTGTCAAATGATTTTACTACAGCTAGTAAGATGATCATATGATTTGTCTTTTATGAACTACATTGATTTTCCAATATTAAATAAATCTTACATTCCTCAGGAAAACCTCACTTGGTTATGACAGTATATATATATTGCTAGGTTCAATTTGCTAAAATTTGTTAGAGATTTTTGCATATATGTTCATGACAGATATGGATCTGTAGTTTTCTTATGTATTTCCTGTTTTGGTATCAGGTTAAAGTTTATCTCATAAAATTAGCCAGAAAGTGTTCCCTCTTCTTTGATTTTCTGGAAAGGTTTATATAGAATTGATATTATTCCATTATCAAGTGATTGGTAGAATTCAGTAGTAAAATTACCTGAGCTGGGAATTTTCTTTCTGGGAAGGTTTTTTTTTTTTTTTTTGATATGATTGACTTATTATATTCATTTCAAGTGCACAACATAATGCTTCGGTATTTGTATACATTGTAAAATGATTACCACAATAAGTTAACACCCATTACCACACAGTTACAAATTCTTTTCTTCTGATGAGAACTTTTCAGATCTACTCTCTTAGCAACTTTTGAATACACAACACAGTATAATTAACTATAGTCATCATTACATCCCCAGGGCTTGTTCACTTTATGAGTAAAAGTTTGTCCCTTTTGACCACCTTCACCCATAATAAATGCTATATATGACAATCCCACAGCTCACACCATGCTCAATGCTGAAAAGCTGAAAGGTTTTCCTCTAATAGCAGAAATAAGACAAGGATGAATGTGGTTTTGATTTGCATTTCCACAATGATTAGTGATGTTGAGCATCTTTTCATGTGCTTGTTGGCCATTTGTACATCTTCTTTGGAAAAATGCCTATTCAGGTCCTCTGCCCATATTTTAATTGGATTATTTGTTTTTTAGTGTTAAGTTCTATGAGTTCTTTATATATTTTTTAGATATTAGCCCGTTATTGGATATATCATTTGCAAATATTTTCACCCACACAGTGGGCTGCCTTTTTGTTTTGTTGATGACTTCATTTGGCGTGCAGAAGCTTTTTAGTTTGATATAGTCCCATTTGTTTATTTTTGCTTTTGCTTCCCTTGCCTGGGGAGATACATTCAGAAAAAAATTACTAACGTTGATAGTGAAGCGAGTACTGCCCATGTTTTCGTCTAAGAGTTTTATGGTTTCAGGCCTTATATTTAGGTCTTTAATCCACTTTGAGTTTATTTTTGTGTATGGTGTAAGAAAGTGATCCAGTTTCATTTTTTGCATGTAGCTCTCCAGTTTTCTCAATGCCATTTATTGAAGAGACTCTCTTGTCCTCATCATATATTCTTGCCTCCTTTGTCATAAATTAATTGATCATATAAGCATGGGTTTCTGGGCTCTCTTTCCTGTTCCACTCATCTATGTGTGTATTTTTGTGCCACTACCACATTGTTTTGATTACAGTAGCTTAGTAGTATAGTTTGAAGCCAAGGGGCATTGTACCACTAGCTTTGTTTTTCTTTTTCAAAATTGCTTTGTCTATTCGTGGTCTTGTGGTTCCATACAAATTTTAGGATTATTTTCTTGAGTTCTGCAATAAATACCATTGTATTTTGACAGAGATTGGATTGACTGTGTAGATCGCTTTGGGTAGTATGGCCATTTTAGCAATATTCATTCTTCCTATCCATGATCATGGGATATCTTTCCATATACTTGTGTCTTCTTCAATTTTTCATCAATGTTTCCAGAGTACAGGTGCTTCACCTCCTTGATTAAGTTGATTTCTAGGTATTTTATTCTCTTTGAATCAATTGTAAATGGGACTGTTTTCCTAATTTCTATTTCTTCTAGCTCATTATTAGTATATAGAAATGCAACAGATTTCTGTGTGTTAATTCTGTGTGTATACTGTGACTTTACTGATTAATTTATTAACTCTAATTGTCTTTAGTGAATATTAGGGGTTTTCTGTATGTAGTATCATTTCATCTATAAATAGTGGCAGTTTTATTTCTTCCTTATTAATTTGGATGCCTTTTATTTCTTTTTCTTGTCTGATTGCTGTGGTTATGGCTTCAGCTTGGTTGCTTTCTATACCCTATCTTCCAGATTACTGATTCATTCTTTTGCATCCTCTCATCTGCTGTTTTTCATTTTGGTTATTGTATTCTTCAGCTCTAATGGTCTTTTTAATATTTTCTATCTCTTTGTTGAATTCTCATTGAGTTCATCCACTCTTCTCTCCAGTCCAGTGACTATATGACAATCACTTTGAATTCTCTAACGGGTAGGTTGCTTATCTCCATTTACTGTAGCAATTCTTCTGACATTTTATCTTGTTCTTTGAATTGGAACATATTCATCTGCCTCCTCACTTTGTCTGGCTCTTTGTGTTTTCTTCGATGTTTTAGGTAGGTCAGCTATGTCTCCTGGTCTTGAAAGCAGTAGCCTTATGTAGCAGGAGTCTGTGGTGCCCAGAAGCATAATACCCCCTGGGCACCAGAACCAGGCACTCTAGGTATGTCTCTTTTGTGGGCTGTGTGCATCCTGTGGTGGTTGAGCTATGACTGTTGAGAGAAGGCTGGTAGATGAAGTTGGCCCTCTGCCTGGCAGTCAGCAACAACCAGCTTGACTATTGTGGTTGAACTGGTTTGCAAGGCTCACTCCCAGTGTGACTGGCCAGAAGGCTGGAATGCAACTCCTTCAGGTGCACTGGTGAGTGGGGCCAGCCCTCCCAGCCTGGCCATCTCCTTGGCCCATGGGACTACCACTAGCAATCTTGTGGGTGGGGCTAGCCCCTCCTTTTTCCAAGGTGAGTTGGGCAGGGCAAGTCTGCAGGGGAATGCGGGCCAGGGTGAACAGTGCTGGCACAATAGATGGAGAGTGTCAGAACTAACTCCTCCAAGTGCATGGCCATCTAGGCTGAGCATCACACTTTTAAGATTTCTCCTATTAATGTTTGCTGTGGGTTGAATTGTGTCCCCTAAAAAGATATGTTGAAGCCCTAACCCCCATTACCTGTGAATATGACCTTAATTGGAAATAAGGTTTTTGCAGATGTAATCAAGCTGAGGTCCTACTCAGTTAAAGGTAGATCCTATTCCAATATAATTGGTATCCTTATAAGGAAAGAAAACAGACACAAACATGAACAGAGGGAAAACAGTCATGTGAAGACAGAGGCAGAAATTGGAGCTACAAAGTCATAAGCCAAGGATCACCTGGTGCTACCAGAAGATGGAAGAGGCAAGGAAGGATCTTCTCATAGAGGTTTTGAAGGAAGAGTGGCCCTGCCAATACTTTCAGTTTTTACTTCTAGTGTCCAGACCATGAGAGAATAAATCTCTGTTGTTTTGAGCCACCTAGCTTGTGACAATTTGTTATGGTGGCTCTAAGTAACAAATACACTGTTGTGCCTAATCCAATGTGTCTACCTGCCACAGAATGTTGTATGGTGTAACCTCTACTACATTTAGCCTTTTTCTTTCCCCACCATAAACAACCCAGGTTTCTTCCAATTCCTCTTCATCATAAATAATACTATAGTGAATGTATTTATACCTGTCATTACACACAACCATCTGAGAGCTTCTTTGGAATATATAAACAGGAATGGCATTGTGGGTCATGTACATGTACTTTATTTGTCTAAGTAATGACAGATTGCGCTCCATAAGAGCCTCAGTTCATGAGGATTCTTATATTTTTATAACTCTGTTGCCACTTGGCATTATGCAGCTTTTTAATTTTTGACAGTCTAATAGGTATGAAGAGATACCTTATTGTTGTTTACATTTCTGATTACTAATAATTTTAAGCATTTCTTCCTGTGCATGCTAAGTTTCTTGGTGTTCTATTCTTTAAATTGGTTGTTCATATCATTCTTCTACGCATATATGTTCTTCTATGTAGTCATTACCATTTTATTATTGATTTGCAGGTACTATTTGAGATGCTAGATGTTCATCTCTTGGCAGATTTTGACTTTGTAAATATCTGCTCCTATTCTGTTAGTTGCCTATTAACGTTGTCCATATTATTTCTTGAACATAAACCCTTAAATTTTATGTGATAACATTCATAGATATTTTTCCTTACTGGCTTGTGCTTTTAAAATTGTATTTTAAAATCCCTTCTTGGCCATGGATCACAAAAATATTATCTTAAGTCTCCATTAAAATTCTAAACTAAATCTTGCTTGTCTCATCTTTCATATTTAGAACCTTAATCTATAATTTTCCTTTAAATGTGGCACATAGTCCATGGGAATCCATGAATGATGTTACTGAAACATTCCAGATTTGCAACTTCTTAATTCTGTGACCATTGGGGAAAAGGGATTATTTTTCCTAGCTCCAATTTGAAAAGTTGCAAAGAAAGACTGATAGACTAGCTTGGGTTACATGCCCATTATTGTGGCCTGATTATCAAGTTGCCTTACCACGTGCTAGGTAGATAAAATAATAGTCACTATAGAGGTGATAAGATAAACATACCTATTAACCAAAATTTAAAGTTAAAAGTTCTTAAGTGTTTGGGTATGGGAACAATTATACCTTATTGGGAGAACCAGATAATTCTCGTGACAGCAATGACATTCTCAATAACTGAAGTATGAGTAAGATTTAAACACATAAGAAACTACATGCTAACCAAGGAAGGGAAAGACCTCTATACCCTGAAAACTATAAGACAGTCTTAAAATAAATTAAAGAGGACACTAACAAATGGAAACTCATCCCATGCTCTTGACTAGGAAGAATTAATACTGTCAAAATGGCCCTCCTGCCCAAAGCAATCTACAGATTCAATGCAATCCCTATCAAATTACCAACATCATTCTTCAACAAACTGGAACAAATAGTTCAAAAATTCATATGGAACCGCCAAAGACCCTGAATAGCCAAAGCAATCCTGAGAAGGAAGAATAAAGTGACAGGGATCTCGCTCCCCAACTTCAAGTTCTACTACAAAGCCACAGTAATCAAGACAATTTGGTACTGGCACAAGAACAGAGCCACAGACCAGTGGAACAGAATAGAGACTCCAGACATTAACCCAAACATATATGGCCAATTAATATTTGATAAAGGAGTCATGGACATACAATGAGGAAATGACAGTCTCTTCAACAGATGGTGCTGGCAAAACTCGACAGCTACATGTAAGAGAATGAAACTGGATCACTGTCTAACCCCATACACAAAAGTAAGTTTGAAATGGATCAAAGACCTGAATGTAAGTCATGAAACCATAAAACTCTTAGAAAAAAACATAGGCAAAAATCTCTTGGATATAAACATGAGTGACTTCTTCATGAGCATATCTCCCTGGGCAAGGGAAACAAAAGCAAAAATGAACAAGTGGGTCTATTTCAAGCTGAAAAGCTTCTGCACAAAGGACACCATCAATAGAACAAAAAGGTATCCTACAGTATGGGAGAATATATTCATAAATGACAGAACCGATAAAGAGTTGACATCCAAAATATATAAAGAGCTCACATACCTCAACAAACAAAAAACAAATAATCCAATTTAAAAATGGGCAAAGGAGCTGAATAGACAGTTCTCTAAAGAAGAAATTCAGATGGCCAACAGACACATGAAAAGATGCTCCACATCGCTTGTCATCAGAGAAATGCAAATTAAAACCACAATGAGCTATCACCTCATACCAGTAAGGATTGCCACCATCCAAAAGACAAGCAACAACAAATGTTGGTGAGGTTGTGGAGAAAGGGGAACCCTCCTACACTGCTGATGGGAATGTAAATTAGTTCAACCATTGTGGAAAGCAGTATGGAGGTTCCTCAAAATGCTTAAAATAGAAATACTATTTTACCCAGGAATTCCACTTCTAGGAATTTACCCTAAGAATGCAGCAGCCCAGTTTGAAAAAGACAGATGCACCCCTATGTTTGTGGCAGCACTATTTACAATAGCCAAGAAATGGAAGCAACCTAAATGTCCATCAGTAGATGAATCGATAAGGAAGATGTTGTATCTATACACAATGGAATATTATTCAGCCATAAGAAGAAAACAAATCCTACCATTTGCAACAACATGGATGGAGCTAAAGGGTATTATGCTCAGTGAAAAAAGCCAGGCAGAGAAAGACAACTATCAGATGACTTCACTCATCTGTGGACCGTAAGAGCAAAGAAAAAAACTGAAGGAACAAAACAGCAGCAGACTCACAGAACCCAAAAATGGACCAACAGTTACCAAAGGGAAAGGGACTGGGGAGGATGGGTGGGATGGGAGGGATAAGGGGAAAAGTGGAGGGGCATTACTATTAGCAGACATAATGTAGCGGGAGCACGGGGAAGGCTATACAACACAGAGAAGACAAGTAGTGATTCTATAGCATCTTACTATGCTGATGGACAGTGACTGTAATGGGGTATGTGGGGGGAACTTGGTGATGGGGAAATCTAGTAAACATAATGTTCCTCATGTAATTGTAGATTAATGATACAAAAAAAATTACATATATGGTAACTTCTAAGTGGAGTGAAAAGTATAGATTAAAATGCAGTGCAAGAAATTAGGACATGTCCAAATTGGACAAATGTACCCAATTTGGCCGAACCATATGATACAAAAAAATTTAGTATGTTCTGACTTTCTGCAGAGGTATTTGTAGATACCTTTGTAAGTAATGTATTGGGATTGCTCGCCCAATGGCTGCTACTCTAATACTTCATCTTTGATAGCAGAACCCTGATCTGGGATGGCAATGTGATCTTCTCTAGGGGCTGAATCTCAATTGATTGGAAGTCGGCTATAGCAGTTGAGTTCCTCTTTGCCTGATATTCACTTTCCCAGACTCCCTTGAACAGGAAGTGCCCATGTGATTCAGTTCTGGCAACAAAATGCAAGTGGATGTCTCCAGGGAACTTTTCTGTCCTTTCACTTCATCTTGGCACTACAGCAGCCATCTTGTATCCAAATGAGAAAACAAGAAAAAATTGTAGATGCCAGTCTAGAGTCCTCACATCATTAGAAGCAAGGTCTGCTTTGTGGGCCCAGTCACAAGGCTTCAGCACTTGAGATGGCCCTGCATTTGGTTAATGCTCTGCTGTCACTGTCCCAAAGTTATTAATCATTTTAAATAATGGATCTTGCACTATGATTTTGCACTGGGCTTTGTAAATCCACAAGTACTGATTAGAGTGAGAGTGCTAATCCTGGAATCTCTTATTTCCAAACCTCTTTTTAACAATACACTTCCTTCTGGATGAGTACATGTTGGTTGGGCTTTCTGTTACTTGTAACTAAAACCATTCTGATGTACTCTTTAAACTTGAGCCAAGAGACACCTATAACAGTGTTTCAGCGACACCTATAACAGTGTTTCTGATAAAGTCTCTGTTTTCTCACCTTCAAGAGATAAAGACTGAAATTATGTAAAGAGAAGAAATTTTTGGTTCAGGCACCTTGAGCATTTTACTTCAAGCTTCTGAATGTCAGCTTCCTTTTTCTTGAAGTGGGAATAAATAATACCCATTAGTCTGAGTTGCAGGAGGATTAAATGAGTTAATGTGTAAGGCACACAGTTTAATATCGGATGTTTCAAAAATGTTCTAGTAATGTTTGTTGCATTCATTCTCAACTCCACATCTTACAGTGGGTCCACCTGGTACAAGGAGGGAAGCATAAGAATCCCAGGAAGACAATCATCTTTATTTGGGAAAATTACCTTCAGATCTCAGCAAACATTTCAAAGGTTAACTGGTATATAATATTGCTTAACTTGAAGAATTAAAAGAGCATGAAGAATGAAAGAAAATGTTTACTTATTAAGAATTACCATTTTGGTGCAGACATTGGCAAAAATGGGATTTAATGATATCTTCTCCTTTGTCATAAATAAGATTTGTTTGGAGAGGGAGGCATCATTTAATTAGCTCACAAGTCTCATTTCAGGCAGTGCCTGGCAAGGCACCCTCATCTCTGCTCCTTGTGTCAGCTGGGGTGGCTGGACTTGGCCTGCACAATCTGCTTCTCAAAAGGCTCACTTACATGGCTGGAGGCTCAGATTGCAGTTGTGGATAGAGGCTGGGGTCTTATGTTGCTCTCCATTTGGACCTTTCCTGACTGATCGGGGTTTCTCAGAATGAGCGAGCATTCTAGAACAGCAGAAGGGTATATTGTCTCTTATACCTGGCTTTACAAGTCACAGAATATCTGCCTTAGCCATGAGCACAGCCAGAAAACAGCCTCATCTCTGAATGGGAGGCTGACAAAGTCACAGCGCAGGAAGAAGACTGTGTGAGATGAAAGCCATTGTTGGAAATGCTATCTGCAACAGAATGCCAATGGTCTGGGCCAGGACATGAGGTGGCTGGCAAGCTTAAGTACTGCACACTTAACGCAAGCTGGACCCGGAAGGCTCTGGGTGGTGTGCCTCTGACGTGGTGATTCAGAGGTCCTTTTATTTTACATAACATGGAGGCGGGTGTGGAGTTGAAGTGACAGAGGCTGGCTTCTGGGGATTGCATGGCATTTTCTTCAGGCATCACTGTGTCAGTGTTAGCAACTTGGCCAGGTTCCAAATCTAGGAATAGCGTTCTGCTTCTTTGAATTCGCCATGATCCCCAAGGGAAAGAGTATTCATTCTGTTTCCTGTGCTTGTTTATTGTGTAATTATCAAGTCCCTGCCACTCTACTCACCAGAGAAGGGAGCATTTATGCATATGGTTTAATATTTTCACAGAGAAATTTTGAAGAGGTCAAAATAACATTAACCTGAACTACTTACTCCACAGTATGCTAAGGTTTAATATGCATTATCTCATCTAATTTTCAAAACCACTGTAAGAACCAGGCTCTATTATCATTGCTATTTCATAGGATAAGTGTATTTTAGAGGGATGATGTCATTGGCAAGGTTAGGATCAGAAGAGGAACTCAAACCCAAGTCTGATTCCAGTGCCGCTTAACTCTACTGTGCCACCCTATTATATTTAAATGTATAATTTATTCATTTAACACATTTATTAGGCCCTATGATGAATTAGCACTGTTCTAGGCAGTAAGAACATACCCACGAACAAAGTGGATGAAACTTATGCTGTCATGCAACTTAACTTCTAGTGGGGAAAGAATGGTGATATTATATCACGTAAAGTGCTATGATGACGTTAACTGAGGGTGATGTCTGATGATAGATGGCTTTCTGTAAATACCTGAGTAACAAAAAGGCAGACATTGTTTACTTTGAGGGAAAGGCATTCTAGCTGGAAACAGCAAATACAAGGTCCAGAGGTGGAATGGAGTTTGAGGAATCGGCTAAAGGAACGTGTATAGGGAAACAGGGCACAGAGGTCAGATCATGTTAGGTTTATCAGCAAGGTAAAGATTTTTGGTTTCATTCCAAGTGTTATGGGAAGCCCTCTGGAGATTTTAACCAGACAAATAATCTGATCTACTAAAAACATCACTCCAGTTGTGTGGAGAATTGATTGTAGGGAAACGAGTGGGGGTACAGGGGAAGCAGTTTGGAGGTAATAAATGGTGGCTTAGTGAAGCTGGAGAAGGTAACAGATTTGGGAAGTGTATTCATGGAGAATACAGAGAGAATCTAAACTACAGGACTTGACTATAGTTTGGATAATGGAGACAAAGAAAGGAATGGAGGTTAATACCTGGTTCTTGGCATCAGTAACTGAGTGGATGTGGTGCAATTTGCTGAAATGAGGAAGACAAAGGCAAATCAAAAATTCTGCTTTGGATATGGTAATATGCTACCTGTAAGACATCCTAATGAAAATACCAACTTAATATGTGAACCAAGAATCAGGGGAGAAGCCAGAGCTAGAAATATACATGTAGGTGTCATTGGTATAAAGATAATACTTAAAGCTGTGGGAGTAGGTGAGATAATGTGAGAATAGAGTGTAGGTAAAGAGAAGAAACCCCAAAACTGAACCCTGAGCACTCTAACATAGTTGAGACAAGACAGAGGAAAGAGAACAAGCAAAGAAAATTGAGGTTAGGATCAGAGTGGCCAATGAGCTAAGGAAATGATGTAAGGTCATTGTTACAAGCTGATGTGTGTTGCTCCAAAATTCACAAGCTGCATCTCTAGCCTCAGAATGTGACTGTAATTGGAGATAAGGCCTTTAAAGAGATGATTAAGTTGAAGTAAGGCTGTTAGAGTGGGCCCTAAACCAATCTGCCTGGTGTCCTTATAAAAAGAAGAAATTGAGACACACAGAGAGACACCAGGGATGCATGTGTGTGGAGGAGAGGCCACGTGAGGACACAGAGAGGAGGCGGCCTGAAGTGAGGGCAGCCTCAGCAGAAACCAACCTGCAGACACCTTGGCCTGGGGCTTCTAAACTCCAGAACTGTGAGACAGTACGTTTCTGTTGTTTGAGTCATCCAGGCTGTGGTATCCTTTTATATGGCAACTCCAGCAAAGTAATACAGTATTTATTTCAAAAGGTAAGAGAAGATATGTTTCAGGCAGGAAGGAATGTTCAACTAGGTAGGACGTTGACCAGAGGTGGGTAAGATAAGGATGGAGGAGGGACGGAGAAGACAGCTAGACAGCTCTGAAAAGAGCAGTTCAGTGGAAACCAGAGTAGAATTGAGAGAACGGTAAATGAGGAAGTAAAAATGTAGGCCACACTTTCAGGAAGTGCCATGAAAGTGATCAGAGAAATGAGTGGTAGATGGAGGGAAACATGGAGTCAAGAAAGACATTGCTTGACAGTTATTTGAACATGTTTGTATGGATTTATTCTTACTAGATTTAAGGAGTGTGAATGAGAGACTGGAACAAAAAATAGAAGAGATATTTTCTTAGAAGAAAAGCTTTCATTTATTTAGTTTAAATCATATTGTGCTGCCATATGAAATGTGTGGGTGTTTTCTGTTTTGCATAAAGTGCTGTATAACTTATCAGTTCTAAATATTTTACCAACCAAGGGCTCCTGCATTATATAGTAAATAGTTAATATTTCTCATTCATTCATTTATGCATTTTTCATTAAATATTTATCAAGTCACTCCTATGTGAAAGGAATTCATCTGGGCACTAAGGATGCAAAGAGTAAAGTCCACTGCCCCTCATTTCAAACACCAATTGCAAGTAGTAGGCCCCCAAGTTACCCCCAACTTCTGCCTGACTTGCCTACAAATCAGGGGTTCCCATGACCCCCCTCCTTGGATTCTGTCATTTGCTAGAACTACAGAACCAAGGAAACAGTTATGTTTAAATTTATTATTTAATAACAGATATGATAAAGGACACAGATGAACAGCCAGATGAGGAGATACATACAACAAGGTCTAGAAGGGTCCCAAGTAGGATCTTCTGTCCCCATGGAATTGAAGTGCCCCACCCTCCTGATATGGATGTGTTTACCTACCTGGAAGCTCTTCAAATCCCACTTTTGGGATTTTTGTGGAGGCTTCATCATGTAGGTGTGATGGATTATTAACTCAATCTCCAACTCTTCTCCCCTTCCTGGAGGATGGGAATCATGTATTGGTATTTCTGGGCACCAGCACCCCTCCTGGAGCTATCCAGGAGCCTACCAAGAGTCAGCCTGCTAGACCCAGGAAATTCCAAAGGACTCCTAAATCTCTGCATCAGGAACCAGGGTCAAAGACCAAATATTAGAACAAAAGATGTTCCTAGCACTCTTATCACTTGGGAAAATATCAGAATTTTAGGAGTTCTGTTCCAGGAGTTTTAGCTTTATTACACTGCATAAGTTTAAGGTTATAATTTGATATGATATTTAAGGTGATGATTTGTTATGCATATGCAGTGCAAAATGATTACAACAGTAAGGTTAGTTAACACATCCATCACTTTACATAGTTACCTTTAGTGTGTGTGTGTGTGTGTGTGTGTGTGTGTGTGCGGGGGGGTGGGTAAGAACTTCTAGGATCTACTCTTTTAGCAATTTCCAAGTATACAATACAGTATTAGCAAGAGCCACCATGCTCTATTTTATACTCCCAGAAAGCACTCATCTTGAAATTGCAAGTCTGTACCCTTTCACTACCTTCAGTCATCCCCCGCAACTCCTAACCCAAACTACTCTCTGTTTCTATGAGCTTGTTTTTTTAAAACAGATTTCACATATAAGTGAGTTCATATAGTATTTGTCTCTTTGTCTGAGTTATTTCACTTAGCATAAGTGAAATACCTCAAGGTCCAACCATGTTGTCTCAAATGTCAAGATTTCATTCTTTCTTATAGCTGAATAATATTCCATTATGTATACATACGCACCACATTTTCTGTATTCATTCATCAGTGAACACCTAGGTTGTTTCCTAGGGTATGGTAAAAAATGCTGCAATGAACATGGGGGTGCAGATATCTTCTCAAGTTAGTGTCTTCATTTCCTTTGATAAATACCCAGGAGTGGAATTACTGGGTCATATGGTAGTCCTATTTTTAATTTTTTGAGGATCAGGCATACTGTTTACTGTAAAGACTAAACCAATTCATATTCCCACAACAGTGCAAAGGGTCCCCTTTCCTCCATATCCTCGCCAGAATTTGTCACCTCTTGTCTTTTTGATGACAGCTGTTCCAATAACCGTGAGGCAATATCTCATGTGATTTTGATTTGCATTTCCCTAATGATCTGTAACGTTGGGCACTTTTCATGTACCTATTGGCCATTGGTAGGTCTCCTTTGGAAAAATGTCTTTAGGTCCTTTCCCCAATTTTAAATCAGATGGCTTTTTCCCTGTTGAGTTATATGAGTTCCTTATGTACGTCAGAGAGAAGCACTTATGAAATGGATGGTTTGCAGATATTTTCTGCCATCCTGTAGGTTGCCTTCTTGTGGTTTCTATTGTTTCCTACGTGCAGAAGCTCTTCAGTGGTGTCGCCCCAGTTGCTGATTCTCACTTTGTTACCTGTGCTTTTGGTGCCACATCCAAAAAATTGTTGCCAAGACCAAGGTCAAGGAGATTTAATTCTATTTTCTTCTAAGGTGTTTTACTGTTTGGGTCTTACATTTAAATCTTTAATCCTTTCTCATTTAATTTTTGTGTGTGGTCTAAGATAGGGGTCCAAGTTTCATTTGCATGGGAATAACCAGTTCTCCCAACACCACTTAGGAAAGAGGCTGTCTTTTCCCAGGTGTGTGTTTTTGCCCACCTTGCCAAAATATTAGTTGACAGTATATACATGGGCTTATTTTTGGCCTCTCAATTTTGTTCCATTTAGGTTATACATAAACCTGCTTAAAGGACAGTGACATGCTTTTTCATTACTATAGATTTGCCATATAGTTTTAAATCAGGACGTGTGATGCTTCCAGCTTTGTTCTTCTTTCTCAAGATTTCCATGGCTATTATGGATCTTTTTTATTCCATTGTTTTTTCTGTTTCTGTAATAAATGTCTTTGGAACCTTGATAGGGGGTGCATTGAATCTGTAGATGGCTTTGTGTGTTATGGATGTATATTATGTATGTAAATTTAATACTATTAATTCTTTCAATGGATGAACACTGGATATTGTTCTACTTATTTGTGTCTTTTTCAATTTCTTTCAATATCAATATATGTTTTTTATTATTTTACAGAAGGCAGCTGTGAAATGGAGGAAGAGCATTGCAGGCAGAGCGAATGCATGGCCAGTGTTAGAATGTTTGAGGCATAACATGAGTAGAGCATACCTGGAGTTGAGTGAGCCAAGAGGCAAGTACAGATGAGGCCAGAAACATTCAGGGCTCAGATCAAACTTTGCAGGTTAAGATTGAGACTTTGGCTTTTCCACTGAATAGAAAGGAAAGCATTGAATTGTTTTGAGCAGCAGAATGACATTTACCTACATAAAGTTTAAAAAGACCTTGCTGGCTGCTATGTTCTTTTTTTCCCCCCATGGTCATAAACTGAATTTAAAAATATTTATAGCATTTCTACTTTTTATTGCAATAAATCTGATATATAATATTATGTTGTTTTCAGATGTACAACATAGTTAATTGTATATTAGATGCTTTCCGCAATAGGTATAGTTATCCCATATCAGACCAAGATATTACATTAGTAGTTAAATTCCTTATGTTGTACTTTGGCTGCTCTGTTCAAACTAAAAGGGGCAAAGATGTTGCATGGCGAAACTAGTAGGAAACCTATTCAATTATATGGATGAGAAATGATAGTGGCTTAGACCAGAAATGGCAGAGTTAGAGAGAAGTTACTGGATTCTAGACGGCTTTTGAAAGTATAACTCAAAAATTGCCTGATGAATTGGATATGAGTTGGGAGCGAAAGAGTCAAGAATATTTCTTTAACTTAATAAAATTTCCAAGGTGATTTTTGTTTTATTCATGAATATTACTATCATCTATCTATCTATCTATCTATCTATCTATCTATCTATCTATCTATCTATCTATCTATCTATCTATCTATCTGATACATCTCCTATCAGTCAACTGTTAGAATTAAAGTGATTCAGTCAAACCAATTGTCTAAGTATTAGAGCAATCCAAAACATTTGGTTTCCTACTTCTGGGCTCCTGAAATAATGTTTGCATTTATTCTTTAGGTAACCAAAAGTTTATTTTCCCCATTAATAAGCACTTGAATTCACCAAAGAATATGCTGTCTGTTCTACAAAATGTACTGTTATTGGCATTTGAGATAAATGTCCAAGTAGGTCCAAGCAAAGTTGCTAAACTAAATTTACTTGTTGTACTTGTTAAATACATTTTCATATTGCTGCTGCTGTGTTAAGTTGACCTCTTCAGGAGCAAAAGCAGATTTTCCCATCTTTTCTTACAAATGATTCCTGAAAAGATGAAATATGACTGCTTTGAAAGTTTGAATTTGAGCAAATTCTGAGGGGAAATTTCTGATTAAGTCTTTAAAAAAAATATTAACACAGTATGGCAAAATGTGCCATATACATATATATATATATATATATATATATATATACACACACACACCACATACATATATATATATATATATATATATATATATATATATATATATATATACACACACACACATAACACCTACTTTCTGGATATTAAGATTTGCTTATCTATATGCCCAGATTTTAAAATATTCAATATTTTAGATAGACATCTATAGAAAATGTATTATACACATCTTTGCTTTCTTTATAGAAGTGTGGTATACATAATTTAACATTTTTGATGTCTCAGGGCTGCATTAACACGTATAATTGTTATGTATTGTCATCTATGATGGTCATGCTTACTCAAGGCCTCTTTATGCATATCAGTTAGTCTATTTGCTTCCTGATTATATTGTCCCTCTGACAGAGACTGCTAGCTGTCTACCCAATCTGTTATCTTCTCCTTCATGAACAGAATCCCAAGTCTTAGCTGCTCAGATAAGAAACTGTATTTCCTAGCTTGCCTTATATCTCAGTCTGAACAGGTGGCCAAGTCCTGGCCAAGAAGCTATAAGTAGTAGTGTTGTGTGGAACTTCTGGGATCTCCTTCACATGAAGAGATGTGCTCTTCTTTTTGCCTACCTTCTTATTCCTGGCTATGATCTTGGAGGTACTAGTGTCTGTCTTGGACCTTGAGGAGACTTTGAGACTAGAAACCATGCACTAAGGGTGGCAAAGGAGAAAGATGGCGGCTGGGCCCCTGATGACACTGTACAGCTGCTTACGGTCTTTGCATTGCCTACCTCCATTCTTTTATAAGAGAGAAAAATAACGATATTTTGGAGTTTTCTGTTATATTCCTCTAACACTGGAGGCATTTGTTGAAAATATTTAGATGCAATTATTTAGCTTCATTGCTGCCTGAGGTGGTAGACATTATTAGAGCAACCATTGGCTAATCTAAAGCTCAAGAGGAAAAGGTAGAGAATGCTATGCCCACAGGAACATGGACACAGTACTGGTATCTAGAAGGCCAGCACGTGCACAGGGCTGTGTTCATGCTCAGGAGAAACCCAGCAAAGCCCTGCTCCTGTCTTTCCTACAGGCCCATAAGCTCAATGAGCACAGAGAGCTTGTTCACTGTGTTCTCACTGTCAAGAACTATGCTTTGCACAGAGAAATTCAGTAAGTATTTAACAACTGAAGAAGGATTAGTGAGTCTTACAGGAAAAAAATATGTACATATATATGTATATATACTTTTGGGGGATTTGCTCTCAGGAACACCAAAGAATTATTTCACAAAGAATTGATTCATACCAAGAGTATAATGGTCAATAATTTTATTTAAGTGAGAATTTGGTGGGATTGTGCTAATTGTATTTTGTATATCAAAGATGTTATCTAAAATATGAAGATATCTTACTTGTTCTATTATATATATTCACAATTGAATACTTTCCCCCACAGTTGTTCCCATTAGAAGAATTTAAGTATGTTTTTACAATATTAAGTGTGAAATCCAAATCTGGTAGGACTAAAATGAAGAAACTACGTAGAAAGGTTTATATAGATATATATGATAATTTAGGAAATTTGCTTCCATTCTATTGACTTAAATGTTACACCACCAAAAATGGAAAAATCGCCTCTTCATATGTCCCACCTACACTTCCAGTGATATCATAGCAATTTATTCTATTTCCAAAATCACATTCCTTTTCGTGTTGTTTTATTATCTCATTTTGCTAATGAGTGTGGTACATGATTTCTTATTTAGCACAATATAATCCATAGTTAAAAAACAAAACAAAACAAAAAAACCAAGACATTTATAACCAAAAATGAGGGAATATTTCTTTTAACCAAAAGACTTCCTCAAATTCTTGCATTTTGAAAGTTTGGCCTATTAGGCATGGTGGCTGACAAAGAAAATGAGCTCTTAGGTTAAAATGACACCCAGAAAGAAAGGTAACAAAGTAAGAACTGTGAAATAGTTTTACAGTTTGCCTTGATTTACAAAGGCAGCTGGAAGTGGGCATTGGGAGCAAGTGGTTACAAATGGTAATTTAGAATAACATCTGGGAGTAGGTGGCTCATGAGACAAGATGGTATTTGAAGAAAGTGAACTAATAACTGAATCATTTTGGATGGGATATCATGGCACTTTGAATGTTATATTAACTACTTTTCTCCTCAAAGCTAGGTACATCCCTTGTTAAGACTTTGAACCAAATATATATATATATATATATATATATATATATATATATATATATATATATATATATGTATGTATTTATATATATACAGACACACACACACATATATAACTATATGTAACTACTATTATTACTTAATAACTATTTTTATTTTATTCTTTGAAAATGTAATTTTATGAAGTATACTCAAGCAGCTATATATAAGAAATATGTGTATTTATATTATTATAAGGTATATAATATCATATTATTATAGGATATAGAAAACATTTGGTGGTGGAGCAAGCTATTTTTAAAAAGACAGTCATAGAGACAGAAAAAAGAGCCTTTCCCTCTACTGTAAGAATTCTGTAACTAAGATAAAAGTTAATAAATAAGACTTAGACTCCTGAAGTTGGAAGGCCAGTATGACACTTAATGGAAGAAAATAAGAAGCAGTGTTTAGAGCAGGTTGATACATTTTAACCTTTAACTGTAGTCAACAAAGGATGCGTCAGAGCCAAAAAGGTGAATAAACCTGAGAAAACCTGTGGGTGAGATTTTAATTTTTAGTACAATTTATATTATATTAATTATATTATATTATATTATATTAATTTATATAAAAATACTACTGGTGATTATAAAGATGGAAAAACAATAAATTTTGCTCATATTTCCTATAAACTATGTGGAAAAGTTTAAAACTATAATGTCTAGTAGGAGCATCATATAACCGGTACCCTTTATTTAACTACTTGTAACCTCTGAATTGCCGTTTGTAACCTTTAATTGGTTTAATTATTTTGGGAAAGCAATTTGATAATTTCTATCAAAAGCCAAAAAAATGTCCTTACCTTCTTATTCAGTAATCTCATTTTTGATTAAATACAAAGAAATTAATCATAAGATATGGGAAGAATATGCACAAAGCTTTGTGCTCACAAGCCAGAAACAATCCAAATGTCTAATATTGTTTGCTTCATTTATTCATTCAGCAAATTTTTCCAACTTGCTTACTATGTTCTAAGCACTAGGGTTAAAACAGGGAATAGAAGAGAGTTCCTTCCATCATAGAACTTACATTTCAGAAAGGAAGATGGAAAATAAACGAATTATCAAATATAGTATGTACATACATATAAATGTGTGTGTATATATATATATATCTGTATAGGGGGTCAGGGAAGATTCCAGGGATGGTGACATCAAGGGAAACAGGCCTTAGAGTGATGGTAGAACACCGTGCCCATCCAAAGGAGCAGGGGTAGTGTGCTTGGCATGGTGGGGGAATAGCATGGAGCTCAGAGCAGCTGGAACAGATGAGCTAGGAGAGTAACAGGTAAGACATTGTAAATCAGAGTCAGAGAGGACCAAATCTTGTGGGAAATATAGGCCATTTTAAGAATTTGGATTTTGTCTGAGTGAGATTGGAAGCACTGGAGGATTTTAAGAAGGTGACATAGAATGATCTAGCTTTTAAAAGGATTGGGTGGGTGGGGTGGGTAGAAAGCACAGAGATGAGTTAGGAAATTATTGAAGTAACCCAGGCAACAAATGAAGGTGGTTGGGCCACCAAGGTCATGACAGGGATAATGACAGTGGCTGGATTCTGGGCACAACCTGAAGGTAGTTCTGAAAGGATGTAAGTTCATGAAATGTGAAGTGTGAGAGAGCCATTAAAGGAGACTCCAGCATTTGACCCCAGTAACTGTGAGGATGGAGTTAACCATCCACTGAGATGGGGAAGGTGCGGAAAAAGAAGATTGGGGGGTAAAAATGAGAAGTTGTTCTTGAACACATAGGGTCTCCACTGCCTTTTAGCAGCTGTGGCAGTAAGGAGGGGTGTTTCCCATACCCCTGGACTGCCACATCACTGCACTCAGGAGGAGCTGACCTCCAACTGCCAGCACCCCCACTTCTTGGCCAGACTAAGGAAATTTTGAAAAATGCAATAGAGTGATACACAACACACAGAGGGGAGGTTTCCTGTCTAGCAAAAGAAAGACACGGGGGTGGAGCCAAGATGGCGGCATGAGTAGGGCAGTGGAAAACTACTCCCAAAACCATATATATTTTTGAAAATGCAACAAATACAACTATTCTTTAAAGAGAGACCAGAAGATCCAGGACAACAGCCAGGCTACATCTACATCTGTGAGAACCCAGCGCCTCATGAACGGGGTGAGATACAAGCCACAGCCCGGTGGAACCCAAGCGCCACCCCTACACCAGCTCCCAGGAGGGAGGAGAGGAGTAGGAGCGGGGAGGGAGAGGGAGCCCAGGACTGCTAAATACCCAGCCCTAGTTATCCGCACTGGGAGTGTAGACACACAGTGTGTGGTGTGCTGGATACTAGGGAAACAGAACAGTAAAATCTGCGAGCGGGTTCCCAGAGCCTGCGTCCCTGGGAAAAAAGAAAAGCGAGTGCTTTCTGAAAGTCTTAAAGGGACAGGAGCCTCACAGCTGGATGGAAGCATCTGGTACACTCAGCCAGGCAGCTGGGAATCCTAGGGAACTCTGGGTGCCCAAACCCCTTGGGAGGCAGCGCAGCTCTGAGGCCCCTCATAGTGATAAACAGCCTCCTGCCCGTTCTGCCTCCAGCATGGCCCTGCCATAGCAGAGCAGCAGCCTGAGACTGGCCAGGCCCACAGCAGCTGCAAACAGCTTCCTTCACAGTGGCCCTGGCAAGAATCAGAGACCCTGTCTGCACTCAGCTGCCCAGTACAAGCCACTAGGGTCACCGTTCTCCCAGAGGGGAAGGCGAGGAGCAAGCAGGAAGGGACTTTGTTCTCCCAGCTGACACATGTGCCAACTGCCCATGACACCTCTATCGCCATGAAAAGACAGGAGAATTTGATCCAGACCAGAATCACACAGACATCCTCCCCTGAGAGGGGAGCCTGGGGAGATAGACTTAACCAATCTTCCTGAAAAAGAATTCAAAATAAAGGTCATAACCATGCTGATGGACTTGCAGAGAAATATGCAAGAGCTAAGGAGAGAGAATAGAGAAATAAAACAATCTCTGGAAGGACTTAAAAGTAGAATGGACGAGGTGCAAAAGACCATTAATGGAATAAAAATCAGAGAACAGGAACACAGAGAAGCTAACACAGAGAGAGATAATAGGATCTCCAGGAATGAAAGAATATCAAGAGAAATGTGTGACCAATGCAAAAGAAACAATATTCACATTATAGGGGTACCAGAAGAAGAAGACAGTGAAAAAGGGATAGGAAGTGTATTTGAAGAAATATCTGCTGAAAACTTCCCCAAACTGGGGGAGGAAATAGTCACTCAAACCACAGAAGCACAAAGAACTCCCAACACAAGGGACACAAGGAGGACAACATCAACACACACAATAATTTAAATGGCAACAATAAAGGACAAGGACAGAGCATTAAAGGCAGCCAGAGAGAGAAAAGAGGTCACCTACAAGGGAAAAACCATCAGGCTATCATCAGACTTCTCAACAGAAACCTTACAGGCCAGAAGAGAATGGCATGATATATTTAATGCAATGAAACAGAAGGGTCTTGAACCAAGAACACTGTATACAGCATGATTATCATTTAAATATGAAGGGGGGACTAAACAATTCCCAGACAGGCAAAAGTTGAGGGAATTTGCCTCCCAAAAACCACCTCTACAGGGTATTTTAGAGGGACAGCTCTAGATGGGAGAACTCCTAAGACTAAATAGAAGTCACCAGAGAAAATAAAATCACAGCAAAGAAAGCAAACCAACCAAATAGTAACTAAAGGCAAAAAATAAAATCAACTACCCACAAAAGCACTCAAAGGAAATACAAAAGAGCACAGAATAAAACAACCAACATATAAAGAATGGAGGAGGAGGAATAAGAAGGGAGAGAAATAAAGAATCATCAGACTGTGTTTACAATAGCTCAACAAGTGAGTTAAGTTAGACAGTAAGATACTAAACAAGCTAACCTTGAATCTTTAGTAACAATGAACCTAAAGCCTACAATGCAAATAAGTGCATATCTTTCAATAATCACCCTAAATGTAAATGGACTGAATGCACCAATCAAAAGACATAGAGTAATAGAATGGATAAAAAAGCAAGACCCATCTATATGCTGCTTACAAGAAACTCACCTCAAACCCAAAGACATGCACAGATTAAAAGTCAAGGGATGGAAAAAGATACTTCATGCAAACAACAAGGAGGAAAAAGCAGGTGTTGCAGTACTAGTATCAGACAAAATAGACCTCAAAACAAAGAAAGTAACAACAGATAAAGAAGGACATTACATAATGATAAAGGGCTCAGTCCAACAAGAGGATATAACCATTATAAATACATATGCACCCAATACTGGAGCAGCAATATATGTGAAACAAATACTAACAGAATTAAAAGAAGAAATAGAATGCAATGCATTTATTTTAGAAGACTTCAACACACCACTCACTCCAAAGGACAGATCCACCAGACAGAAAATAAGTAAGGACACAGAGGCACAGAACAACACACTAGAGCAGATGGATCTAATAGACATGTGTAGAACTCTACACCCAAAAGCAATAGGATACACATTTTTCTCAAGTGCACATGGAACATTCTTCAGAATAGACCACATACTAGGACACAAAAAGAGCCTCAGTAAATTCAAAAAGACTGAAATTCTACCAACCAACTTCTCAGACCACAAAGGTACAAAACTAGAAATAAATTGTACAAAGAAAGCAAAAAGGCTCACAAACACATGGAGGCTTACCAACATGCTCCTAAATAATCAATGGATCAATGACAAAATCAAAATAGAGATAAAGCAATATATGGAAACAAATGACAAGAACAACACAAAGCACTAACTTCTATTGGATGCAGGGAAAGCAGTTTTAAGAGCAAAGTATAGAGCAATCCATGCATATTTAAAGAAGGAAGAACAATCCCAAATGAATAGTCTACAGACACAATTATCGAAATTGAAAAAAGAAGAACAAATGAGGCCTAAAGTCAGCAAAAGGAGGGACATAATAAAGATCAGAGAAGAAATAAATAAAACTGAGAAGAATAAAACAATAGAAAAAAAAACAATGAAACCAAGAGCTGTTTCTTTGAGAAAATAAACAAAATAGATAAGCCCATAGCCAGACTTATTAAGAGAAAAAGAGAATCAACACACATCAACAGAATCAGAAATGAGAAAGAAAAAATCATGACAGACACAACAGAAATACATAGAATTATTAGAGAGTACTACAAAAAAACTATATGCTAACAAGCTGGAAAACCTAGAAGAAATAGAAAACTTCCTAGAAAAATACAACCTTCCAAGACTGACCAAGGAAGAAACAGAAAATCTAAACAGACAAATTACCAGCAACAAAATTGAAGTGGTAATAAAAAAACTACCCAAGAGCAAAACTCCCAGGCCAGTTGGATTTACCGCGGAGTTTTATCAGACATACAGAGAAGACATAATACCCATTCTCCTTAAAGTTTTCCAAAAAATAGAAGAGGAGGGAACACTTCCAGACTCATTCTATGAAGCCAACATCACCCTAATACCAAAACCAGGCAAAGACCCCATCAAAAAAGAAAATTACAGACCACTATCTCTGATGAACCTAAATGCAAAAATACTCAATAAAACATTAACAAACCAAATTCAAAAATACATCAAGAGGATGATACACCATGACCAAGTGGGATTCATTTCAGGGATGCAAGGAAGGTACAACATTCGAAAATCCATCAACATCATCCACCACATAAACAAAAAGAAAGACAAAAATCACACGATCATCTCCATAGACACTGAAAAAGCATTCGACAAAATTCAACATCCATTCATGATAAAAACTCTAAAAAAATGGGTATAGAAGGCAAGTACCTCAACATAATAAAGGCCATATATGAAAAACCCACAGCCAACATCATACTGAACTGCAAGAAGCTGAAAACTTTTCCTCTAAGATTGGGTACAAGACATGGCTGCCCACTCACCCCACTGTTATTCAACATAGTACTGGAGGTCCTAGCCACGGCAATTAGACAAAACAAAGAAATACAAGGAATCCAGACCAATAAAGAGGAAGTCAAATGGTCACTTTGTAGATGACATGATATTGTACATAAAAAACCCTAAACACTCCACTCCAAAACTACTAGAACTAATATTGGAATACAGCAAAGTTGTAGGATACAAAATTAATACACAGAAATCTGAGGCTTTCTTATACACTAACAATGAACTAATAGAAAGATAAATCAGGAAGACAATTCCATTCACAATAGCATCAAAAAGAATAAAATACCTAGGAATAAACCTAACCAAGGAAGTGAAAAACCTATACCCTGAAAACTATAAGACACTCTTAAGAGGAATTAAAGAGGACACTAACAAATGGAAACTCATCCCATGCTCTTGGCTAGGAAGAATTAATATAGTCAAAATGGCCATCCTGCGCAAAGCAATCTACAGATTCAATGCAATCCCAATCAAATTACCAACAGCATTCTTCAACGAACTGGAATAAATAGTTCTAAAATTCATGTGGAATCACCACAGATCTCAAATAGCCAAAGGAATCCTGAGAAGGAAGAATAAAGTGGGGGGGATCTTGCTCCCCAACTTCAAGCTCTACTACAAAGCCATAGTAATCAAGTCAATTTGGTACTGGCACAAGAACAGAGCCACAGACCAGCGGAACAGATTAGAGACTCTAGACATTAACCCAAACATATATGGTCAATTAATATATGATAAAAGAGCCATGGACATACAGCGGGGAAATGACAGTCTCTTCAACAAATGGTGCTGGCAAAACTGGACAGCTACATGTAGGAGAATGAAATTGGACCATTGCCTAACCCCAAACACAAAAGTAAATTTGAAATGGATCAAAGACCTAAATGTAAGTCATGAAACCATAAAATTCTTAGGAAAAAACACAGGCAAACCTCTTGGACATAAACATGAGCAACTTCTTCATGAACATGTCTCCTTGGGCAAGGGAAACAAAAGCAAAAATGAACAAGTGGGACTATAGCAAGCTGAAAAGCCTCTCTACAGCAAAGGACAACATCCATAGAATAAAAAGGTATCCTACAGTATGGGAGAATATATTCATAAATCACAGATCTGATAAAAGGTTGACATCCAAAATACATAAAGTGGTCATGCACCTCAACAAACAATCAGCAAATAATCCAATTATAAAATGGGCAGAGGATATGAAGAGATGGTTCTCCAAAGAAGAAATTCAGATGGCCAACAGACACATGAAAAGATGCTCCACATCGCTTGTCATCAAATGTAAATTAAAACCACAATGAGCTATCACCTCACACCAGTAAGGATCACCACCATCCAAAAGACAAACAACAACAAATGTTGATGAGGTTGTGGAGAAAAGGAAATCCTCCTACACTGCTGGTGGGAATGTAAATTAGTTCAACCATTGTGGAAAGCAGTATGGAAGTTCCTCAAAATGCTCAAAATAGAAATACCGTTTGACCCAGGAATTCCACTTCTAGGATTTTACCCTAAGAATGAAGCAGCCCAGTTTGAAAAAGACAGATGCACCCCTATTTTATCCCAGCACTATTTACAAAGCCCAGAAATTGAAGCAACCTAAGTGTCCATCAGTAGATGAATGGATAAAGAAGATGTTGTATCTATACACAATGGAATATTATTCAGCCATAAGAAGAAAACAAATCCTACTATTTGCAACAACATGGATGGAGCTAGAGGGTATTATGCTCAGTGAAATAAGCCAGGCGGAGAAAGACAAGTACCAAATGATTTCACTTATATGTGGAATATAAGAACAAAGGAAAAACTGAAGGAATAAAACAGCAGCAGAATCGCAGAACCCAACAATGGACTAACAGTTACCAAAGGGAAAGGGACTGGGGAGAATGGGTGGGTAGGGAGGGAGAAGTGGGGGAGAAGAAAGGGGGCCTTATGATTAGCATGTATAATGTGCGGGCGGCATGGGGAGTGCTGTGCAACACAGAGAAGACAAGTAGTGATTTTACAGCATCTTACTATGCTGATGGACAGTGACTAATGGGGTATGTGGGGGGGGGACTTGGTGAAGGGGGGCATCTTGTAAACATAATGTTCCTAATGTAATTATAGATTAATGATACCAAAAGAAAAAAAAAAGAAAGACTCAGGTCAAGCTCTCTGCCCTTCCTTGCCCCATTCTTTCTGCCTTGAAAGTCCATGTTTGAGAATATAATGATTGGTGGTGTTGCAACCATCAGGGAAATTCCAGGAAGACTGAAGAGAAATCAAGCCCTGACTCAGAAGACATAAACTGATTTTAGCAGACACCTACCTCTAGGGTGCCTGCAATGAAAGAGAAACAAGTCCATCTTAGTTAAGACACTGTAATTAATGTGGGCAAAATTGCAATTTTTCCAGAATCGCTTGCCAGGCTTTAGCACATCTACGTATCAATAGGCATTTTCGAGGGGTGGAGAAGCTTCGTCCATCTACATATCAATAGGTGATTACAAGGCCGTGTGAGGGTTTATCAACCAGAGAGGTTGGGCGGTGCACTTTTTCTCTTCTGCTGCAGCAGGGTCAAGAGAGATGCAGGGATGACTGCTTGTAAGATAAAAAGGGTTTCCTAACTTTATTTCTCCATGGGAATAAAATGAGAGTTCCTGTGGTCAGGATTCTCACCTGGCTGTGGTTGACTAGCTCACTGCGCATCTGTGGGCACTACATGGCTGTTGACTCTATAAAAAGAGCTCTGCCCAGTGCTCTGGGCATGACACAGTAGCAGGGCTGCAAGGCTGCAGGAGAGCAGAGCAGAGGCTGGAGTGGTGGCAGCGCAGAGGACAGAGGCCCAGAGAACAGCTGTGCGGGATGACTGTGCAGAGAGGCCCAGAGGATGGCTGTGTGGGATGGCTGTGCAGAGAAGACCAGAGGACAGCTGTCTGGACAGAGGGACCCAGAGGCAGAGACTGGTTTGGTGCATACAGACTCACTATGAGTGAATGGGATTCTAGTGACTGACCTGCCACCTGGAAATAAAGTTGGGTATAACTCTTTCACCCCAAAGAGCGTTCTGCTGTCAATTTTCTTTGGTCATATTGAATCCATAGCGAACTTGCCCGGGGCTGAAACCCATTAGCAAGACACTCTGCTTTGCTGATTTGGGTTTTACAGGGGGGAAAATCCTGGGGCAAAATACCTGTAAAACCCAAATCAGCAAAGCAAAGTGTTACACTGTAATTAATGGGGTTCCTATGGCCAGGATCCTTACTAAACTTACTAAACTAAACTGATTATGTAACTGGCCTGTTGCTGGGCTACCGCTTCCACACCTTTAGGCAATAAGCTATTATTACGCTGTATAGAGAGCTCGGCCCAGTGCTCTGGGCGGAGGCAGAGACTCCAGTGCTCGACCTACCGCAGGAAGAACAAGCCGGGTAATAAACACTTTCACCCCAAAGAACGTTTGCTGTCATTTTCTTTGGTAACATTGAATCCATAGCGAACTTGCCTGGGGCTGAAACCCATTGGCAAGACAATTGGCACAGTGAGCAGGGTTCATTGTTGACCAAGGAAAAAGACAGGCTACCCTTATGGGAGGGGTGCTTCAGCAGGCTGCCCCTGTGAATGGGGAGACAATGGATTGCCCCCAATGCATATGTTGTCTGAGGTGGCTTGCCTCTTAGAAGACTGGGCCCCACCCCAGGACTGGAGACAAGTGGAGGTGACACCTGAGGCAATACAGATAGCCCTTGGTATAGTAAGTAGGTATTTTGAGAGTCAGAGTACCCGTAAGGGAGTAAGGACTGAGGGTTGGCTGCTTCTCACAGTATTAAAAAAGTCTACAGAAGAGAAGGACATGCTACTGAAACATACCCAAGAAATGGCAGCACAAGAATGTGACCTGCAAACTTCTATGGATTCCCTGAAGAAGGAAATAGCACTGATGCAATAGGAGGCAGCATGAGAATCCCAGCAGCAAGGTGCCATTGAAGATGTAAAAGAATCCTTACAGAATGAGACAGTAGCACTGCCAGATGCTCTGAAGGAGGAAAAGGCCATCAAGGAAAAAGGCAAACTCCTGAGGGAAGCACGGGCAGAGGTGGTACAAGAACACCAGCTGCGAAGCATTGAGGTGAAGGTAAGAGAGCTGCTGAAGACTATGCTAGTATTGCTGTGAGACACGGTAGAAAAGGTAAAGGTTGTAGCTGAAGAGACACTCTGGGGAGGGGAGAGAAAGGTGCCATCTGCCCCAGAAATGGAGGAGCTGGGGAAGGATGAAGGAGTAGTGCCAGAGGCACTGACCCCTCCTGTATTGAAAGCACACCCAGTGGTTGTAAAGTGCACACCCAGCAGCTGAAAGTTCCCCAAGGAGAGGAGCAGCCTCCTCCACAGGTGATGGAACACTCTGTGCTCCACCCCTATACTGAGGCTGAGCTGGTGGATTTGGGCTCCTGGTTTAGGCAGAAGGCCTCGGAGTCAATATTAGGTTGGCTCTGGCCTCTGTGGGACTTAGGGGGGATGGAATTGTTCTGTCGGGATCAGAGATGGAAAAGCTGGCTTCCCTGACAGTGTAGGCTGCCTTAAGGCAGCAATTACAAAATGTACATCAGACCCCAGGGATTCACTCCCTTCTCAATTGGCTTATAGTTGCACTTCATGCTGTGTGGCCCAATCTGGGAGATCTACCATCCTCTCCTCTTATATGGCAGACATATGCTGAACTCCAACAGATGTTATGAGAGCTAGGCATAAGAAATACTGTCTATAGTACAGAGAATCATGGCCCAGATTAAGAGATTTTCACTACTGGGATGAGAAATATTGTGTTGCAACCAGCTTCCACATCCCTCTTTGGGTCTCTAGTGGCCATTCTTTCCCCTCACTTAGGGCATCCCATAAGCGAGGTGACATGTACAATAGCAGACTAAGGAGAGGCTGAAGCAATGAGAACATGGAAAGAAATAAGGTCTGCTACTCACAAGAATTTAAAGGGCCCCATGAAGGTTATGAGGACCCAGATGTGGGTTGATTTAATACAGGCAGAAGCAGATGGAAGGAAATTAGATGTCAAACAGGATCTTACTAGAGCTATGGCAACAGTTGAAACCAGAGCAGCAGTTCCAGCCATTAAGACCAAAGATGCAGAGGTCAGAGACAGAGTCACAAGTCTGGCCTGTGTGTTTGCAAGACTTCCTACTGGAGAGTGAGCCAACCTCACTTGAACCCACACAGGAAGGTGATTGGGGAACACAGTTTGATTGAGGGAAAGGTCAAGGTATATGCCCTGAGGGACCAGGGGGGTACTGGAGGCCACATGTTGAAATAGCTATCCGTTGGTCCCCAGGGAACATACAATGTGTCCTGGTTCTGGTGGACACAGGGGCTGAATGTTCTTCGGTCATTGGTAATCCTGAGAGATTCCACGGGACCCCCACTGTCATAGACAGATATGGGGGTAAGGCTATCACAGTGAAACAAGCCCATTCCTAATTGATTCACAGTTTGGAATAAGTAACCTTATCAATTGTTTACTACATACCAAGTCAGTGTACTCACCTACACATTTTCCTGTATTTTCTCATCCACTCCTTTTAACTTCATGAGGTAGTTACTGTTGTTATCCTCCACCTTAGATGAGGAAACAGAGGCATGGAGCAGTCAGGCTATAATATGAACCTAGGCATTCTGATTCCAGAGCCCTTGTCCATAACTGCTCTGCCACACTGTATTCCAATATTTGTAGTTATATAATATACCATAAAACTACAACCACAAACCTTACTGTGACAAACTGTGTTTCACCTACACTGTATGGACATTTATCAGGTATGAAAGAACTTCAGATACAAAGGGTAGAGTTAGAGAACACTGTGTATGGCTAAACAATGACCAAAACCTACTCTTGTTCCCTCCCACAACCCTGGATTTAAAATGCCTTAAGAGATACTTAGAGCAAGGTTATTATCCTCCCATTATTCAAATATAACAAGTAATAAAGGAGGATCCCCAACTCTCATAACCACCAGCTAGTATGCCTCTTTGACCTACAAGAAAATGATTTTCTGTCACAAAATTTTAGGGGGAAATCTCTATTTCTGTAATAGATACCCAGAAAATACCTTACCTACGGTTGAAAACATTCCTTTTTGCTGATACTCACAAATTGCCTGGGCCTCTCCTGTGAATTGAGATTCCTGTTGAACTGCATATCTGCCATTTCCACTTGGATATGTTTTAGGTTCTATAAGAAGCAGATGCTGCAACAAGGATTAAAGTTCAAGGAGCTCATTTTGGAAGTGACCCTAAGAAACACCAATTTAAGAGTAGTGGGGAACTGAGGGAAAGAAAGGAGACCATAAATGGTGTGCTAACAAGCCAGGTACCACTGAAGAAAACTGCTTTATACATCTTAAAAACATAGAAACGACCTATGTGAATAAAAATTTCAAACTTTACACTTTCAAAAATTTCTACCATCGCCCAAATGACTGAATTGTGCTCCCCTTCAACTCATATGTTGAAGCCCCCAACGCTGATGTGACAATTTGGAGACAGGAATTTTAAAGAAGTAATTAAGGTTAAATGAGATCATGAAGGTGAGGCTCTAATTACTTAAGTCTGCTGTGTTCATAAAGAGGAGGAAGAGACAGCAGAGCTCACTCCACACACATGCACAGAGAAAAGGCCTTCTGAGGACACGGTGGGAAGGCAGTCGTTTGCAAGGCAAGAAGAGAGGCCTAACCAGAAACCAAATTTTCTGGCACCTTGATCTTGAATTTCTAACCTCCAGAACTGTGAGAAAATAAATTTTTGTTGTTTAAGCCACCCAGGCTGTGGAATTTTATGGCAGGCCTGGCATGTTAATACAATATCTTGCCAATGGGTTTCAGCCCCAGGCAAGTTCACTATGGATTCAGTGAGACCAAAGAAATGACAGTGAAACATTCCTGGGCTGAAAGGGTTTATATCCAACTTTATTCCCCTGGTGGCAGGTCAGTTACTAGAATCCTGTCCACTCAGAGCAAGTCTGCAGGCAGCAAGCCAGTCTCTGCCTCTGGGCCCCTCTGCCCTGCAGCTGTCTCAGTTTCTGTCCTGGGTGCTGCCACCACTCCAGCCTCTGCTCTCCTGCAGCTGTGCAACAACCTTACCACTGTGTGACTCAGAGCACTGGGTGGAACTCTTTATTAAACTGATAAGAACAGATACTACACTTGATCTTAGCCAAAAGGCCAAGAAGCGATGGAAGTCTTTATATAGAGTCAATAACAACGTATTGCCCACACGTGTGTAGTGAGCTAGCCAACCAGGGCCAGGTGAGAATCCTGGCCACAGGAACCTTCACTTTCTCTACATACAGTAACTATTAATTAATATATGATTTCTTTTACCTGTGTTTCTTTCTGAGAAAATAAGCAAATATTTCCTTTTTCTTAAACTAAAAGTAGCATACAGAAGTCTTTTTTGTGCTTCACAATATATCTCATAAATCACTCTGTATCAGTGTATAGAAATCTTCCTCATTCTTTTTTATATGTTTTTCTTTATTGTATGTATTTACCATAGTTCATCTATGTTTCTAATATTTCACAACTACAAATAATGCCTGAATGAATAACCTCATGTATATGTTGTTTAATGTTTGTGGAGGTGCCTATTTAGGGTAAATCCCTTGTGATAAAATGAAGGTTCCTGTGGCCAGGATTCTCACCTGGCCCTGGTTGTCTAGCTCACTCCACACGTGTGATCAATACATTGTTATTGACTCTATATAAAGACCTCTGCCCAGTACTCTGGGTGACACGGTGGCATGGCTGCAAGTCTGTAGGAGAGCAGAGATGAGACTGGAGTGGTGGCAGCACAGAGGACAGAGACTGAGACGGCTGTATTGGTAGAGAGGCCCAGTGGCAGAGACTGGCTTGCTGCATGCAGATTTGCTCTGAGTGGATGGGATTCTAGTGATTTACCTGCCACCATGGAAATAAAGTTGGGTGTAACCCTTTATCCCCAAGAATGTTCCACTGTCATTTCTTTGGTCTCATTGCATCCATAGTGAACTTGCCCAGGACTGAAACCCACTGGCAAGACACATTCGTATACAAATTTTTGTGTGGACAAATGTTTAAATTCTCTGGGGTATATTCCTAGGAGTGGAATTGCTGGGTCTAATGGAAATCCTATGTTTAACTTTTCAAGGAACTGCCAGGATATCTTACAAAGTGGCTACACCATTTTACATTCCCACTAGGAGTATATGAGAGTTCCGATTTCTCTATATTCTCACTAACACTTATTACTGTAAGTCTTTTTGATTATAAGCTATCCTGGTGGGTGTGAAGTGGTATCTTATTGTGTTTTTGATTTCCATTTCCCTAATGGGTAATGATGTTGAGCATCTTTCTATGTGCTTACTGGCTATTTGTGTATCTTTGGAGAAATACCTATTCAAATCTCGCACCCATTTTTTAATAGAGTTGTCTTTTTATTGTTGAGTCTTAAGAGTTTTTTATATATTCTGGATATAATATCAGATATATGGTTTGCCAATATCATTCTGTGTACTGTCTTTTCACTTTCCTGATGGTGTCTGAATTGGTTTACTAGGGCTGCCATAACAAAATGCCACAGTCTGCATACGATCCCATTTAACCTCTTAATCACCTCTTCAAAGGTCCTATTTCCAAATACAGTCACATTGTACACTAAGGTTTCCAAAAATTTGGGAAGAACATATTTCAGTTCAAACCATTCTGCCCTCTGGATACCCCAAAGTCATGTCCTTCTCACATGCAAAATACATTCACCTTTATCCCAAAGTCTTAACCCATTCCAGCATCAACCCTCAGTCCAAAGTCCCACCTAAATATCCTAAATCAGGTATAGGTAAGACTGGAGATATGACTCATCCTGAGGCAAAATTCCTCTCCAGCTGTGAGCCTACCAAACAGACAAGTGTGTTTCCAAAATATAATGCTGAGACATGCACAGACAGACATACCCATTTTAGAAGAGGGAGATCAGAAAGAAGAAAGGGGGATAGATCCAAAGCAAGTCCAAAATCCAACAAGACAAATTCCATGAGTTTAAGGGTCAGGTAAACTCTTTTTGGCTTGATGCTCTGACCTCTGGGCCCGCTATGGTCACAGCATCATCCCTGTGGTCCTGCGTGAGGGCTCCAACCTCTCAGCCCAGGCAGCATTTGTCCCTGAGGCCCTGGTTGGTAGCTGCCTGGCCCACTGACACCAGGGAGACAAGCATGCCCTTCAGACCTGTGCCCTCTGGGCTCATGATTGGTATGGCAGTCCTGCTGATCTTTGAATCATTTTTGGTGTCATTCTTCCCCTTTCCTAAAGGATAATGTGGAGTGGCAGCCAGAATAGCTCTATTGTCCTGCCCTGTGGAATCACGGAAATCTGACAGTCTTCCTTGATTTTGTCCCTGTCCCCTTTAGTCCAAGCTGCAGTGTTTCTGCTGGTATAATCCCATTTCTATTCCTGGATACTTCTGAGATTGCTGATTAAATCCATGAATCACACCCATGATCTCTTTATCAAATGAGTTTCCAGCCACACTTTTGGTGTGCTATCCAGGATATGCTTTTTCTTTTTTTAATAATAATATAGTAATTGGGTTCTGCACCTGATTCCAACATGTAGTGGGTAGGCTCCCATACTACTAAGGAGAAATTATTTGTGACACCAGCTAGGTTTCCTACAATTCAGCTCAATTCTGACAAACTACCTGGAGATTGCATCAGATCCCACAGATTAAGGGCTCAGTCCCACAAGACTGCCTGCCTCTTCCCTTCCCTTTCATACATCAGTCACAAGATCAGGTTGTCACCTGTGCTCCAGACCAATCAGTTGAAAATGAGAGGTTCCAAAGAACCCCTCCAACCCAGAATGCCAGTCACAAGTCCAAGTTGTTACCTGTACTTCTGACCGACTGGCTATCAATCAGAGGTTTCCATGACCCTCTTCTTGGGTTTGATTAATTTGCTAGAGTGGCTCACAGAACTCAGAGAAACATTTTACATAGTATATTATTAGTTTATCATAAAAGAATATAGCTCAGGGAGGGGGCGGAAGATGGCGGCGTGAGTAGAGCAGCGGAAATCTCCTCCCAAAACAACATATATCTATGAAAATATAACAAAGACAACCCTTCCTAGAATAAAGACCAGAGGACACAGGACAATATCCAGACCACATCCGCACCTGAGAGAACCCAGCGTCTCGCGAAGGGGGTAAGATACAAGCCCTGGCCCCGCGGGAGACGAGCGCCCCTCCCCCCAGCTCCCGGCGGGAGAAGAATAGGCAGAGCGGGAGGGAGACGGAGCCCAGGACTGCCGAACACCCAGCCCCAGCCATCTGGGCCAGAGTGCAGGGCGCTCGATACTAGGAAAACAGGGCAGCAAGAACAGTGAGCAGGCACTGGAGGCTGGGCCACAGAGGACATAAGAAAAGCGCGCGACCATTTTTTTTGCTTTTTTGCTGTTTTGTTTTGGCGAGCGCTTTTTGGAAGTCTTAAAAAGATAGGGACCCCAATACTAGGGAAACAGGGCAGAAAGACCGACCGGTGAGCAGAGGTCTGAGGCTGGCACCGGAGAATAAAGAAAAACGAACGACCACCTTTTTTTTTAATTAAAAACTTTTTTTTTTTTTTAATTAAAAAAAATTTTTTTTTCTTTTTTTTTGGTGGGCGTTGTTTTGTTTTGGCGGGTGCTTTTTGGAAGTCTTAAAGGGGCAGGGCGGGTCACTTAATCCAGAGGTAGGGAATCCGGGATCTCTGGGCACCCTAACCCCTGGGCTGCAGGGACCAGGGAGGCCCCTTACGGAGATAAATAGCCTCCCAGCAGCTCCTGCTCCAACGCGACTCCACCATTTTGGAGTAGCTGCCCGAGCCAGGCCACGCCCACAGCAACAGCGGAGATTAACTCCATAGCAGCCGGGCAGGAAGCAGAAGCCCTGTCTGCGTGCAGCTGCGCAGCACAAGCCACTAGAGGTCGCTGTTCTCCCAGGAGAGGAGGGCCACAAACCAACAAGAAAGGAAGTCCTTCCAGCCATCACTCGTCCCAGTTCTGCAGTCTATTCCTATCATCATGAAAAGGCAAAGCTACAGGCAGACAAAGATCACAGAGACAACACCAGAGAAGGAGACAGACCTAACCAGTCTTCCTGACAAAGAATTCAAAATAAGAATCATAAACATGCTGACAGAGATGCAGAGAAATACGCAAGAGAAATGGGATGAAGTCCGGAAGGAGATCACAGATGCCAGAAAGGAGATCGCAGAAATGAAACAAACTCTGGAAGGGTTTATAAGCAGAATGGATAGAATGCAAGAGGCCATTGATGGAATTGAAATCAGAGAACAGGAACGCATAGAAGCTGACATAGAGAGAGACAAAAGGATCTCCAGGAATGAAACAATATTAAGAGAACTGTGTGACCAATCCAAAAGGAACAATATCCGTATTATAGGGGTCCCAGAAGAAGAAGAGAGAGGAAAAGAGATGGAAAGTATCTTAGAAGAAATAATTGCTGAAAACTTCCCCACACTGGGGGAGGAAGTAATCAAACAGACCACGGAAATACACAGAACCCCCAACAGAAAGGATCCAAGAAGGGCAACACCAAGACAAATAATAATTAAAATGGCAAAGATCAAGGACAAGGAAAGAGTGTTAAAGGCAGCTAGAGAGAAAAAGGTCACCTATAAAGGGAAACCCATCAGGCTAACGTCAGATTTCTCAACAGAAACCCTACAGGCCAGAAGAGAATGGCATGATATATTTAATACAATGAAACAGAAGGGCCTTGAACCAAGGATACTGTATCCAGCACGACTATCATTCAAATATGACGGTGGGATTAAACAATTCCCAGACAAACAAAAGCTGAGGGAATTTGCTTTCCACAAACCACCTCTACAGAACATCTTACAGGGACTGCTCTAGATGGGAGCACTCCTAGAAAGAGCACAGCACAAAACACCCAACATATGAAGAATCGAGAAGGAGGAACAAGAAGGGAGAGAAGAAAAGAATCTCCAGATAGTGTATATAACAGCTCAATAAGCGAGCTAAGTTAGGCAGTAAGATACTAAAGAGGCTAACCTTGAACCTTTGGTAACCACGAATTTAAAGCCTGCAATGGCAATAAGTACATATCTTTCAATAGTCACCCTAAATGTTAATGGATTGAATGCACCAATCAAAAGACACAGAGTAACAGAATGGATAAAAAAGCAAGACCCATCTATATGCTGCTTACAAGAAACTCACCTCAAACCCAAAGACATGTAGAGACTAAAAGTCAAGGGATGAAAAAACATATTTCAAGAAAACAACAGTGAGAAGAAAGCAGGGGTTGCAGTACTAATATCAGACAAAATAGACTTCAAAACAAAGAAAGTAACAAGAGATAAAGAAGGACACTACATAATGATAAAGGGCTCAGTCAAACAAGAGGATATAACCATTCTAAATATATATGCACCCAACACAGGAGCACCAGCATATGTGAAACAAATACTAACAGAACTAAAGGGGGATATAGACTGCAATGCATTCATTCTAGGAGACTTCAACACACCACTCACCCCAAAGGATAGATCCACTGGGCAGAAAATAAGTAAGGACACGGAGGCACTGAACAACACAGTAGAGCAGATGGACCTAATAGACATCTATAGAACTCTACATCCAAAAGCAGCGGGATATACATTCTTCTCAAGTGCACATGGAACATTCTCCAGAATAGACCACATACTAGGCCACAAAAAGAACCTCAGAAAATTCCAAAAGATTGAAATCCTACCAACCAACTTTTCAGACCACAAAGGCATAAAACTAGAAATAAACTGTACAAAGAAAGCAAAGAGGCTCACAAACACATGGAGGCTTAACAACACGCTCCTAAATAATCAATGGATCAATGACCAAATCAAAATGGAGATCCAGCAATATATGGAAACAAATGACAACAACAACACTAAGCCCCAACTTCTGTGGGACACAGCAAAAGCAGTCTTAAGAGGAAAGTATATAGCAATCCAAGCGTATTTAAAAAAGGAAGAGCAATCCCAAATGAATGGTCTAATGTCACAATTATCGAAATTGGAAAAAGAAGAACAGATGAGGCCTAAGGTCAGCAGAAGGAGGGACATAATAAAGATCAGAGAAGAAATAAATAAAATTGAGAAGAATAAAACAATAGCAAAAATCAATGAAACCAAGAGCTGGTTCTTCGAGAAAATAAACAAAATAGATAAGCCTCTAGCCAGACTTATTAAGAAGAAAAGAGATTCAACACAAATCAACAGTATCAGAAATGAGAAAGGAAAAATCACGACGGACCCCACGGAAATGCAAAGAATTATTGGAGAATACTATGAAAACCTATATGCTAACAAGGTGGGAAACCTAGGAGAAATGGACAACTTCCTAGAAAAATATAACCTTCCAAGATTGACCCAGGAAGAAACAGAAAATCTAAACAGACCAATTACCAGCAACGAAATTGAAGCGGTAATCCAAAAACTACCAAAGAACAAAACCCCCGGGCCAGATGGATTTACCTCGGAATTTTATCAGACACACAGGGAAGACATAATACCCATTCTCCTTAAAGTTTTCCAAAAAATAGAGGAGGAGGGGATACTCCCAAACTCATTCTATGAAGCTAACATCACCCTAATACCAAAACCAGGCAAAGACCCCACCACAAAAGAAAACTACAGACCAATATCCCTGATGAACGTAGATGCAAAAATACTCAATAAAATATTAGCAAACCGAATTCAAAAATACATCAAAAGGATCATACACCATGACCAAGTGGGATTCATCCCAGGGATGCAAGGATGGTACAACATTCGAAAGTCCATCAACATCATCCACCACATCAACAAAAAGAAAGACAAAAACCACATGATCATCTCCATAGATGCTGAAAAAGCATTTGACAAAGTTCAACATCCATTCATGTTAAAAACTCTCAGCAAAATGGGAATAGAGGGCAAGTACCTCAACATAATAAAGGCCATCTATGATAAACCCACAGCCAACATTATATTGAACAGCAAGAAGCTGAAAGCATTTCCGCTGAGATCGGGAACTAGACAGGGATGCCCACTCTCTCCACTGTTATTTAACATAGTACTGGAGGTCCTAGCCATGGCAATCAGACAAAATAAAGAAATACAAGGAATCCAGATTGGTAAAGAAGAAGTTAAACTGTCACTATTTGCAGATGACATGATACTGTACATAAAAAACCCTAAAGACTCCACCCCAAAACTACTAGAACTGATATCGGAATACAGCAAAGTTGCAGGATACAAAATCAACACACAGAAATCTGTGGCTTTCCTATATACTAACAATGAACCAACAGAAAGAGAAATCAGGAAAACAACTCCATTCACAATTGCATCAAAAAAAATTAAATACCTAGGAATAAACCTAACCAAAGAAGTGAAAGACTTATACTCTGAAAACTACAAGTCACTCTTAAGAGAAATTAAAGGGGACACTAACAAATGGAAACTCATCCCATGCTCGTGGCTAGGAAGAATTAATATCGTTAAAATGGCCATCCTGCCCAAAGTAATATACAGATTTGATGCAATCCCTATGAAACTACCAGCAACATTCTTCAATGAACTGGAACAAATAATTCAAAAATTCATATGGAAACACCAAAGACCCCGAATAGCCAAAGCAATCCTGAGAAAGAAGAATAAAGTAGGGGGGATCTCACTCCCCAACTTCAAGCTCTACTATAAAGCCATAGTAATCAAGACAATTTGGTACTGGCACAAGAACAGAGCCACAGACCAATGGAACAGACTAGAGAATCCAGACATTAACCCAGACATATATGGTCAATTAATATTTGATAAAGGAGCCATGGACATACAATGGCGAAATGACAGTCTCTTCAACAGGTGGTGCTGGCAAAACTGGACAGCTACATGTAGGAGAATGAAACTGGACCATTGTCTAACCCCATATACAAAAGTAAACTCAAAATGGATCAAAGACCTGAATGTAAGCCATGAAACCATTAAACTCTTGGAAGAAAACATAGGCGAAAACCTCTTAGACATAAACATGAGTGACCTCTTCTTGAACATATCTCCCCGGGCAAGGAAAACAACAGCAAAAATGAGTAAGTGGGACTATATTAAGCTGAAAAGCTTCTGTACAGCAAAAGACACCATCAATAGAACAAGAAGGATCCCTACAGTATGGGAGAATATATTTGAAAATGACACATCCGATAAAGGCTTGACGTCCAGAATATATAAGGAGCTCACACGCCTCAACAAACAAAAAACAAATAACCCAATTAAAAAATGGGCAGAGGAACTGAACAGACAGTTCTCCAAAAAAGAAATACAGATGGCCAACAGACACATGAAAAGATGCTCCACATCACTAATTATCAGAGAAATGCAAATTAAAACTACAATGAGGTATCACCTCACACCAGTAAGGATGGCTGCCATCCAAAAGACAAACAACAAAAAATGTTGGCGAGGCTGTGGAGAAAGGGGAACCCTCCTACACTGCTGGTGGGAATGTAAGTTAGTTCAACCATTGTGGAAAGCAGTATGGAGGTATATCAAAATGCTCAAAACAGACTTACCATTTGACCCAGGAATTCCACTCCTAGGAATTTACCCTAAGAACGCAGCAATCAAGTTTGAGAAAGACAGATGCACCCCTATGTTTATTGCAGCACTATTTACAATAGCCAAGAATTGGAAGCAACCTAAATGTCCATCAATAGATGAATGGATAAAGAAGATGTGGTACATATACACAATGGAATACTACTCAGCCATAAGAAAAGGGCAAATCCAATCATTTGCAGCAACATGGATGGAGCTGGAGGGTATTATGCTCAGTGAAACAAGCCAAGCGGAGAAAGAGAAATACCAAATGATTTCACTTATCTGTGGAATATAAGAACAAAGGAAAAACTGAAGGAACAAAACAGCAGCAGAATCACAGAACTCAACAATGGACTAACAGGTACCAAAGGGAAAGGGACTGGGGAGGATGGGTGGGTAGGGAGGGATAAGGGGGGGAGAAGTAGGGGGGTATTAAGATTAACATACATGGGAGGGTAGGAGAGAAGGGAGGGCTGTACAACACAGAGAAGGCAAGTAGTGATTCTACAACATTTTGCTATGCTGATGGACAGTGACTGTAAAGGGGTTTATAGGGGGGACCTGGTATAGGGGAGAGCCTAGTAAACATAATATTCGTCATGTAAGTGTAGATTAGTGATACCAAAAACAAAGCAAAAAAAAAAAAAAGGGCAGTTCCTGTGTGGTAACCTCCAACGAGTTCTACACAAGGGTATAAAGGGCATATAAAAGTGTAGGCAAAGGGTCTGTTTGTGTTTATACAGAGGATCAAAGCCTAATTGGGCTACCCCGAAAATGAACTAAGATACGATATGAAAAAGAACTTCCAACATCTGCACTCTCTGGGAGACTCATGCCAGAAGATGATCATCAAAAAACCCCAACAAAGATCCACGCACTGCTACAGCTGTAGATGCACTCATCCCACCAGTTCCTGGACTTGCCATGGGAATGAGGAAGGAGATATCTAAGCTGGCCTGTGCATACAGTAAAACAACAAATTTGACTGGATCTATACTGTTGGAACTCAACCAAGAATTTGGAGAAGTGCAAATTGTAGCGCTCCAAACTCTTACAACTACAGACTATTTACTGTTAAAAGAACATATGGCATGTGAACAGTCCCCAGGAATGGCTTGTTTTAATTTGTCTGATTTCTCTCAGACTGTTCAAGTTCAGTTGGACAATATCCACCATATCATAGATAAGTTTTCACAAATGCCTAAGGTGCCTTAATGGTTTTCTTGGTTTCACTGGAGATGGCTGGTAATTACAGATATGCTTTGGTTATGTAACTATACTCCTATTATGTTAATGTGTGTGCGCAATTTAAGTAGTAGCTTAAAACCTATATATGCTGAAGTTACTCTACAAGAAGATTTGTCAAAGAAATAATCAATCTTCCCATGTTTTCTTCCGCCTGCTACTTCTATAGCTTTTCTTCTTCCTTCCTAATTACAACCCTTAAATAGAATTCGTGCCTCATATCAAATTTACCGAGTATCATAACTCCTCCAAGTGGTAAAGATACCTCAAGACAAATGCTGGGCATAGAAGCCACAGGGCATAAATATGCAAAGAAGTAAAAAGCTAACCTTTTCAAACAATAAGGCTTCTCTCTCACTTACCAACTTCACATTTCCCTGTATGGCCCCGGAAGATGACTGGTTAGCCAGAGACGGGTAAGATTCCTCAAGGGAGGAACAACCTAAGACAGGCACAGTCGCAGGGGGGCCATCAGGTGAGAAATTGGGGATCAACAGAGGTGAGGCTTAGAACCTCACCCCCCCTGTTCTGAGAGAAATCTTCTGCATCCGTGGATGTTTTATTGCCCTGGTCTAGCTTGGATTAACACATAGTCTACAGGCACACACCTAATCATCTACATTTGCTCTCCTACAACACTAAACTATGTTTTCTACCTTTATCTTGTATCTACCTACCACTTCAGCATTTTATTAAAAATAATAAAGAGAGAAATGTGGTATCCACATATAAATCAAGTATAAAAACCAAATGAGTATTCATATTTGAACTGACTGTTTAGAGTTCATAATGCATGAGCAAAACCGAAAGTTTCTGTGATGACTGCCCTTGTACTACTGTTCACTATGTAACTTATTCATTATGTAAGAATTTGTTCTACATGTAAGAACTTGTTTGTTATGCCTCAGAAGATTGGAGACTGATGAAAATTAGGCTTGGGGTGGATTAATGATTGTGCATTGAGCACTGACTCCCCTATACAGAATTTTATTGTCGTTAACAACCATTTGATCAATAAATATGAGAGATGCCCTCACAAAAAAAAAAAAAAAAAAGGACAGACTTCCAATGGTAAAATAAATAAGTAACCGGGATGTAATGTATAGCATAAGGAATATAGTCAAGATATTGTAACAGCTTGGTAGGGTGATAGCTGGAACCTAGAATTATGTATATAAATGTTCTACCACTGTGTTGTACACTTGAAACTAATGTAATGTAATACTGTGCGTCAACTACCCTTCAATTAAAAAAAAAAAACTATTATCAGATGCAGTGTTAAATAAAAATAGCTCAAAAAAAAAAAAAAAGAATATAGCTCAGGAACAGCCAGATGGAAGAGATGCATAGAGCAAGGTATGCAGAAAAGAGCTGGGAACTTCCATGCTCTCTCTAGGCATGCCACTTTCCCCACACCTCCAAGTGTTCACCAACAGAGAAGGTATCTGGACCTCATCTTTTGGGTTTTTATGGAGGCTTCATTACATAGGCATGATTGTGAAATGATTAAATCATTGGCCATTGGCAATTGATTCAACCTCCAGTCCCTCTCCCCTCCCAGATTACAGGGGGTGGAATTGATAACCAGCTCCCCCATATTTAGGTGTTTCACAGAAGTTACCTTATTAATATAAACCCCACTGTGGTGGAAAGGGGCTTGTTATGGAAACAAGACACACATTTCACCTTTATGGCTCTGAAGTGACTTCAGTAACTGAGGACAGGGGAGCAAATATTATGACAAAAGAAGATCCAATTGCTTTTCTCAGAAAATCCCAAGGGTTTTGGGAGTTGTGAGCCAGAACCATGGATAAGGTCTAAATACATAGGAGAAATATATTTTAGTCATCTGACTGAAGATGGCTATCCTCAGACCATCATCACTCAGCTGACCAAAATATTTTCTTATAAATCACAGTATCACACAGATAGGCTAAGATTTTTTCCAGATCTTCAAGTCTGGTTCCTTTTTGCTTAATGATTCTTTCAATTATCTCTCTCCTCCTGCATTTTACTATAAGCAGTAAGAAGAAATCAGACCATACCTTCAGTGCTTTGTGTGGAAATCTCTGCAGGTAATTATAAAAGTAAATTACTTTTAATGTCTACTTTCCACAAAACAACAGAACACAAATTCTTTGCTACTTTATAATAAGGGTCACCTTTCTATCAGTTTCCAATACATGCTCCTCATTTCCATCTGAGATGTCACCAGAATCATCTAGAAGTCTGTATTTAAACCAACAGTCTAGGTTTCTAACATGCAGCTAGAACTCTTCCAGTTTCTACTCATAACCCAGTTTCAAAGCTACTTCCACGTTTGTGGGTATTTGTTACAGCAGCACCCCACCTCTTGGTACCCAAATCTGCATTAGTCTGTTAGGGATAACATAACACAACATCATGGACTGGGTGGCTTAGACAACAGAAATTTCTTACAGTTCTGGGTGATGGACATACAAGATCAAGGTTTTAACAGGTCTGGCCAGCTTGCAGATGTCCACTTCCTTATGTCCTGATATGGCCTTTTCTCTGTGCATATGCCCCAGGTGTCTCTTCCTCTTCTTATAAGGACAGCGGTCCTACCAGATTAGGTTTCCACTCTTATGACCTCATTTCAATCTAATTGCTTCTTTAAAGGCCCTATTTCCAAACACACTGAAGGTCTGGGGAAAGGGTGGATGGACTTTTGAAGGAACATGATTCAATCCAAAACAGTGTTCTTGAAATACAAAATATTTTTTTTGCCATGTTAGTCATTGTTTTATTACAACTAAAAATGTCTTAGTTTAACCCAGTTATCATGCTTGTACTTTTATTTATTAATTTTTTTGGTATCCTTAATCTACAATTACATGAAGAACATTACGTTTACTAGGCTTCCCCTTTCACCAAGTCCCCCCCCACAAACCCCATTACAGTCACTGTCCATCAGCGTAGTAAGATGCTGTAGAGTCACTGCTTGTCTTCTCTGTGTTGCACAGCCCTCCTCGTGCCTCCCCACATTATACATGCTAATCGTAATGCCCCCCTTCTTTTTCCCCACCCTTATCCCTCCCTTCCCACCCATCCTCCCCAGTCCCTTTCCCTTTGGTAACTGTTAGTCCATTCTTGGGTTCTGTGATTCTGCTGCTGTTTTGGTCCTTCGGTTTTTCTTTGTTCTTATACTCCACATATGAATGAAATCATTTGGTACTTGTCTTTCTCTGCCTGGCTTATTTCACTGAGCATAATACCCTCTAGCTCCATCCACGTTGTTGCAAATGGTAGGATTTGTTTTCTTCTTATGGCTGAATAGTATTCCATTGTGTATAGGTACCACATCTTCCTTTTCCATTCATCTACTGATGGACACTTAGGTTGCTTCCATTTCTTGGCTATTGTAAATAGTGCTGCAATAAACATAGGGGTGCATCTGTCTTTTTCAAACTGGGCTGCTTCATTCTTAGGGTAAATTCCTAGAAGTGGGATTCCTGGGTCAAATGGTATTTCTATCTTGAGCTTTTTGAGGAACCTCCATACTGTTTTCCACAATGGTTGAACTAATTTACATTCCCATCAGCAGTGTAGGAGGGTTCCCCTTTCTCCACAACCTCACCAACATTTGTTGTTGCTTGTCTTTTGGATGGTGGCAATCCTTACTGGTGTGAGGTGATAGCTCATTGTGGTTTTGATTTGCATTTGTCTGATGACTAGAGATGTGGAGCATCTTTTCATGTGTCTGTTGGCCATCTGAATTTCTTCTCTGGAGAACTCTGTTTATCTCCTCTGCCCATTTTTTAATTGGATTATTTGCTTTTTGTTTGTTGGGGTGCATGAGCTCTTTATATGAAATACAAAAGATTTTTTAAAAACTTTTTATTGTGGTAAACTATATATGCAAAATATATATGCCATTTTAGCCATTTTTAAGTGTACAGTTGTATGTCATTAAGTGCATTCATACTGATCTGCAATCACTACCACTATCATTTCTACATCTTCATGTTCCCCAACGGAAACTGTATCCTAACTCCTCAACATGAGCTTGAGGTTCCCTGCCCTTTCCCCCAAGCCTTTCCTTCCACTCTTCCACTTCCTGTCTCTATGAGTTTGACTACTCTATGTATCTCATATAAATGGAGTCATACAATACAGTCCTTTTGTGACTTGGTTGTTTCACTTGGCATAATGTCTCCAAGGTTTGTCCATGTTGTTTCATGTGTCAGAATTTCCTTCCTTTCAAAGGCTAAATAATACAAAAGTTTTCCATTTTAATGAATTCCAATTTTTCTAATTTTTTCTTTTGTCACTTGTGCTTTTGGTTTCAGAGCCAAGAAACTATTGTCTAATCCAAGGTCATGAAGATTTACAATGATGTTTTCTGTAAGAGTATTATATTTTTAGCATTTAATTTAGGTCTGTGATCCATTTTGAATTAGTCTGTAAATATGAGGTAAGGACATAGTTTTCATTCTCTTGAATGTAGATATCCAATTGTTCTAGCACCTTTTGTCGAAAAGACTACTCTTTTCCCATTGAATTATCTTGACATTTTCATTGAAAATCAATTGCCCATAAATGTATGGGTTATTTCTGAACTCTCAATTCAATTCCAATGATATATATGTCTACTACTTTTTCAGTACCACACTATCTTGATTACTGTAGTTTTGTAGTCAGTTCTGAGATCAGGAAGAATGAGTGTTTCAACTTTGTTCTTTTTCAAGATTGTGTTGGCTGTTCTGAGGTTTTAGCATTTCCATGTGAATTTTAGGATACTTCATCTACTTGTGAATTTCTGCAAAAAAAGGCAACTGAAATTTTGATAGGATTGCATAGAATCTACAGATATATAGGAGAGTACTGCCATTTCAACAACACTAAGTCTTTTGCTACCATTTCTTGATGAACAGCCTAGATTGATGGTGACTTAGATGAATTAAACCCTGTGCCTCGCGTCTTCCTATCCTCTCAGGATAGCGTAATAATTCCTTCTCCTCTATTAGTCACTTTCGTACTTTGCAACAGTGCATTTTAACAGTCATTTCTGATTCTGCCAACTATAGACATAATCCCTTGAGTGCTTTTATCTTTAACTGTACCTTTCCTCCCTGTGTTCCACATATTTTATTGGCATACTTTATAAGCTTTAACTGTAGCAAGGTTATACTTTATTAATATGTTGGGTCTAAAAATTGAACAAAAGAAAAGCATTTTCTAAGCTTTCTATTATAGTAATTATTTAGTTGAATTCTTTTTCAGATTTCTCTCAGAGCTACTATCATTCCATTCCAATCTAGCCTAGCTCTTGGGATTTCCCTTTACTGTTCTTCTGAATTAGACCTTGTGATTCCTGGATGTTTTTATCAGATACCCTGTCTTTCACTACATTTTGTTCCAGCACATCTTCAAGTAACTCTTTTTAAAAAAAGGGTACATGGGAGTTTATAAATCCCTGCATATCTGAAAATGTTTTCACTTTTCTCTTTTACTTAATGATAATTCAGCTAGGAATAGAGATTTTTTTTGAATATTAGATCATTTTTTTCCTAAGAAATTGAGGTTCAAGAAAAACTTTTCTCAGAAAATTGGTCTTTGTTATCTATTCATATTTAATGTTGCTTGTAAGAATTCTAATGCTGGCTTGATTCTTGTTCTTTAATGGGTCACTTTTTTTTTTCTCTTTAGAGATTTAGGATCTTCTCATCTTCAGAGTTCTAACATTTCACAATGTTGTTTTTCCTTTGTTTTTGCTCTGCACTAGTAGATGCTTTCAGCTCTGGGAAATTTTTCTTCCACTTGAAAAATTTTGTTATCATTAATCTACAATAACATGAAGAACATTATGTTTACTAGGGTCCCCCCATCACCAAGTCCCCCCCACAAACCCATTACAGTTACTGTCCATCAGCGAGGTGAGATGCTGTAGAATCAATCACTACTTGTCTTCTCTGTGTTACACAGCCCTCCCCTTCCCCCCCACAACATTATACATGCTAATCGTAATACCCCCCTTCTTTTTCCCTACCCTTATCCCTCCCTTCCCTCCCATTCTCCCCAGTCCCTTTCCCTTTGGTAACTGTTAGTCCATTCTTGGGTTCTGTGATTCTCCTGCTGTTTTGTTCCTTCAGTTTTTCTTTGTCCTTATACTCCACAAGTGAGTGAAATCATTTGGTATTTGTCTTTCTCTGCTTGGCAAATTTCACTGAGCATAATACCCTCTAGCTCCATCCACGTTGTTGCAAATGGTAGGATTTGTTTTCTTCTTATGGCTAAATAATATTCCACTGTGTATATGTACCACATCTTCTTTATCCACTCATCTACTTATGGACATTTAGGTTGCTTCCATTTCTGGGCTATTGTAAATAGTGCTGCAATAAACATAGGGGTGCATCTGTCTTTTTCAAACTGGGCTGCTGTATTCTTAGGGTAAATTCCTAGAAGTGGGATTCCTGCTTCAAATGGTATTTCTATTTTGAGCTTTCTGAGGAACCTCCATACTGCTTTCCACAATGGTTGAACTAATTTACATTTCCACCAGCAGTGTAAGAGGGTTCCCTTTCTCCACAAGTTCGCCAATATTTGTTGTTGTTTGTCTTTTAGATGGTAGCAATCCTTACTGATGTGAGGTGATATCTCATTGTGGTTTTAATTTTAATTTGATGACTAGCGATGTGGAGCATCTTTTCATGTGCCTGTTGGCCATCTGAATTTCTTCTTTGGAGAACTGTCTGCTCAGCTCCTCTGCCCATTTTTAAATTGGATTATTTGCTTTTTGTTTGTGGAAGTGCATAAGCTCTTTATATATTTTGAATGTCAACCCTTTATTGGAGCGGTCATATACGAATATATTCTCCAAAACTGTAGGGTACCTTTTGTTCTATTGATGGTGCCCTTTGCTGTATAGAAGCTTTTCAGCTTGATGTAGTCTCATTTGTTCATTTTTGCTTTTGTTTTCCTTGCCTGTGGAGATATGTTCATGAAGAAGTCACTCATGTTTATGTCCAAGAGATTTTTGCCTATGTTTTTTTCTAAGAGATTTATGGTTTCATGACTTACATTCAGGTCTTTGATCCATTTCGAATTTACATTTGTGTGTGGGGTTAGACAGTGATCAAGTTTCATTCTCCTACATGTAGCTGTCCAGTTTTGCCAGCACCATCTGTTGAAGAGACTGTCATTTCCCCATTGTATGTCCATGGCTCCTTTATCAAATATTAATTGACCATATATGTTTGGGTTAATGTCTGGAGTCTCTAATCTGTTCCACTGGTCTGTGGCTCTGTTCTTGTGCCAGTACCAAATTGCCTTGATTACTATGGCTTTGTAGTAGAGCTTGAAGTTGGGGAGTGAGATCCCCCCCCCCCACTTTATTCTTCCTTCTCAGGATTGCTTCGGCTATTCGGAGTCTTTGGTGTTTCCATATGAATTTTTGAACTATTTGTTCCAGTTTGTTGAAGAACACTGTTGGTAATTTGATAGGGATTGCATTGAATCTGTAGATTGCTTAGGGCAGGATGGCCATTTTGACAATATTAATTTTTCCTAGCCAAGAGCATGGGATGAGTTTCCATTTGTTAGTGTCCTCTTTACTTTCTCTTAAGAGTGTCTTAGAGTTTTCAGGGTATAGGTCTTTCACTTCCTTGGTTAGGTTTATTCCTGAGTATTTTATTCTTTTTGATGCAATTGTGAATGGAATTGTTTTCCTGATTTCTCTTTCTATTAGTTCATTGTTAGTGTATAGGAAAGTCACAGATTTATGTGTGTTAATTTTGTATACTGCAAGTTTGCTATATTCCGATATCAGTTCTAGTAGTTTTGGAGTGGAGTGTTTAGGGTTTTTTATGTACAATATTATGTCATCTGCAAATAGTGACCGTTTGACTTCCTCTTTATTGGTCTGGATTCCTTGTATTTCTTTGTTTTGTCTAATTGCTGTGGCTAGGACCTCCAGTACTATGTTGAATAACAGTGGGGAGAGTGGGCATCCCTGTTTGTTCCCAATCTCAGAGGAAAAGCTTTCAGCTTCTCGTTGTTCAGTATGATGTTAGCTGTGGGTTTATCATATATGCCTTTATTATGTTGAGGTACTTGCCCTGTAGACACATTTTTTTTTTTTAATAATTATTTTTTATTGAAGGGTAGTTGACACACAGTATTACATTACATGAGTTTCAAGTGTACAACACAGTGGTAGAACATTTATATACATAATTCTAGGTTCCAGCTATCACCCTACCAGGCTGTTACAATATCTTGACTATATTCCTTATGCTATACCTTACATCCCGGTTACTAATTTATTTTACCATTGGAAGTCTGTCCTTTTTTTTTTTTTTTTGTGAGGGCATCTCTCATATTTATTGATCAAATGGTTGTTAACGACAATAAAATTCTGTATAGGGGAGTCAATGCTCAATGCACAATCATTATTCCACCCCAAGCCTAATTTTTGTCAGTCTCCAATCTTCTGAGGCATAACAAACAAGTTTTTACATGTACAACAAATTCTTACATAATGAATAAGTTACATAGTGAACAGTACAAGGGCAGTCATCACAGAAACTTTCGGTTTTGCTCATGCATTATGAACTCTAAACAGTCAGTTCAAATATGAATACTCATTTGGTTTTTATACTTGATTTATATGTGGATACCACATTTCTCTCTTTATTATTATTATTTTTAATAAAATGCTGAAGTGGTAGGTAGATACAAGATAAAGGTAGAAAACATAGTTTAGTGTTGTAAGAGAGCACATGTAGATGATCAGGTGTGTGCCTGTAGACTATGTGTTAATCCAAGCTAGACCAGGGCAATAAAACATCCACGTATGCAGAAGATTTCTCTCAGAACGGGGGGGTGAGGTTCTAAGCCTCACCTCTGTTGATCCCCAATTTCTCACCTGATGGCCCCCCTGCGACTGTGCCTGTCTTAGGTTGTTCCTCCCTTGAGGAATCTTACCCGTCTCTGGCTAACCAGTCATCTTCTGGGGCCATACAGGGAAATGTGAAGTTGGTAAGTGAGAGAGAAGCCTTATTGTTTGAAAAGGTTAGCTTTTTACTTCTTTGCATATTTATGCCCTGTGGCTTCTATGCCCAGCATTTGTCTTGAGGTATCTTTACCACTTGGAAGAATTATGATACTCGGTAAATTTGATATGAGGCACGAATTCTATTTAAGGGTTGTAATTAGGAAGGAAGAAGAAAAGCTATAGAAGTAGCAGGCGGAAGAAAACTTGGGAAGATTGATTATTTCTTTGATATATCTTCTTGTAGAGTAACTTCAGCATGTATAGGTTTTAAGCTACAACTTAAATTGCACACACACATTAACATAATAGGAGTATAGTTACATAACCAAAGCATATCTGTAATTACCAGCCATCTGCAGTGAAACCAAGAAAACCAGTTAGGCACCTTAGGCATTTGTGAAAACTTATCTATGATATGGTGGATATTGTCCAAATGAACTTGAACAGTCTGAGAGAAATCAGACAAATTAAAACAACCCATTCCTGGGGACTGTTCACATGCCATATGTTCTTTTAACAATAAATAGTTTGTAGTTGTAAGACTTTGGAGCGCTACAATTTGCACTTCTCCAAATTCTTGGTTGAGTTCCAACGGTATAGATCCAGTCCAATTTTGTTGTTTTACTATATGCACAGGCCAGCTTAGATATCTCCTTCCTCATTCCCATGGCAGGTCCAGGAACTGGTGGGATGAGTGCATCTACAGCTGTAGCAGTGCGTGGATCTTTGTTGGGGTTTTTTGATGATCATCTTCTGGCATGAGTCTTCCAGAGGGTGCAGATGTTGGAAGTTCTTTTTCATATCGTATCTTAGTTCATTTTCGGGGTAGCCCAATTAGGCTTTGATCCTCTGTATAAACACAAACAGACCCTTTGCCTACACTTTTATATGCCCTTTATACCCTTGTGTAGAACTCGTTGGAGGTTACCACACAGGAACTGCCCTTTCTTTTTTTTTTTTTTTGCTATCACTAATCTACACTTACATGACGAATATTATGTTTACTAGGCTCTCCCCTATACCAGGTCTCCCCTATAAACCCCTTTACAGTCACTGTCCATCAGCATAGCTAAATGTTGTAGAATCACTACTTGCCTTTTCTGTGTTGTACAGCCCTCCCTTTTCTCCTACCCCCCCATGCATGTTAATCTTAATACCCCCCTACTTCTCCCCCCCTTATCCCTCCCTACCCACCCATCCTCCCCAGTCCCTTTCCCTTTGGTACCTGTTAGTCCATTCTTGAGTTCTGTGATTCTGCTGCTGTTTTGTTCCTTCAGTTTTTCCTTTGTTCTTATATTCCACAGATAAGTGAAATCATTTGGTATTTCTCTTTCTCCGCTTGGCTTGTTTCACTGAGCATAATACCCTCCAGCTCCATCCATGTTGCTGCAAATGATTGGATTTGCCCTTTTCTTATGGCTGAGTAGTATTCCATTGTGTATATGTACCACATCTTCTTTATCCATTCATCTATTGATGGACATTTAGGTTGCTTCCAATTCTTGGCTATTGTAAATAGTGCTGCAATAAACATAGGGGTGCATCTGTCTTTCTCAAACTTGATTGCTGCATTCTTAGGGTAAATTCCTAGGAGTGCAATTCCTGGGTCAAATGGTAAGTCTGTTTTGAGCATTTTGATGTACCTCCATACTGCTTTCCACAATGGTTGAACTAACTTACATTCCCACCAGCAGTGTAGGAGGGTTCCCCTTTCTCCACAGCCTCGCCAACATTTGTTGTTGTTTGTCTTTTGGATGGCAGCCATCCTTACTGGTGTGAGGTGATACCTCATTGTAGTTTTAATTTGCATTTCTCTGATAATTAGCGATGTGGAGCATCTTTTCATGTGTCTGTTGGCCATCTGTATTTCTTTTTTGGAGAACTGTCTGTTCAGTTCCTCTGCCCATTTTTTAATTGGGTTATTTGTTTTTTGTTTGTTGAGGCGTGAGAGCTCCTTATATATTCTGGTCGTCAAGCCTTTATCGGATGTGTCATTTTCAAATATATTCTCCCATACTGTAGGGATCCTTCTTGTTCTATTGATGGTGTCTTTTGCTGTACAGAAGCTTTTCAGCTTAATATAGTCCCACTTACTCATTTTTGCTGTTGTTTTCCTTGCCCGGGGAGATATGTTCAAGAAGAGGTCACTCATGTTTATGTCTAAGAGGTTTTCGCCTATGTTTTCTTCCAAGAGTTTAATGGTTTCATGGCTTACATTCAGGTCTTTGATCCATTTTGAGTTTACTTTTGTATATGGGGTTAGACAATGGTCCAGTTTCATTCTCCTACATGTAGCTGTCCAGTTTTGCCAGCACCACCTGTTGAAGAGACTGTCATTTCGCCATTGTATGTCCATGGCTCCTTTATCAAATATTAATTGACCATATATGTCTGGGTTAATGTCTGGATTCTCTAGTCTGTTCCATTGGTCTGTGGCTCTGTTCTTGTGCCAGTACCAAATTGTCTTGATTACTATGGCTTTATAGTAGAGCTTGAAATTGGGGAGTGAGATCCCCCCTACTTTATTCTTCTTTCTCAGGATTGCTTTGGCTATTCGGGGTCTTTGGTGTTTCCATATGAATTTTTGAATTATTTGTTCCAGTTCATTGAAGAATGTTGCTGGTAGTTTCATAGGGATTGCATCAAATCTGTATATTGCTTTGGGCAGGATGGCCATTTTAACGATATTAATTCTTCCTAGCCACGAGCATGGGATGAGTTTCCATCTGTTAGTGTCCCCTTTAATTTCTCTTAAGAGTGACTTGTAGTTTTCAGAGTATAAGTTTTTCACTTCTTTGGTTAGGTTTATTCCTAGGTATTTAATTTTTTTTGATGCAATTGTGAATGGAGTTGTTTTCCTGATTTCTCTTTCTGTTGGTTCATTGTTAGTATATAGGAAAGCCACAGATTTCTGTGTGTTGATTTTGTATCCTGCAACTTTGCTGTATTCCGATATCAGTTCTAGTAGTTTTGGGGTGGAGTCTTTAGGGTTTTTTATGTACAGTATCATGTCATCTGCAAATACTGACAGTTTAACTTCTTCTTTACCAATCTGGATTCCTTGTATTTCTTTGTTTTGTCTGATTGCCGTGGCTAGGACCTCCAGTACTATGTTAAATAACAGTGGAGAGAGTGGGCATCCCTGTCTAGTTCCCGATCTCAGAGGAAATGCTTTCAGCTTCTCGCTGTTCAATATAATGTTGGCTGTGGGTTTATCATAGATGGCCTTTATTATGTTGAGGTACTTGCCCTCTATTCCCATTTTGCTGAGAGTTTTTAACATGAATGGATGTTGAACTTTGTCAAATGCTTTTTCAGCATCTATGGAGATGATCATGTGGTTTTTGTCTTTCTTTTTGTTGATGTGGTGGATGATGGTGATGGACTTTCGAATGTTGTACCATCCTTGCATCCCTGGGATGAATCCCACTTGGTCATGGTGTATGATCCTTTTGATGTATTTTTGAATTCGGTTTGCTAATATTTTGTTGAGTATTTTTGCATCTACGTTCATCAGGGATATTGGTCTGTAGTTTTCTTTTTTGGTGGGGTCTTTGCCTGGTTTTGGTATTAGGGTGATGTTAGCTTCATAGAATGAGTTTGGGAGTATCCCCTCCTCCTCTATTTTTTGGATAACTTTAAGGAGAATGGGTATTATGTCTTCCCTGTATGTCTGATAAAATTCCGAGGTAAATCCATCTGGCCCGGGGGTTTTGTTCTTTGGTAGTTTTTTGATTACCTCTTCAATTTCGTTGCTGGTAATTGGTCTGTTTAGATTTTCTGTTTCTTCCTGGGTCAATCTTGGAAGGTTATATTTTTCTAGGAAGTTGTCCATTTCTCCTAGGTTTCCCAGCTTGTTACCATATAGGTTTTCATAGTATTCTCCAATAATTCTTTGCATTTCCGTGGGGTCCGTCATGATTTTTCCTTTCTCGTTTCTGATACTGTTGATTTGTGTTGACTCTCTTTTCTTCTTAATAAGTCTGGCTAGAGGTTTATCTATTTTGTTTATTTTCTCGAAGAACCAGCTCTTGGTTTCATTGATTTTTGCTATTGTTTTATTCTTCTCAATTTTATTTATTTCTTCTCTGATCTTTATTATGTCCCTCCTTCTGCTGACCTTAGGCCTCATCTGTTCTTCTTTTTCCAATTTCGATAATTGTGACATTAGACCATTCATTTGGGATTGCTCTTCCTTTTTTAAATATGCTTGGATTGCTATATACTTTCCTCTTAAGACTGCTTTTGCTGTGTCCCACAGAAGTTGGGGCTTAGTGTTGTTGTTGTCATTTGTTTCCATATATTGCTGGATCTCCATTTTGATTTGGTCATTGATCCATTGATTATTTAGGAGCGTGTTGTTAAGCCTCCATGTGTTCGTGAGCCTCTTTGCTTTCTTTGTACAGTTTATTTCTAGTTTTATGCCTTTGTGGTCTGAAAAGTTGGTTGGTAGGATTTCAATCTTTTGGAATTTTCTGAGGCTCTTTTTGTGGCCTAGTATGTGGTCTATTCTGGAGAATGTTCCATGTGCACTTGAGAAGAATGTATATCCCGCTGCTTTTGGATGTAGAGTTCTATAGATGTCTATTAGGTCCATCTGCTCTACTGTGTTGTTCAGTGCTTCCGTGTCCTTACTTATTTTCTGCCCAGTGGATCTATCCTTTGGGGTGAGTGGTGTGTTGAAGTCTCCTAGAATGAATGCATTGCAGTCTATATCCCCCTTTAGTTCTGTTAGTATTTGTTTCACATATGCTGGTGCTCCTGTGTTGGGTGCATATATATTTAGAATGGTTATATCCTCTTGTTTGACTGAGCCCTTTATCATTATGTAGTGTCCTTCTTTATCTCTTGTTACTTTCTTTGTTTTGAAGTCTATTTTGTCTGATATTAGTACTGCAACCCCTGCTTTCTTCTCACTGTTGTTTGCTTGAAATATGTTTTTCCATCCCTTGACTTTTAGTCTGTACATGTCTTTGGGTTTGAGGTGAGTTTCTTGTAAGCAGCATATAGATGGGTCTTGCTTTTTTATCCATTCTGTTACTCTGTGTCTTTTGATTGGTGCATTCAACCCATTAACATTTAGGGTGACTATTGAAAGATATGTACTTATTGCCATTGCAGGCTTTAAATTCGTGGTTACCAAAGGTTCAAGGTTAGCCTCTTTAGTATCTTACTGCCTAACTTAGCTCGCTTATTGAGCTGTTATATACACTGTCTGGAGATTCTTTTCTTCTCTCCCTTCTTGTTCCTCCTCCTCGATTCTTCATATGTTGGGTGTTTTGTGCTGTGCTCTTTCTAGGAGTGCTCCCATCTAGAGCAGTCCCTGTAAGATGTTCTGTAGAGGTGGTTTGTGGAAAGCAAATTCCCTCAGCTTTTGTTTGTCTGGGAATTGTTTAATCCCACCGTCATATTTGAATGATAGTCGTGCTGGATACAGTATCCTTGGTTCAAGGCCCTTCTGTTTCATTGTATTAAATATATCATGCCATTCTCTTCTGGCCTGTAGGGTTTCTGTTGAGAAATCTGACGTTAGCCTGATGGGTTTCCCTTTATAGGTGACCTTTTTCTCTCTAGCTGCCTTTAACACTCTTTCCTTGTCCTTGATCTTTGCCATTTTAATTATTATGTGTCTTGGTGTTGCCCTTCTTGGATCCTTTCTGTTGGGGGTTCTGTGTATTTCCGTGGTCTGTTTGATTACTTCCTCCCCCAGTGTGGGGAAGTTTTCAGCAATTATTTCTTCTAAGATACTTTCCATCTCTTTGCCTCTCTCTTCTTCTTCTGGGACCCCTATAATACGGATATTGCTCCTTTTAGATTGGTCACACAGTTCTCTTAATATTGTTTCATTCCTGGAGATCCTTTTGTCTCTCTCTATGTCAGCTTCTATGCGTTCCTGTTCTCTGATTTCAATTCCATCAATGGCCTCTTGCATTCTATCCATTCTGCTTATAAACCCTTCCAGAGTTTGTTTCATTTCTGCGATCTCCTTTCTGGCATCTGTGATCTCTTTCCGGACTTCATCCCATTTTTCTTGCGTGTTTCTCTGCATCTCTGTCAGCATGTTTATGATTCTTATTTTGAATTCTTTGTCAGGAAGACTGGTTAGGTCTGTCTCCTTCTCTGGTGTTGTCTCTGTGATCTTTGTCTGCCTGTAGCTTTGCCTTTTCATGGTGATAGGAATAGTCTGCAGAACTGGGACGAGTGACGGCTGGAAGGACTTCCTTTCTTGTTGGTTTGTGGCCCTCCTCTCCTGGGAGAACAGCGGCCTCTAGTGGCTTGTGCTGCGCAGCTGCGCGCAGACAGGGTTTCTGCTTCCTGCCCGGCTGCTATGGAGTTAATCTCCGCTGTTGCTGTGGGCGTGGCCTGGCTCGGGCAGCTACTCCAAAATGGTGGAGTCGCGTTGGAGCAGGAGCTGCTGGGAGGCTATTTATCTCGGTAAGGGGCCTCCCTGCTCCCTGCAGCCCAGGGGGTTAGGGTGCCCAGAGATCCCGGATTCCCTACCTCTGGATTAAGTGGCCCGCCCTGCCCCTTTAAGACTTCCAAAAAGCACCCGCCAAAACAAAACAACGACCACAAAAAAAAACAAGAAAAAAAAATTTTTTTAATAAAAAAAAAAAAAATTTTTAATTAAAAAAAAAAAGGTGGTCGTTCGTTTTTCTTTATTCTCCGGTGCCAGCCTCAGGCCTCTGCTCACCGGTCTTTCTGCCCTCTTTCCCTAATATTGGGGTCCCTGTCCCTTTAAGACTTCCAAAAAGCGCTCGCCAAAACAAAGCAGCAAAAAAGCAAAAAAAAAAAAAATGGTCGCGCGCTTTTCTTATGTCCTCTGTCGCCCAGCCTCCAGTGCCTGCTCACTGTTCTTGCTGCCCTGTTTTCCCAGTATCGAGGGCCGTGCACTCTGTCCCGGATGGCGGGGGCTGGGTGTTCGGCAGTCCTGGGCTCCGTCTCCCTCCCGCTCTGCCTGCTCTTCTCCCGCCGGGAGCTGGGGGGAGGGGCGCTCGGCTCCCGCGGGGCCGGGGCTTGTATCTTACCCCCTTCGCGAGGCGCTGGGTTCTCTCAGGTCCGGATGTGGTCTGGATATTGTCCTGTGTCCTCTGGTCTTTATTCTAGGAAGGGTTGTCTTTGTTATATTTTCATAGATATATGTTGTTTTGGGAGGAGATTTCCGCTGCTCTACTCACGCCGCCATCTTCCGCCCCACCTCCTGTAGACACATTTTGATGAGAGTTTATATCATGAATGGATGTTGAATTTTGTCGAATGCTTTTTCAGCATCTATGGGGATGATCATGTGGTTTTTGTCCTTCTTTTTTTTTATGTGGTGGATGATGTTGATGGATTTTCGAATGTTGTACCATCCTTGCATCCCTGGGCTGAATCGCACTTGGTCGTGGTGTATGATCCTTTTGATATATTTTTGAATTCAGTTTGCTAATATTTTTTTGAGTATTTTTGCATCTATGTTCATCAGGGATATTGGTCTGTAATTTTCTTTTTTGGTGGGTTCGTTGCCTGGTTTTGGTATTAGGGTGATGTTGGCTTTATAGAATGAGTTTGGGAGTCTTCCCTCCTCTTCTATTTTTTGGAAAACTTTAAGGAGAATGGGTATTATGTCTTCTCTGTATGTCTGATAAAATTCCGAGGTAAATCCATCTGGCCCGGGTGTTTTGTTCTTGGGTAGTTTTTTGATTACCACTTCAATTTCTTTGCTCGTAATTGGTTTGTTAAAAGTTTGTGTTTCATCCTTGGTCAGTTTTGGAAGGCTGTATTTTTCTAGGAAGTTGTCCATTTCTTCTAGGTTTTTCAGTTTGTTAGCATATAGGTTTTCATAGTTGTCTCTAACAATTCTTTGTATTTCTATGGAGTCTGTCATGATTTTTCCTTTCTCGTTTTTGATTATGTTGATGTGTGTTGAGTATCTTTTTCTCTTAATAAGTTTTTCTAGAGGCTTATCTATTTTATTTATTTTATCAAAGAACCAGCTCTTGGTTTCATTGATTTTTTTTCTATTGTTTTATTCTTCTCAATTTTGTTTATTTCTTCTCTGATCTTTATTATGTCCCTCCGTCTGCTGCCTTTAGGCCTCATTTGTTCTTCTTTTTCCAATTTTGATAATTGTCATGTTAGACTATTCATTTGGGATGTTCTTCCTTCTTTAAGTATGCCTGGATTGCTATATACGTTCCTATTAGGACTGCTTTCGCTGTGTCCCACAGAAGTTGGGGCTTTGTGTTGTTGTCATTTGTTTCCCATATATTTCTTGATCTCTATTTTGATTTGGTCATTGATCCATTGATTATTTAGGAGCATGTTGTTAAGCCTCCATGTGTTTGTGAGCTTTTTGCTTTTTTTGTATAGTTAATTAATAGTTTTATACCTTTGTGGTCTGAGAAGTTGGTTGGTAGGATTTCAATCTTTTTGAATTTACTGAGGCTCTTTTGTGGCCTAGTATGTGGTCTATTTTGGAGAATGTTCCATGTGCATTTGAGAAGAATGTGTATCTTGTTGCTTTTGGATGTATAGTTCTATAGATGTCTATTTGGTCCATCTGTTCCAGTGTGTTGTTCAGTGCCTCCCTGTCCTTACTTATTTTCTGTCCAGTGGATCTATTCTTTGGAGTAAGTAGTGTGTTGAAGTCTTCTAAAATGAATGCATTGCATTCTATTTCATCCTTTAGTTCTTTTGGTATTTTTAAAAAATATGCTGGTGCTCCTGTGTTGGGTGCATATATATATTTATAACGGTTATATCCTATTGTTGGACTGAGCCCTTTGTCATAATGTAATGTCCTTCTTTATCTTTTGTTACTTTGTTTGTTTTGAAGTGTATTTTGTTTGATACTAGTACTGCAACACCTGCTTTTTCCTCCTTGTTGTTTGCATGAAATATCTTTTTCCATCCCTTCACTTTTAGTCTGTGCATGTCTTTGGGTTTGAGGTGAGTCTCTTGTAAGCAACATATAGGTGGGTCTTCCTTTTTTATCCATTCTATTACTCTTGTGTCTTTTGATTGGTGCATTCAGTCTATTTACATTTATGGTGATTATTGAAAGATATGTACTTATTGCCATTGCAGGCTTTAGATTCCTGGTTACCAAAGGTTCAAGGTTAGCTTCTTTACTATCTTGCTGTGTAACTTAACTTGCTTATTGAGCTTTTATAAATACTGTCTGGTGATTCTTTATTTCTCTCCCTTCTTACTCCTCCTCCTCCATTATTTATATGTTGGTTGTTTTATTCTGTGCTCTTTTGTGTTTCCTTTGAGTGCTTTTGGGGTTAGTTGATTTTATTTTTTGCCTTCAGTTACTATTTGGTTGGTCTGCTTTCTTTGCTGTGATTTTATTTTCTCTGGTGACTTCTATTTAGTCTTAGGAGTTCTCCCATCTAGAGCTGTCCCTCTTAAATACCCTGTACAGGTTGTTTGTGGGAGGCAAATTCCCTCAACTTTTGCTTGTCTGGGAATTGTTTAATTCCCCCTTCATATTTAAATGATAATTGTGCTGGATACAGTATTCTTGGTTCAAGACCCTTCTGTTTCATTGCATTAAATATATCATGCCATTCTCTTCTGGCCTATAAGGTTTCTGTTGAGAAGTCTGATGATAGCCTGATGGGTTTTCCTTTGTATGTTACCTTTTTTCTCTCTCTGGCTGCCTTTAATACTCTGTCCTTGTCCTTGATCTTAGCCATTTTAATTATTATGTGTCTTGGTGTTGTCCTCCTTGGGTCCCTTCTGTTGGGAGTTCTGTGTACTTCCGTGGCCTGATCGAGTATTTCCTCCCCCAATTTGGGGAAGTTTTCAGCCATTATTTCTTCAAATACACTTTCTATCCCTTTTTCGCTCTCTTCTTCTTCTGGTACCCCTATAATGCGAGTATTGTTCTTTTTGGATTGGTCACACCGTTCTCTTAATATTGTTTCATCCTGGAGATCTTTTATCTCTCTCTGCGTCAGTTTCTATGCATTCCTGTTCACTGGTTTCTATTCCATCAATGGCCTCTTGCATCTTATCCATTCTGCTTATAAATCCTTCCAGAGATTGTCTCATTTCTGTAATCTCCCTCTGGATGTCATCCCTTATCTCTTGCATATTTCTCTGCAGCTCCGTCAGCATGGTTATGACCTTTATTTTGAATTCTTTTTCAGGAATGTTGGTTAGTTCTATCTCCTCAGGGGTTGACTGTGATTTTGGCCTGTATCAAATTATTCTGCCTTTTGATGGCGATAGAGGTATTTGTGCAGAGCTGGCAGATGTGTTGGCTGGGAGACATCCCTTCTTGCTGGTTTGTGGCCTTCCTCTCCTGGGAGAACAGCGACCTCTAGCGGCTTTTGATGGGTAGCTGCGCACAGACGGGGCCTCTGATTCTTGCCTAGCGCTGTGGAGTTAAGCTCCATGGTTGCTGTGGAGTTAAGCTCCGCAGTTGCTGTGGGCATGACCAGCCTCAGTGTGTTGCTCTGATATGGCGGAGCTGCATTGGAGGGGAAACAGGTGGGAGGCTGTTTATCACCTTGAGGGGCCTCTGAGCTGCGCTGCCGCCTATGGGGTTAAAGCGCCTGGAATTCCCTGGGATTCCCAGCTTTTGTGCTAAGTGTCCCGGGATGCTTCCGTCCAGCTGTGGGGTCCCTGTCCCTTTATGACTTTCAAAAAGCACTCGCTTTTGTTTTTCCCAGGGGTGCCGGCTGCAGGGACACACTCACAGGTCTTACTGTTCTGTTTCCCTTGTTTCTGGCACCCCACTGACCAAGGATGAAACACAAAATTTTAACAAACCAATTACGAGCAAAGAAATTGAAGCAGTAATCAAAAAACTACCCAAGAACAAAACCTCCGGGCTGGACGGATTTACCTTGGAATTTTATCAGACATACAGAGAAGACATAATACCTATTCTCCTTAATGTTTTCCAAAACATAGAAGAGGAGGGAGTACTCCCAAACTCATTCCATGAAGCCAACATCACCCTAATACCAAAACCAGGCAAAGACCCCACTAAAAAAGAAAATTACAGACCCTGATGAATGTAGATGTAAATATACTCAATAAAATATTAGCAAACCGAATTCAAAAATATATCAAAAGGGTCATACACCACGACCAAGTGGGATTCATCCGAGGAATGCAAGGATGGTACAACATTTGAAAATCCATCAACATCATCCACCAACTCAACAAAAAGAATGACAAAAACCACATGATCATATCCATAGATGAAGAAAAAGCATTTGACAAAATTCAACATCCATTCATGATAAAAACTCTCAGCAAAATGGGTATAGAGGGCAAGTACTTCAACATAATAAAGGCCATATATGATAAACCCACAGCCAACATTATACTGAACAGCGAGAAGCTGTAAGCTTTTCCTCTGAGATCAGGAACAAGACAGGGATGCCCACTCTCCCCACTGTTATTTAACATAGTACTGGAAGTCCTAGCCATGGCAATCAGACCAAACAAAGAAATACAAGGAATCCAGATTGGTAAAGAATAAGTTAAACTGTCACTATTTGCAGATGACATGATATTGTACATAAAGAACCCCAAAGACTCAACTTCAAAACTACTAGAACTGATATCTGAATACAGCAAAGTTGCAGTATACAAAATTAACACACAGAAATCTGTGGCTTTCCTATATACTAACAATGAACCAATAGAAAGAGAAATCAGGAAAACAACTCTGTTCACAATTGCATCAAAAAGAATAAAATACCTAGGAATAAATCTAACCAAAGAAGTGAAAGACCTATACCCTGAAAACTACAAGTCACTCTTAAGAGAAGTTAAAGGGGACACTAACAAATGGAAACTCTTCCCATGCTCGTGGCTAGGAAGAATTAATATCATCAAAATGGCCATCCTGCCCTAAGCAATCTACAGATTCAATGCAATCCCTATCAAATTACCAACAGTGTTCTTCAACAAACTGGAACAAATAGTTCAAAAATTCATATGGAAACACCAAAGATCCCGAATAGCCGAAGCAATCCTGAGAAGGAAGAATAAAGTGGGGGGGGGGATCTCACTCCCCAACTTCAAGCTCTACTACAAAGCCATAGTAATCAAGGCAATTTGGTACTGGCACAAGAACAGAGCCACAGACCAGTGGAACAGATTAGAGACTCCAGACATTAACCCAAACATATATGGTCAATTAATATTTGATAAAGGAGCCATGGACATACAATGGGGAAATGACAGTCTCTTCAACAGATGGTGCTGGCAAAACTGGACAGCTACATGTAGGAGAATGAAACTGGACCATTGTCTAACCCCATATACAAAAGTAAATTCAAAATGTATCAAAGACCTGAATATAAGTCATGAAACCATAAAACTCTTAGTAAAAAACATAGGCAAAAACCTCTTAGACATAAACATGAGAGACCTCTTCTTGAACATATCTCCCCGGGCAAGGAAAACAACAGCAAAAATGAACAAGTGGGACTATATTAAGCTGCAAAGCTTCTGTACAGCAAAAGACACCATCAATAGAACAAAAAGGAACCCTACCATATGGGAGAATATATTTGTAAATGACAGATCCGATAAAGGCTTGACATCCAAAATATATAAAGAGCTCACCCACCTCAACAAACAAAAAACAAATAATCCAATTTAAAAAATGGGCAGAGGAACTGAACAGACAGTTCTCCTAAAAAGAAATACAGATGGCCAACAGACACATGAAAAGATGCTCCACATCACTAATTATCAGAGAAATCCAAATTAAAACCACAATGAGGTATCACCTCACACCAGTAAGGATGGCTACCATCCAAAAGACAAACAACCACAAATGTTGGGGAGGTTGTGGAGAAAGGGGAACCCTCCTACACTGCTGTTGGGAATGTAAATTAGTTCAACCACTGTGGAAAGCAGTATGGAGGTTCCTCAAAATGCTCAAAATGGACTTACCATTTGACCCAGGAATTCCACTCCTAGTAATTTACCCTAAGAACGCAGCAATCAAGTTTGAAAAAGACAGATGCACGCCTATGTTTATTGCAGCACTATTTACAATAGCCAAGAATTGGAAGCAACCTAAGTGTCCATCAGTAGATGAATGGATAAAGATGATGTGGTACATATACACAATGGAATATTACTCAGCCATAAGAAGAAAACAAATCCTACCATTTGCAACAATATGGATGGTGCTAGAGGGTATTATGCTCAGTGAAATAAGCCAAGCGGAGAAAGAGAAATACCAAATGATTTCACTCATATGTGGAGTACAAGGACAAAGGAAAAACTGAAGGAAAAAAACAGCAGCAGAATCACAGAACCCAACAATGGACTAACAGTTACCAAAGGGAAAGGGACTGGGGAGGATGGGTGGGTAGGGAGGGATAAGTGGGGGGAAGAAGAAAGGGGGTATTATGATTAGCATGCATAATGGGGGGTGGGAGAAAGGGGAGGGCTGTACAACACAGAGAAGACAAGTAGTGATTCTACAACATTTTGCTATGCTGATGGCAGTGACTGTATAGGGGTTCGTGGGGGGGACCTGGTATAGGGGAGAGCCTAGTAAACATAATATTCTTCATGTAATTGTAGATTAATGATAAGAAAAAAAAGTAAAAAGAAAGAAATGGGTGATTACTTCCTGATAGTATAAAACTAACTGTAAATCAACAATTAATGCATGCTTTAAATACCCTTAATTTTGATCATTTAAAGGGTGTCAGATGATCAGCTATGGAAATACATTTTTCTGATAATATTCCTTTCTCTTAAAAAAAAATGCAGTTCCTGTGTGGTGATCTCCAATAAGTTCTTCACAGTGGTATAAAGGGCATATGAAAGTGTGGGCAAAGGGTTTGTTTGTGTTTATACAGAGGATCAAAGCCTAATTTGGCTACCAAGAAAAAGAATGAAGGTACGATGTGAAGAAGAACTTCCAACATCAACATTCTCTGGAAGAGTCATTCCAGAAGATGATCATCAAAAAATGTCAACAAAGATCCTGGCGCTGTTGCAGTTGTAGCTGCATTCATCCCACCGGTTCGTGGACTTGCCATTGGAATGAAGAAGGAGATATCTAAGCTGGCCTATGCATACAGTAAAACAACAAATTTGACTGCATCTATACTGTCGGAACTCAACCAAGAATTAGGAGAAGTGCAAGTTGCAGCGCTCCAAAATCTTGCAACTATAGACTATCTACTGTTAAAAGAACATATGGGATGTGAACAGTTCCCAGGAATGTGTTGTTTTAATTTGTCTGATTTTTCTCAAACTATTCAGTTAGACAATATCCATCATATCATTGATAAATTTTCACAAATGCCTAGGGTGCCTAACTGGTTTTTTTGGTTTAACTGGATATGGCTGGTAATTGTAGGTCTGCTTAGGTTATGTAGCTATATTCCTATTATGTGAATATGTGCACGCAATTTCATTAGTAGTTTAAAACCTATACATGCTTATGTTACATTACAAGAAGATATGTCCAAAAATAATCAATCTTCCCATGTTTTCTTCCATCTGCTACTTCTATAGCTTTTCTTCTTCCTTCCTAATTACAACCCTTAAGTAGAATTCGTGCCTCATATCGAAATTACCGAGTATCATAATTCTTCCAAGTGGTAAAGATACCTCAAGACAAATGCAGGGCATAGAAGCCACAGGGCATAAATCTGCAAAGAAGTAAAAAGCTAACCTTTTCAAAGAATAGTGCTTCTCTCTCACTTACCAACTTTATATTTCCCTGTATGGCCCCGGAAGATGACTGGATAGCCAGAGACGGGTAAGATTCCTCAAGGGAGGAACAACCTAAGACAGGCACAGTCGCAGGGGGGCCATTAGGTGAGAAATTGGGGATCAACAGAGGTGAGGCTTACAACCTCACCCCCCCTGTTTTGAGATAAATCTTCTGCATCCGTGGATGTTTTGTTGCCCTTGTCTAGCTTGGATTAATACTTAGTCTAGAGGCACAGACTTGATCATCTACATTTTCCCTCTTAAAACACTAAACTATGTTTTCTACCTTCATCTTGCATCTACGTAGCACTTCAGCATTTTATTAAAAAAAAAAAATAATAATAATAAGGGAGAAATGTGGGATTCACATATAAATCAAGTATAAAAATCAAACGAATATTCACATTTCACCTGATTGTTTATAGTTCATAATGCATGATCAAAACCGAAAGTTTCTGTGATGACTGCCCTTGCACTGTTCACCATGTAAGAACTTATTTACTATGTAAGAATTTGTTTACCATGTAAGAACTTGTTCGTTATGCTTCAGAAGATTGGAGACTGTTGAGAATGAGGCTTGGGGTTGATTAATGATTGTGCATTGAGTCCCCTATACAGAATTTTATTGTTGTTAACAACCATTTCATCAATAAATATGAGAGATGCCCTCTCAAAAAAAAAAAAAAAAGTCTAGAAGCATACTAATTGGTTTAAGTTCTCTTAAGTTTCTTTTCCTCTATGGCCACATTTTGTTTCTATCTCTTTCCCACCCTCAAGTTGGAGACTTCTCTTAAATATTTCATAATCCTTTGCTATCTCTTCATATTTAAAGATGAGGTAGTTGGAATGCTGATTAGGATACTTGTGAACTTGGGAGTCTTGCCAAGTTGCACAACTTCACCCCATGGTGAGTGGGTAGGAAACTGGTTATTGTGCTGGAAGGAAGAAATGCTGTACTTGTAGTCATTAAATGCTCAAATAACTGCCTAAATCCTCGTAGAGATTATGAGAACTCAATTTTTAGCCTGGTATAAGTGTCTAGCTATTGTATCTGAGATATAGGAATGGTTCTGCTGTTCCACATAGAAAACTTACTTCAGTTCCTGTTTACAGTCCTGCTTCTCACTATTGTTCTCTGTCTCATCTGTGTCTCCCAATTTCAGTCCAAGTCACTACTGGCAGAAAGGCTCCCTTCCTTGGCTCAGCATCCTGGCACCTATTACACATTATGGTTCCTTCCATTTTGTTTAGTCAGACCATACTCACTTTCTGTGTGTAAAATTAATAAATTATCTTTTGGTGGTCCTTCTCCCATTTTCCATTTTGTATGGGTTTGTATCATGTTTTACTCCTTTATTAGCATTTTAATGGGGCATTAGGAAGATGACACAATGAATGCATGTGCTTAGCCAACTTGAGTAAAAAAAAATCCTAAAGATAGGTTTAGAAAGGGATCTAGGGCAGAGTAGGAAATAAGAAAAAACAATCAGAGGGATGGCAAGAAACCAAAAAACCAAAACACTCCACAAAATCTGAGTCTGTGATATTCACAGTAATTCTGTTAATGTGTAATTTAGCCTCATAGCATCTGAATACTCCAGATCCACACATTTAAGGATATGATGGATTTCAGACACCTAGTTCACACCCCATTTTACAGTTAGGCCCTAGAAGTGAAGTGATTTTCCTAAGGTCAACCAGAGAATGGCAGACGGAAACTAAAAGGATGCATGACTCTTTACTTTTACCTCACCAGCCTACTAAGGAGTAACAGGATGAGTAGACCAACAGTCAGATGACAGAGATCTCGAAAAACAGCCGGAGAAGGATGGCTTTTCTTGGGTAAATAGCCAGCTGCCCAAGAAAATGAAATATTTTTGGATGCTTATTGTCAGTTTTATAGTCTTTTCTGGCAGCAGTGTAACAATTGGCGGCCGTATGTTGCATGAACTGAAGGGGGCGACTGTACAGCAGGACGGAACTGCAATAGTCCAGGTGTGTGCTGATCCTGAGGGAACAATTAGCAAGCCTGGGCAGGATGAAACTAGAATCGGGTGAATGAATGAGTGTGAATATTGAGGAGAGATGGGATTTATGGGCGTGCACACTGGTTAACTGTGGTGGTGGGGAGTAATTAAGGATGATGACTCAACTCCTTGCAAGGGCATTTTAAATTACTTTAATAAAGACTAGAACGCTGGCAGTAAATATATTCCACATCGCTCTCACTTCCTTGGTTTGGAGATGGGTTACCTACGTAAACGGTCGCAGTTACCCTCTTCGCACGGCTCCGACATCAGAAAATCGAATGCGGTTCAGTGCAAGAAAATCTGTTTTCCTGAAATAAGGGCCCGTTACCCGGCTGACTGGTACAGCGGTCGTGAGCACTAAGTAGGACGAGGATCCTGCACGGACTTCAGCGCAGCGCAGGGGCTGAATGTGGACGTGAATTTCCGCCCACGCACTCCTCTTCTGCCACAATCCCACAGAAAACGACGCCCCGGAGTGGGTCTTCCGTGGTGGTGCCTGAGTTCTTTCCGTAGGGCCATGCGGCAGCCCTGAGTCTCACATCAAATTCCTACTCCGCCCGCAAAAGCTAAGGGTGGGGAAACCAGCTTCCTCTGACAAAGGGTGCAGGCCGCGTCGTGGGAGCGCAGCACGCACGAGCGGCCACCCCGGAGCTGCTTCCAGTGGCGGCGGCCGCGACGCTGGGTAACGGGCCCGCGGGTGGAGGGGGGAGCCGCGGGGCGACCTAAGACTCGGGAACGGTGTTTCCGAGCTCGGCTCGGCCCGGCCGGCCGCCTCCTACGGCAAGCAGAAGGAGACAAACGCCGCCTCACCGCGCTCCCACCACCGCCCCTTGCCCGAGCCCGCCGGGTCTCCCTTCGCAGGGCCGCAGGGGCACGAGCGGGAACTATAAGCCCGCGCCCGCCGCTCGGCTATGGCGCAGGCACCGCCGCAGCCGGGAGTTAACCCCACTCCCCAGCCGTTCGCCCGCCGTGCCCAGGAAGGCACAAGAGGCTGCAGGGCGTTGGGCGTGCTCCCAAGGGGCGCGGGCGGGGCGGCCAGCCAGAAGGGGGCGGAGCTCAAGGCAACTCGCGGCCGGGGCGGGGGCGGGGCTAGGTGTCTCGCGCAGGGGGCAGGGTGCGGTGACGTCGACGGGCGCCGGGGCAGGACTGTGGCTGTGGCGGCGGCGGCGGCAGCAGCAGCCCTGAGGCGGGTGAGAGGCCCGGGGTGGAAGTCGGACGGGACCTGGAGCTTCCCGCCTGTCGCTGGCGCTGAGGCGCTGCTGCCTTTTGCCCCACTTCTCCCTCACGGCCCAGGCTGGGCAGGGCAGCGCGCCCCCGGGGAGGGCGGAGCTGTAGGTGAGGCTTCGGGACCCCTCCCCCTCGCTGCCCGTCCGGGTGGGGGAGGGGGCGGACCCCGCCAGGCACCCCTCGAGGCACCCCGCGAGGCGCCCCGCGGGGCTGCGGGAGAGCGGCGCGATGCGGGAGTCCGGGGCGGAGATGGGCGGCAGGGTCCCCGGGCGCTGGGGGACGCGGGTGGAAGGTCTGTGCGGCTTGGTGATGGGCGAGGTGGTGGAGAGATGGAGAAACTGGGGAAGCGGAGGAGGTCGGGGCGCGGTCAGGGCGGATCTGCGGGTTTAGGTGACTGATGTTGGAGGAGATGAGGGTTTTCTTTTTGCGTTCTGTGAAATGGTAAGACAGTAGATGAAGGGTTGTATTTCAGAAGGAAGATGAGCCGTGGATATTGCCTTTGAGGTAGTTGGAGAAGCTGTTGCCCTAGGTCTCACATTTCTACTTGAGTGGTTTGGTTATTTTTCTTTTTTTCCTCCTGGCCGGGTGGATGGGCCGGTGGGTCGGGAAGGGAAGAGAATCCCAATGCTTTTGGCTTCGCGTGGGTAAATTGTGAGCGTTGGATGGATTTGAAGTTTTACACTCTTCAAGAAGAGTGAGATCTTGGATTGAGACAACTTCGTTTTGGCAGCAACATTACGGAATAGGTCCCATCACACTTAGCTCCTAAAAGGTGTTACCTTCCAGTCCTTTGCCTATCTAAAAGATCTCTCTACAACCACCTAATTTGTAAGGTTTATACTGGCACCTTAAGAGAAGGCCTGAAAATCAGGTGGTTGCTTTGGAAGACACATTTCTTAGTAGTAGTTGCAGGTGGCTGTGGTTGACTGGTTTGGTGGATAAAACGAACAATTCAAACAGTTCTATTAGAGCTAATTATCGGATAAAGGCTTAAACGTTTTGAAGAAGTAGCTGTCTTTTACAGCTCCTTTTTCAATAGGCCTTGACATTTAGCCCTTTAGTGTTCAACATTTAATTACTGGAGATTTTTATTTCTCAATTGCATGTCTTTATTAGACACTTTAAAAATGAAATGGAGTATTTTAATTTTTTAAGTTTTTTGTTGGCCTCTCAATTTCTCAGAAATGTTATTGGAGTCAACTAGTTTTAAAATGCTCTTTAGTTAACATTTTAGGGGCACGTGTCTGTCACTTTCTAGGGAAATGTTACTAAGGGTAAACAGTGCTCAATGTTGTTTGCATCAGTTTTCAAAACTTAGCACATTACATCTTTTCTGGATTGTTACATTAATCTAATAATTAGATTACAGTATTTGCTGACCTTACCTATCAGTTAGTGTCAATTTAAGCTATTTCTTGTTCAGAAAACAGGTCCTGTAATGGACATGTATTATGTAATGGATGGAAGGAGGCATGACTCTCAATAATTCCTTACGGAGGAAAAGAAACCGTCATGAAATGGAATTTAAGCAGTGACTTTCCCAAGGCTTACTCAATTTATTTGGGAACAGTGCCAGAGAAGTGCTTTCCTGTAACCAAGAGAGAAACATACAGATGTGAGTGTGAGTAGTTGCAGATCATTGCCTTTTTAACATGCCTACTTAATGAGCAGACAGTTATCTTCTAACAGTACTGCTTGAAGTGACTTAATAGGAAACAGATATAATAGCTATTAAGTGAGGAAAGGTATGGTCCAATTTGTAATTAGAAATAAAATATTAACTATTCAGACAGATCAAATTATAAGTTGGTAAATGAATAGTTTTGATTTTTGGATTAGTTACTTGAAAGGAAAATTAAAGTTCATATATCTAGTTTTGACTTTTAAATTATACTTTGATTTAATTAGCTACATATAGGGACAAATGTGAACAAAGATACTGGGTCAAAATTTGTGTGTGTGTTGCTGAAATGACATTTGCAGTGGCTGAGGGTAGGGTGTGATTCTCCTTGTAGGAATGTAATCATGATTTGGGGGAAAGTGGTAGGTGGAAGTGATCTATTTGTCTTCAGAATTTCTTAAGTCCTGAAAAAAAACACTACATTTTAAATTTTCAAGAAATGTCACTTGTTAGTCATTAGTGTAATACCCTTGTTAAATCGACTGAGGTAGTTTTTCCCCCATTACTAAAGTCAGATATGTGCAGTTGACCCTTGAACATCATGAATTTGAACTGTGCGGATCCACTGTATGCAGATCTTTTTCAGTAACTATATATTGGAAAATTTTTTGGAGATTTGCAAAATTTGAGAAATATTTTCTTTAGCTCACCTCATTGTAAGAATGCAGTGTATAATATATATAACATACAAAATATGTGTTAATCAACTTGATATTATCAGTAAGGCTTCCATTCAACAGTAGGCTATTAGTAAAGTTTTTGGGGAGTCAAAAGACTATCAGATATTCAACTGCATGGAGGGTTGGTGCCTCTAGCTCCCGTGTTATTCAGGGTCAACTGTATGTCAGCCTTTTAATTTTACATTAATATTGGGAACAAAAGTGAAGGTTCTCATGGCAACTGCTGCTCTTTTTCTTTATGCTTTTACAAATAGTGTAAGAGTTGTTAAATGTTCATTTTGTACATAGTGTATCATTGCTGGAGGAAGACCAGAGAATGAAGTATTTTGGTTAAAATAATATCAAATAGTATCAAATAATATATTGGTTATCAATTTTTGGAGATATGTAATAAACAGCATAAAGGTTATGTGGACTATAATTTATTTCTATGGCTCTTTAATATCTGAGCCTTGGGGCACTGATTCATTAATATGTTCATTCAACAGTTATTTAGTGAGTGTGGTTCTGGGTACTTTTTTGTCTTTGGGGATGTAATAGTGAACAGAGCTGACACAAGTCCCGGCCTTCCTGGAACTTCCCTTCTGGGGAAATGAAGAGGAATCCAGCAGAGGAGCTTGATAAGAAGTCATTGAATTAGGAGGAAAACAGGGGAGTCTGATGATTTAGAAGTGAAGGAAAGGAGGTTTTCAAATAGGTGGGAATGATCAACTGTGTCATTGTTTAAAGATGTGTCAGAGTGTTGAGTAAGAGAGAATTCTGTTTGACTCTGAGGTCTCATAGAAAAATGGTTAAATTCTTTTTAGTGTAAGATGAGACAAAAATCTTCAGGTTTTTGCCTGCCTGGATTAATTTTAAAAAATTCATTATTTTCAGAACAAATTAGGCAGTTTGGGAGTGTATACTTTTAAGGAGAGATATGACTTTGTTATTATTAATCTTATGTACACTTATTTTTTAAAAATTTCCAGTTTCTTGGTTTTCCTGGCCAGTGAAGTTTTGTGCAATATGTCATTTAAGTATTTAAAAATTGCATAAATATAAGTATTGTTTCTCCTAGGTTTTTTTTTTTTTTTGCTGGCTTAGTATTTGTTTTCCTAATTTAAGTCTAGCTACCTGGACACCTTTTGTTTGTTGTTTTATAACAGCTTTATTGAGGGATAATTCACATACCGTACAATTCACCCCTTTAATGTGTATAATTCAATTTTTTGTTAAACCCTCACTGCAGTCAATTTTAGAATATTTTTTTATCACTCCAAAAGAAGCCCCAAACACATTAGTAGTCATGCCTCTGACAGTTTTTATATTGTTTTGTATGTTATATGGGGAAAAATGAAATACTGTATTAGTAACTAAATGTCAGTGAAGCCAGAAAAGTGTGTACTTTTAATATGCTCTGACTGAATAGAATCATAAGTTCATGTAAAAGTCAAATTGGGTAATGCTTTATTTGGTTGAGTGAATGATTAGATTATCTAAATGTCTTGTTTTCATTATTCCTTCATATATCAAGTATTTATTGAGTACCTTTTGTGTTCCAAGTTCTGGTGTAGGCTAGATGGATTCCATAATAAATAAGCAATAGGGTCCTTTATTCTTAAGGAGACGCATTTTAGTGGGGGAAGAGGAAAGGTTAACAGGAGCCTGTGTGTGGTCTGCTGTGCTGAGTGTTTCCATAGGTGGATTCCGGGTTCTATGTCAGCTCACAGAATGGATCCCCAAACTGGACTGTGGGAAGATCTAAGATGTGATCTTAAGGATAAATAGGATTTGACTAAATGAAAAGGATGCAAGCAGAGGGAACAGCATGTGTAGAACCCAAAGGCAAGAAAGCTGTAGGGCAAATTGAGTGATTGGAAATAGGTTGGTCTGGCTGGAATGTTGAGTGCTAGTGTGAGGTATTGGTATCACCCCTTTTTGTTAAAAAGAGTGTTGTCTTAAAAAGGCAAAATCATTACTAATTTGCTTCAACTCTTTGTGGCTTGCTGTCACTTTGTAGCTGTATAACTTTGGGTGAGTTACTTTATTGTTAAAAAAACTCAGTTAATTTTCTCATCCAAAATGGGACTAATATTCCTACCTTATGGGATTGTTAAGAATAAATGAGATAACACTCAAAAAGCCCGTAATAAAGTACTTGGAATATAGTTCAGTACTCAGTGAAAATCAGCTGCCCTGATGGTGGCAACAGGGTCATGGTGTTGGTGGCGGTGATGGACAGTGATGAAGTTTCTGATGTGTGGAATTCCTTTGGATATTGTGGAGCCCCAGAGAATTCTCAGGAGACTGGAGAATGATGCTTGTCATTTTAACTTTTATCTGGGAGGAAGGAAGTGAATATAAAAAACTTGAGACCAGCACTGTCCAATAGAACTTTTTGTGGTAGAAATGTTTTGTATCTTCACTGTCCAATACAGTAGCCACTAGTGATGTGCCTATTGAATACTTGAAAGGTGGCTAAGGTGAGAAACTGAATTTTTAATTTTATTAAAATTAAATAGACCCTGTGACTAGTGCTTAGTGTATTGCGCTGCATGGTCACACATTTATAGATTGATGAATCTAATATTGAACTCTGGCAATATTTTAGAATACATTATTTAAAAGGTAGTTTTAGAAGTCTGTCAAGGGGAATAGTGATCAATAGGATACACCATGGATTCACTAGATCACATCAGACTGTAAAATTGACGTTGCTCCTAGACTGATAAATAAAAGAAATGCAGTAATTGTATGTAGATGTTAGCTAGATCTTTTCATGTTGTCTTTGTGGAAGATAGAAAAACTATGTCCTAAATCTCATGAGAACAGGGACTGTGTTCTCTACTGAGGATGTAATAGATACTCACTAAATATTTGATTAGTGAATGGGTAATAATACAGCTAAGTGAATTCATGACTGGTGGTGAATAGCTATGCCCAGAGAATAGAGTGCTTACTTTAAGGATGATGGATATGAGGAACTGGTGTTAGATGACTCATCCATGTGTGTATTGAAATGACCCAGGGGTGGTGACATTAAAGGTAGTGACAGTGTGAACTAAGCTAGGAACTAAGTTGCTAGCTTATCCTCCCTGAGTGTGGAGGATGTCCAGGTGATCATTAGCTGATATGTAGTAAGGAGGCTGAAGACTGATGCTAAATAGCATGAGAATCAGAATAACAAGTGTGTTACATGAGGGCTCAGGAATAATAGTCTGGAGGTAGCATTGGATGGAAGAAGAGTACCAACCTCATTTCCCAATAGTGGGTATGGAGTGTGAGATACTTAAAAGCCCCACTTGAAAGAGGTATATGGGAAGAGGTGTCCTGTTTTCATTTGAGGCAGAGGTAGTGAGAACTTTTAGAGGAATTTCTTGATAATGGAATTAAGTTCTTTGAGAGTGTATTTTCCTACCTTTTTGTCCTCTTATCATCATCACTAAAACTTTAAAAAATCGGTCTCATTTTACCAAAACACTCTTTTCCAACTTCATACTTGCTCTGTCTTGTTGTAAGTTGTTCTCTGCTTTAAAGCCACACTTTTTTGAAATAGTTGTCTATATTTGCTGTTTGTCTCCATTTCTTCACCTGCGATTTTCTTCTCTGTCTTGTTTCTGTCTCCACAGTTTGGCCGAAATTGTTTTGCTGGCCTTACTGTGTCTTTCAAGCAAATGACTATTTTCCTATCTCTTTATTTAACCTCTTAGCAGCTACTAGTTGTCTGTTTCTCTGCAACAAATTACCCCAAACTTGAGACGACAAACATTTATTGTTTCACAGTTTCTGTGGGTTGGGCATCTGGGTGTGTTGTGTCTGATTCAGGGTCACTCAGAAAGCTGCAAGCAAATGTTGATGAGGACTGCAGTTATCTCAAAGCTTAAATCAGGGTTGCTTCCAAGGTCACTCGTATGTCTGGTGGCAGACCTGAGATCCTTGGTGGTTGTTTGCTGGAGAAATCAGTCTTTTTGCCATTTGGGTCTCAGCACAGGATTACTTGTGACATGGCTCCGTGCTTCCTCTAGATTGAGAGCTCTGTGGAGGAGAAGGGGAGATATTAGCCAGAATCTTTTTGTAACCTAATTTCAGAAGTGACATTCTTTCATCTTTACTGTATTCTCTTCATTAAAAGGGAGTCCTTAGGTCCAACACATGCAAGGGGAATTAAGAGCATGAATACTCAGAGTCATATCATTCAGAACCATTTTCAAGGTTACCTGCCACAGCAGATTTGACACAGTTGATTTCTCCTTCCTCTGTAAAACTCCCACTTCTTTTGGGGTCTTCGTTTTTCTTCCTAGTTCCTTGGGTTTCCTTTCTTAAACAACTTTGCTGAATCTTTCTCTATCCATTCATTAAATGTTTTAATTTCTGTGGGTGATCTCATCTTCTTTATTTACTTTTTTCACCTGTATGCTAAGTATTCATTTTGTGGTCTTTGCTTTTATCTGTCTCCTGAGTCTAAGGACCACTGTTGCTTAGTATTTCCATTTGGATTAAACTCAGCACATCCGAAGCTAAATATGATTCCTGGTTTTCTCTGGTGTTTGTTAATTCATTAAATGACACCACCAGTTGCTCAAGCCAGAAATACACGTAATGTTCTTGATTTCTTCCTCTCCTCCACCTTCCATTTTACTATTCCCTATTGATTTTGTGGAAGTTATTGCTGTCCAGTGATGGTGTGAATGTTTTTGGAATGTTTTTGAGAAAGTGCATCCCTTGTTGGGTTCCAAACATTGAATGAATGTTTGCTAGGTGACTTTTAAGGTTCCTTCCAATCTTCAGATACTTGAGATACTAGATGTTGGTAGCTAGTGAAGATTTTTTATTAGGAAACACATCAGAGCTGTGGTTTAGAGATGTAGGAACTCCTGAATGTATTAAAAAAAAACTTTATTTTTAGAGCAGTTTTAGGTTCACAGCGAAATTGAGTGGAAGGTACAGAGACATGCATAGCCTCCCTCATTATCAGCATTCCCTTACCACAGTGGTAAATTTATGATAATTGATGAAACTTCACTAACACATCATTATCACCCAAAGTCCATAGGCACTCTCATTTTTAGTGGTTCACCAAGAATGAAATCTTGTATTCCTTTTGATTTTATTCTAGTGTGCTGTGTGATGAACAATGGTTTTCATCTGACAGCCTCTTTATATATATTACTTTCACTTTTTCCTTTTTTGCTTGAAAGCCCTTTGTATGAAGATTAGATAACTACTATAAAAAATTGTCTGAGCCTCAGTTAAACATCTCTGAAATTGTGAAAATATTTCAAGAAGTAAAAGTTTGGACCTTAAACATATGTTACAGGAATATAGTTTATTGGTTGAAGGGATTAATTCCTCCTTTGAAGTAAACCCTTCTTGATTGTAATATACATATAAAAAAGGACCTGGGCAGAAGTACTCCTTAACAACTCCTGAAAGGAACACTTGTATAACCATCTTTTGATCAAACACTGGGACCGTGCTAGCATTGCTGAATCTTTGCCCCTTCCTAGTCACAACCCATTTCTTTTCCAAGAAAGGTAACTACTGTGCTGCTGACTTTTATGGCAATCGTTTTCTTGCTGTTATGTAAACTGATAGTTTAGTTTTGCCTGTTTTCTAACTTTATGTACATGGAATCATATTGTACACATATTTTTATGTCTGGCTTTGACTCAGCATATTGTGAGATTTCGATTTGTTGTGTGAAGCTGTAGTTTGTTCATTTTCATTGCTAAATAGTATTACATTGTATAAATACACCTTAATTTATCTATATATTAATGATAGATACTTAGATTATTCCCAGTTTTTCAGCATTATGAATTGTGCTGCTCTGGACAGTTCTTGTAAAAGACTTTTGGTGCATATACTTCTGATGCCTGTATTAGCCAGGAGTGAAAGCGCTGGGTCAAAGAGTAAATTTTAGTATGATTGCTGAATGGTATTCCTATGTGCTTGTAGAAACTTACATGCCCTCAAACAGTATTTGAGAATTCCTCTTCTTCTATATCCTTGGCCACCAATCCTTGGTGTTGTCAGTGTTACTAGTTTCAGTCATTCTGGTGGATTTATAGTGGTTTCCCATGGTTATAATTTGCATGTCACTAATTAAGTTGAATACTTTTATGTTTCTTGTTCATTTGGAAAGCCTTTTGTGAAGTGGTTACTCAAATATGTTCAGTTTTCTATTTGATAGTCTTTCTTGTTCTAATTTGTGGGAGTTGCCCATTTTGGATATGAGCCCTTCATTGGTTATTTGTATTGCACACATTTCCACTCTACTCTGTGACTTGCTTTTTGCTCTCTTAATGGTGTTTTTTGAAGAACAGGATTCTTAATTTTAGATCAGTTAATATTTTCCTTTATGGTTAGTGCTATTTATGTCCTGTTTAAGAAATCTTTCCCTACTTTAAGGTCATAAAGTTATTCTTTACTATTTTGTTATTTATAGCAGCTGCTATTGCTGTACTGTTTTCATATAGTACTATGATCTGTCTATAATTGATTTTTGTGTTTGCTGTGAGGTAGGAGTTGAGCTTGATTTTACACATGGTTAGCTGATTTTCTGAGTGTTATTTGTTTTGACAATTCCCTTTTCAATAAATTAAGGCTGTCTTTGAGCTTTGCTTTGTAATAAATTAGGGTTCCTTACTCTGTCCACTAGTTTCTTTACCTTGGTAAAGTTGTCAGACTGTCTTTGTTACTGTGGTGTTACAGTGGGTCTTAGTCCTGGCAGGGTAAATGCTCCTACCTCGTTTTTTCCCAAGAATATCTTCTTAACATTCAGTGTCTGTCCATGACTGTCATGGTCAGTAGTCAATATGGTGTGGCATCTGCATAGGGATAGATATATGCATCAGTGGAACAGAGGAGAGAGTCCAGAGGTAAAACCAAACATTTATAGTTCATTGATTTTCAACAAAAGTGCCAAGGTAATTCAGTGGAGGAAAGGATAGTCTTTTCAACAAAAGATACCACGACAACTGGATACTGATATGCCAAAAAAAAGAAAAAAAAATAACTCAAGCAGTTCCTCACAGGAGAAAAATCTTTGAGACCTTGGGTTAGGAAAGGATTTCTTATATATGACATGAAAAGCATGACTCATAAAATAAAAATATTGATAAACTGGCCTTTATGAACATTAAAAAGTTTTGCTTTTGAGAAGAATCCATTAAGAAAATAAAAAAGGCAAACCATAGAATGGGAGAATATTCGCAAATCATGTATTTGATAAAAGACTTGAATCCAGAATTCTAAAGAATTCTTTCTTAAAACTAAATGATAAAAGCCAGACAACCCCCTCCTCCCAAAACGGGCAAAAGATTTGAATAGACACTTCACTGAAAAAGATATACTAGTGGTAATAAGCACTTACGCTCACCATCATTAGTCACTTGGGAAATGCCACTTAAAACCACATTGTGATAGCACTGTACACCCACTAGAATGGCTAAAATTAACAGTTTGAAATACCAAGTATTTGCAAGGAGGTGGAGAAGGATTGTCGATGGGAATGTTAAATTTTACAGGTATTTTGGAAAGCAGTTTGGTAGTTTGTTAAGTTAAACATATTTTCTATATAGCCTCAACTATTCAACTCTTAGGTATATCCACACATATGTCCACACAAATAGTTATATGCAGATATTTATAGCAGCATTATTCATAATAGCAAAAACTGGAAGCAGTCCAAATGCCCATCAGCTGGTGAATTGATAAAATACAGTATATTCCTATAATGGAATACTACTGAGCAGTAAAAAGGAACAACCTATGAGTAAATTTAACAACATAAATGAATCTCAAAAATGTTTTGTTAAGTGTAAAAACTGCTAGTTTATAATTTTATTTACTTGAAATTTCTAGAAAAGGCTATGGTTGCTGGGGTTGGGGTTGGGAGTGAGGATGAACTGCACATATGCCCATGGGAACTTACTGAGGTGATGGATGAGTTCCAAGGCTGAATTGTGGTGGTGGTTGCACAACTGCATACATTTATTAACATTCATCAAACTATGCACTTAAAGTGGATGAGTTTTATGGTATGTAAATTATGACTTAATAAAGCTGTTAAAAAACATTTGGTTTATTCTTGGCCTGTTGTATTTCCATATAAATTTTACAATCAGTTTGCCCCATTAAAAATAAATTGTTGGTATACTGATGGAAATTACATTGTAATTATAGATGAATTAATTAATTGGGTAGAATCACTTCTTTATAATATGGAGTCACAGAATATGGGATTTCCATTTATTTATATTTTTCAGATATCTCAGTAATGTTTTACAATTTTCTCTCTGTAGTATTCTTACCTGTCTTCTGTAGATTCAGTCCTAGGCTGATGGTACTACAAATGGGATTTTAAAATAAATTATATTTTCTATTTATTGTTGGTATAGGGAATAACACTGATTTTGAATATTGACTCTATTTTGCCAAAATATAATGAATTCAAATAATTTTATCTGTAGATTATGTTGAATTTCCTACTTACATAATCATGTCATTTATGAATAATGACTTTTGTATCTTTCCTTGGAATTCTTACACCTTTTTCTTATTTTTGGCTAGTGTCTCTGGCATGTGGTTCAATAGAGTGGTGATAGGAGACCCCCTTTTTGTTTTCTCATCTCAGAGGGAAATTGTTCAGCTTTTCACTATTAAGTATCATAATATTAAGCACATACGCATAAGACAACGCAAGGCCAAGGTCTGACTGATTTGACTGGTATAGTTACAGTGAGCCTTTACATTTAAGCAATTTATCACCTGCATGGGCACTGGAAAGGTGAATAAGCCAACGATACCAGCCATCTGTGACCTTTGTCTCCCTCACCAAAAAGAATGACACCAAAATAAAATTGTTGGGTCATGACTACAGTGTGAGTTGTGGGATACCCTATTGAGGAGGATCCCATTAAACAGTTTTGTAGTCTATAGCTCTTCTCTGAGATAGGCCGGGCTGAAAAACCCTCACCTCCTTAATTCAGGCAGTGATGGGAAACTGTCTCATGACAACCTCCAAGGGAGATTGAGATGGACTGGTAGCTATTCCTTATAGGCCTCCTATCCTGTCCTGTTCAGAGGCGGGGATCAGAAGGCATCTGCTACGACTCAAGTTGCAGGTCACCAAATATGGGACAACAGAGCCGTTCCCCTGCAGATACTCACTTGCTTTTGCATATATCCTTTATTAGATTAAGAAAGTTTCCTTCCATCCCTAATTTGTAAAGATTAATAAATGTTAAAATATACCTGAGGCATTTTCATATCTGTTGGGACAACCAAATATTTTTTCCCTTTTAATCTGTTAATGTGGCTAATTACATCAATTTTTAAATTCATTTCTTCTGGTTAAAGAATTTCTAAGCATTTTTTTTCCCCATGAAAAGTTTTCACTTACTTGGAAACAATTACTGATACTTTCTTCTCTTTGGCTGCTTGCCTTTTTTCCTTGTGTGTGTGTGTGCAGTTTTCTCCTTTTACTTACAGAGTTTATTATTGCTAATCATTTCAAGGAAGAAAGACTAATTTGAAGTTAAGATTAATCACTAAGAAGTTATTAAAGATCTAAGAGACTCATAGGGTTTTTTCTGACATAAGTATCTATGTTTTACTTCTTTGTGAGTACATCCCTCCATATCTTTTAGGATACATTCATTCAGATGCCACCCAGTGGCTTTTCTACCTTCATTTCAATATTTACTTAACTTTGTTAGAGGCAGGTAATTGTAAATATTTCAGATAATTTTGCATCCCTTTCCTAAACTGCTATATTAGATTTGGCCAAGCCTTTGCTTGATGTTTTCCTCCCCTGCGTAAGTGGGAAGTTACTGAATAGAAAGAGTTACTGAAAGTAGAGTTATTGGCCATTTCACTTGATTTTTCTAGTGGATTGCTGATTGTCAGTTTTGTAGTAGTAGTACCATGTTTTTGGTCCATTCTGAAATCATCTGCTTATTTTTATGCTTAGTGCTTGGTCTTAATAGGGCATGAGTTTTTATCTGTTTCTCTGGTTGTTACTAAAAATAAGTTAATTGAAAAATGGATAAAAGTTTTTCTTTTGGTTTAGATTCTCAAGTGCAGGTAACCGTATGAATGTGTATTTTTACAGAGCAAGTATATATGTGTATTTTTTAAAGTATCAACCAGGATTTCTGTGAAAAATTCAAAATTTGAGGTTGTGATTCTTCAGTTAAATACATATTAAAATTCTTTAAAATAATATAACAAAAATATTTGCCTTACAAAGTGTTTATTGTCTGGGAGTATTTGTTTCCATTATTTCTTTTTTTCCCTTTCTTCCCTCATTAAAAAAAAATTAATGGAAAGTCTAGTGTACTTCATTCATATACTGACTCTATATTGTGCTCCATCTTAGCAAAATAATGTTTGAGACACTGTCTCTGCTCTGAGGATGTTAATGTCTGGGAGGGGAGACAAGAAAACAGGCAATTTTAATAGAGTGTGGTAAGTGTTAATAATAGGGGTGCGAACAGGTGGAAAGGAGTGGTAAAAGATGAGGTTGGAGATTTGATCTTGAAGGGCTTTGTAAATCATGTTAGAGTCTGAAATTTTACCTTGGGGCCATGGCAAGACTTTGGAGATTTGAGTGTAGGAAATAACAAGTTTATATTTACATTTTACAGAGAGTGGATAGGAGGAGTCAAAGTGAGGCTGATGAGGAGGCTGTACCTTAACCCCACTAAAGCCTGAAAGTCACAGTAGTGACTGTGGGGATAGAGAAACACACAGAATTGGAAGCTTTCAAGGACACAGGACTGGGTAATTCAGTATCTGCGGTGTGTGTACACATCATGGGAGGAAGACAGTTGATGGGAAGGGAGGAGACCAAGGTGAGTCGCAGCAGCAGATAGGCTAAAAGCCGTCTGTCCAATACATATGGTAGCCATATGTGCCTATTTAAAGTATTTTAAATGAAATAAGATTTAAAATTCAGTTCTTCAGTTCTACTAGCTGTATTTTGTGTGCTCAGTAGGCAGATGGGACTAATGGCCTCTGTTTGGACTGTGCAGATACATAACATTTATTTCCATTGTCACAGAAAGTTCTGTTGCACAGCACTGGTATTTTGTTTTTGGTACCTACTACCTTTTCCCTTAGAGGGAAGTCAAAATAGCAGAAAGTGTCCTCCATTCTCCTGAGAACTCTGACTCCACAACACCCTAAGAAATTCTGTGAGTCAGACACAGCCATAACCGTGCCCCTCCACCCTGCACCGTCCTCACCAAATATGTAACATTTCCATAATAAGAGAAGGTTATACTGCATTGGATACCACTGAGCTAGAGGAATGGTGATGCCATTCATTGAGCAATTGGTGTCCATGGTGGGAGCAACTGGAACCTCTAGAAAATACTGTTCAATTAAAACATAATATGAGCCACATATGTAATTAAAATTTTAGTAGCTGCATTATAAAGTGAAAAGGAACTGTTAGGTTTTATAATTTTTATATTTTATTTGTCCCAATACATCCAAAATAATATTTTTAACATATTAAAACATATGATAATTAAAATATTAATAATCAATTTTGCAGTCTTTTCATACTGTCTTTGAAATCAGTTGTATGTATTTCTTTTACAACATGTCTTAATTCAGATGCTAAGTTTTTATCAGAAATACTTGATCTGATTTAGATTTCAAAAAATTTACAGTTGAAAAAGTGGAATCACCTACCCAGCTAGTTCCAAACATGCTTAAAAGTTTTCCAGTAACTGAATTAAGTATCAGTATTTAAATTTAACTTTTAATTCCAATGAAACAAAGAATTTGGTTTCTCAGTCTCACTAGCTACACTTCAAGTGCTCAGCATTTATGTGTGATCTGGTGGCGAGCATATTGAACAAGGCAGCTCTGGAGTAAGCCAGTGCATTCAGCTGATAGTTGGAAATTCAGATGTGGAGCTCAGGAGAGAGGTATGGAAACACACAGCTAGATGGCAGGGACTATGAGGAATGTGGAGATGAAAAACAAGTTTGTGACTGAAGGAACAAAATAACAGCAGACTCAGAGACTCCAAGAAGGGACTAGTGGTTACCAAAGGGGAGGGGTGTGGGAGGCCAGTGAGGAGGGAGGGCAAAGGGGATTGAGGGGTATTATGTTTAGTACACATGGTCATGGGGAGAACAGTGTAGCACAGAGAAGGCACACAGTGGATCTGTGGCATCTTGCTACACTGATGGGCAGTGACTGCACTGGGGTATGGGTGGGGACTTGATAATATGGGTAAATGTAGTAACCACATTGTTTTTCATGTGAAACCTTCAAAAGAGTGTATATCAATAATACCTTAATAAAAAATTTTAAAAAACCAAGTTTGTGATTTTGGACAAACTGATATTCTTTTCTGTGCTCCATTAAAAGAAAATCTATAAATGCATCTGGTGAGAGTAAAATAGGTAAGTATGTGGCATATCGTAGTGGTTAAGAGCCTGATTTTAAGAGTCAGATGTTTGATCTTGGGCAACTTACAGAGCCTTTCTAAGCTTTGGTATTCTTACTCAGAAATGTGACAATCTTTCAGAGAGGTTTTGCTGGAAGGGTTAAAGGAAGTACTGTGGCAGGCATTTACCACATGTAGTACCATGTCTCCTTTATCTCTAAATTATCCTTTCTTGTGGAGTGTACCATCAATTTAATAATTTATTCTTTTTTTTTCTCTTAGGGAAAAAAACCTGTTTTTAATTACATATGTTGTTATAAGCTGAATCCCAATTTCAGAAACTTTATAAAAAAAAGTATAAAAATGTAATATACTTACTGTTCATACTGATGAATGCTCATTATGATCTACATATTACGTTAAATGCTTTATATGATGTGCTCATTATGATCTACATATTACGTTAAATGCTTTATAAATGGACAATGTAACATGGTATTTCTATTGTAAAGTTTCACTTCAGTAGACTTTGTAATAGAAAATCTGTTTTAATTCTGGAACTTTGAAATGTATTACGGTCTAACCTCTTTTTCTTGGTTATTCCAGTAACCACTGAATTCTGCTTGAATCTCTTTGGATATTCTTAAATTTATGATTTCACAGTACTCTGCTAAATCTGTAGAATTTAAGGGTCTCTAATTCCACATTTGGGTATATACATGTAAAGAATTGTGATCGAAGAAAATTCCCTCGGTGGAGTTTATTCAGAGAAGGATGGTAACAGAGTGGAGAAAAATGGACTCTCTCAGGTCAAAGAGAAAGGAATTTATGATTTCTAAATGGCTCTGCAAGTTCTTTTTCCAAGTCTTTCCTCAGGTCTCATTTTGTGCATTTTATCTGTGAGGGCGCCATTCCTGAGGTATATTGGAGAACAGGAGAAACATTTTAAAAATGCTTACCTCATCTGTTGTATACCCAGTGTGTGCTAGGAAATCTTGCTTTCTGTAGTTTCCTGTTTAATCACCCAGTCTGAAATAATATTAGACATCTTACATCTGTATTATTACAAATAATGAAATATTTTTATGGTGCCTTTAGGGCCAACAGATAGGTTTGATATTTGGTGCCAGCTACATTTGGTGGTGACAGCTGAAGTGCTGTGATAGGAAGAATTTTGAGACCAGTCCAGAAGGAAGGAATGCACACTTAGTGCCTTTTTCCTTTTGTTTCTATTTAAATCTTTTAAACATTTTTCCTTTAAAAAAAGGAATATTAGGATAATTTTGACTATTCTGAAAGTAAACAGGTATCTTCCCTTTCTTTTTGCTATCTTCTATGTATATTTGCAAAATGAGAGTATATTGTATGTTAAAATGTTTATCCACTTTCATTTACTGTGTTACAGACATTTTATATGTAAGACATTGGTTGTAAATAATACATTTTTTTGTAGGTGGCATGTTAAATAATAAAGATTTCACTTAAACATTACCCAGTTGAATGAGTACTGAAGCTGGTGTATCATAATTGATAGTGTCGTTGGTTTTCTTTACATTTTGGGTGATTTTAGTAGGTTGGTTTCCCTGTTTGTGGAATTATCAGTCAAAAGATATGAATATTTTTAAGACCCTTAAATAACCATTTTAAAACTTGCTGCTTCCCAAATGCTGTTGTTATTTTAAAGAAATAAAACAGTGAGTACCTACAATTCTCCATTTAAACTTTGAAAATTTATGAATTGTTTCAGACATGCAAAAAGAAGCATACAGTTATTACCTGGCTTAAGAAATAAAATGTTTTAAACTTAAAAACTCCTTGTGTAGCCCTTGCTGATGATAAATCTCTTTACCAACACTGATGTGGATGTTTAATCTTACCAATAATAACGGTCTATAATCCACTATCTTTTGGCCAGAATTCAGAATTTCTCAGATCTTAGAAAAGTGGTATGCTGCAAAAACTATAACTTTCCAAACAAGGTTGGTGGGTGCTCCCCTCCCCAATACCTTCATCAAACACATTGGTGTTTCTGCATCAATGTAAGTGGTTTTGCCACCAAATTAGTGACAACATTTTTGGGTTTTCAGAGACTTTTGGAATTCAGATTTGTGGGCAGTGGGTTATGAGCATGTGCATCTGTTCACTGTGTTCAATTTTAATCAGTCTGGATTTGTTGAACTGATCATTATATAGTATGAGGTGTGGTATAAAATTAAAAGATAATATAACTACAATCCAAACAATTGAATGTTTTAGGATTTTAAGAACTCAGGATGTTGGTGAGGACTGGAGCCATTGGGGAAGGCTGCGCAGACTGGAACTTGACTCTTCTGAACCAAGTGGCACAGATTGCCGATACAAGTTGATAACTATGATTAGTAGCTTTGTATTTGCTTCTGAGTATCTGCTTGATAAGATGTTTGTCACAGTGAGAACTTTGATAGACCTTACAATTAACTTGATGAACTGCTGGTTGATAAGAATTATTAAAAACCACAATTAACTTGATTGTAACTGAGTTACCTTCTCACCCATCCATAAAAAAGAATGAAATGGCAACTGTGACAAGTGTGAAGTGTCACTGCAGTTCTAGCAGAGTTGCTCTTTCTGGTAGGTATGCCTCTAAAACAGTGCTGTTTTAGCTACACAGTTCTATAGTCTTTGGTCTCTAGGAGAATCAGATTAAGGTCATTACAACGTGATGCATGGTGTTAGCAAGTCTGTTATGCTCCGTGCTGAGGGTGGAAGCATAGACATCTATGCCTTATTTAACTTACAGTTTTTTTTTTTTTACCATCTATTATCAACAAACTGTTGACATTGGCTTAGCTCATTAATTACTGTATAGTGGTGCTGAACTGTTGATGTTCTTATTTAAGCCCTTAGTTTATAGTGAGTGTGTGTGTGTGTAAAAGTAACACATGCTCACTGTTAAGACAATTAGAAAAAAAGAAAATATATATGCAATGGGAAAAAGTGGCTCCATCTGCCCTTTCAGAAGTAACTTCTTACTACCAAATCATTTCTGTGTATGTACAAATACACATATGTATGTACTTTTGTATACTGATGGGATATTTTTAAACAGTTCTTCCATAACTTGTTTTTCCACTTTACAGTATATCACAAATGTCTTTATAAAGAATGTCAGACATAGAGGTTTACTTAAGAAATTTTTTTTAACAGCACTATTTTATTTTATACTTTGGCCATAAAATTACTTAACCAGTCTTTGTTGGTGGAAATTGAAGTTGCTCTCTCTCTTTTTGCTGTTACAGGTTACAATTATTGAACATTTCTGCATGTGAATCCTTGAACCTGTGAAGTATTTTTTTATAGAAAGTAATTTTAAAAGTGAGATTTCTAGGTCAGAGTGTATGCACATTTAAACTTTATTTGATAGATTCTGCCAAGTTGTACTTAAATAGGATTTGAAAATTTTGGTCTATTGTTAATCTTTCCAGAGAGTGCTTAAGATAGCAAGTAGCATGTTTCTTGCCCCTGGTGTCATTTATAACTTTTTAACAAAATGAACAGAATCTTTAAAAATATTGAAATGCAGTGTTTAAAAATAGCTCATTTTCTGACAATGAATACTTATCAGTGATGAGTTTAACCATTAGATGAGGTTAGACTATAATTTTGAGATTTAGGTCAGAATTTTACATAAAATTCTTTAAATGGATAATGTGTGATGTATTTTCTAGTTCCCCCTATAAAATCTTATAGCTCATCTATGTCAGCCTATCAAATTATAATTAATTTGAAGTAGGTTACTATGCTGCTCTTAAAGGATTTTCTGTTTTCACTCAATTTATGAATATTTGATGTTTGTCAGTTAGAACTCCAGTAGACTTTGATGAGACTCCAGTAGAGAGCTATTATCATCATCCTTCTGATACGTGAGGAAAGGTTGAGAGACTGCTGTTTGCAGTTGCATGTTATGCTTGTAGCTATTTGTGGGAAGACTGAGAATTAAAGGCTGACATACAATCATTGTGTGTGTGGAAGTATTTTTATTTTTAGGCCTCTGGGTATACTGCAAGGTTCTGTGTGGCTGTATTTGGGTGGGGCTGGGGGTTTTTATCTCTCAGTATGTATACAGGTATTGGGGCCAGTGGTTTTCTTGTAGGGAAAAGTCATTATGGAGTTTTCTGGTATTCTCTTAATTCATTTATTTATTTTTATTTTATTTTGGTATCATTAATACACAATTACATGAACAACATTATGGTTACTAGATTCCCCCCATTACCAAGTTCCCACCAAATACTCCATTACAGTCACTGTCCATCAGTGTAGTGAGATGCCATCGAATCACTACTTCTCTTCTCTGTGCTATACTGCCTTCCTCATTCCCCCCACTACATTATCTGTGCTAATCATAATGTCCCGTTTTCCCCTTATCCGTTCCTTCCCACCCATCCTTCCCAGTCCCTTTCCCTTTGGTAACTGTTAGTCCATTCTTGGGTTCTGTGAGTCTGCTGCTGTTTTGTTCCCTTCATTTTTTTTTGTTCTTATACTCCACAGATGAGTGAAATGATTTGATACTTGTCTTTCTCCACCTGGCTTATTTCACTGAGCATAATACCCTCTAGCTCCATCCATGTTGTTGCAAATGGTAGGATTTGCTTTCTTCTTATGGCTGAATAATATTCCATTGTGTATATGTACCACATCTTTATCCATTCATCTACTGATGCATACTTAGGTTTCTTCCATTTCTTGGCTATTGTAAATAGTGCTGTGATAAACATAGGGTTGCATATGTCTTTTTCAAACTGGAGTGCTGCATTCTTAGGGTAAATTCCTAGAAGTGGAATTCCTGGGTCAAATGGTATTTCTTTTTTGAGTTTTTTGAGGAAGCTCCATACTGCTTTCCACAGTGGTTGAACTAATTTACATTCCCACCAGCAGTGTAGGAGGGTTCCCCTTTCTCCACATCCTTGTCAACATTTGTTGTTGTCTGTCTTTTGGATGGTGGTGATCCTTACTAGGTGTGAGGTGATATCTCATTGTGGTTTTAATTTGCATTTTAATTTAATTTGATTAGCAATGTGGAGCATCTTTTCATGTGCCTGTTGGCCATCTGAATTTCTTCTTTGGAGAAGTGTCTGTTCAGATCCTCTGCCCATTCTTTAATTGGGTTAGTTGCTTTTTGTTTGTTGAGGTGCATGAGCTCTTTGTATATTTTGGATGTCAATGCCTTATCGGATATGTCATTTATGAATATATTCTTCCATACTGTAGAATGTCTTTTTGTTCTGCTGGCAGTTGTCCTTTGTTGTACAGAAGCTTTTTAGTTGATATAGTCCCACTTGTTCATTTTTGCTTTTCTTTCCCTTGCCTGTGGAGATATGTTCATGAAGAAGTCGCTCATGTATATATTCAAGAGAGTTTTGTCTATATTATCTTCTAAGAGTTTTATGGTTTCATGACTTACATTCAGATCTTTGATCCATTTCGAGTTTACTTTTGTGTATGGAGTTAGACAGTAATCCAGTTTCATTCTCTTGCATGTAGCTGTCCAGTTTTGCTAACACCAGCTGTTGAAGAGGCTTTTATTTCCCCATTGTATATCCATGGCTCCTTTATTGTATATTAATTGACCATATATGCTTGGGTTAATATGTGGACTTTCTATTCTGTTCCACTGGTCTATGGGTCTGTCCTTATGCCAGAATTGTCTTGATTACTGTGGCTTTGTAGTAGAGCTTGAAGTTAGGAGCAAGATCCCCCCCACTTTATTCTTCCTTCTCAGGATTGCTTTGGCTATTTGGGGTCTTTTGCGGTTCCATATGAATTTTAGAACTATTTGTTCCAGTTTGTTGAAGTGTGCTGTCAGTATTTTGATAGGGATTGCACTGAATCTGTAGATTGCTTTAGGCATGATGGGCATTTTAACAATATTCTTGCTACCCAAGAGCATGGGATGAATTTCCATTTATTAGTATCCTCTTTAATTTCTCTTAGAGTGTCTTGTAGTTTTCAGGGTATAGGTCTTTCACTTCCTTGGTTAGGTTTATTCCTAGGTATTTTATTCTTTTTGATGCAATTGTGAATGGAATTGTTTTCCTGATTTCTCTTTCTGCTAGTTCATTGTTAGTGTGTAGGAAAGCAACAGATTTCTGTGTGTTAATTTTGTATCCTGCAACTTTGCTGAATTCAGATATTAGTTCTAGTAGTTTTGGAGTGGATTCTTTAGGGTTTATTATGTACAGTATTATGTCATCTACAAACAGTGACAGTTTGACTACTTCCTTACCATTCTGGATGCCTTTTATTTCTTCGTGTTGTCTGATTGCTGTGGCCAGGATCTCCAGAACTATGTTGAATAAAATTGGGGAGAGTGGGCATCCTTGTCTTGTTCCCAATCTTAAAGGAAATGCTTTAAGCTTCTTGCTGTTAAGTTTGATGTTGGCTGTGGGTTTGTCATATATGGCCTTTATTATGTTGAGGTACTTGCCCTCTATACCCATTTTGTTGAGAGTTTTTATCATGAATGGATGTTGAATTTTGTCGAATGCTTTTTCAACATCTATGGAAATGATCATGTTGTATTTGTCCTTTTTGTTGATGTGGTGGATGATGTTGATGGATTTTGAATGTTGTACCATCCTTGCATCCCTGGGATGAATCCCACTTGATCATGGTGTATGATCCTCTTGATGTATTTTATATTTGGTTTGCTAATATTTTGTTGAGTATTTTTGCATCTGTGTTCATCAGGAATATTGGTGTGTAGTTTTCTTTTTTTGTGGTGTCTTTGCCTGGTTTTGGTATTAGAGTGATGGTAGCTTCATAGAATGAGTTTGGATGTACTCCCTGCTCTTCTACTTTTTGGAAAACTTTTAAGGAGAATGGGTATTATGTTTCTCTAAATGTCTGATAGAATTCTGTGCTGAATCCATCTGGTAAGGGAATTTTGTTCTTGGGTAGTTTTTTGATTACCAATTCAATTTCATTGCTGGTAATTGCTCTGTTTAAATTTTGGGTTTCTTCCTGGGTAGTTCTTGGAAGGTTATATTTTTCTAGGAAGTTTTCCATTTCTTCTAGGTTATCCAGTTTGTTAGCATGTAGATTTTCATAGTATTCTTTAATAATTCCTTGTATTTCTGTCATGTCTGTCTTGTTTTTTCCGTTCTCATTTCTGATTCTATTTACGTGTGTAGATTCTTTTTTTTCTTAATAAGACTGGCTAGGGTTTATCTAATTTGTTTATTTTCTTAAAGAACCAGCTCTTGGTTTCATTGATTTTTTTTCTATTGTTTTATTATTCTCAATTTTATTTATTTCTTCTCTGATCTTTATTATATCCCTCCTTCTGCTTACTTTGGGCTTCATTTGTTCTTTTTCTAATTTCAATTATTGTGACTTTAGACTGTTCATTTGGGATTGTTCTATTTTCTTTATATAGGCCTGTATTGCTGTGTACTTCACTCTTAGAACTACCTTTGCTGTGCTTCACAGAAGTTGGACATTGTGCTGTTGTTTTCATTTGTTTCCATATATTGCTTGATCTCTGTTTTAGTTTGGTCATTGATCCATAGATTATTTAGGAGCATGTTGTTAAGCCTCCATGTGTTTGTGAACCATTTGTATTTTTTGTACAATTTATTTCTAATTTTATATCCTTGTGATCTGAGAAGTTGGTTGGTACAATTTCAGTCTCTGAGTTTACTGAAGCTCTTTTTGTGGCCTAGTATGTGATCTTTTCTGGAAAATGTTCCATGTGCACTTGAGAAGATTGTGTATCCTGCTTCTTTTGGGTGGAGAGTTCTGTAGATGTCTGTTAGGTCCATCTGTTCTAATGTGTTGTTCAATGCCTCTGTCTCCTTACTTATTTTCTGTCTGGTTGATTTGTCCTTTGGAGTGAGTGGAGTGTTGAAGTCTCCTAGAATGAATGCATTACATTCTATTTCCCCTTTTAATTCTGTTAGTATTTGTTTCACATATGTGGGTGCTCCTGTGTTGGGAGCATAGATATTTATAATTGTATCTTCTTGTTGGATTGCCCCCTTTATCATTGTGTAATATCCTTCTTTGTCTCTTGTGACTTTCTTTGTTTTGAAGTCTATTTTGTCTGATACTAGTACTGTAACACCTGCTTTTTTCTCCTTTTTAGTTGCATGAAATATCTTTTTCCATCCCTTCACTTTTAATTTGTGTATGACTTTGGGTTTGATGTGAGTCTCTTGTAAGCAGCATATAGTTGGGTCTTGTATTTTTATCCATTCAGTGACTTTACATTTTTTGATTGGTGCATTTATACCATTTACATTTAGGGTGATTATCAATCAGTATGTACTTATTTCCATTGCAGGCTTTAGATTCGTTGTTATCAAAGGTTCAGGGGTAACTTCTTTACTATCTAAGAGTCTAACGTAACTCACTTAGTATGCTATTACAAACACAATCTAAAGGTTTTGTTTTTTCCCTCCTTTTTCTCCTCCTCCATTGTTTATATATTAGGCATCATATTCTGTACTCTTTGTCTATCCCTTTATATTAGCTCTGGTGACAGCTATTTAACCTTAGGAACACTTCTGTCTACAGAGGTCCCTCCAAAATACACTGTAGAGTTGGTTTGTGGGAACTAAATTGTCTTAGCTTTTTCTTATCTGGAAATTCTTTAATCCCTTCTTCAAATTTAAATCGTAATCTTGCTGGATAAAGTATTCTTGGTTCCAGGCCCTTCTGCTTCATTGCTTTAATATATCATGCCACTCTCTTCTGGCCTCTAAGATTTCTGCTGAGAAGTCTGCTGATATCCTGATGGGCTTTCCTTTGTATGTGATCTTATTTTTCTCTCTTGACTGCTTTTTTTGGAAGAATCCATTTATTTTATTTTATTTTTTTTTTATTGAAGGGTAGTTGACAACAGCATTGCATTACATTAGTTTCAGGTGTACAACACAGTGATTCAACATTTATATACATGATAATTCTAGGTACCAGGTATCACCATACCAAGTTGTTACAATATTTTGACTATATTCCTTATGCTATACATTACATCCCGGTTACTTATTTATTTTACAATTGGAAGTGTGTTTATATATATATATATATATATATATTTTTTTTTTTTTGTGAGGGCATCTCTCATATTTATTGATCAAATAGTTGTTAACCACAATAAATTTCTGTATAGGGGGGTCAATACTCAATGCACAATCATTAATCCACCCCAAGCCTAATTTTCGTCAGTCTCCAATCTTCTGATGCATAACGAACAAATTCTTACATGGAGTACAAATTCTTACATAGTGAATAAGTTACATGGTGAACAGTGCAAGGGCAGTCATCACAGAAGCTTTCGGTTTTGTTCATGCATTATGAACTATACACAGTTCAAATATGAATATTCATTTGATTTTTAAACTTGATTTATATGTGGATACCACATTTCTCTATTATTATTATTTTTAATAAAATGCTGAAGTGGTAGGTAGATACGAGATAAAGGTAGAAAACAGAGTTTAGTGTTGTAAGAGAGCAAATGTAGATGATCAGGTGTGTGCCTGTAGACTATGTGTTAATCCGAGCTAGACGAGGGCAATAAACATCCATGTATGCAGAAGATTTCTCTCAGAACATGAGGGGGGAGGTTCTAAGCCTCACCTCTGCTGCTCCCCATTTTCTCACCAGATGGCCCCCTGCGACTGTGCCTGTCTTAGGTTGTTCCTCCCTTGAGGAATCTTACCCGTCTCTGGCTAACCAGTCATCTTCCGGGGCCATACAGGGAAATGTTAAGTTGGTAAGTGAGAGAGAAGCCTTATTGTTTGAAAAGGTTAGCTTTTTACTTCTTTGCATATTTATGCCCTGTGGCTTCTATGCCAGCATTTGTCTTGAGGTGTCTTTACCACTTGGAAGAATTATGATACTCGGTAAATTCGACATGTGGCACGAGTTCTATTTAAAGGTTGTGATTAGGTAGGAAGAAGAAAAGCTATAGAAGTAGCAGGCAGAAGAAAACCTGGGAAGATTGATTATTTCTTTGACATATCTTCTTTTTTTTTTTAATTTTTTTTATTTTTTATTTTTTTATTTTTATTGAAGGGTAGTTGACAACAGCATTGCATTACATTAGTTTCAGGTGTACAACACAGTGATTCAACATTTATATACATGATAATTCTAGGTACCAGGTATCACCATACCAAGTTGTTACAATATTTTGACTATATTCCTTATGCTATACATTACATCCCGGTTACTTATTTATTTTACAATTGGAAGTGTGTTTATATATATATATATATATATATATTTTTTTTTTTTTTTGTGAGGGCATCTCTCATATTTATTGATCAAATAGTTGTTAACCACAATAAATTTCTGTATAGGGGGGTCAATACTCAATGCACAATCATTAATCCACCCCAAGCCTAATTTTCGTCAGTCTCCAATCTTCTGATGCATAACGAACAAATTCTTACATGGAGTACAAATTCTTACATAGTGAATAAGTTACATGGTGAACAGTGCAAGGGCAGTCATCACAGAAGCTTTCGGTTTTGTTCATGCATTATGAACTATACACAGTCAGTTCAAATATGAATGTTCATTTGATTTTTAAACTTGATTTATATGTGGATACCACATTTCTCTATTATTATTATTTTTAATAAAATGCTGAAGTGGTAGGTAGATACGAGATAAAGGTAGAAAACAGAGTTTAGTGTTGTAAGAGAGCAAATGTAGATGATCAGGTGTGTGCCTGTAGACTATGTGTTAATCCGAGCTAGACGAGGGCAATAAACATCCATGTATGCCAAAGATTTCTCTCAGAACATGAGGGGGGAGGTTCTAAGCCTCACCTCTGTTGATCCTCAATTTCTCACCTGATGGCCCCCCTGCGACTGTGCCTGTCTTAGGTTGTTCCTCCCTTGAGGAATCTTACCCGTCTCTGGCTAACCAGTCATCTTCCGGGGCCATACAGGGAAATATTAAGTTGGTAAGTGAGAGAGAAGCCTTATTGTTTGAAAAGGTTAGCTTTTTACTTCTTTGCATATTTATGCCCTGTGGCTTCTATGCCCAGCATTTGTCTTGAGGTGTCTTTACCACTTGGAAGAATTATGATACTCGGTAAATTCGACATGTGGCACGAGTTCTATTTAAAGGTTGTGATTAGGTAGGAAGAAGAAAAGCTATAGAAGTAGCAGGCAGAAGAAAACCTGGGAAGATTGATTATTTCTTTGACATATCTTCTTGTAGAGTAACTTCAGCATGGATAGGTTTTAAACTACTAATTAAATTGTGCACACACATTAACATAATAGGAATATAGTTACCTAACCAAAGCATACCTGTAATTACCATCCATCTCCAGTGAAACCAAGAAAACCAGTTAGGCACCTTAGGCATTTGTGAAAACTTATCTATGATATGGTGGATATTGTCTGACTGAACTTAAACAGTCTGAGAGAATTCAGATAAACTAGAACAACCCATTCCTGGGGACTGTTCATATCCCATATGTTCTTTTAATGATAAATAGTCTGTGGTTGTAAGATTTTGGAGTGCTACAATTTGCACTTCTCCTAATTCTTGGTTGAGTTCCAACAGTATAGATCCAGTCCAATTTTTGTTTTACTGTATGCACAGGCCAGCTTAGATATCTCCTTCATCATTCCCATGGCAAGTCCAGGAACTGGTGGGATGAGTGCATCTACACCTGTGACAGTGCGTGGATCTTTGTTGGAGTTTTTTTTTTTTTGATGATCATCTTCTGTCATGAGTCTTCCCGAGAGTGCTGATGTTGGAAGTTCTTTTTCATATCGTATCTTAGTTCATTTTCGGGGTAGCCCAATTAGGCTTTGATCCTCTGTATAAACACAAACAGACCCTTTGCCTACACTTTTATATGCCCTTTATATCATTGTGTAGAACTCATTAGAGGTCACCACATAGGAACTGCTTTTTTTTTTTTTTTTTAATCATTAATCTACACTTACATGATGAATACTTTGTTTACTAGGCTCTCCCCTATACCAGGTCCCCCCTATATACTCCTTTACAGTCACTGTCCATCAGCATAGCAACCTGTTGTAGAATCACTACTTGTCTTCTCTGTGTTGTACAGCCCTCCCCTTTCTCCCACCCCGCTATGGATGCTAATCTTAATACCCCTCTTTTTCTGCCCCCCCTTATCCCTCCCTACCCACCCATCCTCCCCAGTCCCTTTCCCTTTGGTACCTGTTAGTCCATTCTTGAGTTCTGTGATTCTATTGCAGTTTTGTTCCTTCAGTTTTTCCTTTGTTCTTATATTCCACAGATGAGTGAAATCATTTGGTATTTCTCTTTCTCTGCTTGGCTTGTTTCACTGAGCAAAATACCCTCCAGCTCCATCCATGTTGCTGCAAATGATTGGATTTGCCCTTTTCTTATGGCTGAGTAGTATTCCATTGTGTATATGTACCACATCTTCTTTATCCATTCATCTATCGATGGACATTTAGGTTGCTTCCAATTCTTGGCTATTGTAAATAGTGCTGCGATAAACATAGGGGTACATTGGTCTTTCTCATACTTGATTGCTGCATTCTTAGGGTAAATTCCTAGGAGTGCAATTCCTGGGTCAAATGGTATGTCTGCTTTGAGCATTTTGATGTACCTCCATACTGCTTTCCACAATGGTTGAACAAGTTTACATTCCCACCAGCAGTGTAGGAGGGTTCCCCTTTCTCCACAGCCTCGCCAACATTTGTTGTTGTTTTGTCTTTTGGATGGCAGCCATCCTTACTGGTGTGAGGTGATACCTCATTGTAGTTTTAATTTGCATTTCTCTGATAATTAGTGATGTGGAGCATCTTTTCATGTGTCTGTTGGCCATCTGTATTTCTTTTTTGGAGAACCGTCTGTTCAGTTCCGTTGCCCATTTTTTAATTTGGTTATTTGTTTTTTGTTTGTTGAGGCGTGTGAGCTCTTTATATATTCTGGATGTCAAGCCTTTATCGGATGTGTCATTTTCAAAGATATTCTCCCATACTGTAGGGTTCCTTTTTGTTCTATTGATGGTGTCTTTTGCTGTACAGAAGCTTTTCAGCTTAATATAGTCTCACTTGTTCATTTTTGCTGTTGTTTTCCTTGCCCGGGGAGATATGTTCAAGAAGAGGTCACTCATGTTTATGTCTAAGAGGTTTTTGCCTATGTTTTCTTCCAAGAGTTTAATGGTTTCGTGACTTACATTCAGGTCTTTGATCCATTTTGAGTTTACTTTTGTATATGGGGTTAGACAATGGTCCAGTTTCATTCTCCTACATGTAGCTGTCCAGTTTTGCCAGCACAATCTGTTGAAGAGACTGTCATTTCGCCATTGTATGTCCATGGCTCCTTTATCAAATATTAATTGACCATATATGTCTGGGTTAATGTCTGGATTGTCTAGTCTGTTCCATTGGTCTGTGGCTCTGTTCTTGTGCCAGTACCAAATTGTCTTGATTACTATGGCTTTATAATAGAGCTTGAAGTTGGGGAGTGAGATCCCCCCTACTTTATTCTTCTTTCTCAGGATTGCTTTGGCTATTCGGGGTCTTTGGTGTTTCCATATGAATTTTTGAATTATTTGTTCCAGTTCATTGAAGAATGTTGCTGGTAGTTTCATAGGGATTGCATCAAATCTGTATATTGCTTTGGGCAGGATGGCCATTTTGACGATATTAATTCTTCCTAGCCATGAGCATGGGATGCGTTTCCATCTGTTAGTGTCCCCTTTAATTTCTTTTAAGAGTGACTTGTAGTTTTGAGAATATAAGTATTTCACTTCTTTGGTTAGGTTTATTCCTAGGTATTTTATTTTTTTTGATGCAATTGTGAATGGAGTTGTTTTCCTGATTTCTCTTTCTGTTGGTTCATTGTTGGTATATAGGAAAGCCACAGATTTCTGTGTGGTGATTTTGTATCCTGCAACTTTGCTGTATTCCGATATCAGTTCTAGTAGTTCTGGGGTGGAGTCTTTAGGGTTTTTTATGTACAGTATCATGTCATCTGCAAATAGTGACAGTTTGACTTCTTCTTTACCAATCTGGATTCCTTGTATTTTTTTGTTTTGTCTGATTGCCATGGCTAGGACCTCCAGTACTATTTTAAATAACAGTGGGGAGAGTGGGCATCCCTGTCTAGTTCCCGATCTCAGCGGAAATGCTTTCAGCTTCTCGCTATTCAATATAATGTTGGCTGTGGGTTTTTCATAGATGGCCTTTATTATGTTGAGGTACTTGCCCTCTATTCCCGTTTTGCTGAGAGTTTTTATCATGAATGGATGTTGAACTTTGTCAAATGCTTTTTCAGCATCTATGGAGATGATCATGTGGTTTTTGTCTTTCTTTTTGTTGATGTGGTGGATGATATTGATGGACTTTCGAATGTTGTGCCATCCTTGCATCCCTGGGATGAATCCCACTTGGTCATGGTGTACGATGGTTTTGATGTATTTTTGAATTTGGTTTGCTAAAATTTTGTTGAGTATTTTTTTGTCTACGTTTATCAGGGATATTGGTCTGTAGTTTTCTTTTTTGGTGGGGTCTTTGCCTGGTTTTGGTATTAGGGTGATGTTAGCTTCATAGAATGAGTTTGGGAGTATCCCCTCCTCTTCTATTTCTTGGAAAACTTTAAGGAGAATGGGTATTATGTCTTCCCTGTATGTCTGATAAAATTCCGAGGTAAATCCATCTGGCCCGGGGGTTTTGTTCTTTGGTAGTTTTTTGATTACCGCTTCAATTTTGTTGCTGGTAATTGGTCTGTTTAGATTTTCTGTTTCTTTTTGGGTCAGTCTTGGAAGGTTGTATTTTTCTAGGAAGTTGTCCATTTCTCCTAGGTTTCCCAGCTTGTTAGCATATAGGTTTTCATAGTAGTCTCTAATAATTCTTTGTATTTCTGCGGGGTCCGTCGTGATTTTTCCTTTCTCGTTTCTGATACTGTTGATTTGTGTTGACTCTCTTTTCCTCTTAATAAGTCTGGCTAGAGGCTTATCTATTTTGTTTATTTTCTTGAAGAACCAGCTCTTGGTTTCATTGATTTTTGCTATTGTTTTATTCTTCTCAATTTTATTTATTTCTTCTCTGATCTTTATTATGTCCCTCCTTCTGCTGACCTTAGGCCTCATTTGTTCTTCTTTTTCCAATTTCGATAGTTGTGACATTAGACCGTTCATTTGGGATTGCTCTTCCTTTTTTAAATATGCTTGGATTGCTATATACTTTCCTCTTAAGACTGCTTTTGCTGTGTCCCACAGAAGTTGGGGCTTAGTGTTGTTGTTATCATTTGTTTCCATATATTGCTGGATCTCCATTTTGATTTGGTCATTGATCCATTGATTATTTAGGAGCGCGTTGTTTATCCTCCATGTGTTTGTGAGCCTTTTTGCTTTCTTTGAACAGTTTATTTCTAGTTTAATGCCTTTGTGGTCTGAAAAGTTGGTTGGTAGGGTTTCAATCTTTTGAAATTTACTGAGGCTCTTTTTGTGTCCTAGTATGTGGTCTATTCTGGAGAATGTTCCATGTGCACTTGAGAAGAATGTGTATCCTGTTGCTTTTGGATGTAGAGTTTTGTAGATGTCTATTAGGTCCATCTGTTCTAGTGTGTTGTTCAGTGCCTCTGTGTCCTTACTTATTTTCTGCCTGGTGGATCTGTCCTTTGGAGTGAATGGTGTGTTGAAGTCTCCTAGAATGAATGCATTGCATTCTATTTCCTCCTTTAGTTCTATTAATATTTGTTTCAGGTATGTTGGTGCTCCTGTATTGGGTGCATATATATTTATAATGGTTATATCCTCTTGATGCACTGAGCCCTTTATCATTATGTAATGTCCTTCTTTGTCTTTTGTTACTTTCTTTATTTTGAAGTCTGTTTTGTCTGATACCAGAATTGCAACACCTGCTTTCTTCTCTCTTTTGTTTGCTTGAAATATCTTTTTCCATCCCTTGACTTTAAGTCTGTGCGCGTCTTTGGGTTTGAGGTGGGTCTCTTGTAAGCAGCATATGGATGGATCTTGCTTTTTTATCCATTCTATTACTCTGTGTCTTTTGATTGGTGCATTCAGTCCATTTACATTTAGGGTGATTATTGAAAGGTATGAATTTATTGCCATTGCAGGCTTTAAGTTTGTGGTTACCAAAGGTTTAGGGTTAGCTTCTTTACTATCTTACTGTCTAACTTAACTCGCTTGTTGAGCTATTATAAACACAGTCTGATGATTCTTTATTTCTCTCCCTTCTTATTCCTCCTCCTCCCTTCTTCATATGTTGGGTGTTTTGTTGTGTGCTCTTTTTAGGAGTGCTCCCATCTAGAGCAGTCCCTGTAGGATGCTCTGTAGAGGTGGTTTGTGGGAGGCAAATTCCCTCAACTTTTGCTTGTCTGGGAATTGTTTAATCCCTCCTTCATATTTAAATGATATTCGTGCTGGATACAGTAGTCTTGGTTCGAGGCCCTTCTGTTTCATTGCATTAAGTATATCATGCCATTCTCTTCTGGCCTGTAGGGTTTCTGTTGAGAAGTCTGATGATAGCCTGATGGGTTTTCCTTTGTAGGTAACCTTTTTTTTCTCTCTGGCTGCCTGTAATACTTTGTCCTTGTCTTTGATCTTTGCCATTTTAGTTATTATGTGTCTTGGTGTTGCCCTCCTTGGATCCCTTGTCATGGGAGTTCTGTGTACCTCTGTGGTCTGAGAGGCCATTTCTTCCCCTAGTTTGGGGAAATTTTCAGCAATTATTTCTTCAAAGACATTTTCTATCCCCTTTTCTCTCTCTACTTCTTCTGGAATACCTATGATTCTTATATTGTTCCTTTTCGATTGGTCACTCAGCTCTCTTAAAATTCTTTCATTCCTGGAGATCCTTTTATCTCTCTCTGCATCAGCTTCTCTGCATTCCTGTTCTCTGTTTTCTAGTCCATTAATGGTCTCTTGCATCTCGTCCATTCTGTTTTGAAGTCCTTCCAGAGCTTGTTTTATTTCTGAATTCTCCTTCCTTAGTTCTTGCATATTTCTCTGCAAGTCCATCAGCATGGTTATGACTTTTGTTTTGAATTCTTTTTCAGGTAGACTGGCTAAATCTATCTCCCCAGATTCCTTCTCAGGGGAAGATACAGCAGATGCCGAAACTGTCTGGGTTAGTCTTGTCTGGATCATATTTTTTTGCCTTTTCATGTTGACAGGTGCTATTGACTGTCAGCTGGGAGGGCCAAAATTTTCACTTGCTACTGGCCTTTCTTTACTGGGACAACTGCGACCCCTAGTGGCTTGTGTTTGGTAATTGCGTGTAGAGTGGGTCTTTGTGTCTTGCCTGGCCGGAAGGGAGAAATTTCCCTTTCTGTGGGCGGAGTTTGTCTCAGGCTGCTTCTCTGCTTTCGCAGCGCCTGGTGGGGTAATGGATGGGGGTGCTGCTTGACTGTTTGCCTCCGTGAGGGGTCTCAGAGCTGTTTCCCAGGGGGTTAGTGCACCCGGTTTTCCCTGTAATTTCCAGCTGCTGTACTGTGACCTGGGTTGTTTCCGTCAAGCTGTTAAGTCCCTGTCCCTTTAAGACTTTCAAAAAGCCCCCGCTTTTCTTTGTCACAGGGGCATCAGCTTCGGCACCCGCTCAGAGGTCTTACTCCCTGTTCCCCCAGTATCCAGGGCCCCCTGGGCATGTACTGTGTCTGTGCTCTGGCCCGGATGGCTGGGGCTGGGTGTTCAGCAGTCCTGGGCTCCGTCTCCCTCCCGCTCTGCCTATTCTTCTCCCGCCGGGAGCTGGGGGGAGGGGCGCTCGGGCCCCGCCGGGCCGGGGCTTGTATCTTACCCCTTTCACCAGTCGCTGGGTTCTCGCTGGTGTAGCTGCAGTCTGGCCACTGTCCTGCGTCTTCTGGTCTCTCTTTTAGGGCTAGTTGTGTTTGTTGTATTTTCAAAAGTATATATGTTTTTGGGAGGAGATTCCCACTGTCCTACTCACGCCGCCATGTTGGCTCCGCCTCCCTCTCTTTACTGCTTTTAACAGTCTGTCCTTATCCTTGATCTTTGCTATTTTAATTATTATATGTCTTGTCCTCCTTGGGTCCCTTGTGATGGGAGATCTGTGTACCTCCATGGTCTGAGAGACTGTCTCCTTCCCCAAATTGGGGAAGTCTTGAGCAATTACTTCCTCAAGGACACTTTCTGTCCCTTTTTCTCTCTCTTCTTCTCCTGTTACCCCTGTAATACAAATATTATTCTGTTTGGATTGGTCATACAGTTCTCCCAGTATTCTTTCATTCTTAGGGATCCTTTTTTCTCTCTGTGCCTATCTCTTTGTATTCCTCTTCTCTAGTTTCTGTTTCATTTATTGTCTCCTCCACTGTACCTAATCTGCTTTTAATATCCTCTATTGTGCTCTTCAACGATTGGATCTCCAACCAGAATTCATTCCTGAGTTCTTGAATATTTTTCTGTACCTCCATGAGCATGTTAATGATTTTTATTTTGAACTCCCTTTCAGGAAGATTCATGAGGTCGATGTCATTTAAATCTTTCTCAGGTGTTGTATTAATAATTTTACTTTGAACCAGGTTCCTTTGACATTTCATAATTTGTCTGTGGTGCCCTCTAGCTTCCAGAAGCTCTCCTCTCTGGTGCTGCTGAGCTCCTGGAGCAATGTGTCGGGGGTTGCAGGGTGGCCTTGTTGGTGCTTGGGGGAAGGAAAGAGCTGTTTTCTGCTTTCTGGCTGCTATGGTCTGTCCAGTGCCAGAACCAGTGGGTGAACACACAGGTGTAAGCCTCTATTCTTTGTGTTTGTAGCTGCTTTAGGCAGGGCTTCCCTCTGGCTGGCCTGACGCCAGGGCAGGTGTTGCGGGTTTGTCAGCCTGAGCCAGGTGTAGTCTAGCTGGGATGGAGCTGCATAGCTAGCCAGGGGGTTGGAGCACCTGAAGATCATTTAAGCTCCCAACCTGCTGGGCAGAGTGCATGGAGACAATTTTGTGTCTCTGTCCTTTCTCCTGAGCAGTGAGCTCATGTAGTCCTTGCCCCTTTAGCAGCCCTCTTGCTTTTAGGAAGTCTCTCAGACTGCACACCCAGATCAGCCAGATATGAATCCCTGTTTTCCACAAGCAGCTGGAATCTCTGTCTCTCCAGGTATTCTGCCTGTCTTAGCTTTCCAACCACACTAAATTACCAGAGCACCATGCAATGTAGGTTCATGCTTCCAGAGCAGATCTCCAGGGCTAGGTGTTCAGCGGTCCCAGGCCTCTACTCCCTCCCCGTTCTGATTCTCTTACTCCCGCTGGTGAGCTGGGGTAGGGGAAGGGCTTGGGTCCTGCCAGGTCATAGCTTTGGTACGTTACCCTGTTCTGTGAGGTCTGCTCTTTTCTCCAGGTGAATGCAGTCTGGTGCAGCCTCTTTCCTGTTGCCCTTTCAGGATTCGTTGTATTAAATTATATTTTATGTGGTTTTAGGAGGAGGTCTCTGTCTCACCTCTCATGCTGCCATCTTTAATCCCTCTGGTGTTCTCTTTAGGGTTTTCCTGACCTAGCTGACAAACTTTGTCATGTGACTATGTAGTAGTGGCTAGGTCTGAGCTCAGTTTTGTTCTTTTTTTGTGTCAAGACCTCATGGAGATGTGGGAAAATATGGGAGTATGATTTAGGGTTAAGAAAAACCCTAGATCACAAAAAATTGACATTTACAGCTATGTCTCTTCCACCTTCCATGTTTTCCTGTTTTTGCCTCAGCAGCATTACCCTGGCTCCTTTTGGAGGCTTTGAAGTAGCTTATTGTCACTGTTACTACCTCTTTATGACCGTCTATATATTGTATTTAAGGGACAGAAAAAGCGCTTCCACTGTTAGGAGTTAAAGTTGAAGTTTTTCAGAGGGAACTTCTCTAGAGAATTAAGGGAGAAAAACTTAATCCTACTTGCCTCCCATGTATATAGAAGGTTTTTAAAAATAAGACAAATGGGTAGATGAATGGAAAAAGATGTGGCACATATACACAATAGAATACTATTCAGCCGTAAGAGAGATATAAATCCTACCGTTTGCAACAACATGGTTGGAGCTGGAGGGTATTATGCTCAGTGAAATAAGCCAGGTGGTGAAAGACAAGTACAAAATGATTTCCCTCATCTGTGGAGTATAACAATGAAGCAAAACTGAAGGAACAAAACAGCAACAGACTCCTATACTCCAGGAAGGGACTAGCGGTTACCAAAGGGGAAGAGTTGAGGTGGGCGGGTGGGTAGGGAGAGAGAAGGGGATTGAGGCGTATTATGTTTGGCTTACATGGTGTGGGGGGTATCATAGGGAAGACAGTGGAGCACAGAGAAGGCAAATAGTGACTCTATAGCATCTTACTACACTGATGGGCAGTGACTGCATTGGGGTATGGGGGGGACATGATAATATGGGTGAATGTAATAACCACATTGTGTTTTCATGTGAAACCTTCATAAGAGTGTATATCAATATACCTTAATAAAAAAAGAGACACATAGGTTAGTAAAAATATGTTTATTGTAGAAATTATAAAATTACGGAAGCATGATACTGTTTTCTTAATTCTTTAACTCTGGTTGACATTTTCCTGACGGTAGAACTGCTACAATTTGTGGATTCATTTCCTTCACTTTAATTCTATCTTCAGGTGGGTGATGGTGAACGGATGTTACATAAAGATACTTAATGTCTAAAGTAGATTAGCTTTGACATCCTTGGTGGCCTGACTTTCATTCTTCTTTTCTCCCATTTTCTTCCTTCTACAGATTTATCTATTTGTCTATAAACATTGAATTATTTAATGCATGCTATATACTAGGTATCATAGTAAGGCTCTGGATGATATACTTATGAACAAGGGTGTGTGTATGTGTGTATAAACATCCTATTTTCTTAGTGCTTATGGTGTAGTAAGAAATACAGACAAAACACATTAAGAAGATAATTATAAATTGTAGTAAATCCTAGGAAGGGAACAAACAGAATTATGCATAGTCCAATTACTACCTGGTTCTGCGATGTGTAATATTTACATTATCATATCATAATAGCTTTCTGTTTTTAGAATTGATTTGTGGGCAAAAGAAGACAATTATAGGTCAGAAAATAAATGTCATACATCTATACAATGTAGAAGTAATAGTTTAGGTGATTAATATGAGATAGTTGGGTATACTGGAACTCTAGATTCATCTTAGACTGAGATGGGTGGTAGAAGAATAAGAGCTTAATTTGGTGGCAAAAAAAGAAGAAATAAGAAAGGTCTATTAGTTAAAATTATAAAAGCAGCCATTAGAAAAACTAATGGGGAGAGACTCAAAATGTATTTAAAAATTTAGATGAATCAATAAATAGATACTCATTCATTTAATGTATGTTTATTGACTACCTGCAGGGAGAATTTACTGTTCTCATGGAGCTTTCGTTCCAGTGAAGGAGACTGACATTAAACAAAACAAATTGCATATTATGTAGTAATAAATGCTATGAAGAAAAAATTAAATAATTTAAAGGTATAGAGGCAGTCAGTAGAATTAAAAGCAGAATGGTCAAAAGTGGTTATCCTAATGAGGAGGGCTGAAGGGGCGAGCTTTCTACTTTTTTTTTTATTAAGGTATCATTGATATACAATCTTATAAAGGTTTCACATGATCAACATAGTGGTTACTACATTCACCCATATTATCAAGTCCTCCCACACACACCCCGTTGCAGTCACTGTCCATCAGTATAGTAAGATACTGTAGAGTCACTACTTGTTTTCTCTGTGCTATGCTGCCTTCCCCATGCCCCCGCCTATGTTATGTGCGTTAATCATAATGCTCTTTAATCCCCTTCTCCCTCCCTCCCCACCTACCCTCCCTATCCTTTTCCTTTTGGTAACCACTGGTCCCTTGGAGTCTGTGAGTCTGCTGCTGTTTTGTTCTTTCAGTTTTACTTTGTTGTTACACTCCACAAATGAGTGAAATAATTTGGTACTTGTCTTTCTCTGCCTCGCTTATTTCACTGAGCATAATACCCTCTAGTCCCATCCATGTTGTTGCAAATGGTAGGATTTGTTTTCTTCTTATGGCTGAATAATATTCCATTGTGTCTATGTACCACATCTTCTTTATCCATTCATCTACTGATGCATACTTAGGTTGTTTCCATATCTTGGCTATTGTAAATAGTGCTGTGATAAACATAGGGGTACATAAGGTCTTTTTCATTCTGGGATTCGTTTTCTTTGGTAAATTCCTAGAAGTGGAATTCCTGGGTCAATTGGCATATCTATTTTTAGGTTTTTGAGGACCCTCCATATTGCTTTCCACAATGGCTGAACTAGCTTACATTCCCACCAACAGTGTGGGAGGGTTCCCCTTTCTCTGCATCCTTGTCAGCTTTTATTGTTCCTTGTGTTTTAGATATTGGCAGCTTTCTACTTTCTATTGTTTGAATTCTTATTTCTACATGCAAGTATTACTCATTTTTTAGTAATATTTAGTGTCATAGGCTAAATATATTAATAACACATAATACAAAAATGGATACCAAATATATTTGGCTCCAAACAGGCTTATAATGTTTTAAAGATTATCATTTAAATTAAAAGTGATTACATCAAGACCACAATAAGTTAACACTTCATACCCACTAGGGTGTCTGTAATAAAAAAGATGGACGATGGACAGTAAAAGTTTGAGGAAATGGCGAAATTGGAACCCTCATACACTGCCACTGAGAATGTAAAATGTTGCAGATGCTTTAGAAAACAGTTGGGATTTCCTTAAAAAGCTAAAATTGAGTTTTTATGTTGCCCAAGTAATTTCACTCTTAGGTATATACCCAGGAGACTTGCAAACAAATGTCCACAAAAATTTATACATGAGTGTTCATAGTAGGATTATTCATAATATAAACAACCCAAATGTCCATCAACTGATGAATGGTTGAGGAAAATGTAGAGTATCCATATAAGAAAATATTATTCAGCCATAAAATGGAATGAGGTACTGATACATGCTACAACATGGAATGAACCTTGAAAACATAATGCTAAATGAAGGAAACCAGACACAAAGGTCTCATATTGTCTGGTTCCATTTATATGAAATGTCCGGGGTAGGCAAATGTATGGAGACAGAAAGTATATTGTTTGCCAGGGTCTGGGAAACAGGAAAGAGGAAGTGATGAAAATACTGTACAGTTGTCTAGTGGAATTGTTGTACAATGTTGTGAATGTACTAAAAATAACTGAATTGTGCGTGTTAAAATGGTGAATTTTATGGTATATGAATTATGTCTCAAAAAAGCTGAAACAAAATGAAAATGCATACAATGTATATTGATTCTCAGTGCGCCGTGGAGGGAGAAAGAGGGCATTAGAATATGGGGCTTTTATAAAAAATGATCCTCTGGCCTCTGAAGTCTAATATGTCCCCCACCCTTTATTTGAGAATATCTAGCAAAATGAACTGCCATTATTGATGATGTTAATGTGTCATATCCCTTATATATGATGGGTTGATAGGTAGAATTAAGAATCATCAGTAGATTGAAAAGAGGCAAGGCTGTGTAGGCAAGTACTATTTCTTTTAGATATCTTTATACCACCCATCCCCAGAATAGTTTTACTGTTTTGATCTGATTACAAAAATAGTATGTGCTCACACATCAAAAATTATGGCTTAGAAAGAAAGTGAGATCACCAGCAGATATCTTACTACCCAGAGTTGTAACTTAAAAAGAAAATCTCAGGTGGAATCTGTTCATAATTTTTTCTGTATTCTCTTTGATTTGACAATAGGTCACAAACATCTTTTTCTTCCACATCATCACTTATAATGAGATGATACATTAGTGTTCTAGATCTGTGATAATGAATCACCACAAACTTGGAGATAATGAACAATGTAAATTTTTTCTGTCACAGTTCTGGAGGCTTGCAGTCCAAAATTAGTGCAGGCTAGGTCTTGCTTCCTCTAAAGGCTCTAGAGAAAATCCCTCAGTGCCTCTTCCTGGTTTCTGGTGGCTCCTGGCAGTCCTTGGTTTACAGCTGCATCACCCCCGTCTCTCCCTCCATCTTTATGTGGTCTGTCTTATGTGAGTCTCTGTGACTAGATCTCTCTGTTCTTGTAGGAAGACACCAGTCATTGGATTTAGTGTCTGCCATAATCCAATATGAACTCATCTTGTCTTGGTTACATCTGCAAAGACCCTATTTACCAAATGAGGTCACATTCTGAGGCTCCTAGTGGACATGAATTTTTGGGGGACATTATTCAAACAATTGCAAATAGTAACCTATTTTATAGTTGTGCTTGAACATACGTAGGCAGTACCCATTGTTGGACATTTAGATTGTAATTTTCCACTATTGTGAGCATTATAGGGACAGGGAATAATACATGTAGTAGAACCTAGGTGATCAGCTGGGCACTTTCTGTTGCTCCCTTGCCCCATATTAACTGTGAATAGACATGTGCAGCAGCCCTTGCCTGAGATGAATATGATTGTAGAGTGTAGGCCCCTTAGGAACGATAGTTTGGGTTGTCGTCAGGTAAGCCACAAGACCTGCTGAGGTGGAAACAGGATGAGTGCAGTTCAGAATGGTAGAGGACAAAGAAGATGAGTACCATTTGTGTTGAGATTAAGTGCAGCTGTAGTTTGTTCCAGTAATCTTCCTCGTTTATGATTCCTCTCATGAACAGAGGCCTGTGAGAATCATGGAGAAGCTGCTTCATGTCCCTCTGTGGCGAAATAATTATGCAATGCAAGGGGTGGACTGTGGTGGTCATGAAAATGTACTGTTCAGATTCCTATTGTGGTGGGGATTAATTGCCTCACTTTCTCCACTGTATTGCCTTTGCACTTTTGTCAAAAATGAATTATATATATATGTTTGGTCCTAAAGTTACCTTTTACGTTATAAAATAGTTCTTACTCATGTTAAAACCTCAGTGCAGAAAAAAATGTAAAAACCCACCTTTCCCAGGAGTTCTCGTCTTCCTCTTTTAATAAATTTTAAAATGTAACTCGTATATCTTGTATCTCTTTTCTTACTGGTACATACAGACTTATCTTACTATTTTTAATAGCTACACAGTATTCCATAGTTATATAGGCTATATAATTTATGACTTGTTATTTCAGAGAATTCTGAAGTTTATTCTTACTCAGTTTTCCCACTTGTGTGAAAATGTGTAAGATAAATTTCTGGAAATGTAATGACTAACATTTATTGAAACCTACCAAGAACCAGATATTTTATAATTTCTTCCTGATTTGATCTTTTTAGCCATCCTTTGAAGAGGATACTCTGTCCATTTCATACATGAGTATATTGAGCCTCTAAGAGATTCATACATTTGTTGAAAGCTATATAGTTAAATAGTGGAAATGAACCAGCCCCAACCTTTCCTGCTTGTCACTACATGACTAAGCCTCAGGAGCACAATAAGAATTATTTGAGATGGTGCTTGTTAAGATGAAATGTATTTAAGGTCTCTGGATTGTACTTTTGTGCACTGTACCTTTATACACTTGCTCTGGTTTAATAGTTGAGTGTATTGTTACTAATATGTTTAGTACAAAGGGCAACACTGTTGAAGAGGGTATAAAAACTATGTCCATGTATTCTGAGTACTCATGCTTCATAATTTGGAATTGTATTTTTAACTTCTGACATTCACCTTCATTTGGTGAAGTTTAAAAAAAAGACTTGTTTTAAAAATAAACCTAATCATTTTAAATGTTGATTTATCTTATGTATATTAAAAAAAATATTTGTTATAAATATATGTCACCAAAACTGAATTTTAGTTTTCTTGACCTTGTTTTTCGAGAAGGAGTTATACCTTCTCTTGATAGGGAAACCAAGTATTTTGAGGCTTTCAGGCTGTTCTGTTTCTAATTTAAGCATATGCTTTGGTGAAAATAGAAAAGCTCTAAAAATTATAATTTTTTATGGTAGTATGGAAATATGAATTGATGGTGGAACTATGTTGCTAATAAACACCATGTTTAAGGTAAACCAGATTTCTGGTAATGTTCTTGTTAGATTTTAGGAAATTTTTAAAAACATAAATCTGGGCAGACTTGCAAAGATTTAAATGCTGTGCTGATCTTTGTTAATGTTTTTAAAAACTCAAAATAATAGAGTATGAGAAAATTCATTTTAAGTACTTGATAGGTCTCTGGCCATAATATTAACTTGATGGATAATAGAGATTTTTCAGTATTGAGAGCACGTTTGTATCCATAGGCATGATATTTTCTGCATATGATTGCCATGTGTGTGTGAATTTTTATTTATTTATTTTCTTAGAAAATGAGAGGCATTAGTCTGTTCTTACTGAGCTTCTGTTGTCTTGGAATTAAGATTTAACTAGAGAATTTCCTGTTTTCATGCAAGAACAGTTTTTTTTTCATTGAAATCTTGGCCATTCAATAAGTTTCTTCATGATTTTTAGGGCATAATATTAGAGGATAAAAATACATTAACAATACATACAGAGAGGGGGCCTGTCAATTTTATGGAATTGGGTTATAGTTTTTGAAAAAAGTATATTAACATGCAGGAAATGATAAAAAGGTTTTCATTATATTTGCCATTCATTACATTTAGTTGCAATTTCCACAAACTAATTTTAAGATTACTACCACCTCTGAATATATAAGAACTATCTTAATCTTACTTGGAGTTGGTTAGCTTGTAGATTCAGCAGACATTTACTGCATACTTTGTGTTAGGCACTGTGCTAGGTTTTGGAGATAAGACATTCCTTTGCCTCAAGGAGGTAATTAACTAAAACATAGTAAGTACATTATTTAAAAAACCCCTGGTTCCATAAGTGGGGCATCTAAATTAGACTGAGATTTATGGGTTTGTGCGGGATTAAGACTATTAAACTTAATTTGGAGGAATGACTAGTAAGTAGTTACCCAATTGATGAGGAAGAGGAAGGTCATAGAAGCAAGGGAGCAGCACGGTGTATCAGGAAATTGCAGGTACTTTATGATGGTTATCACGTGGAAAAGGAGAGTGGTTAAGGAGTAACCTGCCTTTAGAGAGGTAGGCAGGGCCCAAATCATGACAGATCTTATATGCACTGCCAGGGAATTGAGATTCTTATTTTGGGAAGCCACCAAAGGAAGTATGTAGGTGTATGATTGAGCAATTATGTCGTATTTAAATTTTAGAGCAGTGGTTCTTAAACTGTTTTGTTCCAGCATCCCTTTATACTTTTAAAATTAATGAGGACCCTAAATTAATAGCTTTGTTTATGTAGGCTGTATCTGTTACTATTAATTTACTAGAAAGTAACACAGAAATTTTTAGGGTATATGAGTACACAGGCACACATTCCATTAACAGTCAGTGGAATAATACCATTTGTCAGGTAACCTCTGGGAAACACCTATACATTTGTGAGAATGTACAGTACAAGAGGCAAATAATGTAGTATTATGGGGACAGTTTTGCTCTCATGGACCTCCTGAAAGGGTCTTAGGGACCCCCGGGGGTTCCTGACCCACTTGGAAAATTGTTGTATTAGAAGATCATTCTGGCAGTGGTGTTGAGAATTGTTGAGAACCTGTAGAAAGAAACATTTTAATTGTGATCCAGTATGCACAGTATATGCATATGCACACCTGAAACAAAAGTTTCAGGAAACAGTACTTTATTATCTCTTGTATAAAAAGTTGCTTCAGAACTTTCTGGATTAAAATTAACTCAAACATTTCACAGTTGTTGTGAAAATTGTAGCTGGGTGTTTCTGGCTCAAGTATTTCATGAGGTTGCAGTCAAGATGTCAGCTGAGTCTGTGGTAATCTGAAGGACTGACTGGAGCTGGAGGATCCTTTTCCAAGCTTTCTCACATAGTTCTCAGGAGGCCTCCATTCCTCACTGTGTGGCTCTTCTCTGTAAGGAAGCTTGAATAGTCTTACAACATGGTAGCTAGCTCCCTCCAGAGTGTATGATCCAAGAGAATGACCAAGACAGAAGTCCCAGTGTCTTTCATGAGTTTATCTTGAAAGTGATACATCATCAGAAGCAAATTAGTAAGTCTAGTTCACATTGAGAGAGTAATTTGCTTCCCCTCTTGAAGGACGAGTGTCAAAGAATTTATGGACGTACCTTAAAATTACCTCAAATACTTGTCAGGAGTGTGAGTCCTGGTCTCTTCTTTCCTACACACCTTTCTGGGTATGCTAAGAATGCAAGGCCCTGAGTGCTCTTAACCTGGGCCATTTCTCAGGGTGTGTTTGTTGCAACCCTCCTGTAGGGATAAAGTAATGTGCCCTCTTGGGACAGAGCAGGATTACTGCTTACTGTAAAAGTGGTGAATTCCTAAGATGCAATGTTCATCAGGTGTGATGCAAACCCACTGCCTGTGTAGCATCTATCTGGGCCCCTCTCAGTCACCTTGAGGGGCTTGGGGATAAAATCCACAGTTTGGGAGCCAGTGCGGTGTGATGCTTATAGTGCTTGCTGTGCTGTGAGGCGTAAAGTTCTCTTGTCTCTGACCCAGAAGACTTGCGTTCTGTCTGACAGGCAGATACTACATAGGGAGCTAACAGAATATTGGATAGGAAGTTAAGGTACTTGTACGGCTCTGGGGCAACATTTTGGACTCAGGATGAACAGCTGCATGATTTTCTCCAGTAGCAGTCAGGATTCCAGATGTATAATCAGTGAAGGTGTGTCTTTTGGATCAGTCAAGGGCAAGGGAGTTTGGAATGGGAAATTATGTTCTCAAACTTCTGTGGCATAGTTTATTATAGTATATATACATGTACAATAAACTGAACATGTTAAACATACATAGTTTGATAAGTTTTGACATGTATACGCCTGTGAAACCATCATCCCATTCAAGATAACATTTTCATCACACTAGAAGTTTCCTCCTACCCCCTTATGATCCATGCCTACCTCAGTCCCATCCTAAGGCACGCACTGATTTACTTTCTGTCATAATGGATTAGTTGTAGAATTTTTTAAAAGTAGATCATACTGTGTAACTTTTTTTGCTCAGAATTCCTTTTTGTCAGCCACTTAGAGTCCAAGAATTAGTATTTTGTAGTTGTGTGTCTGGCATATTTTTAAAATAAACTAATTTTTTAAGATACTCTCTTTCCTGAAGCTCATGAGATTAAAAAGCCAGTATGAGAGGTTCAGACAGAGCCAGTGAGTTTCCTTCTTTTGCCATATAAATGAATGTAATTCTGATAATAACAGACTCCACATGCAAATGCCATTTTGGATTTGAAAGGGATTGAACACTAGAGTGCACCTGCTAATGCTGAAAACTTGGTGTGAATTTTTGTTATGGCATCTTATCCTATTCAGCATAATTTAGTTACTTGACTACATGAAAATAGAGTTCTGCACAAAAGCACAGCTGGGAAGTTTTTTTTCTTGAATGTGGCAGTTTAAAGTTCTGATGGAATGATTCTGGAGACTAAATTATTATTCCTTATTTTGTTAGTTTTACTTGTTCTTTTGCCCACCATCTTTTAAAAAAGACTTTCTCCTTAATAGGAAGATAAGTGTGACTAAGCTTTATACCTGGGAAAACCTAAGCTGTGCCCTGAAGTTTAGGTTTGCAGTGCTAGGTTAGTAGGATGCACTTGCCTGAGAACTGTGGAAGCCTTTAATATCCCATGGACAGCTGAAATAATAACATCAGCAGATGATGGTGATAGGTATTGATGAATTGATGAGAGCCTCCAGGGCTTCAGAAATAGGTGCCTTAATTCAAATATTGACCCTACCACTTAATAGCTGTGTAACTTCAGATTAGTCACTTAATACATATATGTCTCACTTTCTTTCATAAACTGGAGATGGACAAGGACCTGTGTTATAGGGGGCTTATAAATATTAAATCTTATAATAAAGTTCTTAGCACAATGGCAAACACTAAATGTTGCTTTTTATCATTCAGGGATTCTGGATAATGAATGACTCTTATTTTAAGCAATATTCAGTTGCTTAAAAAAAAAAACCTTTGCATTTCTCTTTGATCTTGACATAGAATTCACTCAAATAGTAATATGTAGATTATTTCTTGTCACCTGACTTACAGTCCAGATTAATCATGAAAAGAGATTTTTACTTCATCAGCTAGGTTAGTCCTCGGAAGGAATTTCCTAATATGACTAACAATATTGTAGTTTCTCAACTTGGTATATATACTGTTGCTGTTTCTGAGATGGAACCTTGAAGGTTTGGGCTCTAGTTCTTGTCCTGCTTGTTGTTGTTACCCATACAGTCTTTACTGAATCATTAATACAGAGATGAGGCTGCCAGTTTATTCATATTTCTGAAGAGCTTTAACCTGTTTGAGTTTGACTGGATTATATAGTCCCTTTAAAATCTTATTTTTGACCATATGATTTATTTGGATAGCATTTTCAATGAAGAAACACTTTTTATGAGTCAATTCTACATAACGGTGAATTTTTGAAAGTATTATTTAGTATGCTGAAACTTGTTACTTGATCGAAGCCAGTTCTTGGGTAGAACACTGGGAAATCACAGAGATGTAGTTTATTTAGTTCTGTATTTATCCTTGAGAGAAGTGTGGAAAGTAGATAGCTGTGGTAGTGTATTAAAAAATTTTTTTTATTGTACTTGTAGAATATGAACATACTTTCCTTTTAAACAATTCAAAGCTTTATAAGTGAAGCTTAAGCCTACATAAACATTTCCCTCCCAGCCTCCTCTTCCAACACAAGTTCCCTTCCCCTCTGACCATTGCTCTTTCCAAATTGGCATTTTCCATGTAGGAATTCTTTATATTTTTTTCTATACAGATCTTCATACATATGTCAGATATAGTTTTTTTTTAAATTTTGGTATCATTAATCTACAATCACATGAAGAACATTATGTTTACTAGGCTCCTGCCTTCACCAGGTCCCCCCCACAAACCCCATTACAGTCACTGTCCATCAGCGTAGTAAGATGCTGTAGAATCACTACTTGTCTTCTCTGTGTTGCACAGCCCTCCCCATGCCCCCCCTCACATTATACATGCTAATCGTAATGCCCCATTTCTTTTTCCCCACCCCTTTCCCTCCCTTCCCATCCATCCTCTCCAGTCTCTTTCCCTTTGGTAACTGTTAGTCCATTCTTGGGTTCTGTGATTCTGCTGCTGTTTTGTTCCTTCAGTTTTCCTTTGTTCTTATACTCCACATATGAGTGAAATCATTTGGTACTTGTCTTTCTCCGTCTGGCTTATTTCACTGAGCATAATACCCTCTAGCTCCATCCATGTTGTTGCAAATGGGAGGATTTGTTTTCTCCTTATGGCTGAATAATATACCATTGTGTATATGTACCACATCTTTATCCATTCATCTACTGATGGACACTTAGGTTGGATGTCAGATATAGTTTTATCTAGTTTTTGGTTTTTCTTTATCTTTGCATATAGTATTTTTTGATATAATATTTTGTCATTTTGACATAATTAAGTGTTTTTTTCTTTTCTCTCTATGGTTTTTGCTTTTTGTTAAAGAAGCCCTACCTTAAGTCAGGCTCACAAAGAAATTCTCTTGTTTTCTTCTCATAGTTTTACTAGTTACGTCTTTAATGTACATAGACTTTATTTCTGTGTAGTATGTGAAGTTCATAATGTAATTTTTTCTCAAGAGCAACAGTTCAAACCTTGTTTATTCAATGATTTTTTTTTCTCGCTGTTTCAAATTGTTACTTCTAGGATATATTAACTCATATATAATTTAGACTCTATTCCTGGGCCAGTACTGTACAGTTTTAATTACTATAGCTTTAAAAGGCTGTGTGAGTCCTTATGAGAAATCCTGGGGGTCAGATGTGGTTTTGGAGTCCAGCCTTTTTTCCCCCTGTAATACTCTTGAGGGCATTAGGCAGTATCCTGTAATCATACACATTGTTTTCTCAGTGGAGTGTATAAATAATCACTCTAAGTGGGACACATATAAACAGTAAATGACTTCAGTTCAAGTAGGTTTTGCTGCTAAATGGGTTAAAATGAAAAAAAATGCCTTACTTTCAGAATTTTGGATTTTTGCATTGCAAATAAAGATCGTAGACCTGTAATTTATCTTGCTATTTAAGGACATCTTTCTTCTTCTGTTTCCAGTTTTGTTATTCTTGTACTTTTACTCTTGTATTTGAATTTTATAGTTGGCTTGTTGGGTTATGTGAAGAATCCTGTAGGGGTTTTCATTGGAATTGGAAGTAGTTAGGGAAGAACAGACACCTTTACATTGTTCTTCTCATCCATGAACATGGATAACTTTACTTTTGTTTGGGTGTTCTTTCAGTAAAGTCTTATGAGTTTTTTTCAAAAATGCTTGGACATTTTTATTAGATTAATATCAGTGTTTTTATGATTTTGTTGCTATTGGAATGGAATTTTTAACATTTCATTTTCTCACTGTTATTACTGATATATAACAAAGAACTGATATTTATATATTGATCTTGTGTCTGACCGATTTGTTGGTTCTATTATTAGTTCTGCTAACTTGTCAGCTGATCATCTTGGGTTTTCCAGTTTCAAAATCATATATTCAAATTAGTTTTATCTTTTTCTTGCCAGTCTTTATACCTCTTGTTTCTTTTTCTACTCCATTTGCATGTTATGTTTTGAGTGTTTGCAGTATTCCATTTTGAGATGTGAAATATTTTTTAAATGATGTTTACTGTGAAATAGATTGTGCTATAAACAAATTTTTAATGCATGAATAAATTGATGACAGAGAGATTGTAAGTTGGGTTAATGAAAAATATCTGAGAAAGCAAATGTTTACTGCTGGGGGATATAACATGTGATCTTTTCATTACAGATAATGGTCTAAGATACTTCTTCAAGACTGGGCAGCTGAGGACCTGCTCTTTCTGCTTAGTGTTAAGCCGACTTATAGCCATAGAGAAACCTCACGGAGTTGCATACTGTACTTTCTCTTAACACCTTTCCTGGCACCTGAATTCACCTTACAGCCATGTATGGAAGTGCTCGTTCAGTTGGGAAGGTGGAACTGAGCAGCCAGAGCCCTGGGCGTTCACCTAGGCTTCCACGTTCCCCTCGCTTGGGTCATCGTCGAACCAATAGCACAGGAGGGAGTTCTGGAAGCAGTGTTGGAGGTGGCAGTGGGAAGACCCTTTCAATGGAGAATATTCAATCCTTAAATGCTGCCTATGCCACATCTGGCCCTATGTACCTAAGCGACCATGAAAATGTGGGTTCAGAAACACCTAAAAGCACCATGACACTTGGCCGTTCTGGGGGACGTCTGCCTTATGGTGTTAGGATGACTGCTATGGGCAGTAGCCCCAATATAGCGAGCAGTGGGGTTGCTAGTGACACCATAGCATTTGGAGAGCATCACCTCCCTCCTGTGAGTATGGCATCCACTGTCCCTCACTCTCTTCGCCAGGCAAGAGATAACACAATTATGGACCTGCAGACGCAGCTGAAGGAGGTATTGAGGGAAAATGACCTCTTGCGGAAGGATGTGGAAGTAAAGGAGAGCAAGTTAAGTTCCTCTATGAACAGCATCAAGACCTTCTGGAGCCCAGAGCTGAAGAAAGAACGAGCCTTGCGGAAAGACGAAGCTTCCAAAATCACTATTTGGAAGGAACAGTATAGAGTTGTGCAGGAGGAAAACCAGGTTAGTTTTATCTGTATATTTACTTTTGTTGACTGAATTCATAGATATACATGAAATGAGACATTCTTTTCATTTTCTTCCTTAGGTTTTTTCTGTTCTTGGTTTATTTCTCTTCCTACTTATTTTAATATTTCTGTGCTCCATTTCTCAGCCTTTTCCAGATTTAGTCCTGTGCCTTAATTTTTTTTCTAATTGCCATGTCTGCTTGCTCACCATTCTTGGCTTGTTTACCTGTCTTCTCTTTCTCTTCTTGTCTTTCAGCATATATCATCCTTTTTCAATTCTTGTGAGAATATAATTTTGCAACACACTCTGAGATCTGTTGTCAAAATTATTTGGACTGTGTGTTACATGGAGCAATAAGATTTACTAGAAGAAATCTTTAAAAAGTCAATCAAAAAGACAAAAGAAAGAAAATAATCACAAAGCAAAGCAGTATGCTTTCTGCACAGAATGGAAATTAGTTTTAAAAAGTTGATGATGTAAATATTTATTAAGTACCAGCAGTGAATGGCAGCTCTTACCCTTGACATTCATGAATATTGAACTTCAGAGGCTTGCTTTCTTTTCTTTTTTTTTTTTTCTTAGGTATTTTATTCTTCAAATTTGAGGTAGAAGAAAGGCCACTTGGTGTGATTGGTTGCTTCTAGAAAAAAAAAGAGAAAACTAGGCATTATAATTATTGGCTTTGCATTTCAAGAGCTAAGCACTATCTTACTAGATTTATGAAAATTTCATTCGTTAGTTTTTGGTACTCTTCCAGTTTATAGTTGGTATTTTGGCCATAGTCATGTTACATTCATATGACTCCAAAGATGTGAACAAATCACATTGAAGCTTCAACAAGTAAAATCTTAAGTATCCTTGTCTTTTAAAAGACCTTCAGAAATTTCTTAAACTTGTGAGTGAATTATTTGTCTACTTAAAAAATTCTCCTATATCTACCTCATTGTTGGTATTATGCTGTATATTTGGGTTATATTTTGGGTTATTTAATTTCATAAAAATTATGAAGAAAGTAATAAACTAACTGAATTTTAGCAATCTTCTTAAATGATACCAAGATGTAAAGAAGGAATTAGAAATGATCGCTGTCTCTGATGAAGTAAATCTAAGTTTTCTGTTGATTGTTTTACCATTCTATTACTAATATTCAGTTCAGGCATCAGATCTACTGTTTTGGTTACCTGAAGATCTCTAGTTGTATTATTGTCCTGTGTGCTAAAGCCCCAGACTTAATTTTGCACTAATAAAAGTAGCTTCTTTTCCCATCATAAAAATAATACAGAAAAAACATAGATAAAGCAAAATTTACCCCAAATCCTCCCTTCTATAACTTTGATATTCCACTGTTAACATTTTTATGTTTTTCCCTAATGAGCTATATCTTTGTATGCATACACACATACAAATTTTGCATGAATGGAATGTTATAGGTGTTACATTGTGACCTTTTTAAACTAACATTTCTACTGTATGTTAAAGCCTTATGATATATACATGAATCATTATATTTAATGTCTGTAAACTAATGTCTATATACTAGTTAAATTTAACTTATATCACAGTTAAAAATCTTCAGTTTATTTGATAGTACACTGTGAATTAAAAACTAAACCTTGAATCTATTTGAATCAGATTTCAAAATAACTAGAAATTATTATAATTTTATTCTTTCTCAGATATATCATAACCTCAAACTACTTTGCTTTTACTTCTTCACCAATGGTTAAGCTTGTCATTACACAAAATTGGAATGTTTTATTAGTGTATTTAAGTCTTTAAGTCTTTTACAAGCCCAGTCTTTTTAAAAAAGAGGAAATGTATTTTAAAAAGTATGCCTTAGGATGTTCATTGAGTCTTCAAGACTTTAAAAATGTATAAAGAAAGAGAATAATTAAAATAGTCCCCAGTGTTAGATCCTAAAAATAAGGACAGGGTTCCTGAGTGCTGTCTGGGTATTTCAGTATCAACAAGTGTATTTGTTTAAAATATGTATTCCCAGGCCTTGCTTCATACTAAGTAAATATCTCTGCAGAAGGAGTCCAGGAATCTGTATTTTAAACAAGCTTTTCTGGTGATTCTGATGATAATCCAATATTGGTATCTTCAGGATTTAGCATATTTACTCCTTAAACTAGTCTGTTGCTCATCTGCATAGGGAATTTGTGATGGTTCTGTTGCCACTTTTGAGCTCAGTCGTGAAAGAAGGGAAAAAAACAAGGGACCCATGGGCTCAGTCAGTGCTTTTCATCCTGTTTCATGCCATATTACACCTCAAGGTTGTGACAGACTTCTATACATAAAGATCATTAACTGTGATAGTGGCCTTCAGTGAAAGGAATGTGTGTACAGAAAAGGGGTGTTTAAAATATTAGATATATTTAGTTAAAAAAAGCCATCTAGATGAATTTGAGAATCATTTATGCACAAGATAAAATATTCAGATAATGTATGACAGAATGGGGCCATACTTTTCTTCAGTTAATTTTTAATTGTTGAAAAATGAAGTATAACACCAAAAGTTCATCATTCCTAAATATAAAATAATAGTACATTCTGAAAGTTCTTACAGTTTAGTGTTGAATTGTAAATATCAAGAGAGGAAAGAATTTGTTTTATTTAGTCATGTGGTAAAGTGTCAGTGTGCCATGGATCTGAAAAACAGTATCTGTATGTCTAGGGTTGGAAATTAGGTACTTTTAATTTTGTAAAAATGAGTGATAAATTTGGAGTACGTACTGATGGTATGTCAGTGCTCAGATTATGAGGTACTTCATATGTATTAAGACAGTTAAGCGTCATAATGCATCATAATTACTATCCAATTTCAAATGTATTGTTAATAAAAATCACAATTTACTTGCATTTGAAAAGTGGCTGAGCTATCTGTTGTAAGTATTGTGTAAAGATTATACATGAATAAAACACTTTGCTTTAAAGGTTCTACCTTTCAAGAATAGATCAACAGTTTCTGTTTGTATAAATGTAAATGTAATGTGTATAAACATTTATAAAATTTAAAGTGAATCTTGGTAGAATTTGAATTGTGGTTACTGGATTTGTCATTGAATTAGCTAGCCTCCAATGTACCTTTCTGATGATGCTGAAAATATACCTATCACTGAGATAGTTTTTATTATCAAGCAACTGGGAAATGGCCATTTTTTTTTAAATGAGGGAAAACAATTATTTGCATGCTTCATTTTCAAATAATTGAGGCAGCTAATTATGCCTATACTTTAAAAGCTGTGTGTATAAAAAGCAATGGCAATATCCTTTCCAATTATCAGGCTACATTCAAGGACAAAATATTTGACTCCTCTAAAAATTCTGTAGTGGGGACTCAGCATTTCAGCCCAGTAGAAAGGAAATGGTCCACACAACTATGGTTCCAAAAAGCCATATGCGTTTATCTAGATTCCGCCCCTTGCCCCAATTCAACACCAGTGCTGGCAAGAAATGTATTCTTCCTGCATCCACTGCAATTACCACACAATCCTAAAATTGTATAACTTCAGTCCAAAAAACGAAGGGTGCAATTTTAAAGTAAAGTGAAACACTGCAATGAGATACAGAGAACTGAGAATGCTAATTAATAGATTATAGTGAGCCAGCAGTGGGCTCTCATTAAACTCTGCATTCATTATACCCTCCAGAGCCCTCAGAGGTCATTTTCCAATTTTCAAAGAAGATTGGTTTAACAGGACTTACAATAATTAAACAAATTTAACCATTTCAGTTTGAGACTGGGGATTTAGATGCAGGCTAAATGTTTGATCTGATTGGGCCACAGAGATCTTGGTCTAGAATCATATCAAATGTAAAAACACATTTGTTTAGAATTGCTGAATGTATGTGGTTCATTATTATGGAGTCCTTTTTAGGAAGATTCTTTCTAAAATAAATACCAGCTGTTTTTATGTCTCATACTCTTTTTGTTACTCAACTCTCAAATACTGGTCATTGGAGAGATGAAACCATATATGCTTTAACAGGAGAGGGTTTTTCTTTTTCCTTCTTTAAATTGCGAATGAGGAAGGCTTTTAGTGTATGTTTCTTGATGAAGAATGGACGTCCAGCTGTGACCCAGTTGAATTGCAGAATGAAGGTTTTGGATGATTTATGTTTTTTATTCTAATCAACATCTAACAAGATGTTGTCATACTTCTGTTTTGATTGTATTGCCTTGTGATAATTATGTATGTTGAGTTTAGCTGGAAGTTTATTTTAATGATAATTGTTTTAAAGCATTTTCATTGGGTTTTTGTGTGAGCAGAGTACATTCTATTTAATATTATAGTATGGTAAGTGAGTTTAAAGTTTGATTTGTGCTTTTTCTTTTTTGGAGTCTGATTTTATTCAGGATTCTGATTTTTTAATTTTTTTTAAATTTAGGGGTCAAGAGAATTTCAGGTGAAAAAAGACAAAAAGATAAACTTACCCTGTTTAAACCTTTGTTTTGTCATTTCTTCTTACTGGACACTGGTGACAATTAACATTTGTGTAATTTTAGGTTGTAACCTGATTAGTCATGTGTTGAAAGCCATTATTATTTGAATTTAATCATGAGGTTGTTAATTGTTTCACTGTCATTTAAAGTCTGATCTTAAAACCTGGTATCTGTTTTGGACTATTTAACTTTTTGGTAATTCTGTTTGAACATAGAGATGAATTATGAATGATTATTCAGAATATTGTGGGTAAATTGATACTCTAGACTATTTTCCAAATAGATTTGATCTTTTTTAGTGTTACAGAAATGGATGTGTTAATTAAAGGCACCATGTGGAATGCCCTGAGAAAATGAAATCAAATGTAAAATAGATATGTTCCTGTTGGGGAGTTAATCATTTTGAGAAGCACATTCATCAATTTTAAGTATACCAGTCACTGATTTTTTTTAACAGTTCCTGTGGTATGCAAATATAACCATAATCCAGTTTTAGAACATTTTCATCAGCAAGTCAGTTTCTTAAAGTTAGTTGCAATGTGGAATCTGAAATTTTATCAGTGAACTTTCCATACTTTATAAGATTAAAATGCATTTATCGATCTTGCACTTAGAACAGATCTTTTACATGTAGAGGATGTAAATGAATAATACATATTCTCCTGCATTTATCACATTGTATTGGGCATTTGGAAAATATGGATTCACTGAATTACAATGATCTTCCAAGAGGTGACACATTTCATTAGACAAATTTTTAAAGTCCACATTCATTAACATAATTTCCTAGCTCATTAGAAAAGTCTTCTAAGTATTGGTAAGCTGTCAGGTTCACTAGCTGGCTGATACTAATTTTCCTGAGTTCTAATTTTTGCTTTTAAGTTCAAACTTTATCAAGAAACATTGTCAGCTATTGCCTTAATAGTGGAAGGTTAGTTTGATTACTTTTTGAGAAAAATTCAGCCATATACCCAAGTCTGAATAATCATAAGTTGTCAGTTCAGTCTTTTAAATTAAAATGGAGCTCACTGAAGCATTCATCGTATGTTAGCAAGCAGCAGGAGCTCTTTATGCTGCTTTGAAGATACTAGTTGAGCAAAGAGACCTGAGTCATCTGACTGACTGCGGTAAAATGTCCAAGGCAGGAAGGCCCTCGCAAAGGTCTTCTGACTCTGGTAAGAGGTTACTACTAAGGGTCTTGACAAGATTATTATTTAATTAATGTCCCTCTATTATCTGTTCAATGTTATAATAAAATGCTATGGTCTTACACCTACAAAGCTTTTCCATCTTTGCCATGGTTTAGGAAATTATTTCTTAAGTAATAGTGAGTAATGGGAAAAGACTGGATAAAACCAAATTGGCTAAAAAATCAGCCCAGACAGTATTAAATAATAGGAGAAATCTTCTTTGTTCTAGAAAGCTGAGAAGGGACTTCTTCAAAGTTTTGGAATGATTTTTTTCATGGGCATTGAATAAAAAATCCTGATTTGAGACCTGTAGTTAAATGTTTTTTGGTTGTGCATTCTCAGAAACAAATTGTGATTACAGATGCCACCCTTTTTCTGCCAAGCCATAAATGTATTAATCTATTATTAAATAGTAGTTTTAATATTTAATATTTACTTGTTGATTTAACAAATATTGAGCACCTAGTTTGTATTATTATATTTTTCTGGTGAACTTGTTCAAAGGTTGAGAGATCAATGGTGGTCTTTGCTGCTTGTCGCATATATTTCTCTGTCCTCAGAGGGGTTCTTGGGTGGATTGTCTTAGCTAGTAGTTACAGTTGAGCAACCAGTAAGTATTGTACAGGTGGTCATTGTTTATTACACAGTACATTTTTTTCCCCTGAAGCAGGAATTTGGACCAGTTAACCTCTTCGTTTTCCTTCACACTGTAAATTTTTGTGACAAATTCTCATTTGTCTTTCATTTTCTTAGTATTTTGGAAGCAAAACTGAAGGAAATATTTTTCCATGTCTTCATTTTTATATTGAACTTTTCTTATACATTTTGTGAAATCTAGGAAGAGTTGTAATGTATCTATAATTCAGGTATTTTCATTGTCAAAAGATATAAGTAATGGCATGTTATAGTTTATTTGTAGTAGAGTTTCAGATAGGTATTTACATATTATTTTTTCTTTGTACATCAGTGTCAAATATTCCTGTTGTTGGTGGGAGATAATGGTACTAAAATGAAAGCAAAACTGCTTTGATTAGCTTATCATAGGTAAGTATTTTTTTAATATAGTATTAAAAAAACTTTTTTTTTACACAGTTGTATTGTGTTTCTATTGTAAGCCTCGTAGGGCATTCATTCTATTTTCAAAGAAAAACTTTTTGGGGAGCTAAGTGAAGACTGTTGTCATGTAATATTTCAAATCTGAGAAATTGGAAGAATATATTCAAAAAATTTTCTTAGTTTTGATTAATTTTCATAGATTTGATAACCTGAATAATTAGTAACTTATTCTTGCCATGTGGCTCTTTTTCATGGACATAGGAACTCAGAAGAGGTGCCAGATTCTTAGGAGAGAAGCATACCTCAATAAGTGTTTCCAGTTTTTCCTCTCCTGTAATTTCATGAGGTATATTTTTTGTTCCTCTATGAAAACATGTTACATATAGTACAGAGCATTTTCAAGAGATGGAGCAGGTTAAAAAGAAATTACTTAAATAGCAGTGGATAAATTCCTGAATCTCTCTTGGTATTTCTGATGATAATGTTAACCTTAAAAATTAAAGTTATTTTACCAGCAAAAACAGGTTTTATTCAGGAATAGCAAAGACTTGCAGTCCAGACAAGCAAGCTATGGCAAAACCACAGGTAAGTCCAGAGAACAAAAGGGAGCAGTTAACTCTCTTCTGTAGAGAAGGGGACAGCTGTTCTAAGTAAAAAATCCATTGGAGCAACTGGGGGATCCAGAGTATCATGGCTTCTCATTGGCTTGGCTGTTTCTGGGCAGAAGGTGTAAACCTTCCTTCTTCCTACTGGGGAGTAATTTAATTAAAACAATATGGCATCCATCTCTTCCAGTGGAGTCTGAAATTTACAAGGAATGGTGGGTATGAGGGCTTCCCCTGCTGGCCTCCCAATGCCGGGTCACAAAATTTCCCTTTATTATTTTCCACAATAGGTACTTATTTTCAAGATGTAGTATATTGCTTCTCAATTGTTGGAAAGTTGTGGGAACATTTCCTATTAGAATAACTTGGATGCAGAAGACATTTCTTGAATTTAGGGTAGGGGCCTAGGGTTGCTAGAAACCCTGCAATGCTTAGGATAGCCCTGTTTATTGAAAAGTTCTCCCTCATTCCATACAATTTTCAGATATCTTGACAGAAATCTGTGTATGTGAAAAATCTGTTTATAATGACATGAGCCTAGGCCACATAAATGTGCGTAAGTACATTAACATTTTTTGAATGGCTTCAGTGTACACTGAATTTTCCAGCAGTGGGACTACTGTGTAAGTTGATGGAACATTATATCTTGATTTGTTTGGAACTTTACCTAGTTCTTAGTGTTTTAGAAAGTTACTTCAACAGCAGCATTGCATTGTTTGACAGTGCAGCCCCCTGTGCAGCCTCTGTTAGCGAGTGCATGTTTCTTAGTGTAGTTGTGCCACAACATACGCAAATCAATATACATATCATTTTGTTAGAAAACTCTTAATTTTCTTTCATAAAGCATTACATTAATTTTTGTTTTTGACTGTGAGGGTGGGCTTGTTATCTTTGAATTCTATTTCAGGTTAGTAAAGGGTACATTACAAAATATTTGTTACAAAACAAGGAGGGGGTCATTGGGTATGATGAGCTTGAGAATCACTGGTGTAGTGGATAGGCACTGAATTTTAAAAAAGGAGACTTGAATTTTCATTTGATTCTGGCTGTGCCAATTCAGTAACTAGGTGTATGACCATGGGTACATTGTTTAATCTTTTTGGACTCAATTTTCTTATCTGTAAAACCCAGAGAGTTGGTCAAAGTGGTCTTTAGAGAGTCTTATTTCTAAAATTGTCTGATTTTGTCTTTGTCAGTTTTCCTAATGGAGTTCTCTAAGCTCTAAGAGACTTCACCTTGATTGTGATGCCCGAATTTGAGACTGATTTATATAACCAGGTTAGGTGCCTCTGGGAATGAGAAATACTTGACTAATTAATGTTCTTTCCAAGTTAGGCAGTATAAAACCAGTGCTTATATATGAAGAGCAAAGAGTCTTCATCTAAGTTTTATCAACTGCTCAGTAGAGAAGATGCTTTTATGGTTGTGACAGTTACATGACATTAAAGGAGATAATGTGTATAAAAATTATAGACAAGAGTATCTGACGTAAGTATGCTGTTCAATAAATGTTAATTAAATTAGAATCATGTCAGATATTCATAAGTACAGATAATATTGTATAACAACTTTTGAAGTATGAAATGCACTTTATAACATGCTGTGAGAAGAGAAAGGAGCATGGAACCTATACAGTTTTTTTAGAAACTGGGTCACAATTGGTAATAGTTTTCATCTGGATAAGTAATTGCTGCCAGTGTAGCCTTAATATTCCTGTAGGAGTTAGCAGAAACTTTGAGTTAGCGTAATTAGCTCTCAAGATTTTCAGTTACAGTCCTATCCATTATTTAACATTTTTATTTCCACAGTGACTCATCCATGAATTATAGAGTGCTTTCCCAAAAGTAATGTAATAATGCTGGAATAATTTTTTTACTGCTCTGTTTTCTTTGTGTGGTAAGGAGTTTCTGGCTATCTAGTTGGACTCAAAACTCTGCAAATAATTTAAACTATGTGACTTTGTATGAAGAAGACTTAACCTTGACAAGGCAGTAGAGATTTCTTAAGATCAGGTGTCTTGCCAATGGGTTTCATCCCTGGACAAGTTTGCTGTGGATTCAACGTGACCAAAGAAATTGACAGCAAAAGGTTCTTTGGGGGGAAAGGGTTTATTATCTGGCTTGTTTTCCCTGCAGGTACATTGAGAATTAGCATCTCTGCCTCTGCCAAGAACACTGAGTTGAGCTCTTTATTTTTTTTATTATTTTATTTTATTTTTTGGTATCATTAATCTACAATTACATGAAGAACATTGTGTTTACTAGGCTCTCCCCTTCACCAAGTCCCCCCCACATACCCCTTCACAGTCACTGTCCATCTGGGTAGTAAGATGCTGTAAAATCACTACTTGTCTTCTCTGTGTTGCACAGCCCTCCCCGTTCCCCCCACGCACTATACATGCTAATCATAATGCCCCCTTTCTTTTTCTCTGCCCTTATCCCTCCCTTCACACCCATCCTCCTCAGTCCCTTTCCCTTTGGTAACTGTTAGTCCATTCTTGGGTTCTGTGATTGTGCTGCTGTTTTGTTCCTTCAGTTTTCCTTTGTTCTTATACTCCACGTATGAGTGAAATCATTTGGTACTTGTCTTTCTCCGCCTGGCTTATTTCACTGAGCATACTACCCTCTAGCTCCATCCATGTTGTTGCAAACGGTAGGATCTGTTTTTTTCTTATGGCTGAGTAATATTCCATTGTGTATATGTACCACATCTTTTTTCTTTTTGACTTTTTATTTATTTATTTATCTATTTTATTTTGGTATCATTAATCTACAGTTACAGAAAGAACATTATGTATACTAGGTTCCCCCCTTCACCAAGTCCCCCCTACATACCCCTTCACAGTCACTGTCCATCTGTGTAGTAAGATGCTGTAAAATCACTACTTGTCTTCTCTGTGTTGCACAGCCCTCCCGTGTCCCCCACGCACTATACATGCTAATCGTAATGCCCTCTTTCTTTTTCCCCGCCCTTATCCCTCCCTTCCCACCCATCCTCCCCAGTCCCTTTCCCTTTGGTAACTCTTAGTCCATTCTTGGATTCTGTGATTCTGCTGCTGTTTTTTTCCTTCAGCTTTCCTTTGTTCTTATACTCCACATATGAGTGAAATCATTTGGTACTTGTCCTTCTCCGCTTGGCTTATTTCACTGAGCATAATACCCTCTAGCTCCATCCATGTTGTTGCGAATGGTAGGATCTGTTTTTTTCTTATGGCTGCGTAATATTCCATTGTGTATATGTACCACATCTTCTTTATCCATTCATCTACTGATAGACATTTAGGTTGCTTCCATATCTTGGCTATTGTAAACAGTGCAGTGATAAACATAGGGGTGCATCTGTCTTTTTCAAACTGGAGTGCTGCATTCTTAGGGTAAATTCCTAGAAGTGGAATTCCTGGGTCAAATGGTATTTCTATTTTGAGCATTCTGAGGAACCTCCATACTGCTTTCCACAATGGTTGAACTAATTTACATTCCTACCAGCAGTGTAGGAGGGTTCCCCTTTCTCCACAACCTCACCAACATTTGTTGTTTGTGTTTTCAATGATGGCGATCCTTACTGGTGTGCGGTGATATCTCATTGTGGTTTCAATTTGCATTTCTCTGATGATTAGCAATGTGGAGCATCTTTTCATGTGCCTGTTGGTCATCTGGAATTCTTCCTTAGAGAACTGTCTATTCAGCTCCTCTGCCCATTTCTTGATTGGATTATTTGCTTTTTTTTTGTTGAGGTGTGTGAGCTCTATATATTTTGGATGTCAACCCTTTATCGGATCTGTAATTTATGAATATATTCTCCCATACTGTGGGATACCTTTTTCTTCTACTGATGGTATCCTTTGCTGTACAGAAGTTTTTTAGCTTGATATAGTACCATTTGTTCATTTTTGCCTTGGTTTCCCTTGCCTGGGGAGATATGTTCATGAAGAAGTCACTCATGTTTATGTCCATGAGATTTTTGCCTATATTTTTTTCTAAGAGTTTTATGGTTTCATGACTTACATTCAGGTCTTTAATCCATTTCTAATTTACTTTTGTGTATCGGGTTGGACAGTGATCCAGTTTCATTCTCTTACATGTAGCTGTCCAGTTTTGCCAGCACCATCTGTTGAAGAGACTGCCATTTCCCCATTGTATGTCCATGGCTCCTTTATCATATATTAATTGGCCATATATGTTTGGGTTAATGTCTGGAGTCTCTATTCTGTTCCACTGGTCTGTGGCTCTATTCTTGTGACAGTACTAAATTGTCTCGATTACTGTGGCTTTGTAGTAGAGCTTGAAGTTGGGGAGTGAGATCCCCCCCACTTTATTCTTCCTTCTCAGGATTGCTGTGGCTATTCAGGGTCTTTGGCATTTCCATATGAATTTTTGAACTATTTGTTCCAGTTCATTGAAGAATGCTGTTGGTAATTTGATAGGGATTGCATCAAATCTGTATATTGCTTTGGGCAGGATGGCCATTTTGATGATATTAGTTCTTCTTAGCCAGGAGCATGGGATGAGTTTCCATTTGTTAGTGTCCTCTTTAATTTCTCTTACGAGTATCTTATAGTTTTCAGGGTATAGGTCTTTCACTTCCTTGGTTAGGTTTATTCCTAGGTATTTTATTCTTTTTGCTGCAATTGTGAATGGAATTGTTTTCCTAATTTCTCTTTCTATTGGTTCATTGTTAGTGTATAGGAAAGCTACAGATTTCTGTGTGTTAATTTTGTATCCTGCAACTTTGCTGAATTCTGATATGAGTTCTAGTAGTTTTGGAGTGGAGTGTTTAGGGTTTTTTATGTACAATATCATGTCATCTGCAAATAGTGACAGTTTGACTTCTTTCCCAATCTGGATTCCTTGTACTTCTTTGTTTTGTCTAATTGCTGTGGCTAGGACCACCAGAAGTATGTTGAATAACAGTGGGGAGAGTGGGCGTCCCTGCCTTGTTCCTGATCTCAGAGGGAAAGCTTTCAGCTTTTCGCTGTTCAGTATGATGTTAGCTGTGGGTTTATCATATATGGCCTTTATTATGTTGAGGTACCTGCCCTCTATACCCATTTTGTTGAGAGTTTTTATCATGAATAGATGTTGAATTTTGTCGAATGCTTTTACAGCATCTATGGAGATGATCATGTGGTTTTTGTCCTTCTTTTTGTTGATGTGGTGGATGATGTTGATGGATTTTCGAATGTTGTACCATCCTTGCATCCCTGGGATAAATCCCACTTGGTCATGGTGTATGATACTCTTGATGTATTTTGGAATTTGGTTTGCTAATATTTTGTTGAGTATTTTTGCATCTATGTTCATCAGGGATATTGGTCTGTAGTTTTCTTTTTTGGTGGGGTCTTTGCCTGGTTTTGGTATTAGGGTGATGTTGGCTTCATAGAATGAGTTTGGGAGTATTCCATCATCTTCTATTTTTTGGAAAACTTTAAGGAGAATGGGTATTATGTCTTCTCTGTATTTCTGATAAAATTCTGAGGTAAATCCATCTGGCCCGGGGGTTTTGTTCTTGGGTAGGTTTTTGATTATGGCTTCAATTTCGTTGCTGGTAATTGGTCTGTTTAGAATTTCTGTTTCTTTCTGGGTCAGTCTTGGAAGGTTGTATTTTTCTAGGAAGTTGTCCATTTCTCCTAGGTTTTCCAGCTTGTTAGCATATAGGTTTTCATAGCATTCTCGAATAATTCTGTGTATTTCTGTGGGGTCAGTCATGATTTTTCCTTTCTCGTTTCTGATTCTGTTGATGTGTGTTGACTCTCTTTTTCTCTTAATAAGTCTGGCTAGGGGCTATCTATTTTTTTTATTTTCTTGAAGAACCAGCTCTTCGTTTCATTGATATTTTTTATTGTTTTATTCTGCTCAATTTTATTTATTTCTTCTCTGATCTTAGGCCTCCTTATGCTGACCTTAGGCCTCATTTGTTCTTCTTTTTCCAATTTCAAAATTTTGTGACATTAGACTATTCATTTGGGATTGTTCTTCCCTCTTTAAATATGCCTGGATTGCTATATACTTTCCTCTTAAGACTGCTTTCGGTGCGTCCCACAGAAGTTGGGGCTTTGTGTTGTTCTTGTCATTTGTTTCCATATATTGCTGGATCTCCATTTTAATTTGGTTGTCGATCCATTGATGATTTAGGAGCATGTTGTTAAGCCTCCATGTTTTTGTGAGCCTTTTTGTTTTCTTTGTACACTTTATTTCTAGTTTTATACCTTTGTGGGCTGAAAAGTTGGTTGGTGGGATGTCAGTCTTTTGGAATTTACTGAGGCACTTTTTGTGGCCTAGTATGAGGTCTATTCTGGAGAATGTTCCATGTGTACTTGAGAAGAATGTGTATTCTGTTGCTTTTGGATGTAGAGTTCTATAGATGTCTATTAGGTCCATCTGTTCTAGTGTGTTGTTCAGTGCCTCTGTGTCCTTACTTGTTTTCTGTCTCTTGAATCTGTCCTTTGGAGTGAGTGGTGTGTTAAAGTCTCCCCAAATGAATGCATTGCATTCTATTTCCTCTTTTAGTTCTGTTAGTATTTCTTTCACATATATTGGTGCTCCTGTATTGTGTGCATATATGTTCATAATGGTTATATCCTCTTGTTGGACTGAACCCTTTATCATTACGTAGTGTCCTTCTTTATCTCTTGTTACTTTCTTTGTTTTGAGGTCTATTTTGTCTGATACTAGTATTGCATCACCTGCATTTTTCTCCCTATTGTTTGCATGAAATATCTTTTCCATCCCTTGCCTTTTAGTCTGTGCATGTCTTTGGGTTTGAGATGAGTCTCTTGTAAGCAGCATATAGATGGGTCTTGCTTTTTTATCCATTCTGTTACTCTGTGTCTTTTGATTGGTGCATTCAGTGCATTTACATTTAGGGTGATTATTGAAAGATATGTACTCATTGCCATTGCAGGCTTTAGATTTGTGGTTACCAAAGGTTCAAGGTTAGCTTGTTTTCTACTTTGCTGTCTAAGTTAACTCTCTTATTGAGCTTTTATCAGTCTGATGATTATTTCTCTCCCTTCTTATTCCTCTTCCTCCATTCTTCATGTGTTGGGTGTTTTGTTCTGTGCTCTTTCTGGGAGTGTTCCCATGTAGAGGAGTCCCTCTAAAATACCCTGTAGAGGTGGTTTCTGGGAGGCAAATTCTCTCAACTTTTGCTTGTCTGGGAATTGTTTAATCCCTCCTTCATATTTAAATGATAATCGTTCTGGATACAGTATCCTTGGTTCAAGGCCCTTCTGTTTCATTGTATTCATTATATCATGCTATTCTCTTCTGGCCTGTAAGTTTTCTGTTGAGAAGTCTGATGATAGCCTGATGGGTTTTCCTTTGTAGGTGACCTTTTTTCTTTCTCTGGCTGCCTTCAATACTCTGTCCTTGTCCTTGATTTTTGCCATTTTAATTATTATGTGTCTTGGTGTTGTCCTCTTTGTGTCCCATCTCCCGGGAGTTCTGTGTGCTTCTGTAGTCTGAGCAACTTTTTCCTCCCCCAGTTTGGGGAAGTTCTCAGCAATTATTTCTTCAAAGACACTTTCTATCCCTTTTTTCCTCTCTTCTTCTGGTACCCCTATAATGCGGATATTGTTCCTTTTGGATTGGTCACACAGTTCTCTTAATGTTGTTTCATTCCTGGATATCCTTTTATCTCTCTCTGTGTCAGCTTCTTTGCGTTCCTGTTCTCTGGTTTCTGTTCCATCAATGACCTCTTGCATCTTATCCATTCTGCTCATAAATCCTAGCAGAGTTTGTTTCACTTCTGTAATCTCCCTCTGGACATCTGTAATCTCCCTCCAGACGTCATCCATTAGCTCTTGCATATTTCTCTGCAGCTCTGTCAGCATGTTTATGATTTTTATTTTGAATTCTCTTTCAGGGAGAGTGGTTATGTCTGTCTCTGCATATCCTTTCTCAGGTGTTGTCTGAACTATCTTGTAGTGGACTAAATTTTTTTGCCTTTTCATGGTGATAGCGGTGGCTATAGGCAGGATGCGGGTGTGTCAGCTGGGAGAAGAAAGTCCTTTCCTGCTTGCTGGATGCCTTACCCTTCTCCACTGCCTGTGTCAGTTACCTACACTCCTGGAGTAGCCACCGGGTTAGTCCCCTAAGCTGCTGTGGGCAGGGTCTCCGTCAGAGCAGCGTGGAGCCTTGCGGGGAGTCAGAGGCATGCCACGTGTGCTTCTCCATGGTAGCGGTGCCCCTGCCTGGCAGCCTTGTGCCAGTGGCAGCCTTTGGGTCTGGCCTGGGTGGCTGTGCAGTGGGCTGGGATTCTGGTAAAGCCTGGACTTTATAACTACTTCTGGTATAATTTTGGTGTTACCTGACCAGACAACCCCCAATAATTTGACAGAGACACCAGGTCCTGAGCTTGGCACTGTTCACAGCCCATCCTTTCTCCTGTAAATGTTGCAGCAGTCTAGGTGCTGCACCTTCTAGATCTGAAGGAGAATTGGATGTGAGCATGACATCATCAATATGATGCACAGCTGCTCACCGTTGGCAGTTTCTCCCATGTAGCCAATTCCTGGCTACCAGTCCGTGACAGATGGTGGGGCTGTGGAGGTATCCCTGTGGAAGGAAGGTGAAAGTCGATTGCCTTCCTTCCTACGTGAAGGCAAACTGTTCCTGACTTTCCTGCTCAATGTCAATGAAAAAGAATGCATTAGCAAGGTCTACTACATAATGGTATGTTCCTAGTTCATGGCTGAGGGTATTCGTCAAGCCTGCAGTGGGGCAGCAGCATGCATAGGGGGTATTTCTTTATTCAATTCTCTTAAATCCAGTCATACGCTAGCAGTCATCTGGCTTTTTTACTGGCCACAGTGGGCAATTGAACGGAGTATGGGTGGGCTTTATAATACCCACCTTTTCCAGCTCCTGGAGAGTTTCTCCAGTCTCTTTATGCCCTCCAGGCAGTCTGTATTGTTTGGTATTAGTCACCCGCCAAGGAACAGGCAAAACTATGAGCGGGTGCCTAGCATGTCCCCTCAGAACTGCCTTCACCACATGTACTCTGTATGAACTCACCTGCAGTGGTGTGCAACCATAGACCCTGCCGTATATCAATCCCCAAAATATACTCAGGGATAGGAGATATATACATAGTATACCCTTTTGGGGGTAGACTTCCTATTCCCTAAGGGATTTGGGCTTTTTTTTTTTTTTTTACTCTGATAGCCTTACCCCATATCCATGTATGATAGTGGGCTTCCCAGGGATAGCTCATGGTTACCATGAGTCAGTGAACATTCAGCCTGTGTGCACCAGAGCCAGGACACTTTGTATGTTCACTGGGTACCAATGGATAGCTATTTCGACATGTGGCCTCTGGTACCCACTGGTCCTTCAGGGAAGATACCTTGACCTTCCCCTCAGCAAATTGTCTTCCTCAGTCATCTTCCTGTGTGGGCTCAAGTGAGGTTGACTCTCTCTCCAGCAGGAAGTCTTGGAGACACACAGGCTGGACTTGTGGGTCTGTCTCTGACCTCTGCGTCTTTGGTCTTAATGGCTGGTACTGTTGCTCTTATTTCAGTTGTTGCTATAGCTCTAGTAAGATCTTGTTTGACATCCCATCTAATTTCCTTCCATTTACTCCTTCCCATATTAAATCAACCCCACTTCATGGGGCCCTTTAAATTCTTCTTGTAGTAGCAGATCCTATTTCTTTCTGGGTTCTCATTGCTTCACCCTCTCCTAAGTCTGCTACTGTCCGTGTCACCTTGCTTACGGGATGCCCTAAGGGGAAAGAATGGCCACTGGAGACCCAAAGAGGGATATGGGAGCTCTTTGAAGCACAGTATTTCTCATCCTAGTCGTGAAAATCTCTTCATCTGGGCCATAATTCTCTGGACTGGACTATAGACGGCATTTCTTATGCCTAGCTCTTGTAACTCCTGTTGGAGCTCAGCATACACATCTGCCATCTAACAGGAGAGGATGGTAGATCACCTGGATTGGGCCACACAGCACAAAGTGCAGCCATAAGCCAATTGAGAAGGGAGTGACTCCCTGGGGCTGATGTGTATTTTGTAATCGCTGCCTCAAGGCGGGCTGCATTGTCAGGGAAACCAACTTTCCCATCTCTGATCCTGACAGAACAATTCCATTCACCCCTAACTCACATAGATGCAGGATCCAAGCTGATATTGACTCTTGAGGGCTTCTGCCTAAACTGGGAGCCCAAATCCACCAGCTCAGCCTGAGTATAGGGGCAGAGCATAGAGTGCTCCACGACCTGGGGAGGGGTCTGTGCCTCTCCTTGGGGAACTTTCAGCTGCTGGGTGTTTTTTTTTTCTTTACAACCACTGGGCATGCTTTCTATGCAGGAGGGGCTGTTGCCCCCGGCACCACCTCTTCATCCTTCCCCAGCTCCTTTACTTCCGGGGCTGATGGCACCTTTCCCCTCCCCCGAGTGCCTCCTGTGCTACATCCTTTACCTTTTCTACTGGCAGTGCTAGCTCAGTCTTCAGCAGCTCTTACCTTCACCTCAGTGCCTCGCAGTTGGCGTTCTCATGCCACATATACCTGTGCTTCCCTCAGGAGTTCGTCATTTTCCTTAATGGCCTTTTCCTCCTTCAGAGCACCTGGCAGTGCTGCCATCTCATTCTGTAAGGAATTGTTTACCTCTCCAATGTCACTTTGCTGCTGGCGTTCTAGTGCTGCCTCTTCTTTCATCAGTGCAGTTTCCTTCAGGGAATCCACAGAATTTTGCAGCTCATGATTTTGTGCCGCTATTTCTCGGGTCCCTTTTAGGAGCATGTCCTTCTCTTCTGTAGACTTTTTTAATACTGTGAGAAGCAGCCAAGCTACAGTCCTGCTGCCTCATGAGCACTCTGTCTCTCAAAAGACTTACTTAATCTACCAAGGGCTATCCCTACTGCCTCAGGTGTCACCTCTACTTGCCTTCAGTCCTGGGATGGGGCCCAGTCCTCTAGGAGGTAAGCCACCTTGGACCACATACCCACTGGGGGACAATCCACTTCTCCCCATTCACAAGAGCAGCCTGCTGAGCACCCCTCCCATAATGGCTGCCTGCTTTTTTCATTGGTTAACAGTGAACTCTGCCGTTGTTCACCATTTGTCTTTCCAATGTGTTTCAGGTCTGGGTAAGTTCACTATGGATTGAATGTAACCAAAGACTTTGACAGCAAAATGTTCTTTAGGACTAAAGGGTTTATTACCCGGCTTGTTCTCCTGGCGGTAGGTCAAGCAGTAGTGTCTCTGCCTCTGCCCAGAGCAGTGTGCCGAACTCTCTGTATAGTGCCATAATAGCTTATTGCCTAAAGGTGTGGAAGTGGTAGCCTAGCAACAGGCCAGTTACATCATCAGGTGGTTTAAGTTCAGTGAGGATTCTGTCCATAGGAACCCCAACTTCCTCACAGAAGGCAATATAGACTACTTAGATTTACTCACTATTTATTTTAAACTAAATTGCTGTGCTGTGCTATTTGTTTTTTAGCTGAAATTCTACATAAGCGTATGTCACTGAAAAGTGCTCTTTGCCCATATCTCTACTTCACTGACAGTAAAAGTGTATCATTATATCTGGTGTTTTTTTTGGTTTTATGTATCATCTGCTGTTATACACTTAAAAATTCTGTAATAGATTAGTCAGTGAAAATGATATATGTTACAGTGACCCTGTTGTCTAACACGTCAGTACAACTTATGGAGATCCAGTGCGCAGGTTAATAACTGCTTTTATAGGGTATTTACATATAACATAATGGATTATTTTATATTGTACTTCTAATGTTTATAATCCTGTAAGTAGGTGATATTGTCCTCATTTATAGGGGAGGAAACTAAAAATCAAGAGAGTAACTTGTTCAGTTCTCATATCTCGGAAGATCTTGGTCCCTCTAATTACAAAGTCAACTAAAATGTCATGACATTTTCAGGTAAAAATAACTGAGTAAAATGTAGATGCTTGTTGAAAATATTTATGGGAAAATTAACATGTTTTCAGTCATTTATTAAATGTGAAAGATTATATTAAAATTCCTGTCTTTTTATTGGAGGAGGAAATAAAAGAACGGAGTATCAGGGACCAAGGGCCTCTGGGAGGGATTTAAATGGGTTAAGAGAAAGGACAGAGAAAAGAGATATACAGGCATACCTCAGAGATACTGGTTTTGGTTCCAGGCCACTACAGTAAAAAGACTATCACAGTAAAGTAGTAAAATTAACTTTTTGGTGTCCAAGCTCATATAGAATTTATGTTTACATACTACATTGTAGTCAATTAAGTGGGCAATAGCATTATGTCTAAGCAAAAAAACCAATGTAGTGGGGCGGAGCCAAGATGGCGGCATGAGTAGTTCAATAGAAATCTCCTCCCAAAAACATATATATTTACGAAAATACAATAAATACAACTATTCCTAAAAGAGACACCAGTGGATGCAGTACAACAGCCAGGATACATCTACATCTGTGAGAACTTAACATTACATGAAGGGGGTAAGATACAAGCTGCGGCCAGGCGGGACATGAACGCCCCCCCACCCCAGAACCCGGCGGGAAGAAAGGAGTCAGAACGGGGAGGGAGTAAAAGCCCAGGACTGCTGAACAACCAGCTCTAGAAATCCACACCCAGAGCACAGACACAAGGTGCACGGGGTGCTGGATATTAGAGAAACGGAAAAGCAAAACCTGCAGGCAGGTCCCTGCAACCTGCACCCCTGAGACAAAAGAAAAGCGAGTGCTTTTTGCAAATCTTAAAGAGACAGGGATACCACAGCTGGATGAAGTCATCCTGGCACACTTAGCCAGCAGCTGGGAACCCCGGGGAACTTTAGGTACCCTAACCCCCTGGGTGGCAGCACAGCTCTGAAGCCCCTCACGGCAGTAAGCAGCTTGCCAGTCGTTCCCCCAACTGGCACGGACCCCGACACACCGGGCCAGTAGTGGGAGAATCTCAGCATGCTCCAGGGGCAGCAGCGCCAGAGGGGACTGGGAGCAGCCCCCGTGCGCCAGGGGCGCCAGAGGGGACCAGGACTGGCCCGTGCAAGCCTGCCACGGCGGTGACCGAGCCACCGGGGAGCAGCCCGTGCATGCCAGAGGCCCTGGCACCAGAGGGGCCCGGGAGAGGTCTGTGCGAGCCTGTGGCGGTGGCAACAGAGCGGCCCAGGAGCAGCCTGCGTGCGTTGGCGACTGAGTGGCCCAGTAGTGGCACGCGTATATCAGAGGCGGTGGCAACAGGGGCACGGGAGAGGCCTGCGCGCACCTGCAGAGGTGCCAGAGGGAGCAGCCGTGCCCCCAGCAGCTGACGGGAATCCCAGCCTGAAGCACAGCCACCTGGGCCAGACCCAAAGGCTGCTGCCGGTACACAGCTGCCTGGCAGGGGTGCCGCTATCGCGGAGGAGTGCACCTCGCGTGCCTGCCACTCCCCGCAGGGCTCTGCGCTTCTCTGACGGAGACCCCGCTCACAGCAGCTTAGGGGATTAACCCGGTGGCTGCTCCAGGAGTGCGGATAACTGACACAGGCAGCGGAGAAGGGCAAGGCATCCAGGAGGCAGAAAAGGACTTTGTTCTCCCAGCTGACACACCCACAACCTGCCTACAGCCACCACTATCACCATGAAAAGGCAGAAAAATTTAATACAGTCCAAACTAGTCCAGACAACCCCTGAGAGAGGATCTGCAGAGACAGACGTAACCAGTCTCCCTGAAAAAGAATTCAAAATAAAAATCATAAACATGCTGACAGAGCTGCAGAAAAATATGCAAGAGCTAAAGGAGCAAGTAGAGAGGGAGACTACAGAAATAAAACAATCTCTGGAAGGACTTAAAAGCAGAATGGACAGGATGCAAGAGGCCATTAATGGACTAGAAACCAGAGAACAGGAATACATAGAAGCTGATGCAGAGAGAGATAAAAGGATCTCCAGCAATGAAACAATATAAATAGAACTGTGACCAATCCAAAAAGAATAATACCCGCATTATAGGGATACCAGTAGAAGAAGAGAGAGAAAAAGGGATAGAAAGTGTATTTGAAGAAATAATTGCTGAGAACTTCCCCAAACTGGGGGAGGAAATAGTTGCTCAGGCCACGGAAGCACACAGAACTCCCGAGAGATGGGACCCAAAGAGGACAACACCAAGACACATAATAATTAAAATGGCAAAGATCAAGGACAAGGACAGAGTATTAAAGGCAGCCAGAGAGAGAAAAAAGGTCACCTACAAAGGAAAACCCATCAGGCTATCATCAGATGTCTCAACAGAAACCTTACAGGCCAGAAGAGAATGGCATGATATATTTAATGCAATGAAACAGAAGGGCCTTGAACCAAGGATACTGTATCCAGCACGATTATCATTTAAATATGAAGGAGGGATTAAACAATTCCCAGACAAGCAAAAGTTGAGGGAATTTGCCTCCCACAAACCACCTCTGCAGAGTATTTTAGAGGGACTGCTCTACATGGGAGCACTCGTAGAAAGAGCATAGAACTAAACACCCAAAATATGAAGAATGGAGGAGGAGGAATAAGAAGGGAGAGAAATAAAGAATCATCAGACTTTGTTTATAATAACTGAATAAGCAAGTTAAGTTAGACATTAAGGTAGTAAAGAAGCTAACCTTGAACCTTTGATAACCACAAACTTAAAGCCTGCAATGGCAGTAAGTACATATCTTTCAATAATCACCCTAAATGTAAATGCACTGAATGCATCAATCAAAAGACACAGAGTAATAGAATGGATAAAAAAGCAAGACCCATCTATATGCTGCTTACAAGAGACTGACCTCAAACCCAAAGAGATGCACAGATTAAAAGTCAAAAAAAGGAGGTGTTGCAGTACTAGTATCAGACAAAAGAGACCTCAAAACAAAGAAAGTAATGAGATAAAGAAGGACATTACATAATGATAAAGGGCTCAGTCCAACAAGTGGATATAACCATTGTAAACTTATATGCACCCAACACAGGAGCGCCAATATATGTGAAAGAAATACTAACAGAATTAAAGGAGGAAATAGAATGCAATGCATTCATTTTGGGAGACTTCAACACACCATTCACTCCAAAGGACAGATCCACCAGGCAGAAAATAAGTAAGGACACAGAGGCACTGAACAACACACTAGAACAGATGGACCTAATAGACATCTATAGAACTCTACATCCAAAAGCAACAGGATACACATTCTTCTCAAGTGCACATGGAACATTCTCCAGAATAGACCACATACTAGGCCACAAAAAGAGCCTCAGTAAATTCCAAAAGATTGACATCCTACCAACCAACTTTTCAGACCCAAAGGTATAAAACTAGAAATAAAGTGTACAAAGAAAACAAAAAGGCTCACAAAAACATGGAGGCTTAACAACATGCTCCTAAATAATCAATGGATCAACGACCAAATTAAAATGGAGGTCCAGCAATATATGGAAACTAATGACAACAACAACACAAAGCCCCAACTTCTGTGGGACGCAGCGAAAGCAGTCTTAAGAGGAAAGTATATAGCAATCCAGGCATATTGAAAGAAGGAAGAACAATTCCAAATGAATAATCTAATGTCACAATTTTCGAAATTGGAAAAAGAAGAACAAATGAGGCCTGGTCAGCAGAAGGAGGGCCATAGTAAAGATCAGAGAAGAAATAAATAAAATTGAGAAGAATAAAACAATAGAAAAAAATCAATGAAACCAAGAGCTGGTTCTTCACGAAAATAAAAAAAATAGATAAGCCCATAGCCAAACTCATTAAGAGAAAAAGAGAGTCAACACACATCAACAGAATCAGAAACGAGAAAGGAAAAAGCACGACAGAACCCACAGAAATACAAAGAATTATTAGAGAATACTATGAAAACCTATATGCTAACAAGCTGGAAAACATAGGGGAAATGGACAACATCCTAGAAAAATACAACCTTCCAAGACTGACCCAGAAAGAAACATAAAATCTAAACAGACCATTTACCAGCAATGAAATTGAAGCGGTAATCAAAAAACAACCCCAGAATAAAACCCCTGTGCCAGATGGATTTACCTCAGAATTTTATCAGACATACAGAGAAGACATAATACCCATTCTCCTTAAAGTTTTCCAAAAAATAGAACAGGACGGAATACTCCCAAACTCATTCTATGAAGCCAACATCACCCATATACCAAAACCAGGCAAAGACCACTCCAAAAAAGAAAATTACAGACCAATATCCCTGATGAATATAGATGCAAAAATACTCAATAAAATGTAAGCAAACCGAATTCAAAAATACATCAAAAGAATCATACACCATGACTAAGTGGGATTCATCCCAGGGATGCAAGGATGGTACAACATTCGAAAATCCATCAACATCATCCACCACATAAATAAAAAGAAGGACAAAAACCACACGATCATCTCCATAGATGCTGAAAAAGCATTCGACAAAATTTAACATCTATTCATGATAAAAACTCTCAACAAAATGGGTATAGAGGACAAGTACCTCAACATAATAAAGGCCATGTATGATAAACCAACAGCCAACATCATACTGAACAGCAAGAGGCTGAAAGCTTTTCCTCTGAGATCAGGAACAAGAGAGGAATGCGCACTCTCCCCACTGTTATTTAACATAGTACTGGAGGTCCTAGCCACAGCAATTAGACAAAACAAAGAAGTACAAGGCATCCAGATTGGTAAAGAAGACAAACTGTCACTATTTGCAGATGACGTGATATTGTACATAAATAACCCTAAGGACTCCACTCCAAAACTACTAGAACTCATATCAGAATTCAGCAAAGTTGCAGGATACAAAATTAACACACAGAAATCTGTGGCTTTTCTGTACACTAACAATGAACTAATAGGAAGAGAAATCAGGAAAAGAATTCCATTCACAACTGCATCAAAAAGAATAAAATACCTAGGAATAAACCTAACCAAGGAAGTGAAAGACCTATACCCTGAAAACTATGAGAGACTCTTAAGAGAAATTAAAGAGGACACTAACAAGTGGAAAGTCATCCCATGCTCGTGGCTAGGAAGAATTAATATCGTCAAAATGGCCATCCTGCCCAAAGCAATATGCAGATTCGATGCAATCCCTATCAAATTACCAATAGCATTCTTCAATGAACTGGAACAAATAGTTCAAAAATTCATATGGAACCACCAAAGACCCCGAATAGTCAAAGCAATCCTGAGAAGGAAGAATAAAGTGGGGGGGATCTCGCTCCCCAACTTCAAGCTCTACTACAAAGCCACAGTAATTAAGACAATTTAGTACTGTCACAAGAACAGAGCCACAGAACAGTGGAACAGAATAGAGACTTCAAACATTAACCCAAACACATATGGTATATTAATATACCATAAGGGGCCATGGACATTCAATGGGGAAATGCCAGTCTCTTCAATAGATGGTGCTGGCAAAACTGGACAGCTACACGTAAGAGAATGAAACTGGACCAATGTCTAACCCCATACACAAAAGTAAATCCGAAATGGATCAGAGACCTGAATATAAGTCATGAAACCATGAATCTGTTAGAAGAAAACATAAGGAAAAATCTCTTGGACATAAACATGAGTGACTTCTTCATGAACGTATCTCTCCGGGCAAGGGAAACAAAGGCAAAAATGAACTGGTGGGACTATATTAAGCTGAAAAGCTTCTGTACAGCAAAGGACACTATCAATAGAACAAAAAGGTATCCTACAGTATGGTAGAATATATTCATAAATGACAGATCCGATAAAGGGTTGATATCCAAAATATATAAAGAGCTCACGCACCTCAACAACAACAAAAAAATAATCCAATCAATAATGGGCGGAGGAGCTGAATAGACAGTTCTCTATGGAAGAAATTCAGATGGCCAACAGACACATTAGCAGATGCTCCACATCGCTTGTCATCAGAGAAATGCAAACTAAAGCCACAGTGAGATAGCACCTCACACCAGTAAGGATCGCCACCATCCAAAAGACAAACAAAAACAAATGTTGGCGAGGTTTTTGAGAAAGGGAAACCCTCCTACACTGCTGGTGGAAATGTAAACTAGTTCATACATTGTGGATACCCGTATGGACGTTCCTCAAAATGCTTAAAATAGGAATACCATTTGGACCTGGAATTCCACTTCTAGGAATTTATCCTAGGAATGCAGCACTCAAGTTTGAAAAACACAGATGCACCCCTATGTTTATCGCAGCTCTATTTGCAATAGCCAAGAAATGGAAGCAACCTAAGTGTCCATCAGTAGATGAATGGATAAAGATTTGGTGAATATACATAATGGAATATTATTCAGCCATAAGAAGAAAAGAAATCCTACCATTTGCAACAACATGGATGGATCTAGAGGGTATTACGCTCAGTGAAATAAGCCAGGCGGAGAAAGACAAGTATCAAATGATTTCACTCATATGTGGAGTATAAGAGCAACTAAAAACTGAAGGAACAAAACAGCAGTAGAATCACAGAGCCCAAGAATGGACTAACAGTTACCAAAGGGAAAGGGACTGGGGAGGATGGGTGGGAAGGGAGGGATAAGGGCAGGGAAAAGAAAGGGGGCATTACAATTAGCATGTGTAATGTGGTGGTTGGGCTCTACAACACAGAGAAGAAAAGTAGTGATTCTACAGCATCTTACTACGCTGATGGACAGTGACTGTGAAGTGGTAGGTGGGGGGGACTTGCTCAAGGGGGGATCCTAGTAAATATAATGTTCTTCATGTAATTGTAGATTAATGATACCAAAAAAAATCCAATGTATATACCTTAATTAAAATATAGTGCTAAAAATGCTGACCATCATCTGAGCTTCCTGCTAGTTGTGAATTTTTTCTGGTGGAAGGTCTTGTGTCGATGTTGATGGCTGTTGACTGATGAGGGTGGTAGTTCCTAAGGCTGGTTGGCTGTGGTAATTTCTTAAAATAACACAGCAGTGAAGTTTGCCCCATGAGTTGACTCTTACACAAATGATTTCTTTGTAGCATGTGATGCTGGTGGATAGGATTTTACCTGCAGTTGAACTTTCAGATTTAGAGTCTATCCTTTCACACCCTGCAGCTGCTTTATCAACTAGGTTTATATAATACTGCGTATCCTTTGTTGTCATTTTAACAGTCTTCACCGCATCTCAAGATTCCAAGAGTAGATTCTATCTCAAGAAACTTTCTTTGCTCATTCAGAATAATCAACTCCTCTTTCCTTCAAATTTTATCATGAGATTCAGTGATTCAGTCCTATCTTCAGGTTCTAGTTCCAGTTCTCTTGCTGTTTCCACCACATGTGCAGTGACCTCTTCCACTGAGGTCTTGAACCCCTCAGTCACCCGTGACAGTTGGGCTTACTTTCTTACAAGCTCTTGTTCATGTTGCTCTTTTGACCTCTTCCCATGACTCATGAATGATGGCATCTGGAATGGTGAATCCTTTCTAGAACGTTTCCAAATGACTGTCCAGATGCATCAGAGGAATCACTATCTGTAGCAGCTATAGCCTTACGTAGGATATTTATTAAATAGTAAGACTTGAATGTGGAAATGACTCCTTAATCCCTAGGCTGCAGGATGGCTGCTGTGTTAGTGGGCATGAAAACAACGTAAAGCTCATTGTGTGTCTCCATCGGAGCTCTTGGGTAAGCAAGTGCCTTGTCAGTGAGCAATGATATTCTGAAAAGAATCTTTATTTCCTGAGCAGCAGGTCTCAACAGTGGGCTTAAACTATTTAGTGAACCATATTGTAAATAGATGTGCTGTCATCCAGACTTCGTTGGTCCATTAACAGAGCACAGGCAGAGTAGAATTAGCATAATTCTTAAGGGTTTTCATATTTTCAGAATAGTAAATAAGTACTGGCTTCAAAAAAGGTCACCTGCTGCATCAGCCTAGTTAGACAGTACTTTGAAACTTTGAAGCCACACATTGAGTTCTCCTCTCTAGCTGTGAAAATCCTAGATTGCATTTTCTTCCAATAGAAGAAAGCTGTTTCCTCTACTAAATATCTGTTGTTCAGTGTAGCCACCTTCATTAATTTTCTTAACTAGATCTCCTGGATGACTTGCTGCAGCTTCTACGTCAGCACTTGATGCTTCACCTTGCCCTTTTATGTTGTAGAGATGCCTTTTTTCCACAAACTTCATGAACCAACCTCTGCTAAGTTGCAGACTTCTTCTGTGACTTCCTCACCTCCCTCAGCCTTCACAGAATTGAATAGAGTCAGGGCCTTGCTCTGGATTGGGCTTTGATCGAAGGGAATGTTGTGACTGGTTTGATCTTCTATGCAGACAGCTAAAACTTTCTCCATAACACAATAAGGCTGTTTTATTTCTTATCATTTATATGTTCACTGGAGTAGCCCTTCTAATTTCCTTCAAGAACTTTGCACGTATAACTTGGCTGACTGGCACATGAGGCTTCCCTCTCTGCCTGTCTTGGCTTTACACATACATGCCTTCCTCACTAAGCTTAAACATTTTTAGAAAGTTGTTGATCTGAGGTGACAAGACATGCGACTCTTCCTTTCACTTGAGCATTTTGAAGCCATTGTAGGGTTATTAGTCAGCCTAATTTCAATATTGTGCTCGGAATAGGGAGGACAGGGAGAGAGACAGGGGCTCAATCTGTTGATTGAGCAGTCAGAACACACAGATATATTGAGTAAGTTCACCATCTTTAAGGGTGTGGTTTGTTCTGCCCCAAGACAATTACAATAATAATATATGAAGGTCACTGATCACAGACACCATGACATATATAATAATATTGAAAAATTTTGAAATATTGCAAGAATTAACAACAAGTGATACAGACACAGGAAGTGAGCAAAATGGTGCTGATAGACTTGATTAGTGCAGGTTTGCTACAAACCTTCAATTTGTATAAAATGCATTATCTATGAAGCCAATAAAGTGAAGTGCAATAGGAGGAGGTATGTCTGTTAGGAGATCAGTTTACTATATGATAAAGATATAATTTGATTAGTTTAAATAATTGGTCTATATCAGCAAGTGTAAATGACACATATCAGTACTTGTTTTGATTAGGGAGAAAGCTTTAGATTAATGATTGCCAGAGTTGGATTTCACACACCAGTAAAAAATAACAATGCCCCATTAATGGGGGAGAGGAGCTGGCATGGGGTTGTCAAATAAAGACAATTAAAAACCAATAAATGGCCACTTACTGTCATTTTATAAGAAGAAAAACACTGTAACACCAAAGGAGCTGGAATTGCATAATCTCACAATAAAGGGTAGTTCTTCCCAAGAAAATACAGATTTTAACTTAAAAATGACAATTTTATTAAGGATTAGTGGAAACTTAGTTATGGACTGGTATTTAAGAGGCTTTGGTTTATAATAAGGGTCTTCATGTTATAGCCTGTAGGCCAAACCTGCTCACAGAATTTGTGTACTCCCCACAAGCTAAGAATGGTGTTTACCTTTTTAAATGAGTGAAAGTAATCAGAAAGAATATTTGTGTCATGAAAATTATATGAAATTCAAACTGTAGTGTCCATAAATAAAGTTATGTGGGAACACGGCCATGCTTATTTATTTATGTACTGTCTATGGCTGCTTTCCCTCTACAAAGGTATAGTTGAATAGTGACAGAGTCCATATGACCTTGCAAACCTGAAATGTTTACTATCTGGCCCTTTACAGAGAAAAGTTTACTGGTACCTGGTTTAGACAACAGAATAAATTGTAAGAGCTAACGGACTGCTGCCAAGTAATAAGAGCCGGTGTAATGTTTATTCAGAAGCAGGCCCTGTTTTATGTGCTCTGCCTTATTATTAATCAATCATAACAATGTTATGAGGTAGGTACTGCTCCTTTTATTTTACTGATATGTAAACTGAGACTTAGAATAAGTAACGTGCCCAAGGTCACACAGCTGTTAAGTAGCAGAGGCAGGGTTCAAGTCCAGCTTAGTGTGCTCCACAGTCTGTGTTCCTTCCTACTGTACTAAACTGTCTGAAAAAAGAAACAAAGGATACTTCAGGACACTGAATACTTTCTTCACATTTACCTTAATTATTTTAGGAAAAGAGGGAAGTAGCCTTGTTCTATAGTTACTTAACTTGTTATCATTGAGTAATCAAATGAAGTCAGTGTTAATTACCTCATGGTACATGACCTTTGCTTTTCTGCTCCACTCTGGATTTTTCCCAGAGATTTGTTGATTGAGATGATCTTACTGATATCCTTCTTACTGAAGTTTTGAGCAGATCTGTTTTTCTGGACCATATGTTGACTTCATTTTTGGTGTAATTACAATAATAAATTTAGCACTATTAATTAAAGAGCATAAGGGATAACTTCTCAAGTCATTGACTTAATTTACACTTTAAATTTTCATTGATGTATACAGATATGTTTTAATGAATAATTTAATAGCTATTCTTTTTTTAAATTTAGAGTAAATATGGCTCCATGTGCCAAAATTTGAAAAAAAATTAAATTACCAGTAGTTGGATATTTAGATGAATCTGTTCTAGAGGAAATCACTATTTTCCTTTTAGAGAAGGTTTTGTGGGGAAGAAGTAAGGTTATAAAAATTGCTTGAATGAAGGAAGGACTGGTAGTAAATGACTGAACTATAATTCGTGTGACCAATTCTCATTTCACAAAAATATGTTGTGTTTAAAATCAGCTTTTACACATTATATATTACAGTATGAAATGCTGATTTAAATAAATAGAGGTTTGGTGCTTTTATTCTATCTAAATTAAACATATCACCTGTTTTTAAAGTGATGGTAACTAATGTTAGTTAGTTTTGTGATCTTCTGAAGCTTAGAAACCTACGATTCCTGACACTGATTTTAATGGGTTTAAGACCATAGAGAATATAGGAATGACACTTAAGGTTCTTTTTCAAATCTGTTTACCCAATGATTTTACCTTATTAAAGATGGAATCCCAAAGAGGGAACTAAGTGCTTTTGGCTGGGGTGAGTAGGGTGGTTGGAGGTGGGGTTAGTTGAAGGGCAGGGCAGTGTAAAAGTTAATTTTTGACTTGTGGTTCACTTTTTTCTTTATATTTAGGAAGTTGCTTTTTTCCATTTTGGACAGGTGATCGTAGGCTAGAAATACAATGCAGATAAAATTGCCAGTTCCTCTATATTATAGGGAATTGAATTTGTCCAAGTGTTGCCTTGCTTCTGAATTTTTGCAGGTGTGTGGTGTCTGCTATGTTGCTCTTCCTGATAGAGTTACAGTGTTTGTAGAATTACAGTGTTTGTAGTTTTTCTTTCTCTTCCCCATTCCATCATTATTTGACACTGATATTTTAGAAAACTGTCACTTTACAAGAATTAGCTGGAATTGAAATCTAAAACTTGATTCTTCCCTGTTTGAGGTGGCATGTTATAGTCCTTGACAGCTACTGCCACCCTTTTTCCTTGTGACAGATGGCTTTCCCTCCCCGTTGTAATCCACTGCTGAGTTTTTCAAAGAATGAATACCATGTGTTCCCCATTTTGGCTATAATTGTCTTCTGCCCACTCATTGGCTTCAGAGGAACTTGAAATTGGATGTACATGCTGCTGGCACTTATGGCAGGAAGTGGGTACAACTGTGACTCTTTTTTGCCAAGTGTTCATTTATTAGAAGAATTGTGTTTTCCTAAAATTAAACTTTATTTCTGTGTCATACCAAGAGTAAAATGAGTTTTATTATTTTTTAAGAACATGCTTTTCACTTCTTGATGTTGTATAGTAAATATTTTCTAGAAGCATGTTTATTATAAAATAGATTTTTTATCTGTATTTCACATACTCTAAGATTTGTAGTGTGTTAGCAGTCTGTATAAGATATTGAATGGAAAGATCTAAATTTATTGAAAAAAAATATAATCATAAAAGTGATTTATATTACAGAGTCTCCAAAAACAATTCAAATTGTGATGTATGATTTTGAACTTATGTTTGAATATGCTTTGTGGTACATATGGACAGTAGTATTTGTCCATTTAAACATTTTTGCTCAGTATCTCCCTTGTCCATTGGTGGATATAAACACTTCATTGTAGGCACTGAACAAAATTATTAAGTCTAAATCTGAGCCATTAATTCTATAAAAATTCTATTCATATTTGGAGGTGTCTTGCTGTGGGGAAGTTGGGGTTTCTATGGCCAGCATCCTCACTGAACTTAAACCACCTGATGATATAACTGGCCTGTTGCTAGGTCACAGCTTCCACACGTTTAGGCAATAAGCTGTTATTGCGCTATACAGAGAGCTTGGTCCAGTGCTCTGGACAGAGGCAGAGACTCTAGTGCTCGACCTACTGCTGGGAGAACAAGCCAGGTAATAAACGCTTTCACCCCAAAAAATGTTTTGCTGTCAATTTCTTCGGTCACATTGAATCCATAGCGAACTTGCCTGAGGCTGAAACCCATTGGCAAGACACTTGGTGTGGCGAGCATGGTTCATTGTTGACCAAGGAAAAAGACAGGCTGCCCTTATGGGAGGGATGCTTCAGTGGACTGCCCCTGTGAATGGGGAGACAGTGGATTGTCCCCCAATGGGTATGTGGTCTGAGGTGGCTTGCCTCCTAGAGGGCTGGAGGCAAATGGAGGTGTTACCTGGGACAGTAGGGGTAGCCCTTGGTATAGTAAGTAGATCTGTTGAGAGACAGAGTGCCTGTGAGGCAGTGGGGACTGTGGGTTAGCTGCTTCTCACAGTATGAAGAAGTCTACAGAAGAGAAGGACGTGCTCCTGAAAAAGACCCAAGAAATGGCGGCACGAGAACACGAGCTGCAAACTTCTGTGGTTTCCCTGAAGAAGGAGATGGCATTGATGCTAGAGGATGCAGCACAAGAACTCCAAGAGCAAGGTGCCATTGGAGAGGTAAAAGATTACTTACAGAATGAGATGGCAGCACTGCCAGGTGCTCTTAAGGAGCAAAAGGCCATTAAGGAAAAAGACAACCTGCTGAGAGAAGCACAGGCCTAGGTGGCACAAGAACGCCAGCTATGAGGCATTGAGGTGAAGGTAAGAGAGCTGCTGAAGATTGAACTGGCAATGCTGTGAGGCACTGTAGAAAAGGTAAAGGTTGTAGAGGCACTCGGGGCGGGGGAGGGGGGAAAGGTGCCATCAGCCCCGGAAATGGAGGAGCAGGGGAAGGATGAAGGCCTGGTGCCGGAGGCCACATGTTGAAATAGCTATCCATTGGTATCCAGTGAACATACAAGGTGTCCTGGCTCTGGTGGACACAGGGGCTGAATGTTCACAGATTCATGGTAACCCTGAGCAGTTCCCTGGGACCCCCACTATCATAGATGGATACAGGGGTAAGGCTATCACAGTGAACAAGCCCAAATCCCTTTGGGAATAGGGCATCTACCCCTAAAAGTATATACTATGTATTTGTCTCCTATCCCTGAGTATATTTTGGGGATTGATATCCTGCAGGGTCTGTGGCTGCAGACAGCTACAGGTGAGTTCAGACTGAGAGTATGTGTGGTGAAGGCAGTTCTGAGGAGACATGCTAAGCACCCACCCATAGCTTTGCCTGTGCCTGGGCAGGTGACTAATACCAAACAATACAAACAGCCTGGAGGGCATAAAGAGATTAGAGAAACTCTCCAGGAACTGGAAAGGTGGGTATTATAAAGCCCACCCATAGTCCTTTCAGTTCTCCAGTGTGGCCAGTAAAAAAGCTAGATGGCTCCTGGCATATGACTGTGGATTACAGAGAATTGAATAAAGGCATACCCCCTATCCATGCTGCTGTCTATTGCAGGTCTGATGGATATTACCAGCTTCGAACTAGGAACATACCATTATGTGGTAGATCTTGCTAATGCCTTCTTTTCCATTGACATTGAGCAGGAAAGTCAGGAACAGTTTGCCTTCACGTGGGAATCATGGCAATGAACTTTCACCATCCTTCCGCAGGGATACCACAACAGCCCCACCATCTGTCACGGACTGGTAGCCCAGGACTTGGCTACATGGGAGAAACCGCCAATGGTGTGGCTGTACCATTATATTGATGATGTCATGCTCAACATCTGATTCTCTTTCAGATCTAGAAGGCGCAGCACCTAGACTGCTGCAACATTATTAGGAAAAAGGATGGGCTATGAACAGTACCAAGTTTCAGGGCCCTGGTTTTTCTGTCAGATTCTTGGGGGTCGTCTGGTTGGGTAAGACCAAAGTTATACCAGAAGCAGTTATAGATAAAGTCCAGGCCTTTCCTATCTCTACAACTGTAGCATTGCTACAGGAGTTTCTGGGTCTTCTAGGCTACTGGAGAGTGTTTATCCCGCACTTGGCACAAATTCTGAAGCCCTTATACCAGTTGGTATGAAAGGGTGTCAGGTGGGACTGGGATGAGACATGTGCATCTGTCTTTACTACAGCGAAATGGTCAGTCAAGGCCATGCAGGCCTTGAGTGTGATAGACCCGTCAAGTCCCTGTGAACTGGATGTTCATGTGACTGAAGACAGTTATGGCTGGGTTCTCTGGCAGCAGCTTGAGTGAACTTGCCAACTTTTTGGATTCTAGTCGCAACTCTGGAAAGGGGCAGAGGTACAGTATACTTTGATAGAAAAACAACTGGCTGCTGTGTGTCACACCTTCCTGGCTACAGAACCCATCACTGGAATCCCCCAATAAAGGTAGGGTACGAGACTGGACTGAAAAGCCATGAAGTGGTGTGGCACAAATGCTCATACTGGACAAGTGGGGTGCTTACGTACAGCAGCATAGTGCCCTCTCTAGTAGCCCCTTGAGAGAAGAACTCCCAACACTTATTGGGGCCAGTGAAATATACTAGTGAAAAGCAGGAAGAACTTGCTTTTGAGCCATTAGTAGCAGAGAGTCCCTATCGGGAGGGGAGAACCACTATACCTGAAGGTGCAACGTACACAGACAGCTCCAGCCACGGGCAGCTGCCAAAATGGAGGGCCATAGTTTTCCATCCTAAGACCAAGACAATATGGATGGAAGATGGTGAGGGGTAGAGCAGCTAATGGGCAGAGTTGTGGGCTGTGTGGCTTGTGATCAGCTCAGAGCCCTCCCCTATAGTTGTCTGCACTGACAGCTGGGCCGTCTATTGGGGCTTGACCCTGTGGCTACCAACCTGTTACCATGCCAACTGGCTTGTTGGTCACTGACCCCTTTGGGGGCAAGAATTGTGGCAAGACTTACAGGCCTGTGGTCAGTCTAAAATAATTAACAGTATACCTACCGTGTGGCAGGTCATTTGCCACTGGCATACCCAGGAAATGATGAAACAGACAAATTTGCCCAGATATGTTGGTTAGAAGGAATACCTACTTCTGATGTAGCCCAATTGTTACATCAGCATTTGTTACATGTGGGGCAAAAGACAATGTGGGCTATAGCCCGTCGGTGGGGCTTGCCTTTGACCTTTGAAGAAGTTAGTAGAGCCTGGCAGGAGTGTGTCTTGTGCCCCTAAAGGGACTCACACAGAGTTCCACAGCAACATGGGCAATAGCTAAGGGGCCAGTACCCCTCGTCAGGTGGCAGATAGACTATATTGGACCTCTACCTGTGTCAGAAGGATATCAGTATGCTGTAACTTGTGTGGACACAGCTACTGGACTTCTGGTTGCTTTTCCTACCTGTTGTGCAGACCAGCAGACGACCAAAAGAGGCCTGGAGTGTCTGCTGCCTATGGCCGACCACAGGTAATTGAGAGTGATCAGGGCACCCATTTTACTGGACATACACTGCAAGAATGGGTGCAACAGCTGGGAATCAAATGGAAGTTTCATGTGCTGTACAATCCTACTGCAGCAGGCATGATAGAGAGGTACAATGGCTTGTTAAAATCCGGACTAAAGTCAGATATCAATAGTCTGTGGAGATGGTCAGTCCGCTTATGGACTGTGCTACGGTGTTTGAATGAGAGACCATGAAAGGAATCCCTGAGCCCCGTATACCTGTTAACACATATGGCTGCCTCCCCCATACAACTGCAAGTACAAACCAAGGAAGAATCACTGAAGCCGAGGTTTGGCCACCAGAATAATATCTTGCTGCCAGCACCAATTGCATTGAACCCCAGAGACTCCATTGAGTGGACATGGCCTTGGACCTTTCGACACATGAACCAACGATGGCTGGCTCTCCTGGCACCTTGGGGACAAGGCCTGGAAGCTAGCCTCCTTTGAATTACTGGAATAACAGCAGAGTGGCCCCCAAAGGTCACAGTAGTATATCCTGAACGGCCAGAAGGTAGGAGCATCTTACCGGGGAGTTTTGTTTTATCATTATGGCCAGTGCTTGCACCTTCAGTTCCACTATATATAGACCCTTCAGTAACCCCCATGGGGAAAGGAGTAAAAGTGTGGTATACTAGACCTGGAAGGGACTCCCTTCCTGCTACAGTCCTATCACAGGACCACTCTCTTGCATGCATCCTACCTGATGGACAAGATTTGCCTATGTTGGTGTCATTAAAACATGTTTATCACCCCTAAAGTCTTTGTGGATTGGAAACTTCCTCTGGCATGAGGATTATTATAATTTTTGTTAACTGTATCAAAATCTTGTTGCATCTTAGTTTTTGTTATTATCTCTAAGTTGTTGTTTTCCTATGTTGCTGTTGTGGAATCTGGTTTCAGTGCTCCAGATTTCTTGCACAGGGACCATTGAAAGTGTGTTGATTGTAAGGTGAGAATCCTGCAGGGGTGGAGTGTGGGGAAGTTGAAGTTCCTATGGCCAACATTCTCATTGAACTTAATCCACGTCATGATGTAACTGGCCTGCTGCTAGACTACTGCTTCCAAATGTTTAGGCAATAAGCTATTATTGCAGTATATAGAGAGCTGGCCGAGTGCTCTGGGTGGAGGCAGAGACACTAGTGCTTGACCTACCCCTGGGAGAACAAGCCTGGTAATAAACCCTTTCACCCCAAAGAACATTTTGAACATTGAATCCATAGCAAACTTGTTTGGGGCTGAAACCCACTGGCAAGACAGCAAGACAGGGGGACTTGATAATGTGGGTGAATGTTGAAACCATAGTGTTTTTCATGTGAAACTTCTGTAAGATTATGTATCAATGATACTTTAATAAAAAAAAAATTACATGGAGGGTTTGTTAAAACACTCAATGTTGGGGCCCCCCACTGGCAGTTTCTGTTTGAGTAGGCCTCACAGTGTGGATATGGGGTTGGGTGGTCGGGGCGTCCAGTAGTTTGTATTTTTTTTTTAATTTTGTTATCATTAATCTACAATTACATGAAGAACATTATGTTTACTAGTAGTTTGTATTTTTAACAATTTCCCAGGTGATTCTTTTGCTGCTGGTCTGGGCATGAGACTTGAAGAAACCCTAGTCAACCAAGTGAGAAACCTAGAAATTAGCCTTCAATTTATTTTCTCTATATGCAGAAAACTTTAATAAACATAAACCCATATATCCATCACCAAGAACAACCATATGTTAATGGTGTGTGGAAAAACATTCATTATGAATTAATACTCTCTTTTTGGTTATGATAGGCTAGTATATCTTATTTTACTCACTTGATGTGTACAAGAAGTAAATTAGGGGAACTTGTTTGGGCTTGAGATCAGTGTTCTTTAGGTTAAACTGCTAAAAGCTTCAAGAGGCAACTGTGTTCTATTGTTTGATCAGTCTTTTAGGCAAGAAAGTGAAATAAGGAGAGAAAAAAAGTACAGTCTAGGTTATTTGCTCAATCTGATAAAAATATTATAAAGTATGTGGGTTAAGTTAGGGTTCCTATGGCCAGGATCCTCACCTCAACCTAAACTACTTGATGATTTAACTGGCCTCCTGCTAGGCTACTGCTTCCATACCGGTAGGCAATTAGCTATTATTTACTGAGTCTCTATATAAAGAGCTCTGCCCAGTACTTTGGGCAGAGGCACAGACAAATGAGGATTGCATGTCTGTTAGGTGCAGACATAATTCTAGTGCTCGACCTATGGCAGAGAGAACAAGCCAGATAATAAACCCTTTCACCTCAAGAACATTCTATTATTATTCCTCGGTCTCCCTGAATCCATAGTGAACTTGACTGGGGCTGAAACCCATCGGCAAGACAAAGTATTATGTATATTTAAAAATGAAATTGTCAGATGCAATCATTTAATTCTGTGTTTTTCTATTTAGCCTGTTTGTTTATGTGAATAGTTCACAGAATTAACAAGCTGACTTTATTTGTGTGCCTGGAAACCTGAGAGGAGGAATGGTAAGCTGCCTGTGTGGTAGTATAAAAAATATGTGACAGTGTTGTGAAAGCAAAGGAACTCAGAACCTAAAGGGGTGACTACTGTTTATTCAGTTCTGAAACAACTTGTTCTCCCTAAATATAACTGACATTCTGCAGAAACATATGAGTCAAAAGGAAAAAAGTACTGATGGGTAGTATTCATTGAACAAACACCAAATTCGTAATTGGTGCTATCACCTTGATATTGGAACAGTTAATGTAGTTTTGATTATTCTGGCCTAACTTTTCATAATACTTTAAATAGATGCTTCATTTTGGTAGAGCTCTCCCCTGCCAAGTTAATTCTGTGAGGTAGAAATGATGCTGTTTTTATATTCTCATGAAGGACATTATTAATCACCTCTATGTATTTTTTCATCTTGAAGCTATTACCAGGATTCCCTGAACTTGTTTCTGTGAATTTTCCTCACTAGTCTTGAAGTGGGGTTTATACCTGGCTTAGAAAGTATGGACTTACTGTCTGATAAAAATTCCTGTATGGCTTCAATTTGTCCTCCTTCCTCTCCCATTCATCCACCCATCTGTTCATTCATTCTTCATATCACTTATTACCTGTTAGTACCCTCTTGACACACTTGTTTCTGCTTGCTTTCAAGATTCCTTTGTTTGCTTTCCTTTTTGGATTATTTTTTCTTTCTTGACAATTATTTATCTTCGCTCATCAAGTAGACCTTAGGAAAATAATCCTCTCCATTTTACTTTTAGCAGCTTGTATTTGCAGCTCACATACTAAGTATATGCAGGTAGTAGAAGACAAAAGCAGAGACCTTGCAGATTACCATAGTGTTTGCTTCAGTTTTCATGGAATCTGGGAATTTGATTTGGTCTGTTCTCTCTGGATAACACTTTTTTTTTTGCAGGTAGGATGTAGTCTTTAAGCTAGCCTCAACCTTCTAGGTATTATTTGCTCATCTTCCAAGTGTTTGCAATAATTAGGACCAGCATGTCAAAGTTCCTATCTATGTTGTCTCTAGGGTCCTTGCCTTGTAGATTCAGAAAAAAAGAATAGGTCATTTTTATTTGAACTGAATTCCTTGTCTTCATGGGTAAAGATCTGAAAATTCACAAAGAAAAAATTATTTTAAATGTTGTATGCTGTAAAAATCCAGTGCTTAACTTAAACTATCACTGTTCTCAATTCATGAGGATTAGCCAAACTGAAATCTAAGGCCAATCAGTAACTGACTTCTTTCTTTGTGAGGGCTGCTCAAAGGCCAAATGATTTTCCAGCATCTGTGCACATTGTGTAGTATGATGAACATCACAGAGTAATTGCAGTTAGTTAGGAACTGCATGTTGCTTGCCCTTTAGGATTTTTGTATTTGTATATCATTTGAATGTCAATAACATTCTTGCCTCATTCCCCTTTAAAAAAAATTCACTTTGTCCCTTGACTGTTTGTGTATTTACCTGACCTTAGTGCAGTCAGAGTTCAGCATTTAGGCAAGGTGGGTGGCAGTGTTAGCTGTTTTTCTCTTGGTGTCATTATGCCATTATCTGGGGTGGAGTGCTTTGGGGGTTGCTCTATGGTTTCCTGACGAGAGAAAGGAGGTCCAGCTGCATTCACTCTCACAAGATGACCTTTGTTTCTTCATATTCTCTACTTGAACATAGCATTGTCTTATCAGTCTATCAATAAATATTTATTGAGTGCCTACTATGAATGCTCAGTACTATGTCGGGTGCTTTGAAGGATTTTTTTTAAGAAAAAGGGAATGGGGAGAAGGAGAGAGAAACAGACATGCATTTTAGGAGTTTAAAATAATGTTATCATGATATGTATACTTTGTGGTTTCAGAAAGTTTCACGAAATTTTGGAGATCAGAATTCTTTAGTATTTTGGTCTAGACCAGTTTCAAGAATTGAATTACTCATAAGCTATTTCCTTGCTGAGGGGTAACTTGTTCATGTAAGTGGAATATTATTTAATGTATAAGGATTTCCTTAAATTTGCTAATTTATATGTAGAGTTAAAAAAATCAGTATGTCCTAAAATATGTGTATTTCCTAGTTTCATGGTTTAAAAAAGTTAGTGAACAAAAGCTATTAATAATATATTAGGGGAATATTTATGGTTTGTTTGCTGTGGCCAGGTTTTTGGAAGCAGTACAGAGTCATTATAACATAGCGTTGCAGCAAAACTGTGGAGTCAGACTGCTAGGTGGTTCTGCCACATATTATCCAGGTGACCTGGGACAGGTTACTTTTCTCTTTTGTGTCTTGATTTCCTTATTTGTAAAAGAAAATTAATAATAGTACATCATGGGGGAGATGTGAGGATTGAGTGAGTTAAAATGCATAAGGCATTTAGAATAAGGACTGGAGTGTGGTAAACACTATTTAGATGTTGGCTGTTACTTTTATATTTTATGTTAATCTTTTTTGTGTGTATTGAGAGGTGAATTTCAGAATAGGAAAAAAAGTTTTTTTGATCAGGATACCCACCAAAATATTTTTAATGATTTTCTCAAATGCGTAAAATTATGCAGTTTTCATTTTTGTAATTCCTTTCTTCTTATAGTGAGCATGCATTTCTTCTGTAATAAAGATAATAAAAAATAATACTTAGTCTGAACGTTTATATAAATTGTTACACAACAGAAACTAGATTTAGTTGCTTGTAAATTAGTATTTGAGTGATATTGAAAGGGCTACAAAGATGTGGTTTTAAGTTGTTCATAATTTAGTGTAGGACACATGGTAGAAATTCAGAGGGGAAAGAGTCCTAAAGGCTCTCTCTCTCTCATCCCTCTCTCCACTTCCTTCACAGTGTCCCTGACAGATGCCATATCAACATTAAATTTGCAGTGACTGATTAGTGGTTTACTCTATTTTAAGATAATTCATTACCTTTTTTTTTTGGTAAACATTTAATTGTTAGGAAGTTTTCTTAGATTGAACTAGATCTTCTTCTGTGTAACTATTTCACATTTGTCTTAGGTTTTCAGTTTGGAGCAATATAGAATAAATGTTTCTTCCAGAATAGTAAAATCTCTAGAAAAGGACTTTATCAAATAGATTCCGAGTAGGTCACAGAACTGGTATGCCTGGAGAATTAGCTTGAGGCTTACCTTCTACAATGTTCTACACCATGCTGACGAGGAAACTCCACTATTGCTGTCACTTCACTGGATGCTAGAGGAAATAAAAGGTGGTGCTTTACTGCCATGTACGAGACAAGAATTGACCTTGTAACCACTGGGAAATCACTGCTGTTCCTGTCTTCCAGAGCTGGATTTGGCTGTCACCATCTGTACCAGGAAAAATGGAAGTAGAGCCTTTTTCCTCTTATTACTCAGTTTCATACAATCTTAATATGAACATACTTGATTGGCAGAGTCTGGGTCGTGTGCATGGGTTTAGCTACAAGGGAGTGTGGAGATTTGAGTTTTCACTCTTACTTGGGGGAGGTAGGACTCACTGGGGGTTTCCTTCACATGTAGAAAGTCTACTTAAAAGATTATGAACAAAAGCACACAAAAAGATGTTCAACATAATTTTAGGGAAATGCAAATTAAAACCACAATGAAGTACCATTTCACACCCACTAAGATGGCTATAATGAAAACAGTAGGAAATAAGTATTGATAAGGATGTAGAGAAATTAGAACCATTGTACATTGCTGGTGGGAATGTAAAATGGTTCAACTGCAATGGAAAACAGTTTGGTGGTTCGTGAAAAAGTTAAATATAGTATTACTGTATGATCCTGCAGTTTCACTCCTAGGTACATATCCAAAAGAATTGAGAACTCATACTCTAACAAGTACATGTATATACATATTTATAGCAGCATAATTCACAATAACCAGAAAGTGGAAACAATCCACATCTCCACCAGTGGATAAATGGAGAAACAATTTCTGGAATTTAAATACAACAGAATATTATTCAGACATTAAAATAAAGGAAGTTCTGATACATACTATGATGTCGATCTGCCTTCAAAACATATTAAGTGAAAGCCAGATGTAAAAGGTCATACAAAAAAATGTATGAATCTGTTTATATGAACTATCTACAATAGAAAAGGTAGAATACCAGTTGATGGTTGCCAGGGCCTGGGGGAAGGGGTGGGGAGAACTGCATAATGGGTAAGGACTTTTACTTGGGAGGGACGGAAATATTTTGGAACTAGATAAAGGTGGTGCTTGTATTGTGAATGTATTAAATGCCACTGAGTTGTTCACTTTCAAATGATTAATTTTATGTTACATGAATTTCACAAAAATAAATTAATATTTTAGAAAGTTTGTGAATAGCCATTTATAAAAACATGTTCACCACAAAGGTGATGGTGATTCTGTGATTTGTTGAGTATTTATTGTAGGCTGGAGGCTTCACATATATTGACTGTAATCCTTATAGCAGTATTATAAGATAGACATTAGGAACAAGAATCACAAAGAATTATATTAGTGGGTTAAAAAAACATCTGTAGTATAAAACACTGACTTGGAATCACTTTATCAATCAAATTAATAGTGAGTTCTTAAAATATAATCAAAGGCTGGCAGTGGGGAGCACTCTTGTTACCTTGCTCTGCTTATGTTTAGAGCATCTCAGGTCATAAACTTAGATCTGTTATATGAATGTGATACTTTGGAAATTGCCATCTTGGCACACTTGATTATGAACTTGCAGTTTTTTGAATTCTCTGTTTTATCTCCTAGTTTTCGGTATTGTAATTGAAAGATTTTATTTCCCATAGAAAAAGTATTCACAACCTTATGTATCTGAGGTTTGATATTCTTAATTTAAAGAAGTATTTTATTTTTATTTTATTTTATTTTATTTTGTTATCATTAATTTACAATTACATGTTTACTAGACACTATGTTTACTAGACTCCCCCCTTCACCAAGTCCCCTCCACAATTCCCATTACACTCACTGTCCATCAGCGTAGTAAGATGCTGTATAATCACTACTTATCTTCTCTGTGTTGTACAGCCCTCCCCATGATCCCACCCACATTATACATGCTAATAGTAATGCCCCCTTTCTTTTCCCTGCCCTTATCCCTCCCTTCCCACCCATCCTCCCCAGTCCCTTTCCCTTTGGTAACTGTTAGTCTATTCTTGGGTTCTGTGATTTTGCTGCTGTTTTGTTCCTTCAGTTTTTCTTTGTTCTTATACTCCACATATGAGTGAAATCATTTGGTACTTGTCTTTCTCCACCTGGCTTATTTCACTGAGCATAATACCCTCTAGCTCCATCCATGTTGTTGCAAATGGTAGGATTTGTTTTCTCCTTATGGCTGAATAATACTCCATTGTGTATATATACCACATCTTCTTTATCCATTCATCTACTGATGGACACTTAGGTTTCTTTCATTTCTTGGCTATTGTAAAGAGTGCTGTAATAAACATAGGGGTGCATCTGTCTTTTTCAAACTGGAGTGCTGCATTCTTAGGGTAAATTTGTAGAAGTGGAATTCCTGGGTCAAATGGTATTTCTATCTTGAGGTTTTTGAGGAACCTCCATACTGCTTTCCACAATGGTTGAACTAACTTACATTCCCACCAACAGTGTAGGAGGGTTCCCCTTTCTCTGCAACCTTGCCAACATTTGTTGTTGTTCGTCTTTTGGATGGTGGCGATCCTTACTGGTGTGAGGTGATATCTCATTGTGGTTTTAATTTGCATTTCTCTGATGACAAGTGATGTGGAGCATCTTTTCATGTGTCTGTTGGCCATCTGAATTTCTTCTTTGGAGAAGTGTCTGTTCAGCTCCTCTGCCCATTTTTTAACTGGATTATTTGCTTTTTGTTTGTTGAGGTGCATGAGCTCTTTATATATTTTGGATGTCAACCCTTTATCGGATCTGTCATTTATGAATATATTCTCCCATACTGTAGGATGCCTTTTTGTTCTATTGATGGTGTCCTTTGCTGTACAGAAGCTTTTCAGCTTGATATAGTCCCACTTGTTCATTTTTGCTTTTGTTTCCCTTGCCCGGGGAGATATGTGCATGAAGAAGTTGCTCATGTTTATGTCCAAGAGATTTTTGCCTATGTTTTTTTTCTAAGAGTTTTATAGTATCATGACTTATATTCAGGTCTTTGATCCATTTCAAATTTATTTTTTGTGTTTGGGGTTAGACAGTGATCCAGTTTCATTCTCTTACATGTAGCTGTTGAGTTTTGCCAGCACCATCTGTTGAAGAGACTGTCATTTCCCCATTGTATGTCCATGGATCCTTTATCATATATTAATTGACCACATATGTTTGGGTTAATAACTGGGGTCTCTATTCTGTTCCACTGGTCTGTAGGTCTGTTCTTGTGCCAGTACCAAATTGTCTTGATTACTGTGGCTTTGTAGTAGAGCTTCAAGTTGGGGAGTGAGATTCCCCCCACTTTATTCTTCCTTCTCAGGATTGCTTTGGCTATTCAGGGTCTTTGGTGTTTCCATGTGAATTTTTGAACTATTTGTTCCAGTTCGTTGAAGAATGCTGTTGGTAATTTGATGGGGATTGCATCAAATCTGTATATTGCTTTGGGCTGGATGGCCATTTTGACTATATTAATTCTTCCTAGTCAAGAGCATGGGATGAGTTTCCATTTGATAGTGTCCTCTTTAATTTCTCTTAAGAGTGTCTTGTAATTTTCAGGGTATAGGTCTGTCACTTCCTTGGTTAAGTTTATTCCTAGGTATTTTATTGTTTTTGATGCAATTGTGAATGGCATTAGTTTCCTGATTTCTCTATTAGTTCATTGTTAGTGTATAGGAAAGTCACAGGTTTCTGTGTATTAATTTTGTGTCCTGCAACTTTGCTGAATTCCGATATTAGTTCTAGTAGTTTCGGAGTGGAGTCTTTAGGGTTTTTATGTACAATATCCTGTCATCTGCAAATAGTGACAGTTTAATCTCTTCTTTACCAATCTGGATTCCTTGCATTTCTTTGCTTTGTCTAATTGCCGTGGCTAAGACCTCCAGTATTATGTTGAATAACAGTGGGGAGAGTGGGCATCCCTGTCTTGTTCCTGATCTCAGAGGAAAAGCTTTAAGCTTCTTACTGTTAAGTATGATGTTGGCTGTGGGTTTATCATATATGGCCTTTATTATGTTGAGGTACTTGCCCTCTATGCCCATTTTGTTGAGCGATTTTATCATGAATGGATGTTGAATTTTGTCGAATGCTTTTTCAGCATCTGTGGAGATGATCATGTGGTTTTTGTCCTTTTTGTTGATGTGGTGGATGATGTTGATGGATTTTCAATGTTGTACCATCCTTGCATCCCTGGGATGAATCCCACTTGGTCATGGTGTATTATCCTCTTGATGTATTTTTGAATTCGGTTTGCTAATATTTTGTTGAGTATTTTTGCATCTACGTTCATCAAGGATATTGGTCTGTAGTTTTCTTTTTTTTTGTGGGGTCTTTGCATGGTTTTGGTATTAGGGTGATGTTGGCTTCATAGAATGAGTTTGGGAGTATTCCCTCCTCTTCCATTTTTTGGAAAACTTTAAGGAGAATGGAAATTATGTCTTCTCTGTATGTCTGATAAAATTCTGAGGTAAATCCATCTGGCCTGGGGGTTTTGTTCTTGGGTAGTGTTTTGATTATCAGTTCAGTTTCTTTGCTGGTAATTGGTTTGTTTAGAATTTCTGTTTCTTCCTTGGTCAGTCTTGGAAGGTTGTATTTTTCTAGGAAGTTGTCCATTTCTTCTAGGTTTTCCAGCTTCTTAGCATATAGGTTTTCGTAGTATTCTCTAATAATTCTTTGTGTTTCAGTGGTGTCTGTCGTGATTGTTCCTTTCTTGTTTCTGATTCTATTGATGTGTGTAGATTCTCTTTTTCTCTTAATAAGTCTGGCTAGAGGCTTATATGTTTTATTTTCTTGATGAATGAGCTCTTGCTTCATTGATTTTTTTCTATTGTTTTATTCTTTTTTATTTATTTCCTCTCTGATCTTTATTATGTCCCTCCTTCTGCTGACTGTAGGCCTTGTTTGTTCTTCTTTTTCCAATTTTGATAATTATGACATTAGACTATTCATTTGGGATTGTTCTTCCTTCTTTAAATATGCCTGGATTGGTATATACTTTCCTCTTAAGACTGCTTTTGCTGCGTCCCACGGAAGTTGGGGCTTTGTGTTGTTGTTGTCATTTGTTTCCATATATTGCTTGATCTCTATTTTGATTTGGTCGTTGATCCATTGATTATTTAGGAGCGTGTTGTTAAGCCTCCATGTGTTTGTGGGCCTTTTTACTTTCTTTGTACAATTTATTTCTAGCTTTATACCTTTGTGGTCTGAAAAGTTGGTTGGTAGAATTTCAGTCTTTTTGAATTTGCTGAGGCTCTTTTTGTGGCTCAGAATGTGGTCTATTCTGGAGAATATTCCATGTGCTCTTGAGAAGAATGTGTAATCTGTTGCTTTTGATGTAGAGTTCTATAGATGTCTATTAGGTCCATCTGTTCTAGTGTGTTGTTCAGTGCCTCTGTGTCCTTACTTATTTTCTGTCTGAGGAATCTATCCTTTGGAGTGAGTGGTGTGTTGAAATCTCCTAAAATGAGTGCATTGCATTCTATTTCTTCCTTTAATTCTGTTAGTATTTGTTTCACATATGCTGGTGCTCCTGTGTTGGGTGCATATATATTTATAATGGTTATATCCTCTTGTTGGATTGAGGATATCCATTATGTATCCCTTTATTATTATATGATAAATGATACCCTTTATCATTATGTAATGTCCTTCTTTATCTCTTGTTCCTTTCTTTGTTTTGAAGTCTATTTTGTCTGATACTAGTACTACAACACCTGCTTTTTTTTCCTTGTCGTTTGCATGAAATATCTTTTTCCATTCCTTGACTTTTAGTCTGTGCATGTCTTTGTGTTTGAGGTGAGTCTCTTGTGAGCAGCATATAGATGGGTCTTGCTTTTTTATCCATTCTGTTACTCTGTGTCTTTTGATTGGTGCATTCTGTCCGTTTACATTTAGGGTGATTATTGAAAGATATGTACTCATTGCCATTGCAGGCTTTAGATTCGTGGTTACCAAAGGTTCAAGGTTAGTTGTTTACTATCATTCTATCTATCTTAACTTGTGTTTCGTTTGACTGCGTTTGTGGGTAATTGATTTTATTTTTGCCTTTACTTAGTATTTGGTTATGCTGTCTTTGCTGTGATTTTATTTTCTCTGGTGACTTCTATTTAGTCTTAGGAGTTCTCCCATCTAGAGTAGTCCCTCTAAAATACCCTGTAGAAGAGGTTTGTGTGAGGCAAATTCCCTCAACTTTTGCTTGTCTGGGAATTGTTCAATCCCTCCTTCATATTTAAATGATAATCGTGCTGGATATAGTATTCTTGGTTCACGGCCCCTCTGTTTCATTGCATTAAATATATCATGCCATTCTCTTCTGGCCTGTAAGGTTTCTGTTGAGAAGTCTGATGATAGCCTGATGGGTTTTCCTTTGTAGGTGACCTTTTTCCTCTCTCTAGCAGCCTTTAAAATTCTGTCCTTGTCCTTGAGCTTTGCCATTTTAATTATTATGTGTCTTGGTTTTGTCCTCTTTCGGTCCCTCCTGTTTGGAGTTCTGAGTACTTCTGTGGTCTGAGCGACTATTTCCTCCCCCAGTTTGGGGAAGTTTTTAGCAATTATTTCTTCAAATACACTTCCTAGCCATTTCTCTCTCTCTTCTTCTTCTGGTTCCCCTGTAATGCATGTATTGTTCCTTTTGCATTGGTCACACAGTTCTCTTAATATTGTTTCATCCTGGAGATCTTTTATCTCTCTCTTCATCAGCTTCTGTGCATTCCTGTTCTCTGGTTTCTAATCCCTCAATGGCCTCTTGCATTTCATCCATTCTGCTTTTCAATCGTTCCAGAGTTTGTTTTATTTATGTATTCTCCCTTCTTAGCTCTTGCATATTTCTCTGAAGATCCATCAGCATGATTATGACCTTAATTTTAAATTCTTTTTCAGAAAGATTGGTTTGGTCTATGTCCCCAGGTTCCTTTTCAGGGGAGACTGTCTTGGGTTAATCTGGTCTTTATCTAATTCTTCTGCCTTTTCGTGGCGATAGAGATAGTTGTGGGTAGTTGGCACGTGTCAGCTGGGAGAACGTCCCTTCTTGCTAGTTTGTGGCCTTCCTCTCCTTGGAGGACAGCAACCTCTAGCGGCCTGTGCTGGGCAGGTGCGTACAGACGGGATCTCTGATTCGCGCCCGGCCACTGTGAAGGAAGACCCGCGCACCGTTGCTAGGGGCATGGCCTCTACCGCTATGGCGGGGCCCCGCTGGAGCGGGAATGGGCGGGAGGCTATTTATCGCTGTGAGGGGACTCAATGCTGAGCTGCCGCTCAGGGGGTTGGGGCACCTGGAGTTCCGTGGGTGCCCAGCTGCTGGGCTAAGTGTCCCAGGATGCCCCCTTCCAGCCCTGGGGTCCCTGTCCCTTTAAGACTTTTAAAAAGCACTCGCTTTTCTTTGTCCCAGGGGTGCCGCCTGTGGGGACCCGCTTGCAGGGTTTACTGTTCCGTTTCCCTAGTATCCAGCACCCCACGCACTGTGTGTCTGCGCTCCGGTGCGGATGGCTAGGGCTGGGTCTTTAGCAGTCCTGGCCTCCCTCTCCCTCCCCGCTCCGACTCCTCTCCTCCTGCCGGGGGTGGGGTGAGGGGCGCTCGGGTCCCGCCGGGCAGCGGCTTGTATCTACCGCTTCGTGAGGCGCTGGGTTCTCGCAGGTGTAGATGAAGCCTGGCTGTTGTTGTCTTGTGTCTTCTGGTCTCTGTTTTCGGAATAGTTGTATTTGTTGTATTTTTTAAAAGTATATATGTTTTTGAGGGGAGATTTGCACTGCTCTACTCACGCCAAATCATTTGACTCAGAAGTGTTTGATTTTAAGAAGTGTTGTGTGAAATAAATGGGTGTTTAGTTTAAATGGCTTAAATAGGTTAAATGGGTTATTTGTAGAAGAGGTGTTCAATTTAAAAGTGTATGTGAAATAGCTTAAATGGAAAGAAATTTTCTTTTAGATAATTTATTTCCTTTTTTGGGGTACCTAGTTCTAAATTCTGGTTAAATATACTCTTTTTTGGGTTTGTCAGATATTGATGTGTTAGTCATGACTGGCCTTTTGACAACATTATATGAATGAAGGTTTGCCTTCTTCAATTGCACTTTGAATTTAAAAACTTGTCATTTTTATGAAAACTTAATAATATTTAGTAGTTAACATTTATATTTTTAAGCCATTTTAGTGAAAGCTAGTACTTTGAATTTTGAATTAACTTAGCAATATGCATTTTATTTTGGCATAAACTAAGCACTTTTTCATCATAACCCATGGTAGAAGATACACATATCCTACAATGATTACATGCTTAAATGATCAAAACTTAAGTTTTCATCGTAAAGCATTTGCTCTGTCTAAGGGAGATGTGCTTAGACATTTTACATTTTATTCTATTACTGAAAAAAATGTTGGTTTTTCAACCATTAATTGATTTTACAACTCACTTTGTAACAGGTCGGCTTGAAAGGTCAATAGTGTCAAAAGTGGGTGTTTCTTCTATCATATGGAGACCACTAGGTTCTATAAGATTTCACTATAGTAAAGCTAGGTTTTGGGGAAAGATTACTCAAAATACATGCAACTTTGTAACTGGAACAGTTGACAGAAATAATAAATGGTATCTTAGGAGATGACTTGTTATAGCCCCAGGATGGCAGGTCATTGTGGCTGGAGGTTGCCTCAGCAGATAATGAAAACTCATAAAAATAATTGAGCCGAAATGCTTGCTCCCAGTGCTGAGACATTGCAGGTGGAGGTGGGCTCTGAGCACAAGGGGAAGTGCAACCTGTCTTGAACTATAGGAAGGAATCCCTGCCTGCAGGTGCTCGTCTTTGATTTTCTTAAAATAGAGCTGAAAGGATCACTTTTCATGCAGTAGTACACTGAGGGTATTTTCCTTCCTGCTGAAGGCTGTACTACTTCTGCTCTTTGTTGTACCTTTTCCTAGGAAAAATGACTTATGAACCAACATAGGTTTGATGTAATGATAGTCCTCTATTTACCATGTGGTGTATGAGCTAATTCATAATATAAAAACACCGTTTATAGCAAAACAGACTATTTTGTCTTCAAAGGAATACACTTTCACTGTATTTCATTTTAGCCACTGTTTTTTAGAGTAATTGCCATAGCTGGTTGTGTCAGCTTGACATTTTGATTTCAAAGATCCCATTGTAGTCTTGTTCCAAATGTCAAACACTGACTTCAGAGTTTCTGAATGATAGGCATAACACTTACTAGTGCTTTGTTAGAGCAAAAGATGATTTTAGTTTCTTCGTTACTGTCTGTGTCTGTAAACTCTGTGTGTATTGCTTAAATGAGAGTTTCTCTCGAGTCTAGAGATTACATTTATATTGCCTAGTGAGCTTTTATATATATCAATTTCAGGTTATTTGCCACCTATGTTTTATGCTTATGTGAACTTTGAATTTGATTAGAACTTTGAAACTGTGTGGGGAAGAGATTTTCTTAGCAGGCACATTTTACATATAGGGCAAATCTCAAGTGAAAACTATTGCTTAATAGCTTTTAAATGTCCCTTGTTAGTGTGTATTTGAAAGGTCAGCAAATTTCTTAGTTTTAGTGTACTAATTCTAAGAAACATTTAGTTTACTTAGTGTTCATGTGGTTGTAACCAAAGTCTCTTGACTGGACACCAACTTCACACCTAAAAGACTGACTTTGGTGTCTGTGGAAAGGTTTATTATGATAAGAAGAATAGGTTTTCAATCTCTATTATTTTACATTTTTAGAAAGCAGACGTGTATTTTAGTAATGTTGCTTCTCCTGGCACAGGATAGATAATATAGTGATTTGTAGAGTTACTTTTATAACATTTTTTTCTCATTACAAATAGTAAATACAAATGGTAGAACATTTTAAGAATGCATTAATGTATGTAGGGTAAAAACCCTCCCCTTGTAATTCCATTTGTCATTCAGGTATACCCAGTTGAGATTATACTTACGTATTTGTGTGTACACACACATACTTTGTATACTTTTTGAAATTTAATATGAGTTGAGCATTTCCCCTGTTAGTAAATATTCTTTAGAAACATGATTTTAAATGGCTATATAAAGTTACCATACGTTTAGCCATTCTTTTATTGTTAAACATTTAGAGTTTTTCAAACTTTTTGTCACTTAATACTGTTATGGTCATCATTGTTAGTACATTTTCTCATTTCTGATTATTTTTCCATTGATAGATTGCTACGAATTTGAATCTGTGGTCAGTGAGGATTAAAGGATTTACAGGAGAGTTTTTTCCACGTAAACTTATGTATTGTTAAAATTTTTAACATATTTATTTGTAATGAGAAAATACTACAAAAATGACTTTACCATTACTATATATGTATTTTTTAATTCATTTTATTATCATTAATCTACAATTACATGAAGAACATTATGGTTACTAGACTCCCCCCTTCAACAAGTCCCCCCCCACAAACCCCATTACAGTCACTGTCCATCAGCATAGTAAGATGCTGTAGACTCACTACTTGTCTTCTCTGTGTTGCACAGCCCTCCGCGAGCCCCCCCACATTATACATGCTAATCCTAAGGCCCCCTTTCTTTTTCCCTGCCTTTATCCCTCCCTCCCCACCCCTCCTGCCAAGTCCCTTTCCCTTCGGTAACCGTTAGTCCATTCTTGGGTTCTGTGATTCTACTGCTGTTTTGTTCCTTCAGTTTTTCTTTGTTCTTATACTCCACATATGAGTGAAATCATTTGGTACTTGTCTTTCTCTGCCTGGCTTATTTCACTGAGCATAATACCCTCTAGCTCGATCCATGTTGTTGCGAATGGTAGGATTTGTTTTTTTCTATGGCTGAGTAATATTCCATTGTGTATATGTACCACATCATCTTTATCCATTCATCTACTGATGGACACTTAAGTTGCTTCCATTTCTTGGCTATTGTAAATAGTGCTGCGATAAACATAGGGGTGCACCTGTCTTTTTCAAACTGGAGTGCTGCATTCTTAGGGTAAATTTGTAGAAGTGGAATTCCTGGGTCAAATGGTATTTCTATCTTGAGCTTTTCGAGGAACCTCCATACTGCTTTCCACAATGGTTGAACTAATTTACATTCCCACCAGCAGTGTAGGAGGGTTCCCCTTTCTCCACAACCTCGCCAACATTTGTTGTTGTTTGTCTTTTGGATGGTGGCGATCCTTACTGGTGTGAGGTGATATCTCATTGTGGTTTTAATTTGCATTTCTCTGATGAAAAGCGATGTGGAACATCTTTTCATGTGTCTGTTGGCCATCTGAATTTCTTCTTTGGAGAAGTGTCTGTTCAGATCCTGTGCCCATTTTTTAATTGGATTATTTGCTTTCTGTTTGTTGGGATGTGTGAGCTCTTTATAGATTTTGGATGTCAACCCTTTATCGGATCTGTCATTTATGAATATATTCTCCCATACTGTAGGATGCCTTTTTGTTCTATTGATGGTGTCCTTTGCTGTACAGAAGCTTTTCAGCTTGATATAGTCCCACTTGTTCATTTTTGCTTTTGTTTCCCTTGTCCAGGGAGATATGTTCATGAAGAAGTTGCTCATGTTTATGTCCAAGAGATTTTTGCCTATGTTTTTTTCTAAGAGTTTTATGGTATCATAACTTACATTCAGGTCTTTGATCCATTTTGAATTTACTTTTGTGTCTGGGGTTGGAAAGTGATCCAGTTTCATTCTCTTACATGTAGCTGTTGAGTTTTGCCAGCACCATCTGTTGAAGAGACTGTCATTTCCCCATTGTATGTCCATGGATCCTTTATCATATATTAATTGACCATAAATGTTTGGGTTAATATCTGGGGTCTCTATTCTGTTCCAATGGTCTGTGGCTCTGTTCTTGTGCCAGTACCAAACTGTCTTGATTACTGTGGCTTTGTAGTAGAACTTGAAGTTGGGGAGCGAGATCCACCCAACTTTATTCTTCCTTCTCAGGATTGCTTTGGTTATTTGGGGTCTTTGGTGTTTCCATATGAATTTTTGAACTATTTGTTCTAATTCGTTGAAGAATGTTGTTGGTAATTTGATAGGGATTGCATGAAATCTGTATATTGCTTTGGCAGGATGGCCATTTTGACGATATTAATTCTTCCTAGCCACGAGCATGGGATGAGTTTCCATTTGTTAGTGTCCTCTTTAATTTCTCTTAAGAGTGTCTTGTAATTTTCATGGTATAGGTCTTTCACTTCCTTGGTTAGGTTTATTCCTAGGTATTTTATTGTTTTTGATGCAATTGTGAATGGAATTGTTTTCCTGATTTCTTTCTATTAGTTCATTGTTAGTGTATAGGAAAGCCACAGATTCCTGTGTGTTAATTTTGTATCCTGCAACCTTGCTGTATTCCGATATCAGTTCTAGTAGTTTTGGAGTGGATTCTTTAGGGTTTTTTATGTACAATATCATGTCACCTGCAAATAGTGACAGTTTGACTTCTTCTTTACCATTTTGGATTCCTTGTATTTCTTTGTTTCTTCTAATTGCTGTGGCTAGGACCTCCAGTACTATGTTGAATAACAGTGGGGAGAGTGGGCATCCCTGCCTTGTTCCTGATCTCAGAGGGAAAGCTTTCAGCTTTTCGCTGTTCAGTATGATGTTAGCTGTGGGTTTATCATATATGGCCTTTATTATGTTGAGGTACCTGCCCTCTATACCCATTTTGTTGAGAGTTTTTATCATGAATAGATGTTGAATTTTGTCGAATGCTTTTTCAGCATCTATGGAGATGATCATGTGGTTTTTGTCCTTCTTTTTATTTATGTGGTGGATGATGTTGATGGATTTTCGAATGTTGTACCATCCTTGCATCCCTGGGGTGAATCCCACTTGGTCGTGGTGTATGATCCTCTTGATGTATTTTTGAATTCGGTTTGCTAATATTTTGTTGAGTATTTTTGCATCTACATTCATCAGGCATATTGGTCTGTAGTTTTCTTTTTGGTGGGGTCTTTGCCTGGTTTTGGTATTAGGGTGATGTTGGCTTCATAGAATGAGTTTGGGAGTATTCCCTTCTCTTCTGTTTTTTGGAAAACTTTAAGGAGAATGTGTATTATATCTTTTCTATATGTCTGATAAAATTCTGAGGTAAATCCATCTGGCCCAGGGGTTTTGTTCCTGGGTAGTTTTTTGATTACTGCTTCAATTTCTTTGCTGGTCATTGGTTTGTTTAACTATTGTGTTTCTTCCTTGGTCAGTCTTGGAAGGTTGTATTTTTCTAGGAAGTTGTTCATTTCTTCTAGGTTTTCCAGTTTCTTAGCATAAAGGTTTTCATAGTAGTCTCTAATAATTCTTTGTATTTCTGTTGGGTCTGTCGTGATGTTTCCTTTCTTGTTTCAGATTCCGTTGATGTGTGTTGATTCTCTTTTTCTCTTAATAAGTCTGGCTAGAGGCTTATGTATTTTGTTTATTTTCTCAAAGGACCAGCTCTTGGTTTCATTGTTTTTTTTCTATTGTTTTATTCTTCTCAATTTCATTTATTTCTTCTCAGATCTTTATTATGTCCCTCCTTCTGCTGACTTTAGGCCTCATTTGTTCTTCTTTTTCCAATTTTGATAATTGTGACGTTAGACTTTGGGTTTGTTCTTCCTTCTTTAAATATGCCTGGATTGCTATATACTTTCCTCTTAAGACTGCTTTCACTGCATCCCACAGAAGTTGGGGCTTTGTGTTGTTGTTGTCATTTTTTTCCATATATATTGCTCGATCTCCTTTTTAATTTGGTTGTTGATCCGTTGACTATTTAGGAGCGTGTTGTTAAGCCTCCTTGTGTTTTGAGCCTTTTTGCTTTCTTTGTATAATTTATTTCTAGTTTTATACCTTCGTGGTCTGAAAAGTTGGTTGGTAGAATTTCAATGTTTTTTATTTTACTGAGGCTCTTTTTGTGGCCTAGTATATGGTGTATTCTGGAGAATGTTCCATGTGCACTTGAGAAGATTGTGTATCCTGTTGCTTTTGGGTGGAGTGTTCTGTAGATGTCTGTTAGGTCCATCTGCTCTACTGTGTTGTTCAGTGCCTCTGTGTCCTTACTTATTTTCTGTCTGGTGGATCTGTCCTTTGGAGTGAGTGGTGTGTTGAAGTCTCCTAAAATGAATGCATTGCATTCTGTTTCCTCCTTTAGTTCTGTTAGTATTTGGTTCACATATGTTGGTGCTCCTGTGTTGGGTGCATATATATTTATAATGGTTATATCCTCTTGTTGGACTGAGCCCTTTATCATTATGTAATGTCCTTCTTTATCTCTTGTTACTTTCATTATTTTGAAGTCTATTTTGTCTGATACTCGTTTCGCAACACCTGCTTTTTTCTCCCTATTGTTTGCATGAAATGTCTTTTTCCGTCCCTTGACTTTTAGTCTGTGCATGTCTTTGGGTTTAAGGTGAGTCTCTTGTAAGCAGCATATAGATGGGTCTTGTTTTTTATCCATTCATTGACTATGTCTTTTGATTGGTTCATTCAGTCCATTTCCATTTAGGGTGATTATCGATAGGTATGTCCTTATTGTCATTTCAGGCTTTAGATTCGTGGTTACCAAAGGTTCCAGGTTACTTTCCTTAATATCTAAGAGTCTAACTTAACTCACTTAGTATGCTATTACAGACACAGTCTAAAGGTTCTTTTCTATTTCTCCTCCTTTTTCTTCCTCCTTCATTCTTTATATATTAGGTATCAAATTCTATACTTTTTGTCTATCCCTTGATTGAGTTTGAGGATAAGCATTACTGTATTTTATCTATCCTGTGTTTGGAGAGAGAAGCATCATTGCTAAAAGATAGTCTTTGTTTCCTAAGGATGACACAATTTTGCTTATAAAATGAAAAAGATGAGTATACTTATTGACACATTGATTTTCAGGAAGATTGGACCACTTTAGTTGATTACCAGCAGTGTATAAGAATGTCTACCTCACCTCTGTCAATAAAATGCTTTAAAGTCTTTACCCTGGAAAAAAAAATCTTTTGCCTCCTTTTTAGGTGAAAAGTATTACCTTTTGTTTTTATTTGCATTTCTTTCTTTACATTTTCCTGTGTTTATTGGCCATTTATATTTTCTCTGCAAATTGTGTATTCCTATTCATTAATTTTTCTTGGGGATAGGAAAGTCTTAGTATTTCATTGACTTACATGTACTCTTTATAGAGTGAGGATGAAGTTCTTTCTGTCACATTGTGTATATATTTTAATATTTTTCATTTGCTCCTTAGTTCTTTTTTTTTTTTTGATGTACATGGTTCTAGATTTCTAAGCAGTAAAATATACCACACTTTTCTTTGTGATTTCTTGCATTTCTTTTTTTTTTGTTGAGAAAGCCCTTCTCTATCTGAATATCTTGATACTTTCTTTTTTTAATTTTCTAATTAATTTGAATTTTGTACTTAATTTGTTAATCTTTCTGAAACTTTTGTAATTTTGTATGAGGAGGAGATATTTATTTCAATGTTTCGCTAATAACTGAAAAGCTTTCTAATAAGCATACTATGTGATGAATGATCATTCCCTTTCCTTTTGGTTTGTGGCATTTCCTTTTTCTTAATTAAATGCTTAATTATTGTAAGGTCTGTTCCATTGATTTTTTGTTATTTTCCCATACTATATTGTATTGGTGGCTGGTTGGACGTTGAAAATCATTTCCTTCAGCTTTGCCATTTTCATCTCCTTATTCTTACGTGCTGCCTGATATTCTTGCCCTGCTCTTACATGCTAGCTGCTTCAGGTCTCAGCTTAAATGTTTCTTCCTTGGAAATACTTTCCCTGATCACCATATCTAAAGTAGGACAGTCTGCCATATTATCCCATTTCTTTAATATCATTAATCACAACTTGTAAATAACATGCTTGGAACTCTGTTTACTGTCTCTTTCATTGGACTGTCAGTTCCATGAGAGTGGGTATCTTGTTTCCCTTGCTTACACTGTATCTCCTGATGTGAAATAAGCATGAAAATATTTTTTGACTTACTGAATAAACTCCTTATGACCTTTAGAAACCCTTTTTCTAATCAAGCACAATGTTTTGTAGACATATGAATTATTTCAGAAATATTTTGATGTATGGCTTATTTCTCTCTATTAAAACCATATCACATTTTCCAGCAAAGTTTTACTTAAGTCATGTACATTTCTCGTTAAGGTTATTTGTAAAGTTTTTTTTCTACTTTGAATGGTATTTTTTTCCATCGTATGTCTTGAGCAATTAAAAAAATACAGTCTCAGACTTAGAGAAAAGATCACAGACAAGGACTTCCTCCTACATAACCCCAATACAGCCATCAAATTTGGAATATTAACATTAATACAGTGCTACCATCTACTCCTTAGACTACGCTCAGATTTCATCAGTATTCCTGATAATGATCTTTATAAAAAAGGTTCAGTTCAGAATCACAGGTTTTATGTCTCTTTCAGTTTAGGAGAATTCCTTCATATTTCTTGACCTTCATGACCTTGGCACTTTCAAAAATATCAGACCAGTAATTTTGTAGACTGTACTTGTCAGCCTTGTCTCATGGTTTCTTTGTGATATATTCAGGTTTTGTGTTATTGGGAAGACTATCACAGAAGTTACGCTTCATTCTTGTTGCATCCTGTCAGGTGGCACGTGACTTTGATTTGTCCCATTACTGAGGATGATGTCTTTGATCATTTGATTAAAGTCATGTCTGTTAGGCTTCTCCATTGTGTAGTTACTCTTTTTTTGTAATTATTAAGTATTTTGTGAAGAGATACTTTGAGACTATATAAACCCCATTCTTCATCAAACTGTCAATTTATTTAAATCTGTATAGACTTACAAATTCCTATTTTTGTCAGTAGGTTGACAAAATAATATAACCATTATTATTTATTTTGATGCTCAGTTTATCCCAGAATTGGCCAGTTGGAGTCCATTCAAGCTTGTTACTATGTCTGTGTGACATGTTCCCATTACTGTGTGGACCCTTTCTTTCTGGTGTAACAGGAGATTCCAGACGTGATCACCTTGTACATTCCATGCCTTCGCCTGGAATTGGCGATTTTTTTTAAGAAGCCTTGGTTCCTTTCAGTGGAAAATATTTAGAAACCAAGATATGAGCTTCAGGTATGCTCATTGCTGTTGCGATTTGCTCCTCCTGGTCCTAGGCGAGATCTGTGTGTTTGTGTGCACAGACACATTTTACATGATACACACATTTATATCATGTATTTATTTATATATTGAAAATTGTGAGTTTACACTAATGCTTTCAGTTCTAACTCATTCTAGTTTTTTTCTTTACTATTCATATTTGTAATTCCCTTTACCTATAGTGAGAAACTTGGCTACTGCTATCCTTAATATATTTCTATATTTTGTCAGTCTCTCTCTGTGTGACAATCTTCTACGACTGCTGAGGCTCTCTCCCCAGTATGCCCGAATCTTATACTACAAACTGTAAAGTTTGTTTTGTCAACCCACACACAAAAAAATTCTAAGTTAAAAATCGTTAACACAATGAGTTTTAACTATATAAGGCCTGAGGTATTATTTTCTCTGAGTGCATAAAGTCCCCTTGCTAAACATATATATCTATATGCTTTTTCTTTCTTTTACAGTGCAGCTATAATGAAAGAACCTAAGGATTTAAAATTATTTGAATAAGCAAATGAAATACTGTTGTAGGTTTTATTAACTCAATTCTCTAACATCATTAGCTTTTCTTTTTTTCAGACATTCCCCCCGCCTAAATGTTTTAATTGTGATTGCTGACTTTGTGCCTAACCCTAATAAACTTCTTTATGCAGATGCCTAAAGGAACATTACTGACATGCTATTACTTCTGCTGTTACATGTTTATTTTCAGTTTTGTGTTTATTTTGTGTTTCTTACTGTCTCGTCTTTGAGGGTTAATTGCACTTGGATTAGTGTCATTACTACCATTGAAGCACCATAGGCCTTATTTTTGTTTGCTTAAAGTTGCAGCTGCATGAACAGTGAAGAAAAGAGGGAAGCTGCATTAAAATTGCATAGGGCTTTCTTTTTCATGAAAAATAAAGTTGGTTAATATGTTCAGTTTACTTGTAGTTTTCTTTTTGATAGGCCTTTCTGAAGGAAAATGCTAAGTAGAGCATCAAAAAATCTCACCAGCCTTTTCTTATTGAAATTAGTACCTTTAAAATTTTCTTTCAAAATCCTTTTCTTATGGTATTGATTTTTTTAAATTAGTTAGTTTTCATGTCACCATTGTCTCTAGTCCTCTTTGAGGTAATTAACCTATATACTTTCAGTTTAGTCTTTGACCAGTTGCTTCTGTGGTGCAGCTGAAAATCCTAAGAGACGCTTTGCTTGAAAGTCAGTGTCACAGATATCCTAATACTTCGTCTTAAAATGGGTCAAAGGTTTTACAGAACCGTGCAGGTTTTGGGCCCCAGACACTGTCTGTCATTTTTATATAGGATATGATCAAATATGTACTATGTAATATACATTTCTAACTACAATTTTTAAATAATGTTTATACTCTTAAATAATAAGTTAGTTCTCTTAAATAATAGTATTTATTTATTTATTTGGTTTAACAAGTTTTTTTGGAATCATTAATATACAGTAACATGAGCAACACTGTGGTTACTAGATTCCCCCCATTATCAAGTCCCCACCACGGTCACTGTCCATCAGCGTAGTAAGATGCTATAGGATCACTACTTGACTTCTCTGTGCTACACTGCCTTCCCCCTGCTCCCCCCACTACATTATGTGTGCTAATCATAATTCCCCCTTTTCCCCTTATCCTTCCCATCCCACACATCCTTCCCAGTCCCTTTCCCTTTGGTAACTGTTAGTCCATTTTTGGGTTCTGTGAGTCTGTTGCTGTTTTGTTTCTTCAGTTTCTTCTTTGTTGTTATACTCCACAGATGAGTGAAATCATTTGATACTTGTCTTTCTCCTGGTGTATTTCACTGAGCATAATACCCTCTAGCTCCATCCATGTTGTTGCAAATGGTAGGATTTGTTTTCTTCTTATGGCTGAATAATATTCCATCGTGTATATGTACCACATCTTCTTTATCCATTTATCTACTGATGGACACTTAGGTTGCTTCCATTTCTTGGCTATTGTAAATAGTGCTGCCGATAAACATAGGGGTGCACATGTCTTTTTCAAACTGGAGTGCTGCATTCTTAGGGAAAATTCCTAGGAGTGGAATTCCTGGGTCAAATGGTATTTCTATTTTGAGTTTTTTGAGGAACCTCCATACTGCTTTCCACAAAGGTTGAACTAATTTATATTCCCACCAGCAGTGTAGGAGGGTTCCCCTTTCTCCACATCCTTGCCAACATTTGTTGTTGTTTGTCTTTTAGATGGTGGCCATCCTAACTGGTGTGAGGTGCTATCTCATTGTTGTTCTAATTTGCATTTCTCTGATGATTAGCGATGTGGAGCACTTTTCATGTGCATGTTGGCCATCTGAATTTCTTCTTTGGAGAAGTGTCTGTTCAGATCCTCTATCCATTTTTTAATTGGGTTATTTGCCCTTAGTTTGTTGAGGTGCATGAACTCTTTGTATATTTTGGATGTCAACCACTTATTGGATATGTCATTTATGAATATATTCTCGCATACTGTAGGATGCCTTTTGATTCTACTGACAGTGTCCTTTCCTGTACAGAAGCTTTTTAGTTTGATATAGTCCCACTTGTTCATTTTTGCTTTTGTTTCCCTTGTCTCTGGAGGTATGTTCATGAAAAAGTTGTCATGTTTATATTCAAGAGAGTTTGCCTATATTTTCTTCTAAGAGTTTTATGGTTTCATGACTTACATTCAGGTCTTTGATCCATTTTGAGTTTACTTCTGTGTGTAGAGATAGACAGCAATCCAGTTTCATTCTCCTACATGTAGCTGTCCAGTTTTGCCAGCACCATCTGTTGAAGAGGCTGTCATTTCCCCATTGTATATCCATGGCTCCTTTATCATATATTAATTGACCATATATTCTTGGGTTAATATCTGGACTCTCTATTCTGTTCCACTGGTCTATGGGTCTGTTCTTGTGGCAGTACCAAATTGTCTTGATTGCTGTGGCGTTGTAGTAGAGCTTGAAGTTGGAAAGCAAGATTCCCCCTGCTTTATTCTTCCTTCTTAGGACTGCTTTGGCTATTCGGGATCCTTTGTGGTTCCATATGAATTTTAGAACTATTTGTTTCAGTTTGTTGAAGAATGCTGTCGGTATTTTGACAGGGATTCCATTGAATCTGTAGATGGCTTTAAGCAGGATGGCCATTTTAAGAATATTAATTCTTCCAACCCAACAGCATGGGATGAATTTCCATTTATTAGTTTCCTCCTTAATTTCTCTTAAGAGTGTCTTGTAATTTTCAGGGTATAGGTCTTTCACTTCCTGGGTTAAGTTTATTCCTAGGTATTTTATTCTTTTTGATGCAATTGTGAATGGAATTGTTTTCCTGATTTCTCTTTCTGCTAGTTCATTGTTAGTGTATAGAAAAGCAACAGATTTCTGTGTATTAATTTTGTATCCTGCAACTTTGCTGAATTCAGATATTAGTTCTAGTAGTTTTGGAGTGGATTGTTTAGGGTTTGTTATGTACAATATTACATCATCTGCAAGTAGTGACAGTTTGACTTCTTTCTTATCAATCTGGATGCCTTGTAATTTTTTTTTTTGTCTGATTGCCATGGCTAGGACCGCCAGTACTATGCTGAATAAAAGGGGGGAGAGTGGGCATCCTTGACTTGTTCCTAATCTTAGGGGAAAAGCTTTCAGCTTCTTGCTGTTAAGTATAATGTTTGCTGTGGGTTTTGTCACATATGGCCTTTATTATGTTGAGGTACTTGCCCTCTATACCCATTTTGTTGAGACTTTTTATCATGAATGAATGTTGAGTTTTGTCAAATGCTTTTTCCGCATCTATGTAAATGATCATGTTGTTTTTGTCCTTTTTTGGGTGTGGTGATGATGTTGATAGATTTTTGAATGTTGTACCATACTTGCATACCTGGCATGAATCCCCCTTGGTCATGGCCTATGATCCTTTTGATGTATTTTTGAATTTGGTTTACTAATATTTTATTGAGTATTTTTGCATCTACATTCATCAGGGATACTGATGTGTAGTTTTCTTTTTTTGTGGTGTCTTTGCCTGGTTTTGGTATTAGAGTGATGCTGGCTTTATAGAATGAGTTTGGAAGTATTCCCTCCTCTTCTACTTTTTGGAAACCTTTAATGACGATGGGTATTAGGTCCTCTCTAAATATCTGATAAAATTCAGCAGTGAATCCATCTGGTCTGGCAGTTTTGTTCTTGGGTAGTTTTTGATTACCAATGAATTTCATTGCTGGTAATTGGTCTGTATAGATTTTCCATTTCCTCTTTGGTCAGTCTTGGAAGGTTGTATTTTTCTAGAAAGTTGTCCATTTCTTCTAGGTTATCCAGTTTTTTAGCTATAATTTTTAATAGTATTCCCTAATAATTCTTTGTATTTCAGTGGTGTCCACAGTGATTTTTCCGTTCTCATTTCTGATTCTGTTTATGTGTGTAACTCTCTTTTTTTTCTTGAGATAAGTCTGGCTAGGGATTTATCTATTTTGTTTATTTTCTTGAAGAACCAGCTCCTGCTTTCATTGATTCTTTCTATTGCTTTATTCTTCTTGATTGTATTTATTTCTGCTCTAATCTCTGTTATGTTCCTGCATCTACTGACTTTGGGCCTCATTTGTTCTTCCTCTTTTGGTTTCATTAATTGTGAGTTTAGACTGTTCATTTGGGATTGTTCTTTCCTAAGGTAGGCCTGTGCACGATCCTTGCTGTGTCCCACAGATGTTGCAGTGTTGAATACTGTTTTCTGTTGTCTCCGTATATTGCTGCTTGATCTCTGTTTTTATTTGGTCATTGATCCATTGGTTATTTGGGAATATGTTGTGAAGCCTCCATGTGTTTGTGGGATTTTTTGTTTTCTTTCCATTTTTAATTTTTAGTTTCATAACTTTGTGGTCTGGGAAGTTGGTTAGTACAATTTCAATCTTTCTGAATTTACTGAAGCTCTTTTTGTGGCTAGCATGTGATCTATTCTTGAAAATGTTCCATGTGTACATGAGAAGAATGTGTATTCTGCTTTTGGGTGTAGAGTTTTGTAGATGTCTGTTAGGTCCAACTGTTCTAATGTCTTATTCAGTGCCTCTGTCTCCTTACTTATTTTCTGTCTGGTTGATCTGTCCTTTGGAGTGAGTGGAGTGTTGAAGTCTCCGAGAATGAATGTATTGTATTCTATTTCCCCTTTTAATTCTGTTAGTATTTGTTTCACATATGTAGGTGCTCCTGTGTTGGATGCATAGATATTTTTAATGGTTATATCTTTTGGTTGGATTGACCCCTTTATCATTATGTAATGTCTTTCTTTGTCTTGTGACTTTCTTTGTTTTGAAGTCTATATTTTGTCTGATACAAGTACTGCAACTCCTGCTTTTTTCTCCCTATTCTTCGCATGAAATATCTTTTTCCGTCCCTTCACTTTTAGTCTATGTATGTCTTTGGGTTTAAAGTGAGCCTCTTGTAGGCACCATATAGATGGTTTGTTTTTCTTTCCATTCAGTGACTCTGTATTTCTTGATTGGTGCATTCAGACTGCTTACATTTAGGGTGATTATCGATAGGTATGTACTTATTGCCATCACAGGTTTTTGATTCATGGTTACCAAAGGTTCAAGGTTAACTTCCTTACTATCTACGAGTCTAATTTAACTCACTTAGTATGCTATTACAAACAGAATATAAATGTTTTTTTCTCCTCCTTTTTCTTCCTCCTCCATTTTGTTTTTTTATGGAATGCTTCATGAATTTGTGTGTCATCCTTGTGCAGGAGACATGCTAATCTTCTATGTATCTTGTCAATTTTAGTATATGTGGTGCCGAAGCTAGCACTCCTCCTTCATTCTTTATATATTAGGTTGCATATTCTGTACTGTTTGTCTGTTCCCTTAATTGACTTTGGGGGTAGTTGATTTAATTTTGCATTTGTTTAGTAATTAACTATTCTACTTTCTTTACTGTAATTTTATTACCTCTGGTGACAGCTATTAAACCTTAGGAACACTTCCATCTATAGCAGTCCCCCTCCAAAATACTGTGTAGAGATGGTTTGTTGGAGGTAAATTTTCTCCAATTTTGCACATCTGGAAATTGTTTAATCCCTCCTTCAAATTTTAATAATAATCTTGCCGGATAAAGTATTCTTAGTTTTAGGCCTTTCTGCTTCATTGCATTATATATATCATGCCACTCCCTTCTGGCCTGTAAGGTTTCTGCTGAGAAGTCTGATCATATCCTGATGGGATTTCCTTTGTATGTGATCTTATTTCTCTCTCTGGCTGCTTTTAATAGTTTATGTTTATCATTGATCTTTGCCATTGTAAGTATTATGTGTCTTGCTGTTGTCTTCTTTGGGTCCCTTCTGTTGGGAGATCTGTGCACCACCATGGCCTGAGAGACTATCTCCTTCCCCAGATTGGAGAAGTTTTAACAAATTACGTCCTCAGAGACACTTTCTATGCCTTTTTCTCTCTCTTCTTCTTCTGTTACCCTTTTAATGTGAATATTGTTGCATTTGGATTGATCACACAGTTGTCTCAATATTCTTTCATTCTTAGAGATCGCTTTTTTCTCTCTTTGCGTCAGCTTCTATGTATTACTCTTCTCTAATTTTTATTTCATTTACTCTCTCTTCTACTACACTTAATCTGCTTTGAAATCCCTCCATTTTATGTTGCATTTCAAACGTGAAATTTCTGAATGATTGAATCTCCATCCTAAATTTGTCCTTGAGTTCTTGAATGTTTTTCTCTACCTCCATGAGCATGTTTATGATTTTTATTTTGAACTCTATTTCAGGAAGATTGTTGAGTTCAGTGTCATTTGGCCCTTTTTCTGGGGTTTATGAGATTTTGGTCTGAACTAGATTCGTTTTTCATTTCATATTTGTATGTGGTGCCTGCTACTGCCCAGGAGATCTTCTCTTTGGAGCTGCTCAGCCCTTGGAGCAATGTCGGGGTTGTAGGGGACCAGTGTTGGTGCCTGGGGGGAGGAAAGAGCTGTTTCCTGCTTCCCAGCTCTTCTGCTTGTCTCCATTGCTGGAACCAGTGGGCCGAGCACACATGTATAAGCCTCTATGCTTTGTGTTTGTAGCTGTTGTAGGCGGGGTCTTCCCCCTGGCTGGCCTGATGCCTGGGTAGATTTTGCTGGTTTTTGAGCTCGTGCGGGTTGGCTGGAAGAAAGGTGTGGCAGGCAGCGTATCAGGGTGGGGGGCCTTGGAGCTGCATAGCCTGCTAGGGTGCTGAAGTGCCTGAAGATCATGAAAGTTCCCAAAATTCTGCTCAGAGTGCTCCCTGACAATTTTGTCTACCTGTCCTTTCTCCTGAGTAGTAAGCTCTGTGTCATCCTTTGCCTCTTTAGCAGCCCTTTTGCTGTTTTAAAGTCTCTAAGACTGCCCGACTTTCTTTTGTCCCAGAGCAGCCAGATATGGGTCCCTGTTTTCCACAAGCAGTGGGAATCTCAGTCTCTCCAGGTATTCTGCCTTTCTTAGCTTTCCAATCCCACTCATCGCCAGGCCACCATGTAGTGTAGTTTTGTGGTTCTAGAGCAGATCTCTGGAGCAAGGTGTTCAGCAGTTTGAGGCCTGCACTCCCTCCCCACTTAGTTTCTGTCTCCTGCGGGTGAGCTTGAGTGGGGGAAGGGCTTGGGTCCCACTTTGTCCAGCTTTGGTATGTTACCCTGTTCCTTGAGGTCTCTTCTTTTCTCTAGGTGTATGTAGTCTGGCGCAGTCTTCTTTCATGTTGCTCTTTCGCAATTAGTTGTATTAACTATATTTTCGTATTATATGCAGTTTTTGGAGGAGTTCTCTGTCTCACCTCTCACACTGCCATCTTTAATCCCAATATCATCTTAGACTTTTCTCTGTTTGTATGTACTCTTAAAGAAATCAGAATTGATATCATCCTATACTTTTTAACACTTACTGTATTGTTACCATAGTTATCATCAGTAAATATGAACGTAACATTGTCATTTTTTATTGATGCATAGTGTTAAACCATGTGGATATTTCTAATTTTCTTGACTCATTGCCTATTTAATATCCATTTAGGTTGTTTCTAATTTTGTCACTATTATAAACATTTATCATTGTACATACATCTTTTACACACTTACATGCATATGTCTTTGTACACTTGCCAGATCATTTCCTTGAGATATTTACTACACTGCTTTTTTACTATCTGCCATAATTTTAAAGAATGTATATTTTAAAGTATCCATCACAAAGATTTCCGTGATATTATTAACTCTGTGAAAAAATGATGCAGCTATTTAGATCCTCATGTTAAATATAAGGTATCTGAAACTGCAAAACTACGTAGTTTGCTAGTGTCAGAGCTGGAACTAAAACCCATGTCTTCTACTTGTGGGTTTGTTTTCTTCGCACTGTGCTACACTGTCAGTCCTTGAATACCTGGCATTCAAAGAGTGATTTTTATTGTTGCTTCTGTATTTCTAAAGATATGATTCTTGATTGAGTATCCTTTTAGATTCTTTATACAATGTGCTGGAATTTAGCCATTCAGATTAAAGGCTCATAAACCTTCAGTAGGAATACAGGCTAAAGATATACTCTCTTAAACATATTAGTAGTTTATCTGCATTAACATTTTCATTTAATTACTCACCTATATTGTTACTGTCCCCCGTATAGAAAACTCACCATAGTCTTAGTTTTTTCTTTTTTTAAGCTTCAAGTTATGTTACTACTTTTGGGTAGGACTAGTTGTAGTGGTTTGGGAGAATTGCTTTGATTTGAACGCCAGCTCTCTCAGTACTGTGTGATATTGTGCAAGTTACTTAAATCTCTCTAAGTCTAGTGTCGTCATCCACAAAATCTAAATAGTAGTACATATGTCATAGTGAGGAGCCAATTAATTAGCACAAAGAAAGTGCTTGACACAATGTGGCATGTAGAAACTACTCCTTAAATGTTAGCATTTATTTTTTAGTGAGCAAATTTAATTGTGAAATAAAGTCATTGCATGTTTTGACGTCCTCTGTATTTTTAGTGACATTTTTTGTTTGATGTGTTTGTATTCCTCTGGATTTCCCATCTCTATTTCCCCTCCCTTCCCCTTTGGTTCTATATAATAACTTCTCTTAATTTTGAACTGTCTATTTTGTCATGGCTTATGCAAAGTGAGGAGTTGCCATACTTATTTCCTATTGAGAATAAACACAAGTTAAATTATTGACATTTACAGATTATCTCAGTCATTTTTTGAGACAGTGTGAAGTAGATTAACATTAATGTTAACTTGCCAAGTGTAGAATTCTGAGAGCTGGGGCATCTACTGTCTGACTTGCTGCAGTCTGCTCTGTATTTGCTTCTTGAGGAGGAAAGCTGATTCAGGATTTTCTTTTTTTGTTTTGGTTCTAGCACATGCAGATGACAATCCAGGCTCTTCAGGATGAATTGCGGATCCAAAGGGACCTGAATCAGCTGTTTCAGCAAGATAGTAGCAGTAGGACTGGTGAGCTTGGTGTGGCAGAGCTGACGGAGGAGAATTTTCAGAGGCTACATACTGAGCATGAACGGCAGGCCAAAGAGCTGTTCCTTCTTCGAAAGACTCTAGAGGAAATGGAGCTGCGTATTGAGACTCAGAAGCAAACCCTAAATGCTCGAGATGAGTCCATCAAAAAACTTCTGGAGATGTTACAGAGCAAAGGACTGCCTGCTAAGGCTACTGAGGAAGACAATGAGAGAACGAGACGACTGGCAGAGGCAGAAATGCACGTCCACCACCTAGAAAGTCTCCTGGAGCAGAAGGAGAAAGAAAACAGTATGTTGAGAGAGGTGAGTGAACGCTGGTTCAGTTGTTAGGACTTCCTTTTTTTTTCTGATTAGTCAGCATCTTGGCTTAGATAAATTTAAATGCTCTACTGAAAAGGAATTTCTTCTTTGGTATTTAAGTGTGTCACTGATTTCCATTCTGTCTTGTATGAGATGACATTGACTGGTATGTTTACAGGCTTGATAACTTTCTGGATTCCCCTGTCACCTCCCAACCCCCGTCTGGTTTCTATAGACTCATTTTGTTGCTAAAGGAGCATAGAATTTTCTTGGTTTGTTACTCATCTCTTGATTTGTTCTTAGAGAAACATGCAGCAAAACCAGACTGAGAATAGCTGAAACTATTGCTCAGTTTAAAAATATTAATAACAGAAAGTAAGCAGTTACCTTAATTTAAGTGTTGAGATGGTGAATTCTTTTCCTACATATATATATATATAACAGTAACAATGTTATACATAGCAGTAATAGTAGTATAACTTCATTCGGGGACCTTATTCCAATGTGTGTAAGTATGTGGGAGGGGCATCTTCTCATAATTTAAAACCAAGCAATTCTCGAACACCAGCAGGAAATTCTGATGCTATCAGCTTGAGACAGCACCAGATTTCAAGGTTAAGGGCTCTGTCCTGCAGGACTGCCCTTTACCCCAGGTCCCAGGCGCTGGTCACAAGCTCAGGCAGTTAACCTGTGCTTTGGACCTAATGGCTACAGATTGGAGGTTCCCACGACCTCCTCCTTTGGTTTAAATTGCTAGAGCAGCTCTCAAAACTCAGGAAAACACATAGGTTTACCAGTTTAATAAAGGATACTGTAAAGGATACAAGTTAAAAGCCAGATGAAGAGAGACATAGGGCAAGGTCCCAAATAAAGGAGCTTCTATCCTTGCAGAACTTGGGGCCTGCCTTGGTTGGCACATGGAGGCGTTCTGGTTCCCCAAGCATAGAAGCTCTCTCCAACTGAGAAGCAGGATCCAAGAGAGCAGAGAGTGATGAGTTCTTCTCTGGGGTTTTTCTAAGGGATTTATTGCATAGTCAGGATTGATTAAATTATTGGCCATTGGCTGATTCAGCCTCCAGCACCCCCACCCCCCACCCCATTGGTTGGGGGGGGGTCCAAAATTCTTTCATTAACATGACAAAACAGCAGTTTCACCTTTAAGACTGCAGCATTTTCAGGAACTGTGAATGAAGACCAAATGTACATGGGAAATAGGTATTTCTTATAACTCGTGCTTATAAAGTCCTTGGCAGCTGTAATGGATGTTTACCCTGTGGTTTCTGTGGAAACTCGCCTTACTGTAAAAGAGGTGATCAAAAGCATTTGCTGCCATGGAAGCACAGTGAGAAAGAATGATACAGAGGCGCACAGTCACTTGTTTTTAGAGAGGAAACTCAAGACTTTAAGTGACCACTGTGACTATTGATGATTTTTCACTTTCCTAGGTAAGACTTTAAAGAAAGCATAAATGAATTCATCTTACTTTGAATTTAAAAAAATTTGCACTGTAATTCTTTATATGTGGTCAGAGATTTCAGATAACTTTCACATTTAGAAAGGGAAAAAATCTCAGAACTGTGTTGTGCCGATCTGAATAATTCATTTTTAAATGAAATATGAAAAAGTTAAAAAAATGGGATACCCCTAAAGTAGCAAAATAGCAACTTTAAGAGAGTACTTCTAAATTGGAAGTTTTTCCATAATTTCTCCTTTTGTAAAAAATCTGAAATATTTATTTACAGTGAGGGCAGTTTTATTTTTGTAGGAGATGTTTAATGTTTTTTAGAAATACAATTTTATTACACAGTAAATCCGTTATAGTTTACTGCAGTAAAGTTAGAAAATAGCAAAACCTTAAAACCCAAGGTGTCATTACCTAGTGATAACTGTTGTTTTGTTACGTATATGTTTATTATGTGTTCAGTCTTCCATTGTGTATTTTTTTCTCTTAAAAAGACTCATCAGTATTGTCTAATAACTTTTTGTGACGAAGGAAATATTCTGTGTATGCCCCTTATGTGGTTGCCATAAGCTACATGTGACTATTGATCAGTTGAAATGCAGCTAGTGTAAGGGAACTGAATTTTAAATTCTATTTAAATGTTACTAATCTATAATTAAATTAATGAAATTTGAATTTAAGCATCTACATGCAGCTAGTGGCTACTGTAGGAACACAGCTATGCATAATGGCATGTCACCTGCTCTTCTTTGTGATTTGTCTTGGTCATCTTTTTTTTTTTTAACCAGTACCTGTAGTTTTGTAATTCCAAATACATTTATAAAGTTCTACTGCATTTATTTGAATATCTCTTACTGTTGAAAATTTAGATCACTCAATTTTTCGGTATTATAAAACTATGCTGCCCTGAATATTCTTAACCATATGTTATGTTAATTTTTTCTTTAGTATGAATTCCAGAAATGAATTTGCTCCGAGACTGTGTACATTTTCAAAACTTTGAGTAATCTCATCTTCCAGAGTGATTTGACAAGTTTATCCTGTGTTCCGATTAATTACATATACAAACTAGAGGATGAATTACATATAGTCAGACCTTATAATTGTGTTGTTAAGATTAATCTGCAGCAATGTGCATGTTATGCTCTTCAAATTACCAGACTGTATGTTCTAGAAAGTTTTCTATCACCTACTATGTTAGAGGCAGATCCTGAGTTCCTTTCAGTTTGCTTTGAAAACTTTATATTTTAATGAGCCAACCCAGAGCCTGGCCATAGACACTGTTAGAGAAGTAATAATTTCAGCTAACATGCAACATAAAAACCATACCAACATCATGATGAACTGTGAATATTAAAAGTTCTATTTACTACTTCTATTCTGAATATTTCAACCTATGCCCATTTATTTTTGAGTTTTGGAGTTAATGAGTAGGGAATAGTTACAGGTTGTGAAAAGCAGAGTAATTCTGGCAGAGAACAATCAATATGGTGAATTTGGAAAAGTGGTAGTAAAAAAAAGTGGTAGTAAAGACTGATTTTCAAATAAACTAGACAGATATCAAATCTCACCTATGTACATTATGTGGAAAGAAATCTAGGTCTTGCCAATCACACCAACACACAGTTCCAGTTGTTATTGGTAATGTAGCATCATCATAAAGGAAACACAGTCATATGAATTGAAATTATTTATGACCAAGTGTGAATGGTTGCTTCAGAAACAGATGTTTAGAATACTTATTCCTTTCTGTTTCTCTTACTTACCTTCAAGACTTAGCTCAAATTTCAGTTCTGTGCAGTTTTCCTTGTGCAAGCTCTATACATAGATGTAGACGAACCAATGAAGGTGTACTTACATGTATGTTTCTTCATTTACTTACATTTTTGCATCAAGAATATATGTTTTTTTACCTTTATTTTGCCAGTGTCCAACAAATGCAGTGGATACTCAAGAAATGTTAGTTGAATAAGTTGGAATGTAGGCAAATAAATTTAAATCTGGAGCTTACAGAAAGAATGATAGCCGTTCCAGTTCTTGTTTTACAGTGTGACTGCAGCATACTAAAATAAACCCCCAAACCAGTTTTGCCTTTGAGTTTAGATGTAGAAATTTATAAATAAACTGTTAAAGAATAGAATTAGCCTTATGATGAAAGGGTAGTACTGTGACTGAAAGGAGTTTATTCCAGAAATGCCATAGTGGGTCAGTATATCATACACAATTATAATTTGTAATAGGTAAAAAGAAAAGAGAGCCCTGTGGTATTTGATAGCTTGATCTGTTGAAAACTAAACCAAATAAACTAAAAGAGTTGAATGATACTTGTGTAGTATGATTTAAATTAATAACATAATAAATGTATATTATAAACATACTTCAAACTAATGTGCTTACTGTGACATACTAGTAACTTAAAGCTAGGGAGAAATAAAAAATGGTTGTGTTCATCAGTATTTAACATCATTCTGAAGTATTAGGCAGGGCATTTAGATAAGGTAGTGGAAAGCATAGGGCTAAATTTTCATTATAGTGTAGATGAGAACATTAATGAAAGATGTCACTATTCCACAACTCTGTAAATTTAATGTAATCCCAATGGGAAAATTGTTGAAACATGCCTAAATGATGTTGTAGTTTATTTGCAAGAATAATAATGCAGGGATTAAAGATGGCAGCATGAGAGGTGAGACAGAGGCTTCCTTCTAAAACCGCCTATAATACAAAAATATAATTAATAGAAGTAATCCTGAAAGAGCAGCAGGAAAGAGGACTGTGCCAGACTGCATACACCTGGAGAAAAGAGCAGACCTCACGAAACAGGGTAACGTACCAAAGCTGTGGCCCTGCGGGACTCAAGCCCTTTCCCCACCCCAGCTCACTGGCTGGAGGAAGAGAAACGGAGTGGGGAGGGAGGGGAGGCCTGGGACTGCTGAATACCTAACTCCGGAGATCTGCTCTGGGAGCACAAACCTACATTTCATGGTGCTTTCATGATACTCTCCTGATTAAGGGATTGGAAAGCTAAGACAGGCAGAATTCCTGGAGAGACTGAGATTCCAGCTGCTTGTGGAAAGCAGGGATCCATATCCGGCTGCTCTGGGGCAAAAGAAAGGCAGGCAGTCTGAGAGACTTCCTAACAAGGAAGCCCTTAGCAAGAGGGCTGCTAAAGGGGCAAGGATTGCACAGAGCTTACTGCTCAGGAGAAAGGACAGGTAGACAAAATTGTCCGGGTGCACTCTGCCCAGCAGGTTGGGAGCTTTCACGACATCCAGGTGCTCCAGCTCCTTGGCTGGCTACACAGCTTCAAGGAACCTCTCCATGATACACAGCCTACTGCGCCTTTCTCCCGGCCAGCCCTACCTTGCTCGCAAACTGGCAAACACTACCCTGGCAATAGGCCAGCCAGAGGCAAGACCTGTCTACAGCAACTACAAACGCAAAGCATAGAGGCTTATACCTGTGTGCTCGGCCCACTGGTTCAGGCAGTGGAGACAGGCATAACGGTCAGGAAGCCCGAAAGAGCTCTTTCCTCTCCCCAGGCACCAATACCACTCCCCTGCAAGCCCTGCCTTGCTTCAGGGGCTGAGCAGCTCCAGGGAGTAGAGGTTCTGGAAACCAGAGGGCGCCATATACAAATATGAAACACCAAAGGAACCTGGTTCAGAGTAAAATTAATATAGCTCCTGAGAAAGATAACATGGACCTCATGACTCTTCCTGAAAGGGAGTTCAAAATAAAAATCATTAACATGCTAATGGAGGTATGGAAAGATATTCAAGAACTCAGGAATGAATTCGGGTCAGAGATCCAATTATTGAAGAGCACAATGGAGGGTATTAAAAGCAGATTGGATATGGTGGAGGAGATGATAAATGGAATAGAAACTAGAGAAGAGGAATACAAAGAAGCTGAGGCACAGAGAGAAAAAGGGATCTCTAAGAATGAAAGAATATTGAGAGAACTATGTGACCAATCTAAACGGGAAAAATATTCGCATTAAAGGGGAACCAGAAGAAGAAGAGAGAGAAAAAGGGATAGAAAGTGTCTTCGAGGAGGTAATTGCTGAAAACTTCCCCAAGTCTCCCAACACAGGGGACCCAAGGAAGATAACTCAGACATATAGTAATTAAAATGGCAAAGATCAAGGATAAGGACATACTATTAAAAGCAGCCAGAGACAGAAATATGATTACATACAAAGGAAAGCCCATCAGGCTAACATCAGACTTCTCAACAGAAACCTTACAGGCCAGAAGGGAGTGGCATGATGTACTTAACACAATGAAGCAGAAGGGCTTGGAACCAAGATTACTTTATCGGGCAAGATTATCATTTAAATTTGAAGGAGGGATTAAACAATTTCCAGATAAGCAAAACCTGAGAGAATTTACCTCCCACAAACCATCTCCATAGAGTGTATTTTGGAGGGACTGCTATAGATGGAAGTGTTCCTAAGGTTGAATAGCTGTCACCAGAGGTAATAAAACCACAGTAAAGAAAGTAGAACAGCTAATTACTAAGCAAATGCAAAATTAAATTAACTATCCCAAAAGTCAATCAAGGGATAGACAGAGAGTACAGAATATGATACCTAATATATGAAGAATGAAGGAGGAAGAAAAAGGAGGAGAAAAAGGAAAGAAACCTTAGATTGTGTTTGTAATAGCATATTAAGTGAGTTAAGTTAGACTCTTAGATAGTAAGGAAGTTAACCTTGAGCCTTTGGTAACCACGAATCTAAAGTCTGCAATGGCAATAAGTACATACCTATTGATAATCACCCTAAATGTAAATGGACTGAATGCACCAATCAAAAGACATAGAGTCACTAAATGAATAAAAAACAAGACCCATCTATATGTTGCCTACAAGAGACTTTAATCCCAAAGACATACATGGTCTAAAAGTGAAGGGATGGAAAAAGATATTTCATGAAGGTAATAGGTAGAAAAAAGCAGGAGTTGTAGTACTTGTATCAGACAAAATAGACTTCAAAACAAAGAAAGTCACAAGAGGCAAAGAAGGACATTACATAATGTTAAAGGGGTCAATCCAACAAGAAGATACAATTATAAATATCTCTGCTCCCACCACAGGAGTACCTACATATGTGAAACAAATACTAACAGAATTAAAAGGGGAAATAGAATGCAATGCATTCATTCTAGGAGACTTCAACACTGCACTCACTCCAAAGGACAGATCAACCAGACAGAAAATAAGTAAGGACACAGAGGCACCGAACTACACACTAGAACAGATGAACCTAATAGATATCTACAGAACTCTACACCCAAAAGCAGCAGGGTACACATTCTTCTCACGTGCACATGGAACATTTCCAAGAATAGATCATATACTAGGTGACAAAAAGAGCCTCAGTAAATTAAAAAAGATTGAGATCATACTAACCAATTACTCAGACCACAAAGGCATGAAACTACAAATAAATTACACAAAGAAAATGAAAAATACCACAAAAATATGGAGGCTTCACTACATGCTCCTAAATAACCAATGGATCAATGACCAAATAAAAAGAGAGATCAAGCAGTATATGGAGACAAATGAAAACAATAATTCAGCACCGCAAAATCTGTGGGACGCAGCCAAGGCCATGCTAAGAGGAAAGTATATTGCAATACAGGCCTACCTCTGGAGAGAAGAATAGTCCACATAAGCAGTGTAAACTCACAATTAATGAAACTAGAAAAAGAGGAACGAATGAGGCCCAAAGTGAGTAGAAGGAGGGACATAATAAAGATAAAGCAGAAATAAATAAATCGAGAAAAATAATAGAAAGAATCAATGAAAGCAAGAGCCAGTTCTTTGAGAAAATAAACAAAATAGATAAATCCCTAGCCAGACTTATCAAGAAAAAAAGAGAGACTACACAAAAAACAGAATCAGAAATGAGAAAAGAAAAACCACTACGAACACAGAAATACAAAGAATTATTAGAGAATACTATGAAAAATCATATGCTAACAAACTGGATAACCTAGAAGAAATGGACAACTTTCTAGAAAAATACAACCTTCCAAGGCTGACAAAGGAAGAAACAGAATATCTAAACAGACCAATTACCAGCAAAGAAATTGAACTGGTAATCAAAAACCTACCTAAGAACAAAACACCTGGACCAGATGGCTTCAAGACTGAGTTTTATCAACATTTAGTGAAGACTTAATACCCATTCTCCTTAAACTTTTCCAAAAAATAAAAGAGTAGGGAATACTTCCAAACTCATTCCATGAGGCCAGCATCACTCTAATACCAAAACCAGGCAAAGACACCACAAGAAAAGAAAATTACAGACCAGTATCCTTGATGAACACAGATGCAAAAATACCCAAGAACATGTAAGCAAACCAAATTCAAAAATACATCAAAAAGATCATTCATCATGATTAAGTCGGATTTATTCCGGGGATGCAGGGATGGTAAAACATTCGAAAGTCCATCAATCTCATCCACCATATCAACAAGAAGAATGACAAAAACCACATGATCATCTTCATAGATGCTGAGAAAGCATTTGACACAGTTCAACATCCATTTATGATAAAAACTCTCAACAAAATGCGTATAGAGGGCAAGTACCTCAACATAATAAAGGCCATATATGACGAACCCATAGCCAACATTATACTGAACTGGGAGAAGCTGAAAGCTTTTCCTTTAAGAAAGGGAACAAGACACTCTCCCCACTTCTATTCAACATAATACTGGAGGTCCTAGCCATGGTAATCAGACAACACAAAGAAATAAAAGGCATCCAGATTGGCAAGGAAGAAGTTAAACCGTCCCTGTTTGCAGATGACATGATATAGTACATAAAAAAACCTAAATAATCCACTCCAAAACTACTAGATCTAATATCTGAATCCAGCAAAGTTGCTGGATACAAAATTAATATACAGAAATCTGTTGCGGTCCTATACACTAACAATGAACTAGCAGAAAGAGAAATCAGGAAAACAATTCCATTCACAACTGCATCAAAAAATAAAATACGTAGGAATAAACCTAACCAAGGAAGTGAAAGACCTATACTCTGAAAACTACAAGATACTCATGAGAGAAATTAAAGAAGATACCAATAAATGGAAACACATCCTATGCTCATGGATAGGAAGAATTAATATTGTCAAAACGGCCATCCTGCCTAGAGCAGTCTATAGATTCAATGCAATTCCCATCAAAGTACCAACAGCATTCTTCAACGAACTACAGTAAATCAACCTAAAATTCATATGGAATGACAAAAGACCCCGAATAGCCAAAGCAATCCTGAGAAGGAAGAATAAAGTAGGGGGGTTATGCTCCCCAAGTTCAAGCTTTACTACAAAGCCACGGTAATCAAGACAAGTTGGTACTGGCACAAGGACATACCCATAGACTAATGGAACAGACTAGAGAGCCCAGATATAAACCCAAACATATACGGTCATTTAATATATGATAAAGGAGGTATAGACATACAATGGGGAAATGATAACCTCTTCAACAGCTGGTGTTGGCAAAACTGGACAGCTACATGCAAGAGAATGAAACTGGATTATTATTTAACCCCATACACAAAAGTAAACTCGAAATGGATTAAAGACTTGATTGTAAGTCATGAAACCATAAAACTCTTAGAAGACAACATAGGCAAAAAGCTCCTGAACATAAGCATGAGCAACTTCTTCCTGAACGCATCTCCTCAAGAAAGGGAAAGAAAAGCAAAAATGAACTCATGGGACTACATCAAACTAAGTTTCTGTACGGCAAAGGACACCATCAACAGAACAAAAAGGCATCCTACAGTATGGGAGAATATATTTGTAAATGACATATTCGACAAGGGGTTAACATCCAAAATATATAAAGAACTTTTACACCTCAACACCCAAAAAGCAAATAACCCGATTAACAAATGGGCAGAGGATATGAAGAGACAGTTCTCCGAAGAAGAAATTCAGATGGCCAACACACACATGAAAAGATGCTCCACATCACTAATCATCAGGGAAATGCAAATTAAGACCACAGTGAGATATCACCTCACACGAGTAAGGATGGCCAGCATCAAAAAGGCTAAGAACAACAAATGCTGGTGAGGATACGGAGAAAGGGGAACCCTCCTACACTGCTGGTGGGAATGTAAGCTAGTTCAACCATTGTGGAAAGCAATACGGAGGTTCCTCAAAAAACTAAAAACAGAAATACCGTTTGACCCGGGAATCCCACTCCTTGGAATTTACCCAAAGAATACAAGTTCTCAGATTCAAAAAGACATATGCACCTCTATGTTTATTGCAGCACTTTTTACAATAGCCAAGATATGGAAGCAACCTAAGGGTCCATCAGTAGATGAATGTATAAAGAAGGTGTGGTACATATACACGTGGAATACTATTCAGCCATAAGGAGAAAACAAATCCTACCATTTGCAACAACGTGGATGGAGCTAGAGGGTATTATGCTCAGTGAAACAAGCCAGGCAGAGAAAGATGAGTACCAAATGATTTTACTCATCTGTGGAGTATAAGAACAAAGATAAACTGTAGGAACAAAACAGCAGCAGAATCACAGTACCCAAGAATGGACTAATAGTTACCATAGGGAAAGGGACTGGGGAGGATTGGTGCGAAGGGAGGGATAAGGGCGGGATAAAAGAAAGGTAGCATTATGATTCGCATGTATAATGTAGGGGTGGATATGGGGAGGGCTGTGCAACACAGAGAAGACAAGTCGTGATTCTACAGCATCTTACTATGCTAATGGACAGTGACTGTAATGGGGTTTGTGGTGCAGACTTGGTGAAGTGGGGAGCATAGTAAACATAATGTTGTTCATGTGGGAAAAAAAAGACTAAGAAAAAAAATTAAATCAGAAGATGGTTTAAATATCTAATGTCCAAAAGATGCTCCAGTATGTTAGTAATATTATTTTATACAACTCCTATGTTATAGACAAGTGGCTGTCATTTATTTGTATAGTAGTCTTTTGCATATTTACTTTGTACTTCTCTACTAAACTCCTCCTATAAACTTTTAAGAAAAATAAAAAATAAATAAATAAAATAAAATAAAATAAAGTTCCTTGGACTCAAAAAAATAAAAAAGACACGTTTTTATGTGCTGAAGGGAAAAGGGGGAAATGCCTCTAAATGTATCACGACACAAAGCTTTTTCATTCAGAACTTTTATACTGGTTGCAGTTCTTTACTTCTTTAACCAAAGGGTTTAATCATATATCATTATGAACTGTTTTTGTAACTGTCTCCTTGACAACAACTTTTTGTTTCAATGCTGATACACAGCATAATATTACTGAAGACATGCTGGACAACAAAGTTAGCATGAATAATATCAACAACCTCCACTAAAGTGATAACAAAATGAACAGCTATGACTGAATGCACAGACAAACGAAACTAGCAGGACTGCTGCCCTGCTGGCTGACTGTAAGATGCCATCAAGTTTAAGACTTAAGTCAGTTTCACATTGTTATAATGGGAAACTGAACCTTAGAACTGATGAAATCCCAGTTTCTTTAAAGATTGACAGTAGTCCAATAAATAATAAAACCCATGGATACCCTGTGTTGCTAACTCACAACTCATTTTGCCTTTCTTGATACAATAGTGACATAATGTAAAAACAGTCATTTCAAGTCACTACTCATCTAACCTAGATTAGAACTAAGTTCTTTTACTAGATTTCCTTGTTCGCTGTTGACTCTCCCTCCCACATTTATTCTCAACATAACCAAAGTAAATTTTAAAAACTAAACCATATCTTATCACTCCCTTGACTAAACACTGGAATGATTTTCTCTTGTACTTTGAAAAAAGTTGCATTATCTGCAAGGATCTCATGAAGGCCAAATGCTTTGTGTCCTAGAGGGCATGGATTTTGTTTTGTTCACTGCTATTTCTCTAGTGCTTTGCACATAGTGCCCAATAAATATCTGATGAATGGAATGAATGAATCCCTGGCCACCTGTGGGTAAAACTGTAATATTTCCAGAATATCTCGCCTGGCTTTAGTACATCTGCATATCAACAGGCACTCAAGGGTGGAGAGAAGTATGGCTTTAGTGCATTTGCATCATTCCTCAGAGGTGGAGAGAAGTTCATCTCCCTATCAGTGGGTAAATTACCTGGGAAATGGAGGGCTTATCTGTACCTGAGAGGTGAGGGGGAGGGCCGGTTTTCCTGCTGCTGGAGCAGGAGAGAGAGATGGGCTGGACTGCAGTTTGTAAGCAATAAACGAATTTTAAACTTTATTTCTCCCTTTGACTGATTTCGGTTTTTAGAAGCATTTTGTCCCAGGATTTCCTTTTCCCCGACTTACACCACTTCAGTGTTCTTCCCAGACCAGTCTTCCCCTTGTATGAATGATATGCTGTTGCCCTCCAGCCTCCTTGCTATTCCCTCAAAGTTCCTTCCCATCAGGCCTTTGAACCTGTTAACCCTTCTTCATGAAACGATTTTATCAAAATGCTCACCAAGACTGTCACTTTGTCCTCCTTCAGATCTCCCTTAAACGGTACCTTCTCAAAGATGCTTACCCTGTTTAGAAAACCACACCCCCCAACACAGACTACTCATACTCAATTCATTTATTTCATCTCATAATTATCAGTTTCCCAGCAGACTTTTAATTTCAAGGAAGGCAAAGACCATATATTCTGACATGAAAAATGTATACCCAGTGCCTATCCCAGGATGAAATTACTTATTAGAGGCTCAATAGATATTCATTGAATAAATGAGAAAGAGATGGTATCAAGTGTCTCTAGCATCTTATTGCTCTGCAAACAATCTTTATGTTTACCCACTATTATCATTTCAACTTTGGCTAACTGTATTTTCTAACATCCACAAATTAAATTCTTTCAGGTTCTTGCTATGACAATGAAAGACTTTCCTATCTCAAAATTATATAAAAAAGTTTTTAAGTTTTCTTCTAGTATTTCTATTTTTTAGAGAGCAGCTTTTTATTTTACCTGGAATTTAATTTGCTGGCTATATAACTTTTTTCCAAACAGATGGTTATTTTCCAAAACATTCATCATATACTTCAAACTATATTACTTCTGGATTCTACTCTATTTCACTGATCTAGGTATCTATTGCTGTGCCAATGGAGTAGGTAGATACCCACACAGACAACCATACATGAGCAAGGAAGTGGGGTGGAGACTTTGGCTAGCCATTGTATAGCTGGTAACTTCTACACATGCACTGTAAGCTGATCTTCCAGGATGTGCGGAATGAGAATGTAAATCACAGACCAGCTAAAACTGGCAGATTCCAAGGCAGAGCAAAGTTAAACCAAATTTCAACCCAAAACTCATTATACTTTCATTAACATGAGATCAGCATTGTGATTTAACACCCCCACCGATCCGTCATTGGGCAACAACTGCCAGGACAGTTCTGATGAGCACCAAATACAGCTATAAACTCCTCTCTGAGGGTACAGCAAACCTGAACTCCAAGAAGACCCTGCCTGTTCCTTTTGAAATCTATTCCCACTTAGTGAATATTCATCTCCCCTTACATAAAAGAAATTTCCTACTGTCTCCTCGAGGCAGCTCTCTCAGGGCTCTGCCCGGGCTCAACTCTCAAGAGTGTACTTTCACTACTCTTCAAACTCTTATTTTCCAATAAATTCCTAAAATGCAACTGCCATTTCATCAGTCCTTGAATTCTTTATTGAGAGGAGGCAAGAACCCATCTTGAGTAATTCCAGTACTGTACATTTTAATATCAATACTTAGTTATTAAAATTTGCACATATTGGTCTAAAATATATTATTTATGTGGTCTACTATTAACGCTTTGTAGGCTTATGGATTGCAGATCCAAATATTCCACAGCCAACTCAGGTATAATCTTCCAACAGACTGAGGACCAAAAGTTGGGTGTCAAACTTTGATGTTATGTTCAAATACACATATCATAACCTGCTTAAGCAAGTGTTCCTGCATTATTATTATTTTTAAAAAAAAATTTTTATTAAGGTATTACTGATACACACACTCTTATGTTTCACATGAAAAAACAATGTGGTTACGGCATTTACCTATATTATCAAGTCCCCACCATACCCCAATGCGGTCACTGTCCATCAGTGAAGCAAGATGCCACAGATTCACAATGTGCCCTCTCTCTGCTACAGTGTTCTCTCCATGGTCCCCAACACCATGTGTACTAAACATAATACCCCTCAATCACCTTCTCCCTCCCTCCCTCCCCACCCACCCTCCCACCCTCCCACCCTCCTCACCTTTGGTAACCACTAGTTCATTCTTGGAGTCTCTGAGTCTGCTGCTATTTTGTTTCTTCAGTTTTGCTTCATCATTATACTCCACAAATGAGGGAAATCATTTGGGACTTGTCTTTCTCCACCTGGCTTATTTCACTGAGCATAAAGTCCTCCAGCTCCATCCATGTTGTTGCAAGTGGTAGGATTTGTTTCTTTCTTATGGCTGAATAGTATTCCACGTGTATATGTACCACACCTTCTTTATACATTCATCTACTGATGGACCCTTAGGTTGCTTCCATATCTTGGCTATTGTAAAAAGTGCTGCAATAAACATAGAGGTGCATATGTCTTTTTGAATCTGAGAACTTGTATTCTTTGGGTAAATTCCAAGGAGTGGGATTCCCGGGTCAAACGGTATTTCTGTTTTTAGTTTTTTGAGGAACCTCCGTATTGCTTTCCACAATGGTTGAACTAGCTTACATTCCCACCAGCAGTGTAGGAGGGTTCCCCTTTCTCCGTATCCTCACCAGCATTTGTTGTTCTTAGCCTTTTTGATGCTGGCCATCCTTACTCGTGTGAGGTGATATCTCACTGTGGTCTTAATTTGCATTTCCCTGATGATTAGTGATGTGGAGCATCTTTTCATGTGTGTGTTGGCCATCTGAATTTCTTCTTCGGAGAACTGTCTCTTCATATCCTCTGCCCATTTGTTAATCGGGTTATTTGCTTTTTGGGTGTTGAGGTGTAAAAGTTCTTTATATATTTTGGATGTTAACCCCTTGTCGAATATGTCATTTACAAATATATTCTCCCATACTGTAGGATGCCTTTTTGTTCTGTTGATGGTGTCCTTTGCCGTACAGAAACTTAGTTTGATGTAGTCCCATGAGTTCATTTTTGCTTTTCTTTCCCTTTCTTGAGGAGATGCATTCAGGAAGAAGTTGCTCATGCTTATGTTCAGGAGCTTTTTGCCTATGTTGTCTTCTAAGAGTTTTATGGTTTCATGACTTACAATCAAGTCTTTAATCCATTTCGAGTTTACTTTTGTGTATGGGGTTAAACAATAATCCAGTTTCATTCTCTTGCATGTAGCTGTCCAGTTTTGCCAACACCAGCTGTTGAAGAGATTATCATTTCCCCATTGTATGTCTATACCTCCTTTATCATATATTAAATGACCGTATATGTTTGGGTTTATATCTGGGCTCTCTAGTCTGTTCCATTAGTCTATGGGTATGTCCTTGTGCCAGTACCAACTTGTCTTGATTACCGTGGCTTTGTAGTAAAGCTTGAACTTGGGGAGCATAACCCCCCTACTTTATTCTTCCTTCTCAGGATTGCTTTGGCTATTCGGGGTCTTTTGTCATTCCATATGAATTTTAGGTTGATTTACTGTAGTTCGTTGAAGAATGCTGTTGGTACTTTGATGGGAATTGCATTGAATCTATAGACTGCTCTAGGCAGGATGGCCGTTTTGACAATATTAATTCTTCCTATCCATGAGCATAGGATGTGTTTCCATTTATTGGTATCTTCTTTAATTTCTCTCATGAGTATCTTGTAGTTTTCAGAGTATAGGTCTTTCACTTCCTTGGTTAGGTTTATTCCTACGTATTTTATTTTTTGATGCAGTTGTGAATGGAATTGTTTTCCTGATTTCTCTTTCTGCTAGTTCATTGTTAGTGTATAGGACCGCAACAGATTTCTGTATATTAATTTTGTATCCAGCAACTTTGCTGGATTCAGATATTAGATCTAGTAGTTTTGGAGTGAATTTTTTAGGGTTTTTTATAAATGGTGTGTCTTACAGTCAGTCAGTGCCATCTTAGATTTGATGAAATACAGTAACATTAAAAAGCCATTCATATATAGTAACATTTGTGATTAGATTTCCTCTTTTTTCATGAATATGAATCTGTTCATAGAAATAACAGGTAAATAATTTACCCAAGTGAAAACCAAAGAAGAAATATTAAAATTTAATTTCAGCATTGTATTTTCTGTTTGCCCTGAAATGTTATGTGGACTGTTATTGTTAGATTTTGTATTGTTTACTGTAATATCTTTCCTTTGATAGAGGAGAAGACATTTATTGGAAAAGTACTGAGCAACCCCGATTTGTCTAGGTTAGTTTAGTGCTTGGGGCTTAGGCATATAATGTTTAACAAGCTTTTCAGGTGATTCTGTTAAAACACCAAAGTTTGACATCCAACTTTTGATTCTCAGTCTATTGGCAGAATACACCCAAGTTGGCTGTGGAATATTTGGATCTGCAATTCACATGCCTACCAAGCATTGTCTGTAGGCCAGATAAATAATATATTTTAGATTATGTGGAAATTTTAAACATGTAGATGCATATAATAAAAATTGTTTTAAAGCGTTATTACAATCGTGCAGTTTTTGTGTCTATAGTATTTCAATCAGGAACCCTTATTTATATAGTTGCCTTCATGTTAAGGTTTGCAGAAGTGTTTGAGGTTAAAAGTCCTAATATTTGACTGGTTTCTACCTTATGGATTCTGAATCTAATGAGCTGAGGAATGCCTCTTAAATCATTGGCAGTTATAAGGTATAAACAGGGGACATTGGAGGGGAAAAAAAGAGAAAAAAATAGAAACAACAAAGAAGGAAGAATTAATAAAGAAAAAGGGGTCCCTGTTTAGTTTGCTTATTTGTAGTGATTTTCAAAAATGACAACAGTTATTTATCTTACTTATTCAGGTTATTCTCCCTCCACCCATTTTTTTTGTCAGTTTTTCCTCATTTCCATTTTGATGGGAGGAAAGGTTTTCTCAGAGAGATGGTAAAAGATTAAAAGTACAGTGCTGTGTGACATTGGCTGAGTTAAGAGACAGAAATAGTAGTGAGGATTCTGTTCATTTATACTCTCCTCCTTATTTCTGTCTCTTCCGTGTTGTGAGTACAGTAAACCCAGAACTTGTGTGGAGGATTGAATCTGTGAAGGGACTTCACAGGCAATCCGGAACTTCCACCCTTGAACCAAGGGTCCTGGAGGCTAAAACTTGAAACTTGAAAAAAAGAAATTTCAGACATAAGTACTACTTTTGAGTCACAAACACTACTTTCTCTCAGTTGTGTAAGTAGAAGTTGACTTATTTTTAAAAAGCAGGAAACTACTAAAGAGAGAAATGTGAAGCTTTGTTACAAACTTGTTTCTAACTCTACATTAGTCATTATTTTTTAGTGAAGTGATGAGAGAAAGTGAGCCCCCTTTGTGTTGCCCACATTTGGTAGTATAATAACACAATCCAGATAATTTTACCTGTACCTCAGTTTCTGTGAATGAAAACTTTCAGGCCCAAAGGAGCCAAGTAAAGCAGGCAAATAGCACATTCTACTTAACGTTTGTTTAAATGGTGCATTCGTTTCTGTTTTCCAGTGTCCTCTCCATAACAGTGCCTGAGTCAGAGGCTTCATGTGCTAGTGGGAAAGGAGTTTCATCAGCTCACTGACTGCAGGGTGTGTTCACAGTGAGCTTTAATGTGCAGGCCTCTGAGTGGAAATCTGTTATGAGTGATAGGATTTAAAATGTCTTAATAGAAAAGCTTTATGCCTATGAATCTTTTGAAATGCTTCCTAGTTCTTTAACTGAGGAGTTTTCTTTTTATTGAAATGGATTTCTGTTTGCTTTATGTTTTTGTGTACATGCTTGCTAGAATTTAAAGTGAAATTATAATAGTTTTGCCTTAAAGCATTTGGAATTAGATAATGGGGAAGAGCACAGATAAAATCAGTTTAATATCTGAATTGTGGAGTATTTCAAAGAAATATAGCTTTAATATTTACCAGTTTTCATTACCAAATGAAAATTGTACGGTATATGGTACAGGCTTTAGATGAAGATTATTTACAATTAGGAAGATTGATTTTATTTTTGTTTATATATTATATGTTTCAAAGTTTCATGCTTACTTACTGAAAAAATATGATTAAATATTTACTGTGTGCCCAGTTGGTCACCTTGTTCACAGTGTGGAGATTGAAGTGGACAAACTGGAGGCTGGGAGGAAGCTGTTAGTTGTTCTAATGCAGGTGAGAGATTATTATGGCCTGAACTAATGTGTTTTGTCCTGAATTAGTGAGTTTGGGATTTTACCGTTTTCCTTAATGATGTGTTTGGTTTTTCCGTAGTTAATTTAATTGTGGATTAATTTAATCCTTACAAGACTTTTAAACTCTGTTAGGGCTGGTCCAGATAGCCTCCCCTCTGGGGATAAATTGGCTATGTTCCCAAGTCTTGGCCTCTCTGGTGTCTTACTGAGTGACTCTGATGTGTTCTCCACTGGCTGTTTGGAATTTGAATTTTTTCTAGCCCATGTTCATTCAGCTCATAACTTCCTGGTAGTTGCTGTCCTCAGAAGTTTCTGTCCTCAGTAGTTGTTCTGCATGTGGCATTGCAGTTTTGCCCTGTGCGTGCACACTTAGTATTTGGCCAAAGACTCAGGGGAGACCCTTTTCAGGTTAGACAGTGCTGCTTTTCTGGCCAGGTTCCTCTTCTCTGTGTTACTCTGTGCTGCACGTTTTCACTGTCCTTAGGAGCTGTCTTCTGAGCTCTTATCATAATAAGCAATATGCTATTAGGAAGTGATACATGCTAAGAAAAAACGGTTTGATTAGGGAGATTGAAAGTTCATGTTAGGGGTGAATTGCAATTCAAAATAGAATAATAAGAATGGGCCTCTTTGAGACTTTGACTTTTGAATAGCCTTGAATAGTTAAGGGAAGAAGAGAAAGTCAAGCAGAGGCAACAGTGAGTGTGAAGGCCTTAAGTCAGGGACAGGACTGATGTATTGAGGACAAGCAAGGAGGCTGGTGTGGCTGGAGACAGGGGAGAAAAGAGTAAGAGAGGAAGACAGACGGGTAATGGGGCCAGGTCACATAAGGCCTCCTAGGCCAACATAAGGACTGTAACTCTTAACTGTGAGCTTTTGAAGTTTTCAAGCATATTTTGAGTTCTTTTTTTAAAAAGAGCACTGTAGCTGCCCTACTGTGAATAGGGAGGTCAACTTTGGGAGATTTTTGGTCTAATCTATGCAAGACATAATGGTGTCTCGGATCAATATGGCAGTGGAGGTAAAAAGATGCATCCAGTTTCTGGTGACATTTTGAAAATAGCTATCACAGGATTTCCAGCTGGCTTGGATGTAGGTGTGAGAAAAAGGAGAGTCCCATCTTTTTGGCCTAAACAACTGAGTGGACGCATACCATTAATCAGGATGGTGTAAATGAAACAAATGTAGAGGGGAAGATTAGGAGTTGCATTGTGGACATACTAACCACTGATACTTATTAGATGTACACATGGAGACACTGAGAAGGCAATAGTATATGCAAGTGTGGATTTCAGCAGCAGGCAAAATTTGGGAGATATCATTATGTGGATGGTATTGCAAGTTATGAGACTGGGTGAGAACACCAAGGGAATGAGGGTAGATGAGAAGTGAAGGACAGAGGACTTTGGCCTGTGACCAGGGCACTCCTAAGGAAGTGGGCAGAAAAGGAGCCAGTAAGACAGGAGGGAAAACTTAGAGAGTGTCATGTCTTAGAAGTCAAGGGAAGAAAGAGACTGTGATAAGGAAGAGATATTGAGCAACTAGTTAGTGCTTTTCAGATGAAAACTAAAGGTGAGTCATGGGTGCCAGCATTGTGGAGGGTATCGGCCACCATCATGAGTTGTTCAGGTGATTATTTGATGAAAATCTGTTTTTTCATGGTAGACTAAAATTCCATGATAAAATGGAGAAAATTTATTATTTCTTAGCATCATATCTCCAAAACTTGGCATAGTCCCCAGCATGAAGAAAGGAAGAAATATATAGGTGCCAGTATCTCTCAGAAGGTGGAGAGCTGGGTGCAGAACTTATGTAGCCAGAAACAGTGCCTCCGTCAGTCATGTCCCTTTATTGGCTGGTGAAGATGGTCTGCTGTTGGTACAGAGTGCAGGCACAGCAGCTTGCCCTGCCTGCATCATTGCCACTGAGCCGCTGCCAGCCAGAGTCCAGAGGCTCAAGGCAGCTGCTGCCTCCATCACTCACTGTCAGAATTGTCTCTGAATATTCACATCCCTGCTTCTTTGCCTTACAAGATTCTAATTCAAAGTAAATGATGTGTGTGTCTGACTGGGCTGCTTGGATAATGTGTCTGGCCTTTAATTGCAAGAAAGGCTGGGAAAACAAGTTTGTGGCAATTTACCTGTGTTGTGGGAGGTAGACACTGCCTTAGAGCATGGAGTCCCCAGACATAGAAAGGAGATCCGATAGCACAAGAGAGAGTGATAGCTGTCACAATAGGGCTGGAGAAATAGATTGTGCAGGTTACCCGTGAAAGGTGGGAGTTGAATCTGTGGGACTGGGGAAGGGCTGCACCTTGGCTGGTGGTGGGTGCAGGTAGTTTGCTGAGCAAGAGCTTCCTGCTTGCTGCTGGAGCACGTGGGGCCAAAAATCCAACCCATGTTTCAGGGTGGGGTTGCATCTACCCATAGGGGCTGCTTTTTTCAAACTTACATTAAGTTACTCTGTGGGCTAGTAGAGGCCCTCAACTGGGGCTATAGAATTGAGAAGGGCTCCAAGGACAGGAACTTAGAAAACGTCTCTGTGGGTAGGACAGGGGAATGGGTAGGGGATAAGCATTTAGAGCTGGGATAATTCTTTAATGGAAACTCATTGAAAATTTTTAACATGTTGCGCCCTTAACTCTCCCTATGGTTAAAAAAAAGGTCAGCTACTAGATGGGTTTCAGGAAGGATGTGGACTGACAACAGCTATTAGGTTTAGAAACAAGGAGGTCCTTTATTTGATGTTGTAGAAGGAGTGGTCCAGCAGAGAGGTGAAGATGGAAACTGGCTAATAATGTATTCATTTATTCATTCATCTTTTCATCCAACAAAAGAGGAACAGATGTGGAGGAGAGATAATTTTTAATGATTGCTGACATGTCAGATGGTGTCTGAGGAATACAAAAGACAGTTTTTGCCCTTAAGGAGTTCACAGTCTGGTGTGTTAGAGAAGAAAATTATTCCAGTATAATGTAGTAAGTGTTAAAGGAGGGCCATGTAGTGTGCTTTATGAGAAATAAGAGGACGGGCAAATAATTCAGCACAGGCGTAGGAAAAGGTTAAATTGTTCCCTCTTCAGCTAATTCTTGAAAGTTTGGTAGCCATTCCTTACTCCTTCATTCAACATTCATTCTTCAAATAGTTGTTAAGCACCCAGCAATGTACCAGCTTCTGTTCTAGGCACTTTGGGTTCGTCAGTGAACGGAGTGAAGACCATGTTTCTTTAGAAAGGAAACAGTACACATAAGAAACAAATATATATTATGTTAGAGGGTAAGTGGTATGGGAAAAAGAAAAAAAATAAGGTAAAGGGGAAAGGACATGTGGGTTCTTTTTTGTCAGTTTTAAGTTTTAAAATAGAGTAGTTTACACTGAGAACATTAAACACTGTTTCTTTTTTTATGATACGTTTCAAACCTGCACAGAAGTAGTGAGACTAGTATAACTAATCTCCATATGCTCATCACTCAGATACACCAGCCACCACAATTTTGTCACAGTAGTTTCACATATCCTTTTTTTTTTTTCTTTTACTTCTTTTCTTCACCAAAGATTTTAGATGAGTGCCTGGCACCATGTAATTTACCTCTGTGCACTTTAGTATGCATTTCTAAAACTTGGGCATTTTCTGGCATAACTATAATGTGATTATCACAACTACTGACCCTAGTAATAAAAAAGAGGCATTTGAACTAAGACTTGAAGGAGATGAAGTCTTGCCCTGTGGGCTGTGGAAACGGCTGCAGGTAGCAGGAACAGCTGATGTGAATGAAGGCCCTGAGGATTGAGGAATGCCTGGAATATTTGAGGAACAACAAGGAGTCCAATGTTGCTGAAGCATAGTGGTTGAGGAAAGAGGGGAAGAGCTGAGGTGTGTCGGCTGCTCGAGGACTTGGGCTCTACTTTGAGTCAGTTGGGAGCCACAGCAGGATTTTGAGCAGGGGAGTGCCAAGATCAAATTATGTTTACAAGGGTCACTGACTGCTGTGTTCAGAGTAGACTGCAGGAGCAAGATGAAGATCAGGGAGCCTGTTTAGGAGGTTGCTGTTGGATTATAAGGTGTGTGTTTGTTGGTGCTCCCTCCAGCAGTAGTCGTGGAAATGGAAGAAGTGCTTGAATTTTGGATGTGTTTTGAAGGTAGACACTGGATTTCCTGATTGTGCTTGAAAGAGACGGAGGACTTTAAGAAGGCTCACAATTTTTGACCTGAGGAATCTGAAGGATGGAGCAGGTTTGGGGGTACCACCAATAATTTAATTTTGGGCATGTGGGGTTTGAATTATCCGTTAAAACATGTAAGTGTGATACCTAGTTGGACATTTAAGGCTGGAGTTAGGGTGGTGTGTCTTACTTGCACCATAGTATCAGCTGCCAGATTTGGTGGGAGGGTGTGGGTGTTCAGAAATTACTGGTGTTTAAACTGTTGACTATTTATAATGTAGAAATTTCGTCAGTTCATTAGGACTACTGATACTGCTTCAGAAGAGATAACTCAATGAAGTTAGCAGCTCTGTTTTCTGTTTCTCTCAAACCATTCTTCCTGGTCAGTCAGGAATGAATAAATTAGGCAAAAGGTATAATTACAGTATTATATGTTCATTTTATTGTGAAACACTGTTCAGATCGAAAGTATTCATCTATGTGTTCTCTCAGGTCACTAGAGAACTTTGGAAGTACTGATTGATTAACTCAGAGACATTCACAGAATATGACAAGAAACTTTCTTAGGTGGTCTGGTGACTGTACAGTAATTCTCGAAGATCTGTGATAGGACAACCATTGCCTCCTTCCTTCCTGATCCTGAACCACTAAAATTTGAATTTAAAAAATTGCCATGTTTTCTCGACATTTTAAAACATGAATGTGTTCAACAGTCATACCTTCTTTTTCTTCCTACCTATCACATCACTGGAGAGAGATTTTCATCATAGGTAGCCAGGTGGTTGTTACTCTGGGGGTGGATACTGTGGAAGGGATGTTGTCAATATAAATGCTTTCAGTAGCTTTGTGCAATGTAGGCTGGTTCTGACAGCTTTTATTTCTCCTTTTAAAAGGGGAATATTTTTAATTCCCTTTTGGGATTGTTTGGTGCTCTAATTATATGTCTTAGAATCATGTGGAAGGTTGATACACCAACTTGGGGATGTGCTGTAGTTTCAACTCTTGTAGTAGCTGGGGTCTGTGTGACTAATTTAAAGTAACTAGGTGTCCTGGAATGGGGATCCTTCTGTCCCTGCATATTTGACCCTTATACCTCCTTAGCCTGAATGCAGTCCATGGGTTCCCTGATGGGGAGGCAGAAAAAGGCCAGAGTGTCTTACAAGGGTGGGGTAATCATCTTAGGCACACAACTCCTCCCTCTCTTTTCCCCTTTAGTCCCCTCCCTTTTAAAAAAAAGGGAGCAAAAAGGAGGATGCTTACTCTCTTTTTTGCTTCTTTTGTATAGGAGATGCATCGGAGATTTGAGAATGCCCCTGATTCTGCTAAAACAAAAGCTCTGCAAACTGTTATTGAGATGAAGGTAAGTGTGACTCTAATAAGGAATCATGTGAGTCAGATAGCACATTCAAGTGATCATACACTTCCTTGAGTGAGTTTTAGAAAGTGGTATGTAATAATATTTTACTAATTTGGTTGTTTGAGAAGAAATGGTAAGACTTAATGAAAATGCCACCTTAAAAGAATTTCAGTTTCATTTGCTGTTAGTTTAGACCATTGCTCAAATGGGACCAAAAAGGGTTGTCCAGAGTTTCTTTTAAATCAGCTATTCTCAAACCTTTTGCACTCAGGACTCTGTTATTCTCTTAAAATGACAGGCTCATATCATTCATTTTAAAGAAAATATCTGCTTAGTATGAAGTCTGAGTAATCACAGTTTGTCAGTTATTCTTTCGAGTAAAACTGGTGCTCCATGAAAATGGTCCCTAATTCACCTTGTAGCCCCAAGAAGCACACCAGCGCACTTCCTAGGGATGCTGTGTGCTTCAGTTTGCTGTGGAAGTGCTGGCTCATCAGAAGGATGTGTACTCAAGGGTTGACATTTATTAAAAGTAATTTTTACTGCTTCACCAAGGGCATTCTTTTTTTTTAATTTTATTTATTATTATTATTTTTTTATTGAAGGGTAGTTGACAACAGTATTACATTACATTAGTTTCAGGTGTACAACACAGTGATTCAACATTTATATACATGATAATTCTAGGTACCAGCTATCACCATACCAAATTGTTACAATATTTTGACTATATTCCTTATGCTATACATTACATCCCGGTTACTTATTTATTTTACAATTGGAAGTGTGTTTATATATATATATATATATTTTTTTTGTGAGGGCATCTCTCATATTTATTGATCAAATAGTTGTTAACAACAATAAATTTCTGTATAGGGGGGTCAATACTCAATGCACAATCATTAATCCACCCCAAGCCTAATTTTCGTCAGTCTCCAATCTTCTGATGCATAACGAACAAATTCTTACATGGAGTACAAATTCTTACATAGTGAATAAGTTACCTGGTGAACAGTGCAAGGGCAGTCATCACAGAAGCTTTCGGTTTTGTTCATGCATTATGAACTATACACAGTCAGTTCAAATATGAATATTCATTTGATTTTTAAACTTGATTTATATGTGGATACCACATTTCTCTATTATTATTATTATTATTATTATTATTTTTAATAATTATTTTTTATTGAAGGGTAGTTGACGCACAGTATTACATTACATTAGTTTCAAGTGTACAACACAGTGGTAGAACATCTATATACATAATTCCAGGTTCCAGCTATCACCCTACCAAGCTGTTACAATATCTTGACCATATTCCTTATGCTATAAATTACATCCCGGTTACTTATTTATTTTACCATTGGAAGTCTGTCCATTTTTTTTTTTTTTTTTGTGAGGGCATCTCTCATATTTATTGATCAAATGGTTGTTAACGACAATAAAATTCTGTATAGGGGAGTCAATGCTCAATGCACAATCATTATTCCACCCCAAGCCTAATTTTTGTCAGTCTCCAATCTTCTGAGGCATAACAAACAAGTTTTTACATGTAGAACAAATTCTTACATAATGAATAAGTTACATAGTGAACAGTACAAGGGCAGTCATCACAGAAACTTTCGGTTTTGCTCATGCATTATGAACTCTAAACAGTCAGTTCAAATATGAATACTCATTTGGTTTTTATACTTGATTTATATGTGGATACCACATTTCTCTCTTTATTATTATTATTTTTAATAAAATGCTGAAGTGGTAGGTAGATACAAGATAAAGGTAGAAAACATAGTTTAGTGTTGTAAGAGAGCAAATGTAGATGATCAGGTGTGTGCCTGTAGACTATGTGTTAATCCAAGCTAGACCAGGGCAATAAAACATCCACGTATGCAGAAGATTTCTCTCAGAACGGGGGGGTGAGGTTCTAAGCCTCACCTCTGTTGATCCCCAATTTCTCACCTGATGGCCCCCCTGCGACTGTGCCTGTCTTAGGTTGTTCCTCCCTTGAGGAATCTTACCCGTCTCTGGCTAACCAGTCATCTTCCGGGGCCATACAGGGAAATGTGAAGTTGGTAAGTGAGAGAGAAGCCTTATTGTTTGAAAAAGTTAGCTTTTTACTTCTTTGCATATTTATGCCCTGTGGCTTCTATGCCCAGCATTGGTCTTGAGGTATCTTTACCACTTGGAAGAATTATGATACTCGGTAAATTTGATATGAGGCACGAATTCTATTTAAGGGTTGTAATTAGGAAGGAAGAAGAAAAGCTATAGAAGTAGCAGGCGGAAGAAAACATGGGAAGATTGATTATTTCTTTGATATATCTTCTTGTAGAGTAACTTCAGCATGTATAGGTTTTAAGCTACTACTTAAATTGCACACACACATTAACATAATAGGAGTATAGTTACATAACCAAAGCATATCTGTAATTACCAGCCATCTGCAGTGAAACCAAGAAAACCAGTTAGGCACCTTAGGCATTTGTGAAAACTTATCTATGATATGGTGGATATTGTCCAAATGAACTTGAACAGTCTGAGAGAAATCAGACAAATTAAAACAACCCATTCCTGGGGACTGTTCACATGCCATATGTTCTTTTAACAATAAATAGTTTGTAGTTGTAAGACTTTGGAGCGCTACAATTTGCACTTCTCCAAATTCTTGGTTGAGTTCCAACAGTATGGAGCCAGTCCAATTTTGTTGTTTTACTGTATGCACAGGCCAGCTTAGATATCTCCTTCCTCATTCCCATGGCAAGTCCAGGAACTGGTGGGATGAGTGCATCTACAGCTGTAGCAGTGCGTGGATCTTTGTTGGGGTTTTTTGATGATCATCTTCTGGCATGAGTCTTCCAGAGAGTGCTGATGTTGGAAGTTCTCTTTCATATCGTATCTTAGTTCATTTTCGGGGTAGCCCAATTAGGCTTTGATCCTCTGTATAAACACAAACAGACCCTTTGCCTACACTTTTATATGCCCTTTATACCCTTGTGTAGAACTCGTTGGAGGTTACCACACAGGAACTGCCCTTTTTTTTTTTTTTTTTTTTTTTTTTTTGCTATCACTAATCTACACTTACATGACGAATATTATGTTTACTAGGCTCTCCCCTATACCAGGTCTCCCCTATAAACCCCTTTACAGTCACTGTCCATCAGCATAGCAAAATGTTGTAGAATCACTACTTGCCTTCTCTGTGTTGTACAGCCCTCCCTTTTCTCCTACCCCCCCATGCATGTTAATCTTAATACCCCCCTACTTCTCCCCCCCTTATCCCTCCCTAACCACCCATCCTCCCCAGTCCCTTTCCCTTTGGTACCTGTTAGTCCATTCTTGAGTTCTGTGATTCTGCTGCTGTTTTGTTCCTTCAGTTTTTCCTTTGTTCTTATATTCCACAGATAAGTGAAATCATTTGGTATTTCTCTTTCTCCGCTTGGCTTGTTTCACTGAGCATAATACCCTCCAGCTCCATCCATGTTCCTGCAAATGATTGGATTTGCCCTTTTCTTATAGCTGAGTAGTATTCCATTGTGTATATGTACCACATCTTCTTTATCCATTCATCTATTGATGGACATTTAGGTTGCTTCCAATTCTTGGCTATTGTAAATAGTGCTGCAATAAACATAGGGGTGCATCTGTCTTTCTCAAACTTGATTGCTGCATTCTTAGGGTAAATTCCTAGGAGTGGAATTCCTGGGTCAAATGGTAAGTCTGTTTTGAGCATTTTGATGTACCTCCATACTGCTTTCCACAATGGTTGAACTAACTTACATTCCCACCAGCAGTGTAGGAGGGTTCCCCTTTCTCCACAGCCTCGCCAACATTTGTTGTTGTTTGTCTTTTGGATGGCAGCCATCCTTACTGGTGTGAGGTGATACCTCATTGTAGTTTTAATTTGCATTTCTCTGATAATTAGCGATGTGGAGCATCTTTTCATGTGTCTGTTGGCCATCTGTATTTCTTTTTTGGAGAACTGTCTGTTCAGTTCCTCTGCCCATTTTTTAATTGGGTTATTTGTTTTTTGTTTGTTGAGGCGTGAGAGCTCCTTATATATTCTGGACGTCAAGCCTTTATCGGATGTGTCATTTTCAAATATATTCTCCCATACTGTAGGGATCCTTCTTGTTCTATTGATGGTGTCTTTTGCTGTACAGAAGCTTTTCAGCTTAATATAGTCCCACTTACTCATTTTTGCTGTTGTTTTCCTTGCCCGGGGAGATATGTTCAAGAAGAGGTCACTCATGTTTATGTCTAAGAGGTTTTCGCCTATGTTTTCTTCCAAGAGTTTAATGGTTTCATGACTTACATTCAGGTCTTTGATCCATTTTGAGTTTACTTTTGTATATGGGGTTAGACAATGGTCCAGTTTCATTCTCCTACATGTAGCTGTCCGGTTTTGCCAGCACCACCTGTTGAAGAGACTGTCATTTCGCCATTGTATGTCCATGGCTCCTTTATCAAATATTAATTGACCATATATGTCTGGGTTAATGTCTGGATTCTCTAGTCTGTTCCATTAGTCTGTGGCTCTGCTCTTGTGCCAGTACCAAATTGTCTTGATTACTATGGCTTTATAGTAGAGCTTGAAGTTGGGTAGTGAGATCCCCCCTACTTTATTCTTCTTTCTCAGGATTGCTTTGGCTATTCGGGGTCTTTGGTGTTTCCATATGAATTTTTGAATTATTTGTTCCAGTTCATTGAAGAATGTTGCTGGTAGTTTCATAGGGATTGCATCAAATCTGTATATTGCTTTGGGCAGGATGGCCATTTTAACGATATTAATTCTTCCTAGCCACGAGCATGGGATGAGTTTCCATCTGTTAGTGTCCCCTTTAATTTCTCTTAAGAGTGACTTGTAGTTTTCAGAGTATAAGTCTTTCACTTCTTTGGTTAGGTTTATTCCTAGGTATTTTATTTTTTTTGATGCAATTGTGAATGGAGTTGTTTTCCTGATTTCTCTTTCTGTTGGTTCATTGTTAGTATATAGGAAAGCCACAGATTTCTGTGTGTTGATTTTGTATCCTGCAACTTTGCTGTATTCCGATATCAGTTCTAGTAGTTTTGGGGTGGAGTCTTTAGGGTTTTTTATGTACAGTATCATGTCATCTGCAAATAGTGACAGTTTAACTTCTTCTTTACCAATCTGGATTCCTTGTATTTCTTTATTTTGTCTGATTGCCGTGGCTAGGACCTCCAGTACTATGTTAAATAACAGTGGAGAGAGTGGGCATCCCTGTCTTGTTCCCGATCTCAGAGGAAATGCTTTCAGCTTCTCGCTGTTCAATATAATGTTGGCTGTGGGTTTATCATAGATGGCCTTTATTATGTTGAGGTACTTGCCCTCTATTCCCATTTTGCTGAGAGTTTTTAACATGAATGGATGTTGAACTTTGTCAAATGCTTTTTCAGCATCTATGGAGATGATCATGTGGTTTTTGTCTTTCTTTTTGTTGATGTGGTGGATGATGTTGATGGACTTTCGAATGTTGTACCATCCTTGCATCCCTGGAATGAATCCCACTTGGTCATGGTGTATGATCCTTTTGATGTATTTTTGAATTCGGTTTGCTAATATTTTGTTGAGTATTTTTGCATCTACGTTCATCAGGGATATTGGTCTGTAGTTTTCTTTTTTGGTGGGGTCTTTGCCTGGTTTTGGTATTAGGGTGATGTTAGCTTCATAGAATGAGTTTGGGAGTATCCCCTCCTCCTCTATTTTTTGGAAAACTTTAAGGAGAATGGGTATTATGTCTTCCCTGTATGTCTGATAAAATTCCCAGGTAAATCCATCTGGCCCGGGGGTTTTGTTCTTTGGTAGTTTTTTGATTACCTCTTCAATTTCGTTGCTGGTAATTGGTCTGTTTAGATTTTCTGTTTCTTCCTGGGTCAATCTTGGAAGGTTATATTTTTCTAAGAAGTTGTCCATTTCTCCTAGGTTTCCCAGCTTCTTAGCATATAGGTTTTCATAGTATTCTCCAATAATTCTTTGCATTTCCGTGGGGTCCGTCGTGATTTTTCCTTTCTCGTTTCTGATACTGTTGATTTGTGTTGATTCTCTTTTCTTCTTAATAAGTCTGGCTAGAGGCTTATCTATTTTGTTTATTTTCTCGAAGAACCAGCTCTTGGTTTCATTGATTTTTGCTATTGTTTTATTCTTCTCAATTTTATTTATTTCTTCTCTGATCTTTATTATGTCCCTCCTTCTGCTGACCTTAGGCCTCATCTGTTCTTCTTTTTCCAATTTCGATAATTGTGACATTAGACCATTCATTTGGGATTGCTCTTCCTTTTTTAAATATGCTTGGATTGCTATATACTTTCCTCTTAAGACTGCTTTTGCTGTGTCCCACAGAAGTTGGGGCTTAGTGTTGTTGTTGTCATTTGTTTCCAGATATTGCTGGATCTTCATTTTGATTTGGTCATTGATCCATTGATTATTTAGGAGCGTGTTGTTAAGCCTCCATGTGTTCGTGAGCCTCTTTGCTTTCTTTGTACAGTTTATTTCTAGTTTTATGCCTTTGTGGTCTGAAAAGTTGGTTGGTAGGATTTCAATCTTTTGGAATTTTCTGAGGCTCTTTTTGTGGCCTAGTATGTGGTCTATTCTGGAGAATGTTCCATGTGCACTTGAGAAGAATGTATATCCCGCTGCTTTTGGATGTAGAGTTCTATAGATGTCTATTAGGTCCATCTGCTCTACTGTGTTGTTCAGTGCTTCCGTGTCCTTACTTATTTTTTGCCCAGTGGATCTATCCTTTGGGGTGAGTGGTGTGTTGAAGTCTCCTAGAATGAATGCATTGCAGTCTATATCCCCCTTTAGTTCTGTTAGTATTTGTTTCACATATGCTGGTGCTCCTGTGTTGGGTGCATATATATTTAGAATGGTTATATCCTCTTGTTTGACTGAGCCCTTTATCATTATGTAGTGTCCTTCTTTATCTCTTGTTACTTTCTTTGTTTTGAAGTCTATTTTGTCTGATATTAGTACTGCAACCCCTGCTTTCTTCTCACTGTTGTTTGCTTGAAATATGTTTTTCCATCCCTTGACTTTTAGTCTGTACATGTCTTTGGGTTTGAGGTGAGTTTCTTGTAAGCAGCATATAGATGGGTCTTGCTTTTTTATCCATTCTGTTACTCTGTGTCTTTTGATTGGTGCATTCAACCCATTAACATTTAGGGTGACTATTGAAAGATATGTACTTATTGCCATTGCAGGCTTTAAATTCGTGGTTACCAAAGGTTCAAGGTTAGCCTCTTTAGTATCTTACTGCCTAACTTAGCTCGCTTATTGAGCTGTTATATACACTGTCTGGAGATTATTTTCTTCTCTCCCTTCTTGTTCCTCCTTCTCGATTCTTCATATGTTGGGTGTTTTGTGCTGTGCTCTTTCTAGGAGTGCTCCCATCTAGAGCAGTCCCTGTAAGATGTTCTGTAGAGGTGGTTTGTGGAAAGCAAATTCCCTCAGCTTTTGTTTGTCTGGGAATTGTTTAATCCCACCTTCATATTTGAATGATAGTCGTGCTGGATACAGTATCCTTGGTTCAAGGCCCTTCTGTTTCATTGTATTAAATATATCATGCCATTCTCTTCTGGCCTGTAGGGTTTCTGTTGAGAAATCTGACGTTAGCCTGATGGGTTTCCCTTTATAGGTGACCTTTTTCTCCCTAGCTGCCTTTAGCACTCTTTCCTTGTCCTTGATCTTTGCCATTTTAATTATTATGTGTCTTGGTGTTGCCCTTCTTGGATCCTTTCTGTTGGGGGTTCTGTGTATTTCCGTGGTCTGTTTGATTACTTCCTCCCCCAGTGTGGGGAAGTTTTCAGCAATTATTTCTTCTAAGATACTTTCCATCTCTTTGCCTCTCTCTTCTTCTTCTGGGACCCCTATAATACGGATATTGCTCCGTTTAGATTGGTCACACAGTTCTCTTAAGATTGTTTCATTCCTGGAGATCCTTTTGTCTCTCTCTATGTCAGCTTCTATGCGTTCCTGTTCTCTGATTTCAATTCCATCAATGGCCTCTTGCATTCTATCCATTCTGCTTATAAACCCTTCCAGAGTTTGTTTCATTTCTGCGATCTCCTTTCTGGCATCTGTGATCTCCTTCCGGACTTCATCCCATTTCTCTTGCGTATTTCTCTGCATCTCTGTCAGCATGTTTATGATTCTTATTTTGAATTCTTTGTCAGGAAGACTGGTTAGGTCTGTCTCCTTCTCTGGTGTTGTCTCTGTGATCTTTGTCTGCCTGTAGCTTTGCCTTTTCATGGTGATAGGAATAGTCTGCAGAACTGGGACGAGTGACGGCTGGAAGGACTTCCTTTCTTGTTGGTTTGTGGCCCTCCTCTCCTGGGAGAACAGCGGCCTCTAGTGGCTTGTGCTGCGCAGCTGCGCGCAGACAGGGTTTCTGCTTCCTGCCCGGCTGCTATGGAGTTAATCTCCGCTGTTGCTGTGGGCGTGGCCTGGCTCGGGCAGCTACTCCAAAATGGTGGAGTCGCGTTGGAGCAGGAGCTGCTGGGAGGCTATTTATCTCCGTAAGGGGCCTCCCTGCTCCCTGCAGCCCAGGGGTTAGGGTGCCCAGAGATCCCGGATTCCCTACCTCTGGATTAAGTGACCCGCCCTGCCCCTTTAAGACTTCCAAAAAGCAGCCGCCAAAACAAAACAACGACCAGAAAAAAAAACAAGAAAAAAAATTTTTTTAATTAAAAAAAAAAAAAAAAAAAATTAAAAAAAAAAAATTAAAAATTAAAAAAAATTTTTAATTAAAAAAAAAAAAAAGGTGGTCGTTCGTTTTTCTTTATTCTCCGGTGCCAGTCTCAGGCCTCTGCTCACCGGTCTTTCTGCCCTGTTTCCCTAATATTGGGGTCCCTGTCCCTTTAAGACTTCCAAAAAGCGCTCGCCAAAACAAAGCAGCAAAAAAGCAAAAAAAAAAAAAAAAATGGTCGCGCGCTTTTCTTATGTCCTCTGTCGCCCAGCCTCCAGTGCCTGCTCACTGTTCTTGCTGCCCTGTTTTCCCAGTATCGAGGGCCCTGCACTCTGGCCCGGATGGCTGGGGCTGGGTGTTCGGCAGCCCTGGGCTCCGTCTCCCTCCCGCTCTGCCTGCTCTTCTCCCGCCTGGAGCTGGGGGGAGGGGCGCTCGGCTCCCGCGGGGCCGGGGCTTGTATCTTACCCCCTTCGCGAGGCGCTGGGTTCTCTCAGGTGCGGATGTGGTCTGGATATTGTCCTGTGTCCTCTGGTCTTTATTCTAGGAAGGGTTGTGTTTGTTATATTTTCATAGATATATGTTGTTTTGGGAGGAGATTTCCACTGCTCTACTCACGCCGCCATCTTCCGCCCCCCCTATTATTATTATTTTTAATAAAATGCTGAAGTGGTATGTAGATACAAGATAAAGGTAGAAAACAGAGTTTAGTGTTGTAAGAGAGCAAATGTAGATGATCAGGTGTGTGCCTGTAGACTATGTGTTAATCAGAGCTAGACGAGGGCAATAAACATCCATGTATGCAGAAGATTTCTCTCAGAACATGAGGGGGGAGGTTCTAAGCCTCACCTCTGCTGCTCCCCATGTTCTCACCAGATGGCCCCCTGCGACTGTGCCTGTCTTAGGTTGTTCCTCCCTTGAGGAATCTTACCCGTCTCTGGCTAACCAGTCATCACCAAGGGCATTCTTAAGTAGTGTTTTAAATTTTTTATTTCTAATTTTCTCTTGTTTTTTTCTTTGCGCACCTGACACTGAAGAATGTAGTGGCTGCTGGTGTGGTTTGGTGCTATTGCCTGTTGTGCTTAGGCTCCGGCAGTTTTTTCTGTCATTGCTTTTATAACTTTAGTGCAAATGTTAACACAGTGGAAAAGGCAAAGAAAATCATGGTGGTATTATGAAAATTGTTTGACTGTGCATACTTCTCCAAAGAGTTTTGGGGGGAGACCCCCCAGGGTTCCACGGACCATACTTTGGAAACTTCTGCTTTAAGTAAATGAATAGTTAGAAATCGTTAGGCTAGATGGTATGGTGATTAATAGCTTGCTTGGCAGGTAAATTCCCTTGATTCAGAATTTGGCTTTATTTAATAAATTGTCTGACATAGGAGCAATTTACCTAACCTTTTATGCTTCAATTCCTTAATTGACAAATGAGAATAATAAATAGTGCCTATTCAGTGTATTTTTCTGGTCTAAATTAGCTAAAACACTTTGAACAGGAACAGGCACATGGTATATATTCAGCCAGTGTTAGCTGCTGCTGTTATAATTTTTGTTAATAACATGTTTATATAAATAGATGTTTCTCAAATACAGTTATGAGAACTGTTCTGTGAATTTGGATAATTTTCTCTTAAAACTTTATGATGTGTCTTTATTCTCAATAGGGAAAGGATTTACCAAGCAAATTCCAAATTAGTGGATTCTGGGTTCTTTGTAGTTAGGCAATTAGGAGTCTTGAACATAATCTTGTAAAGAGCCTTTAGAAAGACTTAATTGTATGTTCGCATTTCTCACAAGTTTATTTGCACATGTTATTTTCTGATCTCTGTTGAAACTTAAGAATAAAACACATAAATGTACTTAGGTTCACAAAATTTATTTTACTTGCCTTTTGACAGAATGGGGAAGTGTAATAGTATTACTTGGCAGTGAGTCTATTTCAGATTATGTTAATCTTCAGTCATTTTGCTAAGAAGGAAGAGATTCTGAGATTCTGGTGGCCCAGTAGGTCAGGGGGATGTCACTCCAAAGTCACACCTGAAGAAGTTGAGTTGCTAAAGGGTGTGGCATGATCTTGAGAGGATTATGAAGATCTAGAATAGTGTTTGGGTAAATGGGGAAGGAAGATGAATGATAGACAACAAAAGCTCAGCAGTCTTTAAGGTGATGTGATTTTCTTTCTGTCTTATCCTCCTCCTTTCTCCTTTTTCCTCCTCTTCCCTTCACCTTCTTTTCCACCCTTCTTCCCTCCTTCAATCTTTTCCCTCTGTGCCCCTCTTCCTCCTCTGCTTCTTCCCTTTTTCTCCTTTTCCTTTTAAAATTTTTCCTTTAATAGTGGAGGAACAGGCAGGAATTACTGATTTACTGTAGGGTTAGAATTTTGCTGGTAGATACAGCAGAAGTATTGAGATGCAAGTGAATTGAGTGTGATGGTGAAAGAGTAGTTTGGATGATAAGTCCATGATTGTAGCCTGGATAGGCAGGAGGAGAATTTAGAATGGACTGACAGGTTGGCAGAAAATATAACAGTTGGGGAAGTAGATATCTCTGTGAGATTAAAGACCAGCAAATGAGAGTGATGGTGTGATGGGCCAGGACAGAGCTGTTGGTGAGGAGAGGATCCACATGGAGTCCTATAAACTAGATAGTTGAAATCGATGGGATGCATGAGGCCATGGGAATTAAAGACATCAAGGAATTCAGACATTGAATCCTAGGATTATGGCAGGGGTGGCATTTGATGGGAAGATTGATTGTGAGCCAAAGCCTTCTTAAAATGAATGGGCAAGACTGACTGGGAGTCCCTAAAAGGGAGCAGTGAGAAGGGTAGAGTGAAAAGGAGTATGTGCTTCACATGAAGGGATAGCACTGAAGGGCAGGAGATTGCTCATGCTTTCCCTGCTCCTCTGTTGTGCTGGGGCATTAATGACCTTCAATGGAGAGCGATCAGAGAAAGTATATCCTTTGGGAAAGCCAGCTTTTACTTGGGTGTAGGGAGACAACTGTTGACAAAAGTTGAGGATTTGGGAAATTTAACAAGAAATAGAGGATTTTAGTAGGATCAGTGGAATTGGTTGATGGGAGACCCAGGGTTGGAAAAGTATATAATAGTAAGATATAAGGAATTTACTTACTTAGTTATACATTCTAGAGAGTAAGAAACCTGGCTTGAAGGTCTATCCTCAAATAAACCCAGTTTGGGTACTGAGTGAGTTGGTACTAGAACTAGTTGAGCATACCAGAATTTTCTGGCCTGATTTTGAAATAGCCTGGCAGGGTCTTTTCTGGGCAATCAGTGCCTACCTTGTGGCTTTGACAGCTGCACTATGGTCCCTTTTGTGGAGAAGTTTTCATGGTGCTCATTCAGTTAGAGCTGCCATTGTATCTGTGCTGGGGATCAGGGAGAAGTCAGATGATGTTCCTGTAGGGGCTTTGTAGAGATAGAGCTGTCTGACCTGCAGAGCTTGAGGCCATTTGTCTTGGGTAGAGCCCCAGTGGTGCTAGAAATATACCTCTTCCTGCTGGTCCCCTTTCATTACCACCCAGGATAAGTCAGAGGTGAACCACATTCATTCTTTCACTGCAGGTTAGTCACGTTCGTATGCCTAGTATTTTAGTCATTCTTGAGGGACTACATCCTGAAATTACCAGGTAGACTTACAGTAACCTTAAAAGTAAATTTTCACATAGTGCCGTTGAAGTATAGTTGACCCTTGAACAACATGAGTGAACTGCAGGGGTCCACATAGAAGTAGATTTCTTCAAAAAAATATGTTGGAAAATTATTTGGAGATTTGTGACAATTCGAAAAAAAAACATTTTCTTTTCTCTAGCTTACTTTATTCTAAGAATATAATATGTAATACATATACAAAGTGTGTGTTAATTGACTGTTTTGGTATGGGTAAGGCTGCTAGTCAACAGTAAGCTTTAGGAGTTAAGTTTTTGGGGAGTCAAAAGTTATATGTGGGGGTGGGATTAAAGATGGCATGAGTGGTGAGACACAAACCTCCCCCCAAAACCACATATAATATGAAAATATAGCAAATACATCAAATCCTGAAAGAGCAACAGGAAAGAAGGCTGTGGCAGACTGTCTACACCTGGGGAAACCAGCAGACCTCAAGGAAAAGGGTAAAGTACCAAAGCCACGATCCGGCAGAACCCAAGCCTTTCCCCATACCAGCTCATTGGAGAGAGGAAGAGAAATGGAGCAGCAGGGAGGGGGTGGAGGCCTAGGACTGCTGAACACCCAGCCCTGGAGATCTGTTCTGGGAGGACGAACCTACATTACATGGTGCTCTGGAGATTAGTGGGGTTGGAAAGCTAAGACAGGCTTTTATTCTCTAAGAATACTTTGAAGAGTCTGAGATTCTAGCCACTTTTGGAAAAAAGAGATCCACATCCGGCCGCTCTGGGACAAAAGAAAGGCAGGCAGTCTGAGAGATTTCCTAACAGTGAGAGGGCCACTAAAGGGGCAAGGATTGCACAGAGCTTGCCGCTCAGGAGAAGGACAAGTGGACAAAATTTTCCGGGAACTCTGCCAAGCACGTTGGGAACTTTCAGGAGCTTCAGGCACTCTATCTGCACTGGCTGGCTACAGAGCTCTGAGGAACCCCACTGCAATATGAAGTCTGTTGCACTTGCCCCCTGGCAAGCACCGGCTGTCCCCGCATTGCACAAGGCCAGCCAGAGGGTGGCTCTGCCTATGGCAGCAACATATGCAAAGCGTAGAAGCTTCTCCCTGTGCACTTGGCCCACTGGCCCAGGCAGTGGAGACAGGCACTGAAGCTGGGAAGCAGGAAAGACCTCTTTCCTCCAAACAGGCACCAGTGCTGCTTGCCTGTGACCCCTGCCATTACTTCAGAGGTTGAGCAGCTCCAGAGAGTAGAGTTTCTGAGCACTAGAGGGTGCCACTTAACAAATATGAAATGTTAAAGGAGCCTGGTTCAAACCAAAATCCCACAAACACCAGAAAGAGGGCCAGAGTGAAACTTCATGAATCAATGATTTCAAAATAAAAATAATCAACATGCTCACGAAGCTACAGAAAAATATTCAAGAACTCAGGGAGGAATTTAGGAATGAGATACAAATGTTGAATACAGTATGTGAAATGAAACATACAATGGAGGGATTTAAAAGCAGATTAGATGAAGTAGAGGGACAGGAAATGACAGAAATTAGAGAATACAAAGAAGCAGAGGCACAGAGAGAAAAAATGATTTTCAAGAATGAAAGAATATTGAGAGAACTGTGAGACCAATCCAAACAGAACAATATTCACACTATTGGTGTATCAGAAGAAGAAGAGAGAAAAAGGGATAGAAAATGTCTTTGATGAGGTAATTGCTGAGAACTTCCCCAATATGGGAAAGAGGTAGCCTCTCAGGCCATGGAGTTGTACAGGTTTCCCAACACAAGGGACCCAAGGAAGACAACACCAAGACACATAATAATTAAAATGGCAGAGATCAAGGACAAGCATAGAGTAGTAAAAGTAGCCAGAGAGAAAAAAAAGATCACACACAAAGGAAAACCCATCAGGCTATCATCAGACTTCTCAGCAGATACCTTACAGGCTGGAAGGGAGTGACATGGTATATTTAATGTAATGAAGCACAAGGGCCTTGAACCAAGAGTACTCTACCCAGTAAGATTATCATTTAAATTTGAAGGAGGGATTAAACAATTTTCAGATAAGCAAAAGCTGAGAGAATTTACCTTCAATAAACCATCTCTACAGTGTATTTTGAAGGGACTGCTATGAATGGAAGTGCTCCTAAGGCTAAATAGATGTATCCAGGAGAAATAAAACTCCAGTAAAGAAAGTACACCAATTAATTACTAAGCAGATCTAAAATCAAGTCAACCACCCCCAAAATCAGTTAAGGGATAAATAAAGAGTACAGAATATGATACCTAAAATATAAAGAATGGAGGAGGAAGAAAAAGGAGGAAAAAAAACCCTTTAGATTGTATTTGTAATAGCATACTAAGTTAAATTAGACTGTTAGATAGTAAGGAAGTTATCTTGAATGTTTGTTAACCAAGAATCTAAAGCCTGCAATAGCAATAAGTACAGATCAATTGATAATCACCCTAAATGTAAATGGTCAGAATGCACCAATCAAAAGACATAGAGTCACTGAATGGATAAAAAAAAAGACCCAATTATATGCTGCCTACAAGAGACTCACTTCAAACCCAAAGACATACATAGACTAAAAGTAAAGGGATGGAAAAAAGATACTTCATGCAACTAATAGGGAGAAAAAAGCAGGAGTTGCAGTACTTGTATCAGACAAAATAGACTTCAAAACAAAGAAAGTCACAAAAGACAAAGAAGGACATTACGTAATGATAAAGGGGTCAGTCCAACAAGAAGATATAACCATTATAAAACATCTATGTACCCAACACAGACCACCTACATATGTGAAACAAACACTAACAAAATTAAAAGGGGGAAATAGAATGTAATGCATTCATTCTAGGAGACTTCAACACTCCACTCACTCCAACGGACAGATCAACCAGACAGAAAATAAGTAAAGAGATGTAAGCACTGAACAACACATTAGAACAGATGGACCTAAGAGACATCTACAGAACACTCCACCCAAAAGCAACAGGATACACATTCTTCTCAAGTGCACATGGAACATTTTTCAGAATAGATCCCATACTAGGCCACAAAAAGAGGCTCAGTAAATTCAAAAAGATTGAAATTGTACCAACTAGTTTACAGACCACAAAGTTATGAAACTAGAAATAAATTATACAAAGAAAATGAAAAAGTCCACAGACACATGGAAGCTTAACAACATGCTCCTAAATAATCAATGGATCAATGACCAAATAAAACAGAGATCAGGCAATACATGGAGACAAATGAAAACAATAATTCAACACCACAAAATCTGTGGGACACAGCAAAGGCTGTGCTAAGAGGGAAGTATACTGGAGTAGAGTCCTACCTCAGGAAAAAAGAACAATCTCATATGAACAGTTTAAACTCACAATTAACAAAATTAGAGAAAGAACAAACGAGGCCCAAAGTAAGTAGAAGGAGAGACATAATGAAGATTAGAGCAGAAATAAATTAAATCAACAAGAATAAAACAATAGAAAGGATCAATGAAAACAGGTTCTGATTCGTCGAGAAAATAAAATAACTTCCTAGCCAGACTGATTAAGGAAAAAATAGAGAGTACACACATAAACAGAATCAGAAATGAGAAAGGAAAAAATGAGTATGGATACCACAGAAATACAAAGAATTATTAGAGAATACTATGAAAAATTATATGCTAACAAATTGGATAACCTAGAAGAAATCGATAACTTTCTAGAAAAATACAAACTTCCAAGGCTGACCCAGGAAGAAACAGAAATCTGAACAGACCAATTATCAGCAATGAAATTGAATTGGTAATCAAAAAAGTACCTACGAACAAAACCCCTGGACCAGATGCCTTCACAGTTGAACTTTATCCAACATATAGTGAAGACCTAATAACCATCCTCCTTAAAGTTTTCCAAAATGTAGAAGAGGGAATACTTCCAAACTCATTTTATGAGGCGAGCATCACTCTAGTACGAAAACTAGGCAAAAACACCACAATAAAAGAAAATTACAGACCAATAACCTTGACGAACATACATGTAAAAATACTCAGCAAAATATTAGCAAATCAAATTAAAAAACTAATTCATAAAGGTCATCCATCATGATCAGGTAGGATTTATTCTAGGGATGCAAGGATGGTACAATATTGGAAAATCCATCAAGATCATCTACCCCATCAAAAAAAAAGGACAAAAACCACATGATCCTGAAAAACCATTCAACAAAATTCAACATCCATTCATGATAAAAACTCTCACCAAAATGGGTATAGAGGGCAAGTACCTCAACATAATAAATGCCATATGTGATAAACCCACAGCGAACATCATCCTTAACAATGAGAAGCTGAAAGCTTTTCCTTTAAGATCAGGAACAAAACAAGGATGTCCACTCTCCCCACTTTTATGCAACATAGTTCTGGAGGTTGTAGCCCTGGCAATCAGACAGCACAAAGAAATAAAAGATTGTTAAGGAAGAAGTTAAACTGTCACTGTTTGCAGATGACATGATATTGTACATAGAAAACCCTAAAGAATCCACCCCAGAACAACTAGAACTAATAATTCATCAAAGTTTCAGGATACAAAATTAATACACAGAAATCTCTTGTATTCCTATACACTAATGATGAACTAGCAGAAAGATTAATCAGGAAAACAATCCCATTCACAATTTTATCAAAAAGAATAAAATGCCTAGGAATAGACCTAACCAAGGAAGTGAAAGACCTATACCCTGAAAACTCCAAAACACTCATGAGAGTAATTAAAGAAGATACCAATAAATGGAAACACATCCCGTGCTCATGGATAGGAAGAATTAATATAGTCAAAATGACCATCCTGACTAAAGCAACCTACAGATTAAGTGCATTCCATATCAAAATATGAATGGCATTTTTCAACGAACTAGAGCAAATAGTTCTAAAATTCATATGGAACCACAGAAGTCCCTGAATAGCCAAAGAAATCCTGAGAAGGAGGCATAAAGCTGGAGGCATTACGCTCCCTGACTTCAAGCTCTACTAGAAAGCCACAGTAATCAAGACAATTTGGTCCTGGCACAAGAATAGACACATAGACTAATGGAACAAAATAGAGATCCCAGGTATAAACCCAACCTTATATGGTCAATTAATATATGATAAAGGGAAAATGACGGCCTCTTCAACAACTGGTGTTTGCATTACTGGACAGCTACATGTAAGAGAATGAAACTGGGTTATTGTCTAACTCCATACACAAAAGTAAAATCAAAATAGATGAAATACCTGAATGTAAGTCATGAAAACATAAAACTCTTAGAAGAAAATAGAGGCAAAATCTCTTTATTTTAAAATTTACTTATTTATTTTGTTTTGGTATAATTAATATACAATTACATGAGCAACATTGTGATTACTACATTTCCCACATTATCAAGTCCCTACCGCATACCCCATTACAGCCACTGTCCATCAGCATAGTAAGATGCTATAGAATCACTACTCGTCTTCTCTGTGCTATACTGCCTTCTCTGTGCCCCCCTGCTACAGTATGTGAGCTAATCGTAATACTCCTTATTCTCCTTATCCCTCCCTTACTACCCACCACCCCCAGTCCCTTTCCCTTTCACAACTGTTAGTCCATTCTTGGGTTCTGTGAGTCTGCTGCTTGTTTTGTCCCTTCAGCTTTTGCTTTATTCTTATGATCCACAGATGAATGTAATCATTTGGTACTGTCTTTCTCCGCCTGGCTTATTTCACTGAGCATAATACCCTTTAGCTCCATGTTGTTGCAAATGGTAGGATTTGTTTTCTTCTTATGGCTGAATAATATTCCATTGTATATATTTACCACCTCTCCTTTATCCATTCATCTACTGATGGACACTTAAGGTTGCTTCCATTTCTTGATTATTGTAAATAGTGCTGCGATAAACATAAGGGTGCATATGTCTTTTTGAAACTGGGATCCTGCATTCTTAGGGTAAATTCGTAGGAGTGGAATTCCTGGGTCAAAAGTTATATCTATTTTTAGTTTTTTGAGGAACTTCTATACTGCTTTCCACAATGGTTGAACTATTTTACATTCCCACCAGCAGTGTAGGAGGGTTCCCCTTTCTCTGCATCCTCTCCAGCATTTGTTGTTCCTATTCTTTTCTATGTTGGCCATCCTAACTGGTGTGAGGTGATATCTCATTATCGTTTTAATTTGCATTTCCCTCATAATTAGTGACATGGAGCATCTTTTCATGTGCCTGTTGGCCATCTGAATTTTCTCTTTGGAGAAGTGTTTGTTCAGATCTTCCACCCATTTTTTAATAGGGTTATTTGCTTTTTGGGTGTTGAGGCATATGAGTTCTTTATGTATTTTGGATGTTAACCCTGTGCCAGATATGTCTTTACAAATATATTCTTCCATACTGTAGGATGCCTTTTTGTTCTACTGATAGTGTCCTTTGCTGTACAGAAGCTTTTTAGCATGATGTAGTCCCATTTGTTCATTTTTGTTTTTGTTTCCTGTGTCCGAGGAGTTGCGTTCAGGAAAAAGTTGCTCATTTTTATATTTAAGAGATTTTTGCCTATGTTTTCTTCTACAAGTTTTATGGTTTCATTACTAACATTCAGGTCTTTGATCCATTTCAAGTTTACTTTTCTGTTTGGGGTAAGACAATAATCCAGTTTCATTCTCTTTCATTTAACTGTCCAGTTTTCCCACCACCAGCTGTTGATGAGGCTGTCATTTCCCCATTGTATATCCATGGCTCCTTTATCATATATTAATTGACCATATATGGTTGGGTTTATATCAGGGCTCTCTAGTCTGTTCCATTGGTCTATCGGTCTGTTCTTTTGCCAGTACCAAATTATCTTGATTACTGTGGCTTTGTAGTAGAGCTTGAAGTCAGGGAGCATAATTCCCCCTGCTTTATTCTTCCTTCTCAGGATTGCTTTGGTTATTCTGGGTCTTTTGTGGTTCCATATGAATTTTAGAATGATTTTCTCTAGTTCGTTGCAGAATGCTGTTGGTATTTTGATAGGCACTGCATTGAATCTGTAGATTGCTTTAGGCAGGATGGTCATTTTGACAATACTAATTCTTCCTATCCATGAGCATGGGATGTGTTTCCATTTATTGGTATCATGTTTAATTTCTCTCCCGAGTATCTTGTAGTTTTTGCAGTATAGGTCTGTCACTTCCTTGGTTAGGTTTATTCCTAGGTATTTTATTCTTTTTGATGCTATTGTGAATGGAATTGTTTTCCTAATTTCTCTTTCTTCTAGTTCATCATTAGTGTATAGGAATGACACAGATTCCTGTGTATTAATTTTGTATCCTCTAACTTTGCTGAATTCAGATATTAGATCTAGTAGTTTTGGATTGGATTCTTTAGGGTTTTTTAATGTAAATATCATGTCATCTGCAAACAGGGACAGGTTGACTTCTTCCTTGCCAATCTGGATGCCTTTTATTACTTGGTTTTGTCTGATTGCCGTGGCTAGGACCTCCAGTACTATGTTGAATAAAAGTGGGGAGAGTGGGCATCCTTGTCTTGTTCCCGATCTTAAAGGAAAAGCTTTCAACTTCTCGCTGTTAAGTATAATATTGGCTGTGGGTTTGTCATATATGGGCTTTATTATGTTGAGATACTTGCCCTCTATACCCAATTTGTTGAGAGTTTTTATTATGGATGGATGTTGAATTTTGTCGAATGCTTTTTTAGTATCTTTGGAGATAATTGTCGTTTTTGTCCTTCTTTTCATTGATGTGGTGGATAATGTTGATGGATTTTCAAATGTTGTATCATCCCTACATCCCTGGGATTAATTCTACTTGATCATGATGGATGATCTTTTTCATGTAATTTTTAATTCAGTTTGCTAATGTTTTGTTTAGTATTTTTGCCTCTATATTCATCAGTGATATTGGTCTGTAATTTTCTTTTTTGTGTGTTGTCTTTGCCTGGTTTTGGTATTAGAGTAATGTTGGTTTTGTTGAATGAGTTTGGGAGTATTCCTTCCTCTTGTACTCTTTGGAAAACTTTGAGGAGGACGGATCTTAGGTCTTCACTAAATGCTTGATAATTTTCAGCAGTGAAACCATATGGTTCAGGGAGTTTTGTTCTCAGATAGTTTTTCAATTACCAATTCAATTTCCTTGCTGGTATTTGGTCTATTCAGATTTTCTGTTTCTTTCTGAGTCAGCTTTTGAAGGTTGTATTTTTCTAAAAAGTTGTATATTTCTTCCAGGTTATCCAGTTTGGTAGCATATAATATTTCATAGTATTCTCTAATAATTTTTTGTATTTCTGTGTTGTCTGTGATGATTTTTTCTTTTCTAATTTCTGATTCTCTTTATGTGTGTAGACTCTCTTTTTCTCGATAAGTCTGGCTCGGTGTTTATCTATTTTTATTTTCTCAAAAAACCATCTCCTGCCTTCATTGATTTATTGTATTCTTTTATTCTTCTCAATTTTATTTATTTCTGTTCTAATCTTTGTTTTGTCCCTTTCTTCTACTGACTTTGGGCCTCATTTGTTCTTCCTTTTTGTAGTTTCATTAATTGTGAGTTTAGACCATACATTTGGGATCATTCTTTTTTCCTTAGGTAGGCCTGTATTGCGATATACTTGTCCCTTAGTATGATCTTCGCTGCATCCCACAGATTTTGCGGTGTTGAATTATTGTTGTCATTTGTCTCCATATATTTCTTGATCTCCGTTTTTATTTGGTCATTGATCCATTGATTATTTAAGAACGTGTTATTATGCCTTCATGAGTTTGTTGCCTTTTTCGTTTTCTTTGTATAATTTATTTCTAGTTTTATACCTTTGTTATCTGAGAAGCTGGTTGGTACAATTTCAAATCTTTTTGAATTTACTGAAGCTCTTTTTGTGGCCTAGAATGGGATCTATTCTGGAAAATGTTCCATGTGCCCTTGAGAAGACTGTGTATCCTGTTACTTTAGGATAGAGTGTTCTTTAGATGTCCGTTAGGTCCATCTGTTCTAATACATTGTTCAGTGCCTCTGTCTCTATTTATTTTTCTCTCTGGTTGATCTGTCCTTTGAAGTGAGTGGTGTGTTGAAGTCTCCTAAAATGAATGCATTCCATTCTATTTCCCCCTTTAATTCTGTTAGTGTTTGTTTCACATATGTAGGTGATCCTGTGTGTTGGGTGGATAGATATTTATAATGGTTATATCCTCTTTTTGGACTGACCCTTTTATCATTATGTAATGTCTTCCTTGTTTCTTGTTACTTTCTTTGTTTTGAAGTCTATATTTTGTGTGATACATATACTGCAACTCCTACTTTTTTCTCCCTTTTCGTCGCATGAAATATCTTTTTCCATCCCTCTACTTTCATTCAGTGTATGTCTTTGTGTTTGAAGTGATTCTCTTATATGCAGCATGTAGACTGATCTTGTTTTTTTATCCATTAAGTGACTACGTATTTTGATTGGTGCATTCAGACCATTTCCATTTAGGGTGATTATTGATAGGTATGTACTTATTGCCATTGCAGGCTTTAAATTCTTGGTTACCAAAGTTCAAGGGTAATTCCCTTACTGTCTAACAGTCTAATTTAACTCACTTAGTATGCTGTTATTACACAACCTAAAGGTTCTTTTTTTTCTCCTTTTTCTTCCTCCTCCATTCTTCATATATTATTTATCATATTCTGTACTCTTTGTCTATCTGTTGATTGACTTTGGAGGTAGTTGATTTGATTTTGCATCTGCTTAGTAATGAATTGTTCTACTTTGCTCTGGTTTTATTACTCCTGGTTACAGCTATTTAGCAGTCCCTCCAAAGTACACTGTGAGGTGGTTTTTGGGAGCTAAATTCTCTCAGCTTTTGCTTATCTGAAAATTTTTTAATACCTTCTTCAAATTCAAATATGATAACATGCTGGGTAGAGTATTCTTGGTTCAAGGCCCTTGTTTTTCATTGCATTAAATATATTATGCCACTCCTTTCTGGCCTGTAAGGTTTCTGTTGAGAAATCTGATGATAGTCTGATGGGTTTTTCTTTGTATGTGTTCTTTTTTCTCTCTGTAGCTGCTTTTCACAGTGTGTCTTTGTCCTTAATCTTTGCTGTTTTAATTATTATATGTCTTGGTTTTGTCTTCCTTGCATTCCTTCTGTTTGGAGATCTGAATCTCCATGTCCTGAGAGACTATCTCTTTCCTCAGAAGGGGGAAGTTTTCAGCAATTGCCTCATCAATAACAGTTTCTGTCCCTTTTTCTCTCTTCTTCTTCTGGTACCCCTATAACTCAAATATTGTTCTGTTTGGCATGGTCACACAGTTCTCTCAATATTGTTTCATTCTCAGAGATCCTTTTTTCTCTCTGTGCCTCAGCTTCTTTGTATTCCTCTTCTCTAATTTCTTTTCCATTTACCATCTCTTCTACTATATCGAATCTGCTTTTAAATCCCTCCATTGTATGTTTCATTTCAGATACAAAATATCTTAATGATTGAATCTCTATCTTAAATTCTTCCCAGAGTTCTTGGATATTTTTCTGTACATCCATGAGCATGTTTATGATTTTTATTTTGCACTGTTTTTCAGGAAGATTGGTGAGTTCGGTTTTATTTGGCCTTTTTCTGGGGTTTGTGAGGTTTTGGTCTGAACCTTGTTCCTTTGACATTTCATATTTTTATGTGGCACCGTCTAGTGCCCAGAAGGCCTAGTCTCTGGATCTGCTCATCCCCTGGAGTGAGGTTGGGGGTCACAGGGGCCTGGCACTGGTCCCTGGGGGGAGGAAAGAGCTGTTTCCCGATTCCCAGGTGCAGTGCATTTCTCCAGTGTCAGAGTCAGTGGGCTGAGCAGGCAGGTATAAGTCTCTGTGCTTTCCGTCTCTAACTGTTGTAGGTGTGGCCTCCCTCTGGCTGTCCTGATGCCGGCGCAATGTCTGGTGGTTTGCGATCTGGTGCCGGTAGGCCAGGAAGAAGGCACAGCTGGATGCGTGTCACAGTGGGGGGCCTCGGAGCTGAGTAGCCAGCCAAGGGGACGGAGCCCCTGAAGTTCATGAAAGTTCCCAACCTGCTGGGCAGAGTTTGCCCAAGAACCTTGTCCGCCTATCCCTTGTCCCACGTGGGAAGCTCCATGCAGACCCCGCCCCTTCAGCAGTCCTCTCACTGCTAGGAAGCTTCTCAGACCGCCCGTGTTTCTTTTGTCCCAGAGTGGCCGGATATGGATCCCCATCCTCCACAAATGGCCTGAATCTCAGTCTCTGAAGCACTCCGCCTGTAGCGTCTCCACAACCCCACCATCCTCCATAGCACCACACAATGTAGGTTTGTGTTGTAGAACAGATCTCCAGGGCTGCATGTTCAGCAGTTCTAGGCTTCCACCCACTCCCCACTTATTTTCTCTTCCTCCCGTTGGTGAGCTCAGGTTAGGGAAGGGCTTGGGCACTGCCAGATCAAGGCTTTGGTATGTTACCCTGTTTCCCGAGGTTGGCTCTGTTCTCCAGGTGTATGCAGTGTGTTGCAGCCTTCTTTCCTGTTGCTGTTTTAGGATTAGCTGTATTAAGTATATTTTCATACTATATGTGGTTTTTGGAGGTGTTCTCTGTCTCACCTCTCATGCCACCATTTTGAATTCTGGCAAAAATCTCTTAAATATAAACTTGAGCAACTTTTTCCGGAACGCAACTCCTCGGGCAAGGGAAACAAAAGCAAAAATGAACAAATGGGACTAAAGCTAAAAACTTCTGTATAGGAAAGGATACCATGAGCAGAACAAAAAGACATCCTACAGTCTGGGAGAACATGTTTATAAACGACATATCTGAAAATGGGTTAACATCCAAAATATATAAAGAACTTACATGCTTCAACACCCAAAAAGTAAATACCCCCTATTAAAAAATGGGTAGAGGATCTGAACAGACACTTCTCCAAAGAAGAAATTCAGATGGCTGACAGGCACATGAAAAGGTGCTCCACATTTCTAATTATCAGGGAAATGCAAATTAAAACCCCAATGAGATATCCCCTCACACCAGTTAGGATGGCCAACATTGAAAAGAGTAGGTACAAGAAATGCTGGTAAGGATGCGGAGAAAGGGGAATCCTCCTACACCTCTTTTGGGAATGTAAATTAATTCAACGATTGTGGAAAGCAATATGGAGTTTCCTCAGAAAACTGAAAATACAAATACCATTTGACCCAGTAATTCCATTCCTAGGAATTTATCAAAAGGAAACAAGTTTTCCGATTCAAAAAGGCATATGCACCCCTGTTTATTGCAGCAGTATTTATAATAGCCTAGATATGGAAGCAACCTAAGTGTCCATCAGTAGATGAATGGACAAAAATTATGTGGTATATATACACAATGGAATACTATTCAGGCATAAGAAGAAAACAAATCCTACCTTTTGCAATAACATGGATGGAGCTGGAGGATATTATAAGCCAGGCGGAGAAAGACAAGTACCACATTATTTCCCTCATTTGTGGAGTGTAACAACGAAGGAAGACTGAGAGAGCAAACAGCAGCAGACTCACAGACTGTCTAAGAAAGGACTATCAGTTATGAAAGGGGAGGGTTGGGGGAGGGCGGGTGAGGAGGGAGGGAAAAGGTGATTGTGGAGTATTATGATTGGTACACATTGTGTGTGGGGGATCAGCGGGAAGACAGTGTAGCACAGAGAAGGCAAGTAGTGACTCTGTGGCATCTTACTACATTGATGGACAGGGACTTCAATGGGTAATGGGGCGGACTTGATAATATGGATGAATGTAGTAACCACATTGTTTTTCGTGTGAAACCTTCATAAGAGTGTATATCATTGATACTTTAATAAAAAAAGTTGTATGTGGATTTTCGACTGTGTGGGTGGGTCAGCTTTCCAACCCCTGTTGTTGTTCAATGGTCAATTGTAGTTTATTTCTTCTTCATGGGCCAAGAGATTGCCTGAGGCCCAGAAACTTTAAATGACTACATCAAAATTCTGGTTTAGGTTTAGAATATCTCTTGTTTGTATTAATTCTGTACACTCATTTTGAATAAAATGTAAGTTTAATATGTATAGATTTGTAAAAGAAAATTTTTCTGGTGATACGTCAAAGGTAATACAATGGAAGACAGAGGAGTACATCTTTTTACTATCCCCAAGCCAAAAACAGCAAGTTGTTATTGCCTGATGATAAACCCTTTAACTTTTTTCTGCATGTTTTAAGAATTACGATAACAAGGGAAGTTTATCCCGAAAACCTCTTACAAAGTGCAAAAGGAACTCAGTCTGAAAATTATTTAAGGAGTGATCTCTATAAAAATCCAAATAAAAGAAAGCTATCCTTAATTTATGCTCTTTAAGAAGTCTTTATTTGTTTCATTGAATAGATATGAAACTATAGACATAAAAATATTCTATGTGGGAGTTTTTCTGTAATTGATGACATCTACAGTAATATGGGCACAAACTAGATACTTTGACAAACAAAACCAAGAAATGTAGTATAAAAGGATGTCTAGGAAGTAGTATTTGTGGTGGTGATGATATATTTACAAGAACAACGTTGTTTCTTTTTTAAAATTATTATGAAATATTTCAAATGTGTGGAGAAGTACAGAAAATGAGGTTACTAATAGAAACAGTAGCTGTTACTGTAATTAATCATCCCTTTTTCTGCAATGGGATGTTATTGTATAAATCTTCAAAACCCTCTTACTCTTTTCAGGGTCACAAAGTAAAATAATAAAATATTATAGCCAGAAAACGTTTTACTATTACTATTAAAAAAATCTTTCAGTAGAAATTTTGACCATAAAAACGTTAACCACTTTTCCATTGTTTCCAGTTTATTGTTTAATTGTCTCAACTTTAATCAGAAGGGTGCAAAATGGAGGGAAGGGGTAGAAGAAAAAATAATTTTTTAGATGTGTCTCTCCTGCTCCCACCCAAATGGTCATAAAGGATATATTTTTAGAAGCAAGGCACCAATGCTACACAGCAATTTTTCTACATACTTGATTATCTTGTTAAATTTAACATCTGGAAAGAGAGGTTGTTCAACTTTTCTGATTTTTTCTTAATGAATATTTTCATGTCTAAATCTTCTATTATCTTTAGGATTCAAAAATTTCCTCTATGGAGCGTGGGCTCCGAGACTTGGAAGAGGAGATTCAGATGCTGAAATCAAATGGGGCTTTGAGTACTGAAGAACGGGAGGAGGAAATGAAGCAAATGGAACTGTATCGAAGCCATTCTAAATTTATGAAAAATAAGGTAATGGTATATGACAGTGTGATTTTTAAAAGGGGCTTGAAAAATTGATACATTTGTACTTCCTTAGTGATGATGAAGAACTTCACACTTTTTTATCAAACTACAGGGAGGCTACCTCTAATGTAATTCTTTCAAATGGAACTTCCCAGAATTAAAGTAACAATTACTGATGTTGTATAGCCGGTAGGAGGCTGTTACGTTTTGTTACAGTTTAGCATTTCATAACTATCAGTACTTATGAGGTGATTTAGTAGAATTATATCCACATGAGCTTTTTTTTTTTCCATTATTTGAGACATCAGGTTTACTTCTTGTGAAGTATTTTAAAAGTCAAAACCCTAATAGGCTGAACCTAGTTCCACCCATTCTACCTCTTGCCTTTTTAACCTGAAATGACTTAAATGAAATCACATTTTCCCTTCAAGTACAGTTCCATAAAGGAAAATCCTTTGTTCTATTCTTTGGGGAAGATCCATTTGTAGGCTTATTGTTTCCCATGTACAGGTATTTGTACAGTAAGATAGGTGCCAGTGAGACATGTCAGTCTGTATATAAACTCAGCCACACTATTCCTTCCTTTTATCGAAAGTCATTTTAATTTGATTCTATAAACTAGGCACATTGGAGGATTTAGTCTATTACAGGTATCAGTTAACCAAGTTTGTTATCAATTTACCAAATAATTAAAAATCACAATTATAATTATAAAGTATTATCTAAAAAATAAGTACTCCTCCACCCCAATTGTATTGGTTCCCCAGTTTCTCAGAACTGAAAACTGAAAGAATGATACAGTTACAATTCCCCCTTTCCAGTTGCCAGGTTCTTGCCTTGGAACCCACAACTGGCATGTAACTCTGTAGAATATTCCTCTATTATTTTAAGAATCTGTTATCAATGACCACTACCAATTTCATGTTAATTTTAGAACTTAAAAATTCACACATCCAACTTTCTATTAGTTTGTGTTTTTCGCCCTGCTTTCCATTTGCTGATTAGCACATTTTAGTCGATTAAGAAACCCTGTGAAATAGACAAACCGTCTAGGGTACTTTGAAGAGGGAATTAGGGGAACTGATTTGATTGTGTTATATAAGCTATTGTTATTTCCAGTTACTGCACTGGCTCAAAAGCAGGTAAGAAGACCCAAGTTGACACATAAGTGAAAAAGAATAACAATTTCGTGACAGGTAGAGCAACTGAAGGAGGAGCTAAGTTCGAAAGAGGCTCAAGGGGAGGAGCTGAAAAAGAGAGCGGCTGGTCTCCAGGCTGAGGTCTTTGCCGTAAGATTTACTCTCTGTGTGCAGTGTGCCCACAGTGGGACCCTGCTGGCTCTTCTGGCTTCTGGGTGGCTTACACTTTCACTCTCTATGGTTGGCAGCTTTGCCCAATACTAGCACTAACCAGCCTGCTCTGCTCTTTAACTGACTCCTGTTCCCAGTTTGATCCATACATCACTTTGTGTGCAGTGAGCCCACACATATTCTGGAAGCCCTGTACCTCGTTCTTCATTTTTGCTTCTGTCACTGGATGGATGATACTTCAAAGCTTGTGTTTTCTCAACTTCTTTGCCATTATAGGTACTTGTTGATGTATATGAATGGTCATCACCTTCTTTTGTGGTACAGGCACATGCAGGTGTTCTGGGTCCATCACCTCTGTGGATCTGAAATTCTTTTTCTTTTAACTGAAGTATAATTGACATGTAACTTTATATTGATTTCAGTGTATAACATAATTTGATATTTTATATATATTGCACAATGATCTACACAATAAGCCTAGTTAATATCCCTTACCATACACGGTTGCAATTTTTTTCTTCTTGTGATGAGAGCTCTTAAGATCTACTCTTTTGAATTAGGAGTTCTTGAGTAAAGTGCTTTACCTTCATATGTAGAAATCTTTTAAGTCCCTTCTAGCTGTTGTTGCAACAAATGTTACTTTCTTTAGAATAGATGTATAGAAAGTGATTAACTTATTTAGAGTTAACCTAGTGAATTAGAATTAGTGCAAAACTTTGTGAAGTCTCTAAATCTAGCTCTATCTTCTGTCTAGTGAACTTAAAGTTCCACTTCAAAATACAATAAAAGAATAAAGTAATAAAATAGCTAACAGTTGAACACTTATTACAAGCATTTTATAACCTTCTAATGTAGGTATCTTATTAATCCCAATTGAACATGAGGAAACTGAAGTAAGAGAGTGGTCCTTAAGAAGCACAGCTAACAAGAGGCAGAGTTTGACTTTAACACATGCAGTCTGGTTCTACACCTGTGTTGGTAAGCTCTTCACTCTACCTCCCTACAATAGGCCATGCACACCATATGTCACACACATTTTTGTCTGAAAAAACTGCTTCTGAAAATAATTGTGGGATGAGATAGGAATGCAGCATTAAAAAAAACGTGTTAATCTGAAGTGTTTGCTATTTATGGTCTGCTTCATAGTATAGTGATAGAAAATAGTATAGATAGAAAAGTGAAGTATTTTGTCTGAAAGGGTCTAATTTTGGTTTAGGTTAACTGTGTTGTCACACAGAGAAGTTACAGAGAAGTTGATCTGTAACTTTTTTTCCTTAGCTATTATTGATCATTTCATTGTTATGTTAAACAATAGACTAAGCACATTCCATACATTATTTTATTTAATCTCTAAACAATATAATAGCATTAGTTTACTTTCTCCATATTACTGATTATGCAAAGATGTACTCATCTTTATGTGTGATTGACTGCAAAGCCTTACACTCCTAACTTTTAAGGAAAATTTGTGTTTCTAAACTCTGCTTTCCATTTAGAATATTTCCTTCCCTTTCTCAGTCTTTATGGTCAATTTAGGATTATTTGAAGATTATTTAATAATGCAGATAATGAGGAAAATTGAGATTTTCTATTTATTTGATCATGTTTTGGAGGTACCCGGAAATCTGTTTACTCTTTAGACCATAGTTCTTTAGCTGAGGAGCTGGTAACATTTTGAACATTTCTCCTGAATATTCATTCATACAATAAATGAGTTTTTAGCACAGTCTGTATGTAAAGGATGGGATAATACTAATGTGTGTTTTTTATTGGTAAAGAGATGTTGTGAAAGATGCCACACCATTGCAGTATGTAGTAACTCCTGGGTATATATCTGTATTACAGATGGAAGTAGCTGTCATTTCTGATTGTCTTACACTGATATTCTTAGTATTCTCAAGTATTTTGCGTACAATAAGGCATACAGAAATATTTGTTACATGAGTGAATAACTGTATCTATGAATACATTTCATACATAAGAGAACAGTGCTTGTCTTCCTGCAGAAGCAGAGTAAATTAGGAATTTTAGTGCTTCTTTAAAGTCTAATTTTAATTAAAGTAATATTTATTTCATACTTTCTCATGGGAAATTGTTCTCAAAAGCCTTGACCCTTATACCTAAAGTATTAAAATTAAGATACATTCAATTAAAAAAATAAAAAGTACTCTTAATTTCATCAGTGATATTGAAATTACTGACTTCTTGTCAAATTTATATTTCTAATAACCTGTCTTTCAGCACACAGCTGCCTTGGTAGGCAGTAGATGGTAGGATGTAAAAGCAGATGGGATTTCTGTTTAGCTGACTTCCATTTAGGATAAAAAGACTATTTGAAAATTTCTTAGGAAAACAGAGGAAACATAAAGGAGATGTTTGAAATAAAATGTTTTCTAAGTTAAGGTGAGATAAATTTATGGGAGAATGAGTGACATCTATTGATGGATTACTCTGTCAGAGCAGTTCAAATTCAAATTACACATGTAGAATCTTAGAGAATGTGATTTTTATGCTCTATATTTAGATCATATCCTTTTATCCATTTAGTTGGTATGTCATGTTGTAGGTGATACAACTTTGCAGGTGGAATTTTTTTTAGGTTAGTACTCCTAACTCATCAAAATTATAGGATTTTTAAAAAGCACATGTTTATAATTCCTTATAACACTGAAGGTGGCTTTTAAGATAAGGATTTCATCTAAACTTTTATTTGAGAATGTTAAAAAACAAAAAATACAGCACTGCAGCTTTTGAATTTAAATGTCAATACTAGGATGTTTCTTTTTTTCCTTCTTTATTATGCCTACACTAATCTTGCTTTATGTTCTGAAGAGGTCTGACTTAATAATGAAAACTGTGTTATATCAGCACAATGGTGTTCAGATGCTTGCTTCTGTCTCACAGTATTCTAATTGAATTGGGATTTTTCTTTCTCCATTCCTTTTCTAAGGGTTTTAAAGAATGTTGAGGAGACAGTATAAATGAAAACCAGTAATTTCCCTATTTGTTGAATAACTTTGTTATTTTGCGGGGTGTGGAGGTGGGTATCCAAAATTAGATGATGCAAAAAGATGAATTCTGTCCTATTGTAAAATTAGTGCTGCATTTCATTTCCTATCTTGTGACTCCAATCTGTCAAAGATCCAAGTCAAAGGTGGTAGTTTCATTTCTTTTCTCCTTACAGAATCTTATTTTCTTCTGTAGATTGGTCAGGTGAAGCAGGAGCTGTCTAGAAAGGATACAGAACTACTAGCCCTACAGACAAAGCTAGAAACACTCACGAACCAGTTCTCAGACAGTAAGCAACACATCGAAGTGCTGAAGGAGTCCTTGACTGCTAAGGAACAGCGGGCTGCCATCCTGCAGACCGAGGTAAAAAGAATTCTGTAATTTGCAGGGAGTTGATTCCTGGGCATCTTTTCATGTGTACTAGCTGTGCTGTTTTTGTTATGTTTAGATTCGGGTGATATGAATAATGTTATGATTAATTTTTAGGATAGTGATTAGGTATTATACTAAAATATAACCATCTTGTTTTAGTTCTCAGATCTAGCAAATTAAAACTGGTGCACTTCATATGTTTTTAATACTTTGGACTTTCATTAAGTCTGTACTTCTAAGTGTACCTTAAACTAACATGAAATGAAAAGATAGTTGTGAAAGAGAAATCTCAATGACGCTTTTGTTCTCAACCATTGTGAATCTTTTGGTCATCTATAGCAGTGCGCTTGGTTACCCTATATTTGGATTATTTAAGGTTCTTAGATTTTGATGCTATGTATAGCTTTAAGTGGGTACACTATAGAATCTAGATTCTAGGTAAATCTCATTCGGAACTACAGATCATCAGGCAACATGCCTTCATGTCCTGTTTGAAATGAAGTTAGTATTTTTAGAAATCTTAGATTATCTTGCCTGTGAGCTCTGATTTCAGGTAGCAATATGCTAAATAATTCTAGACATATAAGAATCTATCATATTTGCTGTGATCAAAGAGAAGGTATTAGTGATGCTATTGGAATTTACTGTCTTAATGTACATGTTTCTTAAAGATCTCAGTGAAATAGAGAATTTAGGTAGAAATAGGTAAGTAGTTCTGTTTTATAGAAGAAAAACAAAGCATACAGTGTGGATTAACTTCTTCTCTTAAAGATCCAGACCTAGGTAAATAAAGGCCCAGTTTGATGGAAAAAAGGAATAGGAGTTAAAAGAATGCATAAGAACATCTAAGACCCAGAAAATCAGAATCTTCAAGTGAGGAATGGGGAAATGACTGAAACTATTTCCTGTACTATTTCATTTTTGCACAGTTTGAGACTTTGTTGAAAATGAGAGATGTGGAAGATGTATTTGTAATTTTCCTTACAAGCTATGCTTTTTTCTATTTCAGTAATGTTTTACTTTATCATGACATAAGCTCCATTTCACCTCACAAGGATATTTTGGGTATAAGTAAGGTTTTGGCTCTGGAGTCAGAGTTACTGAGTTTGGAATTTAGCTTTACTACTAATCCCATGGGCATGATTCTGGGCATGTTATTTAACTTCATTGTGCTTTACTTTTCATATCTGTAAAATGAAGAGAATAGGCTTGTCGACCTTATAAGATTGTTGTTAGGATTAAGCTAGTTTATTCATGCCTGGTGTTCGACACAAAGGCCTGTTAGTTATTGTCGTCATTGTAATTCTTGTAATAAAATCAGCTAATGTACATAAACTGTTCAAAATGGTAAGAGAAAGTAGTTGGTTTTCTTTTCATTGGCATACATTTTATTTAGAAGATCTGCTCTTTCATATTTTTATTAAACTAAATTTAGGTTTATTCAGGGAATTGCAAATAAAAAATTATCTGGAGAATGTTACCTGCAAACTTACTAATTTATAACTTTATTAGCCTTTTTAACTGCAGTAACTGGTATACATGCAGTACAACAAAAGAGTCAGAAGAGGGTGCCAGTGTTTCAGACATGAGCCCACATCCAGGTTAGGATGAAGTGGCAGGTGTGTGAACCAGAGAAACAGGCAATTGGTTACTGATAATGCAAACATTTAAAAGCTTGTCACAGTCTAATAAATGACTTTTTCCCTTGGCAATCCATCCTTCTCCTTTGTACCCCTCTCAAATAACGTTCTTATTAGCTAGGTCTCACACAGATGGACTTGTGATTAGTTTCTTGTACCACAGAGAACAAAGACTGTAGTTGTGGTCATTCTTGAATGGTTTTTATATTTGTTGTTAGCCATTGTGGGTATAACTGAGTTTCAGTGATTATCCCTGTAAGTTACTAGGATAACTGCTCAAATATAACCATTCATTCCAATAGATAACAGTATAAAAGCTAACTTCCTTTTTTGAATTTGGGATGATTATATAAATGTAATATGCCTGTTTATTAACATTCACATTTTTTTCTTAGATTACTCTGGTGACACTTTACAAGGGTCAGTTTTCCCAAAGCAACTTCATGTGGTAGAGCCTAATAAGAGGCAGTTTGAACCAACTCTTTGAAAATTCTCACATGTTTTTATAATATGCTCTTGATTGATTTTGTCCTTTTCTCTGCAGCTAGCCTAGACTTTGATCTAACTCTCAAATCACTAAATTAAACACATATGAGAAAGGACATGGATCAAGGAGTTAAAAATTTAAAAAAAAATCATTTAAGGAAAAAGGGATAGGGGAAAAGACCTGGTTTTCTTCCTGTTCACGGTTCAGGGAATGAGGCTTTCTTGTGTTGGGCAGTGTACAATGTACAATATACAAAATCTATGGAATTGCTACTATTTTATGAATATCTCTTAATCTGTTTACCTTCACAGAGGTGGTCTGGATGTAGTAGTGGTGGTTAGAAGCATGGGCTTTGGAGTCAGAACTAAGCTTGAAATGTAACTCTCTATGTTTATTATATGTGACCTTGGATTAAGTACTTTACTTTTTTAATCCTCCATTTCCTCATTTGTAAATGAGAATACTTTTTAAGGTTGTGTGGAATTACATTATGTACATATCTAATATTTATGTATTATAATATATATTATATATTACTATATATAATATATGGCATATATTGTGTATAATATGTTTCTATTTATATATAGCTATGTTAATAGATGTTTACTTATGTAGTTCTTGTCTGAATTTGAAGAGAAATATTAAATATCAGTGGGTTAAAGTTAAAAAGAAAAACCTTAGAGTTTATAAGCACTTCTGTTTTCCCCCTATTTGATCCTTGGATTAAAGGTATGGGTTAGACAAGATAAGTATGGTCTTGCTTTTATAGTTGAGAATTATGTAAAATTTTAAAGTAGCACTTTACTTTTGATTGGTGCTTGTGGCCAATCTTACTCGTAACCCTGGGACTTCAGATATTGTTTACGATATTTTCAGGAAATTTTCTATTTTATGCCCATTTTTCTGTTTCTAAATCTTGATGACATACCATGGGCCCTCTGTTGAATTTATTTTCTGGCAGAGCTAGTTTTGTCAGTAAATTAAAATGATGGAGACCTTAACTGCCTCAGATAGTACCACTTTTTTCTTATCCAAGAAACTGAGTTTTGAAATTCTGTTTATTATAGGAGAACGTTACTATCCATATCTTATCTTAGTGACAGAGAAAGTGGTTCTTCTTCCACAGTTGAGTTGGGGTCAGCATCTAGCACAAAGTAAAGAACGGCCTTGTTTTGGGGTGTTCAGGCACTGGAGCTTCTGAGCTGTTGTTTGCCATGAGCTTTCCACTCAGAGTCCCAACCAGTGCCCCAGTCTGCTGTCTTCTTCAAGCTAGAATTCCGACTTCCACAGTATACTTAGAGTTAGTATTACATTCTTAGGACTTGAGTGTACTTTGGAGATCATCTAGTCTTTTCATAATTGAAACTCTATATAAGGTAATGCCTAACATTGAGTGCTTTCTGTGTACCATGCAGGGGGCATGTATTTTCTTTCATTTACTCAGTTAATCCTCACAATAATCTTATAAAAATTAAGACTTCTTGTGACATTTTATAGATGGCTGCATTGACCCTAGAGATATTATGGTTACATGACTAATTTCCTGATTACAGGATTCAGAACCTGAACAATTAAAACTCTAAAACTTACATCTTTGGTCATAATGCCTCCCTCTGAGGAATCTGTTATATGTGTGTATATATGAAACAACTGCTCAGAATAAAGAGGATTTGGTGCCATGTGATGGTTTGGGATATTTTTCAAGTGACTGTTCTCTCTCAGATTGTTCTAGCTGGCTCACTGCCCTGTCACCACTGTCAGCAGTGCATAGCCTCAAAGGAATTTCCTCGTAGGAGTGTAGGTAGGTGCTGCAGAGTAACACTGTTGTGATTTCAAGCCAGTTTGAGATGGTGGACTGACCCAAGTTCTGAGTGCTCCTCCTTCTCTCCAAATTCTATCTATCCCTGAGTAGAAAATTGCTTTAGAAAAAGAGTGTTGGCAAAGGAGAGGTACGTGTTATTACACCAGAGGCTTTCTGACCTGGGGGGCTTGCTTTCCGCCCCTACTAGTCCACCCCACTCACAGTAGTGATGGAGCAGTGTCGTGTTTGGGGAGGTGTAGTTAATGATAAGCTTAAGAAAATGACATGAAAATGTAAGTGTAAGTATGAGTGTTAATACAGCACGAGAATAAAAACAATGTATAAGTTGCAGATCACCAGTATAAAACTTAATGTCCCCAGTGGATGATAGAAAAGAATGGGGTAGGGTTGGAGGTTTGAGGAGAAATAAGATGGTAAGTAGACACAGTGAAAAGTTTTAGCTGAAATACTTATGAATAACGGGAAAGGCAGTAAATATAGTGAACTAAATCAAAATATGTTTCAGTTGGGCTAAAAAATAAGATACAGAAATAAACTGTCAATAAGAGTTAAGCATAAGACAAGAGGAAATATCAAAATTAAAAATAAAAGAATAGAAAACATTGAGAAAATAAAAAAGCAAGAAAATATGCCTCCCAAAACCTTCAACCTGCTTTATGTTAACATTAATTATCTTTTAAGGCCTAGAAGTTAAAAAGCACACTGCAATGTTACTTATAAAAGAAACAGTAGATCAGGAAAATACAGTGGTTGTAAGCATTAATGCACAGCAACATTGCTTTTAAGTGTATAAAGCAACAGTGGGGAGTTGTAGTTGGTCATTAGTATTTGACCAAAGATAAACAATTATATGTTCACACTAATAGGCACTATGTGAATCTTGTATTAAAAAATGAAGAATATGCAATATTTTTAAGATCTTACTGAAAAGAGGTACTAGGTCATAGAGGAAACCTCAAAATTCTCTAGAATTAAAGTCACAAGGATCCCTTATGCAGCCAAATTAGAAATCAGCAATGAAGAATTGCAGCACAGAACCAAAATAAGTCTGGAATCTGAAAATGTACTAAGTGGCTCTTAGGTTAAAGGAGAAATATTGAATAGAGAGCAGAAGAAAATCTGTGGGCTGTAACATAATATTTAGAGAAAAATTTTAGTTTTTAACATACTTATCAGGAAAAAAGAATGAAAGTAAATAAGCTAAGTATTCAAATCAGGAAATTAGGAAAAGAGCAACAGAATTAAATTCAAAGAAACAATAAGATGGAGAGTAATAGATAATAAGTCAGAAATCAGAGAATAAAACAAAACCAAGAGTTAATTTAAAAAAGTTAATCAGATAGGAACCACTCTTACAGAATGATGAAGAAATAACTACTAGTTGCACAGCGTTAAAAGTAATAAAAAGACAATGATGAACAATTCTAATAAACTCACAAAGCTAGAAGAAATAAATACACTTCTGGAAAATATGACAGAGTAGTTTCAAGAGATAATAGAAAACATGAACATCAATCACTATAGAAGTTAAAATGGTTATCAACCTCAGCCCTAACTTCTTCAGAATCCTAAGACCTAGATGACTTTCCAGGAGAGCTTTATTAAACATTCAAAAATAGATAGCAATTTTTCTATTCAAGTTGTTCTAAAAAGCAGAAAAACTGAGAAAGCCCAAGACTACAAAAGGTTATGAGGGAAAACAAATTGAGAGATAAATGATATAATTTACTACTATAAGGACATCAATTCTTACTAAGTTAATATACATGTATTTTTCAATTCCAATGAAAATACCTTGGAGTATTTTTTTTAAGAAATCATTTTATTTAAAATTTTACATGGATGAGTCACAAAAAGGTGTATGATTCCACTTTTATGAGATACCTAGAGAAGTCAGATTTCATGGAGATAGAAGTGGAATTATGGTTGCTATGGGCTGGGAGGAATGGAGAGTTTTTTAATGGTTCAGAGTTTTTGTTTTGCAAAACAAGACTTCTGGAGTTTGGTTGTACAACAGTGTGAATGTACTGAACACCACTGAACTGTATGCTTAAAAATGGTTAGATGGCAAATATGTGTATTTTACCACAATCAAAAATAATTTCACGGACAAATATAGCTATTTTAATGTTAAAGTGAAGAAAAAAAAGAAAAGATGGGAGACCTGCCCTATTAGATGTGAAGATATACTACAGAGCCATAAACCAAACCAAATCAAACAATTCACCTCAGAAGAGTATATTACTGGAACAGGAATGGGCAGATAGATAAGTGGGAAAAAAGTTTGAAATAAGAGGCATTTATGGAGGGGGTGTTTTACAATAGTGTAAATTAAGTTAGTGTTAGAAAACTGACTGACATACTATGTGGAGAATAAAGTTGGCCACCTACTTCATACCAGGTAAAACAGTGGACTCCAGATTGATTCAAGGCCTGAGTTGAAAGCTCATCAACAAAATGTTGTTGCTTAGGTAAGATATCTTAAATAACTCCATTAAATTTAAGTATTTCTGTATAAGAAACTGTTGTCAAAGTTAACAAATGTGTGACTGACTGGGAGAAGATATTTTCAGTGCCTGCCAGAATAACAAGGATTGAAGTACAGAATAAAAAAAGGATGCTTGCATATTAGTAAGATAAAAGGCATAGAGACCACAGGGAAGGAGAGAAGGATTTGAACAGGCAGTAACAGACAAGAAAACCTAAGTGGTTAACATATATAGCATGAGATTTTTCAATCTCATTAGTAAACAGAGAAATACAGATTTTAAAGACAATGAAATAGTGCATTCCATTAGTCACATTGATAAAAATGAGAAATGAGATAATATTCAGTGCCTTTAAGGATTTAGGCTAACAAACATAATGGCATAGTTGGTCCTAGTAATCCTACTCCTGACTGTATTCCCCAGAGAAAATTCCTCATTGGACCACAAGCTCTCATGTATAAGGATGTTCACTACAGAATGGGGAGTTGAAGTGTTTATCACTTAGGGGGGTTGGATAAGTAAAATACAGTGATGTGCACCATGGAATACTAGTTACAGGTCAAAAGCGTGATCTAGAAGAATACATAGGATCATGGATATATATTTTTAAAAAGTAAGAAGCAGAATGAGGTATATAGCATTCATATAAACTAAAACACATATGAATACAAAAGTAAAGCTCTGTATTTCTAAGATACATGCATATTCAAGAACCTATTAAACACATTAGAATGATTGCATATTGAAGGGAGAATGGATATTGGATGTGAAATGAAAATAATAATAAAACAGTAGTAAAACTTGGCGTGGATGAATGATAGTTTTAAGTCAGTTGAGGATTAAGAGTAATTTAACTCTTTCTCCAAGTTGATAAAAGTTCAAAACCAGTAATTCTGACTGTAAGGTAAGTTGGATATGGTCTATTACCACATTGAAACTCAGAGTTGATTTGGCTGATCTCTGACAGGGCAAATGTCCCTATTTTCCTCATCCCTTCCAACACTGAGCATCTGTCAACAAGGACCCTACATGATAGATGTAAAGGAATGTCTCTACTATTTTTAAAGTCCCTGTAAATATAAAATTATTTCAAAATAAAAAGTTAAAATACAAAACAAGGACCCTACACTAGGGTCGTTATGAAGGGTTATTATTTTCGGTAACCAAGGGGCTTGGATTTTAATGGTGACATATGGGCAGCAGAGAGACCTTGGGTCTAAATGGGGTGGGGAAATGAGACTCCTGTATAAATCCAGGACTTTCTTGAGAGAGGGTAGCCTAGAAAAAATTCCTCCTACCAGTGTTAGTTTATAATATGAGAAATGGACTTAACTCACCTGGCCTTTGAGCTGGAGGAAAAGGTTTTCCCTTGTGTAGGTCTGAATTTGAATATAGGTAGCTTCTCTCAGGGGACAGAGTTTCAACCTAGTCCACATAGGTTCCCACAGATAAAAGCCCTGGTTAGAATGAACTTACAACCCTAAATTATTTAATCACCTGTGGAATTTAATTTATCCTGAACCAGTATCAGAAGTAAAAACCAATAGAGTGATTAGACCCTTAGGAACATTGGATAATAGAATGAAACTGTAAATTAATGGCTAAAATAAAGAATGGACTAGAAAGCATGTGAGCACTCTCCAGAATGAATGAGAAGATACAACTTACTGGGATGTTGTCTTAGAATGATAGAGAGTAAAAGCTGATGCAGTGTAATAAAGGTAGCACCAGATGTTTAGTGTCTCTTAATCTTGACTTTGCCACTTAGTTTATGTAAATTTATACTTACTGTGTTTCACCTTCATCTGTGAGAAGAAAAACAGCATTAACTTAGAGTGTTGTGAGAATTAAATGAGATAATACATGTATAAGGTAGCACTAAGTAAATATTAATTATTGTTATTATTAAATATGTAAAGGATTGAAAACCTGGGCAAAGAGCAAAACACTATAAATAATACCAGGCAGGTTGTTAAAGAACAAAACAGCATTTTAGACATGAAATATAACTAAAGTGAAAATACTTTTATAGCAGATAGGACAGTTAGTGAATTTCACTGCAGATAGAAGGGCAGTTAGTGAATTGGAAGATAGATCTGATGAGAAATTATCCAGAGAGCAATAGGACAGATAAAAAGAACTCATTGAAGATAAATCTTTGGAAATAGAAGTCTTACTTATGTCTATGGCAGTTTCAAAAGGAGAGGGTAGAGGAATGAGAGGCAATTTTAAAAGAGATAATTGTTGAGATTTTTTCTGACTTGATAAGAATGGACCTTCAGTTCAGGAGCAAATAATTATTGAGAAGGAAATATCCACACCTACGTATAATAGTTAAACCATAGATGAGCCAATTTAAAACGCCCCCAGAGAGAAAATATAGTTCACTTCTGAAGGACTAACAGGCCAGCAGTGACAACAGGTGTGAGAATATGGTAGAGTAAAATCTTCACAAAGTTTAGGGGCAAACAATGGTGACTCATAATTCTGTACCCAGCTAAACTGTCATTCATTAATGGAGGTAGAATAAAGACTTTTTTTTCAGACTAACTCCAACTGAGTTTATAGGTTATGGATCCATGTAGAAGAACTGCTAAAAAGAAAGAAATTGTATCTAGAAGGAAAGAGTGAGATGTAAGAAAGAACAGTAGGTAAAGGACATTAATGTGACATGTAGGAAAAAATAATCATTATATCAATGTAAGAATTTGGCACAGGGCTAACAACAGTAGTGCCATTAAAACCCAAACTCCAAAATTAATTGAGGTTTATCCAGTAAGAGTGAAGATTGGAGAAAGTTCATGGAAGAGCTTTTCAGTTGCTTCTACTTGTTGGTATTACATTGCTAGTAGATGATAGAGCAGGTAAGTCTCTGCATATAGATTGTTTTTGTCTTCTGCATGAAGAAGACCATCACAGGACTGAAAAATGTGGATGTATAATTAATAGTGGAAATAGTGGAAGATAAAAATGAAGCCCAAGATGTGTGAAAAAGAGAAATTTTTAGAAAAACACCCAAGAGATCTACAACTTTGCTACTCAGTATGTGGTTCTAACACCAGCTATATTGGCTCACATAAAAGCTTGTTAGAAACACAGAATCTTGAGTCCTGCTTCAGACCTACTGAATTAGAGTCTGCATTTTAACAGTTTCCTCAGTTTGAGAGGTGCTATACGTTTCTTTAGTTTTTTAGCTAGTGTAGTTTAAACCCCAAATACAAATAAAACCACTGGTCTGTTACTGATCATCATTGAGGTACCATAAAGATGAGAGAGGTTTCTGGGATTGGCTTTGAGCAAATGTCATTTTGCTTTTCAAAGAAGAGAAGAAAGAGGGTTGCCACATGTATATACAACCTAATCTTGTCCTAAGTGCAATTTGAAAATGGAATATTGGAGGACCTTGAAGTACAAGTGGTGATCACTAAAAGTCAGCATTAAACTAGGTCATCTCAGACTAATTTTTATATTCTTCCTTGGTAGAATTTCTGGTCTTGAAGATCATGAATATATGGGAGACATGTATATATACAAGGCACTGTCAAGGCAATATAAATTGGATGGAGAAATGTAAGCTGGATAAGGTGATAATTAGTTTTCTTCACAGCTGTAAAATGACTTTTTCCAAAAAATAGTGTTTAATGATGTATATTAACCTACATATAAGTTTCTGATAGTATCTCATCTCTCTCTAACCTTGACTCTTTGTTAAATATTTTTATTAATAAATTGGATGGAAAAAAGTATGGGGGAGGGGTGCATGTTAGATAAGAAATTCAGCATCCCCAAAAATCTTTAAAGAACAGAGGCTAAATCAAGCAGGATAAAATTTAATATTAAGACTAAAAATCTTCAGCTTTCTATTTGCCTGTACCTCTCTCCAATAGAAAGCTAGCAAAAACAAAATGAAACCAAAAACATAAAAAGCAAAATGAAACTATTTAAGTAATCCTTCAATATTTATATAGTGTCTGCCAGATCCAAGTGTCTTCCCCCCACAACAAACCAAAAACCATTTGCAATCTTCAGTTTTTAAAAAAGTGTCTAGAAATAAGGATGAGGTGGTCAGATAACACCTAAAATAGGAGTTCTGGGAATAATGATTTAAGGGACATCAGCACACTTCAGCCTTTTTAGATAGAGTCTGAAATCATGTTATATCAAGGAACAGCTGAAGATTAGCTTGGAAAATAAATGCTCTTGGGGGGAGTTTGTGGTAGTCTGCACGGGTGGAATGGCTATTATGTGGAAGAGAATCTGGCCTTAGGGGTTGAACTTTGGCCAGTGGATAAAACTACAGAAAAACATTTTTTTTTAGCTTCAAGATAAAAGACAAATACTTGTTAAAAGCAGAGCATGGGCAAGCCTCTAGAGAGGAACTGTGTGTCTGGTTTTCCCTGGAGGTGTTCAAATACTCGAGAGGCCCGCTTGAAAGAGGTATTGTATAAAGAGACTCAGGCTTTAGATGAGAGATTGAGTCAGGTGACCTTCAAGTGTCCTTCCATTTTGGAGATACTCTCTGTGATTCTCAGGTTTTTACCTAGAGAGGTCTGTCAGGCTTAGTTGATCTTAGTTCTGATACCAGAATAAGGAAGTGTTACAGGTGTGTTGGCTTAGAGGAGTCAAAGTAGAAGAACTAGGTTGGCTGACTGCCTTGCATTACTTGATTTGCAGAGACCAAGAGTATTAACATTTCTACTGGGGCTGCATAGCTGAATACAGCTTATTCACAGTACACTTTATTTAGCCATTATTGTTGTCTTATTTGTCTACTATGGATTTCCAAGGGAAAGTGGGTGGAGATGATACTGACATTGTATTGACATTGATTTTTTTAGATTATAAATTTGGACTTTTTCTTTTTTTTAAATAAAGGACAGATAAACTGTGTACTGTGCAAAACTATATTTCTTTTTTTTTTTTTTTTTTTAAATAATAATTTTTTTATTGAAGGGTAGTTGACGCACAGTATTACATTACATTAGTTTCAAGTGTACAACACAGTGGTAGAACATTTATATACATAATTCGAGGTTCCGGCTATCACCCTACCAAGCTGTTACATTATCTTGACTATATTCCTTATGCTATACATTACATCCCGGTTACTTATTTATTTTACCATTGGAAGTCTGTCCATTTTTTTTTTTTTTTTTTTTTTTTTTTTTTGTGAGGGCATCTCTCATATTTATTGATCAAATGATTGTTAACGACAATAAAATTCTGTATAGGGGAGTCAATGCTCAATGCACAATCATTAATCCACCCCAAGCCTAATTTTCGTCAGTCTCCAATCTTCTGAGGTATAGCAAACAAGTTCTTACATGGAGAACAAATTCTTACATAATGAATAAGTTACATAGTGAACAGTACAAGGGCAGTCATCACAGAAACTTTCAGTTTTGCTCATGCATTATGAACTCTAAACAGTCAGTTCAAATATGAATACTCATTTGGTTTTTATACTTGATTTATGTGTGGATACTACATTTCTCTCTTTATTATTATTATTTTTAATAAAATGCTGAAGTGGTAGGTAGATACAAGATAAAGGTAGAAAACATAGTTTAGTGTTGTAAGAGAGCAAATGTAGATGATCAGGTGTGTGCCTGTAGACTATGTGTTAATCCAAGCTAGACCAGGGCAATAAAACATCCACGTATGCAGAAGATTTCTCTCAGAACAGGGGGGGTGAGGTTCTAAGCCTCACCTCTGTTGATCCCCAATTTCTCACCTGATGGCCCCCCTGCGACTGTGCCTGTCTTAGGTTGTTCCTCCCTTGAGGAATCTTACCCGTCTCTGGCTAACCAGTCATCTTCCGGGGCCATACAGGGAAATGTGAAGTTGGTAAGTGAGAGGGAAGCCTTATTGTTTGAAAAGGTTAGCTTTTTACTTCTTTGCATATTTATGCCCTGTGGCTTCTATGCCCAGCATTTGTCTTGAGGTATCGTTACCACTTGGAAGAATTATGATACTCGATAAATTTGATACGAGGCACGAATTCTATTTAAGGGTTGTAATTAGGAAGGAAGAAGAAAAGCTGTAGAAGTAGCAGGCGGAAGAAAACATGGGAAGATTGATTATTTCTCTGGCATATCTTCTTGTAGAGTACTTCAGGATGAATAGGTTTTAAGCTACTACTTAAATTGCGCACACACATTAACATAATAGGAGTATAGTTACATAACCAAAGCATACCTGTAATTACCAGCCATCTCCAGTGAAACCAAGAAATCCAGTTAGGCACCTTAGGCATTTGTGAAAACTTATCTATGACATGGTGGATATTGTCCAACTGAACTTGAACAGTCTGAGAGAAATCAGACAAATTAAAACAACCCATTCCTGGGGACTGTTCACATGCCATATGTTCTTTTAACAGTAAATAGTCTGTAGTTGTAAGACTTTGGAGCGCTACAATTTGCACTTCTCCAAATTCTTGGTTGAGTTCCAACAGTATAGATCCAGTCAAATTTGTTGTTTTACTGTATGCACAGGCCAGTTTAGATATCTCCTTCCTCATTCCCATGGCAAGTCCAGGAACGGGTGGGATGAGTGCATCTACAGCTGCAGCAGTGCGTGGATCTTTGTTGGGGTTTTTTGATGATCATCTTCTGGCATGAGTCTTCCAGAGAGTGCAGATGTTGGAAGTTCTTTTTCATATCGTATCTTAGTTCATTTTCCGGGTAGCCCAATTAGGCTTTGATCCTCTGTATAAACACAAACAGACCCTTTGCCTACACTTTTATATGCCCTTTATACCCTTGTGTAGAACTCGTTGGAGGTTACCACACAGGAACTGCCCTTTTTTTTTTTTTTTCTTTGTTTTTGGTATCACTAATCTACACTTACATGACGAATATTATGCTTACTAGGCTCTCCCCTATACCAGGTCTCCCCTATAAACCCCTTTACAGTCATTGTCCATCAGCATAGCAAAATGTTGTAGAATCACTACTTGCCTTCTCTGTGTTGTACAGCCCTCCCTTTTCTCCTACCCCCCCTTGCATGTTAATCTTAATACCCCCCTACTTCTCCCCTCCTTATCCCTCCCTACCCACCCATCCTCCCCTTTCCCTTTCCCTTTGGTACCTGTTAGTCCATTCTTGAGTTCTGTGATTCTGCTGCTGTTTTGTTCCTTCAGTTTTTCCTTTGTTCTTATATTCCACAGATAAGTGAAATCATTTGGTATTTCTCTTTCTCCGCTTGGCTTGTTTCACTGAGCATAATACCCTCCAGCTCCATCCATGTTGCTGCAAATGATTGGATTTGCCCTTTTCTTATGGCTGAGTAGTATTCCATTGTGTATATGTACCACATCTTCTTTATCCATTCATCTATTGATGGACATTTAGGTTGCTTCCAATTCTTGGCTATTGTAAATAGTGCTGCAATAAACATAGGGGTGCATCTGTCTTTCTCAAACTTGATTGCTGCGTTCTTAGGGTAAATTCCTAGGAGTGGAATTCCTGGGTCAAATGGTAAGTCTGTTTTGAGCATTTTGATGTACCTCCATACTGCTTTCCACAATGGTTGAACTAACTTACATTCCCACCAGCAGTGTAGGAGGGTTCCCCTTTCTCCACAGCCTCGCCAACATTTGTTGTTGTTTGTCTTTTGGATGGCAGCCATCCTTACTGGTGTGAGGTGATACCTCATTGTAGTTTTAATTTGCATTTCTCTGATAATTAGCGATGTGGAGCATCTTTTCATGTGTCTGTTGGCCATCTGTATTTCTTTTTTGGAGAACTGTGTGTTCAGTTCCTCTGCCCATTTTTTAATTGGGTTATTTGTTTTTTGTTTGTTGAGGCGTGTGAGCTCCTTATATATTCTGGACGTCAAGCCTTTATCGGATGTGTCATTTTCAAATATATTCTCCCATACTGTAGGGTTCCTTTTTGTTCTATTGATGGTGTCTTTTGCTGTACAGAAGCTTTTCAGCTTAATATAGTCCCACTTGTTCATTTTTGCTGTTGTTTTCCTTGCCCGGGGAAATATGTTCAAGAAGAGGTCACTCATGTTTATGTCTAAGAGGTTTTTGCCTATGTTTTCTTCCAAGAGTTTAATGGTTTCATGACGTATATTCAGGTCTTTGATCCATTTTGAGTTTACTTTTGTATATGGGCTTAGACAATGGTCCAGTTTCATTCTCCTACATGTAGCTGTCCAGTTTTGCCAGCACCACCTGTTGAAGAGACTGTCATTTCGCCATTGTATGTCCATGGCTCCTTTATCAAATATTAATTGACCATATATGTCTGAGTTAATGTCTGGATTCTCTAGTCTGTTCCATTGGTCTGTGGCTCTGCTCTTGTGCCAGTACCAAATTGTCTTGATTACTATGGCTTTATAGTAGAGCTTGAAGTTGGGGAGTGAGATCCCCCCTACTTTATTCTTCTTTCTCAGGATTGCTTTGGCTATTCGGGGTCTTTTGTGTTTCCATATGAATTTTTGAATTATTTGTTCCAGTTCATTGAAGAATGTTGCTGGTAGTTTCATAGGGATTGCATCAAATCTGTATATTGCTTTGGGCAGGATGGCCATTTTGACGATATTAATTCTTCCTAGCCACGAGCATGGGATGAGTTTCCATCTGTTAGTGTCCCCTTTAATTTCTCTTAAGAGTGACTTGTAGTTTTCAGAGTATAAGTCTTTCACTTCTTTGGTTAGGTTTATTCCTAGATATTTTATTTTTTTTGATGCAATTGTGAATGGAGTTGTTTTCCTGATTTCTCTTTCTGTTGGTTCATTGTTAGTATACAGGAAAGCCACAGATTTCTGTGTGTTGATTTTGTATCCTGCAACTTTGCTGTATTCCGATATCAGTTCTAGTAGTTTTGGGGTGGAGTCTTTAGGGTTTTTTATGTACAGTATCATGTCATCTGCAAATAGTGACAGTTTAACTTCTTCTTTACCAATCTGGATTCCTTGTATTTCTTTATTTTGTCTGATTGCCGTGGCTAGGACCTCCAGTACTATGTTAAATAACAGTGGAGAGAGTGGGCATCCCTGTCTAGTTCCTGATCTCAGAGGAAATGCTTTCAGCTTCTCGCTGTTCAATATAATGTTGGCTGTGGGTTTATCATAGATGGCCTTTATTATGTTGAGGTACTTGCCCTCTATTCCCATTTTGCTGAGAGTTTTTAACATGAATGGATGTTGAACTTTGTCAAATGCTTTTTCAGCATCTATGGAGATGATCATGTGGTTTTTGTCTTTCTTTTTGTTGATGTCGTGGATGATGTTGATGGACTTTTGAATGTTGTACCATCCTTGCATCCCTGGGATGAATCCCACTTGGTCATGGTGTATGATCCTTTTGATGTATTTTTGAATTCGGTTTGCTAATATTTTGTTGAGTATTTTTTCATCTACGTTCATCGGGGATATTGGTCTGTAGTTTTCTTTTTTGGTGGGGTCTTTGCCTGGTTTTGGTATTAGGGTGATGTTAGCTTCATAGAATGAGTTTGGGAGTATCCCCTCCTCCTCTATTTTTTGGAAAACTCTAAGGAGAATGGGTATTATGTCTTCCCTGTATGTCTGATAAAATTCCGAGGTAAATCCATCTGGCCCGGGGGTTTTGTTCTTTGGTAGTTTTTTGATTACCGCTTCAATTTCGTTGCTGGTAATTGGTCTGTTTAGATTTTCTGTTTCTTCCTGGGTCAATCTTGGAAGGTTATATTTTTCTAGGAAGTTGTCCATTTCTCCTAGGTTTCCCAGCTTGTTAGCATATAGGTTTTCATAGTATTCTCCAATAATTCTTTGCATTTCTGTGGGGTCCGTCGTGATTTTTCCTTTCTCGTTTCTGATACTGTTGATTTGTGTTGACTCTCTTTTCTTCTTAATAAGTCTGGCTAGAGGCTTATCTATTTTGTTTATTTTCTCGAAGAACCAGCTCTTGGTTTCATTGATTTTTGCTATTGTTTTATTCTTCTCAATTTTATTTATTTCTTCTCTGATCTTTATTATGTCCCTCCTTCTGCTGACCTTAGGCCTCATCTGTTCTTCTTTTTCCAATTTCGATAATTGTGACATTAGACCGTTCATTTGGGATTGCTCTTCCTTTTTTAAATATGCTTGGATTGCTATATACTTTCCTCTTAAGACTGCTTTTGCTGCATCCCACAGAAGTTGGGGCTTAGTGTTGTTGTTGTCATTTGTTTCCATATATTGCTGGATCTCCATTTTGATTTGGTCATTGATCCATTGATTATTTAGGAGCGTGTTGTTAAGCCTCCATGTGTTTGTGAGCCTCTTTGCTTTCTTTGTACAGTTTATTTCTAGTTTTATGCCTTTGTGGTCTGAAAAGTTGGTTGGTAGGATTTCAATCTTTTGGAATTTTCTGAGGCTCTTTTTGTGGCCTAGTATGTGGTCTATTCTGGAGAATGTTCCATGTGCACTTGAGAAGAATGTATATCCCGCTGCTTTTGGATGTAGAGTTCTATAGATGTCTATTAGGTCCATCTGCTCTACTGTGTTGTTCAGTGCTTCCATGTCCTTACTTATTTTCTGCCCAGTGGATCTATCCTTTGGGGTGAGTGGTGTGTTGAAGTCTCCTAGAGTGAATGCATTGCAGTCTATATCCCCCTTTAGTTCTGTTAGTATTTGTTTCACATATGCTGGTGCTCCTGTGTTGGGTGCATATATATTTAGAATGGTTATATCCTCTTGTTTACTGAGCCCTTTATCATTATGTAGTGTCCTTCTTTATCTCTTGTTCCTTTCTTTGTTTTGAAGTCTATTTTGTCTGATATTAGTACTGCAACCCCTGCTTTCTTCTCACTGTTGTTTGCTTGAAATATGTTTTTCCATCCCTTGACTTTTAGTCTGTACATGTCTTTGGGTTTGAGGTGAGTTTCTTGTAAGCAGCATATAGATGGGTCTTGCTTTTTTATCCATTCTGTTACTCTGTGTCTTTTGATTGGTGCATTCAACCCATTAACATTTAGGGTGACTATTGAAAGATATGTACTTATTGCCATTGCAGGCTTTAAATTCGTGGTTACCAAAGGTTCAAGGTTAGCCTCTTTAGTATCTTACTGCCTAACTTAGCTCGCTTATTGAGCTGTTATATACACTGTCTGGAGATTCTTTTCTTTTCTCCCTTCTTGTTCCTCCTCCTCGATTCTTCATATGTTGGGTGTTTTGTGCTGTGCTCTTTCTAGGAGTGCTCCCATCTAGAGCAGTCCCTGTAAGATGTTCTGTAGTGGTGGTTTGTGGAAAGCAAATTCCCTCAGCTTTTGTTTTTCTGGGAATTGTTTAATCCCACCGTCATATTTGAATGATAGTCGTGCTGGATACAGTATCCTTGGTTCAAGGCCCTTCTGTTTCATTGTATTAAATATATCATGCCATTCTCTTCTGGCATGTAAAGTTTCTGTTGAGAAATCTGACGTTAGCCTGATGGGTTTCCCTTTATAGGTGACCTTTTTCTCTCTAGCTGCCTTTAACACTCTTTCCTTGTCCTTGATCTTTGCCATTTTAATTATTATGTGTCTTGGTGTTGTCCTTCTTGGATCCTTTCTGTTGGGGGTTCTGTGTATTTCCGTGGTCTGTTCGATTACTTCCTCCCCCAGTGTGGGGAAGTTTTCAGCAATTATTTCTTCTAAGATACTTTCCATCTCTTTTCCTCTCTCTTCTTCTTCTGGGACCCCTATAATACGGATATTGTTCCTTTTGGATTGGTCACACAGTTCTCTTAATATTGTTTCATTCCTGGAGATCCTTTTGTCTCTCTCTATGTCAGCTTCTATGCATTCCTGTTCTCTGATTTCAATTCCATCAATGGCCTCTTGCATTCTATCCATTCTGCTTATAAACCCTTCCAGAGTTTGTTTCATTTCTGCGATCTCCTTTCTGGCATCTGTGATCTCCTTGCGGACTTCATCCCATTTCTCTTGCGTATTTCTCTGCATCTCTGTCAGCATGTTTATGATTCTTATTTTGAATTCTTTGTCAGGAAGACTGGTTAGGTCTGTCTCCTTCTCTGGTGTTGTCTCTGTGATCTTTGTCTGCCTGTAGCTTTGCCTTTTCATGGTGATAGGAATAGTCTGCAGAACTGGGACGAGTGACGGCTGGAAGGACTTCCTTTCTTGTTGGTTTGTGGCCCTCCTCTCCTGGGAGAACAGCGACCTCTAGTGGCTTGTGCTGCGCAGCTGCGTGCCGACAGGGTTTCTGCTTCCTGCCCGGCTGCTATGGAGTTAATCTCCGCTGTTGCCGTGGGCGTGGCCTGGCTCGGGCAGCTACTCCAAAATGGTGGAGTGGCGTTGGAGCAGGAGCTGCTGGGAGGCTATTTATCTCCGTAAGGGGCCTGCCTGCTCCCTGCAGCCCAGGGGTTAGGGTGCGCAGAGATCCCGGATTCCCTACTTCTGGATTAAGTGACCCTCCCTGTCCCTTTAAGACTTCCAAAAAGCACCCGCCAAAACAAAACAACGACCACACACACAAAAAATAATAATAAAAAAAAATTTTTTTATTAAAAAAAAAAAAAAGTTTTTAATAAAAAAAAAAAAAAAAAAGGGGGTGGTCGTTCGTTTTTCTTTATTCTCCGGTGCCAGCCTCAGGCCTCTGCTCACCGGTCTTTCTGCCCTGTTTCCCTAGTATTGGGGTCCCTATCCCTTTAAGACTTCGAAAAAGCGCTCGCCAAAACACAACAGCAAAAAAGCAAAAAAAAAAATGGTCGCGCGCTTTTCTTATGTCCTCTGTCGCCCAGCCTCCAGTGCCCGCTCACTGTTCTTGCTGCCCTGTTTCCCTAGTATTGGGGTCCCTATCCCTTTAAGACCTCCAAAAAGCGCTCGCCAAAACACAACAGCAAAAAAGCAAAAAAAAAATGGTCGCGCGCTTTTCTTATGTCCTCTGTCGCCCAGCCTCCAGTGCCTGCTCACTGTTCTTGCTGCCCTGTTTCCCTAGTATTGGGGTCCCTATCCCTTTAAGACTTCCAAAAAGCGCTCGCCAAAACAAAACAGCAAAAAAGCAAAAAAAAAATGGTCGCGCGCTTTTCTTATGTCCTCTGTCGCCCAGCCTCCAGTGCCTGCTCACTGTTCTTGCTGCCCTGTTTCCCTAGTATTGGGGTCCCTATCCCTTTAAGACTTCCAAAAAGCGCTCGCCAAAACAGCAAAAAAGCAAAAAAAAAAAATGGTCGCGTGCTTTTCTTATGTCCTCTGTCTCCCAGCCTCCAGTGCCTGCTCACTGTTCTTGCTGCCCTGTTTTCCTAGTATCGAGCGCCCCGCACTCTGGCCCGGATGGCTGGGGCTGGGTGTTCGGCAGCCCTGGGCTCCGTCTCCCTCCCGCTCTGCCTGCTCTTCTCCCGCCGGGAGCTGGGGGGAGGGGCGCTCGGCTCCCGCGGGGCCGGGGCTTGTATCTTACCCCCTTCGCGAGGCGCTGGGTTCTCTCAGGTGCGGATGTGGTCTGGATATTGTCCTGTGTCCTCTGGTCTTTATTCTAGGAAGGGTTGTCTTTGTTATATTTTCATAGATATATGTTGTTTTGGGAGGAGATTTCCGCTGCTCTACTCACGCCGCCATCTTCCGCCCCTCTCCCAAAACTATATTTCTAACCCTGGCCTTTTTGATGTTTCTCTGAGCTCTTCAACTTTTTGTCAGGTATGAGGCTTCAAACAGAGCTCAACATAGTTTGTTGTTGAAATAGCCTTTTTTTTTTTTATTATGCTATACATTACATCCCGGTTACTTATTTATTTTACAATTGGAAGTGTGTACTTTTTTTTTTTTTTGCGAGGGCATCTCATATTTATTGATCAAATGGTTGTTAACAACAATAAAATTCTGTATAGGAGGGTCAATGCTCAATGCACAATCATTAATCCACCCCAAGACTAATTTTCGTCAGTCTCCAATCTTCTGAAGCATAACGAACAAGTTCTTACATGGAGAACAAATTCTTACATAGTGAATAAGTTACATGGTGAACAGTACAAGGGCAGTCATCACAGAAAGTTTCGGTTTTGCTCATGCATTATGAACTATAAACAGTTCAAATATGAATACTCATTTGATTTTTATACTTGATTTATATGTGGTTACCACATTTCTCTCTTTATTATTATTATTTTTAATAAAATGCTGAAGAGGTAGGTAGATACAAGATAGAGGTAGAAAACATAGTTTAATGTTGTAAGAGAGCAAATGTAGATGATCTGGTGTGTGCCTGTATACTATGTGTTAATCCAAGCTAGACAAGGGCAATAAAACATCCACGTATGCAGAAGATTTCTCGCAGAACGGGGGTGGGGTGAGGTTCTAAGCCTCACCTCTGTTGATCCCCAATTTCTCACCTGATGGCCCCCCTGAGACTGTGACTGTCTTAGGTTGTTTCTCCCTTGAGGAATCTTACCCGTCTCTGGCTAACCAGTCATCTTCCGGAGCCATACAGGGAAATGTAAAGTTGGTAAGTGAGAGAGAAGCCTTATTGTTTGAAAAAGTTAGCTTCTTACTTCTTTGCATATTTATGCCCTGTGGCTTCTATGCCCAGCATTTGTCTTGAGGTATCTTTACCACTTGGAAGAATTATGATACTCGGTAAATTCGATATGAGGCACGAATTCTATTTAAGGGTTGTAATTAGGAAGGAAGAAGAAAAGCTATAGAAGTAGCAGGCGGAGGAAAACATGGGAAGATTGATTATTTCTTTGACATATCTTCTTGTAGAGTAACTTCAGCATGTATAAGTTTTAAACTACTACTTAAATTGCGCACACACATTAACATAATAGGAGTATAGTTACATAACCAAAGCATACCTGTAATTACCATCCATCTCCAGTGAAACCAAGAAAACCAGTTAGGCACCTTAGGCATTTGTGAAAACTTATCTATGATATGGTGGATATTGTCTAACTGAACTTGAACAGTCTGAGAGAAATCAGACAAATTAAAACAACCCATTCCTGGGGACTGTTCACATCCCATAAGTTCTTTTAACAGTAAATAGTCTGTAGTTGTAAGACTTTGGAGCGCTACAATTTGCACTTCTCCAAATTCTTGGTTGAGTTCCAACAGTATAGATCCAGTCAAATTTGTTGTTTTACTGTATGCACAGGCCAGTTTAGATATCTCCTTCCTCATTCCCATGGCAAGTCCAGGAACGGGTGGGATGAGTGCATCTACAGCTGCAGCAGTGCGTGGATCTTTGTTGGGGTTTTTTGATGATCATCTTCTGGCATGAGTCTTCCCGAGAGTGCTGATGTTGGAAGTTCTTTTTCATATCGTATCTTAGTTCATTTTCGGGGCAGCCCAATTAGGCTTTGATCCTCTGTATAAACACAAACAGACCCTTTGCCTACACTTTTATATGCCCTTTATACCCTTGTGTAGAACTCATTGGAGGTCACCACACAGAAATTGCCTTCTTTTTTTTTTGGTATCACTAATCTACACTTACATGACGAATATTATGTTTACTAGGCTCTCCCCTATACCAGGTCTCCCCTATAAACCCCTTTACAGTCACTGTCCATCAGCGTAGCAAAATGTTGTAGAATCACTACTTGTCTTCTCTGTGTTGTACAGCACTCCCCTTTCTCCCACCCCCCCATGCATGCTAAACTTAATACCCCCCTTCTTATTCTCCCCCCTTATCCCTCCCTACCCACCCATCCTCCCCAGTTCCTTTCCCTTTGGTACCTGTTAGTCCATTCGTGAGTTCTGTGATTCTGCTGCTGTTTTGTTCCTTCAGTTTTTCCTTTGTTCTTATATTCCACAGATGAGTGAAATCATTTGGTATTTCTCTTTCTCCGCTTGGCTTGTTTCACTGAGCATAATACCCTCCAGCTCCATCCATGTTGCTGCAAATGGTAGGATTTGCCCTTTTCTTATGGCTGAGTAGTATTCCATTGTGTATATGTACCACATCTTCTTTATCCATTCATCTATCGATGGACATTTTAGGTTGCTTCCAATTCTTGGCTATTTTAAATAGTGCTGCGATAAACATAGGGGTGCACTGGTCTTTCTCATACTTGATTGCTGCATTCTTAGGGTAAATTCCTAGGAGTGCAATTCCTGGTCAAATGGTATGTCTGTTTTGAGCATTTTGAATTACCTCCATACTGCTTTCCACAATGGTTGAACTAATTTACATTCCCACCAGCAGTGTAGGAGGGTTCCCCTTTCTCCACAGCCTCACCAACATTTGTTGTTGTTTGTCTTTTGGATGGCAGCCATCCTTACTGGTGTGAGGTGATACCTCATTGTAGTTTCAATTTGCATTTCTCTGATAATTAGCGATGTGGAGCATCTTTTCATGTGTCTGTTGGCCATCTGTATTTCTTTTTTGGAGAACTGTCTGTTCAGTTCCTCTGCCCATTTTTCAATTGGGTTATTTGTTTTTTGTTTGTTGAGGCGTGTGAGCTCTTTATATATTCTGGACGTCAAGCCTTTATCGGATGTGTCATTTTCAAATATATTCTCCCATACTGTAGGGTTCCTTTTTGTTCTATTATGGTGTCTTTTGCTGTACAGAAGCTTTTCAGCTTAATATAGTCCCACTTGTTCATTTTTGCTGTTGTTTTCCTTGCCTGGGGAAATATGTTCAAGAAGAGGTCACTCATGTTTATGTCTAAGAGGTTTTTGCCTATGTTTTCTTCCAAGAGTTTAATGGTTTCATGACGTATATTCAGGTCTTTGATCCATTTTGAGTTTACTTTTGTATATGGGGTTAGACAATGGTCCAGTTTCATTCTCCTACATGTAGCTGTCCAGTTTTGCCAGCACCATCTGTTGAAGAGACTGTCATTTCGCCATTGTATGTCCATGGCTCCTTTATCAAATATTAATTGACCATATATGTCTGGATTAATGTCTGGATTCTCTAGTCTGTTCCATCGGTCTGTGGCTCTGTTCTTGTGCCAGTACCAAATTATCTTGATTACTGTGGCTTTATAGTAGAGCTTGAAGTTGGGGAGTGAGATCCCCCCTAGTTTATTCTTCTTTCTCAGGATTGCTTTGGCTATTCGGGGTCTTTGGTGTTTCCATATGAATTTTTACATTATTTGTTCCAGTTCATTGAAGAATGTTGCTGGTAATTTGATAGGGATTGCATCAAATCTGTATATTGCTTTGGGCAGGATGGCCATTTTGACGATATTAATTCTTCCTAGCCACGAGCATGGATGAGTTTCCATCTGTTAGTGTCCCCTTTAATTTATCTTATGAGTAACTTGTAGTTTTCAGTGTATAAGTCTTTCACTTCTTTGGTTAGGTTTATTCCTAGGTATTTTTTTTTTTTTATGAAATTGGGAATGGAGTTGTTTTCCTGATTTCTCTTTGTGTTCGTTCATTGTTAGTGTATAGGAAAGCCACAGATTTCTGTGTGTTGATTTTGTATCCTGCAACTTTGCTGTATTCTGATATCAGTTCTAGTAGTTTTGGGGTGGAGTCTTTAGGGGTTTTTTTTGCAGTATCATGTCGTCTGCAAATAGTGTCAGTTTAACTTCTTCTTTACAGTCTGGATTCCTTGTATTTCTTTGTTTTGTCTGATTGCTGTGGCTAGGAACTCCAGTACTATGTTAAATAACAGTGGGGACAGTGGGCATCCCTGTCTAGTTCCCGATCTCAGAGGAAATGCTTTCAGCTTCTCGCTGTTGAGTATAATGTTGGCTGTGGGTTTATCATTGATGGCCTTTATTATGTTGAGGTACTTGCCCTCTATTCCCATTTTGCTGAGAGTTTTTATCATGAATGGATGTTGAACTTTGTCAAATGCTTTTTCAGCATCTATAGAGACGATCATGTGGTTTTTGTCTTTCTTTTTGTTGATGGGGTGTATGGTGTTGATGGACTTTCGAATGTTGTACCATCCTTGCATCCCTGGGATGAATCCCACTTGGTCATGGTGTATGATCCTTTTGATGTATTTTTGAATTCGGTTTCCTAATATTTTGTTGAGTATTTTTGCATCTACGTTCATCAAGGATATTGGTCTGTAGTTTTCTTTTTTGGTGGGGTTTTTGCCTGTTTTTGGTATTAGGGTGATGTTAGCTTCATAAAATGAGTTTGGGAGTATCCCCTCTATTTTTTGGAAAACTTTAAGGAGAATGGGTATTATGTCTTCCCTGTATGTCTGATAAAATTCCGAAGTAAATCCATCTGGCCCGGGTGTTTTGTTCTTTAGTAGTTTTTTGATTACCACTTCAATTTCGTTGCTGGTAATTGGTCTGTTTAGATTTTGTGTTTCTTTCTGGGTCAATCTTGGAAGGTTGTATTTTTCTAGGAAGTTGTCCATTTCTCCTAGGTTTCCCAGCTTGTTAGCATATAGGTTTTCATAGTATTGTTTAATAATTCTTTGTATTTCTGTGGAGTTCGTCGTGATTTTTCCTTTCTCGTTTCTGATACTGTTGATTTGTGTAGACTCTCTTTTCCTCTTAAAGTCTGGCTAGAGGCTTATCTATTTTGTTTATTTTCTCGAAGAACCAGCTCTTGGTCTCATTGATTTTTTCTGTTGTTTTCTTCTTCTCAATTTTATTTATTTCTTCTCTGATCTTTATTATGTCCCTCCTTCTGCTGACCTTAGGCCTCATTTGTTCTTCTTTTTCCAATTTCGATAATTGTGACATTAGACCGTTCATTTGGGATTGTTCTTCCTTTTTTAAATATGCTTGGATTGCTATATACTTTCCTCTTAAGACTGCTTTTGCTGTGTCCCACAGAAGTTGGGGCTTAGTGTTGTTGTTGTCATTTGTTTCCATATATTGCTGGATCTCCATTTTGATTTGGTCATTGATCCATTGATTATTTAGGAGCGTGTTGTTAATTTCCATGTGTTTGTGAGCCTTTTTGCTTTCTTTGTGCAGTTTATTTCTAGTTTTATGCCTTTGTGGTCTGAAAAGTTGGTTGGTAGGATTTCAATCGTTTGGAATTTTCTGAGTGTCTTTTTGTGGCCTAGTATGTGGTCTATTCTGGAGAATGTTCCATATGCACTTGAGAAGAATGTATATCCTGTTGCTTTTGGATGTAGAGTTCTATAGATGTCTATTAGGTCCATCTGTTCTACTCTGTTGTTCAGTGCTTCCGTGTCCTTACTTATTTTCTACCCAGTGGATCTATCCTTTGGGGTGAGTGGTGTGTTGAAGTCTCTTAGAATGAATGCATTGCAGTCTATTTCCCCCTTTAGTTCTGTTAGTATTTGTTTCACATATGCTGGTGCTGCTGTGTTGTGTGCGTATATATTTAGAATGGTTATATCCTCTTGTTGGACTGAGCCCTTTATCATTATGTAGTGTCCTTCTTTATCTCTTGTTACTTTCTTTGTTTTGAAGTCTATTTTGTCTGATATTAGTACTGCAACCCCTGCTTTCTTCTCGCTGTTGTTTGCCTGAAATATGTTTTTCCATCCCTTGACTTTTAGTCTGTACATGTCTTTGTGTTTGAGGTGAGTTTCTTGTAAGCAGCATATAGATGGGTCTTGCTTTTTTATCCATTCTATTACTCTGTGTCTTTTGATTGGTGCATTCAGCCTATTAACATTTAGGGTGACTATTGAAAGATATGTACTTATTTCCATTGCAGGCTTTAAATTCGTGGTTACCAAAGGTTCAACGTTAGCCTCTTTAGTATCTTACTGCTTAACTTAGCTCGCTTATTGAGCTGTTATATACACTGTCTGGAGATTCTTTTCTTCTCTCCCTTCTTATTCCTCCTCCTCCATTCTTCCTATGTTGTGTGTTTTGTTCTGTGCTCTTTCTTGGAGTGCTCCCATCTAGAGCAGTCCCTGTAAGATGTCCTGTAGAGGTGGTTTGTGGGAAGCAAATTCCCTCAGCTTTTGTTTTTCTGGGAATTGTTTAATCCCACCATCATATTTAAATGTTAGTCGTGCTGGATACAGTATCCTTGGTTCAAGGCCCTTCTGTTTCATTGCATTAAATATATCATGCCATTCTCTTATGGCCTGTACGGTTTCTGTCGAGAAGTCTGATGTTAGCCTGATGGGTTTTCCTTTATAGGTGACCTTTTTCTCTCTAGCTGCCTTTAAAACTCTTTCCTTGTCCTTGATCTTTGCCATTTTAATTATTATGTGTCTTGGTGTTGTCCTCCTTGGGTCCTTTCTGTTGGGGGTTCTGTGTATTTCCGTGGTCTGTTCCATTATATCCTCCCCCAGTTTGGGGAAGTTTTCAGCAATTATTAGATACTTTCCATCCCTTTTTCTCTTCTTCTTCTGGTACCCCTATAATACAGATATTGTTCCTTTTGGATTGGTCACACAGTTCTCTTAATATTGTTTCATTCCTGTAGATCCTTTTGTCTCTCTCTATTGGAGCTTCTATGCGTTCCTGTTCTCTGGTTTCAGTTCCATCAATGACCTCTTGCATTTTATCCATTCTGCTTATAAACCCTTCCAGAGTTTATTTTATTTCTGTAATCTCCTTTCTGGCATCTGTGATCTCCCTCCGGACTTAATCCCATATCTCTTGCATATTTCTCTGCATCTCTGTCAGCATATTTATGATTCTTATTTTGAATTCTTTTTCAGGAAGACTGGTTAGGTCTGTCTCCTTCTCTGGTGTTGTTTCTTTGATCTTTGTCTGCCTGTCATTTTGCCTTTTCATGGTGATAGAAATAGTTTGCAGAGCTGAAAAGAGTGACAGCTGGAAGACCTTCCTTTCTTGTTGGTTTGTGGCCCTCCTCTCCTGGGAGAACAGCGACCTCTAATGGCTTGTGCTGAGCAGCTGCGCGCAGACAGGCTTCTGCTTCCTGCCCGGCTGCTATGGTGTTTATCTCCGCTGTTGCTGTGGGCGTGGCCTGGCTGGGGCAGCTGCTCCAAAGTGGTGGAGTTGCGTTGAAGGGGGAGCGGCCAGGAGGGTATTTATCTCCGTATGGGGCCTCCATGCTCCCTGCAGCCCAGGGGATTTGGGTGCCCAGAGATCCCCGGATTCCCTACCTCTGGATTAAATGTCCCACCCTTCCCCTTTAAGACTTCCAAAAAGCACCCGCCAAAACAAAACAATGACCAAAAAAAAAAAAAAAAAAAAATTCAAAATTTAAGAAAATAAAAAAAAGTAATATAAAATGGCTGCTCCTTTTTCTTTATTCTACGGCACCAGCCTCAGGCTCACCAGTCTTGCTGTCCTGTTTCCCTAGTATTGGGTTCCCTATCAATTTAAGACTTCCAAAAAGCTCTCGCCAAAACAAAACAGGAAAAAAAAAAATATAGCCGCTCGCTTTTCTTATGTCCTCCAGTGCCATGCCTCCGGTACCCTCTCACCGTTCTTTCTGCCCTATTTCCTTAATATCCAGGGCCCCACGCATGCACTGTGTCTGCACTCTGGTCCGGATGGTGGGGGCTGGGTGTTCAACAGTCCTGGGCTCCGTCTCCCTCCCGCTCTGCCTATTCTTCTCCCGCTGGGTGCTGGGTGGAGGGGCGCTCGGGTCCTGATGGTCCGGGGCTTGTATCTTACCCCCTTTACGAGGCACTGGGTTCTCGCAGGTGTCGATGTGGTCTGGATGTTTTCCTGTGTCCTCTGGTCTTTTTTCTAGGAAGAGTTGTCTTTGTTATATTTTCATAAGATATATGTGGTTTTGGAAGGAGATTTCAGCTGCTCTATTCACGCCGCCATCTTGGCCCTCCCAACTGAAATAGCCTTTTAAAAAGGTTTACTTGTGTGTGTTGTCAATCCCATGGCCCAGTGCCCTTTATTCACCCTCCTTTCTCGATGGGAATAATGGGAAATGAAGTGATAAATTATGCTGTGATCTTGGGCAGGTCCCTTAATTTGGGTTTTGATCTACTCACTTTAAAATTAGAGGTTTAGATTATTTAATTTAAAAAATTTATGAAATACTGCCAAATGTGAGGAAAATGCAAAGTACAATATAATAGATACCACTCAGATATAATTTACATTAATGCTTGATCACATTAGGTGATCTTTAACGGTCCTTTAAATGAAAAGGTTTTAAAAGAATCTCCTTCCAAATATTCAGTGGATGATGTGGTTTAAGTAGATAATTTTGTGAGAATCTCAGGTTTTTACAACTGATTGCAGCTAGGAAGAAAGATTTGGAAGCTGTCAGTATGGAAGAGGTAGTTAAAGTCTTAGGACTGAATTGATTTCTCTAGAGTTAAGTGTGTAAAGCAAGACTGGAAGAGGAGGAAATGACAAGAGGAGCCAGTGAAGAAAACTGAAGGTGTGGTCACAGAGTTAGAAAGGGAGCGAGTCACTCAGGTAAAGCCAAGAGGAGTTCGGGGCACCAGGCATTGTTTTTATGCAGATCTGTTTATTGATATGAAACAAAGGTTAAGATAGGCTGAAATAATGAATGATTTTGTGATCAGAAATGAAAGGTCAGCACAGCAAGTTAGCCATTCTTCTGTTCATATCCACTGAAACAAGAGAGAATTTTTTAAAGAAAAGCCTGTTTTTGTTGCAGTTGGCATAGCCTCTTTGCAACAGATCTCGATGTTTGGCAAGCCAGGTGGATACTGTTCATCCAGCTGAGTTGATGTGAATAAACAAGGTCTTATTCCTCCTGTCTGGAACAGTGTTGGGGTGATGACTTAGTGTCCTGCTAGTCTCTGAGGGGCTTTCCTGAATATGTTTTCTGTGGTTTGCAAAATAGGGACCTCACACAAAATTATGCTGTGAACTCAGTTCATTCCAAACTGTGAAGGATCAGTGTAGCATCAGAGCAGTTACGCTAGGAGTAGCAAAGTGGTTTTCATGGTGGTTTTTCCCTCAGATCTCTAGACCAGAACAAGTACATTTTGCATTGCATGAAAAAGCAGACAAAGAAAAAGTGTACACAGGTGATTTGAATTGAATACTTAGTAAAGAAAAGATCATTTAGTGATTTGAGTATAGGCTTGGGTAATTTCTATGCCTAATATTTGTGATATGAAATCTTTTTTTTTTTAATATCAAAGCCTGCATTTCCAGCTACTCTTACATGAAAGGTTTGTATGTTTATAACAAGAGGTTTCATTCTTTACCTTTTTCTGTCACTAAGTCTCGTGGGTCTCATACCTAATGTTCCCTGAAAATGGCATATAGGGATTTATGACTGGTTAGCACTGGCATGCTTCTGGGTCATGTAACTGAGTCAGGAATCTAACCTGAAAGTAGCAATATAGTTATCGTCCTATGAGACGTTGGTACCATCAGAGTAAGAAACATTCAGAAGTAATGAGGGATGTTGTCCTGCTGTATTCTGATTCTTGATCCACACATGGAAAGCCTTTCATTTTTCTGAAATTAATGCTGAGAAGAACTAATAGACAAGTGTCTGGGCTTTTTACCTTTATAATAAACATTTAATAGTGCCTTTTGGGGATATTGGGTAAACTGTTTTTGGATGACTTGCTTAGTTTTTTGTTGATATATTTGAATATATAGTTACATATTAAGGTGGAATATATAGTATACAAAATACAAATTAGAATGTAGAAATTAGGTGCAAATGATTTGGAGTGTGATTTATTTATTTTTAAAATTTGTGACATATGTACTTTTTTAAGACTTTGACTTCTTCAGTTGTGCAGAAGGGTCATTGGACTCAGTAAGCACCCTCTTGATTCATTGTGACTGATGCTCTGTAATAGATTCACCTAATATGAACCAAATCTGATACTGTCAAATAGGATTAATAGCCACTCAGGTCAGCTTGAGCTGTGTCTGAATGCCAAGTGGATATGGGTCACTGGACTCCTGACATCTTGAGCAGCCTGGTTGTTGAATTTCATATTCTGTAAAGGTCTTTGCTGTGTGGTGGCAGTCCTTTCCCCCAGTTGAATCAATATCTGTTCTGACATATCTCTTCTGGACCTTTTTTCTTCTTTGCATGGTGGAGTGTTTCTGATTTTAATAGCTAGATGAAGGAAAACCAAGAGAAACTTAAAAACTTGGTCATCTTGTACTTTAGAAAGGACCACTGGAGAACTTAGTGGTAATGGATTTCATCTGTGTTTTGTATTGAACTTTAATTCTTCTTCTGAGGTCATTAGTGCTGAAATTAAGCATCAAAACTAGACATTTTTAGTCTTGGACTCACTGGGCTTGACTTATTGTACTAGTTCTACTGTTTTGTCAGTAATACACATTTTGTATCATTGCTAAATAGTTTTTTCTTTTTCCTTAACCCTGAGGAGGATTTTAAGTGAGCTGGGTATCTTGACCCATGTCAGGTTTACATTTCATACAGTGTTCAGTAAAGAACTCATTTAGATAATCTTTGATTTCTTTCATTAGCTGTTTGACAATTTTAGCATACAGATCCATACATAATTTGTTAGATTAATACCTAAGTATTTAAATTTTTTGGAGAGGTTGTAAATGGTCATAAATTTTGAAAATCCATGTTTAATACTCGGTCATATTTAATTTTGGGCAGTTCACAAAATATCTACATTTTTAAAAGCAGGTATAAATACACCTCTATTTTCCTTAGTATTTTTATTAACAACTATTTCAGGTGTAAAAATACAGAGAGTATAATAGATAGTTTAAGTGTGTGCATAAGTTTTAAATTTTACCATGTATTTTCCAGTATTTTTTTCTTTATACTTGATCCTTTCTGTGTCTTAAAAAGAAAAAAATTCCTCCATGCCTGAATGTCTTATAAGTATTTTCCTGTATTTCTTTGTAGAATTTTAGAGACTGCTTCTCATATACAAATCTTTAATTCACTCAGAATTCATTTCTGTGTATGATAAGAGTTGGGGATCTCCCTCCTCCATCAGTATGATTAACCAGTTGTCTAAAAGTTTATTGAATACACTATACTTTTCTTCTGATTACAGTGTCACCTCTGTTTGGTATATGTATGGGTCCCTGTATGTGTAGGTCTGTAGCTGGGCTCCGAATTACTATTATAAGGATCTATTTATTCCTGTATCAATACCATGTTTTCTAATTTTGCTTTAAAAATTTATTGACATAAACTGCATATATTAAACTGTATAATTTGGAAGTTTTGACACATACATGAAATCAAAACCATAGTCAAGATACTGAATATTGTCCCCAAAGTTTTCTTGTACCTCTTTGTAATCCCATTCACCTGCTTGTTTCTGCTATTCTTCACTACTCTCCACTTCTTCCCTCATTCCCAGGCAATCCTTTATCTGTTCTCTATTATTATAATTACTTTGCATTTTCTAGAATTTTATGTGCAAGACATCATACATATATAATCTTTTATTTTATTTTATTTTATTTTGGTGTCATTAATCTACAATTACATGAAGGACATTATGTTTACTAGGCTCCCCCCTTCACCAAGTCCCCCTCACATCCCCGTTCACAGTCACTGTCCATCAACATAGTAAGATGCTGTAAAATCACTACTTGTCAGCAAGTTCACAGTCACTGTCCTTCAACATAGTAAGATGCTGTAGAATCACTACTTGTCCATATATAATCTTTTTTTGTCTAGCTCTTAGGGAAGGAGTATTACAGAATTACTGGTTAAGGTCGTAGGATCTGGTGACAGACCACTTAAATCCCTGCTCTTCCCACTAACTTACAGCTGTGAGATCTTGGGAGTGTCTTCCTCTCTAAGTCCCAGTGTCCGAGGCTGCCATGGGAGAGCGACATTTTCCACAGGGAAGAATACAAGGGAAGCAAATAATGATGCTTGAGAATAGAATTGTGAGCATTTTAAATGTACTATGCATATGGTTGGCAAGCATATACATGACCTTATGCAGGAAAGTTCAGAAGTCTGAGGGTAGAATGAAAAAAACTTTTAAATATAAAAGTAAAGGTTTGTAAAATAAATATGACAGATAAAAAAGGAGATCATGAGAGGCTGTGTTTGAAATGATTGCTCAGGCTGGGAGAAAAACAAGTAAAACCAGAAAAGCGATGAATAACAAAAAAGATAGGGATGATGAATCAGAGATCATGTTAATGCACAAAGAGTAGATTTAATAGGCATAGAAGGAAGAAAATAATGTTTCAAAAATGAGATTTTCAGTATTTGAAAGTTCTTTTATGGGCCTTTTGAGAATATAATAAGGTTAACCATATATCATTTATTGAAGTAGAATAGAGGAAAATTGAAGGTGGAAAAGTATTTAATGAGGGGGCATGGTAGATTTTTGGTGAAGAATTATAAATAAGACCTAAAAAGGTTACTTTTCCAATTTCTGCCTTGATGAAACTGGTGATATTGGACTAGTTGGTAGAAATGTAGTTTGGCATCATGAAATCTGGTTTATTGATGTGTTTTTCCCTTTCAGCATAGTCCAGCATAATTTCTAAGTACATCATGACTTAACTGTAGCAATCTCAAATGAGACCAGTCTCCTAGGAAATTTTCCATAATACTTATTGAGCAGTATACCACCATACATATGGTTCTCCGATACCTCATAGTTTAGACATACTAGTACATCTTTCTTAGCGTTTTGGTGTACTCAAGATGTGAGTCATTACTCATATTACCTGGTTGTGTGTGTGTATGGGGGGAAGGTTTAATCCACAGATAGAAAAAAATAATATAGGACAAGTTTAAAATTAACAATGTTTTATAGCAACATACTTGATAGCTTAGATGAACACTGTCAGTGTGTAGTTACCATCCACATGTGGCTTCTGAGCACTTGAAAGTACTATGGCTAGTCCAAATTGAGATATAAATTACAATATACATTAGACTTTGAAGATTTAGTATGAAACAAAAATGTAAAATAGCTTACTATTTTTAATATGGATTATATGTTTGAAATGACAATATTGTAGATATACTAAAATGTATTAGTAAAATTAATTTTACCCATTTCTTTTATTTTTTAATGTGGCTGCTAGGAAATTTAAAATTTCATATGTGTTTTGCATGTATGATTTACATTATATTTTTATTGAACAAGAGTGTCTTAAGATAAAAGAGATCCACCTCCCTGTTTTCCTGTGGTCAAATACGTTACTATTTGCTGAATTATAAATCATAAGCAGAAAAGAAAAAAAAAGAGAAAATTTGGTGGTGAGTATGCTTGATGAAATTTGCAGTGAATAGATTTAAAAATATGTATCATTAGAATCTAGTTAATGTTACATCTAATGAGAGCTGTGAAACTTTGAGAATAAAGGTAACTGGATCCCAGACTTGAGCTGACTTGTCTGGGGCTTTTTGCTTTGCCTTGCACAGCTATCTAAGTGCATTATGGGATTGTCTGTGCAGAGACATTATGTTCTACAGCTAGACTGTATTATCCAATACAGCAAGGGTATTGCTTAGTGATATTTGTGGTTTTCTTTCTAATTTTTTTAGATTTTCTGAAGCAGTGTAGCATCCTTGGGGACTTAGACTAATTCTTGAGCACAAACCTACTGAATCAGAAACTGGGGCTGGGCCTGGAAATCTGTATATATGAACCAGGTGATTCTAATACACATAAAGTTTGAGTAATATAGTTGTGGATTACACTACTTTTATAGAAGTAGCAAAACCCATCCTCTTAATAATAATTCTCCAATTGTCCCCTTGGGTCAGGTCTACTTATCCTGATAGCATGGTAAATTTCACTGTTACAAATTCTATTTTTATTATAAAAGTGCTCATAAAGTTTTAGGGTTTAATTTCTAAAATAATAATTATATTTAGAGTGGAATTTTATTTAATTCTAATGAAAATTTACTGTAGTAGTGTGATTTAAACAACTGTACATATCTGTTTTGAAGTAATTCTGTTCCTTTTTAATTATTTGTAAAAATCTTACATTCTTAGGTGGATGCTCTCCGATTGCGTTTGGAAGAGAAAGAAACCATGCTGAACAAGAAGACAAAACAAATTCAGGACATGGCTGAGGAGAAGGGGACGCAAGCTGGAGAGATACATGACCTCAAGGACATGCTGGATGTGAAGGAGCGGAAGGTTAACGTTCTCCAGAAGAAGGTACGATGCAGGTGTTCTTGAGCTTAGCGTCCCACAACTTGTCCCACATTCCTATCACCAAGCTATCACTACATGCCATCAAAGGGTCTTTCTCATTCCTCTGTTTATGTTTCTGCAGTTATTAATTGAAACTCTTATTGCAATAGGTAGATTGTTAAAACTGCGTTGCATATTCAGTTTTTAAAATTTTAAAGAAAACACTATTAGTATCTTCAGTAGTATTTTTCATACTGCTGTTTGCAAAGTGCCTTTTTGGTTGCCAAAGTGGTTGCCTTGACATTCTTCTGCCTCTTCTGATCTTCTCTCTTACATTGAAACTGTAATGGCATGAATTTTAGTTTAGTACATGGACTTAGGGTGTTTGCAACTCCATCTATTAAAAGACTACAATTTTGAGTAGAAAAACATGCTTTTATAGTTAACATGTAATGTACATGTGTCAGGGAAAGGAAGGACTTCCTTGCTCTTTTACCTTAATCATTATTGGATTCTAGAATTCTAGAATAAATAAATTCTAATTCTAGAATAAATAAGTAAAGCATTAATAGTTGTCCTCCCTCTTTTTTAGTTTGATTAAGGGGGTACCTTTGAGGTAACAGTTGTAATAGACACTTGTATCTATTGTTCATCTCCATTGAGGAGATAGAATGAAAAGTATTTGATATTTTCCCAATTTGTTTGTATTTATTTTTCTTTTAGTTATTTATTTTTTCCATTTTTAAAAATCGAAGTATCATTGATATTCCTTCTTATTTTGTTTCAAGTATACAACACAGTCGTTTAACAGTTACTCATATTATTAAATCCTCAACCCCCACTAGTACAGTTACTATCTGTCAACATAGGACAATGTTACAGAATCATTAGCTACCATCCCTATGACCAGCTTATGATTGAGAATTTTTGTGCCCCTTTATCCCCCTCGCCTTCCCCCACCTCCACCCTTTCCTCATGGTAATCACCTGTCACTTTTCAATGTCTGTGAATCTACTGTTGTTTTGTTCCTTTTGTTTTGTTTTTTATATTCTACATATAAGTGAAATCTCATGGTATTTGTCTTTCTCTACCTGGCTTATTTCACTTAGCGTGATACCTTCTATATTGCTGCAAGTGGCAGGATTTCCTTTTTTTTTTACCCCAAGTGGCTGAGTAATAGCCCATTGTGTGTATATATCATACCTTCCTTATCATTCATCTATTGGTGACACTTAGGTTGCTTCCATAACTTCGCTATTGTAAATAATGAGGAGATAAACATAGCAGTAGCTGCACCAGTTTACATTTCCACCAACAGGGTAGGAGGGTTCCCATTTCTCCATGCTCTCACCAACACTTGGTATTTCTTGTCTTTTGGATAGTGGCCATTCTGACTGGCATGAGGTGGTATTTCATTGTGGTTTTGATTTGCATCTCTCTAATGATTAGTGATGTAGAGCATATTTTTACGTGCCTGTTGGCCATCTGTATTTCTTCTTTGGAAAAATGTCTGTTGAGGTCTTGCACACATTTTTTAATTGGGTTATTTGTTTTTTTGGTGTTGAGGCATATGAGTTCTTTATATATTTTGGATGCTAATCCCTTGTTGTTTATGAATATATTCTCCCATACTGTAGGTTGCCTTTTTGTTCTGCTAATGGTCTCCTTTGCTGTATAGAAGCTTTTTAGTTTGATGTAGTCCCACTTGTTCATTTTTTACTTTGTTTCCTGAGGAGATATGACAGGAAAAAATTGCTCATATTTATGTTCAAGAGATTTTTGCCTATGTTTTCTTGTAGGAGTTTTATGGTTTCATGACTTACATTCAGGTCTTTGATCCATCTTGAGTTTACTTTTGTGTATGGGGTTAGACAGTAATCTGGTTTCATTCTCTGGTATGGCTGTCCAGTTTTTCCAATACCAGTTATTGAAGAGGCTGTCTTTTCCCCATTGTATATTCATGGTTCCTTTATCATATATTAATTGATCATATATGTGTGGGTTTATATCTGGGCTCTCTCTTCTGTTCTATTGATCTCTGGGACTGTTCTTGTGCCAGTACCACATCGTTTTGATTACTCTATCTTTATTAAGCTTAAAGTCAGGGAGCATTATTCCCCCAGCTTTGTTTCTCTTTCTCAGGATTGCTTTTGCTATTCGCGGTTTTTGTGGCTCCATATGAATTTTAGGATTATTTTCTCTACTTCATTGAAAAATGTCATTGGTACTTTGATAGGGATTGCATTGAATCTGTAAATTGCTTTGGTCAAGATGGCCATTTTGACTATTAATTCTTCTTATCCATGAGGATGGGATTGATTTACATTTGTGTCTTCTTCAGTTTCTCTGATAAGTGTCTTAGAGTGTTCAGAGCACAGGTCTTTCACCTCCTTGGTTAGGTTTATTCTTAGGCATTTTATTCTTTTTGATGCAATTGTCAATGGAATTGTTTTCCTGATTTCTCAGAAAAAAAATTTATTTTTAACCTCTAACAATAGTTAAGGAATAAAACTCTCTTTACAAAACCTCAAATGCAGCTTCTCTCTTATGTACAGAGGATCATGCCCTATATTACATGAGTTTGGTTTTCATTTGCTTTCTATAAGTAAATGTAAAAATTTGATGACTCCAAATATCAGTTTACTATATCTTGTTAGTAGATGCCATTTTATTATTTAAAATATTTATAAATATATATAAAATACATACATTCTTCTCACCCTTTCCCCCGCAACTACTCACTTCTCTTCCCGTTCTTTATATAGTCTTCCAGGAACAGTCTACAGATATACAAGAAATTATGTATTCTTTTATTTCTGTTTACCTGTTATATTCTTTAAGAAACATTTTATATATGTTATGTTCCACATAAAGCAAAAATGTCTCTTTCAACACAAATGTTACCATTCCTTATTGCTCTTCCTTTCCTTGTGTTAATATTTTTTGAAAAACTCCTTCCAAGGGTTAATTCATTGTTACCAATTCCGTTGTACTGCACTTTTTATAATAAGGTTTCTACCGGTGGCTGTTTAATTTGCTTAAAATTTCTGCTTTTATATAAAATGCTGCCAAAAAAGTTGTACATATATAGTTTATCCATATGTGAAGTATATTTTTAGGTAAATTCCTTGAAGTAGAATTACTGGGTGAAAGGATATGCATTTGTAATGGTGGATTTTGCCAAGTAATAAGTGTATTGGCTAGAACCCAGAGGCTGTTTGGAAGTAATGCATGTCTTATTTTTAAGTAGAAAAACATTTTAAAGAAAGTTTTTAATAACTGCAACTGGAGATTTGAAGTTAGAATTAACAGCTTATTATTCTGAAGTAACCATAGTTTGTAAAAATAGAATAGTGACACTTAATGCTTGCCACTTTTGGCAGTAGCTTTTAGTTCATGATTGCTCTGTCACAATCAGTGGCTAAATTTTTATGCCGTGATAATATATTTTACATACATAAAATTATATTTTACATGTAACACACTATAACATTCATCTGTATCTACATATAGTATAGGTCTTTAGAGGACATAGCTAAACCAAAACTTTCAAAAAATATACTCTAACTTCATGAAATGGACTCTGAACTAGCTTTTCCCATTTCATAAGAGAAATAAAAAAATGTTAGTGGTGATTCATTAGATTAGTTCTGTACCCACTAATAAAACACTTTTACACTTTGGTATCCTGTCTCCCGTGCTTCCTTATTCCTGCCCCCAAAACAAAAACAAATCTAAAACAAACAAACCAAACCCAGACATATATGATAAGAGAGAGGTTCATTTGTATAAGTCTTTAGCTAAAAAGTGTTAGCTTCAGATTTTGACATAAGGTTGATCTTCCTCCAGAATGCAGCTTTTCCCATTACAACAACTTCCTCATTGGAAGGATTAGATGGGAATATGTGTTGAAGCTTTTGACACTATAGACATCATACAAGTCTAGTCTCTTTATTTTTTGCAGGAGAAGGTAGAGGGCCAGTAACTGAGCTCATTCAAGTACACTACACAGCCTCACTCATTTGTCATTTTACAGACTTTGATTTGTCTTAAAACAGTTATCAGATAGATAACATAGCTACTTTCAAAACTGGTTTAGATTATTCCTGTTTCTTTTAAGATAATTACCTCTATACTTGTCATTTTTTAGTGCTTAGAGCCATTATGTTCTACTTTGTTGTAAAAGTTATTGCACTAACGTGATCAGAATCAACATTTGTGAATCTCCTCTGGACCATTGTTTGCTGATAAAATAGAAGTAGCTTTAATTTTTAGATCCATGTAAAATAAAGTGAACACAGTAAGTTTAGAGACAGTTTAAGGTTCTCAAAAGAGCTATAATTATTTTTATTATGGCATTCCTTAATTGAGCTGCAAATATTCCCTTGCTTCAGTATACTGTTAGTAAGCTGGATTTTCCTGTGATTGACAAACAGAGGGGAGCTGGTTGAATTTGAGCACTCCTCATGGAGAATGGGGTTGAGGGCATAGAGTGAATGATGATGAATGGGCTGTGCTGAAATGATGGTGGTGTCAGGAGGCTGTTCAGAAGGTGATGAGCAGCACGGACAAGATGTGGAAGGCACCATATGTGGAGTAGCTGATGTAGGAGACCTGGGAGAAGAGCAACAGGATGGAGATACAGATGAAGGCGGCCCATACAGTGGTTACTATGGAGGCAGCATATCTGGCCTTTGTTATACTATAGGGCATCAGTGATGGCTCAGCTGTTCAGGGCAGTTGTGCAGAGATACAGTTGGAGGCCATGCAGTGTAGCTCATGATGCCAGAAGTCAGCCAAATGTCACAAAGGATTTGGCCAAAGAACCAGGTGAGGGCTATGGCATATGTGATACTGATGGATACGACCAAGGTGAAAACCAAGAGGTTGGCCATGGCAGGGAGCCAGTGGGAGAGCTGGCTGGAGCGTGGAGCTTCCTGGGAAGGAGGATGGCGGCAAACAAAAAGGCATCGCACAGGCCTTGGACACTTGATGACAGGAGGGACCTCAGCAAGAGAGATCTTCAGCTCCTGAGAGACACAGATCCCAGGCTTCTCAGGTCTGTAGCATCAGGATCTGGTGGAGGCCTCCAGGGAAGGGCCTTCCACTGACTGGTTTGGTGGCAGCATTTTGCTGGCTCTTCCCCGCTCGTGGCTCCTTTCACATTGTCTTCCCCACAGGACAGGTCATCCTTCCATTTCACACTGATGGGAGCCACACATCATGTGAACACATGCAGTGAAAAGACCTAGGACTTGATTGTGTAAAGAACATTAGGGTGACCCAGATGTAATTAAAGATTTTTCTTAAGTCAGATGAATCCCAAGATTTTTCACTATTCTGGAACTCTGGTGGAAATACTTGGAATTTCTGAATTAATTAAGTTATCACACCTTTGTGGACAAAGCTCTGAGGTTTCTAGCTTTTGTCGTTTTGGCTCTTTCCAAAGCTTTGAGACTCTTATTGTTTGCTGCTATATCAGAATTTCCCCCTCTTATTCTGAGAAGATTCTGGATTCCAGGTTTCATCTGGGGAGCTTTTAAAACTAGAGGACTGATTGAGAGAAGCAGTCCAGTCAACAGTCTACACGGTTTTCTCAGGTTAATCTTGACACAAAATGAGTTACTTATTTTGGTTCCTCTTCTATTGATTGTTTTTGAGCCTGAAGAAATAAGAACTGAAGAATGCATGAGCTTGGAGAAGACAAAACAAGTAGATCACTCTGAGCTCACCAGGAGGAGCAAGTGCTCCTGGCTTCTGAGCTTGCCCCCCTGGATCCTGCTCAGATCCCATCACCTAATTTTGTCCCACCTTAACTGTAACTGCCAACTTAGCTCCTTTCCCTGGACTCTTCCCTTCCCTGTGATCTTTGAGATCCTGCAAATTGCTTTTTGTTGTTGTTAAATTGGTAGACGTTATTTTTTAGTGCAGTTGTAGGTTTACAGAGAAATTGAATAGAAAGTTCCCATATATTCCCTTCTTCTTGCCCTCAGTTTCCTCTGTTATTAACATCTTACATTGGTATGGTAATTTGTTAAAATTAACGAACCAATATTTTGTACATTATTATTAACTAAAGTCCATAATTTAAATAAGATTTCACTCTTTTGTTGTACATTCTATAGGTTTTGCCAAATGTATAATGACATGGATCCACCATTACAGTATCATGCAGACTAGTTTCACTGCTCTAAACATCCCCTGTGCTCTATCCATTTATCCCTACCCCAACTCCTGCTACTACTGATCTTTTTATTTCCTCTGTGCATTTTCCAGAATGTCACGTAGCTGGAATCATACAGTATATATCCTTTTCACACTTGCTTCTTTCATTTACTATATTCAGTTAAAATTCCTCCATTTCATTTTGAGTCTTGGTAGCCTACTCTGTTTCATCACTAAATAATATTCCATAGTCTGGATGTACCAGAGTTTACATAATTACCTTTGAAAGACATCTTGGTTGCCTCCAATTTTTGTAGTTATGAATAAAGCTGCTGTAAACATTCATTTGCAGGTTTTTTAAAGTTTTCGATTCATTTGGGTAAATACCTAGGAGTGCCATGGCTGTATATGTGGTTAGGCTGTGTTTACCTTTAAGAAACTGCCCCTGTGTTGCAAATGGGGGACTTTGCAACACTTTAGCTTTGCAAAAAACATGTTAGAACTTGAGTTTTTTTTTTTTTTCTTTTTTACTTGGCTGTGTATACAGTAATGTCTTACTGTCAAGACTGGGTTATTCCTACCTGATGTTGTAATGTTGCTGCTGACTTCTAACATCCCAGCAGTTATTTTTTTAGTAGAAAATATTATTAAGTATTCTTTAGGGGAGAGTTGTACAGCCATTGTAAAAGTTTGGCCTCTGAAACGTTTTATGTATAATGTAGATTTTTTAATATATGATTATATAATGTAGATACACTTTTAAAAAATGTAAATGTATTCAACTCTTAAAATCTAAATAAATATTTAAACCACTAAGAAGGGGGCCAAAGGGTACAAACTTCCAGTAACAGAATAAATAAGTCCTGAGGATATATAATGTATAGCATGGTAACTATAGTATATAATACTGTATTGCATATTTGAAAGCTGCTAAGAAAATAGATCTTAAAAGTTCTCATCACAGGAGAAAATTTTTTTACCTATGTATGGTAACAGATGAGTCAGCTGGACTTATTGTGGTGATTGTTTGGCAATATAAACAAATATTGAATCGTTATGTTATATACCTGAAAGTAATACAATATCAGTTATACCAGAATTTTAAGAAAAGCACTAAGAAATGGTTTAAAAAAATTATCCAGTTTAAAAATTATGAAAATTACCTTCAAGAAACAAACTCAAGAAGTACAAAAGCAAATAACGTGAAATTGAAGTCTTCCCCCCCATCCTTTGGCTCCATAGAGATTCTGCTTTATGTTTTTATATGTGGTTTAAATATTTATTTAGATTTTAAGAGTTGAATACATTTACATTTTTTAAAGTGGTTCACATTATATATAATAATCATATATAAAAAAATCTACATTATACATAAAACGTATACAACAATTCTTTGGCACCCTCTTTATAAAATATCTTGCATATGTAGGATACATGTGTTATACCCTTTTTTTTTAAGATCACTGGAATCATACTTTTTATTCCTTCAAAAATAAACATTTTTATGTCTTTTTGTGTGTAACTCTGTTTTTAATGTGTGTGTGGCTTCCAGTGTCATACTTATACCATAATTTAATTAAGTGATAATGTCCTGTAGCTTTATAAGTAGATGTTTATAGATTTTTTCTTGTTTATATGTTTGTTAAAATGGTAAAACAACTGATATAAACACATTATTGATGATTTGATAATTTCAGATATCTAAAAAAATTGATTGATTTCAAACTGTTCTCCAAAACCCTTGTGCTAGTTTAAATTAAGAATCTCTTTCTGCCCACTTTCATCAAATATTTGTTACCAAACCTTTTAAAACTTCCACTAACCTTGTAGATAAATTTAACAGTACCTAGTTACTTGATTAGTTTTTATTTAAATTTGAGTGCATGCTGAACATCTTTTCATAGGGTTTCCTTGTGTTGCAAGCTACATATTCATGTCTTTTCTACATTTTTCTTATTAATTTATAGGAATTCTTTCCCTAGTAAGTAAATTGGCCTCTTTCCTCATGTTTTACATATAAATTTTTGACTCATTTGGGTAAATACCTAGGAGTGCCATGGCTGTATATTTTTACTTCATTTATGGTATTTATTTTAGAACTTGTGTCAAATTTACTAGTTCTTTCCTTTCTGTTCTCTAAATTTTAGGTCATGTTCAGAAAGTCCTTAAGTGTGCCAGGGCTAGTAATAATTCACAAATACTTTTAAGTTTCTTTTTTCTTTACACCTAAAAATTGTTTTATATATTGCTGTGATGATTCAGCTTTATGTTTTTATATGTGGCCAGCCAGTCATCATTGTAATATGTATTTAATTACCCTTTCTCTTCTGATTTGAAATTCTGCAAATAATACTGTATTTGGATTATGGTCTCCTCTATTTATTGGCCTCTCATTTTGTATCAGTACCAAACTCTTTCAATGAGTAAAGCTTTATAATGCATTTTAATATTTAGTAGGGGTTTTTCCACTTAATTTTCTTTATTTTGGAGGGATTTCTGACTTTATTCAGTTGTTTCTTTTTCCAGATGAACTTTACTGTCATTTTGTCAAATTCCCCTTCCTTCCAAAACATAATCTTGTTACTGTTTCGATTGGAAAGTGATGCCTCACAAGTCAATTTAAAGTTTCAGAGAGAACAACAATTAGCTTTGTCAAATACTGCTGATGAGTTAAATAAGATGAAAACTGAGATGAGAATTGAACATTGGATTTAATAAAGTGAAGGTTAATATCCTTGATTGCAACAGTTTCCTGGAGTGGGGAAAGTTTATAATTTGTGCCTAGTTTTCCTAATCTCTTTTAAATAAAGATATTTAAATAAATAGCTATATATTTATTTAATAAATATATAGCTTTTAAATAAATTGCTATATATTTAATTTTCTGTGTCTTGATTTAACAGAAAGTGATGCTGCATCTATTGATTACTTCTATGGAAAGTAATTAATTTATAATCCCCCTTCCTGATTTTTGCTGGTAAGCGGTTGTCTTGTGCTGGTTCCATAATACTTTTCAGAGTTACATTGTATTGCTTTCTGAGGGGGAAAAACATCCTTTTCTATAATTGTAATTCATATTGTTTAGCCTTTATTTCTGTGTTTAAGTGACTTTAATGTTTATCATTAGCATCTTATAGCATCACAGCTTAACTGTTCCCAAGTTTTAGTTTTTATTTAATTCTTGGTGGTCCAAGTGTTCCTTTGAGTACTTTTTCATAAAAGGTCGTGGATGCTCTATTTACCAATTTCTTGCTGGTTGATCATGTGTTCTACTCTCTCTTTATATTTTATAATTTAATTATTTCAAAGATACAAAAACATGTACAGAATAACATAATAAGTATTGGAATTACTCAATTGAAGAAGTAAAAATTCAGAACAGTTGATGTGTCTTGATGGTATTCCCCTCCATTCTGTCCTGGAGATAAAATACTTGATTTTGGTATTTATGCATGCCCTCATATGTTCCATCAGGATGCATATGTTTATACTTTTCCAACCTATATATGTATTAATAAATATATACAATAAGAGGTAATACACATGGAAGATAAATATGAGAAGTTACATACCTTCACTGTTACCTGGGAAGGTAAAATAAGACTAGATAAAGAAACCATTTTATACCTACCATTTTACACTATCTTAGCAACGAAGAGAGGTCAGTTATCAGGTGTTAGTAAATGTGGCAATGGGATTTCTCAGACAGTGCTGTTAGGTTTTAAATTTGTATAACTACTTTGGAAAGCACTTATAAAATTTAGCATACCCTCCCAGATACATATACCTTAAATGAACTCCAGGACATGTGTAGGAATGCTTGTAGTAACCTTCTTTGGGTTAAAAAAAAAACAACCCTGAGGAAAACCTATGCACATTTTCACTGAGAGAAGTAAATTGTGGTATTGTCACAGAGTGGAACATAATATTCTTCTTGTTTAAAGGCAAGGGAATGCTCAGGGTAAGTATTCAGCAAAGTCATGTTTTTCTGGAGGTAGGGACGGCAAGGAGACAGGATAAGGAGGAATATATAAGTATCTTGAGATGGGTAATGGGTATGTGTGTGCTTAATTTATTATACTTCATAAGATACATATAAATAAAATACTGTGTATTTAAAATAACAAGATAGATTAACTTTTATTAAATTTACATGGTTGGTACATGGGTGTTTATTATATACTTTATACATTTCCTTTTTCATTATTAAAAATAAATTACATGTATAAACAATAAATTAGAATATTAGTAATAAAAATGCTTAGGAAAGAACCCATCTCTATCTACACTATCTTAATTAAAAGAGAATTTTTCCTATATTTTATTTTAAATTTACTACTAATTTTATAATCCTAAAACAAGAACCACTTTTCCCTAGAAAGTTCATCTGTACATTTTCAAACAATGTCTGATATAGGTATAGAGTCTCATTTGATAAAGTCCAGCTGTCTGTTTGATTAAATTTGCCCTGTAATTTCTCTGGCAAATGGATTTTTCAGCTTTTGGTCAGATATGTCCAATTATGATGAATGAATGACATAGACAGTTATGACCCTCTTTCCTTGAACCGGAATTTGGCTACTTACAGTATTTACTGATTGAGGTTAAGCTGGGACCATATTGAACCAGTGGAATTTTTCTTCTGCAGGATGCATTTTTAGATTTTGGGAGCTTGCTGTGTAACAGACATCACATTTTATTTTCCCAGGTGAAATATTTCTGTTCAACCTGTTGTTCTTGTTTGCCCTGGTTAATTTTTTTCTTTATTAAGGTATCACTGATATACAGCCATGTGAGCAAAATTATGGTTAATAGATTCCCCGCCTTATCAAGTCCCCACCACATACCCCATTACAGTCACTGTCCATCAACATAGTAAGAGGCTATAGAGTCACTACTTGTCTTCTCTGTGCTATACTTCCTTCCCTGTGCCACACCCCATGTTATGTGTGCTAATCATAATGCCCCTTAATACCCTTATATGTCCCATCCCACCCATCCTCCCCAGTCCTTTTCCCTTTGGTAACTGTTAGTCCATTCTTGGGTTCTGTGAGTCTGCTGCTGTTTCATTCCTTTAGTTTTAACTTTGTTGTTATATTCCAGATGAGTAAAATCATTTGGTACTTGTCTTTCTCCATGTGGCTTACTTCACTGAGCATAATACCCTCTAGCTCCATCCATGTTGTTGCAAATGGTAGAATTATTTTCATCTTATAGCTGAATAATATTCCATTGTGTGTATGTACCACATTTTCTTTATGCATTCATCTACTGATGGACACTTAGGTTGCTTCCATTTCTTGGCTATTGTAAATAGTGCTGTGATAAACATAGGGGTGCCTATGTCTTTTTGAAACTGGAATCCTGCATTCTTACGGTAAATTCCTAGGAGTGGAATTCCTGGGTCAAATGATATTTCTATTTTGAGTTTTTTGAAGAACCCCCATACTGCTTTCCACAATGGTTGAACTAATTTACATTCCCACCAGCAGTGTAGGAGGGTTCCCCTTCCTCCACATCTCACCAGCATTTATTGTTGTTTGTCTTTTGTTGGATGTTGGCCATCCTAACTGGTGGGAGGTGATATTTCATTGTGATTTTTATTTGCATTTCTCTGATGATTAGTGAAGTGGAGCTTCTTTTCATGTGCCTGTTGGCCATCTGAATTTCTGAATTTCTTCTTTGGAGAAGTGTCTGTTCAGCAACTCTGCCCAGTTTTTAATGGGGTTATTTGCTTTTTGATTGTTGGGGTGCTTGAGCTCTTTATGTATTTTGGATGTCAACCCCTTATTGGATATGTCAATTATGAACATATACTCCCATACTGTAGGATGCCTTTTTGTTCTACTGATGGTGTTCTTTGCTGTATAGAAGCTTTATAGTTTGATATAGTCCCACTTGTTCAGTTTTGCTTTTATTTCCCTTACCCGTGGAGATATATTCATGAAAAAGTTGCTCATGTTTATATTCAAGAGATTTTTGCCTATATTTTTTTCTAAGAGTTTTATGGTTTCATGACTTACATTCAGATCTTTGATACATTTTGAGTTTGCTTTTATGTATGGCGTTAGACATTAATCCAGTTTCATTTTCTTATATGTAACTGTCCAGTTTTGCCAACACCAGTTGTTGAAGACATTGTCATTTCTGCATTGTATATCCATGGCTCCTTTATCATATATTAATTTACAATATATGCTTGGGTTAATATCTGGACTCTCTAGTCTGTTCCATTGGTCTATGGGTCTGTTCTTGTGCCAGTACCAAATTGTCTTGATTACTGTGGCTTTGTAGTAGAGCTTGAAGTTGGGGATTGTAAGTCCCACTGCTTTATTCTTCCTTCTCAGGATTTCCTTGGCAATTCGGGGTCTTTGTGGTTCCTTGTGAATTTTAGAACTATTTGTTCTGGTTTGTTGAAGAATGCTGTTGGTAGTTTGATAGAGATTGCATTGAATCTGTAGATTGCTTTAGGCAGGATGGCCATTTTGACAATATTAATTCTTCCTAGCCAAGAGCATAGAATCAGTTTCCATTTGTTAGTGTCCTCTTTAATTTCTCTTAACTTTGTCTTGTAGTTTTTAGGATATAGGTCTTTCACTTCCTTGGTTAGGTTCATTCTTAGGTTTTTTACTCTTTTTGATGCAATTGTGAATGGAATTGTTTTCCTGATTTCATCGTTAGTGTATAGGAAAGCAACAGACTTCTGTGTATTAATTTTGTATCCTGCCACTTTGCTGAATTCAGATATTAGTTCTAGTAATTTTGGAATGAAGTCTTCAGGGCTTTTTATGTATACAATATCATGTCATTTGCTAATAGTGGCAGTTTGACTTCCTCTTTACCAATCTGGATGCCTTGTATTTCTTTGTTTTTTCTGATTGCCGTGGCTAGGACCTCCAGTACTATATTGAATAACAGTGGGGAGAGTGGGTATCCCTGTCTTGTTCCTGATGGTAGAGAAAAAGCTTTCAGCTTCTTGCTGTTAAGTATAATGTTGGCTTTGGGTTTGTCATATATGGCCTTTATTATGTTGAGTTACTTGCCCTCTATACCCCTTTTGTTGAGAGTTTTTATCATGAATGGATGTTGAATTTTGTCAAATGCTTTTTCAGCATCTATGGAAATGATCATGTGGTTTCTGTCCTTCTTTTTGTTGATGTGGTGTATAATGTTGATGGATTTTTGAATATTGTACCATCCTTGCATCCCTGATATGAATCCCACTTGATCATGGTGTATGATCCTCTTAAAGTATTTTTGAATTTGGCTTGCTAATATTTTGTTGAGTATTTTTACATCTATGTTCATCAGGGATATTGGTCTGCAATTTTCTTTTTTGATGAGGTCTTTGCCTGGTTTTGATATTGTAGTGATACTGGCTTCATAGAATGAGTTTGGAAGTATTCCCTCCTCTTCTATTTTTTGGAAAACTTTAAGGAGAATGGGTATTATGTCTTCTCTATATGTCTGAATAAAATTCAGCGGTGAATCCCTCTGGGCCACGGATTTTGTTCTTGAGTAGTTTTTTGATTACCGATTCAATTTCTTTGGTGGTAATTGGTCTGTTTAGATTTTCTGTTTCTTCCTTGGTCAGTCTTGGAAGGTTGTATTATTCTAGAAAGATGTCCATTTCTTCTAAGTTTTCCTATTTGTTTGCATGCAGATTTTCATAGTATGCTCTAATAATTCTTTGTCTTACTGTGGTGTCCATCGTGATTTTTCCTTTTTCATTTCTGATTCCGTTGATGTGTGTAGATTCTATTTTTCTCTTAATAAGTCTGGCTAGGGGCTTACCTATTTTGTTTATTTTTTCAAAGAACCAGCTCTTGGTTTCATTGATTTTTTCTATTGTTTTATTCTTCTCAATTTTATTTATTTCTTCTCTGATCTTTATTATGTCCCTCCTTCTGCTGACTTTGGACTTCATTTGTTCTTCTTTTTCCAGTTTCAATAATTGTCACTTAGGCTATTTATTTGGGAATGTTCTTCCTCTTTAGATAGGCCTGGATTGCTATATACTTTCCTCTTAGAACTGCCTTCGCTGTGTCCCACAGAAGTTGGGGCTTTAGGCTGTCATTGTCATTTGTCTCCGTATATTGGTTGATCTCTGTTTTAATTTGGTCATTGATCCATTGATTATTTAGAAGTATGTTGTTAAGCCTCCATGTGTTTCTGAGTACAATTTGTTTGTAGTTTTATGCCTTTGTGGTCTGAGAAGTTGGTTGGTAGAATTTCAATCTTTTGTGGCCTAATGTGTGGTCTATTATGGAGAATGTTTCATGTGCACTTGAGAAGAATGTGTATCCTCCTGCTTTTGGGTGTAGAGCTCTGTAGATGTCTGTTAAGTCCATCTGTTCTAGTGTGTTGTTCATTGCCTCTGTGTCCTTACTTATTTTCTGTCTGTTGTTTCTGCCCTTTGGAGTGAGTAGTGTGTTGAAGTCTCCTAGAACGAATGCATTGCATTCTATTTCCTCCTTTAATTCTGTTAGTGTTTGTTTCACATATATTGGTGCACCTGTATTGGATGCATATATATTTATAAAGGTTATATCCTCTTGTTGGGTTGACCCTTTTATCATTATGTAATGTCCTTCTTTGTCTCTTGTTACTTTCTTTGTTTTGAAGTCTATTTTGTCTGATACCAGTACTGCTTCATCTGATTTTTTCTCCCTATTGTTTGCATGAAATATCTTTTTCCATCCGTTGACTTTTAGGCTGTGTATGTCTTTGGGTTTGAGGTGAGTCTCTTGTAAGCAGCTTATAGATGGGTCTTGCTTTTTTATCCATTCTGTTACTCTGTGTCTTTTGATTGGTGCATTCAGTCCATTTACATTTAGGGTGATTATTGAAAGATGTGTACTTATTGCCATTGCAGGCTTGAGATTCATGGTTATCAAAGTTTCAAGGTTAGCTTCTTTACTATCTAACTGTCTAACTTACTTTCTTTTTAACCTATTATAAGCACAGTGTGATGATTCTTTATTTCTCTCCCTTCTTATTGCTCCTCCTCCATTCTTTATATGTTAGGTGTTTCATTCTGTATTCTTTTGTGTTTCCTTTGACTGCTTTTGTGGGTAGTTGATTTTATTTTTCACCTTTCGTTAGTATTTGGTTGGTCTGCTTTCTTTGGTGTGATTTTATTTTCTCTGGTGACATCTACTTAGCCGTAGAATTGCCTCCATCTAGGGCAGTCCCTCTAAAATACCCTGTAGAGGTGGTTTGTGGGAGGCAAATTCCCTTAACTTTTGCTTGTCTGGGAATTTTTTAATCTGTCCTTCATATTTAAATGATAGTCGTGCTGGATACAGTATTCTTGGTTCAAGGCCCTTCTGTTTCTGGCCTGTAAGGTTTCTGTTGAGAAGTTGATTATAGCCTAATGGGTTTTCCTTTGTGGGTGACCTTTTTTTCTTTCTCTGGCTGTTTTTAATACTGTGTCTTTGCCTTTCATCTTTGCCATTTTAATTATTATATGCTTTGGTGTTGTCCTCCTTGGTTCCCTTGTGTTGGGAGGTCTGTGGACCTCCATGGTCTGAGTGACTATATCCTCCCCTAGTTTGGGGTAGTTTTCCGCAATTATTTCTTCAAAGACACTTTCTATCCCTTTTTCTCTCTCTTTTTCTTCTGGTACCCGTATAATGTGAATATTGTTCCGTTTGGATTGGTCACACAGTTCTCTTAATATTCTTTCATTCCTGTAGATCCTTTTATCTCTCTCTGCCTCAGCTTGACTGTGTTCCTGTTGTCTGATTTCTTTTCTGTTAACAGCCTCTTGCACCTCATCCAGTCTGCTCTTAAGTCCTTCCAGAGATCATTTTATTTCTGTATTCTCCCTCCCAACTTTATCATTTAACTTTTGCATATTTCTCTGCAGATCCATCAGCATGGTTATGACCTTTATTTTGAATTCTTTTTTGGGGAGATTGGTGTAGTTTATCTCCCCAGACCCTGTGTCTGGAGTTGTCTGGTTAATTCTGGAGTGGGCCAAATTCTTTTGCCTTTTCGTGGTGATAGAGGTAGCTGTAGGCAGGTAGTGCATGTGGCAGTTGGGAGAACAAAGTTCTGTCCTGTCTGCTGGTCCCCTTGCCCTTGTCTGCTGCCTGTGTCAGTTACCTGCACTCCTGGAGCTGCCTCCGCTGTAATCCCCTAAGCTGCTGTGGGCGGATTCTCCATCAGGGTAGTGCAGAGCCCTGCAGGGAGTGGCAGGCACGCTGGGTGTGCTCTCCTGTGAGAGTGGTGCCCCCGTTGGGCAGCTGTGTGCTGGCGGCGGCCTTTGGGTCTGGCCCAGGCGGCTGTGCGCAGGGAGGGGATTCTGAGTGGCAGCTGGGCATGCGGTTGCTCCTGGGCCGCTATGCTGCCACCTCCAATGGCTCACGCGGGCCGCTTGGCTGTTTCCACCTCCAGCGTTTGCGGACCGCTCCCGGGCTGCACGGCTACCGACGCCACTGGCTTGCGTGTGCCACTCCCAGGCTGCTTGGCTGCTGCCACTGCCCCCATCTTACTCATGCTGCTCCCGGGCCCCACTGGCGCTGCCACCGGTGTACGGGGGCCTCTCTTGGACCCCTCTGTCACTGCCACCGCCGGTGCATGTTGGTGCTGCCAGACGCAGGCGCTCGATTGTGCTCTCCCACTACTGGGCCGGTGTGTTGTGGTCCACGGTAGCCATGGGAATGACTGGCAGGCCGCTTATTGCCATGAGGGGCTTCAGAGCTGTGCTGCTGCCTAGGGCGTTAGGTCTGCTAGAGTTCCCCAGGATTCCCAGCTTCTGGGCTGAGTGTGCAGGGGTGATTTCTTCCAGCTGTGAGGTCCCTGTCCGTTTAAGACTTTCAAAATGCACTCGCTTTCCTTTTGTCCCAGGGGAGCTGGTTGCGGGGATCTGCTCGCAGGTTTTGCTTTACCATTTCTCTAATATCCAGCACACTGTGCACTGTGTGTCTGCACTCCCAGTGCGTATTACTAGAGCTGGTTGTTTAGCAGTCCTGGGCTTTCACTCCCTCCCTGCTCTGAGTCCTTTCTTCCCTCCAGGGAGCTTGTGGGGGGGGGGTCGCTCTGGTCCCACTGGACCAAGGCTTGTATCTTACCCCCTTTGTGAGATGCTGAGTTCTTGCAGATGTAGATGTAGCCTGGTTATTGTACTGTATCCACTGGTCTCTGTTTTAGGAATATTTGTATTTGTTGCATTTTCAAAAGTATATGTTTTTGGGAGGAGATTTCCACTGAACTACTCACGCTGCCATCTTGGCTCTTCCCACTCCATGTGTTTCTGAGCCTTTTTGTTTTCTTTGTACAATTTATTTCTAGTTTAATACCTTTGTGATCTGAGAAGTTGGTTGGTAGAATTTCAATCTTTTGGAATTTACTGAGGCTCTTTTTGTGGCCTAGTATGTGGTCTTTTCTGGAAAATGTTCCATGTGCACTTGAGAAGAATGTGTATCTTGCTGTTTTTGGGTAGAGTGTTCTATAGGTGTGTGTTAGGTCCATCTGTTATACTGTGTTGTTCAATGCCTCTGTCTCCTTACTTATTTTCTGTGTGGTTAATCTGTTCTTTGGAGTGTATGGAGTGTTGAAGTCTCCGAAAATGAATGCACTGCATTCTATTTCCCTCTCTAATTCTGTTAGTATTTATTTCACATATGTAGGTTCTTTTTTGTTTGGTGCATAGATATTTATAATGGTTATATCCTCTTGTTGGACTGACCCCTTTATCCTTAGGTAATGTCCTTGTCTCTTGTTACTTTCCTTGTTTTGAAGTCTATTTTGTCTGATACAAGTACTGCAACACCTGCTTTTTTCTCCCTCTTGTTTGAATGAAATATCTTTTTCCGTCCCTTCACTTTTATTGTGTGTATGTCTTTGGGTTTGAAGTGAGTCTCTTGTAGGCAGAATATAGATGGGTCTTGCTTTTTTTATCCATTTTGTAGCTCTATGTCTTTTGATTGGTGCAGTTAGTCCCTTTTGCATTTAGGGTAATTATCAATAGATATGTAGTTTTTGCCAGTGCTGGATTTGGATTCATGGTTATTACCAAAGGTTCAAGGGTAGCTTCTTTACTATCTTGCAGTTTACCTTAACTCACTTATTACACTGTTATAAACACAGTCAGATGATTCTTTTTTTTCTCCTTTCTTTTTCTTCCTCCTCCACTGTTTATATGTTAGTTATCATATTCTGTACTCTTTGTGTATCCCTTGACTGACTTTGTGGGTAGGTGGTTTAGTTTTGTGTTTGGTTAGCATTTAGTTGGTCAAGTTCCTTTAGTTTGGTTTTACTCTCGTGACAGCTATTTAGTCTTAGGCACACGTCCATCTATAGCAGTCCCTTTAAAGTACACTGTAGACATGGTTTGTAGCAGGTAAATTCCCTCAAGTTTTGTTTATCTGGGAATTGTTTCACCCCTCCTGCAAATTTAAATGATAATATTGCTGTGTAGCGTATTCTTGGTGTTAGGCCCTTCTGTTTCATTGCACTGAATATGTCATGCCACTGACTTCTTTCCTGTAGTATTTCTGCTGAGAAGTCTGATGATACCCTGATTGGTTTTCCTTTGTAGGTGATCTTTTTCCTCTCTCTGGCTGCTTTTAATACTCTGTCCTTGTCCTTGATCATTGCCATTTTAATTTTTATATGTCTTGGTGTTGTCCTCCTTTGTTCCCTGTGTTGGGAGATCTTTGGACTTCCCTGGATTGGGGAAATTTTCAGTAATTACTTCTTCAGAGACATTTTATATCCCTTTTTCTCTCTCTTCTTCTTCTGGTACCCCTATAATGCAAATATTGTTCCGTTTTGATTGGTCACACAATTCTCTTAATATTCTTTAATTCCTAGTGCCTTAGCTTCTTTGTATTCTTATTCTCTGATTTCTGTTCCATTCTGCGCTTCCTCTACCTTGCCTAATCTGCTTTTAAATCCCTCCATTGTTTGTTTCATTTCAGTTATTTCCCTCCTGAGTCATCTCTTAGCTCTTGAATATTTTTCTGTAGCTCCATTAGCATGCTTATGTCCTTTATATTAAATTGTTTTTCAGGAAGATTGGTGATTTCAGTCTCATTGTGCCCTCTTTCTGGTGTTTGATTGATTTTGAATTGAAAAAGGTTCTTCTGCCTTTTTAAAGTCCTGAAGTTATGCTAGTCATCGCTGTGAGTGGCGCAGGTGTCAAATGGGGGGACAAAGTCTCTTCCTGCTTGCTGGTTGCCTTGTCTGTGTCCGCTGTCTCTGCTGGTTTACCGCGTACAGAGAGAGGCCTCTGTGTTAATCCCCTAAATTTCCATGGGTGGATTGGCAATGGCATGCATCGCAGGTGAGCGGCGCTGGTTCTGCCACCGTAACAAAGCCTCCTTGTGACTCCCGTTCTCAGCATCTGTCTTCACTGTCTGTGCTGGTGAAGCACGCAGTGAGCAGCCTCTGGGTCTGGACCTGTTAGCCACGCACAGGGAGAAGCCTCTGCGTTAAGCTTTGTAGTTTCTTTAGGCGAGGCTGCCCTCCGGCTTGTCTGCTGCAATGGCGGGACAACTGGTTTTCATGTAGGTGCTGGTGGGGAGGAGGGAGCAGCAGGCTGCTTATTGCACTTGCGGCTGTGTTGCCAACCAGGGGCATAGGGTGTCTGAAGCTCCTGAAAGTTCCCAGCCTGCTGGGCTGAGTGTGCCAGGATGATTTTGTCCACCTGTTCCTTCTCCCAAACTCTTGCCTCCCTAATAGCCCACTCACCATTAAGAGGTCTCTTAAAGTGCCTGCTTTTCTTTTGTCCCTGGACAGCCTGTTGTGGGAACCTGTTTTTGGTCTTAGTGTCATACTCTGCCTTTCATCCCCTGCAATCTCCAGAGCACCATGCAATGTGGGTCCATGCTCCCAGGGTAGATTTCTAGGGCTGGGTAATTAGCAGTCCTGTGTTTCTCGTCCCTCCCTGCTCTGATTCTTTTCCTCCCGCCGGTGAACTAGGGTTGGGGGAGTGCTCGGGTCCCGCCTGGTTGCGGCTTTTTATCTTACCCGTTTCTGTGAGATGTGGACTTCTCCCAGATGTAGATTGGCTGGTGTACTGTTACTTCTGGTCACTGTTTCAGGAATGGTTGTATTTGCTGTATTTTCGAAATACATGTGGTTTTGGTAGGAGATTTCTGCCACACTAGTCACACCACCATCTTTTTCTCTGCCCTGGTTAATTTTTCTGATGGCAGTTATTTGTCTAAAGTCACTATTCCTCCATACTTTACTTGTCCAGTTGGAATTTTGTATGTAATCATAGAAGGGATTATTAGAATGTTACTGATGTTCTTGGCCTCAGCTGAAGTGTGATATTGGGCCACTCACTGTAATTGTTTAACCTTCAGTTTCTTCATGTATAGACAGGGGATAATAGCTAAGCTCAGGGTTTTTTTTTTTAATGATGTAATGTGTATGAAAGTATCTTGGAACCTTTGAAGTGTTACATACAGTGGATGTACATTGTTCATATTATTTATTCTTCTTAAATTTTGCTTTGCTGAATTCAGCCAATTAATCTTTGAGGATCTTTTTGAAACTTAATTTGATTATTAGTCTGTCTCTTCAGTTTTATGCCCTCTACCCCATTTATGAGTATAAAAGTATAAAATGTTGAATAGGCCTCCAAAAGACTTTGTAGTATGTTGTAAGAAACCTCTGTCAGATTGCTATGTTTATGAAAACAATTTTAAAAGCTTTTTGTTGTCTGTTGAATTTTTTTTTTTTTTGGTAAGCTTACTTTGTTTGCAAGTCTAGTCTTTTTATAAATCCATATTTCTATTTTTTATCTGGGTCCCCCGATCTGTCCTAAAAAATTAGAGAAGTCTCTCTGTATAATTCTTTCTAATTGTGTGCATGGATTATGAGCCACTCAACTACTTTTGATATACTCAACTATTTTTTGCTTTTCGGGACTAACACCACCCACACATATTCCAGCTTTCTAAGCAATGTGTATATTTATATACCGTGAAATATTCTTTGCTCTTTCTCCATTCCCCACCGCCTTATTGAGTACATTTATAACTATACAGATTATATTCTTGTGGACTTCCCAGTCTTCCTAAACTGTCTTCCTTTGTGTATTCAACACCCGACCTTCTGCTGCACTTTGGGATGGTGCTGAGTACAAAGATGTGTAAGACATGGTTTTTGCTCTTGAAGTCTCTGAGTCATGGGAGTTAAATAAATTATAAATGGTGTACAGCGGGGCAGAAAAGAACAAGAAGTTTTATATTTGACCTTGTGTGAAAGGAGTCTTATGTTTTAGGAGCTGAATCTTGAAAGAGGAACGAAAATTTGGTAGGCAGGTGTCAAAGGGGTAACATCTGAAGCCATGAGAGCAGTGTAAGTGAAATGTGACGTGTTCATTTCCAGAGTGGGAGGCCTGGAGTTTCACCTCTGTTTTTCAAATATTTTGGAATATGGATTCTTAAATTTTTTGGTAAAACGCTGTCTATGAATGCCTTATCTTTCCTATTAGGAACTCTCAAATTGCCTGGTCTCTGGGAAAGTTATTCCTGGTTTTTATTTGCATAATGAGAAAGTTTTCAGTGAATATACTCATCTTGTCCTGTTTTTAAGGAAACTAAAAAAGAGAATTCAACTTTTCTTTACTCTGGATTTAAAGATGGTCTGTTAGAAACTTTACAGATTTATCTGCAATGGGATATTGAGGTAAACTTTTCAGGTAGAACTGCACATATTCCTGGAGAGAGATCTTAATTTTGCACATCACTTAACCCTGGTTTACATCGTGGTTGACACTTACTCTTTTCTAATTGAAGTGTAGTTGATATACAGTCTTACCTTAGTTTCAAGTGCGCAACACAGTGGTTTGAGAGTTACCAGTATTATTAAATCCTCCCCTGCACTAGTACAGCTACTATCTGTCAACATAGGGAGATGTTACAGAATCACTGACCATATTCTCCATGCTGTACTACTATCCCTGTTACCAACCTACCTTATAATTGAGAATTTTTGTGCCCCTTTATGCCATTCAACTGTCTCCATCCCTCCTCCATGGTAACCGCCAGTCATTTCAGCAGACACTTACTCTGTAAGGAAGGAACGATATGGGAACTCTGATTTCATCTTTTGGCAACTACATTTGCAGATTATTTTTTTCAAAAATATTATTTATAATTGTATATTTAAGTAGTACTTAAATATTTTAATATTAAAGAGGAATACTAGGAAATATATTACTTTTGCATTACTTTTGGCATACTAGATATGCATTTTATTAGAAAATCATTGTTTACTGGAACAGTAACAGCTGGGATAATGGCTTGGTTGTGAATCAAACTGTGGACTCTCTTTGGCTCTGTCTTGCCTCCCCTGCCCCATCCGTAGTGTCCTAACTTTCTAGTAGTGCATGTGTTTGTATGCACCAGGATAACCCTGCGCTCTGAGAATGGAATGGGACAATAGCAGATGGCCATGCATGGTGTACAGTGGGATTAGCATTGGGCTCCTCCTCCCCAGGGCCCTGCCCTATAGTTTAAAGTAGTTTTGTGTTACAGTAAATTTTTTATCTTTGTAATAAATCACTGACCTGGAAAATGTAATTGAGCATTTGAATGTGAGCTGCATTTAAAACCTGTGTTAAAGTTGTATAGTGTCTTGCTTGATTGATTATAAATGATAATGTAGCTTGGAGTTTAATTTGCTGATGCAGATGTTGTCACATTTCTGTTCTTGCTTCTGCAGCATGTGTTTATTTCGCCTTACTTGCTTCGTTAATTCCCTAGGTTTGGGTATTTAGAGTTTAGATTTAAGAGTAGCAGAAAGCTGACTGATATGTAGAATTAGAAGAATTAAAATCAAATTTTTGTATTTGATTTTGGTCCTAGACTGGTTCTGTAAGTCTCCTCTGTTATTTTTATTGGGTAGGAGGTCAGAAATAATAGGTTCTTTTAATATTCCATTTATTTTCTGTGGGGTCGTAATCAAGGCAGTGTTAGTTTCTTCACTTTTTCCATGTCATAAAATGGAAAGGAGGATATGTTTTATCAGTAAAAATAATATTTACTAATTAATTCAGACACTATTAATATTTTGTTAAAAAATTTTTTAAATTTTTACTAAGGATTATTGCAGTGTTTTCTAAAGTCACAACCCAGCTCTTACTGAAGCTGAGGTAAGAGAAGACCAAGTCAGGCCCTAATCAAATTTTAAGCTAGAAGTTTAATACACTTAGGCATTAGAATTTTCCTTTTTCTTTCCTGTACTTAAAAATTTTAAGTAGAACTCAGTTAATTTTTTTTTATAGAGAATATGTATAGCCAAATTCTTAAATTATTTTTTTATTGAAACACCAAATATATATATATATTGAATATAATGAATATATATATAAATGAAGCCTGATTTGTGATGATATTTCTGCTGGGGAACATACTCCACATGGATTTACTTTGCTTCATATAACTTTTTCCTCCTCATTTTTCAAGTAAACCTTAAGGGAGTAGATAGTTGAACTTGCAAAGTCCTATTTAACTTCCATTTTGTCAACAGACAACTGTTTGTAAGGGCTGCTGATCTTACACAGGTGACATTTTATGATTGAATAATTATTCCCTGGAAAAGGGGAGCATCTTAGTTTACCTTGTTAAAAAATATCTTTTAATTAGGATTTCTTCCCCCTCACTATCCCTTCTACCTCAAACACTCCTCTCCAGCATATCAGAAAGAGTAAAACAAAACAGAACACCCTTCATCCCTACATTCTGCTAATCTAGAAACAATGAATTTTAGATATAAGTGATAAGAGAAACAATAGCATTGTTTTACAATAGATAGGTGAAGGAAATTGCTGCATAATAAAGTACTCCTAAACCTAACGGCTTAAACAACCATTTTATGCTGCTCACTCTTTTGACTCAGTATTTCCAGGGCTCTCTTGAGTAACTTGTGATTTGTTTGGTGACAGCTGGAGGTGTCTGCGGTTGGATGATCTACTGCAAACATGGCTTCTTCACTTGCATACATTCTACCCACAATTACTGACCTCTGGCTACATTTTATCTTTTGCCTCGGTGTCTTGGGTATCTCTCAGCATGATGAGAGTTGTCATTTCTTGTGTGGCACCTCAATTCCATAGTCATGGATTTTAGAAGCAGAAGCTGCCTGGTTTGTTAACAGTTATGCCAAGAATTGGCTTGGAAGTGGCAGAGGATTCCTTTTGTTGTGTTCTGTTGGTTATAGCAGTGATAAGACCTACCTTGATTGGGGATGGGGTGTGTGTGTTAAGAAATAGACTCCACTTCTCATGGAAGAGTGGCAAAGCCACACTGCAGATGAACATGTAATGTGGGAGATGTGGTCATCTTTGGAAAATAACTGTTCCTGCTGAATAAAAATATTGGATAAAGGATTGAAAATACAAGGGGGGAGATTTGTTTTTTGTGGTGTGGTGGTAAAGCTCTTACTCTCTTTTCTGTTGTCTTAGGATATTGCAGCCCTATTAGAATGGCAGAGAAGTTTTTCTATTTCCACTGTCTACTATGTGTTTTAATCTCTTATTTGTAAGACTTCTGTTGTCATTGCTCCCGAGAGAAGTCACCTCAAACCAGAAGAATTCTAAACAGTTAAGATTGTTTTGCCCAATTCAGGAACTAGAACAGAGTATGAAAATAATTCACAGAAAGAGGGTACAGAAGAATAAGTATATGGAAAGGGTGAACTAACTACAGAAGGTGAATTAATGCCACATACTTATTTATTCTCACCTTAGGTGAGAAGCACAAACGTTTAGATGAAAAGTTCTGCATGTTCATGATCTAACATGGACACTGCCGTCTAGAAGATATCAGACTGAGTATGTACATAAATGATAACCTGAATGTAAAATAATTTTTAAGTCCATTAAGAACAAATAAACTTGACTAAACTGTTTTGTGGTACATGGGGAATAAAACAGGTTAAATCAGGCTTAGAGTAGTTTCATACTTCATTGATGGATATTAGAGAGTTTTGACTTTTAAGCCAGCACTGAGGGATTAATTGAATGGATTTTTTTCTATTTGAGATATAATTCATATACTGTGAGATTTACCATTTTAAACTGTATAATTCAGTCTTTTTTGTATACTTAAGCAGGATTGTGCAACCATCATCACTACCCAAATCCTGAACATTTTCATGACCCCTAAAAGAAACTCACTAGTTAATAGGTACAGCTCCTTTTCCTCTGGCAACCACTAGCCAGACTTTTTGTCTGTATGCATTTCCTGTTTTGGACATTTCATATAAATGGAGTCATACAAATATGCAACTGTTTGTGTCTGGCTTCTTGAATATAAGATTTTAAAGGTACATTCATGTTGTGGCAAATATCAGTACTTTACTCCTTTTTATGACTGAATAATATTCCATTGTAATGACTATATCATATTTTGATCATCATTTTATGGAAATTTAGTTTTTTTTCTACTTTTTGGCTATTGAGAATAATAATTATAATGATTAATGATAAGTATCAACGATTATAACTCAGACACAGGTTTTTGTATGAACTTGTATTTATTTCTCTTAGGTATATATCTAGGAGTAGGATTGATGTTAATGCCATGTTTAACATTTTGAGGAACTGCCAAACTTTACAAAGTAGCTGCACAATTTTATATCCCTGCTGACACTTGTTACTTATTTTTTAAATAGGCATCCTAATGGGTGTGCAGTGGTATTTTATTGTGATTTTGGTGTACATTTCCATAATAACTAATGATATTGAATGTTTTCATGTATTTGGCCATTTGTGTATCTTTGAAGAACTGTCTAGTCAAATCCTTAGTCTGTTTTAAATTGAATTGTCTTTTTATTGTTAAATTCTAGAAAGTCTGTATATATTCTGGAGACTTTACGCATAGCAGATACGTGGGTTGCAAATATCTCTCCCATTCTTTGTGTTACCTATTTACTTTCTTGATAGTATCCACTGATGCACAAAAGTTTTAGATTTTAATGAAGTCCTGTTTATCTTTTTTGCCATAAATTTTTCCAACCACACTGTGTTGACTACTCTAACTTTGTAGTAGGTTTTTATATTGGGAGCTGTGAAACCTCTGCCTTTGTTCCTTTTCAAGATTGTTTGGCTTTGGGAGATCCCCTGTTACTCCATATGAATTTTGAGATCAGTGTATCCATTTCTGTAAAAAAAGCATTTGGAACTTTGAGAGGGGTTGTATTGAATCTGTTTATCATTCTGGGGAGTACTGCCATCTTAATAATATCAAGTCTTTCAGGTGATGAAAATGGGATGTCTTTCAACTTACGTAGGTTGTCTTTAATTATTGGTGTTTTATAGTTTTCAGTTTGTAAGTCTTGAACTTTAAATTTATTCCTTAATATTTAATTATTTTTGATGCATTTGTAAATGGAATTGTCCTAATTTCATTTTCAGATGATGCATTTTTGGTGTACAGATGTACAACTGATTTTTGTACATTGAGCTTCTGTTTGCAAGTCTGCTAAACTTGTTTATTAGCTCTAATAGTGTTTAAGTGGATTATTCAGCATTTTATGATTTTTGCCACCTGCAAATACACGTGGCAGAGTATACTTGTTCCTTTGCAATATGGCTGCCTTTTGTTTCTTTTTCTTTCCTAATTGTCCATTACAGGCATACCTTGTTTTATTGTGCTTCTGCAGGTACTTGGATTTTTCTTTACAAGTTGAAGGTTTGTAGTAACCCTGTGTTGAGCAAGTCTTATCAGCATCATTTTTCCAATGGCAGATTTGTCAAATGCTTTATCTATATATATTGAGATGATAATGGGTTTTTATCTATATTTTTAATTGATTGATTTTTGTATATTGAACCAACTTGCATTCCCTAGGAGAGGGATGGTTGTGTTTTTAAATAGCCTTGTATTTTTCACCTATAGAAATGTAGAAACTTGTTTTGCCAACATTATCATGGAAGCAATAGGAATGGACCTGAGAGAACATAGCCTTTGGATACTTTATTTTCAAGTGCTAAGGTAAATTGTAAATAATAACTATTCATACGCTTATATTGTAATGCTTTGTACAAAGAAATAGTCTTGACTCTTATGGAAACATAATTTCTTTGGGCTTTTAAGTAACTTAGCCAATAATTTGAGGATTTGTTTATCTGTTTCAATTTTCATTGATACCATGCCATATTAATATTCTCAGGGTCTTGCAGGCTCTGGTTAGGAATACCCTGATTTCTATTTTGATTGGACACACTTGAAAAATGGTTTTTAATACATCAACATAGAAGGCTTGGAACCCTCTTGTGACAAAAGTTTTTCTCAGTAGTCTCTCAGGAGACCTTGTAGCATGAATTTGTCAGTGTAATAAATACATAGATAAGTATTTAGAAAGGAAGAAAGTATTTGAAAAAAATGTTTCATCGAAGTTTCACAGCACAGTCATTACAGGCATATCTAGTCTTTTTTTTTTTGGTAGATAATTATTTTTTATTGAAGGGTAGTTGACACACAGTATTACATTACATTAGTTTCAGGTGTACAACACAGTGATTCAACATTTATATACATGATAATTCTAGGTACCAGCTATCACCATACCAAGTTGTTACAATATTTTGACTATATTCCTTATGCTATACATTACATCCCGGTTACTTATTTATTTTACAATTGGAAGTGTGTATTTCTTTTTTTTTTTTGGGAGGGCATCTCTCATATTTATTGATCAAATGGTTGTTAACAACAATAAAATTCTGTATAGGGGACTCAATGCTCAATGCACAATCATTAATCCACCCCAAGCCTAATTTTCGTCAGTCTCCAATCTTCTGAGGCATAACAAACAAGTTCTTACATGGTGAACAAATTCTTACATAGTGAATAAGTTACATAGTGAACAGTACAAGGGCAGTCATCACAGAAACTTTCGGTTTTGCTCATGCATTATGAACTATAAACAGTCAGTTCAAATATGAATACTCATTTGATTTTTATCCTTGATTTATACGTGAATACCACAATTCTCTCTTTATTATTATTATTTTTAATAAAATGCTGAAGTGGTAGGTAGATACAAGATAAAGGTAGAAAACATAGTTTAGTGTTGTAAGAGAGCAAATGTAGATGATCAGGTGTGTGCCTGTAGACTATGTGTTAATCCAAGCTAGACAAGGACAATAAAACATCCACATATGCAGAAGATTTCTCTCAGAATGGGGGGGTGAGGTTCTAAGCCTCACCTCTGTTGATCCCCAATTTCTCACCTGATGGACCCCCTGCGACTGTGCCTGTCTTAGGTTGTTCCTCCCTTGAGGAATCTTACCCGTCTCTGGCTAACCAGTCATCTTCCGGGGCCATACAGGGAAATGTTAAGTTGGTAAGTGAGAGAGAAGCCTTATTGTTTGAAATGGTTAGCTTTTTATTTCTTTGCATATTAATGCCCTGTAGCTCCTATGCCCAGCATTTGTCTTGAGGTACCTTTACCACTTGGAAGAATTATGATACTCGGTAAATTTGATATGAGACACGAATTCTATTTAAGGGTTATAATTAAGAAGGAAGAAGAAAAGCTATAGAAGTAGCAGGTGGAAGAAAACCTGGGAAGATTGATTATTTCTTTGACATATCTTCTTGTAGAGTAACTTCAGCATGTATAGGTTTTAAGCTACTACTTAAATTGCGCACACACATTAACATAATAGGAGTATAGTTACATAACCAAAGCATACCTGTAATTACCAGCCATCTCCAGTGAAACCAAGAAAACCAGTTAGGCACCTTAGGCATTTGTGAAAACTTATCTATGATATGGTGGATATTGTCCAACTGAACTTGAACAGTCTGAGAGAAATCAGACAAATTAAAACAACCCATTCCTGGGGAATGTTCACATCCCTTATGTTCTTTTAACAGTAAATAGTCTGTAGTTGTAAGATTTTGGAGCGCTACAATTTGCACTTCTCCTAATTCTTGGTTGAGTTCCAACAGTATAGATCCAGTCAAATTTGTTGTTTTACTGTATGCACAGGCCAGCTTAGATATCTCCTTCTTCATTCCCATGGCAAGTCCAGGAACTGGTGGGATGAGTGCATCTACACCTGTAGCAGTGCATGGATCTTTGTTGGGGTTTTTTGATGATCATCTTCTGGCATGAGTCTTCCTGAGAGTGCTGATGTTGGAAGTTCTTTTTCATATCGTATCTTAGTTCATTTTCGGGGCAGCCCAATTAGGCTTTGATCCTCTGTATAAACACAAACAGACCCTTTGCCTACACTTTTATATGCCCTTTATACCCTTGTGTAGAACTCATTGGAGGTCACCACACAGAAATTGCCTTCTTTTTTTTTTTTTTTTTTGGTATCACTAATCTACACTTACATGACGAATATTATGTTTACTAGGCTCTCCCCTATACCAGGTCCCCCCTATAAACCCCTTTACAGTCACTGTCCATCAGCATAGCAAAATGTTGTAGAATCACTACTTGTCTTCTCTGTGTTGTACAGCACTCCCCTTTCTCCCACCCCCCCATGCATGCTAATCTTAATACCCTCCTTCTACTTCCCCCCCTTATCCCTCCCTACCCACCCATCCTCCCCAGTACCTTTCCCTTTGGTACATGTTTGTCCATTCTTGAGTTCTGTGATTCTGCTGCTGTTTTGTTCCTTCAGTTTTTCCTTTGTACTTATATTCCACAGATGAGTGAAATCATTTGGTATTTCTCTTTCTCCGCTCGGCTTGTTTCACTGAGCATAATACCCTCCAGCTCCATCCATGTTGCTGCAAATGATTGGATTTGCCCTTTTCTTATGGCTGAGTAGTATTCCATTGTGTATATGTACCACATCTTCTTTATCCATTCATCTATCGATGGACATTTAGGTTGCTTCCAATTCTTGGCTATTGTAAATAGTGCTGCGATAAGCATAGGGGTGCACTGATCTTTCTCAAACTTGATTGCTGCATTCTTAGGGTAAATTCCTAGGAGTGCAATTCCTGGGTCAAATGGTAAGTCTTTTTTGAGCATTTTGATGTACCTCCATACTGCTTTCCACAATGGTTCAACTAACTTACATTCCCACCAGCAGTGTAGGAGGGTTCCCCTTTCTCCACAGCCTCGCCAACATTTGTTGTTGTTTGTCTTTTGGATGGCAGCCATCCTTACTGGTGTGAGGTGATACCTCATTGTAGTTCAATTTGCATTTCTCTGATAATTAGCGGTGTGGAGCATCTTTTCATGTGTCTGTTGGCCATCTGTATTTCTTTTTTGGAGAACTGTGTGTTCAGTTCCTCTGCCCATTTTTTAATTGGGTTATTTGTTTTTTGTTTGTTGAGGCGTGTGAGCTCCTTATATATTCTGGACGTCAAGCCTTTATCGGATGTGTCATTTTCAAATATATTCTCCCATACTGTAGGGTTCCTTTTTGTTCTATTGATGGTGTCTTTTGCTGTACAGAAGCTTTTCAGCTTAATATAGTCCCACTTGTTCATTTTTGCTGTTTTCCTTGCCCAGGGAGATATGTTCAAGAAGAGGTCACTCATGTTTACGTCTAAGAGGTATTTGCCTATGTTTTCTTCCAAGAGTTTAATGGTTTCATGACTTACATTCAGGTCTTTGATCCATTTTGAGTTTACTTTTGTATATGGGGTTAGACAGTGGTTCAGTTTCATTCTCGTACATGTAGCTGTCCAGATTTGCCAGCACCACCTGTTGAAGAGACTGTCATTTCGCCATTGTATGTCCATGGCTCCTTTATCAAATATTAATTGACCATATATGTCTGGGTTAATGTCTCGATTCTCTAGTCTGTTCCATTGGTCTGTGGCTCTGCTCTTGTGCCAGTACCAAATTGTCTTGATAACTATGGCTTTATAATAGAGCTTGAAGTTGGGGAGTGAGATCCCCCCTACTTTATTCTTCTTTCTCAGGATTGCTTTGGCTATTCGGGGTCTTTTGTGTTTCCATATGAATTTTTGAATTATTTGTTCCAGTTCATTTAAGAATGTTGCTGGTAATTTGATAGGGATTGCATGAAATCTGTATATTGCTTTGGGCAGGATGGCCATTTTGACGATATTAATTCTTCCTAGCCACGAGCATGGATGAGTTTCCATCTATTAGTGTCCCCTTTAATTTCTCTTAAGAGTGACTTGTAGTTTTCAGAGTATAAGTCTTTCACTTCTTTGGTTAGGTTTATTCCTAGGTATTTTATTTTTTTTGATGCAATTGTGAATGGAGTTGTTTTCCTGATTTCTCTTTGTGTTGGTTCATTGTTAGTGTACAGGAAAGCCACAGATTTCTGTGTATTCATTTTGTATCCTGCAACTTTGCTGTATTCTGATATCAGTTCTAGTAGTTTTGGGGTGGAGTCTTTAGGGTTTTTTTGTGCAGTATCATGTCATCTGCAAATAGTGACAGTGTAACTTCTTCTTTACCAGTCTGGATTCCTTGTATTTTTTTGTTTTGTCTGATTGCTGTGGCTAGGACCTCCAGTACTATGTTAAATAACAGTGGGGACAGTGGGCATCCCTGTCTAGTTCCCGATCTCAGAGGAAATGCTTTCAGCTTCTCGCTCTTGAGTATAATGTTGGCTGTGGGTTTATCATAGATGGCCTTTATTATATTGAAGTACTTGCCCTCTATTCCCATTTTGCTGAGAGTTTTTATCATGAATGAATGTTGAACTTTGTCAGATGGGTTTTTAGCATCTATGGAGATGATCATGTCGTTTTTGTCTTTCTTTTTCTTGATGTGGTGTATGATGTTGATGGACTTTCGAATGTTGTACCATCCTTCCATCCCTGGGATGAATCCCACTTGGTCATGGTGTATTATCCTTTTGATGTGTTTTTGAATTCGGTTTGCTAATATTTTGTTGAGTATTTTTGCATCTACGCTCATCAGGGATATTGGTCTGTAGTTTTCTTTTTTGGTGGTGTCTTTGCCTGGTTTTGGTATTAGGGTGATGTTAGCTTCATAGAATGAGTTTGGGAGTATCCCCTCCTCCTCTATTTTTTGGAAAACTTTAAGGAGAATGGGTATTATGTCTTCCCTGTATGTCTGATAAAATTCCGAGGTAAATCCATCTGGCCCGGGGGTTTTGTTCTTGGGTAGTTTTTTGATTACCGCTTCAATTTCGTTGCTGGTAATTGGTCTGTTTAGATTTTCTGTTTCTTTCTGGGTCAGTCTTGGTAGGTTGTATTTTTCTAGGAAGTTGTCCATTTCTCCTAGGTTTCCCAGCTTGTTAGCATATAGGTTTTCATAGTATTGTTTAATAATTCTTTGTATTTCTGTGGAGTTCGTCGTGATTTTTCCTTTCTCGTTTCTGATACTGTTGATTTGTGTAGACTCTCTTTTCCTCTTAAAGTCTGGCTAGAGGCTTATCTATTTTGTTTATTTTCTCGAAGAACCAGCTCTTGGTCTCATTGATTTTTTCTGTTGTTTTCTTCTTCTCAATTTTATTTATTTCTTCTCTGATCTTTATTATGTCCCTCCTTCTGCTGACCTTAAGCCTCATTTGTTCTTCTTTTTCCAATTTCTATAATTGTGACAGTAGACCATTCATTTGGGATTGTTCTTCCTGTTTAAAATATGCTTGGATTGCTATATACTTTCCTCTTAAGACTGCTTTTGCTGTGTCTCAGAGAAGTTGGGGCTTAGTGTTGTTGTTGTCATTTGTTTCCATATATTGCTGGATCTCTATTTTGATTTGGTCATTGATCCATTGATTATTTAGGAGCGTGTTGTTAAGCCTCCATGTGTTTGTGAGCCTCTTTGCTTTCTTAGTACAGTTTATTTCTAGTTTTATGCCTTTTTGTTCTGAAAAGTTGGTTTTTAGGATTTCAATCTTTTGGAATTTTCTGAGTCTCTTTTTGTGGCCTAGTATGTGGTCTATTCTGGAGAATGTTCCATGTGCATGTGAGAAGAATGCATATCCTGTTGCTTTTGGATGTAGAGTTCTGTAGATGTGTGTTAGGTCCATCTGCTCTACTGTGTTGTTCAGTGCTTCCGTGTCCTTACTTATTTTCTGCCCGGTGGATCTATCCTTTGGGGTGAGTGGTGTGTTGAAGTCTCCTACAATGAATGCATTGCAGTCTATTTCCCCCTTTAGTTCTGTTAGTATTTGTTTCACGTATGCTGGTGCTCCTGTGTTGGGTGCATATATATTTAGAATGGTTATATCCTCTTGTTGGACTGAGCCCTTTATCATTATGTAATGTCCTTCTTTATCTCTTGTTACTTTCTTTGTTTTGTAGTCTATTTTGCCTGATACTAGTACTGCAACCCCTGCTTTCTTCCCTCTGTTGTTTGCCTGAAATATGTTTTTCCATCTCTTGACTTTTAGTCTGTGCATGTCTTTGGGTTTGAGGTGAGTTTCTTGTTAGCAGCATATAGATGGGTCTTGGTTTTTTATCCATTCTGTTACTCTGTGTCTTTTGATTGGTGCATTCAGCCCATTAACATTTAGGGTTAACTATTGAAAGATATGTACTTACTGCCATTGCAGGCTTTAAATTCGTGGTTACCAAAGGTTCAAGGTTAGCCTCTTCAGTATCTTACTGCCTAACTTAGCTCGCTTATTGAGCTGTTATATACACTGTCTGGAGATTCTTTTCTTCTCTCCCTTCTTATTTTTTCCTCCTCCATTCTTCCTATGTTGGGTGTTTTTTTTGTGCTCTTTCTAGGAGTGCTCCCATGTAGAGCAGTCCCTTTAAGATGTTCTGTAGAGGTGGTTTGTGGGAAGCAAATTCCCTCAGCTTTTGTTTGTCTGGGAATTGTTTAATCCCAGCATCGTATTTGAATGATAGTTGTGCTGGATACAGTATCCTTGGTTCAAGGCCCTTCTCTTTCATTGTATTAAATATATCATGCCATTCTCTTGTGGCCTGTAGGGTTTCTGTCGAGAAGTCTGATGTTAGCCTGATGGGTTTTCCTTTATAGGTGACTTTTTTCTCTCTAGCTGCCTTTAAAACTCTTTCCTTGTCTTTAATCTTTGCCATTTTAATTATTATGTGTCTTGGTGTTGTCCTCCTTGGATCCTTTCTGTTGTGGGTTCTGTGTATTTCTGTGGTGTGTTCGATAATTCCTCCTCCAGTTTGGGGAAGTTTTCAGCAATTATTTCTTCTAAGATACTTTCCATCTCTTTTCCTCTCTCTTCTTCTTCTGGAACCTCTATAATATGGATATTGTTCCTTTTGGTTTGGTCACACAGTTCTCTTAATATTGTTTCATTCCTGTAGATTCTTTTATCTCTTTCTATGTCAGCTTCTATGCGTTCCTGTTCTCTGGTTTCAATTCCATCAATGGCCTCTTGCATCCTATCCATTCTGCTTATAAACCCTTCCAGAGTCTGTTTCATTTCTGTAATCTCCTTTCTGGCATCTGTGATCTCCCTCCAGACTTCATCCCATTTCTCTTGCATATTTCTCTGCATCTCTGTCAGCATGTTTATGATTCTTATTTTGAATTCTTTTTCAGGAAGACTGGTTAGGTCTGTCTCCTTCTCTGGTGTTGTCTCTGTGATCTTTGTCTGCCTGTAGCTTTGCCTTTTCATGGTGATAGGAATAGTTTGCAGAGCTGGGACGAGTGACGGCTGGAAGAACTTCCCTTGTTGTTGGTTTGTGGCCCTCCCCTCCTGGGAGAACAGCAACCTCTAGTGGCTTGTGCTGGGCAGCTGCGCGTAGAGAGGTTTTCTGCTTCCTGCCCGGCTGCTATGGAGTTTATCTCTGCAGTTGGCGTGGCCTGGCTTGGGCAGTTGCTCCAAAGTGGTGGAGTCGCATTGGAGGGGGAGCCGCTGTTAGGCTATTTATCTCTGTAAGGGCCTCCCTGCTCCCTGGAGCCCATGGGTTAGGGTGCCCAGAGATCCCCAGATTCCCTACCTCTGGATTAAGTGTCCCGCCCTGCCCCTTTAAGACTTCCAAAAAGCACCCGCCAAAACAAAACAACGACCACAAACAAAAAAAAAAAATTTTTTTTAATTAAAAAAAAAAAAAGGTGGTCGCTCGTTTATCTTCATTCTCTCGCGCCAGCCTCAGGCATCTGCTCAGCGGTCTTGCTGCCCTGTTTCCCTAGTATTGGGATCCCTATCCCTTTTAAGACTTCCAAAAAGCGCTTACCAAAACAAAACAGCAACAACAAAAAAAAAAGGTCAGTCGCTTTTCTGGTGTCCTCCAGCGCCCGGCCTCCAGTGCCCGCTAACTGTTCTTGCTGCACTGTTTCCCTAGTATTGGGGTCCCTATCCCTTTAAGACTTCCAAAAAGCATTCGCCAAAACAAAACAAAACAAAACAAAAAAATTGGTCGCTCGCTTTTCTTATGTCCTCTGGCGCCCGGCCTCCGGTGCCCGCTCACTGTTCTTGCGCCCTGTTTTCCTAGTATCCAGGGCTTCCTTCGCATGCACTGTGTCTGCACTCTGGCCCGGATGGCTGGGGCTGGGTGTTCGGCAGTCCTGGGCTCCGTCTCCCTCCAGCTCTGCCTATTCTTCTCCTGCCGGGAGTTGGGGGGATGGGCGCTTGGCTCCCACTGGGCCGGGGCTTGTATCTTACCCCCTCCACGAGGCGCTGGGTTCTCTCAGGTGCGGGTGTGGTCTGGATATTGTCCTGTGTCCTCTGGTCTTTTTTGTAGGAAGAGTTGTCTTTGTTATATTTTCATAGATATATGTGGTTTTAGGAGGAGATTTCCGCTGCTCTACTCATGCCGCCATCTCAGATCCCCTCCTCCTCCAGGCGTATCTAGTTTTATTGCTCTTTGCATTATTGCACTTTGCAGAAATTGCATTTTTTGAAGAATAAAGGTTAGTAACAACCATGTTTCAAACAAGTCTCTTGGTGTCATTTTTGCATAATCATTTGCTCACTGTGTCTGTGTCACATTCTGGCAGTTTTTCCAATATTTCAAAGTTTTTCATTATTATTATTTTTTATGGTAATCTGTGATTTGTGGGCAGTGATCTTGGTGTTACTATTGTACTTGTTTTGCAGCACCATGAAATGCACCCGTATAAGATAGTGACTTAATAAATGTTGTGTGTGTTCTAACTCTTCCATTGACAGGTTATTCTCCCATCTTGCACCCTCTCCTCAGATCTCCTATTCCCTGAGACTCAGCAATATTGAAATTAGGCCTATTAACCCTACAATTACCTATAAATGTTCAAGCGAAAGGAATAGTTCCACACTTTAAATCAGAAGCTAGTTTAATGAAGAAGGCATATTTAGAGCTAAGATAGGCCAAAAGCTGGGCCTCTTGTACTGAACAGTAGCCTCCACCAGCTGAAAACCCAGGTGATGGTTAGCTTTTTATCAAAGGAAAAGTACTTGAAGGAAATTAAGTAGCAACTGCTGACATAGAAACTGCAGCAAGTCATCCAGAAGCTCCAGCTAAGGAAATTAGTGAAGGTGGCTATAATATAGGCAACCTTTTATTGGTAAAAGATGTCCTTTAGGGGCAGGTGGAAGATGGCTGTGTGAGGAGTGAGATGGAGAACTCCCAAAACCACAAATAGTAGGATACTGTAGTTAATTGATACAACTAATCCTAAAACAGCAACAAGAAAGATGGCTGAACCAGACTGCATACAGACTGCACGAACAGAGCAGACCTCACGAAACAGCATAACATATGAAGCCTTAATCCAGCAGGACTGAAGCTCTTCCCCAACCCCAGCTCACCGGCTAGAGAATGAGAAATGGAGCGGGGAGGGAGTGGAGGCCTGGGACTGCTGAACACCCAGCCCTGGAGATTTGCTTTGTGAGCAGAAACCTATACTGTGTGGAGCTGTGTATGTTGCTGAGCTCGGACAGGTGGAGTGCTTGAGAGAATGAGATTCCGGCCATTTGTGGAGGAGGGGATCCACATCCGGCCGCTCTGTATCAGAGGCAAGATGGGCGATCTGAGAAGCTCCGTAGAAGTGATAGGGCTGCTGAAGGGCTGTGGTTTACAAGGAGCATGCTGTGCGGGGGAGGGGAGAGCTGGGCAAGGTTTTCTGTGCATGCTCTGCCCAGCTGGTTGGGAACTTTCAGGAGCATCAGGTGTTCCATCCCCCTAGCTGCCTGCTCAGCTCCGAGGCCCCCAAGTGTGACACACAGACTGCTGCGCCTTCCTCCTAGCCTGCTGGCACTGGTTCGCAAACTGGCAGTCACTGTGCTGGCATCAGGCCAGCCAGAGGGAGGACCCGCCTCTGAGGCTGACACCTGGGTGCTTGGCCCACTGGCTCTGACACTGGAGACAGGCACTGCAGATGGGAATCAGGAAACTGATCTTTCCTCCCCCCAGGCACCAGCTCTGATCCCCTATGACCGCCAACCTCACTCTAGGGGCTGAGCAGCTCCATAGACTGGAGCTTCTGGGCACTAGTGGGCACCACATAGAATTATGAAACATCAAAAGTATATGGTTCAGACCAAAATCTCACAACCCCCAGAAAAAGGGCAAAATGAAACTGAACTGACCAATCTGCCTGAAAGAAAGTTGAAAATAAAAATCATAAACATGCTTTTGGAGGTACAGAAAAATATTCAAAAACTCAGGAATGAATTTAAGAAGGAGATTCAATCACTAAGAAATTCCATATCTGAAATGAAACATACAATGGGAGGATTTAAAAGCAGATTAGATGTAGTAGAGGACACAATAAATGGAATACAAATTAGAGAAGAGGAATACAAAGAAGCTGAGGCACAGAGAGAAAAAAGAATCTCTAAGAATGAAAGACTATTGAGAGAACTGTGTGACCAATACAAACGGAACAATTTTTGCATTAGAGGGGTAACAGAAGAAGAAGAGAGAGAAAAAGTGATAGAAAGTGTCATTGAGGCGGTAACTGCTGAAAACTTCCCAAATCTGAGGAAGGAGATAGTCTCTCAGGCCATGGATGTACACAGATCCCCCAACACAAGGGACCCAAGGAAGACAGCATCAAGACATATAATAATTAAAATGGCAAAGATCAAGGATAAAGACAGACCTTTAAAAGAAGCTAGAGAGAGAAAAAAGACCACCTACAAAGGGAAACGCATCAGGCTATCATCAGACTTCTCAGCAGAAACCTTACAGGACAGAAGGGAGTGGCATGATAGATTTAATGCAATGAAAAACAAGGGCCTCGAACCAAGAATACTCTACCCAGCAAGGTTATCATTTAAATTTGAAGGAGGGATTAAACAATTTTCAGATAAGCAAAAGCTGAGAGAATTCACCTCCCATAAACCACCTCTACAGTGCATTTTGGAGGGACACGTGCAGATGGAAGTATTCCTAAGGCTAAATATATGTCACCCAAGGGATAGACAGTACAGAATATGATTCATAACATACAAAGAATGGAAGAGAAAGAAAAGGGGAAAAAAAGAAGAACCTTTAGGTTGTGTTTGTAATAGCCCATGAAGTGAGTTAAATTAGACTGTTAGATAGTAAGGGAATTACCCTTGAAACTTTGATAACCATGAATCTAAAGCCAGCAATGGCAATAAGTACATAACAGTCAATAATCACCTTAAATGTAAATGGTCTGAATACAACAATCAAAAGACAGAGAGTCACTGAAAGGATAAAAAAACAAGACCCATCTATATGCTGCCTATAAGAGACTGACTTCAAACCCGAAGTCACACACAGACTGAAAGTAAAGGGATGGAAAAAGATACTTCATACAACTAACAGGGAGAAAAAAGCACAAGTTGCAGTATTTGTATCAGACAAATTAGACCTCAAAACAAAGAAAGTCACAAGAGACAAAGAAGGACATTACATAATGATAAAGGGGTCAGTCCAACAAGAGGATATAACTTATAAATACCCATGCACCCAACACAGGATCACCTACATAGGTGAAACAAATACTAGCAGAATTAAAGGGGGAAATAGAATGTAATGCATTCATTTTAGGAGACTTCAACATGCCACTCACTCCAAAGGACAGAACAACCAGACAGAAAATAAGTAAAGAGACAGAGACACTGAACAACATATTAGAACAGATGGACCTAACGGACATCTACAGAACACTCCATCCAAAAGCAACAGGATACATATTCTTCTCAAGTGCACATGGAACATTTTCAAGAATAGATCATATACTAGGCCACAGAAGGAATCTCACTAAATTAAAAATGATTGAAATTGTACCAACCAGCTCCTCAGATCACAAAGGTATGAAACTAGAAATAAATTGCACAAAGAAAATGAAAAAGCCCACAAACATGTCAAGGGTTAATAACATGCTCCTAAATAATTAGTGGAACAATGACCAAATAAAAACACATCAAGCAATATATGGAGACACATGAGAACAATAATTCAACAGCACAAAATCTGTGGGACGCAGCAAACACCGTGCTAAGAGGGAAATATATTGCAATACAGGCCTACCTTAGGAAAGAAAAACAATCCCAAATGAATAGTCTAAACTTATAATTAATGAAACTAGAAAAGGAAGAACAAGTAAGACCCAAAGTCAGTAGAAGGAGGAACATAATAAAGATTAGAGCAGAAATGAATAAAATTGAGAAGAATAAAACAATAGAAAGAATCAATGAAAGCAGGAGCTGGTTCTTCAAGAAAATAAAAAAATAGATAAACCCCTTATCTATTTTATCAAGAAGACTTATCAAGAAAAAAAGAGAGTCTACACACATAAACAGAATCAGAAATGACAAAGGAAAATCACTGTGGACACCACAGAAATACAAAGAATTATCAGAGAATACTGTGAAAATCTATATGGTAACAAAGTAGATGACCAAGAAGAAATAGAGAACTTTCTAGAAAAATACAACCTTCCAAGGGTGACCCAGGAAGAAACATAAAATCTGAACAGACCAATTACCAGCAAAGAAATTGAAATGGTAATCAAAAAACTACCTAAGAAGAAAACCTCAGGACTAGATGGTTTCACTGCTGAATTTTATCAAACATTTAGTGAAGACCTAATACCCATCCTCCTTAAAGTTTTCCAAAATGTAACTCCCAAACTCATTCTACAGGGCCAACATCCCTCTAGTACCGAAATCAGGCAAAGACACCACAAAAAAAGAAAATTACAGACCAATATCCCTGATGAACATAGATGCAAAAATACTCAACAAAATATTAACAAACCGAATTAAAAAATACATCAAAAAGATCATCCATCATTATCTAGTGGGATTCATTCCACGGATGCAAGAATGGTACAACATTCGAAAATCCATGAACATCATCCACTACATCAACAAAAAGAAGGACGAAATCCACATGATCATCTCCATAGACGCTGGAAAAGCATTCAACAAAATTCAACATCCATTCATGATAAAAACTCTCAACAAAATGGGTATAGAGGGCAAGTACCTCAACATAATAAAGGCCATATATGACATACCACGGCAAACATTATACTTAACAGTGAGAAGCTGAAAGCTTTTCCTTTAATATCGGGAACAAGACAAGGATACCCACTCTCCCCACTTCTATTCAACATGGTTCTGGAGGTCCAAGGCACGGCAATCAGACAACACAAAGTAATAAAAGGCATCCAGATTGGCAAGGAAGAAGTCAACCTGTCCCTGTTTGCAGATGACATGATATTGTACATAAAGTACCCTAAAGAATCCACTCCAAAACTACTAGAACTAATATCTGAACTGAGCAAAGTTGTGGGATATAAAATTAATACACAGAAATCTGTTGCATTCCTATACACTAATGCTGAACTAGCAGAAAGAGAAATCAGGAAAACAATTCCATTTACAATAGCATCAAAAACAATAAAACACATAGGAATAAACCTAACCAAGAAGTGAAAGACCTATACTCTGAAAACTACAAGACAATATTAAGAGAAATTAAAGAGGACACTAATAAATGGAAATTCATCCCATGCACTTGACTAGGAAGAATTAATATCTTCAAAATGGCCATCCTGCCTAATGCAGGCTACAGATTCAATGCAATCCCCATCAAAATACCCACAGCATTCTTGAATGAACTGGGGCAAATAGTTCTAAAATTCATATGGAACAACAGAAGACTCTGAATAGACAAAGCAATCCTGAGAAGGAAGAATAAAGCAGGGGGAATTACGATCCCCGACTTCAAACTCTACTACAAAGCCATAGTAGTCAAGACAATTTGGTACTGGCACAAGAACAGACCCATAGACCAGTGGAACAAAAAAACCCAAGCATATATGGTCAATATCCAATAAAGAAGCCATGAATATACAATGGGAAATGACAGCTTCTTCAACAGCTGGTGTTTGCAAAACTGCACAGCTACATGTAAGAGTAGGAAACTGGATTATGGTCTAACCCCATACACAAAAGTAAACTCAAAATTGATCAAAGACCTGAATGTAAGTCATGAAACCATAAAACTCTTAGAAAAAGATATGGCAAAAATTTCTTGGACATAAACATGAGCAACTTCTTCATGAACATATCTCCGCAGGCAAGGTTAACAATAGCAAAAATGAACAAGTGGAACAACATCTAACAAAAAAGCTTCTGTGTAGCAAAGCATACCATCAGTAGAACAAAAAGGCATGCTACAATATGGGAGAATATAAATGACATATCCAATAAGGGGTTGACATCCAAATTATATAAAGAACTCATCCACCTCAACTAACAAAAAGCAAATCAATTAAAAAATGGGCAGAGGAGCTAAATCGACATTTCTCCAAAGAAGAATTTCAGATGGCCAACAAGCACATGAAAAGATGCTTCACTTCGCTAATCATGAGAGAAATGCAAATTGAAACCATAATGAGATATCACCTCACACCAGTTAGTATGGCCAACATCCAAAAGACAAACAACCACAAATGTTGGTGAGGATGTGGAGAAAGGGGAACCCTCCTACACTGCCAGTGGGAATGTAAAGTAGTTCAACCATTGTGGAAAGTAGTATGGAGATTCCTTAAAAAACTCTAAATAGAAACTGCATTTGACCCTGGAATTCCACTCCTAGGAATTTACCATAAGAATGCAGCAGCCCAGTTTGAAAAACATATATGCACCCTTTGTTTATCGCAGCACTATTTACAATAGCCAAGAAATGGAAGCAACCTAAATGTCCATCAGTAAATGAATGGATAAAGAAAATGTGCTACATATACCCAATTTAATATTATTCAGCCATAAGAAGAAAAGAAATCCTACCATTTGCAACAACCTGGATGGAGCCAGAGGGTATTATCCTCAGGGAAATAAGCCAGGTGGGGAAAGACAAGTATCAAATAATTTCACTCATCTGTGGATTATAAGAACAAAACAAAACTGAAGGAACAAAAGAGCAGCATACTAGCAGAATGCAAGAATGGACCAACAGTTACCAAAGGGAAAGGGACTGGGGAGGGTGGGTGGGAAGGGAGGGATAAGGGGGAAAAAGTGGCATTACTGTTATCAAAAATAATGTAATGGGGGGGGACAGGAAAGGCATTATATACAGAGAAGTCAAGTAATGATTCTATAGCATCTTACTATGTTGTTGGCCAGTGACTGTAATGGGGTATGTGGGGGTGGGGGGACTTGATAATAGGGGTAATCTAGTAACCATAGTGCTGTTCATGTAATTGTACATTAATGGTATCAAAAAAACACAAAAATTTCCTTCTAGGACTTTCAAGCTAGAGAGTAGTCTGTGCCTGACTTTGATGGAGTGGATGACTTTCTTGTAAGGGGCTAATGTGCTGGTTACTTTTTTGAAGCCTTTGCTGATTTACCATTCTGGATGTCCTGGGTCCTTTAAGAAGTATGCTATACCTACTCTGTTTGTGTTCTGTTAATGGAACAACAAATCCTGGATGACAGACAGCACACATTTTTACAACATGGTTTACTGAAAAGGTTCAGCCCACTGTTGAGACTTATTGCTCAGGAAAAAAAGATTCTTTTTAGAATTTCACTGCTCACTGACAAGCATCTCATCACCCAAGAGCTCTAATGGAGGTGTACAGTGACCTTTATGTTGTTTTCATGACTGCTAACACAGTATCCATTCTGCAACCCATGGATCAAGGAGTCATTTTGATTTTCAAGTCTTACTATTCAGAAATATGTTTTATAAGGCTATAGCTGCCATAGAATATGATTTCTTTGATGGATCTGGGCAAAGTCAACTTAAAACTTTCTGGAAAGGATTCACCATTCTAGATGACATTAAAAACATTCATGATTCTTGGGAAGAGGTCAAAATAACAGCATGAACTAGAGTTTATTAGAAGTTGATTCCAACCATCATGGATGACTCTGAAAGGTTCAAGACCTCAGTGGAGAAAGTCACTGTAGATATGGTAGAGGCAGCAAGAGAACAAGAATTAGACATGGGGCCTGAAGATGAAACTGAATTGCCTCATTTCATAATAAAACTTGAATGGGTGAGAAGTTGCTTCTTGTGGATGAGTAAAAAAAGTGGTTTCCTGAGATGGAATCTCTTCCTGGTGAAGATGCTGTGAAGACTGTTGAAATGACAAGAATTTATAGTATGACAGGAACCTAGTTGATAAAGCAATGATGGGGTATGAGAGGATTGACTCCAGTTCTGAGAGAAGTTCTGCTCTGGGTAAAATGCTCTCAAACAGCATAGCAAGCTACACAGAAATCTTTTATAAAAGGAAGAATCAATCAGTGTGGCAAAAGTTCACTGTTGTCTTATTTTAATAAACTGCCACAGTCAGCCTTCAGTAATCACCACCCCGATCAGTCTGCAGCCATCAACATCTTGGCAAGACCGTCCACCAGCTGAAAACGCAGATGATGGTTAGCATTTTTTATCAATAAAGCATATATGAATTAAGGCATGTACATTTTTTTCAGACATAGTGCTATGGCACACTTATTAGACTACAGTGTAATGTAAACATAAGGTTTATATGCACTGGGAAATTTAAAAATTCTGTTGACTCATTTTATTGCAGTCATCCAGAACTGAACCTGTAGTATCTTTGAGGCATGCCTGTATTTTCTTCTGCTTACACACTGCTTATATTTGACATGAATTAACTTGCATTGCATACTTACCTGTGGGAATGGCCATTTGGAGAGATGCCCAGGTACCTGTCAACTCTAGTTGAGAAGTTGATAGAATTAACCAGCTGAAGAATTTATTCAAACTTTGATGAAGGAAATTTTTGTGCTCTTCCTTCTCTCTGCCACACCAATATGTGTACCACCACCAGAAAATAGCTTCAAGCATCAGACATGTATTTTGTCCTTTATCTGTTTTATCTTCTAATTAGCAGACCTCCTTAGTTTTTCCTTTTAATACTTTTTTTCCTTAGAGGAATTCTTCACACTAGAAAAATCATCCTAATTTACTGAGGAAAATTTATTGAATTTGATAAAATGCTTGAGCTTCCATTGCATATAGGTGAGAAACTTTTGTCAGGACCTGTTCTTGCATCCTATCCAGGCCAAACTCTTACCTTATACAAAGCACTTTTGGTAACAGTGTTGTTTTTTTTTAAATTTTTATTTTGGTATCATTAATATACAGTCACATGAGCAACATTGTGGTTACTAGATTCCCCCCATTATCAAGTCCCCATCACATACCCAATTACAGTCACTTTCCATCAGTGTAGGAAGATGCTATAGAGTCACTACTTGTCTTCTCTGTGCTATACTGACTTCCCTGTGACTCCCCCATGTTATGTGTGCTAATCATAATGCCCTTTATTCCCCTTCTCCCTCCGTACCTACAACCCTCTCCAGTCCCTTTTCCTTTGGTAACTGTTAGTACATTCCTGGGTTCTGTGAGTCTGCTGCTGTTTTGTTCCTTCAGTTTTTTCTTTGTTCTTATGCTCCACAGATGAGTGAAATCATTTAGTACTTGTCTTTCTCCGCCTGGCTTATTTCACTGAGCATAATACCCTCTAGCTCCATAATATCCTCTACATGTTGCTGCAAATGGTAGGACTTGTTTTCTTCTTACGGCTGAATAATATTCCATTGTGTATATGTACTACATCTTCTTTATCCATTCATCTACTGATGGACATTTAGGTTGCTTCCATTTGTTGGCTATTGTAAATAGTGCTGCGATAAACATAGGGGTGCATATGTGTTTTTCAAACTGGCATCCTGCCTTCTTATGGTAAATTCCTAGGAGTGGAATTCCTGGATCAAATGTTATTTCATTTTTAGTTTTTTGAGGAACCTCCATACTGTTTTCCACAATGGTTGAACTATTTGACGTTCCCACCAACAGTGTAGGAGGGTTCCCTTTTCTCTGCATCCTTGTTAACACTTGTTGTTCCTAGTCTTCTCTATGTTGGCCATCCTAATTGGTGTGAGGTGATATCTCACTGTGGTTTTAATTTGCATTTTCATGATAATTTGTGATGTGGAGCATCTTTTCATGTGCCTGTTGGCCATCTGAATTTCTTCTTTGGAGAAGTGTCTGTTCATATCATCTGCCCATTTTTTAATAGGGTTATTTGGTTTTTGAGTGTTGAGGTGTGTGAGTTTTTTATATATTTTGAATGTTAACCCCTTGTCAGATATGTCGTTTATGAATATATTCTCCCGTACTGCAGGATGCCTTTTTGTTCTGCTGATGGTGTCTTTTCCTGCATAGAAGCTTTTTAGCATGGTGTAGTCCCATTTGTTCATTTTTTATTTTGTTTCCGTTGCCCGAGGAGATGTGTTCATGAAGAAGTTGCTCATATTTATGTCCAAGACAGTTTTGCCTATGTTTTTTCTAAGATTTTTATGGTTTCATGACTTACATTCAGGTGTTTGATCCATTTTGAGTTTACTTTTGTGTATGGAGTTAGACAATAATCCAGTTTCATTCTCTTGCATGTAGGTGTCCAGTTTTGCCAACACCAGCAGTTGAAGAGGCTGTCATTTCTCCATTGAATATCCACAACTCCTTTATCACATATTAATTGACCATATATGCTTGGGTTAATATCTGGACTGTCTATTCTGTTCTATTGGTCTGTGGGTCTGTTCTTGTGCCAGTACCAAATTGTCTTGATAACTGTGGCTTTGTAGTAGAGGTTGAAGTTGGGAAGCAAGATCCCCCCAGGTTTATTCTTCCTTCTCAGGATTGCTTTGGCTATTCGGGGTCTTTTGTGGTTCTATATGAATTTTAGAACTATTTGTTCCAGTTCGTTGAAGAATGCTGATGGTATTTTGATAGGGATTGCATCGAATGTGTAGATTGCTTTAGGCAGGATGCCCATTTTTACAATATTCATTCTTCCTACCCAAGAGCATGGGATGAATTTCCATTTGTTAGTGTCATCTTTAATTTCTCTCATGAGTGTCTTGTAGTTTTCAGAGTATAGGTCTTTCACTTCCTTGGGTAGGTTTATTCCTAGGTATTTTATTCTTTTTGATGCAATTGTGAATGGAATTGTTTTCCTGATTTCCCTTTTTGCTAGTTCATCATTAGTGTATAGGAATGCAACAGATTCCTGTGTATCAATTTGGTATCCTGCAACTTTGCTGAATTTTGATATTAGTTCTAGTAGTTTTGGAGTGGATTCCTTATGTTTTTTTATGTACGATATCATGTCATCTGCAAATAGTGATAGTTTGACTTCTTTTTTATGAATTTGGATGCATTTTGTCTCTTTATTTTGTCTGATTGCCATGGCTAGGGCCTCCAGTACTCTGTTGAATAAAAGTGGTGAGAGTGGCCATCCTTGTCTTGTCCTGATCTTAGAGTAAAAAGCTTTCAGCTTTTCACCACTAAGTATTATGTATGCTGTGGGTTTGTCCTATATAGACTGTAGTATGTTGAGGTACTTGCCCTCTATACCCATTTTGTTGAGAGTTTTTACCGTGAACTGATGTTGAATTTTGTCAAATGCTTTTTCAGCATCTATTGAAATCATCATGTGGTTTTTATCCTTATTTTTGTTAGTGTGGTGTATGACTATTGATTGATTTACAAATATTATACTACGCTTGTATACCTGGAATAAATCCTACTTGATTTTGGTGGATGATCCTTTTGATGTATTTTTTATTTCAGCTTACTAATATCTTCTGAAGATTTTTACATCAATGTTAATTAGGAATACTGGTCTTTAATTTTTTTTGTAGTGTCTGTCTCATTTTGGTATTAGAGTGATGCTAGCCTCACAGAATGAGTTTGGCAGTATTCCCTCCTAATTTTTGGAAAATTTAAGAATGATGTATATTAGGTCTTCCTTAAATGTTCGATAGGATTCAGCTGTGAAATCATCTGGACATGGACTTTCATTGGTTGGGATTTTTTTGATTACCAATTCGATTTCATTGCTGTTGCTCATGGCCTGTTCAGATTTTTTTTTCCTTGGGGTAATCTTGGAAGATGTATTTTTCCCAGGAAGGTTGTATTTCTTCTAAGTGTCCAATTTATTTGCATATAATTTTTCATAGACTTTTCTAATAATTCTTAATTTTTCTGTCATATGTGTTGTGAGTATTCCTTCTTCATTTCTGATTTTATTTATTTGTATACTCTTTTTTTCTTGGTAAGTCCGGTAGGAGTTTGTCTATTTTGTTTTTTTTCCTCAAAGAGCCAGGTCCTGGTTTCATCAAATTTTTTTCTATTCTATTCTGTATTTTATTTACTTCTGCTTGATCATTATTATGTTCCTCCTTTTACTAAGTGTGGGTTTTATTTGTTCTTCGTTTTCTAGTTTCTTTATATGTGAGTTTAGACTCACCTGTTTATTTAGGGTTGTCCTTGTTTTTTGAGGTATTCCTGTATTGCTGTTTACCTCCCTCTTAGAACCACTTTGGTGTCATCCCACACGTTTTGAACTGTTTTTATATTTGTTTGTTTCTGTGCATTGCTTGATTTGTGTTTTGATATGTCTGTTGATCCACTGATTATTTAGAATCTTGTTGTTTAGCCTCCATGCGTCTGTAGGTTTGTTTGTTTTTTTTTTTTTTTTTCATTTGATTTTTTTTTTCTTCTTTTTTTTTTTTTTTTTTTAATAATTATTTTTTTATTGAAGGGTAGTTGACGCACAGTATTACATTACATTAGTTTCAAGTGTACAACACAGTGGTAGAACATTTATATACATAATTCGAGGTTCCAGCTATCACCCTACCAAGCTGTTACATTATCTTGACTATATTCCTTATGCTATACATTACATCCCGGTTACTTATTTATTTTACCATTGGAAGTCTGTCCTTTTTTTTTTTTTTTTTGTGAGGGCATCTCTCATATTTATTGATCAAATGATTGTTAACGACAATAAAATTCTGTATAGGGGAGTCAATGCTCAATGCACAATCATTAATCCACCCCAAGCCTAATTTTCGTCAGTCTCCAATCTTCTGAGGCATAACAAACAAGTTCTTACATGGAGAACAAATTCTTACATAATGAATAAGTTACATAGTGAACAGTACAAGGGGAGTCATCACAGAAACTTTCAGTTTTGCTCATGCATTATAAACTCTAAACAGTCAGTTCAAATATGAATACTCATTTGGTTTTTATACTTGATTTATGTGTGGATACTACATTTCTCTCTTTATTATTATTATTTTTAATAAAATGCTGAAGTGGTAGGTAGATACAAGATAAAGGTAGAAAACATAGTTTAGTGTTGTAAGAGAGCAAATGTAGATGATCAGGTGTGTGCCTGTAGACTATGTGTTAATCCAAGCTAGACCAGGGCAATAAAACATCCACGGATGCAGAAGATTTCTCTCAGAACAGGGGGGGTGAGGTTCTAAGCCTCACCTCTGTTGATCCCGAATTTCTCACCTGATGGCCCCCCTGCGACTGTGCCTGTCTTAGGTTGTCCCTCCCTTGAGGAATCTTACCCGTCTCTGGCTAACCAGTCATCTTCCGGGGCCATACAGGGAAATGTGAAGTTGGTAAGTGAGAGGGAAGCCTTATTGTTTGAAAAGGTTACCTTTTTACTTCTTTGCATATTTATGCCCTGTGGCTTCTATGCCCAGCATTTGTCTTGAGGTATCTTTACCACTTGGAGGAGTTATGATACTCGGTAAATTTGATATGAGGCACGAATTCTATTTAAGGGTTGTAATTAGGAAGGAAGAAGAAAAGCTATAGAAGTAGCAGGCGGAAGAAAACATGGGAAGATTGATTATTTCTTTGACAAATCTTCTTGTAGAGTAACTTCAGCATATATAGGTTTTAAGCTACTACTTAAATTGCGCACACACATTAACATAATAGGAGTATAGTTACATAACCAAAGCATATCTGTAATTACCAGCCATCTCCAGTGAAACCAAGAAAACCATTAAGGCACCTTAGGCATTTGTGAAAACTTATCTATGATATGGTGGATATTGTCCAACTGAACTTGAACAGTCTGAGAGAAATCAGACAAATTAAAACAAGCCATTCCTGGGGACTGTTCACATGCCATATGTTCTTTTAACAGTAAATAGTCTGTAGTTGTAAGAGTTTGGAGCGCTACAATTTGCACTTCTCCAAATTCTTGGTTGAGTTCCAACAGTATAGATCCAGTCAAATTTGTTGTTTTACTGTATGCACAGGCCAGCTTAGATATCTCCTTCCTCATTCCCATGGCAAGTCCAGGAACTGGTGGGATGAGTGCATCTACAGCTGTAGCAGTGCGTGGATCTTTGTTGGGGTTTTTTGATGATCATCTTCTGGCATGAGTCTTCCAGAGAGTGCAGATGTTGGAAGTTCTTTTTCATATCGTATCTTAGTTCATTTTCGGGGTAGCCCAATTAGGCTTTGATCCTCTGTATAAACACAAACAGACCCTTTGCCTACACTTTTATATGCCCTTTATACCCTTGTGTAGAACTCGTTGGAGGTTACCACACAGGAACTGCCCTTTTTTTTTTTTTTCTTTGTTTTTGGTATCACTAATCTACACTTACATGACGAATATTATGCTTACTAGGCTCTCCCCTATACCAGGTCTCCCCTATAAACCCCTTTACAGTCATTGTCCATCAGCATAGCAAAATGTTGTAGAATCACTACTTGCCTTCTCTGTGTTGTACAGCCCTCCCTTTTCTCCTACAACCCCTTGCATGTTAATCTTAATACCCCCTACTTCTCCCCCCCTTATCCCTCCCTACCCACCCATCCTCCCCAGTCCCTTTCCCTTTGGTACCTGTTAGTCCATTGTTGAGTTCTGTGATTCTGCTGCTGTTTTGTTCCTTCAGTTTTTCCTTTGTTCTTATATTCCACAGATAAGTGAAATCATTTGGTATTTCTCTTTCTCCGCTTGGCTTGTTTCACTGAGCATAATACCCTCCAGCTCCATCCATGTTGCTGCAAATGATTGGATTTGCCCTTTTCTTATGGCTGAGTAGTATTCCATTGTGTATATGTACCACATCTTCTTTATCCATTCATCTATTGATGGACATTTAGGTTGCTTCCAATTCTTGGCTATTGTAAATAGTGCTGCAATAAACATAGGGGTGCATCTGTCTTTCTCAAACTTGATTGCTGCGTTCTTAGGGTAAATTCCTAGGAGTGCAATTCCTGGGTCAAATGGTAAGTCTTTTTTGAGCATTTTGATGTACCTCCATACTGCTTTCCACAATGGTTGAACAAGTTTACATTCCCACCAGCAGTGTAGGAGGGTTCCCCTTTCTCCACAGCCTCGCCAACATTTGTTGTTGTTTGTCTTTTGGATGGCAGCCATCCTTACTGGTGTGAGGTGATACCTCATTGTAGTTTTAATTTGCATTTCTCTGATAATTAGCGATGTGGAGCATCTTTTCATGTGTCTGTTGGCCATCTGTATTTCTTTTTTGGAGAACTGTGTGTTTAGTTCCTCTGCCCATTTTTTAATTGGGTTATTTGTTTTTTGTTTGTTGAGGCGTGTGAGCTCCTTATATATTCTGGACGTCAAGCCTTTATCGGATGTGTCATTTTCAAATATATTCTCCCATACTGTAGGGATCCTTCTTGTTCTATTGATGGTGTCTTTTGCTGTACAGAAGCTTTTCAGCTTAATATAGTCCCACTTACTCATTTTTGCTGTTGTTTTCCTTGCCCGGGCAGATATGTTCAAGAAGAGGTCACTCATGTTTATGTCTAAGAGGTTTTTGCCTATATTTTCTTCGAAGAGTTTAATGGTTTCATGGCTTACATTCAGGTCTTTGATCCATTTTGAGTTTACTTTTGTATATGGGGTTAGACAATGGTCCAGTTTCATTCTCCTACATGTAGCTGTCCAGTTTTGCCAGCACCACCTGTTGAAGAGACTGTCATTTCGCCATTGTATGTCCATGGCTCCTTTATCAAATATTAATTGACCATATATGTCTGGGTTAATGTCTGGATTCTCTAGTCTGTTCCATTGGTCTGTGGCTCTGCTCTTGTGCCAGTACCAAATTGTCTTGATTACTATGGCTTTATAGTAGAGCTTGAAGTTGGGGAGTGAGATCGCCCCTACTTTATTCTTCTTTCTCAGGATTGCTTTGGCTATTCGGGGTCTTTTGTGTTTCCATATGAATTTTTGAATTATTTGTTCCAGTTCATTGAAGAATGTTGCTGGTAGTTTCATAGGGATTGCATCAAATCTGTATATTGCTTTGGGCAGGATGGCCATTTTGACGATATTAATTCTTCCTAGCCACGAGCATGGGATGAGTTTCCATCTGTTAGTGTCCCCTTTAATTTCTCTTAAGAGTGACTTGTAGTTTTCAGAGTATAAGTCTTTCACTTCTTTGGTTAGGTTTATTCCTAGGTATTTTATTTTTTTTGATGCAATTGTGAATGGAGTTGTTTTCTTGATTTCTCTTTCTGTTGGTTCATTGTTAGTATACAGGAAAGCCACAGATTTCTGTGTGTTGATTTTGTATCCTGCAACTTTGCTGTATTCCGATATCAGTTCTAGTAGTTTTGGGGTGGAGTCTTTAGGGTTTTTTATGTACAGTATCATGTCATCTGCAAATAGTGACAGTTTAACTTCTTTTTTACCAACCTGGATTCCTTGTATTTCTTTATTTTGTCTGATTGCCGTGGCTAGGACCTCCAGTACTATGTTAAATAACAGTGGAGAGAGTGGGCATCCCTGTCTAGTTCCTGATCTCAGAGGAAATGCTTTCAGCTTCTCGCTGTTCAATATAATGTTGGCTGTGGGTTTATCATAGATGGCCTTTATTATGTTGAGGTACTTGCCCTCTATTCCCATTTTGCTGAGAGTTTTTAACATGAATGGATGTTGAACTTTGTCAAATGCTTTTTCAGCATCTATGGAGATGATCATGTGGTTTTTGTCTTTCTTTTTGTTGATGTGGTGGATGATGTTGATGGACTTTCGAATGTTGTACCATCCTTGCATCCCTGGGATGAATCCCACTTGGTCATGGTGTATGATCCTTTTGATGTATTTTTGAATTCGGTTTGCTAATATTTTGTTGAGTATTTTTGCATCTACGTTCATCAGGGATATTGGTCTGTAGTTTTCTTTTTTGGTGGGGTCTTTGCCTGGTTTTGGTATTAGGGTGATGTTATCTTCATAGAATGAGTTTTGGAGTATCCCCTCCTCCTCTATTTTTTGGAAAACTCTAAGGAGAATGGGTATTATGTCTTCCCTGTATGTCTGATAAAATTCCGAGGTAAATCCATCTGGCCCGGGAGTTTTGTTCTTTGGTAGTTTTTTGATTACCACTTCAATTTTTTTGCTGGTAATTGGTCTGTTTAGATTTTCTGTTTCTTCCTGGGTCAATCTTGGAAGGTTATATTTTTCTAGGAAGTTGTCCATTTCTCCTAGGTTTCCCAGCTTGTTAGCATATAGGTTTTCATAGTATTCTCCAATAATTCTTTGCATTTCTGTGGGGTCCGTCGTGATTTTTCCTTTCTCGTTTCTGATACTGTTGATTTGTGTTGACTCTCTTTTCTTCTTAATAAGTCTGGCTAGAGGCTTATCTATTTTGTTTATTTTCTCAAAGAACCAGCTCTTGGTTTCATTGATTTTTGCTATTGTTTTATTCTTCTCAATTTTATTTATTTCTTCTCTGATCTTTATTATGTCCCTCCTTCTGCTGACCTTAGGCCTCTTCTGTTCTTCTTTTTCCAATTTCGATAATTGTGTCATTAGACCGTTCATTTGGGATTGCTCTTCCTTTTTTAAATATGCTTGGATTGCTATATACTTTCCTCTTAAGACTGCTTTTGCTGCGTCCCACAGAAGTTGGGGCTTAGTGTTGTTGTTGTCATTTGTTTCCATATATTGCTGGATCTCCATTTTGATTTGGTCATTGATCCATTGATTATTTAGGAGCGTGTTGTTAAGCCTCCATGTGTTTGTGAGCCTCTTTGCTTTCTTTGTACAGTTTATTTCTAGTTTTATGCCTTTGTGGTCTGAAAAGTTGGTTGGTAGGATTTCAATCTTTTGGAATTTTCTGAGGCTCTTTTTGTGGCCTAGTATGTGGTCTATTCTGGAGAATGTTCCATGTGCACTTGAGAAGAATGTATATCCCGCTGCTTTTGGATGTAGAGTTCTATAGATGTCTATTAGGTCCATCTGCTCTACTGTGTTGTTCAGTGCTTCCGTGTCCTTACTTATTTTCTGCCCAGTGGATCTATCCTTTGGGGTGAGTGGTGTGTTGAAGTCTCCTAGAGTGAATGCATTGCAGTCTATATCCCCCTTTAGTTCTGTTAGTATTTGTTTCACATATGCTGGTGCTCCTGTGTTGGGTGCATATATATTTAGAATGGTTATATCCTCTTGTTTACTGAGCCCTTTATCATTATGTAGTGTCCTTCTTTATCTCTTGTTACTTTCTTTGTTTTGAAGTCTATTTTGTCTGATATTAGTACTGCAACCCCTGCTTTCTTCTCACTGTTGTTTGCTTGAAATATGTTTTTCCATCCCTTGACTTTTAGTCTGTACATGTCTTTGGGTTTGAGGTGAGTTTCTTGTAAGCAGCATATAGATGGGTCTTGCTTTTTTATCCATTCTGTTACTCTGTGTCTTTTGATTGGTGCATTCAACCCATTAACATTTAGGGTGACTATTGAAAGATATGTACTTATTGCCATTGCAGGCTTTAAATTCGTGGTTACCAAAGGTTCAAGGTTAGCCTCTTTAGTATCTTACTGCCTAACTTAGCTCGCTTATTGAGCTGTTATATACACTGTCTGGAGATTCTTTTCTTCTCTCCCTTCTTGTTCCTCCTCCTCGATTCTTCATATGTTGGGTGTTTTGTGCTGTGCTCTTTCTAGGAGTGCTCCCATGTAGAGCAGTCCCTGTAAGATGTTCTGTAGTGGTGGTTTGTGGAAAGCAAATTCCCTCAGCTTTTGTTTGTCTGGGAATTGTTTAATCCCACCGTCATATTTGAATGATAGTCGTGCTGGATACAGTATCCTTGGTTCAAGGCTCTTCTGTTTCATTGTGTTAAATATATCATGCCATTCTCTTCTGGCATGTAAAGTTTCTGTTGAGAAATCTGACGTTAGCCTGATGGGTTTCCCTTTATAGGTGACCTTTTTCTCTCTAGCTGCCTTTAACACTCTTTCCTTGTCCTTGATCTTTGCCATTTTAATTATTATGTGTCTTGGTGTTGTCCTTCTTGGATCCTTTCTGTTGGGGGTTCTGTGTATTTCCGTGGTCTGTTCGATTACTTCCTCCCCCAGTGTGGGGAAGTTTTCAGCAATTATTTCTTCTAAGATACTTTCCATCTCTTTTCCTCTCTCTTCTTCTTCTGGGACCCCTATAATACGGATATTGTTCCTTTTGGATTGGTCACACAGTTCTCTTAATATTGTTTCATTCCTGGAGATCCTTTTGTCTCTCTCTATGTCAGCTTCTATGCATTCCTGTTCTCTGATTTCAATTCCATCAATGGCCTCTTGCATTCTATCCATTCTGCTTATAAACCCTTCCAGAGTTTGTTTCATTTCTGCGATCTCCTTTCTGGCATCTGTGATCTCCTTGCGGACTTCATCCCATTTCTCTTGCGTATTTCTCTGCATCTCTGTCAGCATGTTTATGATTCTTATTTTGAATTCTTTTTCAGGAAGACTGGTTAGGTCTGTCTCCTTCTCTGGTGTTGTCTCTGTGATCTTTGTCTGCCTGTAGCTTTGCCTTTTCATGGTGATAGGAATAGTCTGCAGAACTGGGACGAGTGACGGCTGGAAGGACTTCCTTTCTTGTTGGTTTGTGGCCCTCCTCTCCTGGGAGAACAGCGACCTCTAGTGGCTTGTGCTGCACAGCTGCGTGCAGACAGGGTTTCTGCTTCCTGCCCGGCTGCTATGGAGTTAATCTCCGCTGTTGCCGTGGGCGTGGCCTGGCTCGGGCAGCTACTCCAAAATGGTGGAGTGGCGTTGGAGCAGGAGCTGCTGGGAGGCTATTTATCTCCGTAAGGGGCCTGCCTGCTCCCTGCAGCCCAGGCGTTAGGGTGCCCAGAGATCCCGGATTCCCTACCTCTGGATTAAGTGACCCACCCTGCCCCTTTAAGACTTCCAAAAAGCACCCGCGAAATCAAAACAACGACCACAAAAAAAAAAAACTACAAAAAAAAAAAAATAAGAAAAAAAAATTTTTTATTTAAAAAAAAAAAAAGAGTTTTTAATTAAAAAAAAAAAAAAGGGGGGTGGTCGTTCGTTTTTCTTTATTCTCCGGTTCCAGCCTCAGGCCTCTGTTCACCGGTCTTTCTGCCCTGTTTACCTAGTATTGGGGTCCCTATCCCTTTAAGACTTCCAAAAAGCGCTCGCCAAAACAAAACAGCAAAAAAGCAAAAAAAAAAAATGGTCGCGCGCTTTTCTTATGTCCTCTGTCGCCCAGCCTCCAGTGCCTGCTCACTGTTCTTGCTGCCCTGTTTCCCTAGTATTGGGGTCCCTATCCCTTTAAGACTTCCAAAAAGCGCTTGCCAAAACAAAACAGCAAAAAAGCAAAAAAAAAAAATGGTCGCGCGCTTTTCTTATGTCCTCTGTCGCCCAGCCTCCAGTGCCTGCTCACTGTTCTTGCTGCCCTGTTTCCCTAGTATTGGGGTCCCTATCCCTTTAAGACTTCCAAAAAGCGCTCGCCAAAACAAAACAGCAAAAAAGCAAAAAAAAAAAAGGTCGCGCGCTTTTCTTATGTCCTCTGTCGCCCAGCCTCCAGTGCCTGCTCACTGTTCTTGCTGCCCTGTTTCCCTAGTATTGGGGTCCCTATCCCTTTAAGACTTCCAAAAAGCGCTCGCCAAAACAAAACAGCAAAAAAGCAAAAAAAAAAAAAAATGGTCGCGCGCTTTTCTTATGTCCTCTGTCTCCCAGCCTCCAGTGCCTGCTCACTGTTCTTGCTGCCCTGTTTCCCTAGTATTGGGGTCCCTATCCCTTTAAGACTTCCAAAAAGCGCTCGCCAAAACAAAACAGCAAAAAAGCAACAAAAAAAAATGGTCACGCGCTTTTCTTATGTCCTCTGTCGCCCAGCCTCCAGTGCCTGCTCACTGTTCTTGCTGCCCTGTTTCCCTAGTATTGGGGTCCCTATCCCTTTAAGACTTCCAAAAAGCGCTCGCCAAAACAAAACAGCAAAAAAGCAACAAAAAAAAATGGTCACGCTCTTTTCTTATGTCCTCTGTCGCCCAGCCTCCAGTGCCTGCTCACTGTTCTTGCTGCCCTGTTTTCCTAGTATCGAGCGCCCTGCACTCTGGCCCGGATGGCTGGGGCTGGGTGTTTGGCAGTCCTGGGCTCCGTCTCCCTCCCGCTCTGCCTGCTCTTCTCCCGCCGGGAGCTGGGGGGACGGGCGCTCGGCTCCCGCGGGGCCGGGGCTTGTATCTTACCCCCTTCGCGAGGCGCTGGGTTCTCTCAGGTGTGGATGTGGTCTGGATATTGTCCTGTGTCCTCTGGTCTTTATTCTAGTAAGGGTTGTCTTTGTTATATTTTCATAGATATATATTGTTTTGGGAGGAGATTTCCGCTGCTCTACTCACGCCGCCATCTTCCGCCCCCCGACTGTAGGTTTGTTTTTTGTAATTTATTTCTAGTTCATATCATTGTGCTCTGAGAAGTCCCTTGATACAATTTCAGTCTTTCTGAATTTATTGAAGCTCTTTTTGTGACTTAGTATGTCATCTATACTTTAGAAAGTTCCATGTACACTTGAGAAAAAGGTACATTCTGTTACTTTTGGATAGAGTGTTGTGTAGATATCTGTTAAATCCATTTGATCTAATGTATTGTTAAGTGCCTCTGTTTCCTTATTTTTGTCTGGTTGATCTGTCTATTCATGTGAGTGGTGTGTTAAAGTCTCCTAAAATGAATGTATTGAAATCTGTTTCCCCCTTTAATTCTGCTAGTGTTTGTTTTAAATATTTAGGTTCTTCTTGTTGGGTGCATAGGTAGTTATAATAGTCATATCACCTTGTTGGATTGACCCCTTCATCATTTTGTAATGTCCTTCTTTGTCTTGAAATCCATTTTGTGTGATGTAAGTACTGCTACTCCTACTTTTTCCTCCCTATTATTTGCACAAAATAACATTTTCCATCCCTTCACTTTTTGTGTCTCTATGACTTTGGGTCTGAAATGAGTTTCTTGTAGGCAGCATATAAATTGGTCTTGTTTCTTTATCCATTCTGCCACTCTATGTCTTTTTATTGGTGCACTCAGTCCATTTGTATTTAAGGTAATTACTGATAGAATGTACTTTTTGCCATTTTACTAATAGTTTTCTATTTGTTTATAGCTTCTCTATGTTCCTTTATTTCTCTCGTATAAAATTATCTTGTTATTTGATGATTTTCTTTAGTGTGGTGACTGGATTTATTTTTTAACTTTTTTGTGTATCTTACAGACTTTAAAAGTTTGTGGTTATTGTAAGGTTCAAGGAGAGTTTCATGACTGTATAACTGTTTATTAAGTTGTTGATGGCTCTATTCCAAGTGCAATCTAAAAGTATTTCGTTTTCTTTTTTCTCTTCCACATTTTATGTATTATATGCCATAATCTGCATTTTTTTTGGTATCCCTTGACTAATATTGTGTAGTTGGTTTTACTACTTTTTTTATGTTTAATTTTTTACTTGCTTGATAAGTAGGTGATCTACTACCTTTACTGTGGGTTTATATTCACTGGTGAAAACTGTTTAGATTTAAGAATATTTCCATCAACAGAATTCCCTTTAACATAACTTGTAATGCTCATTTAGTGGTTATAAATTGCTTGAGCCATCATTTATCTGGGAAATGTTTAACCTTTCCTTCAAATTTGAATGATGATCTTGTTGGGTAGAGTATTCGTGGTTGAAGGTCCTTCTGTTTCAATATAGTAAATATTTTATGTCACTCCCTCTGGCCTGTAAACTTTGTGCTAAGAAGTCTGCTGATAGCCTGATGGGGTTTCTGTTATATGTGCAATGTTTTGTCTTTCCCCAGCTGCTTTCAGTACTTTTTCCTTATCCTAAATCTTTGTCATTTTAATTTTTATATGTCTTGGTGTTGTCTTCTTTGGGTGCCTTCCATTAGGGGCTCTCTTTGCTTCCAGAACATGTGTGTCTATTTCCTTGCCCAAATTACTTCCTCAGAGAGACTTTCTATCCTTTTGCCTTTGTTTTTAAAAAATTTTTAATTTTGGTGTCATTAATGTACAATTACTTGAACAACATTACTCCCTCTATTATTAAGTTCCCACCACCTACCACATTACAGTCACTATCCATCAGCATAGTAAGATGCTATAGACTATAGAGTCTTCTCTGTGTTATACTTCTCTGTGTTATACTTCCTTTCCCATATCCCCTCCCCACTTCATTATGTGTGCTAATTGTAATGCCCCTTTTTGCCCTTATCCCTCCCTTCCCACCCATCCTCTGCACTCCTTATCCCTTTGTTAACTGTTAGTCCATTCTTGAGTTCTGTGAGTCTGCTGCTCTTATGTTCCTTCAGTTTTTTTTGTTCTTATACTCCACAGATGAGTGAAATAATTTGAGGCTTGTCTTTCTCCGCCTGACTTATTTCACTGAGCATAATACCCTCTAGCTCCATCCATGTTCTTGCAAAATATTCCATTGTGTGTATGTACCACATCTTCTGTATCCATTCATCTACTGATGGACACTTAGGTTCCTTCCAGTTCTTGGCTATTGTAAGTAGTATTTGATAAACATAGGGGTGCATACGTCTTTTTCAAACTGGGCTCTTTGCCTTTTTAGGATAAATTCCTAACAGTGGAATTCCTGGGTCAAATGTTGTTTCTATTTTTAGTTGTTTGAGGAACCTCCATACTGCTTTCCACAATGGTTGAACTAATTTACATTCCTACCAGCAGTGTAGGAGTGTTCCCCTTTCTCCACATCCTCACCAACATTTGTTGTTGTTTGTCTTTTGGATAATGGCCATCCTAACTGATGTGATGTGATATCTCATTGTGGTTTTAATTTGCATTTCACTAATGATTAGCGATGTGGAACATCTTTTCATGTTTCTGTTGGCCATCTGAATTTCTTCCTTGGAGAAGTGTCCGTTCAGCTCCTCTGCCCATTTTTAATTGGCTTATTTGCTTTTTGTTTGTTGAGGTGTGTGAGCTCTTTATATATTTTGAATGTCAATCCCTTATCGGATATGTTATTTTTGAATATATTCTCCCATACTGTAGGATGTCTTTTTGTTCTACTGATGGTGTCCTTTGCTGTACAGGAGCTTTTTAGTTTGATATAGTCCTACTGTTCATTTTTGCTTTTGTTTCCCTTGCCCGGGGAGATATGTTCATGAAGAAGTTGCTCATGTTTATGTCCAAGACAGTTTTGCCTATTTTTTTCTAAGAGTTTTATAATTTCATGACTTAAATTCAAGTCTTTGATCCATTTTGAGTTTACTTTTGTGTATGGAGTTAGACAATAATCCAGTTTCATTCTCTTGCATGTAGGTGTCCAGTTTTGCCAACACCAGTTGTTGAAGAAGCTGTTATTTCACCATTGTATATCCACGTCTCCTTTATTGTATATTAATTGAACATAAATGCTTGATTTTTTTATCTGGCTTTCTATTCTGTTCCATTGGTCTGTGGGTCTGTTCTTGTGCCAGTAGCAAATTATCTTGGATACTGTGGCTTTGTAGTAGAGCTTGAAGTCATGCAGCCTAATTCCCCCCTCTTAATTCTTCCTTCTCAGGATTGCTTTGGCTATTCATTGTCTTTTGTGGTTCCATATGAATTTTTGAACTATTTGTTCCAGTTCATTGAACAATGCTGTTGATATTTTGATAGGGATTACATTGAATCTGTAGATTGCTTTAGGCAGGACGGCCATTTTGACGATATTAATTCTTCCTATCCATGAGCACAGGATGTGTTTCCATTTATTGGTTTCTTCTTTCATTTCTCTCATGAGGGTCTTGGAATTGTTTTCCTGATATCTCTTTCTGCTAGTTCATCATTAGTGTATAGAAATGCAACAGATTTATATGTATTAATTTTGTATCCTGCAGCTTTTCTGAATTTGGGTAGTAAAATTGAATTTGGAATGGATTCTTTAGGATTTTTTATGTACAATATCATGTCATCTGCAAACAGTGACAGTTTGACTTCTTCCTTACCAATCTGGATGCCTTTTATTTCTTTGTATTGTCTGATTCCCATGACTAGGACGTCTAGAACTATGTTGAATGGAAGTGGGGAGAGTGAACATCCTTGTCTTGTTCCCGATCTTAGAGGAAAAGCTTTCAACTTCTCACTGTTAAGTATAATGTTGGCTGTGGGTTTGTCATATATGGCCTTTATTATGTTGAGGTACTTGCCCTCTATACCCATTTTGTTGAGAGTTGTTATCCGGAATGGATGTTGAAATTTGTCGAATGCTTTTTCAGCATCTATGGAATTGATCATTTTGGTTTTGTCCTTCTTTTTGTTGATGGTAGTGGATGACATTGATGGATTTTTGGATGTTTTACCATCCTTGCATCTGTGGGATGAATCCCACTTGATTATTATGGATGATATTTTTCATGTATTTTTGAATTTGGTTTGCTAATATTTTGTTGAGTATTTTTGCATCTATGTTCATCAGTGTTATTGGTCTGTAGTTTTCTTTTTTTTGTGGTGTCTTTGCCTGGTTTTGGTATTAGAGCGACGTTGGCCTCATGGAATGAGTTTTTGTGTGTTCCCTCCTCTTCTACTTTTTGGAAAATGTTAGGGAGGATGGGTATTAGGACTTCAGTAAATGTTTGATAAAATCCAGCAGTGACACCATCTGGTCCAGAGGTTTTGTTCTTAGGTAGTTTTTTGATTACCAATTCAATTTCTTTGCTGGTAATTGGTCTAATTAGGTTTTTTGTTTCTTTCTGGGTCAGCCTTGGAAGGTTGTATTTTTTAGAAAATTTTCCATTTCTTCTAGGTTATCTGATTTGTTCCCATATAATTTTTCATCCTATCCTCTCATAATTCTTTGCATTTCTGTGGTGTTCGTAGTGATTTTTCCTTTCTCATTTCTGATTCTGTTTATTTGTGTAGACTCTCTTTTTTTCTTGATAAGTCTGGTTCCGTGTTTATATATTTTGTTTATTTTCCTGAAGAACCATGTCCTGCTTTCATCAATTCTTTCTATTGTTGGATTCTACTCAATTTTATTTATTTCTGCTTTAATCTTTATTATGTCCCTCCTTTTACTGACTTTTGCCCTCATTTATTTGTTAATTTCTAGTTTCATTAATTGTGAGTTTAGACTGTTCATTTGGGATTATTCTGCTTTCCTGAGGTTGGGCTATGTTGCATTATATTTCCCTCTTAGCATGGCCTTCGGTGCGTCCCACTGATTTTGCAATGTGGCATTACTGTTGTTGTTTGTCTCCATATATTTCTTGATCTCTGTTTTTATATGGTCATTGATCCATTGATTATTTAGGACCATGTTATTAAGCCTTCATATGTTTATGGGCTTTTCCATTTTCTTTGTGTAATTTATTTCTAGTTTCATACCTTTTTGATCTGAGAAGCTGGTTGATACAATTTCAATCTTTTTAATTTACTGAGGTTTTTTTGTGGCCTAGTATATGATTTATTCTTGGAAATGTTCCATGTGCACTTGAGAAGAATGTGTATCCTGTTCCTTTTTGATGTGGTGTTCTGTAGATGTTTGTTAAGTCCATCTGTTCGAATACATTATTCAGTGCCTCTGTCTCTTTAGTTATTTTCTGTCTTGTTGATGTGTCCTTTGGAGTGAGTGGTGTGCTGAAGTCTTCTAAAATGAATGAATTGCATTCTATTTCCTCCTTTAATTCTGCTAGTATTTGTTTCACTTATTTAGGTGATCCTGTGTTGGGTGAAGAGATGTTTATAATAGTTATTGCCTCTTTTTGGACTGACCCCTTTATCATTATGTAATGTCCTTCTTTGTCTCTTATGACTGTCTTTGTTTTGAAGTCTATTTTGTCTGATACAAGTACTGCAACTCCTGCGTTTTTCTCCCTATTCATTGTTTGAAATATCATTTTCTTTCCCTTTACTTTCAGTCTGTGTATGTATTTGGGTTTGACGTGAGTCTCTTGGAGGCAGCATATAGATGGGTCTTGTTTTTTTATCCATTCAGTGACTCTATGTCTTTTGATTGGTGCATTCGAACCGTTTACATTTTGGGTGATTATTGATAGGTATGTACTTTTTGCCATATCATGCTTTAGATTCTTGGTTATCCAAGGTTCAAGGGTAATTCCCTAAGTATCTAACAGTCTAACTTAACTCACTTCATATGGTATTACAAACACAACTTAAAGGTTCTTTTTTCTTCCCTCCTTTTTCTTCTGCCTCCATTCCTTGTATGTTATGAATCATATTCTGTATTCTTTGTCCATCCCTTGGTTGATATCTATTTAGCTAAGTTAGGAATACTTTCATCCATAGGGTTCCCTCCAAAATGCAGTGTAGAGGTGTTTTGTGGGAGCTAAATTCTCTCAGCTTTTGCTTATCTGAAAATTGTTTAAACCTTTTTTCACATTTAAATGATGGCCTTGCTGTGTAGAGTATTCTTGGTTCAAGGCCCTTCTGCTTCATTGCATTAAATGTATCATGCCACTCCCTTCTGGCCTGTAAGGTTTCTATTGAGAAATCTGATGACAACCTGTTGGGTTTTCCTTTTTATGTGATCTTTTTTCTCTCCCTGGCTGCTTTTAAAAGTTTGTCTTTATCCTTGATTTTCTCCATGTTAATTATTATATGTCTTGATGTTGTCTTCCTTGGGTTCCTTGTGTTGGGAGATCTGTGTACCTCCATGGCTTGAAAGACTATCTCCTTCCCCAGATTTGGGAAGTTTTCCACCATTACCTCAGTGACACTTTCTATCCCTTTTTCTCTCTCTTCTTCTTTTGGTACCCCTTTTATGCGAATATTTTTTCCATTTGGATTGGTCACACAGTTCTCTCAATAGTCTTTCATTCTTAGGGATTCTTTTTACTCTCTGTGCCTCAGCTTCCTTGTATTCCTCTTCTCTCAATTCCTTTCCATTTACCATCTTTTCTACTACATCTAATGTGCTTTTAAATCCCTCAATTGTATGTTTCATTTCAGATTTGGAATTTCTTTATGATTGAATCTCTGTCTTGAATTTGTCCCTGAGTCCTTGAATATTTTTCTGTGCCTCCATAAGCATGTTTATGATTTTTATTTTGAATTCTCTTACAGGAATATTGGTGAGTTCAGTTTCATTTTTCCTTTTCCTGGGGGTTTTGAGATTTTGGTCAGAACCATGTTCTTTTGACGTTTCATATTTCTGTATGGTGCCCTCTAGTTCCCAGAAGCTCCAGTCTCTGGAGCTGCTCAGCCCCTAGAGTGAAATTGGGGGTCGTAAGGGAGCAGAGCTGGTGCCTGTGGGGAGGAAAGGTCTGTTTCCTATTCCCATCTGCAGTGCCCATCTCCAGTGTCAGATCCAGTGGGCTGAGCTCATAGATGTCAGCCTCTGTGCTTGGCATCTCTAGCTGTTGTAAGCAGGTCCTCCGTCTGGCTGGTCTGATGCCACCGGAGTGACTTCCCATTTGCGAACCAGTGCCTGCAGCCCAGGAGGGAGGCCCAGCAGGCTGTGTGTCACAGTAGGGTGCCTCGGAGCTGAGTAGCTAGCCAGGGGGATGAAGTACCTGAAGCTCCTCAAAGTTCCCAACGTGCTGGGCAGAGGACACCCAGACAACCTTGTCCACCTCTCCCTTCTCCTGCGCAGCATGTGCATGTAAACTCTGCCCTTCAGCAGCCCTCTCACTGCTAGGAGGCCTCTCAGACCGCCTGCCTTTGCTTTGTCCCAGAACGGCCACGTGTGGATCCCCATCCTCCACAAGCAGCCAGAATCTCAGTCTCTCCAGCACTTGGCCTCTCCCAGCTCCCCAACCCCACCAACCTCCAGAGCACCACACAATGTAGGTTTGTGGTCCAAAACAGACATCCTGAGCTGGGCATTCAGCAGTCCCAAGCTTCCAGTCCCTTCCCGCTCCATTTCTCTTCCTCCTCCCAGTGAACTGGGGTGGGGGAAGGGCTTGGGTCCCGCCAGATCAAATGCTTTTGTACGTTACCCTGTTCCTGTTCTGTGAGGTCTGCTCTGTTCGTGAGGTCTGTATGCAGTCTCGTTCAGCCTTCTTTCCTGTTGCTGTTTTAGGGTTAGTTGTATTAACTATATTTTCCTACTGTTTTTGGTTTTGGGAGGAGTTCTCTGTCTCCACCTCTCACGCTGCCAGTCTTGAAAGATCCCCTTTGTTCCTGTGGTAACGCTTTTATGCAGATACTGTTTTGCTTGTAGTTGGTACACAGTTCATTTGTAGAGATTCTTTTTTCTCCATGATCCTCAGCTTTGTTGTGTTCCTGTTAATTTTCATCTCATTGATTGGCTCCACTACTTGAAGCAATTTAGTATTCATTCCCTTCATTGTATATTTCATTTCAGTTGCTGTATTCCTCAGGCCTGAATGTCTCTTTTTCAACTCTTCTGTTTGTTGAAATCATCAATACTGAGATCTTCAGTACTTTTGCTCAGATCTATAAGCGTATTTATGACTGTTACTTTGAAATGTTTATCAGGAAGATTGGTGATCTCCATGTGACCTAACCATCTTCCTGGTGTCTTATCCTGTAGTTTTGTTTGGAACATATTTCACTGCCTCCTCATTTTTTCAGGGTTTCTGTGTTTTCTTTCTTTGTATTTGAAGGATCTGTTATGCTTCCTAGTCTGTAGAGTAATGGCTTTATAAAGAAGGCATCCCATGGTGCTCAGAAGCTCATGACTCTTTCCCCTCTAGTGCCTGGTTCTCCTTTGCAGTGGAGCCCCAGTTGCTGTTGGTGGGCTGTGGGCAGGGCCACCTTGCTGTCTGTTTGTTGGCAGTGGTCTGTGTCACTCTACTGAGGCTGGCAGTTTTCCTCAGCCAGCCCTTTGTGATCAGAGTAGTTGCTTCTGCTGTGATTGTTGTGGCAGCGCTGCCCCTCTGCCTCCCCTGCAGTGACAGTCGGTGGTGCTCAGCTAATGGTGTGGGCAGGGTGATTATGAGGCTCTGGCAGAGGCTGGGCATTTATGTTGTAATTGAAAGCCATGTTAGACAAACCAGCTTATTGTAATATTAATTCTAGAGGAGACTGATTATTTTCTCCTTCATTTTTCTCCATAGATCTTATTGCCATCCTACATACAATAATATTCACATCATTATATATTATATATATAATATATAATAATATTTATTTCATTCATTCATTGCGTACCATATTACGATGTAGGCTCTTTGATCGTAGTGGCTTTCATCTGTTTTGATAACTTCTATGTCCTCAACATCTAGAAAAGTGCCTGGCACAGAGCAGGAGCACAGATAAGTGTTGAATAAATTAATGAAGTTTAGCGAATTAGTGAGTTCTATAATGATTGCTTTATTATCGTTTAGTTTATTAAAAATATGCCTTTATATTTCCTACACATTTTTGCTTAACATTTTTCAGTATTCATAGTTGACTCTCCCCAGTGATACTGGGCTATTTGTACAATGTTTCTCAAACCCATCCTCTTTTCCATCCCTCTTTGCTTGTTTAGTCTCCAGAATCTTTTACCTAGAGTGGTGAGATCTCCTATTGTTTTCTGTGTCTCTGTAAATTTCTTCTTCTCAGCAACCAGAATTATCTATCTAAAATAATAGAACAGAGTAGACCATTTCTTTGCTTAAAAATCTCTTACGGTTCCTATCTTAGAAGAAATTTTGTGCTCTTCCAGATGTCTACAAGCCATGTATTCAGCTACATAATGGAGTTCTGTTACCATCTTATAATAAAAGTGAGTCTATTCGTTTTTCTTTTTATTACTAGTGCTTGGCTTATAATAGTTCAGTAAATACTTTTTTGAGTAAGTAGTTGCATATAAATGTGTAGGGAGAATGAGTAGTACAATAAGAGATTGTGTTGCAAATGCTTGCTGTTACATAAAAGGTAACATAAAAATCTAACAACAGCACTGAAGAACAATTTTTCCCTTATGAAGCGGATGTTGTCTTTCTTACTGCCTGGGTGTTACCTTCTCTTTTCTTTCTCAGTTCTTTGTGGCATACTCTCTTATGGCATTTATTCATCATTTTGGAAGTAATTCGTTTCTCATGGCTTTCTATACTTCCTTTCTCCAGCCTCATTTCTGTGTGTCATGTCTCTCTTCTCCTTAGCTACTTATTTCTTTTTTTTTAAATTTTATTTTGGTATCATTAATCTACAATTACATGAAGGACATTATGTTTACTAGGCTCCCCCCTTCACCAAGTCACCCCCACATACCTGTTCACAGTCACTGTCCATCAACATAGTAAGATGCTGTAAAATCACTACTTGCCTTCTCTGTGTTGCACAGCCCTCCATGTCCCCCCCCACACACTATACATGTTAATCATAATGCACCCTTTCTTTTTTCCCTCCCTTATCCCTCCCTTCCCACCCGTCCTCCCCAGTCCCTTTCCCTTTGGTAACTGTTAGTCCATTCTTGGGTTCTGTGCTTCTGCTGCTGTTTTGTTCCATCAGTTTTCTTTTGTTCTTATACTCCACATATGAGTGAAATCATTTGGTACTTGTCTTTGTCCGCCTGGCTTATTTCACTGAGCATAATACCCTCTAGCTCCATCCATGTTGTTGCAAATGGTAGGATCTGTTTTTTTCTTATAACTGTGTAATATTCCATTGTGTATATGTACCACATCTGCTTTATCCATTCATCTACTGATGGACATTTAGGTTGCTTCCATATCTTGGCTATTGTAAATAGTGCAGCAATAAACATAGGGGTGCATCTGTCTTTTTCAAACTGGAGTGCTGCATTCTTAGGGTAAATTCCTAGAAGTGGAATTCCTGGGTCAAATGGTATTTCTATTTTGAGCATATTGAGGAACCTCCATACTGCTTTCCACAATGGTTGAACTAATTTACATTCCCACCAGCAGTGTAGGAGGGTCCCCTTTCTCCACAACCTCGCCAACATTTGTTGTTGTTTGTCTTTTGGATGGTAGCCATCCTTACTGGTGTGAGATGACATCTCATTGTGGTTTTAATTTGCATTTCTCTGATGACAAGTGATGTGGAGCATCTTTTCATGTGTCTGTTGGCCATCTGAATTTCTTCTTTAGAGAACTGTCTATTCAGCTCCTCTGCCCATTTTTTAATTGGATTACTTGCTTTTTGTTTGTTGAGGTGTGTGAGATCTTTATATATTTTGGATGTCAACCCTTTATCGGATCTGTCATTTATGAATATGTTCTCCCATACTGTAGGATACCTTTTTGTTCTATTGATGGTGTCCTTTGCTGTACAGAAGCTTTTCAGCTTGATATAGTCGCATTTGTTCATTTTTGCTTTTGTTTCCCTTGCCCGGAGAGATATGTTCAAGAAGCGGTCACTCATGTTTATGTCCAAGAGATTTTTGCCAATGTTTCTTTCTAAGAGTTTTATGTTTTCATGACTTACATTCAAGTATTTGATCCATTTTGAATTTACTTTTGTGTATGGGGTTAGACAGTGATCCAGTTTCCTACTCTTACATATAGCTGTCCAGTTTTGCCAGCACCATCTGTTGAAGAGACTGACATTTCCCCATTGTATGTCCATGGCCCCTTTATCGAATATTAGTTGACCATATATGTTTGGGTTAAAGTTTGGAGTCTCTATTCTGTTCCATTGGTCTGTGTCTCTGTTCTTGTGCCAGTACCAAATTGTCTTGATTAGTGTGGCTTTGTAGTAGAGCTTGAAGTTGGGGAGTGAAATCCCCCCTACTTTATTCTTCTTTCTCAGGATTGCTTTAGCTATTTGGGGTCTTTGGTGTTTCCATATGTATTTTTGAACTATTTGTTCTAGTTCATTGAAGAATGCCATTGGTAGTTTGATAGGGATTGCATCAAATCTGTATATTGCTTTGGGCAGGATGGCCATTTTGATGATAGTAATTCTTCCTAGCCGGGAGCATGGGATGTTTCCATTTGTTAGTGACCCCCTTAATTTCTCTTAAGAGGGTCTTGTAGTTTTCAGGGTATAGGTCTTTCACTTCCTTGGTTAGGTTTATTCCTTGGTATTTTATTCTTTTTGATGCTATTGTGAATGGAATTGTCTTCCTGATTTCTCTTTCTATTAGTTTATTGTTAGTGTATACAATAACAATATCCTATAGGAAAGCCACAGATTTCTGTGTGTTAATTTTGTATCCTGCAACTTTGCTGAATTCCGATATTAGCTATAGTAGTTTTGGGGTGGAGTCTTTAGGGTTTTTTATGTACAATATCATATCATCTGTAAATAGTGACAGTTTAACTTCTTTTTTACCAATCTGGATTCCTTGTATTTCTTTGTTTTGTCTGATTGCCATGGCTAGGACCTCCAGTACTATGTTAATAACAGTGGGGAGAGTGGACATCCCTGTCTAGTTCCCGATCTCAGAGGAAATGCTTTCAGCTTCTCGCTGTTCAATATAATGTTGGCTGTGGGTTTATCATAGATGGCCTTTATTATGTTGAGGTACTTGCCCTCTATTCCCATTTTGCTGAGAGTTTTTATCATGAATGGATGTTGAACTTTGTCAAATGCTTTTTCAGCATCTATGGAGATGATCATGTGGTTTTTGTCTTTCTTTTTGTTGATGTGGTGGATGATGTTGATGGACTTTCGAATGTTGTACCATCCTTGCATCCCTGGGATGAATCCCACTTGGTCATGGTGTATGATCCTTTTGATGTATTTTTGAATTCGGTTTGCTAATATTTTGTTGAGTATTTTTGCATCTACGTTCATCAGGGATATTGGTCTTTAGTTTTCTTTTTTGGTGCGGTCTTTGCCTGATTTTGGTATTAGGGTGATGTTAGCTTCATAAAATGAGTTTGGGAGTATCCCCTCCTCCTCTATTTTTTGGAAAACTTTAAGGAGAATGGGTATTATGTCTTCCCTGTGTGTCTGATAAAATTCCAAGGTAAATCCATCTGGCCCGGGGGTTTTGTTCTTGGGTAGTTTTTGATTACCGCTTCAATTTCGTTGCTGGTAATTGGAATGTTTAGATTTTCTGTTTCTTTCTGGGTCAATCTTGGAAGGTTGTATTTTTCTAGGAAGTTGTCCATTTCTCCTAGGTTTCCCAGCTTGTTAGAATATAGGTTTTCATAGTACTCTCTAATAATTCTTTGTATTTCTGTGGGGTCCGTCATGATTTTTCCTTTCTTGTTTCTGATTCTGTTGATTTGTGTTGACTCTCTTTTCCTTTTAATAAGTCTGGCTAGAGGCTTATCTATTTTGTTTATTTTCTTGAAGTACCAGCTCTTGGTTTCATTGATTTTTGCTATTGTTTTTTTCTTCTCAATTTTATTTATTTCTTCTCTGATCTTTATTATGTCCCTCCTTCTGTTGACCTTACGCCTCATTTGTTCTTCTTTTTCCAATTTTGATAATTATGACATTAGAGCATTCATTTGGGATTGTTCTTCCTTCTTTAAATATGCCTGGATTGCTATATACTTTCCTCTTAAGATGCTTTTGCTGTATCCACAGTAGTTGGGGCTTTGTGTTGTTGTTGTCATTTGTTTCCATATATTGCTGGATCTTTATTTTAATTTTGTCATTGATCCATTGATTATTTAGGAGCATGTTTTTAAGCCTCAATATGTTTGTGAGCCTTTTTGCTTTCTTTGTACAATTTATTTCTGGTTTTATGCCTTTGTGGACTGAAAAGTTGGTTGGTAGGATTTCAATCTTTTGGAATTTACTGATGCTCTTTTTGTGGCCTAGTATGTGGTCTATTCTGGAGAATGTTCCATGTGCACTTGAGAAGAATGTGTATCCAGTTGCTTTTGGATGTAGAGTTCTGTAGATGTCTATTAGGTCCATCTGTTCTAGTGTGTTGTTCAGTTCCTCTGTGTCCTTACTTATTTTCTGTCTGGTGGATCTATCCTTTGGGGTGAGTGGTGTGTTGAAGTCTCCCAAAATGAATGCATTGCATTCTATTTCCTCCTTTAATTGTGTTATTATTTGTTTCACTTATGTTGGTGCTCCTGTATTGGGTGCATATATATTTATAATGGTTATATCCTCTTGTTGGACTGAGCCCTTTATCATTATGTAATGTCCTTCTTTATCTTTTGTTACTTTATTTATTTTGAAGTCTATTTTGTCTGATACTAGTTTTGCGACACCTGCTTTTTTGTCTCTGTTGTTTGCATGAAATATCATTTTCCATCCCTTGACTTTAAGTCTGTGCATGTCTTTGGGTCTGAGTTGAGTCTCTTGTAAGCAGCATATGGATGGGTATTGCTTTTTTGTCTGTTCTATTACTCTGTGTCTTTTGATTGATGCATTCAATCCATTTTAATTTAGGGAGATTATTGTAAGGTATATACTTCTTGCCTTTGCAGGCTTTAAGTTTGTGGTCACGAAAGGTTCAAGGTTAGCTTCTTTACTATCTTACTGTCTAACTTAACTCGCTTATTGAGCTATTATAAACAGAGATTGATGTTTATTTCTCTCCCTTCCTATTCCTCCTCCTCCTTTCTTTATATGCTAGGTGTTTTACTTTGTGCTGTTTTGTGTTTGTTGCGACTGCTTTTGTGGGTAGTTGATTTTGTTTTTTGTCTTTAGTTAGTATTTGTTTGGTCTGCTTTCTTTGCTGTGGTTTTCTTTTCTCTGCTGACATCTATTTAGTCTTAGGAGTGCTCCCATCTAGAGCAGTCCCTCTAAAATAACCTGTAGAGCTGGTTTGGGGAGGCAAATTCTCTCAACTTTTGCTTGTCTGGGAATTGTTTAATCTCTCCTTCATATGTAAATGATAATCGTGCTGGATACAGTATTCTTGGTTTGAGGCCCTTCTGTTTCATTGTATTAAGTATATCATGCCATTCTCTTCTGGCCTGTAAGGTTTCTGTTGAGAAGTCTGATGATATCCTGGTGGATTTTCCTTTGTAGGTGAACTTTTTTTCTCTCTGGCTGCCTTGAATACTTTGTCCTTGTCTTTGATCTTTGGCATTTTAATTTTATGTGTCTTGGTGTTGCCTTTCTTGGATCCCTTGTCATGGGAGTTCTGTGTACCTCTGTGGTCTGAGAGGCCATTTCCTCCCCTAGTTTGGGTACGTTTTCAGCAATTATTTCTTCAAAGACACTTTCTATCCCTTTTTCTCTCTCTTCTTCTTCTGGTACCCCTATAATGCAGATACTTTTCCATTTCAATTGGTCACACTCTTCTCTTCAAATTCTTTAATTCCTGGAGATCCTTTTATCTCTCTCCGCATCAGCTTCTCTGCATTCCTGTTCTCTGTTTTCTAGTCCATTAATGGTCTCTTGCATCTCATCCATTCTGCTTTGAAGTCCTTCCAGAGCTTGTTTTATTTCTGTATTCTCCCTCCTTAGTACTTGCATATTTCTCTGCAAGTCCATCAGCATGGTTATGACTTTTGTTTTGAATTCTTTTTCAGGAAGATTGGTTAAATTTGTCTCCCCAGGTTCCTTCTCAGGGGAAGATGTAGAAGATGTCGAAGCTGTCTGGGTTAGTCTTGTCTGGATCAAATTTTTTTGCCTTTTCATGTTGATAGGTGCAGTGGTATGGTATTGACTTGTCTGTCAGCTGGGAGAGTCAAGACTCTTTCTACTTGCTCCTGGCCTTTCTTTACTGGGAGAACTGCGTCCCCTAGTGGCTTGTGTTGGACAATTGTTTGTAGATTGGTTCTCTGTATCTTGCCCGGCCGGTATGGAGGAAGCTCCCTTGCTGTGGGCGTGTCCAGCCTCAGGCTGCTTCTCTGCTATGGCGGGGCCTCGGAGGGGTAATGGACCGGGGGCTGTTTGGCTGTTTACCTCCGTGAGGGGTCTCAGAGCTGTTGCCCAGGGAGTTAGTGCGCCTGGAGTTCCCTGGCATTTCCAGCTGCTAGACTGTGACCTGGGATGCTTCTGTCCAGCCGTGGGGTCCCTGTCCCTTTAAGACTTTCAAAAAGCACTCGCTTTTCTTTGTCACGGGGCGCCGGCTGCGGGACCTGCTCACAGGTTTTGTTGTCCTGCTTCCCTAGTTTCCAGCACCCCACACATGCACTGTGTGTCTGCGCTTTGGTGTGGATGGCTAGGGCTGGGTGTTTAGCAGTCCTGGGCTCCCTCTCCCTCCCCGCTCTGACTCCTCTACTCCCACTGGGAGCTGGAGTGAGGGGCCTCGTATCCCGCCAGGCTGCAGCTTGTATCTTACCCCTTTTACCAGGCACTGGGTTCTCGTAGGTGTGGATGTAGTCTGGCTATTGTCCTGTGTCTTCTGGTCTCTCTTTTAGGGATAGTTGTATTTGTTGTGTTTTCAAAAATATATATGTTTTTGGGAGGAGATTCCCACTGTCCTACTCACACCGCCATCTTGGCTCTGCCCCTCACTACTTTTTTCTTTATAGGTTTGTGTATATGTGTGTATGTCATACCCATCTGTTTGTCTTTTCTCTGATCTGGCATAAATTCTGGGTTTGAAGTTTTGCATGCAGTTCTGAAACACTTAGGATTAAATTATTCCTTTAGAATATACACACAGTACTAATCCACCGGTTTCCAACTCAACATGATTTTTTTCTTGTGAAAGTTTTTATGTCTTTTAATTTCCTTTTTACCCCTTAATTGTATATACTCAGATTGAAAATCTTCAAGAGCAACTTAGAGATAAGGAAAAGCAGATGAGCAGTTTGAAAGAACGAGTCAAATCCCTGCAGGCCGATACCACCAACACTGACACTGCCTTGACAACTTTGGAGGAAGCCCTCGCAGAGAAAGTGAGTGGCGGGGCCAGGCTCGCCATGTACACCTGCTCTCTTCTGAATCTGTAGTTTCCTCTAGTCATGAGACTTGGGTCTAGAACACAGAAATCCCTTTTGGTAAAAAGGAAAAGAGCTGTCTGTACTGTTGCTGACATTCATAGTATAAGGGGAAAGAAAATCCATTTCATTTTTACCTGTTTAAGCATCTGGTACTAGGTAAGATGGATTGCACACTAGAGGGCAATGGCTGAAATTTCAAAAGAATAAAGCCATGTGTTCCCCATTTATCATCTTCTGATGGTAAAAGAGAAGTTCTTTTTATTTATATGGTCCAGTAGAATTTTGGGGATGTAGGAATATCAGACATTGACCATCACAAGGCAGTGTATAATTAGTTCTCCTTTACTATACCACATTGGTACCTAATGTGTCCATGGATTTTAGTTATTTATACAGTGTACTTGCTGCTTTTCTGATCTTGGCCTTGCTACTTCATTTTGTCTTTATGGACAAATATGGTTGACTAAATAAAGAAGTGGCCCAACATGTCAAGTGTTAATGTCTTGGAAGGAGGTTTAAGGAGTCTTGGTAGGGTGTTTTAATTGGATTTTTTTTTTAATGGAATAGGTTCACTGTTCCTTAAGCCTCTTGGATGCAGGATTCTTCAGACTAACTGGCAGAGATCAAGGCTTGATCCTGAATATATTCAGAAATAGTACCCAGGAATGTACCTAAATTGCTTCAAGTTTTAAACTTCCTGAGTATCTGTTGAGAGATAAAAATTTTAATGGTTTCTCTTTTCTTTACTCTTTATGCATTAAGCTCAGCATATTATCATCTCCCCAATGTTCCCTTTTTAGGTGTGTGAATTGTGAGTTATTTCTATTGACTTGTAGGAAATGTGAATTACAAATAAAGAAGAAATATTTGTTACTTACTGTCCTTAAGGTTCCTTGGAAATTGAATAAATGGGATTATTCCAAAATCATGCTTTCTGGCTACCTAACAGTAGTAGAGATGATAGGAAAGAGACCTAGGGGGAACAGAAGAACAAAGTCAGATCTTTATTGTAGGAAAATATGTAGGAAAGGTGAATTCTTTAAAAAGTAAATTAACATCTAATAACCATCTTTTGAATAGAGGATAGAACTGTGAAATTTACACCTAAAGGCTGAACTGTAGTCATAGAATATGCGTATAAAAGGGATTGCCTCATGTACCGATGTGCTCTTTTATCAGGAGCGGACTATTGAACGATTAAAGGAGCAGCGGGACAGAGATGAGCGAGAGAAGCAAGAAGAAATCGATAACTACAAAAAAGATCTTAAAGACTTGAAAGAAAAAGTCAGCCTGTTGCAAGGCGACCTCTCTGAGAAAGAGGTTAAGATCACCCAAATAGAATTACTTGGTTTGCTTTGTCTGTGCATTGTGTGTATAATGTTGGTGTTAATGTAATGCATATGCAAAAATACTTGATGGAAGATGTCCTTGATACTCTTTCAGCAGGCCTTTTGGGAGATATTATGGGATGTTTCCGAATATTTGCAGAGACATAGTAGATTGGATCATTAATATCCTGTCTTACCTCTTCCAGTGTGTTATGAGTTGGTTTTTTACTTATTAATGATATTTCTATAGTCCTAGAATAATTGAAGCCTTGTTACATTTAGAGAAATATTGTGTTTTTGGTAATAAATGTGATAGGGGAAAGGAATATGCAAATTGAGGACAATTAATTTACAACTCAAGGTGCTCTTTAAGTGCACCTCAACATTGGCAGAGATCTTAAATGATTGCTGACCAATTAGATGAGTTAACATACTTGGTCATGCTTTTGGAGAATCTTGTTGATGTGACCTAAACAGCAAAAATGCCTAATGTGATCAGGTAATATGTATGAACTTTAGGGACATTCTCCGGATTTTTTTTCTAGTATTTTTAGGAAAACATGGAAATTTAAATTCCTAGCAAAATTATTCTTTTAAAATTGAAAAATTCTTTATATTTCACACTAGTGTAGCTACTAAGTTTGAATACTTACATTCACAAAGCTTGATGTACATTTCATTTATTTTGTGGGAATTTCTACATTTCACTTATTTTGATAGAAATCTTTAAATCACTATTCAATTGGTATTTCTTTGGAATTTACCTTACTTTAGTTAGGACTTGAAAGCTCAAGCTAATAATGTCTATATATCATGAAATTTCTTGAAATGGAAAATATGTCAGTGCATAGTAATGGAAAGAAAGTTCAAGGCACCAGGATAATAAAGTAAAAACTCTAAATCTCCATTTTGTGGATAGTCAGTATTTATTGTAGATGCTGTTGCTTCTTTCAGGCTTCACTCTTGGATCTGAAAGAGCATGCTTCTTCCCTGGCTTCCTCAGGACTGAAAAAGGACTCCCGGCTCAAGACCCTTGAGATTGCTTTGGAGCAGAAGAAGGAGGAGTGTGTGAAAATGGAATCACAATTGAAAAAGGTTAAAGAAACTTTTCCATTTTTTTGTTTTGCTCTAAACAACAGTAGAAAACTTTACAGCGTTCATATGGAATAATTTACCAGTTGAAAAATAATCCCCGAATGTTCAAAATACCATTTATACCTTGACTGAGTGTCTTAGCATTCTTATCCCATTTTGTTTTACTACTGAGAAACTCTTAGACAATTGACAGGTCAGAAGATTAAAATATGCTGCTCCCCTAAGACCACAGTGTAAAATTCCCAGTTATCTGATCTTTTTCTTCTGTTAGCATCAGGCTTCCTAGAAGGAAATAACAGTGATAGTCACCCAGACTGGTGAATATTAGTATATGGTGCAGATATTTATTATCTGTTCCTTTGATTTGTATCTCTCTAATAATTATATGTGTGACAGTTTATAGTTTTCAAAGCACTTTCATATTTGTAATCTCTGAGCTATGAACTCTCTGAGAATTGGAACTGAGACTTTTGAGCAGTTATGTTAACTGGGTCCAGTTCGTATGATTACTAAAGAAAAAGGGGGTACAGTCTTGTCTGGAGACTTCAGTTTTGTTCTCTTTCCATATATTGCGTGTATTCAACATGATACCCTCATAATGAATCTTCATTTAGTGTAGGCCAAAAGTAAAGTCATTCTTAAACTAAGGAAAGGAAGAAAATCTGTATCTTAGACTTACTTTTGAATATGTAGGAAAACATATTTTTTTTGAAGTTGAGGCTTCTAGTTACAACTAATTCAGATTTGATGGCTGACTTTTTGCCCCTTACTGAAAAAGGAGGTAGTTTTCTATTTAATACCTGGCTATGAAAGGTGTAGCTGTCAGATGTATTTAGGGTTATAAAACTGAGCAGTAACTATCAAGAATAATGCTGTTAATTAATATTCTAAACTCCTCTGTTTATGACAATCTCCATTTTCTTTCTATTTGTTTATTTTTAATCTCCTTGTTGTCATGGTACCTCTGTAGCTGGTCATTTATTCGGTCTCTTGTATTTTAGGCTTTATATTCAAGTACATGTGAAAAAATAAGGTTATTTGGCATAGATGGTTGATGGCTTTCCCCTACTTTGATTTATTTCCTGTTTTACTTACTACACATGGCCGTTTTTCTTTTCATATTTTCCCTTGTTTGATTCTGGATAGTTGTTCCTTTTCCTAATGTTTTCCTTTTTTATTGCTTCCACCATGCACAACTCCAAGAAGGAGTTACTGTAGTTTTCTATTTGTTTCATTTATTCTTCATTTCTTTTTTCCCCTTTTTCTGCCTTGTCTGGTTTTAATTGAGCATTTTATATGATTCCATTACTTTCTTCTCTTAGCATATCAGTTATATTTCTTAAAGATTTTTAAACATCCTAGAGTTTGCAATATACATTTTGACTCTTCTCCCAGCCTTACTGACATAAAATTGACAAATAAAACCTATATATAAAGTGTACAATATGATGATTTGATGTATGTATACATTGTGAAATGATTACTACAGTCAAGCTAATTGACATGTGCTTATCACCTTACATAGTTATCATTTCTTTGTGGTGAGAACACTTTTTTAGATCTGCTTTCTTGGCAAATTTCAAGTGTACAGTACAGTATTACTAGCTGTAATCACTATCCTGCATTAGATCTCCAGAACTTTCATCATCTCATAACTGAAAAGCTTGTACCCTTTGATCAACACATCCTGATTTCTACCCTCCCAGCCCTTGGCATCCAGCATTCATCCATGTTGTTACAAAGGGTAGAATTTCCTTCTTTTTTTCATGGCTGAATACTATTTCATTGCGTTACATATATACAACATTCTCTTAATCTGTTGATGGACACTTAAGATGGTCTCATGTCTTGGCTATTGTGAATAATGCTGTAGTGAGCATCAGTGTGCAGATACCTCTTTGAGATACTGATTTCATTTCCTTTGAATACATATTCGGGAGTGGGACTGCTGGATCATATAGTAGTTCCAGTCTTCATTTTTAGAAGAGCCTCCTTACTGTTTCTAAAATGGCCATGTCCATTTGCATTCCCACCAGCATTAAACAGGGGTTACCTTTTCTCCACACCCTTCTGAAACTTACCTCTTGTCTTTTTGATAATGGCTATCCTACCTGGTATGAGGTGATTGTGGTTTTGATTTACATTCCCCTGGTGATTAGTGATGCCAAACACCTTTTCATGTATCTGTTGGCCATTTGTGTGTCTTCTTTGGAAAAATGTCTATACAGGTCCGCTGCCCATTTTTTTATCAGATTATTTGCTTTTTTTGCTCTTCAGTTAATGAATTCCTTACAGATTTTGGATATTAAACCCATATCAGCTATATGGTTTGTGAATATTTTCTCCCATTCTGTAGGTTTCCTTTTTAATTTGATGGTTTTCATTGCTGTTCAGAAACTTTTTAGTTTGATGTGGTCCCATTTGCTCATTTTTCCTTTTGTTGCCTGTGCTTTTGTTGTCATATCCAAAAAATAATACAACATACATTTTTAACTAATCAAAGTCCACCTTCAAATAATGAGATCCCACTTTATGTACAGTGTGGGGGTACCAAATAACTAAGTATTCCTTCCATCCTTCTCTGGTGACATTGTTACCATTCGTTTCATTTATTCATATGCTGTAATCGCCCCATACATTAAGTTGGTACTTTTTAATAAAGGAAGAATAAGAGTAATAAAAAATGTAATTTTAGCTTCATTTATTCCATCTTTAATTCCTTCTTCCTTTATGTATATGGGAGTTTTGACCTGTATCAGTGCACTTTTCCCTGAAGAACTCCTTTTAATATGTCTTGCAGGTAAGTTTCTGGTCTGTGAATTTCTCAGGTTTTGTTTGCCTGAGAAAGTCTTTTTTCCTTCGCTTTTGAAGGATAGTAACACTGGATAGAGATTGTAGGTTGGTGGATGTTTTCCTCTAAGATTTTAAATATTTTACTCTGCTATCTTCTTGCTCATTTTATTTCTGATGAGAAGTTCCCTGAAGTTCTTAATGTTATTGCTCCATAGCTAAAGGTGTTTTTTCCATCTGACTTTTTTTAAGCTCTTCTTTTTGTCTTTTGATTTAATATGATGGATTGTGTATAGATTTTTAGTCTTTATATTGCCTGGTGTTCTGAGCTTCCTGATTTGGTGTCCACCATAAATTTTGGAAAGTTATTAATAACTATTATTACTTAAAATACTTCTCCCTTCTTTTCCTTCTGGTATTCTAATTATAGTTGACTCTTGAACAATGCAGGTTTGAACTTCATGGGACCACTTATATGTGGATTTTTTTCAATACATGTATTGGAAAATATTTTGGAGATTTTTGACAATTTGAAAAACATTTTCCTTCCTCTAGCTTATTTTATTGTAAGAATACAGTATGTACAAAATATGTGTTAATAGACTTTATATTATCAGTAAGGCTTCTAGTCAACAGTAGGCTTTAGGAGTAAGTTTTTGGGAAGTCAAAAAGTTATGCATGGACTTTTGACTGCACAGGGGCATTGGCACCCTTTACCTCAGCATTGTTTAAGGCTCAGCTGTTCATGTATGTTGTACCTTTTGGAATTGCCCCAAAGTTCTTGGGTGTTCTGTACATTAAAAAAGTTTATTTCCTCCTGTCATTTCAGTTTGGGAAGTTTCTATTGACCTGTCTTCAAACTTACTGATTCTTTAGCCATGTCCAGTCTACTGATGAGCACACCAAAGGCAGTAATTTCTCTTTTGTGTTTTTTTATAACTAACATTTCCTTTTGATTCTTTAAGCGTCTATCTCTCTGCTTATATTACACATCTATTCTTGGATGTTCTCTACGTTTTCCTTTAGAACTCTTATTTCTTAATCATAGTTATTTGAAATTCCCTGTCTAGTAATCCAGTATCTTTGTTGAATGTCTGAGTCTGGTTCAGATGCTTGCTATACCTCTTCAGACTCTGTTTTTTCTTGCCTTTTAGCATGCTGTGTACTTTTTGTTAACAGCCAGGTATTATGTGTAGATAGAAGGAATTTAGGTAAGTAAGCCTATGTGTGAGGCTTTAATCTGGCTGGAAGCTAAGCTGTATTTAATGCTTGTTGTAGTTGTAGGTGCCTCAAAGTCCTCTAGCATCTTGGTCTCTCCCATTGACTCTGAGCTTCTCTCTTGAGAGAGAGAGTCTGCATCTTGTAGGTCTTTGAGTTGTTTGCCCACTCTTACACTGGAGCCAATTGGTGTGTGGTAAGGTGTGAGAGAGGGTAAGCATACAATCTTATGACTCAGTCTCAGGCTCCTGTGAGCCTTTGACTTAGCTGTGATCTTCACAGAGGTTTCCCCCTTATCCAGAGGGGGCTGGAGTGGGAGAAAGGTGGGGAAAGCTCTGTTAAAATCTTCACTCCTAGAAAGTCTGCCTTTGGATAAGGTATGCTCTGGCATATTTCACAACTCTTATTCTTCCCCTTCCTCTGCCAGAACCAGATGGGGAGTTTTGTCAGCTCTTCAGTATGAGAACCTTGTGGGATTCCTGAAGGTAAAACCCATGAAAATTTGGGGGGCTTCCCTAAAATTGCAGCCCCAAGGATTTTCTTATGCTCATGCTTTATACATACTCAGCCTCCAGTAGTTCTTCAAAATTACCATTTAAGTGTTTCTACCAACCTGTCTGCTCCAGGTAAGCAGATCTCAGCTATGATTTCTGGATTTGCCTGTCTCCTGATTTTGAAGTAGTAGTTTGCCCTTTGACCTCAGTTCTCTGATAGGTCCTTCTTCTTGTTTAAGAATGGTAGTCATGACTTCTAAGCTTTTTACATGTTGTAGCTGAAATTATAGTAGTTTTCCAAATGAAACAGAACTACTCATTCTTTTTTATGAAGATATTTTTGTAAACTTTGCCATTTAGAATAACATCTAAAATAATAATAAAGTAAAAACAATTATAATTATTGCATATATTTTGGAATCAGATTTAGTTTTGTTAATTAACACAAGTTAATTAATGCATCTGTGGAATCAGTACACTACCCTGTCCCAGGAATTTGAGAATATATCACAGAGGTCTGAATTAATAATGTAAATGTCTTGCACAGCTTTCTTTGTTCTGCTGATGTCAAATGAACTTAAATATTTCATAGTATTATCAAATTGTTTCTAAGCTCATATTAATTTATTAATACTGGAAATTTGCCTATATTGAAAAGAAAAAAACTTTGACTTTAAAATAGCTTAGAATAAATGACAGTGTATTTCTTTTTTAAAAAAATTTTTTCTATTAAGGTATGATTGATAAACCCTCTTACGAAGGTTACACATGAAAAAACAATGTGGTTACTACATTTACCCATATTATCAAGTCCCCACCCATACCCCAATGCAGTCACTGTCCATCAGTGAAGCAAGTTGCCAGAGATCCACTATGTCCCTTTTCTGTGATACACTGTTCTCCCCGTGATCCCCCACACCATGTTTACTAAACATAATACCCCTCAGTCCCCTACTCCCTCCCTCCCCACCCACCCTCCCACACCCCTCCCCTTTTGCAATCACTAGTTCATTCTTGGGGTCTCTGAGTCTGCTACCATTTTGTTCCTTCAGTTTTGCTTCATTGTTATACTCCACAAATGAGGGAAATCATTTGGCATTCGTCTTTCTCCACCTGGCTTATTTCACTGAGCATAATGTCCTCCAACTCCATTCATATTGTTGCAAATGGTAGGCTTTGTTTCTTTGTTATGGCTGAATAGTATTCCATTGTATATATCTACCACATCTTCTCTATCCATTCATCTACTGATGGACACTCAGGTTGCTTCCATATCTTAGCTATTGTAAAAAGTGCTGTGATAAACATAGGGGTGCAAATGTCTTTTCGAATCTGAGAAGTTGTTTTCTTTAGGTTAATTACAAGGAGTGGGATTCCTAAGTGAAATGGTATTTCTAATTTTAGTTTTTTGAGGAACCTCCATATTGCTTTCCACAATGGTTGAACTAGCATACATTCCCACCAGCAGTGTAGGAGGGTTCTCCTTTCTCTGCATCCTTGCCAGCATTTGTTGTTCTTAGTTTTTTCGATACTGGCCATCCTTACTGGTGTGAGGTGCTATCTCATTGTGGTTTTAATTTGCATTTCCCTGATGGTTAGTGATATGGAGCATCTTTTCATGTGCCTGTTGGCCATCTGAATGTCCTCTTTGGAGAAGTGTCTGTTCATATCCTCTGCCCATTTTTTGTTTGGGTTATTTGCTTTTTGGGTGTTGAGGTGTGTAAGTTCTTTATGTATTTCAGATGTTAACCCCTTGTCAGATATGACATTTACAAATATATTCTCCCATCCTGTAGGATGCCTTTTTGTTCTGTTGATGGTGTCCTTTGCGATACAGAAACTTTTTAGGTTGATGTAGTACCATGAGTTCATTTTTGCTTTTGTTTTCCTTTCTTGAGGAGATGCATTCAGGAAGAGGTTGCTCATGCTTATATTCAGGAACTTTTTGCCTATGTTGTTTTCTAAGAGTTTTATGGTTTAATGACTTACATTCAAGTCTTTAATCCATTTCGAGTTTACTTTTGTGTATGGGGTTAGACAATAATCCAGTTTCATTCTCTTGCATGTAGCTGTCCAGTTTTGCCAATACCAGCTGTTGAAGAGGCTGTCGTTTCCCAATTGTATGTCCATGGCTCTTTATCATATATTATTTTACCATATATGGTTGGGTTTATATCCAGGCCCTCTACTCTGTTCCATTGGTCTAATGGGTCTGTTCTTGTGCCAGTACCAAATTGTCTTGATTACTGTGGCTTTGTAGTAGAGCTTGAAGTTGGGGAGTGTAATTCCCCCTGCTTTTTTCTTCTTTCTCAGGATTGCTTTGGCTATTCGGGGTCTCTTGTGATTCCATATGAATTTTAGGACGATTCTCCCTAGTTTGTTGAATGCTTTTGGTATTTTGATAGGAATTGCATTGAATCTATAGATTGCTTTAGGCAGGATGGCCATTTTGACAATATTAATTCTTCCTATCCATGAGCATGGAATGTGTTTCCATTTATTGGTCTCTTCTTTAATTTCTCTCATGAGTGTCTTGTAGTTTTCAGAGTATAGGTCTTTCACTTCCTTGGTAAGGTTTATTCCTAGGTATTTTATTCTTTTTGATGCAACTGTGAATGGAATTGTTTTCCTGATTTCTCTCTCTGCTAGTTCATTGTTAGGGTATGAGAATGAATGCCACATATTTCTGTGTATTAATTTTGTATCCTGCAAGTTTGCTGAATTCAGATATTAGATCTAGTAGTTTCGGAGTGGATTCTTTAGGGTTTTTTATGCAAAATATCATGTCATCTACAAACAGGGGCAGTTTAACTTCTTCCTTGCCAATATGGATGCCTTTTATGCCATGGCTAGGACCTCCAGTACTATGTTGAATGGAAGTGGGGAGAGTGAGCATCCTTGTCTTGTTCCCGATCTTAAAGGAAAAGCTTTCAGCTTCTCACTTTTATTTATTTATTTATTTTTATTTTTATTTTTGCTGTTGGTTAATTATTTGTTATTAAACAATCCAGAGATACAAAATAAAAAGGATAAAGTACATACCATCCAGTTTAGAAAATAAAACCATACTGATAGAACTATAACCCTCTATAGATACTTATTTTCATCATTTATATTGTCAGCAATTAATGTATTTCTTGGCACATAATCAGTATTCAGGAGATATTCATTGAACTGAACTGGGTTCATATCATGAGAATGATGTGCCATTTTACATATTACATATCACCATTGGACATGTGGTGAGGTTGCCAGGCATGTAGACAAAGGGACAGGGAAAAGGGTACAGAAATTCTCAATCATAATATAAGTTGCTCACAGGGGTGGGAGTACAGCATGGAGAATATCGCCAATGATTCTATAACATCTTCCTAAGTTGACAGATAGTAACTGCTCTAGTGGGGGGTGACGATTTAATTCTGTGGGTAACTGTTGAACCACTGTAAACTGTTGTATACCTAAAACCAACATAAGATTGGATATCAACGATACTTAATTTTTTTTTTTATATAATTATTTTTTATTGAAGGGTAGTTGACACACAGTATTACATTAGTTTCAGGTGTACAACACAGTGATTCAACATTTATATACATGATAATTCTAGGTACCAGCTATCACCATACCAAGTTGTTACAATATTTTGACTATATTCCTTATGCTATACATTACATCCCGGTTACTTATTTATTTTACAATTGGAAGTGTGTATATATATATTTTTTTGTGTGAGGGCATCTCTCATATTTATTGATCAAATGGTTGTTAACAACAATAAAATTCTGTATGAGGGGGTCAGTGCTCAATGCACAATCATTAATCCACCCCAAGCCTAATTTTCGTCAGTTTCCATTTTTCTGAAGCATAATGAACAAGTTCTTACATGGAGAACAAATTCTTAAATAGTGAATAAGTTACATGGTGAACATTACAAGGGCAGTCATCACAGAAGCTTTCGATTTTGCTCATGCATTATGAACTATAAACAGTTCAAATATGAATACTCATTTGATTTTTATACTTGATTTATATGTGGATACCACATTTCTCTCTTTATTATTATTATTTTTAATAAAATGCTGAAGTTTTAGGTAGATACAAGATAAAGGTAGAAAACATAGTTTAGTGTTGTAAGAGAGCAAATGTAGATGATCTGGTGTGTGCCTGTAGACTATGTGTTAATCCAAGCTAGACAAGGGCAATAAACATCCATGTATGCAGAAGATTTCTCTCAGAACAGGGGAGGGGGAGGTTCTAAGCTTCACCTCTGTTGATCCCCATTTTCTCACCTGATGGCCCCCCTGTGACTGTGCCTGTCTTAGGTTGTTCCTTTCTTGAGGAATCTTACCCATCTCTGGCTAACCAGTCATTTTCCGGGCCATACAGGGAAATGTAAAGTTGGTAAGTGAAAGAGAAGCCTTATTGTTTGAAAAGGTTAGCTTTTTACTTCTTTGCATGTTTATGCCCTGTGGCTTCTATGCCCAGCATTTGTCTTGAGGTGTCTTTACCACTTGGAAGAATTATGATACTGGGTAATTTCGATATGAGGCACGAATTCTATTTAAGGATTGTAATTAGGAAGGAAGAAGAAAAGCTATAGAAGTAGCAGGCGGAGGAAAACATGGGAAGATTGATTATTTCTTTGACATATCTTCTTGTAGAGTAACTTCAGCATGTATAGGTTTTAAACTACTACTTAAATTGCAGACACACATTAACATAATAGGAGTATAGTTACATAACCAAAGCATACCTGTAAATACCATCCATCTCCAGTGAAACCAAGAAAACCAATTAGGCACCTTAGGCATTAGTGAAAACTTATCTATGATATGGTGGATATTGTCCAACTGAACTTGAACAGTCTGAGAGAATCAGACAAATTAAAACAACCCATTCCTGGGGACTGTTCACATCCCATATGTTCTTTTAACAGTAAATAGTCTGTAGTTGTAAGATTTTGGAGCGCTACAATTTGCACTTCTCCTAATTCTTGGTTGAGTTCCAACAGTATAGATCCAGTCAAATTTGTTGTTTTACTGTATGCACAGGCCAGCTTAGATATCTCCTTCTTCATTCCCATGGCAAGTCCAGGAACTGGTGGGATGAGTTCATCTACACCTGTAGCAGTGCGTGGATCTTTGTTGGGGTTTTTTGATGATCATCTTCTGGCATGAGTCTTCCTGAGAGTGCTGATGTTGGAAGTTCTTTTTCATATCGTATTTTAGTTCATTTTCGGGGCAGCCCAATTAGGCTTTGCTCCTCTGTATAAACACAAACAGGCCCTTTGCCTACACTTTTATATGCCCTTTATACCCTTGTGTAGAACTCATTGGAGGTTACCACGCAGGAACTGCTTTTTTTTTTTTTTTAATCATTAGTCTACACTTACATGATGAATATTTTGTTTACTAGGCTCTCCCCTATACGAGGTCCCCCCTATATACCCCTTTACAGTCACTGTCCATCAGCGGAGCAAAATGTTGTAGAATCACTACTTGTGTTCTCTGTGTTGTACAGCCCTCCCCTTTCTCCCACCCCCCCATGCATGCTAATCTTAATACCCCCCCTCTTGATCCCCCCCTTATCCCTCCCTACCCACCCATCCTCCCCAGTTCCTTTCCCTTTGGTACCTGTTAGTCCATTCGTGAGTTCTGTGATTCTGCTGCTGTTTTGTTCCTTCAGTTTTTCCTTTGTTCTTATATTCCACAGATGAGTGAAATCATTTGGTATTTCTCTTTCTCCGCTCAGCTTGTTTCACTGAGCATAATACCCTCCAGCTCCATCCATGTTGCTGCAAATGGTAGGATTTGCCCTTTTCTTATGGCTGAGTAGTATTCCATTGTGTATATGTACCACATCTTCTTTGTCCATTCATCTGTCGATGGACATTTAGGTTGCTTCCAATTCTTGGCTATTGTAAATAGTGCTGCGATAAACATAGGGGTGCATTGGTCTTTCTCATACTTGATTGCTGCATTCTTAGGGTCAATTCCTAGGAGTGCAATTCCTGGTCAAATGGTATGTCTGTTTTGAGCATTTTGATGTACCTCCATACTGCTTTCCACAATGGTTGAACTAATTTACATTCCCACCAGCAGTGTAGGAGGGTTCCCCTTTCTCCACAGCCTCGCCAACATTTGTTGTTGTTTGTCTTTTGGATGGCAGCCATCCTTACTGGTGTGAGGTGATACCTCATTGTAGTTTCAATTTGCATTTCTCTGATAATTAGCGATGTGGAGCATCTTTTCATGTGTCTGTTGGCCATCTGTATTTCTTTTTTGGAGAACTGTCTGTTCAGTTCCTCTGCCCATTTTTTAATTGGGTTATTTGTTTTTTGTTTGTTGAGGCGTGTGAGCTCTTTATATATTCTGGACGTCAAGCCTTTATCGGATGTGTCATTTTCAAATATATTCTCCCATACTGTAGGGTTCCTTTTTGTTCTATTGATGGTGTCTTTTGCTGTACAGAAGCTTTTCAGCTTAATATAGTCCCACTTGTTCATTTTTGCTGTTGTTTTCCTTGCCCGGGGAAATATGTTCAAGAAGAGGTCACTCATGTTTATGTCTAAGAGGTTTTTGCCTATGTTTTCTTCCAAGAGTTTAATGGTTTCATGACTTACATTCAGGTCTTTGATCCATTTTGAGTTTACTTTTGTATATGGGGTTAGACAATGGTCCAGTTTCATTCTCCTACATGTAGCTGTCCAGTTTTGCCAGCACCATCTGTTGAAGAGACTGTCATTTCGCCATTGTATGTCCATGGCTCCTTTATCAAATATTAATTGACCATATATGTCTGGATTCATGTCTGGATTCTCTAGTGTGTTCCATCGGTCTGTGGCTCTGTTCTTGTGCCAGTACCAAATTGTCTTGATTACTATGGCTTTATAGTAGAGCTTGAAGTTGGGTAGTGAGATCACCCCTACTTTATTCTTCTTCCTCAGGATTGCTTTGGCTATTCAGGGTCTTTGGTGTTTCCATATGAATTTTTGAATTATTTGTTTCAGTTCATTGAAGAATGTTGCTGGTAGTTTCATAGGGATTGCATGAAATCTGTATATTGCTTTGGGCAGGATGGCCATTTTGACGATAGTAATTCTTCCTAGCCACGAGCATAGGATGCGTTTCCATCTGTTAGTGTCCCCTTTAATTTCTTTTAAGAGTGACTTGTAGTTTTCAGAATATAAGTCTTTCACTTCTTTGGTTAGGTTTATTCCTAGGTATTTTATTTTTTTTGATGCAAATGTGAATGGAGTTGTTTTCCTGATTTCTCTTTCTGTTGGTTCATTGTTGGTGTATAGGAAAGCCACAGATTTCTGTGTGTTGATTTTCTATCCTGCAACTTTGCTGTATTCTGATATCAGTTCTAGTAGTTCTGGGGTGGAGTCTTTACCGTTTTTTATGTAAAGTCTTTAGGTTTATTTTTTATGTACAGTATCATGTCATCTGCAAACATGTGACAGTTTACCTTCTTCTTTACCAATCTGGATTCCTTGTATTTTTTTGTTTTGTCTGATTGCCGTGGCTAGAACCTCCAGTACTATGTTAAATAACAGTGGGGAGAGTGGGCATCCCTGTCTAGTTCCCGATCTCAGAGGAAAAGCATTCAGCTTCTCGCTGTTCAACATGATGTTGGCTGTGGGTTTTTCATAGATGGCCTTTATTATGTTGAGGTACTTGCCCTCTATTCCCATTTTGCTGAGAGTTTTTATCATGAATGGATGTTGAACTTTGTCAAATGCTTTTTCAGCATTTGTGGAGATGATCAGAGTGGTTTTTTTCCTTTTTCTTGTTAATGTGGTGGATGATGTTGATGAGTTTTCGAATGTTTTGCCATCCTTGCATCCCTGGAATAAATCCTATCATCATCATGGATGATCTTTTTGATGTATTTTTGAATTTGGTTTGCTATTATTTTGTTGAGTATTTTTGCATCTATGTTCATCAGGGTTATTGGTCTGTAATTTTTCTTTTTTTTGTCCTGTCTTTGTCAGGTTTGGGTATTAGAGTGATGCTGTCCTCGTAGAATGAGTTTGGAAGTATTCCCTCCTTTTCTATTTTCTGGAAAACTTTAAGGAGAATCGGTATTATTTCTTAACTAAATGTTTGATAAAATTCAGCCATGAAGCCATCTTGTCCAGGCGTTTTGTTCTTAGGTAGGTTTTTGATTACCAGTTCAATTTCTTTGCTGGTAATTGGTCTATTCAGATTTTCTGTTTCTTCCTTGGTCAGCCTTGGAAGGTTGTATTTTTCTAGAAAGTTGCCCATTTCTTCTAGGTTATCCAGTTTGTTAGCATATAATTTTTCATAGTATTCTCTAATAATTCTTTGTATTTCTGTGGTGTTCTTTGTGTTTTTTTTTTCTCATTTCTGATTCTGTTTTTTCTGTAGACTCTCTTTTTTCTTGATAAGTTTGGCTAGGGGTTTATCTATTTTGTTAATTTTCTCGAAGAACCAGCTCCTGCTTTCATTGATCCTTTCTATTGTTTGATTCTTCTCAATTTTATTTATTTCTGCTCTAATCTTTATTATGTCCCTCCTTCTACTCACTTTGGGCCTCATTTGTTCTTCTTTTTCTAGTTTCATTATTTGTAAATTTAGACTGCTTATATGGGATTGTTCTTCTTTCCTGAGGTTGGCCTGTATTGCAGTATACTTTCTTCTTAGCACAGCCTTGGCTGCATCCCACAGATTTTGGAGTGTTGAATATTTTTGTCATTTGTCTCCATATATTGCTTGATCTGTGTTTTTATTTTGTCATTGATCCATAGGTTATTTAGGAGCATGTTGTGAAGCCTCCATGTGTTTGTGGGATTTTTCATTTTCTTTGTGTAATTTATTTCTAGTTTCATACCTTTGTGGTCTAAGAAACTGGTTGGTGCAATTTCAATCTTTTTGAATTTACTGAGGGTCTTTTTGTGGCCTAGTATATGATCTATTCTTGAAAATGTTCCATGTGCACTTGAGAAGAATGTACATTCTGCTGCTTTTGGGTGTAGAGTTCTGTAAATGTCTGTGAGGTCCATCTGTTCTGTTGTGTTCTTCAGTGCCTCTGTCTCCTTACTTATCTTCTGTCTGGTTGATCTGTCCTTCAGTGTGAGGGGAGTGATGAAGTCTCCTAGAATGAATGCATTGCATTCTATTTCCCCTTTTAATTCTGTTAGTATTTGTTTCACATATGTGGGTGCTCCTGTGTTAGGAGCTTAGAGATTTATGATGGTTATATCTTCTTGTTGGATTGACCCCTTTATCATTATGTAATATCCTTCTTTGTCTCTTTTTACTTTCTGTGTTTTGAAGTCTATTTTGTCTGATACAAGTACTGCAGCTCCTGCTTTTTTCTCTCTATTAGTTGCATGAAATATGTTTTTCCATTCCTTCACTTTTAGTCTGTGTATGTCTTTGGGTTTAAAGTGAGTCTCTTGTTGGCAGCATATAGATGGGTCTTATTTTTTAATACATTCGGTGACTCTATGTCTTTTGATTTGTGAATTCAGTCCATTTCCATTTGGGATGATTATCAATAGGTATGTACTTATTGCCATTGCAGGCTTTAGATTTGTGGTTACCAAAGGTTCAAGGTTAACTTCCTTACTATCTAAGAGTCTAACTTAACTCACTTAATATCTTATTGCACGCACAATCTAAAGGTTCTTTTCTTTTTGTTCTCCTTGTTCTTCTTCCTCCATTCTTTATATATTAGGTATTATATTCTGTATTCTTTGTCTATGTGTTGATTGACTTTGGGGATAGTTAGTTTAATTTTGCATTTGCTTAGTAATTAGCTGTTCTACTTTCTTTACTGTGGTTTTATTACCTCTGGTGACAGCTATTAAACCTTAGGAACACTTCTATCTATAGCAGTCCCTCCGAAATAGACTGTAGCGATGGTTTGTGATAGGTAAATTCTCACAGCTTTTGCTTATCTGGGAATTGTCTTATCCCTCCTTCAAATTTAAATGATAATCTTGCTGGATAAAGTGATCTTGGTTCCAGGCCCTTCTGCTGGATTTCATTAAATACATCATGCCACTCCCTTCTGATCTATAAGATTTCTGCTGAGATGTCTGATGTTTGCCTGATGGACCTTCCTTTTTATGTGATCTTATTTCTGTCTCTAGCTGCTTTTAATTGTCTGTTCTTATTCTTGATCTTTGGCATTTTAATTAGTGTATGTCTTTGTGTTGTTTTCCTTGGGTCCCTTGTGTTGGGAGATCTGTGGATCCATGGTTGGGAGACTATCTCCTTCCCCGGACTGGGGAAGTTTTCAGCAATTACCTCCTCAAAGGTACTACTTTCTGTCCCTTTTTCTCTCTCTTTTTCCTCTCTTACCCCTATAATGCGAATATTGTTCTGTTTGGATTGGTCACAGAGTTCTCTCAATATTGTTTCATTCTTCTAGATCTTTTTTTCTCTTTGTGCCTCACCTTCGTTGTATTCCTCTTCCCTAGTTTCTATTTCATTTATCGTCTCTTCCACTGTATGCAGTCTGCTTTTAATACTCTGCATTGTACTCTTCGAAATTGGATCTCCAACCAGAATTCATTCCTGAGTTCTTGAATATCTTTCTGTACCTCCATTATCATGTTAATGATTTTTATTTTGAACTCCCTTTCAGGAAAAGTCATGAGGTCCATGTTATCTTTCTCCAGAGTTATATTAATTTTACTCTGAACCATGTTCCTTTGTCGTTTCATATTTCTATATGGCACCCTCTAGTTTCTGGAAGCTCTAGTTTCTGGAGCTGCTCAGCCTCTGAAGCAATGACAGGGGTCGCATGGGAGTGGTGTTGGTGCCTGATGGGAGGAAAGAGCTGTGTCCTGCTTCCCGGCTGGTATACTTGTCACCTCTGCCTGGATCAGTGGGCCGAGCACACAGGTATAAGCCTCTGTGGTTTGTGTTTGTAGTTGTTGCAGACAGATCTTCCCTCTGTCTGGCCTATCACCATGGTAGGGTTTGCCGATTTGCGAGTCAGGTGGGGCTGACCGGGAGAAAGGCCCAGTAGGCTGTCTTTCATGGAGTAGGTCCTTTGAGCTGCGTAGCCAGGCAGTGAGCTGGAGCACCTGGAAATCATGAAAGCTCCCAACCTGCTGGGCAGAGTGCACCCGGACAATTTTGTCTACGTGTCCTTTCTCCTGAGCAGTAAGCTCTGTGCAGTCCTTGCCCCTTTAGCAGCCCTCTTGCTGTCAGGAAGTCTCTCAGACTGCCCGCCTTTCTTTTGTCTCAGAGCAGCTGGATATGGATCCCTGCTTTCCACAAGCGGCTGGAATTTCAGTCTGTCCATGAATTCTGCCTGTCTTAGCCTTCCAATCCCCTAATCAGGAGAGTATCATGAAAACACCATGAAATGTAGGTTTGTGCTCCCAGAGCAGATCTCTGGAGTTAGGTATTCAGCAGTCCCAGGCCTCCACTCCCTTTCTGCTCCATTTCTCTTCCTCCAGCTGATGAGCTGGGTGGGGGAAGGACTTGGGTCCTGCTCGGTCACACCTCTGGTACGTTACCCCGTTTGGTGAGGTCTTCTCTTTTCTCTAGGGGTATGCAGTCTGGCAGAGTCCTCTTTCCTGTTGCTCTTTCAGGATTAGTTGTATTAATTATATTTTTGTATTATATGGGGTTTTAGGAGAAACTCTCTGTCTCACCTCTCATGGCGCCATCTTTAATCTGCAAGTGTATTTCTCAGTGTAAAGTTACATAATAAAATGTAAGACTCAGGACAATATCTGAACAATATGTTGACTGTCATACTTCTGACTTTACCTCATTCTAGTAGATAACTACTTCCCTAACATTATTGCAGTTTAGAGGCAGAGCAGTGAAATAAGTCATACAGAGAAAGACAAATACTGTATAATCTCATTTATAGGTAGGATGACAAAAACAGAAAACCTAAACACACAGAAGCAGAGAGCAGATTGGTGGAGAAGCAGGGTTGGTGTGTGGGTGAAATGAGTGAAGGGGCTCAAAGGTATCGTCTTCCCATTTAAAATAAGTAAGTCGTAGGGATGTAATGTACCATGTAGTAACTATAGATAATAATACTGTACTGTGTGTTTAAAAGCTGCTAAAGGCTAAATCTTAAAAGTTCTCCTTATAAGAAAAAAATGTGTGTGATGATAGATGTGAACTAGACATATTATAGCGAACATTTCATAATATATACATATGTTGAATCACTTTCACCTGAAGCTAATATGTCATATGTCAATTATATCTTTTCAAAAAAGGCAAATATTGTTATATGTGTTTTATTTGCTGCAACTTTAATTCTTAGTAGCTTGTTAGGCCTAGAATTTTGTTGTTTTTGTCTTCTTAATTTGATATTAGCATTCTGTTGCTTTGCAGCTTATTTTTAGGTTTATGTGAAGTAATATTTGGCATGTTTTCTTGTTGAAAACCACAATTGCTGTAAGATTGGTATTCTTATTTATATTTACATAAAAGGCTGTAGCTTATCTTTGAAGTTTTCAAAGAAATTTTCATCTCCATTTTGTTTAGAGTAGGAAATAACTGGTATTTTTTTCCCTATGTATAGTTAAAGAATTTATACCCTATACCTGAATTTTTGTATTCTCTGTCTTCAGCATAAGATAAAAACCTCAGAATTATTAAGGAAATGACTGAAATTAAACTTTTGGGGTATCAGAATTTTAAGAAGAGCTAGATTCTTTTTTCCCTTATGGAAAAAAATGTCTATTTCTAGACTGTGATTTTTTTGTTGGAAGTTTTTTTTAACTTCTTGCTTTCCTTTCTCTTGTTTGTTATATTCTTACGCCATTTCCTCCTATTTTTCTTTCTTCTTTTCTCCCTGATGTGTCAGTCTCTTCAGCATCCTGAAATAGTTGTAAACCATCCATCCAACTCAGCAAGCGACCTGGCAAAGTGGTGCCATAAAGCCCTGCTTGATGTTTTCTCTGCATTTTGGGCGAGCAATCTTTTACTACTCTATAGAGAAGTGAATACACTTGACTTCTCATTTCTCCCTTCCTCAACTGGAAACTCCAGATTTTAAAAAAAATGATTCCTTTCTAAAGTATTTGGGGTAAATACAAAGTAGAAACGTTTTTGTGAGACCAGAATTCTCCTCCATGTTTGCATTTCTGCTGCTTTCACTTTGTTTTATTCTTAGTGAGTTAATTCATTCAGGGCTGCCTCTCTTTCCTTTAGCTTTTAGCTTGCTGTGGCTTTTTTCCACCCCAGTTTAGGGTAGAAGTTTGCTAACACTAAAATCCATGTCTGCCAGTGGATTCTCCCTTAAAGGCTATTGTTAGTGATTGTGGATCTTCATAACTGATTAAAAACTGAAACAAAAGATAGTAGTAAAGGACTTAATCTTACAAATATAGCTGTTGTTTTGACAAAGCATTTAGCCCAATTTACAGAAATATTTCTCTTTTACTATTTTGCATCAGTTTTCTGAAGTATTTTCTAAAATAAATATTTTCTGCCTTAATTATTTTTTCAAAGTTTTAAGGATATTTTAAGTATATTTTATTGTCTGTTGAATAAGGAAAACTAAAATATCTTAACTTCTATTTTCTCATTAAATATACTTATACATGCATGGATTTAGAAAGTCAGGAGGAAAATTAAAGACTTGCAGATTCATTTTTTTATTATTGAAACTATTCTGTATTCCAAAATTCATGAGGGTACTAGTTGCCATGTGTACTAGGATCCTGAATAAAGAATTTTTTCTCAGTTCTAAATGTGATTTTTGATGTTGACTTTGTTCCGTAGTATCCTGTAAAATCTAGAGTCTGCATTAAAAAGGTACCTATGTGTTGGTAGCCGTTTTCTTAACCTAACTCCATTTTTCATGACATCACATTGGCTATAGTATCTCTGTAACTCTAGATGCTCAAGACCATGTGATTTGTACGTGCTTCGTAAAGCATCGTTAGAAGGGAAATGAAATGGAGGTCAGGTGAGAATTAGATCTCAGCATTGGCACTGGCTGTGGTAAGATTATCAGTGAACCTCTGCTGATAATTACTAATAATCTCTGCTGATGATGTCCATAATATTGACATTGTCTTGGGTAGATCAATAAGTAGCCTAGTGGCTTGTTAGTATACCTCTCTAGACTCTGAAGCATCTCTTGGCTTATGATTGTTTTTGGCCTAGAAATAAATATTCAGAGATATACCATTTTTAAAAACGAATCCATTCAAAATCTAAGTTAATTATTTCTCCATTTATTATTAATATTTTGTCTTTGTAATACTTAAGCAGGGGAAACCCTATAGATAGGGTTTAGCTATTAGATATTTGATAATATGCTATTTAAATTGGACTATGGATTGTTCTTTGAGACATGGTTTGTCCACTGCTACTGTACCTGTAGCTGAAAGATTTTGAACACTTTTCTTTGTAGGCACATGAGGCAACTTTGGAAGCCAGAGCCAGTCCAGAGATGAGTGACCGAATACAGCAGTTGGAGAGGGAGATTGCCAGGTATAAAGATGAATCTAGCAAGGCTCAGGCAGAAGTTGACCGCCTTTTGGAAATCTTGAAAGAGGTAGAAAATGAGAAGAATGACAAAGATAAGAAGATTGCTGAGTTGGAAAGGTAAGGAAACGGAAGCTGAATGGGGGATTACTATGTTAGAACAGTTGAAGTACCATTTTAAAACTGTGTACTTTGGGGCATACTTCTTTAACGTATACGTGCCTGTATGAATTTAGGTTCTTGAGTACTTGATGTTACTTTACTGTCTTTTTATTCTAAGTCAGCATAAATTCATTTATTCATTAATTCACTGTTACAGTCGCTAAAGGCAGCATAGAATGGGAATAAGTTGCAAAACTGTGGACTTCAACTTCAGTGACTGGAAAGACAGAAAGTATTCATTAAGTATTTAAAGTTTCCTACTGGCTATTCAAGGGAGTACAAATACCTACTTAGCTTTTTAATTTATCTAAGAAGCACATGAACCTCAGGTTCAAGGAGTTAATATTTTTTCATTGGTTTAGACCTTTTTTGTGGATGCTCCTTTGGGCTATAAAGATTTAGACTTTATACAGTTTGTATTATAGGAAGCAGTGTTAACATCAGTGCATACGTCAAATTTAGAAGGAGGGACAGTTTGAGTTCAATTTAAGAGATTTGGGTATGATTTTTATTCAAGTGCTGACTTTGAGTTCTTTAAAATAACCTTTCAATAGATACAGCCAAACAGTTCTCTTGGAATTTTCCTTTTCTTTTCTTTTTTTTTTTCCCTATTAGGATGTTTTGTACTAAAGATGAAGCATATAACCTCAGGTATTTAACATAAATTGAACAAGTGCATTGAAACAGTCCTTCCAGTAGAACTTCTTTAATCACCCATTTTTCTCTGAACAGTCAGAGAGACTGACAAGGGCAGAATGAAATCATTAATTTGTGGTTCCTTGGAGACTGATTCTTAGGAATATTTTATTTGCATGCTCTTGACAGGACATATTAAGACTATTTTCATAAATTGTTCATTAAGTTTTAAATTTTTGGGTTACTGGTAGACCTGATAATTTCCCCTAGAAGTTACTTTTTTTTCTATTCTCTATCCATAGAATTTTAATTTTTAAGAAACTAAAACTTATATAGAGCCCAGCCCTCCCATTTCTCTTTTGCCATACTGAAAGTGTGAATGGCAGGTGTGGGTTACCTACTCATTTGTTTCCTCTTATTTTGATATTAACTCTATTCATATTTTCTGGTTTTGGATAAGAATAATGGATGAAATTCTTAAAGTCAGAATTAACAAATTACCATGCCCTGGCTCCAACACACACAAACACACACCCCTGCCTTCACATACTTACGTGAATACATGCCTCTTTGTTTTTGTGTGGGCCTGAAGTCAGCAGTGGTACCAAAGAGGTTTTAAAATACATGGATTAGCAATTTCCCACTAAATATATTTCAATAATTCAGAAAAGAAATTCCTTGATAATATTTCACTTTTTGGTTTAATTTCTTGTATTAGAAATCTACATTGAAACTGTTGCTTGTTCCAGGCAGCTTGCTTGAAAAATGCCTTAATTTTTGGATGTAATACTGATTTGGGGAGATGGACTTGATTTGAGAGTATAAGAAATGGGAGTAAATCTGTATCTGATAACCAAAGTACACCAAATAGCTTTTATATTTCTCACATTTTGAGAAACATTGTAAATGATCTACTCCTGCCACACATACAAGGTTTAAGAAGCACTTATACAATTTTATCCTCTGATGAGGGTATTATAACTTTGTTTTAGGATTTGACACAAAGTTTCTTGGCTATAGAAAAAAGAAATAGTTTTTAAAACTCAGACTTTGTAATTTGTTATTCAGCAACATAGATTAAGATGTGAATGAAGAGCCAAAGACATTTGGGGTTGTGTGACACCTTTGTTCCCATGTTCAGAACTGAGGTGCATGTGTGTGGCTGCTGTGTTTCTTACTAACATTTTGCTTCTTGTGTTGCCATTCCACTGTGTGGGTGTCTGTCTCCCCTAATTTATCATTTGAGTTTCTTCATCTTTCTTTTGACTTGTTTTATCATGGTCCCATTCCATTGGGGTTTTTGGTCTCTGTGTGTTTATGTGTCCCGTATTGGCCATGCTGTTTCTCAGAAAGCCAGTCTCCCACAATTTGCACCTTCTGCGCCAGGTCTCTGTCCCTGCACCATCAGGGGGATTTGTTTGGGACTTCCTGGGAACGTGAGTGTCATGTTGAGGCTGTAGTTCTGTCCTAGACTGAATCGCTGCCGCTCCTCTTGCTACTGCTGGAGCTCGCTGGGAATTTTGCTTGATCAGAATTAAAGAACAGCCAGTATATGTCAAATTGAACTGTATCTCTTAGTACAATGGTTGTGGATAAAGTGTTTGTCCTCTCTGCTAAGATTCTGATATTGTTGGTTATAATTAATAACCTTAGTCTGTTCCTCTCCCATCTTGTATGTAGCTGTTCTTTAGAATGCCTGTTAAGGAGTAGCATTTTCACTAATGTAGCTGTAGTGCCACACTGTAACCCAGGATGTAGAATCCACTTCTAAACGGTACTCAGCAACTTCTCAATGCAAAAAAAATGAAAGCAGACTGCTATAATAATTGAATTAGAGATAATTCTTGTTCTTTGCAAATTTCATAGTGCTTCTTATATAAGGATCTTCTGTATTAAAGGTTTAGATTAAATCATGAAGGATTCCCAGACTTACTCTTTGTAAGTTGCCCCTTAAATTGTTTTTACACAACAGTAGTAGTTCCTGTTGGAAGGTGATGTAGTGCACCACTGTCCTGACCTACTGCCATTTGAAAAGAGAATTATGTAAGCCCACCCATACATCTTCAAATTTAAAATGTTTTCCCAATTAAATCTAAGAAGTACTGCTTCAAAATTCATACACATACTGTGGTGTGTTGTATGAGTAGGAGTTCAGTTAGAGAGGCAGAGCCAGTAGTGTGTGTGCGTGTGTGTGTGTGTGTGTGTGTGTGTGTGTGTTTGTGTGTGAGTGAGATTTATTATAAGCAGTTGTCTTGGGGGCTGGCTAAGCAAGTCAGAAGTCTGTATGGCAGGCTGTTAGGAATAGAAGATCACCAGTAGGATAGAACTCCTTCACTGATGGGCCACCATTCTGCCTTGAACCTTCTCTCTCCCGGGAAACCTCAACCCTTATATCAGAGCCTTCCAAAGGATTCCCTTATGCCCACTCTGATTATGTGGAATAATATCTTTTACTTAAATGGATTGGAGGCTTCAATTATATCTGCAAAATACCTTTATAGCAACATCTAGATTAGTGTTTGATTAAGTAACTGGGCACTGTAGTCAAGCCAGCTTGACAAGAAAGTCATCACCTGATGGGTTTGGATAGTATTTACAGATCAATTTAAGAAAAATAAGAAAAACAAAAACAACTAGAACTTGATCTGTGCTTATGTAAGTAGATGGATTTAGATTAGCCTCAGGAACCCTGAATGTAATTGAGATGTTTTCTTCTAAAGTGAACATATTCAAGTTTCTATTAGATTCAAAATGAATAGGCTTTTCTTTGATATAATGTTTAAAATATTTAGAGGGAAGAGTTATGTGGGCTGATAAGTTCTGATAGTGGTGTCTTTACCGACTCCCAAGAATTGTCAGTTGTCTGCTCTTGCACTCATGCTATTCCTGTTGGCTAAGTGCTTGTGTAATGGCACTATACTGGGGACATTTTCCCCCATGCCATATGTTGTGTTTTGCATCATAATTTTGCTTTTGTATTTGCTTTGTTACCTTTTTTGGATACAGAAGTACTAGTGAATCTTCAGTTTGGTGTTGGCAGCAGAAATCCTCAGTTTACTCTAATATGAGATTCATTTACATTCAATTCAACACATACATTTAGAAACATATATTTAGAGAGTGACAACCATCTTTTCTGGTGACTTAGTTACACATTGAGCATTGTAATCCCTGAATAATTTCAGGGGTTGAACTACAGAGAGAGTTCTGGGGAATGATTTTCTTATAAGGAAAATTTGTAAGAAGAAAGGTGGCCCTTTGTTTTGTACATGATTGTGTCCGAATATGGTGACCAGAACAGCTGTGACTCGTGTCTGCCTAAGATGAAGCCAGCATCCAGGGGGTGGTGGAGTCTGGAAAACCAGAGGATAAAGCCAGAACCCTAACAGCCTCTTCCTGAAACTAGACTTATTACATGAAATAGTACATTTTCTTATAGTTCAAGCCATTTTGAAACAGAATATGTGTATTTGCAGCCCAAAGTATTCAAACAGGTACAACTATTTATAAACTTATTTCCTCCTTTACTCCTTTTTTTTTTTATAGCTGAGGCAACCATTTTGAAAAGATTTATACTTTTGAGAAGTCAAACAAGAATCAAAGGTGCTAGAACAGAAGCAGCTCCAGGGCCCTGGCCAAGGTTGGGGGCTCATTGTTTACCTAATACCTCATGCATAAAAAAATAACTTACGGTCTTTATTACTTCCTCAAATCATGAGTGATTCCCTTGTTACGCGCATTTTGGTTCTTTTAACATGGACAGTAATTGGAGGGTGCCAGTTGTTAATTTTAAAAATAAAAGTTATTTTACCAGCAAAAACAGGTTTATTCAAGAATACCAGAGAATTGCAAACCAGTACGAGCAAGCTACAGCAAAACCATAGGCAAGTCTGGAGAATAAAGGAGAAGACCACTCTTTTTATAGAGGAAAGGGCCAAGTTGGAAGGGCTGTTCTAAACAAAAAGTCCATTGGAAGAAACTGGGAGTTACATGTACTGTGGCTTCCTATTGGCTAAGTTGTGACATTGGCTGTTGCCGGGGTAAGTGGAAACCTTTCTTCTTCCTGCTGGGAAGTAAAGTAGCCAAAACAGTGTGGTGTCCCTCTCTTCCAGTGAGGTCTGAGATTTAGTTAGGAGTGAGTGGTGAGTGTGAGAGCTCCTCCTGCTGGCCGCCGAACACCATGTCAGTGAGGTTTCCCTTTATTAATTTTCACACAGTTAAACCAGGCTTAAATTTTTCCACTGTGCCATCATTTTCAGGTATTGTTCACACAGGTTTCCATCCTCCTGTACCTTTGTTTAGTCCTCTCTGTCTTACTTTGCCTCTACGCTCACTGCATCCCTACCCCAGTGACTGGAATAGATCTCCGCCCACCCCCACTTCACTTTTTGAAAGGGGCATTTTACAATAGATGTTTGCCCCAAACCAGGCAACTAATTTAAAGAGGGATATATTTTAACTTTTTAAAAGTAATTCTGTAATGTGACAGAAATGCCATATTTCACTTTGAAATGTGGACATTAGTCTTAATTTCATTTGGATTCAGTGAGCAGTCCTTTTTCTGTCCTTTAGTGGAAACATTAAAAAGCAAACTGTCACATAATCGGGAATTCTCCTAGAGGAACTCAACACCTCAGGTGTTTAATTTGCTATGTATCATGTAGATCTTATCTAAGAAAGGTGCCCCCAAATACTAATTGAAATTATATTTGTTAATTTTAGCTACCCTACATATATCATGACCTTTTTGGTTTTGGAAAGGATTCTTATATAGAGTTTTTTGGTACAGATAAGGAGGCGGAAGCCCAGAGAGATTAAATGACTGGTCCGGCACTGCCGAAGTAGGTAGGTGGTAGCCGAGTCATACCTAAGAATTCTAGTCTGTCTCTTCCTGTTTTTCTTTTTGAATGTCCTGTGTTCAGTTTTCATTAATAAGCCTACCTTCTAGAAGGGGAAGATAGAAACAGCTAAATGACTCAGAGGCCCTTCCCTTGAGGATCTTGCTGAGGCCAAAGGCTTTTCTCATGTGCTCGGCTGCCTTCTCAGAGGACAGGGACTTTAGAACTGGCATGTGGGTTGCTCTCCTGTCAGGTGCCAGTGTTCCACGTGTCTGACTCAGTCCTGCTGTCAGACTAGATTCAGTATAGAGATACTTCTGGCCCCAGAAGTCTAAGACTCCAACAAGAGCGGCTGTTGTTTCCTTTGTAGATGGTGCTAGCAGAGGCGTTCTTCCACGGCTTGTCCAGTCACTAGAAATTTCACTGATGAGGCTTTAATTTAAGCTCTAGTTGAGTTCTCCTGGGAAGTAATACTTAACATACTCAATTAGTGTACACTGTAGGATAGAGGATTACCATAGAGAAGGGTTGAACTCAAAGTCTCGTCTTTTAATTTTTGAGACCAATATTAAATGATAATGGCTTGGGAGGTCATTTGGTTGGAAGGCTAGGGGGTAATTTCAGATCCTAGACTGCTATTTCAGGTCCTAGAACTCTAGTGTAGGTAGAGATACAAAAGGGAGAGGGAAACCTAAGGTGCTGTACTGTTACTTGTGACTGTTCTGAGGAAGGCAAGAGAACTGGAGATGTTTTACTATTCATTCATATATATGTGTATGTATGTATATATACATACACATATATATGAATGAGTATACGTATTATGTGGATATATGGACATGCATACATATACATATGAATACACACACATACACATTCTTGTGCCAATCTTACAAGTAGATAGAATGGAGGAAACTTAACTTTTCCATTTTGTGATGGTTAATTTATTTTCTTTGCTAACCATCTTTTTCAGGCCTATGATCTTCAACTATTAGTTTTAGTATGCTTTTACATCATGATTAAACTTAAATTTTGTGGGCTACGAGAAAACCTGAACTCTATTTATAATATTGTTTCCAAGGCAACTACATTCTGATTTATAAACAATTGGCTTTATTTAAAAAGTGGTACATGATCTATTCATTGGATTTGGAGCTACTTTAGTTAAATTTTTTTAAAAAGCAAGGGTGTTCCTAGCTTGCTCAGAATTTAGGCTCAATGTAGTAGCCCCTGAATTAAATGTCTGAACTTAATAATGCTAAAACCGTAACTTTTAACCTCATTTTGGTGAGAGAAATCTGTACTTCTGTAGATCAATATCAACACATTGAACTGAGCTTGAACATAAAGAAGGGCTCGTTTTCCTATAATTCCAGGAATGAGATTTAATCTGGGGTGTCATTTGCACATACATATGTATAAGAAAGAACTTTTCTGATAGTATTTGGATAAATTAGGGAAAATAGTTACTAGGTTTAAACTTAATGGCTCAAGGATATGGCCTTTTGAGTTCTTGATTTGCTTTTAAAGATTACTAGTATCTGGAATTTTATGTAACAAGAATAGAGTTTATTTTTCATGTCTTCTAAAATGTGTTGGGAATGTGGGTTAGTTTATAGGAAATTTCCAGTATTTGGTTTGATAGTCTTGGTAGAATTAACTCTGTTTTCCTGAAATTAGAAGATGAATTTTTTTCTTAGTTACTTTTTCTCATCCTTCTCTCTTTGATGAAAAACTTATTTCCCCTTATTCATTTGTGGTAATGTGACCCCTTTTAACTGTTTACCTTTAGATAGTAATTTCTCTTTCCTTTATTTGTGCTATTTTGGTAGTGTCTACCACCATCTGTCCTGGGACTGCATTACTGAGGGTCTAATGAATATTTGAGTTAAAATATAGAGACAGAGCTCCTTTCTTATTTCACTAATTGTCTACACTTTTCCCTTTTTATCTTCTTACTGCCCATAAAACAATGCAGTGAGATAACTTTTTGATCTTCAGGTTAAACAAAAGTATAGATAGCCTTTTCCCTCTTTTGTCACAATGAAATACCAATTCTAAGTTTTATTTTTACATTTTAACATCTTTGAAACATATAAATAATGTAATGGCATAATTTAATTGGCATAACTTTTTTCTTTCTTAGTGATTCATAAAGTAATGGTGCGTCTTCTGTCCTTCGTGAATTGATACTGAAGATGCATGCAAAGAGAGTGAAATAAGATTGTTTCAGTGAATGAAGGAATGGAAGACAGCGTTCCCAAATTAACTTCGTTTTCTCATGTATTCCATTTTATTTTATTTTTTTTATTTTTTATTTTTTTGTAGATAATTATTTTTTATTGAAGGGTAGTTGACACACAGTATTACATTAGTTTCAGGTGTACAACAGAGTGATTCAACATTTATATATATGATAATTCTAGGTACCAGCTATCACCATACCAAGTTGTTACAATATTTTGACTATATTCCTTATGCTATACCTTACATCCCGGTTACTTACTTATTTTACAATTGGAAGTATGTACTTTTTTTTTTTTTTGTGAGGGCATCTCTCATTTTTATTGATCAAATGGTTGTTAACAACAATAAAATTCTGTATAGAGGAGTCAGTGCTCAATGCACAATCATTAATCCACCCCAAGCCTAATTTTCATCAGTCTCCAATCTTCTGAAGCATAACGAACAAGTTCTTACTTGGAGAACAAATTCTTACATAGTGAATAAGTTACATGGTGAACAGTACAAGGGCAATCATCACAGAAACCTTCGGTTTTGCTCATGCATTATGAACTATAAACAGTCAGTTCAAATATGAATACTCATTTGATTTTTATACTTGATTTATATGTGGATACCACATTTCTCTCTTTATTATTATTATTTTTAATAAAATGCTGAAGTGGTAGGTAGATACAAGATAAAGGTAGAAAACATAGTTTAGTGTTGTAAGAGAGCAAATGTAGATGATCAGGTGTGTGCCTGTAGACTATGTGTTAATCCAAGCTAGACAAGGGCAATAAAACAACCACGTATGCAGAAGATTTCTCTCAGAACAGGGGGGGTGAGGTTCTAAGCCTCACCTCTGTTGATCCCGAATTTCTCACCTGATGGCCCCCCTGCGACTGTGCCTGTCTTAGGTTGTTTCTCCCTTGAGAAATCTTACCCGTCTCTGGCTAACCAGTCATCTTCCGGGGCAATACAGGGAAATGTAAAGTTGGTAAGTGAGAGAGAAGCCTTATTGTTTGAAAAGGTTAGCTTTTTACTTCTTTGCATGTTTATGCCCTGTGGCTTCTATGCCCAGCATTTGTCTTGAGGTATCTTTACCACTTGGAAGAATTATGATACTTGGTAAATTTGATATAAGGCACGAATTCTATTTAAGGGTTGTAATTAGGAAGGAAGAAGAAAAGCTATAGAAGTAGCAGGCGGAGGAAAACATGGGAAGATTGATTATTTCTTTGACATATCTTCTTGTAGAGTAACTTCAGCATGTATAGGTTTTAAACTACTAATTAAATTGCGCACACACATTAACATAATAGGAGTATAGTTACATAACCAAAGCATACCTGTAATTACCATCCATCTCCAGTGAAACCAAGAAAACCAGTTAGGCACCTGAGGCATTTGTGAAAACTTATCTATGATATGGTGGATATTGTCCAACTGAACTTGAACAGTCTGAGAGAAATCAGACAAATTAAAACAACCCATTCCTGGGGACTGTTCACATCCCATATGTTCTTTTAACAGTAAATAGTCTGTAGTTGTAAGATTTCGGAGCGCTACAATTTGCACTTCTCCTAATTCTTGGTTGAGTTCCAACAGTATAGATCCAGTCAAATTTGTTGTTTTACTGTATGCACAGGCCAGCTTAGATATCTCCTTCTTCATTCCCATGGCAAGTCCAGGAACTGGTGGGATGAGTGCATCTACACTTGTAGCAGTGCGTGGATCTTTGTTGGGGTTTTCTGATGATCATCTTCTGGCATGAGTCTTCCTGAGAGTGCTGATGTTGGAAGTTCTTTTTCATATCGTATCTTAGTTGATTTTCAGGGTAGCCCAATTAGGCTTTGATCCTCTGTATAAACACAAACAGGCCCTTTGCCTACACTTTTATATGCCCTTTATACCCTTGTGTAGAACTCATTGGAGGTCACCACACAGGAACTGCCTTTTTTTTTTTTTTGGTATCATTAATCTACACTTACATGATGAATATTATGTTTACTAGGCTCTCCCCTATACCAGGTCCCCCCTATAAACCCCTTTACAGTCACTGTCCATCAGCATTGCAAAATGTTGGAGAATCACTACTTGTCTTCTCTGTGTTGTACAGCCCTCCCCTTTCTCCCACCCCCCCATGCATGCTAAACTTAATACCCCCTTTCTTATTCCCCCCCCTTATCCCTCCCTACCCACCCATCCTCCCCAGTTCCTTTCCCTTTGGTACCTGTTAGTCCATTCGTGAGTTCTGTGATTCTGCTGCTGTTTTGTTCCTTCAGTTTTTCCTTTGTACTTATATTCCACAGATGAGTGAAATCATTTGGTATTTCTCTTTGTCCGCTTGGCTTGTTTCACTGAGCATAATACCCTCCAGCTCCATCCATGTTGCTGCAAATGGTAGGATTTGCCCTTTTCTTATGGCTGAGTAGTATTCCATTGTGTATATGTACCACATCTTCTTTATCCATTCATCTATCGATGGACATTTAGGTTGCTTCCAATTCTCGGCTATTGTAAATAGTGCTGCAATAAACATAGGGGTGCATCTGTCTTTCTCAAACTTGATTGCTGCATTCTTAGGGTAGATTCCTAGGAGTGCAATTCCTGGGTCAAATGGTAAGTCTGTTTTGAGCATTTTGATGTACCTCCATACTGCTTTCCACAATGGTTGAACTAATTTACATTCCCACCAGCAGTGTAGGAGGGTTCCCCTTTCTCCACAGCCTCGCCAACATTTGTTGTTGTTTGTCTTTTGGATGGCAGCCATCCTTACTGGTGTGAGGTGATACCTCATTGTAGTTTTAATTTGCATTTCTCTGATAATTAACAATGGGGAGCATCTTTTCATGTGTCTGTTAGCCATCTGTATTTCTTTTTTGGAGAACTGTCTGTTTAGTTCCTCTGCCCATTTTTTAATTGGGTTATTTGTTTTTTGTTTGTTGAGGTGTGTGAGCTCTTTATATATTCTGGACGTCAAGCCTGTGTCATTTTCAAATATATTCTCCCATACTGTAGGGTTCCTTTTTGTTCTATTGATGGTGTCTTTTGCTGTACAGAAGCTTTTCAGCTTAATATAGTCCCACTTGTTCATTTTTGCTGTTGTTTTCCTTGCCCGGGGAGATATGTTCAAGAAGAGGTCACTCATGTTTATGTCTAAGAGGTTTTTGCCTATGTTTTCTTCCAAGAGTTTAATAGTTTCATGACTTACATTCAGGTCTTTGATCCATTTTGAGTTTACTTTTGTATATGGGGTTAGACAATGGTCCAGTTTCATTCTCCTACATGTAGCTGTCCAGTTTTGCCAGCACCATCTGTTGAAGAGACTGTCATTTCGCCATTGTATGTCCATGGCTCCTTTATCAAATATTAATTGACCATATATGTCTGGATTCATGTCTGGATTCTCTAGTGTGTTCCATCGGTCTGTGGCTCTGTTCTTGTGCTAGTACCAAATTGTCTTGATTACTATGGCTTTATAATAGAGCTTGAAGTTGGGTAGTGAGATCCCCCCTACTTTATTCTTCTTTCTCATGATTGCTTTGGCTATTGGGGGTCTTTGGTGTTTCCATATGAATTTTTGAATTATTTGTTCCAGTTCATTGAAGAATGTTGCTGGTAGTTTCATAGGGATTGCATCGAATATGTATATTGCTTTGGGCAGGATGGCCATTTTGACGATATTAATTCTTCCTAGGCACAAGCATGGGATGCATTTCCATCGGTTAGTGTCCCCTTTAATTTCTCTTAAGAGTGACTTTAGTTTTCAGAGTATAAGTCTTTCACTTCTTTTTTTAGATTTATTCCTAGGTATTTTATTTTTTTTGATGCAATTGTGAATGGAGTTTTCCTGATTTCTCTTTCTGTTGGTTCATTGTTAGTGTATAGGAAAGCCACAGATTTCTGTGTGTTGATTTTGTATACTGCAACTTTGCTGTATTCCCGTTTCAGTTCTAGTAGTTTTGGGGTGGAGTCTTTAGGGTTTTTTATGTACAGTATCATGTCATCTGCAAATAGTGACAGTTTAACTTCTTCTTTTCCAATCTGGATTCCTTGTATTTTTTTGTTTTGTCTGATTGCCGTGGCTAGGACCTCCAGTACTATGTTAAATAACAGTGGGGAGAGTGGGCATCCCTGTCTAGTTCCTGATCTCAGAGGAAATGCTTTCAGCTCCTCACTGTTCAATATAATGTTGGCTGTGGGTTTATCATTGATGGCCTTTATTATGTTGAGGTACTTGCCCTCTATTCCCATTTTGCTGAGAGTTTTTGTCATGAATGGATGTTGAACTTTGTCAAATGCTTTTCCAGCATCTATGGGGATGATCATGTGTTTTTTGTCTTTCTTTTTGTTGATGTGGTCGATGATGTTGATGGATTTTCAAATGTTTTACCATCCTTGCATCCCTGGGATGAATCCCACTTGGTCATGGTGTATGATCGTTTTGCTGTATTTTTGAATTCGGTTTGCTAATATTTTGTTGAGTATTTTTGCATCTACGTTCATCAGGGATATTGGTCTGTAGTTTTCTTTTTTGGTGGGTCTTTGCCTGGTTTTGGTATTAGGGTGATGTTAGCTTCATAGAATGAGTTTGGGAGTATCCCCTCCTTCTCTATTTTTTGGAAAACTTTAAGGAGAATGGGTATTATGTCTTCCCTGTATGTCTGATAAAATTCTGAGGTAAATCCATCTGGCCCGGGGGTTTTGTTGTTTGGTAGTTTTTGGATTACCGCTTCAATTTCGTTGCTTGTAATTGGTCTGTTTAGATTTTGTGTTTCTTTCTGGGTCAGTCTTGGAAGGCTGTATTTTTCTAGGAAGTTGTCCATTTCTCCTAGGTTTCCCAGCTGGTTAGCATATAGGTTTTCATAGTATTGTTTAATAATTCTTTTTATTTCTGTGGGGTCCGTCGTGATTTTTCCTTTCTCTTTTCTGGTACTGTTGATTTGTGTTGACTCTCTTTTCCTCTTAATAAGTCTGGCTAGAGGCTTATCTATTTTGTTTATTTTCTCGAAGAACCAGCTCTTGGTCTCATTGATTTTTTCTATTGTTTTATTCTTCTCAATTTTATTTATTTCTTCTCTGATCTTTATTATGTCCCTCCTTCTGCTGACCTTAGGCCTCATTTGTTCTTCTTTTTCCAATTTCTATAATTGTGACAGTAGACCATTCATTTGGGATTGTTCTTCCTGTTTAAAATATGCTTGGATTGCTATATAGTTTCCTGTTAAGACTGCTTTTGCTGTGTCCCACAGAAGTTGGGGAGCATGTTGTTAAGCAGCTATGTGTTTGTGAGCCTTTTTGCTTTCTTTTTACAATTTATTTCTAGTTTTATACCTTTGTGGTCTGAAAAGTTGGTTGGTAGGATTTCAATCTTTTTGGAATTTACTGAGGCTCTTTTTGTGGCCTAGTATGTGGTCTATTCTGGAGAATGTTCCATGTGCACTTGAGAAGAATGTGTATCCTGTTGCTTTCGGATGCAGCGTTCTGTAGATGTCTATTGGGTCCATCTGCTCTACTGTGTTGTTCAGTGCTTCCATGTCCTTACTTATTTTCTGCCCGGTGGATCTATCGTTTGGGGTGATTGGTGTGTTGAAGTCTCCTAGAATGAATCCATTGCAGTCTATTTCCCCCTATAGTTCTGTTAGTATTTGTTTCACATATGCTGGTGCTGCTGTGTTGGGTGCATATGTATTTAGAATGGTTATATCCTCTTATTGGACTGAGCCCTTTATCGTTATGTAGTGTCCTTCTTTATCTCTTGTCACTTTCTTTGTTTTGAAGTCTATTTTGTCTGATACTAGTACTGCAACCCCTGCTTTCTTCTCGCTGTTGTTTGCCTAAAATGTGTTTTTCCATCCCTTGACTTTAATCTGTACATGTCTTTGGGTTTGAGGTGAGTTTCTTGTAAGCAGTATATAGATGGGTCTTGCTTTTTTATCCATTCTATTACTCTGTGTCTTTTGATTGGTGCATTCAGCCTATTAACATTTAGGGTGACTATTGAAAGATATGTACTTATTGCCATTGCAGGCTTTAAATTCGTGGTTACCAAAGGTTCAAGGTTAGCCTCTTTAGTATCTTACTGCCTAACTTAGCTCGCTTATTGAGCTGTTATATACACTGTCTGGAGATTCTTTTCTTCTCTCCCTTCTTATTCTTCCTCCTCCATTCTTCATATGTTCTGTGTTTTGTTCTGTGCTCTTTCTAGGAGTGCTCCCATGTAGAGCAGTCCCTGTAAGATGTCCTGTAGAGGTGGTTTGTGGGAAGTAAATTCCCTCAGCTTTTGTTTGTCTGGGAATTGTTTAATTCCACCATCATATTTAAATGATAGTCGTGCTGGATACAGTATCCTTGCTTCAGGGTCCTTCTGTTTCATTGCATTAAATGTATCATGCCATTCTCTTCTGGCCTGTAGGGTTTCTGTTGAGAAGCCTGATGTTAGCCTGATGGTTTTTCCTTTATAGGTGATCTTTTTCTCTCTAGCTGCCTTTAAAACTCTTTCCTTGTCCTTGATCTTTGCCATTTTATTATTATGTTTCTTGGTGTTGTCCTCCTTGGATCCTTTCTTTTGGGGGTTCTGTGTATTTCTGTGGTCTGTTCGATTATTTCCTCCCCCAGTTTGGTGTAGTTTTCAGCAATTATTTCTTCCAAGATACTTTCCATCCTTTTTCCTCTCTCTTCTTCTTCTGGTACCCCTATAATACGGATATTGTTCGTTTTGGATTGGTCACACAGTTCTCTTAATATTGTTTCATTCCTGGCGATCCTTTTATCTCTCTCTATGTCAGCTTCTATGCGTTCCTGTTCTCTGGTTTCAGTTCCATCAATCACCTCTTGCATCCTATCCATTCTTCTTATGAACCCTTCCAGAGTTTGTTTCATTTCTGTAATCTCCTTTCTGGCATCTGTGATCTCCCTCTGCACTTCATCCCATATCTCTTGCGTATTTCTCTGCATCTCTGTCAGCATGTTTATGATTTTTATTTTGAATTTTTTGTCAGGAAGACTGGTTAGTTCTGTCTCCTTCTCTGGTGTTGTCTCTGTGATCTTTGTCTGCCTGTAGTTTTGCCTTTTCATGGTGATAGGAATAGTTTGCAGAGCTGGAACGACTGTTGGCTGGAAGAACTTCCCTTCTTGTTGGTTTTGGCCCTCCTGTCCTAGGAGAACAGGGACCTCTAGGGGCTTGTGCTGGGCAGCTGCGTGCAGACAGGGCTTCTGCTTCCTGCCCGCTGCTATGGAGTTAATCTCCGCTGTTGCTGTGGGCGTGGCCTGGCTCTGGCCGCTGCTCCAAAGTGGTGTAGTCGCGTTGGAGGGGGAGCAGCCTGAAGGCTATTTATCTCCGTAAGGGGCCTCCCTGCTCCGTGCAGCCCAGGGGATTAGGGTGCCCACAGATCCCCAGATTCCCTACCTCTGGATTAAGTTTCCCGCCCTGCCCCTTTAAGACTTCCAAAAAGCACCCGCCAAAACAAAACGACCACAAAAAAAAAAAAATTTTTTTTTAATCAAAAAAAAAATAAATAAAAAATGGCCGCTCGTTTTTCTTTATTCTCCAGCGCCAGCCTCAGGCATCTGCTCAGCAGTCTTGCTGCCCTGTTTCCCTAGTATTGGGGTCACTATCCCTTTAAGACTTCCAAAAAGCTTTCGCCAAAACAAAACAGAAAAAAAAAAAAGAAGGAGAATGGCTGCTCACTTTTCTAATGTCCTCCGGTGCCAGGCGTCCGGTATCCTCTCACCGTTCTTGCTGCCCTATTTCCCTAGTAATCAGGGCCCCGCGCACGCGCTCTGTCTGCGCTCTGGTCCAGATGGCTGGGGCTGGGTGTTCAGCTGTCCTGGGCTCCGTCTCCCTCCCTCTCTGTCTATTCTTCTCCTGCCGGTAGCTGGGGGGAGCGGCGCTCGGGTCCCGCCGGGCCGGGGCTTGTATCTTACCCCCTTTACAAGGTATTGGGTTCTTCGCAGGTGTGGATGTGGTCTGGATGTTGTCCTGTGTCCTCTGGTCTTTATTCTAGGAAGAGTTGTCCTTGTTATATTTTCATAGGTATATGTGGTTTTGGGAGGAGATTTCCGCTGCTCTACTCACGCTGCCATCTTGGCTCCACCTCATGTATTCCATTTTAAATGAGTGTGTGACCAAATGAATTACTGAATTAATAATTATCTAATTGTCATAATTAGATATTTGACTGTTACCTACGTCCTGATAGATTATTTACTTAGGTTAACCTAAAATTGTTTTTTGGACTTTACATTGGGACAATGGGTTTTATGTTTGTGATTATTTTATACTGGTATCACAGTATATTCAGGCATCTTTGGCACAGTATAATCTGAAAATATAAACCTATGTATTTAGTCTTTATGTTTGTAAATATTTTTCTATAAAGAAGTCCTGAATTGGTATTCAGTTTAATGTCTTCAGAGATCTTCCATGTGGTAATTAATGGTAAGCTGTATATAGCTTTGGCATAGATTAGTATACAATTCATGAGAATGATTCTTGAGAGAATTTTCTTACTCTTCATTTATGGTTATATATTTTTGATCCATGAAGCACAGTGTCAGAGAAGATGGTCTTAATGGGGTTGGAACAGGAGAGAATAACTGCTGCTGCTCTGGTGGTTGTGTGTTCTTGATTGAGGGAGATGGGGCTGTGTTTAAAAAGGGAAAAGGAAAGAAAGATGCTAAGAATATTCTAATTGAAGATGACTATTCTTTTTCTGATCCTGTTTGCTTCAGCTTGCTTTCTGGGGAAGTTGCTTGTTTCTTTCTTCTACCTCCTTGATGAATTTCACTGATTTCATTGAAAAGAAGAATAAATTATAGTTTTACATAGTCAATTCTATTAAGTCATCGTCCCAAAGTTTCTTGTTGTCACAGCACCTTATAATTTATTAGTACAGTCTTGTTGGAATTTACACTTAGTGGTTACCTTAAGTTTTTACTTAAAAGCAAACGTTAGAATTATATACAGTTAATCTATGTGCAGACTTTTTTTCTCCTAAATTTGTTTTCCAAGAGGTATAGTTTGATGCCAAAGTGAAATATGACTCAAGAACAATAAAATAGATAAAAATCCTTATAGTTGCTCACTGTTGATAGGAATAAGCTTAATTTTTTTTCATGGATTTCCAATTATAGGAGATTTCAGTTAGTGTCATTGTTGATCTAAAGTTATTCTAATTTACTGCGTCATAAACAACAAAAACATCTTTGGAAACAATCATTTTAGAGATTGGCCTGTTTTTGCCTTTGAACATTGTCTGCATTCTACAACTGTTTTATATATTCCAAAGATCCATGGATTTTTATAGATTCCATTTAGAATTCTATAAGCATCACAGTATGTATAAAGTATGCGCAAGGATATATCAGCAGGCCTACATTCTTACCCTAGATTTGCCCACTGTGTGATTGTGTGGAAGTCATTTTGATTCTGTTTTTCATCTCTTTATATTATATACTGGGGTAATAAATCTTGTGATCCTTATTTTTTATCATTATTATAATGAGTTTTTTAAACTCTGGTTTTAAATACTGAAACATTAAAAAACATTAAATTATCAGTTGAAATGGTGCTTGCATTTAAGAAATAAACCTCTAGTTTAAGATTCTTTAAGTAAAATTTAGATCCTGAAGACAATCCGGGTGGTACTGGCCATTAGAAGTCTTAAGTATTTGGAGGGTACTACTTATTTCAGTGAAATTGATTGATTTTTAAAAAGGGAAACCTGCCTGTTACTTCAAAAAGCAGTAATGAACCACAGGAGCTTCTTGCTATGTAGGAATATTAAGCATGGCTACATTGCATCTTTTACTGCTGAGCAGTGTTGGAAATAAATTGATGTTTACAGAGCTGTATATTCTTGTTCATTATTGCTTTTAGATTGCACCATTTGAGGTGGATTTTGGTAGATTTGGAATGAGAAATATTGGTTGTAACTAGGAAAAAAATTATTTTTCTCACATTTGAGAAAAATATTTTCAAATTCTTCCAAATAATTAAGAATTCTGTATTCTACAGAATAAGTGAAACTGCCCATGTTTTCTGCTTTTGTTCATGGATAACTTGGTTCCAAGAAATGGAGTGGGGTATAAAGGAGTAGTCAATTATAAGGTGGGTGTATCTAAAACTAAGCGAAGTTGTATCATCACAATTAGCTACAGGGGAGCAGCTAACCTTCTCTTTTCCTTTGTGTTTAATAAATTGATTTTTTCCCTGCCCAAGGAAATGGTAAATTTTGGACATAATTTTTTCCTTTAGAAACTTAAATTAAGTAACAGTGGTGCAACCTAATATGAAAAAAATACTCTTGTTGAGAGTTGAAAACCTCAAATTACTATTTGTTAATGCCTTTGCTTAATCTGTGTGACGACTCCTCTTTTCTAATCCTGTGCTTTATGTTTTGTCTGTGTCTATGAATAATATTATTTCTGAATATTGTCCTTATTAATCTTTCTAACTTTCTCTTTCACATTTTCCTCCTGGATTTGCTGTTGCCTTCAGTCTCACCTCAAGGTCAGTATGCTGTAGTAAGACAAAGATAAGAGCATTTATACTAATGTTATCTTGAACTCTAATAAGGAGCTGAAATGATAGCAGTTATTCCAGGCAAGAGATGTCTAGAAATCTAGGTATGATCGCATAAAATGTCAGGAGTTCAGGTTTACCAGGAGAGTGGATTCAAAGTTAGTGCTTCAAAAGATACTGAGAGCAGTCAGAAAGCAATACTCAGACCAACCAGGTGCTGACTGAGAGAGATGAACATGAAAGTAGGCACTAGGGGAATGAGAAGAAAAAGTAGTGTTTTGGGTATTATATTCTATTAGCAGGTAAAGTGCAACATGAATGATAGGGTTGCCATAGTCTGGATTTATATAAGAATTTGAATTATTTCACATACAAAAACCTATGCTCCATTTCAATTTTGATTCTGCTTTGTGATTCTGCTAAATGGTAGACCTAGTGATAACAAAAACAAAATACCACTACCACTGTTTGTATGTGCCAGAGGTGCTATTGTAGAAGCTTAACGTATTTTATTTCAGTTGACTTTCTGAGCACATGTGTAGAGAGATTTCTTATTTTTACATTTTAGGTGAATAACGCAAGTGCAGAGCCCATTACATAACTTGTCCCTCTTCATTATTAAGTAAATTAGTAAGAGAAGTTAGAAAACAATCTGAAACCTGCATTTTAGAAGTTAGTTATTTTGTATATGAGCCACAGCAATATAAATCAAGGTGTGAGAATTTCTGATAGAGTTCAGAAGATGATGTTAACACCACATGCTTTTTTACCTGGCATCTATTTTCTGATAATGTTGATATATATATATATACTGTTTATAAAAGTACCATCTCTTTGATTCTCATAGCTATATATGGGTTACCCAGGGCTGATTATTATTCTGATGAAGAACTAAGTTTAGGGAACATAATTTCTCTAGGATCAACCAACTAATCAGTGACAGTACTTAGATTTGAATCCAGAGCTCATTTCAACCTCATGGCTCTTTTCATTATTTGTACTGTTGCGTAGGAATTGGAGTAGCTGTGGAGCCCTCAGATTGCTTGAGTTTTCTTAGGTAGATTGCTCACCTGTAAAATTGAGATAATTATCAAAAGCTTTGTTGTAAGCACTCAATGAGTTAATATAAGTAACACTTAGAAGAGTATCTGGAAGTCAAAATATGGAGCTACTGTGAATACTGCTTTTTGTCTTTTTCATGGAAATCTATCTGATGTAATACATTTCATGTACTTTAAAACACTGTGCTGTTCTCACAGATTCATACTAGTATTAATAGGGAGTGCCATGTAGAATCCCAAAGTAAAGCTGTGTATGTGTAGAAAATGAGAGAAGACATATTTCTTCTGATACGACATTTTAAGTCTCCATTTTATCTTTTCAGGTGCTAAAATTTCTATTATAGATGGAAAGATGATGTTGAGGTTTCTTGGAAAAAGGTGTTCTCTTTCATGTTTCTGCTGTCTGATATTTCTCAATGATTAAGGACTTAAGTGATATTTCTGGAAAAGTCCCCTTACCTTTGACTCATTTATAAGTTTGCGTGGGGTATGTTAAAATCCTCCTTTAATAGTTGCTTGTATTATTGTATGTCATGCAGGGGCTCTTCAGTGATATTTTACTCTGTCCATTCCCTTCTTTTGTAGCATTTGATCTCTCCTACTTTACCTAGTAAATAGAGGTTGAGGGTATCAGTTGTCTTGAAAATTACGTCTTCACTCATCTTTACCTTCCTTTTATTTCAGTGGAAGAAAAGTGCCAGTTCTTCTGCAAGGCTGAGTCCTCCTATTCTCTCTTTTATTAAAAATTTTTTATTAATGTATGATTGATATGCACTCTTATGAAGGTTTCACATGAAAAAACAATGTGGTTCCTTTATTTACCCATATTGTCAAGTCCCCACCCATGCCACAATGCAGTCACTGTCCATCAGTGCAGCAAGTTGCCAGAGATTCACTATTTCCCTTCTCTGTGATACACTGTTCTCCCTGTGATCCCCCACACCATGTGTCCTAAATATAATACCCCTCAATCCCCTTCTCCCTCCCTCCCTCCCCACCCGCCCTCCCACACCCCTCCCCTTTGGTAACCACTAGTTCATTCTTGGAGTCTCTGAGTCTGCTACCATTTTGTTCCTTCAGTTTTGCTTCATTGTTATACTTCACAAATGAGGGAAATCATTTGGCATTTGTCTTTCTCCGCCTGGATTATTTCACTGAGCATAATGTCCACCAGCTCCATCCATGTTGTTGCAAATGGTAGGATTTGTTTCTTTCTTATGGCTGAATTGTATTCCATTGTATATATGTACCACATCTTCTTTATCCATTCATCTACTGATGGACACTTAGGATGCTTCCAAATCTTGGCTATTGTAAAAAGTGCTGTGATAAACATAGGGGTGCATATGTATTTTTGAATCTGAGAAGTTGTATTCTTTGGGAATATTCCAAGGAGTGGGATTCCCAGGTCAAATGGTATTTCTATTTTTAGTTTTTTGAGGAACCTCCATATTTCTTTCCACAATGGTTGAACTAGCATACATTCCCACCAGCAGTGTAGGAGGGTTACCCTTTCTCTGCATCCTCGCCAGCATTTATTGTTCTTAGTCTTTTTGATACTGGCCATCCTTACTGGTGTGAGGTGATATCTCATTGTGGTTTTAATTTGCATTTCCCTGATGATTAGTGATGTGAAGCATCTTTTCATGTGTCTGTTGGCCATCTGAATTTCTTCTTTGTAGAACTGTCTCTTCATATCCTCTGCCCATTTGTTAATTAGGATACTTGCTTTTTGGGTGTTGAGGTGTCTAAGTTCTTTATATATTTTGGATGTTAACCCCTTGTCAGATATATCATTTACAAATATATTCTCCCATACTGTAGGATGCCTTTTTGTTTTGTTGATAATGTCCTTTGCTGTACAGAAACTTTTTAGTTTGATGTAGTCCCATGAGTTCATTTTTGCTTTTGATTCCCTTTCTTGAGGAGATTGGTTCAGGAAGAAGTTGCTCATGCTAATATTCAGGAGATGTTTGCCTATGTTGTCTTCAAGGAGTTTTATGGTTTCATGACTTACACTCAAGTCTTTAATCCATTTCGACTTTACTTTTGTGTATGGGGTTAAACAATAATCCAGTTTCATTCCCTTACATGTAGCTGTCCAGTTTTGCAAAACACCAGCTGTTGAAGATGCTGTCTTTTCCCCATTGTATGTCCATGGCTCCTTTATCATATATTAATGGACCATATATGGTTGGGTTAATATCAGGGCTCTCTAGTCTGTTCCATTGGTCTATGTGTCTGTTCTTATGCCAGTACCAAATTGTCTTGATTACTGTGGCTTTGTAGTAGAGCTTGAAGTTGGGGAGTGTAATTCCCCCTGCTTTATTCTTCCTTCTCAGAATTGCTTTTGCTATTCGAGGTCTTTTGTGATTCCATATGAATTTTAGGATGATTCTCCCTAGTTTGTTGAGTGCTTTTGGTATTTTGATAGGAATTGCATTGAATCTATAGATTGCTTTAGGCAGGATGGCCATTTTGACAATATTAATTCTTCCTATCCATGAGCATGGAATGTGTTTCCATTTATTGGTATCTTCTTTAATTTCTCTCATGAGTGTCTTGTAGTTTTCAGAGTATAGGTCTTTCACTTTCTTGGTTAGGTTTGTTCCTAGGTATTTTATTCTTTTTGATGCAACTGAATGGAATTGTTTTCCTTATTTCTCCATCTGCTAGTTCATCGTTAGTGTATAGGAATGCCACATATTTCTGTGTATAAATTTTGTATCCTGCAAGTTTGCTGAATTCAGATATTAGATCTAGTAGTTTTGGAGTGGATTCTTTAGGGTTTTTTATGTACAATATCATGTCATCTGCAAACAGGGACAGGTTTACTTCTTCCTTGCCAATCTGGTTGCCTTTTATTTCTTTGTGTTGTTTGATTGCTGTGGCCAGGACCTCCAGTACTATGTTGAATAGAAGTGGGGAGAGTGGGCATCCTTGTCTTGTTCCCGATCTTAAAGGAAAAGATTTCAGCTTTTCGCTGTTACGAATAATGTTGGCTCTGGGTTTATCATATATGGCATTTATTATGTTGAGGTATTTGCCCTCTATACCCATTTTGTTGAGAGTTTTTATCTTGAACAGATGTTGAATTTTGTCAAATGCTTTTTCAGCATCTATGGAGATGATTATGTGGTGTTTGTGCTACTTTTTGTTGATGTGGTGGATGATGTTTATGGATTTTCAAATGTTGTACCATCCTTGTATCCCTGGCATAAATCCTACTTGATCATGATGGATGATCTTTTTGATGTATTTTTGAATTTGGTTTGCTAATATTTTGTTGAGTATTTTTGCATCTATGTTCATCAGGGATATTGGTCTGTAATTTTCCTTTTTTGTGGTGTCTTTGCCTGGTTTTGGTATTAGAGTGATGCTAGCCTCATAGAATGAGTTTGGAAGTATTCCCTCCTCTTCTATTTTTTGGAAAACATTAAGGAGGATGGGTACTAGGTCTTCACTAAATGTTTGATAAAATTCAGCAGTGAAGCCATCTGGTATAGGGGTTTTGTTCTTAGGTAGGTTTTTGATTACCAGTTCAATTTCTTTGCTGGTAATTGGTCTATTCAGATTTTCTGTTTCTTCCTTGGTCATCCTTGGAAGGTTGTATTTTTCTAGAAAGTTGTCCATTTCTTCTAGATTATCCAGTTTGTTAGCATATAATTTTTCATAGTATTCTCTAATAATTCTTTGTATTTCTGTGGTGTCTGTAGTGATTTTTCCTTTCTCATATCTGATTCTGTTTATGTGTGTAGACTCTTTTTTTTCTTGATATGTCTGGCTAGGGGTTTGTCTATTTTGTTTATTTTCTCAAAGAACCAGCTCTTGCTTTCATTGATTCTTTCTATTGTTTTATTCTTCTCGATTTTATTTATTTCTGTTCTAATCTTTATTCTGTCCCTCTCTGTACTGCCTTTTGCCCTCATTTGTTCTTCTTTTTCTAGTTTCATTAATTGTGAGTTTAGACTGCTTATATGGGATTGTTCTTCTTTCCTGACATAGGCCTGTATTGTAGTATACTTTCCTCTTAGCACGGCCTTGGCTGTGTCCTACAGATTTTGCGGTGTTGAGTTATTGTTGTCATTTGTGTCTATATATTGCTTGATCTCTGTTTTTATTAGGTCATTGATCCATTGGTTATTTAGGAGCATGCTGTGAAGCCTCCATGTGTTTGTGGTATTTTTCATTTTCTTTGTGTAATTTCTAGTTTCATACCTTTGTGGTCTTGGAAACTGGTTGGTACAATTTCAATCTTTTTGAATTTACTGAGGCTCTTTTTGTGGCCTAGTATATGATCTATTCTTGAAAATGTTCCATGTGCACTTGAGAAGAATATATATTCTGTTGCTTTTAGCTGTAGAGTTCTGTAGATGTCTGTTAGGTCCATCTGTTCTGTTGTGTTGTTCAGTGCCTCTGTTTCCTTACTTATCTTCTGTCTGGTTGATCTATCCTTCAGTGTGAGGGGAGTGATGAAGTCTTCTAGAACGAATGCATTGCATTCTATTTCCCCTTTTAATTCTGTTAGTATTTCTTTCACATATGTGGGTGCTCCTGTTTGGGGAGCATAGATATTTATAGTGGTTATATCTTCTTGTTGGATTGACCCCTTTATCATTATGTAATGTCCTTCTTTGTCTCTTGTTACTTTCTGTGTTTTGAAGTCTATTTTGTCTGATACAAGTACTGCGACTCTTGCTTTTTTCTCTCTATTAGTTGCATGAAATATGTTTTTGCATCCCTTCACTTTTAGTCTGTGTATGTTTTTGGGTTTAAAGTTAGTCTCTTGTAGGCAGCATATAGATGGGTCTTGTTTTTTTTTTATCCATTCAATGACTCTGTGTCTTTTGATTGGTGCATTCAGTCCATTTACATTTAGGGTGATTATCAATACATATGTACTTATTGCCATTGCAGTCTTTAGATTCGTGGTTACCAAAGGTTCAAGGTTAATTTCCTTACTATCTAAGAGTCTAACTTAGCTCACTTAATATGATGTTACAAACAGACTCTAAAGGTTCTTTTCTTTTTCTCCTTCTTTTTCTTCCTCCTCCATTCTTTATGTATTAGGTATCATATTCTTTATTCTTTGTCTATGTGTTGATTGACTTTGGGGATAGTTAGTTTAATTTTGCATTTGCTTAGTAATTAGCTGTTCTACTTTCTTTACTCTGGTTTTATTACCTCTGGTGACAGCTATTAAACCTTAGGAACACTTCCGTCTATAGTAGTCCCTCCGAAATAGACTGTAGAGATGGTTTGTGGGAGGTAAATTCTCTCAAGCTTTTGCTTATCTGGAAATTGTTTAACCACTCCTTCAAATTTAAATGATAATCTTGCTGAATAAAGTAATCTTGGTTCCAGGCCCTTCTGCTTCATCCCATTAAATACATCATGCCACTCACTTCTGGCCTGTAAGGTTTCTGCAGAGAAGTCTGATGTTAGCCTGATAGGCTCTCCTTTGTATGTGATCTGATTTCTCTCTTTGGCTGCTTTTAACGGTCTGTCCTTATCCTTGATGTTTTCTATTTTAATTTCTATGTGTCTTGTTGTTGTCTTCCTTGGGGCTCTTGTGTTGGGAGATCTGTTTATCTCCATGGCCTAAGAGACTGTCTCCTTCCCCAGATTGGGGAAGTTTTCAACAACTACCTCCTGAAAGACACTTTCTATCCCTTTCTCTCTCTTCTTCTTCTTCTGGTATCCCTATAATGCAAATATTGTTTCATTTGTATTGGTCACACAATTCTCTCAATATTCTTGCATTCTTAGAGTTCCTTTTTTCTCTCTCTGCCTCAGCTTCTTTGTATTCCTCTTCTCTAGTTTCTTTTTCATTTATTATCTCCTCCACCATATCCAACCTGCTTTTAATACCCTCTATTGTGCTCTTCAACGATTGGATCTCTGACCTGAATTCATTCCTGTGTTTTTGGATATCTTTTCATACCTCCGTTAGAATGTTGATGATTTTTATTTTGAACTCCCTTTCAGGAAGAGTCACAAGGTCCATGTCATTTAAATCTTTAACTGGAGTCATATTAATTTTACTCTGAACCAGGTTCCTTTGGCATTTCATGTTTGTTAGTATTTGTTTCACATATGTTGGTGCTCCTGTATTGGGTGCATATATATTTATAATGGTTATATCCTCTTGTTGGACTGAGCCTTTTATCATTATGTAATTCCTTCTTTATCTTTTGTTACTTCTTTATTTTGAAGTCTATTTTGTCTGATACTAGTATTGTAACAACTGCTTTTTTCTCTCTGTTGTTTGCATGAAATATCTTTTTCCATCCCTTGACTTTAAGTCTGTGCATGTCTTTGGGTTTGAGGTGAGTCTCTTGTAAGCAGCATAGGGATGGGTCTTGCTTTTTTATCCATTCTATTACTCTGTATCTTTTGATTGGTGCATTCAGTCCATTTCCATTTAGGGTGATTATTGAAAGGTATGTACTTATTGCCATTGCAGGCTTTAAGTTTGTGGTTGCCAAAGATTCAAGGTTAGCTTCTTTACTATCTTACTGTCGAACTTAACTCGCTTATTAAGCTATTATAAACACGGTCTGATGATTCTTTATTTCTCTCCCTTCTTATTCCTTCTCTTCCCTTCTTCATATGTTGGGTGTTTTGTTCTGTGCTCTTTTTAGGAGTGCTCCCATCTAGAGAAGTCCCTGTAAGATGCCCTGTAGAGGTGGTTTGTGGGAGGCAAATTCCCTCAATTTTTGCTTGTCTGGGGATTGTTTAATCCCTCCTTCATATTTAAATGATAATCGTGCTGGATACAGTATTCTTGATTCAAGGCCCTTCTGTTTCATGGCATTAAGTATATCATGCCATTCTCTTCTGGCCTGTAGGGTTTTTGTTGAGAAGTCTGATGATAGCCTGATGGGTTTTCCTTTGTAGGTGACCTTTTTTTTCTCTCTGGCTGCCTTTACTATTTTGTCCTTGTCTTTGATCTTTGCCATTTTAATTATTATGTGTCTTGGTGTTGCCCTCCTTGGATCCCTTGTCATGGATGTTCTGTGTAATGCTGTGGATCTTAGAGGCCATTTCCTCCCCTAGTTTGGGGAAGTTTTCAGCAATTATTTCTTCAAAGACACTTTCTATCCCTTTTTCTCTCTCTTCTTCTTCTGTTACCCCTATAATGCAGATATTGTTCCATTTCGATTGGTCACACAGTTCTCTTAAAATTCTTTAATTCCTGGAGATCCTTTTATCTCTCTCCGCTTCAGCTTCTCTGTGTTCCTGTTCTCTGTTTTCTAGTCCATTAATGGTCTCTTGCATCTCGTCCATTCTGCTTTGAAGTCCTTCCAGAGCTTGTTTTATTTCTGTATTCTCCCTCCTTAGTTCTTGCATATTTCTCTGCAAGTCCATCAGCATGGTTATGACTTTTGTTTTGAATTCTTTTTCCGGAAGACTGGTTAAATCTGTCTCCCCAGGTTCCTTCTCAGGGGAAGATGTAGAAGATGTTGAAGCTGTCTGGGTTAGTCTTGTCTGGATCAAATTTTTTTGCCTTTTCATGTTGATAGGTGCAGTGGAGTGCTATTGACATGTCTATCAGCTGTTAAGAGTCAAGCCTCTTTCCACTTGGCTCCTGGCCTTTCTTTACTGGGATAACTGCGACCCCTAGTGGCTTGTGTTGAGCAATTTCGTGTAGACTGGGTCTTTGTATCTTGCCTGGCCAGTATGGAGGAAGCTCCCTTGCTGTGGGCGTGGCCAGCCTCAGGCTGCTGCTCTGCTATGGTGGGCCCCCGGAGGAGTAATGTCTGTTTACCTCCGTGAGGGGTCTCAGAACTCTTGCCCAGGGGGTTAGTGCACCCGGAGTTCCCTGGAATTTCCAGCTGCTGGACTGTGACCTGGGATGCTTCCATCCAGCAGTGGGGTCCCTGTCCCTTTAAGACTTTCAAAAAGCACTCACTTTTCTTTGTCACAGGGGCCCAGGCTTCAGGACCTGCTCACAGGTCCTACTGTCCTGCTTCCCTAGTTTCCAGCACCCCACGCATGCACTGTGTCTGCGCTCTGGTGCGGATGGCTGGGGCTGGGTGTTTAGCAGTCCTGGGCTCCCTCTCCCTCCCCGCTCCGACTCCTCTTCTCCCGCCAGGAGCTGGGGTGAGGGGCGCTCGGGTCCCACCAGGCTTTGGCTTGTATCTTACCCCTTTCAACAGGCGCTGGGTTCTTGCAGGTGTCGATGTAGTCTGGCTGTTGTCCTGTGTCTTCTGGTCTCTCTTTTAGGATTATTTGTATTTGTTGTATTTTCAAAAATATATATGTTTTTGGGAGGAGATTCCCACTGTCCTACTCATGCCACCATCTTGGCTCCACCCAGGCCCATCAGCGTTTCATGTTTGTATATGGCGCCCGCTAGTGTCCAGAAGCTGTAGTTTCTGGAGCTGCTCAGCCCCTGAGGCAATGTCAGGGTTTGCAGGGGAGCAGTACTAGTGCCTGGGGGTAGGAAAGAGCTTTTCTCTGCCTCCCAGCTGTTGTGCCTGTCTCCACTGCCTGAACCAGTGGGTGAGCACACAGGTATAAATTTTTGTCCCAGAGCAGCTGGATATGGATCCCTGCTTTCCACAAGTGGCTGAAATCCCAGTCTCCCCAGGAGCTTTGCCTGTATTAACTTTCCAACCCCGTAATCACAAGAGTATGGTGAAAGCACCATGAAATGTAGGTTTGTGCTCCCAGATCAGATCTCCGGAGCTAGGTATTCAGCAGTCCCAAGCCTACCACTCCCTCCCTGCTCTGTTTCTCTTCCTCCCGCCGGTGAGCTGGGGTTGGGTAAGGGCTTGGGTCTCCTGGAGCCACAGCTCTGGTACGTTACCCCGTTTGCCGAGGTCTGCTCTTTTCTCTAGGTGTGTGCACTGTCTAACGCCGTCCTCTTTCCTGTTGCTCTCTCAGGATTAGTTGCACCAACTGTATTTTCTAATTGTGTACGGTTTTAGGAGGAAGCCTCTGTCTCTCCTCTCATGCCACCATCTTTAATCCCATCTCCATCCTGTTTTCTTCATTCCTTCCCTCTTATCAGTTTCTAAAACTTGGCTCCATAAATTAATCCTCATTTTCATGTTTCTATTTTCTTCCTTTTCACTGATTCTCCCAAGCATAAAATATATCCTAGTTTCCCTCATCCTTAAAATGGAACGAAATAACCCTTTATGTGTCTTTTCCTTGGCCTCAACTCTCTAGAGTATCTTACTTTTACCTTTTACTTCTTTGTTCACTTGCACAATTTTTGAAAGAATCATTTATATTCACTGCCTACTTTCTGTTTCTTTTCCAAACCAATGGAATTTGGGTTCTCTTACTATGCTAAAATTGCTTCAATGATGTGCTAATTGCCAAATGGAGTGACCTTGTTTGTGGGGCCTACTGACGTTTGAGTATCTCCCTTCCTTCTGGGAACTCTTTTGCAGTTGGTGTGACTTTGTTTTCTGCTAGCTGTCTGACTGCCTCGTGCATTTTCAGTCTACTTTTCTTTTTTTACATGTTTCTTAATTCTTGGTCTTTCTCATGTAATTTAAAAAATCCTCCATTTCATCTACATTATTGGTCTCCTTTTACCATCTGTTTCTCCAGGAGGAGGGGATTCCCTGCTTCAGGCAAGGTCACTATGAATTTGGTGAGACCAAATTACCACAAGGGAATGTTGAGGGTTGAAGGGTGTTCATACTAAGCTTTATTCTCATGGCAGTCGCCTGGTTGCTACAGTTGGCAAGCCTGTTTCTGTTTCCGGCCACAGCTCCAGCCTCTGCCCAGGTGCTGCCTCTGTTTGTGGCTCCGTCTCCTTTCTTCCCTCTCTGGACTCCCTTTTCTCTTCCTAGCACTGTGGCTCCCAGCTCCCCTTAGCCCTCTCCTGCTTTTAGCACCAGGTTGAGCTCTGGGTGGGTCTCTGTGGTGACTGGCAGACGTGGACCAATTATGTCCAGGCACTTGTTTGTTTCCTCTCTACCCCTCTCCCCAGGCTGATACTTCTGTGACTGACAGTTTGCTGCCAGCAGAGCTCTATCGCCTGTATGTATACAGTGAACAATACTAAGATCAGGTGAGAGTCCTGGCACTAAAATTTCCATTTTTTCTATACCGCCAAAGACTCAGTTTTATTTATTTTGTTCTGTTTAAATTTTTGTGTAACATTTATTTCAAATAAACTACATTCATTACAGAATAAATCTTACCATATTTGCAATAAAACAACAAGTGCAAATACTACATATTTAAAGTGATTTTTCCCATTTTCTAGTTTAAACATTTCTCCTCATATTATAATAAAACAGTATGGGTACCACATAAGTTATCCAAGTATGGCAAAAATGCGAACACAATCTTTAGTAGAAGGATATCATGAAGGCTTTTGCCTTGTGTTTGGAGAACTCTCATCTCTATTTTCAGTTTCAAGTGAAAGCTTTTTACTGGAAAGTTTTATTGCATTGTCCCATATTTTGTCTTTTACGTGATAAGTTTTTATCTAAGGACCTAAACAAAACCCTACAAAAACTCCAGAAGAATTTGTCCATGGAAGTCATTAGTGTATATATGTAAAATTCTCTTGAGTTACAAGTTGTGTTAATTATAATATTGTTAGGTAGTTCACTTTAGTTCTTAATTATTCCAGCAGTAAACATGATTAAATTATGCTTATTTTTAAATAAGTTTATTTTTCAAGGACTACAAAATAAGACAGGTATTGTGATTTCTGTAGCAAAGATCACTTTGGTTATAGTATATAAGAAAGCATCTCTTCATTCTGGATCAGAATTGAGTTCAGTATTTTTGTTTCTGTATGGAAACCTTTTACTATTTTAATTTTGTTTTTCTCCAGTCCTATTGAATAGGTCATCAAGAGAATATAGTTTATTGATGGTTTAAGATTGGATTAGATCTTTGGGTGACTTCATTACATGACCTTGGGCAAGATCCTTAACCCTTCAGTGTTTGTTTTAACTACCTTTTTTTTATGTTATGAGTGATACTTAGTGACAGTGTTCATAATGTCTCCACTAAGCATTTCCATTTTGGATGGACTTGTTTTCTTTCTTTCTCCCTTTTCCTCTCTTGTCCTCTTCTGTCCCATTTCTATTCAGTACAGAGTAGCAGTTTTCTTTAGAGTGATGGTGACTGAAGAGTCACATTCTCTGTCCTTAAACATATATATCTCTTTAGCTCCTCCTGTTCAGTGACATTATCTCCAGAGAATGAATACAAAGAAATAATTCTGTAAACAGATGAAAATATGTGATTAAGTCCAGAATTCATTCCTTACATTTTTTTATGTAGTGGGACCTTTGGCAAAAGGCAGGACATTCAGGAGGTCAGGCCTGTAAATATTATCTCATTCACTCTCCTTAAGTCTAAACAAATTAGATAAGGGGCAAATACCTAAAATGTAAAATGAAGAACTCAGTATTATTACCCGGGTTTTATTGAGCAGTGACTGTTGTAGACTTGTCCTCAAAACAAGTGTTTGGAATCTGTGAGATGTGTCCTACCAACTGCATTGTCTTTATATTGTGATGTAATAATCAATACATTATGTCTTGCTCAAATATATTCCTGTTGTTATAGTACCTTTCATAGTTCATCTCTGATGAAAGAGTTCCACCTGGGCTTCTAAAATCTAAGCTGGTTAAATGGCGATTTCTCTGATTATACATTTCAGAAATACTTTTTCATTATTGACTGACACTAGTCACTAAAACTTTGTAAGATGTCTTTCACAAAAGGAGGTTTAATTGTATTTTGAAAGCTTAGTTATTTTCTTATTTTTTAGCCAAAGTGTTAAGGACTTTCTAGGCCCAAGAGCATTTCTGACCCTGTGGGATGGTCTATTTACAAGATTTACAAGGAGTTTGACTTACAAAGTTAATCTAGGAGAATGATCTGTTGTAACTGCATATTTGCTTCCGCTTGTCATTCTTTTGGTATTCTTAAACAACTTTATTGTCAAGAGTGTATTTTCTTACTTCTTTTCCTTTCAAGCAATAGTAATACCTAGTGTTTTTGTAGTAGGTCATGCAAGCTCTGTGTGGCCACACCTTCTGTAACTAACTTCTGAAATAGAGTGTTACAAAATACAGAGCCCAGAATTAAGCCTTTGCTTATATAGTCAGTTAACTATGACAAAGGAGGCAAGAATATACAATGGGGAAAAGACAGTTTCTTCAATAAATGGTGTTGTGAAAACTGGCAGCTACATGCAAAAGAACAAAACTGACATAATAGATTCTAAATGGATTAAAGACATAAATATAAAACCTGAAACCATAACACTTTAAAACATAGGCAGCAACTCTTGAACACTGCTATTAGTATTTTTTATTGAATATGTCTTCCTGGGCAAGGGAAACAAAAGCAAAAATAAGTGGGACTGTATCAAACTAAAAAACTTTTGCACAGCAAAGGAAAACAACAAAAATGAAAAGGCGCAACCTACTGAATTGGAGAATATATTTGCAAATTATATATCTGATAAGGGGCAAATATCTAAAATATAAAATGGAGAACTTGTATAACTCAACCCCCAAAAAACCCCAAATAATCTGATTAAAAAATGGGCAGAGGAACTGAATAGACGTTTTTCCACAGAAGATACAGAAATAGGGCCAACAGATACATGAAAAGATGCTCAAGATCACTAATAATCAGGGAAATGCAAATCAAAACCACAATATAACCTCACATGAGTCAGAATGTCTCGTGTCAAAATGACAAGAAATAACAAGTGTTGGTGAAGATCTGGAGAAAAGGCAACCCTTGTGCACTGCTGGTGGGAATGTAAATTGCAGTCACTGTGGAAAATGGTATAGAATTTCCTCAAAAAATTAAATATAGAAACACCACATGACTTGTTAATTCCACTTGGGTATTTACCCAAAGAAAACAAAATCACTAATTCAAAAAAGATATATGCACTCTATGTTCATCATAGCATTTGTTGCTCTGGGAGAAGGGGAGCCTCCCTAGGGCAAGTTCACTGTGAATTTGCTGAGACTGAATAAAGGCATGGGCAAGAAATTGGGGGTGTAAAGGAGGTTTATTCTGACAGCAGTAGGTCTCAGTCTCTCGTCTACTCTGGCTTCCCATTACCAGCCTCCATTCTCTTCTAGTTCTCCTGCCAGGCTTCTGTTCTTCGGTCTCCAAGCTCTCTGCTCCCACACTTGGACTGCTCACTCCCCACTCACACAGCTCTTTGCCTGCTCTTCCGGCATCCCTCTTCCCCACGCCTAGCACTGGGAGGAACTCTGTGGGCAGGTGTTGGCGACTGGTGGATGCCAGACCAATTATGTCCAGGAACACAAGGAAAGGAGAGCATGGGTGTTTCCACCCCTCCCCTGGGCCAGTACTCTGGTGACTGACCAGTGGCTCTCTCAGTCGGTAAGCATCCTGCAGCACTCATAAACATGCAGAGCAGGCTCTTATATCAACACAGTGAGCACTGTTAAGCCCAGGTGGGGATCCTCATCAGAAATTTCCATTTTCTCCATAGCATTGTTTACAACAGCCAAGATAATGGAAGCAGCCTAAGTGTGCATCAATAGATGAATAATATTCAGCTGTAAAAAAAAAATGAAATCTTGCCATTTGTGACAACATGGGTGGACCTAGAGGATATGATGCTAAGTGAAATAAGAGAGAAAGAATGAGAAAGTCAAATACCATATGATCTCACTTATATGTGGATATGAAATAATAAAATAAATGAACTAACTATAAAACAAACAGACTCGTAAATACAGAGGATAATCTGATGGTTGCCATAGGGGAAGGGGTAGGGAAATGGGAGAAATAGGTGAAGGTCTTCAAGAGGTACAAACTTCCAATTATAAAATAAATAAGCCAGGCAGATGAAATGTAGTGTATAGTAAATATAGTCAATAATATGGTAATAGCCTTGTTTTGGTAACAGATGGTAACTGCACTCATTGTGGTAAGCATTTTATAATGTATTTAATTGTTAAATCACTGTTATACATCAGAAATTAATATTGTATATCAACTATATTTCAATGAAAAAAATACAGTGTTACCATTTTGTATGATTCATTGGTAGAAAAAAAAATGTGTGAACATGAACTTGTGCTGATCTACCTAACTGATGAAAAGTGTCGAGTTTTCTGCTTGTACATTGAGAAGTATTTTTCTAGGTAGCAGTTGTGGATAATGACTGGGCATTCTGTAGATGTGCTAAAGGTGGCAAATTCAGTAGAGAAGGGGAGAAGACTGATTTTTGCACTTGGTCAAAGTTTGAGTTTCTGTAGAGTTGCCAGATTTAGCAAATGAACATATGAATTTCATTTAACTGGCCCAGTTAACTTTGAATTTCAGATAACAATGAATAATTTTTTGGCATTAATGTGTCTTATAAATACTGGGACATACCTACACTAAAATATTGTTGTTTATCTGAAATATCAGTTTGATGGGATATTCACTGTTTTATCTGACAAGCCTGTTCTGCCCTTCCCCCATTTCATTCTTAACCTCACTTCACTATGAAATAGATATTTTCCTATTTTACAAGTCAGAAAATTGAGATTCAGAGGAGCTAGGGGACTTACCTCAGGGTCAAAGCTACTAAACAGCTGAATCTAGGTCTAGGGTCTGGCACCAGTTTCTCTGATTTCATGTCTGCCACATACTTTACTTTCCTGTTTCTTGTTCTGTCTGTGAGGTCCAGAAGCAATGTATAGATTATAACAAATGTTTTTAGCTCCTTGAGGTAGGGGCAGGGGGCTAAATTGTGTTATTATTCTTAGGTGAAAATTGCTAGTCTTTCATCATTTATTTCTAGCCTATTTTTGGAGGTGTTCTGTCAGTATTGACTGCATTATTTGAATGATGACCTGATTTATACAACATTTTCAGTCTTGTTCAAGGAAAGCTCCACAGAACATTTTAGGTATTAGTCAGTGTGATTTATTTGTAAGGTACTTTAGAACAGTGCTTCTCAAACGTTAATGTCATACAAATTGGATGGGAGTTTGTTAAAACGCAGTTATGATTTGGTACGTTTGGATAGGACCTAGCCTTATGCATTTCTCAAAGCTCTTCTGTGGTACTGATGCTGTTTATCTGGGAGCATTGTTTGACTGGCAAAGCTTTTGAATGTTGGCTATGAATGAACATTTTTCAAATTGATTTTCCCTCCTTTATTTAAAAAAATTCAGAAACATTTACCATTATCCCTGTTGACTTCCCTATACCAGCTTATATTCGAAGTTCTTAGAAAAATCTATTTTCCACTGGTTTCAGGGTAACAAGACCACCTTTGCCTCTGTTAAAGGCCCTTTGAGGTGTCATATTGGCATAGGTACAACAGGCAAGTTAAAATTTCAGAATATTAGAGCAGAAGCACTATTTCATTGCACCTGTACCTTGTCACTGATGTGTATAAAAACATGTTGAGCAGTATTATAAAGTGACAACAAATTGAGAGTGGAGCAAAGGGAGAGGAGTGAGTCACAAACTTCAAAACAACTGGCTGCTTGGGGAGGGGTTAAACTTTCACAGAAACTTTCCTTCCACCCTCCAGTTTCTGTTATCATAAATATGTGACTTCATGATCTCAGAATGGCCAAATCTTAACTGGTCTTAACTGGCAGCCAGCAAGTCTATAAGGTGATTGGGTTTATTTGCATACTCACTGATACTCCTCTCTCTTTAAAAAAAGCTAAGCTGAAATATTATTTATCCATTGGAATTTTGTTAATGAAGATGTATAATTTTACTGACTAATAATTTTATAAATTATAAGAGCTATTATAGTATTATACCTAACATAGTGCCAGACTTATATTTGAACATATAATACAGAATATTCAGTAACACACACACATACACACACACTTTTCTCCACTACTTATAAAGTGAAAAAAGCAAATTCCATTATTCTCTGGAAGTTAATGTATGGGAAATTTAGATATTTAAAATTTAGGTATTAACATACAAGGTGAATATATGTGTTTGAAGGGAGAGAATGAATGTTACTAGCCTCTTGTAATGTGCCAAAATCCTATGCTATTATGTATTTTCCATACATTATTTATTGCACATACCAATTTTTTGAGATATGGGCATTATTCCCATATCACAAATTAAAGCGATAAAAAAAAAAAAGAACCCCAAACCCTGAAGCTTAAAGAAGCTAATGATCACATAGGTAATAAATGATAGCAAGTATTTACTCTAGAGCTCACTAATCTTGAAACCCTTTGCTTTTAACCTCTTAGCCATTATACTCCTACTGGGGGTCCTCACATCCATGGGGCTCCATGAACATGTTTTAAGGTTTACAGAATTACTATGCAGATGTTATAATTTTGTATTTTAATTTTAGTGACCATCAAAGACAATTTATATATGTATTTTCGATCATCTGGGTGAATATCTTACAACTAAATAGGATATGTACTTGCATCATCCATTTCTGCGGCTATCATCTTGTCCTCAAGGGTTACTGTCGCAGTTATTATGGGCCAAAGAGTAGACAATGTGGTGGACCTAATAATGTTGCTTTTATTTCAGGCAAAGTTCAAATAATGTTATGGTGCACTGTATGAACCAAACTTACTTCTAGCAATTTGACACAGAAAAGCTATGGGACAGTTTGATCATACCATAACTCAAAAGAATTTGGATCATAGTACTAAGTACCATCCATGTGTGTACTGTGAGCAGTGATTTAACTGCATATTAAATTAATATTAGTAATTTGAATTTCATTGTGTACTTCAGTTTTCCTTCTGTTTTATTTGTAAAGTCTAGATTTAGTATCTGTATTTTTAAGTGTTGTAAGTTATGAGCAGGGGATGTAGAGAATATTTTCCTTTGCAATTATTGTATACTGTAGTTCAGATGCAAGACCCTTCAGTCCAAGGATGAAGCAGTTCTGTGTAAGGGAACTTATGAAAAAGTGCTGCCAAGATGCTGCCCTTTGAGTTTCATCTTGAGGAATGAGTCCCAAGTGTGCAAGCTGAGACAGGGCAAGGAATGGGGAAAGGACACTAAGGCACCTGCTAAGGCAAAACTCCAACCAAATAAAACGGAAACACCCCAAAACAGAAACCTTACTGCGTGAGGGAGTGATAGAAATATAGATGTTGTTGTTAAGGGTCTTTGGTGCCTATTAAGAGAATTTGGATTTTATTATATAGCCAGTATGAATCCAACAAAAACAAAAAGCAGGGGAATGCAAATTATACTTCTATAATTCAATTGTGTGCATATTGAATTTTTATAGATTAAATCATGTTTTATATAAAATTAGAGTCCTCTGGACTAGGGACCCCTTGGAAGTAGAATATAATGTTTTTATAATGAAAATAAGTTGCCCTATAAAATTTCAGATTTTTAAGTTAGAATTTTGATTTTTTTCTCCTTTTCTTTTTCTAGGCCCAACCTTTGTGAATGAAATCACAAACCTTAAACTTAGTTCTTTCCTCCAATTTCAGTGGAGTGCTTTAGTGATTAATAGTCTCCTGCCCAATTGATTTAATGATTTTCATTGTATTTTAACGAAAATTTATGTAGAAAAACACTTAGGAAGTTTTCTGATCACTAGCATTTTTTTGCTCCACAGGAAAACTGTTAACCATTATTGTCTTAAATGTCCTTATAGTGTATCTGGTTTTTATTAATGCTTTTGTTAATGTCTTGATTCCCACAGTGACTACCTCCAGCTGTTACCTCTACATGTGCATCTTACAGTGAAATTTCCAAGTTAAATTCATTTTTAAAGTGAGCCCTGAAAAATCTCCAGGTGGAAAAATATGTATGGTGTACCCTTTTTGCATACACAATTTAATATACTGTTACGTGGTATGCTCAAACTGTAGCGTGCATAGCATTCATCATTGACCTAGCCTTGGGGGGTGGAAAGTAAATGGACTAATATCTATAAGAGCACCTTTCCAACAGAAAGATGGAAAACAAGATCCAAGGAAGTAAAATGCTGTCTTGTTTGTTTCATTGTTCTGTCCATGCTAGAACATTCCTTTTCCCAGGATGGTGCCAGCAACCTCCTAGGTCTGACTTCCAGATGGGTTGAATCCCTCATTGATTCTGTGAAGCCTGAGGCACATAACAAGAAAACATGAAAAAGGAGAGGAAAATTAAGTGAAGCAGGAGTGTTAGGGAATAAAATTAAAAAGGGAGAAAAAACGGAGGTGGGGCATGAGGACATATTTCTCATAGTACCAAAATTTTTGTTCAAAAGTCTAAGGTTGTAGGGTCCTATTGTGGACAATGATAGAACTTAATGCAAAAAACAAATAGATGCTTACCATAAAGTAGTGCTACCCACCCCTCTCTTAAAGAACAAAGCTACCAATCATACATTCTTTCTGTCACAAGTCCAGAAAGCCGAGCCAGTGTTTAAGGCAGGGATTTCTTTCGTATTCTGTTTCTCTATGCCATATTCAGATTTCTTGGCACAGTACAGTCCTTGGTCTGTTTTTTCCAGATTTTATAACTTGGTTTTGAGCATACCAATAGTGCTGGATTTTTATCTTTATACAATTTGGGAAGTAGTCAGGGACTCCACAGATTACACTATGATATGTGTCTTGTCTGATCTGGTGCCATTCCTAGGCAGTGTCATTTCTTGCTTTTGGGGATTGAGTAGCTGTTCTGGCTAGTGTGAAACTTGTCTCTTTTCTTTCCTGTGTATTCAGATATGTGGAGTTGATTGTTATTCGTTAGAATACTCCGCCTTGTTTTAGTGACGCTGAAAAATACTTTGCAGCTCTGACCACCACCCTTTGACCTCTCCTGCCTCTGCACTGAGCAACTGCATATTATTTGGGTGAAAAATCGGTCTCACTTCAGATTTATGACCACATATTTCAATGCCCTCAATTATACAGGCAACCCTAATCCAAATGCCTATTAAGTTTGATTTCCCAGTCTCAGAGATGATTATATCATTTTCTCTCTTGTCAAATCTACAAAACTCCAGTTCAAAACTGCTGACTTCACCTTATATTACATAGAGAAAATTAAAAGGATCTGATGCTCTCCACTGCATCTTCCCGCTGTGAAATCTGCCAGCTTACATGCATCTGTAGCTGTGTGCTTTGCCTGTTTTACATAGTGTTCACCTTCCTAAGTTCAACTCTGCTGCTTTTTCTCTTAATACTATCCTAGCAACCCAGCTTAAGTTTGCTGCTCCCTCAGTTACCCTTCTGTCTCCTTTATTTTCAAAATGTTGCTCTCTTCCAATTCACTATCATGAGCATGCCTTAAATTCCCACCCTCATCTTTAAAAGGCTTTCCTTGATGTGATATCCAGCACCCCATTTCTCTCCTTTCCCTCTCAGAAAATCTTCTGAGATTTAAATCTTCAGTTTAAAAAAATTGACTGTAATTGCTACCTGCATTGCCTCACCTTTCTTCAAGTTCATCTAATCAGGCTTCTATTTTTATCGTCTATTTTTGTCACAGCTGCTTTTTGTCAGGTTTTTCAATAATCTCTATCCACATTATCAGATCCAAAAATCACTGTATCACCATCTTTGGATTTCAGCATCATCATTATAGTTACTCCTTCCTTGAAACACTGTTTCCTTTTGACAACTCTGACAGCAGATTCTCCTCATCTCCCCTCCTTCACTTGTCATCCCTTCTCTGTTGTCCCACCATATTCCCTAGACTCCTAAAAGGCTCCATTCTCATCCTTGTTCTCATTTTTACATACACCTTCTCAGATGTTTTCAAGCTCATGACTTTCAGTATCAACCGTATGTTGATAGCTCCCATCTCTCAAACTACTGATGTAGCTTTCTAGTGGTACCCTGTTTCTACATCTTGCTACTCTACTAGTCTCTTCTCCATAGCAGCTAGACTAAACTCTTAAAACTTAAAGTAGATGCTGTCACTCCTTGCTTACAACCTTGCTGTGCTGTCCTCTTACCCTCAGAATAAAGCCCGTATTCTCTAACCATGGTTGATGAGGCTCTGCATCATCTGGCTTCCTGGCCCTCCGTGACCCCACTGCTTACTACTTCCCCATTACAATACACTGCCATATCAACTTTAAAAAATAAGCCAAGCTCCTACCTCAAAGCTTTCATACTTTTCTCTATGCCTCTTCACCCATCCTTTACATGGTTCAGTTTTCATGTCCTCCATGGCAGTTGCTCAGCGATGTCTTCTCTTATCATTGATGCTAAGTATACTGCGCTGCCACATTGAGTATCTCCATCACATTACCTGTTTTTACTTGTCCTGTAGCAGTGTCACTGCTGTGAGATACCTGCTTGTTAGTTAATGGTGTCTGCCTCCACCTCTCAAAATAAGTTACATGAGGTTGTGTTCTGTTCTCTTCCTTAAAACTATGTGGTCCTTGGTTGGCATTTAGGAAATATTTGCTAAGTAGGTAAGTGAAGGCCAACATTTTCCTGAAAAAAATCTGACCATTGGGTTGAGAATGCATACTGGTTTTAAATTACAGACAAATATATAGCTTTACCTCACTTGATAGAAACTTTAATTTTTATTGGGTTACTCTTTTTTTCTTTTATTAGTTTTATGAGCTATTCCTTTGTACTTGGTGATACTAAGGAGGTGCTTCCTAAAGCAAAAGACTTTTCAGTAACCTACAAAGATCTATAGCAGGGGCTAGCAGACAGCCCACCTGCATCCTGTTTTTATACAGCCTGCAAGCTAAGAATTTTTTTTTATGTTTTAAAATAGTTGGAAAAAACAAAGAAGAATATGTGACACAGATTGTACATGGCTCCAAAGTGTAAAATACTTACATCTGGCCCTTCACAAAAAGTTTCCTTACCTTTGCCAGAGGGTCTGGCCATCCAGCCTGTCTGAGCTCATCTGCCAGTATGCTGTCTCTCTTTTCTCTGAGTCATATCAGCCAGGCACTCTCCACCTTGGGATCTTTGCCTCAGCTCTCCCTCTGTGTGGACCACTCTTGCCTGTGGCTTACCTCCTCGCTTCCTTCACATCGTTGCTAAACATTACCTTACCTGTGTGGCATTTCTTGGGTACCTTCTTTAAAATTCCAGTCTCACCTCCCCATTCCCACACTCCTGTCTCCTTCCTCTTTTATTTTTTCTAGTGGACCTATTACCATTTGTCATACTGTTTATTTTATTTGTATTCTCTTGTCTCCTAGTAGACTTTAAACTCAATGAGGGCTGAGATTTTTGTCTCTCATTTTCAGTGCCATATTCCCAAAGACAGTGCCTAGCACAGAGAAGCTTCCATGAAATGTTTGTTCAATTAATGGTAATGTATTGGAATCGTTCTGAGAACCAATGTTAAAAAAAGAGCTTTCAAATACCTTTGAGTAAGTGCTGTGAGACAGGCCTTTTCTTAGATCTTGGGCATACATAAAATAAAGTGGTCCTTTGCCCTTAAAGATATCAGTGTGGTAGTGAGAACAAAATGGAAATAGATTAAATTAAACTTAAAATGGGACTAATTATCATGTCATTCCTTTGCTGATTAAAAAACTTTGAATTTATAATTTATAATTTTTTTGTAGAACTTTAAAGTGTTGATATAAAACCCTACACTGTTAAAACTTTGTTCTATATTATCTATATGTAATACTTTACATATAATATAGATGTTTATATATGTAACATATGTACCACCTTAGCAATATCATTTTCTTTTTAATTAGTGTCTTTTAAAGCTCTTGTTTAGCTCAAACTTCTGTTCTCCAATGAAAATAAAAATATCTTGAGTCAAATTTGATTTTTGATATTTCTTTATACTTGGCAATAGTAGTCTTCTATTCTTAAATTTGTGTGGGAGGTTTTTATGATAGGGTAACATGTTACACAGGCATTATGAATCTTTTTGACAAAACAGAACAGCCAGTAAAAATATAGTTTCTGACAGAAATGTTGATAGTTTCTTAGTAGAAAGAGAGTAAGTTTTAAAAAAGGAAGACAATAATTCCTTTTCCAGTTAATTTTATTAGGTACTTAAGAGATATGAAAGATATTTGTTTTTTTCAGTGCTTACACTGTTTGGAAGTGCTAAGCTGTATGTTCTCTGAGAGCCATGTTTTGGGTGGAGGAGATACACTCAGTTTGCTTTATATTTGCTGAACAAAACTTAATAAGCAATTACTCTGAGAGGAACTATGCCAGGAATTGTGAACTATGAAAATATATCAGACATTTACCTAGGAAGCATTTTCAAAGGTGTAATGAGACATGCACATGAGTCACTCTAATGTGGAGAACAAATTAACATGTCAGAAGCAAATATTTAGTAAAGTGGGAATGGTAGTTATGACCAGCAGAGTCACTTAAATTTGAGTTTGGATTCTAAGATGCAGGGGCTGAGGGAGCAACAACAAAGTAAACAGGGGCAGAGGCTGCCTGGTCATGCCTGTGTAAGTGGGCTGGTGCAGTGTGTCTTGAACCTTAGTGTGCCTGCAGATCTTGTCATTATGCAGATTCTGGTTTAATAGATCTGACATGAGCCTGAGAACTCATGTTTTTAGCAAGTTTCCAGGTGATCATGATGTGCGTTTATCGATCACATGTTGAATAGCAAGATGGTGGGCTGCCTTTTGTAAAAACTTGTGCTAGAGATCAATAGTATTTAAACTATTTCCTTTTTCATCTTTGCTTTTCTCTTTTCTTACATTTTTATTGATTCATATCTATGCAAGAGTGGAGGAGTTAAGTATTATTCATCATTTTACTGTTTGTTATAATAGTTGGGAACTCTGAGAATCTGATTTTAAAGGACTGAAAATCTGATTTTAAAGAACTAATTCATTTATGAAACTCATTTCTCCTCTGTTGCTGCTTGAAGAATAACAGATGTAAGTTCACTATGAATTCAACTCAAGTTAATTCAGGCACAGTAGTCTGAGAGAGTTAAAAAAATCTATATGAAGCCATTAAATATTTTTCTTTCTGATAACACTTTAAGGTATGGATTTACTAACATATTTGGGTTTTCATGTAAACTCAGACTTAAATTATATGTTGGTCTGTGTGTAAGTGAAGAGCTAATTTCATGTTTCACAGATTCTGTCTCAGAATATTTATTCCATAATATTCATTCAAGAAACATCCTGTTTTACTTTTAACACGTTTTCATGATACTGACTTTTGTGTCCTTCCCTAGAGAAACAGTATTGAAAAGGTTACTAGTAAGGGAAGGAAGTCATATGTATTCATCTGCTTTAGTTAATTAGTGAATTCAGAACTATACAAGTATAAAAGCTTACCGTTGTGCACATGCATAATACAAGGAGGTGAGCGGGGAAGAGATCATCTCCGAGAGAGTGATTTAATCCTCTCAGTTTTCTATACTTTTGTTGGTTGCTTGACTTAGATAAAATAATTTTATTTTCATAGTTAATTATCCTTTAGTCTGCAGAGTAAAAATGTAAAAATAATAGCCAAAGCTAAGTTAAAGAAAAAGCTAAGATAAAGAAAGGCAACTGAAAAATAGGACAAGAAAATGGATAAGGAAATGGAAAATTAAAGACCAGAAAAATAAGGGAAACTCAGATGTTCTACTTTCTCTCTAATTGTCTGTGAAGAGGCTATAGAATTCTGTAAACTACTTTCTATCTAGATGGAGATCCTATTTTGAGATACAACCACAACTCATTTAAAAAAAAACATAACTTGAAAATATTTCAAAAAAATATTTTATGTCTATTGTGGAAAATCTGGAAACTGCAAAAAACCATGAAGAGAAAGATTTAAATGCCCTAATTTGTTTCCTTTTTAATTTTTTTACTTGTTTACTTGATTACACACGCGCACATACATACGTGTTTAGGATGAGGCTCTGTATTCAGCTTGATATCTTTTTTTTTTTCTTTGTGGGCTAAACTTTTTTTGTTTTGTTGTGTGATTAAATTAATATACACTTACATGAACAACATTGTGGTTACTAGATTCCCCCCATTATCAAGTCCCCACCACATGCCCATTACAGTCACAGTCCATAAGTGTAGGAAGATGCTATAGAGTCACTACTTGTCTTCTCTGTGCTATATTGCCTTCCCCATGACCCCGGTCTACATTATGTGTGCTAATCATAATGGCCCTTTTCCCCCTTATCCCTCCCTTCCCACCCATTCTCCCCAGTCCCTTTCCCTTTGGTAACTGTTAGTCCATTTTGGGTTCTGTGAGTCTGCTGCTGTTTTGTTCCCTCAGATTTTTCTTTGTTCTTACACTGCACAGAGAGTGAAATCATTTGATACTTGTCTTTCTCCGCCTGGTGTATTTCACTGAGCATAATAGCCTCTAGCTCCATCCATGTTGTGGTAAATGGTAGGATTTGTTTTCTTCTTATGGTTGAGTAGTATTCCATTGTGTATATGTACCACATCTTCCTTATCCATTCATCTACTGGTGGACACTTAGGTTGCTTCCATTTCTTGGCTATTGTAAATAGTGCTGCGATAAACATAGGGGTGCATCTGCCTTTTTCAAACTGGGCTGCTGCATTCTTAGGGTAAATTCCTAGGAGTGGAATTCCTGGGTCAAATGGTATTTCTATTTTGAATTTTTTGAGGAACCTCCACACTGCTTTCCACAATGGTTGAACTAATTTACATTCCCACCAGCAGTGTAGGAGGGTTCCCCTTTCTCCACATCCTTGCCAACATTTGTTGTTGTTTGTCTTTTAGATGGTGGCCATCCTAACTGGTGTGAGGTGCTATCTCATTGTGGTTCTAATTTGCATTTCTCTGATGATTAGCGATGTGGAGCATCTTTTCATGTGCTTGTTGGCCATCTGAATTTCTTCTTTGGAGAAGTGTCTATTCAGATCCTCTGCCCATATTTTAATTGGATTACTTGTTTTTTATTTGTTGAGGTGCGTGAGCTCTTTGTATGTTTTGGATGTCAGCCGTTTATCGGATATGTCATTTATGAATATATTCTCCCATACTGTAGTATGCCTTTTTGTTCTACTGATGGTGTCCTTTCCTGTACAGAGCTTTTTAGTTTGATATAGTCCCACTTGTTCATTTTTACTTTTGATTTCCTTGCCCATGGAGATATGTTCATGAAAAACTTGCTGATGTTTATATTCAAGAGAGTTTTGCCTATATTATATTCTAAGAGTTTTATGGTTTCATGACTTACATTCAGGTCTTTGATCCATTTTGACTTTACTTTTGTGTATGGAGTTAGACGGTAATCCAGGTTCATTCTGTTACATGTAGCTGTCCAGTTTTGCCAACACCAGCTGTTGAAGAGGCTGTCATATCCATGGCTCCTTTATCGTACATTAATTGACCATATAAGCTTGGGTTAATATCTGGACTCTATTCTGTTCCACTGGTCTATGGGTTTGTTCTTGTGCCAATACTGTCGGTATTTTGATAGAGATTGTATTTAATCAGTAGATTGCTTTAGGCAGGATGGGCATTTTAACAATATTAATTCTTCCTACCCAAGAGCATGGGGAGAATTTCCATTTATTAGTATCCTCTTTAATTTCTCTTAAGCTTGTCTTGTAGTTTTCAGCGTATAGTCCTTGGTTAAGTCTATCCTAGGTATTTTATTCTTTTTGATGCAATTCTAAATGGAATTGTTTTCCTGATTTCTCTTTCTGCTAGTTCATCATTAGTGTATAGGAATGCCACAGATTTCTGTGTATTAATTTTGTATCCCACAACTATACTGAATTCAGATATTAGATCTACTAGTTTTGGAGTAGATTCTTTAGGGGTTATGTACAATGTCATGTCATCTGCAAACAGGGACAGTTTGACTTCTTCCTTCCCAATCTGGATGCTTTTTATTTCTCTGTGTTCTCTGACTGCCATGGCTAGGACCTCTAAACCTATGTTGAATAAAAGTGGGGAGAGTTGGCATCCTTGTCTTGTTCCTGATCTTAGAGGAAAAGCTTTCAGCTTCTCTCTATTAAGAATAATGTTGGCTGTGGGTTTGTCATATATGGCCTTTTATTATGTTGAGGTACTTGCCCTCTATACCTATTTATTTATTTCTTCTCTGATCTTTATTATGTCCCTCCTTCTGCTGTCTTTTGGCTTCACTTGTTCTTCTTTCTCCAGTTTCAATAATTGTGAATTTAGACTATTCATTTCAAATTGTTCTTCCTTCTTTTAACAGGCCTAGATTGCTATATACATCCCTCTTAGAACTGCCTTCTCTGCATCCCACAGAAGTTGGGGCATTGTGCTGTTGTTGTCATTTTTCTCCACTCTGTTTTAATTTTGTTATTGATCCATTGATTATTTAGGAGCATGTTTTTAAGCCTCCATGTTTTTGTGAAACTTTGTGTTTTCTTTGCACAATTTATTTCTAGTTTATACCCTTGTCATCTGAGAAGTTGGTTGGTAGAATTTCAATATTTTTGAATTTACTGAGCCTCTTTTTGTTGCCTAGTATGTGGTCTCTTCTGGAAAATGTTCCGTGTGCACTTGAAAAGAATGTGTATCCTGCTGCTTTTGTGTGTAGAGTTCTGTAGATGTCTGTTAGGTCCATCTGTTCTGATGTGTTGTTCAATGCCTCTGTGTCCTTACTTACTTTCTGTTCTGGTTGATCTGTCCTTTGGAGTGGGTGGAGTATTGAAGTCTCCTAGAATGAATGCATTACATTCTATTTCCCCTTTTAATTTTGTTGGTATTTGTTTCACATATGTAGGTTCTCTTGTGTTGTGTGCATAGATGTTTATAATGGTTATATCCTCTTGTTGGACTGACCCCTTTATCATTATGTAATGTCCTTCTTTGTCTCTTGTGACTGTCTTTGTTTTGAAGTCTATTTTGTCTGATACAAGCACTGCAACACGTGCTTTTTTCTCCCTGTTGTTTTTATGAAATATCTTTTTCCATCCCTTCCCTTTTAGTCTGTGTATGTCTTTGGGTTTGAAATGAGTCTCTTATAGGGAGCATATAATTGGATCTTGTTTTTTTATCCATTCTGTTACTTAGTGTCTTTTGATTGGTGCATTCAGACCATTTCCATTTAGGGTGATTATCAGTAGGTATGTGATTATTGCTATTTCAGGCTTTAGATTCGTGTTTACAAAAGGTTCAAGGTAACTTCCTTACTGTCTAAGAGTCTGATACTAAAAACACAATCTAAAGGTTCTTCTTTTTCTCCCTCCTTTTCTTCCTCCTTCATTCTTTATATATTAGATATATTTTGTACTCTTTGTCTATCCCTTTTTATTCCCTGTGGTGACAGCTATTTTATGTTAGGCACACTCCCATCTATTGTAGTTTCTTCAAAATACACTATAGAGATGGTTTGTGGGAGCTAAATTCTGTCAGCTTTTGTTTATGTGGAAATTGTTTAATCCCTCCTTCAAATTTAAATGATAATCTTGCCAGATAAAGTATTCTTGGTTCAAGGCCCTTCTGTTTCATTGCATTAAATATATCATGCCACTCCCTTCTGGCCTGTAATGTTTTTGCTGAGAAGCCTGATGATAGCCCGATAGGTTTTCCTTTGTATGTGATCTTATTTCTCTCTCTGGCTGCTTTTAATAGTCTGTCCTTATCCTTAATCTTTGCCATTTTAGTTATTATATGTCTTGGTGTTGTCCTCTTTGGGTCCCTTGTGTTGGGAGATCTGTGCACCTCCACAGCCTGAGAGACTATCTTCTTTCCTAGATTGGTGAAGTTTTCAGCAATTACTGCCTCCAAGACACTTTCTATTTGTTTTTCTCTCTTCTTCTTCTTCTGGTACCCCTATAATATGAATAATGTTCCGTTTGGATTAATCACACATTTCTCTCAGTATTCTTTCATTCTTAGAGATCCTTTTTTTCTCTCTGTTCCTCAGCTTCTTTGTATTCCTCTTCTCTAATTTCTACTTCATTTATCGTCTCCTCCATCATATCTAATATTTTTGTAATACCTGCATTGTGTTCTTTAACAGTTGGGTCTCTGTCCTAAATTTGATTCTGAGTTCTTGAATATTTTTCTCTACCTCCATGAGCATGTTAATGATTTTTATTTTGAAATCTCTTTCTGGAAGATTCATGAGGTTGATTTCATTGGGATTTTTCTTGGGTGTATTGCTGAGAAGTCTGATGATAGTCTGACTTCGAACCAGGTTTCTTTGACATTTCATAGTTTGTCTGTGGTGCCCTCTAGTACCCAGAAGCTCTTCTCTCTGGAACTGCTCAGCCCCTCGAGCAATGTTGGTCACAGGGGAGTGGTGTTGGTGTTTGCAGGGAGGAAAGAGCTGTTTCCTGCTTCCCGGCTGCCATGCCTGTCTCCACTGCCAGAACCAGTGGGCTGAACACACAGGTATAAGCCTGTATTCTTTGTGTTTGTAGCTGTCGTAGGCTGGCTTCCATCTGGCTGGCCTGACGCCAGGGTAGGGTGTTTGTGAGCCTGAGACAGGTGCAGGCTAGCCGCTTGGAAGATACAGCAGGCTACGTACCACAGTCGAGGGCCGTGGAGCTGCCTAGCCAGGCAGCGGGATGGAGCGCCTTAAGATTGTTTAAGCTTCCAACCTGTTCGGCAGAGTGCACCTGGATAGTTTTGCCTTCCTGTCCTTTCTCCTCAGCAGTAAGCTCTGCAATCCTTGCCCCTTTAGCATCTCTCTTGCTTTTAGGAAGTCTCTCAGAATGCCCACCCATATCAGTTGGTTATGAATCCCTGTTTTCCACAAGCAATTGGAATCTCTGTCTACAAGTATTCCATCTGTCTTAGCTTTCCAACTGCACTAAATCACTAGAGCACTGTGCAATGTAGGTTCATGCTCCCACAGTAGATCCCTAGGGCTATGTGTTCAGCAGTCCTAGGCCTCTACTCCCTCCCCACTCTGTTTCTCTTCCTTCCACCAGTGAGCTGCAGTGGGGGAAGGACTTGGGCCTGGCTGGTTCACAGCTTTGGTATGTTACCTTGTTCTGTGAGGTCTGCTCTTTTCTCCAGGTGTATGCAGTCTGGTGCAGCCTTTTTTCCTGTTGCTCTGTCAGGATTAGTTGTATTAAATTATATTTTCATATTATATGTGGTTTTAGGAGGAGGTGTCTGTCTCACCTCTCATGCCGCTATCTTTAATCCCTTATTTGATATCCTGTATTTTTTACTTGGCATTTTTATCATGTCTTTTGGAGTTGATGGAGGTCATCATGAAAATTATATCCCCAATATTTTGAAGATCAAAATAAACTTTTTTTTTTTAAACCAACGCTACAGGTGGGTTGGTGGTTGTGACAGGATAGGGCAATGGATTCTTTTTTATTCTCTTTTCTGAAACACACAGTAAAAACACCCTGATCTAGTTCTCTGACTTGGGGTAAAGTTAGGATTTAAAAAATGACTTGCTCTCAGACATAATTATGATAAGTAGTGCTGAAAAATGAAATTAGCTTTGTTGGATCAAAAGTTTAGGCTAGAATGTCTGCCTTCTAACCCAAAAATAGTCCAGTGCTTTTAATTAGGTTCCTTACTCCATGTGTCCTAGTGTGCCACATCCCCAGGCTCCAGCCAAAGGCATTATTGATTGCCAGCTCCATCTGGAATTGTTCATAGGTGCAAGGTGAAAAGAATTTGTATACCATTAAATTTTTTTCTCTCTTGAAACAGAGAGCAAGATCTTTGCACCTAGTAAACTAATGTTATGAGGAAGTTAATTTGTGAAAGCATAGTTAGAAATGGAGCAAAATTTTGCTTTCATGAATTCGTTGTCTTTTCTAGTGCAAAATCTCAAACTGTTTTTCCATTAGTTGATATTAGATTAATAAAAACAAATATTTGCACAGAAAATTATGGAGTAGTGAGAATCAAATATAAACATGACTTCCATTTTTATTTCTTCTAATGGTAACTGGTTTTATTATATTTTGACTGAATCTTTCTGTAGATATTAAAAATTGCACTTTCATCAGAGAATGACTTTTTACCTACCTTGCCATGTATGTTAATAATTTGCTATTTGATGTGGAATAAATTCCCATGATTAAAATTCTACGCTGAAATATTTAGATATAATGAAACATTTTTTTCCTGCGTATTATTAGAATCATACCCAGTTACTCAAAGGAGAATGTGTGTTTTCAAAATCATATAAAGGGGATTCCACAGTTTTGTTCTTGGCAGCATCATGAACTCTATTCTCTGAGAATACAGTTCATTACACACAACAGTAAAAATGCCAGATTTTTTTCATTTATTTTATAAATATATAGTTATGCTGCAAGGAAGCAAAAGAAATTTATAGAGGTAAATATCATGAAAAATATGAGTTTATCTTGTGATAAAATTGGTTTCACATTAAAAAATCTCAAAAATGTCCATACAACATTCAGTCATTCACAACTAACATGACAAATTATTGGCAAAGTATAAAGAGAAAAGGTAGCAAATATGCTATGTCAATGGTGAAACACAAAAGCATTTCCTATATAACAAAACAAGGATACCCACTCTCACTACTTCTTTCCATCACAGTCCTGGAATTTCTAGTAAGTTCAGTAAGATAAGAAAAAAAGTGAAGATTGAAAAAATCACTATGTACTATATATAACCATCTACATAGAAAACCCAAAAGAATCCACAGAAAAATTATTGGGATTAGCAGGAGTGTTTACCAAGTTTGCCAGATATAAAAACCCATATACAGAAATCAAGTACATTTCTACATGCCAGCAAAAAAATGTTAGAGAAGTTAATTAATTGGATATATCATTGAAATAAGTTATTCCAGAAAAGTTCATCAGAGCATGGAACTACTAGGTGAAAAGTGTTGAAATGCAAACTTTGCTGAAGAGACCGTTGTCACTACCTTAGTCCACTGATGAATCTCAGCATCACTAAGGGTGGGAAAACCAGATTTTCTCTGCTTTCTGATGTGAGACAGTCTGAAGTCTACAACACCATTATTTAGTATTCTGACCTAAAGAGTTGAAACTGAACTGTTTGAATATTTAGAACTAATGTTCAGTATCCAAAAAAGAGAAAGCAGGAGGTAAACAAGTTAAACATGAAGAAGTATACAGACAATTCAGAATGTGAGTCATTTTGAAGAGTAATGGACTCATTTTCTAACAAGTCAGTGGTATTAAAAAAAGGAGACAGTGGAGGAAGTGAGGGACTTTTCTCTAGATTGATGGAGACTTGAAGGATTTAACAAACTCACAATGCTGTGGACCTTTTTTGGATTCTGATTTTAAAAAAGCCAACTATAAAAAAGTTTTTTGAGATGAGTGAGGATATTTAAATATGGGCTGCATATTAGATAAGGAATCTTTTTTCTTTTTTTTTTTATTACTAAGGTATCATTGATATACACCCTTATGAAGGTTTCATAAGAAAAACAATGTGGTTATTACATTCATCCTTATTATTAAGTCCCTCCCTATACCCCATTGCAGTCACTGTCCATCAGTGTAGTAAGATGCCACAGAGTCCCTGTTTGTCTTCTGTGAGCTACACTGTCTTCCCAGTGACCACACACACACCATGTGCACCAATCATGGTACCCCACAATCCCCATCTCCCTCCCATCCCACCTGCCCTTAACCACTCCTCCCCTTTGGTAACCACTAGTCCCTTCCTGGACTCTGTGAGTCTGCTGCTATTTTGTTCCTTCAGTTTTGCTTCATTGTTGTACTCCACAAATGAGGGAAATCATTTGGTATTTGTCCTTCTCTGCCTGACTTATTTCACTGAGCATAATATATCCTCTGGCTCCATCCATGTTGTTGTAAATAGTAGGATTTGTTTCTTTCTTATGGCTGAATAGTATCCCATTGTGTATATGTACCACATCTTCTTTATCCATTCATCTACTGATGGACACTTAGGTTGCTTCCATTGCTTGGCTATTGTAAATAGTGCTGCGATAAACATAGGGTTGAAGAATTTTTATTAATATTGTTATATTGACATTGTTGAAAAAGTACTTTTTTGACTATTTTATATAAGGAACTATGTATAATGACATAATGTCTGAAATTTAAAATGATAAAATATAAGGTACCTGGGAATAAAATAAATACAAGGCTTTTATCAAAGAATTTATAACACTTTGTTATAAAGCCTTTTAAGGAGAACTCAGTAACTGGAGAGATATAATGTGTTAATGAGGTGAAAATTCAAGACCATGAAGGGGTCAGTTCTTCTGAAATTCATTGATAGATTCAGTGCAATTTCCATCAAAATCTCAAAAGGCTGCTGTTGAGTTTTGGTTGCTGGGGTTGGTTAGTTGGTTCAGTGGAATTGATAGGTGTTCTGAAATTTAAATGAGGAGTGTAAAGGGCCAAGAATATGCAGAACAGTCCTGAAGAAGAACAAGGTGGGAGGCTTGCCTTACTAGATACTGAGACTTCTTGTGAGGGTGTAGTGATTAAGGTGGTATCTATTTGACTCAAAAATATACCAAGATACCAGAGTAGAGAGCTACAAAACAGGCACACATGTATGTAGAAACTGTATGTAACATAGTAGCAATGCATTTAAGGAGTGCTGGGACAGTTAGTTATCAGTAGATGTAAAAAATGAAGTTCTATTCTTACCTCATATGATACCCCCAAAATGATACACCTTTACCTTGTACCATATATAACATCAGTTTCAGGTGGATTAATGACTGGTGAGAAAGAGAAAGTTAAAAGATTTTTAGGTGAATATCTTTATGAACTTGGGATGGGGAAGATTTTGTGAAAAGTTGTAGACCATAACAGAGAAGATTGGTACATTTAAAACAGTTAAACTATTTTTGATACAGTAAATAAAAATATACCATAAAACAATCGAAGAAATAATTCAAAGATTGGAAGATAAAATTTATGTAACATAAAACAAATAAAGGATTATTATCCAGAATATATAAAGAATGCTTACAAGTCATTAAGAAAAAGAATCCTAATTGAAAAATGGACAATATACATAAGTAGTTATTTCACAGAAGTGGAAACAGAAATGGCAAAATACCATAAGAAAAGATGTTCAGACAGAGGGGCCAAGATGGCGGCATGAGTAGGGCTGCAGAAATTTCCTCCCAAAACCATATATATTTTTGAAAATACAACAAATACAACTATCCCTAAAAGAGAGAGCAGACAATACAGTACAAAAGCCAGACTACATCTACATCTGTGAGAAATTGGCATCTCACAAATGGGGTAAGATACAAGCTGCAGCCCGGGGGGACCCAAGTGCTCCCCCCACCCCAGCTCACCAGCAGAAGGAGAGGGGTTGGAGTGGGGAGGGTGTGGAAGCACAGGACTGCTAAATAACCAGCTCTAGTAATCCGCACCGGGAGTGCAGACACACATTGCATGGTATGCTGGATATTAGGGAAATGGAAAAGTAAAATCTGTGAGTGGATCCCTGCAGCAGGCTCCCCTGGGACAAAAGAAAAGCAAATGCTTTTTGAAAATCTTAAAGGGACAGGGGCCTCACAGCTGGAAGGAATCGTCCAGGCACACTAAGCCCAGTAGGCTAGGAATTCTGAGGATCTTCGGACTCTTCAGTCCTGTGGGAGGCAGCACAGCTCTGAAGCCCCTCATGGCAATAAACAGCCTGCCATACATTCCCCCTCTGGCATGGCCCCGCTACAGCAGCCAAGCAGCCTGAGAGTGGCTGCGCCCACAGCAGCTTCCCAGAGTCTCCTCCCGGGGCATAGCTGCCCAGGTCAGAACGGGGGCCACTGGCGGCATGCAGCTGCCTTGTGCAGGCAGAGGATGCTGGGGTAGGATGCAAAGGGGCACTGTTCTTGCAGGAGAGAACACCTGGCGCGCCTGCCTCTCCCCACAGGGCTCTGGGCTGCCCCGCCTGCGGGACTCAGGGGATTAATCTGGATTCTGCTCTGGGTGTGAGGGTGACTGACACAGGCAGCAGAGAGGGGAAGGGTGACCAGCAAACAGGAAGGGACTTTCTTCTCCCAGCTGACACACATGCCACCTGCCTACAGCTACCTCTATCACCATGGAAAGGCAGAAGAATTTAGTCCAGTCCAGAATTACCCAGACAACCCCCAAGAGAGGACCTGGGAAGAGAGATATAACCAATCTTCCTGAAGAAGAATTCAAAATGAAGGTCATAACCATGCTGATGGACCTGCAGAGAAATATGCAGGAGCTAAAGGATCAAGTTAGGAGGGAGAATACAGAAATAAAACAATCTCTGGAAGGACTTAAGAGCAGATGGGATGAGGTGCAAGAGACTGTTAATGGAACAGAAATCAGAGAACAGGAATACAGAGAAGCTGAGGCACAGACAGATAAAAGGATCTCCAGGAATGAAGGCATATTAAGAGAACTGTGTGACCAATCCAAACGGGACAATATTTGCATTATAGAGGTACCAGAAGAAGAACAGAGAGAAAAAACGACAAAGTGTATTTGAAGAAATAATTGCTGAAACTTCCCGAAACTGGAGGAGGAAATAGTCTGTCAGACCATGGAAGCCTACAGACCTCCCAACATAAGGGGCCCAAGGAGGATAACACCAAGACACATAATAATTAAAATAGCAAAGAACAAATACAAGGACAGAGTATTAAAGGCAGCCAGAGAGAGAAAAAAGATCACCTACAAAGGAAAACACATCAGGCTATCATCAGACTTCTCAGCAGAAACCTTACAGGCCAGAAGAGAATGGCATGATATATTTAGTGCAGTGAAACAGAAGGGCCTTGAACCAAGAATACTGTATCCAGCACGATTATCATTTAAATATGAAAGAGGGATTAAGCAATTCCAAGACAAGCAAAAGTTGAGGGAATTTGCCTCCCATAAACCACCTCTACAGGGTATTTTAGAGGGACTGCTCTAGATGGAAGCATACCTAAGGCTAAATAGATGTCACCAGAGAAAATAAAATGACACCAAAGAAAGCAGACCAACCAAATCCTAACTAAAGGCAAAAAAATAAAATCAGCTATTCACAAAAGCCATCAAAGGAAACAAAAAGAGCACAGAATAAAACACCTCACATATAAAGAATGGAGGAGGAGGAATAAGAAAGGAGAGAAATAAAGAATCACCAGACAGAGTTTATAATAGCTCAACAAACAAGTTAAGTTAGACAGTTAGATAGTAAAAAAGCTAACCTTGAACCTTTGGTAATGATGAATCTAAAGCCTGCAATGGCAATAAGTACATACCCTTCAATAATCACCCTAAATGTAAATGGACTGAATGCACCAATCAGAAGACACAGAGTAAAAGAATGGATAAAAAAGCAAGATCCATCTATATGCTGCTTACAAGAGACTCACCTCAAATTCAACGACATACACAGACTAAAAGTGAAGGGACAGAAAAAGATATTTCATGCAAACATAGGGAGAAAACAGCAGGTGTTGCAGTACTTGTATCAGACAAAATAGACTTGAAAACAAAGAAAGTAACATCAGAAGGACGTTACATAATGATAAAGGGGTCAGTCCAACAAGAGGTTATAACCATTTTAAATATATATGTACCCAATACAGGAGCACCAACATATGTGAAAGAAGTACTAACAGAATTAAAGGAGGAAATAGAATGCAATGCATTCATTCTAGGAGACTTCAACACACCACTCACTCCAAAGGACAGATCCACCAGACAGAAAATAAGTAAGGACACAGAGGCACTGAACAGCACACTAGAACAGATGGACCTAACAGACATCTACAGAACTCTCCACCCAAAAGCAGCAGGATACACATTCTTCTCAAGTGCACATGGAACATTTTCCAGAAAAGACCACATACTAGGCCACAAAAAGAGCCTCAGTAAATTCCAAAAGATTGAAATTCTACCAACCAACTTCTCAGATCACAAAGGTATTAAACTAGAAATAAATTGTACAAAGAAAACAAAAAGGCTCAGAAACACATGGAGGCTGAACAACATGCTCCTAAATAATCAGTGGATCAATGACGAAATGACGATAGAGATCAAGCAATATGTGGAGACAAATGACCACAATAGCACAAAACCCCAACTTCTGTGGGACACAGCGAAGGCAGTTCTAAGAGGAAAGAATATAAAGCAATGCAGGCCTATTTAAAGAAGGAAGAACAATCCCAAATGAATAGTCTAATGTCACAATTATGTAACCTGGAAAAAAAGAACAAATGAGGCCCAAAGTCAGCAGAAGGAGGGACATAATAAATATCAGAGAAGAAATAAATAAAATTAAGAAGAATAAAACAATAGAAAAAAATCAATGAAACCAAGAGGTAGTTCTTTGAGAAAATAAACAAAATAGATAAGCCCCTTGCCAGACTTATTAAGAGAAAAAGAGAAGCTACACACATAAACAGAATCAGAAATGAGAAAGGAAAAAATCACGATGAACCCCACATAAATACAAAGAATTATTAGAGAATACTATGAAAATCTGTATGCTAACAAGCTGGAAAACCCAGAAGAAATGGACAACTTCCTAGAAAAATACAACCTTCCAAGACTGACCAAGGAAGAAAAAGAAAATCTAAACAGACCAATTACCAGCAATGAAATTGAATCAGTAATCAAAAAACTACCCAAGAACAAAACTTCTGGGCCAGATTGATTCACTGCTGACTTTTATCAGACTTATAGAGAAGACATAATACCCATTCTCCTTAATGTTTTCAAAAAATAGAAGAAGAGGGAATACTTGCAGACTCATTCTATGTAGGCAGCATCACTCTAATACCAAAACCAGGCAAAGACCCCACCAAAAAAGGAAATTACAGACCAATATCCATGATGAACACATATGCAAAAATGCTCAACAAAATATCAGCAAACTGAATTCAAAAATACATAAAGAGGATCATACACCATGATCAAGTGGGATTCATCTCAGGGATGCAAGGATGGTACAACATTCAAAATTCCATCAACATCATCCACCACATCAACAAAAAGAAGGACAAAAACCACATGACCATCTGCATAGACACTGAAAAAGCATTCGACAAAATTCAACATCCATTCATGATAAAAACTCTCAACAAAATGGGTATAGAGAGAAGTACCCCAATATAATAAAGGCCATATATGATAAACCCACAGCTAACATACTGAACAGCGAGAAGCTGAAAGCTTTTCCTCTTAAGATCGGGAACAAGACAGGGATGCTTCCTCTCCCCACTGTTACTCAACATAGTACTGGAGGTCCTAGCCATGGCAATCTGACAAAACAAAGAAATACAAGGCATTCAGATTGGTAAAGAAGAAGTCAAACTGTCATTATTTGCAGATGACATGATATTATACATAAAGAACCCTGAAGACTCCACTCCAAAACTGCTAGAACAAATATCTGAATTCAGCAAAGTTGCAGGATGCAAAATTAAGACACAGAAATCTGTTGCTTTCCTATACACTTGCAATGAACTAGTAGAAGGAGAAATCAGGAAAACAATTCCATTCACAATTGCATCAAAAAGAATAAAATACCTGGGGAAAAAACCCTAACCAAGGAAGTGAAAGACGTGTACCCTGGAAACTACAAGACACTCTTAAGAGAAATTAAAGAGGACATTAACAAATGGAAACTCATCCCATGCTCTTGGCTAGGAAGAATTAATATTGTCAAAATGGCCATCCTGCCTAAAACAATCTACAGATTCAATGCAGTCTCTATCAAAATACCAACAGCATTCTTCAATGAACTGGAGCAAATTGTTTTAAAATTCATATGGAACCACAGAAGACCTCGAATAGCCAAAGCAATCCTGAGAAGGAAGAATAAAGCAGGGGGAATTACACTCCCCAACTTCAAGCTCTACTGCAAAACTACAGTGATTAAGACAATTTGGTACTGGCACAAGAACAGACCATAGACCAGTGGAACATAATAGAGAGTTCAGATATTAATCCAAACATATATGGTTAAATACTATATGATAAAGTACCCATGGACATGCAGTGGGGAAATGAGAGCCTCTTCAGCAGCTGGTGTTGGCAAAACTGGACAATTACATGTAAGAGAATGAAATGGATCATTGTCTAACTCCATACATAAAAGTAAACTCCAAATGGATCAAAGACCTGAATGTAAGTCATGAAACCATAAAAGTCTTAGAAAAAAACATAGGCAAAAATCACTTGGACATAAACATGAGTGACTTCTTCATGAACATATCTCCCCAGGCAAGGAAAATAAAAGCAAACATGAACAAGTGGGACTATATCAAGCTGAAAAGTTTCTGGACAGCAAAGGACACCACCAATAGAATAAAAAGGCATCCGACAGTATGGGAGAATATTCTCATAAATGACAAATCCAACAAAGGGTTGACATCCAAAATATGTAAAGAGCTCATGCACCTCAACAAACCAAGTATAAATAATCCAATTAAAAAATGATCAGAAAGAAGAAATTCAGATGGCCAACAGACACGTGAAAAGATGCTCCATGTCACTAGTCATCAGAGAAATGCAAATTAAAACCACAATGAGATATCACCTCACACCAGTAAGGATCACCACCATCCAAAAGACAAACAAATGTGGGCAAGGTTGTGGAGAAAGGGGCAACCTCCTATACTGCTGGTGGGAATGTAAATTAGCTCAACCATTGTGGAAAGCAGTATGGAGGTACATCAAAAAGCTCAAAATAGAAATACCATTTGACCCAGGAATTCCTCTTCTAGGAATTTACCCTAAGAATACAGCAACCCAGTTTGAAAAAGACAGATGCACCCCTATGTTTGAAAAAAACATAGCACTATTTACAGTAGCCAAGAAATGGAAGCAACCTTAGTGTCCATCATTAGATTAATAGATAAAGATGTGGTACATATACACAATGGAATATTATTCAGCCATAAAAAGAAAACAAATCCTACCATTTCTAACAACATGGATGGAGCTAGAGGGTATTATGCTCAGTGAAACAAGCCAGGCAGAGAAAGACAAGCACCAAATGATTTCACTCATCTGTGGAGTATAAGAACAAAGAAAAACTGAAGGAGCAGAACAGCAGCAGAATCACAGAACCCAAGAATGGACTAACAGTTACCAAATGTAAAGGGACTGGGGAGGATTTGTGGGAAGGGAGGGATAAGGGTGGAAAAAAAGAAAGGGGGCATTACAATTAGCATGTATAGTGTGGGGGTCACAGGGAGGGCTATGCAACACAGAAAAGACAAGTAGTGATTTTACAGCATCTTACTACGCTGATAGACAGTGACTGTGAAGGTGTATGTTGGGGGGACTTGGTGAACGGGGGAGCCTAGTAAACATAATGTCCTTCATGTAATTGTAGATTAATGATACCAAAAAAAAAAACCAGAAACAAAAAACCGAAGGAGCAAAACAGCAGCCAACTCACAGAACCCAAGAATGGACTAACAGTTACCAACAGGAAAGGGACTGAAGAGACTGGGGAGGATGGGTGGGAAGGGAGGAATAAAGGGGTGTTCGGAAAGAAAGTGGATATTATGATTAGCATGTATAATGTGTGTGGGGTTACGCGGAGGGCTGTACAACACAGAGAAGACAAGTAGTGATTCTACACCATCTTACTATGCTGATGGACAGTGACTGTAATAGGGTATGGGGGTGGACTTGGTGATGGGGGATTCTAGTAAACATAATGTTCTTCATGTAATTGTAGATTAATGATACCAAAAGAAAAAAAAAAAGAGATGTTCAGCCTCCGTAGTCAGGAACATGCATTTTAAAGTTACAAGTAGATATTATTTATATTGGTAAAATTCAAAGTCTAGTATTACTGTTAGTGTATGTGTAGAAGTGTAACAAGCACTTATAGACTACCTATGAAAGTATAAATTAATACAACTTTCTGGAAAATAATTAGTAAATTTCAATGTGTACCTACTACATGGCCTAGGAATTCAGCAATTCTCTCAAAGCCTGTTCCTTGGAGAAACTCTCACATAGGTTTATTAGAATGTGCTAGCAGCATTGTTTGAAATAGCAAGAATAATAAAACCCAGTTGTCCATCACCTTTGGACTAGGTAAAACAATGACCTGCAGTGACAATGGAGGGTATTAAAAAAAAAGCACATTACCCTTATTGATTAGTATGAGTCTCAAAATATATTGTAAAAAGTAGTTTATTAAAAAACTATATATACATTTCAAAAACATACAAACATCCATATTTGTAGCAAAACCATAATAAAATCACAAGGGGATTTTAAGGACAAGATTTAGAATATAGGGTATTCTTGCCTCCATGTGGAAGCAGTGAGTTAGGATAAGAACTTAAGAAGTAGATACAGTGTTCAGTTGCTGTAGGGTCCCCAGGTCTATATATCATTATCTTCATATATGTAAACCTATACAGCCTTTTGAAAGCTTGATAGGAGACTCTGTATTTTCAACATAAATCTGTGACTTGGTCTCTCTCTTTTTTTAACTGAAGTACAGTTGATATATAATATTTTGGTTTTCAGTGTACAATATAGTGATTCTGCAATTATGTACATTTACAAAATGCTCCCCCAATAACTCTCGAACATCTGTCAGCACATGAAGTTATTCCTCTGAAATGATGTGTTTTATAATTGAAGTTTGTCCTTTTTCCCCTTCACCTAATTCACCCACCACCCCACTCCACCCCATTCCACCCCACCATGACAACCCCCAGTTTGTTCTCTGTATTTATGGGTCTGACTTGGTTTCTTTTTTCCATTATTTTTAACTATCCCACGTCTTTCTTTTGCTTAATGATTTCATTGTGCTTCATAATGTACATGATGAAATACATGTTTCTGTAATATCATTGTTGACAGTTTGCTACCATTGGTAGGAAAGATTTGGACTGTTGGGCAGGAATTCTTTGTTGGTTTTTAGCTGTTGCTAGATGTCAGTGGTGTAAGTCTAAAATAGGCATATTCTTTTCTATGTGTATATGTGAAAAGCTTGATTTTTCTCCCTCTTACCAATAGGCAAGTGAAAGACCAGAGTAAGAAGGTAGCCAATCTGAAGCACAAGGAGCAGGTGGAAAAGAAGAAGAGTGCCCAGATGCTGGAGGAGGCTCGGCGAAGAGAAGACAATCTTAATGACAGCTCCCAGCAGCTGCAGGTTAGAGCACAGGAGGTCTGCAAGGATCCGTGGAGAGGTTTCATCCGTCAGTGCATGCCATTCTCCCATCATCTTTACCCTCCTCTTTTTTCTCTGTCTAACCTGCTTGCTGCCTTATTCTCAAATCAACTATTTAGGGATAAAGGTCTTAAATAGAAAAGGCAAGTTTGTTCCACAGCTTTGGGAGGACGCCTCAGCCTAGGAGAGAAAGTTCTTGTTTCAAGCTGATCACACCTGCTTGGTAAGTTCAAAGTGAGTTTAATGAGCGGTTCTGTTGAGCTTCCAGGTGGACAGTATAACGATTTGCCATTTCCTTCATTAAGCCACATTGCTAATCTTGCTTGCTATCTGTTTAACTCCTTTTTTTCCATTTTCCCCCAGTTCTTGAAACTAGGCCCAGGTCATTCATTGTTTCTAACCTTCACAGTAATCCAATAGGGCAGATGGTTTTGTGCACATTTTACAGATGTTGAAATAGACTCGGAGAATTGACTTCCTTACCTGAGTATATACAACTTTCTCAGTGGCTCAGCCGGGATTTGAGACTTCCTGGTTCTCTAGCCTGTAAGAGTGATGGTGTATGGTTTAGAGAAGAGTGGAAACCCCTGAAACTCCGGCTAAGACTTCTAAGCAATGACCAGACTGTCTCTCTCGTTACAAATTCTAATGGACTGTGAGTGTTTATGCTATGTAGTCATGAAATCTTTACTGGAAAGATTCGGAAGAGCTAGTTTTAGGCTTTACAACAAATTCATTTCAGAAATGAAAATCTGACTTTTAATTCCTTTTTTCATAAATTTTACTAATTATAAAATATATGCTCCTTATGGAAACACTATGAATTTCCTCAAATGTACCAACTTTTGAAAAAAGTACCAATTTTCCCTTACTTTTAACAACTGTTGATACTATCAATTTTCTCTTCCTCCTTTTATTCTTTTAGTGACCATCTGATGGGCACAAAAGAATTAACTTTTGATTTAATTTATATTTCTGTGACTACCAGTCAGGCTGAGTATTTTTCATGTCTTAAATGTTATTTCTCTGTTAATGTAATTAAAATCTTTCTTTTCCATTGTGGCTTTTTCTCCATGGATTTTTCACTTAGTTTATCTCAGTTTTGAGATCATATAGGTTTTTTTAAGTTGCTCGGGGCTTTCGTTTTTTACTTTTACTTTTTAATTTAAATTACTTTAGGGTATTTTTTTATGGTGAGAGTCTTACTTTTTCTTCATTGCTAACAATTTCATTTGACCCTTTCTAGGAAATTATTCATTGCTCACAAGTTTGAATTGACATCTTCATATTTTATGGAATTGTTTAATAATTAGGCTATTTGTAGGCTTTCAATTCAACCTTCCTTCTTGGGCTAGGATCACATTGTTGTTAATTATAGGAAATACCATTTTTTTCATAAGACAAGTCCTTCTTTATGTTAATCCCTTCACTATTTCATTTGTCTAGTTTCCCTCTCCCATTTAATGTTTTCTACTGCCAGTCGGTCTTTAAAGCCAAAAGATGCCCTTTTAGTTTGTCATTTCTTAGAACACCAAAAGTGCTGTCATGTGTAATTTATTACTTCCTCTTTACATAATCTGAGATAAGTAAATCAGAGTGTTTATTTACATATTACATATAGAGAAAACTCATTTTAGAGTGGGTGAGTGGCTTTTCTAAGGTATGTCAATAGGTGATAGATGTAAAAGTTCTGAAAAATGATAGCTGATGGCTATTTGCAAGATATGCGTGGATGCAATTTACTCAAATACAGCAATTGAATAGTGGATTGCAGATAGGATACTTTGGATCTGATCTCAACTCTTTGGCTTGCTAGCTGTGCTACTTATTCTTAACTGTCTTACTGCAAATGATGGCCCAGTGGTAGGTAGCAAGCATCGCCAGCACCCAGACTGTGATCTCTGTGACCCCCTACAAGAAGCTCGGAATTCATGGTGAAATGCTAATACAATTCATGGGAGAGTAGAATGATCAAAAAGCAATTAATTAAGGATTTATATTTAAAAAGTTCTTACTACCTGAGTTTTTTCTTTATTTTAAAGTTTCCAAGTATATCTTTGGGTCCATCTATTGATGTTTTCATAAAATAGAAGTAAAGGGAAGGACTTTTAAAAATATTTCCACTATAGGCATAATAATAATACTAGGATTAAAATATATTCTTTATCATGTTAAAACTATATTATACTTAATATTTTGAACTTGATGTGTCATGAATATTTAATCTTTATCAGATACCACCTTGGCTTCCAAAGATTAATTTTACTACTCATGATAAACACATAATGTGTTTTCTTTTGTTTGCAAAAAATTGAAAATTACTTTAAAAAAGGAGATTCATTTTCACCTTTTGTTTTTCATTAGCTTCCAGTTATGGTGTAAGGACATTGGTGGCTTCACTCTGGTAGAAGTTAACAGTTTGCACAAAGCAGTAATACTACTTTTTAATTTACCTCTCCTTATTCTTAAAAATAAAATACATTTAAAAAGTACATGAAACATACATGTTACATGTACAGTGTAGATAATATGTACAAAGTGATTGTCTCAAGGAAGTAGAATATTATGGGCATCCCAGAAACTACATGTTGTATTCTTTTCCAATCATGTTTTCCTCCCTTCCTCCAGAGGAAATTATGATGTGGCTTTTATTATTATTGACTTTCTGTATGACCTGTGTATATATTAAATAAGAAGTTTGGGTTAGTTTTGCATAGTTTTATTTTATATAAATGGAATCATCATATTTATTCTTTTGTGGCTTCTTTTGTTCAACATCATGTGTGAGATTTATTCATTTTAGTTTGTGTGTAGCATTTGCACATTCATTGTCCTTGCTGTACTGTGTCTTTGCTTTTAATTCAAAATTCCATGTTTTATCTTGAAAATGTTCTGAAAAAGGTAACTTCATTTCTTTCCAGTTTTCTGTTTTTGAATACTTCAGATGCAACTACAATTATTCCTTCTTGGCAGCAAGTTTGGAATTAAGTTGTTACTCTGCTCTTTCTTTTTGGCTCTACACATTAAAAGTGTTCTGAAGAGATTAAAGACATTCCTTACATATGAAATGAAAATCATACCTGAAAGTGGAGGAAGTCTATGGATCCCACAGACTCAAAATGCTGCCATTTACCATGACCTTAGTTCAGAATGCCCTTTCTTAAGACATCATATTGCCACTTGATTGTATCCTATTTCTCCCTTTTTGTTCTGAATAGTTATTACTATGACTTGTATTAACTAGTCTGAAACTTTTTGGTTTTAAGAAGCTCCTTTATACTGTTGAAAATTATTAAAGTCCAAACAGTCATTTTTAAAAATGTGGTTTATATACCATACATATGCATTTACTTATTGATCCAGTTATCCAGTGTCTCGATGTACCTGAAGATACATCCAACAATATAAAAATACATATACAAGAAGGTTATTTTCAGTTTGGTTGGTAATTGCAAAATATTAGAGACAACCTAATTCCTATCAACCTAGTTAATAGGAGAATGCTTGAATGCACTGTGGTAATCCACACATTGGAGACTGGAAGCTTTAAAAAAGAACGAGGAAGATCTCTAATGAATGAATGTGGAGTGATTTCCAGGACTTCCTGTCCAGTGGGGGGAAAATGCACAGAAGACTATCTGTATGCTATTCTTGGCATAAGAAAACACTTGATGTATTTTGCAAAAGGAAACAGGAAGGATAAACTAGAAACTGAAGAGACCAGTGCCACTGAGAGATGTTGGGAGAAAAGTGGAAAGAAGGGAGAAATGGGATCTGGATGCTAAGTTTGATGAGAAAGTAACACTTCTCTTAGCCTATCTCTGTATAGCTCTGACTTAGAATCATGGTAGTATTTTATATATCCTTCACATACTCTAAAAATTAAATGAACAAAACCAATCAAGGTGAAACCTTCTAAGTAAAAGATTGACTGGATCCAGTTTGTATTTTGGGAATACTGTTTTGGGCAGTATTTGGAGAATGCATTAGAATAGGATGAGGGTGGTTATGAAGAAAGTATTTGTCAGTAAGTACGTATCGCACACCTACTCGTGCTGCACAGTATTCTCTGCTGGAAATGGTAATGATGTATCCTTTCTCTCAGATCCTTATTCTTAGCTCACATCATAGAGGAGTTGAGAGTAATGAAGGTGAGAGTGCATGATAGAGACTAATCTTGCAAGCCCAGAAGAGCAGAAGAAGAGAGGGCATATTTGAGATCTATTTTTAGGTAGAAGAGTCAGAGATTTCTCATGGATTGGTATGTTGGCACCAAGGGAGAGGGAAGGAATCGGGGATGACTTTTAGGTTCCTGGCCAGAGTAACTGGATGTATGTTAATACTAAGGAGTAGGGTGGGAGAACTCTGAGGGTGATGACAGATTTGTCAGGGAAAGACCAAGTCCATTTTCAGCATATGAAGTCTTTGTGAGATAGCCTAGTCGGAAGTGTGGGGCAAACAGTTGGATGTGCAAATCTGAGAGTTACAGAACTCTGGTGTAGTTGAATTAATTTTGGAAACTTGTGTTTAAAAATCATAATGAAATCCTTAAAAATCAGTGATACCATCTAGAGATAAAATAGTAATAGATGCACACAGAGTTAGAACTGAGCCCTTAGGATCGTCAACATTTAGAGATGGGGTAGAGTAGCAGAAGGTGGTGCTTGAAAGGAAACTAGATTGAAAAGGCCAGTTGAAGTGGGACAGAAGGAGAGTGGCATCACAGAAGGCAAGAGAGAAGATGTCTGCACAGAGGGCATAAGCACATCTTGGAATGCTGCCAGAGGCAGAGGAGAGGAGGACCACATTGTTGAGTGGTCTGGTCCCATGTATCCAAAATGGTCAAAAGTAAGCACATGGTGACCTCCCTGCCGCCAGCATAGATGGATGCCTTCCATTATATAAGCCTTATTGACCTTGGACATAGTAGATAGCCTTGTATGCATCCAGATACTTGGCCTTGGCCAATTTTTCTGCCACAGGCTCACCAAAATTCACTGCCCTGCACAAGATATTTGTGCTTTCTGGATTATATAATGGTTAAAATGTTGCTAGCATGGTCCACACATACTTACATACAGACTAGTTTACAATTCCAGTTGATATTTGCAAATATGAGTAATAAAATCAATGAGGCACTCACAGATAATGAGCCTTTCCTACTACATTCTTCTACATGGTGCCTGTTCTGTTGATACTCTGCATTTAATTTTGCCAAATTTTGTTTCCCTTATGCAATAATTGAGCTCTGTATAAAATTCAGTTCCGAGTTATTTCATTAACATTTTCTGTGAGCCATATTTCATTTTAATTGGCTAAATCAGATTTCAGAATCCATAGTGGTCTTTAGTAAACATTTATGACTCCTTATTAATAATTAGTGCCTATTAATTTATGAGTGCCTTTTAAGGAGCTGTCACTGTGCTATGAGAATATAGACATAAATAAATGGTTTTTTTTGCCCTCTATGAACATTAGATATGCTTATAAATTTTTTTGTGCTGGATATGTCAAAAGGTGTGTTATAGTGCAATTCATAAGTATTTACTTGACAAAGAACTGAAATAAGGTAAATCCCGGTAAAGAGCCTCCCAAATAAATGTTATATGGAAGCACAAATGAGCTGATTTGACTGATTTTGGAATTAAGAAAGCTCTCTTTTGAAAACCTACCCATCTTTTAAGGTTCAGATCAAATGCTTCTTCCCTGGTGAAGCCTGCCTAAATCCAAACAGTTGGAATTAATTATGCCCTCTGTTGTAATTCCATAAGGGTTTGTGTCTGCTTTGATTTCAAGCATTCAGTTGTTAGGGTATCTCGCTTTGTAATAGTTTGTGTGTTATTTCCTGCATGTACTTGAGTTTGGGAACCATGTCTTGGTACTTTGCATATAATTGGTTCTCTGTAAAAATATTTATTGATTTCAGTTGCATTGATAGAAGTCAAGAACTCTCATTCACAAGCATCTTTGGCCTGTGGGACTCTCGCATCAACCAAACCCTTTATGTATTTCTAATCTCTTACCTCATTTTTAGCTGAGATACTTATTAACATAGCTACGCTGTTTGAGACAAGTTAATACTGTTGGTGTTCTTTAAATATATTGTGTTGATTTCCTAATTTATGCTCTTCTACTTATGCAAAATCCTTTCCCTGTGTACTTACAGTTTTACCACCTAAACATTCTGGCTTAAAATTAACCCTGGTTGATGAACTCTGCCCTGTATTTGCTGTTATCTTATCCATTACTCCTCAGTCTGTATGTTCAATTATACTTTATTGCTTTATACTTTTGTGGGGAAAATCGAAGTTCCTACAGCCAGGATCCTCACCTGAACCTAAACTACTTAATGATGTAACTGGCCTCCTGCTAGGCTAATGCTTCCACACTTGTAGGCAATGAGCTGTTATTGACTGAGTTGTATAAAGAGCTCTGCCCACTTCTCTGGGAAGGCAGAGACAAGGATTATGGAACTGCAGACTGTTGAATGCTGATGTAATTCTAGTGCTGGACCTATAGCCAGGAGAACAAGCAGGGTAATAAACCCTTTCATCCCTAGAACGTTCCATTGTCATTCCTCGGTCTCACTGAATCTGTAGTGAACTTGCCCATGGCTGAAACCCATCCGCAAGACAACTTTCCAATACATTGTTTTGTAATTGCTCCTGTGCAATTTAATCATTTTTCTTTTTGCTTCCCAACTGGTTTATATATGCCTTAGCTAAGGGCTATTGAAAAAATTTCTTCTTAGTCTTTCTTAAGCAGTGTTTTACATAGGTAGCTATTGATTAATTACAGCTCAAATTATTATACATACTAAAAATAAAATTTTTAAATGTAGTTACAATTAAAAAATACTTTGTTGCTATTACATTTAGCATCCTAATATTTTCTAATATTTCTTAAGTTATCCTTTAAGGGCCTTGCATATTGTAACACAGGAAATGCCTTCCCTTTGTTGAGAATATTTACCAGAGCAGTAACAGTCTTGACAAAACCACAAGTTTAGTCACATTTTAACAACACAAAATAGATGGAACTCGGAGTGGGGCTTATAGCAATATGTGGTGGTTTGGTGCTTTGTTTTTATTTATAACAAGTATCTGAACTGGGGAGATGGTAGTGTCAGAGAGATTAATGGAATTGATGAAAGAACACTGGCTCATGTGAGTCAGCTTGTCTGAGACTAATGAATATTAAGAATACAGTTCAAAGAAAGTGAAACTGTAGAAATAGAGATAGAGGAAAGCAGCTTTACATATATTTAGGCATGTTCTCTTAGATGCTGAATCAGTGAAACATTTATGTTTTTCTTTAAAATTTGATTTGCTTTGCTTTCTACCTGTGGATAAAATGAGAGTTCCTGTGGCCAGGATTCTCACCTGGCCCTGGTTGATTAGCTCCCTGCACACCTGTGGGCAATACATGGCTGTTGACTATAAAAAGAGCTCCGCCCAGTACTCTGGGCGCGACACGGTGGCAGGGCTGCAAGGCTGCAGGAGAGCAGAGCAGAGGCTGGAGTGGTGGCAGTGCCGAGGACAGAGGCCCAGAGGATGGCTGTGTGGGACGACTGTGCAGAGAGGCCAAGAGGATGGTTGTGTGAGATGGCTGTGCAGGACAGCTGTGCAGGCAGAGAGGCCCAGAGGATGGCTGTGCGGGATGGCTGTGCAGAGAAGCTCAGAGGACAGCACTGCAGACAGAGAGGCCCAGTGGCAGACACTGGCTTGCTGCATACAGACTTGCTCTGAGTGAATGGGATTCTAGTGACTGACCTGCCACCTGGAAATAAAGTTAGGTATAACCCTTTCACCCCAAAGAGCATTCTGCTGTCAATTTTCTTTGGCCACATTGAATCCATAGTGAACTTGCCCAGGGCTGAAACCCATTGGCAAGACAATTGGCGTAGTCGGCAGGGTTCATTGTTGACCAAGGAAAAAGACAGGCTGCCCTTATGGGAGGGGTGCTTCAGCGGGCTACCCCTGTGAATGGGGAGAGAGTGGATCATCCCCCAATAGGTATGTGATCCGAGGTGGCTTCCCTCCAAGAGGACTGGGCCCCACCCCAAGCCTGGAGGCAAGTGGAGGTGACACCTGAGGCTATAGGCTGCTCTTGGTATAGTAAGCAGATCCTTTGAGAAGCAGAGAGGCCAGGAGGCAGCAGGGACTGTGGGTTGGCTGCTTCTCACAGTCAAAAAAGGTCTACAGAGGAAACCAAAGAAATGGTGGCACGAGAATGCGAGCTGCAAACCTCTGTGGATTCCCTGAGGAAGGAGATGGCATTGATACAAGAGGAAGCAGCACAAGAGCACCGGCAGCAAGGTGCTATTGGAGACGAGATGGCAATGCTGCCACGTGTTCTGAAGGAGGAAGTGGCCATCAAGGAAAAAGAGGAACTCCTGAGGGAAGCACAGGCAGAAGTGGCACCAGAACATCAGCTGCAAAGCATTGAGCTGAAGGTAAGAGAGCTTCTGAAGACCGAGCTGGCATTGTTGCGAGGCACTGTAGCAGAGGAGGCACTTGGGGGAGTGGAGAGAAAGGTGCCATCAGTCCCAGAAATGGAGGAGCTGGGGAAGGATGAAGGGGTGGTGCTGGAGGCACTGGCTCCTCCTGTATTGAAAGCCTGCCCAGTGGTTGTAAAGAAAATAAAGATCCAGCAGCTGAGAGTTCCCCAAGGAGAGGATCAACCCCCTCCCCAGGTCATAGAGCACTCTATGGTCGGCCCCTATACTCAGGCTGATCTGGTGGCTGTGGAACTTAGGGGTGGATGGAATTGTTCTTTTGGGATCAGAAATGGGAAAGCTGTCTTCCCTGACAGTGCAGCCTGCCTTGAGGCAGCAATTACAAAATGCGAGGTGACACATACAGTAGCTGAAGCAATGAGAACCCGGAAAGAAATAGGACCTGTTACTCACAGGAGGAATTTGAGGGGCCTCGTGAGGGTTATGAGGACCCAGATGTGGGTTGATTTGATATGGGCAGGAGTAGATGGAAGGAAATTAGATGGGAAGCCAAGTAAGATCTTACTGGAGCTATGGCAACAACTGAAACCAGAGCAGCAGTTCAAGCCATTAAGACCAAAGAGGCAGAGGTCAGAGACAGAGCCACGAGTCCAGCCTCTGTGTCTGCAAGACTTTTTGCTGGAGAGACTGGAGAACAATGTTTGAGCTTTCTTGCACAAGGACCATTGCAGAGGACTAAGGACACACAGATTGAGAGGTGAGAATCCTGGAGGGGTGGATTGTGGATAAAATGAGAGCTCCTGTAGCCAGGATTCTCACCTGGCCCTGGTCGATTAGCTCCCTGTACACCTGTGGGAAATACATGGCTGTTGACTCTATAAAAAGAGCTCCACCCAGTGTTATGGGCGCGACATGATGGCAGGGCTGCAAGGCTGCAGGAGAGCAGAGCAGAGGCTGGAGTGGTGGCAGCGCTAAGGACACAGGCCCAGAGGATGGTTGTGCAGGACGACTGTGCAGAGAGGCCCAGAGGACGGCTGTGCGGGATGGCTGTGCAGGCAGAGAGGCCCAGAGGATGGCTGTGTGGACAGAAGAGCCCCGAGGCAGAGACCGGCTTGCTGCATACAGTGCAGGGGATTCTAGTGACTGAGCTGCCACCTGGAAATAAAGTTAGGTATAACTCTTTCACCCCAAAGAGCGTTCTGCTGTCAATTTTCTTTGGTCACATTGAATCCATAGCAAACTTGCCCAGGGCTAAAACCCATTGGCAAGACACTACCAAAAACAAATACATCTTTTATTTTGATAAGATTTTTTCTTTTGTTTCTGAAATGAAGACTCTCATTGGTTTTCATCTTAAACATGGGGATATTTATTTGAGAAAACCTTTTAAATTAAGATTGTCTGACATTTTTTTCTGGAAGTAGTATGTTATTTGTCACATGCTACAAACCTCTAATATATTAATGTTCTTGTTTTTGTAAAAGTAAATTTTAGTTTCTTCTTAAGAGACCTTCTCCTTGACTTATTTAAAGATTTATATATAAATTTTATGTAGTTTCTTCCTCTTTATGTTCTCAACAAAGATTAATTGGAATTAAATGTACAAACATATCAGCATCTACTTTTACAACTTTGTGGATAATTGCTGAAATTAACAGGGAAATTCTGTTTTCTTGCAGGTAAAGCACATATATGTTTTCATTTTAATGAGCCACATCTGCTTTTGTTTTAACTTTTGTTTTGAACAACTGAGGTTATAATCCTACTCTAACTGGGGAAGATATTTGAAGGATTTTAAAGGAAGGGGGAAGAAAATACATTTAAACTTTAGCACCAAAGCATTTCCTTAAAAAGTATTTGGAGTGTAACCAAATTCTGTCTCTGTTAGGCTATTTTTTTCTTAAAATTGACTTCATCTGGCTTCAGTTTTTTTTCCCATTCAGCATCTGAACAGTTGGTAATTGAATTCTGACATGTTGAATGGTTTTAATGAAATCTTCTGCATTTGTGTGTATGCTTGGGGGTTGAGGAACAGGGAGGAAGAGCAGCAGTGGGGGTTGAGGGTAGTAAAGAATTACTGTCTCTTTTCATTAAGGTTAATGGATGGCAGTTAACATTAATACCTTTCAGAACATGTTAAAGTCTCTCTTGTAAGTGGTGTTTACTCCAAAAGAAGCGGCTCTTACTATTAACCTAAATAAATGACCTCCAGAACCAAGGTGGAATCAGAGCTGGGAAAGAGATGAGAGAATGTGGGAGGCTCTGTGATGCCGGATAATCTGCATAACTTTCCTTCTGCTGATGAGAAAGGGAAACAATAAGATGTGTCACTTACCAAGTGATTTCTTGTCATGTTACTGTCTTTATTGAGCCTTTTTTTAATTTTGAGAGATGTTTGAAGAGAACAAAAATAAATTTTTATTTGATGTTTTTTTTTTTTCTTACTGAATGAGTTGAAAGAAAGGTACAGAGACTAGAGTCTTATGGCTGCAGCAGTATGTGCCTTGATGGTGACAGAGCTGATGTCAAGAAGCAAGGTTGGGAGGAGGAGTACAGGACTTGCTGAGGGCCCCGTTGTCTGGTTAATTTGTCCGAGTGAAGTTAGAGCTGTTACAGCTTTTGCCCTACTCTGATATGATTTTAGGAGTCTTATTTAGTGGTATGAGGAATTCTTTTGTAGCTTCCTGTTTCTTCTCTTTCTCCCTCTTCAATCCCCCCAAAACTAGTCAGAAAACCCTGCTTTGATCCCGGTACTTTGTGATTGAAGCAGCCTCAGTTGACTTCATATAATAAGTATAACTGGCAAAATAAGTAGGCTTAAGTACCTAATCCAGTGTAGAAAATGGTCTGTGATGGTTTTGATGAGTGCAAACTAATCTACAGCAGTTGATGTAAAATTCTAAATATTTAGTTTTAAATAATATGAACTATTTGAAATGGTAAAGCATGCTCCTTTACTGTCTCCAGATAGTTACTATGTGAATTGTCTGTGGCACACAGTACATGTCTAAATTTGGGGATGCTTGAATTCGTTAAACAAGGTGTAATATCCAAGTTAGAGCAGTTGAGTCTCTTTCGCTACTTAGTCTTTTTTCCCCAGACTGCCAGTTTAAATACTTCTCTTTCAAATAATGAAGCTAGAAAATTGATTAACTCCGAACAGTACAAATAATCTTCTCTTCTGTAATTTTTAATTAACTTGTTTTTGGCTCTATTTTGTGACCTTTCTCCTGTTTACTGTAAGAGTAGAAACAATTATAAGGAAAGTTAGCAAGAGAACAGGAGTTAAATGATAAGGATGTTTACCTTTTGGGGGCCAAGGAGACCCTGAATATTTCATTCTCTTATTTAAAAACAAAAATGGTTTGATCCTCAAAAGAAAGGAACTTCACTAAAAATGTAAGGACTAAAACTTACTACTAAACCTCTATGGTATGGTTTTCTAAACCTTGGCTGGTAATTTTTCTTAGCTGAGCCTTGATTGGCTTATCATTGAGTGTTCTTAGTGCTGAGCTCTTAATGAATTAAGTTGGACTCTAACTTTTACTATCATCACAAGAAAATATCTCATTATAATTCAGCCCAATTGCAGGTTTTTTTCTAATTCCTGACAGTTCATATTTTTATGTTCTCATATCTGATGATATGCTGATCCATATATCAGTTTTGTGAAGTCTCCTGAATATCTGCTTTTTATATTTCAGGTACATTTTAGAGTCCATGTATGTGATGTATTTGTGCTCTATTTTAATGTAACTCATACCAAAAGTTGTGTCCTTGTAGTAAAGGCCTTGTTATTTTAGCAGGTATTTTTCTCTTAGAAGCACTGTGGTGGTAGTCACTGTTTTCATTCTTCATTGCTTCAGTTATAATCCAGTTTTCTTCTGCTAGAGCCACACCTTTGGGTACTAGGAATAACTGTATTCCAAGATGGCTCCCCCAAGTCATCTTTACTCTTAGCGTCCATGCCCTTGTATAGTCCTTTCCCACGTTGCTTCAGGATTAGTCTGTGTGAACAATAGAAGATGTTAGAAGTGATGGTATGTGACTTCTGAAGCTGGATCATAAAATACGTTGACGCTTCTGCCTTACCCTCTTGGATCACTTTGAGGAAAGCCAGGCGCCATGTCATAATGACACTCGAGCAGCCCTGCGGAGAGGAACAGAGGCCTCTTGCCAATAGCAATCACCAACTTGCCAACCATGTAAGTGGAAGCAGAGGACCGAATCCTGGCTGACTGAATCTTGACTATAACCCCATGAGAGACACTGGAGGCAGAACTGTTTGGCTATGTTGCTTTTGAGTTCCTGACCCACAGAAACTCTGTGAGATAAAAAATGTTCACTGTTTTAAGCTGCTAAGTTTTGAGGTGACTTGTTTATATAACAATAAACACAAGCACTTTATATCATAGGTATTAGAGTGATCTGCCGTACACTTGAATTTTTTTTCCTTTAAATCCACAGTTAGGTTTTCTCTGTCTGCAGAAGAGTAAGTGCTTTTTAAATCTGTTTCATTAATGTTAAAACTCCAGTAATTTTCAGTGCTTAAGACTGGTAGAGCTTTTGGCATTGGTTGCCAAAGGGTTGCTCAGCTATGCAACTCGTATTTTTGTGCTAATAGGCTGTGAGTTAAGGAAAGAATTATGTATTTATTTAAAGCATGATGTACTGATAGCCTTTTAAAGATAAATTTCATATGTAAAAACTATTCTGTTGCAGTGTTCAGTAGAAATACAATGTGAGCGCTTTGAATTTGCTAATTTTCTAATAGTTTCATTAAAAAACTAAAATGAAACAGATTACATTAATTTTGATAATGTATTTTATTTAATTCCATATATTAAAAATGTTACCATTACAAAATATTAATTTTGATAATGTATTTTATTTAATTCCATATATTAAAAATGTTACCATTACAAAATATATTCAATGTGATGATCAATTTAATATTTACTTATTTTTGGTACTAAGTCTTTGAAATTTTGTGTGTATTTGCACATATCTCAATTTGGGCCAGCCACATCTTAAGTGCTCAGTAGCCAGTGACTGCCATATTGGACAGCGCAAATAATGTATTTAGCTGAAGAAGTTAAGATTTTATTCCAAGCTAGCAGCAAATGAGTTTCTCAAAAAAAACAGGAATGATTTTCTCAAACTTAAATGTGGCATGTTATACCATAACTTTAATCTCTATCTACACTTGGTTCCCATAAGTCATCTTTCTACTTTCTAGTGCCTCAGATCCTTCAAAACTGTGGAATATTTTAGGGATAGAAGGGATTAGGGATATGAAAAGTTCTATGTAGATTTTTTCCAGGATTACAGGCTCAGAATGGCATGAGTACTTCGTGATTTATCTTGAATACTGACAAATGTGGAAAGAGAAAGTGTATTTAAGAATATGAAAAATATTCAGGGCCTCAGCCTGTGCCTGGTGTAATCACTCACTGTTTAAGCCACCAAGAAGCACTTTCTAAGGGTTTCATCACATCCCTTTACTTCCTCAAGCCTGGGCCTGAGAGCAGAAATTATACCAACTCTGTTGTGTTTCATAATATCTGAAGTCCAGTACTTCACCAACTCAAATTTTATTGTGTCATACACATTCACAGAAGCTGGTTTTAACTGTCAGTTCTTCTACTGAAAATTTAGGCATTGAACAGTTGAGAGAGGTTTCTCTTTCTTCAAACTAGAATATACCAGTAAGCACAGTGTAGGTGAACAGTTTTGTCACTAGAATTCTGTGTCAAACTCTATCACCAAAATCTGTCACTACTATTTTTGCAGATATAAGAAGAAAGGTATTTGCACAAAAAAGCAGATGGGACAATTTTGAAAGCTCTTGGTGCTGTGTCTCAGCCTTCTGCTATTGAGATATTTTTGGTGTCTTTTAAATATTCAGAATAGCAGCAGAACTTAATGCAACATAGGATCCCTTTAAGAATGTTATTTGGAGTGTTCCATGGTTACATAAAGACTGGAAAGGAATTTTCATCATAATTTTGACCCACTCATGCAAATTGTTGGCATTAAGATATTCACAGGAGTTTTGAATAAAAAACTGACGAGCACAATGACTTGAAATTCATTTTTTTCCGTAAACTTTTTTTATGCCATTAATGCTATCTTAGATATATTTGTCCAGTCTGCTTTTCTCTTTCCACAGTAAATAGCCCGTGTATTTAGAATATCAGTAGCTGAAATACCACATTTACAAATGTTGAAGCTCCAGAAGTTCTTTATATTCTTATTTGCAGTGTGTGTTATTTTTTTAATGTATTTTGAATTTGACTTTTGATTTTTTTTTTTGGAGTATATCATTTACAAAGTAAAATAATACTACATGGCTTATGATAAATAATGATAGTCTTCTCCCTTATTTTTGTCTAACCTTAACTTAATTCCTGCTACCCTGAGACAGCCACCTTCACCTGTTTTGGTTTTTTCTTCTGCTGTTTACTTCCAACTTCCCAAATGACATTCTTATATTTTTGTTTTCTTATTTTTCTTATTTGAACATTAGTTATCTGTTGACTTCTTAATTGTGAATGATAAGAAATTCGCGTTTTTGCACAAGCCATCATACATACTTCTTCTTCCCATCTTTCCAATATAGTTATATCCAGTTTTGCATTATTGTGTCTAAGGCATATAGTACATTATGGTTATATTTCCTTTATTGTAGCTTTAGTTTTTCCAGGTGTTAACAATTATTTGGGGTTTTGTTTTTGTTTTATTAGCTGTTATCAATTTATTCTCAAATTCCTTTCTTGAACTGTAACATTCCTCTCGAAGTTTTTACTGTTGTGAAGTACATCATCCCTTACTAGTTAACCCCAACAATCTGTATACCCACTTTTTTTTCTTGGAAACATCTTTTCTTGAGTTTTTACCCTCTTTTCCAAACTGTTCTTTCTAGGCTTATTGTCACCCCGAGGTTCCCTTCACCATTTAATTGTGGTAGATACCCTCTTTTCTACATCCTATGTCTTCCTCTTTCTAGGTTCATTTCCTCAATCTGATAGGGCATGTCGCTGTTAGCTTCCTGAAAGTCTGATGCATGATAACCCTTTTCAGACCTTTCATTCTACACTCACATTGGATTGGCAGTTAGGATATAGAATTCTAGATCAGAAGTCATTTTTCCTTCAGCATTTTGAAGAGTTTGCCTCAGTTGTCTTCTATCTAGTTTCCTGCATTGCCCTTAAAAATTCCAGAGCCTTCCAATTTTTTATTCTTTGTGCAGATCATTTTTGGCCTTAGTAAAACTTTTTAAGATCTTTTCTCTAGTATTCTAAACTTAAAAAAAGAAGTACACATATATTATAATCTAAATACAGAAAAATGTATTTAATCAATGGAATGAGTGAGGACAGGAAACGATAATTATAAATACGACCTAGCAGTGTGTTCAGGATTCTGTATTTGTAGAACTGAAAGATTCTTCTCACTTCTGACATTGGCTCTATATTTTATTAAATAAAATAGATTCAAGGTGTAGTTCACTACAAAGGAAGCTTCCTTGCTTTACCTTAGCTGATACCTGTTGAGATTCTGAAAATGAAACTTGAGCCAAATTTTGCTCAGTGGATGGATTAGGTACTTACAAACTTGGCTGATGAATGTGATGGGGCATTTGCTGTCTTCATTCTCTTGCCCTGGTTTAATACTGTTTTCTTAGAGCTAGTGGTTCCACATTTAGTTTTTACACTGAGACATTATGCAACTTATAGTATTTAATGAATATTATTTAATAGTCCTCCTTTTTATTTGCAGTTTCACTTGGCTTTTCTTCTCTGTCCTTACTATGGAGAAATATTTTGAGCCAGGCTGTGCCATTAGGTCCAGAAAACTTTTCTTAAATAAATGGCCTTGTATACTGAGCTCATCAGGTTGACTCTGATTTTACTGCTAGTTTTTCAGAAACTTTGAGTATGAAAACCAGCATTGAACATCTGCATCATGACAAACTACTAATCATTCTCTCTCTAAAACAAGTTTTACTGATAAAGCCACAAAGCTATTTTTCAGCCCATATGGAAGTGCAAGTAAACCTCTTTGCTTGACATACGTTATTGGGAAGTTATTTGGGATACCTTTTACAGTCTCAGTTTAGGTTAGGATAACAAAAACCTCTCAGGAGATCCCCAAAAGACTGTTTAAGAGTGGAGAATGTAAGACACTGGACAAAAACAGAATACTGAGTTATTTGCAAGTGGCTGATAATGGGAAATATTACTGTTTCTTTTTGCTTACAGCAGTCTATAATTCAGTGTTCCATGTTACTACAAATAAAGTTATTCATTAGAGGATTTGAGAGGATGAACTAACTGATTGTTGTGTCCATTTCTGTCTACACAATCCTTCTGTTATACTGAATTTCTTTGAATTAAACTGCCTTGGCCTTTGTTTTTACTGGAATCATTCCTTGTCTCTGCTTGACATCCTCCTGGGAACCTTCAATGTCGTCTCCTCCTCATGGCACTTTTTAAAAATTTGAGACTAAATCAGAGTATTTTACAATATTTTCTCCAAGAATGAAAACTTTTTAAAAATGAACATAACATATATCACAAAAATGTGAATATTCTTTTCTCTAAATCTCATTTAATTTAAAAAATGAGAGAGAGCAAAAGATTTATCAACTCTGTATTAGGAAGGATATTAAGTAATCAATGCCTTTCCTTCAAAGTTGGAAGAAAAGCATGACTTATCTTTTTACAGATTTCAAGTTTGGATTTCTGAAGACAAAGTTGTCAAAAGTTCACTTTCATGTACAAAAGTGAACTATGATCTAATTAAATGAGAGTTGCCTAGATAAGAGACAAAATCCTTTGATATATTTTGCTGATAGGGGTATTCTAAAAGTTGGAGAATGGTTTAGCATATCTTGTTCTTTTTCATATATTAATAAGAGGCAGCACTTTATTCTAATCTTATGGTTCTGTAAAACTTAAAGAGGAAATTCTTACAGTGGCCTGATAAGTCCGATTCTTCTTTAGACTCTTGCTTCATTTAGTCTCCTTGTTTTAAGACTTCGCCTATCTCATGGTCTTCAAGTCCTGTAGGATTTTGTTTGTCTTTCTCATAGAAATCCATATTTACCTTCCTAGAAGTTACTTTTTAAACTTGTATAGAACTTCAGGGCTTGGCTAACTAAACTATTCATCCTTAGCCAGACCAGTCACTTAGAACCAGTTACCATTTTTGGTGTTCTCATGAGATTAAGAAAAACTTGGCTTTCTTAAAATCATTAAGAAATATCATCTTCTTTTGCATTTATTATTTTTTAATTAATGTGCTAATGATTGTCTATATGAATACTATAATCTCAAAGATCATGCTGTTTACTTAACTTTTTTTTAACGTAGGCTTAACTTTGCAGGCAAAGAGAATGTTTTGGTATTGAGTCTTTTTACTTAGGCTTCATGAAAGCTGACTTTAAGCCCAGTTTAGAGAGTAGTTTAAAAACAGCTTTGTTTTTTTAAATCATAAAGCCCTTGTTAATTATGCTGCCTAACACAGTTTTATTCTCTCTGTTACAGAGAACAAGTCCATCACAGGTTTCTCTTGCTTAACTAACTTGATGCTTTGCTCATCATAATATACTTCTTCAACCTCCTTTACTTCTTTTCTTCCCTTGTTTTTCTCTTTCCTCTGTGTAGATGCCTTTGTGGCCTGAATTTACCTCTGAAGGGAAGAATATTTAATAAGCAAATAGACCACCCTTTCTTGCTAAATAGGCTCTCCTTGTGTTAACTAATTAGTCTACTTCATCTAGTCTTCCATCGTTTTCCAGGACAGTCTCCGTAAGAAGGATGACAGGATTGAAGAGCTGGAAGAAGCACTAAGAGAAAGTGTACAGATAACTGCAGAGCGAGAAATGGTGCTGGCACAAGAGGAATCAGCCAGGACCCAAGCTGAGAAACAGGTCTGCAATTTATAATAGTTACTAGCAATGCTGTTGGTTAAACAAAAGGTAAAACCCAACCAGTTTAGTTTAGGTAAACTCTACATAATGTATGTGTATAGGGTTTCAAAGCACTTCATCAAACATGAGCATTTAGACTTAGATAAGATTTGAAATTTAGTTGTGTAAGAATTAATGCATGTTAATGCAGATGTCTCTGCATGAGCAATTTGGGACTGGTTTCATATCTGTTTATATAGTATATGCTCATATGTCTGGTGAGATGAAATGGAACTTGTATGCTTGTTACAAAACTGGGCACAAGCCTGCTTTCAGATTGGGTGGGACAACACGATTAGGACAGACTTTCTGAGTTAAAGATGTTAATTTTATATAGCAGATAGGTTGTTTATTTCATACCCTGCCTTGTACAAAAGAGCAGCTTAACAAGTTAAGATTAATAATGCGTATGAAGGACAAAGATACCACACCTGGGAGTTCCAGCTCAGTGTGTTTCAACCTGGAGGTTACTTATGACAGAGCTGTACTGTTGCTCTTCATGGTGTTAATTTTATATACTTTTTTACATCTTCTTAGAGGCCCACGTCCTTGCTTTTAACTTTTTATTAGGAGGAATAACTAAAGATGGGAGATGTGAATGGAAGAAACAGTTTGAACACTGAAGGCTCTAATCTCATTTCTCACTGTGAGAGTGTGATTTGAGTTTTTGAGTGTCCCTTAGAGAGTTTCATGACTTTTAATGTTTTCAGTTCCTGTTTCCTCTCCCTTTCTTTGTTGGAGAAATATAAATGCTAAACAGATAAAAAGAATTCAGTGAGAGGGTGGCAGGAGTTTTTCTGGGACTCCGTCTTGCTCAGACAACCAGTGCTCCAGTGAGTTAAGGTAGTTAGCAAGGTCGAAGGTGCCTTTTCAAAGCAGACATACCAGAGCAGGTACCATAAGGGAGACCCTGCATAACTCTTAGGTGCGAGGATGTGGTTTCTTTAGTGCCAGGTGTAGAAAGACAGACAAACTGACACTAGCAAAGTTGAAGGAAAATTGATATTTTCACAGAATGAGTGTCTTTCAGTGCCCTGTTCCTCGTTGGATGCCTGTCCCCTTCCTATTTGAATATTCCCTAGTGTGCAGTTAAATAGCACCGCTAGTGGAGAGCTTCAGAGAGAGAGGGTGGTACAGCCATCTTGATCTTACCTTTTTTACATTCTTTCCTTTATTGTCAGAATGTCCCCCATTTTTCTCTTTTTGTAAAGATTTCTTTGTGCTTGGGACTCATTAGTGACAGGTCTTAAACGTAAGAGATCATATCAAAATGTTTAGATGTCATTATGGTATATAGATTTCTGCTATGTGTTCTTAAGCTGTTGTGTGAACTGGTTATGATTGGCTTTTTTTAGGCAGATTCATATTTATTTACTTATAATTAATAGACTTTTTAGATCAGTTTTTTAGTTTACTGAAGAGTTGAACAGGAATTATGGAGTTCCCATGTACTCCTTCCTCCAGGTTTTCCCTCTTATTAACATTTTACATTGTTGTGATACACTGTCGAAATTGATGAGCCAATAGTGATACATTAACTAGTCCATAGTTTACATTAGGGTTCACTCTGTGTGTTGTACATTATACGAGTTTTGACAAATGTATGTCATATAACCACCATTACAGTATCATAGAGATGCTGCCCTAAACATCCCCTGAGCTCCACACATTGATCCCTCTTCCATCTCCTCTAACCCCTAATCTTTTTCGTGTCTCTACAGTTTTGCCTTTCCCAGATGTCCTATTGTTGGAATCATACCATATGGAGCCTTTTAGACTGGTGTCTTCCATTTAGCCTCTGCATTTAAGTTTCTTCTATGTCTTTTTGTAGCCTTATAGCTCTTTTGTTTTATCTCTGAATGTATTCCATTGTATGAATGTACCACAGTTTGTTCCTTCAACAATTGAAGAACATCTTGATTGCTTCTGATTTTTGGCAATTATGAATTCAGCTGTTAGAATCACTCATGTGCAGGTCTTTGTATGGACAAATACTTCAGCTAATTTAGGTAAATACCTGGGAGTGTGATTGCTGGATTGTATGGCAAGACTGTGATTAGCTTTGTAAGAAACTATGAAACTGTCTTCCAAAGTGGCTGTTTGTAATTTGCTTTTAATTGCATGCTTTTTTCTTTCTCTCTTTCCTGTTGATCTTTTTCCCACCATTCTGCTACTCACTGCCTATCTGAAGCTGTTGGGTGAAATATTGCATGAAACCAGTCATTTGGGCTTTAAGTGGTTTAAGGTATGAAGAAACTGCTTTTATGTTTGTACCTCTGAGGCCATATAACCTTCATCCACTGTCCCTTCTGCTCTCATCTGCTGTTCTTATTTCCATCTTTTTCTGTCTTCTGACCCCATTGTTAATTTTATCTATATGTATTAATTGTATGCACCAAGGTAATCTACAAATGTTCAATTGAAATATTGGTAAAGCTTTTTTTGGCTAGGGACATTATTCTTATTACCTTTCTCAGGTCCAAAAATTATCTGTCTCTTGCCTAAATTTAGTTTCTGAAAAGAACTAACTCCCTCTGATGGAATAGAAGGGTTACCTACATCTCTTGATTTCTCAAAGAGCAAAGATATGGTTTGAGAACCATTATATTTTATTAAAATAAAATGCAGAACCTTTTAAATTTTGAGCAGAGAAAAACTCTTAAAGCAAGCCATTTCTTGGTGCCTTTTCTATATTCTTACAGGATCCACTTACAGTTTTATTCCTCATGCCTGCTGCCCCATATTGGTCCACTGCTCAGAATTTAGAGAAACTGTATGATGATTAGTGAAAGAAGACAACCTCTCACCCGCGTCAACAAATGGAGACATGGAAGTGAATACTCCAGGGGGAAAGCCCAGTGGCTCCTTTCACCTTGGGTTTCTTGTTTTCCACATGGGTTTTCTTCTTCTGCAACTTCTCTCTGCTCAAGTTTCATGTTTTGTTGAGTGTGAGAGTCCATTTTCCTTAAAATGAGCATAGAGTAAAATTTGTACTCTGAAACAAGTCTTAGAATCGCCAGCAGGTAGGGAGTAATATCAATGTCCTTCAGCTCAGTAGTGCTGTGAACTTAAATTTTTGAAATGCTTTTTTTTTTTTGCACTGAAAAGAATGTTTTCACTGATATCTCTTGAGAGTAGGTTTATATTTTGAAGGAGCCATTTCCAACCAGATTGCTAACTAAGGTTTGAAAAATGCCTCTGAAGTAATAAGACTTTCTTGTGGCTCAATAAGCAGAATTTATATCTGTTCCTAAAGAATGTTTTTTAATGTTTTGAGCAATGATAAATAAATATCCTCTCAATATAACTAACATTCCCACTTTAATTCTTTTATTTTAAAAGATCATTTTTAATAGCGATACATGTTTCTTTCAAGTTGCCACTTTGGTGTTATTTGACTTGAATGTTAAATGTAAATTCTTGACCTAGAGGATCATAAGGTTTTACCTATAATTTGCTAAATAGTTAAAGGTAAATAGGCAGGCATTTTTTGGATTACATTTTTTAATTCTTTTTTCAGGTTTTAAGACTTTATTTGCATATTAAAAATTGCACATTCCAATATTTCAAATCATTTGAACCAAAAAAAGGGTACACTTGATTAAACTGCATTTTTTTACAGCCTGCAAGGCACCTTGAATTTTACTCTTGTCCCACCCAACTTCTTCCTTTCACATGTAAGTTCTTTTTCCTTCCCAGCCAGAAAGAGAGGCAGATGGAAGAGGTAGGCTTGGCCTCTTCTTTATCAGTAGTTCTAGATTCTTTAATGTGAAAGTGGGGAGCATTGTTTAAGCTTGATCCAGCCTCTTTGCATCTTACAAAGTTAAATAGCTGAAACAAGTAAAATAAGGAGGCAATGCCTGTGGGATGTACAGTGCATATTGGCAGCCCAGGCCTCCTTATGATTCACATGCTTGCTGTCTGGGTGTTTCTTTTGAAGGCAATGGGCTTTTCTCTTGCATTTCTATCTTCATTAGTTCCGACTTAAATGAATTTCTCAGTCTCAGCCATATTGCAGAGGAAGTGCAAGTGAGGCTCACTAGTGAGTGGAGTCTGGTCTGCACAGGCCATTGCCAAGTGTCCCATCCTTTTTATTCATAAAGGTTTGTAAAATGCTGTCTTGGCTGCAGATGTACCCAGTGAGTCAGATAGCTGTTACCACCAGGGTACCCCATACCTTTTCAGATGGGACAGTTGCTGCTGTTTGAAGCAGCACTGGTAACTGGGTAGCCCCTAGAAGACGATATGTTGTAACAAAGCTGTAATTGTACCCCTAGTCCTTCCCCACTGCCTTCTTTCTTTTAGCAGTTCCCAGAGTGGACAGTTTATTCTTTGGTCTTATAAACATAGTCCTTTACTGATCTAAATATGTATAATAAGTTATATTTCCCTCATTTTTTGATTAGTTGGCAGTGATGCTCAGAAAATGCAACAGTGATACTTATGGTACCTTCTCTACAAACATTTATTGAATACCTTGTATTTTTCCATATGCTACACACAGCACTGGAAATTGAAAGGTAACAGATAAAGCCTCTGCCTCAGGAAGTTCATAGTTATTGGGGAAAGACTGAAGGATGAACCTGTAATTATGGTTCATTTTGATTAGTACCATGACAGTGATCTGAATAGAGAGCTTTAGTGATAGAAGAAGGGCAGGCATGTAATCCAGATTGGAGAGGTCAAGAGAAGGCTTCCTGGAGGAAGGGTTAATGCATGAGTTGAGTCTTAAAAAGAAAGAATTGAGCAAAGAAGAGGTGAAAAGATATTTAGTGTATTGCATTTAGAGGACTCAGCCTAGGTAAAAGCTAGAAGCATCCAGGAAACTTTAAAGAGTGTGAGTAGCTAAGTTCAAGATAGGTATGAATAGTAAGATCTATGGGAGGCAGGGAGGGAGAAGTCGGGGAGAAGGAGAGGGAAATGCATGCAATCAGATCATGCAAAGCATGTTTAGTCTTATGTTATACTCTAAATTTTGATTATATTTAAGGCAGCAGAGAACCATGAAGCATTTTGAGCAGAGAACAGTATTTTTTTGTGAGTTTGCTTGATCATTCATTCATGCAGTAGGTCTTAATATTGAGTAGCAAGTGGTGCAGTATTCCTGGGTGATACACTGTGAGGAGCGAGGCAGCTGTGGTCTCTCCCCTAAGAGAGTTTAGGTCCACCGGGGAGCACAAACACTAACCTGACAAAATCTTTTAATTGCAAGCATCACATAGTGCTTTGTAAAGGATACGCACAGGTTTTCTTCACTAGGTAGTCATTTGGTGGAGTTTGGAAGTTTGCTCACCTGACAAGCAGCAAAGCCAAAAACTGACCTGAGGATGTAGTGAAAGAGGGTGGGTGGTTATTGCAGAGCACAGGCAAGGAGAATGGGTAGCTAATGCCCGAGGTGAGGTGCCGAACTTGACGTTGGCTTATAAGCAAGGGGTTTTAAAGACCTAATTACGGGAAAGGGTTACAGAGTATGTGATCAGCTCGTGCCCATTCTTCTGACTGATCAGTGATGAGGTGATGGGGGATTGTTTCAGGAGTCGTAACTATCAGTCTAATTGCTCCATCCTGTTTGGAGTCTACAGCTTGTTGTCAGGAGGTAACCCATCTGTGGAGGCTGAGTTCCTATTAAAACTTCTCAAGGATGTATGAGTCAAGAGTTTATCTGTAGCTTTGAAGAGGAACTAAGGACCCTGTGTCTGTTTGCTTTATCCTGATTTGCAAACTCCCATTTTCTTTAATCTCTAATAACCCAGTCTAATTCCCACTCTGGTTGAGGTACTTGGTCTTCTCTTTGTTAATGAGAAGTTGGAGGGGCTTCATCCAAAGGGGGCTCTTTGTGGTTTACAGTAGGACCTTTTTCACTGAGTGTTCACACAGGGTCCTCTGAGAAAGTACCATTTAACCTAGGTTGTGCAGGGTGAAACACCTGCTGGGTGAAGTGAGTGCTTAACAATAGGATGGTGGGAAGAACTGTACCTGTGTGAGAACCACTAGGATGCCTGGTGGGCGGGAGCAACACAAATTATGCAGGGCACTGTGTGAGGGGTGCAGAGAAGTTTGTGCTTTTGTAAGAGTGCTGGAGGCCACTAAGGAGGTTTAAGCAGAGCGTGACTTCTTTGGTTTTTGTTTTTAAAAGATGATTTTAGCTGCTGGTTGAATATGGATTCAGTGGGGCTAAGAGTGGAAGCAAGATCAGATGGGTTATTAGAGTGGCTTAGGCCAGAGGTTTTCAAACTGAGTTGCTCTCAGATACCAGGAAATGCATGACCTTTGCCCAGAGGGTGTGAGGGCACAGCTCCTCAGCTTCTGCACCTACTCTTTCCTCACGTGAGCTGTGCACACTCTCCTTTTTCAGTACCCTTTCCCACTTGTGCTTCCCTCGCAGCAGGCATGCTGGTCTTGGATCTTACTACTCTGTATTCCTCTGAGGAGAAAAAGCCTCTAGAATGACAACCAAGGCAGTAATTCCAAATATTAGAGTTAGGAAAATAGAAAAGTCAGGCTGTTGACAATTCTTTGCTTTCAACAGAATTAAAGGACAACCTAGTGATGTTGCCAGCTGAGAGATAATCATAAATGATTTTTGATTATGTGACTTGGGGCACATAATTCTGAAGGAGTGACATTGCTATAACAAAGCTTCTTTTCTATTCCTACCTACTAATTCACACAAAGGTTTGTTATGCCTGTGAAAGTGAAACATACCATAAAATTGATATGGAGCTCTGGAGCAATCAGTATTCATCAAGGGATATTTAAACTACTAAAAATAAAACTCCCCTTACTCTCATTAAGAGAAATATGTTTAATGATAAGATACATTTTAAGTAAAATTTTACTCTTCACATTTAATAGGGTTCCTCAAAATATCTAATATTTATATTAGGTTTGATTGATTGATTGTATGTTACTAATAATGGTAAATGTAACTCCAAAGGAACTTTTAAAAATAGAGTTATGAGCACAGGAAATTCTGTAAATATCAAATTTAAATTTATATATGTACTTTTAGTACATAAAAGTACAAGTGAGGATCTATACAAATTGTCCAGCATAAAATAAGTTACATTACGGAGAGAGGCGGAGCCAACATGGCAGCGTGAGTAGGACAGTGGGAATCTCCTCCCAAAAACATATATACTTTTGAAAATACAACAAACACAACTAGCCCTAAAAGAGAGACCAGAAGACGCAGGACAGTGGCCAGACTGCAGCTACACCAGCGAGAACCCAGCGACTGGTGAAAGGGGTAAGATACAAGCCCCGGCCCGGCGGGACCCGAGCGCCCATCCCCCCAGCTCCTGGCGGGAGAAGAATAGGCAGAGCGGGAGGGAGACGGAGCACAGGGCTGCCGAACACCCAGCCCCAGGCATCCGGGCCAGAGCGCAGACACAGTACGTGCCCAGGGGGCCCTGGATACTGGAGGAACAGGGAGTAAGACCTCTGAGTGGGTGCCGAAGCTGATGCCCCTGTGACAAAGAAAAGCGGGGGCTTTTTGAAAGTCTTAAAGGGACAGGGACTTAACAGCTTGACGGAAACAACCCAGGTCAGAGTACAGCAGCTGGAAATTACAGGGAAAACCGGGTGCACTAACCCCCTGGGAAACAGCTCTGAGACCCCTCACGGAGGCAAACAGTCAAGCAGCCCCCCCATCCATTACCCCACCGGGCGCTGCGAAAGCAGAGAAGCAGCCTGAGACAAATTCCGCCCACAGAAAGGGAAATTTCTCCCTTCCGGCCAGGCAAGACACAAAGACCCAGTCTACACGCAATTACCCAACAGAAGCCACTAGGGGTCGCAGTTGTCCCAGTAAAGAAAGGCCAGTAGCAAGTGAAAATTTTGGCCCTCCCAGCTGACAGTCAATAGCACCTGTCAACATGAAAAGGCAAAAAAATATGATCCAGACAAGACTAACCCAGACAGCTTCGGCATCTGCTACATCTTCCCCTGAGAAGGAATCTGGGGAGATAGATTTAGCCAGTCTTCCTGAAAAAGAATTCAAAACAAAAGTCATAACCATGCTGATGGACTTGCAGAGAAATATGCAAGAACTAAGGAAGGAGAATTCAGAAATAAAACAAGCTCTGGAAGGACTTCAAAACAGAATGGACGAGATGCAAGAGACCATTAATGGACTAGAAAACAGAGAACAGGAACGCAGAGAAGCTGATGCAGAGAGAGATAAAAGGATCTCCAGGAATGAAAGAATTTTAAGAGAGCTGAGTGATCAAATGAAAAGGAACAATATAAGAATCATAGGTATTCCAGAAGAAGTAGAGAGAGAAGAGGGGATAGAAAATGTCTTTGAAGAAATAATTGCTGAAAATTGCCCCAAACTAGGGGAAGAAATGGCCTCTCAGACCACAGAGGTACACAGAACTCCCATGACAAGGGATCCAAGGAGGGCAACACCAAGACACATAATAATTAAAATGGCAAAGATCAAAGACAAGGACAAAGTATTACAGGCAGCCAGAGAGAAAAAAAAGGTTACCTACAAAGGAAAACCCATCAGGCTATCATCAGACTTCTCAACAGAAACCCTACAGGCCAGAAGAGAATGGCATGATATACTTAATGCAATGAAACAGAAGGGCCTCGAACCAAGACTACTGTATCCAGCACGAATATCATTTAAATATGAAGGAGGGATTAAACAATTCCCAGACAAGCAAAAGTTGAGGGAATTTGCCTCCCACAAACCACCTCTACAGGGCATCCTACAGGGACTGCTCTAGATGGGAGCACTCCTAAAAAGAGCACAGAACAAAACACCCAACATATGAAGAAGGGAGGAGGAGGAATAAGAAGGGAGAGAAATAAAGAATCATCAGACTGTGTTTATAATAGCTCAACAAGCGAGTTAAGTTAGACAGTAAGATAGTAAAGAAGCTAACCCTAAACCTTTGGTAACCACAAACTTAAAGCCTGCAATGGCAATAAATTCATACCTTTCAATAATCACCCTAAATGTAAATGGACTGAATGCACCAATCAAAAGACACAGAGTAATAGAATGGATAAAAAAGCAAGATCCATCCATATGCTGCTTACAAGAGACCCACCTCAAACCCAAAGACGCGCACAGACTTAAAGTCAAGGGATGGAAAAAGATATTTCAAGCAAACAACAGAGAGAAGAAAGCAGGTGTTGCAATTCTGGTATCAGACAAAACAGACTTCAAAATAAAGAAAGTAACAAAAGACAAAGAAGGACATTACATAATGATAAAGGGCTCAGTCCATCAAGAGGATATAACCATTCTAAATATATATGCACCCAATACAGGAGCACCAACATACCTGAAACAAATATTAATAGAACTAAAGGAGGAAATAGAATGCAATGCATTCATTCTAGGAGACTTCAACACACCATTCACTCCAAAGGACAGATCCACCAGACAGAAAATAAGTAAGGACACAGAGGCACTGAACAACACATTAGAACAGATGGACCTAATAGACATCTACAGAACTCTACATCCAAAAGCAACAGGATACACATTCTTCTCAAGTGCACATGGAACATTCTCCAGAATAGACCACATACTAGGACACAAAAAGAGCCTCAGTAAATTCCAAAAGATTGAAACCCTACCAACCATCTTTTCAGACCACAAAGGCATTAAACTAGAAATAAACTGTTCAAAGAAAGCAAAAAGGCTCACAAACACATGGAGGCTAAACAACACGCTCCTAAATAATCAATGGATCAATGACCAAATCAAAATGGAGATCCAGCAATATATGGAAACAAATGACAACAACAACACAAAGCCCCAACTTCTGTGGGACACAGCAAAAGCAGTCTTAACAGGAAAGGATATAGCAATCCAAGCATATTTAAAAAAGGAAGAGCAATCCCAAATGAACGGTCTAATGACACAATTATCGAAATTGGAAAAAGAACAACAAGTGAGGCCTAAGGTCAGCAGAAGGAGGGACATAATAAAGATCAGAGAAGAAATAAATAAAATTGAGAAGAATAAAACAATAGCAAAAATCAATGAAACCAAGAGCTGGTTCTTCGAGAAAATAAACAAAATAGATAAGCCTCTAGCCAGACTTATTAAGAGGAAAAGAGTCAACACAAATCAACAGTATCAGAAATGAGAAAGGAAAAATCACGACGGACCCCGCAGAAATACAAAGAATTATTAGAGAATACTATGAAAACCTATATGCTAACAAGCTGGGAAACCTAGGAGAAATGGACAACTTCCTAGAAAAATACAACCTTCCAAGACTGACCCAAAAAGAAACAGAAAATCTAAACAGACCAATTACCAGCAACGAAATTGAAGCGGTAATCCAAAAACTACCAAAGAACAAAACCCCCGGGCCAGATGGATTTACCTCGGAATTTTATCAGACATACAGAGAAGACATAATACCCATTCTCCTTAAAGTTTTCCAAGAAATAGAAGAGGAGGGGATACTCCCAAACTCATTCTATGAAGCTAACATCACCCTAATACCAAAACCAGGCAAAGACACCACCAAAAAAGAAAACTACAGACCAATATCCCTGATGAACGTAGACGCAAAAATACTCAACAAAATTTTAGCAAACCGAATTCAAAAATACATCAAAACCATCCTACACCATGACCAAGTGGGATTCATCCCAGGGATGCAAGGATGGCACAACATTAGAAAGTCCATCAATATCATCCACCACATCAACAAAAAGAAAGACAAAAACCACATGATCATCTCCATAGATGCTGAAAAAGCATTTGACAAAGTTCAACATCCATTCACGATAAAAACTCTCAGCAAAATGGGAATAGAGGGCAAGTACCTCAACATAATAAAGGCCATCTATGAAAAACCCACAGCCAACATTATATTGAATAGCGAGAAGCTGAAAGCATTTCGGCTGAGATCGGGAACTAGACAGGGATGCCCACTCTCCCCATTGTTATTTAACATAGCACTGGAGGTCCTAGCCACGGCAATCAGACAAAACAAAAAAATACAAGGAATCCAGATTGGCAAAGAAGAAGTCAAACTGTCACTATTTGCATATGACATGATACTGTACATAAAAAACCCTAAAGACTCCACCCCAGAACTACTAGAACTGATATCGGAATACAGCAAAGTTGCAGGATACAAAATCAATACACAGAAATCTGTGGCTTTCCTATATACCAACAATGAACCAACAGAAAGAGAAATCAGGAAAACAACTCCATTCACAATTGCATCAAAAAAAATAAAATACCTAGGAATAAACCTAACCAAAGAAGTGAAAGACTTATATTCTGAAAACTACAAGTCACTCTTAAAAGAAATTAAAGGGGACACTAACAGATGGAAATGCATCCCATGCTCATGGCTAGGAGGAATTAATATCGTCAAAATGGCCATCCTGCCCAAGGCAATATACAGATTTGATGCAATCCCTATGAAACTAGCAGCAACATTCTTCAATGAACTGGAACAAATAATTCAAAAATTCATATGGAACCACCAAAGACCCCGAATAGCCAAAGCAATCCTGAGAAAGAAGAATAAAGTAGGGGGGATCTCACTCCCCAACTTCAAGCTCTATTATAAAGCCATAGTTATCAAGACAATTTGGTACTGGCACAAGAACAGAGCCACAGACCAGTGGAACAGACTAGACAATCCAGACATTAACCCAGACATATATGGCCAATTAATATTTGATAAAGGAGCCATGGACATACAATGGGGAAATGACAGTCTCTTCAACAGATGGTGCTGGCAAAACTGGACAGCTACATGTAGGAGAATGAAACTGGACCATTGTCTAACCCCATATACAAAAGTAAACTCAAAATGGATCAAAGACCTGAATGTAAGTCACGAAACCGTTAAACTCTTGGAAGAAAACATAGGCACGAACCTCTTAGACATAAACATGAGTGACCTCTTCTTGAACATATCTCCCCGGGCAAGGAAAACAACAGCAAAAATGAACAAGTGGGACTATATTAAGCTGAAAAGCTTCTGTACAGCAAAAGACACCATCAATAGAACAAAAAGGAACCCTACAGTATGGGAGAATATATTTGAAAATGACACATCCGATGAAGGCTTGACGTCCAGAATATATAAAGAGCTAACACGCCTCAAAAAACAAAAAACAAATAACCCAATTAAAAAATGTTCAAAGGAACTGAACAGACGGTTCTCCAAAAAAGAAATACAGATGGCCAACAGACACATGAAAAGATGCTCCACATCGCTAATTATCAGAGAAATGCAAATTAAAACTACAATGAGGTATCACCTCACACCAGTAAGGATGGCTGCCATCCAAAAGACAAAGAACAACAAATGTTGGCGAGGCTGTGGAGAAAGGGGAACCCTCCTACACTGCTGGTGGGAATGTAAACTTGTTCAACCATTGTGGAAAGCAGTATGGAGGTACATCAAAATGCTCAAAACAGACATACCATTTGACCCAGGAATTGCACTCCTAGGAATTTACCCTAAGAATGCAGCAATCAAGTATGAGAAAGACAGATGCACCCCTATGTTTATTGCAGCACTATTTACAATAGCCAAGAATTGGAAGCAACCTAAATGTCCATCAATAGATGAATGGATAAAGAAGATGTGGTACATATACACAATGGAATACTACTCAGCCATAAGAAAAGGGCAAATCCAACCATTTGCAGCAACATGGATGGAGCTGGCGGGTATTTTGCTCAGTGAAACAAGCCAAGCAGAGAAAGAGAAATACCAAATGATTTCACTCATCTGTGGAATATAAGAACAAAGGAAAAACTGAAGGAACAAAACAGCAACAGAATCACAGAACTCAAGAATGGACTAACAGGTACCAAAGGGAAAGGGACTGGGGAGGATGGGTGGGTAGGGAGGGATAAGGGGGGGCAGAAAAAGAGGCGTATTAAGATTAGCATGCATGAGGGTGTGGGAGAAAGGGGAGGGCTGTACAACACAGAGAAGACAAGTAGTGATTCTACAACAGTTTGCTACGCTGATGGACAGAGACTGTAAAGGAATATATAGGGGGGACCTGGTATAGGGGAGAGCGTAGTAAACAAAGTATTCGTCATGTAAGTGTAGATTAATGATTAAAAAAAAAAAAAAGTTCCTATGTGGTGACGTTTAATGAGTTCTACACAATAATATAAAGGGCATATAAAAGTGTAGGCAAAGGGTCTGTTTGTGTTTATACAGAGGATCAAAGCCTAATTTGGCTACCCCAAAAATGAACTAAGATACGATATGAAAAAGAACTTCCAACATCAGCACTCTCGGGAAGACTCATGACAGAAGATGATCAGCAAAAAAAAAAAAAAAAAACTCCAGAAAGATCCACGCACTGTCACAGGTGTAGATGCACTCATCCCACCAGTTCCTGGACTTGCCATGGGAATGAGGAAGGAGATATCTAAGCTGGCCTGTGCATACAGTAAAACAAAAATTGGACTGGATCTATACTGTTGGAACTCAACCAAGAATTAGGAGAAGTGCAAATTGTAGTACTCCAAAATCTTACAACCACAGACTATTTATCGTTAAAAGAACGTATGGAATATGAACAGTCCCCAGGAATGGGTTGTTCTAGTTTATCTGAATTCTCTCAGACTGTTTAAGTTCAGTCGATCAATATCCACCATATCATAGATAAGTTTTCACAAATGCCTAAGGTGCCTAACTGGTTTTCTTGGTTTCACTGGAGATGGCTGGTAATTACAGGTATGCTTTGGTTAGGTAACTATATTCCTATTATGTTAATGTGTGTGCACAATTTAATTAGTAGTTTAAAACCTATCCATGCTGAAGTTACTCTACAAGAAGATATGTCAAAGAAATAATCAATCTTCCCAGGTTTTCTTCTGCCTGCTACTGCTATAGCTTTTCTTCTTCCTACCTAATCACAACCTTTAAATAGAACTCGTTCCATATGTCGAATTTACCGAGTATCATAATTCTTCCAAGTGGTAAAGACACCTCAAGACAAATGCTGGGCATAGAAGCCACAGGGCATAAATATGCAAAGAAGTAAAAAGCTAACCTTTTCAAACAATAAGGCTTCTCTCTCACTTACCAACTTAACATTTCCCTGTATGGCCCCGGAAGATGACTGGTTAGCCAGAGACGGGTAAGATTCCTCAAGGGAGGAACAACCTAAGACAGGCACAGTCGCAGGGGGCCATGTGGTGAGAAAATGGGGAGCAGCAGAGGTGAGGCTTAGAACCTCCCCCCTCATGTTCTGAGAGAAACCTTCTGCATACATGGATGTTTATTGCCCTCGACTAGCTCGGATTAACACATAGTCTACAGGCACACACCTGATCATCTACATTTGCTCTCTTACAACACTAAACTCTGTTTTCTACCTTTATCTCGTATCTACCTACTTCAGCATTTTATTAAAAATAATAATAATAGAGAAATGTGGGATCCACATATAAATCAAGTTTAAAAATCAAATGAATATTCATATTTGAACTGACTGTGTGTAGTTCGTAATGCATGAACAAAACCGAAAGCTTCTGTGATGACTGCCCTTGCACTGTTCACCATGTAACTTATTCACTATGTAAGAATTTGTGCTCCATGTAAGAATTTGTTCGTTATGCATCAGAAGATTGGAGACTGATGAAAATTAGGCTTGGGGTGGATTAATGATTGTGCATTGAGTATTGACCCCCCTATACAGAAATTTATTGTGGTTAACAACTATTTGATCAATAAATATGAGAGATGCCCTCACAAAATTTATATATACATATATATATATATAAACACACTTCCAAGTGTAAAATAAATAAGTAACCGGGATGTAATGTATAGCATAAGGAATATAGTCAAAACATTGTAACAACCTGGTATGGTGATACCTGGTACCTAGAATTATCATGTATATAAATGTTGAATCATTGTGTTGTACACCTGAAACTAATGTAATGCAATACTGTTGTCAACTACCCTTCAATAAAAAAAAAAAAAAAAAAAAAAAAAAAGTTACATTACTATACAATTTTAGGGTGATCCCAAAATGGAAATACAAGGTCAGAGAGAAAAAGGGAAATGTAAAAATTTTAATCATTAAGGAACTGTTTGTCCTTACAGTTTTTCAATAGGTTAAAGTGGATATCAAGTCACCATGGTATTTATATTTTACTGGATACTTTCTTTTTTAAAAAGAGTAATGTTTTATTTTTTAAAAACAACTTTTAAAATACCTAGGAAATTACATTCTTTTCAACTCTTTAAACTTATGATGTTAAAAAAAAAGATATCCAGTTAAAATCACAGTTGCATAGAGGTATTTAGGAGATATACAAGGAAAATTGTGTGGGCTCCTGATCTGGGTAATAGGTCAGGCAGATTAGGCAATGGCTGAGTAAGTTGCATAGTGGCAGTGGGGGTGGAGAAAAATGGGTGGATTTAGAATGTCTTTCGGGAGTAGAGCTAGAAAGATTTGGTGAATTGCATGTTTGGGTAAGGATGAAAGAAAAAACAAAGATGATCCTCTGATTTCTGGCTGGACAGCTGGGAGGGTGGGGGTTCCATTATCTGAGATGAGAAGCCTAAGGGAAAAACTTGTTTGAGGAAAAGACGCAAGAAATTGTGCTAAAGAACTGAGGTGCAATATTGTTAGTAGTAGAACTGCTACCACCTCAGATTTATGTTTTCAGCCCAGTTGTCTCTTCTGAGATGCAAACTAATGAAGTAATAGTCTGCTTCATATCTACTTCATGTTTTTATTCCAGTATTCCACTGATATCTAAATCTGAAACCATCCAAACCTAGGACTCTTGAGTCCTAGTCTTTGAGGTCAAACCAGTTTTTCCCTCAGTCTTTTTCATCTCATCTAAGGAAATTCTGTTACCCTACAAAATTGAAATCAGGCATAGTGAGTGTTAGAGGAAGCAAGTCCATGAAAGTCAGAAATGATAGGTGAGGTACAGAGATTTTATAATCTGGTTCTCTAGCTCAGAAGGCTACTTGAGCACTTTAGAGAAACTTTATTACATGGTGGCTAAGAAGTAGGTTCTGGATTAGAAGCCTTTGCTGAAATTATGGTTCTGTCACTTAAGAATTATGATTTCAGGCAGGTTACTTCTGTGTCAGTTCCCTGAGCTGTCAAAGAAAGATGCTTATTATATCTGCCATATTAATGAGAGCTTATATGTATTAAGCACTTAAGGAGTCTAGTATATAGTAAGCCTATAGTTAATGGTAGTTATGACTGATCCTTGTGTTTTTACTACCACTGCCCTTGATCTCTCCAAGAGCAAGGGTTCTTCTGACCAATTGTAAGACCCCAGAGAAACTTAGTATCTATAGATGGTACCTGGTTGATTCAGTACCAGGTTACAAGTTCCCATATACATCAAGTTTTAATTTTTGTGACTTGAGGAAACCCTTGGCCCCTCCCCTTGCCCAGCCTGAAGATTGTAGCATCTGCATTCACTGAGAATGCCACAGCCAGATGTAGATTGGTCTGATGGCCTTTGCTCTTGTTCCTGTGTTATTCATTTTCCGAGAGTCTGTCTTAGGTCAGTGCAGGATCTTAGTCCATTATTTTTCTTTTTTTTTTTTTTAATTATAAATGTTTTTTTTTTCCTTTTTTTTTATTTTGGTATCATTAATCTACAATTACATGAAGATTTTTTTTTCATTATTTTTCAATTAACTTTTAGGCTTTCATCATAGAGTAGCTTGGGTAGCTTTAGTAAATGGCTAGAAATGTGAGCTATGAAATCCAAAACTAATGCTCTTTTTCAGTTTAAAAAGTCATGTATTCTTTGTTTCCTTAGAGAGGAAAGTAGGGAGGGAAGGAGAGAGGGAAAGGGGAAAAAATATACTTTTTGAGTACTACTTAAAACAAAATATGGACTTTAGAACATTATGCTTATACCTTATTCCTGGAAGTAAGAAGATGCAGAAAATTTAGGATTAAAAAAATTTAAGTGTTTGATTCTTATAATCTTAAATTGGAATTGGAAATACCTGTTTGAATTTTTATGACTCTTTTCTCTTAAATGCACACACACACACACACACACACACACACACTCTTATTTCCTGTGTGCTGGAAATACCTAGAACACCTTGATTATTTCAGTAGCAGTGCATGCTCCTAATACTCAGATGTTGCGTCTAAATACTATTTCCTGTTAAAAGGATTTCAATTGGAAACTAGTTACTTTTTTTCTTTTAACATAAGTGAGTTCTGTGAATATACATGTTTGTTCACAGTGCCTTGTCTTACTGAAGCCTCTGTCTCACGGTAACACTGTCCAGTACAACTTTGAGACAAAGGAAATGTTTTATATCCCTTCTGTTCAGTATGTATGGTAACTCTTAGCCACATGATTCTATTGAATACTTAAAATGTAGCTAGAGCACCTGAAGAAGTGAATTTTTACATTTATTTCATTTTGATTAAATTTAAATGGCCACATCTGGCTACTGGCCACTGTATTGGACAACTGAACTCTATAGTGTGTTGGATGGATGGATACCTATGTGTATACATACATACTTGGCAGCTGCTATTTTATTTTTCCTCTTGTATGAAATATATAAATACTTTTCTCATATAGTTTGTCCATTTTTCATTTTTGTTCCTTAAAAAAAATCTGTGGTCTAAAAATGTGTTTGTAAAAAGTAATTTTTCCTTTAAGAAGTAATAGCCAAAGGCTAGGTTAGTAAACAGCTAGTTCACTGGGTCACTTTGGAGAGATACTGTAATTGTGTTTGTATTATACCATATTTGTATAATACTAGACTCTTAAATTTATAGCATGAGTGATGGAATTAGTGTAGGAAAAAGGAGTAAAACAGTTCAAGAAGTGAGAAAGAGACATCTGTCCGTAGTGAGAACATGCCATACCAGCATTGTTAAGAGTTTAATGGTGTCAGAGATGTCATTTATTCCATTAGTCCATTACTCATTTGGTTAATGTTTCTTGAGAAGTTACTATATGCTAGAAACTGGAAATACTTTAGTGAATGAAACAAATATGGTCCTTTCCTTATGGCATTTATATGTTGGGGAGATTAATCATGTGATCACAGTATAAAAATATTCTTTAAAATTGTTAACATGCAATGAGCAAAACCAAAAGTTTCTGTGATGACTGCCCTTGTACTGTTCACCATGTAACTTATTCACTATGTAAGAATTTGTTCCCCATGTAAGAACTTGTTCGTTATGCTTCAGAAGATTGGAGACTGACGAAAATTAGGCTTGGGGTGGATTAATGATTGTGCATTGAGCATTGACTCCCCTATACAGAATTTTATTGTTGTTAACAACCATTTGATCAATAAATATGAGAGATGCCCTAACAACAACAACCAAAAAAAAGTACACACTTCCAAGTGTAAAATAAATAAGTAACCGGGATGTAATGTATAGCATAAGGAATATAGTCAAAATATTGTAACAACTTGGTATGGTGATAGCTGGTACCTAGAATTATCATGTATATAAATGTTGAATCACTGTGTTGTACACCTGAAACTAATGTAATGTAATACTGTGTGTCAACTACCCTTCAATAAAAAATAATTATCTAAAAAAAAAAAAAAATTGTTAACATGCAAATAAAATAAAAGTGTAATATTTTATAAAAGTATAACAAGGGACATTATTTAGAATGAATGATCAGAGCAGGCATCTCTATGACATTGATACTTAAAATGAGATATGGAACGTAAATAGGAATTAGTGAGACTAAGAATGGCAAGAAGTTTACTTCAGTGGGACCACATGTGTGAACATCCAGTAATGGGGAGAGCATGGCCTAGTTGGGAACCGAAAGAAACCAGAGTTAGTGGATATTGAATAGAGGTGAGTTGGTGGCTAAGTGGGTAGGTAGGTGAGTGAGTGAGTGAAGAAATAAAAGAGTGAAAGAACAGATGGAATAACATGAAACTGGGGAGTTAGACAGAAACCAGGTTACATAGGATGATCACATTAATGATTTTAGATTTATTTTAATTGTAATGGCTAGTCCTTAACTTACTTTAACCAGAAGAGTGATAAAAATCCATTTTATGTCTTAAAAAGAGCAAATAGAGGTAAAGCTAGAGTAGAAGAGAGAGTACCTGTTAGGAAGATGTCCAGGAGTAGGTAGGGTGTTGACAGTAGAGATCGGGGTAGCTGCTTGGAGGTAGAGTCACAGTATACATTGTTGTGGGAGACAAGGGAGAGGGTTGTGGCCAGGCTGATCCCCACATTTTCTGCCATGAGGATGGGAGTATATGGTGGTGGTGGTTGTTGAACTGTGGGGAAAACTGGAAGAAGAGTTAAAGGTAGGGATGCATCTTCATAGATATTAAATTTGAGATGCCTTTGCCGCCTTCTCATGATGTCAAATAGGCAGTTGTGTTATATGGCTTGAGCTCAGTAGAGTGTTGTGAGCTAAAAATGCAAACTTGGGTGATAACATGTGGTTGGCTTTTCTTCACACATTTTAACATTTTGTTAGCCATTCAGAATATACAAGCTTCTTCAATTAATCTCAGTTGCACATAAATTGAGAAAGTGCCTGTTTACTCTCTGTATTTCTGTGAACTAAGCTTTTGATAAATATGTGACTGGCTTATTACTAGAAAATGTGGCACATAGGAAATATATAGCATTTTACTCAATACAATTATAAGGCTTGTGATAGTAACATTTATTGATTAGCTCTCAACTGCTAGTCACCATGATACTTTTCTTAATAGTATTACTTAAACAGTAAATTCTTTAATACACTAATGTTTTCTAATGCTATACTAATGACAGAAAAAGAGTATCAGTGCTTATTGGGTCCTTTTCAGAAGAATGAAGAATGATTTGCATTTATTGAAATATATGTTCCCTCTGTATGAAGCAGTGGCTTCATCTTTACCCTGTCCTTTTGTCTGGATAACTTCTCCTTCCATGAAACCTTCTCTGACCTTCCACGCAAGTCTGAGTTACATGTCTCTCCCATGATTTTCAGCTGCAGCCTGTACTCTTTGCTTTACTGCACTGTGTCAGCATTACCTATTTACTGTCTGTCACAATAGGAGACTGTCTTTATTTCCTAATAAAATGAAGGCTCCTTGAGGGCAGGTGCTGTGTCTTCTTTGCTGTTGTGTCCTTAATACCAACAATCATGCCTGGTACATGTGGCATTCACTTGAGTATTTGTTGAGTGAATGAATTAATCTATGTATGAATAAATTAAATTTTATTCTGACTCCCTGAATATTTGCATCCCTAATAACAGCAGCATCACTTTATTTACTAAATAACTTAAAGTCTAATCATAATTTGATGATTTTTTTCAGTAGTTATGAAGAAATATTTTGAATTATTTCATGCTTTTATTCTTTGTTGCACCAGGAGCTGAAGCGGCACTTTGTCATCTGACCACAAAACCTCAAATATTTCATAACTGTAGATTAAAAGAATTAGAATAGATATTATTTATTTGAAAGTAACTTAGTTTTTCTTAATGCTTGATTTTTAAAGCATGGTTGCCAGGATGGAAAAATAAAACTTAGAAATCATCATTATCCCTGACCTGTCCTTCAGTGTGAAATTGAGGCCTTATTACATCTCATAGAATGAATGTACAAGACTCTGGACCCGCTGTTGATTGCTAACTAGTGGGAGCTACTAAAAGTCTTATGTAGCATCTAGTCTTTATCCCTGAAGTAGCAGTAAGTTATGTTCATAAAGACATGTCAAAATCCAAAACATTGTACAGAACAGATTTAAACTGTGATCAAATTATTCTGAAGTTCTTTTTGATCCTTCTTATGGATCTAATACTTGTAATCATCATTGACAAATTTTACATCAGGTTTTCCAAGATTTCTCATCTCTCCTCACCTTAAAAATAGTAAGATTGTCTCCTTTTATATAGTGCTATAATGGGTTACATTTACAGTGTACAGAAGTTTTATAACATATCTTAAATTCTTTTTCTTTACTTACCCTTATAAGTCTTAAACTGATTTCTGTGTCAGTAATGATAGGGATTTTTGAGGTGAGTAACTGAGCAGTCTAAAAGTATTAAATATAAACATTTCTCCGAATTATATAGAATCATTCAGTCTTACAAAGAGAGTCCGGTTATAAGTTAGCATATAAAGTATGCTTTTAAAGCCATTTACTGATATGTGCAGAAGTCATAATTTTTGGTCAGTGCAAAAATTGAACATTGCTGTTCAGACATACTTCATTAAAAAAAGATGTTAAAACATTTTATTGATAAATATATGAAAGTACTTCTTTAATGTTTCAAGGGTTTGAGATGTGCCAGTTAAACTCATGGTCATTTTATCTTCACCATCATAGAATCATTTCAATATTTAAATCAAGCTCTGTCAAGAGGAACCCAGTAAGTCTCATTGTAGACTCTTGCTCTAATGTCATTGAGTTTGAATCTACTTTGTTATGGTGACTGGTTATGAAATCAGTCACTTGACAGACCCTGAAGTGAAACTGCTGGAAATACGTCATGTCTGCCTTCATGGTGACAGCTGGCTACAAAACAACCCCACCAGAGCTATTTTGCAACTGACAAGGGACTTCAAAGGCCAACAGGGCTGCCACTTCAAAGAGAGTTCTGCCATCTCTGGCTTGTTGAAAGAAGAAGTTGAATGGCTGTTCCCTGCCATAGCAGACATCTCCATGTTTAGACGTCTCCTCCTTTTGATCTTAAAAAGATGTATGAAATAGGCTTTAAGTTAAAGGAATGATGTAGTCTGCATTAATGGCAACTCAATATTATTCTGCATTTCAATCCACTTATTAATGGAAATTACCCAAATATGTTAAAATAACAGCAAGTCTAAAAACACAAATGTCTCAGAAGATGAATATTCAAAAGAAGAATTAAAAGTCCGTATTAATGTTGTAGCCATCTTTACCAATGTGGACTAAATCAGATCGTGAATAAAGTGGAACTCTGAATGTGTTTTTAAAACTATCCTTCAGTTTCTCCTTGTAATTTTTATCCCCTTTAGTAGAATCAGATTCTGATTATAGATAGTAAGAATGGCAGACAACTAACATTTATAATCTCAAGGGTGATTTGCATGATTTAAACAGACATTTCTCTACTTGTAGTAACTCTGTACTTAAAATTTTAAACTACCTTGTACTATTTATAATCTTAATCATTGAGTTATACCAGGTACAATTCAAATAATTACCCAAAGAATTACCAAAAATTCTTATTTTTGAACTAAAGAAAAAGACCTCAGAGTTTTAATTAATAAAACTTTGGATAAAAAATCAAAATACTAACAAGCATCTTCAAGAGTAACAAAGAAAACGTAGCAACATGAATTCTTTCCTCTAGAATACTGATAGCCCTAACAGATATCCCTTGGTAGAGTCATATTTAGTATACTTGAAAAAGAAAATAGAAAACTTAATAAATCATATGGCACTAAGAATATGGAGATTTTGTATATGATACAAAATAAGAGTAGATATTAAGTGAAATTTAAAGACATTTTAAGTCAATGGTATGACCTTTTTCTTACTACATGTTTTGTCTCTCATCCTGGGTATTACAGAAGGATAAGCCCTTAGATTCTTTTACCTTGATCTTTTTTCTTGTATCTCTGAAAACATCTTCTTATATAAAAAGAAAAGTGGGCTTGGCAGAAGATTTAGCCACTATAACTTCGTCTATAATTTTGCCAGTTGGGGTCAGTAGACAACAACTAAAGAAATTCTGAAGGAAAACTGGAGCTCCCGGGAAATAACCAAATAGTGTGGTATGACCAAAAAAAAAACACTATTTACCCAAGTAGTTCGTAACAGTAGTTCTTAAAATAATGCATTTATGTAATCTTGTTTATTGATGATCATATACTCTTTTTTTATTATTAAGGTATTATTGATATACGATCTTACAAAGGTTTCAATTGGGCAACATTGTGATTACTACATTCACCCATATTATCAAGTTCCCCCACACACACCCCATTGCAGTCACTGTCCATCAGCATAGTAAGATGCTATAGAGTCACTACTTGTCTTCTCTGTGCTATACTGTCTTCCCCATGACCCACTAACATAATATGTACTAATCACAATGCGCCTTAATCCCCTTCTACCTCCCTCCACACCCCCTTCCCTTTGTAAACATCTAGTCCTTTCTTGGAGTCTGTGAGTCTGCTGTGTTTTGTTTCTTCAGTTTTGCTTCATTGTTATACTTCACATATGAGTGAAATCATTTGGTACTTGTCTTTCTCCTCCTGGCTTATTTAACTGAGTATAATACCTTCTAGCTCTATCCATGCTGTTGCAAATGCTGGTATTTATTTTCTTCTCACGGCTGAATAATGTTCCATTGTGTATATGTACCACATCTTCTTTTTTTTCCCCACAGCTATTTGTTTATTTATTTATTTATCTATTTATTTATCTATTTATATCTTCATTCATTCATTTATGCATTCAATTATTAATTATTTTGCTATCATTAATCTACAGTTACATGAAGGACATTATGTTTACTAAGCTCCCTTCACAGTCACTGTCCATCAGCGTAGTAAGATGCTGTAAAATCACTACTTGTCTTCTCTCTGTTGCACAGTCCTCCCCGTGCCCCCACACACACTATACATGCTAATTGTAATGCCCCCTTTCCTTTTCCCCGCACTTATCCCTCCCTTCCCACCCATCCTCCCCAGTCCCTTTCCCTTTGCTAACTCTTACTCCATTCTTGGGTTCTGTGATTCTGTTGCTGTTTTGATCCATCAGTTTTCCTTTGTTCTTATACTCCACATATGAGTGAAATCATTTGGTACTTGTCTTTCTCCACCTGGCTTATTTCACTGAGCATACTACCCTCTAGCTCCATCCATGTTGTTGCAAATGGTAGGATCTGTTTTTTTCTTATGGCTGAGTAATATTTCATTGTGTATATGTACCACATCTTCTTTATCCATTCATCTACTGATGGACATTTAGGTTGCTTCCATATCTTGGCTATTGTAAATAGTGCTGCAGTAAACATAGGGGTGCATCTGTCTTTTTCAAACTGGAGTGCTGCATTCTTAGGGTAAATTCCTAGAAGTGGAATTCCTGGGTCAAATGGTATTTCTATTTTGAGCATTCTGAGGAACCTCCATACTGCTTTCCACAATGGTTGAACTAATTTACATTCCCACCAGCAGGGTAGGAGGGTTTCCCTTTCTCCACAACCTCGCCATCGTTTGTAGTTGTTTGTCTTTTGGATGGTAGCCATCCTTACTGGTGTGAGGTGCTATCTCATTGTGGTTTTAATTTGCATTTCTCTGATGACAAGCGATGTGGAGCATCTTTTCATGTGTCTGTTGGCCATCTGAATTTCTTCTTTAGAGAACGGTCTATTCAGCTCCTCTGCCCATTTTTTAATTGGATTATTTGCTTTTTGTTTGTTGAGGTGTGTGAGCTCTTTATATATTTTGGATGTCAACCCTTTATCGGATCTGTCATTTATGAATATATTCTCCCATAATGTAGGGTACCTTTTTGTTCTATTGATGGTGTCCTTTGCTGTACAGAAGCTTTTCAGCTTGATATAGTCCCACTTGTTCATTTTTGCTTTTGTTTCCCTTGCCTGGGGAGATATGTTCAAGAAGAGTTCACTCATGTTTATGTCCAAGAGATTTTTGCCTGTGTTTTTTTCCTAAGAGTTTTATGGTTTCATGACTTACATTCAAGTCTTTGATCCATTTCAAATTTACTTTTGTGTATGGGGTTAGACAGTGATCCAGTTTCATTCTCCTACATGTAGCTGTCCACTTCTGCCAGCACCATCTGTTGAAGAGACTGTCATTTCGCCATTGTATGTCCATGGCTCCTTTATCAAATATTAATTTACCATATATGTTTGGGTTAATGTCTGGAGTCTCTAATCTGTTCCACTGGGCTGTGGCTCTGTTCTTGTGCCAGTACCAAATTGCCTTGATTACTATGGCTTTGTAGTAGAGCTTGAAGTTGGGGAGTGAGATCCACCCCCCCACTTTATTCTTCCTTCTCAGGATTGCTTTCGCTATTCGGGGTCTTTGGTGTTTCCATATGAATTTTTGAACTATTTGTTCCAGTTTGTTGAAGAACACTGTTGGTAATTTGATAGGGATTGCATTGAATCTGTAGATTGCTTAGGGCAGGATGGCCATTTTGATTATATTAATTCTTCCTAGCCACGAGCATGGGAAGAGTTTCCATTTGTTAGTGTCCCCTTTAACTTCTCTTAAGAGTGACTTGTAGTTTTCAGGGTATAGGTCTTTCATTTCTTTGGTTAGGTTTATTCCTAGGTATTTTATTCTTTTTGATGCAATTGTGAATGGAATTGTTTTCCTGATTTCTCTTTCTATTAGTTCATTGTTAGTGTATAGGAAAGCCACAGATTTCTGTATGTTAATTTTGTATCCTGCAACTTTGCTGTATTTCCTATATTAGTTCTAGTAGTTTTGGAGTGGAGTCTTTAGGGTTTTTTATGTACAATATCATGTCATCTGCAAATGGTGACAGTTTAACTTATTCTTTACCAATCTGGATTCCTTGTATTTCTTTGTTTTGTCTGGTTGCCGTGGCTAGGACCTCCAGTACTATGTTGAATAACAGTGGGGAGAATGGGTATCCCTGTCTTGTTCCCAATCTCAGAGGAAAAGCTTTCAGCGTCTCGCTGTTCAGTATGATGTTGGCTGTGGGTTTATCATATATGGCCTTTATTATGTTGAGGTACTTGCCCTCTATACCCATTTTGTTGAGAGTTTTTATCATGAATGAATGTTGAATTTTGTCGAATGCTTTTTCAGCATCTATGGAGATGATCAGAGTGGTTTTTGTCCATCTTTTTGTTGATGTGTTGGATGATGTTGATGGATTTTCGAATTTTGTACTTTCTCATTTCTGATTCTGTTGATGTGTGTTGATTCTCTTTTTCTCTTTATAAGTCTGGCTAGAGGCTTATCTATTTTGTTTATTCTCTCGAAGAACCAGTTCTTGGTTTCATTGATTTTTTCTATTGTTTGATTCTTCTCAATTTTATTTATTTCTCTGATCTTTATTATGTCCTTCCTTCTGCTGACCTTAGGCCTTATTTGTTCTTTTTCCAATTTCGATAATTGTGATATTAGACTATTCATTTGGGATTGTTCTTCCTTCTTTAAATATGCCTGGATTGCTATATACTTTCCTCTTAAGACTGCTTTCGCTGCGTCCCACAGTTGTTGGGGCTTAGAGTTGTTGTTGTCATTTGTTTCCATATATTGCTGGATCTCCATTTTAATTTGGTCATTGATCCATTGATTATTTAGGAGCATGTTGTTAAGCATCCATGTGTTTGTGAACCTTTTTGCTTTCTTTTTACAATTTATTTCTAGTTTTATACCTTTGTGGTCTGAAAAGTTGGTTGGTAGGATTTCAATCTTTTTGAATTTACTGAGGCTCTTTTTGTGGCCTAGTGTGTGGTCTATTCTGGAGAATGTTCCATGTGCACTTGAAAAGAATGTGTATGCTGTTGCTTTTGGATGTAGAGTTCTGTAGATGTCTGTTAGGTCCATCTGTTCTAGTGTGTTGTTCAGTGCCTCTGTGTCCTTACTTATTTTCTGTCTGGTGGATCTGTCCTTTGGAGTGAGTGCTGTGTTGGAAGTCTTCCAAAATGAATACATTCCATTCTATTTCCTCCTTTAATTCTGTTAGTATTTGTTTCACATATATTGGTGCTCCTGAATTGGGTGCATATATATTTATAATGGTTATTTCCTCTTGTTGGACTGAGCCCTTTATCATGATGTAATGTCCTTTTTAATCTCTTGTTACTTTCTTTGTTTTGAAGTCTATTTTGTCTGACTACCATTGCAACACCTGCTTTTTTCTCCGTGTTGTTTGCATGAAATATCTTTTTCCATCCCTTGACTTTTAATCTGTGCATGTCTTAGGGTTTGAGGTGAGTCTCTTGTAAGCAGCATATGGATCGATCTTGCTTTTTTATCCATTCTATTACTCTGTGTCTTTTGATTGGTGCATTTAGTCCATTTATATTTAGGGTGATTATTGAAAGATGTGTACTTATTGCCATTGCAGGCTTTAAGTTTGTAGTTACCAAAGGTTCAAGGTTAGGTTCTTTGCTATCTTACTGTCTAACTTAACTCGCTTATTGAGCTATTATAAACACTGTCTGATGATTCTTTATTTCTTTCCCTTCTTATTCCTCCTCCTCCATTCTTCATATGTTGGGTGTTTTGTTCTGTGCTCTTTTTAGGAGTGTTCCCATCTAGAGCTGTCCCTCTAAGTTACCCTGTAGAGGTGGTTTGTGAGAGACAAATTCCCTCAACTTTTGCTTGTCTGAGAATTGTGTAATCCCTCCTTCATATTTAAATGATAATCATGCTGGATACAGTATTCTTGGTACGAGGCCCTTCTGTTTCATTGCATTAAATATATCATGTCATTCTCTTCTGGCCTGTAAGGTTTGTGTTGAGAAGTCTGATGGTAGCCTGATGGGTTTTCCTTTGTAGGTGACCTTTTTTTTTTCTCTCTGGTTATCTTTAGTACTCTGTCCTTGTCTTTGATCTTTGCCATTTTAATTATTATGTGTCTTGGTGTTGCCCTCCTTGGGTCCCTTTTCATGGGAGTTCTTTGTGCTTCTGTGTCTGAGAGGACATTTCCTCCCCTAGTTTGGGGAAGTTTTCAGCAATTATTTCTTCAAAGACACTTTCTATCCCCTTTTCTCTCTTTTCTTCAGGTACTCCTATGATGCGAATATTGTTCCATTTAGATTGGTTACACAGTTCTCTTAATATTCTTTCATTTCTGGAGATGCTTTTATCTCTCTCTACGTCAGCTTGTCTGCATTCCTGTTCTGTGATTTCTAGTCCGTTAATGGTCTCTTGCATCTCATCCATTCTGCTTCAAAGTTCTTACAGAGATTGTTTTATTTCTGTAGTCTCCCTCCTTAGTTCTTGCATATTTCTCTGCAAGTCCATCAGCATGGTTATGACTTTTGTCTTGAATTCTTTTTCAGGAAGATTGGTTAAATCTATCTCCCCAGATTCCTTCTCAGGAGAGGATGTGGAAGATGTCTGGGTTAGCCTGGTCTGGATCAAATTTTTTTGCCTTTTCATCTTGATAGGTGCAGTGGTATGCTACTGACTTATCTGTCAGCTGGAAGAGCCAATACCCTTTCCACTTGCTCCTGACGTTTCTTTACTGGGACAATGGCAACCCCTAGCAGCTTGTGTTGGGCAGTTGCGTGTAGACTGGATCTCTGTTTCTTGCCCAGCCGCTATGGAGGAAGCTCCCTTGCTGTGGGTGTGGCCAGCCTCAGGGTGTTGCTCTGCTTCTGGCGGAGCCTTGTTGGAGGGGATACGCATGGGGGTCTGTTTTCGCCGTGAGGGGTCTCAGAGCGGCTGCCCAGGGGGTTAGTGCACCCGGAGTTCCCCGGGATTCCCAGCTGCTGGGCTAAGTGTCCTGGGTCGCTTCCGTCCAGCTGTGGGGTGCCTATCCCTTTAAGACTTTCAAAAAGCCCTCGCTCTTCTTTATCCCAGGGGCACCGGCTGCAGGGACCTGCTCACACGTCTTGCTGTCCTATTTCCCTAGTATCCAGCACCCCACACACTGTATATCTGCACTGTGAGTGTGGATGGCTAGAGCTGGCTATTTAGCAGTCCTGGGCTCCCTCTCCATCCCCGCTCGCACTTCTCTCCTCCCGATGGGAGCTGGGGTGAGGGGCGCTCAGGTCCCGCCGGGCTGGGGCTTGTATCTTCACCCCTTTGCCAGGCAGTGGGTTCTCGTGAGTGTGGATGTAGTCTGGCTGTTGTCCTGTGTCTTCTGGTCTCTTTTTTAGGGATAGTTGTATTTGTTGTATTTTCAAAAATATATATGTTTTTGGGAGGAGATTCCCACTGTCCTACTCACGCTGCCATCTTGGCTCCGTCCCTACCATATCTTCTTTATCCATTCTTCTACTGATGGACACTTAAGTTGCTTCCATATCTTGGCTATTGTGAACAGTGCTGTGATAAATACGAGGTGCATCTGTCTTTTTAAATCTATGATCCTGTTTTCTTGGGATAAATTCCTAAGAGTGGAATTCCTAGGTCAAATGGTATTTCTATTTTTAGTTTTTTGAGGAACTTCCATAGTGTTTTCCACAATTGTTGAACTGATTTACATTCCTGCCAACAGTATAGGAAGGTTCCTGTTTCTCTGCATGCTCACCAACATTTGTTGTTGTTTGTCTTTTGGATGTTGGCCATCCTAACTGCTGTGAGGTGATACCTCATTGTGGTTTTAATTTCATTTCACTGCTAATTAGCAATATGGAGCATCTTTTCATGTGCCTGTTGGCCATCTGAATTTCCTCTTGGTTGAAGTGTCTGTTCATATCCTCCACCCATTTTTTAATCGGGTTATTTCCTTTTTGGGTGTTGAGGTGTGTATGTTTTGAATGTTAGCACCTTATTGTTATGTCATTTACAAATATATTCTCCCATATTGTAGGGTGTCTTTCTGTTGTACTGATGGTATCCTTTGCTTTTTAGTTTGATGTAATCCCACTTATTCATTTTTGCTTCTGTTTCCCTTGCCCAAGGAGATGGGTTCATGAAAAATTTGGTCATGTTTATATTCAAGAGATTTTTGCCTATGTTTTCTTCTAAGAGTTTTATGGTTTCATGATTTACATCCATGTGTTTGATCTATATTGAGTTTACTTTCCTGCATGGAGTGAGACAATAATCCAGTTTCATTCTCTTACATGTAGCTGTTCAGTTTTGCGAACACCAGTTGTTGAAGAGGCTGTCATTTCCCCATTGTATATCCATGGCTACTTAATCATATATTAATTGGCCATGTATGTTTGTGTTTGTATCAGGGCTCTCTCCTCTGTTCCATTGATCTGTGCGTCTGTTCTTGTGCCAGTACCAAATTGTCTTGATTACTGTGGCTTTGTAGTAGAGCTTGAAGTTGGGGAGCATAATCCCCCCTGCTTTGTTCTCCCTTCTCAGGATTGCTTTGGCTATTCAGGGTCTTTGTGGTTCTATATAAATTTTAGAACTATTTCTCCTAGTTCATTGAAAAATGATGTTGCAATTTTGATAGGGATTTTATTGAATCGGTAGATTGCTTTAGGCAGGATGGCCATTTTGACAATATTCTTCCTATCCATGAGCACTGGATGTATTTATGTTTAATTGGTGTCTTCTTCTATATCTCTCATGAGTGTATTGTAGTTTTGAGGGTACAGTTCTTTCACCTCCTTGGTTAGGTTTATTCCTAGGCATTTTATTCTTTTTGATGCAATTGTAAATGGAATTGCTTTCCTGATTTCTCTTTCTTCTAGTTCATCATTAGTGTATAGGAATGCAACAGATTACTGTGTAGTAATTTTGTATCCTGCTACTTTGCTGAATTCAGATATTCTCATAGGTTTTTGGTGGATTCTTAAGGGTTTTCTGTGTACACTATCATGTCATTTGCAAACAGCGCCAGTTTGACTTCTTCTTTACCAATCTGGATGCCTTTTGTTTCTTTGTGTTCTCTTAATTGCCCTGGCTAGGATCTCCAGAACTATGTTGAATAAAAGTGGGGAGAGTGGGCATCCTTTTTCCTGATTTTAGAGGAAAAGCTTTCAGCTTCTCACTGTTAAGTATAATGTTGGCTGTGGGTTTATCATATATGGCCTTTATTATGTTGAGGTACTTGCCCTCTATGCTCATTTTGTTTAGAGTTTTTATATGAATGGATGTTGAATTTTGTCGAATGTTTTTTCAGCATCTATGGAGATGATGAGGTGGTTTTTGTCCTTCTTTTTGTTGATGTGTTGGATGATGTTGATGGAGTTTTGAATACTGTACAATTCTTGTATCCTTGTAATAAACCTACTTAATGAGGATGGGAGATCTTCTTGAAATATTTTTTAATTTGGTTTGCTATTATTTTGTTGAGTATTTTTGTACCTATATTCATCAGGGATATTCGGCAATTTTCTTTTTTTGTGTTATCTCTGCCTGGTTTTGGTATTAGAATGATGCTGGCCTCATAAAATGAGTTTGGAAGTATTCCCTTCTCTTCCACTTTTCAGAAAACTTTAAGGATGATGTGTATTAGGTCTTCTCTAAATGTTTGATAAAATTCAGCCATGAAGCCATCTGGTCCAGGCATTTTGTTCTTAGGTAGGTTTTTGATTACCAGTTCAGTTTCGTTGCTGGTAATTGGTCTGTTCAGATTTTCTGTTTCTTCCTGGGTCAGCCTTGGAAGGTTGTATTTTTCTAGAAAGTTGTCCATTTCTTATAGGTTATCCAGTTTGTCAGCATATAATTTTTCATAGTATTGTCTAATAATTCTTTGTATTTCTATGGTGTCCATAGTAATTTTTTTCTTTCTTATTTTTGATTCTGTTTATGTTTCTACACACTCATTTTTCTTGATAAATCTGGCTAGGGGTTTATCTATTTTGTTTATTTTCACAAACAACCAGCTCTTGCTTTCATTGATTCTTTCTGTTGTTTTAGTCTCAATTTTATTTATTCTCTGATCTTTATTATGTCTCTCCTTCTACTGACTTTGGTCTTCGTTTGTTCTTCTTCTTCCAGTTTCATTAATTGTGAATTTAGATTGTTTGTTTGCGATTTTCTTTCTTCTTTAAATAGGCCTGAATTGCTATGTACTTTCCTCTAAGAACTGCTGTCGCTGTGTCCACAGAAGTTGTGGCATTGAGCTGTTGTTTTCATTTGTCTCCACGTATTGTTTGATCTCTGGAATGCACCAATCAAAAGACATAAAATCACTGAATGGATAAAAAAACAAGACCCATCTATATGCTGCCTACAGCAAACTCACTTCAAACCCAAAGACATACACAGACTAAAAGTGAAGAGATGGAAATAAATATTTCATGCAAACAATAGGAAGAAAAAAGCAGAGTTGCCGTACTTGTATCAGACCAAATAGACTTCAAAACAAAGAAAGTCACAAGAAACAAAGAAGTACGTTACATAATGATAAAGGGGTCAGTCCAACAAGAGGCGTTGATCCATTGATTATTTAGAAGCATGTTGTTAAGCCTCTGTGTGTTTGTGAGCTTTTTCATTTTCTTTGCATAATTTATTTCTAGTTTCATACCTTTGTGATATAAGAAGCTGGTTGGTGTAATTTCAGTCTTTTTGAATTTACTGAAGCTCTTTTTGTGGCCTAGTATGTGGTCTATTCTGGAAAATATTCCATGTGCACTTGAGAAGAATGTGTATCCTGCTGCTTTTGGGTGTAGAGTTGTGTAGATGTCTGTTAGGTCCATCTGCTCTAGTGTGTTGTTCAGTGCCTCTGTGTCCTTACTTATTTTCTGTCTGGTTGATCTGTCCTTTGGGGTGAGTGGTATGTTGAAGTCTCCTAAAATAAATGCATTGCATTCTATTTACTCCTTTAGTTCTGTTAATGTTTGTTTCACATATGTAGGTTCTCCTGTTTTGGGTGCATAGATATTTATAATGGTTATACCTTCTTGTTGGACTGAGCCCTTTATCATTATGTAATGTCCTTCTTTGTCTCTTGTGTCTTTCTTTGTTTTGAAGTCTATTTTGTCTGATACAAGTACTGCAACTCCTGCTTTTTTCTCCCTATTGTTTACATGAAGTATCTTTTTTCCATCTCTTCACTTTTAGTATGTGTATGTCTTTGGGTTTGAAGTGAGTTTCTTGTAGGCAGCATATAGATGGGTCTTGTTTTTTTTTTATCTATTCAGTGAGTTCATGTCTTTTGGTTGGTGCATTCAGACCATTTACATTTAGGGTGATTATTGATAGGTATCATCTAGTGCCCAGAAGCTCTACTCTCTGGAACTGCCCAGCACCTGAAGCGTAGGCAAGTTGTGTGGGTGCTTTCTGGGTGGATAGAGCTCTTCCCTGCTTCCTGGTTGCAGGTACTTATTGCCTTTGCAGGCTTCAGATGGGTGTTTATCAAAGGTTCAAGGGTAACTTCCTTACTATCTAACAGTCTAATTTAACTCATTTAGTATACTATTACACAATCTAAAGAGCCTTTTTTTTTCTTCTCCTTTTGTTTTCCTTCTCCCTTCTTTATTTATTAATATCATATTCTGGGCTCTCTTGATTGACTTTGGGGGGGTGGTTGATTTTATTTTTCATCTGCTTAGTAATTAATAGTTCTACTTTCTTTACTATGGTTTTATTTCTTCTGGTGATAACTACTAGCTTTATGAACACTTCCATCTATTACGGTCCCTCTAAAATACTCTGTACAGAGACAGTTTGTGGGAGGTAAATTGCCTCAGCTTTTGCTTATTTGGAAATTGTATAATCCCTGCTTCAAATTTAAATGATAATCTTCTGGATAGAGTATTCTTGGTTCAAGGCCCTTCTATTTCACTGTATGAAATGTATCATGCCACTCTCTTCTTGCCTGTAAGGTTTCTGTTGAGATAGCCTAATGGGTTTTCCTTTGCATGTGATCTTTTTTCTCTCTCTGGCTGCTTTTAATACTCTGTCCTTATCCTTGATCTTTGCCATTTTAGTTATTATGTGTCTTGGTGTTGTCTTCCCTGTGTCCCTTTTGTTGGGAGATCTCTGCCCTTCCATGGCCTGTGAGAGTATTTCCTTACCCAGACTGGAGATGTTTTCAGCAAATATTTCCTCAAATAGACTTTCTATCCCTTTTTCTCATTCTTCTTCTTCTGTTACCCCTATAATGCAAATATTGTTCTGTTTGGATTGGTCACACCTTTTTCTTCATATTCTTTCATTCCTAGAGATCCTTTTTTTCTGTCTTTGCCTCAGCTTCTTTGTATTCCTTTTTTCTAATTTCTATTTCATTTACCATCTCCTCTACCTCATCTAATCTGCTTTTAAATCCCTCTATTGTACATTTCATTTCAGATACTGTATATTTCACCGTTTCTGTCTCCTCCTTGAAGTCCTCTGTGAAGTCTTGAATATTTTTCTGTAGCTCTCTGAGCATGTTTATGATTTTTATTTTGAAATATTAATCTGAAAGAGTGGTAATTTCAGTTTCACCTAGCCATCTCTGGTGTTTGAGGGATTTTAGTTTGTACTGGGTTCTGCTATTTCATATTCCTAACGGTTACTGTGCAATAATAACTTTTTGTAGGTGGCACCACCTAGTGCCCAGAAGCTCTACTCTCTGGAACTACCCAGCACCTGGAGGGTAGGCGAGTTGTGTGGGTGCTTTCTGGATGGATAGAGCTCTTCCCTGCTTCCCGGTTGCAGTGCCTGCCTCCACTGCCAGGGCCTGTAGGCCAACTGTGCAGAAAGGAGCATCTATGTTATGCCTTCTGGCTGCTGTAAGCCAGGCCCCTCTCTGTCTGGCTTGGTGTCATGGTGGGGCAGGAGGTATGTGAACCAGTGCTGCCTGGGAGGAAGGAGTGGTATGCTGCATATCGCAGTGGGGGGCCTTGGTGCTTCATTGCCAGCCATGGAGATGGAGCACCTGAAGCTCCTGAGAGTTCCCACCTGCTGCTCTGAGTTTTCTGGGACGATTTTGTCCACCTGTCCTTTCTCCTGAGCAGCAAGCTCTGTGTAATCCTTGCCCCTTAGCAGCCCTGTCACTGTTGGGAAGTCTTTCAAAGTGCTCCCTCTTCTTTTGTCCCAGAGTGTCAGGTTTTGGGTACCTGTTCTCCACAAGTGGGTGGAATCTCAGTCTCTCTGAATATTCCACCTGTCTTTGCTCTCCAAACCCTCTAATCTCCAGAGCACCATGTAATGTGGGGTTGTTCTGCTGGAGCAGATCTCTGGGTCTCAGTGTTTAGCAGTCCTGCATTCTACTCCCTCCCCGATCTCTTTCTCTTCTTCCTAAATGTGAGTTAGGTTTGTGGGAGAGTGTGGGTCCCACCTGATGACAGTTTTGCAACTTTACCCTTTTCCGTGAGGTCTTTTTTCCCCAGATGTAGGCCATCTGTTGCAGTCTTCTTTCCAGTTGCTCATTCACGATTATTGTATTTGCTGTATTTTTGTGCTGTATGTGGGAGGAGGTTTCTGCCCCACTTCTCATGCCTGTATTTTGTTTAATCCATATACTTGTCTTTTTTTTTTATCATTGTAGTATTTTCCTCCTGAAAATTTTTGATGGAAGAGTACATGATTATGTTTTCTTAGAATTTCAGGAAAAATATATGTCTTTAAATTTTGGCTTGAATTTTTTCTTCTTTTTCCACAAAAGGACCACATCTGTGTTTTCAGAAGTCACATTCAGATGAAAAATTAATGCAGTGGGAAAGAAATGAAATGTTGGCACACCCCAAAACTGAGCCACAGAGATGAGTGTCATAGTCTATAGATACAGGTTTTTAAAGTAGACGTGTTTTTATACTGCTGTCTAAACTGCATAACCACTACTGCACTGGGAAGGACTTTTGGAATCTCTGTGGCTGGCACATCTGTAACAGATGATACCTGGTTTGCTTGTAATGAGTTCATGGGGTGTTTGGTCCTCATTCTGTTATCTCCTGCTGAGAAATTTGATAAACCAAGTTATTGTCCATAGGGGCAGTCCTCCAAGATATCACTGAAGGTGAAATCATGAGAGCCAGATGACTTCCTATTGATTTTTATATGCAGTTTATGTTCTCCTCGGCTGCACCTTCCTGGATGTTTTCAATGAAACATATTTTCTTAGAGAAATATGCACAGCAGTGTTTATCCTACATAGCAAATAGTTTTAGTGTGTGACATGTCCCAAGCTCAGTTTTGGCACACACTCCCTTATCTGCCCCCTCCTTCAGAATGAATAAAGAGTCACGAAGGGCTAGGGTGAAGTGCACTGAACCAGAGGTCAAGTGATGTGCATTCTATTTCTTCTGTTTATTAGCTGTGATTTAGGGTAAGTCCCATCATCTTTTTAAACCTCTGTAGCCTCACCTGTGTGGAGTAAGTTACCCCTATAAGTGTTTTGTAGCCTATAAAGGCAGGATAGAAATGTTGAGCCTTATTATTATGCCAAGGTAATCCCATATGTGTGTACATAGCACCTGATGCTTATGAGTCCCCACTCAGTATCCTTGGGTTGCTGGACATTTAATCCCACCCTTTTACTTTTCTCCTTTGGCTAATTGCATGTTTTTGATGAGATCAAATAAGTGTCATTTCATTTGTCAGCATTTTCTTTGTAACCATTTTCCAGGGGTTATATTGAAATAATATGTTTTCTTTATAAAATATGTCTCTAATTAATGAAATATCAGTCTGTTTACTTTGAGGTAGTTGCTTGAGTTTCTTTTCAGCAATGCAGGTGAGAAGGATTTAACTTTTCAGTTAAATGCCAGTGAACTTTATATGTTGAAACTTTAAAGAAACAGTATGAAGCTGTTTTATTCAAATTGTTCATTTGATCTTTTAGAAATAGGGCTTGAGCTATTATATAAATGCTCTGTTCTCTGTTGGGACTTTATGCTAGTTGAGGAAATTGCTGTTTTCTGTAATAAATTGGACTTAATGTTTTCTCCATGCAAAATGACCAAGTGATTTCCACAGAGAAGGACTTTTTTCCCCAAATCTGGACAACTTATACAGCCCTCATAGCATGTACTTTATACTGTTGTCTTGGCTTCCTACAGGAAAAAATTTTTTTTCATAAGAGAATTTACTAGAGCTCAAAGTTCAAGGGAAAGTCTTATCATTCCACCTCTATTTGCATTTCTTTTCCAGAATTTTCGTTTGTCACAGACCCTAGTGCAGTGTAAAGCAGTCCACACACAGATGCAGACAGCTGCCATGTCTGCTTCGTTGCTGCTCCTGCAGAAAGAAAATGTGATGTTAAAGATTATTTCTGCCCCTTCTTCCAGTAGCGCAGAGCCAAGGAATTTATATAGAACAGGAAATTGTTAATTTTTTGTGTTACTTGATTCTGGTATAGCTTGTTTATTGCTGAAATAAGCAAATTATAGGTGACATTAATGAAACCAACAGCCTTCTGAAAAAAATAGTATTCAGTGTTTTAATTCAGATTTTTAGTTTCTAATTGTAATTCTGTATTACAGAAAAAATTCTTAAATAGAAAATTGGCCCTTATCAAAGCCTCCTCTCACATCAGTGACACAAGGTGATGAGGTTCATAGTGGCAGGGGGACATTTGAGTTGCTTTGAAAATGTGCACCCATATTTTATTGATGTTTGGTTTTTCAAGTTCCACTTAGGAGTGATGAGTGCTTATTATAGGATTTATCTATCCAAACCCTCTGGTTGATTAAAAAAAAAAGAAAATTGAGGTGCCTTAAAAAAAAAGCCTTTCTTTCACTCGTCATTTTTCCACTCGTTTTAAATTTTAAAAGAAGGAATGAAATCTAGCCATGTTTGACAGTATTGGTGGACCTAGATGGTATTATGCTAAGTGAAATAAGTCAGACAAAGACAAATACCATATGATTTCATTTAAGTGTGAACTCTAAAAAACAAAGCAAATAAACAAAACAGAAAAGGAACAGGCTCATAGATTCAGGAAACAAATTGTTGGTTACCAGATGGGGAGTGGTTGGTGGTGGGGGTGAAGTAGGTGAAGAAGAGGATTAAGAGGCACTAACTTCCACTTATAAAATAAATCGGTCATGGGATATAATGTACAGCACAGGGAATATAGTTAATAATATTATAGTAACTTTATATGGTGACATAGGATGACTACACTTACCGTGGGCATCATTTTGTAATGCAAATATAGAAATATCGAATCACTGTGATGTACAGCTGAAACGAACAGGATGTTGTATGCCAATTATACTTCAGTTTAAAAAATTATCTTCAGTTAAAGATTTGTTACCACAGCATAATATTACTGGAAACTTACGGATAGTTGCCAGTGAAGTAATAAAGCCAATGAATGTGAATTTACTTCCTCATATGACAGCCTTAACTGTGTGGATTCTTGCAAACCATATGCTTTTACAGAAATGTCCAGCATTGTGAAGTGTCCTATGGGAATGTGACACATATTTTGAGATGGTAAAAATATTTTGTATATTCCTCATTCATGGAGCAGCACATTAATTATTTAAAGTGTCATTTGCTGATTTTATTTGTTCTCACAAACTTGGCAGTGTTGACTTATTGGAAAAATGCAAAAATATATTAAAAAGTCAAGAAATGTAGTGACTTCCAAAGTTGAATGGTGGAAATATGGTTTCTATGGTTTCTTCTTTAGTTCTGTATCTGTGGCTCCTACTCATATTTGGTTCCTTCATAAAGTCAGGAGTATAAGATAGCAATAGTACCCAGAAGTTCCTCAGTTTAATACACTGCTGAATTCAGTGGTATCTATTACTATTAGATTACCCCCGGAATCACTTAGAATATCTTAATTTCAATAAACAGAGTAGAAAATTATAATCAACACTTTAAGTCATATGCATTTAAATGTGGACTAAAAGTAAAAAAATATATTTTTTACTTCAGTAGCATCTGATTTATTTTGAAGTTATGGTACAATGGCCCAGTGCCCACCTCTTCAAAGAACCTAGTGGAGTCAGTTTTACTTTGCCTCTCATTATAGATTTCATCAGACATTGTCCAAAAATAAGCCCCCAATCAAGTCCAAGTCTCTAATTCTTCTTATCCCTTCTGAACCTCCCTACTGAATCACCAAAATTCACAAATTTATTATTTTCATTTATTCACCCATTGAACAAATAATCATTGAATATCTCCTCTGTGCCAGGTCCTGGCACAAATATTCTCAGTTTCCTTCTTGAACCAGCTTTCACCTTCTTTGCCTGAAGTGTAATCTGACTACTTCCCCAGCAACTCTCAACAACCCTTTCTGGTGATAAATAAGGACTCTCATCTTTCTTGTTTCCTGTTAAACCTTCTGACCATTATTCCATCACATTTTTATAAAAACCCCTTCTTCAGGGCTAATGTTGTTCAGTGATAGCCCTAATGTTTCACCAAAGACCTGTGATCTTTCTGGCTTCAGAATCTGCACAGATGATCCATTTGTCGCTTTGTCCTCTCCATTTCCTGACCAGTACCTTCGTCTCCCTTGACTTTCTTCATTTCATGTCTGTCATCCTACCCTGCTGTCAATCTAGCCTACCTCCAGATTCACTCATCACAGCGTCTCCCTCTCTGATCGCAGCTTGCTGTCACTTTAGCCTTGTCCAGGTAGTCTCACACCAGCTGTTCAGAGCCCCTGTGTCTTTGTTGTTGCAGTGTCCTTATCCATAAGCCCTGTCTTTGCCTCCCTCTCTGCACAGCCTAGATGCCTTGTTCCATTACGTCAGTAGTTCTGACCTGCACATTCTAAATCCTCTTGCTCCTTTATTTAGTCAGATCCCTTTGGACCTTCCTGTTGCATTTGGGATAAAAGCCAAAATCCCTAATATGTTTAGAAGATCCCTCTGGCCCCATCTTCCCTCTTCTGCTGTTGTTCCACCTTTCTTCCCCTTGTTCTCAGGGCTTGTATCTTTTATTCCCTCTTGTAGATACGTGCTTTCCCACTTCAGGGCTGGTATGTATGTGGGGCCTGAAGCTGGAATGCCCTTTTCCTTCCCATCTTCTCCTTGATTTTCTTGGGGAAACTTTGTTTAGGCCCTTAAAACAGAGATTAAGGCCTCATGTTGCCATGTACCTTCTTATGTAACAGTGATCACAATTTATAATTATGTATTTATGAATTTTATTAATTAATGATGCATCTCTTTATGGACTCTAAGCTCAAGAGCCATAGGGAATGCTATAGATGTCTGTTGTGTTTCCTGTTATGTCCTCAGTGCATAACACACAGTACCTGGCACGTGACAGGAATTAAATATTTTGGGGACTAGGACAGAAAGGAAGGATGAAAAGATGCACAAGTGGGCGTGGGCACTCTGAATCCCCAGAGTGATTCAGTAGATCAACCCTTCCCCCTTTTAAAAAGAGGGTCCACAGTACCCATGGAAATCATGGAAAGCTGTTTTAGGACTTTTTGAACACTGATACTGTGTAGCAAAGCAGCATTAACTGTGAATACAGAGGAGCCTAGGTTGATCCTACCTCTGTCTCCTCTGGCTGTATTCCCTTAAAAAAGGTAACTCTTCAAACCTGTATCCTCTTCTGTAAAAAGAGAATAATGGTAATAACTACTATTCATCTTATAGGATCATTGTGAGGATCTAATGAGACAATACTTGTAAAGTACTTAGGCCACTTAAAATATGCAAATAATGTAAGTTGCTATTACTATTATTGGAATAGTTATAGCTGTCCATCTTCATAAAATACTGTATTATTGGTGTATATCTTGTCACAGAATTTACCACACATTGGCAAAGAGAGCATACTAAGAAAAAAATATTTCTAGTATAAATACTAGCATGAATCTATTTCAGGAATTTGGTAAATTCAGATTCCTATTATTAATGATTTTAAGATACCTAAAGTAGTTTGCCAGGACATGATTGTAGAAGGTATGTATGTATATAAGTTCTCACTAATGCTTTAAAAATGCTCCTCAGCTCAGGACCTTAGTAACTTTCTTATTCCATTTTGTAGTTGTGTAACAGATTGGGGCTTAATGTAGAATTTCATTGAAATAAAGAAAACTAGTGGGCTTCTCAGATGAAGGTTTGACTTGCATGATGAATGCTCACTCTCAAGATAATCTTCTTTACCACTTCTTTTTTCTTCTAATTGTTTTTTTTCCTTTGGAAACTTAGGCCTTTTACCCTCCCAAGAACTATAACAAGATTTTTCCATAAGCATCTTGGAAACTACAAAAAGTATTTGCTCTTGGTTGTGGAACAGAAGAAGGTGGGAAATTTGCAGATGCAATCTTTGCTAGCACCTGAAGCACCCAATTGCTTTGCTTTCTTAAGGAAAATGGGTCTGTGGTAAAGTCATAATTTGTTCCCTTCTTACTCTGAGTAAAAGTTTATTAGCTTGTGATTTAAGCAAACCATCTGGTCCTGCTGGCACTGCACACTATCAAGCCCTGTGCTTTTTCCTTAATATGTTACTCGAAGCAGTTAAGTTACATACTTGAATCCCAGCTTTGGCTTGGGCTTTGTTTTAATGTCTTAAAACATATGCTTTTGGGGATTGTACTGTGACTTGGAGCACATTTTAAGAGTATGGAGAATTTATTCATTGTTTAGTGTAGTGTATCTCTCTTCTTTTCTTCTATTCAGCTTTCATTGCCTTCATTTTTCAGTGCCTGTACTCAAAACTACACAGCAACTGCTGTGTGGTAGGCATGTAATGGAATAGCTGTCCACATGGAGATAGCTGAATGTGTTCTCTCTGATTTTAAAAAGTACCAGAAAGTGAGGTATTTCGATTCGACCTTGAAACTATTTCCCTGGCTTGGATCCTGAGTGCAAATCAGATGATTATTTGGAAATCCTGACTATGGTGCATTCTAGCCTTAAATGCTAAAATGCTTTAAAGCTTATTTGGATGGATGTATGAACTGAGGTAGAAATACCTTGAGGCTCTGGCTTTCAAATGGATGGCAAAATTAGTAGTCTTTAAGAGAATTATGTTTTACCAACAGGCAAAATTCTGTAAGTGAAAGTATAGAATTTGAAAGGTAAAACATGCCTGTAACCATGGCAGACTAGATCCTGGAAAATAATTTCCACAGAAACAATTGAAAGTGGTTGATAAAATATAAGTTGGCAAGAAAGTAAGAAATTCTCAGGTCAGGGAATTCAAAGATAAGTTCAAATTCATTTGATAAGCTGTTAAACTTGAACATTGGATTTTGTATCTTGGCAGGACAAGAGAAGGTCATGGCAACCCAAGGTGGGAAGTCTAATACATAACCAACCCTTCCCCCTTTTAAAAAGAGGGTCCACAATACCCAAAATTGACCTTTTGAAAACACTAAGAAAATTGGCCTTTGCTGAGACTAAAAGAGAAAAAGAAGAAAGCATAGTGAAGAATTTTTGGAATGGTAAAGGGTTTATAGTTACAAGTTCTCCAAGTATTAGAAAGAAACAAAGATATCTTTGCCAGCCTGTTTGAAAATTTAGACTAAATGAGCAAATGATGAGAAAAATGGAACTTAGTAAAACTAGCTAAGAAAACGAAAAAAAAAAGTCAATAATAAAATTTTTTCCCCAAAATTTTTAACACAGGGAGCTATATCGGTGAGTTTTAATAAACATACAAGGAACAAATAATTTCAGTATTAGAGAAACAGCTTCAGAAAATAAAAAAGAGGAAGTAATCACCAACATATTTTATAAAGCTAACATAACTTCATATCAAAACTTGGCATAGTTAATACAGGAAAGGAAAGGTGGAAGCCTGTCTCAACCATGAACATAAATGCAAACAGTGCTAACCAAAGTATTGCTAATCCAAAAGTATACATAAAAAAGTTAGTTTATTCCAGAAACTCAAGATTGGTATCATTAGGAAACTCACTGCCATAGACTACCACGTTAAAAGATGGTAGAGAAAAGTCATGTAATCATCTCAAGAAATGCAGAAACTTTACATTAATTTGTAATTTAAAAACATGCTAAACAGGTTAGCAATAGGGAATTTCCTTAATCTGATGAAGAACATCTATTAAAAATTATCCTACTTAACTACAAGATGAAACTGTTTAAAACATTCCTTTTAAGATCAGGAATAAAATAGAGTGCATGCTGTCATCATTTCTACTCAACAGCATAGCAGACGTTCTCGGCTGTGCGGTAAGGTAACTAAGAGAAATAAGTATAAAGATTAGAAGGAAAAAGAACTACTGTTCAGGTAGGATATAGTTGTCTACATAGTAAATAAAACATCTGTAGGCAATAAGAGCATTTAAGAAGGTACTGATATATCTTAAGTACAACACAATATACAGAAATAAGTTGCATTTCTGTAATCCGCACCAAACAAAATTACATTTAAAAAAAGATACTATCCCTATAACTTAAATCATATAAAATAAAGTGCCTAGGAATAAATATCATTAGAATATTTGAGATCTTTATGGGGAAAATTATAAAATCTTTTAAAAGATATTGAAGTCCTAAATACATATCTCTTTTATGAACTATTCTAGAACAGCACCTGGAATATGGTAGGTGCCATAAATACTTTTTGCAGAAGTTCAGGAAAAGCTAACATGCTCTTGAAATGTGAAGACTTGTTCTATTAGATATCAAGCCTATAAAGCTGTAATAATTAAGAGAATGTGGTTTTTGTGCAGGAATAGCCAAACCAGTGGATCATAATAGAAAGTGCAGAAACATACTCGTGCTTATGGGAGTATTTAGTGAATATCAAACATGAATTTAAAATGGATCTTTGATAAATGGTACTGAGACACTAGATATCCCTATGGGGGAAAATAAAATTGGGCTCCTACTTCACCCCATACACAGAAGTCAGTTACAAGTGGAGTAAGTACTAAATGTGAAACACAGTAATTTAAAACTCTTAGAAAGCTTCTCAGTCAGGTATTATATAACAAACAGCCAGAAAATAAGAGTAGCAAATTTGGAGGTTAGTTTTATGTGCCAACTTGCCTGGGCCATGGGGTGCTCAAATAATCTAATGAAACTTTATTCTGGGTGTTTCTGTAAGGGTGTTTTTGGATGAGATTAACATTTAAATCTGTAGACTTGAGTAAAGCAGATTGCCCTTCCTAATGTGCGTGGGCCTCATCCATGCAGGCCTTTCAGTCTGTTTGAGGCCTGAATAAAACAAAAACATACCCTTCCACAGAGGAAGGGTAAGTCCTGCCTGATTGTGTTTGACCTAGGACATTGCTGCTTTTGGATGTGAACTAAAACTGGCTCTTTCTGGGTCTTCACCCTGTCAGCCTTTGGACTGGAACATTGTTACTGGGTCTTGGGTCTCCAGCTTGCCTATTCATTCTGTAGATCTTACCACCTGTCAGCCTCCATAATCATGTGAGCCAATTTCTTATAAAATATATATTTTGTAATGTTATATATGTTTTATATATTAATATAATTGTGTTTTTATTAATATATTATTACATTATAATTAATTATATTTGTGAGCATTCTCTAGAGAAACAGAACCAGTAGTATATATATTGAATGTTGTGTATGTGTATGTACATATGTATATTATACACACATATTCTATAACACATATCCTGTTGGTTCTCTGTCCTTGGAGAGCCCTGACTGATACACATATAATGAAAGCAGTTATTTCTCTGTCACAGTGGAAGATCAACATGGTTGGTGCTGCTTTAGTTGCTGACTGGGGTGGCTCGTTCTGGACCCAGCCAAGAGGAAGCAGCTACTTGAGTGCTGTTTCCTTGGAAGTGACACGGATGCTGCCTAACCACACATACAAGCCTTAGCTTGTGTCTAGTCTGCTAACAGTTAATTGCCCAAAGTAAGTCACATAGGCCAAAATCAAGGGTCAAAGAAGTGTACTCTGCCCACCAGGAGGCCACAGTAATAAAGTGGATATATAATAATACTATAGAGGAATGAATAATTGGTGCCACTAATTCAGTGTACTCCTATAAGCAGTATAAAAGTAGGAAATATCATATGACCATGGAAACAGGAAAGTATTTCTTTAACATTAGGGTGTAAAAGTCACAAATCCTAAATTAAAGACAGTAAATTAATTTTTATTAAGATATTTCTGGTTACCAAAAGATAACATATCAAAGAAACATATAAGCTACAAACTGGGAGAAGAAATTTTCTATGCTTGTAACTGATTGAAAGGTTGTTATCTAGAACTATATGTTCATTTTTATGTTTAAAACTCCTCCAAATCAACAAGAATTAAGATAAGCTGGTTGGGAGTGGGAGGTGAGGTTTGACCAAGAGTTTCAAGGAAGAAGAAGCAGAAATGACACTAAATAAATGAAACATGTTCAATTTCACTGATTATTATCAAAGTCATAGGAGAATTTGGTAAAAAATTTATTGAGAAATATGTAATGAAGAAATTAGACTATTGCCATCTGAACCCACTGTCAATGTTACTGCTGAAAGTGAGACAACCATTATGTATGTCTTCATGTGGTGTAATATGAAGTACACAGCCTTACTTATGCAGTACTGTTGGGAAGGTACTAAAAAACCAGGTACTAAAAATCAAACCTGAATCTAATGAGGCTTTTAGATACAACTTTCAGTTTACTGGAAACACAGGACAAGAGAAACACCTTAAATACCACCATTAAAAAAGAAAATAAAAAATGTTGGGCAAGTTACACATTTTTGTCAAGAAGTTAGTGGCTTGGGAAATTGAAAATGTGAAGCAATAGGGCAGTTGTCCAAGCACTTTTTACTCAGATGAACATTCTTTCCTCACTGAATTGCCAGACACTCTTGAAAAATCAATTGACCATAAAAAGTAGAGTTTATTTCTGGACTCTCAATTCTTTTCTGTTGATTTCTTTCTTTGTCCATCCTAAATGCCAGTACTACCCTGAAGCTTTGTAGTAAGTTTTGAAGTCAAGAAGTATGAGTGTTCCAATTTTTTCTTTCTCAGGATAACTTTCATTATTCTGGCTCCCTTTCATTTCCATATGAATTTTAAGGTCAGTTTGTTAATCTTTGCAAAAAAGTTTTTTACAGGGATTACATTGAACCTGTGGATTAATTTTGGGAGAATTGCCTTCTTAATGGTAAATCTTTCAGTGCACAAGCATGATTTCTTTTGATTCATTTAATCTAATTGCCTTCAACCATGTTTTGTAATTTTCAGTATACATTTCTTTTATTAAACTTATACCTATGTATTTTTTCTTTTTGATGCTATTTTAAGTGGAAGTGTCTTAATTTCCTTTTCAGAATGTTCATTGTATGGATAGACAATTCGATTTTTGTATAATTGGTCTTGTATCCTTCAGTCTGTGTATATCTGTGTATTGTAATTCTTTTTTGTGAATTCCTTAGGGTTTTTCTATATATAATCTTCATAACTTCAACTAGAGAAAGTTTTATGTCTTCCTTTCCAATGTAGATGCTTTTTAACTTTTTTTGGCCTAATTTTCCTGACTGTCATCTCTAGTACAATATTAAGTAAAAGTGGTGAGAACAGACATACTGGTCTTGTTCTCGGTCTTGGAGGGAAAGAATTTATTTTTTCATCATTAAAGGTGATGCTAGCTGTGGGTTTTTTCATAGAAGCCCTTTGTGAGGTTGAGGAAGTTCTGTAGCTCTAGTTTGTTGAGTGTAATAGTCATGAAAGATAATTGGAAATTGCCAAATACTTTTCTACATCAATTAAGATGGTAATGTGATTTTTGTCCTATGTTCTATTAATATGGTTTATTGCATTGATTTTTTTTATGTGTTAAACCAGCCTTGCATTCTTGGGATATATCCCAGTTTTTACATCTTCTTGAGTTTGGTTTTCTACTATTTTTGCATCCACATGCATAAGTGATATTCCTCTGTAGCTTTTTGTTCTTTCTTGTAATGTGTTTTCCTGGGTTTATCATCAGAGTTTCTGTGTTATGATCCCTGCTTACCATGATCCCTACTTCTCTTCTTTGTAGCATAAGACATGTGAAGTTCATCCTTTGTACATTTCTTGCTTCAAATCTGGAATCAGCCATTTTTTAAAGGAGTCCATTCAATTTAGTGGGAAATGTAATCTGGGTGCTGTGGTGCTTGGTGTTGCTGGCTGCCATTGCTTTTTATTCCCAAGGGGTGAGGAGTATATAGGTGTGTGTTTTGCTCTTGGTTATGGAATATACACATATGGTGGGCCCCTTTTTTATATGCATGAAAAAATATCTTAGATGAAATATGAAAGTACATTTGTACAGTGCTCATTAAGCAGTGATTTATTTTGTAATGTATACATCAGAGGCAAAAATAAAGAAATGCAAAGAAATAAGGAACACAAATTAAGAATGTTGATTACCTATCACAGGGGGCTTGGAGGATACAGTTGGATAGATGCACTTAGACAAAGCTTCTGGGTGGTGAGTATATAGTGTGTTTTGCTTTTAGTTCTGGAATACATATTCCTCTTTTATATGCAATAGTATTTCACATTGCTCATTTATGAAACTTAAAGGTTTTTGTGTGCAATATAAAACATTGTTAAATTACTTCTCCTCTAATTTAGAAGTATTCTTTAAAGAATCTCCGATCTTTTTGCCAGGCAGGCCAAAACTACCTTCCCATCATGGCTGTTGAAGTCCTTCTACTGTTTATAGTGCTGAGGCAGTTGGATATCCAACACTGATAGCAATGAATTTTTACCAGAAATCAGTTGCATATATGTTATGGATCTAAATGTGAAACAATTTAATCCAATAAAGGATTTGAAAGAAAGAATAGAAGAGTATCTTCATGACCTGAGGTAGACAAAATTTTCAAAACTTCTGAACATAAAATATAAAGGACGAAGTTAGTTAGCTAAATTCCATTAAAATTAAAAGCTTAAAAAAATTTTTTTTCAAATTAAAAAATTAAAACATGGATGGACCTGGAAGGGATTTTGTTAAATGAAATAAGTCAGACAGGGAGAGACTGTAATACTGAATAATGTCATTTATATATGGAATCTTAAAACAAATGCGCAGAAAAAGAGGAATTGGAGAAAGGTAGTCAAAAGGTACAGACGTCCAGTTATAAGATAAATGAGTACTAAGAATGTAATGTACAACAAGACTATAGCTAACACTGCTCTGTGATACACAGGGAAGTAGAGTGTAAATCTTAGGAGTTCTCATTATAAGGAGAACAGTTTTTTTCCTTGGTTATTTCTTTTTATTGCATGTATATGAGAGTATGGGTATTAGCTGCTCCTATCGTGATGGGCATTTCACAGTGTGTGTGAACTGAGCCATCATGCTGTGTGCCTTAGAGACACATAGTGATGTATGTCAGTTGTTTCTCAATAAAACTAGGAGGGGAAACCCACTTTTATTAATCAGAAGTGTGTTCAGTAATTGTTGCTCTTTTCATATAGTGGAATACCATACAGTTATGAGAATTATAGAACTGTAATTATACCCAACAACATGGATGAATCTCATATATATATATATAAAAAACACTGAGTGGAAAAGTCTGTAGTTAAAATTATATGCTATGTAATTCCATTTGTATTAAAACAAACAGGCAAAACTAGGATGTTAGAGTAATGTTTACTCTTTATCTGGAAAGAGGATATGAAGGGGTTTCTGGGGTAATGTTCTATTTGCTGGTCTGTGTGCTGATTATACATAGGTGTGTTCACTTACAGAAAATTCTTCAAGTTGTGCATTTATTATTTGTGTGTTTTTCTGTGCTGTATTTCAGTAAGAGCTTACTGAAAATTTTAGATGCCTAAGAGAATAAAGTGGGCTTTCTTTTGTGTAGAAAGAGGAAGAATAGGTTATTTACACATGCTTGCTTGTGTATGTATAAAATGCCTCTCCAAGTTATATAAGAAACCAGTATCTTTGCTTGCCTGGGATAGTGAAAAACAGGATGGTAGGGAGATTTTTTTTAGATATGTTTAAGATAAGTTCATAATAGATGGATACAGCTCATTAGAGGTTCTATAAGTGGTGCGGTCCATTACTGATTTTGTGTTATAAGAACATGCCATGGTGTATCATTTCAGTTCAGTTTTAGGTAAGATTTTATGTAAATTAAACTGATAAAATGGAATCATCCTTCTGGGCAGTTTTCAAAAGGGTGGATAGTGATATATAATATGTTGATGTAAAGCTTGTAGATAGGTGAATACATATGCTAGGAGAGCTGCAGAATAATTTATATCCTCACAGCAACTGGGACTGTGAAGATGCTAGTAGCTGAGAACATTCACCCGATCACTTCTCAAAAGATACACAAAGTATCAAGTAATTCAAGGGCCAAAAAACTACATATACCTGTTTATTATCAATGTTTAACAGCTATTACCAATCAATGTGGAGATTGGTTAGGCCTGAGGCACTAATATCCAGGACTCTGTTAACACCTCTGATTTGTTACACTGCAGCTTTGTCTCCATACTGCTTTCAGTCATAGTATCACGCCATGGTTTAATGTGGGAGTCGATGAATGGCAGATCCCCTATCTCTGCCTGCCCCCACCTCTGCATCTGAGAAGGCTGTTGCTATCAAGGTTATTTCTTGGCTGTCAGCGACCTGACACAACAAAGTCTTGTGATCGGTGTGCTTGCCTAGTTCATTACCTGTTGTGCTTGTTTTTTGGTAATAACAGACATTTTTGTCAGTATAGTTTTGCTTCTAAATTAAAAAGAACATGTTTATTTAAATAATTCCGATTTGGGAACCACCCAGCATAAGTGGAAGTGACTGATAAAGTACAGATCTTGCTCTCTTGGTTTCTCTTTAGCATTCTATTTTCTTTCTGTCAGGAGAAAGCATTTCTTTTTAAAGTATTCTGCCTTCTCTCTATCTGGTCATTTATTTCTCCTTTTTCCTACCTGCCTTCCTTGAAAAAACTACCTAACTGGCTTTAAAGCAAGAAATTACCTGATTGAATACTAGCTATGTCTTTAAAAAGAAATTCTTTTTAATGGTGCAAATAGAAAAATCTTAGTTTGGAAGAATAAAATTGACTTATATTTATACTGAATGTGTTATTAGTCAAACATGTCTTTTATTTCCTAAAATCCTTGTAGAAATACTTATTAAGGTTTTGTTCCTTGTATTTTTATCTGCATTACATTGTTATTTCCATGGAAATTTCTTAATGAGATCTGTTTCCCATTTCCAATAAATTTCCATTTCTAAATAAATTCCTTAATAAGAGGGATTGTCTGTGGCAGAGTGTGACTTCTTAAACTGATGACTTATATCCTTGTGTTCCTTTAAAAGGAGCTTGTGTTCATCAAAAAGAAAATGAAATTGTTTCTGACCTAAACTGAGAATTATAGTGGAGGGATGCTCAGAGATTTATTTTTTTATTTGCTATATCTTCTTGATGTATGTTTGATCCAGAAAGAGTGCAGAAGTTTTGATGTGTGTATAAGTCTTCAATTTTTGGGGCCCACATATTACCCATTGCCCTGCTCCTCTGACTTTAATTGATCAAGATGTTCAACTCTTCTCTCATCTGGATTTATCATAGGTGGAGGAGTTACTGATGGCCATGGAGAAGGTAAAGCAGGAACTAGAGTCCATGAAAGCAAAGCTGTCCTCTACTCAGCAGTCTCTGGCAGAAAAGGAAACTCATTTGACCAATCTTCGGGCAGAGAGAAGGAAACACTTAGAGGAAGTTCTGGAGATGAAGTAAGTGTTTACATAAATCTTACTCTTCAGGCATGTACTTAGTAGAAATACTTTTCCTTGATGCTTTTATCTTATGGCCCTGTTTATTACCCCTGACACACTTAGCTTAATTTTAATGCTAACTTGTGTTTCTCATTCCCTAGAACAGATTTGTGACAAATCTTGTTCAAATATGATTATTTTCGCCTCGTCTCCACTGAATGTTAAAATTATCTAGAGTATATGTATCTGTATTCAGTTGCATCTCAAATTTGCGAGATCTGAAAAATTCAAGCATATTGTTGAGTTCACTGAGGAAGATAACTGTTGGTCCTGAAGCCATGTGATGAGTAGGCCATTTTTTAAAAACATTTTTTATTTTCAACATTGCTAAAGGTACACAGAGGTAGAGAGAGTCGTCTAATACCCACCATATTTAACAGTGAACATTTTGCGATACTCTCTAGTTTTTCCAAAACCGTAAACATTTAGCCCATTCATGCTATACGTCATTTTCCTACTTGCCCTATATCTTGTGACTTCCTGAGGTAACTGTTGTGAAGCATGTATGCATCTGCTAGTACATAATAGATGCTTCTTTTTCTTCTGTGTGATTTTGAAAAGTTCTGGTTTCCTTCTCTTTAGAACAAGTATGTCTCCTCTGAAGGTGCAGCACTCCTGTCCCCTTTATTATTCCCAATCTTCATGCCTCCCTAATTGTTCTAATTTGCAGAAGTCAGGTGACCCTGGGGCCCCTCAGTTACCACCTTTACTTTAGCAGCTACCCACATTTTTGTTGCCTTTGCTTCTGTCTCTGAGGAGATGCTCTCTCTCCTTTAACCCAACTAGCTGCTGCTCTCTGTCACAGACTAAGCACTGATCCCCTCCTCTGCAATCTTTCTCTGTTAATTTTCTCTCACATAATCCATGCTCATTTTCTATTAGTTACGTCTTCTGCGTAAATGTACAGTCTGTCTGACCTAAAGTAAACAGACTTCTCAGTCTAGCTAGCACTTTATGCTTCCATTACCTCTTTTTTTCTGCTACTTTGAACTATCAGTAAATGTTGAATCTCAGAACTAGAGACCAGCAGAGGATATTGCCATGATACTTTAGCATGAATTTCATGACTCATGTTTATTGTGATATCATGACAGCAACCCCAGAGTTGAGGATACCAGTACGGGGGCATCACCTATGATTATGTATTATTGGACCCCAGGGCAAGGGTAAGGGATGAAGTGACAAGTACTTGAAGCCAGAATAGATTAATGTACTGGGAGAATGAGGAGAGGTTTTGAGTATCATGATGAGAAAAAATTTCACAAATAATGCTTTGTAGCAAGAAGTTAGTGAAAAGAGGTGTAAGGAGAGTTTTTTTGTTATTGGGGGTAAAATTCAAAGCTTTTTATTTTGGAGGTGGAGTAGTAGAGGAAAGGCAGCACTTGGGCAGTAAAGAGAAAAACATTTGAGTTAAAGAAGTCTGGGAACCATTCCTAAAAATGGTAGGAGATGGAGTTGAGAATAAAATTAAATCAGGGCCCAAAGTAATTAGGAAAATGGGATGATGGATGTAATGTTGGGGAGCACAGAGTATCATATGTGATATTCTTAAGGAGAAACAGGCCTTGCTAAAGGACGGCATATAAGTTCTGTTTTATTTGCTCTGTGTACGAAAATCTTGATTTGTCTGATCTTTTCCACTCAGTTCAAATATGAGATTTACTTATAGAAGAATAGTGGTGTGTTTGTATAGGAATTTTCTTCTATTAGTGGGACTTTGAAAAGATATGAATGAAGTTTTTAAAGAATGCTGGGCTTCAAACCATGAAATGGGAATCGTATGTGATATTTTCTTGGTACCACTATAGTAAACGCTATTATAGACTCTCCTTGCCAACCCAGATGGGCACTTGAATTCCTGAAAAATGCTGCAATTTGCAACACTGTTTTTGGTAGGATCAAGCATTTGCACAACAAAAGCATGGGGCAAATAACTAAAATATATAAAGAAATTTATGAGTAGTCCAGATATTTAATGAACACTAAAGTTTGAGAACTTAAGTACTAAAACCTGGCTCTGACAGTTGACCTATCTCTTAAAATCACTCCAGTTACTTAGCATATGTTACTGTGGCATCATGATGATCTTAGATTTTTCACAGGTCTTGTGCAGATTCACCAACTTCAGATTTTTTAAGTAGACTTGCTTTAATTTGCACTTAAATTTCCTCTTGTTGTCTTTTCTTTCCATATCTCAGTAAAATGGTTAATACCTTCCTTTTAATAAATCATCTCAGTGCTTTAGGCCTAATCCTTTATTTCCTTACTCCATTGAGAGACTGGTGGTTCTTAACAGATGTTCTGTTTGCTCTGTGCTGTAGAACAACCTACATGGTTGTACCAAGTGTGTGGAGAAACAGTTAATCTATTCTTTCCATCTAGAACAATGAATTAAAACTTTTATTTTTAAAATGTAGATTTTAAAAGTTTGGCATACAAATATAATGATACATGAAATCTCAGCTGAAAGCACTGCAGGTAATCTAAGTGTAATTACACACAAAACACTGTGAGTGACATACTTGGGTTCTGATTGCAGTGAGCTTTCAATTCCTTTTCATTATGTAGCTGACCAAGGGAATGGTCTGTTTTCTGCTGTATTCTGGACAACTTCTCTCCATATGTTGAACAAGTTCTGCTAATCATCTGCCCTGGACTGGGGGTATCTCAGCCTCCACAACTTTGCTCAGAATTTATTTCATTCTGTTGTCAGTTTATAAGGCGTTACTCCCTCCAAGTAGGTCTGCTGGACAATCTGCCTCTAATTACATATGGCAACTAGTAAGAGCACACTTCCTGGAATAAAGAGCCTGAGTCTGAATTCTGACTCCACCACTTACCAGCTCTCTGACTTCAAGTTATTTAAACTCTCTGTGCTTCAGTCTCCTAATTTCTAAAGGGGCAATAGTAATTGCTCCTACTTCATAAAGTTTTCATGACAATAAAATAAGAAATCATTAATATATTGACTTGAGAACAGTGTTTGGCACAGTCACTTAATTGAGAGTACTGTTATCTTTCTACAAGTACTTCCTGGTGATAATTTGTAGAGAGACATTATTTAAGCAAAATGAAAAAGGAGAAAGGTAGTGTCCTACCTGGGGCTATGGACAATGATAACCAGATTCTTCACTCTGTAATGGCACCATATTTTAAGTGCTTGCATTGTTTAGTTCTGATAATTGAACATGTAAAAAGAGTTGTTCATATAACCAGAGAGCTTGAAATGTAGAATATGAGAGGAATGCAATATGCAAAAGAGTCTGAAACATGACTAATGTATGACTTCGAATCTAGAAAAAGAAAAGTCTTCCCTGAGGAAAAAGCAGTTGGCCCGCTTATATAAAAAATTCTTCAGCAAAGCACAAGAGAAGTCTAGTTTGCTGGAGAAATCCTGACCTGGTCAAACCAAAAGGAAAGACCTAGTAGTTCTTTTCCATACCTGGTATTGTGATTTTAAGTTTTGAGTGTCTGTTACAGGTAAGTGGTGGCTGTGAGTTTGGGAGATGTGAATCTGTTCCCTTGGTAGCCTACCCGAGGTTCAGCAGAAACGTGTGAGTTGGTTAGCTGGCCCTGAAGAGAAGGGACGTTCTTACTGGCAGATCCCTCACTGGTTCTTCTATTCCTTCTGCTGTGGTTTTGTTAGCCATTAGTTTTTATTCTACTTTTATGTTAGGCTCTTTTCAGAAGAAAGGGTGAATGGGATAAGGGGGAAAATAATAAAATAACAACTGCAATAACCATATGTTTTAATATTAATTTAGGTCATAAGCTTCACTGTTCAGATTTCTATTAAGATGACCCGGTTCATTCTCACTGCACTGCATTCAGACTCCTACTGCTGTCTCACCCCATGTTGGCATTATGAATAGAACTGAAAAGGCTCATTTTTCAATTTGATTACAAGTTTTATAAAATTATCAATTTGACTACTCTAAGAACTGCTTTGTTTGGAGAAGTGGTAGAAGAGCTTTTTAGTTTCTTTGAGAATCCAGAGCTGTTTGCTAAGCAGCATCCCGTCAGTGATGTTGGCAGAGAAACCCAAACCTCTGTGGGCTGAATTATATATATGCTGCTGAGGCCTTTTGGCTAAAGAGAAATCTAACTTCCCATAAACAGAAAATAAGTTTACATATGTACCTAAGAAGAGTCCAGTAATATAATCTGAATTGTGACATTTTTTAAAGCCTTCTCTTTTAATAGAAAAAAATATAAAATATTTAGGATTAAGGAAGATATAGTAGCAGATTCAAGATGGCGGCATGAGAGGTGAGACAGAGAACTCCTCCCAAAGCCACAGATAGTGTGAAAACACAGTTAATACAACTAACCCTAAAACAGCAACAGGAAAGAAGGCTGAACCAGACTGCATACAGACCTCAAGAACAGAGCAGACCTCACGAAACAGGGTAACATACCAAAGCCTTGATCTGGCAGGATTCAGGCCCTTCCCCCACCCCAGCACACTGGCAGGAGGAAGAGAAACAGAGTGGGGAGGGGGTGGAAGCCTGGGACTACCAAACACCTAAACCCGGAGATCTGCTTTGTGAGCAGAAACCTACATTATGTTGTGCTCTGAGGGATGGGGAGCTGGGATAGGTGGAGTGCTTGAGAGACAGATTCCGGCTGTTTGTGAAGGACAGGATCCACACCCGGCCGCTCTGGGACAAGGGAAAGGCAGGTGGGCTGAGAGGCTTCCTAGCAGTGAGAGGGCTGCTGAAGCAGCGGGGTTTGCACAGAGCTTGCTGCAGAGAAGGGATAGGGGGACAAGCTTGTCTGGGTGAGCTCTGACCAGCACATTGGGAACTTTGAGGAATTTCAGGCACTCCATCCTCCTGGCTGGATACTCAGCTCAGCAGCCCTCCACTATGATACACAGCCTGCCCAGCCTTCTTCCTGGCCTGAAAGCACCAGCTCCCAAACCAGCAGTAACTGCTCTGGCATCAAGCCAGTCAGAGGGAGGCCCTGCCTACAACAGCTAGAGAGGCAAAGCACAAAGGCTTACACCTGTGTGCTTGGCCCACTGACTTTGATACTGGAGACAAGCACGGCAGATGGGAATCAGGAACAGATCTTTCCTTCCCCCAAGCACCAGCTCCACTCCCCTACGATCCCGGACCTTACTGTAGGGACTGAGCAGCTCCAGAAACTGGAGCTTCTGGGCACTAGAGGGCACCACACAGAAATATGAAACGTCAAAAGAAATACGGTTCAGACCAAAATCTCACAAACCCCAGAAAAATGGCAAAAATAAACTGAACTCACCAATCTTTCTGAAAGAGAGTTCAAAATAAAAATCATAAAAATGCTTACAGAGGTACAGAAAAACATTTAAGAACTCAGGAACGAATTTAAAAAGGAGAGTCAATCATTAAGAAATTCCATATCTGAAATGAGGCATACACTGGAGGGATTTAAAAGCACATTAGATGTAGTAGAAGAGGTGGTAAATGGAATAGAAATGAGAGAAGAGGAATACAAAGAAGCTGAGGCACAGAGAGAAAAAATAATCTCTAAGAATGAAAGAATATTGAGAGAACTTGTGACCAATCCAAATGGAACAATATTCCCATTGTAGGGGTACCAGAAGAAAAGAGAGAGAAAAAGGGATAGAAAGAGTCATTGAGGAGGTAATTGCTGAAAACTGCCCCAATCTGGGGAAAGAGATAGTCTCTCAGGCCATGGAGGTGCACAGATATCCCAATACAAGGGACCCAAGGAAGACAACACCAAGACATATAATAATTAAATTAGCAAATATCAAGGATAAAGACAGACTTTTAAAAGCAGCTAGAGAGAGAAAAAAGATCACATACCAAGGAAAACCCATCAGGCAATCAACAGATTTCTCAACAGAAACCTTGCAGGCCAGAAGGGAGTGGCATAATATATTTAATGCAATGAAACAGAAGGGCTTTGAACAAAGAATATGCTACCTGGCAAGGTTATCGTTTAAATTTGAAGGAGGGATTAAACAGTTTTCAGATAAGCAAAAGCTGAAAGAATTTACTTCCCACTAACCACCTCTATAGTGCATTTTGGAGGGACTTCTACAAATGAAAGTATTCCTAAGGCTAAATAGATGTCACCCAAGGGATAGACAAAGAGTACAGAATATGATTCATAACATACAAAGAATGGAGGAGGAAGAAAAAGGAAGAAAAAAAAGAATCTTTAGGTTGTGTTTGTAATAGCACACGAAGTGAGTTAAATTAGACTGTTAGATAATAAGAGAATTACCCTTGAGCCCCTGGTAACCATGAATCTAAAGGCTGCAATGGCATTAAGAACATACCTATCGATAATCACCCTAAATGTAAATGGTCTGAATACACCTATCAAAAGTCGTAGAGTCACTGAATAGGTAAAAATAAAAGACCCATCTATATGTGCCTACAGGAGACTCACTTCAAACCCAAAGACATAAACAGACTGAAAGTAAAGGGATGGAAAAGATATTTCATGCAACTAATAGACACAGACTGAAAGTAAAGGGATGGAAAAAGATATTTCATGCAACTAATAGAAAAAAGCAGGAGTTGCAGTACTTGTATCAGACAAAATAGACATCAAAACAAAGAAAGTCACGAGACAAAGAAGGACATTACATAATGATAAAGGTGTCAGTCAAAAAAGAGGATATAACTATTCTAAATATCCATACATCCAACATAGGATCACCTACATATGTGAAACAAATACTAACAGAATTAAAGGGGGAAATAGAATGCAGTCCATTCATTTTAGGAGACTTCAACACACCACTCATTCCAAAGGACAGATCTACCAGACAGAAAATAAGTAAAGAGACAGAGACACTGAACAACATATCAGAACAGATGGATCTAATGGACATCTGCAGAACACTCCATGCAAAAGCAACAGGGTACACATTCTTCTGAAATGCACATGGAACATTTTCCAGAATAGATCATATACTAGGCCACAAAAAGAACTTCAGTAAATTCAAAAAGATTAAAATTGCACCAACCAGCTTCTCAGATCACAAAGGTATGAAACCATAAATAAATGACACCAAGAAAATGAAAAAGCCCACAAACACATAGAGGCTTAAGAACATGCTCCTAAAGAATCAATGGATCAATGACCAAATGAAAACAGAGATCAAGCAGTATATGGAGACAAATGACAACAGTAATTCAACAAAGCAAAATCTGTGGGATGCAGTGAAGGCTGTGCTAAGAGGAAAATATAGTGCAACACAGGCCTACCTCAGGAAAGAAGAACAATCCCAGATGAATAGTCCAAACTTACATTAATAAAACTAGAAAAGGAAGAAGAAATGAGGGCCAAAGTCAGTAGAAGGAGAGACCCAATAAAGATTAAAGCAGAAATAAATAAAATTGAGAAGAATCAAACAATAGAAAGAATCAATGAAAGCAGGAGCTGGTTCTTCAAGAAAATAAACAAAATAGATAAACCCCTAGCCAGACTTATCAAGATAAAAAGAGACTACACACATAAACAAAATCAGAAATGAGAAAGGAAAAATCATTACAGATACCACAAAAATACAAAGAATTATGAGAGAATGCTATGAAAAATTATATGGGAAAAAAACTGGATAACCTAGAAGAAATGGACAACTTTGTAGAAAAATATAACCTTCCAAGGCTGACCCAGGAAGAAACAGAAAATCTAAATAGACCAAATACCAGGAAAGAAATTGAATTGGTAATGAAAAAGCCACCTAAGAACAACACCCATGTACCAAATGGTTTCACTGCTGAATTTTATCAAACATTTAGTGAAGACCTAATATCCATCCTCCTCAAAGTTTTGCAAAATGTAGAAGAGGAGGGAATACTCCTAAACTCATTCTATGAGGCCAGCATCACTCTAATACCAAAACCTGGCAAAGACAGCACACAAAAAGAAAATTACAGACCAATATCCCTGATGAACATAGATGCAAAAATACTTAACAAAATATTAGCTTGGTTTGCTAATACATCAAATTCAAAAATACATCAAAAAGGTGATCCATCATGATCAAGTGGGATTCATTCGAGGAATGCAAGATTGGTACAACATTCGAAAATCCATCAATATCATCCACAACATCAACAAAAAGAAAGATAAAAACCACATGATCATCTCCATAGATGCTGAAAAAGCATTTGAAAAATCTCAACATCCATTCATTATAAAAACTCACAGCAAAGTGGGTACAGAGGGCAAGTACCTCAACATAATAAAGACCATATATGGCAAACCCACGGCCAATATTATACTTAACAGCAAGAAGCTGAAAAATTTTCCTCTAAGATCAGGAACAAGACAAGGATGCCAACTCTCCCCACTTTTATTCAACACAAGTTTAGAGGTCCTAGCCATGGCAGTCAGAGAACACAAAGAAATAAAAGGCATCCAGATTGGTAAGGAAGAAGTCAAACTATCCCTGTTTGCAGATGACATTATATTGTACATAAAAAAAACCCTGAAGAATCTACTCCAAAACTAGTAGATCTAATATCTGAATTCAGTATAGTTGCAGGATACAAAATTAATACACAGAAATCTGTGGCATTCCTATACACTAACGATGAACTAGCAGGTGGAGAAATAAGGAAAACAATTCCATTCACAGTTGCATCAAAAAGAATAAAATACCTAGGAATAAACCTAACCAAGGAAGTGAAAGACTTATACTCTGAAAACTACAAGACACTCATGAGAGAAATTAAAGAAGAAACCAGTAAATGGAAACACATCCCATGCTTATGGATTGGAAGAATTAATATTGTCAAAATGGCCATCCTACTTAAAGAAATCTACAGATTCAATGCAATCCCTATCAAAATACCAACAGCATTCTTCAATGAACTACAGCAAATAGTTCTAAAATTCATATGGAACAACAAAAGATCCTGAATGGCCAAAGCAATCCTGAGAAGGAAGAATAAAAAGGGGGAATTATGCTCCCTAACTTCAAGCTCTACTACAAAGCCACAGTAATCAAGAGAATTTGGTACTGGCGCAAGAACAGAGCCACAGACCAGTGGAACAGAATAAAGACTCCAGACATTAACCCAAACATATATGGTGAATTAATATATGGTAAAGGAGCCATGGATATACAATGGGGAAATGACAGCCTCTTAAACAGCTGGTGTTGGCAAAACTGGACAGCTACATGTAAGAGAATGAAACTGGATTATTGTCTAACCCCATACACAAAAGTAAACTGAAAATGGATCAAAGACCTGAATGTAAGTCATGAAACCATAAAACTTATAGAAGAAAACATAGGCAAAACTGTCTTGGACATAAACATGAGCAACTTTTTCATGAACATATCTCCCCAGGCAAGGGAAACAAAAGCAAAAATGAACAAGTGGGACTATATCAAGCTGAAAAACTTCTGTACAGCAAAGGACACCACCAATAGAACAAAAAGGCATCCGACAGTATGGGAGAATATATTCATAAATGACATCCGATAAAGGGTTGATATCCAAAATGTATAAAGAGCTCACGCACCTCAACAAACAGAAAGCAAATAATCCAATTGAAAGATGGGCAGAGGATCTGAACGGATACTTCTCCAAAGAAGAAATTCAGATGGCCAGTAGGCACATAAAAAGATGCTCCACATCACTAATCATCAGATAAATGCAAATTAAAACCACAATGAGATATCACCTCACACCAGTTAGGGTGCCAACATCCAAAAGACAAACAACAACAAATTTTGGTGAGGATGTGGAGAAAGGGATACCCTCCTACACTGCTGGTGGGAATGTAAACTAGTTCAACCATTGTGGAAAGCAGTATGGAGGTTTTCCAAAAAACTCAAAATAGAAATACCATTTGACCCAGGAATTCCACTTCTTGGAATTTACCATAAGAATGCAGTAGCCCAGTTTGAAAAAGACCTATGCACCCCTGTTTATCACAGCACTATTTAGAATAACCAAGAAATGGAAGCACCTAAGTGTCCATCAGTAGATGAATGGATAAAGAAGATGTGGTACATATACACAATGGAATATTATTCAGCCATAAGAAGGAAACAGTTCCTACCATTTGCAACAACATGGATGGAGCTAGAGGGTATTATGCTCAGTGAAATAATCCAGGCGGAGAAAGACAAGTATCAAATGAGTTCACTCATCTGTGGAGTATAAGAACAAAGAAAAAACTGAAGGAACAAAACAGCAACAGAATCACAGAACCCCAGAATGGACTAACAGTTACCAAAGGGAAAGGGAATTTGTTGGGTGGGTGGGAAGGACAGGATAAGGGGGAATAAGGAATATTACGATTAGCACACTTAATGGTAGCCAAGGGGGACACGGGGAAGGCCATATAACACAGAGAATACAAGTAATGATTTTATAGCATCTTAGTATGCTGATGGACAGTGACTGTAATGGAGTATGTAGGGGGGACAGGAGGAGGGAGGGAGGGAGGGAGGAAGGAAGGAAGGGAGGAAGGAAAGAAGGGTGGAAGGAAGGAGGGAGGGAGGGAGGGAGGGAGGAAGGGAGGGAGGAAGGGGGGGAGGGAGGGAGGAAGGAAGGGAGGGAGGGAGGGAGGAAGAGAGGAAGGAAGGAAGGAAGGAAAGGAAGGAAGGAAGGGAGGGAGGGAGGGAGGGAGGAAGGAAGGAAGGAAGGAAGGAAGATACAGAAAATGGTTACTAGAAAAAGTTCAGGCTCCTTCTGATTTGTATAGTTAGGTGATCATTCTGTTATACCTTAATTATTTAAAATGAGACTATATTTTAAATTATTAATCTTCTGATAACCTTTAGTATTTCATTTTACAATTTATTGTAGAAGTTGCTGACATAAAAAAATATCCTATTGGGGGATTTATGACAGTCTTTCAAATTAAACACAAAATTATAAATAGTTCTGTAAATTGTAGTAAGAAATTGAAATGCATTCTAAGTTACATAAGAATATGCATTTTTGCAAAGTCATATTTTTAAACTTCTACAAAATGCTTTTATTTGATTCATTAGACATATGATAAAGGACTTTTAGTGGAGTTGGAAGGATTTTTTAAGGTGGCCTAAAATGCAGAGATTTAAATATTCTGTAGGAAATGACATAGATTAATATAAAAATTTCCTGCATTTGAAAAAAAGGATGCTGTACAGCATAGTTATCAGTAGGTAACATTGCTGAGACTGGTCCCTGTTAAAATTATATAGCAATGTTTGTATTTGCAATCAGCTAACCTTGGGACTTCTTCCCTAGTCTTGGTTAAGTCTACCTTCTAACCCCTCTTTCTCTTCCCTGCTAAGTACCTGTCTTATGATACCCACCCTACAGAATATTCCAAGCATCCTTCTGAGTTGTTATATGGCAATGGTGAAAATGAATTTATTAAATATGGTAATTAGTAGAGTTCCTTACCTCTTCCTGCTTAGGTCATGATGCCCAGCTTCTCAAATGATGAGATTGAATGTTAAAAATGTTTTTATCAAATCTTTTAATTTTTGTGTGACCTGGATTGAAATAAATTACATATATCTTTAAATATCCTTTGCTTTTCTTCTCCTTTAAAATCTAAATGCATTCCATCTTTTAGCCATTTATGTCAGATATAACTTCCAAACAGAAGAAATCACATTCTGAAAAAAATGATGACTGCTAATAATCTTCTCATGTAAAAAGACTCAAATGGCTGAAGTAATCTCTAAGTAGCAAGTAAAGAACTCAGTTTTCCAAGTAAAGTCCTCAGAGCACCTCTCTTGCCTATCTTCTGTAATTCTTTCTCTTCCCTTATAAATATATGGCTTTCTGTGCAAGAATGTCCTTATCAGTACAGGGGTGAAATTAAGAATATAGGTCATCCTCTTTCTTCTACAGGAGAAACGAGTTGGAGTGTTGTCCTACTTCTATTTTTTTCTTCATTAAGGTATCACGGATATACAATCTTATGCTCAGGTTTCACATCAGCAACATTGTGGTTACTACATTCCCTCCTATTATCAGGTCCCCACCACATATCCCATTATAGTCACTGTCCATTGGCGTAGTAAGATGCTATAGAGTCACTACTTGTCTTCTCTGTGCTATACTTCCTTCCCTGTGTACCCCTTATATTATGTGCGCTAATCATTATGCCCCTTAATTCCCTTCTCCCTCCCTTTCCACCTACCCTCCACCACCCCTTTCCCTTTGGTTTCTGCTAGTCCACTCTGTTTCTGTGAGTCTGCTGCTGTTCTGTTCCTTCAGTTTTTGCTTTGTTGTTATACTGCACAGATGAGTGAAATCATTTGGTATTTGTCTTTCTCCACCTAGCTTATTTCACTGATAGCCTCTAGCTCCATCCATGTTGTTGCAAATGGGAGGATTTGTTTTCTTCTTATGGCTGAGTAATATTCCATTGTGTATATGTACCACATCTTATTTATCCATTCCTCTTCTGATGGACACTTAGGTTGCTTCCATGTCTTGGCTATTGTAAATAGTGCTGCAATAAACATAGGGGTGCATATGTCTTTTGCAACTGGGATCCTGCATTCTTAGAGTAAATTCCTAGGAGTGGAATTCCTGGGTCAAATGGTATTTCTATTTTCAGTTTTTTGAGGAACCTCCATATTGCTTTCCACAATGGTTGAAGTAATTTACATTCCCACCAACAGTGTAGTAGTGTTCCCCTTTCTCCACATACTCGCCAGCATTTATCATTCCTTGTCTTTTTTATGTTGGCTATCCTAACTGGCTATCCAAATTGTGTTGTTAATTTGCATTTCTCTGATGATTAGTGATGTGGAGCATCTTTTCATGTGTTTATTAGCCATCAGAATTTCTTTGGAGAACTGTCTCTTTAGATGATCTGCCCAGTTTTAATTGGCTTATTTCCTTTTTGGGTGTTGAGGCACATGAGTCCTTTATCTATTTTGGATGACAACCCCTTATCAGATATGCCATTTATGAATATATTCTCCCATACTGTAAGATGCCTTTTGTTTTACTGATGGTGTCCTTTGCTGTACAGAAGCTTTTTAGTTTGATGTTCTCCCACTTGTTCATGTTTGCTTTTCTTTCCCTTGCCCGAGGAGATATGTTCATGAGAAAGTTACTCGTGTTTATATTAAAGAGAGTTTTCCTGTGTTTTCTTCTAAGAGTTTTATGGTTTCATGACTTACATTCAGGTCTTTTATCCATATTTGTGTATGTAGCTAGACAGTAATTCAGTTTCATTCTCTTACATGTAGCTGTCCAGTTTTGCCAACACCAATTGTTAAAGAGGCTGTCATTTTCCCATTGTATGTCCATGCCTCCTTTATCATATTTTAATTGGCCATGTATGTGTAGGTTTATATCTGGGCTCTCTATTCTATTCCTTTGATCTATGGCTCTATTCTTGTGCCAGTATCAAATTGTCTTGATTACTGTGGCTTTATAGTAGAGCTTGAAGTTGGGGAGCATAATCCCCTCAGCTTTATTCTTCCTTTTTAGGATTGTTTTGGCTATTCAGGGTCTTTGGTGGTTCTGTATGAATTTTAGAAGTATTTTTTCTAATTCATTGAAGAGTCCTTTTGGTATTTTAATAGGGATTGCCTTGAATATGTGGATTGCTTAAGACAGGATGTTCATTTTGACAATATTAATTCTTCCTACCCAAGAGCATGGGATGAATTTGCATTTTATTGGTGTCCTCTTTAATTTCTCTCAAGAGTGTCTTGTAGTTTTCAGGGTAGAGGTCTTTCACTTCCTTGGTTTGGTTTATTCCTAGGTATTTTATGCTTTTTAAGTGCAATTGTGAATGGAGTTGTTTTTCTGATTTGTGTTTCTGCCAGTACATCATTAGTGTATAGGAATGCAACAGATTTCTGTGTATTAATTCTGTATCTTGCAACTTTTCTGAATTATTAATTCTAGTACTTTTCTAGTGAAGTCTTTTGGGCTTGTCATGTACAATATCACGTCATCTGCAAACAGGGACTGTTTAACTGCTTCCTTACTAATCTGGATGCCTTTTATTTTTTTGTGTTGTCCGATTGCTGTGGCTAGGACCTCCAGTACTATGTTGAATAAAAGTGGGGAGAGTGGGCATCCCTGTCCTGTTCCCAATCTCAGAGGAAAAGCTTTCAGCTTCTCGCTGTTCAATATGATGTTGGCTGTGGGTTTATCATATATGGCCTTTATTATATTTAGGTACTTGCCCTCTATACCCATTTTGTTGAGAGTTTTTATCATGAATAGGTGTTAAATTTTGTTAAATGCCTTTTTAGCATCTATGGAGATGATCATGTGATTTTTGTCCTGTTTATTGATGTAGTGCATGATGTTGATGGATTTTCAAGTGTTATACCATCCTTGCATCCCTGTAGTGAATTACACTTGATCATGATCTATGACCTTTTTGATGTATTTTTGAATTTAGTTTGCTAATATTTTGTTGAGTGTTTTTGCATCTATGTTCATCAGGGATATTGTTGTGTAGTTTTCTTTTTTTGTGCTGTCTTTGTCTGGTTTTGGTATTAGAGTGATGCTGGCCTTATATAATGAGTTTGGAAGTATTCCCTCCTCTTCTACTATTTGGGAAATTTTGAGCAGGATGGGTATTAGGTCTTCTCTAAATATCTGATAAAATTCAGCAGCGAAGCAAACTGGTCTGGGAGTTTTGTTCTTGCATAGTTTTTTGTTTACCGATTTATTGCTGTTAATTTTTCTGTTCAGATTTTCTGTTTCTTTCTAGGTCAGTCTTGAAAGATTGTATTTTTCTAGAATGTTGGCCATTTCTTCTAGGTTATCCAGTTTGTTAGTGTATAATTTTTCATAGTATTCTCTAATAATTCTTTGTATTTCTGTGCTGTCTTTAGTGATTTTTTCTTTCTCATTTCTGACTCTGTTTATGTATTTAAACTCTCTTTTTTTCTTGATAAGTCTGGCTAGGGGTTTATCTGTTTTGTTTATTTTCTCAGATAACCAGCTCTTGGATTCATTAATTCTTTCTGTTATTTTATTTTCAGTTTTATTTATTTCTTCTCTGGTCTTTGGGCCTCATTTGTTCTTCTTCTTCCAGTTTCATTAATTGTGTATTTAGACTGTTCATTTGGGATTGTTCTTCCTTCTTTAAATAGGTCTGGATTGCTATATACTTCCCTCTTAGAACTGCCATGGCTGATTCCCACAGAAGTTGAGGCATTGGTTTGTGTTTCAATTTGGTCATTCTTCTATTACTTACTTAGGAGTATGTTGTTAGGCCTCCATTTGTTTGTAAGCCTTTTTGTTTCTTTGTACAGTTTATTTCTAGTTTCATAACTCTGTGATCTGAGAAGTTGGTTGGTACAATTTCAGTCTTACTGAATTTGCTGAGGCTCTTTTTGTGGCCTAGTATGTGATCTACTCTCGAAAATGTTCCATGTGCACTTGAGAAGAATGTGTACCCTGCTGCTTTTGGGTGGAGTGTCTGTAGATGATTGTTAGGTCCATCTGTTCTAATGTGTTGTTCAGTGCCTTTGTCTCCTTCCTCATTTTCTGTCTGGTTGATCTGTCCTTTGAGTGAGTGGTGTATTGAAGTCTCCTAAAATAAATGCATTGCATTGTATTTCCCCCTTTAATTCTGTTCGTATTTTTTGCACATACTTGGGTGCCTCTATGTTCAGTGCATAGATATTTATAATGATTATATCCTCTTGTTGGACCTACCTCTTTGTCATTGTATAATGTCCTTCTTTTTCTCTTGTTACTTTCTTTGTTTTGAAGTGTATTTTATCTGATACAATATTGCAACACCTGCTTTTTTCTCCGTATTGTTTGCATGAAATATCTTTTCCATCTCTTCACTTTTAGTCTGTGTATGTTTTTGTGTTTGATGTGAGTTTCTTGTAGGCAGCATAAAGATGGGTCTTACTTTTTTATCCATTCTGTATCTCTGATTGGTGCATTCAGATCATTTAGGGTGATTATCGATAAATATGTACTGATTGCCATTGCACACTTTGGATTCATGGTTAGCCAAGGTTCAAGGACAGCTTCTTGACTACCTAACAGTCTAACTTAACTCACTTATTACACTATTATAAACACAATCTGAAGATTTTTTTTTCTCTGTCTTCCTCTCTTTATATCTCAGGTGTCGTATTCTGTACTCTTTGTGTATCCCTTGATTGACTTTGTGGGTTGTTGATTTAATTTTGCATTTGGTTAGTAATTAATTTTGTCTACTTCCTTTAGTGTGCTCTTATTTTCTCTGGTGACAGCTATTTAGCCTTAGGAGCAATTCTGTCTAGAGCAGTCCCTTTGAAATACACTGTAGAGATTGTTTGTGGGAGGTAAATTCCCTCAACTTTTGTTCATCTGGTAATTGTTTAATCCCTCCTTCAAATTTAAATGGTAATCTTGATGGGTAGAGTATTCTTTGTTGGAATTCTTCTGCTTTGTTACATTAAATATATCATGCCACTCCCTTCTTGCCTGTAAAGTTTCTGCTTAGAAGTCTGATGATAGCCTGATGGGTTTCCTTTGTAGGTGATCTTTTTTCTCTCTCTTGCTGCTTTTGATACTCTGTCCTTATCTTTGATCTTTGCCAGTTTAATTATTATATGTCTTGGTGTTGTCTTCCTTGTGTCCCTTGTGTTGGGATATCTGTGTACTTCCATGGCCTGAGAGATTATTTCCTTCCCCAAATTGTGGAAGTTTTCAGCAGTTATTTCTTCAAAGATACTTTCTATCCCTTTTTCTCTCTCTTCTTCTTCTCATACCCCTACAATGTGAATATTGTTCCTTTTGGATTGGTCACACAGTTCTCTTAGTATTCTTTCATTCCTAGAGGTCCGTTTTCTCTCTGTGCCTCAGCTTCTTTGTATTGCTGTTCTCTGATTTCTGTTCCATTTACCGTCTCCTCTACTTCATCCAACCTGCTTTTAAATCCCTCTGTTGTTGCTTTCCTTTCAGCTACTGTTTTTTTAAAGGTGTCTATTTCCCTCCTGAATTCATCCCTTAGCTTTTGCATATTTTTTGGAGCTTCATTTGCATGCCTTTGAGTTTTATTTTGAATTCTTATTCAGGAGGAGTGGTGATTTCAGTTTCACTGTGCCCTCTTTCTGGTGTTTGATGGATTTGGGGTTGAATAAAGTGTTTCTGCCTTTTCATAATCCTTGTGCAATGGCAGGGGTCGAAGGCGAGCAGTGCCAGTGCCTACCTGAAGGAAAGAGCTCTTTCCTGCTTCCTGGCCACAGTGCCTGTTTCCTCTGTCAGGGCCAGTGAGCCGTGTCCTGGGACCAGCCTCGTGTTAAGCCCCTACGTTTCCATAGGTGGGGCTGCCCTCCAGCTGGTCTGGAGTGATGGCGGGGGCAGCTGGTTTGCATGCAGGTGCCACTAGGGAAGAAGCAGCAGCAGGTTGCTTATCACAGTGGGGGTCCTCAGGGCTGCCTTGTCAGCCAGGGGGATGGAGTGCCTGAAGCTCCTGAAAGTACTTAACCTGGTGGGCTGAGTGTGCCAGGATAGTTTTGTCCACCTGTTCCTTCTCCTGAGTCTTTGCCTTTTTAGCAGCCCTCTCAATGTTGAGAAGTCTTTCAAAGTGCCTGCTTTTCTTTTGTCCCAGGGCAACTGGTTGTGGGAACCTGTTTGCCACATGTGGCTGGCATGTCAGTCTCTGACTTTGGTTTTAAACCTCTCTAATCTCCAGAGCACCGTGCAAAGTGGGTTTATGCTCCCATAGTAGGTTTCTAGGGCTGGGTATTTAGCTGTCCTGCCCATCTTCTCCCTCTCTGCTCTGATTCTCTTCCTCTTGGCAGTGAGCTAGGGTGGGGATGTGCTTGGGTCCCGCTGAGTCCTGGTTTTATTACTTTACCCTTTTCCGTGCGATGTTCTCTCTTCCCAGATGTAGATTGGCTGGTGCAATCTTATTTCTGGTCACTCTTTTAGGAGTAGCTGTGTTTGCTGTTTTTTTTGTATTATATGTGGTTTTGGGAGATTTCTCCCTCACTCCTCATGCTGCCATCTTTTTTCACTCCTACTATTATTTTCCTACTTCTCACTTTTTCCTCCACTGGAGGCATAGGATCCACTCTAGTCCTGTCTTCTAAGTACAAATGGATCAATTAAAGTGTTATCTGTTGCAGGTAGGTAATATAGTGCCCTAACTTAATTGCAATACCCATTTTAAGAACATATGTTGTATAATATACCAGTATAAAAATTCTTCTGTTTTGGGATTTTGGAAGTTTTCAAAGATACTTTGCTTTTCATGACCTTCCTTTTCAGTGTCTTCAGAGAGCACTATGTACTATTCATTGTATAAAGAGGTAAAACTTAGAAACTATGGATGTAGAAGATAGTAATCCATCCATTTAATTATAAGCTCTTCCTATCAGAGAGTCCTAGTGGAAGAGTATTACAAGGTGTTCCTTGTAACAAAGAATGTATTTATATTTTGAGCCATTTGCTTACCTATAAAATAGACAAAATAATCTTAGACCTACCTCATGACATTGTTCTGAGGATCAAACGAGATAATGTAATGAAAACACTTTGAAGCTAGTGAATCTAAATATTTTCACTGAAAGTCCAATTTAAGCTTTACTTTTCAGGTCTGCTTTTTTCTCATGAAATAAGATTTCCTAAATCTCTAATATCCCTATAATTTAAAAAATTCCATAGTCTTTTGATTAGGTGTTCTGCAGTCCCTTGATTCTGTAGTTGTAAATGCTCTGAGTAAATCAGGGAAATAACTTATGTACAAACAGTCCTGAGAAGTTGGCAATCAGATTCCCATGACTTACTGGCTGAGGACTAGGCTGCACAGTCTCTGGGTGACACTTGCCACGGCTTACCAGGCTTGGCTGCTGTGAAGATGAAAGTGAAATCAAGATATTAAAGGTAAAGCAGTGCTGGGGAATTTGGGGTTACAATCCAGTCACAGTGGCAAAATAAACAGTTTCAGGGAAAACAGTTTTAGGAGGAGAAATAATGACCTACAATAGACCTAGCCTAACAAAACTTAAAGCCCCAGAATGTCTACAGAGAAAATAGAATATGAGAATGAGTTTCATCAGGATAGAGAGCTCTGGGAAATTCTGTGAGTTGCAACAGATCAGCCTAACAAAGGATAAATCCAAGCCTACGTAAGTATACCCTTTGTACTTCTGATCAACTATCAACTAAATTACCCACTAGAATGAAGAACATAACAGAATCCAGAGTCTTAACAGTGTGTCATTTACCGTATCCTATGTTGGACTTTAGAATTTGCTAGACATGCAAAGAAACAGTAACATATGACCCATAGTTAAGAAAAACATGCAGTAGAAATCAACTCACCGAAGTTCTGAATAGTGAATTTAACAGATAAAGACTTTAAAGTCACTCTTATATTCTTGAAAGACTTAAGGAAAATGCCACGTTTGATGATTTGAAGATACAGAAAATCTCAGCTGAGAATGGAGAACTATTAAAAAATGGAAATTTTATCTTAGAGAAGGATTAGAGCTATCAAAAAAGAGTCCAAAATATTTAAAATAGACCAATAGAAATGATCCAATCTGTAGAACAGGGAGAAAAAGGGTTTTTACAAAATGGACAGAGCTGCAATGACATGTTGGACAATAGCAAATGGGTAACATACATGTAACTGGAATACCAGGAGGACAGCATAAGAAGACAATAAGGTAAGGTAAGGAAGAGGCAGAAAAAAATATTTGATAAGTAATGGCTGAAATAGCTCTCTAACTTGATTTAAGATAGATAAATTTAAGGAGGTATATAGGAAATCTGTACCTCCCTCAATTTTTTTGTGACCTAAAACTCTAAAAAATTGTCTTCTTAAAAAAAGCAAATATATTTACAAATCCTAGAAACAGTGAAACCAAGCAGGATAAATGCAAAGAAAACCACATCTATAGACATCAAACGCCATTGCTGGAAACAAAATACAAAGAGAAAAACAAAAGGAGAAAGGGAAAAAGGCACAGTAACAAAGGGAAGCTGTGGCGAGCTGAGTTCTAGTAAAGAAATGGAGACCAGGAGGAAATGGTACTTCTTTTCAAGTACTGAAAAAAAAATTTTCAGCCTAGAATTCTATGGCCAAATAAAAAGACCCTTACAAAAACAGGTTTAAACATAGACATAATCAGATAAACAAATGTGCAAATAATTCATCCTTAGAAAACACACTCTGTAAGAAATACTAAATACATTCTTCTAGCTGAAAGGAAATAAAACCAGATGGGAGCATGAATCTGTAGGAAGGAGTGAAGAACCCCAGGCGTGGTAAATAAGTTGATTTATAGAAAACTTATTTTTTCTTCTCATACTTTCCTTGAAAGACAACTGACTGTTTAAAGCCAAAATAATAACATGTAAGATGGAGTTTATAATGTATATAAAAGTGAAACATATGACAGCACGAAAGATTAGTGGAATAAAAGTATACTGCTGTAAGATTGTTACTTTTCGAAGCAGAAATTAAGAAATTTCTGTTGTGAAGTTTATAAATTTCTGATCTACATAGATTTTGATAAATTAAGGATGCGTAGTATTAGGTGTGGAACAAGTGCCAAAGTTAACCACAAAAACCAAAAAAACCCTGAAAATCCAACAGGGGAAATAAAGTATAATGCTAAAAATTATGTAATTTACCCAGAAGAAAAGGGGAGGAAAAGAAACAACAGAGGAACGAAGAATAGAAGGGATAAATGGATGATAAATATAAATTCGGCATATGAATACTTAATGTCAGTATCAAATGGACTAAGCATTCCCATTAAAGGACAGAGATAACTAGAATGGATTTTAAAAAGAAGCAATGTTGTCTGTAAGACATATACTATAATAAATACAAATATGTCGAAATTAAAGAATGGAAAAAGTTGGTGAACAGTAATCATAGGAAACTTAATATTAGACAAAGGAGACTTCTTAAGAGTATTCCTGGAGATAAAGAAAGACATATCATAGTGGTAAAGGGGACAGTTCATCAGAAAGACTTAACAATCCTTCATGCATGTGCCCTTAGTAACAGAGCTTCAAAATCCATGAAGGGCAAGCTGACAAAACTAAAGGGAAAAGCTGACAAATCTGTAGCCATCAGTCATCACTGGGGATCATAACCCCTATTTCTCAGAAACTGTTAGAATAAGTGAACAAAAAAATCAAGCAGTAAAAATAGAGAATATCCATACACTATCAACTTAGTATTTATAGAAGTACACCCAACAACTGAAAAATATATATGTTTTCCAAATATGTATGGAATGTTCACCAATGTAGACCATATGCTGGGTCATAAAAAGAAATCTTAATAAATTTCAGAAGAGTGAAACATGTCAGAGTTGTTCTCTGACCACAGTGGAATTAAGTTGGAAGTTAATAGGACATTTGGAAAAGCCCCCGATGTTTGTTAGATAATACAGTTTGAGATACCATAGCTCAGAGAAGAAGTTATATGGAATATGAGAAATCATTTTGAACTGAATGAATATGAAAATACAAATGTGAAATTTTATGTTATTAAGGTAGTGCGTAGAGTGAAATTTATACCTTTAAATGCCTAATTTAGGAGAGAAGAACATTTAGATTTAATGATCTGATTTCCCATGCTAAGAAACTAGAAAAAAAGGAGCAAAGTAAACCAAAGTAGAAAGCAGAAAATAATGAAAATAAGAGCAGAAATCAAGTAAATAGAGAACAGACAACACAGAAATTCACAAAGTCATCAATGGTTCATCAAAGAATTAATAAAATTGATAGGCTCCTAGCAAGACTGATCAAGGGAAAAGAAAGATGCGTGAATTTCCAATATTTGGAATGAAAGAGTTTGGAAAGAGGAGATATCACTCAGTATTCTGAAAGCACTTGAAAAGATAATGGAATGTTTTGAACACCTTTATGCCAATAAGTTTGATAACTTAGATATAATAGACAAATTCCTTGAAGAATACAATTTATCAAAATTGGCTCAAAAGGAATATAAAATCGACAGGCCTGTATCTGTTAAATAAATTGCATTTATAATCAGGAACATTTCCACAAAGAAAACTCCAGGGCCAGATGACTGTACTGGTGAATTCTAAACATCTATGTAAAAATCATACCATTGTTATAGAAATGTTTTCAGAAAATAAAGATTGAAATACTTTCTAATCCATTTTATGAGACCAGAATTAGCTGCACACCTAAATCTGATAAAGACAGTATAAGAAGAGTAAATTACAGATTAGTCTGCCTCATGAACATTGACAGAAAAGTACCCAACAGTCTTAGCAAATTGAATCTAAGTAAGAAATTTAATACGTCCCATCCAGGTTAGGTTTATTTCTGGAATGCAAAGTTTGTTCAGTATTCAAAAATGAATTAATTAAATTCACTACATTAACAGAATAAAGAAACAAAATCATTTAATTAACTCAGTACATTCAGAAAAAGCTCTTGACAAAAGGGAAGATCCGTTCATGGCAAAAATTTAGCTTTCTAGGAATAAAAGGCAATTTCTTCAGTGCAATAAACCGTATCTATGAAAATTACATAATTTACAGCTAACATCATACCTAATGAACACTTTTCCTCTGAGATTGCAAAGGATATAAAGATAACTGCTTTTCTATTCTGTTCAGTACTATATTGGAGATTGTAGCCATGCAAAAGTACATCAAGAAAAGAAAGAGTAAATTTCTAAAAGAAATAGTAAAATTGTCTTTATTCACAGACAACATGATTGTCTTAGCAGGATAGTACATAAAAATCAAGTTTATTTCTAAATACTAGCAAAAATAAATAGAAACTGGTATTTTGCCTAAAAATAAATTTAACAAAAGTTGTACAAGATCTCTACACTGAAAACTATGAAACACTACTGAGAGAAAATAAACATCTAAAAATTATGAAGATATATCTATTTCACAATTTGAGTAAGTCAGACTTTGAGATGCCTATTTCCCCCAGATTGGTTTATATTTCCAACATATTCCCAGCTAAAATCACTGAAGTTTTTTGGTAGAAACTGATAATTGGAATAAAAATTTTTATGGAATTGCAATGGATCTAGCAGAACTAAATCTTTTGGAAAAGAACAGAGTTGGAAGCCTTAAACTTACCTGACTTGAAATTCTACTATAGAACAGCAGTAATAAAAAAGATATCCTACTGGCATGAAAAACTGACAGAATAATTGAACAGAAGAGAGTACAGAAACAGACCCACATGTATATGGGCAAAGGCAGGGCCATTTAATGAGCAAACAGCCATCTTTTCAGTACATGATGCAGATACAACTAGATGTCTGCAGGGTAAAAATGAGATACAAACCTCATACCATATGCAGACATTGATTCGAAACAGCTCGTAGACCTAAACATTACAGGCCATAATCTTCTGGACAAAAACAAGAATCTTTGAACCATATAAGAAAAAATCAACTTGGATTTGATCAAAATTTAAAGCTGTCCTTACAAAATAAATTTATGTGAAAAGTATTTATGTAGAACTTTATAAATGATTGTTAAATATCTATTATATCTGTGTTTCTGTAGGATTTACCCCATTGTATTGCAGTCATTTATTTGCAGGCTTCATTATCTTCCTTCAGTTGCTTGACGTTCAGAAATGTTCCCCATCTTGAATCTCTAGTTGGCACTCAGTAAATATTTCTTTAATTCTACCGAGTAATTTTATCCTTAAAGTGAAAGGGAGTAAGTATTCTAAGAGAATATATAGCCAAATAATTGTTTTGAATCACCTTTATATTGTTTGTCTTTTCCAGAAGTCAGATTTCTAAGACTAATTGAACATTGTTTAAATCCAGAGTTCGTTTTTTCCCTCTGGTGTAATATTCTAGGAAATTAAAAGATGCCTATTTGGTTAGGAATAGTTGCTATGGAAAATATTTGTGATGTACATGTCAATTTTACACATAAGTCATTCTCAGAGGGCGAACAGATGAATGCCTCCTTTTAGCAGAAGATGTATTTGCTGTGCATGTGAAAACAATTGTGGCTGTATTCATTTTTTCTTCTTTGTCATTTCTTGCACATAATGACGTTCTTATGGTAAACAACCTATTGGCCTTGGTATAATTTTCCACTCAGAATGAAGTTACTCTTCTCAGTATGTTTATGGCCATGCATTTTCTGTTCATGAGATGTTACTGTTTTGTAGAGCAAGATGGGTGCTAGCTAGCAGAGGTTGTGAACACCTTTGGTCTTGAAATTAAGGTTGAGTTTCTCAGGTGGCAGTGTTTGCATTTGGAGTGTACCTACCAGAATATACCTGTGTATTCAGGGCCCTGGAATCACCTTTGGTGTTATCTTTTGAGCTCAAAACATGTGCAGATATGTAGTAGCCCCTTTGGTGTTCCTTTGTCTTTGGGTACGTGTACCCCGCATTGCCTTCCTTTTCTCTTGTTATCTGTATTTTTTTTTGTAACTGTCTTATTTATATTTTCTGTGTGTTTGCATTTTTTTAGCTCATTTATAAATCATTTATAATCCTCAGGATTGTCAGATTGCCTTTATCCAGTGGTCAAATCTGGAGTTAGGTATTGAAGTTGTAAGAAGAATGAGAGTAAAAATGAGATTGTTCTCTTTCTCATAAAAGTGTGATTGATTCAGATATGTGTGTCTATTTTATTTTCTTTGAGAAAAAAATCAAGATCTCTATCCACTTTCTCTTTTTCTTCTGTTGAAAGGAAGCTAATGGAAATATTCATGTCATCTGATGGTTCCCTCTCACAACATGAAATATAATAAAAACTCACATTGCTGCTTTGATTTGCTTTGATTTTATTTTTTTCCTCTTTGGGAGTTAGCAGTGTAATCCACATCCATTGAGTTGATTATGAACTGGATAAAAGCACAGTTGATGCTTGAACAATGTGAGGGTTAGGGGCACCAAACCCCCATGCAGTTGAAAATCCACATAAAACTTTTGACTCCCCCCAAATTTAACTACTGATAGCCAACTGTTGGCCAGGATCCTTACTGATAACATAGTCGATTAACATATTTTTTTATGTTATATTTACCATATTTTTATAATAAATGAAGCTTGAAAAAAATGATTTTTCAAATTCTCACAAATCTCCAAAAACTTTTGCAATATATTTATTGAAAAATATGAGTATATAAGTGGACCTACACAGTTCAACCTGTGTTGTAAATGGGGTCTTGATCTTTCTAATATACAGGTGTATATTCAGAACATTTTTTTCTAATGAATCATTCCAGGGAATAAGTTTCCTACTTTCACTGGGAATGTAAATCTAACTGTGTTGCACGTATGCTTAGAAACCTGTAGAAGCTTGGTTTCAATCAACCCTCCATAATTTGTTCCCTAGATATATTCCTGGCTTTATTTCCCTTTATGCTTATTTCCATTCTCCAGAAATATCTAACTATTCAAACTTGTCTTATGTTCTTCCTCCTTCATGCTTTTGCTAAAACCATTCTTCTGCCTTAAATTCTTTTGCCATAATTCTGCCTTTTGTGGTTCTACCCTTTTCTCATGGTGCACACCAAGTCACATTGGCGATAAAGAAGTCTGCCTTAATCTTTCCAGTCAACACATGTCCCTCTTTCCCTTTGTTCTTCAGTTTGTTTTGTTGTGGTTTTTTTGAGTATTTTATACTATTTATGCTTTGTTTCTAGACTGACTTACTACGTGCTCCAAAGTTATCCTAAGCACTATAGGTTAATATTCATTGAGATGGTATGTGTTGCCTAACTTCACAGAGCTCATAGACTTACACATATAACAGTTTTTTATAGAGCAAGGCATAGGGTTCTCTGGGCAAATAGGAAGGGCCAGTGTGATTGGGATGCATCTCTTGATGAAATATCCTGGAAGAGATAATATATTTGAATAGAATTTAAGCATAAGAATTCATGTGTTACAATGGAATATTACTCAGCTATAAGAAAAAAACAGATCCTACCATTTGCAACAACATGGATGGAGCTAGAGGGTATTATGCTCAGTGAAATAAGCCAGGTGGAGAAAGACAAGTACCAAATGATTTCACTCATATGTGGAGTATAAGAACAAAAGAAAACTGAAGGAACAAAACAGCAGCAGAAGCACAGAACCCAAGAATGGACTAACAGTTACCAAAGGGAAAGGGACTGGGGAGGACGGGTGGGAAGGGTGGGAAAAAAGAAAGGGGGCATTACGATTAACATGTATAGTGTGGGGGGGCATGGGGAGGGCTGTGCAACACAGAGAAGACAAGTAGTGATTTTACAGCATCTTACTATGTTGATGGACAGTGACTGTGAATGGGTATGTGGGGGGGACTTGGTGAAGGGGGGAGCCTAGTGAACATAATGTCCTTCATGTAATTGTAGATTAATGATGCCAAAATAAAATTTTAAAAAAATTAGCACTCAATAAAAAAAAAATTAATGTGTTAAAGTTTTGTTTCCAATATAAAATTTATATTGTTTTTCAATATAAAAGAATATATCTGAAATGTTGGTGAGAGGAAAGGTTTTTATTTTAGGTTTTCCCTATGGAAAGCCAGTTGTAATTATATCCACATAATAACAGTAAGTTCCCATATGTGCTTGAATCTGTTTCTGGGCACTGTACAGTTTTCTGTTCACCTGTTTGTTATTGCTATGCTAGTTCATTACTGTTTTGCTTTTAAGTTTTGGTATATGGTAGAACAAATCTCTATTCCATATTCTTTGTCAGAATCATCTGGAACCTTTACTCTTTCATACAAATTTTATGACACTGACTAGTTCCTTTTTAAAAAAATCCTCTTGGGACTTTGATAGGAATTAGCATTTGTTTTTTAGATTTAATTTAGGCAAAATTATATATTTTTAAAACACTGAATCTTGTTATTCACTAACATTACTATTTATCCATATAAGTTCTCTTTTATGACCTTCATTAATATCTTGTATATTTTCTTAGTAAAGTTCTTAAACATCTATATTAGATTTATTCCTAGATACATCATTTATTAATATTTTGAATTTTTTTTTCTGTTCAATTTCCTTAATGTTTTATTGCTGGTGTGCAGAAAGGCTCTTTAAATATCTATAATACATATATAACTATTGTGTACCCCGTTGCCCCCTTAGTAGTTTTCTTGGAGTAGTACAAGCTGCTGTAAAAACTTGCCCAGACTTTCTGTGGCTTAGAACAATAAAGGTTTATTTCTCACTTCCCTGACAGTCCAATGCTATTATTTCTGATTGGTGGGTGCTTTCTAAATCTGTACTATATACATGCTGTTTTCATTCATATGCTTTGTGACTTTTATCTTTTTTTGTATGTGTTCAGTGTTGCTAGAAGTTTATCTACTTTATATTTCTTTTTGAGGAGCCTAATTTGGATTTTGTTTACTCTCTATTTTATACTTTGGTTTTACTCCACTAGTTTCTGTTCTATTTTGATTTCCTTCTATTTACCATGTTTATTTTTTTCCAAATTACTTGAATATTTTCAGTTACTATAGAAGGCTATAAATTTTTCTCTAAGACTCCCATTAGATATATTCAAATTTTGATACATAGAAATTTCTCCTTGTGTTTTATAAGAATCTTTTGGGTTCCTGAGCTTTTCTCCTTAACTCATGTGTTGTCCAGGGGTGTGGTGGTTTGCTTTCCTCAAACTGAGAAGTTCATGTTGATTTCACAATGTTGCTGCATTATAGTGAGAACACAGTCTATAGAAGGTAAGCAAAGGAGGCAGAGATGCACCTACAGTAGAAATGTTTAAAATTATCCATTGACCAGGTGCACAGGCCATAGACTACACATTGGCTTCATCCTCGGGCTGGTATCAGGATGCTGTCATTTCCACATGTTCCTGGGATTCTTTCTTTGATAAAAGGAAGACTTTCTCAGAAGTCCTCTCCTGCCTCTTCCCATTGTAGACTCTCTTTAACATCCATTTGATCAGTCAACATGCCAAGTCAGTGGGAAGGGAAAATGGGATTGCCTTTTTTGTCTTACTCTAATCAGTATCTACTCTGAGGTCTGGAAATAGGGTCTTTATCTCTAGTCACACTGTGGAAGGGCTGGATACCTGAAAAAATTTGGAGAGAAAATAATGGAGGTGGGAGTATGGATGTTGGTTAGATAGCCAGTACTGCCTTCAGCAACTGCCTCCTTGTTACCCTGTTTCAGTATGCCTTGGGTATCAGTGAATTTATTGGACGGGATAAAGAGGTTATTAATTATTGTGGACAGTCTGATACATGGCATTCTGTTACAAGAGCTTCTGTTATATCTATTTAAATGACCTTTAAGTTCAGTTATTTCTAGTTTTTTCAGTGTGAAGTCTTCTGTTTGTTGTAACTCTTAATTTTCTCTCATGAAGATTTGTTCTCTTAGCTGGTTTGTAATCTTTGATTATGAGTTCATCCTCTGTGGGGCTACTTTCTTTGGGAGTCTCATTACTTCAGATCAGCTTGGCATGTGTTCAGGGTCTCATGTCCTAATGATTTCTTAGGGATGATTATTTTCCTGCCCATAGCTTTAGACTTTTTGCTGCTTTGCTGTGCCGGTAGGCAGAGCTTTTCTGTCCCCATTTTACAGATGCAGCTGACCTCTGTGACTTCTTTAGCTTTACAAACATAGATTATTCCCATCTCCCCCTGAGGCTGAATCCTGGAGTCTCCTCCCAGTCTTTAGCTACTAAGGCTTGTAACCCAGTTTTTCACCCTTTGTGAGCTATTTCCACCTAAACTTTCATCAGTGCTCTGACTTGGAGTTCTGTTTTCATTATTGGAACTCCTGGTTAGTTTGTACTGATGTCTAAATGTTATTTTCTATTTTAGGCTGTATTTTTGTGAGTTTGGAGCAAAAGGGGAGGGCTCTTTTATGTTGGCTTAGTTCATAATATTTGTCAGAATTGTAAGTTCCAATTTAAGCCAAATTTATTTTCAATATGTTTGTTTTTACCTCCTCTCCTCTACTCTCCAAATTTTTATTGGCTTTTATTTTTATATACTTACTTTTCTTTCCTGAACTCTTTAAAATCCATAACAGGGATTTTGATTGCCGCTTTTTAGACAGAATATCTGGTTCAAAATTTTTGCTATCTGTTACAGGATGGGGTAAGTTACAACTCTCTTGAACCAAAATTTTATGTGGAAGGGTATCAAGAAGCAATGATGGAAGATATAATTGCCTCCTTCTCTATTTCTGAAATGTTCTTTTGTTCTCTTAAGTTTCTGGAAGGTGGAGAGTTACTGCTGCTTAAAATTAACCAAACTTTGTGTGTCTAAAGGAATAGTTTATTTTTCCAGTACACTTAAAAAAAAAAATCTTCCTGTTCCCAGTCTGCTCATGATCTCCAGCTCCTGTTGCTTTGGCTCAGGGTTCCATTCTACTTCATGATAAACACCTTCGTATCTCATTATATCTTAAACTCTGTAAGCTCTAGGAGCAAGCAGACTTGTAGAGGAAACTCACTGTACTATCTAAATGAGCCATGACAAGCCTGGGAGTGGAATTTACTGCTGGGAAGTAGACCAGGTCGTATTAAAGGGACTTGTTCCATGTGGTAATTGCTCAATCCATTGATACTGAAGTAGGAACTGTGGAGGAGTGTACCTTTTTGGCTACTAATTTCCTGGAGAGATAAGACAGTCACACTGTGCTTGTGTATTTCCATTTCTCCATATAAAATTGTTCTTAAGGACATTTTTATTTCTAGGTCTGATTTTTAAATTTGTTTCATTTTTATTTTATTAGCTGACTTAATGTGACTAAACCCCTCAGTACTGATCTTCTAAGCTACCAGGAGATGGATTAAGTTGTTGTTATGTTATTAAGTAGATCCTGCAGCTCTTCCTGCTAGGGATGAAGCCCTCCTGTGATAAAGTAATACAGTTCAAAGCTGTCAATAATTTCCAGATGTGGAAAAGAGCCTAATCATGCAAACTACAAAAAGTAGTTTTGGCTTGATTGCTTTGGAGAGGTTTCATGTGTGGAGGGTGTGGGTAAATATATATACCCGCTTCATCCCCATGCCATTCTGGGGAGTGCTGATGGGCTCCAGAGCAGCCCTGGGGATCATTTGTCACCTGCAGCAGCTCATTAGTCCCCGTCTACATGTATTTTCTTCCTTCTTTTCAAACCCTCCCCCAACCCCTCACTTTGTGGTCTTTAACAGAATGCTTTAATAAGTCCAAAGACCCTAGAACCTTATTAGTTGGGTATTTGTTGTTTTTTAGTACTTGGGTTGTATAGAATTTACACACAGAGATTTGAATGAAGTAACTTCTTCCCTTTGCCGTTACTCTGGGGTGTCACTAGTTGGAAGGAATTTCTTCTCATCCTCCCCCTTTTTAGCTTTGGGTGCTTCCCTGTTGCATTTTGCTAATAATTAATCTTTGTTTTCTCATTTAAAGCATGAGAAAGTTCCAGTGCTGTGTTTTGTCTTTTAAAACTAACATCAGATTATCTCTTTAGTCACCAATCACTGTTTAGGAGCAGCCCAAGATTTTTTATGTAAAAGTGAACATTTTTACTTGCTTTTTAGGTCACAAGAATCATTGCCTTTGTGGTATTCCTCCTCCATCTGAGCTTCCTAAAGAAGTACTATAAATAGAGGCTTTCAGCTTAGAAAACACTGTGTGTTTCATTGACTAGAACTTAACTGGAGGCTAATAAAAAGAACCAAATGAAAATATTATGGTATTTTATTGCCTTCTGTTGTAAGTGTAATGTAGTGTGAGCAGTAGTGCTGTGACTCATTGTGAATCCTACCTGAATACTGACAACATGGTTCAAACATCAGGAGATAAATCCCGAAGGTCATTTTTGTTTGAATGCTCATTGCACATATGTAAGACCTTATTTCATTATTTTAAAATAGCAGTATTGCTTGTAAGGTCGGAGGGCAATGTCCTAGGCTGCAGTGGGGTTAGAGGTAAGGTGAGAGGTTAGTGGCTGCTGAATTGTAATATCTTGCAATTGAGATTCTTTTTTTTTTTAGCTGGAAGTTTTTGGATGAGTAGTAATGATTACTGCATAAGCAGTTTTCCCTTAGATCCCAGAGCATTGTACAACATTAGAAGTAGAGAAAGACCTGAGATAAAGTAAAAAGAGCTCACATTGAATTACATTAAAATGAGGAATTTTTAATGAAAACAAGCCACTTACATTGTTCCACGGGCACAAAATAAAAGAGTGCTTGAAATTTCTTCAAGCTTAAATACTAGACATTATCTTGTAACTTCCTTAAAGCAAGTCCATTTAACAGTAGGGCAGAGGTTCCCAAACTTTCTTGGTTCTGGTATAATATGTAAATTTTTCATGAGCTCTAGGCCAAAATAGATACATAACAGTAGTTAGGTTCATACAGTTTAAATATTTATGTCCTAACAATTTCCTGATTACTTCAAAAATAATAGATAAAATGAAAGAAGAAATCTTATTTTAATCTCATCCTTAAATTACCAGCATATCCTCGTAACGGGCTGTGTGCTTGCTAAGAACTGCACAGGTTTTGGAGGCAAAGTGGATTACCGTGCTGTGTTTTTAACTACAGCAATCACCAAAATCTCAGTTTCGCAAAGACAGAATGTGTGAAGGGATTGTAGCGTGATGCAGTGTTAAAACTATAAAATATCTCAAGCTAGTGATTTTCATATTGACAGATATCTGTGTTCCCTCAAATTTGAAGTATTCTGCAGTACCCCTGAGAGCTACTTGGGCAGCTTGGGAACCATGGTAATATTGTAGAGAGCAAGGTTAGCTCATAGTAAGTATTGATGGCATCTTAGTTTGAGAATAATCACCACTGTGCCAGGCTATGGTGGACAGCAGGCAGATATTACATTGAGCTATTTACAGTGACCATGACTTCCCCTACCAATGGGGAGACAGAATCACAGATTCATTAGGAATAGTGGCTTTCTCACTTTTCTGACTGTGACCCTATTAGGAAAAGCATTTTATCTCTCTTCTGTCTCCCCAGCCCACCTCTCTACCTTCTCTCTTAAAGGCTCCCTCCTCTCTCACACACACATACACACACGTAACTGAAACAAGCATCAAACAAATCAGTGCTTTTACTCTGTGCACTGATATTTTTCTTTTTCTTTTTTTTTTTTTTAATCTTGTTTACTTTGTTTTTTAAATCTTGCTCCTCAGGACCCACTAAACTGAAGAAGACTGGTAAGGGCCCAACTTGGTTTTAAAATAGTCTTCACCATTTCCTATCTGTATGACCACAGCAAAATATTCAACATAGTTTCCTCATCTGTAAAATAGGTTATTAATAATAATACACAGTTTTGAGGGGATTAAAAAAGTTAGTGCATGTAGAACGCTTAAAATGGATCTTGGCTGTTAGTTACTGTTATATTATTTATCACTAGAATTTCAATAAATAATCAGAGGTTAGGACATTTGGAGACTGGAAAAAGAACAATAGTCTCAAGCTCTAAAAATGTTATGTATATATAGTAAAAAGGCCAAATTTTTTTGTGGATTTTTACTCCTGGACAGACATATTTTATATCCCTTGCCAAAGATTTTCTGAATTTGGATCCACTTGAGAGATAAACAGAGGAGTCAGAACAAGGGAGATGAAAATACTGTCTTTATGCTAATAAAGCTGATTAGAGTACATGACTTTATATTTACAGCCAGTGGCCTTCCTTATATTTAACTCCTGAATTAGATCTACCCACTAGCACAATTGAATAAATACAGGCATTTTACCACATAGCAAAGAGCAGAACAGGATGTACATCCTGCATTGACAGATGAACTGAAAGAGAGGAGAGCAGAAAGGGCTGAAATGAGTATGCTCATCTCTTTCTTCAAAAGCTCCCAGTCAGTTAACTCATTGAAACTGAGGTCAGAGGCATATAAATGTGAGAAATGATGTTGCCCTAACAGTGGGAACATTTTACAGAGATATTGGAAGTCCATAATCAAGCTTCTGTTTCATAACCTTTAGTAGTTAACTATACTTTTTGTTATGAACTTTAAGGATGGACACCCCAGCATTTGAATTTGCTTGTCTCATTTAATTGGTCTGGCTTGGGAAACCTAGAATTTCCAAGATCCCTGAAGGAGACACAATTATTTTGCAAGAAAAATTGACCACTAACTACTGTTCACTGCTCCACTCATAATTAAGTTTATTAATGTTTGCTTTTATCAAACAACAGTAGTGTTAGAGGCATGAGACCAGCCTCAGTAGATCAGTATTATTTCTAGTAGAATGTTTTCATCAATCTGTCCCTACAGTTAATTATAGTTGATAATTTCCATGAAGTTTTAGCTAGAAGATTAGTGCATAATGCCTTGTCCAGGTGTTTAGGTCATGCTAGGACTATATAGAACCCATCTTTTCATTAAAAAATGGAATATCTTGACGTATTATTTATAAATATACTCCTAACAATAAAGTTTTCCGAGTAAGAGTTTCAGTTACCTCCCACTTTTCTCATCCTCTGCTCTTCCTCTTCTTCCTTCCTATTCTTTGTTTCTTTTTTCTTCTTATCTTTTAATAAATGTCTAGCATAGTATCTATGTCTCAGGAACCTTACTGGACATTAGTAATATAATTTTGAACAAGATGTACTAAGTCTCTTTATCTAAAACCTCGTGATAAGAGGACATGTTAAGCAAATAGTAATTTAATAATGATTGTAATATCTGATTAACAGTACAGTATTAAATGAAAATTTGTAATAGTCTGAACTAACTTGCAGTGATCTTCCCTCTGAGACAGCATGTAAGGTGGGAGGAGTGAGATTGAGAGTAATGCAAGTAACATGGTGGCAGAGTTTCTAGCACTCCTGCTGCTGTCAGACATCAATTTGAACAACAATCCCTGCACCAAAATACCTTAGCAGGAGTTGAGGATTCATGGGAGGTATTACAGCACCTGTGTGGAACACAGAAATGAAAGAAGACACATTGAGGAGGGCAGGAAAGAGATTCATACTGCTCCCACTACCCGTCCCCCAAACCCAGAGAGCTTCATGCAGATAGAGACACCATTCCCATGGGAAAAGCAGCATGACGTGAGCTCCCAAATAACCATGGATCCCAGAGTCAGTCCACTCTAGCAACAAGGCAACTCCCCAGCCTTAGGTGGCTTGTTATGGGCCCCCGTGACCCAGTTGTCTCAGTGCCTGTTGGTTCTTATGGCCCCAGGCTCCCGATGGCCTCTCGTGAACTCCAATTCCACACACATCTCAGTGCTGCTGACTCCCACAGCCTTGGGTGATTCCTGTGGCTCCAGGTTTCCAATCATCCCCCATGGTAGATACCTGTGAACCCACACTCCTGGCTGGGCCTAGCACCAGACTGGCTATCGCAGACCAATGCTTTGGACCCACCCCAGCACTAGGCCAACTCCCATGGCTCCTAACTGCAGCCACTCCAGCTCCAGGCTAGTCCCTATATACCTAGATTCCAGATCATTTTCTACAGACCCAGGCTTCCAACTCAGTTCAAAACCATGACATCCTCCCACAGTCCCAGCTGCCTCAGCTTCACAGCTGACTCCCAAAGATCTAAAATCCTGGACTGGCCCCCATAGACCCAATCTATAGGCTAGATCATGTGGTCCCAGCCACCAGGATGATCCCTTAAAACCAGGTTTCCATCCCTTCCCAGTTCTGGACCAGCTCCCACAGACCCAGACCCACCCCAGGGGTCTTCCCATGCAGACCCAGGTCCCAGGCCCACCACCACAGACTTAAGCACCAGGCTTGCCTCCACAGACTCGGGCACCAGACTTGACTGTCCAGAGACTGCAGCAGCCAGCCTACCTGTAGCCACTACAAGATGGTGCACCTGGAATCTCTGAAATGAACTGAGTGTTGAAGGGTTTTTGTCTGCTGAAGCCAATCTGTTAACAACTTAAAAGGGGTGCCTACTTCCTCAAAAGTACAGACACCAATGCAAGGCCATGAGGATCATCAATAATCAAGGAAACATAATTCCTTCCACCAATGGAAGCCAGTAAAACACCAATGACTGACCCTAAAAAAATGATATCTATCAGTTTTCTCAGAAAGAAGTAAGAATAATAAATTCTCTTAAATGAAATTTAGGGGACATGAAAACACAGCTAAATGAAATTAGGAAAGCAATGCATGAACAAATGAGAAACTCAACAAAGAAATAGAAATCATTTTTTAAACCCAAACAGAAATCCTAGAGTTGAAGAATATATTGACTAAACTGAAGAATTTGATAACAGCTTCAGTATGAGACTTCACCAAGCAGAAGAATTAGTTAACAGTTCATTTGAAATCAGAGGAGAAAAAAGTTTGAAAGATGTCTGTGAAATACAAGATACCAGTAAGAGTAACAATCTATGAATTACTGGAGTCCCAGAAGGAGAAGAGGGGGTGAAGGGAGCAGAAAGTTTATTTAAAGATATAATGGCTGAGAATTTCCCAAATCTGGGGAAATATTTGGACACCCCCATTCATGAATCTATTAAGTCACCCCAAAATTTCAATTCAAAATGATCTTCTCCAGGACACTTTATAATAAAACTCTCTAAAATCAAAGATAGAGAATTTTAAAACAGTAAGAGGAAAAATTTTCTCACATATAAGGGAATCCCATAAGATTATTAGTTATCACTCCTTAGCAGATGTTTTGGAGGCCAGGAGAAAATGGGATGACACATTCACACGGCTGACTGTCAACCAAGAATACCTTATCTGGCAAAGTAATCTTTCAGAAATAAAGGAGGTATAAAGACTTTCTCAAACAAATCAGAGCTGATGGAGTTCATCAAAACTACACCAGCCATACATGAAATGCTGAAAGGAGTTCTTTAAGCTGAAATTGAAGGCTGCTGATTAATAACATTGAAAACATGAAAATATAAAGCATACTGGTAAATTAAGTACATAATCAAATGTACAGGAGAGGATAAAAGATGGCAGTGTGAGAGGTAAGACAGAGGCTTCCTCCTTAAAACTACATATAATGAAAATATAATGAATACAACTAATCCTGAAAGAGCAATAGGAAAGAGGACTGCACCAAACTGCATACACCTGGAGAAAAGAATAAACCTCATGGAACAGGGTAACGTACTAAAGCTATGGCCCGGCGGGACCCAAGCCCTTCCCCAACCCCAGCTAACTGGCAGGAGGAAGAGAAACAGTGCGGGGAGGAAGTGGAAGCCTGGGTGTGACTGCTGAATACCTAACTCCAGAGACCTGCTCTGGGAGCACAAACCTACATTTCATGGTGCTTGCTTGGTACTCTCATGATTTGGGGGGTTGGAAAGCTAAGACAGGCAGAATTCCTGGAGAAAGTGAGATTCCAGCTGCTTGTGGAAAGCAGGAATTAATATCCGGCTGCTCTGGGACAAAAGAAAGGCAGGCAGTCTGAGAGACTTCCTGACAACAAGAGGGCTGCTAAAGGGGCAAGGATTGCACAGACCTTACTGTTCAGGAGAAAGGACAGGTAGACAAAATTGTCTGGGTGCACTCTGCCCAGCAGGTTGGGAGCTTTCATGATCTTCAGGCGCTCCAGCTCCCTGGCTGTCTATGCAGCTCCAGGGACCCTGTTTGTGATAGGCAGCCTACCGCGCCTTTCTCTGGGCCAGCCCCACCTGGCTCACAAACCGGCAAACCCTACCCTGGCATTAGGCCATCCAGAGGGAAGATCTGTCTACAGCAACTACAATCGCAAAGCACAGAGGCTTATACCTGTGTGCTCAGCCCACTAGTTCAGGCAGTGGAGACGGGCATAGCGGCCGGGAAGCAGGAAACAGCTCTTTCCTCCTGTCAGGCACCAATCCCACTCCCCTGCAACCCCCAACATTGCTTCAGGGGCTGAGCAGCTCCAGAGAGTAGAGCTTCTGGGCACTAGAGGGCGCCACATACAAATATGAAATGCCAAAGGAACCTGGTTCAAAGTAAAACTGTTACTACAACTTCTGAGAAAGATTTAAATGGCATTAACCTCATGAATCTTTCAGAAAGGGATTTCAAAATAAAACTCATTAACATGCTCATGGAGGTACAGAAAAATATTCAAGAACTCAGGAATGAATTCTGGTCAGAGATCCAATCGCTGAAGAGCACAATGGAGGGTATTAAAAGCAGATTCGATATGGTGGAGGAGACAATAAATGAGATAGAAACTAGAGAAGAGGAATATAAAGAAGAGGAGGCACAGAGAGAAAAAGGGATCTCTAAGAATGAAAGAATATTGAGAGAATTGTGCGACTAATCCAAACGGAATGATATTCGCATTATAGGGGTACCAGAAGAAGAAGAGAGAAAAAGGGATAGAAAGTGTCTTTGAGGAGGTAATTGCTGAAAACTTCCCCAATATGGGGAAGGAGATAGTCTCTCAGCCATGGATCCACAGATCTCCCAACAAAAGGGACCCAAGGAAAATAACACTAAGATATATAGTAATTGAAATGGCAAAGATCAAGGATAAGGACAGACTGTTAAAAGCAGCCAGAGAGAGAAATAAGATCACATACAAATGAAAGCCCATCAGACTATCATCAGACTTCTCAGCAGAAACCTTACAGGCCAGAAGGGAGAAAGGGAGTGGCATGATGTATTTAATGGGATGAATCAGAAGGGTCTGAAACCAAGATTACTTTATCTGGCCAGATTATCATTTAAATATGAAGTAGGGATCAAACCATTTCCAGATAAGCAAAAGGTGACAGAATTTACCTCCCACAAACCATCTCTACAGTGTATTTTAGAGGGACTGCTATAGATGGAAGCATTCCTAAGGTTTAATAGCTGTCACCAGAGGTAATAAATCCACAGTAAAGAAAGTAGAAGAGCTAATTACTAAGCAAATGCAAAATTAAATTAACTATCCCCAAAGTTAATCAAGGAATAGACAAAGAGTACAGAATATGATACCTAATATATAAAGAATGGAGGAGGAAGAAAAAGGAGGAGAAAAAAAAGAACCTTTAGATTGTGTTTGTAATAGCATATTAAGTGAGTTAAGTTAGACTCTTAGATAGTAAGGAAGTTAGCCTTGAACCTTTGGTAACCACTAATCTAAAGTCTGCAATGGCAATAAGTACATACCTATCGATAATCACCCTAAATGTAAATGGACTGAATGCACCAATCAAAAGACATAGAGTCACTGAATGTATAAAAACACAAGACCCATCTATATGCTGCCTACAAGAGACTCACTTTAAACCCAAAGACATACACAGACTTAAAGTGAAGGGGTGGGAAAAAGATATTTCATGCAACTAATAGAGAGAAAAAAGCAGAAGTTGCAGTACTTGTATCAGATAAAATAGACTTCAAAACAAAGAAAGTCACAATTGACAAAGAAGGACATTACATAATGATAAAAGGGTCAGTCCAGCAAGAAGATATAACCATTATAAATATCTATGCACTCAACACAGGAGCACCTACATATGTGAAACAAATACTAACAATTAAAAGGGGAAAAAGAATGCAATGCATTCATTCTAGGAGACTTCAACACTCCAGTCACTCTGAAGGACAGATCAACCAGACAAAATGAGTAAGGACACACAGGCAGTGAACAACAGTTTAGAACAGATGGATCTAACAGACATCTACAGAACTCTATACCCAAAAGCAGCAGAATACACATTCTTCTCAAGTGCACATGGAATATTTTCCAGAATAGATCACATACTAGGTCACAAAAAGAGCCTCGGTAAATTCAAAAAGATTGAAATTATACCAACCAGTTTCTCAGACCACAAAGGTATGAGACTAGAAATAAATTACACAAAGAAAATGAAAAATCCCACAAACACATGGAGGCATCACAACATGCTCCTAAATAACCAGTGGATCAATGACCAAATAAAAATACAAATCAAGCAATATATGGGACAATTGACAGCAATAATTCAACAATGCAAAATCTGTGGGACGCAGCAAAGGCCATGCTAAGAGGAAAGTATATTGCATTACAGGCCTACCTCAAGAAAGAAGAACAATCCCATATAAGCAGTCTAAACTCACAATTAACAAAACTAGTAAAAGAACATATGAGGCCCAAAGTCAGTAGAAGAAGGGACATAATAAAGACTAGAGCAGAAATTTAAAAAATCGAGAAAAAAAAACAATAGAAAGAATCAATGAAAGCAAGAGCTGGTTCTTCGAGAAAATAAACAAAATAGATAAACCCCTAGCCAGACTTCCAAGAAAAAAAGAGAGTCTATTCACATAAACAGAATCAGAAATGAGAAAGGAAAAATCACTATGGACACCACAGAAATTCAAGGATTTATTAGAGAATACTATGAAAAATTATATGCTATCAAATATTTTTTTATGAGAGGGCATCTCTCATATTTATTGATCAAATGGTTGTTAACAACAAAAAATTCTGTGTAGGGAAGTCAGTGCTCAATGCACAATCATTAATCCACTCCAAGCCTAATTCTCGTCAGTCTCCAATCTTCTGAAGCATAACGAACAAGTTCTTACATGGTGAACAAATTCTTCCATAGTGAATAAGTTCTTACATGGTGAACAGTACAAGGGCAGTCATCACAGAAACTTTCGGTTTTGATCACGCATTATGAACTATAAACAATCAGGTCAAATATGAATATTCGTTTGATTTTTATACTTGATTTATATGTGGATCCAACGTTTCTCCTTTTATTATTATTTTTTTTTTTTTAATAAAATGCTGAAATGGTAGGTAGATGCAAGATAAAGGTAGAAAACATAGTTTAGTGTTGTAAGAGAGCAAATGTAGATGATCAGGTGTGTGCCTGTAGACTTTGTGTTAATCCAAGCTAGACAAGGGCAATAAAACATCCACGGATGCAGAAGATTTCTCTCAAAATGGGTGGAGGGGGTGAGGTTCTAAGCCTCACCTCTGTTGATCCCCAATTTCTCACCTGATGGCCCCCCTGCAACTGTGCCTGTCTTAGGTTGTTCCTCCCTTGAGGAATCTTACCCGTCTCTGGCTAACCAGTCATCTTCCGGGGCCATACAGGGAAATGTAAAGTTGGTAAGTGAGAGGGAAGCCTTATTGTTTGAAAAGGTTAGCTTTTTACTTCTTTGCAGATTTATGCCCTGTGGCTTCTATGCCCTGCATTTGTCTTGAGGTATCTTTACCACTTGGAAGAATTATGATATTCGGTAATTTCGATAAGAGGCACGAATTCTATTTAAGGGTTGTAATTAGGAAGGAAGAAGAAAAGCTATAGAAGTAGCAGATGGGAGAAAACATGGGAAGATTGATTATTTCTTTGACATATCTTCTTGTAGAGTAACTTAAGCATGTATAGGTTTTAAACTACTAATTAAATTGTGCACACACATTAACATAATAGGAATACAGTTACATAACCAAAGCAGATCTATAATTACCAGCCATCTCCAGTGAAACCAAGAAAACCAGTTAGGCACCCTAGGCATTTGTGAAAACTTATCTATGATATGATGGATATTGTCCAACTGTACTTGAACAGTCTGAGAGAAATCAGACAATTTAAAACAACCCATTCCTGGGAACTGTTCACATCCCATATGTTCTTTTAACAGTAAATAGTCTGTAGTTGTAAGATTTTGGAGCGCTACAACTTGCACTTCTCCTAATTCTTGGTTGAGTTCCAACAGTATAGATCCAGTCAAATTTGTTGTTTAACTGTATGCACAGGCCAGCTTAGATATTTCCTTCTTCATTCCCATGACAAGTCCAGGAACTGGTGGGATGAATGCAGCTACAGCTGTAGCAGGGCCTGGATCTTTGTTGAGGTTTTTGATGATCATCTTCTGGTATGAGTCTTCCAGAGAGTGCTGATGTTGGAAGTTCTTCTTCATATTGTATCTTAGTTCATTTTCTGGGTAGCCAAATTAGGCTTTGATCCTCTGTATAAACACAAACAGACCCTTTGCCCACACTTTGATATACCCTTTATACCATTGTGTAGAACTCATTGGAAGTCACCACACAGGAACTGCCTTTTTTTTTAAGAGGAAGGAATATTATCAGAAAAATGTACCTCCATAGCCGATCATCTGACACCCTTTAAGTGATCAAAATTAAGGACATCTAAATCATGCATTAATCGTTGATTTACAGTTAGTTTTATCCTATCAGGGAGTAATCCCCCTTTTCTTTCTTTCTTTTTTTTTTTTATCATTAATCTACACTTACATGAAGAATATTATGTTTACTAGGCTCTCCCCTTTACCAGGTCCCCCCTATAAACCCCTTTACAGTCACTGTCCATCAGCATAGCTAAATGTTGTAGAGTCACTACTTGTTTTCTCTCTGTTGTACAGCCCTCCCCTTTCTCCCACTCCCCCATTATGCATGCTAATCTTAATACCCCCCTTCTCCTTCCCCCCCCACCATCCCTCCCTACCCACCCATCCTTCCCAGTACCTTTCCCTTTGGTACCTGTTAGTCCATTCTTGGGTTCTGTGATTCCGCTGCTGTTTTGTTCCTTCAGTTTTTCCTTTGTTCTTATACTCCACAGATGAGTGAAATCATTTGGTATTTCTCTTTCTCCGCTTGGCTTATTTCACTGAGCATAATACCTTCCAGCTCCATCCATGTTGCTGCAAATGGTAGGATTTGCCCTCTTCTTATGGTTGAGTAGTATTCCATTGTGTATATGTACGACATCTTCTTTATCCATTCATCTGCCGATGGACATTTAGGTTGTTTCCAATTCTTGGCTATTGTAAATAGTGCTGCGATGAACATAGGGGTGCATCTGTCTTTCTCAAACTTGATTGCTGCGTTCTTAGGATAAATTCCTAGGAGTGGAATTCCTGGATCAAATGGTAAGTCTGTTTTGAGCATTTTGATGAACCTCCATACTGCTTTCCACAATGGTTGAATTAATTTACATTCCCACCAGCAGTGTAGGAGGGTTCCCCTTTCTCCACAGCCTCGCCAGCATTTTTTGTTGTTTGTCTTTTGGATGGCAGCCATCCTTACTGGTGTGAGGTGATACCTCATAGTAGTTTTAATTTGCATTTCTCTGATAATTAGCGATGTGAAGCATCTTTTCATGTGTCTGTTGGCCATCTGTATTTCTTTTTTGGAGAACTGTCTGTTCTGTTCCTCTGCCCGTTTTTTAATTGGATTATTTGTTTTTTGTTTGTTGAGGCGTGTGAGCTCTATATATTTTGAACGTCAAGCCTTTATTGGATCTGTCATTTACAAATATATTCTCCCATACTGTAGGGTTCCTTTTTGTTCTGTTGATGGTGTCTTTTGCCGTACAGAAGCTTTTCAGCTTAATATAGTCCCACTTGTTCATTTTTGCTATTGTTTTCCTTGCCCGGGGAGATATGTTCAAGAAGAGGTCGCTCATGTTTATGTCTAAGAGGTTTTTGCCTATGTTTTTTTCCAAGAGTTTAATGGTTTCATGACTTCCATTCAGGTCTTTGATCCATTTTGAGTTTACTTTTGTATATGGGGTTAGACAATGGTCCAGTTTCATTCTCCTACATGTAGCTGTCCAGTTTTGCCAGCACCATCTGCTGAAGAGACTGTCATTTCGCCATTGTATGTCTATGGCTCCTTTATCAAATATTAATTGACCATATATATTTGGGTTAATGTCTGGAGTCTCTAATCTGTTCCACTGGTCTGTGGCTCTGTTCTTGTGCCAGTACCAAATTGTCTTGATTACTATGGCTTTATAGTAGAACTTGAAGTTGGGGAGTGAGATCCCTGCCACTTTATTCTTCTTTCTCAGGATTGCTTTGGCTATTCGGGGTCTTTGGTGTTTCCATATGAATTTTTGAATTATTTGTTCCAGTTCATTGAAGAATGTTGCTGGTAGTTTCATAGGGATTGCATCAAATCTGTATATTGCTTTGGGCAGGATGGCCATTTTGATGATATGAATTCTTCCTAGCCACGAGCATGGAATGAGTTTCCATTTGTTAGTGTCCCCTTTAATTTCTCTTAAGAGTGACTTGTAGTTTTCAGAGTATAGGTCTTTCACTTCTTTGGTTAGGTTTATTCCTAGGTATTTTATTCTTTTTGATGCAATTGTGAATGGAGTTGTTTTCCTGATTTCTCTCTCTGTTCGTTCATTGTTAGTGCATAGGAAAGCCACAGATTTCTGTGTGTTAATTTTGTATCCTGCAACTTTGCTGTATTCTGATATCAGTTCTAGTAGTTTTGGAGTGGAGTCTTTAGGGTTTTTTATGTACAATATCATGTCATCTGCAAATAGTGACAGTTTAACTTCTTCTTTACCAATCTGGATTCCTTGTATTTCTTTGTTTTGTCTGATTGCCATGGCTAGGACCTCCAGTACTATATTAAATAACAGTGGGGAGAGTGGGCATTCCTGTCTAGTTCCCATATCAGAGGAAAAGCTTTCAGCTTCTCGCTGTTCAGTATAATGTTGGCTGTGGGTTTATCATAAATGGCCTTTATTATGTTGAGGTACTTGCCGTATATTCACATTTTGTTGAGAGTTTTTATCATGAATGGATGTTGAATTTTGTCAAATGCTTTTTCAGCATCTATGGAGATGATCATGTGGTTTTTGTCCTTCTTTTTGTTGATGTGGTGGATGATGTTGATGGATTTTCAAATGTTTTACCGTCCTTGCATCCCTGGGATGAATCCCACTTGGTCATCGTGTACGATCCTTTTGATGTATTTTTGAATTTGGTTTGCTAATATTTTGTTGAGTATTTTTACATCTACGTTCATCAGGGATACTGGTCTGTAGTTTTCTTTTTTGTTGGGGTCTTTGCCTGGTTTTGGTATTAGGGTGATGTTGGCTTCATAGAATGAGTTTGGGAGTATTCCCTCCTCTTCTATTTTTTGGAAATCTTTAAGGAGAATGGGTATTATGTCTTCCCTGTATGTCTGATAAAATTCTGAGGTAAATCCATCTGGCCTGGGGGTTTTGTTCTTTGGTAGTTTTTTGATTACTGCTTCAATTTCTTTGCTGGTAATTGGTCTGTTTAGATTTTCTGTTTCTTTCTGGGTCAGTCTTGGAAGGTTGTATTTTCTAGGAAGTTGTCCATTTCTCCTAGGTTTCCCAGCTTGTTAGCATATATGTTTTCATAGTACTCTCTAATAAGTCTTTGTATTTCCCTGGGGTCCGTCGTGATTTTTCCTTTCTCATTTCTGATACTGTTGATTTGTGTTGACTCTCTTTTCCTCTTAAGTCTGGCTAGAGGCTTATCTATTTTGTTTATTTTCTCAAAGAACCAGCTCTTGGTTTCATTGATTTTTGCTATTGTTTTATTCTTCTCAATTTCATTTATTTCTTCTCTGATCTTTATTATGTCCCTCCGTCTGCTGTCCATAGGCCTCATTTGTTCTTCTTTTCCCAATTTTGAAAATTGTGACATTAGACCATTCATTTGGGATTGTTCTTCCTTTTTTAAATATGCTTGGATTGCTATATACTTTCCTGTTAAGACTGCTTTTGCTGTGTCCCACAGAAGTTGGGGCTTTGTGTTGTTGTTGTCATTTGTTTCCATATATTGCTGCATCTCCATTTTGATTTGGTCATTGATCCATTGATTATTTAGGAGCGTGTTGTTTAGCCTCCATGTGTTTGTGAGCCTTTTTGCTTTCTTTGAACAGTTTATTTCTAGTTTAATGCCTTTGTGGTCTGAAAAGATGGTTGGTAGGGTTTCAATCTTTTGGAATTTACTGATGCTCTTTTTGTGTCCTAGTATGTGGTCTATTCTGGAGAATGTTCCATGTGCACTTGAGAAGAATGTGTATCCTGTTGCTTTTGGATGTAGAGTTCTGTATATGTCTATTAGGTCTATCTGTTCTAGTGTTTTGTTCAGTGCCTCTGTGTCCTTACTTATTTTCTGTCTGGTGGATCTGTCCTTTGGAGTGAGTGGTGTGTTGAAGTCTCCCAGAATGAATGCATTGCATTCTATTTCCTCCTTTAGCTCTGTTAGTATTTGTTTCAGATATGTTGGTGCTCCTGTATTGGGTGCATATATATTTATAATGGTTATATACTCTTGTTGGACTGAGCCCTTTATCATTATGTAATGTCCTTCTTTATCTTTTGTTACTTTCTTTATTTTCAAGTCTGTTTTGTCTGATACTAGTATTGCAACACCGGCTTTTTTCTCTCTGTTGTTTCCATGAAATATCTTTTTCCATCCCTTGACTTTAAGTCTGTGCATGTCTTTGGGTTTGAGGTGAGTCTCTTGTAAGCAGCATCTGGATGGATCTTGCTTTTTTATCCACTGTATCACTCTGTGTCTTTTGATTTGTGCATTCAGTCCATTTACGTTTAGGGTGATTATTGAAGGGTATGTACTTATTGCCATTGCAGGCTTTAAGTTTGTGGTTACCAAAGGTTCAGGGTTAGCTTCTTTACTATCTTACTGTCTAACTTAGCTCGCTTGTTGAGCTATTATAAACACGGTCTGATGATTCTTTATTTCTCTCCCTTCTTATTCCTCCTCCTCCCTTCTTCATATGTTGGGTGTTTTGTTCTGTGCTCATTTTAGGAGTGCTCCCATCTAGAGCAGTCCCTGTTAGATGCCCTGTAGAGGTGGTTTTTGGGAGGCAAATTCCCTCAACTTTTGCTTGTCTGGGAATTGTTTAATCCCTCCTTCATATTTAAATGATAATCGTGCTGGATACAGTAGTCTTGGTTCAAGGCCCTTCTGTTTCATTGCATTAAGTATATCATGCCATTCTCTTCTGGCCTTTAGGGTTTTTGTTGAGAAGTCTGATGATAGCCTGATGGGTTTTCCTTTGTAGGTGACCTATTTTTTCCTCTCTGGCTGCCTTTAATATTTTGTCCTTGTCTTTGATCTTTGCCATTTTAAGTATTATGTTTCCTGGTGTTACCCTCCTTGGATCCCTTGTCATGGGAGTTCTGTGTACCTCTGTGGTCTGAGAGGCCATTTCCTCCCCTAGTTTGGGGAAGTTTTCAGCAATTATTTCTTCAAAGACACTTTCTATCCCCTTTTCTCTCTGTTCTTCTTCTGGTTCCCCTATAATGTGGATATTGTTCCATTTCGATTGGTCACTCAGCTTTTTTAGAATTCTTTCATTCCTGGAGATCCTTTTATCTCTCTCTGCATCAGCTTCTCTGCATTCCTGTTCTCTGTTTTCTAGTCCATTAATGGTCTCTTGCATCTCGTCCATTCTGTTTTGAAGTCTTCCAGAGCTTGTTTTATTTCTGTATTCTCCTTCCTTAGTTCTTGCATGTTTCTCTGCAAGTCCATCAGGATAGTTATGACTTTTGTTTTGAATTCTTTTTCAGGAAGACTGGTTAAATCTATCTCCCCAGGTTCCTTCTCAGGGGAAGATATAGCCGGTGCCGAAGCTGTCTGGGTTATTCTTGTGTGGATCAAATTTTTTTGCGTTTTCATGTTGATACGTGCTATTGACTGTCAGCTGGAAGGGCCAAACTTTCCACTTGCTACTGGCCTTTCTTTACTGGGACAACTGCGACCCCTATTGGCTTGTATGGGTTACTTGCGTGTAGGCTGGGTCTTTGTGTCTTGCCCGGCCGGTATGGAGGAAGGTCCCTTGCTGAGGGCGTGGCCAGCCTTAGGCTGCTTCTCTGCTATCGCCATGCGAGGGGCAATAGACGGGGGGCTGTTTGGCTGTTTACCTCCGTGAGGGGTCTCAGAGCTGATGCCCGGGGGTTAGTGCGCCCGGTTTTCCCTGGGATTTCCAGCTGCTGGACTGAGACCTGTGTTGTTTCCGCCCAGCTGTTGCATCACTGTCCCTTTAAGACTTTCAAAAAGCACTTCCTTTTCTTTGTCACAGGGGCATCAGATTCGGAACCCGCTCAGAGGTCTTGCTGCCCTGTTTCCCTAGTTTCCAGCACCCCATGCATGCACTGTGTCTGTGTCTGGTGCGGATGGCTAGGGCTGGGTGTTTAGCAGTCCTGGGCTCCCTCTCCCTCCCCGCTCTGACTCCTCTCCTCCCGCCGGGAGCTGGGGTGAGGGGCGCTCGGGTCCCACCGGGCTGGGGCTTGTGTCTTACCCCTTTCACCAGGCGCTGGGCTCTCGCACGTGTGGATGTAGTCTGGCTGTTGTCCTGTGTCTTCTGGTCTCTCTTTTAGGATTAGTTGTATTTATTGTATTTTCAAAAATATATATGTTTTTGGGAGGAGATTCCCACTGCCTCACGCCGCCATGTTGGCTCCACCTCCTCAAATATTCTTTTTAAGATATTTTTTCTCTACTTTTTTGTGGTGGTGGCCATGGGGTGGAGGTTGGTGCGACTGCTTTGCAGATGGTAGTACTTCTACACACCTATTGCATTAGAATGACAACACAATTTTAACTTCTATGTTATGGTTGATCAGGAAGTCATTTAACCTCTCTAAGCCTCTGTTTCTTCATCTGTGAAGTGAGAACATGGATTGTAATAGAAAAATGGGCAAAGAATATAAATAATGCACAAAAATGTAAAGATAGCCAGCTAAACTATAAGAAAATACTAAGTCTCACTTAAGACAAAAGAAAATAAAATTTAAATTAAAAGGATATCTTTCTCAAACATCTAACATGGTAGCAGATATCATATCCCATTACAGTAAGAATAAAAAATACATGTATAATAAGTTAGGAGTCCCAGGCAATAAACCTTTCTGTAGGGAGATTAGGTGTATTTATCACAAGCTTTAAAAATGCATAGACCTTTTGACTCTGCAATTCTTCCTCAAGGAACTTCCCCTCACAGTTTCAAACAAGTGAACAGTGATTGACCCTGCAAATTGATGATGAGGTATTTTAAACTCAGCCAGTTTTTTCTTTTTGAGGTAGAGCAGGGACATGGGACGAGATCATGATTAATTTTTCCTGCCTATGATGAAAAAATGCTGAGATACAAACAGTATAGTAAGAACAGGAGGCATCCCATCTTAAGCTAAGATTCAATTTTAAAAAGCCAGGGAGTTAGGAGGTTAAGATTCCTAACATTTTATGATAATTAGCCAACAATTCATCCTATTTTAATGCAGGGCAAGGAGTCCTAAATGGTATGTTTCCACTACTTGAGGGTTACCACTATCTTGGAGAAGAACAGTATCAATAAATTCCTTGTGTTAAGTTTATATTACAGAATATCTAGAGCACTGACTATGCGTGATGACTTAATGTCTCTCACTGGAGATAGACATCATGAGAAGACATGTCAAGCCTACGCATGCCCCCGCCCTTTGCCACATTCTTAAAATCCTTAAAAGACAAGAATCCTAAGCCTTTAAGCGCACCTCCTCTCTGAGGTTGCCCTCACTCCCCTTTCTTCAAGTTTGTACTTTGCCTTTAATAAAGCCTTCTTACTGCTCAACTTACAGCTTTTTGTCCTTGTGCTCTTCCAGTGGTGTCTTTGTTACTTTGCTATTTCATTCAATTTTCTAGACTGACGCACAAGTCTTCCGTCTCTCTGTCCTACTTTAGACAAGTAGGGAAGGGCTGCTGAGGTCTCTGCTTTGGGCTTGCATGTTCCTGTTGCCTGGGTGACCTGGACAGGACTGCAGCTGTATGATCATGCACTTTAGTAGCCTGCCCTAAAATCTCCTTTTTTTGCCTGTGGAAAGTTCTCAGAACATAATCTCACTCCATCCAGTGCTCTCTGGCTTCCCCAAATCCTGGGGTGGTAGGGACTTAGTTCCCACACTGTGCAGATTCAAGTGGACAGGTGATTCTGGCTTCAGAAATTGATAAGGAATCTGCCCTACGCTGAGGAGTTCAGTGAGCTTTCCCTTCCTCCTGCTGCTGCATACATGGCTCTGCCATTCGCTGCTATTCTTGCTTTAGTGAATTCTTTCCTTACCTACATTCATCTGACCAGTTTGAGAATTCTGTCTTGGCTGGAGTCAAGAACCCTCTCCCATCCAGGTTGAATTTTTACCTAGTGCACAGGGACAGACTTCCCCAGACTCAGCTGCCCAACACTTACATGTAGTAATTTAATTGCTTAGAGCTTTTTATTTAATGTCAAACCTTTTCCTTGTAAAGAAAAACATAAGCCATGAACACTTAGCTTTTCTTTTCCCCCCACATTGTATGTATTAGGATAGTGGCAAGCATCTTTAATTAGGTATAGATACATAATTTTTTAAAAATAAAAATAAGTGATGTGGGTTCTGTGTTCGTTTGTTTTTGCTTAAATCTTTCCATTTCAGTGTTGTCTGTTTTACCTGTAGTGAAACCTCAGTAAAGTATTTACAGATGAAACTTGCCTTATCATCTAGTTTTGTAAAAGCCTTTTGCTTCTTTCTTCTATTTCCTCATTGAATTTTAGTCAGTGAACAACATACTCAGAAGCTTTCCTTTTTTTTTAAATTTTAAATAAAAATGTTTCAATTTAAATTTAAAATTTTAGATTTTACATTTTAAAACATGAGGCTATGTCCCTTCCTAACTTTATCCTCATAATTTCTTTTCCTAGTACTGTTCTACCTGTAAAATATTCATTTACATTCTAGACTTGGTACATTGAGAGTACAAAGGTAAGAGAAAGTTGTGTACAGAGTTCACAGAAAGGAAAATGAAATGTGGCCCCTGCCTCTCATCACTTTATAAAACTGATAACAATTATATGAATATGACTTCTGGAGGTGCAAACCCACAGTTTAAAATGGCAAACATCTTTTATATGCCAGTGGGCATACTTTAGGGTAACTGAGTAGTACTAAATATACAGAAAATCCTTTTGACCACCTTCTGCTTAACCTTCAACTGCCAGATACTGGGACTTTATTGTCATTTTGCTAAATATACTGATGGTTGCTCTGCTGGGACAGTTATTATATCTCAAGTATACTCTGTATGTCGCAGTTGGCCAGTTGAGTTGTATGATTATTAAAATTAGTTATGTCTGTTCTCATACGTGTTTATGCCAGGTATTCTTGATATTGTAATTATGAGTTTTTATTATTACATGAAACTGATGACATATACTAGTTAGAAAAGATAAATTCTATGAAACTAAAGCTGATTGTTTTGAAAAGAGGATGCAAATATGTCATTTGAAAATCATCATTGAGTTAGGTAAAAGTAAGATAATTATTACATATTGAAGACATACTTAAAAGTGTTCTGAACTGAAATAGCTTTTAAATGTCTGTAAATATGAGCCCCACTTTAACAAAATTGGAACTGGACAGGAAACAAAAAAAGACAATGCAGAATTTAAGTCACTGGATCATATGGCAAACTTTTGACCTCACCTACATCAAAAATTGAAAGAGTATACTTTTTTAAATTAAGGTATCATTGATATACAATTTTAAGGTTTCACATGAGCAACATTGTGATTTCAACATTCACCCATATTATCAAGTCCCCACCACATACCCCATTGCAATCACTGTCCATCAGCATAGTAAGATGCTATAGACTCACTACCTTTGTTACACTGCCTTCCCCGTGACCTACCTATATCGTGAGTGCTAATTATAATGCCCCTTGATACCCTTCTCCCTCCCTCCCCACCCACCCTGTGCAACCACGTCCCTTTGGTAACCACTAGTCCCTTCTTGGAGTCTGAGAGTCTGCTGCTGTTTTGTTCCTTCAGTTTTGCTTTGTTGTTAAACTTCACAAATGAGTGAAATCATTTGGTACTTGGTCTTTGTCCGCCTGGCTTATTTCACTGAGCATAACACCCTCTAGCTCCATCCATGTTGTTGCAAATGGCAGGATTTCTTTTCTTTTTATGGATGAATAATACTCGATTGTGTGTATGTATCACATCTTTATCCATTCATCTATTGATGAACACTTAGGTTGCTTCCATATCTTGGCTATTGTAAATAGTGCTGCAATAAATGTAGGGGTAAATATGTCTTTTTGAATCTAAGATCTTGCTTTCTTTGGGTGAATTCCTAGGAGTGGAATTCCTGGGTCAAATGGTATTTCGATTTTTAGTTTTTTGAGGAACCTCCAAATTACTTTACACAATGGTTGAACTAATTTACATTCCCACCAACAGTGTAAGAGGGTTCTCCTTTCTCCACACCCTCGCCAGCATTTGTTGTTCCTAGTCTTTTCTGCGTTGGCCATCCTAACTGGTGTGAGGTGATACCTCATTGTGATTTTAATTTGTATTTCCCTGATGATTAGCGATGTGGAGCATCTTTTCATGTGCCTGTTGGCCATCTGAATTTCTTCTTTGGAGAAGTATCTGTTCATATCCTCAGCCCATTTTTTAACTGGGTTATTTGCTTTTTGGGTGTTGAGGCGTGTGAGTTCTTTATTTATTTTGGATGTTAACTCCTTAATGGGTATGTTGATTATGAGTATATTCTCCCATACTGTAGGATGCCTTTTTGTTCTACTGATGGTGTCCTTTTCTTTTTAGTTTGATGTAGTCCCATTTGCTCATTTTTGCTTTTGTTTCTTTGAAACAGTGTACATTTTCATAAGTTTTTCCATTCTTTAATGAACTTTTTTGTTAGCAGCTAGCAGAACTGAGTGTCATATAAGAGGGCATCTTCTAGTTTCATATAAATAATTGATTCTGGGAACTTCAAAAGGTAGTTTTTAAATAGAAGGTTGTGCAGTATAAATTATTTATAAAAATGTTACAAATACCTGATTCTCAATTGGTAAATAACTAAAAACTACAGCACTTTCTCCATGATACGATATCTTTAATATGGAAAACAAACTAAGTTTGATGTGGCTTTAATTCAAAAGACAAATTTATGAAAGAATATTACAGTGTTTTGCAATTCAGAAGGTCATATTTTTTTCAACCTTTACAAAAATCAGTTCTAATCCTTGGGAAGTCAGGACAACTGCATCATGAGATGACTTGCCTGGGTTTGATATTTTGCTGAGATAGCTGCCAGTTAGAATTAAGACCCTGTGTACAAAACCAACATAGACTTAATTATTGGTTTACTATATTTAAATCAGAGTGAAAAGCTCGTACAGAATTTTGTACCCATACCCTGAAAAAATGTGAAGCTGTTTTTGAACTAAAATTTCATAGCTTTTGTGGCTAATGAGGCATGAAATAAATTGGCAAGCTCAGACTGCTCAGAGTACAGTGGTACAGTGTGCATTTTCTAATTCCCAGCCCTTGGGATTCCAGCAAAGGTCACAAATTAAACAAAGTCAGGATTAATCAAACTACAATCAAATAAAGCCCAATCATTAATCCTCTTCTGAGTTACAATGGAGTGATTGTGTAATTGTGTGAGAAGTACTGGAGAGAGCTCTTTTGTAGTGTATAGGAAGATCAACATTAAGGTGTCAAACAGAAAAATGAAACCCTGCAGGTGAAGCTGTCTCTGGAGCCAAGAGAAACTGGCAATTTATGCAGAGTTGCAAGTGAACCTTTGGAGTATTGAAAGCGGTGTTGGCACTAGCTGTAGAACATGTGGGTCTCTCAGTGGGGCCCTCCACAGAGATTATTTTATGGGCCACAGCAGGCCCTGTTTGCTGAGAAGCTTAGTGTCTGGGTGCAGCAGCTCCAAGCAACAGTCTCTCCAAGGTTAACTGCCAAATATTTACTGTGTAATTTTCAGCTCTTTGTAATTTTGAAGAAGAGTTTATAGAAAAGCATTTCCTCTGTGGGAGTGATTGTCAAGACTATGTCATCCCCAACAAAAAGGGAGAAAAGTTCCCAAAGAAGAGAACTTTAAGTCCATATTTCTTCCATGTTCCTGACTTTTGTACTTAATGATGCTGGCTTTATGATAGCTGTCTTATTATTAATTTCTGCTTTTTATATTCCATCATCATTTTCTTCATTTTTCATCCCTTAGTGTCAAGTCAATGTCAGTTTTATTGCCTATTTTTATGAGTCGACAGTGGTATTATCCAGTTATGCTAAGATTATAATTTAAGAATCAATTTTGATGCCTAATTCATCCCATATTGTTTATGTTGTATATGGGTATATTTCACATGTGTGCTTTAAGAATAGCATTTGTCTTTAGTGGTTAGCTTTCTGCTTTGCTTCACATACCAAAGAGAAAAATTCTTAATCACTTACCTCATTTCTGATTTGGTTATTGATTTGAAAGCCCCAAAGCAGGTGATTGCTTGTTATCACATGACTCAGATGGAGTTTCTATATTATAGAATTTAGGTTTCTTACATTGCTTTTTTGCAGTTTACTAAACCTTTTGTGTGTGCAGAATAATGTTATGTACTATATAGGGTATATTTTTTTCTTTCAAGTAATTTGCCAATTATGATCCATGCATACATAGATGTTCAGTCTCATAAACCTATGTTACTGAAAGTATTACTTGGATTTTATCATGATAAAAATCCTATTTCATTGTGATGAAGTATTTCAGATTTTTGCCTTTACATTTAGGTTCTTGTATATTACATTTTGGTGTCATCACTGAAACATAATGAGTTTATCAGAAAATAAAGTTCTCAGAATTTTAGTAATTTGACTATTGTTTTCAAACCTTTGGCCATCACAATGATGTACTTGGCATGTTTACCTACTGTATTTCTTTACTTACCTGAAATAAGTATTAATTTTCACAGTATCTAGAGCTGTGGTAGAACTGGGAAAGCATATAGAATACTTGTCTCTGTTTATGTCCTTGTGGTAGGGAATGGTTCTTGTTTCATTTTATTCTTCATTTTGTTTTTCTGATTTTATATAAATGAAATTCTAGACTATTCTGCAATTAGTATTTTAACTGAAAATATGTCATTGTTATTTTTGAATGTCACCATAAAGATCTGCTGTATTGTTTAACAGCTTCTTAGTTTGGTGTTTCATTATTTTTTAAATAATTAGTCTGCTGGAAGTTATTCATATTATTTCCAGTTTTGCAATATTAACAGACAATACTGTAAACAGCATTATTACAGTTGCATTTTTTCACATATGTAAGCATATCTCTGTAGGATAGATTCTTTAATGGAATTGCTGAGTCAAAACAATGCATGTTTATTTTGATACTTGTTGCTAAATTGTTCTCAAAAAAGGCTCTACCACATAGGCTCTCACCAACTGTGTATGAGAGTGTCTATTTGTTCACACCATTGAGCATAGTGTATATATAGCTTTTAAATTTTTTTTGGCCTATTTTTATATTTGGAATATCTTCCTATATTATACCCACTATTTTTCTCCTCCAGTACTATAGTACAGTGTTTAATTAGTCCTCCATTGATGGGCATTTAAGTTACTTCTAACACATAGCTATTTTACGTAAATGCTACAAAATTATAATAAATATGTAATAATACAAAATTTTTGTAAATATAAGAATAACCTTGTATAAAAGGTATTTTACATATATGCAAGTATTTCTGTTAAGTCCCAGAAGTAGACCTTCAGTGTTAGATTGCATATGCATTTGTAATTCTAGTTGATAATTGTTATTGGCAAAAAGCAAGGTAGTAAAAAGGCTTCACAGTATGCTAATATTTGTTTAAAAGAGGTAGACATACCATACAAATGCAGACACGCACATACTTATATGTTACTATCTGGGTCAGTGGTGGACAAAATGATAGACAGGGTTAGAAGGACATTTTCCACTACACACACAGAACACATGTATAGTAGTTTTTTTAGTTTTTAACCATGTGAATGTATTACCTATATAATATTTTAAATATTTCTTTAATGTAGTGGTAAAATCATGGGTTTAAATTTAGAATTAAATTTAAATGTGTACTGTGTAGCCTTAGGCATAAATGCTTAATTTACTCTGTATCTAAGTTTCCTCATGTATGTAAGTGAAACTAGTAAATGCTTTTGTTGAGTTGTGAGAAGGAAATTATATTGGAAAGTATGTAACACAGTGGCCAGCACATGATACATGTGAGTAGATAGTAAGTTCTTTTAGGTTTCTTCTAATTCTTTCTGCCAGTATTGCTTCTGCAATATGAGATGATATTCCTCTAATATGAAGTCCTGAGAGGTAATATTTAGAGGGAGAAAAATTAGTCACAGAATGCCTATTACCTATTCCAGTATATGTAAATGTGAATACAGGGGCAGAAGTGAACCATTTGTTCTATTAGGGAGGAGGCCATTACCCTAGCTTGATTTCATGACAGTGACTTTTTTTATGTTATGAGTGAATGAAAAAAATGAAAATGACTGGGAAACTAATATATGTATGTGCACCCACACTAGAGCTGTTACAGTGCTTCATTGAGTAAAACAATCAGAAGCTAAGACTGATATGAACAGTCCTTAGGCCATGTTGGTATGTTACCAGGCATGTATGGGCATGTGTGTTGCAGTGTTGCATTGATAACATGTGTGTGTGTGTGTGTACTGGATCTACTTACAAGCCACCATAATTTAGCTTCTGGGAAATTCCTCTAAAGAAAGAAATTCTCAATTAGTGATAACACCTATTTGCATAGGAGAAGAAATCAGCTTTTTTGAACAAATACTTATTATTACTACAGTGTATTACTTCTATTTCTTACAAATTCACACCATTAATTTTCCCTCCCAAGTCATTTGTTCCTCAAAAATCTCATAAACCTTTTCTTGTTCAGGATGTCATATTAGAAAAGATGACTGGAAGGTTTGTCCCCTTGATTTCAGTTGACATCCAGACTGCCTTGAGCATAGGTCCCTGACTCCTTGAAGAGTTGAAGAAATCCTAAGCTTAAGTCCTTTTTCTTTTCTCCTTTATGCATTTTCTAAACTTCTGCACCTTGTACACTAATTTCCTTTTTTCTTTGCGTCACTTTGCTTGGGAATGCTTCAGGTCACCCTTGCCACTCTTTGACACTTCAGATGGTCAGCAATTATAAAAGAGAAATTATTTATTGAAAAATAAATGTGTAGCTAGAAAAGTCCCTCTTATATTTACTTACTAAGAGAATAGAAAGTGATTTTAGGTGATTGAAATTGACTTGATAAGATATTAATCTATTCTCTATACTTCCCTCTGAAATGTTATAAGAATTCACATTCAGAAGCATATTCAAATACTGTAACTTATTCTACTTTTTTCCCTTTAAGTCTTTGGATGACCTTAGCTGATGAAGAAAAGATTTCTTAGCATGGTGTATGCAGCTGGTACGATACACATGACACCTGCTATATGATTCCTGTCCTGCCTTCCGCTGCCCTCCACGTGGTGGTAGTTCTTCACTCCCATTGCTATGTAGTATTTAGTCTATGACTGTACCACATTTATTTATCCATTCGACCATAAGTAGAAACTTGTTTTTTTTCCAGTTTGAAGATACTACAGATAGACCTCATTATATTTTATTTGCCCCTTACAGTCTTTTCCAATAGATTCTTTTCCAAAAGATTCTGAATTTATTAAGGCCATATTGTTCTTATCTTATAACAACTAGGACATCACAAGACGTGTAAGTGTTTTTGAAAAGAATGGAGAGGAAGGAGGAAGGTTACTCTGTAACACAAATTAGACAATACCCATCGCCTTTCTCAGCAAAGTAATTTTTTTAAAAATCTGACCTATATTTCTCAGGCTTACTGCAGCTGTGTTCACTCTTAGGCCTTTGTAATGGAAAAGTGAACTCTCAGTAGCTCTTTAAAACTGTGGGGATTTATTAAGCTGCAATTTTTCCATATCTCTACTTAGTAAATTCTTCCACCATTTCTGTGTTGAACACATTTTTTTTTTCTCTAGAAACAGAGTTGTCTACATTAAATCACTGGTCAAGTATTCATATATAAATTTGAGCTCTTACTGTTGCTGGAAGAATACTAATGACTAATGGAATCAGACTTGTGCTTTTCCAAACCTTTTCATCTCAAGACTCCACTAGGAGTAAAATTAATCTTAGAATTAGCAGAAGAGAATCCATCTTGTATAGAGTCTAATCTGAGAAGGTAAAGAATTATGAATTCCAATTTCTTGTTCTGACCCAGTCATAAACTCAGTCATTTACTTAGTTTATCCAGTTTTCTTTACATTTTATTATTCACGAAGTTATATTGTTGTGATTGAAACCCCTCAGTTATTTTGTCCTAGATTTAATTTAGTTTCTTGATATGTAACTACACTGCTGTTTTTCTAAAGGAGAAGTGAAAACAGAAAGGTAGCCCCTCAGACCAGTTACTCTAATAGGAAGCAGGATTGATTAATAGGGTAGAAAATAAAAGTATGTTTTCATTTAATGCATTTGAGAAACAAGTACAGTCAACCCACATTATCTGTGGGTTCCTTATTTGCAAATTCACCTACTTGCTAAAATCTGTAACTCCAGAATCAACACTCATGTCACTTTCATGTCATTCACAGACAAGAGCAGGGTGGCAGAACTTTTTGACTTGCCATATATGCTCATCACCAGCTGAAGCTAAACAAAGTGATACTTTGCCTTCTTGTTTCAGGTCTCATGCTGTAAACAAGTGTCCTTTTCCACAGCCTGTTTAGGCCACATTTCACATATTCTGCACCAAGTGATGTCCAGTACTCCTTAAGCACACAAAGGCTGTGATGTCCCTCATGGAGAAAATACATTTGTTAGTTAAGCTCCTCTCAGGCATAAGTTACAGTGCTGTTACCATGAATAATAATATATATTTTAAAAGATGCCTTTAAACAAAAACACACATAGAACAGAGCTATATATTGATTGGTTGATGAAAATGTAGTAAGGACCTTGCAAGACCCAAGCCCATAATTCCCTTAGGAGCAGTGGCTCAGTATTTATGAATTCAATGTACACAGCTACTTTATAAAAATGTAACAGGCACAAATCAGGAGCATTGACAGTACTTGCCTTCTACATCTGCTGTTATCAAGCTAGATTCATTCCTATTTTCTCAGTCTTTTTCCTTCCGCACTTATTAAAAAATAATTGATCTTCATTTTGCTACTAACATAAGTGACTTTACCTCAAGTCAATTTCTTTTGCTACCTATTCTGATATGAGACACAGGTATCTCTTGTAGAAGTAGTAGTGGCCTGCTGTATGTATGCACAGTGGGACCTGATTGTTAGTGATGTTTTTATTTAATCAATTACACATTGAATTGTCAGTGTAAAAAATTCAGCTTCTGTTTTGAATTATCTCTTTTACTTTTGTATAATTTAAAGGAAAACTAGCTTCATTCCTAGAAACTTGAGACCTTTAAAGCTTGTTCTGTTCCTGATGAATGCTCTCTGTGGGCACTTCAAATAATGTCATTTGCCCACAGTTTTAGCTGATATAGTAGGAGAACATGCAGTTGCTTTAGAAGCCATTATAAATACTGGGAGTTCATATAATAAATGTTTCATATAATAAATAAATGTTTCTTATCTTTTAACTCTTCCATAAGTTTATTGAATTCATTGTACCCAACTATACAGTATAAAGTATTTCTCTCCTTTTATACTAATAAAATTACAGAATCATTTGCACATTAATTGCATATTCCTGGAAATAAGGATTACTTCCTTCCATACCATGTTCAGCAGTATCCTTTTAGAACCAATGATTAGAACATTTTCTGTATTTTAATGCTTTGAGAAGTAGTCAGTCATCCATGTCCAAGTTTGTAATAGGATACTGAATAAATGTCCTTGGGCTCATGTAGAAATATACCTGAATTGATATCTACCTACCTGCTACAGTGGAGGACTTAGATCCCACAGTTAAAGTATTTGATACTTGAATTAGTCATATGCAGTGTTTAGAATTATGGAAATTTCTAATCTACACCCGGGGGAAAATACTTGACTGGAGATGCCACCTTTTCAATATGAAATTTCAGAATTTGTGTACTTACAAAAATTAAGAAGCAAACTGTTATCTTTTTGATTGTCATTCTATATGAATGCTTTCTAGTGTTTGGTACCTTCTAATTACCTCCCCTTTTCTTAAAATTGTTTTCTCCCTTTGAATCTGTGATAACTCACTCTTAGATTTCTTGTCCTGAACTGTTGCTTTTAATCCTTTGTTAATGGCCTCTTACTGTTGAACTATCATTCTATATTTTAGTTATTTGATTGTAAATCTGCTTCTCCTACTTGAATTATTTCTTATTTATCTTTATACCTCTCAGTAACTAGCAAACATTAATTATTATATGGTAGATGCTTAATAAATATTGGTGGATGTGAGCTGTTTCCACTGCTTTAATTGTTGGTGTTCCCTTCCATCCTGACCTGGCTCATCTCCCATCTATCTACAAGCTCACTCTGGGCACCTTTCCTCTCTTTATACTAAGAGGTTATGTTGAAAAAGGGGAGCTCTGAAACTGGACTGCCTCCGTTCAAATCCCAGCTTCATCAGTTTCCAACCCTGTAAACTTGGCATGATGATACTTAAAATTGCTGTTTCAATTTTCTCATCTTTAAAGTGAAGGTAATAGAAACTCCATCCTGTATTATAAAGATATAATGAATTAATGCATGTTTGCTCTTAGAACAGTACCTGGCACATCAAAAACTCAATAAATGTTAGCTAACAATGTTGATTTTTTCCCCCTTTTCAGCTTCATCTGCTGTCTGTGTCTTTGACTTCCAAACCTCTTTATACTGAAGTTTTCTGGATTTGTATTTCATATGATCATTTGGCATTTTTAACTCAGTGTCCTACAAGAATTTTAAACTCCTCCATTTCTGAAGCTTAACTCATTATTTCTACTAGCCTCCTATTTTACCTACCTTAAATAATGGTGCCAACTTCCATCCAATTCTCTAAACCTCAAAACCTTGATTCCTCCTGCTGCGTACCACTCCTCGCCCCTGCAGTTCATCCCTTTTCTATTTGCACTGTGTTAGTCCAGACCCCTTATCATTCTCACATCTCAGCTGTTGAATTTGCCTGCTGATCTCTCTGTCTTCAGGCTATTTTCACCTTCAAATTCAGACTTTGTTCTGCTTCTAAATATCTTTCCACTAAGTAAATAGGATGGTGTATTTTCCAACTTAAAAATCCTTTAGTAACACCCCATCTTCTATAGGAGAAAGTCTCAACTCCTTGTAGGGCCCTGGACAGTGTGGTCCTAGCCTATATTTCCTTCTTTTTTTAGTTGTAATGGTGAGGCTTTATTTATACATTACCTTAAAGATTATACAGTCTTATGATTTCATTTTGCAGAAAATGGAAGCCTAGAAAAGTTAAGTGTCTTATCCCAGCATACCCAGCTAGTTTATAGCATGAAACTGCAGAATTAGACTCCAGGTCTTTGATTTGGTTAAGGGCTTCTTTTTTTTTTTTCTTCATATATATATATTTTTATTAAGGTTATCATTGATGTACAATCTTATGGAGGTTTCACATGAGCAACATTGTGGTTACTACATTCACCCACATTGAGTCCCACACACACACCCCTTTGCATTCCCTGTCCATCAATGTAGTAAGATGCTATAGAGTCCCTACTTGTCTTCTCTGTGCTATCCTGCCTTCCCCGTGACCCCCCTACATTATGTGTGCTGATCGTAATGCCCCTTATTTCCCTTCTCCCGCCCTCCCCCATCCCTTCCCTTTGGTAACCGCTAGTCCCTTCTTGGAGTCTGTGAGTTTGCTGCTGTTTTGTTCCTTCAGTTTTGCTTTGTTTTTTTACTCCACAGATTAGTGAAATCATTTGGTACTTGTCTTTCCCCACCTGGCTTATTTCACTGAGCATAATACCTTGTAGCTCCATCCATGTTGCTGTAAATGATAGGATTTGTTTTTTTCTTATCCTAGCCTATATTTCCAAGTCCTTCTCCTACCATCTTTTCTCTCCTCCTCTCCTTCCCTGTCCCTTTGCACTGTACACACTGACATCCTAAACAAGATGATTTTTGACCTCTTGTGGTTTGATGTTTTGCTGGAAATGGAGCCACTGCAGTATCAGTGAAGAAACAATGATATTGCTGATGATGAAAACATTACACTTTTCAGATTTACTAATGCACTTAAGAAAAATAATAGGTTATAAGAGAGGGGAAATAATACAAATGTAAATAAAACCGTGACAGTTCACAATAGAGAAGATAGATTCAAAACTAATATAGTATCTAATAAAGTTGTACATGAGATATTATGGAAGGTCAAAGGAAGAATCAGCTCATTGGGACTCCAAGGTGAGTGGGGGAGATCACAAGCTGAGGAGTGATGGCCGAGTTGAATTTCAACGTTGAGTAAGAGTTCTGCCAATAGAGAAGAGGAGGAAATACGTTCTGGGCTAATCAGCATGGTGACCATGTGGACAGAGGGAGTGACTGGCGGAGGCCAACTGTCCTTCAAGGCTGAGGTGATCTTCTCTGCATGGATGAAAAGGAAGAGTGTCGGAGGCTGGTCCTCAGTCTTTCCAGAAGCCCAGACATGTTTGGCAGCAGCAAGCAGCTCTTTATAACTGGAATGATGAGGTTAAGGAAGGAAAGTTGCAAGCATAGTCTGAAGATATTAATATATATGTCTTTGCACAGATTTTGTCATTTTCCCTATATTTTGAGCTTTTATACAATATGTGACAATAACAAGTGTGTCTCTTAGGAGTATCACTCTGGCCACAGCATAAGAGGTAGATGAGCGGGTAAAGAGACTGCACAGGAGAAACCGTCAGGGGGCTGGTGCTGTGTGGCACAAGAAAGATGGAAGGGAAATGGCAAAAGGGGTTGTAAGCCTCTGATTAGCAAAACCATACAGAATTAAGGTTGCTGGCACCTTTGGGGCTACTGAAAGGCAATGTAGTATTTTTTTTTTAATAATGAACTTCAGAGTTAAATAGAGCTGGACCCAAAGCCTGGCTCTGCTGCCTGTACTGTAGGTGTGACTTGGGCACATTAGTCTCTGAGCCAAATGAAATGAGCATATTGATAGCTAATTGGCAAGGATGTTGTAACCACATGTGAAAATAAGTAAGGATGTGTAGCACGTAGTGTGCTTGTTGGTTTCCTTTCTTCCTTTCCATCCTCCTAGTTTATATTTAAGGAAGTATACTCAGGATGGCTAAATGGTTTGTGCACAGGCAATAGGACAGTTTAGTGGCAGAACTGGGACTAGGTCTGCCCCTTTGAATGCCACTAGTCTTTCCATTATACCAAACAAAATCCATATTGATTTATTCTTACATACACAATTTTCAGTGGGGGGGTGGGGGGAACTGTTCATTTTTTTTTTTTCTTGCCATCTTAATAAGGTCTAGCACTTCTGGACATTTCTAAGAATTAAACATTTGTTACACCAACCCCATTCCAGAAACATGGGTGTAGAGTTCAGGCATAAACATCTTCAGAAATGAAAATTCTACAATTATCAGCAGTTTCTTTTAGATTTTCCTTTACTCAACTGATAGAATTTTCCAATTCTGAACTTTTTTCCTTGTTGAAGGCTGCTACCACTTGCCTCCATAGTCATTCGTGCATTTTGAAAATGCTTGTAATTTCTAAGCTTTCATTTCTAACTTGGTTTCCAGTTTGACAACCTCAAGTTTGTCCATTTTAGAACAGCCGAACTAACCTTAGTTTTGTCTGATTAACTCAATTATCTGCCTTCCTTTTCCAAATCTGACTTTCCTTAGTTTTGCTGATTAAAAATTAATGAGTTTGAACCATAATACTCTTAGAAGAAAACATAGGCAAAAATCTCTAGAATATAAACATGAGCAACTTTTTCCTGAACGCAACACCTTGGGCAAGGGAAACAAAATAAAAAATGAACAAATGGGACTACATCATGCTAAAAAGCTTCTGTACAGCAAAGGTTACCATCAGCAGAACAAAAAGGCATCCTACAGTATGGGAGACTATATTTGTAAATGACATATCCAACAAGGGGTTAACATCCAAAATATATAAAGAACTCACATGCCTCAACACCCAAAAAGCAAATAACCCTATTAAAAAATGGGTGGAGGATATGAACAGACACTTCTCCAAAGAAGAAATTCAGATGGCCAACAGGCACATGAAAAGATGCTTTACATCGCTAATTTTCAGGAAAATGCGATTAAAAACCACAATAAGATATCACCTCACACAAGTTAGGATGGCCAACATAGAAAAGACTAGGCAACAACAAATGCTGGCAAGGATGCGGAGAAAGGGTAACCCTCCTACACTGCTGGTGGGAATGTAAACTAGTTCAACCATTGTGGAAAGCAGTATGGAGGTTCCTCAAAAAATTCAAAACAGAAATACCATTTGATCCAGGAATTCCACTCCTAGGAATTTACTCTAAGAATGCAGGATTCCAGTTTGAAAAAGACAGATGCACCCCTATGTTTATCGCAGCCCTATTTAGAATAGCCAAGTAATGGAAGCAACCTAAGTGTCCATCAGTAGGTAAATGGATAAAGAAGAGGTGGTACATATATACAATGGAATATTACTCAGCCATAAGAAGAAAACAAATCCTACCATTTGCAGCAACATGGATGGAGCTAGAGAATATTATGCTCAGTGAAATAAGCCAGGCAGAGAAAGACACGTACCATATGATTTCACTCATCTGTGGAGCATAAGAACAAAGCAAAAACTGAAGGAAGAAAACAGCAGCAGACTCACAGAACCCAAAAATGGATAAACAGTTGCCAGAGGGAAAAGGACTGGGAGCGGGTGGGAAGGGAGGGAGAAGAGGCCATGGGGAAGGCAGTATAGCACAGAGAAGACAAGTAGTGACTCTATAGCATCTTTCTACACTGATGGACAGAGACTATAATGGGGTATGTGATGGGGACTTGATAATGGGGGGGAATCTAGTAACCACAATGTTGCTCATGTGATTGTATATTAATAATACCAAAATAAAAAAAATTAATGAGTTTGTATGTATGCCTTGACAGTGATTTGACTAAAAAATTAAAAATAAAACTAGTCTAGAAATTGAGAAACCTACTATCTTCCATCTGTCTTCTTGTTGCTAGACTTCTACAGTAGGAAAAACATTTGTAAAGTAATCTTATATGTTAAAAAACAGGGCCGAGGTTGATGTATAGTATATATTTTGTGAAGAATATAAATAATCAGCTTTTCACAAATAGTGTTGGAATAAGTGTGTAGTGTCTGAAACCTGAATAGTTCTACTTTTAACACAGTTACGTGATGACTTCAATTATGAGACTGGCGATAGAAAAACGAAAGCTTACAACCAGAAATATCACATTATATAGTCACTCGCAGTGTGTTCTGCCCTCACTTTGGGTGTTAGTTTTCCCTCCAGCCCAGGTAAGATACAAGGTAAAAATAACTCCTGAAGTTGTTACATATTGTAACTTTTCAAAGCACTTTTATATACATGTAGTGTATACATAAATAAATAAAATTATACTTCGGTGTAAGGAAATGTCAATGTCTATGATTCTTTTACTGCCACCCCATTTGAAAAAGACTTCAAAGCTTATTCATGCATATTGGAAGCATTGGGGCTCAAATGCTACATTTGTATGAGAAAAACACAATAGTAAAATACATTCTCTTAGGTTTTATATTTAAAATCTGTTTTCTCATTATTCTTTAAATGTATTTTCTCTCTAAGTGTGGACAGAAATTGTAGCAAATTAGTTGCAAAAGAATTAACTGTGGCCATATCTTACTCAGAGAAAAATTAAAGACTTGAACCACATTCCAAAACAGGAAAGATGTTGGGGAAATGTTTTGCTTAGAAGGAATGATTGCTTTCTGTTTTTGTATTCTCTTAAGAAAACAGCAAAAAAAACCAAAAACAAAAATCCATATTTCTTGCTTTAAATGTGCAACGTGAAACTACTTATCTTGAGACCTATTGTGTTAGCCATTTTTACTCCCAGAATACTTCACCCCTTTTAACAAATTTCACTTCCACTGTTTTACCTGTCAGATCTGAGCCCATGTTATTAGCATTATATCAAAGGTGGGTCCATGATTTTGTCTCCCCCAAAATCACATCCTCACTTTGTTGCTCTTAGTCCTGACACTAGGTAGGGTATTTGAGTGGTGCCCATTTAATGGCATATCTAGTGTTAGTAACTTCCTATTCTGAGTAGAGTTAATTGATCTAATAAATTAAAATGTATAAATGGGTATAGTAGGTTTTAAAAGTATCCATCTGTTAAGGATTTGCTTTTGTTTTAGAGAAGTCAGAAAGTCCAGGAGTTAGTGAGTGTCTTAGTCTTCCCTCACCATTGGCAGCTGACAGACATACTGATGAGGTGATAATGAACTCAAAAGTCTGCCTACAGGCTGAGTGGGGAAGGAACCCAGACCGCAGGCATGCCTCACCCTGGAGTTAGCCAAGATTTTTACTTTTTAATAGAGTACATTTCAAGGAAGTTAACAGGTAGGCTTCCCTGGATACTTCTCAGAAGTGTAACTGTGACTCATGGTTACCAAAAAAGAATATATGTTATATTACTCTTAACATAGCAAGTCAGAGGGCTTAGTCTCGGTTCCTGTGGGGTAATTCAGTCAGAGCGCAAGCCCTGGAAATAGGGCTGGGATACAAAGCTCATGTGTGCATGTGCATGTGTGTATGATAGTTGCAGATAATTAATTGTGGCCATGGCTAATTTTAGTGGGGGGTGGGGATTGAAAATAAACCTTCCATTAAAAAATTAGCTGATATGGACAGTATGCCAAATTAGACATTCAAGAATTATTAGCTACTCCTGTTTTTTTTTATTTCTGGACATGTTTTCTAACAACCTCAGTAGAAAACAATGTTAGTGTTTAAAGCAAGTTTTTCACTTTTGTTTAGGCAAGCATGTCTCATTATTCTAAATTCAGTTTATACTTCCACTGACCATTTTCTTCAAGTCACCCAGCAATGAAGTATCACTTTCTCATTCATCTGTCCCCACCTTTCATTATGCATGCCTACTTGCAGCAGCCCCAATTTGTGGTCCACACAACAGACCAATGTAAGGTGAATGTGCAAAAAGTTTTTTGATCAGGTAGTATGCACTATACATGGGATAGTGGGCCTTGAAAGTCTCTAAAAAAAAAGTCAGTTACATGTAGTAAAATTTTTAATATGTTGTAATATATGATACCCTCTATATTACTAATTTTTTTTATAAACACTCTTATAACCAAAATCTACCTCAGAATAACAGAACCTTCAGTGATGAGTTGGAGTGTCACCTTCTACTAGATAAGAAGAGCTGTATGCTTTTACTTTTGCTTTGGCAACTAGTTTCTTGTTTCCTGTGATTTTTTTAATAAGCTACTCAAATGAAAGTATAGGATAATTTTTAAATTTCTGGTAGTCTATACCTGAAGTAATAACATTCTGTGTGATATCAGCATTCAAGACTTGGGGTATTATTTTTTTGCTATGGAAAATTTTAAACATATAGAACAAATAGAAAATGAAACCTCTGTATGTACCTCCAGTCATCCTCAACAGTTATCAACTTATGGCTAATTTTATTTTATCTATATTCTCACTTCCCCAATTCTGTTTATTTTGAAGCAAATTATAGACATCATATCTCATCTTTCAGTAGATATTTCTATAATGTGAAAATTATTTTTTAAAGCAACAGTACCATTATTGCAGCTATAAAAAAATTAACAATAATTATTTATTCTCATCAAAGTTAGTGTTAAAGTTTCCCAGATTATTTCTTAAATGGTTTGTACTTTGGGTTATTTATAGTGTGTTACACTCAGTGTCCAAATCAATCCATATAATGCAGTTGGTTTCTTTGTCTCTTAAATCTATTTTAAGTTCCTTTTCCATCTCTTTCACTCCTCTCATTATATTCGTTGAAAAAAACAAGTCCTTAGCAGCCTGATTTTGCTAATTACATCACTATGGAGAAATTTAACATATACTTCCATTAATAATATTTTTTATAAACTGATTCATAGATTTACAGGGTTTTCAGATTAAATAGTTTTCAGTAAGCATTGTAATATTTAAATTTAGAGATATAGGTCAGAATTTGAGTTAAAATCTCTACCATTTTTAGCTATAAGAATTTGAAAGAGCCAATCAGCTTACCTGCATCTTTCATATGCCTGAAATGGGAATGATAGTACCTACCTTGTTGAGTTGTGAAAACTGATTTATTACCATTGTTAGTTGTGGTTATGGCAGACATCATAGGAATCTAAAGATTATTAGTGGGTTGAAATTAGTCTGCTGATTTCAAGAAGCATTTGACAGACAAATGTATTACTATATAATGAAAATTTGTCTTTTTGGTATTCAGAAGAAGCTCTTCAGCTTTCCCTTTTCAGTTTAAAGTAGAGCGTGAACTTTGGGAAGTTTTGAAAAATTACCTTATTATTATCAGGTTTCCCTTTGTCTTTAAACTGCAGTAGTGGTCCAGCAGTTTAGGAAGATAAGGAAGAAACAGACAAGCACATTTTTACAAAGAAAACATAATGAATGAAAGCAGTTTGTATCAGTGTTCTAGGAGTCTGCATTGATGCATATTGCCAAACTGTCAGGGCCTTTCTTGTTTAGCTTCCCTTGATAAATTTCAAGGAACCCCTAGCGTGCTGTTTTTAACTAGATTACAGGTTGAAAAAATGCCAAGTAATTGTGTGTCCAGAGGTTTGGACAGAGTTGTTGATCTTGTCCAGTAACCGTTGAATTTGACTTTGTTTCTTGTTCTATTTGCCCAGCATTTTCTCTGCTGTAAGAAAATAACTCTCAGTAGCAAAGACAAGTAATTCAATTGTTAAGCATGTAAATGAGGGCATGTTTCATAAAACTCTGTATATTTAATACTAGAAGTACAAAACTGGAGAAGACTATTCAGTAAAGGGAGTATTATACATATTTTAATTTTCTTCAATTCCGTTTGCTCTTCAGATTAGATTTTTAAGGATTGAAAATTCTTATAGTTGACCATACCAACCACTTAATCCTCTTTCTTGAGGGAAAAAATGAGTAAGTAAAAATGTGTGGACATGAAGAATAATCAGAAGATCAGTTTTGACTCAGCATTTCCTCTTTCATGAATATAGGCTAGCTTTTCATCTCTTTCAGAATGCAAGGTAGAGAGCAGTTTGTCCACTTATTCTTCCTCACTTGAATGTACATGCTTGCCTCTTTAGTTATGTCTTATTTCTTTACTTTGTCATTAATTGTTACCATAATATACAGTTACTTCAATTTGATACTTGCTTAGATTTCATAATATGCAAACTCACACTGAAGTTAAATAAACCTGCTTGTGATGTGAAACCATCTGTCTTCTAATTTGGTATTCATGGTTCAAAAACTTCACATTCTTGTGGAGAAAATGAGCCAAAGTGTGGTATCAGTAGTCATAAAATTCATTTTGATGTCTTTCCCTTAAGAATGCCATAATCTTTTATATATAAGATCTGAATCCTCATCTTATGGAAGTAAGGTAGAAAAATCCTCTCTATACTGATTTGCAAGCTATGGCCAAGTCGAACAAGGTTAGAAGCAAGACATTTTACTCAAAGCCTGTTAGTTGAAAAGGGGTAAATCAGAGTCTGGCCTAGCAGTCCTTGACCTGGCAGACTAGATTGGATAACTAACTTCATTAAGTCCCATTATTCCACCTAAATTGCTTGATCATCAGGTGTTAACATCTAGTCAACCTTGGGATAGTCCTGAATCTATAAGCCAGAAAGTATTCATAACAAGATCACCTTAATACTGTGCCTTTGAGGCAGAAAAGCAATTAATCTGTGTCCAGAAACATTGCAAATAAGTTTCGATCCTGTGTGATAGTACTGTTTCCATATTGAAGTTTGTTAAAAACATGATTTATCAAAGCCAGAAATATTATTTACAAGAAGAACTCACGGAAGAGTGTGCCATAATTCTTTTGTTTGAAAGGTGATGCTTTAAAAATAGAGAAAAAAACTCACTTGAGTTGTAATAGGAACTGCTTATATGGACAAATGTTTTAGGTTAAAACTAAGTGATTTTTTTGTTTGTTTCCTGTTTATGAATAGTTCATAGGGTAATTTCTTCAGTCATTTAAAAATTCATTATTTCTCCCTCTTGGAAAGATTAGAGATGGCCAACAGAAAGTATGACTTTCTATTTTTACATGCCTTTCTCCAAAGTAGTGTGACACCGTCACAGTACTCCAGGCTCAATTTTAGATAGTCCTTTACTATGCTATTTTTAAAAAATCATTTCTGAAGTCTGTGGATGATACATAGTAAGTTGACCAACTACATTCTAAAAGCAAAATATTACAGTTGGTAATGAATGCTCAGCACCTAGCATGTTAACTCATCTCTCTTTAGTGGTCCATGCATGCTGGTGGTTTTGTTTATTTAACTCGCTTTATATCTAATGTTGGAAATCAATACAACTTAAAATTATTTCATATCCTATCTTAATGCCCTGATTTTAGTTGTAAATCTTGTGTCCTAAGTTCACTAATTGCTACATTAATTCAGATTTATAACCCCTTTATAAGGGCCAGTTACTTTGGAGAAGGAAAGTATAAGACATTTCAAGACTGCTTTTCATGTCTTTGGGACCCATTCATTTAGAGTCATTTCTCATATCTTTATGTTCTAACAGTGAAGTTCTGATAGGTTTTAGCAGAATAATATATAGTTACGTAAGTCGTTTAGTTACTTAGTAGCATTTAGAGCTCTTCTACCCTAATGGTTACATTGTATTGAGTAATAGCCAGTCCCCACATAAATCCTTATATAGAACGTTCTCCACATTTCTTGAGGATTGATCTTTGGTTCTTTTAATTACTTACCCTGGTTTTCTTCCTACCAGTTTGGCTCCGTTTTCTTTCCCTTAGGTGACATGCCCCTCGAGTCCATTTTCACCCTCTCTTCTTCCCCTTCTGTATTTCTGTCTCTTACATTTTTCCCCAAGTAATTTTAACTGTTTAATGGCTTCAATGACCATCGTAAGTGCTGATGAATTGTAAGTACAACTAGATACACATATGTTGTTTACTGTAGCCCATTGCCGGGCAGCTGTGTCTGGGGCGGTCTCTCCCTGTGCACCCGCTGAAACCTCAACCTAGATGGGGGAGGGTTCTTGACTCTGATCAAGAAAGAATTCTCAAACGGGTCAGATGAGTGTAGGTAAAGAAGAAATTCATTAAAATGAGAGTAGCAGTAAATGGCAGCAGTCCATGCTGGCAGCAGAGGGAGGAAGGGAAAGCTCATTGAACTCCTGCTCAGCAAAGGGCAGATCCCTTGCCAACTCCTGAAGCCATGGTGGCTTTCAGTGTCTGCTTGAATCTGCATGGTGTGGGTGCTAAGTGCCTACCACCCCAGGACTCAGGGGAGCCACAGAGCACTGGATGGAGTGAGACTATGTTCTGAGAACTTCACAAATGCAAAGAAAGGAGATTTCGGGCAGGCTACTTAAGAGTATGACAGTATAGGTGCAGTCCTGTCCAGGCACTCAGGTGATGGGAACTTGCAAACCCAAATCAGAGCTCAGTAGTTCTTCCCTACTTGTCCAGAGTAGAATAGAGACAGAGTGAAGACTTGTGCTTAAATCTAGAAAATAGAATGAAATAGCAAATTAACAAAGACACTTAACCACTGAAAGCCCAGAGACAAAATGTAGTAAGTTGAGCATTGTCTTTATTTAAGGCAATGTACACACTTGAAGAAGGGAGTGCAGGCAACCTCAGAGAGGGAGGCACGCTTAAAGCTTAGGATTCTGTCTTTTAAGGCTTTCAAGAATGGGGCAAAGGGCAGGGTGAGAGGGGCATAGGCTTGACCTGTGGTCTTCTGATGTCTGTTTCCAGTGAGAGACATTATGTCACCATCCATCCATAGTCTGTCCTCAGATATTCTGTAAGATAAACTTAACAAAGGAATTTATTGATGCTGTTCCCCAAGACAATGGTGACCCTCAAGCAGTGGAAACATACCATTTAGGACTGCTTGCCCTGCCCTCAGATAGGGTCCAGTTGTTGGCTAATTACCATAAAATGCTAGGAATCTTACTTCCTAACTCCCTCATTTTTAAAATAGAATCTTGGCCTTAAGATGGAGTCCTCCTGTTATGACTATAGTGTTTATATCTCAGGCTTTTTCATCATAGGCAGGAAAAATTAATCATGATGCTTGTCCCATGTCCCTGTGCTACCTCACCGTATTTGTCTTCCAAGCCTTGGACTACTGTGCCAGCTGCCAGCAGTAAATGACCTCTTGAACATTCCAACAATCTCAACATGTCTAAAATTATGCTCATCCTTTTCTTTCACAAAAACGTTCTTCCTCCAATATTTACAACATCAATAAATGTAACCCATTCACTCAGTTCAAGGCAGAAGCTAGTAAATAATACCTAACTACTTACTTTCTCTTACCACCCACAGCTTTCAATCATTTATTTTTTTGATTCAACCTTTGAATTATGTCTTCATTTTGTTTCTCTCCACACAGAAATGTCTCTAATATTTACCACTTTTGTTTTCATCTTAATTGACCCACTAACTAGTTTTGTCCTTTGCTAATCATTTTCCTCCATTTCTTCCAGTTTAATACTTTTGAGAACATGTCATGTCATTTCCCCTGAAAATTTTCCAAAGGCTACTTATTCATTGCTTTCAAGATAAAATTCCGGTTCCTTAGCGTGTTATTCAAGATTCTTCTTAATCAGGCCCCTCCCCTTTGTTGTCCACTCCCTGGCCCCTTAGTACCTCACTTCATCTCTGTGTCTTCCTTTCTGCCCAATCCTCTGTTTTCTTTCCTTTTTCTTTCTTCCTCCCCTGCCTTCTCTGTCAATTTAATATCACAGCATGAAGTAGCACCACTTTTTCTGAGTTTGAGCTGAACCTCTCTTATTGCTCATCATTTTCTACCATGAAGAGAAATTATCTGTGCACACATTTTCTTTGCTAAAATTCTAAGTGTCTCAAGTCAGTGTTAGGAGCTGTTTTGCTTCCTGGCAATATAACTGTGCATAATCAGTCTCTGTTCTCAAGGAAGAAGGGAAAACTTCTTTTTTAATCTTGGAACTCCTAAAAGTTCATTTGATAAGCAAATAAGTGTCTATTTAAAAGTTTTTTTTAATCTTAGAGAAAAACTGTGTTTTTCCTCAATTCTTCAATATAGGTTCATCTAATATCTCAAAAATAATTTTATAACACCCTAAAACAAATCACCCACACATCACACAACTATTTAGTAACCTAATATAAATGAAATCCTATTTGGTATGCAAAAAGATGCAATAAATACAATAATAATAATAATAAAGTGTTATGTTGTTTTACATTTTCCAAATATATATTGTATTAATCTAACTTGTGAAAGCCTCATGGCAGTCTGTGAGGGAACTGCCTTGAGTATAATTCTTAAATAGTTCAGAAAACTGAGGTTATAGTAAAGTAAGTAATTTTGTCACTTACACTAATAAATGGAAAGGAACAGATCTGAAACCTTGGTTTCCTTTTGCCACCAAATGCTCCTCTTCTAAATCTTACCTAGTTGAGGAACAGGGAAAATGTGAATAACTAAGAAAGGTGATGTTAAAGTAATTCAGGGAAGAGATAATGAATTAGGATATGTTGGAGGTGGAGGATGAAGAAAATTTTAGGAAGAATGAACCAAGATTTAATTACGAAGGGATGTGTGGAGCTTGAAGGAAAGGGAGGAGGCAACAGTGAGTGAAGCTAAAAGCTCCCCAGGCTTCTGACCTCAATTTTCCATTAGGTTTGGTTTCTCCTTTAAAGAAATTCTGGAAAATAGTGTAACAATTCCCAATGGAAGCAGTCTATGACAGCTGAGATGGGGATGTGTGAATCCTAGAGCCAGCAGCAGTGGACTTGATGCTGAGGTTTTGAGCAGCATCCTTTGTTTTGAATGAGAATCAAAATCCTCTAGTATATAACTAGGAACAGCAACTTCACTTTTATAGGACCAACATTTTTGTTTTTGTTTTCATGGTGAAAAATTGAACAGTACAGAAAGACTTGCAAGGAAAAGCAGCAATATTACCTTTTCTGTATCCAGTTCCACCTCCTAGAACTATTTTTTCTTTTTGGTTTTTGCATCACTCTTCACTTGAGACTCATACTGTTATTTCTTCTTTACATCTTGCTATAAAATGTTAAGATTTAGCTCACTTAATCTGCTGCCTACCTTCCCTCACTCTCTCAATTTTGTACTGATATCATCATTATTTTAGTGCTCCTGCTTGTTACCCATGTGGCTTTACATCAAACACTTAAAACTCTGACTCTGTCAACCTCTCATAGGCTCTCTTTGACAAGCCACTATGTAAAATAAGGTTATCAGTACCTCTATTCTTCCCTCTACTTCTCTTTTCTCTAGCCTTTAGCTCCTAAATTCTGACAGATGAACTTCTGTTTCTTTTCATTTTTATATAAGACAGCAATGCTTTAAAGTTGAAGAATAATCTTTTTTCTTCTGTCTTTGAAAATTAGCAAAAATTATCTCTTCAAATATTATTCTCCCATTCTCTCTAGAGTTCTTTTCTTCTGCAACTCCTCTAACAGATTTATACCAGAGTCTTTCAGTCTTCCATTTCTCTTAATTCCTCAGGTCTGTTTTTATCTATCTCTCTAATATGTGATCTGGGTGAATTCCTAATAATGTCTTCCAATTCATTGATTCCATCTTCAACTATGTCCAGTGATAAGTCTCCTACTTATTTAGTTTTGTTTTTAATTTCAATAACCTGGTTGTTAAATTTTTTAGTGAAGTACACTGTACCTATAGATATATACTATCTGTTCAGTTCACTACATTTTCACAGATTGAAAAGCTTGTGTAATCCAACCCAAGATCAAGAAACAGAATATTACCAGTATTCCAGAAGCCATCTTTGTGCCCCCCTCCAATAAGTAACACCTCCCTTGAGTCACTAACATTCTCACTTCTGAAAGCATATATTAATTTTACCTATTTTTTATCATCTATAAATGGAATTATAAAGTAAATACTCTTTTGTATCTGGGTTCTTTCACTCTACATTTTTATTCAGGTCATTACATGTAGTTCTTCATTCTTTCCATCTCATGTGACATAACATTACATTGTGTGACTGTACTACTTATTTATCTAGCAATTATCTATCTAATAATTTATTCAGTGTGGTGGAGACAGATTATTTAGTTTGGTGCACTTGAAAATAGTAGTACCATGACATTTCAATATAATAGTAGTTCCTGACCCAGGATGATGATTAAACTTTCACAAAGATCCAGTCATAGAATCAGCAAATATCTTGGTTCTTTTTATGTTCTTGAGGCTGTTCTTCTTGATTCTTTGTACCCTAATTCCGGAGAGCCATTGACAGTTGGGAAGGGTGAGGGAAAGGAATTTTGGCTTCTAGTTTTAAGTAATGAGCCTGTATCTTCTATAAAGTGCTTTTAGGCCGTGTCATCCAGGAGGAGTCAAATTCCTAACTACCGTAGCCTGTTCCCTGATCCAGATTCCTGTCAGGCTATGGCTTCAGCCCTACATATCACTTTGTACTTCTGTTCCATTTCTGGGCCACACATATGTTTAAGTTGTATTCAAGCCCAACTGTGGTTTTCTAGATCACTCTTTATTTTATCTGTCGTCACTGTTTTGTGCTTCAAAGCATGAATTTACTAAAACATCTTAACCAGAAGTCTTCCTTTGAATTTGAAGAATCCTGGATTTGGGGGTATATCCATGTCTTTTTTTACCCCTTTGTTTAAAGTCAGAAAAATTCTTGCATCAGTTCTCTGACCATTTCCTTTCCTTTATTTTCACCTTCTAAAACCTCTAAGATTTGGATTTGGGATCACCCTGGATTAATCTTCAGTTTCTCTTACATTCTTAAGTATATTTTTCTTCTTTCTTTAGTTCTAGGGATATTTTCTTGACTTTAACTTCAGTCCTTTTGAATTGTTTTATTTTGGTAATGAGCATTTTAACTTATTTATAAACTGATTGTTCCTTTTCATGACCTCCTATATCTTGTTTTGAACCCTTAATATCTTCTTGAATTTCTCTGAGAAACATAATTAGACTTTTTTGAAAAGTTTCTTCTGTTTCCTGAACTGGGTTTCCTCCTACCACAGTTAAGATTTTTTTTTTTCTCTCATTTTTTTAGGTTTTTCCATAAAGGTCTGATGATCCTTAATTGTCCATCTATATTTAAGAACTGAGTTTATTGCAGTAGGTGACTGAATTGAAATTACCTTTGCTGTTTGTAGGTTTACTTTCCTGCTAGCCCTCAGATGAATGATGCAACTCATAGTAGTTTTATACAGATAAGCGGAAAATGTCAGCCAGCAGACATCTCGTTAGGATGGATGGGCATAGATCCAGCTGTTAGATTGGAGACTCCCCATAAATGCAAGAATGAAGAATTTATTTAGGGGCACCAACCCTGACAGAAGCAGCCTCATATCTCCCCAAGCAGTTTATTTAGTAACTAGGGACTCGGCTTTGTTTCTCAGGTAAGTCAGATATAGTGAGACTAAGAAATCAAAGTCAAGAAAGCAAAGTAAGTTTTAATGCACTCTTCATAGAGTAATATAATGGGCCTGCCTAAGGTAAGACAGGCCCAGATGCTCATGCTGAGGCTTCTTTTATGTGGTTTTGGCAGGGCAGAGAGGTCCTTGAATGACAGCTCTCAGCTCTCAAGACTTATTCTGATTGGTGAAATGAGGACAGGGGCTGTGCTGTGCCTATGCTTCTGGTGTTTATCTGGGGGGACCCTGGACATTTCCTGAGTCACTCTTGGACCCTGTGGCTTCATCTGATTAACTCTCTGAGTCATTTCTGGCTCTCTGGCTCTATCTGATCCACTTCCTGAGTCATTTTTAGGGGGCCCCCTCTCCTTCCCATCCTGCTCATTTCTGTCTTTCTGCCTAATGGTGTCATAGAGACAGCCCCTTCAGATTTTTTTGCTTTTCCTTGCTGTTACAGCTGGGGAAAAATAAGCTGCTTGTCCTGTACAAGAGCACAGGAAAGTGAGGAGGGTCAACTATCACAGCTATTCAATAGATAGACTTGAAATAAAACCTCTTATTTTTGTCTTCTATTTTCTACATCTCCCACATGCTGATTTTGAGTCCTGAATTTCTCTGGGGTTTTGCAGGGGAAGATCTGCTCCCACCCACCTCAACATTAGCACCCTACTGGATGTATCCTGGACTTAAGTTTCCTCCATTTCTTTTCATCTGTGAACATACTTGCTTTTTTATTTTCTCTAGAAACTTGTTGACCTCTCCATCTGATATTGATACTAAAGACACACAATTAGAAGATAAACCTGTAACAGTGAAGTTATTTCCTATTTTTATTTTTTTAGGATCATTTTAATGGGCTCTAGATTACATGGTAAGAGCTTTCAGACACCAAAATGAAAAGGATAATTGGAAAGTTCAGATCTCTGTTGACAAATGATGTAATTATTAAAGATCAATGAGTTCACCAGAACATTTATTAAATATTCCTTATGCACTAGAAAGTGTTCAGTTATCAGGAGATGTGCAAGTGATCAAGACAGCTAAGGCCCTTGCCTTTGTGGAGTTTACATTTTAGTACAAAGAATGGAAATAAAATAAGTAAACAAGCAAGATAGTTTTAGGTAATGGTTAAGTAACAGGAAGAAAATATGAGAGTTCTTTCACAGAGATTGACTGCTGGAGGAGTTTATGGTATGTTAGGGAAAATATTAGATAAGGAAGTCCAGGAATGCTTCTTTTAGGTCTTCCTTGAGTTTTGTCTCCTGAATGTTGAAAAGAAATTAGCCATGTAAATATCTGGAGTAAGAGCATCCCAGGCAGATAGATAATAGTGCAAGTACAAAGGCCCTGAGGCCAGGCTGAGCTTGGCGGATTTGAAAAATAGAAATAAGACCATCGGTATAATAAAGAAAGGATTCATAAGAAACATGCCCAAAGAGGTAGGCAAGACCATGCCTTTTAAGGCCTTTTAAAAGAATACGAACTTTCTTCTAAATGGAGTGGGAAGCCATCAAATAATTTTTTTGAGCTATTATTATTATTATTTTGTATCATTAATATACAATTACATGAGCAACATTACGATTACTAGACTCCCCCCATTACCAGGTCCACACCACATACCCCATTACGGTCACTATCCCATTAGCATAGTAAGGTGCTACGGAATCACTACTTGTCTTCTCTGTGTTATAGTGCCTACCTGTGCCCGCACCCCCTACATTATGTTAGTTAATCGTAATGCCCCTTTTTCCCCCTTTTCTCTCCCTTCCCACTCACCTCCCCAGTCCCTTTCCCTTTGGTAACTGTTAGTCCATTCTTGGGTTCTGTGAGTCTGCTGCTGTTTTGGTCCTTCAGTTTTTTCTTTGTTCTTATACTCCACAGATGAGTGAAATCATTTGATACTTGTTTTTCTCCACCTGGCTTATTTCACTGAGCACAATACCCTCTAGCTCCATCCATGTTGTTGCAAAAGGTAGGATTTGTTTTCTTCTTATGGCTGAAAAATATTCCATTGTGTATATGTACCACATCTTCTTTATCCATTCATCCACTGATGGACCACTTAGGTTGCTTCCATTTATTGGCTATTGTAAATAGTGCTGTGATAAACATAGGGGTGCATCTGTCTTTGTCAAACTGGAGTGCTGCATCCTTAGGGTAAATTCCTAGAAGTAGAATTCCTGGGTCAAACGGTAAGTCTATTTTGAGCATTTTGAGGAACCTCCATGTTGCTTTCCACAATGGTTGAACTAATTTACATTCCCACCAGCAGTGTAGGAGGGTTCCCCTTTCTCTATAACCTCGCCAACATTTGTTGTGAGGTGATATCTCATTGTGTGTCCTTTATTTCTTGTTAGTTTCTTTGTTTTGAAGTCTATTTTGTCTGATTCTAGTACTGCAACACCTGCTTTTTTGTCCCTGTTGTTTGCATGAAATATCTTTTTCCATCCCTTGACTTTTAGTCTGTGCATGTCTTTGGGTTTGAGGTGAGTCTTGTTTTTTTATCCATTCAGTGACTCTGTGTCTTTTGATTGGTGCATTCAGTCCATTTACATTTAGGGTGATTATCGATAAGTATGTACTTATTGCCATTTCAGGCTTTAGATTCGTGGTTACCAAAAGTTCCAGATTACTTTCCTTACAATGTAAGAGTCTAACTTAACTCACTTAATGATAAGTATGTTGTTACAAACACAATCTAAAGGTTCTTTTCTATTTCTCCTCCTTTTTCTTCCTCCTTCATTCTTTATATATTAGGTATCAAATTCTGTACTTTTTGTCTATCCCTTGATTGACTTTGGGGCTAGTCAGTGTAATTTTGCATTTGCCTCGCAATCAGCTGCTCCACCCTTCCTACTGTGATTTTACTACCTCTGGTGACAGCTATCCAACCCTAGGAACACTTCCATCCAAAGCAGTCCCTCCAAAATAGACTGCAGAGATGGTTTGTGAGAGGTAAACTCTCTCAGCTTTTGCTTATCTGGAAATTGTTTAATCCCTCCTTCAAATTTAAATGATAATCTTGCTGGATAAAGTAATCTTGGTTCCAGGCCCTTCTGCTTCATGGCATTTAATACATCATGCCACTCCCTTCTGGCCTGTAAGGTTTCTGCTGAGAAGTCTGATTTTAGTCTGATGGGCTTTCCCTTTGTATGTGATCTTATTTCTGCCTCTGGCTGCTTTTAACAGTCTGTCCTTATTCTTGATCTTTCCCATTTTAGTTACTATGTGTCTTGGTGTTGTCTTCCTTGGGTCCCTTGTGTTGGGGGATCTGTGGATCTCCATGGCCTGAGAGACTATGTCCTTCCCAAGATTGGGGAAGTTTTCAGCAACTACCTCCTCAAAGACACTTTCTATCCCTTTCTCTCTCTTCTTCTTCTTCTGGTATCCCTATAATGCGAATATTGTTCCACTTAGATTGGTCACACAGTTCTCTCAATATTCTTTCATTTTTAGAGATCCTTTTTTCTCTCTGTGCCTCAGCTTCTTTGTATTCCTCTTCTCTAGTTTCTGTTTCATTTATTGTCTCCACCACCGTATCCAACCTGCTTTTAATACCCTCCATCGTGTTCTTTAACGATTGGATCTCTGACCTGAATTCATTCCTGAGTTCTTGGATGTCTTTCCTTACCTCCATTAGGATGTTGACTCCCTTTCAGGAAGAGTCACGAGGTCCATATCATTTAAATCTTTCTTGGGAGTTGTATTAACAATTTTACTCTGTACAAGGTTCCTTTGGTGGTTCATGTTTGTATATGGCGCACTCTAGTGTCCAGAAGCTCTATTCTGGAGCTGCTGAGCCCCTGAAGCAATGTCAGCGGTCGCAGGGGAGCAGTACTGGTGCCTGGAGGTAGGAAAGAGCTGTTCCCCACCTTACTCTGTGTCTTTTGATTGTTGCATTCAGTCCATGTACATGTAGGGTGATTATATTTAGATATGTACTTACTGCCATTTGAAGGTTTGGATTCGTGGTTACCATATGTTCAAGGGTAGGTTCTTTACTATCTAACCATCTAACTTAACTGACTTATTATGCTATTATAAAAACAGTCTGGTGATTGTTTATTTCCATCAAATAATTTTTACCAGATTATTAACATGGTCTAATTTAGGTTTTTAAGGCTTATTGATTCCAGAATATGTTTTGTGTGTTGAGCCTTTGGCATTCTGATGGATTGGATATTGGGGGTAGAGGAAATGGAGGAATCATGGATGTCTCATTTATTTTTGGCTTGAATAGTTTATCCTGCTTAGTTCCATGGATACTTCTATTCTGCTCTGGTGATATGCTTTGGGCTGCCTAATTTCTGCACAGGCCACAGTGGTGACCTCTACTTATGTTTCAAGATTTCTAGTTTACTGTCAAATACTCAGACATTTATTTGGCATAGCCTGGATGTTTGAAACCAGAGAGTCTTCCAGGTATAGCAATATGGTGTGCTGGAACTAGTTCTCTCCCATCAAGCTCTCATGTTTGTGAATTTATGAGACAACTCTAAAATTATAAGCAGCTACCTGAATGTGAGGAGTGTACTTTCAGTTCATGCAAGTGAGACAGTTCTGTCAGTGTTGTTTGATGTTGTATGCCTGTAAAAGCAAATTCAGATGCAGTCAAGGACGAAGCAGATTATATATACTTTATTGAAATAGGCCAAAATTCAAATTCATTTATAAACAAAACTAAATGCCATGAAGACAAAGTAAAAATTTGTATGAGCCATACTTAGACTACAGGATGCATTTTCTGATTCCTTTGTGATCTTTTCTGTAGTTCTGTTTTGGGAAATGAGCAGTGTACCTTTACTTTTCAGAATGCGAAGAAGGGTGATGTCTGCGTCATGGTGGCATTAAGGGCATTAAGAGGTTTCTCAGTTATGTTCACCTGCCCCAGACAAATTGTCAGCACCCATCCACAAACAGAAGTGCCTTTGTGGAAGCCTTGGGATATGCCACCATACATCCAAGGACCTGGAAGGAATCTCACCCACCCATGCATTGCATGATAGACAGACTTTGTTCCCAGGGGTTTAGACCCTTGGGTGACCCAGGAATCAGCTCTAGTCCCTCTTGACTAAGGCCTGAGAGCCCTGGAGATCTCTTACTTAGACAGGCACCCACATAGAATAGAGCCTTTGTGGAAGTCCAGTTTCAGAGAGTATGCAGTAGTCCATTGGAGCAAAAAATTATGAGTTTGGATGCACTGGAGTGAGCACTTGATAAAAGCTGGAGGGGGTGGCTGCTACTTCAAATGTGAAGACAGCAACACAAAACTCAAAAGATCTTCAAAAATCAAGGAAACATGGCACCACCAAAGGATTACAATAATCTTCTATTACCAAAGCCAAGCCATGGAAATCGATCATTTAACACTGTGAAGAATTTAAAAGGCCATTTTTAGGAAATCCAATAAACTATAAGAAAATACAGAAAGGCAATTCAGTGAAATCAGGAAAACAATACACACATAAAATGAGAAGTTTAACAGCAAGGTATCAATCATGAAAAAGATCCAAATAGAAATTCTGGAGCTGAAGAATTTAATGAATGAAATGAAAAATGCAGCAACTGCAGACTTGATCAAGCAAAAGAAAAAGCCAGTGAGAAAGAAGACAGGAATTTTGTTATTGTGCAATCCTAGGAAAGCAAAGAAAAAGAATGAGTAAAGCCTATGGGATCACTGGGATACACTAAAAAGGACCATTTTGTGAATTATTGGAGTTGTAGAAGGAAAAGCGTGGAAAGGGTACAGAAGGCTTATTTCAAGAAATAAAAACAGGGACTTCCCAAGTCTAAAGAAAGATTTGGATATCCAAGGTCATGAAGCTCATAAGTCAAGTTACAACAAAACAAGTTAAAGAAATTCTCCCCTTCCTATTCAACATAGTACTGGAAGTCCTAGCCAGGACAATTGGACAAGGAATAGAAATTAAAGGCCCAGAATCAGAAAAGAAGTACAGTTGTCTCTATTTGTAGATAACATGATTTTATATATAGAAAATTGTAAAGATATCACCAAAACATTGTGATATCTATTAAACAATTTCAGTAAAGTTGCAGGATACAAAATCAACATGGAAAAATCAGTTGTGTTTCTATGCACTAATAATGGGTTATCTAAAAAATAAATAAAGACCAATCCATTGACAATATCATCAGAGCAACAAAATACATAATAATAAATTTCAACGAGGTGGAAAAAAGATCTCTATGCTGAAAATTACAGGGCATTGATTAAAGAAATTGAAGAAGGCACAAGTAAGTGGAAAGGTGTTCATTGATTGGAGGAATTATTGTTAAATGTGATAGTATCCAAAGTTATCTATAGATGCAATACAATCCCTACCAAGATTTCAAAGGTATTTTTTGCAGAAATAGAAGAACAATCTTAAATTTGTATGGGACCACGAAAGACCCCAAATAGCCAAAGCAATCCTAGGAAAGAACAAAGCTGGAGTCATAATACTTCCTAATTTTAAACTCTAATACAAAGCTGTAGTAATCAGAGAAGTATGGTAGTGGCATTAAAAACAGAAACATATACCACTGGGATAGAATTGACAGCCCACTAGTAAACCCATGCATATTCGATTAATTTCTGACAAAAGAGCTAAGAATACTCAATTGGGAAAAGAGAATTTCTCAGTAAATTGTGTTGGGAAAACTGAACGACTACATGCAAAAGATTGAATCTGGACTACTGTCTTACACCATACACAAAAATCAAGTCAAAATATATTGAAGACTTGAGAGTAAGACCTGAAATCATAAAACTCCTCAAAGAAAGCATAAGAGTTATGCTCCTTGACATTGGTCTCAGCAATGATTTTTTGGATTTGACATTAAAGCAAAGGTAACAAAAGCAAAAATCAGTAAGTTAGACTACATCAAACTAAAAAACTTCTGTACAGAAGAAGAAACCATCAATAAAATGAAAAACAGCCTACAGAATAGAAGAAAATATTTGCCAATCATATATCTGATAAGGGGTTAATGTCCAAAATTCATAAAGAACTCATACAACTCAATAGCAAAAAAAAATAATAATCCAATTAAAAATGGGCAAAGGATCTGAACAGACATTTTTCCAAAGAAGTTACTCAGATGACCAGCAATTATATGAAAAGGTGCTCAGATGTCACCAGTCATTAGAAAAATACAAATGAAAACCACAATAAGATATTACCTTATATCTGTTAGAATGGTTTTCATATAATAGAAAAAGAATAACAAGAGTTTTCCAACGATATGGAGAAAAGAGAACTCTCATGTACTATTGATGGGAATGTAAATTGTTATAGCCACGGTTGGGAAACAGTATGGAGGTTCCTCAAAAAATTAAAAATAAAGTACGATATGATCCAGCAATACCACTTCTGGATATTTATCCAAAGAAAACGAAATCACTCTCTCAAAAAGATATTTGTACCTCCATGTTCATTGCAGCATTATTTATAGCCAAGACAGGAAAACACCTAAGTGTCCATCCACAGATGACTGCATAAGGAAAGTGTGAGATACACACACACACATACACACAATGGCATATCATTCAGCCATAAAAAATAAGGGAATTCTGCCATTTGTGAAACCAAAAATGGACCTTGACGGCTAAGTGAAACAAGTCAGAGAGAGACAAATACCGAGTGATCTCACTTTTATGTGGAATCTAAAAAAAAACAAACTCACCTAAAAGAGATCAAATATGTTATTAGCAGAAGTGTATAACCGGGAAATTGGGTGAAGGTGGTCAAAAGGTACAAACTTGTAAGATCACTAAGTACTAGAGATGTAAGGTACATGATGACTATAGTTAACACTGCTCTATGGTATATATTTGAAAGTTGTTAACAGAATGAATGTTAAAGAATAAATCCTAAAAGCTGTCATCACAAGGAAAAAAAATTTTTGGTACTATATGAGGTGATGAAAGTTAATTAATTAAATTTACTGTGATAATCATTTCACAGCATATGTATATTTAGTCCTTATGCTCCACTCCTTAAACTTACACAGTGTTGTCAGTTATATTTCAGTATGACTGAAAAATCCTCTTCAAGAAACTTTATAATAAGACTACCAAAAATCAAAGACAAAGAGAATCTTAAAATCAGCAAAAGAAAAATAAACTTGTAACTTACAAGAGACCCCCCTACCGCCATAAGGCTATCAGTAATTTTCTCAGCAGAAACCTTACAGGCCAGCAGCAGGAGGGACTATATATTTAAATCCTGAAAGAAAAAAACTGCCAACCAAAAATGCTTGACCTGCAAAGCAGTTCTCAAGAAATAAGACTTTGTCAAACAAAAATTGAGGGAGTTCCTCACCACAGGTTCTGCCTTACAAGAAATGCTGACAGGAATTCTTCAAGCTGAAATATGAAAATATATAGCACACTGGTAAACCGAAGTATTCAGAATTCTCTAAAGTGTAATGTGTTCTGTTACCTCTAGAATAAGACAAATGTATTAAAATTCTGAACTTAAAAGGACAAAAATATTAAAAACAGCTACAATGATTTCTTAGAGAATATACTGTACAAAAAGAGGTAAAACATGAAATCGAAAACAATAAAAGGGGAGGAGGAGTAAAAGGGTAGAGTTTTTCTATGTGATCAAAATTATCAAATTAAAACCACAAAACAAAACCTATGGTAGACTCACAAAAGATTGAGATCAGAATCAAGCACATCACTATGGAAAATCATCAGTCCACAAGGGAAGACAGCAAGAGGAGGAAAGGAATAAGGAAACTATGACATAAACAGGAAACTATGAATAAGATGGCATTAGTAAGGCCTTACCTACAGTAATTACTCTAAATGTAAATGGATTGAATTCTCCAATCTGAAAGCATAGAGTGTCTGAATGGATAAAAAAACAAGAACCCAACCATATGCTGCCTCCAAGAGACTTTACTTCAGCTTTAAGGAAACACATAGGCTCAAAGTTTAGGAATAGACAAAGATAGAATATGTAAGTAGAAATCAAATGAGGGCAGGGTTAGTTATGTCAAGACAGAGTAGACTTTCATCTCAAAACAATAACTGGAGACAAAGAGGTCATTATATAATGTTGAAGGAGTCAATTTATCAAGAATCTGGAACAGTCATAATTATATATGCACTTAATATCATAGCACCTAAGTATATTAAGCAAATACACATCTGAAGGGAGAAATAGGCAGTTCAATAATAGTAGGGGACTTCATTCAGTACCCCACTTTCCACAATGGATAAATCTTTAGGCACAAAACCAACAGGGAAATTTTGGGCTTGAACCAAGTTAGAAAGCCTGTTATTTTTTTCTTATAAAACAGTGCACACTAATATATTAAATTCAGACATTTCATAACTTGAAAAGGGTAATGAAAATCATTTGTAATTCCATCTACAGATATTTGTTGTATGACTGTTCAGACTTCATTTTGTTTGTATCTTCACATAAAGATTTTTCCCACTTAGCAATAAGTATGAACATCTTTCTAAATCAACTAATGTTGATCTACCTCATTATTTTCAATGTTACCATAGTATTCCATTAATACACCATAAACTATTTTTCTGGTCCCCTCTTTTTAAGGATATGGTGTTTTCCTGGTCCTGTTATTGTAACTATAAGAGCTATATTGCCACCTTATTCCACCTCTGTCTTTACTGTTCTTCTTCCAAAGGATAAATAAATATTGGTTCAGTACATTAGGTATTAGCATTTCTATTTTCCTTTGAAATCCATTCATTCTACACTATAAAAAATAGGTGACAGAATTTGGGGATTGAGTGAAGGTTCTGAGAGATATATCCCAGAAATACCTATTATTTACTAGAGAAATTTACTTATTTAACATATTTAATCATAAAAATTATCTTGAGTGGCTGCAGTGTATCAGGCATTGCTCTACACTTTCACAGGCATTATATTTATATTTTTTAACTTGTAATTGTCCTTTTTTTTTATTGGGAGAGAAAACACATGAAATTTACCATCTCAGCCATTTTTGAATGTGCTGCTCTGTAGTGTTATGTATATTTATATTGTTGTAAAACTGATCTCTAGATCTTCATCTTGCATTAAACAACTCTTCTTTTCTCCCTGCCCCCAGCCCCTGGTAACCATCATTTCTAAGAATGACTACTTCAGGTACCTCATGTAAGTGGAATCATATAATATTTGTCATTCTGTGACTGGCTTATATCACTTACCATAATGTCCTCAATGTTCTTCCATGATGTAGCAAGTGACAGGAATTATATTTTTTAATAGGCAAATAACTTGAGGCTTTGAGATCAGCCTTGCATACTTTAATTCTGTTGATAAGTTTGTTTCTGGATCACAGAGTGTATATTCAAAACTTTGAACTTTGCAAAAATATTTATAAGAACTTAAATTTCACAGAGTGAATGAATAGTTTGTGCAAGTCATTGTCTACTTTGGGAATTCATAGATGAAAGGCATGGAAACCAGGATATCATAAGATATAGTGATAATAGATTAAAAGGAGATATGAACAGGGTTCAGTAGGAGCTTGAAGAGAGGAAGGGACCCAAGTCTCCCTGGGACTAAGGCAGCTCCATAGACCCTTTAGCTATCTCTTAAACAGAAAGAACAATGAAAGTATTCTTAATAGAGAAAATAGAATATGAAGAGCCACAAGGGTGTGAAATATAAGATGTATTTGTGGAACTATCAGAAATCTAGTATTGCTGGAGCAAAGAATATTTGAGGTAAAATCTGAAGGATAAATCTGGAAGGGCCTTGTATGCTGTGCTACTAATTAAATTTTTATTCTGTAGGCACAGGGAGCAGGAAAGTGACATGATCTAATCCATATTTCTGGAAGAAAAAGCTGGCTCTGTTAAGGATGGATTGGAATGGGGAGGGACTAGAGAAGACCAGTGAGGAATCCATGCGATGAGTCCAGACATGAATGCTCTCTAAATTTAATAATTAAGCATACTCGTAGAACATTAATGAAATAAAAACCAGTATCTATAGTCGGTCTTTTTTGCCTGTCACTCATGCTGTCCACAACGCCTTCCACTGCCTGATCTAACCAGTCCCAGCACTCGGTAGCTTTGAAATGTTAAGAAAATATCTCTGTTTTGACAGATAGGAGTAGGAGCACCTGGACTTAAAGCAGATGTTACAGCTCCTCTGGGGAGTCTTCTTGTAGACAACATGAGATCAGCAGTGCCCTCTGCAAATAAGCTTCATAGGCAAAAGGCCATTTTTTTCCATTATAGACTCCCTCATTCATTGCAAAGAAAATTTGCTGCAACCAGTATTTCCACCTTTTACATGTTTCACTGATTTTAAAATATTTCATGGAGCATTTAAGTTGTAGCAGCTTTGATATTAATCTTTGTATTTTACAGTTTTGGAACTCTGCTTCTCATTATTTTGGCATGAAAATGTCCCATTCAGACTTTATGCTGCTTTTAATTTAAAAGGTTCCTACATGGAGAGTACTGTATCTAGCATATAAACTACTTGTCTATTCTTCCTTGAAGCCAATTGTCTTGTAGTTATGTTCGCATTGATATTGAGTCATTTTTTAGGGAGTTATGTAACTGTTGTTAGCTCATCACTTTAATCACTTAACAATTCAATCTCTTAACTACTCTTTATATCCTCTGTGATTATCTGTCATACATCTTTTATTACCCTTTCCCTTCAAACTCAAGTCTCAGATGCTTTTATTTCATTCTTTGTAGTACTGGGGCAGGTTAGCAAATGTAATTCCTGTTAGTTCTAGGCTTCCCTCCAATTATGCTTGAAAACTACATGCTCATATGCTTAAACCACATTTTGAAGCTTATCTTTTAAATTATGGATCTCATGTTTAAAAACATTTTCATCTTTGTTTATAAATAAGACGTATTTATAGTTTTATGGACTGAAGCTTGGGGGAATATCCAGTTTAGGGAAGGATTTTTTTTTTTTTAAGGCAACTGATTCAGTCATGGGGTGGTGGTTTTTCTTTGCTAATCATGACTTTTACTTTCATCATGCAGTGCAGTCTGTCAACATCTCAGTGGGGGGGGGAGATTTTTAGTGCACTTTAAATAAAATATTCTCTTTGCATTGAGTTAAGAACCATTTTATAGGTAAAAATGAGGTTCAAGAAGTTATTTATCTCAGATCACACAGCTAGTAAATGGCAAAGTTGAGGTCTAAACTTTTTCTATTGTCTCACCATGCACCTTTTGAAGAAAATGAAACTTTCTGACAGGATTCTCATCTGGCCTTGATAGCACACACTGTATATATATAAGAGGCTGTTTGCACATCTGTGGGATGTTTACCAGGGACAGAGCAGCTGGTCAGCCACTGGGAGTTACCTGCTCAGGGGAGGGGTGGAGAGGAAACACCCATTATCTCCTCTCCTTAGTTCCCATTATGTAATTGGTCGGGCATCCACCAGTCACCAGAGACCCACCCATAGGGTTCCTCCAGGTGCTAGGAGGAGGGAAGTAGAGGGCTCTGAGAGAGGGGAGAGTGGTGCAAGCAAGCGTGGGTGTGGAGAAAGGAAGCCTTGGGGGAGAACTAGGAGATAATGGTGGCTGGCAGAGGGAAGAACTAGGAGAGAATGGTGGCGGGCACAAGGAGGAATTTTAACAGACTTAGCCACATCTCTCCCTGACTACTGCCACTTGTTCACATTATAATATAGTTATCTAAGATGATAGCTCTTTTCTTAGAGTGTCCACTATCTAAATTATTTTTATGCAGTTGGGCGGTGGGAGGTCAAGGTTTCTTCCTGAGTCTTTTGGGCCTTGATTTTACTCAGCAGTCTGTATATCAATGGCACATCTTGGAGAAGGCTGCTCTTGGCCCTTACAGGGTCATTATAAAATTGAATTTAATTTTACTCGATTTTAACAGAATGAACAGGAATTTCAATATACTGTACAGGAGTATAACTTCTAAGGCATCTTCTCAAGGATAAGAAAAATCCTTCCCAGTGATTAAGAGATTAGGGTCATGTTTCTCAACATTATTTAATCAGTATTAATTTATCCCATACTCTAGTAAATGAAGAAATCAACTGTTCTTATCACCATTTAAAGATATATTTTCATTTCAGCTTTATCAAGGTTTAATAACATTTGCATTTGATTTTTTTTGGTATCATTAATATACAATTACATGAGCAACTTTGTGCTTATTAGATTCCGCCCATTATCCAGTCCCCACCACATACCCATACAGTCACTGTCCATCAGCATAGTAAGATGCTATAGAATCACTACTTGTCTTCTCTGTGCTATACGGCCTTCCCTGTGCTCCCCCCTACATTATGTGTGCAAATCATAATGCCCCTTTTCCCCTTATCCCTCCCTTCCCACCCATCCTTCCCAGTCCCTTTCCCTTTGGTAACTGTTAGTCCATTCTTGGGTTCTGTGAGTCTACTGCTGTTTTGTTCTTTCAGTTTTTGGTTTGTTCTTATACTCCACAGATGAGTGAAATCATTTGATACTTGTCTTTCTCCACCTGGCTTATTTCACTGAGCATAATACCCTCTAGCTCCATCCATGTTGTTGCAAATGCTAGGATTTGTTTTCTTCTTATGACTGAATAATATTCCATTGTGTATATGTACCACATCTTCTTTATTCATTCCTCTACTGATGGACACTTAGGTTGCTTGCATTTCTTGGCTATTGTAAATAGTGCTGTGATAAACATAGGGGTGCATATGTCTTTATGAATCTGGGATCTTGTTTTCTTAGGGTAAATTCCTAGGAGTGGAATTCCTGGGTCAAATGGTATTTCTATTTTTAGTTTTTTTGAGGAACCTCCATACTGCTTTCCACAATGCTTGAACTAATTTACATTCCCACCAGCAGTGTAGGAGGGTTCCCCTTTCTCCACATCCTCATCAACATTTGTTGTTGTTTGTCTTTTGGATGTTGGCCATCCTAACTGGTGTGAGGTGGTGATATCTCATTGTGGTTTTAATTTGCATTTCTCTGATGAGTAGCGATGTGGAGCATCTTTTCATGTGTCTATTGGCCATCTGAATTTCTTCTTTGGAGAACTGTCTGTTCAGCTCCTCTGCCCATTTTTTGATTGGATTATTTGCTTTTTGTTTGTTGAGGTGCATGAGCTCTTTATATATTTTGGATGTCAACCCCTTATTGGGTATGTCCTTATGAATATATTCTTCCATACTGTAGGATGCCTTTTTGTTTTACTGATGGTGTCCTTTGCAGTACAGAAGCTTTTTAGTTTGATATAGTCCCACTTGTTCATTTTTGCTTTTGTTTCTCTTGCCCATGGAAATATGTTCATGAAGAAGTTGTTCGTGTTTATAGTCAGGAAAGTTTTGCTTATGTTTTCTTCTAAGAGTTTTATGGTTTCATGACTTACATTCAGGTCTTTGATCCATTTCGAGTTTACTTTTCTGTATGGCATTAGACTGTAATCCAGTTTCATGCCCTTACATGTAGCTGTCCAGTTTTGTCAACAACAGCTGTTGAAGAGGCTGTCATTTCCCCATTGTATGTCCATGCCTCCTTTATAGTATATTAATTGACCATATATGCTTGGGTTAATATCTGGACTCTATTCCAGTCCACTGGTCTATGGGTCTGTTCTTGTGCCAGTACCAAATTCTCTTGATTACTGTGGCTGTGTAGTAGAGCTTGAAGTTGGGAAGTGAGAGCCCCCCTGCTTTATTCTTCCTTCTCAGGATTGCTTTGGCTATTCAGGGTCTTTTGTGGTTCCATATGAATTTTAGAACTATTTGTTCCAGTTTGTTGAAGAATGCTGTCAGTATTTTGATAAAGATTGCACTGAATCTGTAGATTGCTTTAGGCAGGATGGCCATTTTGACAATATTAATTCTTCCTACACAACAGCATGGGATGAACTTCCATTTGTTAGTGTCCTCTATAATTTCTCTCAAGAGAGTCTTGTAGTTTTCAGGGTGTCGGTGTTTCACTTCCTTGGTTAGGTTTATTCCTAGGTATTTTATTCTTTTTGATGCAATTGTGAATGGAATTTTTTTCTGGTTTCTCTTTCTGCTCATTCATCGTTAGTGTATAGGAATGCAACAGATTTCTGTGTTGCATTTGATTTTATAACTAAAATTCCCTAATTTACTTAGTCTGGGCTGTAATTTAAATTTAGTGATTATCACCTAACCTTACTGTATTTTCTCTTTCTTTAATTTCTTGAATTTTCTGTTTTGAGTTTTTTTTCTTAACTTAAGTTTCTCTTTAATTTGCTTTTTTCAGGAAAGATTTATGGATAATTCTTTTCAGTTTTTTGATTTTGAATGCTTAATAGTATTTATTTTGCCATTATAATTGAAGGATTACTTAGCTGATATGAAATTCTTGGATGTATTTCTTTTAATGTAGGGTGGCAGCATGTTCCCTGATAGCTTTCCTGAACTAACTCCACCCCTCCCTACCTTATCTGAAACCTGGTTGCTTCCTCCTTTTCCAGACATAGTGTTTGGGCTGGGAATTGCTCTCACTTTGCCTCTGTAGCCTGAGGGATGTGCGGAGAAGGGACAGTAATCAGCTAAGGCCACACAGTCTGTGGCGATCTGAGCTCAGGGTTTTCTTGAAATTTTGATAAATATCATGTATAAAGTGAACTAGGGTTCACGTCATTTGCAATATTCTTTAGTGATGCGTAGAAAACAGCATATCCCAGGAGCTTTTCTTGACTATAGTGAGGCCTCTACCAGTAAGCCTTCCTCCTGACCTTGACTTCTCTAGCTGTCCATTCACCTTTTCAGTCTTGTCTTCTCCAAATTTGGGGTTATTACTGGGAACTCTTACAATTTTGTCACCTTACTTTTGACCTTGGTGGTGTTTCTGGGCTTAGAATACAGTTAAGAATTCCTGTCTTACCCACCAGAACATTAGTTTCATTGCCTTGGCTGCAGCTGAAGTTGAGTTTGTGACTGTCTTGATTGGTTCCTGTAGGTGAATATTTTGCAGACTTTTACAGTGTTTTGTTTTTTTTCTTTGTAAGTATTGGGGAAATTCCAAAATCTACCACCTTTTAGGCAAAATAGCCTTATTAATTTAAATGGCTACCTAAGAGAACATTGCTGAACATGGGTGCTGTGGTGTGGTGGGCTGTCACGGAGGCCTCCACAGGCAGCTTTGTCTTTTCATTTCAGTTTTCTGTCTTTCTGTGTGTTCCACGATGTGAAAAGGGTTGGGAAGCACTAAACTCCAGGACCTAAAATCCACATGTTTTGTTCTTTTAACAATAAAACTTTTTTTATTGTAGATATGGATTGACTAGGATACATTTCTGTATAGCCTGTTCCTTTTCTAGGTATGAAAAGTTTGTGTCTTCAATTAGAAAAATTAAAAATAAGATGAGACTTGTAATTGCTGGTTCTGCACAATTCTTATTTTTTTAATTGTATTTTTAAATAGAGGTATAATTGATGTACAATTTTGTATTAGTTTCATGTGTACAGCATAGTGATTGTATATTTATAGACATTACAAGAGGGTCACTATAGTAAGCAGTTAACATCTGTCTCTGTACAAAGTTGTCACACTATTACTGACTGTATTCTCTACACTGTATGTTACATCCCTGTGTCTTACTTCTTTTATAACTGGAAGATTGTACCTCTTAATCCCCATCACCTGTATCACCCAGACCCTCCCATCCCCTCTCCTGTGGCAGCCACCAGTTTGTTATCTGTATCTGTGAGTCTATTTCTCTTTTATTTGTTCATTTGTTTTGTTTTTTAGATTCCACATATTAAGTGAAATCATATGAGGTTTTTTTCTTTCTCTGACTTATCTCACTTAACATAATACCTTCCAAATCCATTCATGTCACAAACAGGAAGATTTCTTTCTTTTTTATGGCTGAGTAATATTCCATTGTGTATCTACCACATCTTTATTTATGCATCTGTTGATAGACACTTAGGTTGCTCCCATATCTTGGCTATTGTAAATAATTTTGCAGTGGACATAGGGTTGCATATATCTTTTTTAATTACTGTTTTTGTTTTCTTCAGATAAATACCCAGAGGTTGAATTGCTGGGTCATATGGTATTTCTGTTTTTAGTTTTTGAGGAACCTCTGTACTGTTTTCCTTAGTAGCTGCACCAATTTACATTACCACCATCAGTGTACCAGGGTTCCCTTTTCTCCATATCCTCACCAACACGTGTTATTTCTTATCTTTGATAATAGCCATTCTGACTGTGTGAAGTGAAATTTCACTGTGGTTTAGATTTGCATTTCCCTGATCATTAGCAGTGTGGAGCATATTTTCATGTGTCTCTTGGCCATCTGTATGTCTTCTTTGGGAAAATTCCTATTTAGGTCCTTCGCTAGTTTTTAAAATCAGATTGCTTATTTTTTTGATACTGAGTTTTATAGATTTTTTATATATTTTGGATGTTAACTCCTGATCAGTAAAGTTGTATATTTTAATAGTTTGTATAATATGGTTATGTATATTGAAAATTGAACACAAATCTTTTCATTCAGCAAGTGTTCATTGACTACCTATCTTAGGTGCTAAGGAGTGATATATAAACAAATACATTTAAGCATGATCAAGTTAATAAATGGGAGCATATACATAAAGCTACTGGTGCGTGGCTACACTGTACCTTTCACATACCAACTACAACTCAAGTTATGCTGTGCAGCTGGCCTTGTAAGTGTCGTATATAAAGCAGCACAGAATTCTGGCAGTGTTCAAATTATTTGAGACATAAGGGAGATAGGAACTGATCATCAGAGACAGCTTCTAGGAGATTGTGATATGAGAAAAGAATTTGAAAGCTGAAAAGCAGTTGATAAGACATGGAGAATTACAGGTAATTCAGTAATATTGGAATGTAAATTAGAATGAATAGTGGATGAGAGAGACACATAATATAGCTCAAGAAGGGCCTTATATTACCATGCTTAGGAATTTGGCCTTTATGCTATATGTTAGTTATCTTGCTACATATAAAAGTTACTCCACACTTGGTGGCTTAAAACAACCATTATTATCTCAGTTTCTGATGATCAGGAATTTGGGAACCACTTAGCTGTGTGTTTCTGTCCCAGGATCTCTAATAAGGTTCCAGTTAAGGTGTCAGCTGGGGCTGCAGTCATCTGAAGCTTGATTGTGGCTTCAAGAGCTGTGGCCAGAATGGCTCACTTAGCAGGTTGCTGAGAGGAGTCCTCACTGGCTGTTTGCAGGAGGACTCATTTCTTCACTGAATGGGTTTCTCTGTAAGACTGCTTACAGCATGGCAGCTGGTTTCCCCCAGAACCAGTGATCCAGCAGGGAGATGGCACTGAAGACAGAAGTCACAGTATATCCTGTGACTTGGAAGCAATGTACATCACTTCAACCACCTTCTCTTGGTCATACTGATCAGCACTGCTATAATGTAGAAAGGCTATGAATGGGTGTGAATACCAGGCTGTGGGGATCACTGGGAACCAAGTTGGAGGCTTGCTGTCCATCCTGGAAACAAAGAGATGCAAAATGTTTTGAGCATATCAGTGATGTTCATATTGGCATTTCAGGTGTATGATTCTGCTGTGGAGAATGAGGTGTAGAGGACAAAATTAAAGTCATGAAAACACTATAGTAATCTAGAATTGTTGAAAACCTGAAATAAGGCAGTGCTTATGAAATTTGAGATTTTTGAGAAATACTTGACAGAAATGCATAATTTATTGTTTATTGATTGGATTTGGTGGGTTAGGATGTGGAGAAGTTAAGGATGACTCTTACATGTCTTGTTTGAGAAACTAGGTGGAGGTTGATATGGTTCAGAGATGTAGGCCAGTAAGGTCTAGTATACTGTAGACAGGTCTGGAGCTCAAACAAAAGGAATGAATAAGAGTATAAAATGAGAAGAGGGCCTAAGGTGGAGCAATAGGACATTCAGTGTGTTGGAGGATAGAGACTAGGAAGTGCTATGAGTTAGATAATAAACCAGCAAAGTGTGATTTCACAGAAGCCAAGGGAGAATACAGTGTTGAGAAAATAAGGTACTATATAGCTAACCTGTAATCATAAAATGTAAGGTTTGGTGAAGCTCTGAAGCATATGCTGAAAAGCCTAAGCTAAGTGCTGTAATTTAGTGAGTTAGCGAGGTGACCCTAACCTCAGTATGAAAACAGAATGTAAATCATTTTTTCCAAGGTAGTGTTGTTAGGATCTAATGATCCCATTGCCTCTTCCAAAATATACACCCACACATACTCCTAGAGCACACATAACTTTATAAGACCAAATTAGTTGCTTCTTCACCCCTTCCACATCTTACTGTAATGGACTTTGACAGGAGTCAGCAAACTATTTTCTGCAGTGAGCCAAGGTAGGAAATATTTTAGACTTTGTAGGACATATGGTCTTTTACATCTACTCAACTCTGTCATTGTAGGTGAAAGCAGCCACATAGAGTTTGTACATAAATAGGTGTGGCTGTGTTCCAGGACAAGTGTATTTACAAAAACAAGTGGTACAGCAATTCCACTCCTGGGTATATATCCAGAAGCATTGAAAGCAGGGACTCAGATACTCATATGCCAATGTTCAGAGCAACTTTATTCCCAGTAGCCAAAGGTGAAAGAAATCTCAGTGTTCATCAACAGATAAATGGATAAACAAGTGTATACACACACTATAAGAGGATTCAACCATAAAAAGAAATGAAATTCTGCCATGTGCTACCACATGGTGAACCTAGAAACCATTACACTAAGTGAAATTAAACGAGGCACAAAAAGACAAATACTACATGCTCCCACTTATCTGTGGTACCTGGAGAAGGCAAATTCATCCAGACAGCAGAATAAAGGTTACCAGGGCGTCAGGGAGAGCAGAGTAGGAGGTCAGTGTTTAAAGAGTACAAATTTCTGTTTAAAAGTATGAAAAAGTTCCAGAGGTGGATAGTGAAGGTGGTTATACAACTTTGTGAATATACTCAATGCCACTGCTAAGTGGTGAATTCTATGTTTATGTTTATACCACAATTAAAAATGCATATATGACAAAATTAAAACAAAAAATAAATAAAAAGCCCAAAGCCAGGCAGGTGAGTGAATATGGCCCATAGGCCATAGCTTACCAGCCCCTGGACCAAAACCTCCTGAATACTGAATGTGTCTCTTTCATCTTGTGTCCATTGTGTCTGATGCAGCTTTTTTATTGACCTTACAGAGCAGTTCAACATAGTCAAATTAAATGAAGAATCTGGGTCCTCCTTTTTTACTTGTATATTTATTTTCATAGACTGTGTAATATTTAATATTTCATTAATTTTTTGTTGCAAATTGAGAAATTGCTCTGATGTCTGGAGATTATGGAATAAAAAATGATTTTATATAAAACTCTTAATTAGGAAAAAGAAATATATTTTTGTCATTGAACCTTAATTGACTTTATTCTTCTTCATGCAATTTTGAAAGAAAGCATTTCTGCTTGTGTTCCACATAAAATGTTTATGTTCTCTCTTTACACATGTATCTACAGGCCATAGATGTTACACAATCCTGGTTTATCTTCAGGGTGGAATCTGTTAACAGTGAGGGGTCTGGATGTGAAGTGGACCTTACTAGAAGAGTAGTTTGTCTATCTGGATATTGAACTAGAGAAATCACTAACACTGGACAGAACATCCAAAGGTATTTTATTAGATGAAAGCCTGTCCTTTTTTCACATTTCATATCACTTTATAACACATCTATTTAATATGGGGTCCTGCTTTAAAAAAGGAAAACTGAGGAGGAAAAGTTTTGTGAACTTCAAAAGGGATCACGGTCCTTAAGGACAAGAAGAACCATCATGTTTTAGTCAAAAAACTTTGTCATCTGTGGCCAGACTCTAAAAACTGACAACTTTCATTTCTAGAACCGCTGAGTGACCCTAAAAACATAGACCACTGACACCTCCCCGTTGCTGCAGTGTCTGGGACACATCACATGGCAGTGACATTTGTTTATTAGGTAGATGGTTTTGAGGTTTTGGGGATTTTGTTTTTGGGTTTTTTTTTTGTTTGTTTTTTTCTAAGACTTGGCCAACATCAACTGAGGATGGTATTTTGTAGTCCAATGTTAAAGTAGTAATATAACTGAGACAAACGCAGGTATTCACCTTAGTCAAGACTCACTCTTGGCAGTTTTCTAATGTATCTTCTTGAACTATGTCTTATTAGTCAATTTAAAATGCAGTGCAAATCAAAACTAACTACTTTGAAGAGGGAAATTGAGATAATATAGCAATTTCTATTTAAAGAAATTCTATAAACCTCAAATGCCTATTTTAATGGTCCTTAAGATGTTATTTCTACAGAATAGTAAACAAATTCTGTGATTGTCATCAATTTCACAAGAACCACAAAAAGTCTCCTTTTTGCTTCCAGGTTAGGAATTCAAGGCTTATCTAGAAATGAACATTATTTTTTTTTAAATGTCAGTTTCTCATATTCTTTTCAGTTAGTTGATTCTCTGGAGTATGATTCATTTTATGTGTAATCTGCAGTGGTACTCACACTGTCTGGCAGCCTACAAAGGCTTTTGGTATTTTCTAATGAGAAACAATTCTGTGACCAATGGAAATGGTCTGTCCCTGCCTCTTCCCAGTTTGGGTGTCTTTTCTGGCAAGATACAGATGCAAGAAGTGAGCCAGTGGTCATTAATAAGAAGGAACATGTCTGCCTCTCTTGTTTCTTAAAGTCTTAATATTTACTAATTAAAGAACTTTGGGTACTGAATACTTTTTAGGAAACTTGTTGGAATCTATAGGCAATGATGAAGAATCAGCTTGAGGAAAAAAAATTGTATAACCTCTTACAACACAGTGTGACACGGTTTCCCACTGAGGATTTACAAAGACCTGAATCCCTTGAAATACATGAGAGATCACAAAGTCATCAAAATGTAGTTTGTTTGTAGTTGCTGAGAATTCCCATATCCTCCTTTTTTATTCACTGAAAAGCTTTGAGCCTTGATATGTTTATCATTTAATTATTGCAGTTTACCTTGAACCTCTCTCTAATTGCCATGCTTGAAGTTTTGAACACCTCGTGTATGCATACAGTCCAGTCATTGCAGTGAATTGGGAAGGTGGGAAGAGGATAATGAGCTAGACTCCACATTTTCTCTTGACCTATTTCTTATTGCAAAGGAGTGTAGTAAAACAATGCATTTTTTTGGTACATGTTTTTGGCCACCTGTTCCCAAAACGTAGCCATTAGGTAGGTCTTTATTGAATAAAAGTAAATTTGCCTCAGTTGTACCCCAAAGGCTCAGGGCATTGGCATCAGTTGTATGATCATAATAGAGTCCCACTACTTACCTCTGCTCAGGGTTTCTATAAGAGGAGGCATAAAACAATATTGGTATATGACTAGTCTGTGTCTTAGAGGCTTCAGTAAATCCTTACAGTGGGATTAATTAGGATTAGCAGTTTTTTTGTCCACCAAAAAGTTCTGGCATCTTGGCTTAAAAGTAGTTCTTCCTAATAACTAGGAATGTAGGGTATTTTTTATTTCAGTGGCTTTAAACATTTTATTCAGAGTTGAGAACATAGCTTGGTGATTATACTTAGAGCTTAATGTATAAAGTCCTTAGGAGATGAACAAACACATAACGTTTACAACTGGTTATATGCTCGGTTTTGCTAAACAAGAGTATGGAACTATTGCCAATCTTGGCTTAAAGTATATATAATACCTACATAAATTGCACTGACCGTAGTGTGGGTCTCCAAGCCCAAAGAATGCCCTGGCAACTTGGTCTCTAGGATCACTCTAACTATTGCTCTTTATTGGGGTTATTTAGTGGGAAACCAGGTTTGCAGTCTCTTGTTTATTTTAGGTACCAAAAAGTTATCTTCTTGGAATATGAGTTTTAAAGGCTGAGAAAAGGATTGAGAGGGGAATTTGACATGGGGAATATTATTATCTCACGTGGGTAAATAGCATCAGGGAAAAACAGAGGGCAAAGGAGATAAGAGGGTGGAATGCGTTTACATTTTCTGTAGTTCTCTTACCATAATAATTTACTCAGGAGGGATTCATTTTGAATTTGGTATTTAGTTTTAAAAGGAACAGGCCTGGGGCAAGTGTAGGCCAGCACTGAGAAACAGTGGTGGATTGAGACCTGTTGTATTTTTTAAGTGATTCCAGGGCTGTCCAGGTGTCCTGATTTAAAGGCTGGTTTTTGAGTCAGGAAATTGTATCTTGTTCTGAGGTTCACTGTAATAAAGTACACAGTCCTAAGGGTGCTACTGCCAGCTCCATGAATCACTTTGCAGGTTGGCTAAACCAACCCAAGGCTATACAAGCCCATGATTTATGTGTGCTGTACCATAGTAGGAATGGCAAGTATGTAAGCCACACATGGTTTCTAGGATGGGTCTTTAACTGAGAAACTGCCATAAATCCATAAAGCGAGAGAGAACAGAGCCAGCTAGAGCCAGCTGATCTCTTTGTATTTTATAGGTATGTGCAGTTCCAGAACTGCTTAAGTTCATCATCCTTCCTGGAACGTGTCCTTGTACTTTTTGTGTGTTATGCTTTAGTATACCCAGTCTTTGATAAATTACTTATAAATCTAAAAAATAGCTCTGAAATGTAGTCTTGTCCTGTTGTCACTAGTATTTTCTCTAGGATTTACTTCTGTAAAGTGGAGTTGACTTGAATATTTTAGGTTGTTGCCCATAGGTTTGTCAAACAGGTTTTGTTTTTTGGTACAAATTTTTTTTGGGGAAGCACTACATTGGAGTACTAAGCCAATGATCAGTTGTCTTCTTTTGTATCTAAGCTTACATTCACCAGTTATTGCAATAAGACTAGTTCTTTGAACTTTATTTGGTTCCCCAGCACTGATAAAGAGATTCCTTATTAAAATTGCACTTAGGATTTATATGGCTAGCCAAATACTGAGGCAAAATGGACAATGTAACAATTTTTTCATTAACCTGAATCAAAATAGCCTGTTATTTTAATTAAACTTTTTATTTTGAGATAATTGTAGATTCACATGCAGTTGTAAGAAATTGTAATACAGAGAGATCCATGTACTCTTGAGGCAGTTATCCCAGGGGTAACATCTTGCAAAACCAAGGGAGTAGATACTGGGATAGTCAAGATACAGAACATTTCTGTCACCACAGGATCCCCTTTTCTAGCCACCACCACACCCTCCTTCTCTCTGGACAGCTACTATTCTGTGCTCCATTTCCATAATTTTGTCCTTTCAATAATCTTATATTAATAGAATCATACAGTATGTAATCTCAGATTTTTTTCACTCTGTGTAATTATTAGATACTCATCCAGATTGTTTTATCTATGAATAGTTCATTCCTTTGTATTATTTAGTGGTATTCCATGGGATAGGTATACTTCAGTTTGTTTCACCATTCACTTATTGAAGGGCATCTGGGTTGTTTCCAGTTTTTGACTATTATGAAAAAAAACTGCTATACACATTTGTGTATATATTTTGTGTGAACTTAAATTTTCATTTTTCTAGAATAAGTGCCCAGGTATACAATTACTGGATCATATGATCACATGTTTAATATTTTAAGAAACTTCCAGCTGTTTTCCAGTAATATGTGGTACCATATTACATTTTCCAACAGTACTGTATGAGTGATCCTATTTTTTCACGTCCCTGCCAGCAGTTGGTGGTGTCTCTCTTTTTATTTTAACAATACTGATAGGTGTATAGTGATATCTTACTGGGCTTTAATTTGCATTTCTCTAACAGAGAATGATATTGAATATCTTTTCATGTGCTTATTTCACATCTGTGTTCCCTTTTCAGTGAAATATATCTTCATGTTATCTTCTCATTTTCTAATTCGATTGTACATTTGTTTTACTGTTGTGTTTTGAGAGTTCCTTATTCTGAATACTAGTCTTTTGTCAGATAATTTGCAAATATTTTCTTCCATTCTATATCTTGTCTTTTTATCCTTTCAACAGAGACTCTTAACTAACTGTGGCTTTAGTTATTGCACTTTTTAAATTAATAAACCTCATTTTTTAGAGCAGCTTTAGGTTCATAGCAAAATTGGGCAGAAAGTGCAGAGTTCCCATATACCCTCATCTCCATACATGCACAGTCTCTCCCATTATCAACTGTGAGCACCATGATGGCACATTTGTTACAGTCAGTGACCCTTCATTGATGTATTATTGTCACCCAAAGTCCATAGTTTGCATGAGGGTTCACTTAGTTTTGTAATTCTCTGGTTTTTGACATTGTGTAATGACACGTATCCATGATCATAGTGTCATACAGAATAATTTCACTGCCCTAAAAATCCTCTGTGCTCTACCTATTCATTCCTTCCTCTCTCTCTCCAATCCCTGGCAACTGATCTTTTCATTGATTCCATAATTTGCCTTTTCCAAAATGTCTATATGACTTAGAATTATATACTATGTAGCCTTTTCAGAATGGCTCCTTTCACTTAGAAGTATTCATCTAAGTTTCTTCCATGTCTTTTCATGGCTTTAAAACTCATTTCTTTTTAGCACCAAATCCATTCTCTCAACGTACCACAGTTTATCCACTCACCTACTGAGGGACAACTTGGTTGTTTCCAAGTTTTGGCAATTATGAACAAGGATGTTCTAAATGTCCTGTCCAGGTCTTTGTGTAAAAATACGTTTTTAGTTCATTTAGGTAAATACTGAGCAGTGTGATTGTTGGATCGTATGGGAAGAGTAGATTTCCTTTTGTGAGCAAGTAACTGCCAAACTGTCTTCCAAAGGGGTGGTACCATTTTGCATTCCCATCAACAAGGAATGGGAGTCCCTTTTATTCTTGCAAGCATTTGGTGGTGCCTCTGTTTTGGATTTTGGCCATCCTAATAGATGTATAGTGATACCTCATTATTTTAACTTGCAGTTTGTAATGATACATGATGTTGGACATCTTTTCATATGTATATCTTCTTTGGTGAGCTTTCTAGGTCTTTTGCCCTTGTTTTAAATTAGATTATTAATTTTCTTATTGATGATATTTAAGAGTTCTTTGTCTATCTTGAATAACATACTATATCAGATGTGTCTTTTGCAAATATTTTCTCCCAGCCTGTGCTTGCCTTCTCAGTCTCATCTTACTTGAAATCTTTAAACACATAACATTCTATAAAATTAGTAGTATGTTTTGTTTTTCAACAGAAGTATCCAGGATACAAAGAATTGTATGCTTAAATTAAGCAATTTAAGATTATTTTGTTTTAGTGAAGAGAGATTATTAATGAAATGTAGTGGAAATAATTTTTAGATACATATGATTAACCAGTCAGTTGGACAGGGATTAATTTACAATTTTACAAGTGTCATTTACTAATAATTTTTGGAAAAAACAACCAGTTCCTTTTTTAAAATACAGTAAAAAAGTTGATAAATAAATCACTACTTAATATACACTGCCTCATTAGGCCCAAAGATGCATTAGGCCAGCAGCTTCAACCTAACACAACACACTGAAATTCTGTGTTCTCCCAAGAACTTCAAAAGGCCTAAGGTCTTACCCACTCATTTCCACACAGGGCTCTTAGGGATCACCGGCCTCCACCCACCACACAACTTCATCACGCCACAGTGTTCCATTTACCTAGACTATTTCTCAGGGTAACATTTTAAGACTTACTCCTTCTCCTAGCTCAATGCTTAGTGTGACCTCTGTCACATACCAGACATTTAAAAATGTATACCGAACTGAGCTGAACCAGAGGGGCAAGAGGGATTACAAGACTTCATTTTAAGTAAAAAGGATTAAAAAGGCAGTAAGATAGAAAAGCATGTATTTGGGGAACATAAGAAATTTCTGATTGACTAAAGAAACAGGCTGCACAATTTGGGTTACAGTCAAATTGTAGATGATTTGAATGTTTTGTGCAGTTTGAATTTATATACTTACCTTTTATACAGAGTGGTGAATTTCTATAGCTATAATGTTAGATGTCATCTTCTTCATCTAGAAAACATTGAACTGAAATTTGTCAGTAGCTCCCCAAAGAATTTCTCATTCTCTTATACCCTCACTCTTAGGCTCTTAAAGCAGGTGTCCTCATATATACCAACACATGCACATGATAATCACAGAAATTAAAGAAAAATTAAAGTAATACAATTAGAGATTACCTGGGGTGTTTTTGCACGCTGTAACACTTGCTTTTACTTTATTTTTCTGTTCATTCTCTCTTTTGTTTCAAAGTAAACAGAAATAAAACATGTTATATTCATGATCTCTTGTGTAAAGATGTGTATTTTTTAAAAATTTTTATTAAGGTATTATTGATAAACAGTCTTATGAAGGTTTCACATGAAAAAACAATGTGGTTACTACATTTACCCATATTATCAAGTCCCCACCCATACCCCAATGTAGTCACTGTCCATCAGTGTAGTATGATGCCACAGATTGACTATTTGCCTTCTCTGTGCTACACTGTTTTCCGCGTGACCCCTCACACCATGTGTACTAAACATAATACCCCTCAATCCCCTTCTCCCTCCCTCCCCACCTGCCCTCCCCCACCCCTCCCCTTTGGTAATGGCTAGTCCCTTCTTAGAGTCTGTGGGTCTGCTGCTGTTTTGGTCCTTCAGTTTTGCTTCATTGTTATACTCCACAAATGAGGGAAATCATTTGGCACTTGTCTTTCTCTGCCTGGCTTATTTTACTGAGTCTAATATCCTCCAGCTCCATCCATGTTGTTGGAAATGTTAAGATTTGTTTCTTTCTTATGGCTGAATAGTATTCCATTGTGTATATGTACCACCTCTTCTTTACCTATTCATCTACTGATGGACACTTAAGTTGCATCCATATCTTGCCTATTGTAAATAGTGCTGCGATAAACATAAGGGTGCATATGTCTTTTTGAAACTAAGAACTTGTATTCTTTGGGTAAATTCCAAGGAGTGGGATTCCCAAGTCAAATGGTATTTCTATTTCTGGCTTTTTGAGGAATCTCCATATTGCTTTCCACAATGGTTGAATTAGCTTACATTCCCACCAGCAGTGTAGGAGGGTTCCCCTTTCTCTGCATCCTCACCAGCAGTAGTTACTCTTTTCGATGCTGGCCATCCTAACTGATGTGAGGTGATATATCGTTGCGGTTTTAATTTGCATTTCCCGGATGATTAGTGATGTGGAGCATCTTTTCATATGTCTGTTGGCCATCTGAATTTCTTCTTTGGAGAATTGTCTCTTCATATCCTTTGCTCATTTCTAAATCAGGTTATTTGCTTTTTGGGTGTTGAGGCGTGTGAGTTCTTTGTATATTTTGGATGTTAACCCCTTGTTGGATATGTCGTTTACAAATATATTCTCTCATAGGATGCCTTTTTGTTCTGTTGATGGTGTCCGTTGCCATACGGAAGCTTCTTAGTTTGATGTAGTCCCATGTGTTCATTTTTGCTTTTGTTTCCCTTGCTCGAGGAGACATGTTCAGGAAGAATATGCTCCTGTTTTTATTCAGGAGATTTTTGCCTATGTTGTCTTCTAAGAGTTTTATGGTTTCATGACTTACATTCAGGTCTCTGATCCATTTTGAATTTACTTTCATGTATGGGGTTAAACAATAATCCAGTTTCATTCTCTTGCTTGTAGCTGTCCAGTTTTGCCAACACCAGTTGTTGAAGATGCTGTCATTTCCCCGTTCTATGTCCATGGCTCCTTTATCATATATTAATTGACTGTATGTACTTGGGTTTATATCTGGACTCTCTAGTCTGATCCATTTGTCTATAGGTCTGTTCTTGTGCCAGTACCAAATTGTCTTGATTACCATGGCTTTGTAGTAGAGCTTGAAGTTGGGGAGTGTAATCCTCCCAACTTTATTCTTCCTTCTCAGGATTGCTTTGGCTATTCGGGGTCTTTTGTGGTTCCATATGAATTTTAGAACAATTTTCTCTAGTTCATTTAAGAATGCTATTGACATTTCAATAGGAATTGCATTGAATCTGTAGATTGCTTTGGGCAGGTTGGCGATTTTGACAATAGTAATTATTCATATCCATGAGCACGGGATGTGTTTCCATTTATTGTTATCTTCTTTAATTTCTTTCATGATTATCTTGTAGTTTTCAAAGTATAGGTCTTTCATATCCTTAGGTTTATTCCTAGGTATTTTATTCTTTTTTATGCTATTGTGAATGGAGTTGTTTTCCTGATTTCTCTTTCTGTTAGTTCATCGTTAGTGTATAGGAAGACAACAGATTTCTCTATTTATTTTGTAAACCACAAGTTTGCTGAATTCAGATATTAGATCTAGTAGTTTTGGAGTGGATTTTTTAGGGTTATTTATGTTCAATAACATGTCATCTGCAAACAGTCACAGTTTGGCTTCCTCCTTGCCAATCTGGATGCCTTTTATTTCTTTGTGTTGTCTGATTGCCATGGCTAACACCTCCAGTACTATGTTGAATAAAAGTGGGGAGCATGGGCATCCCTGTCTTGTTCCCGATCTTAAAGGAAAAGCTTTCAGCTTCTCGCTGTTAAGTATGATGTTGACTTTGGGTTTGTCATATATGACCTTTACTATGTTGAGGTACTTTCCCTCTGTACCCATTTTGTTGTGAGTTTTTATCATGAATAGATGTTGAATTTTGTCAAATGTTTTTTTCAGCATCTATGGAGATGATCATGTGGTTTTTGTCCTTCTTTTTGTTGATGTGGTGGATGATGTGATGAATTTTTGAAGCTGTACCATCTTTGCATCCCTGGAATAAATCCTACTTGATCATGATGGATGATCTTTTTGATGTGTTTTTTATTCAGTTTGCTAATATTTTGTTGAGTATTTTTGCATCTATGGTCATCAGGAATATTGGTCTGTAATTTTCTTGTTTTGTGGTGTCTGCCTGGTTTTGGTTTTAGAGTGGTGATGCTGGCCTTGTAGAATGAGTTTGTGAGTATTCCCTCTTCTACTTTTTGGAAAACTTTAAGGAAGATAAGTATTGTGTCTTCACTAAATGTTTGATAAAATTCAGCGGTAAAGCCATCTGGTCCACAAGTTTTGTTCTTAGGTAGTAATTTGACTACCAGTTCAATTTCGTTGCTGGTAATTGGTCTATTCAGATTTTCTGTTTCTGTTTAGGTCAGCCTTGGAAAGTTGTATTTTATAGAAAGTTGTCCATTTCTTCTAGGTTATCCAGTTTGTTAGCATATAGTTTTTCATAGTATTCTATGATAATTCTTTGTATTTCTGTGGTGTCCATAGTGATTATTCCTTTCTCATTTCTGGTTCTGTTTATGTGTGTAGACTCTATTTTTTTCTTGATAAGTCTGGCTAGGGGTTTATCTGTTTTGTTTATTTTCTCCAAGAACCAGCTCTTGCATTCATTGATTCTTTCTATTGTTTATTCTTCTCAATTTTATTTATTTCTGCTCTAATCTTTATTGTGTCCCTCCTTCTACTGACTTTGAGCCTCATTTGTACTTCTTTTTCTAGTTTCATTAATTGAGAGTTTAGACTGTTCATACGGGTTTGTTCTTCTTTCCTGAGGTAGGCCTGTATTGCAATGTACTTTCCTCTTAACACGGCCTTCGCTGCATCCCACAGGTTTTGCATTGTTGAATTATTGCTGTCATTTGTCTCGATATATTGCTTGATGTCTGTTTTTATTTGGCCATTGATCCATTGGTTATTTAGAAACATGTTGTGAAGCCTCCTGGAGTCTGTCAGATTTTTCATTTTCTTCATGTAATTTATTTCTAGTTTCATACCTTTGTGGTATGAGAAACTGGTCGGTACAATTTTAATCTTTTTGAATTTACTAAGCTCTCTTTTTTTTGGCCTAATATATGATCTATTCTTGAAAATATTCCATGTGCACTTGAGAAGAATGTGTATTGTGCTACTTTTGGGTGTAGATTTCTGTAGATGTCTGTTAGGTCCATCTGTTCTAATGTTTTGTTCAGTGCCTCTGTCTCCTTATTTTCTGTCTGGTTGATCTGTCCTTTGGAGTGAGTGGTGTGTTGAAGTCTCCTATAATGAATGCATTACATTCTATTTCCCCTTTTAATTATGTTAGTATTTGTTTCACATATGTAGGTGCTCCTGTATTGGGAGCATAGATATTTATAATGGTTATATCTTCTTGTTGGATTGACTCCTTTATCATTATGTAATATCCTTCTTTGTCTCTTGTGACTTTGTTTTAAAGTCTATTTTTGTCTGATACAAGTACTGCAACTCTTGCTTTTTTCTCCCTCTTAGTTGCATGAAATATCTTTTTCTATCCCATCACTTTTGCTCTGTGTATGTCTTTTGGTTTGAAGTGAGTCTCTTGTAGGCAGCATATAGATGGGTCTTGTTTTTTTATACATTTAGTGACTCTATGTCTTTTGATTGGTGCATTCAGACCATTTACATTTAGGGTGATTATTGATAAGTAAGTGCTTATTGCTATTGCAGGCTTTAGATTCATGGTTACCAAAGGTCCAAGGTTCACTTCTGACTATCTAAGAGTCTAACTGAACTCACTTAGTATGCTATTACAAGCACAATCTAAAGGTTCCCTTTTTGTCCTCCTTTTTCTTCCTTTTCTATTCTTTATATATTAGTTATCATATTCTGTACTCTTTGTCTATCCTTTGATTGACTTTGAGAGTAGTTGATTTAATTTTTCATTTGCTTAGTAATTAGCTGTTCTACGTTCTATATTGTGGTTTTATTATCTCTGGTGACAGCTATTAAACCTTAGGAACACTTCCATCTATAGCAGTCCCTCTAAAATACAGTCTAGAGACGGTTTGTGGGAGGTAAATTCTCTCAACATTTGCTTATCGGGAAATTGTTTAATCCCTCCTTCAAATTTTTAAATGATAATCTTGCCAGATAAAGTATTCTTGGTTCCAGGCCCTTCTGCTTCATCACATTAAATACATCATGCCACTCCCTTCTGGCCTGTAAGGTTTCTGCTGAGAAGTCTGATGTTAGCCTGATGGGCTTCCCTTTGTATGTGATCTTATTTCTCTCTCTGGCTGCTTTTAATAGTCTGTCCTTATCCTTGATCTTTGTCAGTTTTATTACTGTATGTCTTGGTATTGTCTTCCTTGGGTCCCTTGTGTTGGGAGATCTGCGTACCTTCATAGACTGAGAGACTATCTCCTTCCCCAGATTGGGGAAGTTTTCACCAATTACCTCCTGAAAGACACTTTCTCTCCCTTTTTCTCTCTCTTCTTCTTCTGGTACCCCTGTAATGCAAATATTGTTCTATTTGGATTGGTTACACAGTTCTCTCAGTACTCTTTCATTCTTAGAGATCCTTTTTTCTCTCTGTGCCTGTTTCTTTGTAGTCCTCTTCTGTAATTTCTATTTCATTTATCATCTCTTCTACCTTATCTAATCTGCTTTTAAAACCTTCCATTGTATGTTTCATTTCTGATATTGTGTTCCGTAATGATTGGATCTCTTGACCAGATTTAATTCCTGTGTTCTTCAATATTTTTCTATACCTCCATGAGCATGTTAATGATTTTTATTTTGAAATCTGTCTCAGGAAGATTCATGAGGGATTTCATTTGAATCTGTCTCTGGTGTATTCATAATTTTGCTTTGAACCAGGTTCCTTTGACATTTCGTATTTGTATGTTGTGCCCTTTAGTGCCCAGAAACTGTACTCTCTGGAGCTGCTTATCCTCTGGAGAAATGTTGGGGGTCACAGGGGATTGGCATTGGTGCCTGGGGATAGGAAAGAACTGTTTCCTGCTTCCCAGCTGCTATGCCTGTCTTCACTGTCAGACCAGTGGGCCAAGCACACAGGTAAAAGCCTCTGTGCTTTGCGTTTGTAGCTGCTGTAGGCAGGGCTTCCCTATGACTGGCCTAATGGCAGGGAAGTGTTTGCTGGTTTGTGAGCCAAGTGGGGGCTGGCCAGGAGTAAGGTGCAACAGGCTGCCTATCATGGAGGGGGGCCTTGGAGCTACGTATCCAGCCAGAGGGCTGGAGTGCCTGAAGATCCTGCAAGTTCCTAACCTGCTGGGCAGAGTGCATCTGGAGCATTTTGTCTACCTGTCCTTTCTCCTGAGCAGTAAGCTCTGCAATCCTTGCCCCTTTAGCAGCCCTCTCACTGTTAGGAAGTCTCTCAAACTGCCCTCCTTTCTTTTGTCCCAGAGCAGCTAGGTATGGATCCCTGCTTTCCACAAGTGGCTGGAATCTCAGTCTCTCCAAGTATGTTGCCTGTTGTAGTTTTCCAGCCCCCCTTATCACAAGAGCACCATGAAATGTAGATTTGTGCTGCCAGAGAAGACCTCCAGAGCTAGGTATTCAGCAGTCCCAGGCCTCCACTCCCTCCTGCTCTGTTTCTCTTCCTCCCACTGGTGAGCTGGGGTGGGGGAGGGGCTCGGGTCCCACCAGATCATGGCTTTAGTGCATTACCCTGTTCTTGAGGTTTACTCTTTTCTGCAGGTGTATGCAGTCTGGCACAGCCCTCTTTCCTGTTGCTGTTTCAGGATTAGTTGTATTTCCGTATTATATGCAGTTTTAGGAGGAAGCCTCTCTCTCGCCTTTCATGCCACCATCTTCAATCCAATCAAGACAATCTGTATTTATCAAGAATAGGACTACGTTAAGTTCGAAATTTTTTAATGTAGTCTTAATGCCATTTTTGCATGTGTACTCAGTCTGATCTATTAGTTCTCATTTTGATGAAATTCTAGGGTTTGAGAAGCATTCAAGTCTTCTTATGCAGAGGGGTATTTGGATAAATCAAATAATGAACTTCATGAATTAAGGTAATAATATTTTGTTTTGCCTTCACAAAGGCTTTCAATTTTCTTAATAACTTCCTAGGACTCCTTATTAAGGGCTCTGTAGAGGTTGCCATAAAAACTGCAATAGAGAAGATACCAGAAGTCCTAGCAATCAGTAGGCCAAGTAAGGCCCTTTGTCAGCTATGAGACAGTTCACAGGTGATTGTGTCATTCTGCCTTATCTGAGTCAAGCAATAACATTCTCCAATAATGTTATGTTTTAATCCTTGTAAACTTTCTTACTGCCAGTCCAATCATGAAAGAGACATAAGAGCCACATTTGTTGCTTGTACTCGTTATGCTGATTCTCTAAGCCTTACTTCATTCTCCAAAATAATCAAGTCAGGAGGTCTGACGCCTATTGACTCTTTTTTTAACTGAGATTTTAAGAATAGACTTTTTACATGATACGTCTTACAGACTGCTTTAAATAAAATATCTGGTTGTGTTGGGGGAGGCAGGGTACTCGTAGATAGCAGCATAGGAAGTTCCTGAAGTTACTCCTTCCCACAGATACCACAAATATACAAATAAATATGAAACAGTTTCCTCTGAAAGAGCCTAGAAAACTGAATGAGCAGAGAGAGCCTCCCTAACAAAATACAAAAAAGACCACATCAAGATGTCAATATAGGTAGGAGAGGCAGAGACATTGTCTTACCAAAAAAATCCCATCCCAGGCTTGGCAATCATCAATTAGGACAGAGTCTGAGAAATACAGTACTTTCCCATGAGGAGTAAGTGGTTTGTGCTCTGTATCAAGCACCTTAAACCTTAGGTTCTGCACAAAAAAGACATCCCCATGCTTTGAAAACCAATGGGGATATGTCCAGGAAAAACAGCACTGTAGGGAATGGAAAACCCATGCTTAAGAGTCCACATTCGGTCTTGCATGCCCAAGGACCTACCACAAAAACACCAATTTGAGAAGCACTTAAACCAAATGTGAAGGAGACCCACTTTCTAATCTGAAAGCACCTGCCAGACAGGAAGGAATCCAATGGGACTTTCTTCAGGAATGGAAACACTGGCAGGTGCCGTATTTGCAAACTCATCCTACCTTAATAATACCAGTGCCAGTGAATGCTATTTTGCAACTATCCTTCTCACGTGATAGAGCCAATAGGAATACCCAACTGACCCTCCAGCCCACCCCTGTAATGTAACTGCATGTTACAGACAGGCTAGGTAACAGACCAGCCGACATCTTCACCCCCACACAGCCACATGGCATATCCAGTCCAAGCAATAGCTCCAACCATCCCCATGCCATAGACAGGGCCCCATCATAAGAGACAAATGCATGCAGCCCACCCTTGGAATTCCCCTGGAGTAGCTAGCTCTGGTGGTCACAGAGGATTGTGCTTCTGACCTTGACATGACACCTCCTACACAAGAGTGCTTCTTCATGACTGAGAGAGGTAGTTGGTTTGCCTGATGCATAGATAAAAACACAGGGTCAGGCAAAATAAGACAGAGGAATATCTTCTAAACAAAAGAACAAGACAGATGGAGGAGGAGCCAAAATGGCAGCATGAGTAAGACAGCAGAAATCTCCTCCCAGAAACATACATATTTTTGAAAATACAACAAATACAACTATTCCTAAAAGAGAGACCAGAAGATACAGGACAACAGCCAGGCTACATCTACATCTGCGAAAACCCAGCACCTCATGAAGGGGAAAAGATACAAGCTGCGGCCTGGCGGGACCCGAGCGCTTTCACCCCAGCTCCTGGCGAGAGGAGAGGAATTGGAGCGGGGAGGGACAGGGAGCCCAGGAATGCTAAATACCCAGCCCTAGGCATCCACACCGGGAGCGCAGACACACAGTGCATGGTGTGCTGGATGCTAGGGAAACCAAACAGTAAAATCTGCAAGCGGACCCGCGCAGCCAGTGCCCTGGGGACAAAGAAAAGCGAGTGATTTTTGAAAGTCTTAAAGGGACAGGGGCCTCACAGCTGGATGGAAACGTCCCAGCATACTCAGCTCAGCAGCTGGAACCCTGGGGAACTCCAGACACCCTAAACCCCTGGGCGGCAATGGAGCTCTGACGCCCCTCACGGTGATAAACAGCCTCCTGTCCATTCCCCCTCCTGCGTGTCTGCGCCATAGTGGAGCGGCAGCCTGAAAGTGGCCACACCCATAGCAACTGAAAGGAGCTTACTCCACACCAGCCCAGACAAGAATCAATCAGAGACCCCATCTGTGCACAGCTGCACAACATAAGCCACTAGGGGTGGCTGTTCTCCCAGGAGAGGAATGTGAGGAGCAAGCAGGAAGGGATTTTGTTCTCCCAGCTGACACACCAGCCATCTGCCCATCACCATAAAAAGGCAGAAGAATTTGATTCAGACCAGAATCACATAGATATCCTCACCTGAGAGGGAACCTGGGGGGATACACCTAACCAATCTTCCTGAGAAAGCATTCAAAATAAAGGTCTTAACTACGCTAATGGATGTGCAGAGAAATATGCAAGAGCTAGGAGGAAGAATACAGAAATAAAACAGTCTCTGGAAGGACTTAAAAGCAGAATGGACGAGATGCAAGAGACCATTGATGGAACAGAAATCAGAGAACAGGAACACATAGAAGCTGACGCAGAGACAGATAAAAGGATGTCCAGGAATGAAAGAATATTAAGAGAACTGTGTGACCAATCGAAACAGAATAATATCTGCATAATAGGGGTACCAGAAGAAGAAGAGAGAGAAAATGGGATAGAAAGTATCTTTGAAGAAAAAAATTGCTGAAAAATTCCCCAAACTGGGGAAGGAAATAGTCTCTGAGACCACAGAAGCACACAGAACTCCCAACACCAGGGACCCAAGGAGGACAACACCGAGACAGATAATAATTAAAATGGCAGAGATCAAAAACAAGGACAGAGTATTAAAGGCATCCAGAGAGAGAAAAAAGGTGACCTGCAAAGGAAAACCCATCAGGTTATCATCAGACTTCTCCACAGAAACATTACAGGCCAGAAGAGAATGGCATGATATATTTAATGCAATGAAACAGAAGGGCCTTGAACCAAGAGTACTGTAACCAGCACAATTATCATTTACATATGAAGGAGGGATTAAACAATTCCCAGACAAGCAAAAGTTGAGGGAATTTGCCTCCCACAAACCACCTCTACAGGGTATTTTAGAGGGATTGCTCTAGATGGGAGCACACCTAAGGTTAAACAGATGTCAGCAGAGAAAATAAAATCACAGCAAAGAAAGCAGACCAACCAAATACTAAGTAAAGGCAAAAAATAAAACCAACTACCCACAAAAGCAGTCAAAGGAAACAAAAAGGGCACACAAAAAAAACACCTAAAATACAAAGAATGGAGGAGGAAGAATAAGAAGGGAGAGAAGTAAAGAATCATCAGACTGTGTTTCTAATAGCTCAATAAGTGAGTTAAGTTAGACAGTAAGATAATAAAGAAGCTACCCTTTAACCTTTGGTAACCACAAACCTAAAGCCTGCAATGGCAATAAGTATATATCTTTCAATAATCACCCGAAATGTAAATGGACGCAATGCACCAATCAAAAGACGCAGAGTAATAGAATGGATAAAAAAGTAAGACCCATCTATATTCTGCTTACAAGAGACTCACCTCAAACCCAAAGACATGCACAGACTAAAAGTCAAGGGATGGAAAAACATATTTCAGGCAAACAATAGGGACAAAAAAGCAGGTGTTGCAGTACAAGTATCAGACAAAATAGACCTCAAAACAAAGAAAGTAACAAGAGATAAAGAAGGACATTACATTATGGTAAAGGGCTCAGTCCAACAAGAGGATATAACCATGATAAATATATATGCACCCAATACAGGAGCACCAACATATCTGAAACAAATACTAACAGAGCTAAAGGAGGAAATAGAATGCAATGCATTCATTCTGGGAGACTTCAACACACCACTCACTCCAAAGGACAGATCCACCAGACAGAAAATAAGTAAGGACACAGAGGCACTGAACAACACACTAGAACAGATGGACCTAATAGACATATACAGAACTCTACATCCAAAAGCAACAGGATATACATTCTACTCAAGTGCACATGGAACATTCTCCAGAATAGACCACATACTAGGCCACAAAAAGAGCCTCAGCAAAATCCAAAAGATTGAAATTCTCCCAACCAACTTATCAGACCACAAAGGTATAAAACTAAAATAAATTGTACCAAGAAAGCAAAAAGGCTCACAAATACATGGAGGCTTAACAACACGCTTCTAAATAGTCAATGGATCAACGACCAAATTAAAATGGAGATCCAGCAATATATGGAAATAAATGACAACAACAACACAAAGCCTCAACTTCTGTGGGACGCAGCGAAAGCAGTCTTAAGAGGAAAGTATATAGCAATCCAGGCATATTTAAAGAAGGAAGAACAAACCCAAATGAATAGTCTAATGTCACAGCTACCAAAATTGGAAAAAGAAAAACAAATGAGGCCTAAAGTCAGCAGAAGGAGGGACATAATAAAGATCAGAAAAGAAATAAACAAAATTGAGAAGAATAAAACAGTAGAAAAAATCAATGAAACCAAGAGCTGGTTCTTTAAGATAATAAACAAAATAGATAAGCCTCTTGCCAGACTTATTCAGAAAAAAAAGAGAATCAACACACATCAACAGAATCAGAAATGAGAAAGGAAACATCACGATGGACCCAACAGAAATACAAAGAATTATTAGAGACTACTATGAAAACCCATATGCTAAAAAGCTGGAAAACCTAGAAGAAATGGACAACATCCTAGAAAAATACAACCTTCCAAGACTGACCAAGGAAGAAACACAAAATCTAAACAACCAATTACCAGCAAATAAATTGAAGCAGTAATCAAAAAACAACCCAAGAAAAAAAACCTGGCCAGGTGGATTTACCTCGGAATTTTATCAGACATACAGAGAAGATATAATACCCATTCTCCTTAAAGTTTTCCAAAAAATAGAAGAGGAGGGAATACTTCCAAACTCATTCTGTGAAGCCAACATCACCCTAAAACCAAAACCAGGCAAAGAACCCACCAAAAAAGAAAACTACAGACCAATATCCCTGATGAACGTAGATGCAAAAATACTCAACAAAATATTAGCAAACTGAATTCAAAAATACATCAAAAGGATCGTACACCATGACCAAGTGGGATTCATCCCAGGGATGCAAGGATGGTACAACATTTGAAAATCCATCAACACCACCCACCACATCAACAAAAAGAAGGACAAAAACCACATGATCATCTCCATAGATGCTGAAAAAGCATTTGACAAAATTCAACATCCATTCATGATAAAAACTCTCAGCAAAATGGGTACAGAGGGCAAGTACCTCAACATAATAAAGGCCATGTATGATAAACCCACAGCCAACATCATACTGAACATCGAGAAGCTGAGGGCTTTTCCTCTTGAGGTCGGGAACAAGACAGGGATGCCCACTCTCCCCACTGTTATTTAACATAGTACTGGAGGTCCTAGCCACGGCAATCAGACAAAACAAAGAAATACAAGGAATCCAGACTGGTAAAGAAGAAGTTAAACTGTCACTATTTGCAGATGACATGATATTGTACATAAAAACCCTTAAGACTCCACTCCAAAACTACTAGAACTGATATCGGAATACAGCAAAGTTGCAGGATACAGAATTAACACACAGAAATCTGTGACTTTCCTGTACACTAACAATGAGCCAATAGAAAGAGAAATCAGGAAAACAATGCCATTCACAATTGCATCAAAAAGAATAAAATACCTAGGAATAAACCTAACCAAGGAAGTGAAAGACCTATACCCTGAAAACTATAAGACACTCTCAAGAGAAATTAAAGAGGACACTAACAAATGGAAACTCATCCCATTCTCCTGGCTAACAAGAATTAATATCATCAATATGGCCATCCTACCCAAAGCAATATACAGATTTCATGCAATCCCTATCAAATTACCAACAACATTCTTCAACGAACTGGAACAAATAGTTCAAAAAATCATATGGGAACACCAAAGACCCCGAATAGCCACAGCAATCCTGAGAAAGAAGAATAAAGTGGTGGGGATCTCACTCCCCAACTTCAAGCACTACTACAAAGCCATAGTAATCAAGACAATTTGGTACTGGCACAAGAACAGACCACTGGAACAGATTAGAGACTCCAGACATTAACCCAAGCATATATGATCAATTAATATTCGATAAAGGAGCCATGGACATACAATGGGGAAATGACAGTCTCTTCAACAGATGGTGCTGGCAGAACTCGACAGCTACATGTAAGAGAATGAAACTGGACCACTGTCTAACCCCATACACAAAAGTAAATTCAAAATGGATCAAAGAGCTGAATGTACGTCATGAAACCATTAAACTCTTAGAAAAAAAACATAGGCAGAAATCTCTTGGACATGAAGATTAGCGACTTCTTCATGAATATATCTCCCTGGGCAAGGAAAACAAAAGCAAAAATGAACAAGTGGAACTGTATCAAGCTGAAAAGCTTCTGTACAGCAAAGGACACCATCAATAGAACAAAAAGGTACCCTACTGTATGGGAGAATATTTTCATAAATGACAGATCCGATAAAGGCTTGACATCCAAAATATATAAAGAGCTCATGCACCTCAACAAACAAAAAGCAAATAATCCAATTAAAAAATGGGCAAAGTTGCTGAACAGTTTTCCAAAGAAGAAATTCAGATGTCCAATAGACACTTGAAAAGATGCTCCACGTCGCTAGTTATCAGAGAAATGCAAATTATAACCACAATGAGATATCACCTCACACCAGTAAGGATGGCTACCATCCAAAAGAGAAACAACAACAAATGTTGGCAGGTTGTGGAGAAAGGATGGCTACCATCCAAAAGACAAACAACAACAAATGTTGGCAAGTTTGTGGAGAAAGGGGAACCCTCCTACACTGCTGGTGGGAGTGTAAATTAGTTCAACCATTGTCGAAAGCAATATAAAAGTTCCTCAAAATGCTCAAAATAGGCTTACCCTTTGACCCAGAAATTCCACCTCTAGGAATTTACCCTAAGGATGCAGCACTCCAGTTTGAAAAAGACAGATGCACCCCTATGTTTATTGCAGCACTATTTGCAATAGCAAAGAAATGGAAGCAACCTAAGTGTCCATCAGTAGATGAATGGATAAAGCAGATGTGGTACATATACACAATGGAATACTACTCAGCCATAAAAAAGGGCAAATCCTACCATTTGCAGTAACATGGATGGAGGTGGAGGGTATTATGCTCAGTGAAATAAGCCAAGCGGAGAAAGACAAATACCAAATGATTTCACTCATCTGTGGAGTATAAGAACAAAAGAAAAACTGAAGGAACAAAACAGCAGCAAAATCACAGAACCCAAGAATGGACTAATAGTTACCAAAGGGAAAGAGACTGGGGAGAACGGGAGGGTAGGGAGGTATAAGGGCGGGGAAGAAGAAAGGGGGTATAATGATTAGCATGTATAATGTGGGGGGTTGGGGAAAGGGGAGGGCTTTGCAACACAGAGAAGACAAGTAGTGATTTTACACCATCTTACTATGCTGATGGACAGTGACTGTAATGGGGTGTGGCGGGGGGGACTTGGGGTAGGGGAGAGCCTAGTAAACATAATGTTCTTCATGTAATTGTAGATTAATGATAACAAAATTTTAAAAAATATGCATAGTAAACAAAAAAAACAAAAAAAAGAAAAAATGTATATATATATATATATGTATAAAATCTTCCCAAAAATGATAAAAAAGAAAAACTACCCAAGAGCAAAACTCCTGGGCCAGATGGATTTACCGTGGAGTTTTATCAGACATACAGAGAAGACATAGTATGCATTCTCCTTAAAGTTTTCCAAAAATAGTAGAAGAGGGAATACTTGCAGACTTATTCTATGATGCCAGCGTCACCCTAATACCAAAACCAGGCAAGGGTCCCACCAAAAAAGAAAATTACAGTCCAATATCCCTGATGAACATAGATGAAAAAATACTCAACAAAATATTAGCAAACCAAATTCAAAAGTACATCAAGGGGATCATGCACCATGATCAAGTGGGATTCATCTCAGGGACGCAAGGATGGTACAACATTCGAAAATCCATCAACATCATCCACCACATAAACAAAAAGAAGGACAAAAACCACATGATCATCTTCATAGATGCTGAGAAAGCATTCGAAAAATTCAACATACATTCATGATAAAAACTCTCAGCAAAATGGATATAGAGGGCAAATACCTCAACATAATAAAGGCCATATATGAAAATCCCACAGCCAGCATCATACTGAACAGTGAGAAGCTGAAAACATTTCCTTTAAGATCGGCAACAAGACAGGGAAGCCCACTCCACACTGTTATTCAACATAGTACTGGAGGTTCTAGCCATGGCAATTAGACAAAACAAAGAAATACAAGAAATCCAGATTGGTAAAGAAGAAGTCAAACTGTCACTATTTGCAGAGGACATGATATTGTATGTAAAATACCCTAAAGACTCCACTCCAAAACTACTAGAACTGATATCGGAATACAGCAAAGTTGCAGGATACAAAATCAATACGCAGAAATCTGTGGCATATACACTGACAATGAACTAATCGAAATAGAAATCAGGAAAACAATTCTATTCACAATTGCATCAAAAACAATAAAATACCTAGGAATAAACCTAACCAAGGTAGTGAAAGACTTGTACCCTGAAAACTGCTAGACATTCCTAAGAGAAATTAAAGAGGACACTAACAAATGGAAACTCATCGCATGCTCTTGGCTAGGAAGAATTAATATTGTCAAAATGGCCATCCTGCCCAGTGCAGTCTGCAGATTTAATGCAATCTCTATCAAATTACCAACAGCATTCTTCAACGAACTGAAATAAATAGTTCAAAAATTCATATGGAAACACCAAAGACCCTCAGTAGCCAAAGCAATCCTGAGAAGAAAGAATAAAGTGAGGGGATCTCGCTTCCCAACTCCTAGCTCTACTATAAACCCACAGTAATCAAGACATTTAGGTTCTGGCACAAGAGCAGAGCTACAGACCAGTGGAACAGAATAGAGACTCCAGACATTAACCCAAACGTATATGGTCAATTAACATATGATAAAGGAGCCGTGTACATATAATGGGGATATGATAGTCTCTTCAACAGCTGGCGTTGGCAAAACTGGACAGCTACATGTAAGAGAATGAAACTGGATCATTGTCTAACCCCATATACAAAAGTAAATTCGAAACAGATCAAAGACCTGAATGTAAGTCATGAAACCATAAAACTCTTAGAAAAACGCATAGGCAAAAATCTCTTGGACATAAACGTGAGCGACTTCTTCATGAACATATCTCCCTGGGCAAGGGAAACAAAAGCAAAAATGAACGAGTGGGACTAAATCAAGCTGAAAAGCCTCTGTACAGCAAAGGACACCATCAATAGAACAAAAAGGCATCCTACAGTGTGGGGAATATATTCATAAATGACAGATCCTATAAAAGGTTGACATCCAAAATATATAAAGAGTTCACGCACCTCAACAAACAAAAAGCGAACAATCCAATTAAAAAAATGGGCAGAGGAGCTTAACAGACAGTTCTCCAAAGAAGAAATTCAGATGGCCAACAGACACATGAAAAGATGCTTCACATCGCTAGTCATCAGAGAAATGCAAATTAAAACCACAATGAGATATCACCTCACACCAGTAAGGATGGCTGCCATCCAAAAGACAAACAACAACAAATGTTGGCGATGTTGTGGCAAAAGGGGAATCCTCCTACACTGCTGGTAGGAATGTAATTTAGTTCAACCATTGTGGAAAGCAGTATGGAGGGTCCTCAAAAAGCTCAAAATAGAAATACCATTTGACCCAGGAATCCCACTTCTAGGAATTTACCCTAGGAATGCAGTAGCCCAATTTGAAAAAGACAGATGCACCCCTATGTTTATCACAGCACTATTTACAATAGCAAAGAAATGGAAGCAACCTAAGTGTCCATCAGTAGATGAATGGATAAAGAAGAGGTCGTACATATACACAATGGAATATTATTCAGCCATAAGAAGAAAACAAATCCTACCATTTGCAACAACATGGATGGAGCTAGAGGGTATTATGCTCAGTGAAACAAGCCAGGCGAAGAAAGACACATACGAAATGATTTCACTCATCTGTGAAGTATAAGAACAAAGCAAAAACCGAAGGAACCAAACAGCAGCAGAATCACAGACCCAAAGAATGGACTAACAGTTACCAAAGGGAAAGGGACTCGGGAGGATGGGTGGGAAGTTGGGGAGAAGGGGGAGGAAGAAGAAAGGGGGCCTTACGATTAGCATGTATTATTTGGTGGGGCACGGGGAGAGCTGTTCAACACAGGGAAGACAAGTAGTGATTTTACAGCATCTCACTATGCTGATGGACAGTGACTAGTGGGGCATGTGTTGAGGACTTCGTGATGGGGGAAGTCTAGTAAACATAGTGTTCCTCATGTAATTGTAGATTAATTATACCAAAAATAAAAAATGAAATAAAGGTGTGTGACTCATGGAGATAGTAAAATAAGTAAATAAATAAATAATAAAACAAGACATAACATACAAAAATAATTAATGAAATAAACAGGTAACCTACCTGAAAAAGGTTCAGAGTAATAGTTCATAAAGATGCTGATTAAACTTGGAAGAATGGGTGAACATAGTGAGTTCATCAAAGAGACAGAAAGTATAAGAAACTTCAAACTGAAGTTTACAGAACTGAAGAACACAATAACTGAACTAAAAAAACAGAGGGACATAACAGCAGAGTGAAAGAAGCCAAAAATGAAATTGGTGAGCTGGAAGACAAAGCAATAGAACTTAACACAGAACAGCAACATGAAGAAAAGAATTTTTTAAGATGAAGATAAGTTACATTTGGGACTACTTAAAGCAGAATATCATTCATATTATAGGGGTCCCCAGAAGGAGATTTGAGAGAGAATGTGCCAGAGAATTATTTGAAGAAATAATGGCTGGCTCAAAACTTCCCTTGTCTAGAGAAGGAAACAAACTTTCAGGAAGTTCAGAGAGTTCCAAGTAAGATGAACCCAAAGATGTCCACACCAGGACACATTATAGTTAAAATGATTAAAGTTAAAGAGTGAATCTTAATAGCAACCGGGGGAAAAACCCAATTTATTATCTACAATGGGAACCTCATAATGCTATAAGCAGGTTTTTCAGCAGAAATTTTGTAAGCCTGAAGAGAGTTACAGGACGTTCTTAAGTGTGGAGAGGTTAAGAGTTTTCCAAACAAGCAAAAGCTAAAGGAGTTCATCACCATTAAAGTGGCTGTACAAGTAATGTTAAAGGGACTTCTCTAAACGGAGAAGAAATGGCACTAATTAATAATAAGAAAACATAGGTAAAAATCTCACTGGAAAAGGTAAATATATATACAAAGTAAGTATGAAGGTGAAAAGACAAAAATAGAAAAATTAAACTACAATAATTATCTAAGGGATGCATAAAATAAGATGTGAAATGTGACATCAAAAAAGAAAATTTACATAGGGGAAGAAAAAAATGTAAAGTTTTGGAATGTTTAAATTTAAGTTGCTATCAACACAGAACAGAGTGTTATATTTATAGGAAGCTATATGTGAATCTCACAGTAACCACAGAGCAAAAGCTTATAGTAAATACACAAAAGAAAATGAGAAAGTGATCTAAAAATAACACTAGAAGCAAGCCATCAAACCGAATAAGGAAGAGAAAAAGGAAAAAAAACAGAAACTATGAATACAGCCAGAAAACAATTAACAGATGGTGCTAAGTACATACCTATTATCAATAATTATTTTAGATGAAAATGGACTAAACTCTCCAGTCAAAAGATATAGTGTTGGCAAATGAATAAAAATACAATCTGTATGCCAACTGCAAGAGCCTCTTTTCAGAAGTAATAACACACACAGACTGAAAGTGAAAGAATGGAGAAAGATAACTCCATGGAAACAAAAAGACAGCTGGTGTAGCTATACTCATAGTATACAATATACAGTTTAAAACAAAGACTGTAATAATAGAAAAACAAGAGCATGAAGTAATGATAAAGTATTCAATCCAACAAAAAGACAGAATTTATAAATATATATGCACCCAACATATTAGCACCAAGAGATATAAAGCAGGTATTATGGACCTAAAGGGAAAAATTAACAGCAATATATGAATAGTAGGGGACTTCAGTACCCCACTTACATCAATGAATCGATTTTCCAAACACAATCTAATGAGGAAACATTGGCCTTAGATGACTTACTAGACTATGTGGACTTAATAGATGAATACAGAACAACTTTCTATCTAAAAGCAACAGAATACACATTCTTCTCAAGTGCATATGGAACTTTCTCCAGGATAGAACACATGTTTGGCTACAAAATGAGTCTCAGTAAATTTAAGGAAATTGAAGTCATATCAAACATTTTCTATGACCAAAATAGTATGAAACTAGAAATCAATTACAAGAAGAAAAGTGGAAAAACCACAAAAGTAGTACTGAACAACCAATGGGTCATCAAAGAAGAAACAGAAAAATACGTAGAGACAAATGAAAACAGAAGCACAAATGCCTAATTGTCTAGGAGGCAGGGAAAGCAGTTCTAACAGGGAATATCATAGCATTAGAGGTTTACCTGAGGAAACAAGAAGAGTCTCAAATAGCCTACATTTAAAATTAAAGTAATTAGAAAAAGAAGAACAAATGAAGCCCGAAGTCAGTGGAAGCAAGGAAATAATAGAGATGAGAGTGGAAATAAATGGAGACAAAAAGGCAATGGCAAACATCCATGAAACTAACTAACTGTTCTTTGAAAAGATAAAATTGACAAGCCTATAGCTAGACTAACCAAGAAAAAGAGAGGGCTGTAATAAAATTAGAAATAAAAGAGGAAAAGTTGAAACTGACACCAGAGAAATACAAAGAATCATAGGAGACTACTAGAAATAACTGTATGCCAACAAATTGGACAACCTAGAAAAAATAGAGAAATTCTTAGAAACATACAGTCTTCCAAGACTGATCATGCAGAAATAGGAAATCTGAATAGACTAATTACTAATAAGGAGATTGAATCAAAAAAAGAAAAAAAAACCTCCCAAGAAACAAAATCCAGTACCAGGCAGCTTCACTGGTGAATTCTACCAAACATTTACAGATGATTTAATACCAGTCCTCAAACTTTTCCAAAATTAGAAGAGGAGGGACTACTACCAAACTAATTTTTTGAGGGCAGCAATACCCTGATACTAAAACCAGAGAGGAATACCACAAAAAAGGGAAATTACAGTCAATATCAGTTAACATTGATTAAAAAATACTCAGCAAAAAAATTAGCAAACCAAATTCAAGAATACATTAAAAGCATCATACACCACAATCAAGTGGGATTTATCCCAAGGATGCAAAAATGGTTGAACATCTCCAAGTCAACTAACATGATACACCACATTAACAAATGAAGGATAAAATCATATGATTATCTCAATAGATGCACAACAGGCATTTGACAAAATTCAACATCCATTTATGATAAAAACTCTCAACAAACTGGATATGAGGGAAAATGTACATAAACCTAATAAAGGCCATCTATGACAAACCTCACAGCTAGCATCATATTCAGTGGTGAAAAGGTGAAAGCTTTTCCTCTAAGTTCAGGAGCAAGACCAGGATGCCCACTTTTGCCACTTTAATTCAACATAGTATTGTAAGTCCTGGCCACAACAGTCAGGCAAGAAAAATAAATAAGGCGCCCAAGTCAGAACAGAAGTAAGATTATGACTGTTTGCACATGATGTGATGCTGTATATTGAAGACCCAAAAGTCTCCAACAAAAAAACTTTTAGAACAACTTTATGAATTCAGTGAAAGATAAAAAATCAGCATCAGAAATCTATGGTGTTTTTATATGCTGGTAACACATTATCAGAAAGAGAATTAAGAATGCAATCTCATTTATAATTGCATCAAAAAAAATAAAATACCTAAGAATAAATGGAACCAAGGAGGTGAAAAATCTGTATGCTCAAAACTATAAGACACTGATGGAAGAAAATGAAGAAGACATCAATAAATGGAAAAATGTTCTGTGCTCATGGATTGGAAGAATTAATATTGTTAAAATGTCCATTATGCAGATTCAGGGAAATGCCTATCAAAATTCCAATAACAAAGACACATCGGTGGAACCCAAAGATAAGTCCAGATGTATTTGTACAATTGATTTGTGACAAAAGAGCCAAGAAAATACAATGGAGAAAGGACAGTCTCTTCAAGAAATGGTGCTGGGAAAACTGGAGAATGACATGCACAAGAATGAAACTAGACCACTGTCTTACACCCTACACAAAAATTAGCTCAAAGTAGATTAAATATTTGAATGTAAGGCCTGAAGCCATAAAATTCTTAGAAGAAAACAAAGATGGTAAATGTCAACATTGATATTAGTGATATTTTTGTGGATCTGACTCCAAAGGCAAGGGAACAAGCAAAATCAAACAAAATTACATCAAACTAAAAAGCTTTTGTTTTGAAATAATATTTTGAGTTGTCATTTAAATTTTGTGATTTCCAATTTAAAAGCTTCTGCACAGTGAAAGAAACCATCATCAAAACAAAAGGGCAACTTACTGAATGGGAGATTTTTGCAAATCATATATTCAGCAAGGATTAATATCCAAAATATATTAATGAAGACTCATACAACTCAACAACAAAAGATGATGTGATTAAAAAATGGGTAGAGGATCTGAATAGACATTTTTCCAAGGAAGAAATACATATGACTAACAGGCACATGAAAGAATGTTCAACATCTCTAATTATTAGGGAAATGCAAATCAAAACTATGATGCAATATCACCTCACAGTGGCTAAAATGGGTATTGTAAAAAAAAACTAGGAATAAATGTATTGAGGATGTGGAGAAGGGAACCTTTGTACACTATTGGTGGGAATGTAAATAGGTGCAGCCACTGTTGAAAACACGATGGAAATTCCTCAAAATATTAAGAATAGAGCTATCATATGATCCAGCTATTCAACATCTGGATATTTATCTGAATACAAAAGTGCTGATTCAAAAAAATATATACACCCCTATATTCATTGCAGCATTATTCACAATAGCCTAAAAGTGGAAACAATGTAAATAAACACCAGTGGATGAATGGATAAAGAAGTTGTATACACACACACACATAAGGGAATACCACTCAACCATTAGAAAAAAAAGAAATCTTGCCATTGTGACAGTATGGATGACTCTTAGTATTATGCTAAGTGATGTAAGTCAATACCACATGATTTCACTCAGGTATAATCTCAAAAAATCAAAAGAAAACTAAAACTCATGGATACAGAGAACAGATTGATGATTACCAGAGGGAAAGATCTGGGGATGGATGAAATGGGTGAATAGTGTCACTTGTACAGTGATGGATGGTAACTAGAGTTTTAATAGTAATCACTTTGTACTGCAAACAGATCTCCTATTCTATAACGTTGTATACCTGAAACATATATAGTATCATAGCACCAATTTTACCTCAGTAATAATTTTAAAAATCTATACTTATTTGCTTATCTTATAAATTCATCAGCAAATCAGCCTATCAAATGCCAGCTCATACAGATCACCTTGTTCATTAAGACTTTTATTCAGGGTACTTGGCCTTAGGAAAGAGCTAAATTAAGCCAAAGTGCCTTGGTCAAACTTCTGCCAAGTAATAGTTTAGCACTAAGGAGCCAGAATAGCTTTTCCAAATATTTTAAGGACAATCATGTAGAAGAGTCATTAGATTTTTTTTAGGACCAGGGAGATTGGAGAGGAGGAAAAAGAAAGCTTTCAGAATCAATTCTGTGATTACCAAGAGTTAGGTTATCAAAATAGTAGGCTGCTTTGGGATAGCTGGATTGCTATGTCTTGAACTGTGTTTAAGCATAGGCTGGAAGGCCCCATGACAGGAATATAATAGAACAAAATCAAGCAGTGATTTTTGTGCGTGTATTTAATGATCTCTAAGGTCTTTTGCTATTCTAAGCATCTGATTCTAGTTTTGCTTTCTGTGATCTTGACAGACTAATTTATGGTCTTTTTCCACTTCTTTATTGCTGTTTACCTTTTAACCCGTTTCAGTGTCGCTTCTGCTCACAACACTGAAGCTGTTTTCCAAATTAACTACTGACATTCTAAAAGCTAAATCCAATGGAAAATTTTGCATTCTTTGCCTTGTCTCTAGACTTTGCCTCATTGACTTCCAAAATACCACTCTCCCCTAGTTTTCTTCTACTCTTAAGACTGTTCCCTCTCAGTTCTTTACAGACTCTCCCGCCAGTGCCATGTGCTCCTCCTCTGACCTTGGTCTCATGCACTCACATAATTTCAGTTACTTTCTGTACTGATGATCTCTTCATCTTTTAACTCGGGGCCTGGCTCCAGGCCCACCAGTATACCTGCCTACTGGATCTCTCTTCTCTCAAATTCAGAGGGTTGTAGTAAGGATTAAATTAACCCATTTTAAGTACTTGGTAGAATATCTGGTTCTGCAGTAATCATGCTGGCAGTGCTGATCATGGCAAATTTTTACCCAGAACATTCCTTCTCTTTATTCATTCTCTTGAGGAACAATTGGCTTATTAAATCACCACTTTCCAAACTGTTTTCTTGGAATACTACTATGCTTCAAGGTGTTAATTGGTGTTCTACCCAGCAAATGAGGAAGTAGAATTCCGTGGTTTATAACAGGGTTGGCGATTTTTTTCTTCTGTAAAGAACCAGATTAGTAAATATACTGGGCTTTGGACCGTTTGGTCTGTCACAACCACTCAGATTTCCTATTGTAGTGCTAAAGCAGCCATAGAAAATATATAAACAAATGAATATGTTTGTGTTTCTTGAAAATTTTATATATAGGCACTGAAATTTGAATTTCAAATCATTTTCATGAAATGTTAAATATATATATATATAAAACAAAAATATTTTTCTTTACTTCTTCAACCTTTAAAACTATAAAGTCAGTCTTTATAGGCTGTAGGCCAGATTTGTGCTATGGGCAATAGTTAGGCTTTAGCCTCCTATTAAAGACGTGTAATAAAAAGCTCTTATAAAACTGCACCAGTGTGCTTTTAGGCCTAATTTTCCTCCTTCTTATTTGACCACGGAAATCTTTTTTCATGGGACATTTGTTAATATATCTTGCCATATTTCTGTGGAATACACTTTTGAGAAATGCTGATCAAGAGAATAACTGTGTGTGCTAGAGGTAAAATGAAGAAAAAATAGGAAATAATAAGAGAAAGTATCTTGACTTTTTTACTCTTGGTTCAATCAGCTGAGCTGACTAGTCTCGAAGAGAATATCACTGGAAGATGGAATTACCCCTGTAGGGAAGGTACCACTTAAGCACTATAGCTGAGTCAAAGATTGACTGAGTTGAACATGGATTTAATAACATTCATTCCATCAGTCAGTTTTCAGAAATGGGAAAAAATGTACATTGCTTTAGTATAAAATAAAATAGAGGTCCTTTAAGAGAGAGAAAACATACTCATTTTATTGTGCTTCACGGATACTGCATTTTTTACAGATTGGAAGTTTATGGCAACCCTGTGTCGGGTGTCTATCAGTCCCATTTTTCCAACAGCATTTGCTCATTTTGTGTCACATTTTGGTATTCTCACATTATTTCAAACTTCATTATTACTATGTTCATCATGGTGATCCTGTGATCAGTGATTAAGACTTGCTGAAAGCTCGAATGATGGTCAACATTTTTCAGTGAAGTATTTTTAATGAAGGTATGTGCATTGTTTCGTCAGACAGAATGCTGTTGCACACATAACAGACTATAGTACAGTGTAAACATAACTTTTCTTTACACCGGGAAACCAGAAAACTCATTTGACTTGCTTTGTTGCTATATTCACTTTACTGAGGTGGTCTGGAACTGGACCCCATATACCCTCAAGGTGTCCCTGTATTCAGTCAAGGAAGAGGAGACCCAGAGGCCAAATACAAAATGCAAGAAGTAATGGTTACCATTTGAAAGTTTTAAACTCTTTACCACTCTTGTTAAAACACTAAACAAAGTTTTAAAATGTTTTTAAAAATCTTTTAGTTTACATATAATAGAATTCTAAAACTTGTTTTGAAATAATATTTTCAGTTGTCATTTTCCTATGTCTTTGATAAATAAATGTTGCAACTCAGTAGGCATTGGTGGTTATTGCTTTACTGTTTTTCAGCATATTTTCCTTCCTAAAAATAATTCCATTGCTATACAGATAAACCTTAATTTAAAAAAAAAACACTTTTATCAGAAGATTCTACATTTCCCATCTCTTTATATAACTTTTATAAAAGGGGCCTACTATAGCTATGTGCCCCTTAAATTTATATTAAAAGGAAATACAAACATAGTAACTATGCTTGCTACATTATGTCTGGCATTTGATAAGCAGCTGGAACCTAAGGGAGGATGCAGAGATGAAGGGATCATCCCACCTGACAGTAAAAATAATTCACTTGCCAGATGCAGGCATAGCCACTTGCCCATTCCTATAGAATTACCCCACCAGATGTTTCATTCCAAACCTGTGTAGGAGAGGAGTTGTTCCTATAATTTGGCATTGTTAAGTCATTAATACAGGAAGGTAATAAATTACAGAGGGTTTTTTTTTCGCTCTTTTGGACACCAAGTGCTTTTGGAGACTTTCAAGATCTCTGCATCTTGTGTGTCTTTATTCCTCTCTCAGCATGCCACAGTAGCCCCTTGTGTGTACGTCTACACCTTTCATATGCTTTATACAGCTTGAAGAATATCTTGAATATTTACTCATTGAAAAGTTGATACTTTTTTTCAGGCAGTTTACCACAAACGAAAACATTAGATTTTCTGTATAATGTTGGCTATTTTGTGAAGTCAAGATACTCATAGCTCTTGATTATGCTAGAAAGGGGAGAAATGAGTGCCAAGATAAAACTGGCATTCTTCTAGCAAATGTCATAGCAAACAGACTTGGAATGCAGTGCAAGTCGAAAAAAAAGGCAAACAAGTCCCCGTGGTAGCACCATGTGGACAGCTGGTATGGACATGTTATCCATCTATGACTGGAAAAGGTTAAATAAACAGTGGGACAGTGACAAAGTGCACGGATTAATTGCTAAAGGCATTCAGTAATTCTTAAAACAGACATCTGAATAAATGGAGGTATTCGGGAGTTTGAGTTCGCAGAAACAATGTAAGATTTTATTTTCCTTTGCAAATAGAGACTTCCTAAGAAAAGAAGACACAATAAATGGTACAGCCCAAAAGTGTGAGTGTAACAATAACAGGTGTGCCTTAAAGGAACTCTATCTTTATAAAGGAGGTTTGTATTCTGAAATTTTCTGTTCATATTATACTATCAAACATGAGGCAGAAAAATAGTGAAGACAGAATGGGAGAAAAGGCCAGTATAAATCTTATCATACACATCATCCCCAGATGTTACTGTGAACCCACCACTTAGCTTCATCTCTGGAGGCTTATCCTGAGCTGCCTCTCCCCATCTCCAACACAAATCAGTGGGTTTAAGAACATAATTCAGTAGGGATTTTGATAGGATTTGAGTAAATCCTCAACAAAAACTCCCTTGGCTTGCCAGATATTTTTTTTTTTTTTTCTTCTGCAGAAAGCTTTAATCTTCAGCTCTTTGTGAAACAAGTGTGTCGGGCAGGACCAGATATTTTTAAAGGCAGAGATTTAGAAAGCAGAAAATCCTGAGTTCACCTGCCTGTCTTTTGATGGCCTTTGCCATAAAGATAAGAGGAAAGTTGCCTATGGATGCATTATGAGATGCTCGTCTAAACTGGTTTTCAAACAATCTGTTAGAACATCCTCACAAAGTCATCTCTGTGTGGTATTTCTAAGTGCAGTAACAGTCAATATTATGAGTATCTACAATATCAAGAGAATTTAAGAGTTTAAAATAACTGATTATTTTTCACTGTGCAATTGGAAGATTTTTTTATATACTTACTGAACTAGGAAAAGTAAATACAGATGCTAAAAGTGTAGTCTTGGCAAGTCTGCGAGGAATCGAGGATAACTAATATCTTACTGTTGGTCTTTAAATTAGCTCATCTTTCTGTAAAGGAGTGGGTCTCAAAATTACCTGGATAGCTTCTTAAAAGTATAGATGCCCATTCCCTGAAATTCAGATATACCAGTTTAGGAGTAGAGCACAAACATCCATTCTTAATAATTTATTTTGTGTGAGGACCACTGTTTGTAAAGCAAGTCTGATATGTTTTTTAAGTTATGCCACTTGCCACAACTACTGATCTGATTATTCTTGAACTCTTTTTGAGTTCTACAGGTTAATCTATCCTTCCCTACATAATTTCTCTCAGCAGGCACATTGGATTCATTCTCATGGGCAAAGAATTTCCTTACCCATTTTCTCTTTATATATTATAGTTTAGCATAACATAAATATTCTTAAAGATTAAATACAGTGTTTGTTTATGTTTTCTGTTGTCCTGGTGTTGGGAATGATTTTCTAGAAAAGAAAGGAGCTTATAGGTCTTTATTGAAGTAAGGAACCCAAAATTTTCAAGTGCACTAAATTGAAGCCCTAAAAATTGAGCAGGAGGGGAAGAGAGCAACTGTAGGGGAAGTAGGGTCAATGGAGGCTTTTTATATTTTAAGATGAGCATTAGTAATTGTAGGATGGTGAGAGCCTGAACACTCAGTCATTTGAAGTCAAATAAAACACAGTGTTCTTTATTTTTATGAGTTCTTTCTAAAAATAGGTGGACACTAGGTGAAATCCAGTAATCACTTCTACATTGAACCAGAGATTGTTTAGAAACAACTGACTGTACCTAACTGTAACTGTATAGAGAACAAAGTCTAAGACTCTTACCTAAATGATATTGTTTTCCTTTCTGGCATAATGTTTCACCATAAATTCAAGTTTCCTGCATAATATTTTAGAAGACTTTTAGCCACTGTACTTTTGGGTATCACAAAAGATAGATTATTATTAAAATCCTCTAACATGAAAAATATATAGATAGGTTTTACACAAAATTTGGTAGTTAACTAGTTTTATAGTTCTAGATTTCTTTTAAAGAAAAGTACTCTGTGCCATTCTTTTACAAATTAATATGTGAATATCGTAATTTATTCTAACAAATTATTTAATGATTATTTTATCCTAGTCAAGTAAAATGATATGCCAATGATAATACCAAACATTCCTTTCTCTTCCAGCTGCTATTTTTATTTTTACTTTTTTTAATTTTAATATTTAATTTCTCTTCCAATTTTTAGATTCCAGTTATATTGTCTACTCTACTCTTTATTGACATTTCATAGACTTTGCCTCATGTATACAAAATGATAATCAGATTTAAAACATTTAAACTAGGATATATTTTCACATGCTTTGACAAAACTAATGGAGTAAAACTATATATAAATTAATGTCTCATATGAGAATACAGTCTGGTACAGTAATTCTGCTTTGTGTAGTTATCAAAGGTTCAGAGTCATTCTCTTTTACTGCTTTGCATCCCTGGGCCATTACCCTCATCTATATAATTCCAGGTGGCATTTGCATTATAACCAACAGGAAGGGGAGGAGGAGAGAGAGCACACTGAGCTACATGAGCAATGAACTACTCTTATTAAATGTAGTTCAAAAGTAAAGAAACTGAGAATATCAAAATCAAGACTATGGATGTCATATTCAGAAGGGAATCTCTAGATACAACTTTCTGGAGAGGGGATTGTGTTGTCCTAATCTGTTCGTGAAGATTATGAGGTTTGTCTATGAAGTGGAAGGAATATTTTTTTAATGAAAATGTTTGAACTCATACAGGAGCCCAGGTTGAAAAAGACAGATGCACCCCTATGTTTATCCAGCACTATTTACAATAGCCAAGAATTGGAACCAACCTAAGTGTCCATAGGAAGATGAATGGATAAAGAAGATGTGGTATATATACATGATGGAATATTATTCAGCCATAAGAAGAAAACAAATCCTACCATTTGCAACAACATGGATGGAGCTAGAGGGTATTGTGCTCAGTGAAATAAGCCAGGTGGAGAAAGACAAATACCAAATGGTTTCACTCATCTGTGGAGTATAAGAACAAAAGAAAAATTGAAGGAACAAAACAGCAGCAGAATCACAGAACCCAAGAATGGACTGACAGTTACCAAAGGGAAAGGAATTGGGAAGGATGGGTGGGAAGGGAGGGATAAGGGGGGACAGGGGGCATTATGATTAGCACACATAATATAGTGAGGAGTGGCACAGGGAAGGCAGTATAGCACAGAGAAGACAAGTCATGAGTCTATAGCATCTTACTATGCTGATGGACAGTGACTGTAATGGGGTATGTGATGGGGACTTGATAATGGGGGGAATCTAGTAACCACAATGTTGCTCATGTAAGTGTATATTAATGATAACAAAAAAAATGTCTGAACTTATCTCAGGCAAGGGAAACAAAAGCAAAAATGAAAAAAATGGGACTCCATCAAACTAAAAAGCTTCTGTACAGCAGAGGACATCATCAGCAGAACAAAAAGGCATCCTACAGTATGGGAGAATATATTCATAAATGACATATCCAATAAGGGGTTGACATCCAAAATATATAAAGGACTCACATGCCTCAACACCCAAAAGCAAATAACCAAATTAAAAATAGGTAGAGGATCTAAACAGACACTTCTCCAAAGAAGAAATTCAGATGGCCAACAGGCACATGAGAAGATGCTCCACATCGCTAATCATCAGAGAAATGCAAATTAAAACCACAATGAGATATCACCTCACACCAGTTAGGATGGCCACCATCCAAAAGACAAGCAACAACAAATGCTGGCGAGGATGTGGAGAAATGGGAACCCTCCTACACTGCTGGTGATAATGTAAACTAGTTGAACCATTGTGGAAAGCAATATGGAGGTTTCTCACAAAACTAAAAATAGAAATACCATTTGACCCAGGAATTCCACTCCTAGGAATTTACCTAAAGAAAACAAGATCCCAGATTCAAAAAGACATGTGCACCCCTATGTTTATTGCAGCCGTATTTATAATAGCCAAGGTATGGAAGCAACCTAAGTGTCCATCAGTAGAGGAATGGGTAAAAAAAAGTTGGTATATACACAACGGAACATTATTCAGCAATAAGAAGAAAGTAAGTCCTACCATTTGCAACAACATGGATGGAGCTAGAGGGTATTATGCTCCATGAAATAAGTCAGTAGGAGAAAGACAAGTACCAAATGGTTTCCCTCATTTGTGGAGTATAACAGTAAAGCAAAACTGAAGGAACAAAACAGCAGCAGACTCACAGACTCCAAGAAGGCACTAGCAGTTAGGGGGAAAGGGGTGGGTTGGGAGAAGCGGTTTAAGGGGCATTATGATTAGCACACATAATGTAGCAGGGAGGAACAGGGAAGGCAGTATAGCACAGAGAAGACAAGTAGTGATTCTATAGCATCTTACTATGCTGATGGACAGGGACTGCAGTGGGGTGCTCAGTGAGTGACTTGATAATATGGGTGAATGTAATAGCCACAGTGTTGCTCATGTGAAACCTTTATAAGATTGTATATCCATGATGCATTAATAAAAAAAAACTCACTTTACACCTTAAGGACCTAGAAAACAAAAAACAATCTTAGCCCAAACTTAACAGAAGAAAGGAAATAATAAAGATTAGAGCAGAAATAAATGAAATAGGAAAGTTTAACCAAACCGTGGTTTGGTTCTTTGTAAAGGTAAACAAAATTGGCAAACTCGTAGCTAGACTAACCAAGGGAAAAAATTAAAAGGACCCAAGTCAACAAAATTACAGATGAAAGAGGAGACATTAGAACTGATACTACAGAAATTCAAAGGATCATAATAGGCTACTCTGAACAACTATACACCAACAGACTGGGCAACGCAGAAGAGATGGAAAATTCTTAGCAACAGTATGTCAACATAAACAAAGTGAAAAGACAGCCTACAGAATAGGAAAAAATATTTGCAACCATATATCTGATAAGAGTTTAACATTCAAAGTATATTAACAACTCACAGCAACAAAATAAATAAATAAAATCTGATTTTAAAATGGGCAAAACACCTAAATAGACATTTCTCCAAAGAAGATATACAAAAGACCGAGAGATACATTTAAAAGATACTCAACATTATCAGGAAATGCAAACCAAAACCACATTGAGATATCACTGCATGCCTGTTACAATGGGCATCATCAAAAAAAAAAAAAACAACAGCTGGTGTGCGTGTGGAGAAAGGGAACAGTTGTGCATTGTTGGTGGGATTCTGAATTGATACAGCCACTATAGAAAACTACGTGGATAATACCCAAAAAATGAAAAATAGAATTACCATATGATCCAGCGATTTCACTTCTGGGAATCATCCTAAGGAAAAGAAAACACTAAGTGGAAACGATATCTGCACCCTCATGTGCATAACAGCATTATTTACAATAGCAATAACATGGAAACAATCTAAGCATCCATCAAGAGATGAACTGATAAAGAAGTTGTGCTGTATATGCATACACTGGAATATTATTCAGCCATCAAAAAACAAGGTAATTCTACTATTTACAATAACATGGATTGACCTTGAAGGCTTTATGCTAAGTGAAATAAGTGACACAGAAAACAAATACTGTGTGATCTCACTTACATGTAGAATCTTAAAAAAAAAAATCTTCTTGTTGGATTGACCCCTTTATCATTATGTAATGTCCTTCTTTGTCTCTTGTGACTTACTTTGTTTTGAAGTCTATTTTGTCTGATACAAGTACTGCAACTCCTGCTTTTTTCTCCCTATTAGTTGCATGAAATATCTTTTTCCATCCCTTCACTTTTAGTCTGTATTTGTCTTTGGGTTTAAAGTGAGTCTCTTGTAGGCAGCATATAGATGGGTCTTGTTTTTTATCCTTTCAGTGACTGTGTGTCTTTTTTTTTTTGGTATCATTAATCTATAATTACATGAGGAGCATTATGTTTACTGGACTCCCCCCTTCACCAAGTCCCCGCAACATACCCCATTAGTCGCTGTCCATCAGCGTAGTAAGATGCTGTAAAATTGTTACTTGTCTTCTCTGTGTTGCACAGCCCTCCCTGTGCTCCCCCCACATTATACATGCTAATCATAAGGCCCCCTTTCTTCTTTCCCCCCCTTCTCCCTCCCTTCCCACCCATCCTCCCCAGTCCCTTTCCCTTTGGTAACTGTTAGTCCATTCTTCGGTTCTGTGAGTCTGCTGCTGTTTTGTTCCTTCACTTTTTCCTTTGTTCTTATATTCCACATATGAGTGAAATCATTTGGTACTTGTCTTTCTCCAACTGGCTTATTTCAGTGAGCATAATACCCTCTAGCTCCATCCATGTTGTTAGAAATGGTAGGATTTGTTTTCTTTCTATGGCTGAATAATATTCCATTGTATATATGAGAGACATTCATCTACTGATGGACACTCAGGTTGCTTGCATTTCTTAGCTATTGTAAATAGTGCTTTGATAAACATAGGGGTGCATATGTCTTTAAGAATCTGGGATCTGGTTTTCTTCAGGTAAATTCCTAAGAGTGGAATTCCTGGGTCAAATGATATTTTTATTTATAGCTTCTAGAGGAACCTCCATACTGCTTTCCACAATGGTTGAACTAGTTTACATTCCCACCAGCAGTGTAGGAGGGTTCCCTGTTTGTCCACATCCTCGCCAACATTTGTTGTTGTTCATCTTTTGGATGGTGGCCATCCTAACTGGTGTGAGGTGATATCTCATTGTGAATTTGATTTACATTTCCCTGATGATTAGCAATGTGTAGCATCTTTTCATGTGCCTGTTGGCCATCTGAATTTCTCCTTTGGAGAAGTGTCTGTTCAGATCCTCTGCCCATTTATTGCCCGGCTTATTTCCTTTTTGGGTGTTTAGGCATGTGAGCTCTTTATATATTTTGGATGTTAACCCCTTATAGAATATGTCATTTATGAATTATTCTCTCATACCATTGGATGCCTTTTTGTTCTACAAATGGTGTCCTTTTGTACAGAAGCTTTTTGGTTTGATATAGTCCCACTTGTTCATTTTTGCTTTTGTTTTCCTTGCCCAAGGAGATATGTTCATGAAAAAGTTGCTCATGTGTATATTCAAGGGAGTTTTGCCTATGTTTTCTTCTAAGAGTTTTATGGTTTCCTGACTTACATTCAGGTCTTTGATCCATTTTGAGTTTACTTTTGTGTATGGAGTTAGACAGTAATCTAGTTTCATTCTCTTACATATACCTGTCCAGTTGTGCCAAAACCAGCTGTTGTAGAGGCTGTCCTTTCTCTGTTGAATGTCCATGGCTCCTTTATCATATATTAATTGACCATATATGTGTGGATTTATATCTGGACTCTCTATTCTATTCTGTTGATCTATGGGTCTGTTCTTGTTCCAGTACCAAATTATCTTGATTACTGTGGCTTTGTAGTAGAACTTGAAGTTGGGAAGCGAGAGCCCCTCTGCTTTATTCTTCCTTCTCAGGATTGCTTTGGCTATTTGGGGTCTTTCTGGTTCCATATGAATTGTAGAACTATTTGTTCCAGTTTGTTGAAGAATACTGTTGGTATTTTGAGAGGGATTGCATTGAATCTGTAGATTGCTTTAGGCAGGATGGCCATTTTGACCGTATTATTATTCTTCCTACCCATGAGCCTGGGGTGTATTTCCATTTATTGGTGTCTTCTTTGATTTCTCTGAAGAGTGTTGTGTAGTTTTCAGGGTACAGATCTTTCACTTGGTATGGTTTATTCCTAGGTATTTTATTCTTTTTGATGCAATTTTGAATGGAATTGCTTTTCTGATCTCTCTTTCTGCTAGTTCATCATTAGTATATAGGACTGCAACAGAGTTCTTTGTATTAATTTTGTATCTTGCAAGTTTGCTGAATTCAGATATTAGTTCTAGTAGTTTTGGAGTGGATTCTTTAGGGTTTTTTATGTACAATATCATGTCATCTGCAAACAATGGCCATTTAACTTCTTCCTTGATAATCTGGATGTCTTTTATTTCTTTGTGTTGTCTGACTGCTTTGGCTAGGACCTCCAGAGCAATTTTGAATAAAAGTGGGGAGAGTGGGCATCCTTGTCTTGTTCCTGATCTTAGAGGAAAAGCTTTTAGCTTTTCATTGTTAAGTATGATGTTAGCTGTGGGTTTGTCATATATGGCCTTTATTATGTTGAGGTACTTGCACTTTATACTAATTTTATTGAGAGTTTTTATCATGAATTGGTGTTGAATTTTGTCAGATGCTTTTTCAACATCTTTGGAGATGATCATGCAAAGTCATGATTTTATATTACACTTCTGAACTGGACTTAATAATGAAGATGATCAGGACCCCAAAGGTGCTACTTTCCTTCATTAAGTCCTGTCTTGTGCTTTCCCCTCAGACCTTCCCTCATCAGCTCAGTCCAACTCATCTTGGCTCTTCCCTCCACCACCTTCCTAGTCCAACAATGACTGAATAAGAGACATAGATTCTTAGAGATCTGATTTTTTTGTACGATGATAAAAAGTTTGAAAAGAAGACTTGAGAAAAATATTTATAGTGTACTTTTTATTTTTAAGGTCACCTAAATTTGGAAAAAATACATTGTGCTTAGAGACGTTGTGCTAATAGGTAAAACAAGCTTGATCCAAAGGGACAAATACTGTATGAGTCCACTTACAAGGTGCCCAGTATAGTTAAATTCATAGAGACAGAAAGTAATATTATGTTTTTATGGGTCTGGAGCAGGGAATGGTGAGTTGATATTTAATGGGTGTAGAATTTTAGTTGGAGAGGATGAAAAAGTTCTGGAGAAGGATTGTGGTGATGGTTGCACAACATTGTGAGTATACTTAATATCACAGAACTATACACTTAAAAATGGTTAAAATGGTAAATTTTATGTTAAGTATATTTTATCACAATAAAAAAGTAACCATTGTGGTTATTGTTATCATATTTGCTGTGTAATATTCGTTATTCAGAAAATTTTTATGATTTTAAAAATAAGTTTGAGTTACAATATACATACATAATAAAATTCATGCATTTTAAATGTTCAGTATAATGGTAAGTTTTGACAAATATATACACTGTGTAACTGCCACCTTAGTGACGCTGTGACACATTGTCTTCCAGTCCTTTTGCAGCCCCACCCCCTATCCCCGGCAACCACTGATCTTTCTATCTCTTTGTGGATTAGATTACAATTAACTTTTGTATTTCTTAAAGAAATGGAAAAGATACCAGCTTTTGCTTTTTGTAACAAATGGAGACACAAGCAGCAAGTTTTGTCAGTCTAAGAAGCAGGCAGAAGCCTCATAACGGAAGTGTCAGTATCACAGTAGAAGTAAGTTTTCCAAAGTTTCATAATCAGTAGTGCATGGCAATAACAAAATGCTCATGTTCAGAAAAAAAAGAGAAAATTTGAATACAAGTTCTCCACATCATGAAATTTTGTTCAGTCAAGTGAACTACAGCTATCAGCAGTTTCTGCCTTTATTATGTTAACTTTGGACTTCTGAAAACTTGGTCCATATTGGGGTGACTTCTCTACCCATTCTCATGTCAGTATATTTCTTAGTGTAGGTCAGTTTCTTTTCCTTGTTTCAGACAGGAAGTAAATGAGAGGATTCAGAATTACAGTGTGAAGGCTGTGCCATTGTGCTGCAAGAAGGTTGTACTAGGCAGGACTACAATATGCACTGTTAGATCAAATGCCCTAAGATAGTCTATGTTAAGTAACATTTCAAAGTTATGTTCCAGCATCAAAGCATTAAAATATCACATTCTTTGTGTTTCATATTATTGAACAGTGTAGCAGTTCATCATAGTCCTGTCTGTGACTCATGAATCCAAGACTCAGACAGCAGCATTTTTTTTAACACTCAATTTATTGTATGCCTTTATTCAAGACAGACACTTGGCTTAGCTTTTGTAGAATCATTTCAGAGTTTTTTTTATTAAGGTATTATTGATACACACTCTTATGAAGGTTTCACATGAAAAACAGTGTCATACTGCATTCACCCATTATCGAGTCCCCCCCATACCCCATTGTAGTCACTGTCCATCAGTGCAGTAAGATGCCACAGTCAGAGAGCAGCATGTTATTCTTTGTTCTTTAAAAACAATTTTTATACTAAAAAAATTCTACTTATCTCTAGCAGTAGTACCCTGACCTTCCTCTTCCAGAATCATGAAATCTCTCCTCTTTTCCTCCAAGTCAGTCTTTCTAAAACCTTGCTTTACTTTTCTGGAACTTTTCATGCCTCTATATTATATTCAAATATCAAATCATTCCTCTTTTGGCATTTTGAGTACCTTTTGTCTGCTGGGTTTTGGTTAAAATCCTTAGGAATTTCAGTCTGTGTTATTCCTTATAACCATTTGAGACCACCTGCACTGTGATTCAGAGCAGTCTGATGGCTTCTGTCTCACTGTTTCCATTCCCTTTTGAAACCCTCAAATCCTCACATACAACTTGTGCTTTTACACTTGCCACTTTCTCTGTCTTTTTTATTACATCTATCAAGATAAGGACCATCTCAGTTCCCATGTCCTCAGCCTAAGGTGATTTTTCTACAGTATTACATCAGCATTTACTGCCCATATGATTTATGGGCACTTATCATTTACTATCTCATCTCATTAGGCATACTGAAGTCTTATATTTAAAAAGGACAGGCTTACCACTTAAAACAAAACCATTTATACAATATCTCTGATAATCTCCTTAAACACCTAGGCAGGGGAAACTCTTGTCATTTTTTAGGTGTCCCGATTCTACTTATTAACAAAAGTTGAAACATTAGGTGTTTATTTTATAAATAAATCTTTATCTTTGTGACTTTCTCCTTTTAGTGTCATTTGTGTGCTCTAGAGAAGCACAGGTTAAATATCCTACTTCTGCTCTTGTTCCTGCTATTCTAATGGCAGCTGTCACACTGAAGGGATAAATCTTTTTAGATTAACATGCCCTTTTATAACTCCATCCTGCTGCCTTCCTTTGGACACTGTCTACTTTTACTTTGCCTCTTAAATTATGGCATCTTGAACTGAGCCTACTACTCCAGTTGGTACGTCCAGTTAGAGAAAAACAAAACTTTCTTTAAATGAAATGTAAATTGGCTAAAGTTAGTGGTCACTTTCTAGATCTTGGTTTCTTTCATGTTTTCAAAATCTGATATTCCCTACTCATACTCTTGCTCACTTGCCTTCTAAGCAGGACTAAAAAAAAACTTAAAAATACAGTGAAGCACAAGTATAACAGAGAAGACAAGTAGTGATTCTATAGCATCTTACTACGCTGATGGACAGGGACTGTAATGGAGTATGTGGTGGGGACTTGATAATAGGGGGAGTCTAGTAACCGTAATATTGCTCATGTAATTGTACATTAATAATAGCAAAAAGAAAAAAAATACAGTGAAGCACAGCTTCAAAATAAGGGAAAACATCATAGCAGTTGGGAAACCACTACAACAGATAGAAATGGAGTCAAAATTGGAGGGGCCATTGGTTCAGGATTCATTTCTGAAGTGCCTACTCCATGCCAGAAACTATTCTTGGCACTTGGTATATATTAGTGAACAAAATGAACATCCTGCCTTTATGGAGCTTGTATTCCAGCTATTTCTAAACAAAGGCTGTAAGCAGAAAAGGAAGACAGGCAAGTAATATCAGAGTATAGAGAGCAACTGCATACCAATGGAAAGAAAATTTTGTAAATGGTTTAGGTACATGTAATGCAGAAAATTAATAATATTTGCAGGCTTCTGGTGTTCAGAGCCATAGGACAGGACTCCAGGAGGAAAATAATATATTTTAAAAATTGATGATAACAGCATTATTCACAGTAGCCAAAAGGTATGAGCAACCCAAAAGTCTGTCAGCTGATGAATGGATTAACAAAGTGTTGTATATACACATAGTGGAATATTATTCAGCTTTAAAAAAGGAGGAAATTCTGAAACATGCTACACATGGGTGAACCTTGAGGACATTATGTTAAGTGACATAAGCCAGTCACAAAGAGACAACTATTTTGTGATTCCCTCTATATGAGGTACCTGGAATAGTCAAAGTCATAGAGATAGAAAGTAAATGGTGGTTGCCAGGGACCAGGGGGAAGTGAGGATGGGAGTTGTGTAATTGGTACCATTGAGTTTTGCAAGATGAGAGGAGTTTGGAGACTGGTTGCACAACAGCATGAATGTAATTAACACTAGTGAACTTTACACTTTGATGCAAGTGAGAAGTAGTAACTCAGTGACACAGGGTCCTTGAAAGACAGTGAGGAAGAAATAGGCAGAAAATTGTAGCTGGTCAACTGTTGGGCCAGAGCATTTGATGTGGTAAGAAGCTTGATGACAATGACATTGGAAGAGGAGGACAGTATAGAATGATGGGGAAATCAGAGCAGGTGTTTTAAAAATCATTTGGCCCATGGTAAAAGGTTAGTAGTGAACATGCAGATACAAAGCCATGGGTTCATTAAAAACTTAGAAGGTAAGAACCAACAAAACTTAAATATTGGTTATGGGGAGCAAAGAAGAAATCAAGTTACTTAAATGTCATCAGCCTATGGACCTAGGAATATGGTGATTCAGTTAACACTGAAAGGGAAATTTGTTAGGGTGGATAGAATATTTAGTGTTGATATTTTACATTATTTCTGAGTAACACATTATTTCTGAGTAAATAAAGGTGATCCAGAGAATGGATAATGAGATGTTCAGTGACCAGAGTTTGAAAGGTCAGGCATTGCAGTCAAGCTACCCACATAGGCTCACCTGTGGACTCGTTTCCACTGAGCTCAGTCAAGTAGTGTGTCTGCCTTGCTCTCTGAGACCTCTGTAAGAGGAGTTGGGGTAAGTAGTAACCAAAAGGTTTTCTTCAGGAAATGAGATGAAAATGTGGAAGAGATATCCTGGTAGTCCACACTCCCTTGGGATAGGTGATTCGTTAAGCAACAAGTAAAGGAGGCATCAGAATCAAGGACACACTGATAAGAGGATCCAGATTTCGGATTTATCTTAAAATTGAAGTAGATTAAACTATGCCTACATGTCCAGGACAGTAATACGTCCAAAGCTACTGATCTCATTCTTGCTTTCATCTGATCTCCCCTGATGTTTTTAGGACCATGGAATTTATGAAACACAATTATGTAATCATTCAATTTGAAATGCCCAATTGGAGGAAGAAGAAAGAATAAACCTTGGCAACATCCTTCCTTGATACTCCTTCTCTGTCATATTTCTCTTAAACACACACACATACTTAGCACTCATTTTTAAATTGTAACCCACCGTCATTCCAACACTGATTATATCTCATTTATTCATGATGGAAGGCTAATTAATATGTGCTGTTCTCAAGGATTCAAGAATTACCAGAAGGATTTTGAGCTCTATTTGCCTTGGATATTTGCCTCCTGTTGCTCGAATTTGCTCAGAAGGGAAAGGAACAGAGGAGGTGGTCTGTTTCTTGAAGCTCAAATGCCATAGCAGAATACTTGTAGAGACATCTTGATTCTATTAGAATTTTCAGGCCAAAGGGCAGGTTCAACTGCTCTGGCAGTTTAAAGCACCAGAGAGTGGACGAATAGACTACTTTAATGACTTATAGTTGGATTTCTGCTACTGCGTACTCATTATGCAGTAATATGGCATGTTAGTCATGCAGTAGGTGGGTAACTAATTTATCACTTTGAAAGGTTCTGTGTCCACATTTTCAATTTTTTTTTAACTGAGGAAGAGACAGAACAAAGAGAGTAATTTGGCAGGATAAGCATTGTGGTACTCATTTTGCTCTGGGCTTGTGGCATATGTATATTACCTTTCATATTTTATGTGCTTGGATTACTCCCTAGAGGCCCATGGGAATAGAAGTCAGAATGTGCTCCCCTAATAAGTCTTCCTTTTTTTGTGGATAGCCTTTAGTTAGTAAAACTCTTGAAGTCAAGTGTTAATCCCCATCAAGGTTCATTTTCTTTAAGAAAGCCATAATAGAATTAGAATAGGTAACTTCCAGATCTCAAGCAATTGACTCTGATTAAAAAGAAACAATTTCTAGTATTTTTACTTTCTTCTAATAGTTTCTGTATCTTTCAGTTCTTTTCAATGAATATATTTTACTTTTATCAGAAAAAAATTATTTTAAAGAAGCAGTTATATTGGTAGCTACTAAAATAAGATTCTTTTTACAGTTTTTTTTTTTTCACTGAACTCTATTCCCTCTGAAAAGCAGGGTCTTCTTAACAGAATTTTTTGGTTTAGATACTCTTGAGTGTTCGCTGTAAACTTAACCACATAAGTTCAACTCTACCGTGTGGTCTTTTCTATCAGATGTATTAAAGGAATGACAATTTTTTTATTCCCAGAAAGTCAGATGGCTGTTACTGCTTATTAGCTTTAATATTCTTGCCTATCCTCCAAGTTTTTTTCCAAGAGTTTGTTCCCCCCTTTAGTATCCATTTCAATTTACCAAAATTGTGAATAAGAGAACAATACTATCTCTGTCCCTTTGTAAAAACAAAGAAAAACCTAAAAACTAATATACCCAGAAGAGATACTGAAGTTACCCAGTGTTTATATGATTGTATGAGCAATACATAATCAAAACATTTTATTCTCTTGACTACAAATTGCCCTTTTTAAGCACATACATATGTAGAAGTAAGTATCAAGAGTATACTTTTAAAGCAGAAAGGATAATGCCATGCTAATGTGTGAGTGGGTTTTTAGAGAGCAAGAGCCCTGGACTTGGGAGAGAAAGTTTGATTCTGTGCACTTCATAGTATATTATCAATGCTCAATTAAAAAATGTAGCATCAATGACATAACATTTTGAATTGTATAAAGTAAAAAAAACTTCAAATTGTATGTCATGTATATATATGAATCAGTGGCTCAGACTCTAGTGCCACGTCCTTTATTTTAAAATTTAGAATCTGACTTGTCACCTGTTATATTGCAGTTTCAGAATGTGACATTTTACCCTAGAGATTAACTACCTCACTAGCTGGCCAAGCATATCATTTATAAAAGAATTTGGAATTCAGGGAGGGTGCTTCAATATAGAGCAATTTTTACTATTTCATATTATGATCTTTCCTAAAACATAGAATGGAACTCAGATCTTACCACTTTTGTATCTTGCATTCAGCAAAGGTGCTCATTACTGGGTCTAACTGGGTAGAGTAACTTATCTGTCATCTTTTATTTGCCTGCTGCTAAATGTGTAATTCTGACTACTCGTGCACAGAAATGCTGCACCCTTATTGAGAAAGCACTTTTCTCATTCCAGCTTTGTCAGTCTTTGAGCTTCCCAAAAGGGAACAGATGACAGCAATCAGCAGGAAACTGCATAGTGAGACCTTCTTGAACTCCTTCACCTTTAAGCTCATTTCACCACTTAACATTTTTTTTTAAGTGGTCAGTGGTTATATTTAGACTATCTTTATCCCTTTGGTGTTGACTGGAGCTTCATAGGCTAAACCATCTGCCCTTTCTTAGAATTACATAGAGTGCAGGGACAGTGGGAAGTTTTACTGGGGTCATTGAGAATCTTCTTCCCTTCCAGCAGCCACACTGCATAAACAAATCTTCATTTCCGTGATGTAAACTGATCTGTACCCTCCATCTGTTAGGGCTGCATGTTAGGGCTGCATGTTCAGATCTACTCACCCAGGATACAGAAAATATCTTTCAGAATATTCAAACAATGGTCTTTCAGCTAGTGGCTAAACTAAAACTCTTCCATATGAATACTCTTGAAGCATAATTATCTTAACAAAAGACAGAAGCAAGGTTAAACTTGGGCAGTGCATTCTCAGATTCAGCATTTCCTCAGGTCAAAAGCTCAGGCCGCTTACAAAGTTCCTATAAATCAAATCTGTCTTCTTACAGATGACTTACGTAAATGATGAGCTATTAAGGAATGAGTTTTGGACTAGAGATTAATTGTTCACCAACTTCATTCTGATTATTTGTAAATTTCTTATGTTCACCCCCTCCTAAATCCTACCTTCTTTTCTTTCTGGAGATGAACCAAAGAGTAGTTAAACCACAAGGAATCTGTAAAGGTTTAAGTTGTTGTTTAAACTGTGCGGATCATGTCAAAATCATGACAGGGAACCTACGTGCACTGATGAGAGAAAGAGAATTACAGTTCTTCAGAATGCCCGAGGAACATACGGCTGGTTTCCTAAACCCTGTTTACCAACATTTACAATTTCTTATACATACTGTACAAAAAAATGTTTTCTGTGCAAATAATGCCTCAATTTGCCTGGAAGCTGCAGAATGCTATCAAAAGAATGAGTGAAATAGGTAAAGCATGTAGGTGATGGGAGCATTCTTTAAAAAGTCATTGACTTAGTTCACTTTTCTAACTATATCTAGGAGCTCTTTATTAAGATGTCAGTAAAACAAATGGGATTCTTTGCTGCACCATTCATTCAAGTGTGAACTTGGGCAGGCTATCTGAACTCTCTACGCTTGAGTTTTGTCACCCACAAGATCGGGTAACAAACAACAGCGACTTAAAGGACTGTTGTGAGGATTCAGTGAAAGGCTTGCAATTTTCTTTCCTTTGCAGGCAAGAAGCTCTACTGGCTGCCATTAGTGAAAAAGATGCCAATATAGCTCTTTTGGAGCTTTCATCCTCTAAGAAAAAGACCCAAGAGGAAGTGGCCGCACTTAAGCGGGAGAAGGATCGCCTGGTGCAGCAGCTCAAGCAGCAGGTAAAACACGGTCTGTGGGGAGGGCCAGTGGGGCCCACCTTCACCCTTCTCAACCACCTTTGCCAGCTTGAATTGTTAGTTCTCCCATCCTATTAGACATCCATTCTTTCTATCCAGTTACCTTTTGTAAGCAGAGCGTTCATCTCCTTCACCTGTCTCTGGCTATGTGTAGGAGATGTAGAGTGTTCTTGGTGAGAGGATTGGGTTAGGCCTTCTATGAGAACATTTTCTCACTTTACGCAGTTGCTGGATGAAATCAGTGAAATTCGACCCATTTGAAATGAAAAAGCCTTATTTTTTACATCCAACCAGATTCTTGCTGCAGAAGACACTAAGTGTATCTTTACTTTAATAACTTCCCGTTATTCAGGGCTGGTTAAGGGTTTTCTTTCTGAACTTAAACTCTTCCCAAATTTAATGCTTAATATTTATGTTAGGTCTTTCATTTATGAACATACAAGCTAAAAACTTCCTCTTTGATGGTGGTTGCACAACAATGTAAGTGTCCTTAATGGACAGAACTTTTATTAGGTGAAAGTCAGGAAATTAATTAATCCATGAACTTAAGCCTTAGAAAGGAGTGGCTAAAGAATCCCACTATCTTTACACCTAACTGTGCCCTGAATACTCTGTGCAGATGAGACTGTATAAGGAGAAAGACAGTATAGTTCTTGGGAGTTCTTCCGTATAGTTTTTCTGTCTCCCTCCATGTAAAGTTTCACATTCTTGCCCTCTCAAAATGTGTCTGGGATGCTGAGAGCAAGAAGGAATAGGGACTTGCCAAAGATATTTGATTCTTTAATTTCTCTAAGTGTGTATACTAACTTTTGGATAAGCTTAAGGCCTTTTGGAAAGAGGATATGGCATCAATGTTGTTTTAATTTAAAGCTTCTAGTCCTTGAATTGCTAGAATGTGCTTCAATCCAAAGGCCATTTCCTAACAAGGAAGCCCTCGGCATTGACTAGGCTTTCCAGCAAGTGGAGCTGCCACTGCCTGATGGGTTCTTGGCATTCATGTGTGATTCCTGTTGTCAGAAAGTTGTGAAGCAACAAGGGATTTCAGACTTTGGGGTCACCCTCTAAGCTGGTCCCAATTTACTTACCCTGCCCCAGGGTAACTTGTCTTCTCTATTCATTCATGGCAAAGCAGTACTTGGAGAGGCTGCATTAGAAGGAGCCAGGGCCAGTGAAAAAAATTAAAGCTAGAGTTGTCTAACAAACTCCAGATGTGCTGTGGTGAGGCCAGGCAGTGTGTCCAGATTATAAGTCATGAGGAGGCCCCTGCTGTGATTGTCAAGCACCCACACTGGATTCAGTGTAAACTCCGATGGGACCCTGGGAAGCATTAATACAGTCTCTTTGGCCACAGCAGCTGTCATGAGATGGCCTTTCAGCATTATTCTCTTCTCTTCACCTCAAGCATTTTACAGCCTCCATGTTGCATTGGCTGTTAGCGGGCACCCCGGCCTTGCCCCAGTGTGCTCTTACAGAGGCATGACGGGCAGGTTGTGCTTTTCAGCACACGCTTTGTGGGTTTTTCTGTTTTTAAAAATCAGTATAACATTATAAGAGTAAAGTCTACAAACTTAAGTTAGACAACAGTCTTACTTAAAACTATCTTTTTTGTAATCATCAGCATTGGGATTAAATGTCAGATAATACATTCTTCAATTCCAACTTTTTTCTAAGTTTGAGGGAAATAAAGACACAATACTGCCTTAAAGAAGCTCGCAGTCTAGTGCCTAAAATACTAGTTGTTCTAAATGGTTGACAAAACCATTCTGTAGAAGGTAGTACCTGGCCTTACCATCTTTTCCTGCTGAAAGCCTCAGCAAATCAGCCCTGCAGTGAGGTGTTTGCCAGTTCATTTCAGATTCATTGAATGTGTAGTGTGGGTCAGATACTGTATTAATAGAACACAAGTGCCTTTTCTTCCTAGTAACAGCCTGACAGAGAGATAATCAGGTATAGGTTTTGGACAGATTACTTCTCTGAAATTCATATTCCTCATCTATAAAATTTAGATAACATTACCTACTTTACAGGGTTGGTGTGAAATTAAGTAATAGGGCAAACCTAAACCACTTCTGTCCCCACCATGACCTGCCTTCAAAATCCCGGTTCCTTGGTGTGCACTGTGCCGGGTGGGGTGTGTTACTGGGGCCCAGGGGCTGTCAGGGATGAATGCTCTCATTTCTCTAATGACTATTTGATTTTCAGAATTATACAACTAGCACACTGAGCTGTCCTCCACTGAGGAAGAATGGATTTCTCAGAGCAGTTAGGAGAATGAGAGTGGTACTTTTTATCCTCCTTTTTTTCTACCTGTTTCTTTAATAATACAACTATAACAGAGCATTTTTCAGCAATAATTGTAATACGCCTTTCTTAAGTCTTACATTTTCATCATTGAAGAGCATCATTTAAATGCTCTTCAGAGAGCAGCCAGTCAACATAGTCATTTCACGGTCCTCTGGGTTCAAAACTATTGTTCTTAAGAAATATTTAGCTGACTACTGACTTGAGATTTAGACTGCATTAATTTAGTTGCTTTTCAGAATTAGTTGCTTTTTGGAGAAAACAAAAATAAAAAATCATTATGCCTTTTAAGAATAATTTGAAATAGTAGCTTCTAAAATACTAATTTTCACAGTCAAAAATTACCCTGGAAAATCACACTTGATAATGCTACTCACTATATGCTTTTCAACTATATGCTCTACTTTCTGTAAAAAGATAATGCTAAATTCAGTCTAAGTGGATAAGTAGATAAATCAATTCACTCATTATGAGAAGACCAAAATTTTGATTGGTTGCTTCTTTTTTTTAATCAGTAACTTCTGAGTTATATCACATACAATAGTTTAGGCTTTAACCTTTTTACTCAAATATTTCTCATATTCATAGCTTACTATGAAAATCATTGTCAGCATTAAACCTGTGTTTCTTTATACCTTCTGCTTTCCCATCCTCCATAACCTGAACTATTCTCAATTGAAAGGTTTTGACAATGATCAGGAAATCTACTCTGTAGTGATGCTGACATCAGAGATTCAGTTGAGTTTTCATAAAGTCACACAGCCTGACATTTACATATTCACACTTACCTATGCTATTCAGTTATCTATAATGTTGAGCATTCATTTTCTCCTTTAGTCGTCATTTTCTAACAAGATCTCCTGTAAGGAAAACAGGTTATATTAATAGTGTACTTGCATTTCACAGAAAGTAAAATCAAGCTGCTAGTCAGCTAACCACACAAATCAGTTACCCGTGTCAAAGGTTTATAAGAGGAATAGATCTCAACTTTAGCATAGATTTTAGCCTACACTGCCATATGGTTCATAACTGGAACTCTGGGCTTGTTGATGTAACACTCAGCAAGCCTTAGCCCCCCGCTGTCCAGGAACCTCTTCTTCCCTGACCCTTTAGTTCACAGATCCTTTCTGACTCTCCAGCAGTATTCCCCAGTCATTCCTTAGTGCACACTGTTTCTAGGCTCTCTCCTGGGTGCTGGTGGTAGAAGGGTGAGCAGACAAACATGACTCACTTGGATTTCCCTTTATGGCAATTTCAACTACTTGGTCCAGCTTTTCTAGATATTTTGTCACAGAAGTATTTTCAGGTCACCTCATGTGGCAAAGAAGTTGTATTTCTTTCATATTATTCAAGAAAACTAAGCAAAACATTTTATCAGTAATTTGTCACACAATCTCCAGTTTCTCAATCTGTCTCCTTTTACAAGCTCTAAACTAATTTTAATTTATCTTTATTTCATATTTTCTGAACAAATTGTCGGTTTCCCATATGCATAAAGAAGATATGCATAAAGAGGATAGCTAAGTTAACTACGTAGGGCTGAGAATCATAAATAATGCATATGTACTTGTTTCATGGATATGGAAAAATCTTGGATGAGGTGCTATGTGTTCATGCTTCATTTCCTCCAACTATAAAATGAGGATTATCACTCTCCTGTTCCTAGTAGGGAAGTCTGAAGATCAGTCCGTCAGTACCTTCAAAGACAAGCAGATCTCCTTGAGAAGAGTAGTGTGTAAGTGCAGAGCCGTGTGTAATGGTAAGACATCCTGGCGCCCGTTCTGTGGAAAGGCGTCTGTCACTTGGTGGAGACACTGATGCCAGAGTCATCTGCACAGCCTTGCTTGCCATTCCTGGTTTCCCTGTTCCGAGCTGAACATCACCCATCTGTTCACACTCTTCTGCTTGTCCCAGGTCTACTTCCTTGCAGTTACACCCACGTGGCCTGGTTGGCATGGGAGTAGGGGCATCCTGTGCTCTTCTAGCCAAGCATTTTCTGTTGACTTGTGTGGATTTTATTTGTTTAACCCTCACAAGACCACTTTATCTCCCTAAACTCTAGGTTCTTGGTGGAAAGGGGGTACTTAATTGTTCCCCCAGTATTTGCAACAGGTATGAGTGTGAAAAAATACCTGAATTAAGTGAGTAATACTTTTTCTTTTATGAAGTTCTACACACTCTCTAACAATTTTGTAGTCCCTTGCAAGGAGCTGCATATGACACATAGGATATTGTGATGTTTTACTCTTACTTATTATTCATCAGGTAGAGCCAAGGACTCTGACAACTGCTGTGAGGCCCAGGAACCTGGCCTGGGTTTTCTATGACAGTGCATTCTCACTCAGACACACTCCTTCCTCCATAAACCCACGCCTGTATGTTCTTTCAGACTATCATTAGAATGACAGTGTTCAATGTTCTGTCCACCCATCTACTCAGAAACAGTTTATCCTGTGGTATGAACTTGTTGTCTTTTGCTTCCTTTATTTTGGGTTATTTTACTCCCTTGTTATTAGCGAATGGAAAGTATGTATAGGTTAATGCCTTTCTTTTTTTGACTTTAGACCTTCTTTCTCATGTTATGGGGCTGAGCATTGGCTCCCTTTAAACAAAAATATATCATGTCTCCTCCTCCTCCTGGCATTGAAGGCTACTACTGACTACTACTGACATTTTTGTGCATGACATGCAGTGAAGTGATGGTTGAAAAGGCACTTTTATCATAACCACTGTAGGCGCTTGGAACTTTCCATTTAAGTCATCCTTTGTTCTTAAACTTCTCATGCTTATTCATGGCCCAAAGGATAATGGATTTATGAAAGTTAAGTAAATTCCTTTTGTTTGAAATTGCAGGTTGTGACAACAAAATCTTAACATTTGTTCCAACTCCAATTTTGGTGCACATGTCTTTTTTATCACTTTCTATGAAAGAAAACGCTGTTTTAATACTGATTCTAAGTAAGCCAAGATGAAATCATTTTGTTTGAAATGTATCTTCTACCTATTTCATAGTTCTGAGTAAAGAATGTAAATCTGTTATTTTGAATATAAAAATATTTTTTATTTACTAAGTTTTGGCTAGAACTGGCTCAATTTTTGTTCTTAAGAACAAAAGTATGAATCAGATACATTAAAAAAGAAACTCAGATTTGGTTTTCAAATTCTTACTGGACCCATCTTTTGAAATAACATTTAGGACTATCAAGTTGGAACCCAGTAAGTAATTGGATTCTTACCTGTCAAACCATTGGCTCTCTGCAGTATATGGAGGTGGTTACTGAACAAAACTGAAATAGTGTGAGAACATACTAATAATTTGCTAATATGAACCCAGTTTATGAAAGTCACCATATTGGATTTATCATTCTCTTTTCCTAAAAGAGAAAAGTGTGTGAAAAAATCTTTTTAGTTAGCCAAGAAAATGGATATTTCAATAGGCTGCTTCCACATGTAAACCCTTCTCCTGTTGAGTGAAATCCTTCCTGGAAGTTTGTTGCCAGTAAGTTTGTTTGTAAATTCTCATAAACACATGAAAGGACCAAGCTAAGCTGTCTTTGGGGCAGCCTCATTAGTCATAAAAAGCAAGAAGGAACCAGGGCACACCTTCAGGCCTCTGACTGGAAGTCACCTTGACTAGATCATTCAGTTCATTAGGTCCATTTTTTCCTTTCCATGTAACAGCGGATGACACTCTTGCTGAACTTCCTGGTGCTAAATAACAAGGATCCCAGTGACATGTCCTTACTTTCTTTTAAGACCCCTTTGGTAGCCTCCCCAAAGCCCATGTCTCTAATAGTCTGTTCAAGGTACATTTGATTTTCAGTAACATTCCTCAGACTCTTCATAGCTCCCCCAGCTTCAGCCCACCACCCAGTTCCAAAGCCACTCACACACTTCAGGTTTTGTTAGTGTAATACCCCATTCCCGGTTACCAAAGTCTATCATTATCTGTTACTGCATACAAATTACCTTAAATGTAGTGTCTCAAAACAACAAACATTTATGATCTCCCAGTTTCTGAGAGTCAGGAATCTGGAAGCAGCGTAGCTGGTTCTGACTCAGAGTTTCTTGTGAGTTTGCAGTCAGGCTATTGGCCAGGTCTACAGTTATCAGAACACTTGGCGGGGGCTGCAGGATTCCCTTCCAAATTCAGTCATGCGGCTCTTGGCTCTATAGCAGTGAGGCTTCTCTGTAGTGTTACTTAGGACAGAGCAGCTGGCTTCCCCTGAGCAAATGATCCAAGAGTGGAGAAGAGACTAACCAAGCCTCAGTGACGTTGCAATCTAGTCTCAGAAGTGACCTAACATCACTTCTGCCTGATCCTATTAATCTCTTAGACCAGTTCTCTAAGTGTTGGAGGGAACAACACAATGGTGTGAATAACTAGAGATGGAAGTTCACTGCAGTCAGTCTTGAAGGTTGCCTACCTCAACAAGTGAATGAATAAGCAAACTGTGGTATAATTTATGCAATGAAATGGTGCTCAGCAATAAACAGGGATGACCTACAAATACTCCAAACAAAAGAGTTCAGACATACAAGAATATATACTATATGATTCCACACTTATATTAAACTCTAGGAAAGACTGTTTTAATCTGTGATCTCAGAAAGCAGACCAGACAACAAAGCAGAACCTGCTTTGTCTCCTCATCCCTTCCTCAGCACACGTGAGGTGCCTGCAGCAGGAAAGGGACAAATTCTCTTCTCTGTCATTCCTCTTTTTTCTTCTTCCTTTTCCTATGCTGCCACTGCAGTCCTCTGGTACAGTTTCTCTGGCCATCCCTGACCCCCTTGGGGTGGAGCAGTAAGCAGAAGACATACCCGTGGCTGCTTTCTGTTATGTCAATTGACCCACAGGAGATATGCATCCTTGCCATGCCAAATAGTGAGCAGGTATGGGCTGCCTCAGTGCTTTTCTCTCCATCCTGCCATCTCTCTCATCAATAGCACAAGGCAAATCCACGAGTCTGATTCCGTCAAACAAAGGAGTAAGATGATAGTCTCCTTTTCTTTTACTCACATCCATGCCTTGAAATTGAATACTCTAGGATTTGGGATTGCATTCTCTTAGAGCTCCTCTCACTTGGCTGAGGCATGTACATGAATACATACTCCCCATGACATCAGGATTCCTTCTACCACCCTTAGCATCGCCGTCTTGCCCGTCTCAAAGCAAAGGAGACATGTGCTGAGGGGTTTCTTCCACCTTTTAGTAAGCTCTCTTTACCATGTGGCTTGCTTAGCTCTTCTTTGTTTCCAGCTTTGGACCCTGGTCTCCAGTTCTGAAACTGGAAGAATCCACACATGATAGTATTAGAACTAGCTTAAACATGACATCTAAAATGGGAGAGAACAATAAAACTATTTTACAGTCTATAAAGAGAACAGTAATAGAGTAAAGCTCTAGAGTTCTTGTGCTGTTATTGAACAAAGGGAAGAATAAATAGCAAGGGTTAAGTAACCCAGTGCTGCAGAAGCCCTTTGTGGAAAGTAAAATGCAGTAGGCATCTGTCTATCTCACCACACAGTTAAAATTCTTGATAACGAGACCAGCTGCTGAGAGCATCCAAGTATCCTTTGGTTTAGTGCACGTTTGTGATGCCCAGCGCTTTCCCTGACTGACCAAACACTCCTGGCAGAACACGTTTCTCTTCAGCACTGATGCCCTTCTGTGATGCCAGGCTTCCTTAACCTTTCCTCTGATTGCTGCATGCACATGTCAACCTCTTAGCTGTGCTGTACATTATCTCCTGATAGTGACATATTTTATGATCATAGAAAGTGAAAACCAATCTAGTTAAAATACACAACATGCAGAAGTTACCAGAATAGAAGGTTCAATCAGTCTTTAATAATTCAACAGCCCTTATTGACTTAGTCATAAAAATGCTAATCTTTTTAATCATCCTATCCACCCTCAATTCTAGATTTTTTTTCATTTTTTTAAAATTTTGGTATCATTAATCTAAAATTACATGAGGACCAGTATGTTTACTAGGCTCCCCTCTTCACCAAGTCCGCCCCAAAAACCCCATCAGCATAGTAAGATGCTGTAGAATCACTACTTGTCTTCTGTGTTGCACAGCCCTTCCCATGCCACCACCCACATTGTACATGCTAATTGTAGTGCCCCCTTTCTTTTCCCCACCTTATCCCTCCCTTCCCACCCATCCTCCCCAGACCCTTTCCCTTTGGTAACTGTTAGTCCATTCTTGGATTCTGTGATTGTGCTGCTGTTTTGTTCCTTCAATTTTTCGTTGTTCTTATACTCCACATATGAGTGAAATCATTTGGTACTTGTCTTTCTGTGCCTGACTTATCCTCTAGCTCCATCCATGTTGTTGCAAATGGTAGGATTTGTTTTCTTCTTATGGCTGAATAATATTCCATTGTGTATATGTACCACATCTTCTTTATCCATTCATCTACTGATGGACACTTAGATTGCTTCCATTTCTTGGCTATTGTAAATAGTGCTGCAATAAGCATAAGGGTGCATCTGTCTTTTTCAAACTGGGCTGCTGTATTCTTAGGGTAAATTCCTAGAAGTGGAATTCCTGGGTCAAATGGTATTTCTATTTTGAGCTTTTGAGGAATCTCCATATTGCTTTCCACAGTGGTTGAATTAATTTACATTCCCACCAGCAGTATAGGAGGGTTCCCCTTTCTCCACAACCTTGCCAACATTTGTTGTTGTTTGTCTTTTGGATGGTGGCAATCCTTACTGGTGTGAGGTGATATCTCATTGTGGTTTTGATTTGCATTTCTCTGATGACTAGTGATGTGGAGCACCTTTTCAGGTGTCTGTTGACCATCTAAATTTCTTCTTTGGAGAACTGTCTGTTCAGCTCCTCTGCTCATTTTTTAATTGGATTATTTGCTTTTTGTTTGTTGAGGTGCGTGAGCTCTTTATATATTTTGGAAGTCAACCCTTTGTTGGATCTGTCATTTATGAATATATTCTCCACTACTGTAGGATACCTTTTTGTTCTATTGATGGTGTCCTTTGCTGTACAGAAGCTTTTCAGCTTGACATAGTCCCACTTGTTCATTTTTGCTTTTGTTTCCCTTGCCCAGGGAGATATGTTCATGAAGAAGTCGCTAATGTTTATGTCCAAGAGATTTTTGCCTATGTTTTCTCAAAGAGCTTTTGTGGTTTCATGACTTACATTCAGGACATTGATCCATTTTGAATTTACTTTTGTGTATGGGTTTAGACAGTGATCCAGTTTCATTCTCTTACATGTAGCTCTCCAGTTTTGCCAACACCAACTGTTGAAGAGGCTGTCGTTTCCCCATTGTATGTCCATGCCTCTTTTATCATATATTAATTGACCATATATGTTTGGGCTAATGTTTGAAGTCTCTATTCTGTTCCACTGGTCTGTGGGTCTGTTCTTGTGCCAGTACCAAATTGTCTTGATTACTGTGGTTTCGTAGTAGAGCTAGAAGTTGGAGAGCGAGATCCCCTCTACTTTATTCTTCCTTCTCAGGATTGCTTTGGCTATTCGGGGTCTTAGGTGGTTCCATATGAATTTTTGAACTATTTGTTCCAGTTTGTTGAAGAATGCTGTTGGTAATTTGATAGGAATTGCATTGAATCTGTAGATTGCTTTGGACAAGATGGCCATTTTGACAATATTAATTCTTCCTAGCCAAGTGCATGGGATGACTTTCCATTTATTAGTGTCCAGGAATTCCTTTTTAAGTTCATTGTATAACTGGGATGAGTTTCCATTTGTTAGTGTCCTCTTTAATTTCTCTTAAGACTGTCTTATAGTTTTCAGGGTATAGGTTTTTCACTTCCTTGGTTACGGTTATTCCTAGGTATTTTATTCTTTTTGATGCAGTTGTGAGTGGAATTGTTTTCCTGATTTCTCTTTCTATTAATTCATTGTTAGTGTATAGGAAAGCCACAGATTTTTGTGTATTAATTTTGTTTCCTGCAACTTTGCTGAATTCCGATATAGGTTCTAGTAGTTTTGGATTGGAGACTTAAGGATATTTTATGTACGATATCATGTCATCTGCAAATAGTGACAGTTTGACTTCTTCTTTACCGGTCTGGATTCCTTGTATTTCTTTGTTTTGTCTAATTGCTGTGGCTACGATCTCTGGTACTGTGATGAATAACAGTGCGGAGACTGGGCATCCCTGTCATGTTCCCAATCTTAGAGGAAAAGCTTTCAGCTTCTCGCTGTTCAGTATGATGTTGGCTGTGGGTTTATCATATATGGCATTTATTATGTTGAGGTACTTGCCCTCTATACCCATTTTACTGAGAGTTTTTATCATGAATGAATGTTGAATTTTGTTGAATGCTTTTTCAGCATCTATGGAAATGATCGTGTGATTTTTGTCCTTCTTTTTGTTTATGTGCTGGATGATGTTGATGGATTTTCTAATCTTGTACCATCCTTGCATCCCTGAGATGAATCCCACTTGTTCATGCTGTATGATCCTCTTGATGTATTTTTTAATTTGGCTTGCTAATATTTTGTTGAGTATTTTTGTATCTATGTTGATCAAGGATATTGGTCTGTAATTTTCTCTTTTGGTGGAGTCTTTGCCTGGTTTTGGTATTAGGGTGTTGTTGGCTTCATAGAATGAGTTTGGAAGTATTCCCTCCTCTTCTATTTTTTGGAAAACCCTAAGGAGAATGGGTATTATGTCATCTCTATATGTCTGATAAAATTCCGAGATAAATCCATTTGACCTGAGGGTTTTGTTCTTGGGTAGTTTTTTGATTACCACTTCAATTTCATTGCTGATAATTGGTCTGTTTAGATTTTGTGTTTCTTCCTTGGTCAGTCTTGGAAGGTTGTATTTTTCTAAGAAGTTGTCCATTTCTTCTAGGTTTTCCAGCTTCTTAGCATATAGGTTTTCATAATATTCTCTAATAATTTTTTGTATTTCTGTGGGGTCCATCATGATTTTTCCTTTCTCATTTCTGAATCTGTTGATGTGTGTTGATTCTCTTTTTCTCAATAAATCTGGCTAGAGGCTTATGTATTTTGTTTATTTTCTCAAAGAACCCGCTCTTGGTTTCATTGATTTTTTCTATTGTTTCATTCTTCTCACTTTTGTATATTTCTTCTTTGATTTTTATTATGTCCCTCCTGATGACTTTAGGCCTCATTTGTTCTTCTCTTCCCAATTTCGATAATTTTGACTTTAGTCTATTCTTTTGGGATTGTTCTTCCTTCTTTAAATATGCCTGGATTGCTATATACTTTCTTCTTTAAACTTTTTCGATGCATCCCACAGAAGTTGGGCTTTGTGTTGTTGTTGTCATTTGCTTCCATATATTGCTTGATCTCTGTTTTTATTTGGTCATTGATCCATTAATTATTTAAGAGCATCTTGTTAAGCCTCCATGTGTTTGAGCCTTTTTGCTTTCTTCGTACAATTTATTTCTAGTTTTATGCCTTTGTGGTCTGAGAAGTTGGTTGGTAGAATTTCTATCTTTTTGAATTTACTGCGGCTCTTTTTGTGGCCTAGTATGTGGTCTATTCTGGAGAATGTTCCATCCATGTGCACTTGAGAAGAATGTGTATCCTATTGCTTTTGGATGTAGATTTCTATCGATGTCTATTAGGTCCATCTGTTCTAGTGTGTTGTTCAGTGCCTCTGTGTCCTTACTTATTTTCTGTCCAGTGGATCTGTCCTTTGGAGTGAGTGGTGTGTTGAAGTCTCCTAAAATGAATGCATTGCATTCTATATCCTCCTTTAGTTCTGTTAGTATTTGTTTCACATATGTTGGTGCTCCTGTATTGGGTGAATATATATTTATACTGGTTATATCCTCTTGTAAGACTGACCCCTTTATCCTTATGTAATGTCCTTCTTTATCTCTTGTTACTTTCTTTGTTTTGAAGTCTGTTTTGTCTGATTCTAGTACTGCAACACCTGCTTTTTTCTCCCTGTTGTTTGTATGAAATATCTTTTTTCCATCCCTTGACTTTTAGTCTGTGCATGTCTTTGGGTTTGAGGTGAGTCTCTTGTAAGCAGCATATAGATGGGTCTTGCTTTTTTATCCATTATATTACTCTGTGTCTTTTGATTGGTGTATTCAGTCCATTTACATTTAGGGTGATTATTGAAAGATATGTACTTATTGCCACTGCAGGCTTTAGATTCGTGGTTACCAAAGGTTCAAGGGTAGCTTCTTTACTATCTTACTTTCTAACTTTACTCGCTTATTGAGCTATTATAACACAGTCTAATGATTCTTTATTTCTCTCCCTTCTTATTCCTCCTCCTCCTTTCTTTATATGCTAGGTGTTTTAATTTGTGCTATTTTGTGTTTCTTTTGACTGCTTTTGTGGGTAGTTGATTTTGTTTTTTGTCTTTAGTTAGTATTTGGTTGGTCTGCTTTCTTTGCTGTGATTTTCTTTTCTCTGGTGACATCTATTTAGTCTTTGGAGTGCTCCCATGTAGAGCAGTCCCTCTAAAACACCCTGTAGAGGTGGTTTGTGGGAGGCAAATTCCCTCCACTTTTGCTTGTCTGGGAATTGTTTGATCCCTCCTTCATATGTAAATGATAATCATGCTGGATACAGTATTCTTGGTTCAAGGCCCTTCTGTTTCATTGCATTAAATATATCATGCCATTTTCTTCTGGCCTGTAAGGTTTCTGTTGAGAAGTCTGATGATAGCCTGATGGGTTTTCCTTTGTAGGTGACCTTTTTCCTCTCTCTGGCTGCCTTTAATACTCGAATGTCATTTTCCTTAATATTTGCCATTTTAATTATTATGTGTCTTGGTGTTGTCCTCCTTGAGTCCCTTCTTTTGGGAGTTCTGTGTGCTTCCATGGTCTGAAAGGCTATTTCCTTCCCGAGTTTGGGGAAGTTTTCAGCAATTATTTCTTCAAAGACACTTTCTATCCCTTTTTCTCTGTCTTCTTCTTCTGGTACTCCTATAATGCGGATATTGTTCCATTTGGATTGGTCACACAGTTCTCTTAATATTCTTTCATTCCTGAAGATCCCATTATCTCTCTCTGCGTCAGCTTCTCTGTGTTCCTGTTCTCTGATTTATTTTCCATCAACAGCCTCTTGCACCTCGTCCATTCTGCTTTTAAATCCTTCCGGAGATTATTGTTTTATTTCTGTATTCTCCCTCCCAACTTTATCCGTTAGCTCTTCCATTTTTCTTTGCAACTCCATCAGCGTGGTTTTGACCTTTATTTTGAATTCTTTTTCAGGAACATTGGTTAAATCTATCTCCCCAGGTTCCCTCTTAGGGGATGTCTGGGTTATTCTTGTCTATATCAAATTGTTCTGCCTTTTCATGGTGATAGAGTTAGTCATAGGCAGTTGGCACATGTGTCAGCTGGGAGGAGAAAGTCCCTTCCTGCTTGCCTGTCACCTTCCCTTCCTTTGAGAACGGCGACCCCTATGGGCTTGCGCTGGGCAGCTGCGTACCAACGGGGCCTCTGAGTCTGGCCCAGGCTGCTGTGGAGGATGCTCTGCGGGGCTGCTGTGTGCATGGCCGGTCTCAGGTTGCTGCTTCAGTATGGTATGGCCGCGCTGGAGCTGGAATGGGCAGGAGGCTGTTTAATGCCATGAGGGGCCTCCAAGCTGCACTGTTGCTCAGGGTTTTAGGGCGCCCAGAGTTCCCTGGGATTCCCAGCAGCTGGGCTGAGTATGCTGGGATGCTTCCATCTGGCTGTGAGGCCCCTGTCCCTTTAAGTCTTTCAAAAAGCCCTTGCCTTAAGGAATATAGTCAAGATATTGTAACAGCCTGGTAGGGTGATAGCTGGAACCTAGAATTATGTATATAAATGTTCTACCACTGTGTTGTACACTTGAAACTCATGTAATGTAATACTGTGTGTCAACTACCCTTCAATAAAAAATAATTATTAATAAAAAAAAAAAAAAAAAAAAAAGCCCTTGCTTTTCTTTGTCCCAGGGGTGCCGACTGCGGGGACCCACTTAGGTCTTACTGTCCCGTTTCCCTAGTATTCACCACACCATGCACTGTGTGTCTGCACTCCCAGTGTGGATGTCTAGGGCTGGGTATTTAGCAGTCCTGGACTCTCACTCCCTCCCCACTCCGACTCCTCTCCTCCTGCCAGTGAGCTGCAGTGGGGAGGTGCACTCAGGTCCCGCCGGGCCGTGGATTGTATCTTACCCCCTTGGTGAGGTGCTGGGTTCTCACAGGTGTATTTGTAGCCTGTCTGTTGTACTGTATCTTCTGATCTCTCTTTTAGGAATAGTTGTATTTGTTGTATTTTCAAAAATATATATGGTTTTAGTAGGAGATTTCCACTTTCCTACTTATACCGCCATCTTGGCTCCCCTCAATTCTAGATTTTTATATATTAAGTATTCAGTATACAAACTTCTCCCTCTTAACCACCACAAACATTAAGAACAGCTGGATTTTTCCTGCTGCTGTTATCCAGATTTATTTGAAAGGAACTGTATGCAAAGCATTTTCCATTCACTCTCCTCACCTCTGGAATTGCCTTCTACTTCCCACCTTAATCTCTACTTTAATCTTCACTTGGAGACTCATCTTTGTAGTTTGGAATTATCCAGCCATGAATTCGTTTTTTTCCTTATCACTAGCAAAGCCATTATGTGATTTTTCATTCATACATTCATCCTCCTTTGTGTGTTAAGTTGAAACATGAGGAGAGATGGAAAGAAAATAGAAACTATTCACACATTGTACTACAGTTTTAATTTTATTCTAAACCAAATTTTTCTCACTGGTGTGGCTATTTCTTCAAATAAAGGAATTCCCATTCTATAATTGTTGGTGTCTTGTTTTCTTGTTTGTATAAAACTGTATAGTGCAATAGAAATAGCACTATGCTGAATGTCAAGAGACTGGGCTCTTTGTTGATAACAAAGTATATAATCTTGAGTAGTAATAACACCATCAGCTAGTTCACAGTACAAAGTACTATTCACATACCTTAGGGCACCTAATGCTAGGGCTCTGTGGGCCAGGCAGATACATAAATAAAAGAAGTGAAGCGTATGAGACAACAGGAGAGAGAGAACTGTTATTAACTAGGGTCCACGTGCTTTGTCTAAAGAGGCAGCTGCTTTTAATTCCAGCGTGATGTGACATTGCAAGATGTGAGCCCTGAGTTATCCAGACATCCATTTTTTTCTTAGAGAATCCAGACTTTTATATAAATCTCTTTTTTAAAAATTGAGATATAATTGACGTATAATAATAACATTAGTTTTAGGTGTACAACATGATGTGCTATGAAAAGATCACCACACTAAGTTTAGTCAACATCTGTTACCACACAGTTACAGAATTTTTTGTATTGTGATGAGAACTTTTAAGATCTTATCAGCAACTTTCAAATAAGCATCATGGTCACCATCCTGTGCATTACAGCCCCATGACTTATTTATCTAATAACTGGAAGTGTGTGCTTTTTTTGTACTTCACCTATAAATCTCTCAATATCTAAGCATTGGCAACTAATTTATTTATTTGTTTTTTATATAAACCAGGCCACAAGCTGCCTAAGTTACCCTCTCTGGGTTTTATCTTCCTCACTATAATACTGGATAGGTAAATAAAATTAATTTTGAGGTCTGAAGTTCTTTATTTTCCATCTTTTGACAAATCAATGTATTTACCAATAGCTGTTTGTCTGCTAACTGCTACATAGCTTAAAATGAAGGAGTCATAAACCATGAGAAAACATGTAAGGGTTGTTTAAATCTGTTTGTAGAAATTTGCTTATTTTAAGAAATATTGCGTTTTGAGGGTGAAAAAACCTCCTGGTTACTCACTATACATCTCAAAACCATTTTTATATCATACAAGGAAATAGATCATATTTTGATGAGTTCTGCTTTCTTGGAGTTAAGTGAAGTCCAAAGGTTGGGAGATGGGGGGAAATCTGGATTCCTCCCAAGCTTCTTTCATCCATCTGTTCTGTCTTTTTTGTCATCAATTCCAGATGTAGGAAAATTCTTCACAAAAATTTGATGGGACTCTTTTTTCCCTTCTTTTCTAGCATCAAATCTAACTTGCCGTTCCTCTTATCAGACTTCTGCCTTTTATGATGCCACAGGGAATTTATAAATCTTCTGAATTTCCTGATCCCTCTTGAATTGTCTCAATGCAAATAAATCAACCTAGGTTTCCTGTCCCTATGCTCATTCCCCTCCTATTCCTGCTGCTGCTTCTGTGTCTGTCACATGGCATGATTTATGACTATGTTTCCTATGCTCGTGGACCTTGGTCTGAGGATCTCATTAGGCATGAGTAAAACTAAAAAATAAATCAGTCAGTCTATCTGATTTCTGAGAAAGTATCTGAAATTAGATAGGCTGATTTTTAAGTAGCCAAGTTTGAAAATCTTTATGCTAGTAACCCTAAATTACCATCACAAATAATTCTGGTGTTAAAATGCTGTTATTGTCATATATTTAAATAGATATGTGGAAATCTAGCTCCAAAATATTACACAGCATTTATTAAGGTAGCTTTTGGACACCAAAATTTTTAAATTTTAAGAATCAATAAATTTGTATTCTCAAGAAGAGTTCATAAAGATGGGAGATTGAAAAACTGTTGTTGAAAAGCTCCTAAAAAATAGTAACTGTCAAAGAATGAGCATCTGTTATAGCTGAGGTTCAAGGGCTTTTTTACCCCTGTATTAAAAAGCTTTATAAAATATAAGAATTTAACTAAATTAAATAAATTATTGAGCTTTAGTACTAAAACAGTATTTCTGATAGTTGGTTTTCAGACAATGCTTAAAGTTTATGGTATTGCCAGTCATGTTCCTGAATAGAGCATTCTGAATTGGATATTTTCCTGGAATTGTATAAAATTGCAGCCTACTAATGGTCTAATCTAAAATTATGGGGTCTCTAAAACAAGTTTTGAACATGCACCTTCCAGGCCTACCTAGCTTTTAATTAGCTGATTCACCAAAAATATACGAAGAGATTGAATTGACATTACTGTGTTTAAATATATATGTGTTCTTCATAAGTGTACCCAAATTATAGACCTGAAACTAATACAAACCAACATTAAGACTTAACATTAAACACATTTAGAAGAAGCCTGTCAGCTCTTCATTGGCTCCCAGTCATTGGGTTGAATCTCGTGAAAGGACACAGTTGTATCATATCCCTCTAGTCTATATTCACTTTTCTCAATTTCAATCTCTGCTAAATGGAAGATTCTTAAAATCAGCTAATCTTTTGTAATGGTTTTCCCACAGTAAAATCCCTATCTACTTTATTATTTAGAAAAAATAGCCAAGCAGAACTGTATGCTCCAGGGAACCAGTTTTCAAGGATGATTCGAGGATTGTTATCTTTGACTGTATTTGTATTTAGACATTGACAAAAATGGTCATAGCAGTATTTCCCTAATCCTGGATTATCCTCTTGAATGGTAATGATATTATTAGCTGCTGACTTGCAGCCATTCATTTAGCTGTACACTGAATAACCATTTCTCTTACTGTATAATAAAAAATAGCTGAATTAAATATTTTAATAATCTGAGACTGAGGTGGGTTTTCCAGTTTTGTGTCAGCTGGGAAGAGCAGACATAACATTATCTTTTCATTACCATAATATTGTAACTATAGAAAAAGTTGAGCTATAAAAGCTACAAAACATGTGCTATAATTGAAAGAAATTACTTTCTTCAGACATCATTTTTCTATTGCTTAGAGCTTCTTGTGATAAAACTACTTTTAAAAAACTTTTTTATTGAAACATACATGTAAAAAAGTACACATTTCAAAAGTGTACATATCAGTGAATTATTTTCACACTCACATAACCAACATCCATATCCAAGAAGCAGATTATTACCAGTACCCCCAAAAGCTAGGCTCATGCTCCTTTTCAGGCTTTCTACCATGCCCAGTCCTTCTAAGAGTATTAGATAGTTTTACCTTAAAATCAAGACTGATTTTTGTAAGCAGAGCTTATGGGGACCCAGATGCAGAGAGCAGTGGAGCACCACCTGCTCAGAGGGCATCCTTGAGCCACACAGAATTATTCACAGGCCTTGTAGCCTAATGGAATTTGTTCTGCTGGATTTCAAACTTGCTTGGGATGGATAAACCTTTTATTCTTTCCAGTTTCTCCCTTTGAGATTTGTAATGTCTGTCCTGTCCCAAAACTGTAATTTTTTTCCACCATTGTATTTTAGTAACAGATAACTCGTTTTCTAGTCTCCCGTGTCCACAGGTGGAGAGGAATTTTGCCCCACAATGGATCATACCCAGAGTCTTCTTCATCTGATTTATGATGAGATTTGAGACTTTGAGTAATGATGTTTAGATTACATTTTAGATTTAGAGTTGATGCTGTAATAGTTTAAAACTTTTGGGGATATTGGAATGGAGTAAGCATATTTTGCATATTGGAAGGATATGACTTTTTGAGGGCTTAAGAGCAAACAATAGTGGGTTAAGTAGTGGTCTGTAAAGACGTGTCCACAGCTAAATCTCTATAACCGATAATTATGACCTTATTTGAGAAAAAGGCCTGTGTAGGTGGAATTTAGTTAGAGATCTCAAGACGCGATCATTCCGGATTATCTGAGTAGATCCAAAATCCAATGACCAGCCCTTTTAAGACCAAAAGAGAAGGCAGACACAGAGGAGAATGCAATGTGATGGCAGAGGCAGAGACTGGAGTGATGTGGCCATGAGCCAAAGAACACCAGCAGCCAGAAGCTGAAAGAGATTCTCTCCTAGACCTTTCAGAGGGCACATGGCCCTGCCAACATCTTACTGTTGGACTTATGTCCTCCAATACTGTGAGGAAATAAATTTCTATTGTTCTAAGCTACCAGGTTTGTGATAATTTGTTATGGCAGCTACAGGAAACTAATAAATGGGTGTTGGTGAGAGAGCTTCTCAGGTCCTTCATATTAACAGTTTCACTCCTACATCTTCAGAGTCCTCTAATATATAATTAGAACTGGGTAGAACTTTTAACACCTATATTCTGAATTTTGCTTTTGGTTTACTCTGGAAGTGGGGTAGGAATTCACTTTAACCTTTTAATTTGTGGCAAGTATTTGTGGACAATTTTGGGCAAAAAAAATATTTTGTGGACAAGTTTGTTGCCCTTGAGTGTGTTAGGTTTGCTCTTTATTTGAAAGAGGAACATAAGTAATTTCTGTGTAATGATTACCATTTATTGATAGATGCATGTATTCTATCAGCAGACATTCTTAAGACAACTTTGGGTGAAGAGGTCAAATAATATTTTCCAGGAAAGAAGAATCCTAAAAAAACCAATGAAAGCCTCATGGAAAAAAACTAGAAAAGGATGCTTATTAGGCAGAGGGACCAACATGAACAGGGGTGCTAAAGCATGAAGCATCCTGAGATCAGAGAACTACAAGAGGTCAGTTATTACAAAGTATATTCTACTTATTTGGAGTAACATAAGATGAGACTTTAGATCCAGAAAGGGACAGTATCATGGAGAGCCTTGTATTGCCAATGCGGAGGTTAATTTGGAATTGATGCTATAGTCAATGATTCTGTAGTGTTCTACAGTGATTCAGAGTGTTCTCTTAGTAAACCACTCTGGCAGTTAATAGAGGAAAGTTGAGGGTGCCTGGACTAAGATGAGGATGTGAGGTTAAAAACAAGGAGACTAATAAGCTATTCCAATTATCCAAATATGAAATGATGAGGCCTAGAAGACAGAGCAGAATCAAGAGGATTCTGGGAAGATGGCAGAGTAGTAAGCACCAGGAATCTGTCTCCCCACCAATGAAAACAATTGCACTGGAAGAATCTGTCTGATAAAACTATTGTAGAATTCTAGAGTCTGTGGAAGGCTAGCAGTTTCCAGGGAAAGACTTGGATGATAAATTAAGGTAATTTCAGATTTTAGCAAAGTAACAGCTACACATGCTCCACCACCAGCCACACAGCAGGCAGCTGTTCATGTGTTCTGGAGCACCTTACACACAGCTTGCAGGCCAGAATGGGCAAAAAGAACTCTGTCCTCCAACTATTGGGGCTATGTATTCTGATCACTGATTGCTGCCTCTAACTACAGAGGTACATACATAGAGGTGGGCAGTCACTGTTCTCTCCCTTCCTCCACCCCATTGTTGCAAAGCCCTCTCCTTCTGCCTGAAATGACTTCCAGGGGGTTTAAGGGGCTAGCATCCTTTTTTTTCACCCTTTCATTGTTCAAATTTTACCCCTTCTGTAGCCACACATTAAAGACTAAGACATTTAAAAACAACTGCATATATATGCTGTATATACGGGGAAAAGTTAGAAAGTGAGGTCATGTGTGTCCAGGGAAAGGTTCACAAAAGACCTGAGAAAACCTCAAGTTTATACCTCAGTCTGATCCTCAGCACAGAGAGTGCTTACACAATCAAAAACAAAAACAGTAAATAAATCAACAAACACAGCAAACCCTGAGGAAGGGAATCTGATTTCCAGAGTTACCACATTATTAGATTCAAATGTCCAGTATTCAACAAAAAATCACAAGGCATACAGAAAAATAGGAAACTATGTCCCATTCAAAAAGAAAAAAAGGTCAAATCAACAGAAGCTATCGCTGAAAACAACCAAATGGCAGATATACTAGACAAAGACTTTTAAAAAACTATCTCAAAGATGCTCAAAGGAATGTGTAGAAAAAGTCAAAACAATGTGTGAAGAAAATGGAAATATCAATAAATTAAAATTCTAAAAAGAAATCAAGAAGAAATTCCAGAGCTAAAACTTATACAATAACTGAAGTGAAGAAGTCCCTAGAGAGTCTAAGGCAGACTTGATCAGGCAGAAGAAAGAATCAGTGCACTTAAGGATGTGACAATGAAAATTTTTGAGGCTGAGGAACAAAAGAAAAAGATTGAAGAAAAGTGAAGGAAGCCTAAAGGACCTGTGGGGTATCAGCAAGCAGACCAACATACACAACATGGAAGTCCCAAAAATAGAAGAGGAAGAGAGAGGAGTAGATAGAGTATTTGAAGAAATAATGGTTAAAAACCCAGATTTGATGAAAGACATTAATGTAAACATGTAAGATTCTTGACAATCTCCAAGTAAGGTGAATTCAAAAAGATCCATACCAAGACACATTATAATCATACTATCAAAAGACAGAATCTTGAACAAAGCAGTAAGAAGAAAGAAAATCATCATATACAAGGAGTCAGGGGTCCTCAATAATTGACTTATGGCAGATTTCTCATCAGAAACTTTAGAGGCCAGAAGAGAGAGGACTGATATGTTCAAAGAATTCGAAGGGGAAAAAAAGAATCCTATATCCAATAAAACTGTCCTTCAAAAATGAAGGAGAAATTAAGACATTCCCAGTTGAAAGCTGTGGGAGTTCATTACTGCTATACCTGCCCTGTAAGAAATGCTTTAAGGGAGGCCTGCAAGGTGAAATGAGAGGCCACAAGATGGTAAATCACAGCTGTATGGAGAAATATAGATCTCAGTATAGGTAAATAAATGTGGAATTATAAAAGCTAGTATTGTTGTAACAATGGTTTGTAACTTTTTTGTTTTTTAGGTGGTGTGAGAGACTAATATATGTAAGGGAAAAAACAATTATTAGTGTAAAATATTTTATTACTGTAACTTTAGTTTGTAACTCCACATCTTGTTTTCTACATAATTTAGGAGACTGATCCATTTAAAAGAATTACTAATTTATGTTTTGGGTTACACACTGTGTAAAGATATAATTTTGTGACAACAATTGAAAAGAGTGGGGACAGAGCTATAAAGGTGCAGAATTTTTGTATGTTATTGAAGTTAAGCAGGTATAAATTCAAATTAGGTTACTATAACTTTAGGGTGTTAAATGTAGTCCCCATAGTAACCACAAAGAAAATAGCTATAGAATATATACAAATGGAAATGAGAAAGGAATTTAAACATTTCACTAAAGAAAATCAACTGAACACAAAAGAAGATAGTAGAGGAAGTAGACAAAAATAGCTAGAATGCATATAAAAAACATACCACAATGACAGAAGTATGTCCCTCCTTATCAGTAATTACTTTAAATGTAAATTGATTAAAATCTCAAGAGATTCCAAATAGAACAATCCTGAAAAAGAACAAAACGGGAGGACTCACACTTACAGATTTTAAAATTTACACTGTCATCAAAACAGTGTGCTGTTGGCATAAAGACAGCAGACACACAGACCGGTGGGGTAGAACAGAGAGCCCAGAAATATACCCTCACATATATGGTGAAATGATTTTTAACAAAGGTGCCAAGACCATTCAGTGGGGATGGACAGTCTTTCCAACATACTGTGCTGGGAAAACTGGATATCTACATGCAAAAGAATAAAGTTGTATCCTTATTTTATATACAACCATATACAAAAATTAACTGATAGTGGATCAAGAACCTAAGTGTAACACCTAAAACAAAATTCTTACAAGAAAAAAGTATGAAAGCTTCATGACATATGATTTGGAAATGATTTCTTGCATATGACACTAATAGCATAGAAAAATAGAAAAATACTAAATAAAAAAATCACAAAAAAAATAGGGCTTCATGAAAATTTTTTGAATTGTGCATCAAAAGACACCATTCACAGACTAAAAAGGCAAATTACAGAATGGGAAAAAATATTTGCAAGTCATATATCTGATAAGGGATTAATACCCAGAATACATAAAGAACTCCTAAAACTCAACTTCAAAAAAAAATCCTCATCAAAATGGCCAATAAGAACATGAAAAGTTGTTGAGCATCACCAATCATTAGAGAAATGCAAATCAAAACTACAATGAGATACCACTTCACACCCATTAGGATGGCTACTGTAAAAAACAAATAGAAAACAACAAATGTTTGTGAGGGTGTGGAGAAATTGGTACCCTTGTGCAGAATTGGTGGAAATGTAAAATGACAGCTGCTATGGGAAACAGTATGGTGGTTACTCAAAAAATTAAACATAGGACTACCAGCTGGTCCAGCAATTCCACTTAAAGTACATACTTAAAAGAATTGAAAGCAGGTTCTCAAAGAGATGTTTGCACACCCATGTTCACAATAGCTAAAACATAGGAACAACCTTAGGTCCATCAAGGGATGAAAGGATAAGTTAGTGGTATATACATATACAATGGACTATTTAATCAGCCTTAAAGAGGGATAAAATTCTGCAATATGATACAATATAGATGAACCTTGAGGCCATTATGCTAACTGAAAATAGCCAGTCACAAAAAAATCAAATACTGTGTGATTCCACTTATATGAAGTACTTAGAGTAATTAAAATAATACAGAATATAATGGTGGTTGCCAGGAGCTGGGCACAAGAGAAAATGGTGAGTTACTGTTTAATAGGTAAGGATTTCAGTTTCACAAAATGAAAAGAGTTCTGGGGATGGACGGTGTGATGTTTGCACAACAGTGTGGATGTATTTAATACCACTGAGCTGTACACTTAAAAATAGTAAAAATGGCAAATTTTATGTATTTCTTGACAAAAATTTTTAATTCAGATTTTTTAAATACAGGGCAATAGAGATGGAGAGGTACAGTGTAGGCTGTAGTGTGGTATCAAACATCACATAATATCAGTGAGTTAGCACAGTAAAAGTTAATTTCTCAGACCATTGCAGGTCCTGCCAAGTCTGTGAGGCAGTTGTAGAAAATCAGTGACCCAGACCTTCTTAAATTTGTATAGCTAATCTCTTCAGCATGAGGCCTCCTTAGTTACTATGGCAAATGAAGACATAGGTAGAGGGCTGAATGCTGTTACTTCTATGCTTGGACCTGGAGGCTCTGCCCACAGACCATTGGCCAGAGTCAAATGTGTGATTTGGGTAAGTTACTGTGCTTCCACTAGTTAAGACAGTTAATCCAGAAAAAAGACCATAGGTGGAGAAGATGATCTGTTCCTTTTTAGCAGAGTTGAATTTGAGTTATCTATGGCATATACCCAGGATGAGATCTCAAGAAGGCAATTAGACCAGTAAGTCTGATGCTTCAGATAAAGGTGAAAGCTAGAAATAACTGATTTTGGAGCCATGAAAACAGAAATCCTAGTTAAAAACATAAGTAGATCAGCTTAAGAGAAAATATAGGCAAGTTATGTTTACTTTTTACTGTTTTCTGACACTTAAAGTATTAACACATGCCTTTCTTGTCAGCCTTACATAATATAACTTACTGAACATACACCCTCTGTACATCGTTAACTAATTTTAGAATTGGCTCTTTTGGATATGAACTGCTAGAAGTATTTTTATGAGGTTTCAGGCCTTTAAAGGATGTTTTGAAAATGCTTTAAGCATTTATGGCACAATATATCACAGGTAATTGTGATATATATACCACATAGCCATTTTGCTATTTGACTTTGTAATTTAAAGACATGTTTCTGGAAACAAGGAGGAAGGGAGTTATAAATGCTACACTAATATTTTTTATTTTCATTTATTTAAATTGAAGTTTTTATTGAGATAATTATAGATTCATATACCGTCATAAGAAATTCAACAGATCCTGTGTACCCTTTACCCAGTTTCTCCCACTGATAACATTTTGCAAAACTATAGTACAAAATCATAACCAGGGTGTTGATATTGATGTAATCTATTTATTCAGATTTCTCCAATTCTAGTTGTACTCACTCATGTACATGTGTTTAGACCTATGCACTTTTATCACACGTAAATGTTCATGTATCCACCATCTCAGTACAGACTGAACAGTTCCTTCATCATGAACCCTTAGTCGTTGGCTTTTTTTTTTTTTGCGAGGGAAGTAACTTTTATTTTATTTTACTTTTTATAATTTTTTATTAAGGTATTATTGATATACACTCTTATGAAGGTTTCACATGAAAAAACAATGTGGTTACTACATTTACCCATATTATCAAGTCCCCACCCGTACCCCATTGCAGTCACTGCCCATCAGTAAGATGCCATATTCACTGTTTGCCTTCTCTATGGTACACTGTTTTCCCCGTGACCCCCCACACCATGTCTACTAAACATAATACCCCTCAATCCCCATCTCCCTCCCTCCTGAACCACCCTCCCACACCCCTCCCCTTTGGTAACCGCTAGTCCCTTCTTGGAGTCTGTGAGTCTGCTGCTATTTTGTTCCTTCAGTTTTGCTTTGTTGTTATACTCCACAAATGAGGGAAATCATTTGGCACTTGTCTTTCTCCACCTGGCTTATTTCACTGAGCATAATGTCCTCCAGTTCCATTCATGTTGTTGCAAATGGTAGGATTTGTTTCTTATGGCTGAATAGTATTCCACTGTGTATATGTACCACGTCTTCTTTATCCATTCATACTGATGGACACTTAAGTTGCTTCCATATCTTGGCTATTGTAAATAGTGCTGCGATAAACATAGGGGTGCATATGTCTTTTTGAGTCTGAGAAGTTCTGTTCTTTGGGTAAATTCCAAGGAGTGGGATTCCCAGGTCAAATGGTATTTCTATTTTTAGTTTTTTGAGAAAGCTTCATATTGCTTTCCACAATGGTTGGGCTACACTAACATTTTTAAAGGTAAAATAAACATAAGCTAAAAAAATTCCTTAAAGAAAAAAGGTAAGTGAATTCTATCAATTTCAAGCTTATTCCTTTAAAACATCTGAAGATTTCAAACTTTCTCTACTCAATCCCTTAGCAAAAACACATAGTGCCCTCTTTGAAGTGCCATTTAATTCATGAACTAGCCTTTCATATATTTGGGTAGTAAATTTTACTTCAAAATACCTGTAGAGGTTTGATTTCAATTTTTTTTTGGTAAATTATTTCCTTTTAGTCATGGTAACAAATATTCTGTTATGATTAGTAATTAGCTTATGAAGAAATAGCAGAGATAAGTCAGCCTATTTAGTGATAAACTTGTCTCTTGATATAATTAGAACTAATCCTTAGCCAGTAAATTTCTGTATTTCTAGGACAGTATAATTCCCAGTGACATAAATTAAGAATTTAAAAAAAACGTCACACAGTAAATACCAACTATCTGTTAATATCATCTAATAAGTCAATGCATTTTTAATTAATAAAATAAATTTTCAAATTGATAAAAGTAAAAATATATTTATAATTGCTAAGTTGGTGAAATTATTATTTACTACTATCGTTAATGTAAGTGGGAAGGAGCTACATGTGAGACAAAGAAGGAATTTTTCTTAGCCTACAGACGAGAAGTCAAAAGTACCTATGAAAACATGCTTAGGAGTCCAGTGGTATTGTCAAATCTCAGGGGCCGAGTGGGAGGGACAGTGTTTAATTACCACCAAAATAAAACTATGGGAAAGCATGAGTTTTGGGTGGTTAGATGATGCCGGTTGTGGGTTCACCATTGTCAAATTGCTACAGAGACTGGAATGGGACAGACTCCACTGTCTAGAAGCTGCTGGCCCAGAGTTGGGGTTACCTTCAGGCACAGACAGCCCTCCGCTTTGTAGCTCCATCCTGATTGACTCCACCTGTCCAGGAACAGGAAGGAGATGAATGGAGGCTTGATGGGGAGGAGGGGGCGCTGGGGAACAACTATATGGGTAAGTCTTCTAGAGCAGCTTCTGACTTTTTCAAAGTCCAGTTATGATAGCTAATGAGCTGCTGTCCAAATCCCTAACCCTACTGGCAAGAAGAACATTTCCAGTCCCTGCTGTGCCTTTAACCGTAGTTGTCTTTTGTCATTCAGTTTGAGGTCTTCCTGCTTTTTGGTGTGATGACCGATTTTTACTAAAATCTGGACGTTTTGGGTAATAGGTATTCAACTCTGGATCTTATTTAAACTGCTATTTTGACTGGTTTCCTTTGGCACATTCCAGCAGACAGAGAGGTGCTGCCTCATTACTGCCCAGGGGAGGTAAACTCCCGATTCCCACTTGGCCTTTGCTGACAACCAGAGGAGTAGGGGTACCTGGGCAGTGTGAGTTCCTGCCCCCACTAGATCTCCACTGGTGTATCCCTGCCTGGAAGGGGTAGGACTACCTCCACTGGCAATGGAGTGGAGTGGTGAGAGGGGCTGCCTTTTTTTGAAGGAAGACTTAGGCAAAACTACCTTTTCTCTTTAGGAAAACAAAAGGTGTTCAGGGTTTAGGTATCTCAGTAATCAACAGGTTGAATGTAAGTGCAGTGATCCAGATAACCCGTTTTTTTTTAATCATAGTTTTCTTCACTCCCCTCCCCCCCAGCCCCAGTCACATATTTATGTGTTTCAGAAAATGACTTCTCTAGTAGCAGGTGAATTTTGTGGTGTAGTATAATTAATTTATTCAACCTGTAATTCCTTTTAAATGCTCCTTAATGTGTGTCCATTCCTTATTATATCTATGCCTAGTGCTTCCTGTTTATTTCTAGAAATCAAAGTTTTTCAAATAGTTGTGTGTATCAAATGATAAATAAAGTATTTCAATAATCATAAACATAGGAGATCATTTAGGATATTCTAGAAAACATTTTTTAAATAAAGGCCTGATTTTAATAAATGTCAGTTTTCTTTTTTCCCTTTACACAAAAGACTAAAAGTCTTCTTCAGCACAGTTTCACAAAAAAGAAGTAACTTTGGAGAATAAAGACATCAACAAAGCACCGGTCATTATGTGCCAGTTTGAACAGTTTAACCACATATTGTGCATTATGTACAGAGAGATCCTTCCATAATGAATTTTCACAGCTTAGGAAGAAAAAGTGGTTTTGCTGTTTGGCTTATGTCAGTTGGTTTCAGTGTGAAGTTTCCAGTAAGAACCTGAATGCTTTCATATCCTCTCAGTTGAAAGAAACTTCAGTGTATGTGCATGTGAGTATGCAATTTACAGTAAACTTATATTTTGAGTCAGTTCCATTCTTTCCTTTCCCACACATGGACCATGATTTTGTAAAAAAAAAAAAAAAAAGATGAAATACCCTCAAAACTTCTTTCTTTAAGAATTTTTATTCTTTTCTGAAGTGCATTTTTTTCTTTCAATGTGTGTACTTAACAGTTCTTAGCTCTGCCTGCTTAGCTATTGCTCAAACAGGAGAAAACATTTTTTTAATAAAAAGCATTAAGTAATTTAAAGTTAATTTCCATGTATTTACTAAGGAAAAGTCATTTGGCAGGAGAACACCAAACTTCACAGCACTAAAGAGTTGCATCGTGGTGCCTGGTGACTGATACCTCTATTTTACACCACTGTCCTTGAGAAATTGATTTTTTTTAACTTGTGATTAACACCATCTAAAGTTAAATTTTAAAATATGTGTCTTTTCTGTTACATGTAAGGAAATTTCCATTTTCATGCCTTCTGTATATGTGAGATTTTAACCGTATACTCAGCCACCCAGATAGCCTAAACCAGACAAAACTCTGTGATAAATGCTCTCGGATCCTGGCCTTTGTTCACTGATTTCTAGAGTAACAGAAAACACCTACCTACATTTTCTTCTTTCCTTAGATATGTTGGTGATTCTCATGGGATCTGGCTAATATTCTCTGTAAACATTCCAATTGCTCTGCAGAACATAGGGCTTCTGTTTATTTAAGAACAGGTACAACTGACAGAAATGATCCTTATGACATTAAAACGGCAACAGGGTTACTTGAGGTTTATCACAAGGATGAGGAATGTGCTAGAAAGTGAGGCAGGGATCAGGAGGTACTTTGGGGTTTTGAACAGTCTCATTTCAGACATCGATTTAGGTCCATATTGGTGAGTTGGCCTATAAGATGCTCCACTCCAGGAATTCAAGTTCATGACATAATTTCAGGAATGGTTTTGTGGATCTGGCTCTGACTTCTTGCCCCAGTGTACTGCACTGACACACCGTGCCTTGCTAGAAAACAGGATAGCTCTCAAAAATTATGGGTAGAATAGAAATTCTTATAAAAAATGTTTTTTCATTTACAAATGCTGAGTATATCTTGATCTTCCTGTTAATACTTTTTTAAGAGAGAAAGTGTAGCATGTCATCCTCCAGAGTTAAAAATGAGTCTTCATGGCATATAGGAAATTGTCAGGTGTACACATGATAATCAGGGTTAACCATTAGGATTAATGTAGTCTTTTTTTTCTTTCAGTTAAATGTCACTTTATTGTCTTTGTCCATTTAATGTGACAGAAATGAGAAAACCATGATATTTATGGGTTGTCCCTTTGCAGGTCACTTTTATTTTCTTTCTTCCTAAATGCTTGACGGTTTTTTTATTTTATCAAATATACATCACAGTGTTCAACAGTCCCTCCCTCTTCCCCGCACCCCCACCCATTCCCCTCCACCTTGGTAACCACTAGTCACTTCTCAGTGTCTATGAGTCTAATGCTGTTTTGTTCCTTCTGTTTTGCTTTGTTTTTATGTTCCACAAATAAGTGAAATCATATGGTATTTGTCTTTCTCCACCTGGCGTATTTCACTGAGCATAATACCCTCTAGCTCCATTCATGTTGTTGCAAATAGCAGGATTTCTTTTCTTTTTATGGCTGAATAATATTCCATTGTGTATATGTGCCACATCTTCTAAGATTAATATATTCTTTCTGTCAGCTGAGAAGGGGTATCATCAGCTCAGTGAAATCTAGTAACTATGTTTGGGAATCTCCCCAGCCATATTGTCTCTCTCTGTGTTACAGAAGCAGGAATCCCACACAAGCCATTCTAAGAATTTAGGAATAATGGCAATGAGATGGGAGGGACTAGGCTCCTACAAACAAACAGACAGTTTGGTGTGTTTTTTTTCCTTTATTTTCTACTAACAGAAGAAAAAAGTAGGGTTTTGGTAGAAATACAGAATGTGTTGAAAAAAGTTATTCTACAAGCTTAATATTTAAATGGTATGATATATCCAAGAATACTTTTAAGAGTGGAAAATTACATGAAGCCTTAAAAAGTACCCACTGACTACCAAAATAAATACATGGATATCTGTAATCAAAAGTTCTCCATTTCATTTATAAATCCATTTGTATATGAAGAAATCAAAGAAAAGAACTTTATAAATGCTTATAAGCAAGAGTTACTACATTCTGGGGTTCTTTTTGAAAATAGTGTAGTAACAGCAATCGTGTTTTTATTTTGGATAAAACTTAGGTTTTTTTTTTTTAATATATTTGTTTTAATTGAAGTATGGTTGATGTACAATCTTACTTTGGTTTCAAGTGTACAACACAGTGGTTCAACACTTAACCATATTATTAAATCCTCATCCCAACTAATACAGTTACTGTCAACATAGGAAGATGTTACAGAACCATTGACTATATTCTCCATGTTGCACTTCTATTCCTGTGACCAATTTATGTTGTGATTGAGATTTTTGTGCCCCTTTATCCCCATCGTTCACATCCCCCACCCATCCCAACCCTTCCCCCATGGTAATCACCAGTCATTTCTAAGTGTCTATGAATCTATTGCTGTTTTGTTCATTCCTTTTTTGTTTTTATATTTCACTTAGCATAATACCCTTTAGGTCTGACTATGTTATCACAAATGGAATTATTTCTTTCTCTTTTATGGCTAAATAATATTCCACTGTGTATATGTATCAAATCTTCTTTATCCATTCATCTGTTGATGGACACTTAGGTTACTTCCATATCTTGGCTGTTGTAAATAAAGTGGCAGTAAACATAGGGGTGCATTTATCTCTCTGATCAGGGATTTTGTTTTCTTCAGGTAAATTCCTAGGAGTGGAATTACTGGGTCATATGGTATTTCTATTTTTGGTTTTTGAGGAACCTCCATACTGCTTTCCACAGTGGTTGTGCCAGTTGACATTCCCAGCCAGCAGTGTCAGAGGGTTTGCTTTTCTCCACATCCTCACCAACACTTGCTTTTTCTTGCCTTTTAGATGGTGGCCATTCTAACTAGTGTGAGTTGATATCATTGTGGTTTCGATTTTCGTTTCCCTGATGATTAGTGATGTGGAGCATCTTCATGTGCCTGTTGGCCATCTGTATTTCTTTGGAAAAATACCTGTTCAGGTCCTCTGCCCATTTTTTAATTAGGTTTTTTTTTGTGGTGTTGAGGCATATGAGTTCTTTGTATATTTTGGATGTTAACCCCCTATCATTTATAAATATATTCTCCCATACCATAGATTGCCTTTTTGTTCTGCTGGTGGTGTCCTTTGCTGTACAGAAGCTTTTTAGTTTGATGTAGTCCCACTTGTTCATTTTTTATTTTGTTTTCCCTGCCTGAGATGTGAAAGGAAAAAATTGCTCATATTTATGTTCAGGAGATTTTTGCCTGTTTTCTTCCAAGAGTCTTACATTTAGGTCATTAATCCATTTTGAGTTTACTTTTGGGTATGGAGTTAGGCAGTAATCCAAAAACTGCTAGTTATTTTAAATGTCTATTTTCTTTCCTTTTGGTTGAGATAACTCATGGTTCTGCTGGATTTTTGATAATCATGAAAAATTTTTAGTAGGCATCTTATCTATTGCCTGCAATCCTGTCTTAGGCAACTATATCTATTTTTAATTAATACAAATGGAAAAGTATGTTATTTAATAAAAGATAATTTGATAGTAAAAGCTCTGAAAACATGAAGCTTATTGCTGGAAAATCATAAAATATAGCCCTAAATGATAGAAAAGGTGGGGACTACTAACCTATTTTTCCTTTCTACCACCATGAAAAATATATTCTTGAAATCAATAAACATATATTAAGGATCTTATATATGCTGGCAATTTACTAGGAACTCAGTTGATGCAAAGGTGATGTCTTTGTCCCAGCCCTCATAAACTAACAATCTGTTGGAGGTAAAGATACATAAACTGATTATTAGAATCTAACAGAAGTTCCAGATAACACCAAAATACTTTTATTCCAGACCTGAAGATGCTGGATAAGATTTAACCACCTCTCAAATCTGTGATGCATAACTGAGCTCATTGAGAAAAAGGAAAATCTCCAGGTGTCAAAAACAAAGAGTGGGTGGAAAGACAGAGATGAGGTGTGTAAACTAATGCAGCAGTGGCCCCGAGGGGTTATGGGTAGTTACGGCCCAGTTATGACTAGCAGCATGGGCTTTATGCCTCCACAGGGGAAAGAAGTGAGACCCCAGGGTTATGGGAGGTGGAGAGTTGGAACTGAACCACTCCCATGGGGTAGAATAGCCAGGAGTGCAACACAAGGGAAAGCAAGACTAATCCTGTTAAACATTTACCACTGGTAGAGACAAAGCAGCTTTCCTCTGCCATGGCTCTGGGAAGGAACCCAGAGTCCCCTATAAAATGTCAAAATTCTGAAGCCTGTACCTCCTGCGGGTTTCGAGTACAAATTTATACTACCATGTGGGAAGTTCCTACATGAAATATTAGTATAAAAATGTATCCTATATCTATCTGTCCCTTTAGAGCCTAGCAGAGCAGTAGCACTGGTGGAATCCTTCAACAACCTAAATGGTACAGTATTCCCCTGAAGAAATTAGTGTCCCTTAAGTTGAGCTCACAATCAGTCCACTATGGGAAGATCTAACAGGAAGATTACCTCTCTAAAGACTTGATCCACAGAGGATCAATATTTTTTAAAGATTTTTAAAACAACTAAAGAGATAAAGTATAAGGATCATAAGGGAAGAATAATGGATGCAGCCTAGTGTGGTAGTTAAGAGTATGGGCTCTGAAAATTAAGATAAATGTCAGACTTACTTCACAAAATGCTAATACCCCTAGTAAAGAGCATTCCTAAAAATTGAGAAGAAAATAATAATTGGGAGGGAAATGGTGGAAAATTCTACATAGATGATCATAGAGAAGAAATGTAGATCAGTTTGCTTATGCTGGGCATTTCATATAAATGGGACCATAAAATATGTGCCCTTCCGTGTGGCTTATTTTCCTCAGTATTTTCAAGTTTCTTCGAGGCTTGTTGCATTTCTTTCTTTTTAAGGCTGAATGATATTCCATTATGGATAAACCACATTTTATTTATGCATCATAAGTTGTTGGATATTTGATTTATTTCTCCTTTTTTGGTATAATAATAGTGTCATGAGGATTTATGTATAATTTTTTGTTTGTGGAAGTACATTTTCAGTTATCTTGGGAATATACCTAGGAGTGATATTGCTGGGTCATAGGATAACTGCGTTTAACCTGTCAAACTGTTTTCCAAGGAATATATACCATTTTACAGTTCCACTAACATTATATAAGCATTCCTCCACATTCTCACCAACACTTGCTACTGTCTTTCACTTTTATTATAGCCATTCTTATAGATGTGATATGTTATTCTCATTATTTTGATTTGTATCTCCCTAATGACTAGTGGTGTTGAACATCTTTTCATGTGCATATTGACCATTTGTAGATTTTTAGAGAAATGTCAATTCAAATCCTTAACCCATTTTTTAATTGTATTTTTTTCTTATTGAGTTGAGAGAATTCTGGATACAAATCTTGTATCAGATGTAGGATTTATAAATATTTTCTCCCATTCTGTGGATTGTCTTCACTTTCTTGATGATAAAGTTTGCAGCATAAAGTATTTTAATTTTGATGAAGTCTAGTTTATTTGGCTTTTTCTTTTGCCTCTTGTACTCTTTTGGTGTCATTTCAGAAGTCATTGCCTAACTAAGGTCATGAGTATTTACACCTATGTTTTCTTTTTTTTTAATTTTTTTTATTTTGGCACCATTAATCTATAATTACATGAAGAACATTATGTTTACTAGGCTCCCCCCTTCACCAAGTCCCCCCCACAAACCCCATTATAGTCACTGTCCATCAGCGTAGTAAGATGCTATAGAATCACTACTTGTCATCTCTGTGTTGTACAGCCCTCCCCATGACCCCCCCACATTATACATGCTAATCGTAATGCCCCCTTTCTTTTTCTCCACCCTTATCCCTCCCTTTCCACCCACCCTCCCCAGTCCCTTTCCCTTTTGTAACTGTTAGTCCATTCTTGGGTTCTGTGAATCTGCTGCTGTTTTGTTCCTTCAGTTTTTCTTTGTTTTTATACTCCACATATGAGTGAAATAATTTGGTATTTGTCTTTCTCTGCCTGGCTTATTTCACTGAGTATAATACCCTCTAGCTCCATCCATGTTGTTGCAAATTACACCTATGTTTTCTTATACAAATTTTGTAGTTTTAGCTCTTACATGAAGACCTATGGTCCATTTTGAATTCATTCTTTATATTATGAGATAGAGGGCCAACATCATTTTTTTGCCTGTGGGTGTCTATTTGTCTCAACAGCATTTGTTGAAAACAGCATTCTTTCTCCATTAAATTGTCTTGGTACCCTCATCAAAAATTGATTGACCATAAAAGTTAAAGTTTGTTTCTAGACTCTCGGTTCTGCTCCATTGATCTGTTCTTCTATCCTTATGCTAATATAGCACCGTCTTGCTTACAGTAAACTTTTGAAATGAGGTATGAGTTCTCCACTTTTGTTCTCCTATTTCAGGATTGTTTTGCCTATTTTTGTATTATTTCTTACAGCTGCAAGTAAATCTATAATTTTTTCAAAATTAAAAGCTTTTTTAAAGGAAGCAATACTCTAGCAAAAGAGGAGGGTAAAGGAAACAGCAATATAATAATGGTTTTTGAAGATATATATGGATATATGAGGATTCTTTCTGTTTTCTCCTTTTATGTATGTTTGGAAATTCTCAATATAAAATACATATTTTTTAGTTATAAAATACAGTACAAGCTCTGCAGCTAGACTGATTTAGAGTTCCAGCCCTATAACCTACTTGTGATATGAACTTTACCATGTTATTTAGGTCCTCTGTACCCCAGTTTCTTCATTTATAAAACTGAAATGATAGTTGTACCAACTTCATATTGTTGCCATGAAGATTAAATTAATTAAATTACCTAAAGCTCATAGAACAGTGCTTGGTACATAATCATTGTGAAGAAAATAGACTATTAAACAGTACATGTGGATTTGCCCAATAATCAATATGAAATGAAATCTAAAAGTCTAGTTACTCTATTAAAAACTTAGTGGACAAATTAACTCATCTCAAAAGAGAATGATTTGGAAGGTAGCACTACAGAAATTGCCTAAAATACAGCACAGAGAGGTAAAATGGAATAGAAATTTTGAGAAATGAAGTAAATGGAAAATAGAAAAGGTGTAACAGTCATGTGATAGGAGTTTTGAGGAAGATCATAGAGAAAATTCAGAAGAGTCAACATTAGAATGGATAAAAATATATTTCCAGGATTGATGAAAATTATAAGTTCCCAGACCAAAGAAGAACTGCAGGTCTTGAGAAAGATCAGTAACCACACATAGAAATATTTTAGTGAAACTGCAGAACATCAAAGAGAAACAAAGACGTCATAAACAACCAGATGGAACAGAAAGATCACCTACAAAGGCACAAGAATTTGTCAGTAGATTCAACAAAATCAATAAAAGGCACAAGAGAGGAGACAATAAATGTCTTCCAAGTGTAGAGCAAAAAGAACTGCAAATCTAAAATTCTACAACTAAAATCATGGACAAACTAATATTTTCAGACAAGCACTGATAAAATTTATCACTTACACTCACTCATTAAAAGTGAACTACTTCAGTAAGGAAGAAATTGGATGAGATGCCAGAAGCAGTGCTGGGGAGGGGAGAATAAATGTATAAGGCAAATCTAAGTAAGCATTGAGCATAAAATGTTAATAACAATGACAAATTTGGTAAGGGATTAAAAACAGTTATAAAAACAAAAACTGTTGAGTGAGACCTGTGGGAATATTATATAAGTCTTTGTATTGTGGAGGAAGATAAACAGGTCTGATTACTTTGTACTTGTCATCTATACATGCTAAATATTATGGACAGGCAGTAAAGTAATAGAACATAAAACTTCAAAATAACGGTTTGAATAAAAATTTTGTTGGTCCATTCATTAGAAGTCAGGAAAGGGGGGTGGTGAGAAAAATACATGTAAGGTACATATGTGTGTGTATATATATATATATAAGAAGTTAGAAATAAATCTAAATATATCAGTAGGACGTTAAAGGTGAAAGGTTAAATTTTATTGAAAACAGGTAGAACAACACAAAATCCAGCCATTAGCATATTTTTAAGTGCCCCCAGTATTTAAAATGTAACCTGCACAAGACAGGGACTTTGTTCATTTATGCAGCACCTAGAACAGTGTCAGACACCTAATGTTACGTTGCATGAATAAATATGCTATTGTTGAGAAAGTCTGAAAGAAAATGATACAGGATGAAAGGAAATGAGTAAAATAATTTTTAAAAAGATATGCTAAGCAGATACTAACCAAAAAGAAAGCAAGTAGAGCTCTACGATTATTGAACAAAATAGGCAGAAAAATAATATTAGTTATAAAACTATTCTTTATATAATTATGAGGACATAATTCACCTGAAAGATACAACAGACTTGAAGCTGGCTGCACCTAAAGAGAAGGCTAGAAAGAGAAATTCACAAGTTCATAATCATATTGAGAAACTCACTTCAAACAGATGAAAAAATAAGGATATAAAAGACTCAATTTGTGATCTTTATCTATGGGTATATGTAGAAAATTAGAATCAGAAACAGAACATTCTTTAGAAGCTTACATAAAACATTTGTAAAGTGATCCCACTCAAAATCTTAGAACAAGCCCAACAGATGTCTTAAAACTTTATGCTATTATGACCCAGTTCTCCAAATATAATACAATAAAATTAGAAATCAATAATAAAAACAATATACCAACTGAATTTCATACATTTGGAAATTTTTAAGCTCATTTTTAAACAATCATGAATCAAAGTATACATCCTAAAAGAAATTGTAAAATACTTGGAACAGTGAAAAATGCTATATACCAAAATTTGTGGGATGCTGCTAAAGGAGTTCTGTGGAGAAAATTATACCCTTAAAAGCATATATTAGAAGATTAAAAATTAATGAGCTAAGCATCACTCAAGAGATTAGGAAAAGAACAACAGAATAACCCTTTCCCCCAGAAAACAGAAAGGAAAAAAAAGCAGATATTAATGAAACAGAAAGCAAACCATAAGGATTAACAAAACTGAAAGCTGCTTCTTAGAGAAGACTTACAAAATAGAATTTAGTGACTTAATTGGAACCGAAGGACAGGGTGACAGATTGTTCAAGAAACAGAGGCCAAATACAGGTAAACAGTATTTGGGAGAGGAATTGAAGACACATCAACAGTTACAAAAGAGACCTCTAAAAACCTAGGAAAACAGGAGGAACTGTTTGCCAATATGTAGCATACCAAACCTGAGTAGTCCTTGAAATCAAGGAATTGAAATCAGTTTAAAATCTTCCTACCAGCAGATACAAAGGCTAATTGTTTTTAGAGTTAGTTCCACCAAAGATCAAACAGCAAATAGTTTCTACATTGTAACAATTGTTCAAAAATACAATAAAAGGAAAGTTCCCAGACTTACTTCATGAGTTTAGTATAACTTTGATGCTAAAACAAAAATTCATAGGCCAATATCACCTACAAGTATAGACATAAAAATCCCAAATATCAGCAAATTCAGCAATGTGTGGAAATACTACACTAGTATTAGGTATAGTTCATCTCAGGAATTGGGGAATAGTTTAATATTTAGACTCAGAGTAAAGAAGAATAGGATAATCTCACTGTATAACCAAAAAGCCTTGAGAAAATGAGGCAGGAGTGGTCAGATGTGGCTGTGAGTGAAGGGCCTTGACTCGCTGTTTGCTGAGCAGGTCGGAAGCCAGTGAGTGCCGCTGCTGGTGAGTAGATTGTCTTCTCAGGCAGGATAGTGTGGGATCAGGTTTTCTGTTGGAAGGTAACTGGCAACAGTTTAGACAGCAGTAAAATGGTACACCAGTAGTAATACAGAGAAAACAGTGCAGTTAATTATGGGGAAATAATTTGGTGTTGTTGGATGAAGAAGTTAGTGGGAAAGGAGGAGTCAGGAATGGTTCTGAGATTTTTAGATTGTGCAACTTGGTGAATAATGAATATTAATGGAAATAAGTACAAATTGGAGAGCCCTACCTGGGGAAGGAAAGAGCTGCCCACAGTGCCTCTGCATAGTGATGTGTTTGACACTTGCTGCCCTTTATGTGATTCTTCATTATGAAGGTGTTCTTCATTGTGCCAGTAAGAAGAAATAAGGCAAAGGAAATAATGGAGCAGTTTGAAAGAGCAACTTGGTATTTATAGGGTGCCTCACAGACTACCTCTGTTGTATTCCTCTGTCACAAGTACAGTATTTTTAGCTGGGATTTAATTTGATGTCCCTTTAGGTCTCTACTAAGGATTAAGAAGCCTTTTTTAGGCTGGTAAACAGAGCTCAAAACTATAATTCTTAGATGCTTTACCAATAATGAGAACATAATAGTACTCTTATATCATTATTTATATAAGCCTCAGAAATACTAAAGTGAGTGAAAAAACATATTTGAATATATTTGACCTTTCCATATCAAAAAAAAGGAGTAGATTTTTCTAACAGGCATATACGTTTTTTAATGCCATCATTGTTCATTGCTCTTTATTAAATTAAGTAAAAGTCTACTGGACATATGGATGTTCTTCTCCATTCTCACTCCTCTTTACCTTTCTGTGAACCCAGGTGTGTGTCTTAGGGACTTAAACTTTCTAACCATTCCAGCCACATGACCGAACACAGGCTCTTACCTCTCCGGGAAGGCTGGCATTTGGAGGAAGAGTGATGCATGACATAATGAATGATACTTAATTTTGACAACTCAAATTTGTCAGTTAACCTTATGTGCAAGTTTATTGTTTACAGCATTGTTTATAACAGCAAAATATTAATAGTAATGTAAATGTAATCTAAATGTGCAACAAAATCAGCCAAGAGAATAAAGCAGCTCTTTGTTTACTGATACATAAGGATCTTCCAGGTGTAGTTAAGTGGGAAATAATAGTGCAGAACGGTGAACAGAGTATGCTCCCATTTGTTTGGAAAAGTGTGTGTGTGCATGTAGGTGTGCATGCTTATATCACCATGCAATATCAGGAAATCTTTTTGGAATATACAAGAGAAACTGGGAACTGCGATAGCCTATTGTAGAGGTGCTGTCAGGAGTAGGAAGTACTTATCCTTACTGTTACAAACTCATACCATATGAACGTACAAAAGTACTCAAAATAGCAATAATCAAGCTTCTTTTTTAAAAATGTGGAAATGAGAAGAATTGGACAGCTTTTGGATTGCTGCAACAGAGGTTCATGGCTCCTTTTTTCTTGGTGCTGAATAGAAAGCATTTGCAGGGTAATAAGTTTCAAGACTTCATCAATAAACTAAAAATACTAATTATGGTCAGATTAAATTACCAAAGTGATTTATTTAAAAATCAAAATAAAATCATTTACTAGATGCACTTTTCTATTATATATTTCACAGTCCAGTTGAGAAAAAGAAAAATAGAATGTAAAGGTAACCTGACTGGCAGCTTTTGGGCTCAATTAAGTCATTTCTTGGAATCTTGTTCCCGTCCCTTACTACCACACTGCCTCGTTTTCCCCAAAGCTGTTCAAGCAATAGAAAAGGAACTTTCCCAGCTAGAAGGATAGTCTTCTGTTAAGCATGTATAAGAAGACAGACATGTAGACCAGCTGAAGAATAATTAATAACCAGTTTATATTATTTCATGAAATAAAGTTTAAAATTTGTTAATATTTTGTTAATTTTTTTCACTGACATCTAAATATATTTACAGAAAAAAAGCACAGAGATTTACCTCACAGATATCTTGATGTTAAGTCTTAAAATTAACATCAATTCAGTAATCCTAACCTCTTTTAATTAAGTTAGAAACTAATATATTTTTTTATTGAAGTATAGTTGATATAGACTTAAATTTGTTTCAGTTATACAACACAGTGGTTCAACAGTTTCCCATGTTATTGAATCCTCACCCCCACTAGTGTGGTTAATATCTGTCAACATAGATGTTACAGAATCATTGGGTATATTCTCCATGCTCTACTACCATCCCCATGACCAATTTATGATTGAGAATTTATGTGCACCTTTGCCCCCTCACCGTCCTGAGCCACCCACCCACCCCAACCCCTCCCTCCATGGTAACCACCAGTTGTTTACCAGTGTTTCTGAGTCTACTGCTATTTTGTTCATTTTGTTTTGTTTTCATATTGCACAAGTAAGTCAAATCATATATTTGTCTTTCTCCTCCTGGCTTATTTCACTGAGTATAATGCCCTCTAGGGTCCATCCATGTTGTTGCAAATGGTAGATTTTCCTTTTTTTTTTTAATGGCTGAATAATATTCCATTGTGTATATGTACCAAATCTTCTTCATCCATTCATCTATTGATGGACACTTCGTTGCTTCCATAACTTGGCTATTGTAAATAATGATGCGATAAACATAGGGGTGCATATCTTTCTGATCAAGGATTTTGTTTTCTTCAGGTTAATTCCTAGAAGTGGGATTACTGGATCGAATGGTATTTCTATTTTTAGTTTTTTTGAGAAACCTCCATACTACTTTCCACAGTGTCTGCACCAGTTGACATTCCCACCAGCAGTGTAGGATGGCTCCGTTTTCTCCACATCTTCACCAACATTTGTTACTACTTGTCTTTTGAATAGTGATCATCCTAACTGGTGTGAGGTGATATTTCATTGGAGTTTTGATTTGCATTTCCCTGATGATTAGTGATGTGGAGCGTCTTTTCATGTGCCTGTTGGCCATCGGTATTTCTTCTTTGCAAAAATGTCTGTTCAAGTCCTCCACCCATTTTTTAATTGGTTTATTTGTTTTTTGGTGTTGAGGCATATGTGTTCTTCATATATTTGGGATGTTAATCCCTTATCGGATAAATTCTTCATGAATATGTTCTCCCATACTGTAGGTTGCTGTTTTGTTCTGCTGATGGTATCCTTTGCTGTACAGAGTTTTTTAGTTTGATGTATTCCCACTTGTTTATTTTTTATTTTGTTTCCCTTGTCTGAGGAGTTGTGATTGGAAAAACTGCTCATGCTTATGTTCAAGAGATTTTTGCCTATGTTTTCTTCTAAGAGTTTTATGATTTCATGTCTTATGTTTAGGTCTTTAATTCATTTTGAGTTTACTTTTGTTTATGGAGTTAAGACAGTAAACAGTGTCATTCTCTTGCATGTAGCTGTCCAGTTTTCCCAACACCAGTTATTGAAGAGACTGTCTTTTCCCCATTGTATATTCATGTCTCCTTTATTGTATATTAATTGACCATGGGTTTATATCTGCGCACTCTCTTCTGTTCCATTGATCTACGGGACTTTTCTTTTGCCAGTACCATACTGTTTTGATTACCAAAGCTTTGTAGCATAGCTTGAAGTCAGGGAGCATAATGCCCCTAGCTTTGTTCTTCTTTCTCAGAATTTATTTGGCTATTTGGGGTCTTTTGTGGTTCCATATGAATTTTAGAACTATTTCTTCTAGTTCGTTGAAAAATGCCATTTGTATTTTGGTAGGGATTGCATTGAATCTGTAGATTGCTTTAGATGGATAGCCATTTTGACAATGTTAATTCTTCCTATCTATGAAGTTGGGATAGAATTTCCATTTTTTTGTGTCTTCTTTAATTTATCTTATATGAGTATCTTACAGTTTTCAGAGTATAGGTCTTTTACCTCCTTGATTAGGTTTATTCCTAGGTATTTTATTTTTTGTGCTGCAATTGGAAATGGAGTTATTTTCCTGATTTGTCTTTCTGTTAGTTTATTGTTAGTATATAGGAATGCAACAGATTTCTGTGTATTAATTTTGTGTCCTGCAACTTTGCTGAATTCAGTTATTCTAATAGTTTTTTGGTGGAGTCTTTAGGGTTTTCAACATATAAAATGTTTTCTGCAAATACTGACAGTTTAACTTCTCTTCCTTACCAATTTGGATGCCTTTCATCTCTTTGTTGTCTGATTCTATGTTGAATAAAAGTGGTGAGAGAGGACAGCCTTGTCAGGTTCCCGATCTTAGAGGAAAAGCTTTAAGCCTTTCACTATTAAGTATAATGTTGACTGTGGGTTATGTTGAGGTATGTACCCTCTATATGCATTTTATTGAGAGTTTTTATCATGAATAGATGTTGAATTTTGTCATAGGCTTTTACAGCATGTATTGAGATGATCGAATGGTTTTTATCCTTTTTGTTAAGGTGGTGTATCACATTGATTGATTTGCAACTATTGTACCATCCTTGCACCCCTGGAATAAATCCCACTTAGTCATGATGGATGATCCTTTTGATAGATTTTTTAAATTTGGTTTACTAATTTTTTTAAAGATTTTTGTACCTGTGTTCGTCAGGGACATTAGTCTGTAATTTTCTTTTTTTGTATTGTTTTTGTCTGGTGTTGGTATTAAGAGTGATGCTGGCTTCATAGAATGAGTGTAGAAGTATTCCCTCCTCTTCTACTTTTTGGAATACTTTAAGATTAATGGATATTAGCTTTTCTTTAAATTTTTGGTAGAATTCATCTGTGAAGCCATCTGGTACTGGACTTTTGTTTGTTGAGAGTTTTTTGATAACCAGTTCAATTTTGTTACTAATAATTGGTCTATTCAGATTTTCTGCTTCTTCCTGGGTCAGTATTGGAAGGTGGTACTTTTCTAGGAATTTTCCCATTTCTTCTAGGCATATAATTTCTCATAGAATTCTCTAATAATGCTTTCTTTTCAGAGTATTCCTTTTTAATTCTGATTTTGTTTATTTGTGTCTTCTCTTTTTCTCAATAAGTCTGGCTAGGGGGTTGTCTATTTTATTTCTATTCTCAGAGAACCAGCTGTTAGTTTTGTTTACTTTTTTCTTTTGTTTTATTCTTTTCCATTTTATTTATTTCTGCTCTGATATTTATTATGTGCCTCATTCTACTAACTTTGGGTTTAATTAGTTATTCATTTTCCAGTTTAATTGTGAGTTTAGATGTTTATTTGGGATTGTTCTTGTTTCTTGAGGTCAGCCTGTATTGCTGTGTACTTCTGTCTTAGAACCGCTTTGCAGCATCCCACAAATTTTTGACTATTGTATTTTTGTTTTCATTTGTCTCCATGTATTGCTTGATTTCTGTTTTTATTTGTTTAGTGATCCATTGATTATTCAGAAACATGTTGTTTAGCCTCCATGTGTTTGAGATTTTGTTAAATTTATAAACAACATTGCTGACCCACCTATTAGAGTTGACAGATTATGCTTTTCTCATTTTGTATATCAAATACCAATATAACAAATTAAGGTTTAATTAGAATTCACAATGATAAAATTACTTCCAGATTTTAATAACATGTGCAGAAATAATTGTAATACTTTCTTAAAAACAATTATGATTGGAATTAGTAAGGTTAAGATTTCTTTATGATATATTTTCTAAAATAACCCAGAATATTTATAAGTATTATTATTTCTAAAACTTATTCAGGTAGGTTTAATAGCATCATCACAAATGAAAAGCAAAGATTAGTGAAGAACCGGATAATTGATCAGAATTCAAACATTTTCTTGTAGTATCTGGGTTCAGATAACTAACATACACTGTTTTTTAAGTTAACTAAATATTTTTCTGTGAAATATAGTTTCTGTAATGCCTTGTTTGGGCCTTGACAACTTAGTCTTAAAAGAAAAGATTACCAGGATAAATAGTAAACTACTTCTCTGGGATGGGTTGTATACCTATATGCATAGATAAGCATTTACAGCTAAAGAAGTTTATTTCACCAAGTTTCTTCCTTTCTTTTTTTTTTTTTTCTTCCTATAATCTTACTCTTTATTTCACTGGGACCAAGGGACTTCAGCTATCTGCACATACACATGGCATGGTTCAAGAGGGAAAATATTTTGATATAAAGTACCTTTTGTGTTAGGAAAACATGAAAGACTTAATCATTTTGCTTGTTGGCTTCATCTTAAGAAAAATGTAGTATGAGAGCTTAAGAGCAGAGTCATTTCTACAATCTATATCTTATCTAATGCTATATCAGCTGTCAGGAATTTAGTGCTCAACCCCATGACTATGCAGGCAACAGACTTCACACCAAATTTCTGGATGCTAGATCTAGGAGCACTAAAGTTTGATAATCTTCATGTCTTTTAGAAATAGAGATTTAAGTTCTTATGGCTAATTCTTCATTCCCTTACATGGATCAAATAAATAATCTTTGGACTTACGTGTCCACTCTGATCAGGTCCTTTGGCTTCCATACTCATTCCTAAGAATAGTTGAAATGCATTCTGCCTTGAAAGTGGATTTGTGTGTGCTTTATTAGTACTTCTTTTTTAAGCTTTAACTTACCCTGTGTATCAGGTATTAAAGATTAAGTATGTCATATTCTATGGAAATACCTAGCCAAGTGTACTTAAGCTGCACATTCCTGTTAAAGTTGACGTAGAAGGCTTCTTAACCAAATGAATAGAGCAGATGCTTTGCTCACTTTCTGGGTTCACCTCTTTGCCCTGTCCTCTCTCTTTACCCCTTTGCCAAGAGCTTCTTTGCAGACTTTGATTTGTCATGCAATGCCACATGATATTAGAAAGATTACCCTACATATTTTCAAGGTCACTGTAACTCATCTCAGAGAAATTTGATGTTACAGACAATTTTTGGATAAGTATTTTTTTTGCTATTATTATATATGCTGGAAGGAGAAACTGGCTTAGAAATGTGCATATATTATTAGGTGAAAATGTAAAGATCCTCAATGCCCAACAATATGGGACTCATTGAACATCTGTTCAACTGACTACTATGCAGCCAGTTAAAATTAGAATTTAGAATACTGTTTAATGACATGGAAAAAAGTTCATAATGCTGGTGACAGCTAAAATTTAGTGGGTGTTGATTTTATGCCATACACCTTGCTAAATACTTGTATTAACTATTAATTCAGTTAATCCTAACAAGAGTCTTATGGGGAGAAAGTATTGTTATTCTCATTTTAACAGTCAGGAACTGAGGCTCAGAACATTTTAAGTAGCTTCTTCAAGTTTAAATAACTGGTTAGGGGCACAACTAGAAATCAAAGCCATGCAGTTTGGCTCAAAAGCCCTTGATCGGGTATCATTACATGAAAAAATTCTGAGGAAAAAATCTCTATAAAGTATTTTATGGAACTAGACAAAAATTTTAATTCATCTAAAAAGAAAAGGTGTTGAAGACACCCAATCAAATTTTGACAAAGAACTGGTGAAGGGGAAGGGCATGTCCTACCAGAGAGCAAAATAAGATACAATAACTTTTAAATACAATATGGTAATAGAAATAAAGAATAAGTCAGAAGAGCATGGCACTTTTTACATTCATACTGAAGAGGCTGAATGGATACATCTAAATCTAATAATGATTATCACTTGATTAGAGGGATGGACAGGTGATTTTTCTTTTTCTGTTTTTATATTTATTTTTCAGATTATCTACAGTGAACATTTTTACAAGTTTATTTTTAAAGGTTTTAAAACTTAAGGCTTTAACAGTATTCTGTTAGTTCAGTGAGTACTGTTGCATTTGATGAATTGTTTCCTCTACAAAGTGATTTCTCTAAAATATTTAATTTTACTGTCAACATTTTGTAAATGAATTATATATACACTATATACAGTTCATTTATTCAGGGCATAAGTTAACCAATCACACAGAATCACCAATATAGACCTTCTTTTTGGCAAACATGGAGAAAAGGCAATGGAATAAGCCTCTCCTAATGGTTGAGGGAAGGATTTCAGAATCTGACTTATTTTCAAAACCTGGATTGTTTATTGATGGTATAAAGAAAAGCTGCTGAATTTTACATATGTAGCTTCTGTCTGATCACCATACTAAGCTTCTTTATACATTTTTCAATTAATAGTTTCTCATTTAGTTTTTCAATTAATAGTTTTTCAGTTGATTCTCTTGGATTTTCTAGGTATTTAATCATTTCATTTACAGATAATGATAACTTTTTTCCACAGTTTATAGTCTGTATGTTATATAACATCCAGAAAAAAATGGAATGGTTGTTAAAAAGGATGAGTAGCTCTTACAGTATCACGGAGGATGGGTCCTATATCTCAGGAAGTGAAAAAATAGAGCTGCAGAGCCCTCCTATGTACAGTATAAACCAGTCATTACTTTAAAAAAATCAGGCACTGCATAAAATGCTTACTTTGGGCAGATTATTCATTTCCCTTGAAATTCTTGCTCTGCTGGAGGTGCTGGTCTTAGTTTGCTCAGACTGCCTAAACAAAATACCATAGACTGGATGGCCTGAACAGTAGAAACTCATTTTTTCACAATTCCGGAGGCTGGGAAGTCCAGACCAAGGTGCCAGCTGATTCATTTCCTGGTGAAAGCTGTCTTCCTGGCTTGCAAAAGCTGCCTTCTTACTGTGTCCTCACATGACAGAGAGAAAGAATGATCTCTCTCTTCCTCAAAGTCCACAGGCCTACTAGGTTGAGACCCCACCCTTATAACCTCATTTAATTGTTAATTACCTCCTAAAGACTCCATCTTAAGATACAGTCCTATTGGGAATTAGGGCTCCAATATGAGTTTAGGGGGACTTGGTTCAGTCTGTTGCAGTGCCTCAACTTCTTTTTCCCCAGTATCTTCCATAATTCTATTTTATTTCAGACAGGATTGGTTTTATCCTTTCTAATGACATTCTCAAGGTATATATTATTTTACAGTGTATTACAGAAATTTTACCCGAATTTAACCTTATCAATCATTTCCTCTTAGACACAAAATCGAATGAAGCTAATGGCCGACAACTATGAGGATGACCACTTCAAATCCTCCCATTCCAGTCAGACCAATCATAAACCCTCCCCAGACCAGGTAAGACTGCTCTTGAGTGTTTTAGAAAAACCAGTATGCTTTCATTTTTCTGTATATTGTACTAGCATGTTACAAATTTGGGGGCATAAGTTAGTAAAATAAAAATCAGTTTTTGAAAATTCCTTCACTCTTTTTTTTTAAAAACACAGTTTCAGTTTTTGTATGGAGAAGTAATGTATTCTGAATGTATTAAGAGGAAATACTCAAAAGATTTGAGGACAATAAAGAATCCTTGAATTGGGTTGAGGAAATTTAATCTTCTCAGAGATATCTACTAATTCTAACTGTCCTGCTTTTCTTATTAAAGAAATAATGCATTATTTTAAAAAGCAGGACTCTTGTGAGCTCAGTGAGGCACAATTCAGTGTATGGGTAACTATTGTTTAATTGAAAAATTTTAAATCTCTGCTCATCACCTCTTAAACATGAAGATTGAAATGTAGTTTCTTCACTCCCTTCGTTTAGTAGATCTCCCAAGCTTATGTCATTGTCAAGGAAAATTGTTCCCTTCAACTTCTCATTAATGCGAAAGAGGCATTGATGAGTCTGAAGGGGACTGTATTCAACTCCAGTTTTTTGTAAGAAGGGAACGCTCCCCAGATCTTGAAAATGATGGATGGGGAAGAGTGGCAAACAAATGACCTCATATCCCATTGCCAAAAATCAGATTTCAGCATCTCCATCACACTCAGTCTTCAAATATATAGCTGAGGGGAAAAAAATAAAAAAATAATGGTTAAGTAATTACATCCATATGACTAAAGAGTCCAGGGGAACTCCCCCATCTCCTCTAAGTGATAGCTAGGGCATTGTCTTAGAAGAAGAAACATTGCAGGTGAAAGAAGCAATAATATACAAATGTCAAGTTTTTTCTAAGATTCAGAAGGTATAGTCATGGTATAGTGACATTTTCTAAGCCAGTTGAGGCAAGTCTTATATTTTAGAAGGAAAACAGTTACCAGTCTTCAGTGTTGGCAAAGTGGAGAGCGGCTGCCTGAAGTCAGTGGTCTTCCCTTGCCAAGAAATAGCTTGGCTTTCTCTGCTTTCTTCTTGATACCTGGAAATAAATTTTGCCAGTGTGTATAAAATAAATATTAGATCCTTTCCTTGAGAAAGTTTTTGATAATAAATACAAGGAATTGGATGCCTGGGACTAGTAGGAAGCAAACAGAAATGGAGAAAGTTTAAAGAAAAGGCAAAAAATAAGAAAAGCCTCCAACTTGATAATTTTACCCAAATTCAGCCCTGGGATAGAGACAGTATCTTACAGAAGGAGGAAGCATAGAAGTGCAGTGACAAACTAATTACTAATTTTGGTAGTGTAAGGAATTAGAATCTAATATTTAAAAAGTCAAGAAATTAGAGACCATTTTCTTCTACTACATTATGCTTATGTCTTTTTTTCAAATACTAACCAGTTCTTTTTCATTCCCATGCTGCTCTGGGGCATTGTTCCTTTGTCATCTCCCTCCCATAGGATGAGGAGGAGGGTATATGGGCATAGCCAATCAGATGCTCTTAGCTCAGCCATTTTGTTCAGAACGGTGAGAAACAGCTTTCCTTAACTATAGAAATGTTTTCTGTTTGTTTGTTTGTTTGTTTGTTTTAACACAATCATTCTCCTTTTTTTCACTGTAATTCATTGAAATCGTTTTGTTTGCTATTTTCTCATTTTCACATGATTCCTGTGTGTATTGCTATGCTTCTGACATAGTGGGGTTTGGGTTTTGTGACTTTTTTTCCTTGTTGTGTGTTAATAGTCACTTTTATAATTTCTTTTTATACATTTTTGGAAGAACTTCCAGGGCATGAACTAAATTTCTCCTGTGTGACTTTATTAATAAATTACCAATCTGGTGTGATTTTTGTACAGTGTCCTGGTAAAATTTACAGTGAGTGACTTATCAAACTGGAAACAGAAAATTGATCAAATTTTCTGCCAGTAGGTTTGGGATATACTTTTTATGATAATTGTATAGTTTTTAAGTAAAACTGTACTGTGAACTAAAACATTTTGTTTTTATCTATAAAAGATGTTCTGAATTCTCAGGGTCAATAATTCTTATAGAAATCCTATCCTCTCTAGGACATCCCCTAGGGATTTGACATTACTCTCAAACTGTCCTTAAAAATAAGGAGAAATAAAGAAGTTGAAAAAGAATTTTTTAAAAGTCAGTCTAAAGAATTCTTTTTCCTCTCTTCCCTGGATTGCTGCCGTGTTGAACAGTTGCCAGGACACTGTCTAGATTCTCCTTCCCAGGCCAATTGGCTGGAAAAAATAGGCCAGCTGTGGCAGTATCACCCTTTGATCTAATGCCCTAGAGGTTTGACTAAGGAACTTTTCTTAGAAAAAATAATAATTATGATTAATAAGTTCACACATATTGATGGCCTTGCACTCCCCCAGTTCACTGACCATGCTTACTGGTGAGCTCACTCTTTTGGAGTCAGTTCTCCCTGAAATGTCCGTGTCTTGGTGTTATATTTCTTAAAATGATGAGGACACGTGTAGACCTTTCACTAGCAAACAGCGCCACGAAGGATGATGAGGTAAGTTGCGGAGAGGGGCGTATACCGTAAAGGTGGAAAGCTTTCCGAATGACTTTATCCTTAGGGTGTGAAAGGTGAAATGCACAAAGTTAGCCAAAAAGCTCTTTGGGTTAGAATGCTGCATGCCAGACCAAGCTAAAGCTGGGGAAATTAGTGTGCTAATTCTCTTTATCTCCACTACATCCCAAAGGGGTAGTTATTTGTCATCATGAAGCATATGGGGGCGATACAGTAGCTGAGTGTGGTTCGCCAGTGTGCTCCTCCTAAATGAATCTGCCTCGTCCGTTTCTGTAGAGCATAATGTTGGTGTGCCTTAGCAGGAAGCGCCTTCCCCACATTTGAGAACAGGATTGTGTTTCAGCTGTATACCTTTCTTCTCGCCAGTCAGAGGAAACGTGTTAGTGCTATAGGAAACAAGGCCCTAGATAACTTCGCCAGAAGACTGAAAAGTAAACATACCTTCATACAGACTTGTTCCTGAAGTCTCTATTTTCCTTTCTCTTCTCCCGTAGTAGAATACCTCCTAGCAAAAGTTCAAATGCTACTGATTTTGTGTATTCTTTCAGTTGCTCTGTTGAGCTTGCTACACTAACAATAACAGCCATTGGTTTACCACAGTACAGTTGCAATTACCTGAAGTTTCTATGATAAGATATCAGAAATTTTCTAAAATATGCTGTAAATACCATTATGTCACACAGATTTTACCTAAAGAAATGCATGAATGGCCCTAAAACACTGCAGAGGTCTTGACTTGCTTACCAGTTTCCTTCACTTGTTTCCCTGTTCCCTGCTTCCATTTTGTTCCTTCAGTTTTGCTTCAGGGGACAGATTTTCTTAAAATTTCAGACTTTTGAAATTGATGATTTATCCTATCAAACTTAAAAATGTATCTAAAACATTTCATAAAACACCATATAGATCAGCAAAGTATGAACCTTACTAGATGTAATCAGTACTCAGATAGGAAGAGAATCATGGAAGGACAGTGCTGAGAGGGATTTACTCCATTTCATAAGTGGTAGAGCATAATGGTTAGGAGTTTAGGCTTTGGAGCAGAATGCCTGTGGTCCCTAACACCACCCTTGTTAGCTTGTGACTTTCCACAAGTTAGTCAGTCTCTACTTCAGTTTCATTTTTTGTTGTTGTTTTTTTCTATTTTTTATTTTTTTAATTAAGGTATTATTGATATACACTCTTATGAAGGTTTCACATGAAAAAACAATGTGGTTACTACATTTACCCATATTATCAAGACCCCACCCATACCCCAATGCAGTCACTGTCCATCAGTGTAGTAAGATGCCACAGATCCACTATATGCCTTCTCTGTGACACACAGTTCTCCCCATGATCTCCCACACCATGTGTACTAAACATAATACCCCTCAATACCCCTCTCCCTCCCTCCCCACCCGCCCTCCCACACCTCTCCCCTTTGGTAACCACTAGTTCATTCCTGGGGTCTCTGAGTCTGTTGCCATTTTGTTCCTTCAGTTTTGCTTCATTGTTATACTCCACAAATGAGGGAAATCATTTGGCATTTGTCTTTCTCCACCTGGATTATTTCACTGATCATAATGTCCTCCAGCTCCATCCATGTTGTTGCAAATGGTAGGATTTGTTTCTTTCTTATGGCTGAATAGTATTCCACTGTGTATATGTACCACATCTTCTTTATCCATTCATGTACTGACGGACACTTAGGTTGCTTCCATATCTTGGCTATTGTAAAAAGTACTGTGATAAACATAGGGATGCATATGTCTTTTTGAATCTGAGAAGTTTCATTCTTTGGGTAAATTCCAAGGAGTGGAATTCCAGGGTCAAATGGTATTTCTATTTTTAGTTTTTTGAGGAACCTCCATATTGCTTTCCACAATGGTTGAACTAGCTTACATTCCCACCAGCAGTGTAGGAGGGTTCCCCTTTCTCCGCATCCTCACCAGTATTTGTTGTTCTTAGTCTTTTCGATGCTGACCATCCTTACTGGTGTGAGGTGATACCTCATTGTGGTTTTAATCTGCATTTCCCTGATGATTAGTGATGATGAGCCTCTTTTCATGTGTCTGTTGGCCATCTGAATTTCTTCTTTGGAGAACTGTCTCTTCATATCCTCTGCTCATTTGTTAATTGGGTTATTTGCTTTTTGGATGTTGAGGCGTGTAAGTTCTTTATATATTTTGGATATTAACCCCTTGTCAGATATGTCATTTACAAATATATTCTCCCATACTGTAGGATGCCTTTTTGTTCTGTTGATGTTGTCCTTTGCCGTACAGAAGCTTTTTAGTTTGATGTAGTCCCATGAGTTCATTTTCGCTTTTGTTTCCCTTTCTCAAGCAGATGGGTTCAGGAAGAAGTTGCTCATGCTTATATTCAGGAGATCTTTGCCTATGTTGACTTCTAAGAGTTTTATGGTTTCAGGACTTACATTCAAGTCTTTAATCCATTTCGAGTTTACTTTTGTGTATGTGGTTAAACAGTAATCCAGTTTCATTCTCTTGCATGTAGCTGTCCAGTTTTGCAAAACACCAGCTGTTGAAGATACTGTCATTTCCCCATTGTATGTCTATGGCTCCTTTATCATATATTAATTGACCATATGTGGTTGTGTTTATATCAGGGCTCTCTAGTCTGTTCCATTGGTCTGTGGGTCTGTTCTTGTGCCAGTACCAAATTGTCTTGATTACTGTGGCTTTGTAGTAGAGCTTGAAGTTGGGGAGCGTAATTCCCCCTGCTTTATTCTTCCTTCTCAGGATTGCTTTGGCTATTCGAGGTCTTTTGTGGTTCCATATTATTTTTAGGATTATTTTCTCTAGTTCATTGAAGAATGCTGTTGGTATTTTGATGGGAATTGCATTGCATCTATAAATTGCTTTAGGTAGGATGGCCGTTTTGACAATATTAATTCTTCCTATCCATGAGCACAGGATGTGTTTCCATTTATTGGTATCTTCTTTAATTTCTCTCATGAGTGTCCTGTAGTTTTCAGAGTATAGTCTTTCACTTCCTTGGTTAGGTTTATTCCTAGGTATTTTATTCTTTTTGATGCAGTTGTGAATGGAATTGTTTTCCTGATTTCTCTCTCTGCTAGTTCATTCATAGTGTATAGGAATGCCACAGATTTCTGTGTATTAATTTTGTATCCTGAAACTTTGCTGAATTCAGATATTAGATCTAGTAGTTTTGGAGTGGATTCTTTAGGGGTTTTTTATGTACCATATCATGTCATCTGCAAACAGGGACAGTTTAACTTTTCCATGCCAGTCTGGATGCTTTTTATTTCTTTGTTTTGTCTGATTGCGAGGCTAGGACCTCCAGGACTATGTTGAATAGAAGTGGGGAGAGTGGACATCCTTGTCTTGTTCCCGATCTTAAAGTAAAAGCTTTCAGCTTCTCGCTGTTAAGTATGATATTAGCTGTGGGTTTGTCATATATGGCCTTTACTATGTTGAGGTACTTGTCCTTTATACCCTTTTTTTTAGAGTTTTTATCATGAATGGATGTTGAACTTTGTCAAATGGTTTTTCAGCATCTATGGAAATGATTATGTGGTTTTTGTCCTTCTTTTTGTTGATGTGGTGGATGATGTTGATGGATTTTCGAATGTTGTACCATTCCTGCATCCCCGGAATAAATCCTACTTGATCATGATGGATGATCTTTTTGATGTATTTTTTAATTCTGTTTGCTAATATTTTGTTGTGTATTTTTGCATCTATGTTCGTCAGGGATATTGGTCTGTAATTTTCTTTTTTTGTGATGTCTTTGCCTGGTTTTGGTATTAGAGTGATGCTGGCCACATAGAATGAGTTTGGAAGTATTCCCTCCTCTTCTATTTTTTGGAAAACTTTAAGGAGAATGGGTGTTAGGTCTTTACTAAATGTTTGATAAAATTCAGCAGTGAAGCCATCAGGTCCAGGGGTTTTGTTCTTAGGTAGGTTTTTGATTACCAGTTCAATTTTGTTGCTGGTAATTGGTCTGTTTAGATTTTCTGTTTCTTTCTGGGTCAGTCTTGGAAGGTTGTATTTTTCGAGAAAGCTGTCCATTTCTTCTAGGTTTTCCAGCTTGTTAGCATATAGGTTTTCATAGTATTCTTTAATAATTCTTTGTTGTGGTGTCTGTAGTGATTTTTCCTTTCTCATTTCTGATTCTGTTTATATGAGTAGACTCTTTTTTTCTTGATAAGTCTGTCTAGGGGGTTATCTATTTTGTTTATTTTCTTGAAGAACCAGCTCTTGCTTTCATTGATTCTTTCTATTGTTTTATTCTTCTCAATTTTATTTATTTAAGCTATAATGTTTATTATGTCCCTCCTTCTACTGACTTTGAGCCTCATTTGTTCTTCTTTTTCTAGTTTCATTAATTGTGAGTTTAGACTGCTTATATGGGATAGTTCTTGTTTCTTGAGGCCTGTATTGCAATATACTTTCCTCTTAGCACAGCTGTGGCTGCATCCCACAGATTTTGTGGTGTTGAATTATTGTTGTCGTTTATCTCCATATATTGCTTGATCTCTGTTTTTATTTGGTCATTGATCCATTGGTTATTTAGGAGCACATTGTGAAGCCTCCATGTGTTTGTGGGATTTTTTCATTTTCTTTGCATAATTTATTTCTAGTTTCATACCTTTATGGTCTGAGAAACTGGCTGGTACAATTTCAGTCTTTTTTAGTTTACTGAGGCTCTTTTTGTGGCCTAGTATATGATCTATTCTTGAAAATGTTCCATGTGCACTTGAGAAGAATGTGTATTCTGTTGCTTTTGGATGTAGAGTTCTGTAGATGTCTGTGACGTCCATCTGTTCTGTGGTGTTGTTCAGTGCCTCTGTCTCCTTACTTATCTTCTGTCTGGTTGATCTGTCCTTCAATGTGAGTGGAGTGATGAGGTCTCCTAGAAGGAATGCATTGCATTCTATTTCCCCTTTTAATTATGTTAGTATTTCTTTCACATATGTGGGTGCTCCTGTGTTGGTAGCATAGATATTTATAATGGTTATATCTTCTTGTTGGATTGACCCCTTTATCATTATGTAATGTCCTTCTTTGTCTCTTATGACTTTCTTTGTTTTGAAGTCTATTTTGTCTGGTACAAGAACTGCAACTCCTGCTTTTTTCTCGCTATTAGTTGCATGAAATATGTTTTTCCATCCCTTTACTTTTAGTCTGTGTATGTCTTTGGGTTTAAAGTGAGTCTCTTGTAGGCAGCATATAGATGGGTCTTGTTTTTTTATCCATTCAGTGACTCTGTGTCTTTTGATTGGTGCATTCAGTCCATTTACATTTAGGGTGATTATCAATAGGTATGTACTTATTGCCATTGCAGGCTTTAGATTGGTTACCAAAGGTTCAAGGTTAACTTCCTTACTATCTAAGAGTCTAACTTAACTCATTTAATATGCTGTTAGAAACGCAATCTAAAGGTTCTTTTCTTTATCTCCTCCTTTTTCTTCCTCCTTCATTCTTTATATATTTGGTATCATATTCTGTATTCTTTGTCTATCCCTTGATTGACTTTGGGGATAGTTAAGTTAATTTTGCATTTGCTTAGTAATTAGCTGTTCTACTTTCTTTACTGTGGTTTTATTACCTCTGGTGACAGCTATTAAACCTTAGGAACATTTCCATCTATAGCAGTCCCTCCAGAATACACTGTAGAGATGGTTTATGGGAGGTAAATTCTCTCAGCTTTTGCTTATCTGGAAATTGTTTAATCCATCCTTCAGATTTAAATGATAATCTTATTGTATAAAGTAATCTTGGTTCCAGGCCCTTCTGCTTCATCACATTAAACACATCATGCCACTCCCTTCTGGCCTGTAAAGTTTCTGCTGAGAAGTCTAATGTTAGCCTGATGGGCTTTCCTTTGTATGTGATCTTATTTCTCTCTCTGGCTGCTTTTAACAGTCTGTCCTTATCCTTGATCTTTCCCATTTTAATTACTATGTGTCTTGGTGTTGTCTTCCTTGGGTCCCTTGTGTTCGGAGATCTGTGCACCTCCGTGGCCTGAGAGACTATCTCCTTCCCCAGATTGGGGAAGTTTTCAGCAATTACCTCCTCAAAGACACTTTCTATCCCTTTCTCTTTCTTCTTCTTCTGGTATCCCTATAATATGAATATTGTTCTGTTTAGATTGGTCACACAGTTCTCTCAATATTCTTTCATTCTTAGAGATCCTTTTTTCTCTCTGTGCCTCAGCTTCTTTGTATTCCTCTTCTCTAGTTTATATTTCATTTATTGTCTCCTCCACCATATCCAACCTGCTTTTAATACCCTCCACTGTGCTCTTCAACAATTGGATCTCCGACCAGAATTCATTCCTGAGTTCTTGGATATCTTTCTGTACCTCTGTTAGCATGTTGATGATTTTTATTTTGAACTCCCTTTCAGGAAGAGTCATAAGGTCCATGTCATTTAAATCTTTCTCCCAAGTTATATTAATTTTCCTCTGGAACAGGTTCCTTTGTCGCTTCATATTTGTATATGGCACCCTCTAGTGTCCAGAAGCTCTACTCTCTGGAGCTGCTCAGTCCGTGAAGCAATGTCAGGGGTTGCAGGGGAGTGGTATTCGTGCCTGGGGCTAGGAAAGAGCTGTTTTTTCCTGCTTCCCGGCTGCTATGCTTGTCTCCACTGCCTGAACCAGTGGGCTGAGCACACAAGTATTAGCTTTTGTCCCAGAGCAGCCAGATATGGATCCCTGCTTTCCCCAAGCAACTGAAATCTCAGTCTCTCCAGGAATTCTGCCTGTCTTAGCTTTCCAACCCCGTAATCACGCGAGTATCATGAAAGCACCATGAAATGTCGGTTTGTGCTTCCAGAGCAGATCTCCGGAGCTAGGTATTCAGCAGTCCCAGGCCTTCCACTCCCTCCCTGCTCCATTTCTCTTCCTCCTGCCATGAGCTTGGGTGGGGGAAGGGCTTGGGTCCTGCCAGGTCACAGCTTTGGTAGGTTGCCCTGTTTCATGAGGTCTGCTCTTTTTTCCAGGTGTATGCGGTCAGGCACAGTCCTCTTTCCTTTTGCTCTCTCAGGATTAGTTGCACCAACTATATTTTCGAATTGTATGCAGTTTTAGGAGGAAGCCTCTGTCTCACCTCTCACACCATCATCTTTAATCTCTCTACTTCAGTTTCTTCAAGAGGCATGAACTCTAGATCCAGACTGCCCAGTTTTGAATTTAGATGACTCCACCTACTCTGTGGCCTGGGAATGCAACTTAATCAATGAACCTCAGTTTCTTTCTCAGATTGGGTTTATTAATAGTGCCTTCTTCACAGGTTGTGGGAAAGATCAGTAAATTAATGCATTTACATGCCTTGAACAGTGCCTTCCCAAGCCTGCATTCTGTTTGTGCTGCAGCTGTTCTTGTGGCTGTCTTCATTAACTTGAATCTGTCTCCAGGGAACAGTAAGTTTTCAGTAAATATTAGCTACAATTTGTATTACTGTCAAGGCCAGTGCCCTCATATTATAGGTAAGGGTGCAAAAAAAAAAAAAATTGAAAGTTGGGACTTGAAGGTCCCGAGCATTTCTGTGCTCTGCTAGCTGATGGTAATTAGAGACTTGTAAGACATGCTGATGATTATGCTCCCTTTTCTTCACCAGAATTTCATCTCCAATCCATTAAGAAATTTTTTCCCTTGGGAAAACACCCTGAATTTAAAAAATAAATTCCATATAAAAGAAATTTAGTCATTGAAACTTTTTTTGAAAGAATTTGCTGTCAGGTAGCCCTCCTGAGACTCATAGAAGGAAGCACGTGTTACCTCCATTTAGGAAAAGTGACAGAGTCCGTTCTCTCTCCCCTCAGCCTGTAGGAAATCCATGTGAAATGCATCCCTGCCACTCTGTCCTTTAGTCTTAGCTTTCTTCTTTCTTGTTTTTCCCTCAAAATAGAATGTTGGCCCCACGAGAACAGGGACTTCAGTATTCCCATCATCTAGGACAGTGCCCAGTACACAGCAGGCCCTCTGTCAATACATATTGAATTCATTAATTTCTAAATTCATGAAATCCAGAGAAGAAACAGTAAAGATGACATGGAAACCAAGAGCATAGAGTGAGCTGTTAGTTAGCTTTAAGCATTACTCATACAGGAAAGGGAAATTTTGACAGGGAAGAGAAGTGTCTAGGAGCAAAAGACCTGTGGAGAAATATTGAGAATTTAAAGGTAAGTCATCATTAAGTCATAGAATGTGGCTCCTATAATTCCATGTTAAATAAAAGGGAATTTGAGTATAATTCTGAAATCTTTTCTGTTTGCTAACTGAACATCCTTCTGGTAGAAACTTTTTATCCTAGTAACCTGTGGTTCATAGCCATCAGGAAGAGAGTAGAGCATAATTACTATGGTCCTATGATCTTTCTGGATTTTATTCTGTCGAAGCAGTTTGTGTACCAGTTTACATGTACCTACCAAGGGGCCTAGCAGTTGGTCCTAGTATAAAACCATTCCAGTGACTAAAATCTGGAAATGAATTACATAGTTATTAGGTGAGCACTCTACCATCCCAAAGTGGGATTTGGACTAGTATGTTATAAAACTTACTTGTTTCATTGGAGATATTAAGCTTTTAAGACAAGTGTTTTAAAACAAGTGTCTCTTTTTCTCTTGTCTGCCCTAGTTGTGTTGTCTACATAATCTCATCAGTTTGCAGCATCCTAAAATTATTCTGATGCATTAATACTACAGTGGAAATCTCTGAGGTCCCTAGAGAATATCTCTGTAAAAGGGACATGTTAAATCATCTTGCAGAATTGAAAGGGGTAGTGAACTGGAATATTCTGTTAGTATATGGTCCACATTGCTTGCCCTTGGACCAATACCAGGACCAGTTTTTGACATTACAGGGAAGGAAGAGTTTGACCTTGTATTTTCAGAAATGGATCAGAGAATTAGGTTTAGAAAGATGCTTCTTTCCTGAACATCTTAGAAAATCCAGTAGAATTCAAGCAGCAAGGGATCCTAGCTATAGAGAAGTGGGAGGGAGAAAAGGAACATTTATTAAACATTTACTATGGGACAGACACTTTCATATCTCTTATCTCATATTTAATTTTCACAGCCACCCTAAGAACATATTTATACAAGAGGAAACAGAGCTCATAGAAGTTAAATAACTTTACAAGATTATAGGTAACAAGTGGCAGACATTTAAACCTAGGACCGACTCCAGAACCCATGCTCCTTCCATTATACCATACAAAAAGAGAAGGAATCTTTCACTTTGCAATCTCGTTCCTTGGACATAATAGACACTCAGGGAGATGCATTTTGGATGTAATTGTACTCCTATGTGAGGAAATAACAAAACTGCCATTACCACTAAGGAACTTCCCTTACTAAGAGCAACCTAAGTAGATTTTGACATCAGTGCACTGATATTTTTTTATAAATATAACTACCAAGGACTTTGGAACTGTAGATATTGGGAAGGGACAAGAAGTGGATCTTGGAGGTTTAGGTGGATGGAAGAGAAATGTAAAAGAATTTTAAGTAGGAACCAACTTGAAGGCCCTCCACTCCTCATCTTTCCATCCTGGGTTCTCTCTAGGTGCCTTTGAACTCTGTCCTCTACTGTTACCATGCCACACTCTGCACTAGCTCTCTCTTCATGTCATACTCAGCAAGTCCCTTCACTAGGCCCCCCTTCTTTAAGCCACCATCTTTTCTTACCATTGACTTATAACTGTAATACATACACAGCCTACATGCTGATTCATTTTCCTGGTTTCAAGCAAATGAACTATGTCAAACACAAAAAGATTTTGGAAATGGGAGCTATTCTCAACAAGATCATTGGTGAATAGATACTCAAGGATAGCAATGCCAATAGTTAACATGTAAGGAATATACACTAAGTCCCCAACACTTAAGTTTATAAGCACATTGTAAGTATATTCTCATTCAGTCCAACCCAGCAATCTTAGAAGATAGACACCATTCTCATTATTTTACTATTGAAGAGACTGAACTGCAGAGATAGAATTTAGCAAAATTATCCACGGTCACATAGCCTGTAGGTTGCACAGGTTTTGAACCTGGTTTTTAAACCCAGATATGTCTAACCAAGCCAAAATTTGATTTACCTCCAATAAGAAGACATAGCCAGAAGGTTTTTTAAGAGGTTATTATGTCTTTGTATTCATACTGATTACAAGAGAAAACAGAGTCAGAATATTCAACTAAAAATTAGTGAAGGATATAGATAAGAAACTCCTCTTAAAAACCTCACTAAATGAGTGAAAAGGGACTCCATGGTAGTGTAGGTTAAAAAAAAACCCTCTCCCCTCTTAGGTTCAGTGATTGGAGCTCTGAATCAAACTGATAAAAGATTAAAAAGGAAAAAAACAGATATAATTAAATTTGAACGCACAGGAGCTTACTATGAAATGTGACTTAAGGAAGTGATTAGAATTTGCAGCTTATATACCATCTTAACAAAGGAGATAAACTGTGGAGAAGAGGCTAAATAAAGGAAAAGGGATTGGGGGCTTCTGGTGAAGGGATAAGTTATGGGAAGGCAACTTGGAAATGTATGGTAAATAAGGGTTATTTAGTAAGGTTTGTGGTAATTAAGAGTCTCACATAATCAGATCTGGAGCTGGTCTTGGTCTTTTCTTGGTTCAGGAGAGGGAGACATCTTTACAAATGGATACTCACGTTACGTTTACAAAGGAAAATCTATGCCCTTCTTTAAGACCAAAAAGAGGAAGGCAGAGAACTAAGTGCCTTCAGCTCAAAACAACCCTTATGCCAAAGTAGCATGTTTTAGGGTGGCTTGCTAAATGACCCTGTTTAGTCACAGCATATATGTGTTGGACTAACTTGCAACTACTTTCCATGTCTTATAGCTCAGTAGCTCATTTTTTTAGCACCTCATAATATTCCAATGTCTGGATGTAACACAGTTCATCAATTTACGTACTTGGTTGCTTCTGAATTTTTGCTATATGAACAAAGGTGCTGTAAACATCATGTGCAGGTTTTGGTGAGGACATCAGTTTTCAACTAAAGGAGTTGAAATACCAGGGAGCTTAATTGTTGAATCTTATATTAAGAGCAAATTTAGTTTAATAAGCAAGAAACTGCCAAACTTTCTTCCAAAGTGGCTATACCATTTTGTATTCCCACCAACAATGAATTGAGAGTTCCTGTTATTCTCACCAGCATTTAGTGCTACCATTGTTTTGTATTTTGGTCATTCTAATCGATATGTACTACCCCATTGTTAATTTAATTTGTATTTCCCTGTTGGCATATTACGTGGAGCATCTTTTCATGTGTCTGTATATCTTCTTTGGTGAGGTGTCTGTTAAAGTCTTTGGCCCATCTTTTAATGGGTTGTTTTCTTATTGCAGAGTTTTAAGAGTTTGTGTATTTTGAATAACAGTCCTTTATTAAATGTGTCTTTTGCAAATATTTTTTCCCAGTCTGTGGCTTGTTTTCTAATTCTGTTGAGATTGTCTTTCACAAAGCAGAAGTTTTTAATTTTAATGAAGTCAAGTTTATCAATTATTTATTTTATGGATCATACTTTAGTGTCTAAAAAGTCATCACCATACTCAAGGTCATGTAGGTTTTCTCCTATATTCTAAGAGTTTTATAGTTTTGCATTTTGTATTTAGGTCTGTGATGCATTTTGAATTGATTTTTATGAAGGAGTAAGGTCTGTGTTTAGATACAGTTTTCTGTATGTGGATATCCAGTTGTTCCAGCACCATTTGTTAGAAAAACTGTCTTTGCCCTATTGTATTACCTATGCTCCTTTGTCAAAGATCAGTTGACAAATTTCTATGGATCTATTTCTGGGTTCCCTATTTTCTTCCACTGATCTGTTTGTCTGGTTTTTGTCAATACCACACTGTCTTGATTACTGTAGCTTTCTACTAAGTCTTGAAGTCAGGTAATGTCAGTCCTCCAACTTTGTTTTCTCCTTCAAAAGTTGTTTCCTTTTCTGGGTCTCTTGCCTTTCCATATAAACTTTAGAATCAATTTTTCAATACCCACAAAACAACTTGTTGGGATTTTTATTAGGATTACATTGATTCTACAGACCAAGTTGGGAAAAACTATGACAGTGTTGAACTTTCCTATCTCTCCATGGGATATCTCTCCATTTATTTAGTTTTTCTTTGATTTTTTTTTGTCAGAGCTTTATCATTTTCCTCATAGAGATATTGTATATATTTTGTTAGGTGGGTACTTATTTCATTTTGGGGTGTGCTACTATAAATCATACTGTGTTTTTTATTTCAACTTGTTCATTGTTGGAATATAGGAAAGCAAATAGCTTTTGTATATCAACCTTGTACCCTACTACCTTGCTATAATTGCTTAGTAGTTCCAGGAAGGTTTGGGTTTTTTTTTGTTCATTTGAATTTTGTACTAAATGATAATGTCATCTTTTTAAAAAGACAATTTTATTTTTTCCTTCCCAATCTGTGTATCTTTTATTTCCTTTTCTTGTCTTATTGCATCATCTAAAACTTCCAATACAATATTGAAAAGGAATGGTAGAGGAAACATCCTTGTTTTCTACATAATCTTAGTGGGAAAGCTTCAAGTTTCTCACCATTAAATATGATGTTAGCTGTATTTTTTTAAAGATATTCTTTATCAAGTTGAGAACATTCCCCTCTATTACTAGTTTACTGAGAGTTTTTAATCATGAATGGGTGTTGGATTTTGTCAAATGTCTTTTCTGCATCTGTTAATATGATCTTGTGACTTTTGTTCTTCTGCCTGTTGATGTGATTGATTCTGTTAGTTGATTTTTAAATGTTGAACCAGCTTTGCATACCTGGGGTAAATCCCACTTGGTCTCTGTGTGTAATATTTTTTATGATTTTTGGATCCAATTGGCTAATATTTTGTTGAGGATTTTTGCATCTGTGTTCATGAGAGACATCAATCTGTGGTTCTCTTTTTGTGATGTCTTTGGTTTTCGTGTTAGGGTAACACTGGTCTCACAGAGTGATTTAGAAAGTATTCCCTCTGCTTCCATCCTCTGAAAAGAGATTGTAGAAAAATAGTGTAATTTCTGCCTTAAATGTTTGGTAGAACCAGCATTAAACCCATCTGGTGTAACTACTTTCCTAGGTATTTGCTGCAGTCTTTCTGATAATGCATCTTATGGTTAGTAGACTACAGGTTCATTTTTCTCAAAAATCATACATCCTAAATATATTTATTTATGTAGATATACCTTTTTTCAAATATCTAAATATTATCTATATAAAAATTAATATAAATATTAAATATGTATTTAAGTAACAATATATCTATTGCTTTAAATATCAATAATAGTGTAGGAAGACTCTGAGGCTATGATTTTTAAACTCAGCACTCAACATCCATTAATTCTGTTTAGGAAATCAACTTTCATGTTTTGGGAAGAGTCCTATTCTTGGTGGGGGAGGGGATGGTTTCTACAAACATAAATTTCTACTTGAAATTATTTTTTTTCCATTAATTTTCCATTTCAAAATAGAAGTTGGGTTTATAGTCAGTTTTTATTTAAGGGAAAAAATCATAAAAACAGAATGAGGTAAATGAGGAGTTGTTTAATAGGTATAGAGTTTCAGTTTTGCAGGATGAAAAGATATGGAGAATAGTTACATAATATGAATATACTTAACACTACTGAGCTGTACACTTAAAAATGGTTCAGTGGTAACTTTTATGTTATGTATTATTTAACACAATTTTTAAGCTTTTAAAAGGAAAAAAGTTTCTGGCAAAAATATATTCAAAATATACACTGAATATTATTTGAAACATTTTATAACTTACTGAAGTAAGAAAAAGAGGCACCCTTTCCTTTTTCCCAGATAAATAGCTCAAAGTTTTGAAATGGGAAAGGCCTGACATTGGGCTTTTGTTTAGCTTTTTGTTTTGTGCTTGGAAACTAGGCTGTTTGTTCATTTAGTTGTTCTCTTGGCCTATTAAAGAATTTATGCTGTTCTGGGCTTCCGTGAGTTGAACTTCTTGGATGATAAACCTCTTTCAAAGGGCTGTTTGCATATTTATTATTTTTAAGTATGTTCACATTGGGATTTACTTTAACAAAGGTGCCAAACCTATTCTCATTCAAATACTTAAAAATATTTAGGCAACCTAACAGCTACAAACAGTTTTAAAATAAATTGAAATGCTTTTCAATAGAGATAACAAAGTTTGGGGACTACCTGCTGTTTAGAAAACACTCTAGCCAAAAGACTTCTAAATAATTTTCAGCTTCAATTAATTGCAGTCTTAACTTGGCATTTTTCAACATTTTATTATGAAAATTTTCCAACATATAGGAAAGTTGAAAAAATTGTCCCATTAACCCAGATTCTCTATCACATATCTATCCATCTATCAATCACTCTTTTTTATGTATTTCAAAGTAAGTTAGGGACATTTGTATAATACATATCATTAAAGTTCAAAAGCAGTTTATTGGTTTCTTTTTCTTATTTAGTGAAATGCACAAATCTTAAGTATACTGTTCTGTGAGTTTTTACAAATGTACATGCATGCACTTGTGTAATCTAACCTGAACTCCTATCAAAATATAAAAAGGTTAGCAAACTTTTTTTGTGAAAAGTCATATAGTAAGTGTTTTAGGTTTTTATAGCAACTACTTAACTCTGCCATTGCAGTGAGAAAGCAGCCATGGACAAATGAACGAATGAGAGTAGCCCTTTTTAATAAAACTTTATGAGATTATTATAAAGACCTGAGACTTGAATTTTTTAGAATTTTCATGTATCATGAAATATTCTTTTAATTTTTTTTCAACCATTAAAAAATACAAAAATTATCATAGCCTGCAGATGTACAAAATGACAGCTGGCTGGATTTGGCCCATTTGACTAATACAGTTTAGTAACTCCTGATACAAAACATTATCTCCCAAGAAAATTCTGTCTTGCCTTTTCCCAGCCTGTACCCACTCTCACACCACAGGCAAACACTATAAATGTGGTTTTGGTTTTGTTTCTGCATAGATTAGTTTACCAGTTCTAAAACCACATGTAAGTAGAATAATACAGTCTATACTCTTGTGTAAGAATTTTTACTCAACGTAATACATTTAAAATTCATTCATTTTCTTGATTGTATGCATAGCTTGTTCACTTTTATTGCTGAGTTGTATTCCATTGTATGATGACCGATCATAGTTTGTTTATCCATTCTTCTGATGAGCATCTTGTTTACAGTTTGGAGCAATTATGAATAAAGCTATAAACATTCTTACACATGTCTTTGTGTGAATATATGCTTTTATTTTTCTGAGTAACTCCCTATAAATGACCTTGCTTGGTTATATGGTAGGTATGTATTGAGTTTTTTAAAAACTGCCAGACCTTTTTCCAAAGTGGTTACATCATTTTATACTCCCAACAACAACAAATGAGAGTTCTGCTTTCTCCACATCCTCTTAAACACTGATATTTTGCATCTTTTAATTTTGATCTTTTTAATAGAGGCTGTGAGGTGGTATTTCATTTTCATTTTCATTTTGTTGATGATTAGTGATATTGAACACTGTGTCATGTGCTGATTGGCTATGTGTATCTCTTTCTGAAGTGTCTGGTCAAATATTTATTTTTAATTGGGTTTTTGTCTTATTATTTAGTTGTAGGCATTCTTTGTATAACTTATTTTCTCCTAATCTGTGATAGTGTATTCAGTTTCTTTATGGTGTTTTGATTATCAGAGGTCTCTTAATTTTATTGAAGTGTAATTTATCAGTTTTTATTAGCTATTGCTTTCTGGGTTCAGACTAAGAAACTTTTTCCTAACCCCTAGTTGCTAAAGTATTCTGGGGTTTTTCCCAGATACATTATAGTTTTTACTTCTACAAAAACTGCATTTAGTCCTGTGACCCATCTCAAGTTAATTTTGGTATATATTGTGAGAGAAGGGTCAAGGTGCTTTTATTTTTCCAAATGAATATTAAATGATTTTCAAAGACTGTCCTTTCTCCATTGGATTCCTTGTACTCTTTTGTCAGATCTCAAAGATGTAAATATAAATCTATGTTTATGAGTTTTGTTTTATTCCATCATTTAATTTATTGATCTGTATGCCATCACTACACTGTGTTGACAACTCTAAGTTTATAGTGACTGTTGATAGTTTTAGTCTTTCAACTTGTTAATCTTTTTTAAAGTTGTTTCAGTTATTCTGGGTTGTTTCCACATAAATTTTAGAATCGCTTTGTCAATTTCTGTGGTAGACCTTTTGGGGAGTGGTATTGACTGCACTGATTTTATTAACCAGGTTAGGGACAATTGATATGTTAACACTATAAGGTCTTCCAAGTCATAAACATGGTTTATTTCTCCATTTAACTAGATTTTTTTAAATTTCTCTCTACAATGTTTTGTTTCAACTGTTTGCTGCTAATACATGAAAGTATAGGTGATTTTTTGACATGTCTTACAACTTTGCTAAATTCACTTATTCTAGTAGTTTTGTAATTTTTTAGAATTTTGTACAAAAACAATTACATCATATAATAACAGAATTTTACTTCTTTTGACCTTTCTTTTTCTCATCACAGTGACTAAGATGCACAGTACAGTACTGAGTGGAAGTGGTGAGAGTGAACATCCTTGCCATGCTCCCAACATTAGAGGGAAAGCCTTCACTCTTTACCATTAAACACGATGTTGACTCTTGGTTTTTCATAGTTGTACTTTGTCAGTTTAAAGTTCTGTATTCCTAACTTGTTGACGGTTTTTCTTACAGACAAATATCAACATACGTGTGCTATTGCACTTCCTTTTACTGTGCTTTGCAGATACTGACTTGTTTATAAATTGAAGGTTCATGGCAACCCTGCACTGAGCTAATCTGTTGGCAACATTTTCCAACAACATATGCTCACCTTATGTCTCTCACATTTTGGTGATAATCACAATGTCTCAGACTTTTTCATCATTATTATTATTACTATATTTTTTTATGGTGATCAGTGATCAGGGATCTTGACATTACTATTGCAATTGTTTTGGGGCGCCATGAATTGCACCTATGTAGGATGGCAAACTTCTTCAATAAACACTGTGTGTGTTCTGATCGCCCCATCGACTGTTGTTCCCCCTCTCCCTTCTTCTTCTTGGGCCTCCCTGTTCCCTGAGACATGACAATATTGAAATAAGGCCAATTAATAATCCAGCAATAGCTTCTAAGTGTTCGAGTGAAAGGAAGATTCATATATCTCTCACTTTAAATGAAAAGCCAGAAATGTTTAAGCTTAGTGAGGAAGGCATGTCAAAAGCTCAGACAGGCCCAAGGATAGGCCTCTTGTGCTGAACAGTTAGCCAGGTTGTGAATACTAAGGAAGAGTTCTTGAAAGAAATTAAAAGTGAAGCTGCATTGAACACACAAATGATAAGAAAGGAAAATAGCCTTAATGCTGATAGGGAGAAAGTTTTAATGGTCTGGATAGATAAAACCAGCCACAACATTCCCTTTAACCAAAGCCTAATCTGGAGCAAGGCCCTAACTGTCTTTAAGTCTGTGAAGGCTGAGAGAGGTGAGGAAGCTGCAGAAGAAGAATTTGAAGCTAGCAGAGGCTGGTTCATGAGATTTAAACAAAGAAGCATCTCCGTAGCATAAAAGGGCAAAATGAAGCAACAGCATAGAAACTACAGTGAGTCATCTAGAACCTCTAGCAAATGTAACTAATGGAGGTGGCTACACTAAAGAGATTTTTCAATGTAAACAAAACAGCTTTCTATTGGAAGAAGACACTGTCTAAGACTTTCATGGGAGAAGTCAGTGTCTGGCTGCAAAGAACAGGCTGGCTGGCTTTCTTGCTAGGGACTAATGCAGGAGGTGACCTTTTTTGAAGCCAGAGCTCATTTGCCATTCTGAAAATCCTCAAGCCCTTAAAAATTATGCTAAATATAGTTGGCCTGTATTCTATAAATGAAACAACAAAGCCTGGATGAAAGCATATCTATTTACGACATTGTTTAATAAACAGTTTAAGCCCGCTGTTGGGACCTATTGCTCAGGAAAAAAGATTCCTTTCATAATATTACTGCTCACTGACAATGCACCTGGTGACACAAGAGGTCTGATGGAGACGGACAATGAAACTAATGTTGTTTTCATGCCCGCTAACACAGCATCCATTCTGCAGCCCAGGAATCAAGGGGTCCGTTTCCACATTCAACTATTGTTATTTAAGAAATACATATTTTAAGGCTGTATCTGCCATAGATAGTGATTCCTCTGATGGATTTGGGCAAAGTCAACTGAAAACTTTCTGGAAAGGAATCACCATTCTAGATGCCATGATTCATGGGAAGAGAACATCCATGAGTCATGGAAGAGATCAAAATATCAACATGAACAAGAGTTTGTGAGAAGTTGATTCCAGCCCTTATGGATGCCTTTGAGGGATTCAAGTCTTTGTGGAGGAAGTGACTGCAGATGTGGTGGAAACAGCAGGAGAACCAGAACTAGAAGTGGACCCTGAAGATGTGACTGAATTGCTGCAATTTTATGATAAAACTTGAATGAATGAGGAGTTGCCTCTTGTGGATGAGCAAAGAAAGTGGTTTCTTGAAATGGAATCTGCTCTGGTGAAGATGAGGTGAAGACTGAAGTGACAACAAAGGATTTAGAATATGACATACACCTAGTTGATAAAGCAGCTTCAGGGTGTGAGAGGACTGAATCCAATTCTGAGAGAAGTTTCCTGTGGGTAAAAAGTTATCAAACAGCATCACATGCTACAAAGAAATCATTCATGAAAGGAAGAGTCAATTGATGCAGCAAATTTCATTGTTATGTTAAGAAACTGCCACACCAACCAGTCACCAGCAGTCACCGCCCTGACCAGTCAGCAACCATCAGTATCAAGGCAAGACCCTACACCAGCAAAAAAGCTACAACTTGATGAAAGCTCAGATGATGGGGAGCATTTTTTAGCAATGAAGTATTTAATTAAACTGTGTACATTTTTTTAGACATAATGCTGTTGCTAATAGCCTACATACAGTATAGTATAAACATAACGTTTATATATACTGGGAAACCAAAAAAGTCATTAGACTCACTTTATTGCAGTAGTCTGGAACCAAACCTGCAGTATCTCTGAGGTATGCCTGTGTAGAATTTCATCAGATAATTTCTCTGCATTTCATGAAACGGTGATACGATTTTCTACTCTATTCTGTTAGTATGGTGAATTATACCAATAGATGGTCAAATGTTGAAGTGACCTTCCATTTCTGGGATAAGCCTCACTTATGATATACTTTTTAATATGTTGCTGGATTTGATTAGCCTATATATATATTTTTTGTAGATAATTATTTTTTATTGAAGGGTAGTTAACACACAGTATTACATTAGTTTCAGGTGTACAACACAGTGATTCAACATTTATATACATGATAATTCTAGCTACCAGCTATCACCATACAAAGTTGTTACAATATTTTGACTATATTCCTTATGCTATACATTACATCCCGGTTACTTATTTATTTTACAATTGGAAGTGTGCATTTTTTTTTTTTGAGAGGGCATCTCTCATATTTATTGATCAAATGGTTGTTAACAACAATAAAATTCTGTATAGGGGAGTCAATGCTCAATGCACAATCATTAATCCACCCCAAGCCTAATTTTCGTCAGTCTCCAATCTTCTGAAGCATAACGAACAAGTTCTTACATGGAGAACAAATTCTTACATAGTGAATAAGTTACATGGTGAACAGTACAAGGGCAGTCATCACAGAAACTTTCAGTTTTACTCATGCATTATGAACTATAAATAATTCAAATATGAATATTCGTTTGATTTTTATACTTGATTTATATGTGGATAACACATTTCTCTCTTTATTATTGTTATTTTTAATAAAATGCTGAAGTGGTAGGTAGATACAAGATAAAGGTAGAAAACATAGTTTAGTGTTGTAAGAGAGCAAATGTAGATGATCAGGTGTGTGCCTGTAGACTATGTGTTAATCCAAGCTAGACAAGGGCAATAAAACATCCACGGATGCAGAAGATTTCTCTCAGAACAAGGGGGGTGAGGTTCTAAGCCTCACCTCTGTTGATCCCCAATTTCTCACCTGATGGCCCCCCTGCAACTGTGTCTGTCTTAGGTTGTTCCTCCCTTGAGGAATCTTACCCGTCTCTGGCTAACCAGTCATCTTCCGGGGCCATACAGGGAATTGTAAAGTTGGTAAGTGAGAGAGAAGCCTTATTGTTTGAAAAGGTTAGCTTTTTACTTCTTTGCATATTTATGCCCTGTAGCTTCTATGCCCAGCATTTGTCTTGAGGTATCTTTACCACTTGGAAGAATTATGATACTTGGTAAATTCGAAATGAGGCACGAATTCTATTTAAGGGTTGTAATTAGGAAGGAAGAAGAAAAGCTATAGAAGTAGCAGGCGGCAGAAAACATGGGAAGATTGATTATTTCTTTGACATATCTTCTTGTAGAGTAACTTCAGCATGTATAGGTCTTAAACTACTAATTAAATTGCGCACACACATTAACATAATAGGAGTACAGTTACATAACCAAAGCAGACCTATAATTACCAGCCATCTCCAGTGAAACCAAGATATATTTTTTAATATATTTTTTAAAGATATCTATTTCATAAGGAATAAAGTTCTCTAATTTTCTTTTCTTCATAGTATCTTTGCCAGGTTGATACCAAGTTACACTGGCCTCAAAATGACGTGGGTAATGCTCCCTCCTCCTCTGTTTTCTGAGAGATTTATGTAAGTGTAGAAGTATTATTTCCATTAAGTGTTTGATATAGTTAATGAAGCTTTCTGGGCTTAAAATTTTCTTTGTGGGAATGTTTTGATAATTTTTATTTATTTAGGTCATAAATTTTCTATTTTGTTTTATGTTTCTTTGGTAAGTTAAATTTTCAAGGAATTTGTTTCATTTAATTGTTATTCATTGCTATGAAATTGCTCCTTATAGTCTGTTACTATCATTTTAATACCTTTAAAATCTGTAATGATATCTTTTCTTACATTCCTATTTTGGGCTTATTCTTTTTTCCTAAATCAGTCAATCTGGAGATCTATTATTTTGTCCATCTTTTCAAAGAACCAGTTTATGGCCCTATTAATTTTGCTCTTATTTGTTTACTCTTTCATCAATTTCTGCTCTGACATTTATGGTTTACTTGGATTTACTTTGTTCTTTTTCTAGCTTCTTACTGCCAAGCCTTAAGTCAATGATTTTATATCTTTTCTTTTTCTAAAATACATAATTCAAGTTACAAATTTCCCTCAAAGTACTGCTTAGGCACATTCCACCAATTTTGATGTGAAATTTTCATTATCGTTTTGTTTAAAATATCTTCTCTTTTTTTCTATAGATTTCTAAAAGTTTCTTAATTTCAAATTTGAGGGTTTTTTTCCTAGGTATCTTGCTGTTACTGATTTCTACCTTAATCCCATTGTGATTAGAGAACATATTTTGTATTATTTTAATTATTTTACATTTTTTGAGACTTGTTTTATGGTTGAGAATATATTCATCTTGGTGAACATACCATATGCTCTTGAAAGGACTGGTATTCTTAGCTGTTGCCTAGAGTGTTCTATAAATATAAGTTAGGTCCAGGTGGTTGATAGAGTTGTTCAGATCTTTCATGACCTTACTAAAAAAAAAAAAAAATTGGGGCAGAGGAGCCCAGTCTGTTTGAGAGAAGAGTATTAAAATCTTCAAGTATAAGTAGAACTTTTTCTGTTTGTCCTTAAATTCTTTTGGGTTTGCTTCATTTATTTTGAAGCTCTGTTACTGTTTGCACATACCCATTTATGATTGTTGTGTATTCCTTATAAACTGGCCTTCTCATTATGAAATACCCCTTAATTTCTAGGAATATTCTTTTTCTTAAAATCTTTATTAGTCTTATCCAACAAAAAGCAGTATAAAGTGACAGTAAAGATGTTAAGTGTTTCTAGCAAATAATAGGCATTCAGTGAATACTTACTGAATATTAGCTTTGTGGTGTTTTCTGCATAGCAAATTGCCAGATAATGTAGTTTCCTTATATGTAAATATATATGTAGATTTTTTAATACTGTTATTTTAGAAGTCACAAACAGGATAAGATGCTATAAGAATAAAAAGAAAATACGTTAGGAACTTAGTTACCTCCCAGGTTAACTGTGCATCCATCAGCCCTAGCCTACTGATACTTAATGAATTAAAAAGAAGAACCATGTAATGATAAAGTGAGTAGGCATTCTAGGTTAAATATTAAGAAAAACAATCTAATTGCACATACAGAATAGGATGGTTTCAACAGATAGGTAATAGAAGAGTTGGAGTAGGTCATGAAAAACAACCTTACATGACTTTAATCACCTTTGGCTACATTTTTACTACTTTCCTGATATTTATTTAAACGACAGACTCCTTTTATTTTTTTCCTGCTTTATTGAAATATAATTGACATATAACATTGTATTAGGTGTGAGACAGTGATATTTGATATATGTACATATTGTGAAATGATCACCATAATAAATTTAGTTAACATACATCACCTTACATAGTTCAGAGTTTTGTTTTTTTTCTTGTGATGAGAACTTTGAAGATCTATCAACAACTTTCAGTTGCTTTATATAGTACAGTATTCTTAACTATGGTCACCACCCTGTATTTCATCCCCAGGACTTACTTATCATATAACTAGAACTTTGTACCTTTTGACCACCTTCACCTATTTCACCCACCTTTGGCAACCACCAATCTCTTCTCTGTGTCTTAGTTCACTTTTTAGACTCCACATGTAGGTTACATCATACATAGTTGTCTTTCTCTGTCTGACTTGTACCACTTAGCATAAGGGCCTCAAGGTCTGTCCATGTTGTCATAAATGGCAAGATATCCTCCTTTTTATGGCTGAAAACATTTTGTATATATATACCACATTTTCTTTATTTATCCATTGATGGACACTTAGGTTATTTCCATGTATTGGCTATTGGAAATAACACTGCAGTAAACATAGGGATGCAGATAATCTTTTTGAGATAGTGATTTCATTTCCTTTGGATAAATACCCAGAAGTGGAATTAATGGATCATATGGTAGCTCTATTTTTTATTTTTTGAAGATCCTTCAAGTTGTTTTCTAATGGTGGCTGCACCAGTTTACATTCTTACCAACAGTGTACAGAGATTCTCTTTTCTCTACATCCTCACCATCACTTGTTATTTTCTAGCCTTTTTGCTAATAGCCATTCTAACAGGTGTGAGGTGACATCTCATTGTGCTTTTGATTTGCATTTCCCAGATGAGTAATTATATAGAGGATCTTTACATGTACCTGATGGCCACTTGTAATATATTCTATGGAAAACTGTCCACCTCTCAATCAGATTGTTTTTTGTTCTTTTCTTTTCTGCTATTGAATTCTGTGAGTTCTTTATGTATTTTAGATATTATTCCCTATCAGATATATAATTTACAAGTTTTTTCCCCCTATAAGAGGTTGCCCTTTCATTTTGTTGATGGTTTCTTTTGCTATACAGAAGCTTTTTAGTTTTGATATAGCCCCACTTATTTATTTTTGCTATTTCTGCTTTTGTGTTTAACATCAAATCCAAAAAATCATAGCCAAGACTAATGTCAAGGAGCTTATCCTCCTATGTTTTCTTCTAGGAGTTTTATGGTTTTAGGTCTTACATTCAAGTCTTTAGTCTACTTTGAGTTAGTCTTTGTGTATGGTGTCAGATAGTGGTCAGTTTCATTGTTTTGCATGGAGCTGTCCAATTTTCTCGGCACCATTTATTGAAAAGACTATCCTTGTCCCCATTGAATATTCTTGCCTCCTTTGTTGTAAAGTAGTTGACCATATATAGATGGGTTTATTTCTGGGCTCTCTATTCTGTTTCATTGATCTGTGTGTGGGTCTTTATGCCAATACCATGCTGTTTTAATTACCAGTACTATCCTATTTTAGTTACTATAGCTCCATAATACAGTTTGAAATCAGAGAGCAGGATGCCTCTAGGTTTGTTCTTTCTCAAGATTACTTTGGCTATTCAGGGTCTTTTATGGTTCCATATGAATATAAGGATTTTTGGTTCTATTTCTGTGAAAAATGCCATTGGGATTCTGATAAGGATTGCATTGAATCTGTAGGTTACTTTGTGTAGTATGGATATTTTAACAATGTTAATTCTCCAACCCATGAGCATTGAGTACTTTTCCACTTACTTTTGTCTTCTTCAGCTTTTTTCATTAATGCCTTGCAGTGTACAGTCACCTCCTTGGTTAAATTCATTCCTAGGTATTTTACTCTTTTTTGTTGAAATTGTGTGTGGCATTACTTTCTTAATTTCTCTTTCTGATAGTTGATTGTAAGTATATAGAAATGCAACAGATTTTTCTGTATTGCTTTTATATCCAGGAACTTTACTGAATTCATTTACTCTAACGGGTTTTTTATGGCATCGTCAGAATTTTCTACAAATGTCATGTCATGTTATCATCTTCATTTCTGACTTTGAAGCCTTTTGTTTCTTTTTCTTGCCTAATTGCTCTGGCCAAGACTTCCAGTGCTATCTATGTTGAATAAAGGTGGTAACAGGAGGTATCCTTGTTTTGTTCCTGATCTTAGAAAAAATGGTTTCAGCTTTTTACCATTGAATATATTAGCTGTGGGCTTACCACATACGGCTTTTTATTATATAGAGGTAAGTTTCTTCTGTAACTGCTTTGTTGAGAATTTTCATCATAAATAGATGCTGAGTTCTGTCAGATGCTTATTCTGCATCTATTGAAATGATCATATGATTTTTATCCTTCATTTTGTTAATGTGGTGTATCATGTTGATTTATTTGCAGATGTTCAATCTTCCTTGTATCCCTGGAGTAACCTGATCATAGTATATAATCCTTTTAATGTATTGTTGAATTGAGCCTGCTAATATTTTGTTTAGGATTTTTGCATCTGTGTCCATCAGAGATACTGGCCTGTAATTTTCTTTTCTTGTGGTATCCTTGGCTGGTTTTGTTATCAGTTTAATGCTGGCCTCATAAAATGAATTTGGAAGTGTTCCTTCCTGTTTTGTTTTTTGGGAGAATTAGAGAAGAATTTATATTAATTCTTTGAATATTTGGTAGAATTCACTAGTGAAGCAATCTGTTCCTAGACTTCTGTTTATTGGGAGGTTTGTGATTACTGATTCATTCTCCTTACTAGTTATCAGTCTGTTCACATTTTCTGTTACATCATTATGCTGTCTTGGTAGGTTGTATGTTTCTAAGAATGTATCTATTCTTCCTAGGTTGTCTAATTTATTGACATAATTGTTCATAATAGTCTTTTATGACCCTTTGTACTTCTGTGGTATTGGTTGTAACATTTCCTCTTTCATTTTTGATTTAGTTACTCAAGTCCTCTCTTTTTTCTTGGTGAGTCTAGCCTGTGATTTGTCTATTTTGTTTATCCCTTCAGAGAACAAGCTGTTCATTTCCTTGATCTCTTCTTTGTCTTTTTAGTCTGCGTCTGCTAACTTTGGACTTACTTTGCTCTTTTTCTTCTTTTTCTGAGGTGTAAAGTTAAGTTGTTTGAGATCTTTGTTGTTTCTTAATATAGGCATTTATTACTATGAACTTCCCTCTTAGAACTGCTTTTGTTGCACCCTATAAATTTTGGTATATTGTATTTTCCATTTTCATTTGTCTTGAGATACTTTTTCATTTAGCATTACCAAACCCTTTATGAGCATAAGCTATAGCAATTCTGTTATGTTCTTTATTTTTTAAAAACAAAATAGTTTATTCATATGAGTGTTTAAAAAGAGTAGCTGCCTCTCATTCTGAAGACCCTCAAGGCAATTAAAGACAGTCTGTCTTAGAAAAATAGGAGACCTATGAAGCCTAAAGGAGGGTGACTGTAATCTTCCCTTTTGCCTCTTTTATTTCTTTTCCTCAGAAATAAGCAAACTAAAACTGATTTTGAATTTTAAAGAGAAATAAACACTGGAAATAATCCCCTGTGATTTTCTCTACCCAGGCATCTGCTAAAATAGTGTATCTTCACAGCTGATGAAATTACACTGCACTGGTGAATAGTAACTCATTAGCTCATAACCAGGGAAAATACCAGAGTGACTTGGGACCTCCAGAAGCTTTTGTTTCAATTTTTAAAACCTAAGATACAGTTTTTAATGTTCATTTGACTGTTAATCTCTTCAAGGAGCACATTGCTTCTTCAACTACAACAGCATTGGAATTCTTCACTGCAGGAATTATTTCTTTCAAATTTGTATTTCTGTTTTGTAGAGTACATGTGTAATTTTGGTAAGGCGCTTATGCTCAAGTGCTTCTAAAGTTTGGGAGTAAAAGTTGATTTTGGTAGGAGGATGTTCTCCTACACCTCCTGTGGGGGTAGCAGTATTTTCCTGCTATGATGTGTGGCATCCTTTTTTGCTTCTTGCTTTCCTCCCTTTCCCCCAGAACTATAGCAGTCCATGATAAACAGAGCAGAGAAACCATCAGCCTTCACCAACCTTAGCAGATCCCAAACCTCTGATTCAGCCAAGAAGAGAGGCGGCAGTCAGTCATACCTGCCCAGCCTTACATCACAGCAGGAAGTGGAACAGTACAGGAACTGGCTATGCAAACAGCTGTTTCTCTGCAGACTAAAGTCTCATGCACGTCATTCCTCCCCGAGGTGTTTTGGCTTTCCAGAGTGACTGGGGGCAATGCTGATCTGCTTACATGACTTGGACAGAGCTTTTAGTTCTTAAGCATAACTTTTCAACTGCCGAAGTTGTCTTTCTGTGACAGACTTAGTATTAGGATCAACTATCATTTTTCTGGCCCTCTTGCACAAAGCTATTATATTCTAAAATGTTCAGATATGTCCGGCTTTCTGTTTAGCATGAGTTATCCAAGAAAAATGTAGACAACTTTTAGGTATAATGGGAAAAGCATTGAACAGAAGGTCAGAGACTTCAAGTAATTCATTAACCTCTTAGAAGGTTTCTCATCTCTAAAATGAGTCTGATGGTAACTTTGCTGTTTTTCTTAAGGCAGTAATGAGTGTGAAAGTAGTTTGTAAATCCATAATTTGCTATACAAACAATAGGTGTTATTTGTTAATGTGCATATAGCCAACATTCATTTCTGTGTAACTTTTTCATGGTATCTGACATAAAACACAGGGGGTCTTACCTTTTAGTTTGGGAAATATTTTTACAGATGACTCAGAGGAATGCTGATGGGAGTAGGATATTGTTGTTTGACACCAAATTTCTGTATTTTTAACACCAAATCTCTATTTTTAGGGTAGCCTCTCTTTCTAAAAATCAACATCCTCTAAAACCCACATGCTTTCTGATAACTTTCAGAAATTCCCAGAATTCTAGGATCTTTGCTCTAGGCTATGGCTTTTTGACACATTTAAACTACAGCTATGTTGTGTGCTTTGTGGACTATGACAGTTCATATAGTAAGATACAGTAATGCATGCCAGTTCAGATTTGAAACCTCCATCAACATTATCATAGGAATAGAATGCTACTTTTATTTCCCAATTATAGTCATGTCTAAAACACCTGCCCAATTTTTTTCACCATTTTTGCCTACCTTTGTACTTCTAAATTCAGTTTATTAATTTTTCCTTCATAATATAGAATGGCTTGTGACTAGGCCAGATTCTGTCTTCCATTTTTTTCTCTCTCTTTTTTTTTTTTTTTGTATAATTTCCATCTAATTTTTTTCCAAAGGATAGCTTTTCTTCAAACCTTAAGACTCAGCTCCATGCACGGGCTTTGGCAGAGGTCATGGGGCAGCATCCACAGGTCTCAGTTGGAGCAGCAGAGTTTGCTCCCCTGGGTGTCAGGAGAATGTTTCCTGACTGCCTTGCTGTGAGTGTTAAAACTCACGCGGCAATGTAGTTCCACTACAGTTCGAGAAGCACGTAGGCATCAGACCCATGTCCTATCAGCTTTGACTTCTGTGTTTCAACGGTGAATGTCTTAATGGCCTTGTCCTTGACCATGTATCAGGCACAGTTGGTACAATGAATGAGCTGCATGTGGCCATGGCCCTTTCTGTCAAGATGATTGTTCCTTCTTTTCTTGGTTGTCTTGGAAGCAAGAGCTCCACTTTTCTCTTATGAAAACATTTTTCTGCTATAGAAGAAGGAACTATTGGGGTTCCTTTGAGATGGCTGCTTCTGCACTCCTTCTAATGGCCCACTAGGATATTTAGGCCCCCAAGAGCTAACACATGGGTACTCTGGGTAAATTCACATATTTTATTCCCAACTAAGATTTCTCTGATAACTGGTCACCAGCCTACAAGTGTCTGAAACTGCATTCCACCTACTCTCTTTCTAAAGCCTAAACAGAGTCTAATGACCACCAAGATAGAGGCATACCTAGTCTCATTTCCCATTCCAGAAGCAGACAGGAAGGAGTGTATCTCATTATATCTCTTAGATTTATATGTTCTCTTTTTTCTTTATCTGTCAGAATTTATAGAGACCATGTAAATTACCCAGAGGGGGCTTTCTTTGTGTGAAAGTAGGTGCCTTGAAGCATATCTGAGCTTTTTACATAAGGAAGGTAGATGGGGAGGAGGAGGATATGCAGTCAACATTGATCACTTAACTTGGAAAATAGAAAAGGAAAAGAATTGCCCATAAGCCCACCACCCTGATGCAATCTCAGTTGATATTTTGTTGAATCACTGTCCAGTGTTACTATTTTTCTTATGTGATATTGTCATAGTTGTGATACATACACATTAGCGGGCCTACAAGTTCCTACCTTTTTTTAAAAGTGTAATATTACATTCCAGCTGTGAAACTAACAAATACATTTTCATTTGTATCTGCTATATGGCAGTTATATTATTATAATGGTCTTTTAACTTGGTGGGAAATAGTATGCCTTGCCTTTAGACTTCATTTGGATCTTGCTTGTAGCTGTGTAATTTCCCACAAGTGAAGAGGCTAAACCTCTTTCCTAAACATCAGTTTCCTCATTTATCACATAATAAAACTATAGCAAAGGTTATCATGAGAATTATATGTGGTATGTATTCAGTGTGCTTAGCCCATTGCCTGGCACATAGGAAGTCTCAGTGAATGACAGTGGCGGTGACATTGATAATGGTTGTGAAAGAACCCTAGAATAGTTATGAGATCACTTTACAGATTTCTGCTCTCTCCTGATATTGTAAGATCCCTCTAATTGCACGAGTAACCCATAACACTAATAAATTTTTCCTGCAGCAAAAAAAATTAATCTTCTCTGAATCTTTAAGTGAATTGTTAGGGAGGTCCCTGCAACTCCCTGAGCAACAGTATAGGTACCTTCCCAAGACACCAAGGCATGGAACATGAGCCACAGACATTAAGCCATAGTGGCAAGTGACTTTTGCTTCTGGAGTTTTCTGACCTAAGGATGATTTTCAGGCAATAGAAAGAAGCAGAAGCCACCAGCTCTGTCCTGTAGTTCTAAGTAATTCTTGATAAACTTGGTGATTACATGAGCTCCACGGAGGCAGATACCTCTCAGGCCACATGAGTAAGCTGTAAGTAATCTGGGGAAGAGACCTTCCCCTTAGCGTGGCATCATTTATAGTGTTCCACAGTTACAGCCTGCATTTTTGTAGTTTCTGCTGAATGATTTATGGCAATATTGTTCTGTGACTCACTTGGTTTCTTTCTTAGACTAAAAATTACGGTGTTTTAAACATCTCAGGAACATATGTTCTCAGATCCAAGTGTCCTTACCTTAATGATTATAAGCATCTGACTAATGAGGAAGAGCTGTTTTTCTCCTGTTTGTGTTAAATGTGATTTAGTCTGTCTTCCTGGACAATAAAAATATCTGTGCATTTTGTGTAAAATAGAATTCCTCACATCTTAATTTCTTTTCAACAGTAATCTGAAAATGTGGGAACCTGTGCTCAGTAAATGATGAATGAAAAACCTAGTGAGTTTTTATCCTAAAGAAAAGTTGCATATATTTTAAGTTTTATGCACTAGTAGTATTTTTAATCTTTGAGTGTTCTCTCTACCTTAACAGGTTATCCTATAATCTGACACTATGCATGTGTCAATTTCCTAGATTGATCTTAACTCCAGTCGATATCTAGTTCACCTTCTACAATATATCATTAAGTTAATTACCCACACAGGAAGGAGTGTATCTCATTAACATATGGTAGGACCCCCTTTTTGGAAGACAGCCTAACACTTGCCTATTACATCACACTTGTATTTTCTAAAGTTGTATTTTGGAGGATATGACTTGACTCAGTCTTTACCTGAATTATTAAACCACAGTCTTGTTACAATATGATTCTACAGTATTCTTTTCATTAACTTGTCCTCAGCTCCTCACTAATTTGTTATTTTCTATACATTCTCTCTGTCTTTAAGATTACTATCTGTTTTGGGTTAAAGGAATATTTTCTTGGACACAAAAATGCATCATCAACCAAAACAAAAAAGAGCTGTTCTCCCTTGATGTCTTCCTCCTCCTTCCTGATTTCCTGATCCTGGGATGAAGAGGCTAAAGTTTCCAGCTGGATCTGGCAGTTAGCATTTCTGGGATAAATTAAATGAACACACATGATTGAGGTGTAGCTGGACTGTATCACTGTCTTCCTATTATCCTAGGAGATCAAAGCAAAGCACAAATAGAGGCTTAGTCTTTAAAATATTCGAAACAGATGACTGGTTCTTTTTGGTGAAAATTCAGATTTTAAGGCAAACCACTTGTTAGCAAGACTTCATTTCTTTTTTCCTTCATTTCTTTTCATTGAAAGATGGTCAACACTGAACATATACAAGTCTTTCTTTCTCAATTTCAGGACTAGAATGACAAACTTTTTGCATGAGGAGGGATTTGGCAGACCTAGAAAGCTCTTAGACCTTCTGGGTTCCTCTTCATGTGAATATAAAATAAATCATTCAGATTTTCCTTTAGGCATTTTGGACTTTAAATGAAAACATCTTAAATGTTTTAATTCTCATAGTTAATTTGTTGGCGGGTCACTATTTAAAATCTAGTATTCATACTGTTATATCTTCCAGAGATTGAACCGGAATGTTTATCCCTGACTTCATGTTTCAACAAACTGAAAAGCTCATTCTCCACACTCTTTTATCATTGACATCTGGGTCCTAAGTTCACATAGAGTAATTCCATAAGTGTGGTTTGAAGTTTTTATTGTTTTTTTTTAACTGATTGAAATGAAGAATATTAACTCAAAAATATTTGTTGGGAGTCTACCTTGTACCTACATTGCATTAGGTGTGTAGATTAAATATGTCTTCAAGACATAAGCAAATGCTAAACAACAGATTTTCTCCAACAGAAAAAAAAAATTATACAAGCTCCAATAGGAAAACCCAGGTCTCCACATGAGACTCAAGGACTCACAGAGGAGGTAGCCCTTGAGCTGCCTCTTGAAGGAGCAATAGGCATCTGCCGAACAGATAGAATTTTAGACAGGGACATAGTATTTGCAAATATACAGAAGTGTAAACGGCACAGCAAATTTGGTAGTTTGCTATGGATAGTACTTAGGGTGGATATTAACGATCTGTGTCTACATAAAACAATGCCCCAAGCTTAGCAGCATAAAAAACAATAAGCCTTTGTTATCTCAGTGGTTTCTGTGGGTCAGGAATTCAGTGGCAGCTTAGCTGGGTGGTTCTTAGAGTCTGTCATGGGGTTGTAGTCAAGACAGGAGTTGGGGCTGCAGTTACCCAAAAGCTTGACTGGCGGAGGAAGCATTTAATTCCAGGATGGCTGGCCCACAATTCCTGCCACTGGCAAGAACCTTCAGTTCCTCCCAAGGTGAGCTTCTTGATAGGCTGTTGGAATGTCCTTATAACAGTATGGCTGACTTCACCCTAAATGAATGATTCAAGAGAGGAGAACAGGAGGAACCACAGTGCCTTTTATGACATAGAAACAGAAGTTACATACCGTCACTTCTACTGCATTGTTTCTTAGAAGCAAGTCAGAGAGACTGTGATTCATTGAATGGGGCAGCATGTCTACTACTTGAAGAGTGTCAAAGAATTTGTGCACTTATTTTAAACCACCAAGGGTGTTAGGGAGGAGGCGTGACAAGCCATGGGGCAGGTGCCATCAGCAGCAGTAGATCGTGAAGACCGTGGCGTGCTGTTGCAGTGTGTGGAGGGTGGGCAGGACAGTGGGTAAACAGGGCCAGTTGAGAGCTGCTGCTTTGTCCTGGACAGTGATGCTGGGGGCCCAAGTGGATGCACTGATGGAAGAGCTAAGGAAGTGGGAGATGTATTCATTACCAAGAGGTTTTAGTGCTTCTAAGAGATGTCCCAAATTGTTTCAGTTTTTGGTTTAGAAAGGGAAGAATACAGTCTGGAAGCCCAGGTATAGTTCAGCAAGTCAACTTGCCCACAAGAACTCTTCAGATATAAAGCAATGAAGTGAAGCCTGCACGTTCTGAAGTGGGCCTAGGTGAGAAGCATCAAGCTGTGACATGTGGACGCTGAGTAACTCAGCTTCTAACTGTATTTACAGGTCAGGATACCTCTCTGGGTCTTGAATTTTTCATTTATAAAGTGGGGCAGAGAGAAGGGTGTGAGTAGATGACCTTGGTGAATTCTAAAACTCCTTCCATCTTTTATGTTCTGTCCTCAGAATGAGTAGTATGTTGTTTTGTCCAATTGGTGTTTTGTACTTATTTAATCTTGAGAACATTTGACTCAAGGGAAATATTTGACCCCCATTCACAAACATTTAAATCCAGTTATACTGATGTCAAGGAATTTTCACTGGATATTTGCTGGAGCTGAAATGAAGTTAATTCAATTTAATGTCTTTATCAATTTCTCATACATGTACTTGCAATTATCCAACTTCTTCAATATTCTTATTTTACTGAATCATTTTAGTATCAACTGTTTTCCTTACTTATATGTTGTATATCTTGATTTTTTAACCACCAAAGTTTTTGTCCATACCATATTTTACTATTACAGCTTTCGATAACTGTGAGTTTTCTTTTTATGCCTGACACCAAATCCAGTTTTCTGTTTGGACAGTGTTTGATTTTGTGTTGCTGTTCCTATTGTTACAAGTAATATTCATTATGAATCGAAAATTTTTTAATGGTAATTTTTAATTTCTCAATTGTGAGAAAATTATAAATATTTGCTCTTTGGTATTGATTACCCTTTTATCTGGAATTGATCTATTGTAAGTTTGGCATATTTATTTGTAAAAGTCCAGACAGTAAATATTTTATACTTTGTGAACTATACGCTGTCATAACTTTTCAGCTCTACTGTCTACCTTAGACAGTATGTAAATGAATGAGCATGGCTATGATCCAGTCTAACTTCCTTTATGGACACTGAAATTTGATAATTCACATAATTTTCCACATTCACCAAATATTATTCTTTTGACTATTTTCCCAACCATTTGAAAGTATAAAAACCATTATTAAAACAGGGATTGTACAAAAACAGGCTCTGGTGCAGAATTTGGTCCATGGACTGTGATTTACCAGCCTTAGGTCTGTTATTTTGCTTATGCAGTTCTTCTTCATGCTTCTCATCACTTCACATGCTATAACCTGACCATCCATGGTCGGTGTTCTGAGGGTCGTATGTGAGCAAGAGTTTTCAAGAATAATTTGCATTTTACATGTGTTCATATCCTCAAAAGGATGAGTATTATTATTCCCATTTTATAGATGGTGAAACAGATTCCTGAAAATAATAAGTTAATAATTAGTGAAAATGCTTGCTATGTGGAGGACACATGGGTTATTACAATCCCATAAAATATACTATCATCAAAGTAACTTGTCCTAGGGCTCATAGCCGGAATGGTGCAGACCCTGGAGCTAAGCCAGTCTGCCTTAAGAGCCCATGCTCTTAGGTCCTGCACTGGATTGCTCTGTACTTCTGCACTGCTTCACAAGGGCGTCAGTACACAGCAGAGATTTTGTAGCACATAAGTAATACCAAATCTCTTTTCTGGTGAGGGCTGCCTCTGGGTAAAAAAGCCTTTTTTCACCACAGTCTCTGGAAACAAGATGCCTAGTAATTAACATGATTACCAGCCAAGGGCTTGCATGCTCATGACTTCAGTCTTTGAATGGGTCATGTTTATGGCCATGGCCACAGCGAACCACATTACCTTCCCTGGCATTAACGAAGGAGACCATTACACCTCCTGTAAGTGTAGTGCTGTAAGGTGTGAGATGCCACAGCAGCTTTTGCCAGAGAAATATTCGAGTAGATAAAATTCTTAGTTAAGATCATAAGATGCAACTTGTGGATAGGAAGAATTAATATTGTCAAAATGGCTATCCTGCCTAAAGAAATCTATAGATTCCATGCAATTCCTATCAAAATACCAACAGCATTCTTCAATGAACCAGAGAAAATCATTCTAAAATTCATGTGGAACCACGAAAGACCTCAAATAGCCAAAGCAATTCTGAGAAGGAAGAATAAAGCTGGGGGCATTATGCTCCCCAACTTCAAGCTCTACTACAAAGCAACAGTAATTAAGACAATTTGGTACTGGCACAAGAACAGACCCATAGACCAATGGAACAGACTAGAGAGCCCTGATATAAACCCAACCATATATGGTCAATTAATATATGATAAAGGAACAATGGATATACAATGGGGAAATGACAGCCTCTTCAACAGCTGGTATTGGCAAAACTGGACAGCTAAATGCAAGAGAATGAAACTGGATTATTGTCTAACCCCATACACAAAAGTAAACTCAAAATGGATCCAAGACTTGAATGTAAGTCATGAAACCATAAAACTCTTAGAAGACAACATAGGCAAATATCTCCTGAATATAAGCATGAGCAACTTCTTCTTGAATGCTTCTCCTCCATCGAGCAAGGGAAACAAAAGCGAAAATGAACTCATGGGACTACATCAAACTAAAAAGTTTCTGTACAGCAAAGGACACCATCAACAGAACAAAAAGGCATCCTACAGTATGGGAGAATATATTTGTAAATGACATATCCGACAAGGGGTTAACATCCAAAATATATAAAGAACTTACACACCTCAACACCCAAAAAGCAAATAACCCAATTAACAAATGGGCAGAGGATATGAAGAGACAGTTCTCCAAAGAAGAAATTCAGATGGCCAACAGGCACATGAAAAGAGGCTCATCATCACTAATCATCAGGGAAATGCAAATTAAAACCACAATGAGGTATCACCTCACACCAGTAAAGATGGCCAGCATCGAAAAGACTAAGAACAACAAATGCTGGTGACGATGCGGAGAAAGGGGAACCCTCCTACACTGCTGGTGGGAATGTAAGCTAGTTCAACCATTGTGGAAAGCAATATGGAGGTTCCTCAAAAAACTAAAAATAGAAATACCATTTGACCCTGAAATCCCACTCCTTGGAATTTACCCAAAGAATACAACTTCTCAGATTCAAAAAGACATATGCATCCCTATGTTTATTGCAGCACAATAGCCAAGATATGGAAGCAACCTAACTGTCCATCAGTAGATGAATGGATAAAGAAGAGGTGGTACATATACACAGTGGAATACTATTCAGCCATAAGAAAGAAACAAATTCTACCATTTGCAACAACATGGATGGAGCTGAGGACATTATGCTCAGTGAAGTAAGCCAGGTGGAGAAAGACAAGTACCGAATGATTTCCCTCATTTGTGGAGTATAACAATGAAGTAAAACTGAAGGAACAAAATAGCAGCAGACTCACAGACTCCAAGAATGAACTAGTGGTTACCAAAGGGGAGGGGTGTGGGAGGGCGGGTAGGGAGGGAGAGAGAAGGTGATTGAGGGGTATTATGTTTAGTACACATGGTGTGGGGGATCACGGGGAGAACAGTGTAGCACAGAGAAGGGACATAGTGGATCTATGGCATCTTACTACACTGATGGACAGTGCCTGCATTGGGGTATGGGTGGGAACTTGATAATATGGGTAAATGTAGTAACCACATTGTTTTTTCATGTGAAACCTTCATAAGAGTGTGTATCAATCATACCTTAATAAAAATTAATTAATTTTTTAAAAATCATAAGATGCAGAGACCTGCTTAAGTTAATGTAATTCTATGGCTTATTAACAAAAACTTCATGAGGGAAGTAACTAACATAAGAGCAGATAAGGCAAGCAGCCAGGTGAACAAGCATGCTTTCATGGAAGGTACAAGTTGTAATTGCTCCAAGAGATACCAAGATGCAGGAGTTCAGTTCCAGGGAGCCTAGCCCCTGCCCATCAGACCACATACTCGTGTTTGTGTGTACGTGTGTGTGTGTGTGTGTGCACATGCTCACATATGTATGTGTGAATGTACATACGTGTTTTAAGTAACACTTGAACCTGATGCTTTATTCTCCTGCACAGAAATATATGAGCATTGGCATGATCATATGAAGTCACAGAAATCTGAGGCCTTCAGGTACATAGAAGGTACAGCACTGAAGTCGTAAGAGTGTGACACACACATCAGCCATAGGGTGGCCTTGCAGTATTCTTTGAAATGGGACATCTGGGAGATGATGTGTGGATGGTTTGTTAGAGGAATAACAGAAGTATATCGGACCAAATGGCATTTATCTGCTATTGGTTAGATGAATAAGATGGCAGAGGACTTTGCTTCCTGGGGATGATCCAAGAAATACTTTCTGTTTCTTGTCAGCAGTAGCATCTCGCATATGAGAAGACTATAGCTTCATAAGCCACAAGATAACTGAGGATGAAGAATCCCCCTAAACTGTGTGGTGTATATATGTGGGGAGATGGCTTGAAGTGTGGAGAGAGCTGTTCCTCCTGTTAGTTGTGGTTAAAGTCTGTGATACTACAAGTGTCCTCCCTGGAGAGAGACCAAGGAAAAGCACTAATAACATGAACAGATTAAAACATTAAGAAAATGTGTATTGGCATTCTCTTGTACCTTTTCTTCTTTGCTTGATCTTCAGAGTTGGAGTTTCTATTTCACTCTTAACTGTGTTCTTTCCTATTTTCTAAACACACATAATACAGTATTCTGTATTCTGATTATATCAGAAACATGGTCTCTAGTCTTTGTATTTCCTCTCCAAAACTGACACAAAATTTGGGTGTGGATGCCTGTGTATGGTAGCTTTTTTAAGAGTCCTAAAAGGTGGGGCTAGAGCCTCGTAGATAAAACATACGGAGATTCTGTACAAGCTTAACTTTTTTTCCCCACTGTCAGGTCATTTGACAGCATCCTTCGAGCCTACTGCTTTTGGTTGGATCGTGTATCTTCACATGCTTCAGTCCAGATGTACCCTTTCCTGGCTCCTTGCCTCTTCCTCCCTCAGCCTGGGCGCTCCTGTCCTTTCACTTGCTGGTGTCCTGCTGGTTGTCCCTTGGGATCCGTCAGCTCTGTCAGAAGGCTGGATTGGCTCTCCCAACACCATGGGGCCACTGCCCTCTGCCACCACACTTCAGAATGCTCTTCAGTCTACAAGACTGGGTTGTGTATACACAGGCCTGGGTTACATAGTCCTGAATTACCCAGGCTGCTCCTCTGTGATATTTAACATCAGTCATGAGCTGAAGGATTTGTGGGCTTTCTTTGCTGAGCCTCTTTTGTCATAGTCACTTTATATCCTCAAATAATAAAGATTTGCTGAAGCATGGACCAGTCAACACTGAAAGGGTGATGTCTGTCAGAGCATGTGTTAGGCTGAGTTACTTTAACTTTCAGAGGAGGGAGAGGGATGTTAACTCAGTGACTCTCTGGGAGGTTCTATTCCCAAGTAATGGGTAGAGAAAACAGTCTTCCTGATTTGTTTTTCCCAAATCTTTTTTTCCACCCAAAGCCTGAATTAAGCCCAGGTGAGGGGGGTGAGGTCTGGAAATTGTTAATCCACAGGATTTGTTCATGGTGTCTAAGATTTGCAGAAAGAATTTGCTTTTTAAATATGATTTCTGGATTGACTGTGGCACAGAAGTCCAGGACAGACCGCTCTGTCTTGGCAGCCAAGAGCCCTTTTACTTATTTACTTGTTTGTCACCATCCCCGCCCGACCCCAAGATGCCTTTTAGATTCTCAGATACATGACATTTTTTGGTGTGTGTGTAGTGTGTAAATAAAGATTCTTCATGTGGTAAGTCAGGAGGAGACAGAAGATACAGAAGAGAGGAAGAGAATACAGCAAAGCTGTTGGGGTGGAGGGAGAGGGTCCATCCATGCCTTTCCAGGAATCAGCTGCCACCTCACTGTGACCCTGGCTTTATTTCAGTTTGTAGTAATGAGAGGAAGAAGCTAAGGAGACACCCTTTGTACCTCCTGTCCTGGCACTGGTTTCCTTTCTTGAAATGCTCTTTTACCACATTCGGAAACATCTCCATCCTCTCAGTCATACAGAGCTTTAAGCTGCACTGCAGCTAAAAATCCTGGTCTTTTTGCTCAGGCCTTTCCTCCCACCATGTTCTTGCACCCTCCCCGCTGCAAGCGTGAGCACGATCATGCCTGTATACACTGAAATCACAAATGCGTCTGACCTGTCAGTTTGTTTCCTGAGTATTTCCAACTTTAGCATTAAGACATCAAATTTCTGTAAGCAACTTATCTTTCTCTAAATAGCACAGATGCCCGTTTCTGATATTTACACACAGCTGCAGGTACATTTAGAGTTTCCCCTGCATTCCAGCTGAGGGGTAAATGCTCCTCTCTCCCACCTGTACCCCGTTAAGCCAAGTTCTTGTTAAATACTGCTCAGTGAGGAGCCCCGTCTATGGAGGCTTCAGGCACAGGCCTCAAGAAGAGACTTTCAGTAGCCACAGCTTCTGACAGTCTGCATAGTCTGTTGTGTTTGATTTGATGCTGGAGTTGAAATAATAATGTGGCTAATGGCAAATTATCTCTGTCTGGTCCTCCACCTCTTCTATGTACACACACACACACACCCTTAACCTGACCTTGAAATAACTGCAAATCACAAGAGGATCTCCTCCAGAGACTGGCCTCAGTGTGGGAGCCCCTGTATAAATAAGCTGTCAGATCTCATGGTTACTGGGTAATCATAGTTGGCTCTTTTCCTTGTATTCCTGTGGACAGTGAGAAGGAGCCAATGGATGTGTTCCCTATAATTTAGATCCACATCCTTTGTTACGTTATTCTTTATTTACTGAGATACTGTCAAGGTGGGGAGGTTCCTTTTGTTTACCCTGGGTAGCCCTCTTGGCCTTCCCGTCCACTCCCAGTGCGCTTGGTATTCTGCATTAGAGAGAGAAGAAACTGAAGTGTTGTGATAAGGTTTCTGTTGTGTGCTGCCCAACAGGCAGTGAGCATGTTGCTGATCCTCGGGTCCCTCTGTCTCACAGACGTCATGATGCCGAGAAGAGCTGGTGTGCCTGACCGCGGCACACAATCATAGCGGGGGGACTTCAGAAGGCAGACCTCAGAGCATCACAGTGGGGTGTGAATTACCGGTGTCAGCTCTCCAGTCTGTGCGCAGGCATGTGAGGCCAACCATTTTTTGCCTATGGGCACCTGCCTACCTGGTGTTCCCTTTGAAATTCAGCATCAGCCTTCATTGGGCTTGCCTGCTCAAAAAGTGTGAGACTCTCTTCTCTCTCTTTTGCCTTATTTTTTTTCCCATAATTTTTCATTCATAAGTGTGTAGGACTTTACTGTTCAGTGGGGAAATCATTCAGCTATTTTATTGTGTGTGTATGTGTGTACACGTGCACGCATGCAGACATGCACACCCTAATATTTAACCCCTATCGTGTTCTCTAAAATGCAATAAGTGATTTATTGTGGATAGGCTGCGTCAAGCCAAGAACTGGATTGAAGATACTTTCCCATCTTTATTAGCTCGGAAGATCAAGGAAGAATTTTTGAACATGTATCTGCTCCTCGCATTTCTGAATCCCAAGTGGGTGGCTTTCTTGATTCTAGTTATCTCACTGTCTCTCCGACCATCCCTTCAGGGAGTGTACTGTGTGTCCCTTGCTTGGTCGGCTTGTAACAAATTCTGTGCCTCATAGCAGCATTCCCTCCACCCCAGTGTCCATGTATCAACATTGTCTTCATCTGTACATACAGGCCTGCCCCCTTGATGGGAATGACCTTATTTTCATGTGTCTGACAAGTGTCCACATATTAGACCAGGAACTTGAAATACCTAGAGCCTTAACATACCCCATGAGCACAGAATGGATGGGCTTCAGCAGCAGATTTCCTTCCCTCTGTAGTGGGCAGGCCCCCGCCACTCTGCCCTCATCATACTGCATATGACAGGATAGTTTTAACTGAAGGAAGAGTAAATTAGGCAAATGCAGTTTGCAGCTCTGTAGTTCAGATTTCAAGATTTGTTTTATTCTAATCCCTGTTTCCTATCTCCTTATCACTTTGAGTACAGAATTTTTTCTCTCCGTATCTGAATCAAGAAATAGACGATGTTTTGTTTTGTTTTGCTGGAGTGGTAATCTATGCTTAAAGAAAAATAGACAAAGAAAGATTCCTGGGCTGTAAAACTAAGAAGAAATGATTGTTATTTTAAAAAATGATTCCTGCTTTTTTTCATATTTGAAAACTTGCAGCTTTTTGCAGTTTTCACAGACACATTTATGCTTTTACAAACAAAAAAGCCATTTAAGTCTGAAACCTTTGGAGAGAGTTTTTGTCCTTTAGAACTAGATGTTCCTATTTGTAGTAAAATTTCTGATTAACATTTATTATCTCAGTGACTTAGTAGTCCCTAAACCTGATTCCTAGTAGTAACTGAGTATTTACTATTTCTGATTTACCCAGTAGTAAAGAAAAAATGATTCATTCACTTGTTGAAGAACAGTAAGGCAGATTTTATCAAGGACCATAATGGCAGGTATAGGGATCACTGCAGTGGAATTTTACAGTGGGTGAGGAAGATTGTACTCGACTCCAAATACACAAGGAAAAGTGGGAGGTATAGCCAAGGAGCAGGGGGCAGTGGACAGACACTTACTAAGAGGAAGCATCAGGGAGAAGGGGGGGTTCTGGCTGAACCCACCTAACAGGGTTCTTGCCCAGGGCAGTTGCTGTGATCAGTGCCACCAGGGGTGGGTGGAAGGTGAGGCACTTAATCAGGTGTGGAGGGTGGTCAGATTTTGAGGATGGGAGATTTTTGATAAACCAACGTAGCAGAATTCTTGCTAGAAGTGGTCAATCTAGAGAGAAACACAGAAGTCCAAAAGTTAGGCCTCACCAAGAAGGGAGTTCAGAGGAGCCCAACTGAAGTTGGGTCAGTGAGAGAATCTTGTCACCAGTGTATGGATAAGGGGGTAAGAGGGTTAGTTTTATTAGGATTAAGTTAGCTTAGGTTAAATAACTAAGTGATTTTCCTCGGTCCAAGTATTTCATTAACTAAACAATAATAGGTCATCTAATGTAAGATTGTATATCAATGATACCCTAATTTTAAAAATATGTATACACATTTATTTATTTTAAAATAGGTTATCTGTAAGACATGTTGAGGAAGGGATCTGCTTAGTATAGAACTAATATTCTAAGTACTTAGTAAATATTTATAATATAAGTAATACTCTGGATTTTTTTTGCTTCTGTCATGTCATAATTTTTAATTTTTGTTTTGGAAGATAAATGTAAGATAGTCACATTCTATAAAATTTGAGTAGTCAAGAAGATATACATGAAAAGTAATTGTGAAGTAGGGGTTAAGCTTTAGAACTCTGAAGTTTCTTGCCTTTAACTTCAGACAGTCTTTAATTTTTCCTAAAATTTTATGTTTATTGACTTACCCCTAAAGGAAAGACAGCTATGTTGTAACAGAATTTTTTTTTCAATGACTGTAGCCTTCTAGCTAAGCACAGACTCGGTCTAATGCTACTGAAATTTTCCAGATTCTCAGTGTTAACAATGAGGTTTGTATTTTGATGGAGATTATATAGTTGTATCTTTTAAGCTCTTCTGAAATTTTCAGTTCTTTATAGGTTATTATGATGTTACAAACCTGCTAGGCATCTTTTTTGACCAGTGTGTCTCTTATAGAAGGAATATAAAATGAAGACTATTCTCAAATATATATTTTTTCTATTTGTTGGGATTTAAAATAAGTAAGGACCATAACACCAAAAACATTTACAGACTCCATTAATTATCCTTCTGTTAGTGTTTCACAAGAGAAGGCTAGTTAAAAGGTTGGATATCAGAGACCAATAGGAATAAAAAACTTATTGAATTTCATAACCTTTTATATGAAAACTAAGAATCAGATCAAGGCAAAGGGTTTACTTTAGCAGTTTAAGGGTTTGCCTGAAGTAAACTTCAAAATTAAAGTTAAAAATAAATCATGAATTAAACATTTTAATTCTCTTATATACCAAACACATTAGTTACATCATTCTAAGATTTTTTTTTAAATGTAGAGTAGGACCATACCTTAATATTTCCATCACGTAAAACTAGATATGGCATGGCACAGGCATTCACTAAATGTTTGTTAAGTGAGTTATGTAATTTTTTTAGTTTCAATCTATGTAATTTGATATGCAGTATACCTGATCAGTGTAGCAAAAATAATACGAACATTTACTACATTTTTTTCAAAGAACTCTATCCTGTCACAAAGTAGCTGTATATAAGTGAGAAAAGAACACAAAGCTCCAGACCTTTGTAAAGAGGCTTTACACTGTCTTTCATCTTTCTGATCCTGAAGTGCATTATTGACCAAGAAGATAAACTTAGTTATTAAGGGAAAAAAGGCTGAGGCTGGATTGATGTATTTTATTTCCTCACTGCCTTTTTACTTTTCAGAGTTTAGCTTCTTGCTGGGACCTCTGGCCAAGAATGCCCTTAAGAGAAGCATGTCTCTGGAAGGTTACTATGTCAGTTGCTGGGGACCTTCCTTGAGGTGCCTGTGCTGAGGGCCACAGTGTCATGGTGACCCAGTGAGAGGTCAGAACTACATCTGTGCAGTTCCTACATGGGCAGGTGAACCCTTCTCTGAAGACTTCAGCAAATGGGAAGAATAAAAAGATTTTGTAGCCAGTTACAGGCAGTGAGAGCTATCCAGAGAAGAATCACAGTTAATTTAAAAATAATTTGCCAGGAACACAGTAAATGACCAATTAATGACACAGTAAATGACCAATTAATGTTAGCTTTGAAAAAGTGTCAGCTTCCTAACAACAAAACATTAGTACCCAAGTGTAAGTACCTTAAGTTCCAAATAATACTCAGTACCTAATTCATCCAGTCTTTATAAGGAAGACAGACCATTTGTCGCAAAATGAGTTCCTAGGATATGTTACAACCAACTAACATTGCATAGTGTAAACGTCTGGCACAGGGACAGTAGAGTGGGAAGAAGAAAGCAGTTGACTGGGTGGGAGGGAGCCTTTCACTGTGCACATTCCATATTGAAATTGAGAAGTCAAATGGTCTGAGAAAATGTGTTCAGATCATAGATAATTGCAGAAGTGTAATACTGTCGAATTTTCAGTTACAGCCTCTACTGAACAGTTCAGGAACAACTCATCTGTCTTCCCAAGGATCTTCAGCCATCTAGCCTTATTTAAGTAGAAAGAAGGTTAAAATGAACACCTTCAGATCACTGTCCTCTGTCACCATGTCATCAAATGCTGGCCTCTCAAGTCAAATCAAGGCTTTAAATCTAATACATAAGCAAATAAGTCTTTGCAAGAAGCAGCAAAATTATCAGTATGTCAACTAAAAATCTTTCATCCTCTTTTATAATTTAAATTATTTTCCTTAACAACTTGGTAAATGTGGGATTAGGGGAATATGCTATTTTGGCATATTTGATACAAGCAGAGGTTATCTTGACAAGTTCATTTTTAACTTCTTTTTGCCAAGAAAGACATTGTTCTGCACAGCTGTAGACTGATGTGGTTTGACCACATTTCTGATGGTTTTTGGTAGGGCCCCTTGCGAATGTACCGAGGTTGTATGTGGACAAGAGACGTAACTTACAGCTCCTTGTAAGTTATCCTCCTCCTACTTGGCAAGTGACCCTCTTCCCTGTGGAGACTAGGCAGCGGCAGTTCTACCTTGTGGGAAATGCAGTTTCTCTTTTAAGTAGCCCAAGTTAGATGGGGGGAAGGAAAGAGATAAGGGCATTTCTGACATGATAGACATGGTTAAATGCACCCCGGAGAGGCCAGAGTGTTTTTGTTGTTGTTGTTGTTGTTTGTGTGGATATGTTTAGGAACTATGCTAGTTGGGCAGTTTCATACACTTTCACATAATAAACTCTAGAATTTTTTGTTTTGCTTTGTTTTAAAACAATTTCCTTTGACATGGGAAGAAAGGACAGACAGCTTGGCCATTGCACAGAATGAATTTTTATTCTGAAAAAAAATTTCCAATTCCATCACTTTTTAACTTTTTGAAAATTGAACTTTGAAAAATTGCAGAGTGCAAAACACTATCATGTTTTTAATCAGCACTTCAGCATGAAATGCATTTAAATAAACAGTGTATCGAGCAAAATGTAAAATACGATACTGTTAAAAATTGATTTATATAAGTCTATAAAAAGAGTTGGGAGATGGTATTGTTGATGAAACCTATCGACTATTTGATTGTTTCTTTTATACTTCCCCCCCCCTATTTTTCAGAGTATAGTATGTACTGATTTCGTAATAAAAAACAAAACTTTATTCATATAGAAACTCTTTAAAAGAGATAACAGGAAGTAGCAGGACCAGCCCTCTGAGGAGGCCAGCGAGAATCAGTGTCACTGTTGAAAGTAAGATGGGGCCTGGCTTCTGGTGACTCAAGATGATTGAGCTCCTTATCCATCAGGGGGGTTGGAGGTGTCCTGTGGATGAAAGATGCCTGCCGAGTGACACGCAGCAGGTGCAGACCTCTGCCCTGGAAGCCCTGGCAACTGTTTGAGAATCACCAGCATTCTGGCAGGGTTTTGCAGCCCTCACAGCTGCTGTGTATCAAGCAAATGCTGCACTAACATCTCACTCTTCTGAGATGTGAGGTCTGGCCCGGCTCTTCCTGAGCACCCCAGGCTCTGACCTGCCTGCAGTACCTGACCAGAGGAGTGTCAGGGGAGCTGTCAAAGGGACATCTGAGGCAGCAGTCATCGCCACTTAACGGTGCTTCCAGAAGAAGTCGGGGACAGTCGTCCACCCATGGTGAAGGGAGTACCCCACCCCCCCAGAAAAATATTTAGAGTAGGACTGTTATTCAAGAAAAACAGAACCAATGCTATAAGTGCGGGAATTTCAGAGAGTTCCTGACTGTGAGTCAGGTGTTTGCTGTTACATAAGGGCTTATCAATCATTGTCTGGAAGGAATACGGGATAGCCTGTGTGAAGTGAGGGAGGGGGGCCTAAGCCAGGATCAGGCCGATTTAGGAATGAGCTTGCTCACCCCAGACAGCTCTTGGCCAAGGAAAACATGCACCTTCTCCAGGGATAGGACTTTTCTTCCGTTCCAGGAGCTGGAGGAGCACATGAAGTATATATTGTCCAGGCTTTCAGATGAGCAAATTGCACTAGCAGTTTTTTGTAACCTACTCATAAATAAATGGGAAGAGAAACTGTGAGGTAACTGGAGTCTTTCTGTATCAGGAATGTCATCACTGTGAAAACAAGTTAGTCCCGTGCTTAATCCCTTGGCTAAACACGGCACTCTGAGGCTCATGCTGACACGCCAAGCCAGCACTCCCCACCTGTCTCCCGGGCGGTGGTTGGGTATGACAGTGCAGTTGTGCAAGTGTGTAGAGCTGTTTCTCTTTGTGATCCTGAAGATTTCAACAGTGAATAGAAGAGCTTTAGTCTTCGGTCATTTTTTTTTTTTTTTGCCTTGGAAGGCATAAAGGTATTTGAACTTCTCATTCCAGATTGACCTTGACTTTCCTCATTTCTTTCACCTCAGATCATCCAGCCCCTCTTAGAACTCGACCAAAATAGAAGCAAATTAAAGTTGTATATTGGACACCTGACAGCCCTCTGCCATGACCGCGACCCCCTGATCCTTCGTGGACTCCCTGCACCGGCTTCCTATAACTTGGACGATGACCCGGCAGCTTGGGAGAGTGAGCTGCAGAAGATGACCCAGGAACAGGTAAGGCCCTTACTTGAACTTGGACAAGACCTTATTAAATCCAGCTGCTATTTAGGTTGATGCAGTAGTAGCTACCTTGGGGAATTCAGTATTCGGTTTCAAGATGCTCAGCAGTGGTCAGTTCTTGAGCAGATACTAGGCATTACCGTTTGAAGGAAGTGCCATTTTATTCATTGGTATAACTTGCTCAAATATCAAAAAGGTCTAGCTTGAAAGGGAGAGATCAAGGACAGTCTGTTAACATGCCGCCCATGGGTTCATAGACGCAAGGCCACTAATAATCATGGCCCCTGAGGGAAAGCCTGAGGTATGAGTATTTGGATGTGGGGTTCTTGACAAGTCAGTGGCATGAACCTTTTTGTGTTTCTAGGCAAGTGTGGATTACAAATAAGTTTATAAATAAAAAAACCATTAGATGAGTGAGCTGAGGTTACCCCTGATGCTAATTTTCCTGTTTACTGTTGCCTGTTAAACTCCAGTGATTTTTTTTTTTAGTTCAGTAAAGGAATGAAAAAGCTAAAACCATGAATAAAAGAAACAAAAGAAAACAGGATGAGTATAGCAATAAAGAGCAGACATGGAAAGGAAAGAGAAGAAAAACTGAATGAACACAAAGAGAAATAGAAGAATTTTAAAACACAAATTCTCAGCTCCTTTGTTCCTAGTCTGCAGATGGGTTGGTGACATCTGTTGCTCCTTGTAGACTATGATCACACCAACCAAAAGACTTAAATGCACTGGTGTTGTAAACTTACTAAAACTCTTCTTCAGAAGTTTGAGCTGTACGGTGTTTTCCAGCTAAGTATTTTTCTATTTACTACACATTATTTGCGTCCTCAGAATGTATGAAGGAAATTGTGTTAAATTGCAAAACTTCCCAGGGTGTGACATTTAAGATAGTGGTAGCAGCCCACCGGTTGGAGAGATGCAAACTGCAGTCTTACTGCCTGACAACATAATCAGCAGCCTAATTAGTTACCCACCTTACTTACTTGATGAGAAAAAGCCTGCCTCTCAAATATGGCATATTTCTTTTTGAAAGAGAGAAAAATGTAAAGGACAGAATGAAGCTGAATTCATAATGATTCCTTTGAATGTTAGTAACCATGTAGTGAAATTACAGCTGAAAGCTCCCTGGAAACAGTGTACATGTGCCTAGTGAATTTTGGAAACTTTTACTTCAAGATTTTGCAGAAAAACAGTGCTTCTTAAAGCACTTACATACTGATAAGCAATTTCTTTGTAAAACAGCTTATCTTTAAAATGGAGGAAGTATTTTTGCTCTCACCTGTTTTTCAAATATGTCTCCATGGACTTAAGACAGTCTTTCCAAGGGAAAAAAATATCTTCAGGGTAAAACCAAAACAGAAAATTTCAAAATAAGAATTTTTCAGAAAGTTTTGTCTTGCCATTTCGTATTATGTTACAGTTAAGCTACTGTAAGCCTCAAAACAGTTTTGCTCACATACATGAATTGTGTTAATATTGCCACATTTCCCCTTGATTAAGACTGTGTTTCAGTTACTGAAGTTACTGCTTGGGGTGTGTGAAATTGTATCATTAGCACTATTCCCTGGGAAACACGTGACTTACGTCATCAGTAAAGGATTACAGTAACTAACACCACCTTCTATAAGCTTTTCCATAGCTGCTGATTGGTGGAGAAACCAACCAATTTTCTGCCATCTCACCCTTAGGAAGAATTTCAGGGAATAATACAGGCTTTGAGAAAGCTGGCCTCTAATAACACAAAATGATTTGCCTATGAAAGTAACCAAGGTTTGACTTCAGTTTTTGAACCCCAAGAAACGTAAAAATCAATATCCGATAAGCATATTGGCTTATTTTATGTCTGTGTGTTTTGCTTATATTTGGGGGAATATAAAGCCTTCTGTGACTGATGTTTGTACTGTTTCACTCCGCGTGCCTTTCACTGTCACCAACGCTCTCCCCAGTCACATCCCCATGGGGACAGGATGGGGGCCTTGTCTGTCTTTATCAGGGCTGTACCCTCTGTACCAAGAACAATGCCTCCCACAAAGTATCTACTCAAATATTTGTTGAATGAGTAAGAGAGAGGGGAAGTGGAAGGTAGACAGATAAGAATAAAGTCCTTACCTCTTATATCATATAAGGCCTTTCAGTTGTCCTAATTATTAAATGCACATCTCTCCTCACTCTATCCTTGAAGCATATCCAACCACTCAGTTTTTTAAACTGTTAAACTACTTTCAGTTTTCATACAAATATGCTTTTATTTATACTGACCCTTCTGTCTGGTGTGCCCTTCCCTTCCTTGTCTCCTTGGGGAATGCCTAAGTAGGAATCTGAGTTTTTAAACTCTAGGTCAGGCGTCATCTCTTCTGGCATTCTTTCCTGACATCGCAGGCAGAGTGTGCCACTCCCTCTTTAGGGCTTCTGTGGTACCTAGAACACTGATTGTCTTCTCATTCTAGGCCATCTATCTGTTGAGGACACAAACATATTATTATTTCATTATAATTTTGCTTAAAATTAGCACCACATCAACAAGTACCAATTGCTTAGTAATTTAATGAGTGAGTGAATTCTAGTGAGTTCTGCATAGTTTATTTTTTGTATTTCATGTCTTGTATTTCTAAAGTGCCTTGCATAGTAGTGTACATATAGCGAATGTATAGTAAATGCATAGCTGTTTATTTATTTGGCAACCCAAGACAGTTTCCTTAGTACTGTTCTGTAGCTTTGGATAATCTGACTTTTGATGTCGGGAACCATTTAGACTCCATCCTGAGTCATAACTGCAATGGCCTGGCCCATAGAAATAAAACCTTGTATCTGAATATTTTCCAGAATTGTTTTGTTTCCTTTGTCCTCTTAGAGGCTAGCTACCACACCAACTAAATTTATAGGTTTATTTATTTTTCTTACCTTACCAGTTTTTGCTGTATGTATCTTGATGCTCTTATTGAGTGCATGCACATTAAGGGTTGTTATGTATTATTGATGAATTGACTCTTTTTCATTATATAATGTCTCTCTACACAGCTGGTAATATTCCATACTCTGAAGTCTGCTTCATCTGATATTAACTTATCCACTCTAGCTTTCTTTAGGTTAGTGAGTGCATGGTAAATCTTTCTCCATACATTTTTTGATTTAAGCTTTGTCTTTAAAATTAGTTTCTTGTAGACAGCCAATATCCACCAGCCCAGAAGGCACGGGTCTGGGAAGTAAGGCTACTTTTCCTCCTTGGTTCCGAAGGGCAGGGCTGACTCCATGGTTTCAGTAGACCAGGCTGCCACCCAGGGCCAGAGGGGTGGAGCTGCCGCCCCAGCGGGCCAGGAGGACAGAACATCCACCCAAAGAGGATTATTCTCAAGTCTTAAAATCTGATCGAATTTTCCCTGCTGGATTTTGGACTTAGGGCCCATAATGCCTTTCACTTCTTTCTAATTTCTCCCTTTTGGAATAGGAATGTCAAGCCTTTGCCTGTCCCACCACTGTATTTTGGAAGTAGATAACTGGTCTCAACAGGTTCACATCTAGAGAGGAATTTGGCCTCAGAGTGAATCATACCTTGACTCTCACCCACACTTGAATGAGATATTAAAGATGTGGTTTGCGATTTAGAGTTGATGCTGGAATGGGTTAAGATTTTTTAGTCCACTGTACTATGGGTTTAGCATGTGAGAAAGTCATGAATTTTAAGGGTACAGAGGACAGGGTATTATGGGCTGAATATATATTAAAATCCTGACATACAGTATGTGACTGTATTTGGAAATGAGGCCTTCAGATAGGTAATTAAGTTAAAATGAGGCTGATAGAGTAGGCCCTAATCCAATCTGACTGGTTTACTTACAAGAAGAGGAGGTTAGGACACACACACAGACACCAGGAGTGTGTGGTCACAGAGGAGAAAACCATGCGAGGGCACAGCAAGAAGGCCTCAGAAGAAACCAGCCTGCCAACATGTGATCTTGGACTTGCAGCTTCCAGAACTGTGAGACAATAAGTTTCTTGTGTTAAGCCACCTAGTCTGGTATTTTGTTAAGGCAGTCTTGCAAACTAATAAGATATTCTTTTTAAGAAAACTCTTCTCTGGGTATAGAATCCTAGGTTGGCAGTTTGTTTTTGTTTTGTTTTTTTAATACTTTAAAGGTGCTGTTCCTTTTTTTTTCTGGCTTCTGTAGCTCCTTTTGAAAAGTCTGCTATATCATGTTTTATTTATAGTACTATATTTTTTCTCTGTTGTTTCTTTTTTCTCTGTTTTCAAGATTTTCTTTTTATCTTGTGTTTTCAACCATTTGAAAATAATTTGCCTACTTGTTTTTTTCTTATATTTCTCATTTGGGCTAAAATCCTGCTTGGGATCTCTAAGTCTTTAGATTTGTGCTTTGTTGTCTTTCATTAACTTTGGAAATTCTTGGCCATTATCTCTTCAAACGTGTTTTGCCCCTCTCTGACCTCTCCTTCTGTAACTACAATTGCGTATTTGTTAGATCATTTGATGTTGTCCCATGTTGCTTGGATAACTGTTTTGTTTTTTGTTTTTGTAATTATGTTTTGATATTCCTACTATTGGTTTGGATTTCTATTGATTTCAAGTTCACTTGCTTTTCTGTGTGTCTCATAATTTTTTATTAAATGGTAAATATTTTATGTAAAAGAACAGTAGGAACTGAGGTAAGTAATATTTATATTTACTAGAAATAGGCATTCCTCTTCCAGGCCATTAGTCAGGAACTGAGCTGGGTCTGAATTTTATTTTTGCTGTAGTTACCTTCATTGCACCATAGGCTTTCAATTTTCCAGTAGTGAATTGCCATTACAATATATTTAATGTAAATTTTAGAGTGCCAATTTTTCTCAGTTGTCCTGTTTTGTTGTCAGCTTTCAGTAGGGATCATGCCTGTACCAGAGGCCTCTCTCTTCATGCTCTTGCTGTTCTCCACATGGCAGGCTGCTCTTACTTGTTATTCAGTGTAAGATTCATGGTGCAACAGGGTGGTTCCTATATTAGTCCAGGCTCGGTCTTAGGTGCCTTATCCTCAGTGCTCCTGCCCCACCCTGGTGACAGACGTGCTCCCTACTCCTCAGTTCAGGGTCTAGACTGCAGCAGTAGCCACAGGCTTATGCTTTAAATAAGTTCAGAAATTGGGGGCCTCTGGGGACAGATTGCTTCTGCCTAGTGTCAGAGCAAGAGGTAGGGTAGATTTTCTCCTACTCTAGTGGAAGCTAATCCTTGGGGCCACACAGCAACACGCAGGGTCAGGCTCTAGGCATTGAAAGGTTCATGGCCTCTCCTGGTACATGAGTTTTGATTCCTATCAAAGAAGAGTCCAAGGTGCCAATGGGTCTTGTGTGCCAGTCCTGTCCTGGCAGCCATCCCACCTGTGTGCAGACAGGGCCTAGAGCATGACTAGGCTATGCTAGTACTCCTTCCCTACCCTTGAGCCTTGACAGGCCCCACACTCCTATGCCATAGACTGTTTTGGGTTTCCTGCTCTGCCCCTAATCTTCTCTACAAACACACAATGAAGGCTATTAGAAATAGGAATTAAAGTCTTATCATTGTGTCAGAATTACATAAAAGTCCATTTAGGAAATATGATTAAAGTCATTTGTATTCCTGGTACCATAAAATTGACTGGCATTGATTTACTCCAGTCAAACATTCCAGTTCTGAAAGTTAGATTATTTAGACCAATAGAACTATTAAGGTTTCGGGGTTTTTTTCAACCTATCAAACTTCCTCACAGGAGCTCAATGATAATTAAAGAATAGCTTGCTGTAATTTTGATGTATTCTTTCTAGGCTATGCCTTGAATCTGTTCATAGCAGTGACTTCTAATTTTTGAATTTTGTAAGTTTTTCCCCAGATGTCATACCCTTTGGAGTTTTCTCCTGGTGTGATCTGTTCTCTTTGACTGGCCTAGATTGGATGGATGGGTATGTAGGCAACAGGCAGATGTGTACCTTGTAGTCTCACGCCACTGGTGTTGCCTCAGGGGTGTGTGAGAGTTAAGGGCACACGTTTCAGAGTTGGACAGATTTCAGTTTGTGCCATTTTACCTCCACTGCCTGTTTAATCTTAGTTTTAACATCTTTATCTGTTCCTTCATGTTTGCATGGACATAATGTTGTTGTGAGAATTATAATGCGTGTGGATGATAGTTGCTGTTGTTGTTACAACCATCATTATTTCCAGTTAATATTTTACTAAGAAGTAGCCTGACAGCCTCACATCCACCTTGGAATTTTCCCTCATTCCAGAATCTTGAGCATGAAAAATTCTAACCTTACATCTCTGGTCATGTCTGGGCTTTTTAATTTCAATTTTCCTGTCATTCTTTATCCATGTTGTGATATCCGAAGAGCATTCTTAAATATGTATACATTTTAGGAATCACTAAAAAAGGTTTACACAGGATTCCAGAAGAAGGTTTCCTCTGTGAAAGCCTATAGTTGCCTTTCTTTACATAATACAAATTTAATTCAGTTTTGGTCTCTACATTCTTTTCTTAAGATTTAAACATCCCTCTTTATTGTAGAACAGTCCCATTTCTTAACTGTCTGTTATCCTCCAAAACAGAGCTCATAATTGAAATTACAGGTGTGTTTCCCATACTACATTTCTGCCTTCTCCTATGTAACTTGCCTTCTTTTCTTTACCAAATCCTCTTGCCAACTCTTAGACAGAATACCCTGTTAGTTTCTCCATGAATCTGGCATTGGCATTAGCTAATACAGAACTAACATCTTCTCAAGTTGTTAATAGAAAAATATTATCATAACTTCTGGGTCTAATATTATAGAACCACGTGAAAATTGTGGGGAATTTTCAGCTAAAACTTTTTGGACAAATGGCTTTTCCCTTTGTGCTATTTTCCTACAGCAGTAGTAGTATAAACATTAGTAGGGGTAGGAGGGGAGGCGGGGTGGGAGAGTGTCTTCCCACAGACAACACCAAGCTATTCTCTAACACCAGTGGGGCATCCAAGAACTGAATTCTGACACTACCAGCCCAGAGACAGCACCACATTCCCCAGGTTAAGGGCTTCATTCTACAAGACCACCCTCCACCTCCCACTCCAGACACTGGTCACAAGCCCCAGGCAGATACCTTGTGCGTCCAGCCAACTGGCTACAGATTGTAGGTTTCCACAACTTCCCCCGTAGGTTCGATTAATTTGCTAGAGCAGCACATAGAACTAAGGAAAACTCATTGGTTTACTGTAAAAGATAAAAGTTGATTTAAAAAAGGGCAAGAGAGGAGCCAAGATGGCAGCGTGAGTAGAGCAGTGGAAATCTCTGAAAACCATATATATTTTTGAAAATACAAGAAATACAACTATTCCTAAAAGAGAGACCAGAAGACACAGGACAACAGCCAGACTACATCTACATCTGCGAGAACCCAGGACCTCATAAAGGGGGTAAGATACAAGCCGTGGCCCAGTGGGACCTGAACGCCCCCCACCCCAGCTCCCCAGCGGGAGGAGAGGAGTCGGAGCGGGGAGGGAGAGGGAGCCCAGGACTGCTAAACACCCAGCCCCAGCCATCCACACAGGGAGCGCAGACACACAGTGTGTAGTGTACTAGATATTAGGGAAACAGAACAGTAAAACCTTCAAGTGGGTCCCCGCAGCTGGCACTCCTGGGACAAAAGAAAAGCGAGTGATTTTTGAAAGTCTTAAAGGTACAAGGGCCTCACAGCAGGACGGAAGCGTCCCGGCATACTCCGCCTAGCAGCTGGGAATCCCGGGGAACTCCGGGTACCCTAACCACCTGGGCGGCAGTGCGGCTCGGAGGCCCCTCACGGCAATAAACAGTCTCCTGACCGTTCCCTCTCCAGTGCGACTCCGCCATACCGGAGCAGCGGCCTGAAAGTGGCCACACGCACAGCAACCACTCGGAGCTTACTCCACAGTGGCCTGGGCAAGAATCAGAGAACCCATCTGTGCGCAGCTGCCCAGCACAAGCCGCTAGGGGTCGCCGTGCTCACAGGAGAGGAGGGCCACAAACTAGCAAGAAGGGAAGTACTCTGAGCTGATACATGTGCCAACTCGCCACAACTACCTCTATTGCCATAAAAAGGCAGAAGAATTTGATCCATACCAGTATCACACAGACATCCTCCCCTGAGAGGGAATCTGGGGAGATAGACCTAACCAATCTTCCTGAAAAAGAATTCAAAATAAAGGTCATAACCAAGCTGATGGAGCTACAGAGAAAAATACAAGAGCTAACCAACAAGGGAGGGAGGGAAACTACAGAAATAAAACAATCTATGGAAGGATTTGTAAGCAGAATGGATGAGATGCAAGAGGACATGAATAGAATAGAAACCGGAGAACAGGAACACATAGAAGCTGACACAGAGAGAGATAAAAGGATCTCCAGAAATGAAACAATATTAAGAGAACTGTGTGCCAATCCAAAAGGAACAATATCTCCATTATAGGGGTACCAAAAGAAAAAGAGAGAAAAAGAGATAGAAAGTGTATTTGAAGAAATAATTCCTGAAAACTTCCCCAAACTGGGGGAGAAGATAGTCACTCAGACCACAGAAGCACAAAGAACTCCCAACAGAAGGGACCCAAGGAGGGCAACACGAAGACACATAATAACTAAAATGGCAAAGACCAAAGACAAGGACAGAGTTTTAAAGGCAGCTAGAGACAGGAAAAAGTTCACCTGCAAAGGAAAACCATCAGTCTACCATCAGACTTCTCAACAGAAACCTTACAGGCCAGAAGAGAATGGCATGATATATTTAATGCAATGAAACAGAAGGGCCTTGAACCAAGAATACTGTATCCAGCACGATTATCATTTAAATATGAAGGATGGATTAAACAATTCTCAGACAAGCCAAAATTGAGGGAATTTGCCTTCCACAAACCACCTCTACATGGTATTTTGGAGGGACTGCTCTAAATGGGAGAACACCTAAGGCTAAATAGATGTCACCAGAGAAAATAAAATCACAGCAAAGAAAGCAGACCAACCAAATACTAACTAAAGGCAAAAAATAAAATCAACTGCTCACAAAAACAGTTAAAAGAAACACAAAACAGTAAAGAATACAACACTTAACATATAAAGAATGGAGGAGAAGGAGGAGGAATAAGAAGTGAGGGAAATAAATAATCATCAGACTGTGTTTATAATAGCTCAATAAGTGAGTTAAGTTAGACAGTAAGATAGTAAAGAAGCTACCCTTGAACCACAAATCTAAAGCCTGCAATGGCAATAAGTACATATCTTTCAATAATAACCCTAAATGTAAATGAACTAAATGCACCAATCAAAAGACACAGAGTAACAGAATGGATTAAAAAGCAAGACCCATCTATATGCTGTTTACAAGAGACTCACCTCAAACCCAAAGATATGCACAGAATAAAAGTCAAGGATGGAAAAAGATATTTCATGCAAACAACAGGACAAAAAAGCGTGTGTTGCAGTACTAGTATCAGACAAAATAGACCTCAAAACAAAGAAAGTAACAAGAGATAAAGAAGGACACTACATAATGATAAAGGGCTCAGTCCAACAAGAGGATATAACCATTATAAACATATATGCACCCAATACAGGAGCACCAATATATGTGAAACAGATACTAACACAATTAAAGGAGGAAATAGAATGCAATGCATTCATTGTAGGAGACTTCAACACACCTCTCATTCCAAAGGGTAGATCCACCAGACAGAAAATAAGTAAGGACACAGAGGCACTGAACAACACACTAGAACAGATGGACCTCACAGACATCTACAGAACTCTACATCCAAAAGCAACAGGATACACATTCTTCTCAAGTGCACATGGAACATTCTCCAGAATAGACCACATACTAGGCCACAAAAAGAGCCTCAGTAAATTCAAAAAGATTGAAATTCTACCAACCAACTTTTCAGACCACAAAGGTATAAAACTAGGAATAAATTGTACAAAGAAAGCAAAAAGGCCCACAAACACATGGAGGCTTAACAACATGCTCCTAAATAATCAATGGATCAATGACCAAATTAAAATAGAGATCAAGCAATATATGGAAACAAATGACAAAACTCAAAGCCCCAACAACTGTGGGACACAGCGAAAGCAGTCCTAAGAGAAAAGTATATAGCAATCCAGGCATATTTAAAGAAGGAAGAACAATCCCAAATGAATAGTCTAATGTCACAATTATCAAAATTGTAAAAAGAACAAATGAGGCCTAAAGTCAGCAGACGGAGGGACATAATAAAGATCAGAGAAGAAATAAATAAAATTGAGAAGAATAAAAGAATAGAAAAAAATCAATGAAACCAAGAGCTGGCTCTTTGAGAAAATAAACAAAATAGATAACCCTCTAGCCAGACTTATTAAGAGAAAAAGAGAATCAACACACATCAACAGAATCAGAAACGAGAAAGGAAACATCACGACAGACCCAACAGAAATACAAAGAATTATTAGAGAATACTATGAAAACCTGTATGCAAACAAGCTGGAAAACCTACAAGAAATGGACAACTTCCTAGAAAAATACAACCTTCCAAGACTGACCAAGGAAGAAACACAAAATCTAAACAGACCAATTAGCAGCAATTAAATAGAAGCAGTAATAAAAAAAACTACCCAAGAACAAAACCCCCAGGTCAAATGGATTTACCTCGATCAGACATACACAGAAGACATAATACCCATCTCCTTAAAGTTTTCCAAAAACTAGAAGAGGACAGAATACTCCCAAACTCATTCCATGAAGCCAACATCATCATAATACCAAAACCAAGCAAAGACACCACCAAAAAAGAAAACTACAGACCAATATCCCTGATGAACAGAGATGCAAAAATACTCAACAAAATATTAGCAAATCAAATTCAAAAATACATCAAAAGGATCATACACCATGACCAAGTGGGATTCATGCCAGGGTTGCAAGGATGGTACAACATTCCAAAATCCATCAACATCATCCAACACATCAACAAAAAGAAGGACAAAATCCACATGATCATCTCCATAGATGCTGAAAAAGAATTCGACAAAATTCAACATCCATTCATGATTAAAACTCTCAACAAAATGGGTATAGAGGGCAAGTACCTAAACATAATAAATGCCATATATGATAAACCCACAGCCAACGTCATACTAAACAGTGAGAAGCGGAAAGCTTTTCCTTTCAGATCGGGTACCAGACAGGGATGCCCACTCTCCCCACTGTTATTCAACATAGTACTGGAGGTCCTAGTCATGGCACTTAGACAAAACAAAGAAATACAAGGAATCCAGATGGGTAAAGAAGAAGTTAAACTGTCACTATTTGCAGATGACATGATATTGTACATAAAAAACCCTAAAGATTCCACCCCAAAACTACTAGAACTAATATCAGAATTCAGCAAAGTTGCAGGATATAAAGTTAATACACAGAAATATGTGGCTTTCCTATACACTAACAATGAACTAATGGAAAGAGAAATCAGGAAAACAGTTCCATTCACAATAGCATCAAAAAGAATAAAATACCTAGGAATAAACCTAACCAAGGAAATGACAGACCTATACCCTGAAAACTATAAGACACTCTTAAGACAAATTAAGGAGGACACTAACAAATGGAAACTCATCCCATGCTCCTGGCTAGGAAGAATTAATATCATCAAAATGGCCATCCTGCCCAAAACAATATACAGTTTCGATGCAATCCCTATCAAATTACTAACAGCATTCTTCAACAAACTGGAAGAAATAGTTCAAAAATTCATATGGGGAGAGGGGCGGAAGATGGCGGCGTGAGTAGAGCAACGGAAATCTCCTCCCAAAACAACATATATCTATGATAATATAACAAAGACAACCCTTCCTAGAATAAAGACCAGAGGACACAGGACAATATCCAGACCACATCCGCACCTGCGAGAACCCAGCGCCTCGCGAAGGGGGTAAGATACAAGCCCCGGCCCCGCGGGAGCCGAGCGCCCCTCCCCCCAGCTCCCGGCGGGAGAAGAGCAGGCAGAGCGGGAGGGAGACGGAGCCCAGGACTGCCGAACACCCAGCCCCCGCCATCCGGGCCAGAGTGCAGGGCCCTCGATACTGGGAAAACAGGGCAGCAAGAACAGTGAGCGGGCACTGGAGGCTGGGCGCCAGAGGACATAAGAAAAGCGCGCGACCATTTTTTTTTTTTTGCTTTTTTGCTGTTTTGTTTTGGTGAGTGCTTTTCGAACTCTTAAAGGGATAGGGACCCCAATACTAGGGAAACAGGGCAGAAAGACCGGTGAGCAGAGGCCTGAGGCTGGCACTGGAGAATAAAGAAAAACGAACGACCACCTTTTTTTTTTTTTAATTAAAAACTTTTTTTTTTTTTTTTTAATTAAAAAATTTTTTTCTTTTCTTTTTTTTTGGTGGTCGTTTTGTTTTGGCGGGTGCTTTTTGGAAGACTTAAAGGGGCAGGGCAGGTCACGTAATCCAGAGGTAGGGAATCCGGGGATCTCTGGGCACCCTAACCCCTGGGCTGCAGGGAGCAGGGAGGCCCCTTACAGAGATAAATAGCCTCCCAGCAGCTCCTGCTCCAACGCGACTCCACCATTTTGGAGCAGCTGCCCGAGCCAGGCCACGCCCACAGCAACAGCGGAGATTAACTCCATAGCAGCCAGGCAGGAAGCAGAAGCCCTGTCTGCGAGCAGCTGCGCAGCACAAGCCACTAGAGGTCGCTGTTCTCCCAGGAGAGGAGGGCCACAAACCAACAAGAAGGGAAGTTCTTCCAGCCATCACTTGTTCCAGCTCTGCAAACTATTCCTATCACCATGAAAAGGCAAAGCTACAGGCAGACAAAGATCACAGAGACAACACCAGAGAAGGAGACAGACCTAACCAGTCTTCCTGACAAAGAATTCAAAATAAGAATCATAAACATGCTGACAGAGATGCAGAGAAATACGCAAGAGAAATGGGATGAAGTCCGGAAGGAGATCACAGATGCCAGAAAGGAGATCGCAGAAATGAAACAAACTCTGGAAGGGTTTATAAGCAGAATGGATAGAATGCAAGAGGCCATTGATGGAATTGAAATCAGAGAACAGGAACGCATAGAAGCTGACATAGAGAGAGACAAAAGGATCTCCAGGAATGAAACAATATTAAGAGAACTGTGTGACCAATCCAAAAGGAACAATATCCGTATTATAGGGGTCCCAGAAGAAGAAGAGAGAGGAAAAGAGATGGAAAGTATCTTAGAAGAAATAATTGCTGAAAACTTCCCCACACTGGGGGAGGAAGTAATCGAACAGACCACGGAAATACACAGAACCCCCAACAGAAAGGATCCAAGAAGGGCAACACCAAGACAAATAATAATTAAAATGGCAAAGATCAAGGACAAGGAAAGAGTGTTAAAGGCAGCTAGAGAGAAAAAGGTCAACTATAAAGGGAAACCCATCAGGCTAACGTCAGATTTCTCAACAGAAACCCTACAGGCCAGAAGAGAATGGCATGATATATTTAATACAATGAAACAGAAGGGCCTTGAACCAAGGATACTGTATCCAGCACGACTATCATTCAAATATGATGGTGGGATTAAACAATTCCCAGACAAACAAAAGCTGAGGGAATTTGCTTTCCACAAACCACCTCTACAGAACATCTTACAGGGACTGCTCTAGATGGGAGCACTCCTAGAAAGAGCACAGCACAAAACACCCAACATATGAAGAATCGAGGAGGAGGAACAAGAAGGGAGAGAAGAAAAGAATCTCCAGACAGTGTATATAACAGCTCAATAAGCGAGCTAAGTTAGGCAGTAAGATACTAAAGAGGCTAACCTTGAACCTTTGGTAACCACGAATTTAAAGCCTGCAATGGCAATAAGTACATATCTTTCAATAGTCACCCTAAATGTTAATGGGTTGAATGTACCAATCAAAAGACACAGAGTAACAGAATGGATAAAAAAGCAAGACCCATCTATATGCTGCTTACAAGAAACTCACCTCAAACCCAAAGACATGTACAGACTAAAAGTCAAGGGATGGAAAAACATATTTCAAGCAAACAACAGTGAGAAGAAAGCAGGGGTTGCAGTACTAATATCAGACAAAATAGACTTCAAAACAAAGAAAGTAACAAGAGATAAAGAAGGACACTACATAATGATAAAGGGCTCAGTCAAACAAGAGGATATAACCATTCTAAATATATATGCACCCAACACAGGAGCACCAGCATATGTGAAACAAATACTAACAGAACTAAAGGGGGATATAGACTGCAAAGCATTCATTCTAGGAGACTTCAACACACCACTCACCCCAAAGGATAGATGCACTGGGCCGAAAATAAGTAAGGACACGGAAGCACTGAACAACACAGTAGAGTAGATGGACCTAATAGACATCTATAGAACTCTACATCCAAAAGCAACAGGATACACATTCTTCTGAAGTGCACATGGAACATTCTCCAGAATAGACCACATACTAGGCCACAAAAAGAGCCTCAGAAAATTCCAAAAGATTGAAATCCTACCAACCAACTCCTCAGACCACAAAGGCATAAAACTAGAAATAAACTGTACAAAGAAAGCAAAGAGGCTCACAAACACATGGAGGCTTAACAACACGCTCCTAAATAATCAATGGATCAATGACCAAATCAAAATGGAGATCCAGCAATATATGGAAACAAATGACAACAACAACACTAAGCCCCAACTTCTGTGGGACACAGCAAAACCAGTCTTAAGAGGAAAGTATATAGCAATCCAAGCATATTTAAAAAAGGAAGAGCAATCCCAAATGAATGGTCTAATGTCAAAATTATTGAAATTGGAAAAAGAAGAACAGATGAGGCCTAAGGTCAGCAGAAGGATGGACATAATAAAGATCAGAGAAGAAATAAATAAAATTGAGAAGAATAAAACAATAGCAAAAATCAATGAAACCAAGAGCTGGTTCTTCGAGAAAATAAACAAAATAGATAAGCCTCTAGCCAGACTTATTAAGAAGAAAAGAGAGTCAACACAAATCAACAGTATCAGAAACGAGAAAGGAAAAATCACGACGGACCCCACGGAAATGCAAAGAATTGTTGGAGAATACTATGAAAACATATATGCTAACAAGCTGGGAAACCTAGGAGAAATGGACAACTTCCTAGAAAAATACAACCTTCCAAGATTGACCCAGGAAGAAACAGAAAATCTAAACAGACCAATTACCAGCAACGAAATTGAAGCGGTAATCAAAAAACTACCAAAGAACAAAACCCCCGGGCCAGATGGATTTACCTCGGAATTTTATCAGACATACAGGGAAGACATAATACCCATTCTCCTTAAAGTTTTCCAAAAAATAGAGGAGGAGGGGATACTCCCAAACTCATTCTATGAAGCTAACATCACCCTAATACCAAAACCAGGCAAAGACCCCACCAAAAAAGAAAACTACAGACCAATATCCCTGATGAACGTAGATGCAAAAATACTCAATAAAATATTAGCAAACCGAATTCAAAAATACATCAAAAGGATCATACACCATGACCAAGTGGGATTCATCCCAGGGATGCAAGGATGGTACAACATTCGAAAGTCCATCAACATCATCCACCACATCAACAAAAAGAAAGACAAAAACCACATGATCATCTCCATAGATGCTGAAAAAGCATTTGACAAAGTTCAACATCCATTCATGATAAAAACTCTCAGCAAAATGGGAATAGAGGGCAAGTACCTCAACATAATAAAGGCCATCTATGATAAACCCACAGCCAACATTATATTGAACAGCGAGAACCTGAAAGCATTTCCGCTGAGATCGGGAACTAGACAGGGATGCCCACTCTCCCCACTGTTATTTAACATAGTACTGGAGGTCCTAGCCACGGCAATCAGACAAAATAAAGAAATACAAGGAATCAGATTGGTAAAGAAGAAGTTAAACTGTCACTATTTGCAGATGACATGATACTGTACATAAAAAACCCTAAAGACTCCACCCCAAAACTACTAGAACTGATATCGGAATACAGCAAAGTTGCAGGATACAAAATCAACACACAGAAATCTGTGGCTTTCCTATATACTAACAATGAACCAACAGAAAGAGAAATCAGGAAAACAACTCCATTCACAATTGTACCCAAAAAAATAAAATATCTAAGAATAAACCTAACCAAAGAAGTGAAAGACTTATACTCTGAAAACTACAAGTCACTCTTAAGAGAAATTAAAGGGGACACTAACAGATGGAAACTCATCCCATGCTCGTGGCTAGGAAGAATTAATATCGTCAAAATGGCCATCCTGCCCAAAGCAATATACAGATTTGATGCAATCCCTATCAAACTACCAGCAACATTCTTCAATGAACTGGAACAAATAATTCAAAAATTCGTATGGAAACACCAAAGACCCCGAATAGCCAAAGCAATCCTGAGAAAGAAGAATAAAGTAGGGGGGATCTCACTCCCCAACTTCAAGCTCTACTATAAAGCCGTAGTAATTAAGACAATTTGGTACTGGCACAAGAGCAGAGCCACAGACCAATGGAACAGACTAGAGAATCCAGACATTAACCCAGACATATATGGTCAATTAATATTTGATAAAGGAGCCATGGAAATACAATGGCAAAATGACAGTCTCTTCAACAGGTGGTGCTGGCAAAACTGGACAGCTACATGTAGGAGAATGAAACTGGACCATTGTTTAACCCCATATACAAAAGTAAACTCAAAATGGATCAAAGACCTGAATGTAAGCCATGAAACCATTAATCTCTTGGAAGAAAACATAGGCAAAATCCTCTTAGACATAAACATGAGTGACCTCTTCTTGAACATATCTCCGCGGGCAAGGAAAACAACAGCAAAAATGAGTAAGTGGGACTAAATTAAGCTGAAAAGCTTCTGTACAGCAAAAGACACCATCAATAGAACAAAAAGGATCCCTACAGTATGGGAGAATATATTTGAAAATGACACATCCGATAAAGGCTTGACATCCAGAATATATAAAGAGCTCACACGCCTCAACAAACAAAAAACAAATAACCCAATTAAAAAATTTGCAGAGGAACTGAACAGACAGTTCTCCAAAAAAGAAATACAGATGGCCAACAGACACATGAAAAGATGCTCCACATCGCTAATTATCAGAGAAATGCAAATTAAAACTACAATGAGGTATCACCTCACACCAGTAAGGATGGCTGCCATCCAAAAGACAAACAACAACAAATGTTGGCAAGGCTGTGGAGAAAGGGGAACCCTCCTACACTGCTGGTGGGAATGTAAGTTAGTTCAACCATTGTGGAAAGCAGTATGGAGGTACATCAAAATGCTCAAAACAGACTTACCATTTGACCCAGGAATTCCACTCCTAGGAATTTACCCTAAAAACACAGCAATCAAGTTTGAGAAAGACATATGCACCCCTATGTTTATCGCAGCACTATTTACAATAGCCAAGAATTGGAAGCAACCTAAATGTCCATCGATAGATGAATGGATAAAGAAGATGTGATACATATACACAATGGAATACTACTCAGCCATAAGAAAAGGGCAAATCCAAGCATTTGCAGCAACATGGATGGAGCTGGAGGGTATTATGCTCAGTGAAACAAGCCAAGCGGAGAAAGAGAAATACCAAATGATTTTACTTATCTGTGGAATATAAGAACAAAGGAAAAACTGAAGGAACAAAAGAGCACCAGAATCACAGAACTCAAGAATGGACTAACAGGTACCAAAGGGAAAGGGACTGGGGAGGATGGGTGGGTCGGGAGGGATAAGGGGGGGGGGGGAAGCAGGGGGGTATTAAGATTAACATGCATGGGGGGGGTGGGAGAAAAGGGAGGGCTGTACAACACAGAGAAGGCAAGTAGTGATTCTACAACATTTTGCTATGCTGATGGACAGTGACTGTAAAGGGGTTTATAGGGGAGACCTGGTATAGGGGAGAGCCTAGTAAACATAATATTCGTCATGTAAGTGTAGATTAGTGATACCAAAAAAAAAAAAAAAAAAAAGGGGGCAGTTCCTGTGTGGTAACCTCCAATGAGTTCTACACAAGGGTATAAAGGGCATATAAAAGTGTAGGCAAAGGGTCTGTTTGCGTCTATACAGGAGATCAAAGCCTAATTGGGCTACCCTGAAAATGAACTAAAGTACGATATGAAAGAGAACTTCCAACATCAGCACTCTCTGGAAGACTCATGCCAGAAGATGATCATCAAAAAACCCCAACAATGATCCATGCACTGCTACAGCTGTAGATACACTCATCCCACCAGCTCCTGGACTTGCCATGGGAATGAGGAATGAGATATCTAAGCTGGCCTGTGCATACAGTAAAACAACAAACTTGACTGGATCTATACTGTTGGAACTCAACCAAGAATTAGGAGAAGTGCAAATTGTAGCGCTCCAAAATCTTACAACTACAGACTATTTACTGTTAAAAGAACATAAGGGATGTGAACATTCCCCAGGAATGGGTTGTTTTAATTTGTCTGATTTCTCTCAGACTGTTCAAGTTCAGTTGGACAATATCCACCATATCATAGATAAGTTTTCACAAATGCCTAAGGTGCCTAACTGGTTTTCTTGGTTTCACTGGAGATGGCTGGTTATTACAGGTATGCTTTGGTTATGTAACTATACTCCTATTATGTTAATGTGTGTGCGCAATTTAATTAGTAGTTTAAAACCTATACATGCTGAAGTTACTCTACAAGAAGATATGTCAAAGAAATAATCAATCTTCCCATGTTTTCTTCCGCCTGCTACTTCTATAGCTTTTCTTCTTCCTTCCTAATTACAACCCTTAAATAGAATTCGTGCCTCATATCAAATTTACCGAGTATCATAATTCTTCCAAGTGGTAAAGATACCTCAAGACAAATGCTGGGCATAGAAGCCACAGGGCATTAATATGCAAAGAAATAAAAAGCTAACCTTTTCAAACAGTAAGGCTTCTCTCTCACTTACCAACTTTACATTTCCCTGTATGGCCCCGGAAGATGACTGGTTAGCCAGAGACGGGTAAGATTCCTCAAGGGAGGAACAACCTAAGACAGGCACAGTCGCAGGGGGGCCATCAGGTGAGAAATTGGGGATCAACAGAGGTGAGGCTTAGAACCTCACCCCCCCTGTTCTGAGAGAAATCTTCTGCATACGTGGATGTTTTATTGCCCTTGTCTAGCTTGGATTAACACATAGTCTACAGGCACACACCTGATCATCTACATTTGCTCTCTTACAACACTAAACTATGTTTTCTACCTTTATCTTGTATCTACCTACCACTTCAGCATTTTATTAAAAATAATAATAATAAAGAGAGAAATATGTTATCCACATATAAATCAAGTATAAAAACCAAATGAGTATTCATATTTGAACTGACTGTTTATAGTTCATAATGCATGAGCAAAACCGAAAGTTTCTGTGATGACTGCCCTTGTACTGTTCACTATGTAACTTATTCATTATGTAAGAATTTGTTCTACATGTAAGAACTTGTTTGTTATGCCTCAGAAGATTGGAGACTGACGAAAATTAGGCTTGGGCTGTATTAATGATTGTGCATTGAGCATTGACTCCCCCATACAGAATTTTATTGTCGTTAACAACCATTTGATCAATAAATATGAGAGATGCCCTCACAATAAATAAATAAATAAATAAGTAAGTAAGTAAGTAAGTAAATAAGTAAATAAATAAATAAATATATATATATATATATATATATATATATATATATATATATATAAATAAATAAATAAAAAAGGACAGACTTCCAATGGTAAAATAAATAAGTAACCGGGATGTAATGTATAGCATAAGGAATATAGTCAAGTTATTGTAACAGCTTGGTAGGGTGATAGCTGGAACCTAGAATTATGTATATAAATGTTTTGTCACTGTGTTGTACACTTGAAACTAATGTAATGTAATACTGTGCGTCAACTACCCTTCAATAAAAAATAATTATTTAAAAAAAAAGAAATTCATATGGGACCGTCAAAGACCCCGAATAGCCAACGCAATCCTGAGAAGGAAGAATAAAGTAGGGGGATCCCGCTCCCCAACTTCAAGCGCTACTACAAAGCCACAGTAATCAAGACAATTTGGTACTGGCACAAGAACGGAGCCACAGACCAGTGGAACAGAATAGAGACTGCAGACATTAACCCAAACATATATGGCCAATTAATATTTGATAAAGGAGCCATGGACATACAATGGGGAAATGACAGTCTCTTCAACAGATGGTGCTGGCAAAACTGGACAGCTACGTGTAAGAGAATGAAACTGGATCACTGTCTGACCCCATACACAAAAGTAAACTCAAAATGGATCAAAGACCTGAATGTAAATCATGAAACCATAAAACTCTTAGAAAAAAACAGAGGCAAAAATCTCATGGACATAAACATGAGTGACTTCTTCATGCACATATCTCCCTGGGCAAGGGAAACAAAGGCAAAAATGAACAAGTGGGACTATATCAAGCTGAAAAGCTTCTGTACAGCAAAGGACACCATCAGTAGAACAAAAAGGTATCCTACAGTATGGGAGAACATATTCATAAATGACAGATCCGATAAAGGATTGACATCCAAAATATATAAAGAGCTCACAGGCCTCAACAAACAAAAAGCAAATAATCCAATTAAAAAATGTGCAGAGGAGCTGAATAGACAATTCTCTAAAGAAGAAATCCACATGGCCAACAGGCACATGAAAAGATGCTCCACATCGCTAATCATCAGAGAAATGCTAATTAAAACCACAACGAGATATCACCTCACACCAGTAAGGATCGCCATCACCGAAAAGACAAACAACAAATGTTGGCGAGGTTGCGGAGAAAGGGGAACCCTCCTACACTGCTGGTGGGAATGTAAACTAGTTCAACCATTGTGGAAAGCAGTATGGAGGTTCCTCAGAATGCTCAAAATAGAAATACCATTTGACCCAGGAATTCCACTTCTAGGAATTTACCCTAAGAATGCAGCACTCCAGTTTGAAAAAGACAGATGCACCCCTATGTTTATTGCTGCACTGTTTACAATAGCCAAGATATGGAAGCAACCTAAATATCCATCAGTAGATGAATGGATAAAGAAGAGGTGGTACATATACACAATGGAATATTACACAGCCATAAGAAAAAAACAGATCCTGCCATTCGCAACAACGTGGATGGAGCTAGAGGGTATTATGCTCAGTGAAATAAGCCAAGCAGAGAAGGACAAGTACCAAATGATTTCACTCATATGTGGAGTATAAGAACAAAGGAAAACTGAAGGAACAAAACAGCAGCACAATCACAGAACCCAAGAATGGACTAATAGTTACCAAAGGGAAAGGGACTGGGGAGGATGGGTGGGAAGGGAGGGATAAGGGTGGGGAAAAAGAAAGAGGGCATTACGATTAGCATGTGGCGGACACGGGGAGGGCTGTGCAACACAGAGAAGACAAGTAGTGATGTTACAGCATCTTACTACGCAGATGGACAGTGACTGTGAAGGGGTATGTGGGGGGGACTTGGTGAAGGAGGGAACCTAGTAAATATAATATTCTTTCTGTAATTGTAGATGAATGATACCAAGATAAAAATGATAAATAAATAAAATACAGAGCAGAAGGCAAATAATTTTCATTAACCATTCTGTTCCATTAACCCTGCCACTAGTAGTCAATATTGTTTCTTTAAATTTTTTGTTTAAATATACCAATCTAGATCTCTAGTCTATGAATACCAGTGCATCTCATAACTAAGTCTATAAATGAAAATAAAATGAGGTCAAGTTAACAACAACAACAAAAAGATACAAGTTAACAGCCAGATGAAGAGATTATATGTAAAGTGCAAGGTCCCAAATAAAGGAACTTCTGTCCTTGTGGAGCTTAAGGCCTGGCTCAGCAGTTCTGGTTCCTCAGGTGTGGAAGGTCTAATAGAGATGCGGGATCCAAGAGAGTGACATGCTCCTCTCAGAGGTTTTTGTGAGGGCTTCATTGCATACTCGTGATTGACTAAATTATTGGCCATTGGCTGATTCAACCTCCAACCCCTGCCCGTGGGTGGGGTCCAAAAGTCTCTCATTAACATGACTCCACTCCCATTTTGCCTTTAATATTCTAAACTGTTTTTAGGAACTGTGTGGATGAAGACCATATATACCAGGGAAATAACATACTTGGTCTTCTTCAGTGACCCTTGCACCCTTCAGTTTAAATGCAGACCATTTGAAGTTTGAAATTTTCAAACTTGGTTATTTTTACAGAGCTCAAAGATTTGGGTCCTGGTGTGTTTGGAAAGGATAACTATGAGTTTAAATAAACATTGTATATGTTTTTAAAATGTTATTCTGAACATATGCTACATATCAAGTTCTTAGTTTCAGAAAGATGCAACAAGGTGGGACCCTCCAGATATTTGTAGATGGGAATATTAGAAAGATCACAGTCATATATACTCTTTCTCTTAGCTGCAAGGGATTGTACTCAACTTTACAATGTAGTAAGGAAACAATTATAAATCTCCTACAGCTCTCTTATTCATACACTGCTGTGTTGCATAACATGATTTCCCTGCAACAATAAACTTCAACTTTTCAACTAGTGCAATGGCTCATAGAGTTACAAAGTGAATGTGGTAACCAAATTGGATCATAATACTGTTCATGGGTCAAAGTATCCTAGTTTGAAGAAATTTTATGTATTGTGATTTTACACACACTGGCCTCCAGAGTGAGTCAATCATCATGAACTAAGTAGATCTGGTTTGGGGTACCTGTAATTAGTTCTATACACTTTACATATTTTGGTAGGCAAGGGAGTGGATGCATGCAAATTACATTTTTGAAGACTTAACTATTTGGGTCCTATTGCTTTGATTCTCTATCTCTACACTTTACCAAGCATACATTGATCCAATTGTGAATTTAAGGCCACTTGGCCTCTAGCTGAAATCTTGTCAGGGTCCAATAAATTTGGACTAGGTCATGTTGGCAAAACTGGACAGCTACATGTAAGAAAATGAAACTGGATTACTGTCTAGTAAACTCAAAATAGATGAAAGACCTGAATATAAGTCATGAAACCATAAAAGTCTTAGAAGCAAACATAGGCAAAAATCTCTTGAATATAAATATGAGCAACTTCTACATGAGCATATCTTCTCTGGCAAGGGAAACAAAAGCAAAAATGAACAAGTGGGATGACATCAAACTAAAAAGCTGTACAGCAAAGGACACCATCAGTAAAACAAAAAGGCATCCTACAGTATGGGAGAATATATTCATAAATGACATATCCGATAAGGGGTTGACATCCAAAATATATAGAGTTCACATGCCTCAACACCCATAAAGCAAGTAACCCAATTAAAAATGGGCAGAGGATCTGAACAGACACTTCTCCAAAGAAGAAATTCAGGTGGCCAACAGGCTCATGAAAAGATGCTCCACATCACTAATCATCAGAGAAATGCAAATTAAAACCCCAACGAGATATAACCTCACACCAGTTAGGATGGCCAACATCCAAAAGACAAGCAACAACAAATGTCTGCAAGGATGCAGAGAATCGTGGGATGTAAATTAGTTCAACCATTGTGGAAAGCAATATGGAGGTTCCTCAAAAAACTCAAAATAGAAATACCATTTGACCCAGGAAATCCACTCCTAGGAATTTACTCTAAGAATGCAGGATCCCAGTTGCAAAAAAGACATATGCACCCCTATATTTATTGCAGCAGTATTTACAATAGCCAAGATATGGAAGCAACCTAAGTGTCCATCAGTAGATGAATGGATAAAGAAGAGGTGGTACATATACACAATGGAATATTATTCAGCCATTAGAAGAAAACAAATCCTACCATTTGTAACATGGATGGAGCTAGTGGGTATTATGCTCAATGAAATAAGCCAGGCGGAGAAAGACAAGTACCAAGTGATTTCACTCATCCATGGATCATAACAACAAAGCAAAAACTGAAGGAACAAAATGACAGCAGACTCACAGACTTCAAGAAGGGACTAGTGGTTACCAAAGAGAAAGGGGTTGGGGAGGGTGGTTGGGAAGGGAAGGATAAGGGAATTAAAGGGATTATGATTAGCACTCATAATATGGGGGGGCACAGGGAAGGAAGTATAGCACAGAGAAGACAAGTAGTGACTCTAGCATCTTACTAAGCTGATGGACAGTTACAGCACAGAAAAGACAAGTAGTGACTCTATAGCATCTTACTATACTGATGGACAGTGACTGTAATGGGGTATGTGGTGGGGACTTGATAATAGGGGGGAACCACAGTGTTGCTCCTGTGAAACCTGAGCATAAGATTGTATATCAATGATACCTTAATAAAAATAAATAAGTAAATAAATAATTTGGACCAGGTCACACTTGAGATATTTTGTGGCAAAAGAAAGCTTGTCTTTAAATACCGTGTATACATGAAAAGACAGCCATTATTTTATCTCTTGGAGGTAATTTTTTTTCTAGTTCACATTATATATTTTTTACTCCCTATCATATAAAAGTAGAAGTTATATTCACAATATTACATTAATTCAGCTTTGCAGTTATAAGAGAGTGTGTTCTAGAAAGAAGGAAGTAATCAAAAACTCAGTTCTAAATCTTTTAGTACCCCCAAGTTGAGTGAGTTGTTCTGGAGCAGTGCTTCTTGGAGAAAATAGAGGATATCTATCAGAATTTCCCAGAGAACTTTCTTTCCTCCATTCTGCATTCCCATCTCCATGATTCTAATCATCAGGGAAAATGAAGTTAGAGAAAAATAAGGTAAATCCAGGAGTGAGCTGACAGGCACTATCAAAAGAGAAATTTGATTAGTTATACAGTTTGTAGTATCCTACAAAATTAACTACAAACCAGTAGTTCAGCAAAAACATCACTATTTCTCCAGAGATCTGAAAGGAATTTTTTTCCAGCTTTATTGAGATATAATTGATGTGTAACTTTAAGGTTTATTTGATACATTTATACATTATAAAATACCACTTTGCCATTAGCTAACACCTCCATCCCATCATATACTTACCATTTCTTTTTTATAATAAAAACATTAAAGATCTCTCTTAGCAACATTCAAGTTATAATACACTAACTTATTAGCTATAATCACCATACTATGTATTAGATCCTCAGAACTTATTAATCTTATAATTGAATGTTTGTACCTTTTGACCAATATATCCCATTTCCCTCACCTTCCAGCCCCTGGTAACCACCACTCTACTCTGTTTCTCTAAGTTCAGCTTTTTTGAATTCTACATATAAGTGAGATCATACAGTATTTGTCTTTCTCTGTCTGACTTATTACATTTACCATAATGGCCTCAGGTTCATTCAAGTTGTCACAAACAATAGGATTTCATTCTTTTTCATGGCTGAGTAATATCCACTGTATATTTTTGTATATAGATATTACATTTTGTTCATCATTGATGGACACTTAGGTTGTTTCTGTATCTTGGCTACTGTGAATAGTGCCACAGTGATCATGGGAGTATGGGTATCTTTACAAGATCCTGATTTTAATTCCTTTACATACATACCCAGAGGTGGGGTTGCTTAATCATATGATAGTTCTATTTTTATTTTGGGGGGGAACCTCCATGCTGTTTTATATACTGGCTACACCAATTTACATTCCCACCAACAGTGCACAAGCATGGTTTGCCTTTTCTCCACAACCTCACCAACACTTGTTACCTTTTATCTTTTTGATGATAACCATTCTAACAGGTACGAGGTGGTATCTCATTGTACTTTTTATTTGCATTTACGTTATGATTAGTAATGTCTGGCACCTTCTCATGTACCTGTTGGCCACCTGTATGTCTTCTTTAGAAAACTGTCTATTCAATTCCTCTGCCCACTTTTTAATTATATTGCTTTTTGCTATTGAGTTGTATGAATTCTTCCTTTTTTTTGGATATTAACCCCTCATCACGTACATGATTTGCACATAGTTGACCATTTTATAAGTTGCCTTTTGATTTTGTTGCTTGTTTCAGTTCCTGTGCAGAGCTTTTTAGTCTGATGTCATCCTACTTTTTTTTGCCTTCATTGCTTTTATTTTTGTTGTCATATCCAGAAAATCTGCCAAGACCAATATCAAGGAGCACTTTACCTATGTTTTCTACTAGGAGTTTTATAGTTTCAGATCTAATGTTTAACTCTAATCCATTTTGAGTTCATTCTTACAAGTGGTGTAAGATTGGGGTCCAGTTTCTTTCTTCTGCATGTGGTTATCCAGTTTTCCCAACACCATTTATTGAAGAGTCTATCCTTTCCCCATTTAGTATTCTTGGCTCCCTTGTCAGATATTAGTTGTTTGTATATGCAAGGATTTATTTCTGTTCCATTGGTCTCTGTTGCCTCTTTTTTCACACCACTACCATACTATTTTGATTACTATGGCTTTGTAGTATACTTCGAAATGAGGATGTGCAATGCCTCAGACTTTCTCAGAATTGGCTTGGCTATTCAGGATCTTTTGTGGTTCCATACAAATTCTAGGATTTTTTCTCTTTCCATGAAAAATGCCATTGGAATTTTGATCGGGATTGCATTGCATCTGTAGTTGGTTCTGGGTAATACAGACATTTTAACAATATTACTCCTTCCAATCCATGAGCATGGGATACCTTTCCATTTGTTTGCCTCTTCAATTCCTATCATCAAAGTCCATAGTTTTCAGTGTACAGATCTTTCACCTCCTTTGTTAAATTTATTCCCGACCATTATTTTGATACTATTGTAAGATTGTTTTCTTTATTTGCTTTCCAGTTGTTTTGTTGTATAGTGTGGAGAGACTGTTCTGTATGCTAATTTTGTGTCCTGCAGCCTTACTGAATTTGTTGATTAGTTCTAGCAGTTTTTTGGTGGAGTCTTTAGAATTTTCTGTATATAAGTTCATATCATTTGAAAGCAAAGACAGTTTTATTTCTTCCTTTCCTACGGAATGCTTTTTATTTCTTTTTCTTGCCTGATTTCTTTCACTGGGACTTCTAGTAGTGTGTCGAATAGCAGTGGTGAGAGTGGGCACCCTTGTTGTGGGCATCTTGTTCCTAATCTTAAAGGAAAAGCTTCCAACCTTTCATCGAGTGCAGTGTTAGTTGTGGTAGGTCATCTATGGCCTTCATTGTGTTGTGCACCTTCTAGACCTGATTTGTTGAACATTTTTTTCATGAAAGGATGTTGCATTTTGTCAGATGCTTTTCCTGCATCTTTATAATGATCATGAAAGAAATTTCTTCCCCATGGATCCTCAAAAAGAATCAAAGTATAAGCAACATCTTCAGTATACTTCCACTTATACAACAGTTTCATAGGCCAGTTTTTTTTTAACATCTTAACAATATTATAACACCAGAATTTATTTCAATAAAAAACATTCCATAGGAAACATTTCTGCTGAACTACTCAGGTATCTAATGTATTATTTAATATAAGTAATAAATTTCCAAGCCTTTGGAAAGTACTTAGGCAACACACCCTAAATATTAGTAGCCTCAACAGAATTGTTTATATATTAAGTAGTAGTAGGTTTAAGGACTTAGTCCCTGACAAATACCAGACATAGATATTCTGTGTTTCTTTTAAATACAGACTTATATGCTTTAAAAGTCAGCCCATCTACCCATTCCCCTTTACCATTGCTGAGGAGTCAGGAGGCGTGGAGCCAAGGCTGAAATGACCAGGCGGGCAGAGGCTGAGGATCCGACCAGCATGGCTGGTCTATTTGGCCTGGAGTGGGTCCAAGGGTTGGGGCCTATGTATCCGGTGGCACCCAGGATTCTGCCAGCACAACTGGTATATTGGATGGGCTGAGGCCAAGGATTCAAACCACATGGCCAGAATTTTGGCTGGGCCATGGCTGAGGATTCCACTGGCATGGCAGGACTAGCCAGCACAGTGGTGATGGCATGCATGGTTGGGAGATAAAGCCATTGAGCAAATGAGTAAATATTTGGAGGATAAATGGGAGCCAGGTTTGTGGTGATGGGGAGGCAGCAGCTAATACAGAAAGGGTAAAGGTGGTGGATGGCTGTTGGAGGTATTGATACGGACTTGTGCTTTTTAATAGTTAGGATTAGACTTCTCTTGTATATGTATGTGTGTGCTCATCTACATATATACACAGATATATTTCCCAGCTTTATCTGCTGAGAGCACCTAGAAGCAGTGACATACCAGTAACAAGGAGCTCACCTAGCACCCAGATTTTGGTTTCTAGATGCCTTTTTCCACCAAAAGGAACCAGGGTTCCTTGGAGACATGGCTGAGTCTAGGGCTATGTATGGCAAAGTACAACATAAATCCAGAACATTTTACTATACTGGAAAGTAAGGAAATGTTCTAAGAATGGTGGTTATGTGCCAAAAGGACATGGGGCTCCCAAGTGCAAAATCTTGAAGAACTTTAGCGGCAAAATTAATATTGATAGTAACAGATTATAACCCACTGAATAAAATGAAAATCTCTGAGTCCTTAGTGGTAAAAAGGAATGAATGAATAAACAAGTAAATGGTAGAAAGGAAAGCTTTATACTACAGTAGAATGCAAGCTAATAATTGTAGAAGGAATAATGGAAGTAGAGAATCACTATTTGGCAACTATCACAATAGTAACTGGTTTGGGCAAGAATCGTCAGTGAATTTGACACCAGTGGGTGACAGTTTGTTGAGGAACAGGGTATTTGCATTATCTGAAAGTATCTCTTCACCCCCCCAAAAGAAAATTCGATTAATTAGCACAAAATTCTTTTAGTTAATGTACATTGGAAAAACCTGGTGGATATTATCTAAAGGAAGTGACTAAAGATCACCACTAGTGAGAGAAATCAACATTCTGTGCTTCCTACTAGTGTGCACAAGGACACAGGTGGTGTTCCTGCTAAACAGTAGGTAACCTGAATTGAACAACTAGGGAACAAATATACATGGGGGGGGGGATAGGGAGAGAGATTAGAGAGACTCACACACACCCCTATATCCATAAATTGAGAGAGATGAATGAGTGAATGATGAAGTCAGTGAAATGTTAGCAGTTAAGTGATCTGGGTTTATAAGAGTTCTTTGGATTCTTGCAACTTCTCTAGTTTGGAACCATTTCAAAATAAAAAGTTTTTAAAATTTTAAGTTAGTAAATATGGGCTTCAGGTTTTCATCCTCTTGCAAAAATGAGATGCCAAAGAGTATTGAGGATACTAAGAAGTAGATTAGCTTGGTCAACCCCTAGTGTTACCCACAGGCAGCAGCAAGATGGGGCACTCAGTTACAAGTGAAGAAGTGAACTTTTTGTTTATAGACTGATTGAGTGTTACCCATGACTGGTGGGTGGACATAAGAAGACAGGTTTTTAAGTGTCCATCAACAGATGAATGGATAAAGAAGATGTGGTATATATACACAATGGAATATTATTCAGCCATAAAAAGAAAAGGAATCCTGCCATTTGCAACAACATAGGTAGATCTAGAAGGTATTATGCTCAGTGAAATAAGCCAGATGGAGAAAGACAAATACCATATGATTTCACTTATTTGTGGAATATAAAAACAAAGCAATACAGAAGAAACAAAACAGCAGTAGAAGTGAATTGTGGTTACCAAGAGGAAGGGATTGGGGCTGGTCAGGGGAAGGATGAGGGGATAAAGGGGCACAATAATACTCAATCACAATATAAGTTGGTCACGGGGGCAGTAGTACAGCATGAAGAATATCGTCGGTGATTCTCGAACATCTTTCTGTGTTGACATATAGTAACTGCACTAGAGGGGGTGAGGATTTAATAACAGGGATAACTGTTGTACTACTGTATTGTGCATTTGAAAGCAATATAAGATTGTATATCAAACAATACTTCAATAAAAAAAGAAAAGAGGACAGGTTTAGCTTAACAGCAAGAAAAACTTCCTTGATATGTCCCCATAAAGAATGGGCAGCCATATATGAAACAGGTTCTTTTTCAGTGGAGGTGAAGCTGCTCAAATTATTTATAAGGTTTTTTTCCATCTCTGATTGTCTGTTCTAGTGTAAAGGGAATGTAAAATAGCCACAAAACATGCTAGGACTATATTTGAATGTGATCTCCTGGTTCAGACTACACACACACACACACACACACACACACACACACACTCATGCTCACACAAATTACTGAAAAGACTTGAAAAGAGGAAGGTAGAAATATTAAAAAATAAACAACTATTTAGGAAGGACAGCTTTCATAGAAAAATTAAAGGTGTAGAGCTCAGTTGTAAGGTGAAGGCTTTGACTATATAAGGAAGAGGCTCATGTTTCTCTTTTTTCTATTTCTACAGTGGACAGAATGAGAATATATTAAATTACAAAAAGAAGTATTTCAGTTAAACATAGGGAAGAATCTGACTATAGAATTGTGAACATGAAACAATTTCAAAGGAATGTTGTAGAATTTCTTTTCAGAGAGATGTAAAAACTAAGGTAGAGTCTCAAACCCTTAGTGCCCCCTCCCTAACCCTGTCGTACTTGCTCACATTGTGCCCATTTGATATAAGCCATCTCATCCTATCAGTATATAGATAGAACCTATATGTTGAAGGATTGAATACTTTTGAAAGTGGGACTTATATTTTTAAAACCTTGCTAACCTTGAAATTTTAGGTATAGTCAATGTTTTTGGTTCTAAAATTGAGTGTAGCAATGGGTTGTTGTTTTTAAGCTTTAATAAAGGAATGTGTTTTAATTCCAGATATTAGCCAAATGGCTCATATTTTGCTAAAACTACCCCAATTCAGGAGACATAGAGACATATGACACTAAACATAAGAGAAAAAATTGAAAAAAAATCGACTTAATCAAAACTTTAAACTACTGGTCATCAAAAGAGTGGGAAAAAACATTCATTATACATATATTGAACAAAGGACTTATATCAAGAAGCTATTTTAAAAATCAGTAACAAAAAGACAAAAAAATGGATAGGAGATCTGAACACTTCACAAAAGAAGATACACAAACTGAGCACAAGAAAAAATGCTTCACAAATGAAAGCCACAGTAAGATCACCCTACAGCTGCATGAAAATGGCTAAAATTAGTAGGACTGACAACACCAAAGTTAAGATAATGGAGCAGTGTTGCAGATAAGAATTTAAAACAGTGCAATTCTTAGGAAACTACTGGGCAGTTTCTTAATAAATTAGATATACACATATCCTATAACCCAGCAATTCCATTCTTATTTATTCAAAAGAAATGAAAACACACGTCCACAAAAGACGTGTACAAGATTGTGCATAGCAGCTTTATTCATAAAAGCTGCACACTGGAAAACAACCCAAATGTTCATTAACAGAATAGGTTTTTTAAAATTATTATATGTCATATTATAGGATACTACTCAGCTGTAAAAAAGAAGCAACTATTAATTCAAACAATTTTATAAATGAATCTCAAAAGTGTTGTGTTAAGCAAAAGAACATGTAATTAATGTATGATGCCATTTGCATGATGTTCAAGAACAGGATAAACTAATCTATGGGAATAAAAATTTGAACACTGGTTGCCTATAAGAATTGTCTGAAATGGGGTTCAGGGAACTTTCTGGGATGATGGCGATGTTCTGTATTTTGGTTGAGGAGATGGTCATGTGGGTGTATGTATTTATCAAATTGTATACTTAAAGATCTGTACATTTTACTGTATGTCAATGATCATTCAATTTAAAACAAAAATAGAAAAATCATATCCCACTACCAATCTCCTTCTGAACATTTTGAAGTAGTTTGACTAATAGGCAGATTCTGGTAAAAAGCTAAAAATGGAATTTCTCCCTAGAGTACAGATTCTTTTTTTCCACCGTGAATGCCAGCCTCCCATCAGGGGCTGGCCACAGTGGAATGAATCTGTATCAGCCAGCCTTCTCTGGGGGTCCTGGAGCTCTGGATTCCAGCCCCCTTCCCAGCACTCAGTCCGATTTTTAATTTTTAGGTAAGTATTGTTACAAAACTTGGCTCAGACCTTGTGCTCCCCTTGAATTCCTTCTTCCATTTGTTTTCTTGATTTTGATTTATCACTCTGGTGGGTACCACTCTCTTTCCAAGGTGGGGAGTAGGGGTGTTAGAGCCGAGGTGGTAGCGGGCCCAGAAATGGAGGTCATCTCCCTCACTCAGGAGCACATCAGTCTCCGTCACAAAGGACTGTTTAGTCCTGCTCTTCAAATGCCTTTGCATAGATTGCTGTTCCATACAGGGGGCCAAGTGGACAGAGGAGCTGCTGGGGGCAAGGGGTGAGGGGCAGCAGAGAGAGAAAGCAAGAAAAAAGAATGGTTCTTTGTGGGGCAACAGACTTTGTTCTGCTTCCCAGCCTAAATGTTTCTGATCTGGTTTTCTTCTTTTTGTAATGTTTGAACTTGTTTCCTCAGTTCCAATGTTGAACTCATGTCAAAAAACTCAGAGCAACAGAGTGCAAGGGGCTGAATCAAGTCCAGCAATCCAGTAAAAAGATCTGCAGAGCTGTGAAGATAAATGTGTGTCTGCATTGGAACTGGACTTGGAAACTCAGTGTGTGTGTGTGTGTGTGTGTGTGTGTGTGTAACTGGACTTGGAAACTCAGGGTGTGTGTGTGTGTGTGTGTGTGTGTGTGTCTCTGTCTGTCTGTCTGTCTGTCTCTGTCAGTCTGTCTTAACAAATTTTCAGGGAAAACCCTGTGGAGGAGCCTCACTTTCCCTCTTCTTTCTCCTCTTACATTCTGGCACTTTCTCCATCTGACAGCTGCCATTAACCTTCTTATGCAAAGAGCAGAATATCTTGCCAGTTGGAAAACCTAGCAGAGAAAAGCTTGTTCAAAAAAGGAGGTGGTGGTGGAGAGGAAGACAGGGAAGAGCTGGGCAGCCACCACAAGAGAGGATGGGCTGCCAGGTGCAAAGCTGGGCTCTCAGACGCAAACCACTGCCTTACTTCTGATAAATCCCCTAAACGAAGTTGGGGGAAGGAAGAGAAGGTGAGGATTGGAGTATAAAGGAGATAAGGACCTCTCTAATATAGTTGACGTGACATGGATATCAATCATTATTTGAAGTTCATTGCCAATGTGAGAGCAGCCTTCTGGTGTACATGTGAAAGGACACAATAGCAAAATTCCAGGCTCCGTGCTGAATGCAGAGAAATCTTGTTTGTGGAGAGGGAAAAAAAAACATTAAGAGACCTAGCTAGACCAAAGCATTTTGGTACAAAAGTAGATTCCTCCAATCATTTCCTTCTTGACTTGTATTCAGGAAGGGGCATTTCCCCACCACTTCTTGACAAGGGCAGCTCCTGACCCTCATCACCCAACTCGCCAGGACAAAAGAAAATTGAACATAAAACACCTGCTCTGAATGCAGGTCTCATGTGCCCTTGGCTTTGCAACAAAGAATGCAGGAAGCTTTTTTTAGTCTAGTTTAATAGTTTGAAATGGACTTTTTAAAGTTCAAAAATATGAATATGGAATATTTCTCTAATTACAAAGCTCTATATTTATGGAGATCTTAATGTTTCTAGCTGCCTTAATTACATTTTTTTCCTTTGTGTTTAAACTATTCTCATGGGAGAAGAAGGCCAGCACTCCTGATTGCCTAGAGCTCCTGCAGGAGCAATTATTTACCATCTTGGAATTTTAATGAGTCTTGACAATTACTACAGTTGACACATTAAACACAGGTCTGTCATCTCCAGTGTCATCTTAGAGAGATAATGCTCCCCCAACTAAGCAAAGAAGAAAATTAATCCTCATGAATATCAAAAGACATGACCAGCATAGGCAGTGCAAACTTCAAGCCACTGGAACTTAGAAACTTTGGAAGTGACAGTTTTCCAGTCTCCTGAGAGCTTTTTGAAATAATTTGTCCTTGGTTTTCTTCCAAACTATTAATTCTTTTCAAAATATTTTTGATGGGACAGTCCATAAAAAGAAGTAACTTAAAATTTTCACAGGCAGTGTCTGCTCTGGCGTATGCCAGGGGCTCTCAGCCGTGTTTCTGCCCAAGCTCACCTGAAGGATGTGGAGCCATGTGCCACAGGAATTCTCTAGGGGAAACCTAGGTATACCTACAAGAGAAAAAGGTGTGAGACCACGCCCCCCTCCCAGGAGGGTGTGACTTCCCAGGTGTCAAATCAAAGAGTTCCCTGAAGTATGAGCAGTCTGCAGTTTACATACGGACAGTACTGCCATTCACCTCTTGACTCCTCTGTGTCCCACTTCCGCCTGAGAGTTGGAGGAACTATAAACCTCCTCCCTGTATGTTCACTAGTCCCAAGGGTCCCTGCAGCTTGAGTGAGGCAGCCCTGCACTGCAGCCACCAGCTGCTGGCCAGCTCTTGTTGCGATTACTCCCTGAGCCTCTGAGAATCTTCTGAACCCCTTCCAGTGCTGAGGACGAAAGCTGGGACCAGGCCACATTCACTTGCCCTGAGATGTATTTCTGATGTCTGGAGTTAGAAGGTATCTTCCAATATATAAAACATTATGAGTGGTGGCAAGGCTCCCTATCCCTGCACACCAACAACACATCAGCTTGGGAGGCTGCCTTAACAATACCACAGACCGGGTGGTTTTTCAACAGCGGAAATTTATTTTCTGACAGTTCCGGGAGCTGGAAGTCCCAGATCAAAAAGTCAACAGGGCTGGTTTCTCCTGAGGCCTCTCCTCGGCTTGCAGACGGCCACCTTCACCTTCTCATGGTGTCCCCACGTGTCCTCCCCTGCAAGCATGTGCATCCCCGGTGTCTGTCCAGATCTCCTCTTCTTCACAAGGTCACCAGGAAGATTGGGAGAGGACCCTCCCTGACAGCCTCCTCTTAATCACTCTTAAATACACCTCTCCAAGTACAGTCACATTCTAAGGTTATGGGCCGTAGAGCTCCAACATGTGAATTCGGAGAGATGGCCTGCTCAGGCCGTAACAAACATTACAGGGCAGCAGTTTCATGGACACCATTTGGGAACTAACCACTACTTAGGCAATTGTTTCAGTGTTTAAAACAACTGATTTCCATACAAACTCTGGAAAGGGCATACCAAATAAGTCATGGGGCCCTGACGATTACAAGGTGACGGGATGAGGGTGGCAGTAACTGCAGAATCTGTTACATCCACTAAAACAGAATACTCCCTTAAGGGAGATGAGGGGCCTGCTGGGGACTTCAGATCGCTGTGTGGAAAGAGCTCAGCAACTGGACCTTTCTTTAAAGGCTGTGAAACAGACATAAAGGCATAAAATATGGAGCAGATATTTGTTTAGTGAATGAATGAAATCAAGTATCTTGTGGAGATAAGACTGGCATTCTGTCCTGTACAAATGCAGTCTTACTGCTTTGTCTACCTCTTACACAAAGACCACCTAGGCACAGAGGAAGTGCTCACACCTGGCATATGCTGCCTTGGTGCAAGGGAGCTTTAGTTTTAATACTGATGATAACAGATCTTCCTGTAAATTGCAGTAACATTTAGTAGCACCAATGATCACGTTTTGATTGATGGGATTTTTCATGGGCTTCTTGCTCAAGATAAATGGTGGTTTTAATGTTGCCACACTAGAAACATCTACCCTTTCTAAGTTAGACTTCAGACACTAACACCCTGCTGCCAACTTAACAGAAAAGCATGACAGGAGTGGAGTGAAAGTGTGATGGGATGTTTGATAAAGTCCCTGCCTGACTTCATCTCCCCTCCCTATATGCCTGAAATTCCACTTGTTCAGTTTATTCCTCTGAATCAAGCTTCTCTCCAAGGTACTGCCTTTTCAAGTTCAGGTTTTCTGGGAAGGGTAGCACCTGTCACTGTTACCTTAGCATGTCTAGGGTACCTGCGCCCTGGGATAAATGATGAAGACAGTGAGTGACCGGGAACAGAAGAGTTCAGAACAGGACAAAACTGCCAGATTAAAAACCAGAGCAATCTCCTCTTCAGTGTGACCCTGACCTCGTGATAGCACATCATCTCCGACTTTAGGCTGTTTGATACATTTAGCGTATATGGGGAATCACATCAACCTTTTGAAGGACTTAAGCCTAAATTTGAGTCAATATATATTTAGTCCTAAAAGTCAGTTTGCCACAGGTGGTTGTCAGAATGCAGCAGGCAGGCAGCTTTGAGAAGACAAGGCACTAAGTTTTCTCTAGCAACCTGTGACAAGACAGAAGCTTTTGTGGGAATCTTCATGGGAGCAGTTCAGCTCCTCCAGCTAGAAACAGCCTGCAGGCTCTCAGCTGGAGTCACTCTTCTAATGTTACTTTATCAGGAATGAGTTCTATTTATTCATAGATTATTAAAGCTGGAAAGAATTTAGAGATCACCTAAACTCTTTTTTTTTTCACATCTCTTGACATAGTTTACTTCTTTTTTTGTTGTTATTGTTATCATTAATCTACAATTACATGAAGAACATTATGTTTACTAGGCTCTCCCCTTCACCAAGTCCCCCACACAAACCCCATTACAGTCACTGTCCATCAGTGCAGTAAGACGCTGTAGAGTCACTACTTGTCTTCGCTGTGTTGCACAGCCCTCCCCATGCCCCCGCCCCATCATACATGCTAATCGTGATGCCCCCTTTCTTTCACCGCACCCTTATCCCTCCCTTCCCACGCATCCTCCCTAATCGCTGTTAGTCCATTCTTGGGTTCTGTGATGCTGCTGCTGTTTTGTTCCTTCAGTTTTCCTTTGTTCTTATACTCCACATATGAGTGAAATCATTTGGTACCTGTCTTTCTCCACCTGGCTTATTTCACTGAGCATAATACCCTCTAGCTCCATCCATGTTGTTGCAAATGGTAGGATATGTTTTCTTCTTATGGCTGAATAATATTCCATTGTGTATATGTACCACATCTTCTTTATCCATTCATCTACTGATGAACACTTAGGTTGCTTCCATTTCTTGGCTATTGTAAATAGTGCTGCAGTAAACGTAGGGGTGCATATGTCTTTTTCAAACTGGGCTGAAATTCGTAGAAGTGGAATTCCTGGGTCAAATGGTATTTCTATTTTGAGCTTTATGAGGAACCTCCATACTGCTTTCCACAATGGTTAAACGAATTAACATTCCCACCAGCAGTGTAGAGGGTTCCCCTTTCTCCACAACCTTGCCAACATTTGTTGTTGTTTGTCTTTTGGATGGTGGCCATCCTTACTGGTGTGAGGTGATAGCTCATTGTGGTTTTAATTTGCATTTCTCTGATGACAAACATTGTGGAGCATCTTTTCATGTGTCTGTTGGCCGTCTGAATTTCTTCTTTGCAGAACGGTCTGTTCGGCTCCTGTGCCCATTTTTTAACTGGATTATTTGCTTTTTGTTTGTAGAGGTGTGTGAGCTCTTTATATAATTTGGATGTCAACCCTTTATCGGATTTGTCATTTATGAATATATTCTTCCATATGGTAGGATGTCTTTTGTTCTATTGATGGTGTCCTTTGCTGTACAGAAGCTTTTCAGCTTGATATAGTCCCATTTGGTCATTTTTGCTTTTGTTTCCCTTGTCCGGGGAGATATATTCATGAAGAAGTCACTCATGTTTATGTTCAAGAGATTTTTCCCTATGTTCTTTTCTAAGAGTTTTATGGTTTTATGACTTACATTCAGGTCTTTGATCCGTTTCGAATTTACTTTTGTGTATGGGGTTAGACAGTGATCCAGTTTCATTCTCTTACATGTAGCTGTCCAGTTTTGCCAGCACTATCTGTTGAAGAGACTGTCATTTCCCCATTGTATGTCCATGGCTCCTTTATCATATATTAATTGACCATATATGTTTGGGTTAATGTCTGGAGTCTCTGATCTGTTCCACGGGTCTGTGGCTCTGTTCTTGTGCCAGTACCAAATTGTCTTGATTACTGTGGCTTTGTAGTAGAGCTTGAAGTTGGCGAGCGAGATCCCCCCCACTTTATTCTTCTTTCTCAGGATTGCTTTGGCTATTCAGGGTCTTTGGTGCTTCCATATGAATTTTTGAACTATTTGTTCCAGTTCATTGAAGAATGTTGTTGGTAATTTGATAGGGCTTGCATGAAATCTTTATATTGCTTTGGGCAGGATGGCCATTTTGATGATATTAATTCTTCCTAGCCAGGAGCATGGGATGAGTTTCCATTTGTTAGTGTCCACTTTAATTTCTCTTAAGAGTGTCTTATAGTATTCAGGGTATAGGTCTTTCACTTCCTTGGTTAGGTTTATTCCTTGGTATTTTATTCTTTTTGATGCAATTGTGAATGGAATTGTTTTCCTGATTTCTCTTTCCATTAGTTCATTGTTAGTGTATATGAAAGCCACAGATTTCTGTGTGTTAATTTTGAATCCTGCAACTTTGCTGTATTCTGATTTCAGTTCTAGTAGCTTTGGAGTGGAGTCTTTAGGGGTTTTTATGTACAATATCATGTCATCTGCAAATAGTGACAGTTTAACTTCTTCTTTACCAATCTGGATTCCTTGTATTTCTTTGTTTTGTCTAATTACTGTGGCTAGGATCTCCAGTACTCTGATGAATAACAGTGGGGAGAATAGGCATCCCTGTCTGGTTCCTGATCTCAGAGGAAAAGCTTTCAGCTTCTTGCTGTTTAGTATGATGTTGGCTGTGAGTTTATCATATATGGCGTTTATTATGTTGAGGTACTTGCCCTCTATACCCATTTTGTTGAGAGTTTTTATCATGAATGGATGTTGAATTTTGTCGAATGCTTTTTCAGTGTCTATGGAGATGATCATGCGGTTTTTGTCCCTCTTTTTGTTGATGTGTTGGATGATGTTGATGGATTTTCGAATGTTGTACCATCCTTGCATCCCTGGGATGAATCCCACTTAGTCATGGTGTATGATCCTTTTGATATATTTTTTAATTAGGTTTGCTAATATTTTGTTGAGTATTTTTGCATCTACATTCATCAGGGATATTGGTCTGTAATTTTCTTTTTTGGTGGGGTCTTTGCCTAGTTTTGGCATTAGGGTGATGTTGGCTTCATAGAATGAGTTGGGAGTCTTCCCTCCTCTTCTATTTTTTGGAAAACTTTAAGGAGAATGGGTATTATGTCTTCTCTGTATGTCTGATAAAATTCCGAGGTAAATCCATTTGACCTGAGGGTTTTGTTCTTGGGTAGTTTTTTTTATTACTGCTTCTATTTAATTGCTGCTAATTTGTCTGTTTAGATTTTGTGTTTCTTCCTTGGTCAGTCTTGGAAGGTTGTATTTTTCTAGGAAGTTGTCCATTTCTTGTAGGTTTTCCAGCTTGTTAGCATACAGGTTTTCATAGTATTCTCTAATAATTCTTTGTATTTCTGTTGGGTCTGTCGTGATGTTTCCTTTCTCGTTTCTGATTCTGTTGATGTGTGTTGATTCTCTTTTTCTCTTAATAAGTCTGGCTAGAGGGTTATCTATTTTGTTTATTTTCTCAAAGAGCCAGCTCTTGGTTTCATTGATTTTTTTCTATTCTTTTATTCTTCTCAATTTTATTTATTTCTTCTCTGATCTTTATTATGTCCCTCCGTCTGCTGACTTTAGGCCTCATTTGTTCTTTTTACAATTTTGATAATTGTGACATTAGACTATTCATTTGGGATTGTTCTTCCTTCTTTAAATATGCCTGGATTGCTATATACTTTTCTCTTAGGACTGCTTTCGCTGTGTCCCACAGTTGTTGGGGCTTTGAGTTTTGTCATTTGTTTCCATATATTGCTTGATCTCTATTTTAATTTGGTCATTGATCCATTGATTATTTAGGAGCATGTTGTTAAGCCTCCATGTGTTTGTGGGCCTTTTTGCTTTCTTTGTACAATTTATTCCTAGTTTTATACCTTTGTGGTCTGAAAAGTTGGTTGGTAGAATTTCAATCTTTTTGAATTTACTGAGGCTCTTTTTGTGGCCTAGTATGTGGTCTGTTCTGGAGAATGTTCCATGTGCACTTGAGAAGAATGTGTATCCTGTTGCTTTTGGATGTAGAGTTCTGTAGATGTCTGTGAGGTCCATCTGTTCTAGTGTGTTGTTCAGTGCCTCTGTGTCCTTACTTATTTTCTGTCTGGTGGATATGTCCAATAGAGTGAATGGTGTGTTGTACCAGTCTCCTAAAATGAATGTATTGCATTCTATTTCCTCCTTTAATTCTGTTAGTATTTGTTTCACATATGCTGGTGCTCCTGTGTTGGGTTCATATATATTTATAATGGTTATATCCTCTTGTTGGACTGACCCTTTTATCATTATGTAATGTCCTTCTTTATCTCTTGTGACTTTCTTTTTTTTGAAGTCTATTTTGTCTGATATAGTAATGCAACACCTGCTTTTTTCTCCCTATTGTTTGCATGAAGTATGTTTTTCTATCCCTTGACTTTTAGTCTGTGCATGCCCTTGGGTTTGAGGGGAGTCTCTTGTAAGCAGCATATAGGTGGGTCTTGCTTTTTTATCCATTCTATTACTCTGTGTCTTTTGATTGGTGCATTCAGTCCATTTACATTTAGGGTGATTATTGAAAGGTATGTACTTATTGCCATTGCAGGCTTTAGATTCATGGTTACCAAAGGTTCAAGGGTAGCTTCTTTACTATCTTACTGTCTAACTTAACTTGCTTATTGAGTTATTATAAACACTATCTGATGATTCTTTATTTCTCTCCCTTCTTATTCCACCTCCTCCATTCTTTATATGCTAGGTGTTTTATTTTGTCCTCTTTTGTGTTTCCTTTCACTGCTTTTGTAGGTAGTTGATTTTATTTTTTGCCTTTATTTAGTATTTGGTTGGTCTGCTTTCTTTGCTGTGATTTTATTTTCTCTGCTGACATCTGTTTAGCCTTAGGAGTGCTCCCATCTAGGGTAGTCCCTCTAAAATACCCTATAGAGGTGGTTTGTGGGAGGCAAATTCCCTCATCTTTTGCTTGTCTGGGAATTGTTTAATCCTCCTTCATATTTAAATGATAATCGTGCTGTATACAGTGTTCTTGGTTCAAGGCCCTTCTGTTTCATTGCATTAAATATATCATGCCATTCTCTTCTGGCCTGTAAGGTTTCTGTTGAGAAGTCTGATGATGGCCTGATGGATTTTCCTTTGTAGTTGAACTTTTTCCTGTCTCTAGCTGCCTTTAAAACTCTGTCCTTGTCCTTGATCTTTGCCATTTTGATTATTATGTGTCTTGGTGTTGTCCTCCTTGGGTCCCTTCTTTTGGGAGTTCTGTGTACTTCCATGGTCTGAGCGATTATTTCCTCCCCCAGTTTGGGGAAGTTTTCAGCAACTATTTCTTCAAAGACACTTTCTATCCCTTTTTCTCTCTCTTATTCTTCTGTTACCCCTATAATGCGGATATCATTCCTTTAGGATTGCTCACACAGTTTTCTTAATATTGTTTCATTCCTGGTGATCCTTTTCTCTCTCTCTACATCAGCTTCTATGTGTTCCTGTTCTCTGGTTTCTATTCCATCAATGGCCTCTTGCATCTCATCCATTCTGCTTTTAAATCCTTCCAGGAATTGTTTTATTTCTGTAGTCTCCCTCCCTACTATACCCGTTAGCTTTTGCATTTTTCTCTGCAAGTCCATCAGCATGGTTATGACCTTTATTTTGAATTCTTTTTCAGGAAGATTGGTTAGATCTATCTTCCCAAGCTCCTTCTCAGAGGTTGTCTCTGATTTTGGTCTGGATCAAATTATTCTGCCTTTTTGTGGTGAGAGAGGTAGTTGTAGGAAGCTGGCACGTGTGTCAGCTGGGAGAACATCCCTTCTTGCTGGTTTGTGGCCTTCCTCTCCTGGGAGAACAGCAACCCCTAGCGGCTTGTGCTCGGCAGCTCCGCGCAGATGGGGTCTCTGATTCTTGACTCACCGCTGTGGAAGAAGCTCTTTCCGGTTGCTGTGGGTGTGGTCGCTCTCAGGCTGTTGCCCCGCTATGGTGGAGCCGCGCTTGAGGGGGAACGGGTGGGAAGCTGTTTATCGCCATGAGGGGCCTCTGAGATGTGCTGCTGCCCAGGGGTTTAGGGTGCCCGGAGTTCCCCAGGATTCTCAGCTGCTGGACTGAGTGTGCCGGGATGCTTCCGTCCAGCTGTGAGGCTCCTGTCCCTTTAAGACTTTCAAAGGGCACTTGCTTTTCTTTTGTCCCAGGGGCGCTGGCTGCAGGGACCCATTCGCAGGTTTTACTGTTCCGTTTCTCTAGTATCCAGCACCCCACACACTGTGTGTCTGCGCTCCAGTGCGGTTCGCTAGGAATGGGTGTTTAGCAGTCCTGGGCTCCCTCTCCCTCCTGCTCCAACTCCTCTCCTCCCACCGGGAGCTGGGGTGAGGAGCACTCGAGTCCCACAGGCCGGGGCTTGTGTCTTACCCCCTTCATGAGGCGCTGGGTTCTCACAGGTGTAGATTTAGCCTGGCTGTTGTCCTGTGTCTTCTGGTCTCTCTTTTAGGAATAGTTGTATTTGTTGTATTTTCAGAAATATACATGGTTTTGGGAGGATATTTTCGCTGCCCTACTCACACCACCATCTTGGCTCCCTCTAATCTCTTTTCTTTTTGCTCATAAGAAGCTGAGTCTGGAGAGGTGAAGTGACTGGCTCAATATGATAAAATTGAGTGGCGCATTGGGATTGGACATTTCCTTCCATCCCAGATCTTCCCCGTCTATTTCACTTCGTGGCCCCCTTGGAAGGAAATGCTCTTGACCTGTCAGAGGAAGTCCTAGCCATCCCTGTGTACTCCTCTGGCAGCATTCCACCACCTGCAGGACACTGCAGGGGCATTTGCCTGCTGGCTCAAGCAAAGTGCTTTTCGGTAATGGGTAATAACAAATAGATGCAGATCTGTTCCAGGCATTGTGTGCTCACTGAGCACTGTGGCCTTCCTTTTAGGAGGAAAGTGAAGAATAGATCATCAAAAGGCTCTGTTAAGTTTCTCTAACCTCCTTCAGGGCTGTAGCTTGCTCCCTGCCTTGTGTCCAGCTCTGGGCACTGTCCAGCATACTGCAGCCCGCTGGCAGCATCCCTATGGGCGCAGGGCGCCCCTGGGAAGAGCCACCACAGGAGCCAGTGGGGCTGCTTGTCTAGATTGACTGCCTCGGATTGTGTGCAGTGGGATGACCCCGGGGCCTCCCCATCTTCCTTGTCCACTTGGGCTCACTTTCTTGCTTGGGTGCTTCTGCAGGTGGAGTTCACCTCCAGCTGCCTCCTCCAGAAGAGAAGTGGGGAGACGAGGTCTGGGAATCCTCCTCTTCTTGAGTAAGCTAGATGGTTCTTCCTGGAAGTACATGCTTTGCTGTGAACTTGTCCTTCCTGGGCGTGGCCGTGCCCACACTTTCTGGGGGCCCTGTGCTCACAAGTGTGCCAACCCATAGGCATGTGTTGAGCTAGATGGACTAGAAATTCTCTGGAGTCTTGTTCTCACCCTTTTTCACCTAAGTAAACACTGACTGAAAAATTCTCTGAGCTTTAGGGGACTGTGAGAATATTTTTCTTTCAACCCTGACGTTGTCTGAGAGCTTTAAAATCACATCATATACTTCCCTTTAGCAATCCACAGTGGGTTTCACCCCTCCCCCAGCCGCCCCCAGCCTTCTATGTTCTGCCCCCTGAGATAGAACTTGCCGTGGCACTGGATTTTGCTTGCCCTTCCCACTGCCCGTGGTCCTCCACACAGTGCTCATGTGTGCCCAGGGGATCACTCAGAACTGCGCACAGGACACCAGAGTCTTGGTCAGAAGCAGCACCTCTCCCTCACCCTTCTGAATTCCTGGGGCAGGACTTCTGCCACACCAAAGGGAGCCAGGAGGTACCCCCAGGGAATGTATCAGGTTGGCACTGGGAAAAGAGAAAATGAAATCCATAGTTCCCTGTGGGAGCCTTTCCCGCTGGCCCTAGAGTCGGATCCTGTGTGTGCGTGCGCATAGCAGGCAGCAGTCCTGGACGTGGGGCATGCACGGGGTGTGTGCCACCCTGGTGGAGGAAAATTCCCTTCTCTCCGCCTGCTTGGCCAGAGAGATCCGCTGAACATGGATTGGGGCACTGAAGTCTCAGCTGCAGCAAAGCCTTGTTCTTACCACCCTGACAGTTCCAGCATTGGATTTCTTATTAGCTGTTTGGTTATTTTTTTTCATCTTCTCCCTTTTGACACTTTTCAATTCTAGAGCCAAACCAAATACACTGGGCTGGCTAGCTGGTCTGGCTGTGTCTGTGGTTCCCGGAACGCTGCTGTTGTTCTGATGGGTCCCTTTGGCAAAGAGGGAAATTTTTCTCCACTTTGATAATGACAGGCCCTTAATTTGAATGTCCCTGTTCACATCAGTTAACAGATTTGTAAGAGATAATGTGAGATGCGAGGAATTACCCAATCAATTTAGACAACTATTGAAATTCTGCCTAGCTGGGAAATACAGCTCTTTGTTTAGAACTCCACACTTTCCCAAGCCTCGCTCACCAGTCTCTGGGCTGGTGAAGACTTGCAGGCCATCCCGTCCATCTCTGTGCCTCAAGACTGTGCTTCATCCGGGCACTTCACCCAAAGGGGCAACTCGCTTGTTCCTTTTCTTTTGCTTTATGAAGTATAATTGACAAATGAAATTGTAAGCTAATTATGTACAACGTGGTGATTTCCTATATGTGTACATTGGGAAAGTATCCCCTCCATTGAGTGAGCACCCGCCATCTCATATGAACTGTGTGTGTTACTCTCTTAGTACATTCCAGTCACGCACAGTATGACATCGCCCCCTGTGGGCACAGCTGGCTTGCTCTTTGAGTGCGTGGCACATCACAGTCCCTTCGGTGTTCCAGAAATGTTTTTACATGACACAACATTCCTCATTCTCCTGGCTCTTGAAATGTGATGTATGGGGGCCAGTCAGACCAGTGGGACTCTGCTATTGGTTTTGAGGGGGAGGGTGATTTTTGTTCCCTCTTTGTATCTTTGGTCACCATTTCTGGCCATGCTCCTTCTCTGTCTGCTGCCTTATCCCTACTTGTTCAGAGAGGGTGTAACGCCTATAATCAGAATACACCCTCTCAGGAAAGACGGTAACCTGGGAGGTTCTTATAGGCAGAGTATCATGTAGAAAAAACGCAAATTATCTCACAACAAAGAATGCTTTAGGCAGGAAGGCAGCCAGCAATTTAGAATTGTCTAGACAAAAGTAGGGTAGAAATTAAGACATTAGTACATTAGTGACATCAGCAAATACAAAAAAAAAAAACAGAAGTTTGTTCTGGTTTATGTAACTGTCTGAAGCCGGATTGTTACATCCATTGTGCTTGCCCGGTTCCAGGTCCTGCTGTATGTAAGGGGATTAATTGGGAGTGACAGGTGTTAGCCAGATGTGTTTGGTCCTTTGGATTGCTACTGGCCCCCATTCATGTTACCACTTTTACCTGGGTTATGTGACCTCTCAGCTGTTGAATTCCACAAAATCATGACTTACTGTAAATTTGATAGGACTCCAGGAAGTCTGACAGCTGGCCAGCAAGACCAGTTCTTAGAAAACTTCCCTGAGGCAGAGGAGACTTCCTCTCTCTCTGAAGAGCCGTGTATCTGGAGGTAGTGGAGTTTGATCCCTTAACCACCCACTGGTTGGCTTGAAGGATAATACCAAGGAAGGGTGTTCCTGAGGCCATTATTCTATCAGTCTGAACTGTCCTGGTCACTGTCCCTCTTTAGGCCTGAGTTGTCCTGCTGGTGAGGGTAGAGAATTGAACAGGTCATTCAGTTAACTCCCTGCCAGGTTTATGACTCTAAATCTTAGAATTGGCTGACTTTCAGGTGTAGTAGTTCCACCATTTGATATTTTTTAAGAGAAGGGGCTAGTGTAGAAAACTAAACTGTGTGTTTTGTGTTAATACAGATTCACAAAATAAAAATGTTGTATTTCCTTTAGGGCTAGAGAGCTGCATTATAGATTTTCAGCTGGGATGCAGAGAAGCTCTTGATTTGCTTTTATGTTTTATTTTTAACCTTTGAAAACTAAAGGTAAAAACACATGATGATACAAAGCTGAAAAGGCTAGCAACCCCACAGCTTATGGCAAGCATTCGTTCATAAATATTTAGGGAGCACCTACTGTGTGCCAGGCATAAATTGCTCTTGGTAATATTAGAAAGTAATTGTATGATTTTCATGCTTCAAGAGGCATTAAGTACTACATTCCTTTATGTCATCGAGTGGGTCTGAGGAACTCATTGCAGAATTTTATAGTTTGGGGTACTGGAACTCTGACAGGATTCTGGTATCATGTATGTACAGGCCCACATGGGAGATTGGGGCTAAACTTCTTGTTATTATGCCATTTTGTTCAAAATTAGTCATGGAAGAACAGGAACATCTTTCTTACTTCTGACTTAAGCAACACAGCCCTTCCATCTTATAAAAACAAATTCTAACGTTGCCTGGCAAAGGAGTTCATTACAAGGTAGGGGAGGGAGAAGGGGAAGGCCCGAGAGCAGCCTCCTGATCACGGCCACCTCCAGCAGGCATGACGCAGAGCCTGGACCAGCCCGCGGCTTCGGGCTCCACACTGCAAGCGTCTTGGCTGGGTCATTCTGGCTCTAAACTCGGACCTGGCACATCGAGGAAGACAGGATGTCAGAGCTACTCTTTGTCTGTGGGAAATAATTATAGGACAGATTCTTCAAGAGCAACTTTAGTTTTCCCCGAAGTAAATGTTAGCGGGATTCCGCAAAGTAATGGTGACCAAGTACCTGTAGAAAAGTAAATGACTGGGCAAGAAATGTCTACTGTGCTCTCAGATCCCTCTGAGTATGTAAGTTTTATATTTAATGTTTTATTCAACAGATATTATGGCAAAATACATTTCAGTTTATTCTAGCTGTTCAAAAACCCAAAGTCGGAGGTTACTTAATATCTTCATGTTTCCTAGGCGGCTGTAGGTAGACAGCCTGCCGATTTGGGCTGGGGCCGTAGCCCACACCTGGCTGGGACAAGGGACCATTTCACCTTGACCCATCACCTCTGACAGGCTCCAGTCATCACGTCAGCTTACAGCCCGGACCTCATGGCCTGTGCAGCCTGGGACCTAGCTGTTAAAAAAAAAACTCAAATTTGGGTTCTTATGTGCTGAAACCAAATTAAGTGTTTCTGTATAATTTTCTGCCCACCACCAAACCATCACAGAAAAGGATTGATCTGAGTTACTGGCAGGTGCGGCAGAACTCACTGTTACCTGTCTTGTCACCACCCCTGCTTTACATCCACCCACACCTCCTGCTCTTTCACCTCATCCTCTGGGTCTGTGAGTGGGGAGCTGTTGACTGTTTTCTCTCTTCTATGACTTCCTGATTCCATGGATTTCGGTTGAGCCTCCCTGACGCCTCTGCCTGGCTGTGGAGAAGCAGAGAGCCTGCTCCGTAGCCTGGCCTGTGCCTAGCAGTCGATGTTCTGGGGCAGTTTCCCTGGATCAGTCAGCCCATCCCTCAGTGGCACTTCTTTTCCTCTGTCCATCCCACCACATTCCTTCTCAGTCTTCCTTCCGCTCTGCTCTCTGACAGTTAACCCAACATCCAAGGCAGGCAGAGAGCTTGGGTGGTTTCTCTTGCAGCCAGCCTTTCATGACAATGTTTGCAGGGGAGTGGGGTGTACAACATCATCTCTGAAATACCTCCCTTGCCCTCTGAGCGTCCTCCATCTGCTCCCTGAGCAGAGGCGAGGCCGAGGCATTCTGTCCTTCCTTCTGCTGCACACACTTCCAGTGTGAATTGCTGTGAGCATTCAGATTGAGTTACTGTTGCATTTGTGATTCTTGGCTCAAGTCCCTCTAGAAATCATATTACTACTATGAGTTCAGGGAAGGCTGGAGCAGCTACTAAGAATACATTATAATAACATTCAGCAGACAAAGCTAGCAAATTCCTGCTGGAGGCCACCTTGGCATCCTATACTTGTCCCAAAGTTCATCTTTTGAGAACTGTAAACAAAGTGGGATGCCACCATGTATGTTCATATGCCCTGCTTCAAGGTCTGCTTCATCAGTCTTGATTTGGAGATGCTTCAGATTTTATCTTCAGATGCTCTTTGGAAAGTTATCAGTGTTGGCCAGGATTAGCAAACATTCCACGAGTTTACTCACCAGTCGTTTTGCAGTTGTCTGCTTTGTGCAGGGCATTTTGTTGGACAGCATTGGTATGTAAAAAAGAATTCATCAAGGAGTTTGCAGAAGAGTTGTGGGATTAAGCATACAGCCAACTCTTGAAACATGAGATAAAATTAATACTTCAGCAATATTCACCTCTAAGTAGAGAAGGCTCCACAGTGAAAGGGGGCAATTGAGCTCAACCACAAAGGATGAGTAAGATAGGGGAGAGAGGAGTGTGGGAGGTAGGATTGTCCACATTCCAGGAGGAGAGAACCACATCAAAGTGAAAGCAAAGACGAGGGAATGGCGAGAATACCCCAGGAGTTCCGTCGGGGAGGTGAGATGGGGCCAGATTGCAGCGCCCATTCCAAAGAGATGGGGCTCCGTTTGGCCGGGAGGAGGTCGTTTAAGGTTCTGGACAAGGAGGGGGCACCTAGCCCATGCTGATGTAGAAAGATCACTCTTGCAAACCAGGGTTGAAATCAGGAGATGCTGAGGTCTGAGGGTCGCATTAAGGCTGGGAAGCGGGTCGGCAGTGAGGACATGAAACCAAAAGAGGCCACCTGGTGAAGGGCTTTCACAGCAAGCTTACAGAAGAAGAAACGCCACTAAATAAATGAAAATGTTTAACGTTTTGCCTCACTTTTGGCTTTACTAACAAAAAGAGCTACAAAGAACTGCAAAGGAAAACAGCCTTGTCGTGGCGGCAAGGTCAGGGCGCACACTCCTGTGTGTGGTGTGGGTGGGGAAGGGCGACCTCAGTGTGGCCTATGGGCTGAGAATTAGCGCGGCTGTTCTTAGGCTGGTACTATGTCTGAAGCTTTAAATAGGTATATACCCTTTGACCCAGGAATTTTAAGAAAACAATTGTAGATACAAAAGATTCACATATAGGAAAATTCAACACATTAATATTTATACGGGTGAAAAATGGAAAACAAGCTAGATTTCTAATAGTGGAATTATAATACAAGCATAAAACAGATTACAATACAGCCCATTTAAAATTGTAATTTAGGAGAATATTTAATCACATGAAAAACTACTTGTAGTTATTAAATGAGAAGAAGTTTATTAAATAGCATGAACAAGTATGATTTGATGTGTAAGTGGGATATTCACAGAGATGTTGGTCAGGCATTCAAAAGATGCAAATCTGAGACTTGGGAGACAGAAGGGAGCTAGAGTTATAATTACATTGACAAGCCTTGATAATGGTTAAATTTAGGTCATGTAAGGGTTATTGTACTAGTCTCCTTTGTATATGTGTGAAATTTTCTTTGCTAAATAAAAGTTTTAAAAACCCACCTCAAAAGAAAAAATTAAACATGCAAAGAAAGTGAGTTAGATGTGTTAATGCACTAAAGCGTTTAGAACAATACCTGGCCCACAATAAGTGTATAATTAATTAGTTTTTGTTATTTCCACTTTTTAAAGCTAAAGGTAGACAGGGTTTCCCAAGCAGAGCACAAGAGGAAGAACAGAGGAAAGTCCCTTTAGGCCTCAGGAAACCCTATACATGTGGGAGGAACAGAAAGAAGAGGCCCAGCAGCAGCAGTGAAGAGCTATACCAGCAGGCAGAGGAGAGCTAGGTGGGTAGAACGGAGAGTTACAGCTGCCAGCCTCGGGGGCCTCCTGCGGTGAGCAGTGAGGTGCCCCTTGGTACCAACAGGGTCGGACCCCACATGCAGGATGTTGGGGCAGCATATCTCCCTACTGCATGGTCATCCCACCCACATGTCAAGTCCCTTTTTCTCTCAGTGGAACATATTATTTCATAGTTCCTCTCCTGGGATATATATATATTTTATGCATATGTAATAAAAATATGTTATTGTCTAATAATAGCACCTATTATTCCAGTAGTCCCTTCCTCTAGAGCATCTTAGTTAAATTAAGGTTTAGCAGAACGGGGCTTTTCTGTGAAATCTTGAGGTACGCCAAGAGGCTTGAGGAAGATTTTGTAGTAGATATTTTTTATATGGAGTAAACTGAGTTGTGAGATAAGGGATTTAATGCCTAAGCTATAGAAGGAGCTTGCAAATTCGTGGGAACAAAATTTGTTTTGCATTTTAGTGGAAATTACTTTGGATTTGTCCTTTAGATGCAAAGCTTTCAATCCACAGAGAACTGAATCTTTAGAGAAGGGACCATGTAAACTTAGGTTCTCCATATGATTATAGTGTTTTTAAGAAATAGACCAAGAGACAGTATTTTTCACTGTAGTATTTACAGTGGTGGAATTAGCCTGCCAGTGTTAGAAAGTAGCGGACAGGAAATGTAAGGTCTCGTTAGATGACTCAGTGGTACATCCACTAAGTTTGGATTTGTAGCTTTACCAAGAAAGGGAAAGAGGAAAAAGATTTAATTTATTGCAGCTAGGATGTGTAAGCATTTTCATTAAATCCCAAATACTGCATATTTATACTTTTGTGGAAATCCTCTTCTGTTGTTAAATCTACAGAGGCCTTCAGGGAAGCAGTGAAAAATGGATAGGCAGGCATTGGGGGTAGAGGGAAAGGAGAGCTGATAAATTAAGTTTCAGAAACCAGAATACACCTTTCCCAGTTTATTCACAGGACCTGCTGCATACCAAAACCATACAAAAACTTCCTTTTTAACATGTGATGCACAAGCTAAAGAAATGTTTTAAAATAATGAGGTACTAATTTTCCAAGATTTGTTTTCCCACCTGTGCTGTGAAGCCCATCTGTCTGTGTTTAGTTCAGTTACTTATGTTGCCTTTCCTTCCTAAGTGGCCTGCAGGTTTCAGCAGCACATTCCTGTACTGCTTGGACTTCAGAATGACTAAAGCTTTGCATTTCAAAGTCAAATTTTAAATCCTCATTTTAAAAGGAATTACACAAGCACAAGAAAGGTTGATCTTTGAAACTTTTTTAGGAAAAAAGAATTTTAGCATGTAATGGATCAAGTGCCAATGAAATCTCTCCCTGCTCAGCCATGCCTGCATTTAATACATACTGCTCTCAGATAAAATGCAAACCCCGAGTAATCCCTGAAATGGAGACCAGCCTCCCAGGTGGAAAGCAACTCCAGCTAATGAAGGAACACTTCCTGCTCTGAACTTTTTGATTTTCCCGAGCAACCCATTCAATAGACCTTGGGAACACAGCCCTCAGCCTACCTCTGGCTTTTCCTTAATCTCTTTCCGTCGCTTCTAGTTACACTTTACCTCCGGTGCTAAGTCACCCTTCCAGCTTCTTGTTTATGCTCTCTGATATTTGTAGCTAACAATCACATTCCCTCCCTTCGTGTTGGGTTAGTCAGGTCTACCGTTGGTTCTTCTAATCCTCCCTCATAAAATGGCCCTTCCAGCCCCTTAGTCATGCCTGCCATTTTTCTTTGAACTCATCCTAGTTTGTTTCCACTCTTTGGGAATGAGGTGCCTGAAATGCAGCCCAGTGCCCCTGGCATGGCTTTGAGGATGGCATGCCTTTTTTTTCCCTTTTATATCTTTCTTTTAAAGTATTACCCCCATCTTAGTTCAGGCTATAACAAAGTGCCATAAATGGGGAACCTTGTCAACAATAGAAATTTATTTGTCACCACTCTGGAGGCTGGAAGTTCAAGATCATGATGCCAGACAACAGAGTCTGGTTCCAGTGAGTGCGCTCTTCTTTCAGGGCACTAAGCTCACTCTACCCTCATGACCAAATTACTTTCAAAGTTCCCCACCTCAACATACCACCACATTGGGAAGGGACACAAACATAACATTCAGTCCATTGCAGCCACCAAAATAAAATAAAAAGCACATACCTGTCCCCCAGCCTTCTAGTACTTAACAATGAATTTTTTAAATAATTTTGTTATTGAGATACACAACATAATCACACATTCTTTTTATTTCTTGTGAGAAGTTTTAAGATTTACTCTCTCAGCAACTTTTAACTATGCAATACAGATATTATTAACTATAGTCACCATGCTGGTCATTACATCCCCAGAACAGTTAGATCATACAGTATTTTTCTTTCACTGTCTGACTTATTTAACTTAGCATTAATGCCCTTAAGTTTCATCCATATTGTTGCAAATGGCAGGGTTTCCTTTTTATGGCTGAATAATATTCCATTGCATACATGTACCACATGTTTATCCATTTGTGTTCTTTCCATGTCTTGGCTGTTGCTGTTATCATCTTCTTCTTCTTCTTCTTCTACAGATAATGCTGTAGCGAACATGAGGGTACATACATCTTTCTAAGTTAAGTGTTTTCATTTTTTTCAGATAAATACCCAGAAGTGGAATTGGTAGGTCATATACTCATTGTTTTTCAGTTTCTGAGGGCCACCAATACTGTCTTCCACAGTGGCCACACTAATCCGCATTCCCGCTGGCAGTGCACAGCACTCCTCCTTTCCCTCCACATCTTTAGCAGCACTTGTTATTTCTAGTCTTTGGTAATTGCCATTCTAATAGATGTAAAGTGATGTCTTACTGTGGTTTTGGTTTGCTTTTCCCTGATAATTAAGTGATGTTCAGCACCTTTTCATATACCTGTTAGCCATCTATATGTCATCTTTGAAAAATGTTCAGATCCTCTGCCCATTTTTTAATTGGGTTATTTCTTTGCTAATGAGCTGTATGAGTTCTTTATATATTTTGGATATTAACCCCTTATCAGATAAATGATTTGCAACTGTTTTCTCCCATTTGGTTGGTTGCCCTTTCATTTTGCTGTGCAGAAGCTTTTTAGTTTCACATAGGCCCCACTTGTTTATTTTTGCTTTTGCTGCCTCTGTGTCTGATGCCAAATCAAAAAAATAATAGCCAAGACCAATGTCAAGGAACTTACCCACTGTGTTGTCTTGTAGGATTTTTAAGATTTCAGGTCTTAAATTCAAATCTTTAATACAAATCTTTAACATTGAGTTAATTTTTGTGTGTGGTTTAAGACTGTGGCCAAGTTTCATTCTTTTGTATGTATCCAGTTTTCCTAATAATCATTTGTTGAAGAGACTGTCCTTTCCTGATTGTATATTCCTGACTCTGTTGCTGTAAATTAATTGACCATGTATGCATGGGTTTATTTATAAGCTCTCTATTCTGTTCCATTCATCTATGTGTCTCTTTTTATTCCAGTACCATAGTGTTTTGATTACTATAACTTGGTAATGTAGTTTGAAATGAAGGAGCATGATGCCTCCAGCTATGTTCTTCTTTCTGAAGATTGCTTTGACTATTCAGGGTCTTTTGTAATTCCATACAAATTTTAGGATTTTTAATGTCTGTGAAAAGTGCCATTGGAATTTTGATAGGGATTGCAATCTGGATCTGTAGATTGCTTTGGGTAACGGGCATTTTAACATTGTTAATTATTCCTTCCCAAGAACATGGAATAGCTCTGCATTTATTTCTGTGTCTGTCAACTTATTTTATCAATGTATTTAATAGTTTTCAGAGTACAGATTTTCACCTCCTTGGTTAAATTTATTCCCAGGTATTTTATTCTTTTTGATGCAGTTGCAGTTGGGATTATTTTCTTAATATCTCTTTCTGAGTTCTTCATTAATATTAGAGAAGCATAACAGATTTTAGCATGTTGAATTTTATATCCTGCAACTTTAATGAATTGATTTGTTTATTCTAACAGGTTGGTTTGTGGAGTTTCTAGGGTTTTCAAAATATAACACCATGTCCTCTGCCAAGAGAGTAAGCTTTATTTCTACCTTTCTAGTTTGGATGCCTTTTATTTCTTTTTCTTGCCTAATTGCTTTGACAAGGACTTCTAATACTAGGTTGAATAAGAGTGGTGAGTGTGGCATAATATAGAGGGGGCACGGGGAAGACAAATAGTGACTCTATAGCATCTTACTATGCTGATGGACAATGACTGCAATGGGGTGTGGGGGGCACTTGATAATATGGGTGAATGTGGAAACCACAATGTTGCTCATGTGAAACCTTCATAAAACTGTATATCAATGATAACCTTTTTTTTTTTAAGTATTATTTAAAGTATTGTCATTAAAGCCCTTGGACAAAAGCTGGAAAATAAAAAAAGAATGGTAAGTGTGGGCATCCTTGTCTTGTTCCTGATCTTAGAGAAAAAGGTTTCAGCTTTTCACCATTTAGTGTGGTGTTAGCTGTGCACTTGTCATATATGGCCTTTATTATGTTGAGTTTTTATCATGAAAGGACGTTAATTCTTTCAAATGCTTTTTCTGCATCTGTTGAGATGCTTATCAAAAGAAATAGTTAATGTGGTATATCACATTTATTGACTTGCAGATGTTGAACCATCCTTGCATCCCTGGAATAAATCCCACTTGTTCATTGTGTATGATCCTTTCAATGTATTGTTGAATTCAGCTTGCTAATATTTTGTTCAGAATTTTTGCATCTATGTTCATATGGGATATTGGCCTGTAATTTTCTTTTCTTGTGGCATCTTGTCTAGTTTTCTTATCAGGTTAATGCTGGCTTTGTAAAATGAATTTGGAAGTGTTCCCCCTCTTCTGTTTTTTGGAAGAGTTTGAGAAGGATTGTTATTAACTCTTTAAACGTTTGGTAGAGTTCACCAGTGAAGCCATCTGTTCCTAGACTTTTGTTTGTCGGGTGGTTTTTGATTACTGATTCATTCTCCTTACAAGTAATCAGTCTGTTCACATTTTCTATTTCATTATGATTCAGTCTTGATAGGTTGTATGTTTCTAGGAATTTATCCATTCCTTTTAGGTTGTCCAATTTATTGGCATATAATTGTTCATAGTAATCTCTTATGACCCTTTGTATTTCTACCTTTGAAAGTCTCACACATCCACGTGTCCCTCTCCACATCCTGACCTCTGTCAAATTACTCATCCTTAACTTTCACCTGGGCTTGTAACATAACCTCCCTCAATTATATTCTTCTTCCACTCAATCTAACATATTTTTATCTTCTTAGAAAATAGAAGTGATCATGTCACTGTACAGGGTAAAATAAAAACTCTTGAACTTACTTTATTTTTTTTGGTTTTTGTTTTTTTTAACCAAATCAAATCTGAATTTCTTAGCTTTTACATACATAGTTTGGCCCCAGTCATTCCCTTTGGCTTCATTTCCTACCAGTCTCCACCTAGTCTCCGGCCCTTATGTTCTAGCTGCATTGAGCATCTCCCTCTTCCCAGGTGTGCGCTGTGCCCCCTCTCGCCCCATGTGGCTGTGTTTGTTCCATCTGCTTGAAAGCCTCTTCTCATCTTTGATCTCCCAAACTCCTGTTCAGCTCTCAAGATCCAGACCACATGTTGCCTTTTATGATATCTTCTCAGACTCCTCCAGAACAAGATAGCCACTCTTATGTCTCCCCTGCAGCACATGTTAATGCCTTGTTATGGCCCTTACCATGCTGGTTGTGATCATAAGTTTACATGTTGGTTCTTACTAATCTAAATGGGTCTTCAGGACAAGGTTCATGTCCGTTCATCTTTTAACACCTAGCACATAGTAGGCCCTCAATAAATGCTGCCATAATGCTTGAAGGAATGTCAAAGAGAGTGTTTAAAAAGGTAGTTAGAAATATACTTACTCCTAAGCAAGCAGAGGGCTATCTTATGTTTCTCAAAATAATCTCTTTAGCTAAAGTAGCAGGTCTTAGGATAGCAAAAGTGGGACATAATGGGGAATGACTTCTAAATTGTAAGTTTCCTGGGGCAAGGGCCATTATGCAAAGTTAAGATGCAGCCTGAGACCATCCATATGCCCCATCCTGGGCACGTGTGTACCACCATCACACAGTGAGGGAAAAATTCCACCTGGAAGGAGCAGCCTGGGATCGGAGGCCCAGCTCTGCCAGCCAGCGCCTTTGGTCCTTGGGTTAGCAACTTACTTCCTTAGGCCTCATTTTCATGAAGAAGCCTTTCACATTTTCTTTTATATTTTCCTGGTGGTTAATTTTGATGGAGGAAGACTTCACAGAGAAAGTGCATCTTTTTGTCTTTTTTTTTTTTTGCTTTATTGAGGTTGTATAATTGACAAAATTATGTATTTAACATGTAGAACACAATGATTTAATATGCTGTGGAAGGACTCCCACAGTCAAGTTAATTACACTGCCATCTCATCTCATGTATTTCCTTTTTTCTTTATGTGAACACTTAGGTCAGACTCTTAGTGAATTTTCAATTACATAATACAGTATTACCAACTATAGTCATTATATTGTACATTAGCTCTTCAGACTTTACTCATCTCACAGAAAATGTGTACTCTTTCACCAACCTCTCCCCATTAGCACCACTCCCCAGCCCCTGGCAGCTACCATCTACTTAATATTTCTGTGAGTCTGACAAATTTGTTTTTTTCAGATTCCATATATAAGCAGTACCAGTGTTTGTTGTTCTCTGTCTGTGGCTCATGTCACATAGCCCAGTTCCCTACAGCTTGTTGCAAATGTTATTTCTTTTTTATTGATGAACAAATAATTCTTAGTGCAGACAGGATTGTTTTTATTTTATCTGAAATCCATCCTTCCTTTCCCTTTCAGCTGCAGAATGAGTTAGAAAAAGGGGAGCGGGACAATGCGGAACTGCAGGAGTTTGCCAACGCCATCCTGCAGCAGATTGCAGACCACTGCCCCGACATCCTGGAGCAAGTGGTCAACGCCCTGGAGGAGTCCTCCTGACCCTGCTCTGGGCAGTGCTGGCTGGCAGCCCGTGCAGTGACTCCAGGGGCCGCGGGGGACAACCGTGCCAAATAGACGCCCAGAGGCTTCCTGGCACCAAACCAGCACAGCAGACTCTACCCTGCCTTGGTCAGTCCTTCAGGTGTGGTTCCAGCACCATTTCTACACCTGTCCTCTCACTCTGCCTTTCTGCTGTGGGCGTTGTCACCACACTTCTTTGATGTCCAGGGTAGTTAAGTGTCTGAGTCTCCATGAAGGACTGACATACAGTCATCAGCAGCAGAGAACTGTGGGAGTGGGTGGCTCTGTCCTTGCAGAGGGGCATGGAGGAGAGACTTCGTACCTTCTGTCCTTGACACCAGAACTAAATCTGGAATCTGCCTGGAGTTCAGCATATTGAGAGAGTGCTTCCCAGTGGACCAGAGAGCTGAGTGTTCCAATATCACAACAGGTGCTTTCTCCTAAAGGGGTTAAAAGATCTCAAAAAGAGAGAACAGGGACAAAGAGAAACCCGAGTCTTCTTTTTACCACCTCCCTTGTCCACCCGTCACATGTGTGGTGTTCTGTGCAGGGGCTGTGAGCGGGCCCCCCCACCTTCGGGGGCACCAGCCCCCAGGATCCAGGTCTGCCCCAGCCCTGCCGCACTTGTCCTCGCCCCTCCCAGCCAGGTAACAAGGGCCATAGCGAATGGCTCTCCCCTGGTCCCTCTTGTGTAAGACCTTTGGCTTAATTATACAAAGTTTGTCAGATCCTTTATCTCTAGGAAACAGAAGAAAGGTTTGGCGTGTGCCCTGCCAGCACCCTCTGTGGCTCTGCTCCTGTGGAAGGAAGGTGACCATTCCTGGGGTCAGTCCGGTTTCTCTGAACATCTCCGTCACAGCAATCTGGGCCCCTCAGCCCCCATAGAATGCATCCGCCTTCCCACCACCTGTGTTCTACATCCCACAGCCCAAGTTTAGGGCCTGCCCCCCTCACCCCATTAGCTTTACTCCCAATTGGTACTCCCCAGACCCCTTGTGCATTGCCTGGAACTTCTTTCTGGCACAAATGAATGTTTCTCATCCCACACACACTCCTTGCTCCATTCTTTCATTCAGAGAATACTTAAGAAATGCCTACTGCGTACAAACCACCATTAGGTGCCCATCCTTGAAGAGTCTCTTCGGTGAGGGAGAGGTGTAAAGGTATCTGTGAACAGACCTGGTTGAGCCAAAGCAGTAAAGGCTTTCCCTTCCCGTCCCCCATCTGGATGGAAAATAGCTTCCAGAGAACTCTTGTGCAAATCAACATTTCTCTTTATGATGGAATTGGTGGGTTTGGGGGCAGGGGCAGAGTTACTTACTTGCCTGTAGGATCCCTTTTGGCAATTCAGGATTTCTGTTTGTTCTTGTTACCCTAGAAAAGTGTGTTGTTGAGGGGGTTATGATGGCGGACAGTGTTTTCTTAGCACAGCATGTACTTTGGGAAACTCAGCTCCATGATGCACATCAGAAAATTAATCCCAAATTTGCAAATCAAGTTGAAGGTATTGGCATTTTGAAGGGCATTCTTCCCAAGCGTGGACTATGTCATAAATAATTAGTCACCAAAAACTAGACTAGACCACTTCATCCAAATGTAGCCCTTTGACCATCTCTGTGGCCAGACACCCACCAGACACTCACACCTTCTGATAAGAGTTGCTGTGAGAAATGTTTTTGTCTTGCATTCTCTCCTTTCCCCTTCCCCAACTACTCACCCAAGAATCTGGTGCCTGTAAAGTCATCACAGCATTCAGGCTACTATCTTCCCACCAACAGCCCTTGGCTGTCCCATTAACTTATATGGTCAGGTCTCCAGCTGCCCAATTCCCTGCTGTAAAACAGTCTCTTCCTGTGAGAAGCTGTGGAGTGTTCTTATCAAAGGTCTAAATGGACTCTGCTCATAAACTTCTTACTGAGACGCTTTCCGATAGTCAGGCAGACAGAGGTCGGTGCGGGGGTTAGATAGTAAGTGGTCATAGTTTGTGACCGATCACCTCCATTCCATTTATTCATTGCGCTGCCCATGAATCTTGTACAAAGCCCCCAGGATTTTAGGGCCAGATTCACTAGAATCTCACTTTATCTACCATAATGCAAACAAGTGAGGTAGAACAGCACTGTTCAGGGGACTAGATCAGAACAGAGAAGGCAGGAGAGGCCATGCCAGGGAAGTGGCCCCAGCCGACCAGCTGGTCGGCTAGAGAAGGCATCCGGCAGGTCTCCCTGGGTCCCACTGACTCCACCTTTACTATCAGACACATACCTGTCACTCTTGCCTACATGGTGCCTGACTTCACTGCACCTCCTTCCTCCCCCTTCTCTTTTCAACCCTTCCTGAGGCTTCCTCTGCAAACCTTATGGATGTCCCCTGGACAAGTACTTTGGCACAAACGATGTGTGGGGCAGGCATCCTCTGTCTTCTGTCTGTGAACCCCAGCAGGGAATCTCCTTGATTCTTCCTGGATGGTCATCCACCATCGCAGAGGTTCTGGAGGCTGTTTGGTCCTAAATGCAAGTAGGCTGTAGCTAAAGCTGAGTAGCGACCATGCCCTGCCTTTATAGTATGGGGGCTAAGTCAGGACAGTGCTCACTGAGTTCAGTCCATTCACTCAGCTGCCATATACTAAATAACACAACTCCCAGCACAACAGGACTTCCTGCCGGGGGCCCTCCTCTGGTACTCAGCCTCACAGGTCACTTGACTGCTACCAAAGGTCTGTAGCCTTGAAAACTCACTGCAGCTTGCCTGTCATGTTCACCAGACTCATCCGGTTCACTGGCAAGGCTAGTTGCCCCTTAACACCTAAAGATCTGCACCCCAAATGAAGGTCATCATGAAGGGGACAAGAAGAGGAGTGGATAGAATCTAGCCCGGGGCTCACAACTGAAGAAATGCAAAGCGACGTTCTCTTTGTGTCATATACCTCTGTCCCAGGTCCTTGTCAAATTCTTGATGAAGTTTCTGAATTGAGATTTGCAAGGATTTGTATAGCATTTGCAACAGAAAAGATCTTAAATGGGCTCTAACAAATTAAGAAACGGAAATCCTTAAATCCATCTTGGCTCCGACTTTGACCTTGTACCTTATAACCTACAGAAGATCTAAGTGCTTCCCTCTCTTCTTTACACATGGGCTTTAGAATACGGCAAAGCAGACTACACCCGAGACTGCCTTCAGTGGTGATAGTGGCAATGTGACCTGGCACTTCTTGTCAGTAAAAGCCTGGTTTCCCACGGGGGCCCCACAGGCTCACCCACTCCTCAGAAACCGCGAAGAGGATGGGAGAGTCGTCACCAAGTCTTAGCCAGCTACCGGGCCAGTCCCTCGCCTGTCTTGGTCAGGATGAGTGCCTGGATTTGCTGCTCAAGAGTGCTGCTGGCCCCAGAGCCCTCCTGCCCCCCTGGTGGCCCCAGACATGAGCACAGGCCCACTGGCTACCCTTGGGGTCTTTGAGAAAACAGCAAATCAGGGAACATATCACCACATAGAAGGTGACCCTCACATGGCACTTCTAAATCACAGTGGGCGCTGTGTCAGCCCACAGGCCGGGCGGCGTGCTACACCTGGCAGGGCCTGCAGGGCTGGCCTCCCCACCACTGCCAGCCCCTGGGCTCCTCAGGATGGGGCCTTGAATACCCAAAGGAATGTTTTAGAAAGACTCTGGAGTGAACTAAGGGAGTATTTGGGCAAAAGAAAATATACATTACAAGGAAATCCTTCTGAACAAAATGGCTGGATGATTCTTTTTAAGCAAAAACTGTTCCCAAACTTTTTAGTGTCAGAACTGTAACCAAGTGTCTCCTGACTTTTTCCAACGTGTTTGATGAGTGCCATGACCCTGCCACAGGCCTTCCTCCTCCTGACCCTGGGGGAGCCGTGGTTTCTGGGGCTGGTCAGCGGGGAGGGAGCGGTTCTCCCGCATCCCATCTGCCCTTTTGTATCTCTGCTCGTCGATATTGTCTGTGTGGTTCAGAGCGTTGAGGCAGTTGCATTGTGTCCATTGTTGAGATTATTAAGATATTAAAAGTAGTTGTAGAACTGAAAAATTAAAGAGCTGTGTTTTGAAAAACAAACCAATATGATGTTAGTAAAGGAATTCAAGCTCCGGGGCAGCCATGCTCCTCCGCAGCCGGCCGGGTGAAGCTGGGCTGGCTGCTTGGAGAACAGCGCACCAGGCGGGCGCCTGCCCAGGGGGCGGACAGCCGTGGAGCAGAGGGAATCGGAGCCGGGCTCGGAGAGTTCCCGCACACCCGCAGGACCCGGGGGAGGGCTCTAAGTAGGACCCCGTCGCCGCCCTCGCCCCCACGTCTGCCCCGGCCCCGTGTGCCTAGGACCGCGTGGTGACCTGGGCTTGGCCCTGAAGCCACCCTCAGCAGCCCTGCAAGGCCGAGAACCTCCTTCCTGCCCACTTGGTGCTATATTTCCAGGGCCCGTCCAGTTCAGGCCCGCGCCCGCATCCTGGAGCCTGCCGTCCGGGGGATGAACTGTACTCGGATCTCCATTCCTTCTAGATTCTTCCCCTATGAGCTTTTTAGACACCGGGTCCCTGGGGCCGGGCTGTGCTTCTTGGGCCCAGAGATGCCGAGGGCAGGAGAGGAAGCGGACCATGCTGACGGCAGCTCGTTCGCCTGCCTGCCTGCCCACGCCAGTCGGTATTGCAGTCGCCCTGCCCTGCAGCCCGGCTGCACCCGTCTCCACGAGAACCAGGGCATCCGGACTGAGACCTGGGGTCTCCCTGGGGCTCGTCCTCCGCGTCAGGAGGGCTCCCCTGCAGTGGCGGCCGAGGAGGCTGGGTGCTGACTCCGGTAGCTTGAGTTCCTCATGGTGACGGTAGCAGCCACAACAGTGGTGTCTGGGGTGCAGGTGCACCCACTGCCTTCAGCTGTGTGTGTGTGACAGCCAGAGTCACCTTACTGACACAAAGAGGTCGTGTTATAGACAACTCTGCCTTGATAATTATTGTAAACACTTGTTCATTTTTTTCTTTTTTATTCACAAACTAAATCCATCAGGAAATTATAAAGTTATTTAAAAATTGTGTGCTGTGTCTTTCTTTGAGTCTCACTCCCAAATGATGCTAGAATCCTCAGATACTAGAAAAGCAGGGAGAAGCCAGCAGTCCCCCAAAAATCAACTCCTAGTGGCAGGTAACCCAAGAGCCAGGGGTGCCCAGGGCTTGGCAGGGCTGAGGAGTGGACAGGCCTGGAGCGGGCCCAGGAGAAGGGCAGCCTCCTGTGGGCTGCCACCAGAACTCGAGTAGGCAGCCTCCTTAACTGCCTTTCAAAGCCTGCTTCCACCTCCCTTCTCCCCTCCATGCACCCCCAGCCCTGAGCCAGGTTCCCCATTTCGGATCGAGTTGTGTGTCTGGAGCTTGGAGGGAGCGGCCCCTGCCCATGCCCAGGAGGACCAGGGTAGCCAGGGCTTGGGAGGGTTTTGTTCAAGGAGGTTTAGGCCCCCCGGGCCTCACTCTGCTGTACTAACTCGGGGATGTGTGAGCTGCGCTGGCCAACAGAATGTGAATACCCGGAGGAATGGGGAGCTGAGAGACTGCTGGAGAAATTTCCAGCTTTCATATTTGTCTTGGGCCTTATGCTCACTAAGAAATTATTCTGGGAAATTTCTTTTATGAGAATTCCTTTTCTGCTTAGCCTCATTTCCGCATCTGCCCCAGAAAGGAATCGGCCTGCTCACCACCCTCCCTCCCTCCTTGGAGAGTCTGTCACCTGCTGTGGCCCTTGGGGATGGGCTCTTCCCGGGGTTTCCCCAGGCCCCACTGCTGCTCTTGGCCAGAGCACCTGGTCGGAGGGTCCGGAAGATGGGGTAGCACCTGGGAGACGTGCTGTCCACAGGACTCAAAACCCTCTGTTGCTCACCACTTCCTCCTGGAACAGGGACAGTTTCACTGGGAGAACGTGTATTATACTGCACAGTGTAAAATACAACCACAAGCAGATGTGCCCGCAGAAAGCTGTTGGATTACACTGGTCAGCTGTTTCCAGGCTTTTCCATTAATCTTTTTTCACTGTTTGTTTATTCACTCTGTGGTCTACCAGTACTCAGTTCAGACAAATGGACACAGAGACCATGAGGTTTAAGGAAAATATGTGAGAGAAGTTGCAATTGAGAATTCCATCCATTAACTTGGTTTTTGCTCTGAATTGGGAAAAGGATGCTGTTTTTTTATTTTTGAGGGGGACTATCAGGCCGGCTTGAAGATGGTCAAGAACTGCTTAGCCCCTGGCGTGAGGAGCACCCTGCAGAAGCTGGGTGGAGATCCGTGAGGCTTCCCAGATGTCCTGGGAAGGGCCCTGGGCTTGCAGCCCGCAGCCCTCGGCTGCGTCTTGACCTCTCAGCCTCTCTCCAGTCCCCTCTTCAATCCCTTCTAAAGTAATGCCACCTTCACCTAGGTCACAAGCCACAGCCATAGTGAGGATAACAGATAATTATGTTTTTTCCTTTTTGAGAGCTCGTTTAAGAGCATAAAGCATAAAATTGCTTTCTTCACGTCTGCCTTTTGCTTTACAATGGCCCCATACATACATCGGGAGGTGGCAAGGGGCAGGAGACAGGTACAGGAGTCAGCCATGGAAGCACTGGGTACCTGGGGTTCATTACAGCCTTCTCTCTATTCTTATGTGTATGTGAAATTTCCCTCAGTATTTACATCCTTGGGTTGCACTTGCCCAGTCTTCACGCATGGGCCTCCTTCAGGGTCCTGGGAACCCACATGCATGAATGGCCACCACAACACTCCCACTCACCACACCAGTACTCGTGCACCCCCGTGTCCCAGGCACACAAATAAGAAAGGCTAGTGGTGCCTTCCCCAGGTTCCAGGTGCAGTTCTCAGCACCTGATGTGTTCTATCTAATCTCTCTTCATAGCCATCCCATGGGTAGGTACTGTTACCCCAATTTACAGATGAGGTGTGGAGTGGTTAAGCAGGTTTCACAATCTCATGCAGCTCCTAAGTGGTGGGGCTAGAATTTAAAACCAGCTCTGCCCTGAGCTTGTGCTCTTCACCCACTACCGTAGCCACTTCCCAGGGGACTCAGTCCAAGGGCAAAACTACTGCAGTGAAATGTGTGTAGGAGCGCCGAAGAGCAGGCAGCGCTCTTCAAGAGCAGGTTTGAACTTGAAAGATGAATTTTGCCAGCAAAGGAGGTCAAGGATGAGGGGAGGTAGAAAAGACAGACTGAGCAAAAACACAAAGGCAGGAAAGGGCATGCAGTGTTTGGGGACAGCAAGCCGTCCACTGCCGGCAGATCAGATGCTACTTGGCTAAAAGCCAAGGGAGGACCTGGTGGCCCCCACTGTTGTGTAAAAGGCATTTATTTTCATTGTCTGGTAAATGGTGCCCTGGAAAGGAAGGCCAGCCCAGGAGAGCATCACCCACACCACCAGCAACCCTACCTGCAGCCCACAAAGGGTTGATCAAAAGAAAAGCCCCTGTGTCAGCTCTGGAGGGTCCTCTTCTCCCTGCCCCTGAGGGCTGCTGGAGGTGAGGAGAAGGTTGTGCCAGTATCCATGGAGGGAAGCTGCCCAACACCACACAGCCAGGAAGCCATGGGCCTGGGTGCAAACCTGAGCCGCTGTTTGCAAGCCTTCCAGCTGCCCTGCCAGCCACAGACCATCACAGGAGCCACGAGGCAGGCGTGGGCAGAAGCCAGGCAGAGGAGCCTTCCTGCAACCTCAAGGTTGGAGGCACTGAGGTCGAGCGTGGCCAGGAGTTCAGAGAGGAGGGAAATACTGTGCCCGGCTTGTTCACCAGCAGGATGGGTGTGGAGTCACGCCGAGAGTCATGCTCCATTAGGCCCTGGTGCTCCTTATTCCCCCAGAATCACAATGAAGCAAAGGAAGCTCTCACCACTTCGGGGCCTCGGGTGGGGCAGGAATGAGGCCCTGCCAGACCCCACCCATGAGACGGTTCCTTTACCCAGTTCTGGGGAGAAAGCAGCCCGCCTACCACAAGGGGAGCGCCTCCCAGGGCGGACAGTCACAGCCTTGTGCGGGTCCTACGTGACAAATGCCTTCCTGCTTCCACCTGTCCTCCGACAGCATGCCAACCTTCACCTGTCCCCTCCTCCGGAGGTCACACTTCCCAGGCACTGGGCCTCACTTACTGGTGAGTGAAGAACCAGAGCCCTGTTGCCTTTAAGAGGGAGAGTGGACATGAGGGAGCAGCGTCAGTCAAAACATCTGCAGCTTCCATGCCAAAAAGCTGCTTGGCCTCTGGTGGGTTTCACACTCAGGAAGTGGCTCCTGCCCAGTTCATCTTGGGCTTGAGTTTTTTATTATCTTATTCTTAAGGATTGTCAGAAATGAGGCTTTGGAGAGAATCTGTTTGCAACCATAACTTGGAGTAAAGTTTGCACCATAAATGCTCTGGTGTCCCTGGACCCCTTACTGTGTGCTTGTGTGGCACACATGCTGGAAACACAACCCAGAAATGAGCACTTCTGTGTGACAGCCACTGGCCACCTCCCCCTCCAGCAGCAGGACCAGGTGGACTCAATGGGGAACCCAGGGGCACCTGGGCAACCTCAGAAGCCCAGGGCAGCTCCACCCCTGAGGAATGATGCAAATGCACTAAAGCCATACTTCTTTCCACCTGAATGCCCATTGATATGCAGATGTACTAAAGCCAGGCGAGATATTCTGGAAACATTACAGTTTTACCCACAGGCCACCCCTCCAGAAATCTTGCCTTACAAATTACTCGTTCCCCCTCTTCCAACCAAACCAGTGATATACAATAGCAACAGCAATAAAATCATGATAATCCTCAAGCCAGAGGATTCATCCTATGCAGATTAAGTAAATGTACTTTATGGCACAATCTCTTACTAAGCACAAAATATGTTTCTACACTTGTTTACTCATTCCTAACAACTATGCTAGATTGCTCACAAAACTTTACCACACATTAGACAAAGTCAAGCCTCCTTTAAGCATTTTTTTCTTGACAACAGCAACACAATCATGATAATTCTCAAGCCAGAGGATTCAGCTAGGTTCAAAGTCCCATGCAGATTAAGTCCAAAACTCGTCCATTCCAGCCATCACAGGGCAGCTGCAGCCAGGGAGTGCATCCAGGACACAAGGACTGTAGAAGCAAATAACTGTGATTGTAGGGGGCTACTTTGCTGTTATTCTAGGAATACACAAGAGGCCAGCTTCCAAACCTTTCCTCCAAGGTGCCAGAAGAGCCAGCTATCGCTGGTCCATGTGTCGAAATGTCTAGGGCCATGTCCATTTTATTCCTAATTGCTGCACCCATCAACATGTCCAATAAAGTGGGTGCCTTGATCGCTGTCAATCATGGCAATGGGCCATAGGCTGCAAAGAGATGCTCTAGACCCCCTTGGTGGTTTGCTGATCTGCACAACGTGCAGGGCACTCCTTCCCAGCTTGGCTGACTTCTTCAGAGGTCAATGGCAAGCCCCCCAATGGGCCCACATTGTCTTTTGTCCTGCATGCAACAAATGCTGATGTAGCCATTGGGCCACATCAGAGGTAGGCTTTACTTCTCACCAGCGCACCTGGGCCAATGTGTCTGCTTCACCATTCCCTGGGGATGCCAAAGGCAAGTGGCCAGTCACATGATATACGGTAAGTGTCTGTGCCACGCCACTCTGTGGCCTTTGGGTCCAGTCTCACACCCACCCCACAGTGGGATAGGTGGTTATTACCTTGGTCGGAGCTGTTCCGGTGATGAGCTCTGTAGCCAACAAGGCATGGTACATAGCAGCCAGTTGCTTCTCTATCAAGGTGACCTGGACCTCTGCTCCTTTCCATAGTTGTGGCCAGGCTCAGGCCAGCAGCAGGAGCAGCAGCAGCAGCGGCAGCAGCAATAGCCTTAGTCTCAGGCCATGGGCTGGATTCAGCCCAGCCAGCAACGGTGGAGGCACCTCCACAACCACACGAGTGTAGACACATGTCCCTCAGCGCGAGCGCTGCTTCTCCCCATCATTTCTAGGGGTGGCCCTCCCAAAAGTCACACCCATTATAACAGATTTCAGGTTCAGAAGAAGCCTGCCAACTGTGCCAGATGTAACTCCTGGGAAAGGAAATCCCGGGGCAAAATACCTCTAAAACCGAAATCAGTCAAAGGGAGAAATTAAGTTTAAAACCGTTTATTGCTTACAAACTGCAGTCGGGGCTCTTCTCTCTTTCAGGCTCCAGCAGAAGCAAAACCAGCCCTCCCCCTCACCTCTCAGGTACAGATAAGCCCTCTGTTACCCAGGTAATTACCCATTGATATGCAGATGAACTTCTCTCCACCCCTGAGGAATGATGCAAATGCATTAAAGCCATACTTCTTTCCACCTCTGAACGCCTACTAATATGCAGATGTACTAAAGCCAGGTGAGATATTCTAGAAATATTACAATTTTACCCACAATCACCCTCATAAAAGGTTTCCCACTTTGCTGTCTGAATCCTACAGATGGGGAAACTGAGGCCTGGAATGGGCCATGGGCTGGGGGACAGTCACCCACCTCCCCACACTCCACACGGTTCTGGGGCCGTGTTCCAGGGGCCCGGCGGGGACAGGGGCTGCCTCACCTGGGGGGAGCAAAGCCACCAATCGTGTCACTTCTGCTGTAGGAGGAAAGCCCCAGATGCCCCGGTGCCTGCCTCATCATCTGGGGCTGTGTTCTCCCCCTGAAGGGACAGCTGAGTGGGCGCCTTGTCTGCCCTGCCCATCAGTCGCTGCAACAGAGACCAGGGAGACAGGAGCCTGACGGTGGCTCCTTTGGCCAGGACGTCACGCCGTGGAGCTGAGGCCACAGGATACAAACCAACTGTGGCCCCAACGGCTCCAAGCTCTCTGCGTGAGCAAACCCTCACCGAGGCACCTGGGGTGCCCCCATTCAGCCCCAGGAGTGAGAGGACTCTTTGATCTCCATTTCCTCCTCTTCTGCCTGCCCCTGTAAGGCCCCTGAGGGCAGGTACTGAGTTCTTCCTCTTGGGTCCCCTGCGTGCCAGTGGCACATACCTGTGCTCACACCAGGCTTACCAACCGTCTGACGTGCTCACTTGTGGGCCTCCCACGAGCTTTGTGTCCAGGGTGTGCTTTTCCACAGCTGGCCCGATGTTAGCCACGTTCCCAGGAATGCAGTCCCTGATAGCATGGATGTCTGTTAGGCACCCGACCTCCCCATGGGCAGGACAGGTTGGCACGCCTGAGCCAGAGCAGCTTGATGTCAGGAGGTCCTATCGGCTGCCTCTGTCCATCCAGTTCCTTGTTTCCAGGCCAGGCATGGACAGCAGGGGCCCCCAAGTGCATCTCCTGTGCCGACAGCTGGGAGGGGAGCAGCTGGGGCCTGGCCCTGGGCCTCCAGGTCCCATGTGAGGATCTTACCGTGGCCTTTCCCCTCTCCCCTGGGCCCAGCTCTTTGCGCAGGTTCTGTGGTGTCTTTGAACCTTATTTCCTCCCAGGGGCTCCCAAGAAGTCTGGTAAGGCTCCTCACCGGCCTTGGTGAGGAAGGAAAGACTCAGAATTGAGGGCATGTATGACTTCTTCAGAGGAAAATCTTCATGCCAAAGGGCTCATTTGATGTTTTGGGAAACTGCCAGGAACTGAAACACAGCCCATCTTTCTAAGTGTCTTCCTCCCCCTCTGAGTGTGAGTGTGAGTGTGCACACACCTAACGCAGCCCCGCTGGTTCATACACATGGTCTGTGGGCTTCAGCTGAGTGCGAGGTTCTCCGTGTTAAGAGAAGAAATGAGTAAACAACATTGCTGTTCCCCTCTGAGGCTTGCAAAGAAGGTGTTAAGATTACAAGATTTAAATCATAAACTTCATTAGAAGCCAAACAGTCCAATGTGTGATCCCGCCAACTTGGGCAGTGCCGGTGGGGTGAAGCTGCGCCGAGATCATCCAGAAGGAAGTGGTCAGTGCAGGCAACCGTGCAGGTGGAGCAGCCCTGGGCCTCAGCCCTGGCCACGGGGCCCTCCACCCCCACGCTCCTTGCGCCTTTCCTCGTACAGTTTCCTTGACAAATGCAGCCTCGTCCATACCCAAAGCACTCCTGGCAGGGCAGGACTCCAGGCCGGCCCAGACTGCCGGCTGAGGAGCATGTAGTGCACCCCCAGGAGCACCCCAGCCTGCCAGGCCCCGCCACCTGGCCCGGGGCACCTCCCTCCCCTGAGAACTGGCTGCCTCTTTACAGGGAGCAGGGACAGCCGCTCACAACAGCCAGAAGTTGAGTGAGATCCCAACTTGCCAGGAGCTCTCATGCAGGGGAGGATCACCTCTGAAGACCTTGTCTCATTGAGCCTGCAGGCGTCTCATCTCCCCTTTCTGGCACAAGCTTGCGAAGGACAGGGGCCAATCTCTGCAGAGACATGGCACCTGGGACAGGAGCCATTGCCCCACACACGTGACAGAGACCCTCTGCCCCTGAGCTAGCCGCTCTGAGCTCTCTGACCTGAAGGGCCTGGAGGGTCCCGACAATGACAGCGGTGCCAGGAGGCAGGGAGGCAGCCTCTGTGAGAGGACTTGGGTCGTGCTGGCCTTTCTCTGGCTAGTGAGATTCAGGGGCTGAATGAATGACCCAGAGACCCCCTGATCTTTCCTGTTTACCAAAAGTATTGGTTTTACTAGAAGGTGTTAAAAGTCCTGGGACCGGCCTCAACATTCTCGCAGCCGTCCTCAATGTAATCTTCCTGGGAGCATGGAGTCCTCTGCCTAGAGTCTCTGCGACCTTCAGAGATCGGGAGGCCTGAGTCGGGTTCTGGCAGGATTTCATGTACTCCCCCTGGGGTCACTTCCAATCTACGTGTGCTTGTAGGTGCCTCTGTGAGTGGTGATTTGGTATTCTTGCCTGGGTACCAGTGTCTGCAGACCAGGGCTTCTATCGAATGTCATTGCTTCCTCCTGCGGTTTCTCTGGATTCACCCTCCTGAGAGAGGGAGCTCGTGTGGGACACGTGCGTCGAGCCAGGCCTGTGACGTCTGCTTTGGCCACTGGGAGCCGCGCGCTGCCCCCCGGGGAGGACAGGCCCACTATGCAGAAGCCCTGCTCGCCCCCTGGCCCCTCCAGCCCCAGAGCTGTCAGGCCTTCCCAGCGGCAGCCCTGCTTTCTCCCCCGTTTTCTCCCATGGTTTAAGAAAATCCCACCACAAAAACGTCCTCTTTTCTTCCTCCCGTAGCAGCCAGATCAGGAGGACGCTGGAGCTGACACCAGCTGGCCTGCAGGCTGGAGTGTGCAGCGTGCAGGTGCCGATCAGGGACTGATCCAGGCCTGGTCCATTCCCAGCAAGTCCAGGAAGGAACCGATCTTGGGCCTCCCGGCCACGGAATCTCCACTGTTGGCCACTGGGCCAGGTCGGCAGGGAAGCTGTGACCTACACTCCATTACTCATGTCCTGTGTCTCTCGCCAGCGTTTCCGAGGATGACTGTTGAGGTTTGCTGGTATGTTTGTTTCCAGGTCTGCGTCAGCCGCTGGTGACTGTTGGTAACTTGAGTCACCGGAGCAGACCCAGGGGCCAGCCGCCCTCAGGGCCACCCGCCCCTCCCACCCTGCCGCGGGCCACTGGCTCTGGCCAAGTCCCAGCCCCACGCTGCCCCCTTGGGTTTGCTGTCATTTGTTCACAGTGGTTCTGGAGAGTTCTAGAAAGAAGAACTGGGAGGAGCTGTTTCTGTGAGGACTTCTACAGGCGGGTGCTTTTGTGCAAGTGGGCAGCACCTGACCTTCCAGCTGCCAGCTTGCAGGGAGGGAAGGCCCTTTATTATGTGCTGATGCTGAGCAGATGCCGAGCTGGCCTTTCATGTGTTCCTGGGCACCCTTCCATGCTTCATACAGATGTTGAAGGATGACCCACCCACATGGGTTATTGTCATTGTATCCCTGTGCTTAGAAGAGTGGCTGGAGCATTCTGGGTGTCAGACAGATTGCACTCCATCAGCAAATAGAAGGAAAAGGGGACTCAGAGCAGGGTGGGGGTGTTGGCCAGGGGTGGAGCCCAGACCTTTCTGGCCTGGCCCTCCTCTCCTGCCCTCCACAGGCCTTCCTTATCTTCTGTGGCTGTAGCTTGTGGGGCTCCTTCAAAGTCTACCCCCAGATGGTATGGCAGTTCCCCCCAAAATTAAACCAAGAATTACTGTGTGATTTGGCACCCCACTTCTGGGTCCACACCCAAAGAACTGAAGGCGGGGTGGCAAAGAGGCATCTCCTGCACCGTGTTTGCAGCAGCAGGGTCCACCGCAGCCAGAAGCGGAAGCAGCCCAAGTGTCCATCAGCGTGTGAGTGAGTGAACCGGAATATCCACAGAGAGACCGTTACCCAGCCAGCCTTGAGAAGGAAGGAGGTTCTGGGACCTGCTGCAACATGGATGCACCTTGAGGACATCGTGCTGAGCAGTTAAAAAGATCTTCACTGTATGGTTCCCTTACATGAGGTGCATAGGGCAGGCAAATTCATAGAGACAGAAAGTGGAGTAGAGGTTACCAGGGGCTACAGGGAGGACACGGGGAGTTGGTGTTTAATAGGGATGGAATGTCCGTTTGGGAAGGTGAAATTGTGCTGCAGACAGGTGGTGGAGACGGCTGCACAATGACGCCCATGTACTTAACGCCACTAAACTGTGCCCTTAAAAATGGCTAAAATGATAATTTTTATGTTATGTAAGTTTTATCACAATAAAAAAATTAATGAAAAGTAACAAGTACAGAAAGTAAAATAGAGTTTTTGTTGGGGATGGTAAAGTTCCCAGTATAGATGGCGGTTATGGTTATGCAAGAATATATTAGCTGCCACCTGCACTGAATACTCGTGAATGGCTAAAATGACAAATACTATATATTTTTTATCATAATAACTTTTTTTCCTAATTGTAAAAGCTACTCTCACTCCAGAGCCTTGCAGTCTTGGGCACTGCTCTGGTCATTGTCACTCCCTAGTCTAGAATCTTCCAGAAGGTCTTTTAAGCAAGGATAGAGCCTGAACCCAGCAGCCCGGCCCCCAGCACCCCCCGCCAGCCTGGTCACTGCTCCTCCGGCCCGGCCCGGCATCCCAGGCCGCCCTCCTCCTCTGCCCGGCCTGGGCCCTGCAGGGCCGGCGTCGTCTTCGGGCCCTGGGGAGACTGCAGCACCCTGCCGGCCCCTGTCTCTTCCCAGAGGCCTCCTCCCCAGCGCCCCCAGTGCAGCCTCTGTGGGCTCCCCCTTGTATACTCCGCAAGCACACCTGAGCGCTTCCTCCATTTTCCAAACAGGGAAGAGGAAACAAGGAGGTTGAGTAAACTACCTTTTACTAGATTTGTTTGGTTTAGAGCAGAAACCTCCTGAGGAATTCACTTTCTATTCAAGGAAGGCTGCTTCCTATTAGAGGCATCACAAGGGAGCAGCGGGGGTCGCTCTGATTTCCCCATTGTTGCAGAGGCCCCCGGCCGCACTCACCCTCCCTCACTCTCTAAGGCAGCCGGCTCGATATTTTTGTTAGAAAATTGTTCCTTACAGGTTCAGAGATGACTAAAGGCAGAAAGGATCTCAGAAATAATCCTGTCCAGCCTTTTCATTATAAGCAGAAGGAAGTCAGAAATACTCAGCAGTGTGTCTAGGGCCCCCCCTTGGCCACACATTGGCATCGTCCAGACCCCTGCCCTTCAGCCGGAGCTCCTCCAGCGCGGCGGGCTGACACCAACTGGTGCCTTCGCGCTGCAGCCAGTCCGTCCTGCCCGAGCTCCCCTGCCCGGGACCTCCGTCCACAGGCCGTGAAGAGCACGTCTTCCCCCAGATGGACCCAAGAGCCAGTCGGCTAGAGGCTAAGCACAGACTGAGCCTGGATCCCAGCCGCCAGCACCTCCCTTAACAAGCATGGCCTGTTGCACCAGAAAGAGCAAAGGTCAATCCTCTGCGCTCCAACCAGAGGTCGCTACCCCATCAGGACCTCCTCTGGAAACTGCATCTCACACTTATTTAGTAAGCGGATGTTACCTTGTGGAGATGGCAAAAGACTGAAGTTTTTCCAAACTATAGTAATGTTCGCTTGGATTCTAAAGTGGGCGGCAACCACAGAGTGTCAATATGGACCTTTGGGACCAAGCTGGGGATTCGCCCATTCCCCATTTTGGAGTGACGGACTGTATCTGATACCTAGGCTTATATCAAATGCAATTACTGTATTTGACAAGAATGCTAATACATATTCCACCTCACACACCACCTGGGGGGTGGCTTGAGAAAAGCCCAAATAACTTTGAAATAACTTTCAAAAATAACTTCTCAATCTTACAAAGGCACATGAGCTACCATGGTATCTGTGGTATAAGAAGATTCAAAACTGGAGCCTAAAGCTTTTCAGTTCACACACTTAGGCAATTTAACTTCTCACTTTTCATGAAACATGGCTGCAACGGGATGCTGAGGAGAAAAGCTGACCCAGATATACATATGCAGGCCTCAGCTCCAAGAGGTACAAATTCCATTAGGAAATACAAAAGATACCTTCAGATTCTCTTAAGAGACTTAGGAGACAAAGCAACCAAACATACCATGTAGATTTTTATTTGAACAAGCCAACTGTAAGAAGACACTTGTTAGATAATCTGAGAAATGAAATTATGGATCAAGATACTGAATTGCACCAAGGGTAGGCATGGCAATGGTATTGTTGTAAGAAAATGTCCATTATTTTTTAAAAGGTGTGTGGGAGTGAAATATGTAGGGATGCAGTGATATGATATCCAGGGTTTGTAATAAAATACTTCAACCAAGGGGGAAAAGAGAAAAAAAGAAGATTCAAAACTGTTTATGCTTTAAAATTTTAACTTCATGCCTGGAAAGTGTCACATATCTCCCCTGGTACTTTGGTACAAATGCCTAAACTGAAGGACTGCGGTGCATATCTACAGCATCAAGCCTTCCCTGCCTTACACACTTCCATCCCCAATATATAATCCTGTTAAAAAGAAAATGAGTCTAATTGGGAATGATTTATTTTTAGTGACTCCAAATGCGTCCTAGTATTCTTTCCAAAATATCCAGAAACACTTTAATAATTTCCTATACATTTTTGCTGGAGGTTAACATTAATTTTTTTTTTTTAAAGTATGTTGATGTTTGAACTCCTGGAAGAGATGTTGGCAAACTTCTCTTAAGAGCCAGATAGTACATGCTTGCTTCAGTCAGGCTGGCTTCAAGGGCAGTCACACAGGGCCTTGGTGCAGAGGGGCCACCACATGTACGTGGCCACCAATGTGGAATTCTTAATAATTTTTTAACAAGGGGCCCCATGTTTTCATTTTGCACCACCATTTGCCAGTCTTGATTCAGGCTTCGAAGCCCCTATAGTCTCTGATGTAACTGTTCAACCGTCCAGCTGCAGTGCTGAAACGGTATGTAAATGAATCTGTGTGTTCCAATGAAACTATTTGTAGACACAGAAATTTTCCCATCATGAAATATTCTTAAAAAAATTTTTTTTCCAAACCACTTAAAAATGTGAAGGCCATTCTTCGCTTGCAGGCCATACAAAGACAGGCAGTGGGGCTGCTTTCAGCCCTGGGGTGCAGCTGGATGACCCCCAGCCTATAGAAAAATCTGGGGAGGCTGTCATTTTCCTCTCGTTGAAGTTCTGGAGGCCTGTCCCAGCCCTGGGAAGTTCACCAGGCTTGCTGGGCATGGGCCTGCGGAGCCCGGGTCAGGCGTGGGGCTGAGGGGGTCAGCAGTTAGCAGTTGTGTGTCCACATCGCCGTGGTGAGCAGGGCAATGCACCTTTGAGCAACACCCTTCCAGGGAATTGTCCTGTTCCTTCTGACCCTTGGGACCTGACCGGTGCCATGAAAGCAGAATGGGGGTTTGGCCACCACCCCTCCTATTCCCCCTCACTCTGCAAAGCCACTCCTGTCCCCAGGGCTGGGGTTCTTCTGCCTGACAGAGAACATCCGGGACCCTGGCATCCCCGCCTTACTCCTCCCGAGAGCCTCTCCTCAGGGACTCCCCAGGGTGTTAGGGCACAAGGTTGAGGGCAGAGCCCCACATCCCCTGGGCTCCAAGACATGCGAACCCTATCTCCAAAAAGCGCCTGAGCAGATGCAGCCGCTGGCAGGGGTTCCCAGAGCCCTGTGAGAAGCCATGGGCTGTGGTTCCCACTCATGGTCTGGTGCGGCTCACCCCCCCCACCCTGTCACCTGTGCCCCCAAATGTGCAGCAGGCCCAACTCTGGCTGCGAAAGGCAATGAGGTCAGGCCTACGCTCGCGACAGCCCCGACAGCCCCAGCTCTCCCCCTTCACCAGCGAATCCCTCTTCAGTTACACCTCCTGCAGCTGCCCCCTAACGGGGCTGAGGGAGACGTTGGTTCGCAGCTCTGCGCTGGCAGCCGAGTTCATTCTAGAAGTGACTCGGAGCCCAAGGAGCCAGGCGGCCCCCAGGGAGGCTGCGACACTGAAAGGCTGAAGCTGGGAGGAGGCGGGGAGCCCACTGCCGGAGACGGTACACCTCAGGACCCTTTCATCTGGTCACAGCCACAGAAGCAGAGAGGCAAGGATCAGAAAGTCACTGGCAGCCAGACCTCGGGCCACCAGCGTGCCAGCAGGGCCGGTGTCTGAGGCAGGATGACCCACAGGGCTGAGCAGGGGGAGGTGGCAGTGCTGCCGCGGGGGGGAAGACAAGCTCCTATCACCCGTGACCGCTCTACGATCAGTCAGCTGGGTGAAGGCTGCTGAGACTGGGAATCAGTGTAAGCTAAGGAGCTTCCCTTGGGTAGGCAGGAGACGCTGAGCATAGGTGCACAGTGTCAGTGCAAGGCTACATGTGGTAAGTCCACAAATCATTTATTCAGCAAGCCAGTGCTGACTGCCTACTGTGTGCAGAGAGAGACCTAAGTCCCCAGTGCGAGGAGTGCGGATGCCCTGGGTGTTGGTTGGGGTGGCCAGGTGGGGTCCGTGGGTGGCAAAGATGCATCTGTAAGGTGGACAGAATCCAGATAGGAGCAGAGATGGCAGGTAAGCCAGCAGGGTCCACAAAGCAGTCTAGCTGGAGGAGACCTTCAGGCAGAGAACAGTGGGAGTGGACACTGGACATCTGCCCAGTAGGCCACTTCACAGGGCCTGAGGCCTGAGCACCCGCCCAAAGATACAGCCTTGTCTCGTGGCCACCTGGATTCGTGGGCTGGAGAAGGACACCACACAGTTGCTCAAAGGACACAGGCTGCCAGAGGCAGGGCTTTGTTCTGACCAGCTTGCACAGATGACACCGACCGGGAGAGGGGCCACTTGATCAATGAGGATGGAGCCAAAGTGCTTGGGGCTCACATCTGAGACGTCGAGGGCTCTGCGGGCAAAGCACGAGGTGACCACGTCCTCTTCATGCATGCAGCCCCAGCGCCCTGGTGGGGACAGGCTTTCAGGTCAGATGGACTCATCATGAAACACAATTCTCCACTCCGGGCCTCAGTGTCCTCGTCCATTAAATGGGTAGTACGCTCTTCACAGGGCCCGAGGCGCATAGGGTGAAGTTCCTGGAGCCGGGCACCTGGCTCAGGGCACACAGCAAGTGCCCAGCACTCATGTCCCTCTTCTTCCTGCTCTCTTGAGGAGCTGAGTGGGTTTTCTCCAGCCTTTTTCACTTTTTATGATTATAGATTCACAGAAAGTTACAAAAATAGCGGAGGGGTCCCCACACCCCTCCACCCAGTTTCTGCCAATAGTCACATCTTATATAAATAACTATAGACCATTCCTGAAACCAGGTGATTGGCATGGTGCCATCTACAGGCCTTCATCAGATCTCACCAGTTTACTCATGTGAGTGTGTGTGTGTGTGTGTGTGTGTGTGTGTGTGTGTGTGTGTGTGTGTGTGTTTCTCTGCAATTTTATCACTTGTGTAGATTCTTGCCCATCAAGACAGGTACAGAACTGCTCCACTGCCACAAAGGTCTCCCTCATGCTCTACTTAGCAGTGCTGTGCTCCTCCCCACTCCACCCCTACCCCTGACACCTCTAAGGTGTCTCCAACTCTATAATTTTGTCCTTTCGAGATTGTGGTATAAATGGAGCTGTGCAGTATATAACATTTAGAAATTGGCTTTTCTCAGCATAGTGCCTCTGAGAGCCATCCAAATTGTTGGCTGCGTCAATAGTTGGCTCCTTTTTCTTGCTCAGTACTATTTCATGGCATGGATGTACCACGGTGTGTTTAAACAGTCACCACTGAAAGATGTCCAGGCTCTTTCCAACTTTTGGCCATTACAAGTAGAGCTGCTGTAAATGTTCACATACAGGTTTCTTTGTGAGCATAAGTGTTCATTTCTCAGGGATAAATGCCCAGCTGTGGGATTACTGGATTCTATGGTAAAGGTATGTTTCTGTTTATAAGGAACTGCCTAACTATTTTCCAGAGGCTCTGTACCATTTTCCATCCTCCTGGCAAGTGTGAGAAATGCAGGTTCTCCACACTCTGCCAGCATTCGGTGGTGTCACTATTTGCACTTTAGCTCCTCACTAATACATGTGTGGTGAGATCTCACTGTGGCCTTAATTTCCCTAGTGTTCATGATGAACGCAATCATTTTTTTATCAAGTGTGCAATTAAGATCCGGGTTCACATTTTTTAATCTATGGATGTCCAGTTGCTCCAGCACCATTTATTGAAAAGCTTGACCTTCCTCCACTGAATTGTTTTTTCTTCTTTGGCAAAAGCCAGTGGGGCACGTGTGGGTGGCCCTGTCTCTGGGCTCTCTCCTCCTTCACTCATCCGTGCATCCTGCGTCTAGACCATACTGTCTCTGTTACTCTGACTATACAGTAAGCTTTTGCACCAAGTGGGGTAATTCCTCCTGTTTTATTCTTCCAAACTGAGTGGATTGTAAAACGACATTCATGTCAGATTTCATTCTAGGCTGAGACCAAGCGCAGGAAATTTCAATATAAGTTAGGTGATTTGGGATATTTTTTAGGAACCTGGAAAAAGGTGTATTTTTTTCCATGAAAATAGGCGGACCCATCTTTTTTCTTTTCCTGTTATGGTAAAATACAGGTAACATAAAGCTTACCATTCTAGCCATTTGGAAGTGTACAGTTCATCCCGTACGTTCACACTGTGATGCGACCACCCATCTCCAGAACGTTTTCATCATTCCCGATTGACACTCCGGACCCACTAAATAATCCACACCCATTCCCTCTTCCCAGCCCCTGGTGCCCACCACTCTGCTTTCTGTTTCTTTGAGTTTGGCTATGTTAGGTACCTCATATAAGTGGAATCATACAATATGTGTCCTTTTGTGTCTGTTTTATTTCACTTTGCATAAAGTCCTCAAGGCTCATCCACGTTGTAGCATGTATCAGAGTTTCCCTCCTTTTTAAGACTGAATAATATCCGTTGTATGTTTATGCTGCACTTTGTTTATTCCTTCATCCGTCAGTGGCGTGTGGGATGTTTCTGCCTTTGGCTGTCGTGAACACTGCCGCTGTGAACCTGGGAGTGCAGGTTTATCTTCTAGTCCCTGCTTTCAGTACCACTGGATTTATACCCCGAAGTGGACCATCTCTCTCATGCCCAACTCTGGGCTTGGGCAAACATCTGCTGCCTCTCCTTTGTCCAGACCCTGGGGGCCACCAGCAAGTGGGTCCATTGGGCCACTGGGGGGAGCTCCCTACCCCAGGGCTGGGCGGGTTTGCTTTCTCTCCGGCCTGCCGCCTGGGGTAAGGGAGGCCGCCCCACCAGCTCTCAGCGACTCTCCTGGGTGTGGCCCTTTTGCAGCCTGAGCTTGGTTTCCAAGCACCGCCTCAAATTTGCTTTATTAAAAGTGACACCTCTGCTCTCGGGCTGAGAGATTGGGGTCAAGAACTAACTGTTCCTCAGTTCTCAGTTTGGGGACAACTGGCTGGCTGCCTCGTTGTGAGCTTGGACAGATTATATAGAAAAAGCACTTTCTTTTCCACTTGTAAGTTCTTCAGCCCAGCTCTTCCTTCCCCATTGTGTACAGAACTAGGGCCAGAGAATTCCAGTCCCTGAAGGTAGGAGTGGGCAGTGACTGCAGCCTAAGGTAGCCAAGGCAGGGTCCCCTGCTGGGTGGCATGGGCCCCAAAACCCGGGCCCCAGCAGGGGCAGCCAGGCAGCCTCGTCCTCAGGTGGTACTTTGTCCCCTTCTCCTGTCCTCGCCCTCAGAGGACAAGGCTGAGGTTACACTCTGTGTTGCAAACAGCGGAGGGGCCCCCCGAGCCCTGGGCAGCTGTCTGTGAGAGAAGGACCCAAGACATGTCAGGCAGGGCTGCGTGCCCCAGGCTCCCACCGCACCCTCTCTCGCACCCCCTGGGGATACCCCACACCCCGCTGCCCCAGCTCCTCCCTCTCCTGCTTCTGGCAGTTTAGCAACAGCGCCTCCCAGAGAAGAAGCTCCCCACCCCCCACCACTTTGCCCACTGCCAACCTGTCTGATCTTTTCTCTTCCTGCCACATAAAAGGCACTCGGGCCATTGCTGGGACCTGAGTAAATATTTACACACTCCATACTTGGAGCAGGTGAGTGACCCTCTGTCTGGGTCGCTGCCTTCACTGCAAGCCAGGCAGTGCCAAGGGCTCCCTAGTGCCAAGGGAGAGGGTCTTCAAGTACAGATCACGACCAGATCTGTTCTGATTCTTCTTGTTAGGATGAAGGCATCTCTGAAACACTCGACTCCTCCCGGGGAAGGAGAATTCTGAGCATCACCGAGTGCCGGCTAGGTCTCCATTACCTGGGCCTTCACCATCAGCCTCCAGAGGCCCTGCCTATAAAACTACAAACCCAGGTGAACACTGAAATTAAAGAAGCCACACAAGTGGCTCCTAGCTGCTGCCACTGGCTGGGATCGGGAGGTGGGGGGCAGTCTGGGCAGAGTACCTCAGGGGCGGGCTAGAGGCAGGCAGCCGCCCAGGTGGTGTGATCTAGAGGTCCTGGGGAGGCTCCGGCAGCTTCCTCACCTACCCCTGGGGCCTGCAGTGTCTCCTCCACTCAGGTTCCACCACTGAGAGGCATCTGTTGCAGATCTGACAGCTTTTCTGTTTCCAGAAATTCCTGCTTGGCATGCACCACAAAAGGCAGCCCCAAAATGAAATAGACAGGGATGGTGGCCAGGCTGCAAGAAAGGCCAAAAGGAAATTACAAGGGGAGGTAGGAGTGTGGGCATAAAAGAGACCTGCAGTGTTTTGCACAAGAGTGAGGTCACCAGCCAGGACTTCTCGCCCTGGGCTAGTAGCTTCTTGTCCCATTTGCTCCTTACGTGTCTCCCTCCTACATACTGAGGTTTGGGAAATGCAAGTCAGCGCCTCCAGCACCCTACTTAGCCTACGAAAACCAAGGGCATTTATCTGTTTGTTCTCTTAGAACAAAGGTGTTCATGGCTATATTTGAAACTTGAAAGAAAAGGAAATCCTGAATGTAATTTCAGTCTCTGTGCTTCAATCATCTTTCTGTATCTCAGGGTCTGTGGAGAAATGTCTCAGGAAAAATGTTAGAGTCTAACATTGTGGCTGATTGCTATTTTCTGTGAGTCATTTTTATTGATCTACACATTAACCTCAAGGGTTAGTGAAGGATATTAAAGTCAGTTACTATTAGGTCACAGACATTTGCATAACTATATATGTGTGTGTGTGTGTGTGTGTGTATACTTGCATAAATATCAGAGAACAAGGGAGGGTGTGGGCTAAATGCTTTAGATTTAACATTCTGAATGTTTGACAGTTGTCCACTACAATGATATATTTTCACCTGTCACTGACCATCTCTTGTGGTACAGCCATTTTTCCTCAAGCCAAACAGATGCTTCAGATAGGAAACTGCGGAGCCAAGTATCCCAGCTCAAACAGCGGAATGCAGTTTATAAATGCTTTTGATGATAATTATAGGTCAGGAAACAAACCATTACTTACCTTGAGATGTTTGGATTACCTGTGCATTTCCTTTGTCATCCTTACTAGTGCCATTGAGCAGAAGTTACCTCTCCAGCAGCACGGCCATGGTGGGACCCGGAAGCCAGCCTCCTTTGGGCTGAGCGCCACCGGCCGGGTCCTGGCCTGGCCCAGGCAGGAAGGAGCCTAACTGTGGAGACCTGTACTGTGGGGTAGCCTGGGCAACTTGACTGACACACTTCCTGCGGCTCCGGGAGGACCCCTGCCTTCTCTAGTTTACTTTGCACAGTTCAGCCAGCACTTCTCCCACCTGGGAGGCTCCTGGGGGGTACCTTCGGGACTCTGTGGCTGAGTCTCCAGCTCAGTTGTGGGGCCTTAAATGTTACAGGCCGTGGCCACACGTACTTAGAAGGCCTGCAGGGCAGCCTGGGAAGATTCTTTCCTGGGAGATTCTGATAAAGCAGCAATTCAACCCATCAATGCCTGAGGAGCCTCCCAAGTAGTTATTTTGGAGCAAATGACCTTGAGACACCCTCTGGTCACAAGGCATAAGAGTCCCCACTCAGGGCCTCTCTTCTGTCTTTCCTGTCATGCGCCCAGTCTCTGGAGCAGAAGGAATCAGGGCCGCTCGCATTCTGGAATACGAGCACCCGCTCTGCCAGCTCCTGCCTCCCCTCCTCCCAGGCACCGGGGCTGCTCCACCGGCTTGCACCAGCCCTCTGGATGGCAGGGGGTTCTCAGCACCCTCACTTCCCTCTGCCACCTAGCATGCCTGCCTGCCTGCTGGGGCTCCCGCACTGTGGAAAACACCTCCCCTGCCCTGGTGATTGTGCAGGCGTCACCTGCACACGCGGCCAGAGTCCTCCCCCGCCTCCTCCCACCTTGACCCCTGCCCTCTGGCTTTCACATTTATCAGTCACTTCACTGACATGGCACCTCAGCCATCCTGACCTCTAACCCCTGTTCCAATTCTCTGTTTCTTGCTGTCAACACTTGGATGCCCCACTGACCGTCAAAACAAAATGTATATGGAGTTAAATTCACCACCTTCCACCCACACCTTTGTCTTTCTCGATTTCCTCTTTGACTCAATCATGGACTCATTTAGCTCTGGGGGACTACTGAGTCAGACCCGTGCTCCCCTCAGGTGAGGACACAGAGGCCCAGAGAAGGGAGGCAATCCACCAGGGCCATGAGCCCCGCAAGGAGGGGGGCCTAGGCTTCCCTGTGGCCCGACGCTGTGAGCAGGACTTGGGCACCTAGGAACACACCATGGGCCCCTGGCCTCGAACATTTCCATGTGCTGTTCCTGGGCCACCAGGAGAGCAAACCTCCTTCAGAGTGGGTGCCCTTGACCCTGTTTCCTCCGTGACATCTGTCCCTCTGCACAGGACACAGGAAAGGGCTTTGGTCACAGTTCAGAAGGGAACAACAGGAGGGCCATGGGGAGTGAGAGTGTCCCAAAAGAAAATAGCACTTCGCATTGGTGACAATTCCAAATAGTACCTCATATTCTGGTTGAGCAGTAGTGCCACTTAATTGGACCACACTCATTAGCTCATCCCATTTCCCCCTTATCCGGCCTCTGCCTATGATACCTCCACTGCCAGCTGGGGGCTCTGGATTTTGTCTGTTTCTAGAGATACCATCACAGCTTCATTGTAGATGTTTGTAAACCAGTAATTCATTCAAAGAACAATTTAAGACTCTGTCTTCTCTAAGGAAAGGAAATGGGGATTGAAATCCAGGAGTTCAAGGACTGAGACACCATTAGACTGTCCCATGGAAAATTGGGTCATGCTATTTAATAACATTCACACAATTATGACCATTTCTTGAGTATGTACTTTCTGTAAGACACTGTTCCTGGCCTCTTTATCTGCCTTATCCGTCAGCTCCCGCATCCCCACGAGGCAGGGGCTCTCCCCCCACCCCCTTTCAGACATGGACACTGTGGCCTGGGGAGGTTGGTGGCGAAGTGGGCAGGGAGCCTGGCTCCCCACATGGGCTGACACGGGGCTGCCTGCTCTGCCACTGGCCGGGTCTATCTAGCTGCATCAGGGGAGAACCGGTCAGGGGAGAGAGTGGGACTGTTCTCACTTGATGGGGCTCAATTAAGGTAAAAACATAAACATGGCTTATAAGTTGGTGAACCCCTTGCACACCTCAGATGTCCAGGCTTTGGAGGCCCTGCTGTCCTTGTACAAACTCCTTTAGTCACTGGCATCTTTGTGTGAACTTTCCCTACAAGTAAACTTCAGGGCAGACTTGAACTCACAAGAGCAGAGTTTTCTTCTTACCAACTCTGCTACCTTCCATTCTCTGCATTTCCCTGAAGCAGATGTCCCAAATTTTCTCAGCTATCTTGAGGCTGTGTGGATAATCCATGGGCAGCATCTGCATGTTTGGGTCAGAATCTACCAGTTTTTTAAGGCCTCATTCATTCTTAGAAAACCACCCAGAGGACAAGCACAAGAACAGTGCCTAGCGGCCAGCGGAGGCTCAGCACCTGTGGGCCTGCTCTTGGGACGGGGCTTCCCGGCTTTGCTCATGCGTCTGGCTCTGGGCATCAGAGGCGCATCATCAGGCTGGTTCCCCCGCAGAACCTGCCATGCATCCGAGGTAAACCCTTTAAAGGTGCTATAGACACAGACCAGGTGGAATGGGAGCCCAGCTGGAGCAGGACCAGTTGTACCATCTGGAGCCCTGCAGGACCTGAGGACGGAACAGCACAGCCCACCGCCAGGGCCCTAGACATGTCCACTGGAGAGCCCAGAGGGTGAGGAAACGGAGGAGGCTGCCTCCTTCCCACAGGGTTTGTTAGGGGTTCTGGCTTGGAATGGTTCTGGGAGGGTGGCTGGTGGCCCGTGAGGTCATTACCAGGAAGGGGAACAGAGTCTTGTATAAGCAGAGAAGGAATCATTGCACATTTCCATAGGTCCCAATATTTGTTTTTTCTTTATTTGTTTAAACCACAAATGCTAAGTCAGGATATGTCTTATTTCGGGGAGAAGATGAGAAACCCCACCCAGCAATCACAGACAGAGCAGGAGTGCGATGGCCCACGTTCCCAGCAGTGCTTGTCTGGGGGGCTGGCTCTAGACTCCCCAGCGGGTCTGTGACTAAGGCAGTGGGGCACTTACCGCTTCCCCTGGGAATCCAGCCCAGGACGCTGCTGGCTTCTCACTCAAGTGTTTTCCCAGCTACTCAGCCACAAGTTCCTTTCCTGGGGGCACTGCAGCTCCCCTCCCTAGGCCACAAGTTTTGACTCATCTCGGACTGGGAGGGTGGTGGGAGATGCAGGACTAAGTGTGGGACATTCATCTGGGGTTGCTGTCACCTGTCACCTTCTCTCTGGCTGGATCATCAGCTGGGGACCAAGTAAAGGCATCCCTTCTTGAGCTCATTCTAAGCCCCAAATAAGATGCTTGTCCCCAACTCCACCCCTCTCCTTTAGACTTTAACCTTTCTGGAGTTTAAACTGGTCTCAGTCATCTCTATGTGTTTAGGCTCTATAAATGTGTATATGAAGTGAATCTCCAAATTCTCCCAGGTTGCATTCTGGAAAAACCAGGGCAAGGCCTTCCCTTGACCTCCCACAAAGACCCTAACCCCAGAACTGAGACTTTATTCTGAGGAGGAGAGGAACTGAGCCTATTTGTCATTTGATAAAGTGGATTCTAAGCTTTTATGGCTGCTTTAGACCAGCTCTCCTCCCTGTCCCATCTGTCCCCAAAGATAAAGCCTTGAACTCGGTCCCCTCAGTGAAGGCAGGCCCCCTCCATGGCAATTATAGGCCATTCAGTTAAAGTTGCTGGACCTGGTCTCATAAACCCCATTCACTGCGAGGTGGGAAGAAGCCAGTGCAATTCGGAGGAAGCCTTTCCCTCTAATTAGTCGGGTATTTGCAAAAACAGCTCTCATTTTCCTTATTGTAAACCCCCCCGAGGACAATAGCTCCTTACTGCCGACCCAGGGTGGTGGGCTCCTGGCGGCTCATCCGTCAGCCTCCCCGCGGCCCCTCCCCCACTGACAGGGGAAGGCTGTCACCCTGTTTGGTTACTAATTAAGAGAAGGCAAAGCCTTCCGTGACTACCACTGCTTTTTTCCGTTTTGTTTTCCTCCTCACTGTACTGCATTCAAAGGCAATTCTCTAGCAGGGTGACCTCCTACTCACTCAGGGAAGAGAAGGGAGTCTCAGGATGTAAAAGAAAAGGCAGTTGGAGGGCAGGCCTCAGACCCTGCTGATCGCTCTTGTTTGGCCCGTTATTAGCATCTGGAAAAGGGTCCAGCAGCTGGGGTTTGAGCTCCTGCCTCCCGTGGGACCTTGGCTAACTCCCTCTAGGGTAGCTCACCCAGAGGTGCTAGGAGCTGACTTACTAACAGACCTGGGGGCCTCAGTAAAAGTATTCAAACATCAGCCTGAGCTGAGACCGGAAACTGGCTCTGGTGAGTTTTCAGGCCACTACCTATTTTAATGACTATGGACTTGTCCTGCCACTTTTCGGTGCCCCGGGTTCCCTCCAGAAAGTCAAGTGAATAATTTAGCCCTAAAGCTGTCACAGAAACGATGAGAGAGAGAACACATTGGCCATTTGGAAACATTTTTCTTGGTGTGCCCGCTCCTGGATCAGCTTCCCTCGCCCCAGAACTGTCTGCTGGGTGCTGTAGAAAGGGCCCGGGGACGCGCAGGGTGGACTTGGGTTTGTGGAGCGGAGATAGCAAATCACTCTCCTTTGGGGCATTCAAAGGAGGATGAAGCGGTGCAAGCGTTTGACGTAAACATAAGAGCGGTCGATGGAACTCTGTCCGCTCCCAGAGCCTCCAGCTCCGCAGTGCCTGAGCTGGGTGTTCCTGCAGGAGCGCAGGGCGCCCCGGGGGGCTGCTGGCCGGCAAGTCCCACCGGTGCTCCGGGAGGATCAGGTGGAATTCCGGGAGAAGGCGGCGGCGGGCGTGCCGGGCTGGGAGCGCGGCTGGGCGGCGGCTCCCCACCCCCCCGCGTCCGGGCCCGGGACGCTCTGCCGGGGGCGGGAGGCAGGTGCCGAGGTCACGGGCCCCGCTCCGAGGAGGAGCCCCGGGAGAGGCGCGGGGCTGGCCACGGAGCGGCGAGCCGGGGGCCGGCGCGGCGGCGGGGCGGGGGCGGGGAGGAGACGCGGGGGGCGGGGCGGAGGCGCGGAGCCCCCGGGATCCGCTCGCCCAGCGCTGGCCCCTGCACTCCGAGCGCGGCCGCCGCCCGCCCCGCAGCCGACTTGGGGCCGCAACTTCTTCGGGTCCGCGCCCCGGCGACGACCGACGGCGGCAGCCGAGCCGGCGCCCAGGGCCTCCCTCCGGCTCGGCCGAGGGCTGCGCGCCCCCGCCTCCCGCCCTCCGAGCTCGGGGGTCCCAGCGCCGCGCGGGGCGCCCTCACGGCGCGGGAGCAGCGCGAGCCTCGAGGCCCGCCCGGGGGTGCGCGGCCCGCGGGGCTGCCGGGCACCGGGGCCGGCGGGCGCCTCGGTGGGCGCCTCGGCGGGACCCCCGAGCGGAGCGCGCCCGCCGCGCCTGCAGCCCCGCGCCCAGCCGCGCGTGAGGAGCGGGGCGAGGGTCCGCCGGGCCGCGCGCGCGGAGCCCGGGCCGAGCGAGCGGCGGACGTGCAGGTAAGCGCCCGGGCGCCGCGGTGGGAAGTAGCTGCCGCCGCCTCGCCTCGCCGCCCGGCGGCGCCCCGCGCATCCCGGGCCGCCGAAACTTCCCAGCGCTCCGGCCTTGCGCCCGGGGCGCCGCGGGGCTGGGCTCGGGAGCGGGCGGGCGGCTCCCGGGGCTCTGCCGGCCGCGGGGCCCCGGTGGGCTCGGGGAGGGCGCAGGTGGGGCGGGCGCGGGGCAGCCGGCCGGCCGGCCGCCGAACAAAGCTGGGTCGCGGCTCGGGGCGCGCGGGCAGGTAGGCTGGGCTGCTCGCCCTCTCGGCCGCGGGCCTCCCCCGCTCGCGTGCCCAGGGCTGGGCGACCGCAGAGCTGCTCGCGCACTTTCGCAGGCGTGGTCGGGCCTGCGGCCGCTTCTGCTAAAAGCTGCGCCCCACGTCTGGGTGATTCTAGCCCCCGCGAGAAGGGCCAGTCTGGTGCCTGAGTCCCCAGAGCCGAGCAGTCTCAGCCCCGGTGTCGGCGCATTCTCTGCTTTCTTCCATTGCTCCTCCGCCCCCCGCCCCCACCTCATCCACTCAACTCCGGGAGAAGTGGCCTCTTTCTGCATTTTCTTCTGCATTCTCAGGGGACATTTGGCCGTGCACTCTAGTCAGAGCCTAATTTCCTAGATACTTTCATGGGGCAGATCGTCGTGGGAGCAGGGAGTCTAGCTGGCTCTGTTCTACAGAGCGGGGAACGGAGATGGCTCAGGCCATGGGTTGGTGACCCAGCTGTGCATAGGAGGACTTGCCCTCCACTCCCTCCACCCGCTCCTTAACTGCTTTTGCCACCTGGCCATGTTGGCCGCAGCTTTCAGTTACTACCACCCTGAGCCGAGTTTCAGCCTGGTACCTGGAAGAGAAAGTCTGGGGATCATGTTACCAATCCCCTGAACCACTCCAGTCGCCAAGGAACATACCCACTTGACAGAGCTGTGATGGGACATCTGTGCAATACCATCAGTGTGGCTGCAGGAAACCCTGGGTCCATGGGACAGGGTCAAGCACCAGCACACTCAGGTGACCCTTTTGTGGCTGTCCCCCAAGGCAGCATAGGGCCCTGGGAACAGTGGGCACACCCTCAGAAAGCCTGAGGACCCTTTCCTGGACCCTATCCTGGACCCAGCCACTCCTGCTGCTGTCTGAGTCAGATGTGGGGTTTACTTATCAAAGGGAAGACTCCTGATCTCAGGCATGGATGAGTGGATGCCAGGCCCTGAGCCTGTGCCCACACGCCTGTCCAGGTTCACACGCACAAGTCCTGGCAGACACACCCACCTATGAGAGGTCAAAGGCTGAGTGGTGGTTTTCTTCCATTTCAAAATAGTGTCTGTTCTCTCTTTGACACAGAAGATTTGTGCTTATAAATAGCAAGGGGGAGGTGTGTCTCCTCGGAAGGAAAGGCAATGATGAGAGATCTCTTCTGCACAATTGTGAGAGGAGGACTGTAGCTGGGCTCCTCACAGCGATGCCAACTCCAGGAGCCCAAGGAAAGAGGCTGACCTAAAGCCAGGTCTCCACAGGAGAACCGACAGACAGAGTTGATGCCAGGGCAGGGACTCAACAGGGTAAAGGGACTGAAAGAGACAATAGGTGGTTAAATAGCCAAAGGCAGCGGTGAGAAACAGCTCCCCTCCCTTTGCTAAAGAACTGAGAGGGCGTGTGACACACTGTGGGGTCTGCCTGCCTGCCAGGGGAGCAGGAGCAGCCTTGGAGCGCCTTGCTGGCCCTCTTCCATCCGGGGATTTCCTCCTTTCCAAGGCTTTGGTTTCTTATGTGTTTGCGCATGAACATTGTAAGCAAGGCTGTGTGTTAGGTGTTTGTTTAGGGTGTCTGGAACTAGCCTACTCTTTCGTTGATTTGGTAGTTGTAATATCTCCAGGGTGTTCTATTGACATGAAACAACCATTTGCCAAAAATTTTTCTATCCCAAAAGCATATGTTAAAGAGATATTGCTAATTGCTGGGAAAATTTAAAAATCTGGGCTTGTTCTTCACCTGTGTATTTTGCCCTCCTCTTATGCTAGTGGCAGCTGAGATTTTTGCTCTTCTTCAAGAAGGGCAGGGAACCAGGCTGATCCATTCTAATCTTCACTTGCAGAAGAGTTCTGCTGGTTCCTGGATTGCCACCTGCCCTGTATTTCTAGCAGGGGAGGATGTTTTTATGTGAAATGGGAGTCCTTGCCTTCTCTGAAATAAAAATAAATATGTCCACAGAAGTTTTCCTGTTGGTCATTCTGATTTTGTTCTCCTAGGTCCTCTTCAGACTACCTGAATCTTCTAAACAGGTCTTCAGACTGCACCGTCGTCCTAGCCCCATATCTGGATACAGTCCCGAGGGTTTTGTTAGTGTTGGGATTGGTTGTTTTTGTAACTTGTTCAGGATTCTCAAGGCACAACAGCAATAGGTACACAATCCCCTGCCGAGGAGGGAATATGGGAGCTCCCAACCCACATCTAGGGGGTCCTTGGCTCGTTTCTGTTGAGCATCTTCAAACTATCCAGGAGTCCAGAAAAATCCACCAGAGGGGTTGGGAATAGATGGCTGTGATGAAAAGATCTGATAGCTTCTAATCTGAGCCACCTTTTAAAGTAAAAAATAACCTTCTACCTGTGTGAGAGCAGCTAGGCACCCACCGGGGCAGAGTGCTGGCAGAGCCCTGGCCCTGGCCCTGCTGGTTGGCCGGTTCAGGCTGAGCTCCCATCTGCCTGCGGTGACCGGGCCGCCCCCACTAGGCCCTCTCCAGGCAGGCCGGCTCTGTTTACCTGGCTAAATTCAAACCTCCACCCCCTCCATCCCAGTTTGACCCACTGGCTGGCGGGCTCACCACTGGCTGGCCCCGCAGACGGCCACAGGTTTTTTTTTTGCCCCTGCGGTTGTCCTTGGGTCTTTCGGTGCTGCAGGAATCGTCTTGCAGACTTTCTGAAGTTGGCCTCCTTCCTCTCTGCTTCTTCACCCATGGGCTTTCTTCCCCACTCTTCCTCCTGGGTGATTTAGAACCTGTTTGGGTCCAGGGGGAGACTCTCCCCTGACTCCTGTGAGTCCCCTGGACTCGGCCATTGGAGGTCCCAGGGCCCTGTTGACCGATCATTCCTGCCCAGGCCTGGCTGCCTGGCTGCTCCCTGGGAGCAAGAACAGCCCTGACAGCTGCACAGCCCTTAAAGGCACAGGGGTGTTTTCTCAGAACTTCGTCACATGCCCCCAGCTCCCCAGCCCCCAAGAGCCGAGCCTGACCATGTGTGCTGCCCCTCGCGCCCCGGTCCTTCTGCAGACTGCTGGGGGGTCTTATCGGGGCTGGGAGGGAACACATAGTAGCTCCTCCCCTCAAGGTCTTGGTTGTCTTCCTATGAAGTGAGGGTGTTGCATTAGAATCTCTTGAGGCCCCTTCCAGTTCTAACATTCTGCATTTGAACAGCTTTGGCTGCTTCAGTTTTGGAAACCCCTCTGCTGTGCACCAGGCCTGGGGGTGGGGAAGCAGCCAGTGGAAGGAGGTGTGCGCCTGCTGCATCAACAGTTACTGTTTCACAAACCGGGGTCTTGCAGGCAAGGTTTGGGGTCGAGGTGGAGGTTCAGGTTGCACTCCTGCCCTTGGGCTCTGGCCTCGTGGGTGCCTCTGTGGTCAACCAGCAACCCAGGGCTCTGTCTTAGCTCTGGGTGACTTTGGGGCTGGTGCCTGTGTTCCTGGGGTGGGGGTACCCGGAGTCCATTCTTAAACAATTTCCAGGCCTCTCTTCTGTACAGCTTCCTTGAGCCCCAGAAATGCTAACTCCTCAAAGGTTGCTCTTGTCTAATTGATAAAGTGTCAGGAGTGGATTTCCTCAGGCCTGGGAAATGATAACTGGGCTTAGTTAGAAAAGGAAGTGGATTAAAAGTCCTTGTTTTACAAACTTTGGCTTCCAAAGGTCACTTTAGAGTTATCTGGAATGTTCACTTGGTGGATTTGCTCTGAATCTTGCTGGGGGAGCAAGAAACATGGTAACAAAGCTCTTCTGACCCTGGTTGGTGGTGATCCTGTTCACTGCTGAGGCTCCCTGCCCTCCTTCCATGGAGGGAAGCCCCGACTTTGAGGGGGGAAGTGGCAGGGCGGCCAGAGCTGCAGGCTCTGGTACTGCGGGCGCGCCTCTGGCATCCCCTGGGTCTGCACCAGGATTCCTGCCACCCCCATTTCTCTTCCCCACAAATACCCCGAGGTGACAGGAGGCTTCCTTTGTTGCCAGAGGTGGGAACTCAGTTGAGGGCTTGTCTCTAAGATTGCATATTTTTCGCATATTCATTGGGAGGTTTCTCCTGGGAAATTTTAAGTAATGAGTTACTACATACATCATGCAAATCTTGTATGGGGTACAAGAACTGCAATCAAAGTAACTAAACCTTCAAAGAGATTTTAAATTTAAGTTTAGAACTAGAAGTTTCCATGTCAGACTCAAGAACAGGAGCTGCTGAATGGGGGTGGTGGTAGGGGGCTCCTCGATTGTACTGTTGGGATATGCCTTGACAGAGGAGGCTGTTGAAAACTGAGACAAAAGAGACGTGACTTCAGGCAGCCCCCTGGGGTGTGGACACCAGCACTTATAGCTAGCTGTGTGACCACAGGCAGGGCAGGTTACCTGACTGCTCTGTGCCTCAATTTCCTCAATTTTCAAAAAAAATGGAAACTTTATTTTACGTTTTTTTCTTTAAAAATTTTTTTCTATTTTTGTTATCATTAATCCACAATTACATGAGGAACATTATGTTTACTAGACTCCCCCCATCACCAAGTCCCTGCCACATACCCCATTACAGTCACCGTCCATCAGCGTAGTAAGATGCTGTAGAATCACTACTTGTCTTCTCTGTGTTGTACAGCCCTCCCCATGCCCCACACACACATTATGTCTGCTAATCCTAATTCCCCTTATTCCCCTTATCCCTCCCTTCCCACCCATCCTCCCCAGTCCCTTTCTCTTTGGTAACTGTTAGTCCATTCTTGGGTTCTGTGAGTCTGCTGCTGTTTTGTTCCTTCAGTTTTTTCTTTGTTGTTATACTCCACAGATGAGTGGAATCATTTGATACTTGTCTTTTCTGTCTGGCTTATTTCACTGAGCATAATACCCTCTACCTCCATCCATGTTGTTGCAAATGGTAGGATTTGTTTTCTTCTTATGGCTGAATAATATTCCATTGTGTATATGTACCACATCTTCTTTATCCATTCACCTACTGATGGACTCTTAGGTTCCGTCCATTTCTTGGCTATTGTAAATAGTGCTGCGATAAACATAGGGGTGCATATGTCTTTTTCAAACTGGAGTGCTGCATTCTTAGGTTAAATTCCTAGGAGTGGAATTCCAGAGTCAAATGGTATTTCTATTTTGAGTTTTTTTGAGGAACCTCCATACTGCTTTCCACAATGGTTGAACTAATTTACATTCCCACCAGCAGTGTAGGAGGGTTCCCCTTTCTCCACAACCTCGCCAACATCTGTTGTTGTTTGCCTTTTGGATGGTAGCCATCCTTACTGGTGTGAGGTGATATCTCATTGTGGTTTTAATTTGCACATCTCTGATGATTAGCAATGTGGAGCATCTTTTCATGTGCCTGACCATCTGAACTTCTTCTTTGGAGAACTGTCTGTTCAGATCCTGTGCCCATTTTTTAATTGGATTATTTGCTTTTTGTTTGTTGAGGTGTGTCAGCTCTTTATATATTTTGGATGTCAACCCTTTATCGGATCTGTCATTTATAAATATATTCTTCCATATGGTAGGATGCCTTTTGTTCTATTGATGGCGTTCTTTGCTATACAGAAGCTTTTCAGCTTGATATAGTCTCACTTGTTCATTTTTGCTTTTGTTTACCTTGCCCAGGGAGGTATGTTCATGAAGAAGTTGCTTGTGTTTATGTCCAGGAGATTTTTACGTATTTGTTTTTCTAAGAGTTTTATGGTTTCATGACTTACATTCAGTTCTTTGATCCATTTCTAATTTACTTTTGTGTATGGGCTTAGACAGTGATCCAGTTTCATTCTCTTACACGTAGCTGTCCAGTTTTGCCAGCACCATCTGTTGAAGAGACTGTCATTTCCCCATTGTATGTCCATGGCTCCTTTATCGAATATTAATTGGCCATATATGTTTGGGTTAATGTTTGGAGTCTCTCTTCTGTTCTACTGGTCTGTGGCTCTGTTCTTGTGCCAGTACCAAATTGTCTTGATTACTGTGGCTTTGTAGTAGAGCTTGAAGTTGGGAAGCGAGATCCCCCCTGCTTAATTCTTCCTTCTCAGGATTGCTTTGGCTATTCAGGGTCTTTTGTGGTTCTGTATGAATTTTTTAACTATTTGTTCCCGTTCGTGGAAGATGCTGTTGGTAATTTGATAGGGATTGCATTAAATCTGCAGATTGCTTTGGGCAGAATGGCCATTTTGACAATATTAATTCTTCCTAGCCAAGAGCATGGGATGAGTTTCCATTTGTTAGTGTCCTCTTTAATTTCTCTTAAGAGTGTCTTGTAGTTTTCAGGGTATAGGTGTTTCACTTCCTTGGTTAGGTTTATTCCTAGGTATTTTATTCTTTTTGATGCAATTGTGAATAGAATTGTTTTCCTGATTTCTCTTTCCATTAGTTCATTGTTAGTGTATAGGAAAGCCACAGATTTATGTGTATTAATTTTGTATCCTGCAACTTTGCTGAATTCAGATATTAGTTCTAGTAGTTTTGGAGTGGATTCTTTAGGGTTTTTTATGTACAATATCATGTCATCTGCAAATAGTGACAGTTTAACTTCTTCTTTACCCATCTGGATTCCTTGTATTTCTTTGTTTTGTCTGATTGCCATGGCTAGGACCTCCAGTACTATGTTGAATAACAGTGGGGAGAGTGGGCATCCCTGTCTTGTACCCGATCTCAGAGGAAATGCTTTCAGCTTCTTGATGTTCAGTATGATGTTGGCTGTGGGTTTATCATATATGGCCTTTATTATGTTGAGGTACTTGCCCTCTATACCCATTTTGTTGAGAGTTTTTATCATGAATGGATGTTGAATTTTGTCGAATGCTTTTTCAGCATCTATGGACATGATCATGTGGCTTTTGTCCTTCTTTTTGTTTATGTGTTGGTTGATGATGATGGATTTTTAAATGTTGTACCATCCTTGCATCCCTGAGATGAATCCCACTTGGTCATGGTATATGATCCTCTTGATGTATTTTTGAATTTGGTTTGCTAATATTTTGTTGAGCATTTTTGCATCTACGTTCATCAGGGATATTGGTCTGTAATTTTCTTTTTTGGTGGGGTCTTTGCCTCATTTTGGTATTAGAGTGATGTTGGCCTCATAGAATCAGTTTGGAAATATTCCCTCCCCTTCTATTTTTTGGAAAACTTTAAGGAGAATGTGTATTATGTCTTCTTTATATGTCTGATAAAATTCAGAGGTGAATTCATCTGGCCCGGGGGTTTTGTTCTTGGGTAGTTTTTTGATTACTGCTTCAATTTCATTTCTGGTAATTTGTCTGTTTAGATTTTCTGTTTCTTCCTTGGTCAGTCTTGAAAGGTTGTATTTTTCTAGGAAGTTGTCCATTTCTTTTAGGTTTTCCAGCTTGTTAGCATATAGATTTTCATAGTATTCTCTAATAATTCTCTGTATTTCTGTGGGGTCCATTGTGATTTTTTTCTTTCTCATTTCTGATTCAGTTTATGTGTGTAGATTCTCCTTTTCTCTTAATAAGTCTGGCTAGAGGCTTACCTATTTTGTTTATTTTCTCAAAGAACCAGCTCTTGGTTTCATTGATTTTTTTCTATTGTTTTATTCTTCTCAATTTTATTTGTTCTCTGATCTTTATTATGTCCCTCCTTCTGCTGACTTTGGGCCTCATTTGTTCTTCTTTCACTAATTTCAATAATTGTGACTTTAGACTATTCATTTGGGATCATTCTTCCTTCTTTAAATAGACCTAGATTGCTATGTACTTTCCCTTTAGAACTGCCTTTGCTGCATCCCACAGAAGTTGGGGCTTTGTGCTGTTGTTGTCATTTGTCTCTATATATTGCTTGATCTTTGTTTTAATTTGGTCATTGATCCATTGATTATTTAGGAGCATGTTGTTAAGCCTCCATGTGTTTGTGAGCCTTTTTGCTTTCTTTGTACAATTTATTTCTAGTTTTATACCTTTGTGGTCTGAAAAGTTGGTTGGTAGAATTTCAATCTTTTTGAATTTACTGAGGCTCTTTTTGTGGCCTAGTATGTGGTCTATTCTGGAGAATGTTCCATGTGCACTTGAGAAGAATGTGTATCCTACTGCTTTTGGGTGTAGAGTTCTGTAGATGTCTGTTAGCTCCATCTGTTCTAGTGTGTTGTTCAGTGCCTCTGTGTCCTCACTTATTTTCTATCTGGTGGATCTGTCCTTTGGACTGAGTGGTGTGTTTAAGTCTCTTAAAATGAATGCATTACATTCTTTTTCCTCCTTTAATTCTGTTAGTATTTGTTTCACATATGTCGGTGCTCCTGTATTAAGTGCATAGATATTTATAATGGGTATATCCTTTGGACTGAGTCCTTTATCATTATGTAATGCCCTTCTTTATTTCTTGTTACTTTCTTTGCTTTGAAGTCTATTTTGTCTGATACTATTACTGCAACACCTGCTTTTTTCTCCCTATTGTTTGCATGAAATATGTTTTTCCATCCCTTGACTTTTAGTCTGTACATGTCTTTGGGTTTGAGGTGAGTCTCTTGTAAGCAGCATATAGATGGGTCTTGCTTTTTTATCCATTCTGTTACTCATTGTCTTTTGATTGGTGCATTCAGTCCATTTACATTTAGGGTGATTATTGAAAGATATGTACTTACTGCCATTGCAGGCTTTAGACTTGTGGTTACCAAAGGTTCAAGGGTAGCTTTTTTACTATGTAACCATATAACTTAACTCTCTTATTAAGCTATTATAAACACAGTCTGTTGATTCTTTATTTCTCTCCCTTCTTATTCCTCCTCCTCCACTCTTTATATGTTAGGTGTTTTATTCTATACTCTTTTGTGTTTCCTTTGACTGCTTTTGTGAATAGTTGATTTTATTTTTTGCCTTTAGTTAGTATTTGGTTGATCTGCTTTCTTTGTTGTGATTTTATTTTCTCTAGTGACATCTATTTAGCCTTAGGAGTGCTTCCATCTAGAGCAGTCCCTTTAAAAAACCCTGTAGAGGTGTTTTGTGGGAGGCAAATTCCCTCAACTTTGCTTGTCTGGGAATTGTTTAATCCCTCCTTTGTATTTAAATGATAATTGTGCTGGATACAGTATTCTTGGTTCAAGGCCCTTCTGTTTCATTGCATTAAATATATCATGCCATTCTCTTCTGGCCTGTAAGGTTTCTGTTGAGAAGTCTGATGATAGGCTGATGGGTTTTCCTTTGTAGGTGATCTTTTTTCTCTCTCTGGCTGCCTTTAATACTCTGTCTTTGTCTTTGTTCTTTGCTATTTTAATTATTATGTGTCTTGGTGTTGTCCTCCTTGTATCCCTTCTGTTGGGAGATCTATGGGCTTCCATGGTCTGGGAAACTATTTCCTCCCCCAGTTTGGGGAAGTTTTCAGCAGTTATTTCTTCAAAGACACTTTCTAACCCTTTTTCTATGTCTTCTTCTTCTGGTAGCCCTATAATGCAAATATTGTTCCATTTCAATTGGTCACACAGTTCTTTTAATATTCTTTCATTCCTGGAGATCCTTTTATCTCTCTCTGCCTCAGCTTCTCTGTATTCCTGTTCTCTGATTTCTATTCCATTAACAGTCTCTTGCACCTCATCCAGTCTTCTCTTAAGTCCTTCCAGAGATTGTTTCATTTCTGTAATCTCCCTCCTGACTTCATCCCTTAGCTCTTACATATTTCTCTGCATGTCCATCAGCATGTTATGACCTTTATTTTGAATTCTTTTTCAGGAAGATTGGTTATATCTATCTCCCCAGGCCCTCTCTCTGGGGTTGTCTGGGTGATTCTTGACTGGACCAGATTTTTCTGCCTTTTCATGGTGTTAGAGGTTGTTGTAGGCAGGTGGCACACGTGTTAGCCTTTTCGGGAGATGCTGAGTTCTTGCAGATGTAGATGTAGCCTGGCTGTTGTACAGTATCATCTGGTCTCTCTGTTAGGTGGAGTTGTATTGTATTTTCAAAAATATGTATGGTTTTGGAAGGAGATTTCTGCTGTCCTACTCACTTTGCCATCTTGGCTCCTCCTCTGTATTTTACGTTTTTATAAAAAAGTACTTACCTCATGTGGTTGCTGTGAGGCAGGCTGTGCTGAAGATCAGTGTGTAGAAAGCATTAAACTGTGCTCGGGACTTGCAGGCCTGCAGAAGTGTCAGCTATTATGGCACTATTGGAGGGTCCAGTGGCAGGGCAGTTAGGACCCCTTGGCCCTGTGCCTGTGACTTGCTCTGCATTTGAGGATGGGGACTGTTTCACAGGGGCCATTTGCTGCACACCTGGTGCTTCTATCAGCGTGCTCGCCAGCTCTTGAAGGAAAGGGCTTTCATGAGTATCAGCTGTGTCCCATCAGGCATGGATGTCATTCTGATCATTACATGGGTGGGAACAGAGGGTAGCAGTTTGTGGAATGAGCCATGGCAGGAGAGGACAAATGTTCTGCCATGTAGGGAAGGGGAAGGGGACTGTCATGGGAGAGGTAGGTTCTGATATGGTCCTGTGGGGCTGCAGATTGAGCAAGTCCCTGGCTGAGAAGGAAGGGGTCTTGCTGACACATCTCAAACCAGTCTGTTGTTTTACCGAAGCAGATACTGATACAGTCCTTGTATTTGGAAACCCTCAAAATCTGGACATTTTGCATTTTCTTATTCTTAAAAGGTAACTCTGTGAAATCAAATCTAAAGGAAGCTTAAATATAAAGGGAAAGGTCAGATTCCAGAGTCCTCCTCTTGCCCCAGGCCAGCTCTGTCTGCCACTGTGCAGCCCTCTGAGGCTCTCATCCTCAGGCTGCCCCAGGAGCCACATGGGGAGGGAATGAGTGAGGGGGAGGAGGGGAGAAGGGTTATAATACAGTGGTGAGTGTGGGAGGGCTCCCTGCGCAGACCAGAGCATGCATTACCCCCTGAGGCTTTCAGTCCACATGTGCAAAACTCACTGTGTCTCCCCTACCCAGCACTGCCAGCTGGGTAACCTCAGGCTGACAAGTGGGGACCCATTGCCTTCCTGGTTGCTGGCCCTTCAACCGAATGAGGTGGGGCTGCACAAGGAATTGGAGCAGCTCGTTTAACTTATCAAAGCCCAGGGACTGCCATCCCCTTTTCTGACCTAATGTTCCTAATCTGACCTCCCAGCTTCTCTCAGAGAAAAGCGTGTCTTTCAAAGGTGTCAGGTCTGGAGCCATTACAAGCAGGGTTTCCTGCAGATTCCATATATCATTCCTAATCTTATAGTTTCCACACTTCCCAGAGAGTACATTCCTTACCTCCACTGCCACTAAAACACAGCCCAGCCTTGCCTCTGGTCCACCAAGCCCTCTGCAGCCTGCTCCCACCTCCAGCCTCATCTCACACCACTGTCCCACAGACCCAGTGCCTGCCACACGTGTGCATGCGCGATGCTGCATGGACACCCTGCGCTCATTCAGGGCCTTTGCACCTGCCACTCCCTCTGCCCGGCTGGCTCCTGCCACTTTCTGTGCCGGCTGCTCCTCCCCACCCCTCGGGTCTCAGCTTCTCAAAGAGTCTCTGCCAAGCGAGCTGCCAATTGCCCTAGGTGCTCCCTGTTCATACCCAGTTCCTGCACAGCCCTCGTCACCATCTGTAACCCTCTTGTTTATTTGTCAGTTCTTATTAAACATCTGCCCCCTGTGTTTGTCTTGCTTTCCACTGCGTCCTTAGAGCTAAAACAGTATCTGAGCTTCAAAGATGCTCAATATGTCTGTTCTTGTTGATCTTAGGGTAATGATCTTTGTAATTGTGTAGCATGTTCCTTGCTAGAAATAGGCCCATTTTGCCTAATAAATATGCCATCCTTTAGTGATTTTCTGTTGACAGCTGAGTGATTCAAGTAACAAATGTTGAACCAGCATGTCCCAGGTGCTGGGATAAGATACAGTTCCTGAACCCTTGCCCTCTAATAAGTTCTACTGCACACAAATAGCAAGTGTGCAGTATTCTGAAACGTCTTGTTTTTTATTCTCCCATATCCTGTGCTAAAGACCCATCTTAGGACCATGCATGTTGCATTGTTTTGGGGATGCTCAAACTCCTTGTGCAGCCCCACCTCATTCTGGATAAGGGCCAGCAACCAGGAAGGCAGTGGGTCCCCAGTTGTCAGCCTGAAGTCACCCAGCTGGCAGTGCTGGGTAGGGGAGACCCAGATGAAGCAGAAGTGCAGAGAGAACAGGAAGCCAGAGGAGGATGTCTGGATCTGATGGCAGAGCCCTGAGTGGAAGGACTTACCCAGCTTCTTGCTCAGGCTGGGTCCTTGGCTGTTCTGCAGGGACCTGGAACATTCCTGCTCCCTGACATGTGTGACCAGATTGAGAGAGTGAAGGAAGTGGATTGGGAGTCCCTGAGGGCTCTGTCCCCAGTGCCTTGCAGCCCAGGCACCAAGTCATCCAGGCTGCTGGCACCATCTAGAAGTTACTAGAGCATCTCCTTGGTGCTGGGTTGCCCAGCACAAATATCCAGTAAAGCCTCATGGGACATAACTTGACGGACCTGTCAGGGAAGCACATCCAGGCTGCTGGGGCGGTGGTGGCCCTGCCTCCTCTCTGCAGAGGTCCTCGGGGGCTTCCAAGGTGCCTCCCGCTCCAGCTCCCGCCCACTGCGGCTGCAGCGCCCTGGCCTCCTTGTCTCCCTGGGCCTCCTCTCTTCCCTCCCCACACTCTGGCTATAGCACCAGCTGCATCTCACTGTCTCACAGCTGCTTCTCCTGCCTCTCCTCCCCTTGGCCCTCCGAGTGGCACGTCTGGTTGTTTAAGCAGCATCTTCCCAGGAGATCCAAGGCTTCCCAACCCCACCTCCTGACCTCTCCCTTCAGCCTGCTCTTCACACAGCCTCTCCAGCCTCCCTGGATGCTTCTGCCATGAGCCCTGAATCATTCCTGATTCCTCTTTCTCTCCTGCCCACATCCCATCCTGCAGGGTGTCTTGCTAAATCTGATTCAGAAAGCACCTGGATTCCTGCACACTGCATCTCCCATGCCCTGCCCCCGCTCAGCCCACTGCAGCTCTCCCAGATGACCACAGGAGCCTCCTAGCTGGTCTCCCTGCCGTAGTCACTGCAGCCGTCCTGCTGAAGCTCGCTGGAGCACGTCACTTCTTCCCTTGGAGCCCTGTGATGGCCTTCCACCTTGTGCAGGAAAAGGCAAAGTCCTTACAGGGGCTGCTGGCCTGGGCGATCCAACCCCTCGTCCGTCCACCACCTGTCTGTTCTGCCCCTTCGCTCAGCACAGCGCACTGGCGTGGGGACCACACCACCCCCATGCACAACCACGGGGCAGGGATGGATATGTGTGCCTGCAAATACATATGCACATGAACATTTCTGTGTAGAAGGGAATGCAAAGCAATGAACCAAATGTTATCAATGATCCCCTCTAACTTGTAGTTATCATTTTTGTTTTTCTTCATATTTTTCAATGAGTTACAAAAATGAAAAAAATTCGATCTTTCCCAGTGGACATGTCTTTATTTTATCAATTTTCACAAACAGAGGCCATGTATTCTCACCAGCTGCCCCCGCTGTGGTCGGGTGGTGAGGCTCACCGGGAGCTGCATGCCTCCTGCCCCCGGGCTTTGCACTTGCTATCTCTTTTGCCTGGATGCCCTTCTCTGCTCTCCGGCTCCTTCCTCAAACTTTTAGCCAAACTCAGCGAGGTCTTCCAAGCTTCCTCGTATAACGTACAACCCTCCCACTGTTCCCCACCCCCTTCCCTGATTCATTTTTCTCCTTAGTACTTATAACCATTGAGCATCCAGATTTTGATGAATTTTATTTATTTGCTCACTTGTTTGCTTCCTCTTACTAGAATGTAAACACCATGAGGGCAGGGATTTTTGTCTGTTTTGTTCACTGATGTGTCCTGAGCACACAGACCAGTGCCTCACACAAGGGGTGAAGGAACTTGGTGAATGAGTACAGGGTCCACACGTGGCAGGGAAACAGGGAAACCTCTCACGGCAGCAGGCGCAGTCCTGCCTCTGGTGCGGCTCCCGGTGAGCCTCACCACCCGACCACACAGCGGGAGCAGCTGGTGAGAATACATGTCATCTTCCGGGGCCATACAGGGAAATGTAAAGTTGGTAAGTGAGAGAGAAGCAATATTCTTTGAAAAGCTTAGCTTTTTACTTCTTTGCAGATTTATGCCCTGTGGCTTCTATGCCCAGCATTTGTCTTGAGGTATCTTTACCACTTGGAAGAATTATGATACTCGGTAATTTTCAATATGAGGCACGAATTCTACTAAAGGGTTGTAATTAGGAAGGAAGAAGAAAAGCTATAGAAGTAGCAGATGGAAGAAAACATGGGAAGGTTGATTATTCCTTTGACATATCTTCTTGTAGAGTAACTTCAGCATGTATAGGTTTTAAACTACTAATTAAGTTGCACACACACATTAACATAATAGGAATACAGTTACATAACCAAAGCAGATCTATAATTACCAGCCATCTCCAGTGAGGCCAAGAAAACCAGTTAGGCACCCTAGGCATCTGTGAAAATTTGTCTATGATATGATGGATATTGCCCAACTGTACTTGAACAGTCTGAGAGAAATTAGACAAATTAAAACAGCCCATTCCTGGGAACTGTTCACATCCCATATGTTCTTTTAACAGTAGTTGTAAGATTTTGGAGTGCTAGAACTTGCACTTCTCCTAATTCTTGGTTGAATTCTGACAGTGTAGATCCAGTCAAATTTGTTGTTTTACTGTATGCACAGGCCAGCTTAGATATCTCCTTCTTCATTCCAATGGCAAGTCCAGGAACCGGTGGGATGAATGCAGCTACAACTGCAGCATCGCCTGGATCTTTGTTGAGGTTTTTTGATGATCATCTTCTGGTATGACTCTTCCAGAGAGTGCTGATGTTGGAAGTTTGTCTTCATATCGTATCTTAGTTCGTTTTCTGGGTAGCCAAATTAGGCTTTGATCCTCTGTATAAATACAAACAGAACCTTTGCCCACACTTTGATCTGCCCTTTATACCATTGTGTAGAACTCATTGGAGGTGACCACATAGGAACTGCTTTTTTTTTTTAAAGAAAAAGGAATATTATCAGAAAAGTGTACCTCCATAGCCGATCATCTGACACCCTTTAAGTGATCAAAGTTAAGGATATTTAAAGCATGCATTAATTGTTGATTTACAGTTAGTTTTATCCTATCATGGAGTAATCCCCCTTTTCTTTCTTTCTTTTTTTGTTATCTTTAATCTACACTTACATGAAGAATATTATGTTTACTAGGCTCTCCCCTATACCAGGTCCCCGCTATAAACCCCTTTACAGTCACTGTCCATCAGCATAGCTAAATGTTGTAGAATCACTACTTGTCTTCTCTGTGTTGTACAGCCCTCCCCTTTCTCCCACCCCCCATGCATACTGATCTTAATACCCCCCTTATTCTTCCCCCCCCTTATCCCTCCCTACCCACCCATCCTCCCTAGTCCCTTTCCCTTTGGTTCCTGTTAGTCCATTCTTGGGTTCTGTGATTCCTCTGCTATTTTGTTCCTTCAGTTTTTCCTTTGTTCTTATACTCCACAGATGAGTGAAATCATTTGGTATTTCTCTTTCTCTGCTTGGCTTATTTCACTGAGCATAATACCCTCCAGCTCCACCCATGTTGCTGCAAATGGTAGGCTTTGCCCTTTTCTTATGGCTGAGTAGTATTCCATTGTGTATATGTACCACATCTTCTTTATCCATTCATCTACCGATGGACATTTAGGTTGTTTCCAATTCTTAGCTATTGTAAATAGTGGTGCGATAAACATAGGGGTGCATTGGTCTTTCTAAAACTTGATTGCTGCATTCTTAGGGTAAATTCCTAGGAGTGGAATTCCTGGGTCAAATGGTAAGTCTGTTTTGAGCATTTTGATGTACCTCCATACTGCTTTCCACAATGGTTGAACTAACTTACATTCCCACCAGCAGTGTAGGAGGGTTCCTCTTTCTCCACAGTCTCGCCAACATTTGTTATTGTTTGTCTTTTGGATGGCAGTCATCCTTACTGGTGTGAGGTGATACCTCATTGTAGTTTTAATTTGCATTTCTCTGATAATTAGCGATGTGGAGCATCTTTTCATGTGTCTGTTGGCCATCTGTATTTCTTTTTTGGAGAACTGTCTGTTCAGTTCCTCTGCCCATTTTTTAATTGGGTTATTTGTTTTTTGTTTGTTGAGGCGTGTGAGCTCTTTATATATTCTGGACATCAAGCCTTTATCGGATCTGTCATTTTCAAATATATTCTCCCATATGGTAGGGTTCCTTTTTGTTCTGTTGATGGTGTCTTTTGCTGTACAGAAGCTTTGCGGCTTGATATAGTCCCACTTGTTCATTTTTGCTGTTGTTTTCCTTGCCCGGGGAGATATGTTCAGGAAGAGGTCGCTCATGTTTATGTCTAGGAGGTTTTTGCCTATGTTTTTTTCCACGAGTTTAATGGGTTCATGACTTACATTCAGGTCTTTGATCCATTTTGAGTTTACTTTTGTATATGGGGTTAGATAATGGTCCAGTTTCATTCTCCTACATGTAGCTGTCCAGTTTTGCCAGCACCATCTGTTGAAGAGACTGTCATTTCCCCATTGTATGTCCATGGCTCCTTTATCAAATATTAATTGACCATATATGTTTGGGTTAATGTCTGGAGTCTTTAGTCTGTTCCACTGGTCTGTGGCTCTGTTCTTGTGCCAGTACCAAACTGTCTTGATTACTATGGCTTTATCGTAGAGCTTGAAATTGGGGAGTGAGATCCCCCCTACTTTATTCTTCTTTCTCAGGATTGCTTTTTCTATTCGGGGTCTATGGTGTTCCCATATGAATTTTTGAATTATTTGTTCCAGTTCATTGAAGAATGTTGCTGGTAATTTGATAGGGATTGCATCAAATCTGTATATTGCTTTGGGCAGGATGGCCATTTTGATGATATGAATTCTTCCTAGCCACGAGCATGGGATGAGTTTCCATCTGTTAGTGTCCCCTTTAATTTCTCTTAAGAGTGACTTGTAGTTTTCAGAGTATAGGTCATTCACTACTTTGGTTAGATTTATTCCTAGGTATTTTATTCTTTTTGATGCAATTGTGAATGGAATTGTTTTCCTGATTTCTCTTTCTATTGGTTCACTGTTAGTGTATAGGAAAGTTACAGATTTCTGTGTGTTAATTTTGTATCCTGCAACCTTGCTGTATTCTGATATCAGTTCTAGTAGTTTTGGGGTGGAGTCTTTAGGGTTTTTTATGTACAATATCATGTCATCTGCAAATAGTGACAGTTTAACTTCTTCTTTACCAATCTGGATTCCTTGTATTTCTTTGTTTTGTCTGATTGCCGTGGCTAGGACCTCCAGTACTATCTTAAATAGCAGTGGGGAGAGTGGGCATCCCTGTCTAGTTCCCAATCTCAGAGGAAAAGCTTTCAGCTTCTCGCTGTTCAGTATAATGTTAGCTGTGGGTTTATCATATATGGCCTTTATTATGTTGAGGTACTTGCCCTCTATTCCCATTTTGTTGAGAGTTTTTATCATGAATGGATGTTGAATTTTGTCAAATGCTTTTTCAGCATCTATGGAGATGATCATGTGGTTTTTGTCTTTCTTTTTGTTGATGTGGTGGATGATGTTGATGGATTTTCGAATGTTGTACCATCCTTGCATCCCTGGGATGAATCCCACTTGGTCATGGTGTATGATCCTTTTGATACACTTTTGTATTCGGTTTGCTAATATTTTATTGAGTATTTTTGCATCTACGTTCATCAGGGATATTGGTCTGTAGTTTTCTTTATTGGTGGGGTCTTTGCCTGGTTTTGGTATTAGGGTGATGTTGGCTTCATAGAATGAGTTTGGGAGTATCCCCTCCTCCTCTATTTTTTGGAAAACTTTAAGGAGAATGGGTATTATGTCTTCTCTGTGTGTCTGATAAAATTCCGAGGTAAATCCGTCCAGCCCGGGGGTTTTGTTCTTGGGTAGTTTTTTTATTACTGTTTCAATTTCTTTGCTCGTAATTGGTTTGTTTAACTTTTGTGTTTCTTCCTTGGTCAGTCTTGGAAGGTTGTATTTTTCTAGGAAGTTGTCCATTTCTTCTAGGTTTTCCAGCTTGTTGGCATATAGGTTTTCTTAGTAGTCTTTAATAATTCTTTGTATTTCTGTGGAGTCTGTCGTGATTTTTCCGTTATCATTTGTGATTCTGTTCATTTGTGTTGATTCTCTTTTTCTCTTAATAAGTTTGGCTAGAGGCTTATCTATTTTGTTTATTTTCTCAAAGAACCAGCTCTTGGTTTCATTGATTTTTGCTATTGTTTTATTCTTTTCAATTTTGTTTATTTCTTCTCTGATCTTTATTATGTCCCTCCTTCTGCTGACTTTAGGCCTCATTTGTTCTTCTTTTTCCAATTTCAATAATTGTGATGTTAGACTATTCATTTGGGATTGTTCTTGCTTCTTCAAGTGTGCCTGGATCGCTATATACTTTCCTCTTAAGACTGCTTTCGCTGCGTCCCACAGAAGTTGGGGTTTTATGTTATTGTTGTCATTTGTTTCTATATATTCCTTGATCTCTATTTTAATTTGTTCGTTGATCCATTGATTATTTAGGAGCATGTTGTTAAGCCTCCATGTGTTTGTGAGCCTTTTTGTTTTCTTTGTAGAATTTATTTCTAGTTTTATACCTTTGTGGTCTGAAAAGTTGGTTGGTAGAATTTCAATATTTTGGATTTTGCTGAGGCTCTTTTTGTGGGCTAGTATGTGGTCTATTCTGGAGAATGTTCCATGTGCACTTGAGAAGAATGTATATCCTGTTGCTTTTGGATGTAGAGTTCTGTAGATGTCTATTAGGTCCATCTGCTCTACTGTGTTGTTCAGTGCTTCCGTGTCCTTACTTATTTTCTGCCCGGTGGATCTATCCTTTGGGGTGAGTGGTGTGTTGAAGTCTCCTACAATGAATGCATTGCAATGTATTTCCCCCTTTAGTTCTGTTAGTATTTGTTTCACATATGCTGGTGCTTCTGTGTTGGGTGCATATATATTTAGAATGGTTATATCCTCTTGTTGGACTGAGCCCTTTATCATTATGTAGTGTCCTTCTTTATCTCTTGTTACTTTATTTGTTTTGAAGTCTATTTTGTCTGATATTAGTACTGCAACCCCTGCTTTCTTCTCGCTGTTGTTTGCCTGAAATATGTTTTTCCATCCCTTGACTTTTAGTCTGTACATGTCTTTGTGTTTGAGGTGAGTTTCTTGTAAGCAGCATATAGATGGGTCTTGCTTTTTTATCCATTCTATTACTCTGTGTCTTCTGATTGGTGCATTCAGTCCATTTACATTTAGGGTGACTATTGAAAGATATGTACTTATTGCCATTGCAGGCTTTAAATTCGTGGTTACCAAAGGTTCAAGGTTAGCCTCTTTAGTATCTTACTGCCTAACTTAGCTCGCTTATTGAGCTGTTATATACACTGTCTGGAGATTCTTTTCTTCTCTCCCTTCTTATTCCTCCTCCTCCATTATTTATATGTTGGTTGTTTTATTCTGTGCTCTTTTGTGTTTCCTTTAACTGCTTTTAGTGGGTAGTTTATTTATTTATTTTTTTTGCCTTTAGTTATGCAGTGGTTTGTCTGCTTTCTTTGCTGTGATTTTATTTTCTCTGGTGACATCTGTTTAGTCTTAGGAGTGCTCCCATCTAGAGCAGTCCCTGTAGAATACCTTTAGAGGTGGTTTGTGGGAGACAAATTCCCTCAACTTTTGCTTCTCTGGGAATTGTTTAATCCCTCCTTCATATTTAAATGATAATTGTGCTGGATACAGTACCTTGGTTCAAGGCCCTTCTGTTTCATTGCGTTAAATATATCATGCCATTCTCTTCTGGCCTGTAGGGTTTCTGTTGAGAAATCTGACGTTAGCCTGATGGGTTTCCCTTCATAGGTGACCTTTTTCTCTCTAGCTGCCTTTAAAACTCTTTCCTTGTCCTTGATCTTTGCCATTTTAATTATTATGTGTCTTGGTGTTGTCCTCCTTAGGTCCTTTCTGTTGGAATTTCTGTGTATTTCTGTGGTCTGTTCAATTATTTCCTCCCCCAGTTTGGGGAAGTTTTCAGCAATTATTTCTTCAAAGACACTTTCTATCCCTTTTTCTCTCTCTTCTTCATCTGGTTCCCCTATAATACAGATATTGTTCCTTTTGGATTGGTCACACAGTTCTCTTAATATTGTTGCATTCCTGGAGATCCTTTTATCTCTCTCTGTGTCAGCTTCTATGCGTTCCTGTCTCTGGTTTCTATTCCATCAATGGCCTCTTGCATCTTATCCATTCTGCTTATAAATCCTTCCAGAGTTCGTTTCACTTCTGTAATCTCCTTCCAGACGTCTGTAATCTCCCTCCGTACTTCATCCCTTAGCTCTTGTATATTTCTCTGCATCTCCGTCAGCATGTTTATATTTTTATTTTGAATTCTTTTTCAGGAAGACTTGTTAGGTCTGTCTCCTTCTCAGGTGTTTTCTCTGTAATCTTTGTCTGCTTCAAATTTTGTGTTTTCATGGCGATAGAGATAGTTTGCAGAGCTGGGACAAGTGACGGCTGGAAGAACTTCCCTTCTTGTTGGTTTGTGGCCCTCCTCTCCTGGGAGAACAGCGACCTCTAGTGGCTTGTGCTGGGCAGCTGCGTGCAGACGGTTCTTCTGATTCTTGCCCTGCCGCTATGGAGTTTATCTCCACTGTTGCTGTGGGCATTGCCTGCCTTGGGCAGCTGCTCCGATATGGTGGAGCCGCGTTGGAGGGGGAACAGCTGGAGGGCTGTTTATCTCCATGAGGGGCCTCTGAGCTGCCCTGCTATTCAGGGGTTTAGGGTGCCCGGAGTTCCCTGCTGCTGGGCTATGTGTCCCAGGACGCTTCCGTCTGTCTGTGGGGTCCCTGTCCCTTTAAGACTTCCAAAAAGCACTCGCTTTTCTTTGTCCCCGGGGCGCCAGCTGCTGCAGGGACTCGCTCACAGGTCTTACTGTCGTGTTTCCCTAGTATCCAGGACCCCACGCATACACTGTGTCTGCGCTCTGGTGCGGATGGCTAGGGCTGGGTGTTTAGCAGTCCTGGGCTCCCTCTCCCTCCCCGCTCTGACTCCTCTCCTCCCGCCGGGAGCTGGGGTGAGGGGCGCTCGGGTTCCACTGGGCCGGGGCTTGTATCTTACCCCTTTGCAAGATGCTGGGTTCTTGCAGGTGTGGATGTGGCCTGGATGTTGTCCTGTGTCTTCTGGTCTCTCTTTTAGGAAGAGTTGTCTTTGTTGTATTTATAATAATATATGCGGTTTTGGGAGGAGATTTCTGCAGCTCTACTCATGCCGCCATCTTGGCTCCCTCCTTATCTGACTTTTTTATAATAACTATCCTAATAGATTTTGTTGTGGACTGAATTATATTCCCTCCAAGGTTCACAGACTAAAACCCTCACTCCCAAAGTGATGGTCTTTGGAGGTTCTAAGGTTAGATGAGGTCATGAGTGGGGCCCTCATCATGGGATTCATGTCCTTAAAAAAGACGCTAGAGCACACACACCCCTCTCTGCCTTGTGAGAACACAGGGAGAAGGGGACTGTCTGCAAATTAGGAAGAGAGCCTTTCCCAGAGCTTCACCATACTAGCATCTTGATCTTGGACTTCCAGCCTCCAGAACTGTGAGAAAGTAAATTTCTGTTGTTTAAGCCCCCCAGTCTATGGTATTTTGTTAAGACAGCCTGAGCAGACTAAGACAGGTGTGAAGTGATATTTCACTGTGGTTTGATTTGCATTTCCCTAATGTGGGAAATCTTTTCATGTGCTTATTGGCCATTTATGTATCTCCTTTGGAGAAGTGTCTGTTCAGATCCTTTGCCCATTTGAAAAATTAGATTGTCTTTGACTATTGACTTGCAGTGTTCTTAATATGTTGTACCTTGTCAGATATGATTTGCAAATACTTTCTTGTGTTTTGTGGGTTACTTAATTTGGGGTGCATCATTTGTGCCCTAAAGGTGAAAGCTTGAAACCTCTGAGGCAGCCTATGTTGGCATCTGATAGAGGAAGAAACCTGAACATCTTTAGAAAACCCAGCCAAGCTGTGATGAATTGCGAAAATACTAGTCTTCATGAATTTGGAGTATATAATGGGTTTTTCTTGTGTAATAAGTAGAAATTGTCACTAAGTGATCTTACTAGTGTTTCCAGGAGATCAGAAGCCTAGAGACCCTCCTTTTGGACCAATAACTTATATCTCAAAGCCCCATCTGGCATTTGGCTTGTTGAATGGGAGAGTTGGCTGAGAGAGGCACCTAGTGGTTAGAGCTCAGGGATTTAGGAATGGTCAAATCCCACAATAACTTGAGCTTTATGGCCATAGTGTCTTTGCACAATTTTGGAAGCTTATGGGCAAATTAAAGTCCTCTGAAAATAAAAGTAAACTTTTTGGAATGGAAACATGTATCATTATGTGTTGTGACAACTTCTCTCTCTCTTCTCCCAAGATACTACATCATGTCTGCCTTTTACATAAATATGAATTGAAATTAATTCAATTTTGTATTTCATGACACCACTTAAGATAGTTGGAACTAATTAGAGAGAATGCAAATTTCTAATTGAATATTATCTCATTAAATATTCTGAGGAGTATCTGTAGGAGTCACGTTTCAGTGGCACGTCCATCATTGGTGTTGGGGCAAGGCTCCCATGCCCACCTTCTACTGGGTGCTTCCCATGGCCTCAGGAGACCTATGAGTGCTGTGTTCTTAGTCTGCTGTCATTCTGGAACTGCAATTGCTTGTCAGGTCTCAGCATGGAAGATCTGTTTAATCCTTACAGAGTTTGTCCCCAGCTGTTTCCCTGTGGACACATTTTCTGTCTGCCACCCCACAGAAAACATACACACATACCTCGGGTTTGGCAGTTAGGAGGGACGGGGGACGGAGTCGGCCCTGTGAATTCCTGGGGACAGCTGTCTCCCCCAGCACACACTGCACTGTCTTCAGGGGGCTCTTTCTCCAGAGGAGACATCAAAGCCCTTTTTCGGACAGGTAATGGGAAATGTGGCGCATACCCGTGCCACAAGCTAAGTGTGTAAGTTGGGATTTCACTGTGTGTGGTTGTCAGAGCAGCAGTCCAGTAGGGTGTCCTGACACATAGCTGCAGCCACCCTCACAGCGCCCATCGGAGCTCACAGCACAGGTGCATCTGTGCATAGAGCTGATGGAAGCTTTTGTTCCCACAGAGAGAAGTGAACTTTCCAGGCACCTGCACAGACATGCGCTGGGTGGGTCAGGCATCAGTCCTGAAGCAGTGACAGTGAGCTGCCATCCCTGAAGCCACACACCTGCCTCCGGTGCTCTGCCCTTTGCCCTTTGGTGTCATTGTTTTCTGCACACCCGTGACTAATCCCTTGGCAGTCCCACAGCCCAAGTTTAACAATGAAGGTGTTTGTGCTTGGGTGGCTGAGCACTCATGTCCCTTCGGTGGGGTCACGGTGGCCCTGTAGCACTGAGCAGGCCCTGCAGATCAGAACTCGAGGAGGCTCCGCAGCTCAGGAGTGGCTCGTGAGCTGGAGACCCCCCAGACACCTGCTGCTGGCCAGGGTTATGACTTGGGGACTCTTGGCCACCTCTGTCCAGGCTCTATGACCGACCATCCTTCTTTCTTCCCATTTTGCTTGGTGTCTTTCTCTTACCATCCTCTTCTATGTGGCAAACACAGAGTTAGGTACTAAAAATGCCAAAGGAGCTGTAACGAGAGGGGTTCTTTTGATAGATTTTATTTAATCCCCAAACTACTCATTCACTGTCTGTGGTGAGATGCTGTGCTCGTTCTGATGAATACAAACATAACAGAGCATAGTCCCTGCCTCTTAAGGAGCTTGTGCTGTACAGGAAACATTTTTTTAAAAACTGCACAGCTGGTTGTATTATAAGGCAGAACCTTTATTAGCTCAGAGACTTTGGGAAAGTCATTGAACTTCTCTGAGCTTCAACATCCCTGTGTCTTATAAACATTCCCCTTGAAGGGTTATTGTGAAGTCAAAGTGAAATAAAAATATTTTTATTTCAATTTATGTTTGCCATCTTTTCAAATGGCTACTGCTGTTGGAACATAAGTGTTTGGACTTAAATACTTGTTAGGTATTTCTTTTGGCCTCAAGCCCCATGAAAAAATACTGAGATGCTAAGCTTGACATGAACCAGGAGTTCATCCCTCCAAGATGCCTTTGGTTTTATTTTCTGTATCTCAAAGAAAGAAAAGCACTGCCGATTGCCCATGACACAGCGCCCTAAGAGAGTCCTGTGAAACAGGACTGTACACCAGCCTCTTCGCAGCCTCTTCATCTGTCCCAGGGATTGTGCATTTCCCTTGCTTCCAGGTGTGCTGTGGGGCCTGTGGTTAGCGTATCTTACTAAGCAGCGACCCAGCTTCCTCTCCCTGTGGGTGTCAGCCTTGCTTAGGTCCAGGAAGCTTTTGGTTATTGCTTTGCAATAAAATAGGGAATTTTGGTCATTCTTCTGATGACAAACATTTTCTGACAAAAATTTATATTCTGTTGTTTTGTTTACATGCCTTTCCATGTACTGATAACTCAGTGTTTCAAAGCTGAATTGTGGTGCCTTTTTGAAGACATGTAAAATAGCCGTTAAAGCCAGTGTGTGTGGTACTAGTGTGTGTGGTACTGCCAATGTACATTACTCAACAGAGTGACAGTGACATGAACCACTATGACCAAGGTCCATCACCAAGGCAACAGCAGTTATGTTGTGGCTCCATAACTACGGCATTGAAATTTGCTGGGCTGACAGCATTGAAATTTGTGTTCCAGTTTCAGAGTCACTAGGCTGTGATGGAAGGTATGCCTGGGTATTACTGCGAGCATCACGGCGGGCGGACTGATGGTGGCTTCCTAGGGTGCCGTCCTTTGCCAAGGACTGTGAGCCTCAGTCCAGGCTCACCCGGAACAGTGCTGTGACCCATCACGGGTCAGTCGTCTAGTCGGTGATGGGTGAGGCAAGAGGGTGCAGGCTGCCCTCCGGGTGAGGACGGGGAGCACTGAGAAGGCCCCGGACCAGGGTCACATGGGGTGGCGAGGCTCCCAGACAGGAGGGTGAGCGGAGGTAGGCTCTGTCAGCTGTGCAGTCCCAGGGAGGGGGCTGCAGCTTCGAGGCGGGCTCACTGGACACGGTGGTGGTGCTCAGGTGAGCACAGTTAGGGGCTGGAGGGAAGGGGCGGGGGACGGGAGGATGGGTTTGCTTTGGGCATGTCGGATGAGAGGCGGCCCAGCCACCTGGGAACTGCCAAGGGGCCCTGGAACCTTCAGAAGGTTTGGCCACCAAGGGTACAAACTGCCAGTAAACTTGGGGGCGGCAGAGCTCAGGAAGATGCGGAGCTGGGTGGGAAGGGGCCCCCTGTGCTCGAGCTCTGGATGTGGTTGGTGGCTCGCGCCCTGGGGCCTGGGGAGGGAAGGGGGCTCACAGGCCACAGCTCCCACTCCCACTGAGCAAAGCCCGCGGGTTCAGCCTGGCCGGTCGGAGGCGCTCACCGCCGCTCCCCTCGCCTGCTCCCCAGCTGCCCCTCAGGCTCCCCTGCCTCCTGCCGCTCACCCCCCTCCTTTCACCCGGCCCCCGCTGCTGTGTGGTGCCTTCTGGCCCCTGGTCCCTGGGGACTCGGGTCCCTGGATCTGTTCCTCTCGTGGCTTCCTGATCATCCCTCCCTCAGCCTTTCTCGAAGCCTAAGGAATTTTTGTGAAACCCTCAGACTTGCCAAACTTTGCTAACTTATCAGATCTTTTCCTTCTGAGATTTTCCTGGCTTTATCTTTCAGCCGCTGTGTTTTCCCTACAGAACTCTTCTCCTGCTTTAGCATTATTTTTCTGGCCCTCTGGGCTTCCTGGTATGACCCTCACCATTGCCATGGCACCCTCACTACCACCTGCCCCACGTCCAGTTTCCTTAGGTTCTTAGAGGAAATGTCGGTGCATGTAAAGCCCAGTTCCACTGCCATTACTGAAGGTCCGGCCCATGGGCTGACCCAGTCCATATGGTGGGGCGCTCATGGCTGAGGGTGGACTGGAAATTATCTAGTCCAGCATTTTCCAACATGTGTTCCTCCCCAGAGGTCAATGGGTATTTGGCGGGAAAAAAAAGGATTGGGTGATTAAATAAATTTGAGAAATGCTGGTTTCAACCAAATTCAATGCTTTTTTTTCTTTAGAACTTTGAAGTTTTTCTTCTAGAACTTGAATGTGTTCATTGCGGTGTGTACCCTGCAGGAGGGCATTTCCCATGTTATTTGACTCTGGAAAGCTCTCTAGTCAGAGCAGGTCACTGAGCTAGTCCAGAGCCGTTTTAGTAGATGAGCAGCTCATGGGCACTGAGAATCCAACATCACTGACCTTGTTTGTCTTAAAAAGACTCCAAGGGCTGCATGTTGGCCAATCCGTGCGATGGCTATGACCCTTGACAATGCATTCCACAGTGGTTTAGCCCAGGAAACACTGTTCTGACCTTTTCCAACTCAAAGTAAGAGTTAGCTGCAGAATCTGGTGAGCTCAGAGCAAGTCTGAGCCCCTTTTACTAGGGACGCATGAGCAGCACAGGGTCGCCCCACCAGGAGCTGGACCCTCAGTCCTGATGCAGAGTTCCAGGCCCTTCCTGCTCTCCCTGCCTTGTGCACCTTGTGAGCCCCTCAGACAGCCATGCAAGATCTACTCAGAAGGACTCTCTCTTCAAGAAGGATGTCTTCTCCTTAAAGCTCTCCAAGACACTTGTCCACAAAAATTCTAATGCACAACCTGGCCCATTCTTGAACTATGTGGTTGTCCCATCATCTGATTGGGCCTCGAGGGCAGAGACCCTCTGCGGGAAGCAGCAGCACCGCAGTGCTTGACCAGAGCAGGTCTTGGTGAATTTGGGTAAATGAATGATCCTTCTCCGGTGAGGCTGCGGATCAGAGGAAGCTGTGGGAGAGCCACCCAGGTGGGAAATGCATGGAAGCCTTTCACAGGCTATTGGCTTTTAAGGCAGCACTAGGTGACAGGCAGGAGAGGGGAAAACTCTTCCAGGTGCCGGCGGATGGAAAAGGAAGACGACAGCTGCACGGCAGGGAGAGAGGAACAAGGAAGGGGAGGAGATGATTGTCCTGGACAGAGTGGGGGAGTGAGGGAGGCCAGAGGAGCCAAGGGAGCAGCGACCTGGTGAAAGAGGGGGTGGAAGGGAAGCTCTGAAGCTGGGGCCGCAGAGGTGGGAGGAGGTGGAGGCTCTGCTGCCGGGAGGCCCACTGCCCATATGGCCCCCAGCTGCCGGCGGTCCTCTGGCCAACCCCTTGCCCAGATGTTCCCTCAGTGCCCAGGCTGGGCTCTGGCCACCTCTCAAACATTTAAATAACGGAAACCATCTCAGAGGAGGCTGTGTTTTTAGCTCGGGGCCCTGGCTGCGGGAGGCGATGGCTCTACTCGTCCAGATAGTTACTGGAGTGGTGGAGATGCTTGGATGGCAAGAGTTAGAACCGAATTCTAGTTCTGACTTCTGTGCCAACAAGACTGAGATACCAGGAGGGTCACCTGACCCTTCCTTCTAAATCACACCTTGCCATTTGTGCCTAGGGAAAAGGGTAGATTCCATACAAAATTCCCATTCATTTTAAAAATGGACATAGAACTCATTCCAGCTAAAAAATGCGATGCCAATGTGTTAATCCTGGTTCTCTCTAGGTAATTGAGTTTTAACTGCCAATTCTTCCCGTTTCTTATTTTCTTACATTTCTGCAAGTGAACATGTAATAAAGCAAAACCCAAAAGTTACTTTTAAAGATGCCAGTGCTAATTCATTGTAATAAAAGCTTTAAAACATGTAGTGTGTACTGGAATAGCAGCTTAGACCTGGTCTCTTTAATTGAATTTGACATTGACTTATTATTCAACAGTCAGTCTCTATACCTTTCCCAGGTGTTAAATGGAAATTTCGAGTGCCAGCTATTCAGATGAATATTAACAGTTAATGTCAGTGGTAATTTAAATGCCTTTTAAATTAAATGACAGTGCACAATATGACTATTCCACTTCCAGCCGTCACATCATCTGAATTTCAGGTAGAGGGAAGAGGGAAGGACAACCGCAGCTTTCCTGGAAGTGTTATCCCTCAGTCTGCCACTTGTATCTCATTAGCCAGAACTGGGTCACTGCCACTGCCACTCCCACTTCAGGAGAGTTTGGAAAGGTAGTGAGATTTTTTAACTGGGGATTTTGCTGTCCTGAACAGAATAAGTTATATATAATACCGAAAATTTAGAAATAACTAAATATTAATCTTCAAAAATATTTTCTTGAGGTGTAACATATGCAATAAGGAACTGATCATTAAAATAAATAAATAAATAAGTCACTTAATTAAATGACAGTGTCCCTGGTTGCAGGCTGAATTGGTCATTTTCCGACAGGGATATGGGAGAAGCTTCACTTCTGTAGCACTGGGAGGGAGAGAGCCAGTTCAGAGTATTTCTCCTTGATGATGGGCAGTAATTTCTGAACCACTGGAGCATTGTATTGGCCTCATTTGATCCCTAATTACACAGAGTAAGAACCTGTTACATGTGAGATCAGCCAAAAAGCCTCCAATGTGTCTCGTGATCCATGGGGAGCTGCCAGCTATCACACTGGTGGGTACTTGCTTTGAACATAGCTTTGTATCTGTAGCATAAGAACTTAGCTGTCCACTTTGGAGAAGAACGTGTATGTTCTCATGGGGACTCACTGGAAAAAGACCTTCAATTTCTTCAGTTACCTAATAGGTTCACAAACATAGGTTTTTTTTTTATTATGATAAAATGTGTATAACATAAAATGTACTTGTAACCATTTTTAAGTGCACATTCCTATGGCTTTAGGTACACCCACATTGTTGTCTAACCACCCCACCATCCAACTCTAGAACTTTTCCTCATCCCCAACTGAAGCTGTCCCTGTTAAACAGCAATGCCATCCCCACCCCAGTCCCTGGTCACCACCAGTTTGCTTTCTGTCTCTACAAAATTGACTTCAGTTCAGGTGCGTCATACAGGTGGATTCATACAGCATTTGTCCTTTTATATCTGCTTATTTCACTGAATACAATGTCTTCAAACTTCATCCATGTGTCACCATATGTATATACCACGTTTTGTTTACCCAGCCATCCACGATGGAACATTACTATTTTTTACAGTTTCTGTAGTTAAAGTCTTTAGCACTTGATCATGTCTGGATGGACTGGCAGGTGCTTGAATTTGAATATTTGCCCAAGAGTCAGAACGCAGCTCTTCACTTGAACCCAGTTTTCTGGGTAAAACTGAGCTGCAAAGCTGTACCCTCTGGAGTCTCCTTACCTGTGACACTGGGATGTCATATCTGCTACTGGGGCATTTGCCTGGCAAATAGTAAGGTACTCAGTTAATACTGGTTGTTGAATGAATGGAGCATCTATTACGTACCAGGCACTATAGCAAATGCTTTGTATACATCATGTCATTTCTTTTATTTCAACTATAACCCTATGAAGCTGGCTTTAATACTCCTGTTTCACAGATGAGGAAACTGAGGACCAGAGGCTAGGTAACTTATTCAAGATCTTGCATCAAATAGTTGGCAGAACAGAGGTGTAAACCCCAGCACTCTTTCCACTGTGTGGCAGAATTTACATGCTCCCAGTGCTCAGCTTTCTTCTGAAAGCTCCTGGCCACTACACCCCTACATAGTGAGGGGCACTTAAAGGCCCCCCAGATGTTTGGATGCTTCGGTTTGGTTCTCAACTGCAACTTAGCTTTGCTGCTCTGTGAGGTGATAGAAAAGATTGTTCTACTGAAAGTTTTATTGTGTGTATCACAGAGCACACAGAACCTTACCGCTTCATGCTCTGTGCGTATGAGTCAATGCTGTCAAAGCTTCTACAAATATTTCATCTTCTTTCCCTTGTTTTTTCATTGCTATTGTAATTCCCCACCCTTTGTAGAACAGAAGTGCCAGGACCAGGGCAAGCAAGGTTCAGAGAGTGTCCCACTGTGAACTGTTTCAATACCAGGTTTCAAATATAACTAATGTTTGAGAAGCCCAGGTAAGGGAGCAGCTGGCTCCACACACTGAGTCTCTGTCCAGGTGACATGTGCAGTGAGGGGGTCCCACCTGCTCCAGATGCTTTGAGTGTCCAGGACACAGGTCTGGAAATGACAGGACTCTGATTCCAGCTGTCAGCATGAGGGGGAGACCCGAGTTTCAGCTTTGTCATCTGAAATGTCTCTGTTAGTTTTTTCTTTCCAATCTGATGTTTTGCTTGGATCTTGGCCTTGAGTTTATATTCCATATAGATGATTTCCTCGTTCCTGTGGCCTGCTCTTCATGGCTGGTGCTCCCGCGACAGGTCCTTTCTGAGACAGCGATGCTCCCTCACCTCAGGGGTGGGGCTGACTGAGAAGGGCCCCGCTCCTGGGTACTCTGGGGTGCCGGCCTCTGGCCCAGTGGCCTGCCTCATCCTGTCCCGGAACTGCTCAAATCATTTCTTCAGGTTCTCACTTCCCCTCCTTGCTTTCAAATGGCCTTGAACCTAACTACTTTAAGTACTCTGGTCTTGCAAATAACCCAAGACTCCTTCCTGATGAAGCTGAAGCTGGAGTGACAGAACCTCCCCACTAGGGCACCAGGCGGCTGTGGGTGGGCCTGGGGAGGCTCACGGTCCGTCCCCCCGCTCCGGGTCAGGGCAGCAAGCTGCACCACAGACCCGACCACCCAGGGAAGCTCCATGAAGAGTGGGGAAAGCGCAGGGGCCCCGGGGGTGGTGTCTCAGGGTCAGACTTGGTAACATGCAGCCACTCTTAATGTGAGGGACTTGGAAGCCAACTGCTGCCCGAATTATCGGATCTACCAATACAAGGCCAATATAGGAAAATCATTTTACAGAAAAATCCATTTGCTGATTAAATCTTTCTGGACTTTGTAGACCATGAACTGGGCTTAAATTTTTTTTATTGTAGTGATATGTGTTTAATGGAATCTGACCTATATTAAGTTCTGCCAAGAGGAATTCAAAATTACCAGTTGGAGTTAATGTGGTACAACTAAAAACTCCTCATTCTCAGGAAACGAACAGGAGGGAGTCTTTAATGAAAGCACTAAGTCAGTAGTTTTTGTGACTTAATATTGCCACTTGTAAGTTCATAGGTTCAGAATAGAGTCTCAGAATAGAGTCTTCTAGAAAGATGAGCAGAAGATTGAATATCAAGGAGCTGGACTGGTTCTTGCTCTGTAGCTCTGGGCGATTTACCTGGCTTCTCCGTGCACTGTTTCCTCGCCTGAAAAGTGGAGGGGCTGGGCTAGACCGGTTTGAGGCCGAACCCCGAGACAGCTCTTACTTAGGGGCCAGCAGTGGAGAGCCCTTCCTCTCTCCAAGCTTCAACTATATACATGTGTTTATTTCTTTTGCTTAAACATGATTTTCATGGAAAAACAGAATTCTATTTCTTTAAAAAAAATGTTTAGAACCACTGGACTAGACAATCCCTGCCTCTAAAGCTTTGTAATTCAATATGAGGCCCCCCATCATCTGTACCACTGGATGGCCCTCATGTCTTTTTTTTAAACGCATCTGATTTCATTTTATTTTAAATTTTATCCTCAAGGAGCACATTATGTATTTTTTTTGGTATCATTAATCTACAATTACATGAAGAACATTATGTTTACTAGACTTCCCCCTTCACCAAGTCCCCCCTACAAACCCCATTACAGTCATTGTCCATCAGCGTAGTAAGATGCTATAGAATCACTACTTGTCTTCTCTGTGTTGTACAGCCCTCCATACCCCCCCCACATTATACATGCTAATCGTAAGGCCCCCTTTCTTCCCCCCCCACTTATCCCTCCCTTCCCACCCATCCTCCCCAGTCCCTTTCCCTTTGGTAACTGTTAGTCCGTTCTTGGGTTCTGTGACTCTGCAGTTTGTTCCTTCAGTTTTTTCTTTGTTCTTATACTCCACAGATGAGTGAAATCACCCAGCACCCGTCCCTCTCTGCCCAGCCCACCCCATCAAGCACAACACCCTCCAGCGTCATCCATGCCCCTGCAAATGATCGATTTGTTTTCTTCTTATGGCTGAATAATATTCCATTGTGTATATGTACCACAGCTTCTTTATCCATTCATCTACTGATGGACACTTAGGTTGCTTCCATTTCTTGGCTATTGTAAATAGTGCTGCGATAAACATAGGGGTGCATCTGTCTTTTTCAAACTGGCCTGCTGTATTCTTAGGGTAACTTCCTAGGAGTGGAATTCCTGGGTCAAATGGTATTTCTATTTTGAGCTTTTTGAGGTACCTCCATACTGCTTTCCACAATGGTTGAATTGTGGATTCCCACTAGCAGTGTAGGAGGGTTCCCCTTTCTCCACAACCTCGCCAACATTTGTTGTTGTTTGTCTTTTGTATGGTAGCCATCCTTACTGGTGTGAGGTGATATCTCATTGTGGTTTTAATTTTCATTTCTCTGATGACTAGTGATGTGGAGCATCTTTTCATGTGTCTGTTGGCCATCTCAATTTCTTCTTTGGAGAACTGTTCAGCTCCTCTGCCCATTTTTTTGATTGGATTATTTGCTTTTTGTTTGTTGAGGTGTGTGAGCTCTTTATATATTTTGGATGTCAACCCTTTATCAGATCTGTCATTTATGAATATTTTCTCCCATACTGTAGGATACCTTTTTGTTCTATTGATGGTGACCTTTGCTGTACAGAAGCTTTTCAGCTTGATATAGTTCCGCTTATTCATTTTTGCTTTTGTTTCCCTTGCCCAGGGAGATATGTTCATGAAGAAGTCACTCATGTTTATGTCCTAGAGATTTTTGCCTATGTTTTTTTCTAAGAGTTTTATGGTTTCATGACTTACATTCAGGTCTTTGATCCATTTGGAGTTTACTTTTATGTATGGGGTTAGACAGTGATCCAGTTTCATTCTCTTACATGTAGCTGCCCATTTTGCCAACACCAACTCTTGAAGAGGCTATCATTTCCCCATTGTATGTCCATGACTCCTTTATTGTTTATTAATTGGCCATATATGTTTGGGTTAATGTCTGGACTCTCTATTCTGTTCCATTGGTCTGTAGGTCTGTTCTTGTACCAGTACCAAGTTGTCTTGATTACTGTGGCTTTGTAGTAGAGCTTGAAGTTGGGGAGCAAAATCCCCCCTCGTGTGTTTTTAAGTGGGCTTCCCACACCAGAGCCCATGCCTGCCAGGTACAGCAGGTAGAGAACTCATGTCTTGGGACCCTTACTCTAGAGTCCGAACCAGGAGGTCCTTTCAAGTGGCAGGGAGAGGATTCTTACTGGTGTCCTTAGACTGGCCTTAGGCAACAATTTCTTGAACAATGAAAAGAGACAGAGTTCTCTGGCCATGGCCCTCCTTCCTGGGTTAAGACAGGCTAGGTAAGAGCTTTGGAAGAGGAAATTAGATTCCACCTCTCTGGACATCCTAAGCTGTGGAGAATGAAACTCTGTGTCTGTGGCTATGAAACGGGGACCAAGATAATTTGACCCCATCAGGTTGGCAAAGTAACATGAGATGAGGCAGCGAACATTGTGTGGTGATAACATTCGTGCGTTATCAGTTTGACCTCTTTCGTCCCCAGTGGTTCTTCCTTGACCCCTACCCTCTGTAAGGTGACCCGCCAGCGGAATCTTCTTCCATGCTGAGGATGTGCAGCCACCCCACACAGCCAGCTTCCTTCCATGTCTTACCCCCACCCCCTCTAGATCCTTGTTCTGTCATAAAGTATTCCCCGACTTGTGGAAGTAGAGTGATCCAACTTAGTTTATAAAACCAGGAAGTTTTCCTGTGGACCAAAGAGAGAAAAAGAGAGAACAGGAGACAACAGACCCAACCAGAATATGGAAAAGGAAGACATATCTATGCTATATTGTTTCCATTAAATGGAAACTCCACAAGGAAAGGAATTGCATCTGGGAAATGTGTGACAGATGCCTTTCACATATGGACCCTCGGTAAACATTATTAATGACTGATAATGATTTGCCAAGGGATTGAAACTCTTTCAGGGAAGGAATAGGGAGTGAAATATGGAAACATTCCATATCTCGGGGGAATTGCTGGGCAGCTTATCCAGATGTATTTTTAGGAGGGAGTTATGAATTTCTTGTGTCTCTGGCCATTGCTGTGTAATCATAGTTTGTTTTCTCAGAAACATATATGATAATTATATACCATCAATTTATGTATATATTTGTACACATACACATATTCATACATAAACACATATACATATATATATCTATAAGGTGTGTTTCCTCAAAGTCACTTTGGGCAGCACAATGCATGGTCCTGAGACATTAAGAATAGCCTTGAATAATTATCTGTAATAATATAATCATAAGAATCATTTAAAAAACATTTCCATAAGGGTGGGGTAAAGAATATGTTGAAATTCTCACAGAACTAAAAGGTAAAGGGGGTACATCTTTCTATACATGCCAATATAGCCAGTGTTTTCTTTATGTGCATGTGTGTGTGTGTTTATGGAAACTGGGTAAGTCAGAGGAGTGAGATAGTTCAACTTCATCCTCTTTTCCTTGGCTTATCTTTTTTCCAAGCTGAGGAGAGGTAGTGGTCATGCGGCTTATCTGTGAGGTGAGGGAACCACTGGCCGGGGCTTGGGGGTGACACAAGGCAGGGAAAGCAGCTGATGAAGGGTGGGTTGCCAAGCTGGTGACCCCTGGTGGCTGTGGGGGTCACGCCATGGGGCGGGGGTGGGGCGGCGCCCTCAGCCAGGACAGGGGCCCCGACCAGCGGCCGGAGGGGCCAGACTCCGACTCCCGGCAGTCACTGGCCAACAACGGCTGCTTCGGGGCTCATTAATTCCTGGTGCTTAATTCCAAGCAGGATGGGCCATGCGGGCTTTGCAGGGCAGGGCAGGCTCCGGCCGTGGGAAGGCAGGCAGGCTCCCGCACCCCCAATGGCAGAGGGGAGGGTCGGTGGCCCCCAGCCATGCTCTGTGCCCGCGGTGCACACCTGCCGAAGTGAAGTCTGTCTTGCTCGTCGTGATGCCCTGTAGTCCTTCCTGGCTTTTATGACAAGGATTGTGTCCAGTACCTTGCCTGGTTTTACGTGTGAAAAAAGTGAGGCAAGTCAGGGTCAATCAATCTGAGGACTAAATGAGCAAAGCAGAATGCACCCCAACTTTCTTGGCCATTTTGCCTCTTTTAGCCCAAGCATACACTAACTATTCAATTAAATATTTGATCATATGATCATGCAGACCAAATGGTAGTGGTTATTCTGTCTCTGTTGAATTTACCCCTCTGGGGGGTCTCCCAAGGAGGGGTCAGACTGCCAGTGTGTCATGCGGCTCAGCTCCCGTTGGGCTGCCTGCTGGTCTCAGGTGAGCAATCACCCCAAGACAATGGCAAGTTAGAGAAGCTCCTGTGTCAGGGCCCCACATCCTGTGCAGTGTGTGTTCATTATCACTGATCAGTCTCTACCGTGATGGTCCTTCAGTCACTCATAGAATCTTGTGTACATCTTCGATTTTAGATACACTATATATATATATATATATATATATCTCTAGAACTGTGTTTTTGTATGGACGTAGCAGTGAAACGTGGATTTTTTGGATCAGCAAAGCTTAAGCAATGTAGCTCTTCTATTGCAGAAACCAAAATAATGCTTTAGAAAAGATACTTGAAATATTCTAATCATACATGTTGTTTCTTTGACCTAGAAATGGTTACCTTGGGTCAGGAACACAGTAGTTATCAAAGAGCTACTTTTTAATAAATCTGGGCTTTTAATCGATCTCTTACTAGCAAGGTCAGTGCAAGATTGCCCCTGTCCCATTTGTGGTCATCACTAATAGCACCATTTGACTTCTTCAAGTCAGGATTGCTGGAGCCTAGTGTGCAGGATATGTGTCTTCTCCACTTGTTCATGCATTGAACACCTGCCAGAGGCCACACTTCCCCGAGCTACCCAAATGCTCACAGTCCTCAGGGCCCAGGGCTACCCAAACAATCACCTTTCCTGGGCTTCAGTCACTTGAGACCTCACACCCAAGCCTAGTATTTCTGTGAAGTCTCAGTTCTGTAACTGCAAATCCATCTGCCATGGGGACTTAAGAGGCCCCACTGTCAAGGATGGGGAGGGATGGCTAAAACTGTAAGGGACAGTGAGAAATGCCACCCACGTTTGCCTGGGGCACTCAGGAAAGGCTTCATGGAGGCAGTGGAGGAAGAGGGGGAACTTAAAGGCCAATACTTAAGGATGGCACATTTCAGGTGAGAACAGAACAGTTCATGCAACAGTTTTGATTGAGGGGGTGGGTTTTATTTAATCACATCTCTCTCTCCTTACTGAGATATATGTGTACAATCAATTGCATTCATTTAAAGTGTGCAGTATGGTGAGTTTTGACAGATGTGTGCCTCTGTGGGATCGCCACCACAGTCAAGATACAAAACTTTTCTTCATTCCCAAGAAGTTTCCTTTTGCACCTTTCAGTCAGATGTAGGAACATTTTAGCGTAAAGAATGTGCCTCTTTTAATGCAGGAACATTTTGATCTGATCAAAACACTATTCATTATAGTTGGGGCTTTTCTGGCTGCCACATAAGAAGCACCAGGCACCCTGCACTACCCTTGAGCCTCAGCCCATCTTGTACTTCAAAAGGTCCTTTGCACAAGACCACCAAGTCCAGGGGCCCTGGCCCGCCCCCAGAGGAGAACGCAGTGTGTGCACAGGCCGGGGAGTGAGGGGATGTGGCATGCTGGGGGGACCTGGACTGCAGGGCCTCAGGGCTGCTGGGACACACAGGCTGGGGGCAAGCAGCAGGGGAGGGAGGGCGGGGTCATGTCAGCAAGGGTCTCAGGGGGTGTGCAGCAAAGTTTAGATTTTAATCTCTAGGCAGGAAGGAGCCACTGGGGAATTGTGATCAAGGAACTGAACAGAACCAGATTTGTACATGAGCAACATCACTCTTGGAAATTGGGTCAAAGTTGCAAATGATGAAGATTGGTTTGGGGCAGTGGTGGTGGGATGGAAAGGAGGGTAGAGCATCCAAAAAGCATCCAGAGCATGGGAAGCTGGAGGGCAGGATCGACAGGCTGGGGTGCTCTGGTGGGGCATAGCGTCTAGTAAGAGAGAGGGAGGAATCGTGCTTAACTCCCAGGCTTACTCTTTGGCCAGTCAGGGTGTGCCTTTTAGAGAGCCTATAGATTATTTGGGCAGGTAGACTAGGTTTCAGAAGGAATATGTTATTTTTAGATGTGTTGGGCTGAGATGTGGAAGAGTTGGGCCTGTGGGTCCAGAGGCTGAGGGTCATCCTTATCTAGGTAACACCTAAGGAAATCTATTCAGAGCCTCCCAGCATACAAGCTACAGTGCCAGGCATGCGGGTGGGTCCTGGTGCTGCCTGCGAGGCATTCTCAGACCACTAGACCAGGCGAGGTCCTTGGGATTTCGGTTCCTCATCCCCAGCCTGTACTAGGGACTTCTCCTAGCAAACATTCATTACACATTATGGTAATTCTGGATTAATTGTTTCTCTTCCCCACACCACATGCCTGTAAGCTTTGTGAGACCGGAACCAAGCTTCGTTTGTTGCCATATCCTCAGCCCCTCACACAGAGCTGGGCACCTGGTAGACACGCAATAGGTGCTTTCATGCCTGACAACTGAGTGCCATGCAGACCACCACGACCAGGAGATCCTTCTAGGCACAGGGAGCATGCAAAGAAGGGGCTACAGGGCAGAGCCAGTGGGCAACGTGTAGGACACTGAGGAGAGAGCGGGAGGTTTTACCGTCTGTCTGAGCCAGGCCTTGAAGGGTGAGCAAGAGCTGTCCGGTCAGACGGGGAGTAAAGAGCATTCTGGCAGGTGTGGAGGCAGGGTGCACAAGAGCACACAGCAGCGGGAGGGTGGGGCGTGAACAGCACGAGGGGCTGCACCTCAGGGGGCGGAGGACCAGCAGGAGGTGAGGCTCAGGAACAGCAGGGCCACTGGGGGCACAGAGTACTGTCGTTGGAGCTGGGGCTTCTCCTGCAGCAGGAAGCTAGGGGAGGTTTTTTAAGCAGGATGGTGACATGATCCGGTTACATGTTTAGGCCAAAACCTCTGGGGACAGAGCAGAGAGGTTGTGAACCCCTCTGCCTGAAAAATGCATCTCTGGTGGGCACCCAGGCAATTCTTATGAAGGTCACCCATGGACCACAGGTGACAGAGGTGTGCATGGGAAGCTGGAGGGAGCGAAGGCCGGTGGCAGGGACGGCGCCTGCCACCTAAGGCTGATAAGCAGCTAGTTAGTTAGCCAATGGAGTCTGCAGAACCCCTGAGGGGCCTGAGATTCGGGGACGCAGAGATGCCTGAGTGCTGGTGGTGACGGACCACGTGGGGCTCTGCAGGCCTGCCCTACAGGCCGCATGCGGGCGGAGAGGTCTGGGGTGTCTGCATGCAGTCCGCAGGGCCCTACCTCGGAGAGGCCTGACCTGGTCACACCCCTGGGGACCTGGATCTTCCGGTGCGGCGCCAGCTGTGAGGGCTTCTGAAAGGCTTCGTGGGAGCTCAGTGGAACACTGAGGGGCCTGCTTTTATGAGTCATCTTTGATGAAGTAGATGGTGTTTTTCAAAAGTGCTTTTTGTCCAGTAATGATAAATTGCTCCTGACTAGATGGGAGAGAGCTAAGCACATCATCTCGGTATAGCAGTAAGTGTCAAAAATCTGTTTGTCTTTTATTTGCCCTTAAAAGTCTGTAAAAAAAAAAGTGAACAGATTCTGTACTCTAAAAACAATATTTTCTATGGACATGTATGGGCAGGTAAGCAAAACCTCAAGGGGGGAAAAGCTTCTAATAAAATAAAAATAAAGACCTCCACAGCTCTATCCTCCTTTGCTCCCTGGAGCTCCATATTTCACTTTGAGATAAAAGTGCTTCAGTTTCCCAGGTTAAGAGCTGAGTAAGAGTTGAACAAAAAGAAGGTATTTCTGTCTGTCTGTGTCTACCTACTTGTGCACCCTGAATATCCCACCGCAGCTCAGACGTCTGCACGCGGCTGCGTTCACAGTACCTTGGATGAACACTAACACTGCGCGCCTGGGGTCTCCTGGGGAAGCGCCCTCCTCGCTGGTCCCGGGAGGCCTGCTTGCAGCTGCTGGTCCCCCGACAAGCCCGGATCTGAGGCTCACGAGGGACCCTCTAGGGTCCGAGCCAGCCCTGTCTGCCCCAGGCACACGGTGATCCCCGCCCCGGAGCTGCTGTTGCTCGCTGCGCGCCCCGTGCCAGTGTCTGGGGCAGACAATCGTGGGAGCTCACGAGGGCACCTGGTGGTTTCTCGGGAAGAAGACAGCGTGGAGTGTGTGCGTCAGAGGGCAAGCAACCAGGGGACTATGGGTGGTGGTGTCTTTGGGGAACTGTCTGCTCGGGTTGTGGGGAATGATTACACAGTGACGTGCAGTCTGGGCATGAACCCCAAACTTTCTCCCTCTGCGGGATCTTGGGCAGGAAGGCGCTGTCCTAAGGAAGCGAAGGGTGCTCCCCTCGGGAAGCCCGTGGGCATGTGTGTTTGTGTCAACACCAAGATGCACACGACAAACCGCACATGACACCCCCACACAACCCAACAGGTCTTTCTGTTTATGTTGAACTGGCTTTGAACAGCAGGAGGAAACCTTAAATATTTCCTTCTCTTCTCACAAACCCTTCCTTAAACAAAACAAAATTACTGGAGATTAAGCAGAGAATAATTCAAATAGTCATTTAAATCAGAGACCTGGTTTTCCTTGACCTCCCTTGGAGACTTTTTAACTTGTCCAGACAGCCTAGGCCTGGAGGAGCCAGGGCAGGGGCAGCATGTAGTGATGGCGGTGGGGGCCGCGTGGGCCACCCCTGCTCGCTCAGCCCCCACACTCACGGTCGGTCGTTGTGCCTGGGACAGGAGACTGACAGCAAAGGCAGCCTGGAGGTGGGCAGGGGGAGGGGAGGCCAAAAGGCACAGAACAGGAGTGAGGCCTTTGCCCTGTGGGGGTGGCACGGGGAGTTTAGTTCTGTATGTATAAAAACCCAGTTCTGCTTCCTTACTTGCCCCTGGCTGGCTCTCTCCTGCACTGAAAACTCTGTAAAGCAGCAAACCCCAACTTTTTTTTTCCTAAAGCACACGAGACACACTCCCATGGGCATACCCAGATTACAAGCTGTGGCACAGATAAATGAGGCTGTGGGCTGGCAGCGGATCCCAGCGAAACTCCACTTCTCTCTCTCCCGCTCCCAGAGCAGACCTCCAGACAAGCAAGCGTGAGGTGCTCTGTGTCCTGCCCTTCGCACAGGACCCCGGCCAGTAATCACTGCCAAATAAATATTTACCAAGTGGAGGATAGCCTTGAATTCCCACTCATTTTGTGTTTTAAAAAAGTCGTTCATAAACTGTAGCATTTTAACTATTAGTTAACAAATAATCCCAATAAACCAGCAGGGTCTTGTGATTGTGAACCATTGTATGGGTTGGTCAGAAGGAATATTGGCTAGCATTTTTATAGGCTCTTAAAGTAGTTTTAGCTTTATAACTGATAAAGCCAAGCACAAGCTTTATCAGTCCTGCCACTTGACTGTCAGCACTATGTAGATAAACTCATAATAGTTCCCAGAGAGGAACATTTTAAGAGATTCTTAAGCGAGAGACCAGGGGAGAGAGATTGGTAATGTGGCCTGATTACCAGAGACGCTTTAGAGACTTAACCTACACTGGCAAATGCTTAATCTCAAGATCTTAAACAAAGCAAGAGTCAGATTCTCCATGAGAACCACAAATGGGGCATTTGTCACCTCACTACTGTTGGTCACTCTGAAAGCTGGAGGTTAGCCCCGAGGGGTAGGGGCCTCGGGGAGGGAGGTGACATTCCGTGAGGACTGCAGGGCAACTTTGCCCTGTCAGTCAAGTTTTTCTATTCTAGATGACTTTTTCAATAAGGATTTGTGTATCACTTTTAAGAGCAGCCTTAAACAGGCAGGAGTATTTTAGTAAAAGTAATATTTAAAAATTGTGGTGTGGAGATTGCCAATCAAAGACAGTTATGGCAGTTATAGCTGGTCTGGCCACCACAAGCTGGGATGATTCTTGTGCTGGGAGGCATTTGGAGGGCAGAGCAGGGGAAGCAGAGAGCACAGAGTCAGGAGGGCCGCGGTTCCAAGCAGGGTCTGCAGATGCTGAATGGAGAGTGTCAGGTGTGGAGACGGTGGCTTAGAGTCACACCAAGCGGATGACAGTTATGCCCATAATGGTGGAAATGAGTGAGCAGAGAGGACCTCAGAAATATGAGGCAGAACAACAAAGACGACGTGAGCAGGAGTCAGGCGTGGCCCTCAGTCACCAAGAGCACAAGAGCCGGGGCTGGAGAAGCACTGCAGCGGGTGAGCGCCCCGTCCTCCCTGCAGGCCGCCCCCCCCACCCACCGGCGACCTGGAGGGGAAATGTTTCCTGTCTCCCCCATGGGTTCAAGGGCACTTCCAACCAGGTGCCAGTCAGACACAGTGAACTTTGGACCAAAAATATTTCAACCTCACGACATAATTTCTTTCTGTAGATCTTGAACAAATTTTTGTTAATTTGAAAGCCCATACTTTGTATTTTTAAATTCTAATTATGTTCACTTTTTTCTTTGAATGGAAAATTAAGAAAATTGGTCTTCAGTTGGTTTTTAGACACCTGTGTGATCCACAGCACGTCTGAAAGACATTCCAAAGTCCTAAATTTTTCAGCTGCCCTGAGAACTTGTGCATAGTTGTCCCTGTTTTACCAAATTATTATTTCCAAATTGCCCTCTTCCTCTTCCCCAGACTGTCTGGTAGGAAGAGTGACATCTAAAACAGCTGATACTTGTTCAGTACATTGTCAACATGAAGGGTGGAATGGTGGAGGGCGCTCGCAGTGGTAGGGGAGGAAGGGAGCCCCGGGCCCTCTGAGCCGCGGCTCGGGAAGCCGCCCGCGAGACGGGCCTGCACACCGCTCTGTAAGGCAGGCTCGTCTCCGAGGTGCCCCTTGCTCACGGAGGCAGGCGCCCTAGGCTCTCCCTCACACAGTCCACTGTGCCCTCCGGCACCCTAGAATACACCCCTTCCCCTCGCCAGAGAAGACCATCTTCCCCCACTGCAGGGTGGAGGTGACTAGCTGCTGGGGGCGCCGGCACATCCCCCCACTGCAGAGGTGCCCAGTGGGCCTGCCTGCCCTCACACGGGCAGCGGCGTCCAGGGCACCTTGCTTGCCTTCTTTAGGGGCACTCTATGGTCCCCTCCTCCGGGAACTCCCACCGAGAAAGGTGTGAAGGCTGGTGTAAGGCGCTAGTGTGACTGTCGCACAAAGTGTCACAGGTGATAACCGTGCTTCTATCCCTCAAGTTCTCGGTTGCTTAGGGTTCTGCTGAGGGACGGCTGCAAAGTCAGGAAGGCAGAGAAGATCAAGAAGACGGTCATGCTGATGAAAACAGACTGGAGCTGATTTCTCTGCTTTTTATTTTTTGTGGTTGATTTTTGGTTTTGACCAAAGGTATTTTAGGGACTTTGAAGAAAGGATCTGAACATTGTTACTCAACCTGGTATTTATGTTGAAATATATGCTGACTTCTGACTTTCAGAGCCAACCAGCCTAATCCTTGATCATCCCAGAATGAGTTTAGGAATTCGTAATTATTTTCTTTTTACTGGGTATTTGCAACATCACTAACCAGCTAGGTTTAGAAGGATTAACAGTCTCTCTGTGTGAAAGAATGATGAGAACTTAGGTCCAAGCGGAAATGTTCATCCTTCTCAATGAATCCTAGATGAGCACTCATGTATACACAACATCAGTAAAAGTCCGTCACAATATGCAGAGAAGACGGTCTCTCTTCCTAAGTGTACAGCTTAAAATAGACTTTCCAAATAGGCTAGGAAGAATGGCTAGGGTTTCATATTTTTAATCTGTTTTGCATTAGGAGTTTCGTGGATACTTGCTCAGTGTTGAGGGGAAGGGTCAATGTATATAATAAGAAGAAGGATATTTGGCAAGATTGGGAACATGACCCCTTGCCCTCCAAAGCCTGGGAATCCCTAGTGAATGCCCCCAATCTTAGTCGTGTATGGACATGGTGTGAACTCTCCCCTCTGCACACAGAGCAGGGTTAGAGGTTAATGAATGAGTGCTCTCCCCACACACAGGATTCTGCATGATGGTGGTTTTATAAATAAGGACTTAAATGGGGTCAGAGTAGGACCTGCGCGTTGCTTCCAAACTCTCTAAACCTTTTTGAAGTGATGGTGTTAAAGGATGATGCCCTTCCACCAGGGAAGGGAGGGAGGAGGGCCCAGTGTTCGGAGGACTGGACAGCTCCTCCTGGCCCGGTCTGCCTAAAAGCAGGACCAAATGGAGCACAAAGCGGGGGGAGGTCCTTGCTGCCCCCTATTCTTCTCTAGTAATCCCTTAAAAAATAATTGCAGACCCAAACCTCTGGCCTCCAGCACATTTTCCACTTGATTAGAGGTCTTTGTGAGGTAGGGAAAGGGACCTGCAGACTTGTACATTGTGCTGAGGCCTGAAATGTCCAGCTGGGATTTTTTTCCATCAAAAGGGGATTTTAGTAAAACCATTATCAGGGGCTTAGAGGAGAAAAGCCGCTGAGCTGCAAGTGAGGGGTGGATTAGCATCAGCAGGCTTGTGTTTGGCACTAGTGGAAGGCTGGGAAGGTGTTGGCAGCCCTGCCCACGAGTGCCTTAGTTTCTCTGCAAGCTCCTGGCAGGTGCAGAGGCAGGAACAGACCCAGCAGTGTGGAGGGCACACAGGCACCAAGCGGAAGACTCCCCAGTCAGGGAGGACCACAGGTCCTTGATACCTGCCTGGCAGTATGTATCTTGCCCTGTTACAGGTCCTGTGCAGCCAGGCCACCTGGAACCTGCACTGCAGTGCTCGCGTGCCCCTCCTCCCTGTCCCCAGAGACCAGGCAGCCAGAAGCCAGCGATGGGGAAGCTGAGCTGGGTGACTCTAAAGGGCCTGTGGACGCCTGGTGGGCACCTTTCTTGCGGGGAGGGGTGAGGGGCACGGTGGTAGGTTGGGAAGCCCAGTCTACCAAACAGTGAGGGGCCTTGGGCTTCCGCCAGGGTGAGGGTTTTGGGGACAGTTACTAAAAATAGAAACATGTTGGGATGGCTAGAGCTGTCCACTGTGCCTCATCCCCAGTGGAACCTGGCACCTGCACCTTGTGGGTCCTGGGCAGGGTCACAGGAGCTGTCAGGGCCCTAGAAATGCCTTTTCCTGTCCCCGTGTGCACCGGGGTCCTCGCCCGGTTTCCCTGCAGAAGTGGGAAAATGTGGGAAGCGGAGTGGTGGCCCCGACGGCCGTGAGCACCCCCCGAGGCCGCAGCTGGTGGCTGGGCTGAAGCAGTTGCGGGTCCCAGGAGGATGCTGTCAGGCGTGGTGGCTGCCACCTTCCCTCCATCTCCATCATCACACGTTCACCTTGGCTTGGCGGTCTGTCAGTTGGCAGTTTTTATATCAAGTCAGATTCAAACAGCCAAAGAAAGAGGGCCTGTCTTCTGGTCGGTGAGCAGCCCCAGCTGCAGCCCCAGGAAGCTGTCCTTGGAAGGCGCCAATCAGTGTCCCCCCTGCTACCCCGGTGCATCTGAAGCACTGCCCTGGGAACCCTAGTCCTTCAGTGGTTTATACCTCCCCTCACCAAGTCTCTTATACTGGGGCCTCAGCGGCCAGTGGGCTCCACCCAGGCTCTGTGTGGAGTGATACCTGCTCACTTTTCTTTCCCACCTCTTCTCCTCAATCAGTTGCTGTCCTTGAATCTGCATTTCATACGGCCTTGGATGGTGGCCTTTTCCTGCTCTGGGGCCCAAACGTGCCTGGGAGACTGCTGCTTTTACAGACCTGCAGGACGGTGCCAGCATGGCAGTCGGCCGCATACTTGGGCCCAGAGGCCTTTTCTTTCTTTTCTCTCACTCTCTAACCCAAAATGACCTCTCTGTTGCCCCACTCGTAGGCTGTGCCTCATCGGCTCACACAGCTGGGTGCCAGCAGCCATGGGGGACATCCACCTTTCACCTTCCACAGTTTTATTTCGTGTTTGCACAAACTCCCCTTCAGGTCCAAGGTCTCGTTCTCCCAGGCCCCTCCAGCTCTCAGCCTGTGCCTTATTGAGGCCTATTAGTGCATAAATTCTTCCTCTTTAATTTTTGCTACCCTTTCCTAATGTCTGTTTTCCATAGGAGGATTTTAGGTGTGTGAGCAGCCTTTCTTTCTCAGGCTTTTATCATTTTCAATCCAGAGGCTCATTTACATTTCATGAAGACGTCTTCATCTGAGCAATAAAGGACACTCATTTTAATAACAAAAAATAAAAATAGATACTCCTAAGATTTTTAAACATCTTTGTTTTTCCTCAAAGGATCTCTAGAATTTTTCATCACAGACAATATACTTTCTTTCTTTCTTTTGTTAATAAAAAGAGCCAGCTCTTCTCTCCCTGCTGTTAAGATTTGTATCTCCATGTATGATCGTAAACTTTCCCCCATTTTCCCCATTTCTTCCCAAACTTCCTGAAGGTGACGGTCTAACAGGATTTGCATCGCCGTCTTTAAGAAAAATTAGAAGTCGATGTCGCCTCCTGCAGCCCCCAGGAGGAAAGGAAGTCTAAGTCAGGACCCAGTACAGGAGGAGGCGGTCTCATATCTTGTCCCCAAACAAAGCGCTCGGCACCGGAGCGCCTGTGAGAAGCCTCACTGATATTTTAATTCCATTCCATCCTTTCCGTGACCTGAGATTCCTCTCGCCAGCTCTCACACCCCGGGGAAATTCCCGGGAGCGGGCGGGGGCGGCGGGAGGTGACCCTAGGGCTTTGTCCGAAGGGAGGAGGCCTTGTTCCCCGGGAAGTAGCTTCCAACCCACAGACAATGCTGCCGCCTGCTGACGGAACGTAGCACTGCAGACTTCGTGGATAAATGGATCTCTGTGCACTTTCCATCTTCTACCTTAGAAAACAGTTTTGCATTAACCATACTTATTTTTATTACCTCACGGAAATCTTAAAATCATCTTAGTAAACTTGGGGTAAAGAAAAACACAAGGGCAGATCCCCGCTACCTTGGATCCTGGTGCAGACACAAGTCATACCTGCATAGTGGGGAGGGTGCGTCTTGGGAGTGGGAGTGTTCGGGTTTTTTTTCAATGTTTTTTGGGGGAATAGGGAAGGCCAAGGAACAGTCCGGAAGGAAACAACATCGATTTTCCACGCCCGCCTTTCAACAGTGTAGTGCTTTGATTTCTGTCTCCTGACCTGCGCGTACACACTTTTGTTTCCAGCGGATGAGGCTGTTTGCTGCACAGGCTAGTGTCGCTCACCATAGTGCATTTCTGCAGTCCTGCGGCTCCATCAGACCCTTGTGTGGAGAAAGATAGGCCAGCTGCCTTCCTTCGGGTCACGCTGTTCTGATTGTTGCCATTTGACTCCAAGCACAATGGCAGGGCCTCTGGCTTGGTGCACAGACTTCGCCTGGGCCGGGCAAGCCAGCCGTCTGCCTGCTCCAGAATCAGGACCTTTGAGGACCTTCTCTGCTCCCTAGACAGCCCATGCGCACCTGACAAACTTGAGGCGACCACAGAACCGGGCCTCGCTGGTCTTACAGATTCCTGAGACTCTGGTCTAAATTTGACTCTTGTCAAATGAGATGCACACAAGAGCTAGAAGTTGCCCCTTGTCATTTGCATACTGTTAGCTTAGGACACAGCCTCTTTGTCCCCACCCCCCCACCCCCCTTTTTGTGGTAGTTCACAGCAGTGGGCTTTTGAGCCTAAGAATCTGATGGGCTTAAACTGTCCAAGTTCCTCCCTTATTTTACCCATCTGTCAAATTTTAGCCTCAGTGATTTTACTGAAGTTTCTAAGGCATATCATGACTAATTTCGTGGTTCCTCCCTATTTGGAGACCATTTCTCAGAAAGCAAAATGGAAGCAGATAGTGCCAGTGTGAGGTAGATTTCCTTAAGAAGGACTGTTATGGAGGTTTGTAGTAAATATTTTCATATTCCTTTTAGATGAGCAAAACGGTATTTTCCAAACCATGTTGAGCAATTCCTCGCTATTTATAAAAAATTAATTTGTTCTCAGAGAACTATTTTCCCACAGTCCAATCCCAGAAGCCTGAATCCATGGCAAGCGCAGGAATCTCTAACAGGTGGCTGTGTGCTGGGCCCGATCCTCATGGGGTGTGGGCTGCATAAAGCCAGGAGGAATAAACATGGGAGGGCACCTGACACTAACAGGTTAGACCCTTTCACTCCTTCTAGAGGAGAGATGTGTGACTAAACATCTGTGAAGTCAAGCCTTTTACCCTTGGATGAACAGAAAATAGCTGGTGATCCTGCAACATGGTTCCACTTTGTAAAAGGATTGTGTGACAGACATCTGCAGTGTGTTAAGTGTGTGTAAGTTCTTAGCTTGGAGGCTATCACAAGCCCAGACTTCCAGCATTTGTGCTTTAACATAACTATTTGCAACAAGGCTGTGTTCTGGAAACTGGCTCAAGTCCTCTGAGGACATCAAGGGACAGGTTTGACACTGCTAGCTCTCCAGTGCCCTGTAGCCCATTGACCAATTGTACTAGGTTTTCAGTTTCTTGAATAGCCTACAGGTGATGCTTCACAACATAGCTAAGTTTTCATGTTAGTGTGTATTAAACAATAACAACTTTCAGCATTTGGGGTTTTGTTTCTTTTTTTTTTATTCCCAATGAAAATATGCTCTGGTTTAGTGCCTTTCTGATGCAAGGGGTTGGGTGGTGCTTTGCAAGTCAGGGAAAGATCAAAGAGCCGCCTGCATGTCATTCCCTAGGAGGTGGCCATCACTTCAGCTGCTTTGGTTCTCATACTTGCTCCACTCCACTGAGGCAGAATCTTCCCAACCTTGTCAAGCCTCTTTCCCCATTTAGAAAATTAAATGCACAATCTACCAGATTTGGGAACACAAACATTTTGAGACAGCAAAGTTGAACACTGTTAGGACTCAATTGTCCAGCAGATCATATTCACATCCCCACTGCTCTGTCACCTGGGTCCCTTTGCTTCTGCAGAAGACTCCTTCCCTTTTTTGTGACTGTGACTACTTCCCACAGATAAAAGCAAACTTACAAGGACATGTGGCATTTCTTTAAACAACTGAGGTGGTAGATAATGAGATAATAAAAACTTCAGTCCTCTTTTGAGAAAATATGTACACCTTTCTGGGTTAACACACAGCAGGCAAAGGCTTCCACTTCTGATTTTTTTTTATTGAATGGGATGCTTAACATACCCCACAGTGGTGCTGTGCAGTAGGATCCTAAGCTTCCTTTCTCTTGCACCTTACCTGGGAGACTTGCTTTGCATGGGGCCAAATGTTCTGGGCTGATAGAAGCAACTCCACCAGGCAAAGTTAGAGCCATCTCTGGAAAACAGGAAAAGACTGAAACTGATCATCTGTGGACATTTAAATTTACCAATTGTCTAGAAATACTTGTTTTTCTATCCAAGACCTGAGAGTATATGCTCTTATTCCAGCTGTGCACTGACCTTTGATAGGTTCTAAATCATTGATAGTTGGCACTGATCCAAACATGAATGTATCATCTGTTTGACAATGTTCACTTTTCAAAAAATTTTACTTGCTACCAAGCATTTGAACAAGTACATACACAAAAATGAGATAAATATGTGGTTTAAGCATCTCTTTAGGTCTGAACATGGCCTTCCAATTCCTACTCCAGTGCTTTACTTGTGACCTGCATTATTTCATCCAAAGCCTCACCCCTGACCCCTCGGGGGTTCACACTGCCACAAAATTTAGGTCTTGTCCTCTACTAACTTTTTAAAGGGAGTGGCGTTTGATGCAAGGAAGAGAAAAACAGAGAATTCAGCGGCCAGATCACTTGGCCTGATGACTTAAAATAGCCCCCTTAGGGCAGCAGAGCTGCTGAGGGCGATTAAGGGCCCCTCTCTCAGGGCCCCTCTCAGGACTGGAGGGAGCTGCTTGTCAGAAGCTGCATGAAGTCTTGGCAGTGGTTTACAGATCTGATCTTGTAATCAAAGGCTCTTATTCTTGGAAACACAGAGGTCCCTGGGGGCCACTACCCTATCTCTTTCGAAAACTTGAGTTCAAGTTCTCTAACTCAAAAATAAAAGATTCTGCTTATATTCCCAGACAGCACATCTATCTAGTAACTACTACAGGAGGGTACTGGGATTTGGAGGATAGGCTGGGTTTCAATTTACATGTCTGTGTCCTTATTTAAGAGAAGTTCTTACCTTTGCAAGGAAACACCATTAAAGGAAACATTTGCTTTTTTCAGATCTTTGTTGTTGATTTGAATTATGAAAGAATAAGAGTTTGAGTTTTTCTGAACCACTTAAGAACATGCTCTAAGTTAGGCAAGCATCCTTGTCACTATTGACAAATGTGGAATAAATCAAAGGGGCCTCCCTTTCCTTGGGGTTGAGGAACTCGGCAGGAAGGAGTCCATAGCAGGGAGGCTTAAGCAACAGCTCCCAGGACTCCTTGCCAGAGGCCTGTGCTGTGCCCTTACAGATAGCTGCCGAAACTGTCTGAGACCCACAGTTGCATTTACACATCTTTTCTGGACACTGAAGGGCTGTACTGCCCTGGAGACTTGGAAAAGAACAGCGTGCCCAGCCTTTCCTGGCACCACCCCAACAGCCCTGTGAGGGTTCCTACTTCTAGATGATCAAATTTACACACTAAGTACTCATTTTGGTTTGTCAGTTTTAGCAAATAAATACCTGAGCCTGTTTTTTTCTGTTACTCTAAAAAGTGCCCTGACGTGCCTTTTAAATTTTATACCCCCCACAAAATATTTATCAGCTCATTTGCTTTAGTACTTCTATTCTGTGAAAGCACTTCTTTGCATTCCTGAAGGAATGGTGGAGATGGGATCCACCCATACTCCCGTTAAAACAGCGCCCTGTGGCATGTGCTTGTCCCTGCTGTGTTCAGCTATCCTCACTTCTTGGGAGGGCTCCTTACTGGGGACCAAGGTGTGACAAGTCACTGCCCCTTC